>NC_088715.1:4639975-9439975 GCF_963576615.1 Watersipora subatra | reverse complement strand
GCACAATAGGGACAATTATTGCGAATAGGCCAAATTTTTGCGATAACAATTTTGGAAATAACTCGAAAAGGTGCATAGAAATTTTGGGGCAAAAGTTTATAAATAAGTTCCTTATTATATAGAGAATGTTTTTCCACTATCAAACTTTAGTTTGACTAAAGTAGAAACGAAAATTTATTTCTAGTCAATTTTCTGTTATGTGGCTGACTGATTAATAAGCAATGTTTTTTTTTAATTACATAGATTGCTTGTATTTAACATACCTTCCACCCTTAGGTTCATAGTGAAAAATGTTGGTGTTTACAAACTTCCTAGAAATTTTTTAATTTAGTATATACAGCAGCTACACCATCAAATAATAATAATAAAATTTATCTTACCTCTAATAATGTAACAGTTGATGACTTGTTTAGATGTGAATGTTCAGGTTGTTTAGAAACAGCAGCCCATCTGTTAGAGCATTATTTTATCTTGTTCATTTTAACTGTTGTCAATCGTGATACAGTTTCAGGCTTTGATGAGCTACCCTCAAGATGAATGCAACAAGCGTCAGTAGCAATTATAGCAGTCATTTAGATCATCAATCGCTCCTAATGCATCAATTACGACCTTTGCAAACTTTCATCTGTTTGCCGATTCCGGAAATTGATGCTCATTGGTCAATGTTCATAACAAACCGTATCACATTCCGATGGATTATATATAAATATTGTTGCGCCGGCTACGCTAATAAAATGTCAATGTCTTGAATCGAATAATTATTTAATGTGCAACAGATTTTGGGGCAAATTATAAGAAATGGAATCTACAAATTTCCTTACATAACACTATAGTTCCAAACCTAGTTTAAATTAAGTAGAAACGAAACTGAATGATAAACTACCTTGGCTGACTGACTATAATTAGCTCAATCAAGCGTAGCTCCTCGCTCTAATAAAAACATTCGCTTTTCTCGCCCAGCCTACGGGATGCGTGTTTTCTAATGCGCTTCGCTTTAACAAAGCCTTTAATCGTAAGCAAATTTCGCGAAGTACAGAAACGTGCACGCGACTCAATTAATAATCTACTAATGCGCTAAAGCTAAATATCCGCTCGGATTGCCACAAGCCCGTTCGGAATAAAGCTTGTAGCATCTTAGCGCTACTACACGTTAGGTAGGCAGATATTCAAGCTCTTGTCATACTTTTATGAATTAAACAGGGATGAAAGTTTACATCGCAAATAGGCTTATTTTTAAGCTCAACAACATTATTTTTCCCGATACGGTAATCAACAATTATCTTAATTAATCGCGTACATAGTGCGATGGAAATGGACAACGCTTCCATCAATTTTAAGATATATAGGAAGTTTTTTCACACCAAAGAAAGCCGTAATTCAAAAAGCTAGTTATGTCGTTTCATTTACATTAAGATTTATTTATCATTTGAGTATTATATGTCGTAATGAAGTGTTGATATCGCTAATAATTCATCAACTGGCTGAATCACTATTAATATTTTGTCCCCCATTCAGCGACAATAGATCATTACCATATGAATTGTTGTGTTTTACAAATACGTGTGATTAAACAATATTTGACTAAAACTAGCTCATGGAAGATTTACGGAGAGGCAAAATTATATTTTACAGAAGGAATGACATGCAATAAGTTTCATGACATGCCACACATGCTCTAATGAGTGTTTTTATTTAATAGGGACTATTTTTAGTTTCGTATAGTTACTGATTGGTTGATTACGTGTAGTTATTTGTTTTCATTCACATAATACAGAACTAATTATTAAATAAAACATTAAGTTACTAATTTAGTAGCAGTTAATAAAATGTTTTATGATGCTATTTTAGTCTTCTAATCATTCTTCATGCAACCTGAAATTACAGAGTGATAAATGATGCTGGTGAGATGCACTATATAACTTGAGTTAGTACTTTTTTTACTCATAAAGAGAATGTGATATTAAAAGTTATTAATTATTATGCAACCTGAAATTACAGACACCAATAAACTGAAATGATGAGATAAAAGATTGATTTGAAAATAACCAAACTTCATCCCTGCTAAAAATGCTTAGAAGAAAAAGATCTGTTCAAACTTGCCCAAACTGAAGTATATAGGAAGGCAAGCCTGTCTTTATAGATCTCTATTATTCATGTTGGCTATTTCAATAAAAGCCAAGCTCTACGCGGCTGTATCAGCATACATTTTATTTTATATTTGCTCATGATTGATAGAAAAAAGGTTCAAATATAGCTACAGATACATTGTTATGAATGTCTCAAATGTCTGAAATAAAGATAATTAAATGTTTGTCATATTACTTTTCTCTAAATTTTATGTAAACATCTGAGTACTGACAACGATTCTGCCAGTCTATGGTAATTAGGTTCTTGTGTGAACTTATTTTATTGAGGCCTTTGTATCAGTAAAGTTCTCAGTTGCTATTCAAACCGAAAAGTAGTTAGTGGATAAAATAAGCAAATCATATCTTCGTAAAGAATATGTTTGAATATAGCTGAATCCAACCGCATTCCAAAAACAAGCATGCATTGTCAACATCATCTATTCATTATTAGTATAAAATTGTAGAAATAATTTTATTAGCAACATTGGATTAGTTGATTGAAGTACAAAATAAGTGGATTTTTTGAATTGACCAATTTGCAAAACAATGTCAATTTCTTTTAAATCAATTAACTCATTGAATCTGGCAAAGGGTTAATAAAGTCATTTCTGCACCTGGTTGGCGGTTTGTTGTATGGACTCACATTTTTTCACTTACTGGTGAAGCTCATAATTTTTACTTACTAGTGAAGCGCATAGAATCATTTGAATACCTCTCAATATTTGGTGCGATGGAATTGAATCAAGCTGTGCAAAATTACCTGCTAATACAGCTCTGATTGACCACTCATAAACCAATCTACTAGACAAGACTTTGGCACATGTAGCAACAAGGCTAATATTTATTCAACATGTTATGCAAATCATGTTTTGCATTATCTTTAACATTATTATATTATTATCTAATTTTCACAAGCCAAATTTTTTTATCTCAGCAAAAGTTTTTTATTGCAAAAATCCACCCAAGATATTGCCACTTGCATAGTTTTAGCTCATATAATAGGAACAATTACTCTACTGCAGTAAACTCAAACTCTGTATGTATCGCATCTGGATATTTCTCCCTATCCTTAATGATAAGATAAGTAGCTCTTACTATGTTGCATACACAGGTTAGTAGGGGCCACTACTTTGCTACTTTAAGTCTATCTGGGTACTTCCAAAATACAATCGAACTGTATACGTTTTCTTTTTTGTTTTTGCATACCATATTGTGCACCTCGTGCTCCTGCTACTTTTCAGATAGTTTCAATCTCTCCACATCGGGATACCTGAGTACTAAAAAATATTTAACTTTCATGTTTTTTTTATCACTTATTGAATGTCGCTTGGAAGTGATATGACATCAAGTAAAATTAGCACCAACAAAAATCCAAACAGCTACAAAACCTACTACGGTAGTGTCCGTAGTTATAATAGGTCATTTTCAAAGAAGCTGGTTTGATAAGTTGGTATTTTTTTTGCTTTTCCGCAACATACCTTGACACTAGTCTGATAAACTGAATGTCACATATCATGGTTTATGCAGCAGACAATCATGTCTCTTATTCCCTATGCATGCCAGTTTTCAAATTCCAAAACAAAATTTGAAAAAGATTGTTTAGTAGCTACTGTGATTATGTTTACCAGAAAAGTCAGAGTCATTATCTAAACTAATAAATAATTAAAATATACAATAATGGCGGATATCAATGTTACTAGTTGGCCTTTTAACGGTTTAAAAAGTACTTAAAATTGTCCTTTAAAAAAGTTCCATCAAAGATCAACTGTTTATTAAATTCATAATCATCTTCATGAAGGGATTTTTATTGACCTTTAAAGTTACCTTTCATAAGCCGATAAGCTATAAGATTCATTGATTCAAAAAAGTTGACTGTTAATGGTAGCTGCAGCACTAATTAAATTATATTCATAATATATATATATATATCTCAATGTATGTGTGTATGTGGATATATCTGTGCGTCATTCCGGCTATAGATCTTAGAAGATATCTAGATCTAGCACTGTTGACCATTACGTTGGTCGTTATGTTAGTGTATGTTAAGCTCGTCCAAAATGCGAGTATTGTTTTAGTAAAAATCTAACATTCCAAGTGAGTTACTAACATTCATTAGGTAAGTATTACTCGATCAATGACGACAACGCTGGGAGGCTCAGCTAGTATCCCTTGAAAGGAGAGGATAGCGCCACATGTGTAAACCTCATATTTGTTATGTCAATAAACATTGGCTACATTCAATTAATTTTCTCCAAGTTGCAGGTCAGTTAGTCTCAAGCTGTTCTTAATTGCAAGTTTTTATTAATTAAAAACAGTTTTTCCTCTTGTGTGCCAGTATTGTAACATCCCTAACTTGGCAGCCAGAGCAACCGCTTATAATACTTTAGAATTATTTCATTTTGAAAATAATGTAGAAGGAATGTAAAAACTTGCCTTGTGTATTGCCTTATAGCGATAGCTCTATGGCAAAATCATGATGGCTGAATCAAGAACTGATGTATCTGTCATCATCTGTCATCAATAACTGTCATCATCACTAATGTATCTATAATAATCTATAATGAAACAACTTCCTGTTCCTTCGTGCAACAGCAACCATTCAGCAATTGAGTAGTTTCATCTGTCGTTTACACACATTGACCTACTGGTTACTAACTAACAAAAGAAAGTTAATTAAGGGCGGAACACTTATTCCGTCAGAGAGTTTAAATTAAACGAAACTATTCTGTTCTTGCATGCTAGTTCTTACAACCATTCACCATAGCGATACTGACAATTGATCATACTGTACTTTATCGGTGAGATATAAGACCTGCATTGGGATAGTACCACAATGTCATTTAAAAGGACATTACATAATAAAACTGATTTTGGAACGTTGTTTGATGGGGTTTGAAAATTACTTTAAAGGTTGACTTGCAATAAAATTCACATTACAGTTATTTGGTATCAACAGATTCACCATGTCTTACTCTGTTGCGTTGTAAGTGCCAAATATGTGGAAAGGTGATTACAAGCTCTTAAAAGTTCAAAAACGAAAAGCCGCCGCGGATTGGAATCTCTTTATTTCGATGACGTAGCCATCAAATTTGGTTATGGTCCTGTCACGTATGTTCGCACGTGAATTGAAAGGCCAGTAAAAAGCTCAATATAAAACTTATCATAGCACTAGTTTATTACAAACACTTCGGGTTTTACCGAAGACCCCGTATCAAATATAGATGCTCGCTACTTTACAGTTTTGTTTCGGTTTGGTCTAATCGGCAAGTCGTAATATGATCATGGGACCCAATACTTCAAAAATAATTTTTGCAGCACTTTTCGATTATCACAAGTGACCAACAGGCTCGTCATGATTATCAGACAATGGTATGTACTCCTTCGAGTTAAGGTAAAAAATTTAATGAATTAGAATTAAGAATTTAATGTCTATTGTTCTTACACGCCTATTTTATCGTCATTGTATTGCTGTCACTTTTAGCAGTGATATCTTATAACTTACCGTAAAAAATTCAATGAATTTTTATGGTAAGTTATAAGATATCACTGCTAAAAGTGACAGCAATACAATGACGATAAAATAGGCGTGTAAGAACAATAGACATGGTTTTATTGAATACATGAAGTATATTTGGGAAAATATTTCGACAAATAAGGTTGCATGAAAGTGTAAACAGAAACCATCTCTCACGATTACATCACATTTGAGCCGTTTTGGAAAGAGAATCCAAACTACGGCGGTCTCGTGTGGCTGCGATTAACTGTTCGTTTTTGAGCTTTTAAGAGCTTGTAGTCACATTTCCATATATTTGGCACTTTCAACGCAACAGAGTAAGACAGGGTGAATCTTTTGATACTAAATAACTGTAATGTGAATTTTATTGCAAGTCAACCTTTTAGGCGCTACTTTAAGGATGTACGTCATCATGCTAGTGGTTTGCTGACAGAACTCGCAGCCTTATTTATCTAACTCTTTGCTACGAGAGAAGAAGACATGTCTCTCCAGATAATGATGTTATGTTTTATGATTGCTTACTAAAGCCTAGGTCCCATATCATATCATTTCTTGGAACCAGGCTTTAGCTTCCATGTAACATAAAGTAACTATTGATAAACTAGAGTTGTGTGTGCAGATATGAGTAGTTAAATTAGCAGAGTGATTTTTATTGATTACTAATAATATGTTAGGATGAGAAATTATATGGTTTATAGTATTCATACAGATTGTAGACTTGCTGTAAACCCTTATCTGTTATTAGATTATTACAACCGATTAGATGGTCTTGACTTTAACCCATTGAAGAAAATGTACGACACAGTTAGAGGCTTGACAGACTTGGTGTAATCATTTCAAATTCTGGACTCACATAAACTTTACTTTTTTCCTCCGACTGCTGCTCACATTAAAATGAAAGGTCACTTAAATGTAAACAGCGTTTCTTACTTTGTGATTTGCGTCCAACCAAAAGCTTTCGCAAATTCAATTGCAGTTTACCGCTAAGTTTTAGGCATAATGCAATATTTCGATTTATGTAGTAAGACTAATCTCAAACAAAGTGCGTTTTATTTCTAGAGTACAATGGCTGAAGCTGCAGCAGATGTCGAGTGTGAATTTTGCTGCCGTAAAAGTGATACCATTCTCAACCCCAAAGTGCTACCGTGTAGTCATATTCACTGTATGACCTGTTTGACCACCTACTATGAGAGCAAACACCTGCTGCTGTGTGGAAACAGTGGATGTGGGTGAGTCTTACTATTTGTTAGTCAAACTTAGATTATATGATAGTGCACATAGCTATGGTTGTGATGCATTAAAACTACATTGCATCACTGCAGCGCAATGTCAAGTGTTTTTGCAATCAATTACAATTTTATAATGTGGAGCTGACACTTACTGCTAATGGAACTGCATTATTACTGCAAATTTCTTTCTGCAATCTACTGCAGATTTACTTCCATGACACACATGAAAGTAAACCCATCAATTTATGTGCACTGCACATGCGCTTTTTTCAAAATCTGAGACTTGACATGTACTGCAGCTGTGCTTTAGTATGAGGTTAATACTGTAAATGAATTTGCCGGCCTTTACTTGGCAAAATGCGCTAGTACCACTAAGTCACACTATCATCAACCCCAAAATTGCTACCATACAGCAATATTCACTGTATGACCTGTTTGACCTCCTACTATGAGAGCAAGCACCTGCTGCTTTGTGGACGTAGTGGATGTGGGTGAGTCATGATTTATTTATATTATTTTTAAATTATATAGCACTAGGTGCAGATAACTCCCATACACTCATGGTGCGACATGACCAACTTTACTTGCTCTAAATTTACTAATCAGCTACTTGGGGAGCGTGTTAAGAGTACAATATTGAGCTATTCAACATCAGAAGACAGGCATAATGGTTTTATGATACACTATGAAACCATAGTTAGGTTGGTTAGGGTGCATGATATCAGATGACAACTGGATTAGAAAGGGTTATTTAACAGTGATCAATGTTATGTATGATGATGCATCAGCAAAAGCTGTCGACTGAAACCGCTCTGAATATGTTCATGCTTTGAGACAATAAAACGCTTGCTTTTATTGCAGTCTTTCAGTACATGCAAAACAGATTTTTTACTCATTCTGTAGATACCTAATGAGTAATTACTGGGAGATTTTTGCATTGCTTTATGAGCCAGATAAGATTTCACTCCGCGTTTGTGAGTACTCGAAAAGGAAAATGAAATGTTGATCATGGTCTTTCCACTAAATTTTTTTTCGGCATATTCTCATAAGTACATGATTACAAAGAACCATCTTATGAACCTGAAAGCCAACAAGTTATTCAGCAGTCGGCTTGCTTCTCGAGCTTTCATGGTTATGCTCCAAAATTTAAAAATGCTTTTCTAAGTTATGCATCAAAGTTTTACACTTGCAAATTAAGTCTTTCAAACTGTAGAAACAAACATGAATGTACGGGTGCTGATGCGCTACTTGTTGAATGAAAGAAACTTAGATAAACATCTTGAACTCCATGTTGTCTGTGTACGCAACACAAAAATTCTCACTACATCAGATCAAGACAACGTTGGAGCAGATGTGAAATTTTTTGTTTTAATACAGTCAGGTGTTTGAGATGGTACCAGACAATCTCCCATCATATGATTTGGGTACAGACAAGACACTCTGTGATGTTTGTCTAAAGAAGAGCTCACCAAGACAGAAAGCTATCAGCTATTGTACTTACTGCTGTAAGAAGTTCTGCCCTGCTCACTTGGAGGTATGTTAGTTTCACTTTTTATTCATAATTTAGCATTAATTTAGCATAATTTAGCCATGGTGAACTGTGCCAGTTTCTGTCGCACGACATGTTATCAATTCTTAGAATTATTTTGAAGCATTTTCTCATTATCTTCTTGTTACTTTAAACACTATTAATTATTTTGACAGTTAGTACCCTCAGTCTGGCCAAACTTTATTGGTAGTTATTTATTAATTTGATTTTAAACTTTCCAAGGTCATAGTTTTTGCTTACTTGCTGCTATCTTGCTGCCAGTTAGTGCTTGGCCAAAATAGTGGTTGGTTAGCTTCATTCAAACTTATTCCATTATCGACTATTGAGCTTATAATGCATAGTCTGGTGAGGCGGCCGGCTTGGCCCTGAGGTGGCGTTGCCAGGCTCCATATTCTAGGTGACATATTTCTTGTTGTAGCATATCTCTCCTGCTGGCTCCATTGCAGGTAATACGTGATATTAGCTTTGACAAAGGCTGCATCTGTTGAGAGGTTACTGCAAGTGAGCAGTATGTCAGCGGTCTCTGTTGTTAGTTTCTAAGTAGCTGACTCGTAAGTTGGCACCTCAAGATCTGTTTGCGGCGGTCAGTGGGCAGTGTAGGTTTGGCCAACTCTTCTGGCATTGATGCACTGCAGTGACTGTTGGTGGTGTCTCTTCTGTAGAACGCGCTTGTCTTTTTGGCTTGCCACTCTAGCTAACTCGGAGTCGGAAAACTGCACTTAGAAAAGGGGTACACGACTATATTATCAAGTCCAGTTTCTGTTCTTAAAGGTTGACTTTTCAAAAAAATTCACATTACAGTTATTTGGTATCAAAAGCTCACTATGTTTTAACCTGCTGTGTTGTAGGTACAAAATATGTGGAAATGTGGTTACAAGCAATTGAAAGCTCAAAAACAAACAGTTAATCGCAGCTGTCACGAAAACGCCATAGGTTGCAATTCTATGAAACAGAAGCATGACGTGCTTCTGTTTACATTTTCATTCAACCTCATTTGTCGAAATATTTAGTCAAATAAACTTCACGCATTTAATAGGACCATGTTTATTGTCATTTTTCGTCTATTTCATTATCTTTGTAATGCTGTCACTTTGAGCACTGATGTTTTCAAACCTAGTCTAAGAATTTGTTTGATTTTTTTAACATTTGCTCGAGGGAGTGCATATCATCATCGGATATACATGAGAAGCTGTTGGTCACTGGTGATGGTCGAAAAGTGCTGCATCAATTGTTCGTGACATTTGACGGAAATATGGGTCACATGATCAGATTTCGACTAGATGATTATACCAAGCAGAAACGAAACTGTAGATTAGCGAGCATCTATATTTGGTAAAGGTTTTCTGGTAGAACCCGAATTGTTTGTCATAAACTAGTGCTACGAGACGTTTTATATTGATCATTTTATTAGCATTTCATTGCAAATGATAAAATACAAATTTTCATACCAGTCATTTTGTGTCTGTTTAGAAGCTGCATCACTTTGTTTTCTGACACATGCTGCTATTTGTCAAATGACACAAAACAACGGCAGAGTGCTGGAAATGTGGTGGTGGCTTCAACACATTAATGGTTGCTTGTTTCACATCTTATTTATGTCATATTCATTTTTCTTGTCTTTCAGTGCGGCCATCACTCTATCCCAGGTCTTTTGGAAGATGTACTCTTCCATATGTATCATCCCCCTTAAAGGCTAGACATCTAACCTATCTATCTCAGTCTAATGTTGAGCATCTTGGTGGCTGGACTAGCAAGTAGGAGCTCTTAGCCTTTTTGGTAGCTTGTTTTTCCTTGGTGCAAACCTGGCTGATTTTGCAGATGTCCAATTTAGTTTCCTGTATAATTCTTCAGGCAAGAGCGAGTAGCCAGAAGAGATCGTTGCCAAATCCCGTAGAATTTGCGACAAGTGCGCCAGCCAGCTTCGCCTCATTCAACTAGTTTTAGTCTTTGTGTATTTCTAGGAGTGCTGACAATATTGAAGAGAGTGAGTCGGATCGATAATTCGTATCCAGCTCAAACTGTTCTTTTTCTTTAGCGCAACCGACAGCGGCTGGACAGCTCCAGCCGAGGGTTCAAATGCCAGCCAGGTGTGACTATAAAATAAACATACCCTGTTTCTTTTTAGCAGTACAAATGATATTCGTAGAGCCAGCTTGGTTCAAAAATTTCACACATCGGTCTCCATATTCTCTGGTAAAAGACTCTCTGTCTCGTCTGACTTAGTTGGCTTTCACACATGAAACCAGTCTACTCATGTGAGTCAAGGCAACTCTCTACCTTTCCTCCTATCCTGTCATTAGTAGTTCCAGCTGGCTCAACATACTCACAAGGAATCATTAATTAAGCTTACCTTGTTGCTGTGAATCCACATGTTAAAAGTTGGTAGTAAGCTGTATCATGAAGTATGTAGTGTGACACTGGTTCAGTAGTAGTATGTGTAAGGGAAATGAATAATAAAAAATAGCTTGTCCCGGTGCCCTTATGATGTCATCAACCTACCCCACAACACTGTCAAGGTTGATGGGGGTAGGGGTTCATCAACTCTTGCCTGGTGGATTAATTGTCCTGGATGGTCGACGATTGTGGTGCAACTGCTGGTGCCATCACCTGTGGACTTGTCAACTTGGCTAGTTGCCGTAGTACTTCAAGGTCTGTTTCTTTTGGTGTCTCAGGAGGCATTGTTGTCGGACTTTCCCTCAGTGCCTTTGGCTTTGAGATTCGCTTCAAAGGGTCCTAGAGGTTTAGTCTTGTAAGTGAGAACTCCGCTTCTTCCTCTGACCAAAAACTTGTGCCCTTTTGTTTATCTGACTTTGGTGCATAGTTGGCCCCTCTTGCCTGTACTGTAGCTGAATCTCAGCTTAACTCATTTCGGCATGCATGATAAGGATTCAGCTGGCTGTTGCTCTGTATGAATGACTTGCACAATCGCTGTACCAGATGTGTGGTTGGGCGTGGCCATCACTACTTTGTTTGGCCCAAACAATTTTGTTTGCTTCATTATTTGCTTCGCCTCTGGTACAACTCTACCACTAAGCATCTCTCAAACTGTGCTTCACGGCATATGTGTGTTCTGCGTTGGCAAACCGATGTGGCAAAACTCTGTTTTCACAAGTCCTCGGGTAATAGCAGTGCAGTGGTTTTGGCAGAGGTCGGTCCATCCTGGCACCTGATCATTTGGTTTGTCAGCATGAGGGTCCACCTGCACCCTTATTGATTGTTGGATGGAGCACCTATCAAGTTCACTGGCACATGCTCGGTTTTTTGCTTCTCTCAAGTTCATAGTATTGGAGCTATTCTTACATGACCAGGTCTTTCCTTGGGCGTCTGCCATCCATTAGCTTAAAAAACTCGATGTGTGAATGGCTCCTTTTTTGTGCAGTCAACAAGGAGAGAGACGGCTCTTCCTAAATAGGTGCTGGTGCCTGTACAAGGTATGTTACTTAGTCTTGACTACAGCCCGCATCTCCCTGTTAGTGGCACAGCAATTCCTATCTGCAAGTGCAGAGCTTTACTGAAGTAAGTGATTGCATATTGGACAAAACTGCCCTTCCTCCACATCCGCTGGCACTTGTATACAGTATGTCTGACTAGCTTGAATTAAGATATCCTAGAGTGTGTGCAAAGAAGATACTATCTTTTAAACTTTCAATGGTTGCCTGCTTTTGATCTTTTCACTTTCACGCCTCTTGTTTGCCTGTCAGGTTGTTCAGGGGCCATGCCAAGGTAGCTCAACTCAGAATGCACTGACAATTGTATTCTACTGTACCCAGGAAGCTATGCAGCTCTGAGAGCCCTTAATCCTTTCACTGCCATAAACACATTTGTGCGTAGTCTATGGTCGACTGCCGTAGACACATTGTTGCGACTTTTCCGTAATAGCGCACTAACCTACTTTTATTATTCAATGACAACATACCCAACAATCTCTAGGACTTTTATGGTATTGTCAGTGTTGTTTGATAATCTTGCTATAAAAATAGCCTAAAATTCTGAAGCAATTTTAATGTTTTGTTTGGAAATTTCACACTTGAAAACAAAATTTCCTTCTTTCTGACGTTCGAACTATTTAGTGTTATTATGGCTTTCGTAAGTACCTCCCGAGTTAGTAATCAGAGAGGTAGTTATGTTGATGACTTCATAGCTAATTCAGATTTTAGTGATTACACAGATAATTAAAGTAGCAGCACTGACTCTGATTGTGGTGAAAATAATACATGTAGTTTTGTAGAAGTAAGGAAAATTGTAGAGGATCCTTTTAGCTTTGTAGCGATCCTAGTTTCACATAGCTTTAGGGATGCACCAAGATACATTGAATTTATTAGCATAACACTATTTGTTAAAATTTTGGCAATCTAAAATATGTAACAAAAATGGTCTAAATAAAGGTTGAAGTTGAAAAAAAACATTGTGTACATATCACGAAGCAAAATCGGCAATATTTAGTAAAATGGCTGGCAGTATCCGATAGGTAAATTTTGTACATGAATAGCCGTGAAATGGTTATAAGTTGACTTGCAACAAAATTCAAATTACCGTGATTTGATATGAAAAGATTTGCCATGTCTTACTCTGTTGTGTTGTAGACCTGTGCAAAATATGTGGAAAGGTGATTATAAGCACTTAAAAGCTCAAAAACGAACAGAAAATCGCAGCCACACGATACCGGCGTAGTTTGGATTCCCTTTCCAAAACAGCTCAAATGTGATATAGTTGTGAGAGATGATTTCTGTTTACACTTTCTTGCAACCTTATTCGTCGAAATATTTTTACAAATATACTTCACACATTCAATAAAACTATGTCTATTGCTCTTTCGCGTCTGTTTTCTCGTCATTGTAATGCTGTCACTTTTAGCACTGATATCTTATAACTTACCATAAAAAATCGTTAAACTTAACTTTAGCTCGGACTACATATATTTGTCTGATAATCATGACGAGCCTGTTGGTCACATGTGATAATCAAAAAGTGCTGCAAAAATTATTTGCGAAGTATTGAGTCACATGATCAGATTACGACTTGATGATTGAATAATGCCGAAACAAAACTGTAAAGTAGAGAGCATCTATATTTGATACGTGGTCTTCGGTAAAACCCGAAGTGTTTGTCATAAACTAGTACTACGATAAGTTTTATGTTGAGCTTTTTATTGATCTTTGAATTCACATGAGAACATACCTGACAAGATGATAACCAAATTTCGTGGTTACGTCATCGAAATAAAGCGATTCCAATCTACAGCGGCTTTTCGTTTTTGAGCTTTTAAGAGCTTGTAATCACATTTCCACATATTTGGCAATTACAACACAACAGAGTAAGACATGGTGAATCTTTTGATACCAAATAACTGTAATGTGAATTTTGTTGCAAGTCAACCTTTAAAGATGAGCCATTTACCATCTGGTTGGGGCTTCTCAAGATTGATAGCAATCTATTCTTTTTTCACCTTATAGCCCACCTTGTAGCTTTGAGACTACCGGAATTTGTCGTTAGCTGATTGAGCTTGCGTCCCGTTTCCCTCAGCCATTTGAACATTTCTTCCAGTCTGTGCTGGTGGATGTCAAAGCCTGTTGCATTGATGATGGCTTTCTTAATTAGAGCAGCAGCGCCCTCTAGTGAGTGTCAAACGTTATCTGCACCATGGCTGTGTCAACATTTCTTTCGAAGCTGCTATCTGACTCCAACATCCCACTGAATCTGCTGCCGGACGGTAGCTGTAAGCAGCTTATCCTGTCCCCTATTCATCTGGTCTACTTGTTATTAGAGCTAGAGGCTAGTTAGATTGGGTCAGAAGGTCTGGTCTACCAGAACTAGCTTCCGCGAGTGCTCAAGCAGGAACTAGCTTCCGCGAGTGCTCTTCCGCATGGGTGAGCTTTAAAAGTTTTTGCTTCTTTCAAGGCAGGCATCATATAGACAGCTGGTCCAGCTTCTCATATCCCATATCGGTTTGGTTTATTTCTAATCACTGTGTTTGAAGTAGTCAAATGTGTGCTCAGCTTGTATTCCTTATTTTTGGCGTCTGGTAGATGGAGT
Source organism: Watersipora subatra (assembly GCF_963576615.1). NCBI lineage: Eukaryota > Metazoa > Bryozoa > Gymnolaemata > Cheilostomatida > Watersiporidae > Watersipora > Watersipora subatra. The sequence goes on along the minus strand of NC_088715.1, from coordinate 9,425,524 downwards.
CAATTTCCCTAAGAGCCATATCATAGCTGCGAATAGTCACAATAAATTCTTCCCTTTCTAATCCGCTGCATGTTCTCAAGGTATTTTGAGAATGAGTCCATCATGAGTCTATTGGTTTAACCAGTTGACAAGAGCCCCTACTGCTGAGGTCGCGAGTGCTGGAGGCCTTTGTGTAATCAGTGATCACCACTTATGTTACGGCCTCTAGTTGTTTCCCAAGGTGGGGCACGTCTTAATTGTGTGATCATCTTCCTGATTCTCACGGCTTTAGCACAGATAGGTTTGTTCTACAGTTACGATTTTATAGCCGTAGTTTCCATACTGCAGCTGCTAATACATGTTTTTCTAATTGTAGCACTAAAGTGCAGGGTACAATATTGCTCGTTTACCACTGTTACCTGTCCAACGGACTCCCCTTCCTCAGTCGTGATAGGGTGAATCCTGTTTCTCCTCTGTCTTGATTTAGAGAATCTTTGTACCAGGACACGTAACGTTAGTCAAAGTGAGGGTTGATACTTTTAGTAAATGCTTTTGTGTGCACAAGTGGTTCAGCAAGCTGCAAAAGATTTATTTTGCCGCTTTGACTCAGGCCGGTCTGGTCGATTGTTGTAAGTCACTCAGACTAGCTGTTCCACCCAGACGGCATGATTTGGATGGTTGTCTCTGAGTTTTTTACAGACTAGGCAATTCTGCTTGAGCCTGCCTGAGAAACACGCTAAATTGTGCCATGAATGCATCAAAATGCATCAAGTTTTTTTGACTTGTTTGGCCAGGCCACAATTTTCTTCATCCTCCTTCATCGCCTCCCTCTGATGTAACAGCGTGGTATTTTCTGTCTACCGGTCAACTGAAGCTACTTCTTGGAAGCAACGTAAAAAGTGTTATACATCTTCAGTACATGCATACTAAGCACTTAAATTTGATGTGCCAAAACCAGGGGTCGTTGGTACCATCATCAACCTTTTTAATATCTTAGACTGACAGTCCTTGTTGATCTCCCTGCTTTGGACACACCGATGGCCATGCTGTGGTTATCCATTTGCAAGCCTATTCCATTGAGGTTTAGAAGCAGGTTACTACTTTATGGTTACTCAGCCGTAAAAGAAAACCATTACCAGTCTTGATGGTGTCTCGTTCCCTGTTACTCAGTCTCTTTGAGTTCTTTTTCGATTGCCACTTTAAAACAAGGGTTAGAGCTAGAATATGACGGATTTGACTGATGACACCAATGTGAAGAATCTGCAAAGGCCCTTTGTCTTTAACTTGGAACCAGCTGCATGTTTGAGTAAAATGATATTTGGTTAAATATATCTGTACTACAAATAACATAGCATAATTTTAAGCTTTAATTAAAACTCAATTGAGAAAGTGTACTGCTTCAAGTGCAGCTGATCAAAAGTTGTTAATAAAGTCTAGGATTCAGGCACATGCTTGTACATGTATATCAGTACATGCTTGTATTTTTGTAAAGAAGTTATGGCCAATCATTTCATTTAATGCTGCATTGATTTCTTATACCTGCAGTTGCAACTGGAGTAGGCTTTGGCCTAATGTTATTGTTGAAACTAAGATCACTTTCCTCGTTCAATACCTGAGATTTTATCTCAGCCATCTCATCCAATTATTCCAAATATTGAATATTTAGTTAATATAATGTTATAATAATTAGTTAATATAATTAATAAAGGGTGTTGATAAAGTGGTAGTTCTCATCTACATTTTCTATGGTGTTAGTTTTGCTAGATTAATGTACTAAGTCACCATTTGTATTAACATAATTAGCAGGTATTTAATTGGTTACTCAACTTCATAGGTATTACATCCTCATCACCTAACTAGAGCAAATATGTCTGCCAATAAAGTGATGCTAATATCAAAATATTTGCAAGCAATTGCTCGTAAAAACTTAAATGACAATTTAGGTAAGTATAACGGAAATTGTACGAAATATTGCCATATCAATGTTTTTTATTGTCAGTCCAAAGATGGGATTCATTAATAATTATACTAATATTGTTTTACATTGGGGTATGCTACAAAAGAGCCATAAACATAGTTAACATATACTAACATATAATTAAAAGTTTTAGCAAGTAATATAAAACTTATTCATATACAGCAAACTGACATATAAAAGTCACTCTTACAGTAGATGAATCGCGACCCTGATATAGGTGTTGATACTAAAACATCATTAACTAAATGTTGTTCAACTTATCTTAAGTATTGTTAAGTCTTAGGGTTGACAATCAGGATAAAAGTAGTTTGTAACATATATGACTATCATAGTCGTAAACACTATTTCTCTTGTCTACCTTGAACAAAATATTGAATATGACAACTTTAAGCATGGAATTACAGGCATTGCAAAAACTGATAAATCACAAATCATAGCTTTTTAGGAATGGTAAGAGAAAAATTTATAGAAAATATTTATTGGTATTTTCACCAATATAACATCTACACGTATATGAATGTGGTGTTTTAGATTTCCTTCTAATTTTTGCCAAACTTAGTTTTTATCAAGTAGTTGGTTCCATATACGAACATTGTCTACCAGTTCTGTGTCAGAGGTTAGTAAATTTGCTAACATCGTCAAATGATACAATTTGTTCCTACCGTCTGTTAGACTTTGGTAAACTAAAATCGTGCAGTTTAAGAATTAACAGTTGATCACTTTATCAATGCTTTAGACCCATGATGATGCACTCGGTGAACATCACAAGATAACAATACTTGAGTACTTGGCTCAACAACAAAAAGCTAAAGTCAGCAACTGCCCCAAGCATGAAGGCCAACAATATATTTTTGGATGTGAAGTCTGCAATGTGCTCAGCTGCTTGAAGTGCGTTCCAAACTTGCAAACCTGTGAAACTGGTATGTAAGCGTATTGTAGGGGCGTGTAGGTCTCTAAATTTTATTAGATTTGTTAAACGCAATATATTAGTTCTAGTATGATATCTATTCACTCAGGACATTAAGTGACTTGTTATGATATCATAAGATACCCTGTTGTCAGGGTAACATGGTTAAGTTATATCAATATATCTGATTTTGGCTCTAGCATGTGTGATTTTCATTTTGTCTGCAAATAATGTAAGCAATGCATAAATAATTATCTAGATGTGTTTACCATCTAACACAAGTTATTATTTATTTTGTATGATTGGTATCTCTGAGGTCATCTTCTGGATTTAGGTTCTACACATTCTTTGATTCCATTAGAGGACCTGGCATCAGCCCTTCTCACAGGCACGATATCTGCTGAGAGTTCTGCTAAAGACGATCAATATGAAGCGCTGTTTAAACGAATATCTAAGATAGTCTCTGAATATGACAGTCAGACTGAAGATATGTTAAATATGATTCAAAAGAAGAGAGACGAGCAGGTAGTAAATTAGCTCAGTCTTTGCTTGTGTTTAATTATTTTCTGGACCCTTTGACTTGCATTTTCAACTCATTATTGTTTGTTTCCTATGTTCTAATAATATGATCTTAAACTGAGATTTTCAGTGTTTATATCGAATCGTAGATTTGGCACTGACTTGATACATTACGTCATAAACAATCTCTTACGTAGCATCAAGCACAAACCTTATCTAATTTTTTAAGCTATGTGCTATTCAAGTAATTGGATGTACACATTATCGGATCGTCTGCCATAGCTGCTCAATTGGTCCAACAACGATGTCGGGGGTCAATTTTATTTATTGTATTAATCAAAACCTATCCACTAGCTAATTTATGCATGTGTGTATTAATTTAACTTGTTTGTGGGATTTGTCTCATCTACAGCTATAACATAAATAATAATGATATAGAAATTGGGAAAGGCCACTGTGCATATAGTTGGTATTACCTATATATTTTATATCATTTTTGAGGACCATTTATATTCATGTTTTGCATCAGATTTGACTACAACTGTAGATAAACTCACTGAAGGAACAGTATGATGAAATAGAGAAGAAGGTTCTCGAGAACAGGCAGAAGTCTAAAGTACAGCTTACTGATTTTCTGGAGGATGTGGTTCTTGACAAGTGGAGAAGTCTCAGAAACCATAGAGAAATGTTGGAGGCAAAAATCAAACATTATTCACTGGTAAGTAAACAGTTGAATATATATAGTGGAACTTCAGAGTAGGAAAGGACTTCTTATAAAAATTCTCCAACACCAATGTTGTAATTGAAAGGTCGAGACATCATACCAGTTTCTATGAGTATTACTATTTAGGAAATTGTGGTGGGGCTATATAATCACATGAGTGTAGGTTCAATTCAATTGTTTGATGTCATACTTTTAGTCGGTAGTAGTTTATCTCATGTTATTTCATAAACTATTGTATCAACCATAGTAGTTTATACATTGGTAATATTATATATATATTTATCATCGGCCACCTGAAATTCTTAAAGCCGCATTAGAGCCAACTGCTATGCAGAGACTTACACACGGTTGTGGTTGCTACTTGTACAAAAATATTTAGTAAATACACACTTTTAATTGGCTTCAGAGCACTATATTTTATCAGCATTGAACATTTTCCCGTTTTATAAAGTATCAGGAGAATTCAGTGAAGCTCTGTAGTTCTGTGCAATAAAAAGAAAAATGATATTTTCTGTGAATACACAATTTACCCTTAATTTGTAGGCTATTCTACTACAAACCTGAGCATCATATTTTCTGGTATTAACCACATTTCTAACTTATCATATTAGTTTATCTACATGATGTTCGTTTATGTCAAGGTTATAACAGTTTGTATATCAAGTTTAACATGTAGGATGAGATTGTGAGAGGGTTCAAAAAGCTGAAGGAACAAATGGACAAATTTATTGTGGAGGAGTTGCCTCGACTAGAAGTGGGAGAGCAACTTCAAATAGAGCAAACATGTATGTAAAAATAATGAAAATCAATGATAAATGCTATAGCCTATACCAATGATATACAACCCCCACAGGATAGGCGACGGGCATCATGTGGGCGGGGCCTAATGTTCGAGCTCAGTTGGGATGAACCGTAACACGGCACTTGAACAAACAAATGCGCTGAGTAAGGGCCCTGGTGAATTTACAAAAATTATGAGCAATAGTGGTTATTTTACTGATCTTTTGGTTTTATTTTGTTGCAAAACAAATATAGTTGTCTAAAATTGTCATCGTTATGATCACTCAGTTGCCACTCACAAGCATTCGTGATATTAATAGTCACAATAATAAAATTGCCTAAATTCGGTTTTATTTTTAGATTTCGAGTGTGAAAACTACACCACACAGCTATGACTGATGTCCCATCTTATTGGCCTGGTAAAACAATGTGACAAAAATAAAATACTTTGTCATTCTATATTAGGGGTGGCAAAATATTAATCAAAAAATAGGGAAGAAAGGTCATTGTTCAGGTGATTTTGGGTAAATTATATTCAATTTAAAGCACATACTGCAACCCCTACCAATTTTGAAATTAATCAATTTGGGTAGTTTGCAATGTTTTATTTTCCATAGATCCATTTTTTGGTTAGTCGTTACCCCTACATCGTCCGAAATTCAAGGTTTGCTATTGTGAACCGCGGGGTCTACTGAATGAATGAGCTAATGACACGATAACAGCGAGTCGTGTTTTCCAAAACCTAGTAAGACAACACGTATGCCCCGTGTAGACTGTGTTAGCACTGAAACCCAGGCTAGCACAATCTGAACAGAGCTCAATCATCAAACCCCGCCCAGATGATAGCCGTCACTACCCTGGTGGTTTATATCATTGGTCTATACTAAGGCTTTACCCATATCATTTATATTAACCCTTTCATTTCCATAGGCACATTTATGGGTAATCTATGGTCGACTACCGTAGACACATATTTGTAACTTTCCCAGCATTTGCGTAGTAACTTAATTATATTATCTGTTGACAACATAACCAACAATCTTTAGGACTTTTATGGTATTGACAGTGTTGCCCGACGATTTCTCTATAAAATTAGCTTAAAATCGCAAAACAATTTAAAAAATTTTGTAAGGAGTTTCCAACATAAAAAAAAAACATTTTTTCTTTATGTCGTTGGAACTATTTAGTATTATTATGACTTTTCTAAGTACCTCCCGAGTTAGAAAACAGAGAATTGCTGGTTGATGACATTACAACTGATTCAATTTTAGGTGATTACACAGATAATCAAAGTAGCAGTACTGACTCTGTTGGTGGTGAAAGTAATAGTTTTGTTAGAGTAAGGAACATTGTCAAGGATCGTTTTAGCTTCATGGCGATCGTAGCTTTGCATAGCTTTAGCAATGCACAAAATGCTTTTTTGCATAGCGCTATTTGTTAACATATTGAAAAAATAAAATAAATAACAAGTCTTTTAGATAGAGGTTGAAGTGGAAAAAAATTTCATACTCATCATGTAGAAAAATTGGCAGTTTTTGGTAAAATGGCTGGCAGTAGGCCGATAGCTAAAGTTGTACATGGATGACAGTGAAAAGTTTAAAGATGGATCTAGAGTAATGTAAGTGATATTTTCACTCCATATTTCAATAATTAACAAATCCTTTCAAATTATCCCATGTTTTAAGGCAAGTTAACAAAAATGATATGCGCAATAAAAAACAGAGTCATGCATTCTCTACTCTCAGGCTAGGACAATACATAAAGAGATATTGTTACAGTATCTTTGCATGCATTAATAGTAACACTTGTACAGTCTCTAAATACATGATCGGTTTTCTGGTAACAAACCGCAGAGACACTATTAAAGTTTCATTGTTGGTATAACTTGCATTTTTCTACTTCAAAACTCTTAGTACCTTAAAATTTCAGTCAGTTTGTAAAAGACAATGCATTGTTATTATGCTGATTATTTTCATATTGCACAATTTGATACATTAAACGTTCTCATGTCTCTCATGGTTGAGTTGAGCTAATGAGTAATTAAGTTCTATGTCTTAGCTTTTTTCTAGGCTGCTGCGCTGCTTGCAATCGAATGTTTTGTTACACATTGTAAGCATATCACTACAAATATGTATATATATATGTACATATATACATGTATATATGTGTATATATACATGTATATACTTGTAAATATAGTCTCAAAGTCTGTCATTCGGTATGTCTAGCTATTGTTGTTCAAAGCTAGGGATGAAAGATCCTCTTTGTGCTTAATTTAATATTGAAACCTCCTGTTCACCCGGTGATTACCTAACCATTTAGGCTCTAGGATATCTAGTATATTCATTAGGTGATATGAGTTGTTATCTCAGTTAAAATAGGCATAGGGCTCTGTGGTAGGCAATGTCACTAGAGCTTGCTCTCGCTGCTCATATTAGTAAACGTTATTCTACTATTAATGTTTCAGGTGAAAAGCGTGAGATTGAATTGAAGATTGTTTCGGCTGGTGATATAGTGGTTAACGGTAACCAACACCCTGTAGTTCCTCAATCAATACAACTTTCTTTATCTCGTCCTCCTCCAAAGTCTCTAACTCTACTCAAATCTATAGAATTACCATCAGCTCCTGTATCAGTATGCCAGCACGAAGGAGTTACATATGTAGGATTGCTCAATGGTACAGTCAGTAGAATTGATACCAACTACAAGCTGCATAACTCATTCATCTCTACTTCTGGTCGTGTTGAGTCCATCAGCATCCATGCGAACAAACTATACATATTGGCTCGTAGTAAGCCTCGCACAATAGGGGCCCATGATATGTCAGGACGAGTGATCACAACCTGGCAGCACCCTTACCATGGCAGTTGCTGTAGCATGCTGACTGTAGCAGCAAGTAATGTGGTAGTTGCTGATCCTCCTAACAAGAGACTAACTATTTATTCTCTTACTGGTGAGACTCTGCGTAATGTCAGCTGCCCTCTTATGAGTAATAATCAGGTCTCGGTATGCACTGGACAAGGCGATAATGTCATCATAGCTGACTATGAGACAAAAAAAGTCTTCAGATTTAACATCACCACTGGGAATGTCATGTGGACTTTCACCCATCCTAATCCTCCACAAGGTCTGGTATGCTATGAAGACTACATAGTAGTAGCTGCGCACAACAGCAATATCATCTGCGCCCTGAGCTATGCCACTGGTAAGTTGTATGTATGAGGTGCTGGTTACTAACATTTATCGAGGGCGTCATTTTAGCTTTTGATGCACTTTATCATTTAGTAAAAGTTTTCGTTAGAAATTGTTTTAATATTTAGAAAATATTTTTTAAATCCTAACATCAATATTTTTAATCAATCGCCACTTCATTTATGATTTCTAAAATTAAATTAGAATATGTTACCAGTAAAGTTGAGTAAAAGGTTGTGGAGATCTCCTTTTGTTGTTTTTCAATGTTAAAGACATTGACAGTAATTTCTTGTTTATAAATAGTTCAGAAGCAATCCAATATGTTAGATCTTAGATGTATAATTTCCTATATATAATTTAATATGAGTAAAAATCTCACTAACCTATTAAGACAATACAAAGTGGTTATTAAGTTGTTCTGTCAAGGTCAGTTTTTGTAATGATGAGTATACGAATGGTTTGTATGCAAATTAAAGTCTTATTAAATAGTTTATCAAACAGAGCAGGCCAGGGCTCAGCTACCAGTTTTTGGCTTGTTTCTTGAAGGATACAGTCGATCATTGGCTTATACTTTAAAGCACATCAATTATATCAGTGCTGTTTTAGCTTGTTCAGATTTTTCAACATCTTGGCTTTCAAATGAGCCATTGTTTGACATGGTGAGACAGACATTGGTTGGTGTTTGAAGGATTTAACCAGAGCTCTACCGCAGAAATGTTCAATGGTACAGGCTCGGAAATTATGACATAACAATTTTCATATTCGGTGTTGGGTGCTATTACCGCTTATTTTTATCAACTATGATAACTACGCTAATTACGACAACTACGATAACTACGCTAGTGGCAAGAAAAGGTAGCGCAACTCAAGAGAAATAACGAAAATGACAAAGGAATCAGTGTCATTAGCTCTACATGTACAGATTATTTCTGTGATAAATAGCTCAGATTCCAAGCACCATACTATGTTTTCCTGAGGATATTTGGCACTAGCCCTTTCTTTTCATTGTAATGTTGAGGGGCATGACTGTGGCTAATTAATTTCAAGCATTTCGTGGTCTCGCGAGAGTGCAGTTTACATATAATCCTAGGGCCACGCTGCTTCAGGTCACAATTTAATTGATGTGATTTTACTACGTTTATCAACGACAGTATATTTATTGAAGCATTATCATGTTTAGAAACCAATGTGGAAAGCGATACAATTTTTTCAGATGATACTACTACAGCCAAGGATAAAAAAAGCAAACTCTTAACAGTCACCAGAAATCTATCAACCCAGAACACGTGTTTGTATTGGTTGGGTGATAGCACGATCCCTGGGCATTGTTGATTACCTAGAATCCTAGTTTATTGTTAGCACTCCACGGGTTTAAGAGCACCGATTGTTGCAGAACATCACAGCCTTGTTGGCAGCAAAAAAGATCGATGACCTAAGGCTAAATGCTAATTATAACATCACATTGTGGGAACCGCCACCAAGTGTTTTTTTATTGTAGGACCTACTTTTGACACCCGTTTTTTTATAGTTCCATTATCCTTCGTGTATTGAATAAAGGCTCATTCGAAAGTCAATACTCTGAAGTACTGAAATATATGATAAAGGTACTGATATAATTGATGTGCTTTAAGGCTCGTTCACACTATTGCTCAAATTGACGATTAGCATTGGGCTGCCTTAACGTCATCACCAACGATAAGGTCTACACACTACTGCAATCAACTGCAGGTGATTCCTACCTACAACCAATAGCAATTATGAAAAAGCCTTCCTTATATCTCGAGTCATTTTGTTATATTTACGCAGATCTTCACGGCATCACCAAATCAGGATGTTTTGGGAACAGGCTCAACTTTAACTCACAGCAATGATGTTGTACTATGATCAGCATCAGCTTAATAAACGAGCTAAAAAAAGACGTTTTTGGCGAAATTTCGTTGATAAATCATAGGAAAACAAAAAATGAAAGGGTTGTACTACAATTTATTTCCTGAATTGAGAAGAGGTGCCAACCAAGCCTACTGCCAGCATCAGTATTTTTGCATGACAAGAAACATGTTTGATTAGAATTTTAGCAAGATCAGGCATAGGTGAGTTTAAAACCTTCTTGGCAATGAATCGCCTAAATTATGCGATATTGTTTGTAGAAGTGAGTAGTATATAAAATATATGTGTAAAATTGTGTTACAGAATAGAAAAGCAGTATATTCATCTGAGAGAATATATTCCTGCTGATATGAGACTGCCAATGACTTTGCACTACTTGGCAGAAGGCTGCCTATTTAACTCAATTTAATATCGTTAGAGAATCTAACCGTAAACCAACCAAAGGCATGATTATCCATGAGACTTGCAATGCCCTGTAGGATTTCCTAATGCAGCTATACCTGAAGCCTCCTCAAACACTTGATGATTGGAAATTAATAGCCAAAGGATGAGTAGGTGACAAAAATTAATATTAAACATAATATTATTAAGTTTAGTATTAATTAAACTTAATACAACCTAATGTATTATTATTGTTATAGGCAGGTTAACATTGTATTTCAGCTCTAAAATTATGCTCAAGTGAATTACACAAATATAAAAACAAATCATAGGCAACTTTTATGAACTTAATGTTCTACATTTCAGTTCGGCAAAAAATATTGTATCACATCCATGGTCATGAACATATCGTAAAAACAAAACTCAAAAGTTAACTGTAAATGAATTTGGTAATTAGACAGGAATGCTATATATCTACATTTGAGTCTGCACTGATTTGGGATGTACAGTAGTAGCTGCTGCTCCTTGATGTTGCAAGTTGAATGTTTTAGACGATTTTTTAAGACTTTTGAGTAGGTCAGCTTTCAACTCTGTTTCAAAGCAGCAGGTAGAAAAGTTTATTTTGGTGGCTATCCGAGCATTCACTGTTTCAGAACATAGGTCAGCCCTAGCCTCGGTATGTATTTTTAGGCATAGAAAAAACGTGCCCAGTTGCTGTGTTACTGTGAGGTATGCAGAGGATGGCCCTTATTAAAGTCTTTAGTAAGGGGTAACGCTCTAATGTCATAGCATCCCAAACTTTGCAGGTGTTGATCTCGATGCTGGAGTATCATCTAACTGCAGGTTGACCCATTATTGGTGAATACGGTCTAGATCAGTGGGCTGCGTAAATATGTCAAGTCCTTTTGCTAGCCATCTTATGTCATCGGGCTTGAAGGACATCGTTTGGTTAACACCACTAGCGTGAATCTTTAGGACTTCGCTGGCCAAATGAACTAATTCCAACATTTTAGATATGGCAGCCATTTGGACATCTCTGACTGAGCTAAAAGTAAACAGTAAAATATACAGTAATAATTTATTTATGGCCATTTGACTGTGAAAAGTATGGCAAGATGTTTCTTTAATTGGACTTTTAAGGTTGAGACTTATTGCTAGCAATCAGAATAACAGCAAAATGAGAAAACCAATTTTTGAGCACTAGACCGAGTGACTGCCAATAAGCCATACTTCACATTTTGTCTAACTTATTAACCAGAAGAGTTGTTTGATTTGGACTTAACTAGCCTCATCTTTCAAGGCTACTAGCTGGGTTCGACACTCTGTGCCAACAAATAGTTCTAAATCAGAATGTTTTTCTGTGGGTCTGCATATGGAACCTTTGTAATGGCCGCTTGTTTCTTTATCTCAGGATCACTGATGAGAAATTCTGATCTACGCGGTTCCGTGATGTTGACGATTAACTGTTCGTTTTTGAGCTATTAAGAGCTTGTAATCACATTTCCACATATTTTGCACCTACAACACAGCAGAGTAAGACATGTAAGACATATTTTGATACCAAATACCTGTAATGTGAATTTTGTTGCAAGTCAACATTTAAGACAAAATGGTTCATATAATATATATAATTATATATATATATATATAATTGCTGTTGTTCTACAGAAAGTGTTAGAGGCCACTCAACAGCTGCTGTACCTACCTATGGTACCTGTTATTCCTAAAATAATAAAGCCGAATTAAAAGGCCTAAAGTCATAAAACAAAAATCTAGTCAGCAAGGATACTTGGTCTAAAATTCACCAAAGAGCTTGGTCTACAGTAGAAAACAAATTGCCTGCTGTGGACATATGACATATTGGCATGCCAATAAATTTGGTTATAACTTTACCATCATTAAGCACTCGTGCAGGTATGGCAAGTTGTTTATCTACATGGCAATCTGTTGTCTCATCTATCAAAAGGCCAAAATAGGATGATTGGTTGATTTCTGCAGCTTGTGCTGTGCAGTAGTGTTGGGCCGGTATTGGGTTATCTGCTCTTACCGATACCGAGGGATTCTCGGTATCCGAAAAAACCAATCATTTTTGGAGACAGCTAGTTATCCGCGGCCGGTTTGATATGTTAGGTATTTATCTGTAAAAGTCTATCGGTAAATGATTATATGGATATCCGGATACGCTTCGTTGACGAACATGCTAATCTCAGCACGCATTGGCGAACAAATTCAACGAAAATTTCCACGCTTACAGTATCTACTATTATATTACGTTACATTGATAATGCCACCAGCCTCGAAGGTTTGGGAGTTCTCTACAGATGGGAGAATGTATAAAGATTTTAACGGGACTGGACTCTAATTGGACTGCGTATAATTATGTGATTACATTACCTGATTACAATATGTGATAGTAAGATTTCTGTAAACTGTTTCAGTATATTTAACAAAGAGAGCCCCTTGCCATTATCTATCTGTTCTCTATTATACATAACGTTTGTATCAATAACTATATTTTTTAATAGAATAAACAATAAAAAACATTTATCATGAAACTTATATTTCCATCTTATTCTTTGGCTAAGCAATGAGTCTCCTTGCCGTAACAATATACTGCTGACTAAAGAATGTTTTTTGCACAGGCTACTTTTTGCACAACGATAAAAGTTGTTCGAGACAGTTATGGTCAAAGTTTAAACCATTAAACTTTAAACCATTTAAAGACACATACACTGATAACCACATACCGAACAATAGTACCGACAATACCGAACTTTCTTAGTTGGCAAAGGATACCGAGGATGGTAAATACAGAGGATACCGATACCGAGAAAACCGATAAAAAAGTGCAAGGATATCCGATCCGGCACTAAATTAGATACCGGCCCAACACTACTGTGCAGTATGGTCCATAACCCTCTGGATTAACAGAGCATGTGAATTCAAGTAGTACTTGGGCCGATGTATCAAACAGACCAATTATACAAAACACATGCATAAAAATAGAGCTAAACAAAACTTTATCAATAATTTAAATTAAATTTAAAGTTTTGATAGCTGTCTCAATAAAGATGCGTGCGGCTGTAGCAAAAATGCTAACCAACCAACATCTTATCATAGCCATTGTCTGTGTTCACATGCATCTATATTTTTTGGTGATCTCACTGTCAGGAAACATTTCGGAGACCAGCTTGGTGAAGTGGTCTGCAGCAGAAAATGACATATTGTGCTTTGCTATGATTAGCGTAAAAAAGGATTCTGCTTTTGTTACCTGAAACAGACATTGTCAGTGTTAAATTGACAAAGCTTTAACATTTGTGTGATCTGATACATGCATAAATGTGAAAGTAAATCATCTTCTTTCTTTTGTACTTTAAAGTATACTAGTCTAGGTTTAACAAATATAATGCTATCTTTTAGAAGGTTCAAAGCTGGAAAAGAATATAGGCCAGCGCTGCATTACCTTGCATTCATTACTAATTTGTTTAGTGGTCCTGTTAGCTTATTCTCAAGACTTACATAATCAATTTCTTCATTTCTTATTTGACAAAATTCTGGTAGTTTGTCGGTTTTCGTGAGAGCTTCCTTGTGCTAGCTGTGCTTGACAGATTTTATGTGTTGTAAGACATTGTTTGGTCCGCCATACTCAATGCTAAATTTGATTTTGCACCAGGTACAATGACAGGACAATACATCCAAACTAACCTTAGTGCTTGATGCAATGAAGGACCATTATTTGGTCCAATCTGGTTTAATTTTGATGCGTACTTGGCTTTTTTGGACATAACTGAATAGTAAATCGTATCTAAAGACTTCAAATGGCCATAGGAAACGCCCACCCAAAGAGCTATACATATAAATATTTGCTTGGGCCTAGCTGGCATGTAAGCTTAAAAAAACAAATGTTCCGAAATGTTCGAGGGTCTAGTTCAAAGGCCATAAAGTTACCGAATGATAATTCTGTGCACAAAGCCATAAGAAAGTGTCTTTGGCGATACAGCGATTTTTTTCGTGATTATTAGATTACGCGCATAGTGTTAATGTTATAGAAACTAATAAATAAATGGCTTGGTATTTTATCCTAGAGCACAAAGCGTAAATGTGGGAGTTTACATGGAGATTTTATTTTTGAGTAAAGGTAATCTCAATTCTGGGAGAGTGCGCAAAGTCCGGGAGAGTTGACAGCTCTGGCGTAAATGATGGAACATCACAAATATCCCATCATTTACACATGTTGCGCTTCATAGCTTCTGAACTACTAATTTGAAAGCAGTAAATTGTATATTATCTGAAAGCCAAGAAAATGTTGCATCAAGTAATTCAAAGAATTTTATAATGGGAGCGCATGTGTAGTTGGCATAATACAACTCTAAATGTCCCATCATTATTTATGAACACGCCCAAATGCAAGTTTATATAAAAGATAAGATAAAGATATGAAATAATCTAGTTAGAGTTGAGCTTATCTAAATATGAAGCTGGAGGTGCTTCATCATATCCTTCGTAATATCCTTCATCATCTCCTTCATTTGCTATAACATCAAGGATTTTTAATCATGTCCTGAGAGCTCTGGATCTTGGCATTTTTCTGAGGTATCCTGCAACCTCCGTTCTAAAGTGATAACGAATATCCTTTTATTTTTTTCCCTGGCAGTATTTTCGGGAACTCTCTTATAAATGGCGTCGAATTGCATTCTGTAAAATTGGACAGTGATGCGCATGTGTGTTTGGATACAAGGATGCCATAAATTATGCATACTTCACAACTTTTAGTGTTTAACATATGCTTACTGGAACGAATCTTCTGCATTTTCTGCAGTCTCCCTTTTTTTGGTCGGTGGCAAGTCACGCACTGTTGGTGTTTGTGCAGATGAACATGAAGGTGTAGATAAATCAGCAGGAGGGCTGCTTAAGGCTGAGGTGGAAGGGCATTTAATGCTCTATGCTAAAGCTGCTTCAGAGCAGGTGGTCTTTATTGGATGCGAGATCGTAACATAGTAATTGCTCTGTAGCCTAAGAACAAGTGGAAAAACAATTGATCCACAAACAATTACTACAATTTTATTAACCGAAACTTATAAAATATTTTACAATTTACTGACATACAATTTTGTCTTGTTGTTATTCCATAGCCAACGAAGATGCTCCCAAAGCGGCCGTGTTATTATCGGTGCTTGCCAACTAACACTCTTCTTTCCTTTTCCTTCACATATGATGCTAGTGCATCTCGGATATCCTTCCAACGTTTTTGGATACCGATACTTGCCAAGTATTAAAAACATGAATAATATTAAGTAGCGAGGTATCAGAATTAATCATACAAAGCTACTTTTTATGCTTCCTGCAACAGCCCTAACTCAGGATTGAACTAAAGTCATGGAGGCACAGGTATTATTTGATAAAGCTAATGATTAATTCGTCGCGTACATACTTATTCACCATGCTTGCCAAACGACATTGACATTGATCTTCACAACTGTTGAAATTAGATCTGATGCCATATACTAACAGCCCTTCAATATGTATATAGCTGTGATCATCGATGTCAAAGCTCAACATATTGAAAGTCCATCACATCGTCGCTAGCAGTGATTGCGTTGACCACACATGGCAAAATGACGTCATTGCAGATCTTTGCTCATCGCTAGCCGTCGATTTGAGTGATAGTGTGAATGGGCCTTTAATATAAAATTTAACATATCTGTGGCAATGATAATTGACAGCTGACAATAAAAACTCATTCTATTTATCAGCATTTCATTGGTTTTATGCTTATTTTTCATTTAGTTTTTATATACATTAAAAGGTAAAAGGTCATGTACAAGGTGTGCCAAGGGTAGTAGCTACAATAAATGACAAAGCCATGCCCTGATGGATTTTCAAATGGTATCAATCTAGTTATGATTGTTCTGTCCTTGCACTATAGCCAAATGTTCATTGATTTTCTCACAAGTAGAACTTGCAATTTATCTTATTATAGCAAAATGTGTGCTAGTTTGTCTGTTATCACCCATAATATTATAAACAAGATTGACATACGCTTTATATCAAAAGTGTTGTCAGATGCTCGGTGTAATATTTATCTATTAATACAGCTAGATAACAAGTGTAGATGTAATGATTGTACAGTAATAACAATTAAGATATTCATATACTTTTATTACAGGTGAGAAAGTATCAGAGATGAGAGACGATGGTGTTTATACCAATAGTCTATTTGGCTATTGCCTCTTTGACAAACCTATCTTTAGCTTGAGTGTTACTGGTAACAACTTTGTGGTACCTGACTGGGTGACTAAAAATGTGCTCTTCTATAAACTGAGTGAGAAATAAGGACCACATTCTGATTAATCATCATATAACGATATTCATGATCAGGTTTCATCAAGACTGACTACTCTACAGTGAAGTTATACTAACAGTATCATTATTATTATCATCATAGTTTATCTTCTATCAACTTTCTTAGCTAAAGGGCTAACTGTATGATCTTAAACTGCTTATTTAGATGTATTGCTGTCAGAAGTTTAATTTTACCTTCTGCTCTGTTGCCACCTCCCTTTTTGTTAAAGCGGCAGAACATGCCGATTGTTTGGTTTCGTGTCATTGTATTTGTTTTCGAAAACGAGCGATTTGTGTTCCAACCATTATATACACATTTTTACATGAAGTTTATATACTTTTATGATCATCAAATTATACATTAACAATGAAGCTGATAAATATATTCTATTATAAGGATGTGTTTGAATAAGATTCTTGCAAAGTGATTGTCTCCCCTTTTTATATATATTATGTTTCATGTTACCAGATAATATTTGATATATAATATAATTTAAATACATGAAAATTATTATAGACATAGAAATTGACATGGGAATAGGCAATGGTGTTAGCCAGGACCTTGAACATAGGCATGTAAAAGAACATGGCATTTAAGGGCAAGGGCATAGACATGTTCATGGACATGGGTGCGATCATAGACACAGATATATCCAGAAATAAACATGGTGATGGTATGTAATGTTGCCACAAAGATAAAAATACTTTATAATCTACGTAGTAATTGTGAGTACTATGACAACATTCTCAGACCTGCTAACAACGATCACTGTCTAACTTATTATATAAATTACTAGTTTACAGATTTTTATGTTTTCTGTTCATTCCTCAATTAATTTTAAAATTACGCTTTTTTGTTCATATTGTTATTGGGAGTCCTACCACACAAAGTCATCGTCAGAATTGTTACTTTTAAAATCACTGTCGTCACTTTTAAAATCACTGTCGTCACCTTTTTCAAGTTGGTAACCAAAACAATCACTTTTTTCACACTCGTTATTTTAATACAAATATCCATTCTGGTGGCACTGTATTGCGTTAAAAACCTGAAACTTGCTCAGCTTGAACTTGTGCTAATCAAAAGCATGGCTCAACCAGCAACCTTCACAAACTTATTAGTGATGTTTGGGAGCATTGCTGATTACTCCGCGAAGAGTGACAGCCGTCTTAGGTTTTTAGGGCTACATTTATTGTACTGAAAATAGACCGAGATTGCCTTTAATAATCACTGTCAGTCACAGACTTGGAAACGAATTTGCTGTCAGGGTCGTGGCATTTTATTGTTGTTTACTTTAATTACCTGGCAGTCTATAAATGCTGGGTCAGATGCTTCAAACCAAAACTAGGGAAGTTTCGTTTGATTGTGTTGATTTATGGACAAATAATAAGTTAGTAAAGGTACGGCGACACGTAACGAATTTTTGTTAGTTCTGACCAAAATCACGAAATGAACTAAACACACAGAATTATTCCGTGCTGCTAGAATCGTGCTAGCGAGCACGATTCTAGCAGCTTTTGCAATTAGTATAGTCCAAGACACGTACAATGACACACAATAAAAGTATAGGTGCAATTCAACATAGTACACATGATGTAACAGTTTAAGTTGCGCTATTGTTGGTTAACGAGCACGAATTTAGCAAATTTTGAAATATATGTAGTCTGAGAACATAATGCGATATGCAAGAAAATATCACAGCAATTCACCATAATAAATACGATGCAACTGCTTAGATTGCGCTATTGTATGTATTTATTGTTTGGACACTATGGCTACAAATTGTTTGTTGTATTTTTAGTAAAAAAAATTTTAGCAACAAAAGTTTTGTGGTAAAAAATGTTGCCTTCTTTAGCGCAATCAAATCAGTTGCATCGTATTTATTATGGTGAATTGCTGTGATATTTTCTTGCGTATCGCATTATGTTCTCGGACTACATATATTTCAAAATTTGCTAAATTCGTGCTCGTTAACCAACAATAGCGCAACTTAAACTGTTACATCGTGTGTACTATGTTGAAGTGCCTTCGTACTTTCATTGTGAGTCGCAATATGTGTCTTGGACTATACTAATTGTTAAAGCTGCTAGAGTTGTGCTCGCTATTAATTTTTTAGTCTGTTAAAAGCGTTTCCTCGACGAGTTCGATGGGCATGCGCAGCTCAAATACACGTATACAAAAACACGAATCTGTGAATTTCGACCGAATAATTCTGTGTTTTTCATGATTTCGGCAAGAACTTAGAATCAATGGAAAATTCGCTACGTGTAGCCATAGTAATCCTACTTACATAATCATCGTCACCTACATTGATAAATGGTCGTCTCGTCTGTCACTTTTAAACATACCTGTCGTCAGGTCATCAGAATCGTCACAAAACATGAGAGACCCCCCTTTATTTATACCCCCAAAGAACAGTCATAATATGACTTTACACTATCATAAATAAAGTCAAGCTCTTAATTCGTATAACCCACGAACAACTTATTAATTATGGTTATAAATGCTATTCCACCATGATCTTTGTTAGCAGTTGCATGATATAGAGCAGGGGTCTCAAACACGCGGGCCGCATGCGGCCCGCAAAGGCATTTCATGCGTCCCGCAACATATTTCTACTGTCGGTGTTTGAACTTTTGCAAAAGCGCCATCTTAACCAGAATAAAATCTTACCTACTTATTTATTCATAGTCTTTCCATTGATTTCCGTGTAGCGCTCAAAGCATACATCCGGGTTATTATCGCTCACTGTTGATTGAATTGTATAAATTTGATTTTACTATATTTTTTAAAATCAAGTGCCCATGTCTTCTGTTTCGAAAAAAAGAAAACTCGCAGATAAAAAGAGAGTTTTTCAAGTCAGATGGGAGGTTTTATATTTTGTGACTGAAGTCAGCGAAAAAATTCATTGTCTCATTTGTCAGCAAAGGATAGCGGTTCTGAAGGAGTTCAATGTGCGTCGACACTACAAAACAATGCACCATGTGAAATATGACACGTACACCGGCAAAGTCAGACAGGATAAAGTTATTCAACTTAAATCAGCATTATGCAAACAAAAAAGTTTCTTCACCAAAATTAACCAGTCCAACAAGGATTCTGTGGGAGTAAGTTTTGCATTAAGTGGGATGATAGCGAAGTCATCACGACCCTTTACAGAGGTTTTTTTTTATAAAAGAATGTCTTTTAACTGCAAGTGACATTTTATGTCCGAATCAAAAGAAACTGTTTGAAGGCAAAAGCTTGTCAGTCAATACAGTAGCCAGCAGGATTACAGATTTAGCAGCAAATGTGGAGATGCAATTAACTGAGACAGCTATGGACTTTGAAGCATTTTCAATTGTGTCATGATCACAGAAACCATGGTTAAGTCGAGATTATAAGATTTAGAGTTATCTGCATTTACAGAAGGAGAAAATTCTCACAATTATTTTGCAAAAAAATTTTGATTCTAGCTTAATTACAACAGATTTTATGGTCAATAAACTGAATGCATGTTTACCATCAGTGCGAAAACCTAGTTCCGAGAAAACTGGTGTTAAAGTCTGAGAAACGAAAACCGATGCAGTTTTGTTTGCATTTCAAAACGTCATAGCAACCAATATTAAGAGATTGTGATATTTATCTAGATATTTGTCTTTATATCAAAAAAATTATGCTGAATTTAAAAATCTAAACAGATTTTGGCTGGTTGTCATAGAAATGGCTGTATATCTATAAGAAAATGTATTACCTAATTTTGCAGATATTAAAAACGGCTTGGCAGTGCCGCGATATTGAGCGCAACCGTAGTACGATCAACAAAATGTTTAAAAAAATAATAACAGTAACATATTGCACATCATTGGTCACTCTATACCTTGATCTTGCAAATTCGAATAATTTTTCTTATAATCAAATCTTATAAAATCGAATAATTATTCTTATAATTAAATATTGTAAAAATCTTATATGATTGGTTAGGAATATATCATAGTCATTCCCTTTACTTACACTGCTTTTGGCATCAGTTGGAATACCAAAGTACTCATTATAAGTGTCCAAAATGTCAGAATTATCCTTCAAATCGGCAAAAAAGAAACGATTACGTTTTTCGGACGCCATTTTTCAGTACTTCCTGTTTAGCATAGCAACGGTTTTAAGGGGTTTTTGCAAGGTTTTAAGACATTTATTATCTAAACTGACTTCAGATTCAGAAAGATCACTCTTTGATTGGTCCAGAAGCACGCGATACCAAAATCCTTACCAAAAATATAAATTCTGTTAGTGCAACTTTAAAGTCGAATAACTCAACTTCGTGATTTGCGACTTAACCATGGTTTCTGTGACCGCGACCCAGTTGCTCTCGACGACAGCACAGATGCTTCAGATACGACACAATGTGCTGTGTTTATCAGAGGTGTGGACCGCAATTTAAATGTGACAGAAGAATTCCTGGAACTATTACCATTGAAGGGTACTACAACTGGACGTGATTTATTTCAAGCCCTTGAAAAATGCATTGAGAAGTATAACTTGCCATGGGATAAACTTGTATCTTTGGTCACCGATGGTGCACTGTCAATGTGTTCTCAAAATGTAGGTGTTGTTGGATTGGTGAAAAACAAATTAAACAGCCTTGAAACAGCAGGAATCAATTTCACTTGTATACACTGCATTTTGCATCAAGAAGCCCTTTGTAGTAAAAGCCTACAGATGAAAGAGGAGATGGGTGTAGTAGTTAAAACAGTCAACTATATACGTTATCGGGGGCTGAATCACAGGCAGTTCACTTCATTTCTGGCGGATATGGAATCTGAGTATGGTAAAATTATTTATCACACTGAAGTAAGATGGCTAAGTCGTGGAAAAGTTTTGAGGCGTTTCTTTGCACTTAGACATGAAATTGCTTCATTCATGACAATGAAAAATAAGGCAGTTCCTTTACTGACTGATTCTAAATTTCAATGCAACCTTGCTTTTCTAACTGATATTACGGATCACTTGAATACACTGAACATAAAGCTTCAAGGTAAACAACAGATTATTACACAGATGTACGACAGTGTGAAATCCTTCAGAGTTAAACTACGTTTGTGGATGAAGCAACCTGGTGAGGGCGATTTGGCCCATTTCTCAACTCTGAATTCCTTAGGCAAAGTTGAGACCAAATGCTTGAAAGAATATGTAGATTTGATGTCTGAGTTACTTCAACAGTTTGATGTGCGTTTTGCAGACTTTAAGTTACTGGAGCCACAATTTCAACTTTTTTCGACGCCATTTGCTGTAGAAATTGAGGCTATTGCAGAGGAATTGCAAATGGAGTTGGTGGAACTCCAGTGTGATACTATCTTGAAGCAAAAATATGCAGTAGCGATATCCGAATTCTACACATTTCTTTCACGAGAAAGATTTCAAAAGTTACTCTCTGCTACTGCAAGGATTCTTGCAATGTTTGGCAGTACGTTTGCATGTGAACAATTTTTCTCATCCATGAAAGTTAACAAGTCTGTACTGAGGTCACAGCTCACTAATGAACATTTGCAAGCAACACTGAGATTGGTTTCTTCTCATAAAATCAAGCCTAATATTGATGCCCTTGTTGACGCAAAACGCTGCCAGGTCAGCAGTCAGTACAGAAAGTGACTGAAACCTAAGTTAACCAAATACAGATACGCCAAATACGGTACTCAAATTGACTACATTACATTTGCAATAAATGGATTTTAGAAAGTTTGTAAAGCACTACGTTCTTATTATGTCGTCTTGTTTATTAACTTTTTATAATTTTAAACAATTTCTGGCTATGCGGCCCTCGAAGTACTTTAGAAGTCAACACTTGGCCCTCAGAGCAATTTGAGTTTGAGACCCCTGATATAGAGTATAGACTGTCTACTAAAAATGTTTGGTATATATATAAAGCTTGATATGGTTTGGGAAAGGTTTTCAAACATTTAAGTACAAGCACAACTGGTCCATTTAAAATTCTGAAACTTTTGGCTTTAGAAAAAGGTGATTTTTATACATGTATATACTTTTAATATAATATAGCTGAATGAAATGATAAACAAATAAAAATTTGTTACAACTAGAGATTTCAAGTAATAACTAACAAGTTAATATACTACAAACAATTGTTCAATGTTTCTTGTTAGTATATGTATTCTTGAGTAGTAAATTTATTCCTTTTGCTTTAGTTTCATAAGGGAATCAAACACAAAGAGAGTAATATATCCTACATTCTCTTGTTTTCTTCAGCAGCTTAGCACCTGTCAGCTCATACCATAGGCTGTCTGCCCCAATAATTCACCACCTGATGCTCAAAATAGTCTGAGGCATCTTCACTGAAACTAGAGGCCAAGTTTTAATTCTGTTGTTATTCAGTAAATCGTGCCGATTCAGTTGTTGAAGGAGATTCAGTTGGAAGCCGATCGTCATTTAGTAAATCGTTGTCTTCTCTCATAATATGCGACAGTTCTGTCGTGTTACAACTTCCATTCCTTAAGTTTTGCCCGGGTAAATTACTCAATAATTTTCTATTTTGGAAAACCATCTATGCTTATGCTAATCTCTAACCTATGCAAGTCTAACTGTGAATTCTAAATTATCTAAAAATGAGAATATTTGAGATTACAGACAACTAGTTTTTAGTGATAACATTTATTACGACCTAAATAAAACACTTGTGCTGATGATTAGCTAAAGAAGAGACTATATATTTATAGCTTCTGGACTCTTCCACATACACTACTTTATACTTACAGAATTAGCCAACCACTTAATACTGAGCGTTTTACCGTGAGAAAATTGTGTCAATTTTAAACTCGAAACATACTTGCAGTCAGACCTCCTCAAATGTCAAAAACAATCACAAATGATGAAATAATACGTATACAATCTGATGAAATCAACTAGAGTTTTATGAAAGTCTATATTTTTTCTGTTTTAAATAGCCGCCCTTTATGTGTATAATCAAGGTTTTTTTGCAGAAGTTGTCATTTCATGGGTTTCATAAGAGGCAACTTCCACTATGTACAACTTTACAATCACTTAATTTTAGGATTAACTCTATTTATTGCAAAATATAAAAAGCTAAAATTGTTAATAAAATTGTATATATCGTGTTCATAATTTTAAAAAGCATAAATATGTTGGCTAAATAATTTCAGTTTTTCAAGTTAATTCCGTGAATATAAATATGAGAGATATACATGTAAATTTGAAACAGTAAATGTTTGGAGTTGTGTTCCTAATAAAATGCCAGCTTCCAAGTTGTTCAGTCAGCTCTTTGAATCAGATTTTATTGGTAGTCTATATAAATAGGTCAAAGATTAAACAGTTCATGAGCTAACAAACTAAGGCTCTTGTTGAATCTGCTGTGGCTAAACTTACAGTTATAAATAATTGTTTACATTCAGTGAGAAAAAACATAAGGACAACAACCTGTCATTTTCTTTTACTTTTTAAAATAATAGTTCCATCTTATTGTTTACATAGCCATATATCTGTAGTAAGGCACTACACAAACATTGAGGTCATCGTAAGGTGTCATTACGGCTATAATTTTTGTTATGTGGTAAGTTTTGTATTCTGTCAACCATATTTGTAAAACAATTTAAATTTACAATTCTAAAGTATAATGATCTACAGTATAGGTGATCTCTGTTGCAAGTTGTGCACCAGTTGGCTCCAGAACTATTCTACAAAAAAGTATTTGTGCATTGTGGTTTATTTGCTTGAAGGAGTTTGCTGCTCTCCCTTTTGCACTAGAGTAGTGTAAGTAGACATGTTCTTATTCTTTGCTTAAACCCTGAGATGTGATGAACATCACTTGTATATCAAAGTAAACATGTTTAATATGAGAGCATGAACACAGACCGTATGCAATTAATCTTCAGTTTGTTGACTCTTCTTCAACTATCAGCTTTGTCTGTTAGGGATCACTACTGCAAATGGTCTTATTCCTAGTATGGAATCTATCGCGACTATTCACTCATGATATATGGTACAGAAACAATTGTGGCTGGGTTCTTTTCCTAACCCCACAAACAGTTTTTAGTTCTCTGGTTTTTTGGGTTAGCCTTGTTAATAGTACTTACTTTAGAGAAAATATAATAATTATGTGTTTACAGTTTAACTTACTGTATAATTGTTATTATATTAGTATCCTGGTGTTAGAGATATTCATGTGTGATAACTATACAAACAATTATTCTGCTATATGACCAACGAAAGGTGGAGGTGTAATGATGTCCGTCTAGCAAGCTGAGTTTCAAGAGTTCAAATCCAATGTAATATTTTTTAACAACTTTCAACGATTGTTTCAGGCAAGTGAACATGACTCCTAATAAAAGAAAGATTATCTTTTAAACAATTCCACAAGTATGTTACGACTTGTAAAACTCTGATCATCATGTAATCATGCTTGATAATATCACCATGAGATATTCCTATGGATGGTGATTAAACTGGTCTTAAACTTGTGGCATTTAGGAAAGGTTATGCATAATACTTAACATATTAACAGTGGTGCTCTGTTATGGTGAAATGCTTGTGTGAAGGAGGAGTTATATGTTCAATCTTCCAAAGTATCATAATTGTTTGTAATTTTATCTGACTACTAGCTGTGCTACCCGGCGTTGCCTGGGTTATAAAAAATTCTTTGGAAAGAAAATTGTTTTGTATTTAACATATAACAAAATTTGCCACTCTAACCTTCAAAATACATATCATGAGACGTGTTTTGTGTAGTTGAAATAATTTAAGAGAGAAAATAAAAACAACTGTAAAGGTTTTCAAACTTTTTCATACAACTCTAACTTTCAAACTTCATATCATGAGGAAAAGGTTTTCAAACGAATGTGAATTTAAAAATTCATAACTTTCAGCGACCTATAGCTTTTAATAACGTACAGTGGAACCTATTCTAGCAGAACAGGTCTAGCGTTGCTAACCGAGTTTTTGGAGATTCGAAACCATTTGTCCTATTAAAATAAAATTATGTAGATTTTAATCCGATCCAAGATAAAAAAAAACTTGGGTAAATTCAGAAGTACACTTCAGTATTTTTTTCAACATTTTACACCATAAGCTGTACTATATACTGTTTACTATAAATAGAAATGAGTATATATAGATCGTGTTTAATTTTAATAAAATCTTTTATATTTATGATGATGGAAAAAGAAAGGAAAAGTAAGCATGCCGTACCTTTGGCATTTAAAACATCCAAAGTATTAAAGGTTAAAATACTACACTGAAAATTTAAAAAAATAGATAATGAAACAGCAAAAAATGCAACAGATAGTTACATCAAAAATTGTAGGGAAAAATAAATATGACCAGCAATGGTCATATTGGTACGATGCTCAGTGGTAGAGCATCCGGATAAAACACTCGTTGATGTAAAAATTGTCGTAGGTTCAAATCCATCAGAATGCGGAATATCAAGATTTTAAGATCTGTAGCCAAAAAACCGACAGATATACCATACACGACATGCAGACATACTTCGAGAAATATATATATATATATATATATATATATATATATATATATATATATATATATATATATATATAGAACTATATTTTCCAACTAGGAGGCTTCTATCAATATATAATCCATGTTAGGAGGCTCTGAAAAATTAGGAGGCGTCCAGGGAGCCTCCTAATTCTAGCAGTGTTTATAGTGCTTAACAACCCTATAGAAGTATTTTAAACATGATTCCCATAATCACCTTATATATCTATATTCATATATATGGAAAAGAGGAGACAACTCCAACGAAAATGTGTAATTTTCTATCAATAAATTATCAACTCTAGGAGGCTCTTATATATGGAACTAGGAGGCATATATCAATTATAAAACATTCTCACTTTTAATTGTTTTGGTATCGTTTCAGTTAATAGCACAATCTATTTAAAAACATATTGCAATAAGTTTATGACTAAGCATCAGCCAATACAAGGAATTAGCAGCTATGTCGGATACAGTCAGTTTTGCTAATATTCATGATATGTAGCTTTATTGAGAAATAAAGTTGTATATTAACAAACTACAATACATTACAATTTATTTGCTGACCCTCTTTATGGTTTTCAAGACTGCCATTTAAGCACTCCCTTTTTTGCAGGGTTTCTCATTGATCTGCTCTTTTTTGTGAAAATTCACAATAATTGCACATTATGGTTTCAAATGATGTTTAAGCATGGCTGTAGTAAAAGTTTAAATAAGTCTATAATCAGTACAATTCATATTTTTGCTGCCGTTGCATCCAGCCACAAAATAAATCTTTTTTTGAAACTTTGCATCCGAAAGCAATACCTGAGAGATGGTTTTTTAGTCGAAGAATAGATTTTTTAAATTTATTGAAGTAAAGTGGCAAAAGTATAACAACAGTATATAACAGCTAGAGAGATGTGGCTGTTATAATGTTGCTGTGGCTGTTAGGACTATTGGTTCGTCACCCATGTAGTCTACTAGAGCTTGGTAGCAGCAGAATAACTACATGTGAGGGAGCACGTCACATTTGGTAAGTTGTTCATGTTATTTTAGTCAATTTACAGTTTATTTACTTGAAACATACAGTTGTATAAAAGCAGTATAGATTTTATTTAATATTGAAATAGAACTAGCGTGAAAAAAGTATGTTTCAATTATTATAATTTTTAAGGAATGTAGCATAGAACACGTTTGATATATTTTTTACATCCGTTTATGTCATCCAACTGCTGATACTGTTCTGCATAGAAAATAAAGAAAGGTCAGCATTATAAGACCATAAAGGAGAATATCAAAACTTTTTGTAAAATCCTAAATTTGGACTTCATTATTGTTACACGAATGTTCAGTTTTGTAACATTAACACAGACACGCCAGCTGACAATTAATAGTTATTTTAGTGAATCAGTTAATTCTCCAACTTTAATCTACTTTCAGTTATTATTATAATTGTTGATGCTTTTTTATAATGATAAGTAAAGTTATTAATGTGGTTCTACCAACAGTCAAAACTGTTATTAGAATAACATGATCATTATGTAATTGTATTATTGTTATCATGAATAGTGAGAGTTTGCGTATCTCAGTTATGATTTTGTAAGTAATAGTAGTACATGCATAGGCATAAGCAAGTAAGTGGGGTATATGCAACATTTGAATTTTAAAACTTTTAGTATTTAGTTTGAGTCTTGTGTAGTAATTGTGTAGTAACTAAGAGCTTAGCTGTTTTATAGAGCTTCAGAAGTAGGAGGCAGACATTCAAGTTTGCCAAAAAAACCTAACCAGTGAACTTTGCATTCATTTTGGTTTGTATATCTGTTTATGCTATTTGAATTATCTTTTCATTTTTTGTAGAAACTTGGTAAGCATTATTGCCAAGATGGCATATTCATCAGATGGCAGAGAGTATTAGAAAAAGTTGGATGTTCTTTTATAGAAAAGGTATGTTGCTAATTACACGTTGGTTTGCATTAAAAATATGTCAAAATAATCAAGGTTTCATCTACCGAATTTTATAATATTTTTGAACATATATTCATAATTATAGATTACAAACTATAAAACATTATATCAGTAAGGTTGTATTTTGAAATGTAGTAATGTTTGACGTTTTGGCAAAGTTACTATGATAAGCAAAACTTTAAATTCACCAACACAAAATATACTGTACAAAGTTTTACTGTAACTAGCAAATGTATACCTGACGTAAGAATGTAACAGCATGCCCAAAAGTAGTTTTTCCTTGTATAGTTGCAAATAATCAATGACGCTTTAGTTATAGATAACTGCTGGATGAGAAGCATTGATGGCCCACACCAAAGACTGATTTGCAGACATCAAATTAAAGGTATGCGATATTGCAATAAGTTGCTGTAAAATAGCACATTATACATATGAGCCAAAAATTAGTGGGATAATTTGATATAGCCATAGCTTCAGTAAGAAAAGTTGTCAATTTTTAAAGGCATTGTATTATTTCAAACGCTTACATAAACCATTATGCCACTTTTGTGTTCTATTCATCTATTATTGGCAGATTACATAATATAAATAGCGCAAACCAATCAAAGGAATGTAGCATAGCATAGAGTTTTAGTATTGCTCTTCTTAGTCTTTATGTGTCATGGTAGCAATTGCTTAGCAATTGCATAATTATATAAAATGAATAGTTTTCTATGGTTACCCGTTACCACTTTTAGTTACTCTGCCAACACTGAGAGTAATTATCAGGTTTGAGATATCATGTTTAGAGACAAGTGATTGACAAATATTTTGTTTGTTTTTACTCTTACTCTACCGTATGCAAATTTATGCTAAATCTATCAGCTACTGCCGTATGCACATTTATGCGAATTTTCCAACAATTGCGTGGTCACCTAATTTTATCCTCCGTTGAAAACATAACCGATGATTTTAAATTTTTTATGGTATTGTCAGCGTGGTCCAAAGATTTCTCTAAAAGATTAGTCTAAGATAACCAAGCAGTTTCAAATTTTTTTTTGGGAATTTTCAAAATAAAAATGGACATTTTTTGTGTAGGTTTCGTTAAGTATCGCGCAAGTCAGAAAACAGATAATTACTTATGTTGATGACATTATAGCCAATTCAAATTCAGATTTTTGTGATTACACAGATAATTAAAGTAGCAGCAGTGACTCTGATGATAGTGAAAGTAATAGTTTTGTAAGTGTAAGGGACATTGTAGAGCATCGTTTTAGCTTCGTAGCGATCGTAGCTTCACATAGCTTTAGCAATGCACAAAGTGAAGGTACATTGATTTTTGCATAGCACTATATGTTAATATTTTAGCAAAATAAAATATATTACAAAAAGTTTCTAGATAAAGTTTGAAGTTGAAACAAAGTTGTATACATATCATGAAGCTAAATTGGCAATTTTCGGTGAAATGGCTGGCGGTAGGCCGGTAGCTTAATTTGTACATGGGTGGCAGAAAAAGGGAAGAGCTATAGAAGAATTAGAGATACAAATGTATGTATTTCCTTTTGAATGATTTAGTGAACTTTGATGATTCAAGACAACGAGTTTGGCGAATGATATATAATATTATTTAATATGCTGCTGAAGTTGCGCAATGACTTGCATTTAATAGTTTGTTAGAAATTCAACTCATGGCTTTTAATTATTACCTCAAAATGTTGAAAACACGTGATAGGAAGGGTCAGAACACTACTAAAACTCATAGTTGCTCAAACCTGAAATACAG
Organism: Watersipora subatra; assembly: GCF_963576615.1. NCBI lineage: Eukaryota > Metazoa > Bryozoa > Gymnolaemata > Cheilostomatida > Watersiporidae > Watersipora > Watersipora subatra. The sequence continues at coordinate 9,395,627 of NC_088715.1, read as the reverse complement.
TAGGTTTTATACAATTTTCTATACAATAACAAAACTGCAAAACTATTGGTAAAAATATAAATAGCAATATATATTATTATTTTTGGCCTTCGGTATCGGGCAGCTTGTATGCAGTTTGTTTGCTGATGTTAACAAAAGTTTTACTAATAAGTTACATAATTTGCTCAATTATTGGTGTCAACTTTAAAATTTAAAACAAATGTAGTGTTAGCACTTTTAGAATATACTACAAACAACGCAGAGGATTTTTTTGTGGCATATGACTTGAATTGAAAAGTTCTCTGAAAATGCAACTTTTAATTGCCCATTTTAATACTTTAAAATATCATGGGAGCTCATAATGAAAGCAACTTTAATATAATTTCAAGATCCTATAAGCGGTACGGATGTTATGTTGACAAACATTAAAAGGTCACTCTGCACTATGGCTAGTAAGTATTTACATGTATTTAGATTTTGCTCTGATGCTTTCAATTAGGTAGTGTAGGAAATCTATTTACATTAGCTAAATTACCAGCATGTGCAATACCCAGCTTTGTTTCTTATCCATCACAAACATTTGCCAATGCTTATAATAATTCATTGCTCTTTTTAAATCTGATTTCTGAACCAAAGGTAGTTTTAGCAGTATAAGAACATATACTTCACTTCCTATGGGTCTACTCACTGTATTGTAGCAGCAAAGGCCATTTTTTTAAAAGGTCTGTAAGAATTGTATTACTTATTTTGACTTCCATTGGTGCTCGTAGCAAATATAATTTCAGTACAACTTGCATCAATAAAGTTATTATTACTTGTTTTGTAAAGTATTTGGAGCAAAACAATATTTTATGTGCACAACAAACATTTTTGCTGCAAGTTTACCAAAACAAACTAAAACGTTTATTTTTATGTTACATTTTAATTAAACAGCATGTTCTATTCAGTTATTGCTGTCAGTACTATGCAGTTATTGCTGTCAATGTTCTTTGTGCATTCTTGGCACACTTTTATGTTAAACTTCCAATGCATTAAGCACCTTAGAAATAAAGTGTCCAAACAAGGATGCATAACATGAAATTTGTCACTGGCTTGTTTTGACCTATATCTAGCACTCCTTAGCCAAAGGTGTCTAGCTTTACTAAAAAATTTGGTAGTGAAATTGTACATAAATTCATTGCCTGCATACACGTCAATCATGATACCTATGCTCTTATTATGTGTGTTCTACTATTGCCTGCTTAGCTAATTCACTTTCTACTTCTCAATAGCCTCAGCCTCCGAATGAAAGCTATTGTTGTTATTCCTATTCTTGGTAACTTTATAATGAAGGAGGTTGTGGTTGGGCAGCTCATTTGCTTTTCACTCTATTAGAAGTATTGCAGCACAATTATAACTGCAGTAATAAAATCTGCACAGAATTGCATAATGTGGTCTTATTCTCCAAGGTCTTCTCACTAGCAGAAATCACCTATGTACTTATGCAATTGTGGTTTGTGCTCATTAGGCTCGTTAGCCATGCCACATTAGGAGAATGGTTTGACTCATTGTCCTAATGTGGCATGGCTTGCTATCTTCTTGCATGCTAGTCAATTGATTAAATAGATTGGAAGAAACAAGTCAACCTCTCATTCCTACACAACCTAAAGACTTATCACATAAGCTCAACCTTCTAGCGAGATTATAGCCGCTAAACATTTTGCTTTTTTCACGCATCTAGCCATTTAGGGTTTTGTAGCAGCAGAAGAACAGACTAAGCATGTCACAATTGGTATATTTGTTTGTCACAATTGTTTTATATTACTTTTGCCAATTTTGTCATTGAATTAATTGTACCATATTATGGTGAAAAGGCATCATGAAAAGTATTTTACTTCGCCTCAATACCAATGCAAAAGGTTAGACCGGTAGTGGCCTATTTTGATATTTAGGGCAAGCCAGTTTAAATACTATTTCTAAGCAACTTACTCGTGTCATCAAATTGTGACGGCAAACAACAATGCGTAGGTTTTCGCAGCTATTTTGGATTTGGACTTTACTGCCTTAATTGCAGGATCATAATATTGTCAAGTTAAAAAGGTCAAGAAACCCCAACTTCATAATGCTAAAAGAATGAAATTATTACTAATTTTCATAAAATGATAACTTTGTAATTATACACGAGGGTAGCTTTGTGAGATTAACCGACACACATTAAAATTATTATGGTAACATATAGCATGGTAGCCAGCAATTGATGAATATCTGTGACTCTGTCGATGCTCCTAACTTTTGTAACTTTTTAAAAAACATTAAAATTATTATGGATGCTTTTTATTCTGATTAATAGTGTTAGCTGATTGATAGCACCAAACAGGCGGAATTATTAGTATATTGTACTGCCCTGAGCAAGCAAAATGCCGCATCTTGATATTTGTGAATTGTTCAGCACAAGCACAAGCACAAACACGTTTTGGTCGAGCCTGGCATCAGTATTAGCAGTATTTTAGTTGTTTTTTTATTTATTATGGTGAGATATCCAACAATTTTTAGCGAAAAAGTTTTTTCGTGAAACTTTAAAATCAAAGAAGTTATTTCACTTAGAGCATTTTGTTTGCTTAAATTGACAATTTACTAAGCTGGCACTAGGCAATCAAAACGCCCTATCACAGCAGATAGGGCCTTTTGATTGCTTAATTGGACTGGTTTATCATTGTTAGTTTGCCACAAGACCATTTGCCATTACTGGATTATCAAAGGATTACAAGTTTAAATTCTGATATTAATCCGCAATTAGTCAACAAAATGATATATGTTGCTATAGCAATAAGATTAAGCACTTAGAAGTGCACTAGCTTGTATGAGCTGCCTTAAAACAACCAAATGTATGTGCTTCAGTTTCGCTTCCCTTTGTTTATATACTCTTTGATTACATAATGCTGCTCATAATGTCCAACTTTGTGTATGTTCAGGTCAATCAAAACGCTGTATCTGCAGATAGAGCGCTTTGATTGCCACTTTATGTGTGGTAAATGTGGATAGGGCGTTTTGCACATTGTGAAAAGTGCTATTTCTGGTGGTCTCAGATTTAAGAAATTTCGAGACATGTTAGATCTCAACCTAAATTACATATAAGCACAAAAAAGTGAATTTTGAAAAACTTGTCAGATAGGGCGTTTTGCTTGCTTAGGGCAGTATAAAGTTATGATAATGTATTATTTATATTGTAATTAACAAGTTGATGCATTTTAGTGGTAATTTGATACAGATTTAAACTAGAGGCCGAGTCATAAGTAGGTGACTGGTGTAAATGAAACCCTTTAAATTGTCGAAGCTTTAAAATCTATGTTTCAATTTTGTAGAAGAATATCGCATGAGATAAAATATTACTGCTTCATGGAATTTTAGTAATGGGAGGAATGGACACGGATTTGCTGAAAAACCTAAAAATTCAGGCATCTTTTGCATCAAGTTTTAATCTGCATAACATCTGTTTGGGCTATTCAAATTGTTTTGCTTATTTTGGTAGAAACCTGGTCACCGCATCCAAGCACTATATCCACATGATGGAAAATGGTACAAAGCACAGCTGAACGCTTTTTTGAAGGGGGGTATGTTGCTGATTAACGGTAAATCTACACAAGAGCGCGCCACATTAATAAAAGTTTTATTTCACAAAGTTTATAAGAAATAAGATTACTGTAAAACCTTTGTTTGAATGCCATGGCACTGCAGTTTTTAACCCTTCCAATTATAGTGGCAAAAATTGTCGATTGTGCTTCATAGTATATGTTCAACTTTTATTAGCTTCAAATTCTATCTAAAACACTTTTGTTATAGGTTTTATTTTTCCAACACATTATAAAATAGCACTATTCAAAAAACTTAATGCATTCCTACTTCGTGCATTGCTAAAGCTATGTGAAGCTACGATCACTTCGAAGCTCGAAAAACGTTGCTTTGCCATGTTCCTTACAATACGAAACTATTACTTTGACCACCATTGGAGTCATTATTGGAGCTGCTACTTTAATTATATGTGTAATCACTAAAATCTGAATCGGTCATCAACAATCATCAATAATGTCATTAAAATAAGTAATTCTCTGTTTTTCAATTCTGGATGTACTTGCGAAAGCTATAATAGCACTAACTAATTTGAAAATCAGAAAGAAAATATGTTTCTTTTTAGGTTGAAAAGTCCTAAACAAAAATTTCAAATTGCTTCGTGAGTTTAGGGTAATTTTACAGGGAAATCTTCAAACAACACTGTCAATACCATAAAAAGTCTTGTACTACAACATAATATTATTATGCTTTATTATTTATTTTGAGGTGTTGACTAATGTTCTAAAAAAGAATCAAGGAAATTGACCAACCAGATGCTGAGATATAGCCACCCAAACCCAAGTCTACCAAAAAACATAAGCGTTTTGGTAATCATCATTATGTGAAATCAGTATATGAAAACAGTATGAAATCGACTTGTGTGCATTTGTCAATTAAACCAACTAATGTGCTCTCCTATAAGAATCACGGCCTTTTAATTGGTTTAATCCCTGGAAGTATAGAACAATAAAATTGAGCCTAACAATCATTGCTCTGAGAATTCCGAACCAGTCCCTCTGACGTGTAGATTAGTTTTAGCATAAAATGATTACACGCATCTATTATTTTGCAACATTTCGCTATCTTGCTAGTTCAGTTCAGTTTTGTTGTTCTCTTACTTAGCTTCCTTATTCAGACTCATATTTAGCGCTTTTCAGATTTCTTTAACTATAGCTAATAAATGGAATCAATTAAATCAATCATTAATCTCGGTTATCAATTGGACTTATGTACAAATTATATTAGTTACATTATTTATTCCATACGCAGTTATATTATTATTTTGTATAATATGCATTATGATTATTATATTAATCATAAAAATAATTATAGATAAGATAATAGATAAATAGAAAAATCAAATCAAAATTTATCGTTTTCTTTTCATACAGCAAGAGCAAAACGGTCAAGTTATTCTTTTTTTAAATTATGGCTGTAGTGAACTTACCGTCTGTTAATAGTGGCGATAATCATGATAATCTACTGAATGCTGCAGTAGGTACACAGTAGAAAAATGATGAATGATCAAAAATCCACAATCCCATTTCTTATTCTAAACAAACTGCAAATTGCGGATGTCGCATGTAGACTATACACAGGTTGTTCGTTGAACAGAGGATCTTCGGAGAAAATCCGTAGAAATCGAGTTGAAATTTGAAGCACAAGAGTCAAAATCTGCTCTTCTATTTTGAAAAATCATGGCAAGGGATTGTGGGCAAATGCCTTTACCACATGTTTGCTTGATTTTTCTGAGAAACCAGAGCTACATGTAGTCTGTAAATTTTTTACTATCACGAGAAGCGTTTCACATCTCGTAGCCTAAAACAATCATTATACGTAACGGTGGTAAGGGTGTGCAACACCGGCACATGACCAATAAGTCGATTTCATATGTCATATATCTCCGGATTTTCGAAGAGTTTTCCTTTGATTCGTTATTAGGTAGACCTGTGTTTGGCTGGCTATATCTCAGCTCCTAGTGGGTCAATCTCCTTGATTCTTTTTTTAGAACATTGGTCAATGCCTCAAAGAAACTAATAAAACATAATAATATTGTTTTCTCTATTCCTTAAGCTATAGAATAATTAGCGGTACAAATATTTGTATTTCTTTTTGAATGATTTGGTGAACTTTGATGATTCAAGACCATGAGTTTGGCAAATGATATATATAAGATGCTGCTGCAGTTGCACAATGACTTGCTTTTAATAGTTTGTTAGAAATTCCACTCATGGCTTTTCATTGTTACCTCAAAATGTTGAAACAACCTGATAGGAAGGGTCAGAACACTACTAAAACTCATAGTTGCTCAAACCTGAAATACAATAGGTTGCATATAAATTGCAATACAAAGACAAAACTGCAAAACTATTGGTAAAAATATAAATAGCAATATATATTGTTATTTTTGGCCTTTGGTATTGGGCAGCATGTATGCGGTTTGTTTACTGATGTTAACAAAAGTTTTACTAATAAGCTACATAATTTGCTCAATTATTGGTGTCAACTTTAAAAATTAAAACAAATGTAGTGTTTGCACTTATAGAATATTCTACAAACAAAGTAGATAAATTTTTGTGGCATATGACTTCAATTGAATAGTTCTCTGAAATTGCAATTTGTATTTGCCCATTTTAATACTTTAAAATATCATGGGAGCTCATAATGAAATCAACTTTAATAGAGTTTAAAGATGCTCAAAGCGGACGGATGCTATGTGGACCAACAATAAAAGGTCACTCTGTACTATGGCTAGTAAGTAGTTACATGTATTTAGATTTCGCATTGATGCTTTCAATTAGATAGTGTAGGAAATCTATTTACATTAGCTAAATTACCCTCATGTGCAAGACCCAGCTTTGTTTCCTAGCCATCACAAACATTATGCCAATGCCAATATTATAATTCATTGCTCTTTTCAAAACTGATTTCTGAGCCAAAGGTAGTTTTAGCAGTATAAGAACATATACTTCTTTTCCTATGGGTCTACTCACTGTTTTGTAGCAGCAAAGGCCATTGTTTTTTAAAAGGTCTGTAAGAATTTTATTACTTATTTTGACTTCCATTGGTGCTCGTAGCAAATATAATTTCAGTACAATTTGCATCAACAAAATTATTACCACTTGTTTCGTAAAGTATTTGGAGCAAAATAATATTTTGCTCCATAGCTAGTATATATTCTCCAAGCTTACCAAAACAAAATAAAACGTTTTTTAAGTTAAATTTTAATTAAACACCATGTTCTATTCAGTTTTTACTGCCAGTACTCTGCCCTATGTTGGTAAAACTAGTTACTAAACCAAATTTTAGTTTTTCTGCTCGCCACTCCAGAGTATTTAATCAACTGAGCTAATTTTTACAAAATACCTGTATTACAAGACAAAGAATGTTCATATTTATTTTGAATGATCAAAGCAAAACCTAATCCTCAATAATCCCATTGAACTAGTTATGCAAGCAAAATGTTGAGTAATTATGCCAGGTATTCTACTGGATTAACTAAAAAAATCAGAAATTCACTACAAAATAAGAAATAACTTTTTTTGGGTCATTTTCCAAATTTAAGTGAATGTGTCTGAGTAGAATGTTTTATCAATTTCTTGACAGTTTAGGGCATTATTATTACTGGTAAAATGTGAATAATAGGACTCAGTATTACTATTGATCAATAAAACCACCCAAAGTCGAGAGATCTGAAGTTAGAAAAAATTTTGTGCTGTGCTAGGTTCAGCCCGACTGATCATCGCTAACAATAAATTGCAGTCAAAAAAAGTTTTGAAAAGCGAAAATGCCCTCAAAATAGAATGTTTATTGTATTTCATTGGTTCTCTATGTGACATTAATTTTTTTCCTGGTTTCTACATAGACACAATAGGCTTGTTTGGAATCTACCCAATTTATGGTGTTGCGGTATTGCGCCGGTTTTGCAACCTGACTCTCCAGGTTCCATCCCCGAGTGGGGAAATGTTTTTACTTAACGTTCTAAGAGTGGCTTAAGATGAATAGAAAGACATTGCTGTTATTGTATGTTAGATTGAGTAACTAAGTATGTTGTGCAAGTAAATCATATTATTACAGTAGATAATATGCACAGCAAGGAAAAATGTGTGAGTTTCATTTTAGCAATCACAGTAACTGAGTTGCGTCCATGCATTGTTTCCAACTAACATTTTTAAGTTTTTGTATGCAGTGCAGCAGCGATATGTGACTGAATAAGAAACTATAACATAGACCATATTTATAAATATTGAGTTACTTTATTTGTTTATTTTAGTGAGCAGAAAGCTATGCAGCCTAAAAGAAAATGGAGAGTTCAAAAAACCATGATTGGAAGATTTAGGCAAACTACCAACAAGTCAGAGCTGTGTACTGTTAAAAGAAACTGGTGTTTGAAAATTATAATGATGACTTACGCCCGAGCCCACAACTTACTCAAGAAGCTGCAAAATTAAACTGGCAGCAGGGTCTTGTTGTTGTTGAGGCTTTTGTAATATCGCATTAAAGATGTAGTTGCGTCAAAAATGAAATTAGGACCCATAAAAGGCTAAAACATAAGCTACAATTTGATGCCATTTTTGTCTTTGTAGACCAACCCTGTCCAGAGATATATGCGTTTGAATGAGGCCCTCTTTTAAAAAGCTCACGTTCCAGCGGGTGCCAATTTCGTGACGTCACTAGCTTGTTTTCTGAAACGAAACCACGAGCGATAAATATGAGGTCGCTTCGTTAGCCAATCACGATTGCGAAATTTTTATATAGACCGTAATAAATGTTATCACTCGTAAAACGCGTTGTCTGTGATCTCGAAGATTCTCATCGCTAGAGAATTCATGCTCATCGTTACTGATTCAACGCGTTTCAACAATTACCAAGTTATACATAGTTTTAAAATGGCTTCAAGTTCGAGCGACCGCTACTCAGAGTTATCTGAGCAACGTTTAGTAAAAGATTAGAGTAGACAGCCTATGGCCAAAGCTGACAGGCGTCAGCAGCGTTTTGCTGCAGAAGAAGACAGAATGGAGGTAAATTAACTTAGAGTCTTCTATACTTTAGTAAATGTAATATTTTTTATAGTCATAAATACATATACTAATTAATAAAATGATAATTCTTTGCTATCTCCAATCATCGTTTCATAGCTTATCTGCCGTTTTACCTAGCTATAATATTTTTTTCGAATTTTCTTTGGTAAATTAGAGTCATGATTACAAATTATTTTCACACGTAGGAAGTGGGTAAAATCGATTGATCATTGCAAATCTTTAATTTCCAGAACCAAAGCTTCGAATCGTTGGCTTGGCGTACTTGTGCCTTTATTAAATGTTTATTCGTTTTTAAAATTACACTCGCAATCTATTTAACTCCCAATTTTGAAGCTGTCAATAGATACGCTTTAGAATGACATATCTATGAATGACATATTTATTGCATCTACTTTGTTTACATTTACTTGTTTTACTGATTACAGAATGTTTATGTCGTCCCACCAGCCGAAGAAGCTTTGTCAGTGTGGAAACTGCTATAAAGGAGAAAGCAAGACTTGAATGCGTGCTGGATGATGTTTTGTTTGAGTTTGTTGCAGTAGATGAATTTGTCTTATTGTATCAGCTAATACTATGTGAGTGGCCACGACTTGATGAATATTTTTAATAAAAGCTTTATGCCGAGATGAAAATATTTTTGCTTGTAAAAATTATATAATAAAATAATATTGTTGAAGATAATGCAAAACATGATTTGCATAATATTGTAGTGAATCGGATATGGTATATGGGTGTCCGCAGAACTGGAGAATGTGAGTTCAAATCCAGTTTGCAGCAGACTTCTCATCCTTAAAACTCTATCCCTGTCTATACTCTTTTCAAAGAGGTGGCTTGCTAGTAGTAAGAAACTAGTACGTAGGCAATAGGTAATAGGCGACATAATGTGGGCGGGGCTTATGGGAGGCTGTATATCGTTTATATGGGTAGCTGCAGAACTGTGCTGATACAAAGACCGCGTTCTACATAAAGTGACTAGACAGAATTACCGTAGACCGGTAGAATTGGTAGTCAGTACCCAAATGTTTACACAACATTTGGAGAAAGTGAGTAGAACAAACTTTCAATTTTCGTTATTTGAGGCCTTTTAAACATTCATAATAATGCATCTGTAGCAGGATTTAAAATTTTATTCTAGCCAACACGAGCAAATACAAAATAAGATATATGCCAATAGAGCCGCGTAAGACTAGACTTTTATCGCAAATAGCCGATGTGAATACGAGAGATAGAGAGAGGTTGCCAAACGCGTGACATCCTTTTTGGCGAGGCTGGGCACGTTTTTGTGGCCTGAGCGTTTTTACGGTGATCAGATTTTTTCGGTTTTAATCTTCAAATATCTTGGCAATGCGATCGCGTAACACAACAAACAACATATCAACTGATAGAAAAAAAAAATGCTTTCTTTTAAGATCAACTTAAATTTTGACGCAACTACATCTTAAAACTTGACGTCTGAATAAATTTACTCCTTTTGGCGACTAAGCAACAACCATTCTATGGTACTTTAGTTGAACTTTTTGGTATCAAGCATGGTGGCTGTTGTTGTTTTATATACACATTTATGGAATCCTACCTTGAAGTTTAACATACTATACAATATGTAAGTTTTAACAACAATTAAAGTATTTCAGAAAAAAATATTTGGAAATGTGCAACAGAGGCCGGTTTGCCCACAACTCATGATTGCACCAATAGGCACAAAGATATAGTAGATTCTATAGTAAAATTTTGTGAGTGTTTTTAGATAATTTTGTTACTTTTCTGATATAAGTCAGATAAGTCATTATGCGTATAAGTTGTTAAAAGAGAACAAGATTTTATGGCTTCTTAGCTAATGTGTGCAAGTTATGCTATCTTCTTAACAAAGTACATAATCGATCATAGCCTTCTGAAGTATATACACTGTATACGTCATAGGTACCTCTAGAACCTATATTTAAGTTAAATAGCTTTTTACATATGTGAAAGGTATATCGCTATAAGATACAAGTTGTAAAGTTTCATGCAACCTTCTGACTAGTCTATAAATTATGTTTGTTATGTAATAATAACAGATAAATAAGTTATAGCAACCGACTAAATGATATATACATGTAAATAGCAGCAACCGCTTAAATAATATACAATTCATAGCAGCCTCCTAACTGATATATAAATTATAGCTATCAACTATAAAAAATTCAAATTATAGCAAGGTCTTATGTGATCTATAAGTCATAGCAACATCCTAAATTCTATGTAACTCATAGCAACCTCTGCAATGATATGTAAGATATAGCAACTTCCTAAATGATATATAAATAGCAGCAGCATCCTAATTAATATATAATTCATAGCAGCGTCCTAACTGATATATAAATAGTAGCTACCAACTATATGAAATTCAAATTATAGTAAACTCTTATGTGATCTATAAGTCATAGCAACATCCTAAATTCTATGTAACTCATAGCAACATCTGCAATGATATGTAAAATATAGCAACCTCCTAAATGATGTAAAAATAGCAGCAGCCTCCTAATTAATATATAATTCATAGCAGCCAACTAACTGATATATAAATATATGCTATCAGCTATGGAAAACTCAAATTATAGCAAGGTCGTAGGTGATCTATAAGTGATAACAACATCTTAAATTATATGTAACTCATAGCAGCCTCTGCAATGATGTGTAAGGTATAGCAACCTCCTAAACGATATATAAATATCAGCAGCCTCCTAATTAATATATAATTCATAGCAGCCTCCTAACTGGTATATAAATAGTAGCTATCAACCATGGAAAATTTAAATTATAGCAGGGTCTTAGGTGATCTACAGTATGAGTGATACCATCATCCTAAATTAGATGTAACTCATAGCAGCCTCTGCAATGATATATAAGTTATAGCAACCTCCTAAATGATATATAAATATCAGCAGCCTCCTAATTAATATATAATCCATAGCAGCCTCCTAACTGATATATAAATAATAGCTATCAACTATGGAAAATTCAAATTATAGCAAGGTCTTAGGTGATTTATAAGTGATAGCATCATCCTAAATTATATGTAACTCATAGCAGCCTCTGCAATGATATGTAAGTTATAGCAACCTCCTAAATGATATATAAACATCAGCAGCCTCCTAATTAATATATAATCCATAGCAGCCTCTTAACTGATATATAAATGATAGCTATCAACTATGGAAAATTCGAATTATAGCAAGGTCTTAGGTGATCTAAGAGTGATAGCATCATCCTAAGTTATATTTAACTCATAGCAGCCTCTGCAATGATATGTAAGTTATAGCAACCTCCTAAATGATATATAAATAGCAGCAGCCTCCTAATTAATATATAATCCATAGCAGCCTCCTAACTGATATATAAATAATAGCTATCAACTATGGAAAATTCAAATTATAGCAAGGTCTTAGGTGATCTATAAGTGATAGCAACATCTTAAATTATATGTTACTCATAGCAGCCTCTGCAATGATATGTAAGTTATAGCAACCTCCAAAACAATTTATAAATAGCAGCAGCCTCCTAAATAATATATAACTTATAGCAGCCTCCTCACTGATATATAAATAATTGCTACCAACTATGTGAAATTCAAAGTATAGCAATTTCTCAAGTGATCTATAAGTTATGGCAACATACTTTATTATATGTAAATCAGAGCAGCCTCTTAAAGAAACAAGTTATAGCAAACTCCTAAATGATATAATGATACAATGATATATCTTACTAAAGGGTATGTAAGCTATGCCATGCTATGTAATGTTTCCATTGTAAATATTACATAAGTTACAATGGTAACATTCTAATTTATGTGTAATTTGTAGCAATCTGCTAACTGGTAATCATTATTACGAGGTATGAATTATTGTACCTTCTAATTGATATGTAATTTACAACAACCATCTAGACATTGTCCAAGTTTTGACAGCTTTTCTAGTATGCATATATACAAATTATGATAAGGCGATGAATATATATTGTATGATACCATATTCTCCTAAAATTTCCATAAAAATATATAATAATTAGGAGGTGAATAAATATATATATATCTACAATGTAAATAAATTAGACCATATAGGAGGCTTACCCATATATATTTGCGTTAACTCCTAATCCCTTATATTCCAAAACCTCCTAACTGGTATATATTTATTCAACTCCTAACTCTGGAATATGGGTATATATATATATATATATATATATATATATATAGATATATCAATTTTGTTTTGTGTTAAGAATGCTTTATTTTAGACAAAACATTCTCATAAAACTTTACTGTAATTTATTTAGTTCATTCTACAGCCCAAAAGGCTTGACATTGTTTTTCTCTTTTTTCTATTTTTGTCTCTTTACCCATAAGAATAAACTGAAGTGATAACTTTCAGCCACATTCTTAATTTCAGGTATTTATCTTGTTTTAAAACTTTGCTTTTCTCAGCCTTTTTGCATCTTTGCTTCTATTTAAAACTTAAAAAAATTGAAACTGTTTCTCACATGAATTTGAAATCGTGCATTTTCACAGACCATTTTTAATCTTAGAATTTTATTTGGGTTTCAAAAAAAACATTTGAAGAGTTTTTTATGCAAACGTTCTACAAATCTAAGTAAAGAATTTTTTTCCATAACAAGGGTTGAAGGTGTTTTACTTATTTGAAAGTTGCAACAGCTTCTAACTGCATGAGTGAAAAGCTATATTTGTTGTTACAGCTTTTCAACAGTTGCAGCAACAAAATATACACTGGGTTTCCTTGCTTCGAGTGGATTGGGAATTGAATCCAGCGGATAAATTTTAACCCTACACACTTTTAACAATCCGTAGTTGCACTTTGTTGCCATTTGAAAAATTAACGGAGAACTTCTCAAAATAAAACTTGTTAAAATAGAGTAGATTCAGACTATGGTTACTTTCATCTGAAGCAATGGTTATATGTTTAGATAAAAGATTGCTATAAGCAGGATTTGAACTTGCGTCATTCAACTTGGTAGAGTTATACTCTCAAACCTGCACTAACCATCCACCCTCTGATTCTTCAAAAATCAGAAGATGGATGGTTTGTGCAGGTTTGAGAGTATAACTCTACCAAGTTGAATGACGCAAGTTCAAATCCTGCTTATAACAATATTTTATCTTAAGCTATTACCGTGGCTTGAGATGAAAAGAGAGAATACAACTCCTTCAATTGACTGCCACTATCACAGAGGAAGGGTTGAAAAGTTGCAAGTTTAAATCCTGCTTATAGCAATTTTTTATCTAAACATATAACCTTGGCTTTAGATTAAAGCATAACCATATCTCACTATAGTAATGATTCTGATAGGAAAGAGAGTGAGATCTACTGATAATATAAAGATAATAACGACTGTTGACTATTTAAAAGCAACATAAAAAATATGTTTGTAGATTTATTCTATAGTATTTTCAGTTTTAAACATTTCTAAAGAGAGAGAGAGAGTGATTATTTCAAATTGTCACTCCTGTTGCTAGTTTAGGAATGTTACAATACTGGTACACCAAATAACAATCTACTTTGTAACTAATGGGAGCTTGCAATAAAGCAAGCTTGAGACTAACTGACATGGGGTTTGGCGCAAACTAGTTAAACTACAGTTACTGTTAGAGTTACTGTAGAGCTAATTAGTGGAACCTTAGCCAATGTTCTTTGACGTACATAACACTTCTAAGGTTTATGCAGGTGGCACTCTCTTTCTTTGAAAAATAGTATGAATGGAATTTAATCAACACTGAACTTACCATTTAAAATATTGTTTAATTAAAATATTTAAAATAAGCCAAAATATATGATTAAGTCATTTCTTACATAGCCCAATGAGGACTGAATGGACAGGTTGATTGACATGTCAGGCTGGTGCTATAGGCTGCTAAAAAGAACCAGCAATGTATTGACAACCTTGGCAAGTTTTCAATATTAAGCTTAGCCTTCTATACTGGGCACACATAACTCTACCAAGATTGTGTGAGGTCTCAAGAAAACTATATAAAACCATAATTGACACGAGCAGCTGTAAATCATACACGCTGATTCCGATTTTCTACTCAAAATCAAAATTGGTTTATTATCTCAAAGTCACGAATGCTTTTTACAGCGTTTCAATATTGGTCTCGCAATTGAAGCAATCGACACAGCAAGCTCCACTCATAAGTATGTGGCGCAACGTAGGTTTTTAGGAGCGGTAGTTGGGGGATGTTTAGTCCGATCTAAAAATATAGATGAATGTCTTAAACTCATTATCATCTAAATTCAGCCTTCAAAATAATTCAAAAATTCTGTATAATTTTGTTTGTCATTTTCATTCCATTCGTATGTCTGTGAATTTTTTGAATTAAGGTGTCTTAGAGCTGATCAGATTTTCCAAGGTCATTTTAAAGGGCACTAAAATTTATGTCTTCTCAATGTTGTTTATAACCATAATAAAAAGACTGTCTTTCATCATTTCTTAGAGAATTATTTTAAATACTTTGTTGAGTTTTAAAAAACTGACAAATAATATTTTTAAGATACTTTTATATTAGGTTTTAACTATTTATTATTCTAGATGATTATTTACACTTTCATCCATAAATAAAATGTAAAAACAACAAAACACTTATTTTTATATTTATTTGAACATGTGTTGTTAAACAGCAGGCGTTTTTTTAAGTAGAACATTGCAATTTATTATTTAAATTTTAATAACATCACTGCTGGTTTAAAGAATTATATTTAATACACAAAAAGTAGGAAATAATACTTATAGAGCAGTTACATGTACGTAAAAGTCACAGGATCCCAGGCTATTGACAGTAGTTGAAGTATGGTGTAAAATACAGAAGTCATAATGATGTTGCAGTTGCTTTTATTTTTCTCTATGATCTCACTTTAGATTGATATTGAAATCATAGGATCCCAGGCTATTGATAGTAGTAAAAGTATGTAGTATCCAGAAGTCATAACACTGCGGTCAGTTTTATTTTCTCTCTATGATCTCTATTTTTCTCTCTATGATTTTTATATTCAAATCAAATCTCATAAAAAGTATCAAAACAGTCATTTTTACTTGAATGTATTATTGTTAGCTAGCAGGTGTTGTTTTAAGGTGGGGCAGTAAGCTTACAAATAACATTTGTATTTATGGTTATTTTCTCTCTTTGTGACTTTATTTTAAAGTTAAAGTAAGTTGAATAACATAACAAAGAGCAAAACAATCATTTTTACTTGAATGTAATAATTATTGTATTATTAATCAGCAGGTGCTTGTTTTAACGTGGCACAGTCAAATTAAAATAACATCGGATCTGGGTCAATAACTAGACTCGTCGCAATAAAAGTTGCAAAGACCACACTGTTCATAGATTTGAGGCAGTAGATTCAAAGCAAGTTCAATAACAATACTGCCAAAAAGTCATGTTCAGACGCGTTCAGACACGTTCAGACACTCTAAGTCTATGTAGCTTAGTTTATATTATGTATCCACTTGCAACATAATGTTACAGCAAGAATATACCTCTATGCTGCCAGAGAGTCAGCACCTCAGTGTACAATGGCTGAAGGTCTACTGCAACTGCTGAGTACATGATGTACCTAGATATGATTGTTGCTGTCAGACAGAACTTACAGTGGAACTCTCCATAGCTCATGACAGCTGCCAGCCAAACATCATTTCGACCTTCATACGACCTCACTCAAACAATATGTTTCCATGGTGTGCAGTACTGCGAAGCAGCCCCCTCCAAAGTCGAGGAGATTGTACGTTTCCATGCTGCGCAGTGGTTTTCAGCAAATTAGCCAGAGAAAAGAAATTGTATAAATCGAATCGCCTGATGAAGAGATAGAATCTATCAGGAATACCGAACGTGCGAAACAGTCTTTTTATGCTTCTGTCGTCATTATACTTTTATTTACAATACACATTCACAAGGTTTTACAAACCTTAACACAATTTTTACAAAGTAATATAGTTTTAATAAGTAATTTTATGTAATATATTATTTAAACGTTAATTTAGGACTTGCCACCTATTTTTCGAAATGTTGGCATCGAAAACAAAGTCCAGGAAAGTAATCACCTCATCATCCTCGTGAATGCAGACCATAATTTAATTTAGGTGAAAGAAGATCGGAAGAATAGAAAAAATAACAAGATTAGCAGGATAACCTTTGTACTAGTCTATGGCCCTCGAAGAATCTGTCACCACAGCATGAGAGCTATGTGCAGACACTGCGCAATTGCTGTTTCCTTGCTGCGAATTTGCGCTGGCTTTGCACTGATCAGTGCGCAGTGATTTCAGTGCGAAGACGCCGTTTTCATGATTCGGAAATAGCGCAACTCCAAAGCACTGCGCATCATGGAAACATAGTGATAGTCAAGTAGTAGAGTAGGAAGTCTTTTGAGCAGATTACCTAGTTCCAATTTTGTGTGAAGAAAAGCTAGAGCTAGCTCGAACTTTACTATAAATAACTTTATTAAGTATTGATTATCTCAACAATCTGCTTATTCCCATGCAATGCTTTCAGAGAGTAGATGACTCTCAAGACGGGAGAAGATACATACAAGACTTAACCTTCCGGTTTGTTCCATTAGTTACCTACCATTTAGTAACTCATTGTAATGAGTAACTCTAATAAACTTGCCAATAGCAATATCATGCTGTCTCCCATGCTGTTCATCATGATTGGTTAGTTTACTGTGTCAGCAATTTTAATAGTACCTACTCTAGTGAAAAGATAATGATCTTGTGTTACAGTTTAACTTACTGAGTAATTGTTATTATTATAGTATTCATATAGCAAGCTGAAATATTCATATCTAGCAAGCTGAAATTAATGGGTTCAGATCTAGCACAGTGTAACCTTTTCTTCTGTTTTTAATCATTGCTTCAGACAAGTGGACTCAACTCTTAATATAATAAATATTACATTTAAACAATTTCACAAGTCCATATACTTGTAAAACTTTGATCATTTCGTTAACATTCCTAATACTCTCTCACTGTCGCACTGATTCATAAAACATTGTTTTTTAAAGGTTTTGAACTTGTGACATTCAAGTAAAAATACCAAAACCCTGGACTACTAACTGTGCCAATCCAGCTAGCCTCTAATAATCTTTACTGTAAGAATGATAGTGTTCTGTGAGTTTAATAAGTTTTGTATGATGGAAGAGTTATGAAATCAGGCTGCCAGAATTTCACGAATTACTTACAGCGTATTTAATGGAAAAAATCAAGATCACTTCAAGGAATGCCCGTCTCTATTAGCAATCTAAGAACGTTAGTATTCATATAAATATGCCATGGTATATCTTTAAAAAAAACCTAAAATGCTACATTGCATGTATTAGGAACAATTCCTCCTAGTCTAAGCTTTCATCAATTGTTGTAGCAAAAGCAAAATTGAAATTTGTGTTAAAAATAAATCATGAGCAAGACCAAATTTACAGTTAAACTTTACTATAATAATACACGTGTCTGTCTGTCTCTCTGTCTTTCCAACTCGACACCAAAAAAAAAGACTTGCACCAGATAATAATTGAAATAAAATAATTGGATTCCAGTCAAGCACACTACTATCTGCTGCACTCAACTGTTTGTTTGGCATCTAAGAATAAATATGCGCATACTTACTACACAGGAAGATCTTTCTTGAAGCTTGAAAGCAGTGTTGATGAGCTTGCTAATAATTACCAATGAAACTAGGTATATATGAGAGTTACATTACTGCAAAATAATATAAGTGGTCCCCCTTACAATCTCTACAGCTGTTTGCTTTATAAAACAATTTTACTATTTTGCAACTAAATTGAAGAGTCATATTGGTTTAATTGCTGGTACAGCTACCAAGAAGCTAGTCATTCATCACTTGTACTATAATATATACTGAGAAAACAACTATAATATACTGAGAAAACAACTCCTACACACTGTTGATACAAAGTTCGATACAGACCCAGACTAGAATATACAACTTGGTTGAAGTGTAGCACTATTAGAAAATGAAACCCATTTTTATGTTAATAGAAATATTTCTTTTAGCACTGTGATTCAGTATTATAAGGACTACGAGTACCTCTAATATCCGCCCCACAGTTTACCAATGGCTGTTCAGAACCTTATATCGTCTGCCACAATAATTATGTCTACAACCCAACCAATGGAAACTGACTCAGTAAGACTATTATTTAATATGCGAGTATTAATCTCAATTCTTATTGGTCTAAAAACAACCCTGTTGACTGTTTAGATCTCAGACTCTACCTACTTGAGTATCACACAATAACAACACTGCACTGACAGTGAACAAGATAGACATCATAGTTTATACATTTATGTCTCACGTGGAATTAAACCTCAACATATACAAATAATGTTACACAGCTTTGATGGAAATTTTTTAAATTGTGTGTAATTATCTAATTTTTGCAATTTTGCATTATAATCGCTGTATTTTAGACCAACCATTAATTATATAAACATAATTTTATCACAAAATATAATAATTTTATTATTAATTCTATTAATAGTTTTATTATTTTGAAACAACTTATTTATAATTTTACATGGTATACTAACTGTATTTCAGACCCTATAATCTCATAAAATTTGAATGTAATAAATTTAGTTTATACTGAAGCTTAAAAAATGCTTAACGGCGTTTTTCTATTTTCTATTCTTGCCCATCTTCTTATGAAAATAAACTGATGTGATATAACAAAAATTTTAATTCAAGGTTTATACCTTATAGTAAAAACTTTTTTATAAATAAATTTTACATAGAAGCGTAGAACGATTTGTTCATAATTATATATGCATCCATTCAGAAGGTTCAGAAACTTCTTCTCATGAAATTCTAATATTTTGAAACTATTTTTCACTTAAACTTGAATTGATGTATTTTCCTGGCCACTTCTTAATCTTCTTACTTTATTACAATTTCAAAACAATTTTGAAAAGCTTTTTAACGCTGACACTCTATGAATTGAAGTAAGGCATTGTATTCCAGGATGACAGTTGAAAACCTTTTATCTATTTAAAAGCTGCAAAAACTCCCCCAACTGCATCAGCAAAAATCTAAATTTATTACTGCTGCTTTTCAACAGTTGGAAGATATACTCAGTTGATCAGCGAGAACCTGGAATGACTCAACCTACTTAATGCATCCATGTTAGGATAACTACACATTGCTATTATATATTTCTTAAGTTTAATTATTTAGACCGAAACCATCAGTATTCTTATACCGTTGTGTTTGTAATGTTCTACTATCAATTTCATTATTGTCCTTATGACTCCACCTAGTCAACCATGTTGCAGCTTTTAAGATTTTGTGCTTAACTCATTTACTACCAAATTTATTTTTGGCATTGACCAATTTTTTTTAATCACACAAATGTTGACTTATTGTCATTAATTTTGTGATAACTTGAGACAGAATGAATATACCCACTTAAGCTAGAGAAACAGGTTGTTGATAAGAAGATAATTCATTAGGAAATAAACCAAAATTTTATATTTACTCTATTACAAAACGACACAAATTTTAAAAACTTTAACAACAATATTTTGCCAGCAATTTTGATAGTACTATTTTGACTGTCACCATAATATTCTAATGCTATACTGGTACTGCTGTTACTACTACTATACTAGGCTATTTCATAGCAAGATTCTTGCTAGAAGATTTAGATTCACTCGAGTTAGTGACCTAATGGCTGAGAATGTCAGAAGGTACTAGAGATGTAATCGGTCGCGGTATTCTTTTTTCATCCAAGCTTTTTCTGTAGTAAATTTTCTGTTCGATAATTGGTGTTAAACTGGAGCTGCTAGTGAGAGGCCTGCTGATTGGTTTATATCCTTAGCAACTATTTTCTTTCCATGGAGACCAGAACTTATTGGTCTATCTGAAGTAAAAGGTAAGTAATTATAAATAAACTAACCCTGTCTAAAAGCCACGGAGAGAAGATAACCCGAGCCGATACACCGGCTTGCTGTAGTGAATGAGTATGTTAAAGGTGGCTTTGTTAGAATATTCATCATATCTTGATGTCCACATTATTGGAAGTCAGAGGATAAATGTTATATTTTGGTTTTCCATATTATATTTTGGCCTTTAGCACAGGTTAAAATGTCGGTCTTAGTAATATTTTTGTCGAAAAGCTACATTTGTCTTGCATTGTTCTCTTAGTTGTTCACTTATAATTGTTAACACATCTTTATTAGTACTGGCTTTATTAAAGGGCAGTACTTCTTACAGCAAAATTTGAATTAGCAAAATATTTAAGTAAACTTCCTGGGAAAGCATCAATATTTTTCAATTGTTTGTGAATTTTTTTGTTTGAGGTGTTCCGACTGCTTGGATGTTTTGACGGTAAAATTTGCAAAACTTAGAGTTAATCGTTCATGGTTAAAATGCTTAGAAGAGATATATGTTGAACGTGATGAGATCACTAGTTGCTATCACTGCTATAGTTGATATCAGCTATTGCGATCAAGTTAGCACGTTACTTGTCTCTATTCTGTCAGTCTCTTTGCAACTATCACAGACGTCATAGTCATAATTTCACATGATCAAAGTCTTTTTTGTAACTTTCATGCCAATTTACTACATCACCTCCTCCAATTTTTGTATTCTGTCTCAGAATGGACTAGTTTGATGCCTCTGCCTGTAATTGATTGAGCCAGTAGCATTCGAGGTGCAAAAGTTTTTGAGTTCGCCTCCTGGGCCGTCTGGTATGACCTTGAGAGCTAACTCCGTCAACCTAAATTGGAGCTGGGTTTCCCCATGTGTCGTTAGGGAATAGCGGCTGGGGTAATCCTTTTCTATTGGGTTAACATGTAAATCTAACTTTTCAGATTCTTCCAAATACAGTTTGATTTGCCCTTCGTGTTGTACTGTCAACTTCCCATTTCGCAGCATTCCATAAGTTTGATAAGGGAGAGATTTTGTGATACGGTAAGAACCGTCATATTTCGGCTTGAGCTTTGTCCCTTGCCTCCTGAGTAAAATGATTTAAGCCAAACTCGATCCTCTTACTTAAAGGTTGAAAGTTCATTGCTGGTAGTTGAGCGCATTATCCACTGTTGTTGGCGTAGTCTCTTGTAGGTTAGGTTGCAACTGAGTGGCATATTCCGCTTGGGTAAGCAGTTCTGATGTTATACCTGTTTGTATCAGTGTTTCAGGCGATGTAGCTTCCCTTTCGAACATATTGAAAATTGCCTTTTATTTAGTGATTCGATGTGGGGTTGCCCGGACAGCCCTCATTAGTTGTGGCAGTAATTCGTCTCTATCTTAGCGTTCAACACCACAGAAGAGCGCTCGTAACGAATTCTCCAACGTACGATTCAGCCTTTCGACCACGAAATTTCCTTGCGGATGATATGGGGTGGTTCATGTTTTCTTGTTTCCCCACAGCTTGCAACATTCGGCAAACGCATGCGACTCGAATTGACCTCCCTGATCGCTATGTATGACTTTCGGTATGCTGAAGTAGGAAAAAACTCTCTCGTCCAATGTTTTGGCAACGGTTTTTGCTTTGCCATATGCAATCGGAATGGCGTCATACCACCTTGTAAAATGATCTGCTAAAACCAATATTTAAGTGTTTCCTCGGGTTGTTTCTGGAAATGGTCCGCACAGGTCAACAGCCACCACCTGCCAAGGTCTTCCTACGTGAAGATGATTTCTCTTTGAGCTATTTTATGTGTAATTCCCTTTGCTTGTTGACATTCTTGGAAGTGGGCAACATATCGCCTCGCATCCGCTGTTATTCCCGGCCAGTACCAAAATAGTTTTAACTGTTCCAAAGTTTTATTAAAGCCTAAGTGACCCTGTCGGTGAACAGCTTGAATAGCACTCTTATGGATAAGTAGCTTGACGCCTGTGCTATCCTTTTATTGGAAGCATGATTCACAGTACGCCATCCGAATTCAACTGCAATAGCGTTTGCTTATCAGCCGGACGCTTGGTGACCCAGCTGGCTTGTTGTGTTTCTGGTTCGATTCCCTTGACAATCGCATAGTAAACAGGCTCAATGTTTGCATCGGCCTGCGGCTGACTGGCTAAATCAGCTAGTTGGAGCGAGTGGGCGTGTTGCTTGACCCCGTGGGAATTCAT
This sequence comes from Watersipora subatra, assembly GCF_963576615.1. Classification (NCBI taxonomy): domain Eukaryota; kingdom Metazoa; phylum Bryozoa; class Gymnolaemata; order Cheilostomatida; family Watersiporidae; genus Watersipora; species Watersipora subatra. The sequence continues at coordinate 9,372,890 of NC_088715.1, read as the reverse complement.
GCGGCTGCACTGCTGACAATCTGTGCAGGTCGGCCGGCTGAGCCCATTTGCAATATTATGTTTCAAACCTTTCTGGTGACTCAGCTCAAAATCATATTTTGATAAGGCCTCAATCGAACATGCGAGCAGTTTAACAGGTGTGGGGTTGTGCAGCAACAAAGTCAAGAAGGCATGATCGGTACGTATCAAGAACTTTCACCCATACAGCTGAGGATGGAAATGTTTGACAGCCTTCGCAATGGCTAGCAACTGCTTTCAGCTGACACAGTAGTTCGCTTCCTCAAGTTGGAACATCTTTGAGTAGTACGCAATTGCTTTTTCCTTGCCATCTTTTATTTGAGGCAAAGCCGCCCCAGTACCCACTTGATTAGCATCAGTATTTGAGATGAATGTTATAAAACTGTCGGGATAAGCCAGTATGGGTGATTGTATCAAGCGGTTTTTTTCAATGCATCAAAGGAAGTTTGACAGGCTTCTGTCCAGACAAAGGGTGTGTGCTTCGAGCTTAATTGGCTTAGCGGCCTAGATAACTCTAAATAATTAGCGCTAAACTTTTGGTAATACCCGCCGGTCCCTAAGAAAGCTCGCACATCGCTCTTGTGTTGGAGGAGAGGCCAATCCCTCACACATTGAACATTAAAAGTTTTATAGATACTTTACCCTCTGCGCAAAGAGGGTACACTTGCTTGGCTTAAGCTTTAGTCCCGCCTCTCTCAGATGCATAAAAACCTCTTTTAGGCTGCTCAAATGACACTCTACGTATTTTGAGAACACAATGATGTCATCTGGGTAGATGAGAAAGGTTTTCCTTTGTTACCCTTTTAGGATAGTCTCCATAAGCCGCTCAAAGGTAGAAGGAGCTGAGGTCATCCTGAAGGGTCGCACTTCCCACTCCCATTAGCTAAGCTCGTTCGAGTCACAAAAGCTGACTTTTCTTTAGCTTTTTCATACAATTCAACGTGCTAATGGTCTAGCGTGCTAAAAGAGTTTGCTTCTGCCTAATGCGTCCAGGCTGTCATCAATGCGGGATAGAGGGTAAGCATCTTTTATAGTTACATCGTTTAGTTGGCGATAACCTATGCAAAATCGCCAGGTGTCATATTTCTTTTTAACCAGGACTACAGGAAAACTCCAGGCACCATGCCCATCTCTAATGAGCCCTTGTTCTTTTAGCTCCTGAACTTGTTGTTCAACTTCATTTTGTGTCGGACCATGTCGGTAAGGTCATTGCTTGATTGGGCGCGCATCTTTGATCGTGGGCATCTGATGTCTGGTAACACTGTATCGGCCCACGTCAAACTTCCCATCACTGAATACACTTTGATGCTTGATCAACAGAGTTTGTAGTTGTTCCTTTTCGGAGGGTGCTTAGATGTTGTCCCCATTTCTCTATGTGCTCTTCTAAATGCTTTAGAAAGTTTTTCTGTATCAAAGAGCGGGGGTGGTGGGTATGACATCAACTGCTAAGCACTTTCCCAATACTTTACTCATTTTGACGATGATGGGATTATTAGTTGAATTCATTAAGTGAATTGGAATTTCTTGACTTTGGGGTGTGTGTAGTGAAGTCGCTACCATTAAGCCTGGTATCTAGCTTGCATCTTCAACACAGGCTGTTTCTTGTGTCCAAAGCTGATTCAATCTTGCCGTAATAGTTTGTTCTGATTTTGGCTGTATAATGTTTTCCTGCTTAGCTTATACCTTGGCCTAAAGGGGATGTCCATCGGCGGTGCAACGCATTATAATTTCCTTGCCACACCGTAATTTTGCATTATGAAAGTCTAGGTGAAACTGATCAGCTTCCAAGAAATCCAGTCTGAATAAAACATGGTGATCAAGATCAGCAATCATAAATTTGTGTTGATATTGACCCTCTCTGAGTTTAAAAGTCAATACTACCGAACCATACAACTCAATTTTATTTTCATCGGCCAAAATGCTCATACCAGTTACCGGTCCCATCGAACCGTGGCAAGTACTTGGTAGTCGGTCTTAAATCGCTTTGGTGAGGACTGATTGGGTGCACCCACTATCCAATAGCATCACATATCTTCCCCACCAATGTGACTGCAAACGTAATAGGCATTGGTCAATCGACATAATTATGTTGATATATCGTTGGGCCAAATTGTCAGTTGATCCATAAAAGTTGGGCATTAACTTTCCTGGACAGTCTCGTTTCTCGAACTTTTGGGTTTTTTTTACAAAATTGAGAGATGTGTCCCATTTCGTTGCAGTTGTAACTGCACTAAGCTTTGGGACATTCGGACATCTGTACGAGCATCTAGCAACCCAGCCAGAAACTCTTTTTGTGATGCAGCGAGCCTTTCATGCGTATCTGCCAGCTGTTGACTAATGCTAGTTTGAAGGTCAACAAATTGCTGCATCATTTCATTTGGTTTAGTCTGAAATGTTTCATTCTGCTTACTTAGTTGTTGATGCAAATCACTGGCTTCATCAAGCTTTAATTGGTGTATACTAATGCTGGGCACAGGTATTAATACTCGTTGAACTCGCTGGTTTATCTTCTCTCGAGTATCAGGTAATAGAGATTTTGGGTATTCCGATCCTTGGGTTCAGGTTTTGACTTTCGAGTTCGGGGTTTGGTACACGGATCCGTCGGGTAGTGTGAATAAAAACTCGGTCTATTGCACCCTGCGCTCTTAGTCTGGGGCCACAGGGCATTTCTGTGTCATTTTTGCTAAGGAGGCATGACAATAGGGTATAATGAGTCTTTAATTTAATAGATAGAATAAAGCACCTCATACCTTATTTACCATACCTACCGGAGATATTGTAGTCAAGCAGTGATTACTTGTCATTAAAAGGTGAGCAGATATACTTAAATCAAATTTTATTTGCACAATTAGCCAAATCAGCTTCGTAAACAAATCTATGCCTTTTTTAATACGGCGCGTGTTTGCTTACACCGATAACACATAGGTTCTTAGTCTGTTTCCGCTATCGCCTTGTTAGAAACTGCCATCAGCGTTGGTAGTAGCAGTAAAAAATTAATAACTCTGTTTAAATGTATTACCACAGCTAGCTATTATGGATTACATAATTCATTATAACCAAGTTTTACTAAGCCAACAAGTCTTACTAACAGAAAAAGTCGATAATGTTAAGTTTTTATGAGATTTGGAGCACCATCTACAGAAAATCAGAGAGGCCCATAGAACATGCTTAAGTATTAAGCTACCATAGACCCTATCTTCTGCCACCTGTTGACACAAAAATTCCCTGTGGCCCAGATTATCTTGAGTGTTTAAAAATCCGCCTGTTAATGCTGCGAGTACGAATGTCAGTCGATAAAAACTGAAAAATGATAAATAAATGAAAAATAAATATAATTGCTTTGTAAATTTGAAGATATATCTGTTTAGAAAATTTAAACATAAATCCATATCAACAAACCCGATACCCAAAAAACCCGTAGCCAAAGAAATATCTGAGCCTAGCACTATTAGCTACCCGATACTCAAAAAACCAGAACAGAAGGGGCGGGTTTAGACCCATTGACTAAGAAGTACTTGTGCCCAGCACTAGTGTATACTCACATCTGTATCCACTAGAGTACAATATTTGTGTATGACATCCACCGCTTTTGCCAGGGTACTGGGTTGGTTCAATCGCAACGTCCAAGTTAACTGGGGGAGGAAGCAACTGTGCGCACTACTTTCAGTCTAGCTTGCTGGTCTTGCTGCCCAGGAGTCAGATCCGGGGTAAACCATCTGAACTAGTTTCAACACTTTTTCTCCAAATGGGTGTATTTTATCTTTAGTTTGTAGTTTGAGGTTTTTTAATAATGCACTGGCTGTTTCAGCTGTTAGGTCATATTGAGAGCGCAGTTTCCTGTTTCCTTCCAGAAATCTCTTTGAACCCCACAACTAGCAGCTCTATGCATGCTAGCAGCTATCCATGCATGTATGTGTGTGCATGTGAACACATTTGTGTAATTATGCATATGTATGTGTCTGAGTGTGTATGGGCATGCATGCATGTGTGTGCACGTGTGTGTGCATGCATGTGTGTGTGCATGTGTGTGCGCGCAATTATTTGCATATGCGCATGTGTGTGCTAGTGTATGTGTGCGTATGTGTGGGTGTGTGCATGTGTGCATATGTGGGAGTGCATTAGTTTGTGTGTGTGTGCATGTGTGTACTTGAATGTGCATGGATTTTCAAGTGCAAGTGTGCATGAACTTATTGTGTTGTAATGAGATATTGCCTGAGAATATTTAAAAAAAAAATATTATGTTAGCAAAAATAACTGCCAGATAGTTTAGAACTAAAGACCAGGCACCCCAGTCACATTTACACCTACTAGAAACATCACTCGCTCCACCTATCCTCTCATGTCATTCCATTGAAGCTGTAAGTCTCCTACAGCCATGTTCCAGTCAGTTAATTTTTAATCAAGCAAATATTTAAAATATTACACATATCAAAGATGATGTAAAGAGCAACAATAGACAGCAGTAGAACCAGCTGTGATAACCAACGACCAACCAAAGACTTTGCGCCAATCAACCTAACTAGAGACTCGAGCAGTTGGTAAACAAAATGTGTACATTCAAAACTCTTACAGACATTGTGCTGTTTTTTATTCTGTATTAGTCACACCTTTCTCTATAATCATCGTGGCTGTTAGTGTGATAGAGCAAACTTTTTTACTCGAAATTGTTTGCTCTCTCATAATACTCATGCTGAGTTGAGTAAAGCATTACTAAAGCCTTGTTCCCAGATAAGCTGCAAAGCACCAGCGACAGCACCACAGGCTATCAGCGGTGAAATGTTAACCTACAGCCGAGTAGTGTCAGTAGCTGCCGGCAGTCAGCGCAAGAGTTTAGCGCTGTTCAAATTTTACGATGAGCCGCAGGCAAAACCTTCCCAAAATGCATTGTACGGATAAAGATCAGTATTATCAAAACAGCATGGCGAGCAAAAATTTTTATTGCAGTTTTTAGCGATGCAGCTTTATGTAAACAGAAGCCGCCGAGCCTAACGTTGCGAAAATTTTGCTGCACAAGATTATTGCCGGGGTCTCGCAACCGAAATGGAAACCAGGCTTTAGGCCTATGCTGATTGAATATGTTAATATATAATCATGAGATAGCCTAATTTCTGAGTGAAGAATTTATTTTGTGGTGGTCCAACAAAGGTTCTGTGGTTATATTATACATAGGAAAAAGGCTGTTTGCAAAGTTTGTGCCCGAGTTCCTGTTCATGTTCCTTTCCATGCTCATGTCCCATATTCATGTCAACTTCAGTCCATAATAATTTTCATGTATTAAAATTATACATCAAATATTATCTAGTAATACGCAACAAAACATAAATAAATAGGAAGGTAATTACTGTACAGGAATCTTGTTCAAAATCATCCTTATAATGAATAATGTTTATTAACCTCATTGTAAATGTATAATTTGATGATAACAAAAGTATATAAACTTCCTGTGCAAATGTGTGTTAACCCTTTGGCTGGGGAAACGACAAAAATGTTGTTCATCGGTTACGTGGGGAAACAATTTTTATGTCACTTTCGGTAGACATTTATAAAGCTGTCGCCTAGTAACGTTAAACAAAGGATAGAAAGGCTAGAAAAATTTAAATATCATCAACAAGATATTAGTTAATAAATTACAATATGAAACGATTATCCGAGAGGCGTTGCCTTGTGCTAAATGCTAAAGAAATTGCGCCTCCTTGGAAAAAAATGGAAGCTGGAAAAGCCAGTCAACATCGGCTAGACATTCAAAACAGTAAAATAAAAAACTATTCGATCTTGCGATCATTAGTGGTTTTTGTCAGATCAGTATAAAAAAAATAAGTCAGATGATAGAAGTGATGCAAACTTTTAAAACTTTTGAATACACAGAGAAAAGTGAGCATTATGGTAGCTCGCACGGCTACGATGTAGTGTTGGACTCTACCGAAAGGAATACGTTCAAGCATTTCATACAGGAACAACTGTACATAGTCGTAACTTTTTTTGAAGTAGTACATATCTAAATGAATGTTTATGTGCAAAATACTTTTTTAATAGAAATAATTTTCAGTTTCAACTGTTTGCATGTTCATAAAATACTGATTTTATTGAGTTTTCAAAGATAAATTACACGATTTTTGGGTGTTTTTGCAGGGCTTCAACCCAGCAAAAGGGTTAAAGGGTGAAACACAAGTACTGTGCAACCTCGGTTCTCGACCATAATCCGTTCCTGAAGGTTGTTCAAACACCGAAATCATTTTTCCCATTACAAATAATGTAAATCATTTTAACCCGTTCAACACCCTGAATGTTTACCTTGTTAGTACACATACATTTATTTGTACAGCAAAATGGCAAAGACACAAATAACATAAATGTAACCCAGGCTAATCATACGTTCGCGTTGTCATAATCTTCCATACGAAATATTACGCTAACATGAATGTGTAAAAATAAAAAAATGATAAAGAAAAGAATTATGAATAGGATTTTTTACTCGGCTACAGGATGTTCTTTTCTCTTAAAATATCTATCCAATGACACTTGCTTCTGCCTTCTTTTTAGCACTTTTCGGAAGTGGGTCATGATAGTGCCGTTAAAGTCATTGATGACTCTGGTGGCTGCAGCTTTATCGGGGTGGTGGAGTTCACCGAAATTCTGTAACTCGGCCCATTTGCTACACATTTGTTTAATCTCGGACGTTGGGGCATCCTTTCTTGGCAACAACAGTTGGTCACGGTCAACGCCGCTCAGGATCCGGCGTTCGAACTCCGATTTTTGTTCAATCTAAAAAGCAAGAGTTGCTTGAATTTTTTGTTCGGACTCCGATTTGTTTGAACTGAGAGTCGTTCGAAAACTGAGGTTACACTGTATCATAATTTAGAAAAAAATATCATGATGTAAGACTAAACAATTGGTTTGTTCTGCTCATTTTAACAAAAGAAGGCCGTCGCAGCGGAGCAGAAGGTAAAGTTTAACATCTGACAGTGTTACATCTAAATAAGCAGTTTAAGATCATACAGTTAGTCATTTAGCTAAGAAAGTTGATAGAAGATAAAATATGATGATAATAATAATGATACTGTTAGTATAACTTCACTATAGAGTAGTCAGTCTTGATGAAACCTGATCATGAATATTTTTATATGATGATTAATAAGAATGTGGTCCTTATTTCTCACTCAGTTTATAGAAGAACAGCTTGTCAATCTCCCAGCCACATTCGCAGAAGGCAGAAAATGAATGATAAGATACAACCAAAGTGTTACCAGTAGCACTCAAGCTTGTGATACGGCTTTCAAACCCACAACCATTATAAGTATCATCATCTATATCGAGATCAAGATGATCAACTATCAACTCTGATACTATCTCACCTGTAATAAAAGTATATGAATATCTTAATTATTTACTGTACAATCATCACACCTACACTTATTATATACTTGTATGGATAATCACTATACAGAGAGTACAGGAAAATACTTTCATTAAAAAGTTAGCATACACCTTTATTAAAAAGCTAATGCAATTTTGATTTAAAAATACTAAAATTGTAAGTGATAACAATTAAATTTGTTTACATTTTCTATAATAAGATAGGTTTCAGGTTCTATTTGTAATCAATAAAAATTTAGCCATGGCTACCATTTAGTTAGCAAAGAGCAACCATAACTAGATTAATACAAATAAAAAAATCAATTAACTCGAGGAAATAGTGCTTATAGAAGAAAGCCATTCCGAAAGAACCTCATTTTCCTAATAAGTAGTCGCAGCATCAGAAAGCAACAAACATTGCTACCAAATTGTGGGCGTGGCGGTCATTAATTGTAACTACCATCCCTGACACAACTTTTACATGACCACTATATATTGTTACTGTAACATTCATTTGTATAATTGTTTTATTGCTTTCCAAGACTCTTTTGCATGTCAAAACGGCCATATGATGGCGCACATATTCCCATAAGAATTTACTGTATTTTCATTAATTCATTTCACAATAAAAAACTTTATGTTGGCTACATCTGGTAATCATATATAAATCTAAAAGAAAAGCATAAAATGAAACTTCAGCCAAAGGTTACTGTTATTGTACTTACAGTTACTGTAACATTCACTTGTATGATTGTTTTTTATAAATTGCAAAAGCGGCTAGAATCGTGCTCGCTAATAACTGGTTTAGCCAATTAAAAGCATTTTGTTGACGATTTCGGTGTGCATGTACAGCTCTGACAATTCTGTGAATTTCGGCCAAATAATTCCGTGTATCTTGTTCAGTTCGTGATTTTGGTCAGAACCAAAAAGAACATTGTTACGTGTGGCCGCACCTTTAAGGTACGATCACACGTAATAAATCATTCGTTCATTATGACCAAAATTACGAAATGAAAAGAATTGTTTGATCTGTGCATACACACTGAAGTCGTCGACAAAATGCTTTTAATTGGTTGAACAAACTATTTGTGAGCCCAATTTTAGCAGCTTTTGCTATTGGTATAGTCCAAGACACGTACCACAACACACAATAAAAGTATCGGTGCAATTCAACCCGATACATACGAGGCAACTGCCTAGATGCGCTAGAGATGGCAACTGTTGCTACATCGGAACGTCTGCTGCTAAAAAAAGATGTTATTAATGAAAAAAAATCGATGTGTAGCCATAGTGTCCGAACGATAAAGAATGAAAAATAGCAATCTAGGCAGTTGCATCGTATGTACTATGTTGAGTTGCACTGGTACTTTTATTGTGTGTCGCTATACGTGTCTTGGACTAATGTATATAAATTTTAAAAGCTGCTAGAATTGTGCTCGCTAATAATTTGCCAAATAAGCCAATTAAAAGCATTTCATCAACGATTTTTGTGTGCATGCACAGCTAAGATAATTCTGTGAATTTTGGCTGAATAATTCGTTAATTTCGTGATTTCGGTCAGAATGAACGAAAAACTCGTTACGTGTGGCCATACCTTCAAGCTGGTACCAGAGCCCTGGCCTGCCCTGAAAAACTATATTTTGGCTTTCATTTAGAAGTTCGCCAAGTTTACTGGAAGAAAGTTATTAATTTCCGTGTTTACTTGTACAAACCAATATGTAACATAGCCTGCCACTACAAGAAACAGAAGGATGTACCAATCAATACTAGACTCTATCTGTTAATATTTTAATTTAAGTATTAAATAAAATCAGTGTTGTAAACTCATCGTTACAAGGAGAACTGATCCTGACACAACAATTTAATAACCACCCCGTATTGTCTTCCTAAGTAAGTGAGCTTCTGACTCACAAAAAATTATAAATATGAAATTTTACATCAAACATCTTCTGTAGCATATTGAACTAGTCATAAACCAAAAAATGACTTCCCATATCTCTTACGAAAACCCAACTAAAGGAGATATCCATAATATCTTACTCGAGAGGACTATGATTAATATTCTAATTGAATTTTAAAGATCATAAATGGAGAAATGATGTATTTAAAGATATTTATAACAGGATTTTAAAACATCTCTTTTAATTTCAATACATATTTTAGCAAAATACTTTTACTAAATTATGAAATGCTTCATAAGCTAACATGACACTCTCAATAAATGTTACTAACCAGCATCTCATACATACATCTTACCTGTAGCATAGCTGAGTGTGTAGAAGATATTGCTGTTGTATGCAGCTACCAGTATGTAGTCTCCATAGCACACCAGACCTTGTGGACGAGCAGGATGGGTGAAAGTCCACATGACATTCCCAGTGGTTATGTTAAATCTGAAGACTTTCTTTGTGTTATAGTCAGCTATGATCACATCATCACCATTTCCAGCGCTTATCGAGACCTTACCACTACTCAAAAGGGGGCAGCTGACGTTACGCAGACTCTTACCAGTGAGAGAATAAATAGTTAGTCTCTTGTTACGAGGATCCGCAAAAACAACATTACCTGCTACAGTCAACGTGCTACAGGAAGCGTGAGAGTACTGCCAGGTTGTGACTACTTGTCCTGACAGATCATAGACACTAACTGTTTGAGGCTTTGTAGGTAGATTATGACACGCTATGTATAGTCTGTTCTCATGCAGGCTGATGGAATCAACAATATCAGAAGTAGAGATGAATGAGTCGTGCAGCTTGTAGTTGCTATCAATTCTACTGACTCTACCATTATCCAATCCTACATATGTAACTCCTTCATGCTGACATACTGACACAGCAGATGATGGTAGTTCTATGGATTTGAGTAGAGTTATAGACTTTGGAGGAGAGGATAAATGAAATCGTTGTGGTCGTGGAGGAACTACAGGGGGCTGGTTACTGTTAACTACTATGTCATCAGCTGAACCAATCTTCAACTCAATCTCACGCTTTTCACCTGAAATATTCATAATATAGTAACATGATGACATACTTACAAGGTGTAATAAAATATTTTTATGTAGGCAGCACAGCACCACATCCTAGAAAAGAGTCAAGAAAAATTACTTACTCATTTAATTTGAATCATTAAGACTTAATTACTCACTGGCTCAAAATATCTACGAGAGACATCAGAAAGTTTAACATATTAAATTGTGTAATATGACAATAATAAGAAGAATAAAAACACAAATTATTTTATAAACTGACTGAAATTTAAAGGTGCTAAAAGTTTCAAAGTGGCCAAAATGTAGATTATTTAAATAAAGATTCAATGTGTCCATGATGTTTTAGCCAGAGAACAGATCATGCATATAGAGACTGGGTAACATTTGCTAGCTCAGCGCTCAAAGATTTTTAGCAGTGGATCCGTTATACTTTAGCCTGAGAGAATAGCTTGCATATATATTTATATATATATTTATGTAATATCATAGCCTGAGTGTAGAGTGTGCATATCTTTGCATTTTCATTGCGGTTTATCATTTCTGTTAACTTAGAGGCAATTAAGGGATAAATTGTAAATATTTGTTAACTATTGAAAGATGGAGAGAGAAAATATTATTTATTTTACTCTACACTCATATTTAACATAAATAATATAGTTGAAGTCTTAGTATAGACTATAATTTTTTTTTTTTAAACACCTGTTGGCTTCACTTGGAGTTGTCCTCTCACTTCCAGTTTGGGCACTTCCTCCACAATAAACTTGTCCATTTGTTCCTTCAGCTCTTTGAATCCTCTCACAATGTCATCCTACATGTTAGACTTATTATATAAACTGTCATAACCTTGACATGTTACACATACAACCAAAATAGCTAACAGATACACATGCTGTTGGTCTGTTGAACATAGACCAACAGCATGTGTATAAGCTATTGAGATAAAAAACAAATGTGGTTTATAGCAAAGAATACAATGTTACACCTTTTAGCTGATTAGCATTCGTACACATTAAAAAGGCTAAACATTCATAAAACATCCACTTTCTGATGTTTTATAGCATCTGTAGAACTAAAAAATGTTATAATAGCACTTGACTGATTTGTCTTGATCTTTTATAAACATAAATATGTTTAATGTTATTATATTATAACTTCTTGTAGCCTAGTAAAAGTTGTTATTTACTAAAAATATTTGTACAAGTAAAAAATTATTAAGTAAATGATAATGAAAACGATAGTTGTGTTGAAGCCATAATTTTATTTAACACACACATCATATAACATGGTAACAGTTAAACTTCCTATCATGAAAAAGTGTTTTTGTGCAGTTCAAATGAATTAGGAAACACAAATACAGAAGAAGTTTATGGAAGTTTGTGTATACAAAAATATTACTTTTGCAGCAAAAACTTGTGGTATCAAAGTTTTGATGGAGGATACTAGTACCTCTTGGTAAAAAATTAAAAATGATTTTGTACAGGACGCCACCAGTCCTTCAATTTCTACAAGACTTATCAGATAACTTTACAAGCTAGCTGCTTATTCAAGATAATATATTTACTTGTAGGTTCAAACTCAAACAAGCATACAAGATACATTAAAACTACTCAAAACTTTAAATCACTTCTATATATATTTCTATATATACTGTAAAACCTCTATTTGCATGCTACCTTTTCACGGCCAATAAGAGAGAAGAAAAGAAAAATAGAATGCTACCCTTTATTCGAATGCCACCTCTACTTTCAGGCCAAGTTTCAGACCAAAAGTTACGTTTAGCGAGCAAAACATTTACGTGTTGCCTTTGTGTTAAATGCGGCGTGTAAAGGTTTTGCGGTGCCAAAAAAATGTTTGAATCCTAATACCGACTAGTTCAGCAGTGCAGTAGAAAAGTTAATGTCAGAAGACATTGTGAAAGGTATTAGACAACCAAAATATGTTAATTCCTTTGAAAGTAACAATCAGAATGCAGCTATCTAAGCAAACAATGAAAATACTTTTGTTTTAAAAAACGTTATCTTTTTGCATGTAATATAACTATGGTTCGTTTATGTCGCTTGTTTATGATTATATATTAGTAGCATTTGATATATTATTATTATATAACTTATAGATTCGCAGGTTTATAGCATTTTTGTAACAGCAATGTGGTAATCTGATCTTACAATTGATCAACTGTTGTAACTCCTATTCCATTGCACATGAAAAGCTAGTTTTGGCTGCAATCTGTAGCAAACATATCAATGAATGCAATGAACCTTTATGCAACATTGGTAAAAATCCAAAAAACATAAAAATACTTATTAAAGAAATGAAATAAAATTTGCAAACTCGAACGAATTGAATAGCAGACCGCAGGTTATAATATCATGCAGGTAAATTGTAAGCAACTGGTAGAGATAATTCTCAGTCTTTCAATGCATATTTATTAAGAGATCTTTGACAAGTTTGTGAAGAACAAAAGCAAAGTCCTTACATCCAAAAAGTTTAATATCACTCCACCAAAAAATGAGGGCAAAATATAGGCGACATTTTTACAATTCTGACAAGCCATTGGCAAAATACAATGCCAGCCTTCATTTGAACGCCACCTTCACTGTAGTTCTACTACATATACTCAACTATATACTCACTGGTGGAGAATGTTTGATTTTAATTTCTAACATTTCTCTCTGATTCCTAAGACTTCTCCACTTGTCAAGAACCACATCCTCCAGAAAGTCAGTCATCTGCACTTTAGACTTCTGCCTGTTATCAAGCAACTTCTTCTCTATTTCATCATACTGCTCCTTCAGTGAGTTTATCTACAGTTATAGTCAACTCTAGTATAAACATGAATATAATCGGTACTCAATAATGTTTTTTCTAGATATATAAAGTTGTAAACTCACTTTCAGCTCAGGCAGTTCACAGTTATATTGAGTTAGTTTTAATCTGACTAAAATCCATTTGCTTTTTACTCATTTTTCTCATAGTGATGTCATCACTATTAGAATAGTGATGACATCACTATTAGAATAGTGATGACATCACTAGTTTCATCACTTTAGTTACATGCAAAAGCATAATTCTCATAATAATCTGTGCAATAATTATGATGCATTATTGCTTGTTTGTTTGTTTTATTTCATTATTAATATATGAATATATATATATATAAAAGAAATGAAAACTAGACTATGAGCATCAAGAGAGGGTGATGATGAGGCAATGTGCGCGATAGCAAAAGCTAATATATAGCGCGGACCTGGGTGGCAGATTACAGGCAAAAATTAATAAAATATTATAGATACAAAGACTATATCCCAGTAGCCGTGCCCTTAAGCGCCTCTTAAAACCTAACGTGTATTGTATACTGCAAATAGAAATAGGCAGAGTGTTCCATAAAACAGCTTCTTGATAAATTGTTATTTGTGACCAGCAGCGGAAGATGATTTGGGTAGAGGTAAGTTGAGTTTAAAATTTCAAGTGAAATAGTGCTGTGAAGGATGAGAATATGAGGAGTAAAAAGATAAATGAGCTCTAAGCAAAGTTCAAAATTTAAACAACTGACTAACATTAAAAATTTTGCATTTTTTAAATAGATCTCCAGTCGAGAAATAAAAAGGTTTCTTGGTAATGATGTGAAATATTATTTTTTGATAAACAAATAATTTTTCAAGATAATTTAATGGAGCATTCCCTGAGGCTTCAATACAATATGAAATCTTTGAATTGATCAATGAGTTATAAAGTAAAATTAGAATATTTTGTAGTAAATGAAAAGATAACCGGTGCAATAGACCACTAAGTGGACTTAATTTTTTTATTAAGCTTTCTGTATGTAATTTCCAGTTTAAATTGTTGTTAATAGTAATTGCAAGAAATTTAACACTGTCTGTTTTCTTGTTATGGCCACCTTGATAACACCAGCTGTATGCATAGTGGTAACTATATAGCATCACAATTGAATGCACAATTGTTATGCTATAATTATCTTTAGCACAAATATATAGTGATCAAAGTGTAGCAGTTTTTTCTATGAATATTTGAAAGATTTAATCTACTGTGTGAGATCGTGTCTCAATAAAGTTTAGGAAAAAGGTACAATTTCTCAAAAATGTTTAAAGACGATCGATCGGTGCGGGCGTCAGAGTGTCCATATATCATACGGACGTCAGAGTGTCCATATATCATACGGACGTCAGAGTGTCCATATATCATGCGGGCGTCAGAGTGTCCATATATCATACGGACGTCAGAGTGTCCATATATCATACGGACGTCAGAGTGTCCATATATCATACGGACGTCAGAGTGTCCATATAACATGCGGCCGTCAGAGTCTCCATATATCATACGGACGTCAGAGTGTCCATATATCATGCGGGCGTCAGGGTGTCCATATATCATACAGACATTAGAGTATCAATATACCTTATTGAATGTCACCGGCATGAGTTTTAGTCTTGTCAAAAACTACATTTTAACCAAACATTAAACGGAAAGTTAGGCAGACATTACATCTTTAGGTATAGTAAGGACACAGTTTTTGCTTTATTTTATTTTAGGCAGAGCAAAAAGTTTTTTGTTATTTCTAATTTGTCTAATAGATCATGATTTCAATCAAAAAGGAAAATAGTAACTTAATTTGCTATGGTAGGTGTGCGTTCTCTTACATCGTTGAAAAATTACTATAGATGTGAACCATGAGCCTAAGTAAAACAGATAGTAAAGGGGAACCATTTTAGATACTAACCAATAGTGCTACAGTTACTGTACAGTCATTTGCTGAAAAAGTCAAGTCTAGGATTTTTCCTTTTGAAAAGAGCAAAGATGTGAGTTGTGGAGATTTTTCAAATTTTAAAATTTCTAGTTCGAGTTCAGATCTATCAACATAGAGATCAAGGTCAACATACGCCATAAAAGGAAATCTTTTAGATATACAAAGTGAGTCAGCTTTACTTAGCTAGCTGTTCTTCTCTTGAAGTATATAATATGTCAGAGTGATAGTTTTGTATTGAACCAGTTTTTAATTACAAATAATTCTAGTTCTCTCACTATTCTATGGTTGATGTATAACATGGAAAACAATAATAAGTTGAAAATGCAAGTCAAAAGGTGCATAAAATAATTAAACAAAAACAAAAACTAAGATAATTAACTAACCTGCTCATCTCTCTTCTTATGAATCAAATTTAGCATATCTTCCGTCTGGCTGTCATATTCAGAGACCATCTTGGATATTTGTTTGAACAGCGCTTCAAACTGCTCATCTCTATCTGAACTCTCAGCTGATATTGTGCCTGTGAGAAGGGCTGATGCCAGGTCCTCTAACGGAAGCAGAGCATGTGTAGAACCTAAATCAAGAAAATAAGTTAATATTAGCCAATCATAAATAACAAACCATAACTTCTGTAAAATGATAAAAACATTCAGGTGTTTGTTTATGCATTGCTTATATTATAAGCAGACAAATGAAAAATACTCATGCTAAAGCCAAAAGCACATATCTTGATAAACTTGATGATTTTACACTGAGAAAAAGGGTAGCTTATGATATCACAACGAGTCACTTGATGTCTTGAGACAATAGATATCGTACTAAAACTCATAATTTGTGTTTAAAAAATCCTACACACACCTACAATAAGCCTACATACCAGTGTCACAGGTTGGTAAGTCAGGAACACACTTGAGGCAGCTGAGCACATAGCAGACTCCACATCCAAGAATGTATTGTTGGTCTGTATGCTTAGGGCAGCTGCTGACTTTAGCTTTTTGTTGATGAGTCAGGTACTCAAGTATTGTTATCTTATGATGTTTCTCCAGCATTTCATCATGACCCTTAAATTTGAAAGCAACAAAATACTGTGACTTTTGAGTAATATCTCATGTTTTAAAATTCAGAATGTTGAGCAACATGTTATTGGTAAAAAACATTTGAAGACTTCAACAAAAGAATAATCAATGTCACATTTCTTCAAAATTTTAGGGTCTTCTTCCCTTAAATAGTTCTGGCCACAAAGTTTAGCCTGTGTGACAAATTTTCACTAAAATGATCAAGGTCCAGAGATATTCCTGCTTGAAATAAACTAGCTCTTTGCAAAACAGATCAATGCCCAGAGGCTACAAAGCAATAACAACCATTGTCCTGTCACGTGATTACTTTCAGCGTATAGAAACGCATCACTTGCTTGGGAATTTTCAACTTAAAAACGAAAACTTTTTGTATAACTTTTGTAAGTACCTCCCGAGTTAAAAAACAGAGAATTACTTATGTTGATGACATTACAGCCAATTCAGATTCATATTTTCATGATTATACAAATAACTAAAGTAGCAGTCCTGACTTTGATGATGATGAAAGTAATTGTATTGTAAGAGAAGAAACATTGTAGAAGATTGTTTTAGCTACGTAGCGATTGAAGCTTCACATAGCTTTAGCAATGCACAAAGCATAGATACATTGAATTTTTTGCATAGCACTATTTGTTAACATGTTGGCAATATAAAATATATAACAAAAATGTTCTAAATAGAGTTTGAAGTTGAAGGAAATTGTATACATGTCATAAAGCAAAATCGCCAATTTTCGGCAAAATTGCTGGCAGTAAGCCGATAGCTAAATTTGTACGTGGGTAGCAGTGAAAGGGTTAATAACTTGATACAATAGACAGAGGCAGTGGGAGTTAAGGGAAATATCCCAAGAGTAATGATAGGCAAAAAACAAGTGTGTACAAAAGTGTGTAGTGTAATTTAAAACAAAATATTGCAGTTTCTCTGGGATGCTGTCAAGTTGTTGTTGTAGTATTGTGACCTGTTCATTTTGGTTTGGTTGAAATTTAGATAGTAGAAACCTCATATGTTACTGCAATATAGCGTTTAAAACGGAATATTATATCATTGTAATATTATCATCTAATGAAACATAATGCGTAAATAGTTGTCAATGATTTCTAAAGTAAAACGATCAATGTCGATGTAGTAGTTTTAACTTAGGCCATGTTGTGCCACCCCAAAATATGTCTACCACTTCTTTGTTGATCATATTCACAGGTAACATCCTTATTGACCAATAGCTAAAAGGATTCTATGATATAAGTTGCGATTCTTTCTAAAAAGATCTGTAAACTTTAAAATGCCTATATCTATTGTTTGTACAACTGTGGTATTGATCATTCTTTCGTTGAGGTCTTTATATATATATAACAATAATAAAGCTAGTTTAGAACATAGTCATATCAGGTTGGTTTTAACAAATAATAGTGATTATGAGACCCAGATAGTTTTCACTTTGCGACTATTCCATGAGCAGTTATTTAGACCTAGACTGAAGTATGCTGTCTTGCTGTTCAACATACTGACTCAGTAAGTTATTATTTCAAAACAATAAAACAATTATGGCTTTTATATTTAAATTATCATCGCTTTAAAAAATGAAGAACCTTAAACGACAGTAAAACCCACAATAGACCAAAGTCACCATTGTTGAAGTTACAAAGTACTAAAGATTACTGCACATCCTCCTTTGGGTTTTTTCAGCAGGCAGCAAAGATTTGTGAGAAGAAAAAGTCTAACGTTCAATTTAAGCATGCGTAAAATTTTTGTTCATAAGCAAGAAACCTTTAATTGCAATTATATAGTACCTTCATATTGCACCTCTGCGCAGTTGCATAGTACTATAAAGCATTTGGTATCGTAGTAGTAATCGTATATACTAGCAACTTCACATAAGACTACTGCTCAAATCATATTCAAACTATCATAAAAAGATTTGAAAAGGAAACACTAGTACCTCCAAATGAGCAGGGCAGAATTTCTTACAACAGTAAGTACAATAGCTGATAGCTTTCTGTCTTGGTGAGCTCTTTTTTAGACAAACATCACAGAGTATCTTATCTGTACCCAAGTCATAGGATGGGAGACGGTCTGGTGACATCTCAAACACCTGACTGCAAACAATTAGACGTAAGTCATAAACTATTTTCTACATGGGTCATACAGTGATAGGTTTGATATGCTATGAGTCATTCTATGATAGGTAAGTATCTTTATGAATTGTACAGTGATAGTTAATAAACTCTATGAGTCATAAATTGGTAAGTGTGTCTTTTTCTAAGTTTGTTCATTGACACTGGATCAATACATAAATCTACAACTGTAAAGGGTTAAGCTGAGAGGTGTTATTGATAAAATTTAAGCTGAAGTAGTTGGAAAATGTTCATGTGACTGCATCAATGACATGATAGTTATCAGATAACATGAATATTAGACAATCTTTATTTCCCTGCATAGCTCTTGCTTACACTCGAAGCTATTTTACCAATAGGAGGGTCTCTGAAAAATTTTATTAAACAAGAAATGTACATGAAGTGAACATGAGGAAAGAGGAGAGGCAAATACTTGAAGTTAACAGAGATTAACTCTACTACGAGGAAAGTCTACATTTAGACAGAAGAGGAGACCTAATGATTCCCTGTCATCCCTGTAGATTAAGAGTCTGGTATCTGTATTACTTGGATACCATAAGAGACAAACATACAGATTGTAGCATACAGGAATATTAAAGTTGTCTTTAAACTGAACAATATATTTCTAACTTGAAGATGAACTAGCACTAAATATTAGTACACCTCATCTAAAGTATTGGTATGTTATATAATCTTAATATTAAGGTTGTCTTTAAACTGAACAATATATATCTAACTTAAAGATGAACTAGCACTAAATATTAGTACATCTCATCTAAAGTATCGGTATGTTATATAATCTTAATATTAAGGTTGTCTTTAAACTGAACAATATATATCTAACTTAAAGATAAACTTGCACTAAATATTAGTACATCTCATCTAAAGTATCGGTATGTTATATAATATTAATATTAAGGTTGTCTTTAAACTGAACAATATATTTCTAACTTGAAGATGAACTAGCACTAAATATTAGTACACCTCATCTAAAGTATCGGTATGTTATATAATCTTAATATTAAGGTTGTCTTTAAACTGAACAATATATTTCTAACTTAAAGATGAACTTGCACTGAATATTAGTACATCTCATCTAAAGTATCGGTATGTTATATAATATTAATATTAAGGTTGTCTTTAAACTGAACAATATATTTCTAACTTGAAGATGAACTAGCACTGAATATTAGTACATCTCATCTAAAGTATCGGTATGTTATATAATATTAATATTAAGGTTGTCTTTAAACTGAACAATATATTTCTAACTTGAAGATGAACTAGCACTAAATATTAGTACACCTCATCTAAAGTATCGGTATGTTATATAATCTTAATATTAAGGCTGTCTTTAAACTGAACAATATATTTCTAACTTGAAGATGAACTTGCACTAAATATTAGTACATCTCATCTAAAGTATCGGTATGTTATATAATATTAATATTAAGGTTGTCTTTAAACTGAACAATATATTTCTAACTTGAAGATGAACTAGCACTAAATATTAGTACACCTCACCTAAAGTATCGGTATGTTATATAATCTTAATATTAAGGTCGTCTATAAGCTGAATAATATATTTCTAACTTGAAGATGAAGTAGCACTAAATATTAGTACATCTCATCCAAAGTATCGGTCTGTTATATAATTTTAATATTAAGGTTGTCTTTAAGCTGAATAATATATTTCTAACTTGAAGATGAACTTGCACTAAATATTAGAACATCTCATCCAGAGTATCGGTCTGTTATATAATCTTAATATTAAGGTTGTCTTTAAACTGAACAATATATATCTAACTTAAAGATGAACTTGCACTAAATATTAGTACATCTCATCCAAAGTATTGGTATGTTATATAATCTTAATATTAAGGTTGTCTTTAAACTGAACAATATATTTCTAACTTAAAGATGAACTAGCACTAAATATTAGTACATATCA
Source organism: Watersipora subatra (assembly GCF_963576615.1). Taxonomy (NCBI): domain Eukaryota; kingdom Metazoa; phylum Bryozoa; class Gymnolaemata; order Cheilostomatida; family Watersiporidae; genus Watersipora; species Watersipora subatra. The sequence goes on along the minus strand of NC_088715.1, from coordinate 9,352,630 downwards.
TCCAAAGTATCAGTATGTTATATAATATTAATATTAAGGTTGTCTTTAAACTGAACAATATATATCTAACTTAAAGATGAACTTGCACTAAATATTAGTACATCTCATCCAAAGTATCAGTATGTTATATAATATTAATATTAAGGTTGTCTTTAAACTGAACAATATATTTCTAACTTGAAGATGAACTAGCACTAAATATTAGTACATCTCATCTAAAGTATCGGTATGTTATATAATATTAATATTAAGGTTGTCTTTAAACTGAACAATATATTTCTAACTTGAAGATGAACTAGCACTAAATATTAGTACACCTCATCTAAAGTATCGGTATGTTATATAATCTTAATATTAAGGCTGTCTTTAAACTGAACAATATATTTCTAACTTAAAGATGAACTTGCACTAAATATTAGTACATCTCATCCAGAGTATCGGTCTGTTATATAATCTTAATATTAAGGTTGTCTTTAAACTGAACAATATATTTCTAACTTAAAGATGAACTTGCACTAAATATTAGTACATCTCATCCAGAGTATCGGTCTGTTATATAATCTTAATATTAAGGTTGTCTTTAAACTGAACAATATATTTCTAACTTAAAGATGAACTTGCACTAAATATTAGTACATCTCATCCAGAGTATCGGTCTGTTATATAATCTTAATATTAAGGTTGTCTTTAAACTGAACAATATATTTCTAACTTAAAGATGAACTTGCACTAAATATTAGTACATCTCATCCAAAGTATCGGTATGTTATATAATCTTAATATTAAGGTTGTCTTTAAACTGAACAATATATTTCTAACTTAAAGATGAACTTGCACTAAATATTAGTACATCTCATCCAAAGTATCGGTCTGTTATATAATTTTAATATTAAGGTTGTCTTTAAGCTGAATAATATATTTCTAACTTGAAGATGAACTTGCACTAAATATTAGAACATCTCATCCAGAGTATCGGTCTGTTATATAATCTTAATATTAAGGTTGTCTTTAAACTGAACAATATATTTCTAACTTGAAGATGAACTAGCACTAAATATTAGTACATCTCATCTAAAGTATCGGTATGTTATATAATCTTAATATTAAGGTTGTCTTTAAACTGAACAATATATTTCTAGCTTAAAGATGAACTCGCACTAAATATTAGTACATATCATCCAAAGTATCGGTCTGTTATATAATTTTAATATTAAGGTTGTCTTTAAGCTGAATAATATATTTCTAACTTGAAGATGAACTAGCACTAAATATTAGTATACCTCATCTAAAGTACCGGTATGTTATATAATCTTAATATTAAGGTTGTCTTTAAACTGAACAATATATTTCTAACTTAAAGATGAACTAGCACAACATGTTGGTACATTTCCAGAAAGTATTATATATTATATTATATTTTTATATATATTATATATTCTATTTTATCAGAAAGTATCGGTGTGTTTCTGTCAGCTACAATTGTTGTTCGTGTTTGAGGTGATATGACTTAAAGGAAATTTCAACATTAAAATTGACAAAATGTGATCTCGGTAAAATGCTCGGATCAAAAGAGACTATGATTATCAAGTCCATAGTTGCAAAGTGTCTGACAAAATAAAAACTCAGAACGCAAATTGATCGAATTAGCCGATATCAACCAGAGCATCGATAGCAACTAGTGTCATAATTTCAAAAGTATTTTTCCTTTGAACATTCTATTGGCGATGAGTTTTGACAATATCAATCTTGAAAAATCCTGCCAGTCAGATCAATTGAGACATCAAGAATAATCGCAAATGATAAAAATACTTATATTTCTGATAAAATCTATCAAATGTTTATGTAAGTTTATCTTTTATGCGGCTAGTTAATAAAATCCACCAAGTTGATGGTGACATACACCAAGCTGCAGAAATAACCTTTTTAACTTTCAGTCTAATGGATCAGGAGAAATTTGACATGAGATTATACCAACTCATTTACCAAATTATAATACTATTGGTCAGTTATTATTGTAAACACTGTTTAATCAGCAAATATATTGCAACAAACTACAAACATTATAAATGTTAGCTACAAGTTGAAAGCATGTTTCTAATTAAATATTGAGTTTTGAGATGGCTCACGTCAGCACAAATGCAAGCATGCTATGAGATTATGATGTGGCCATTGGGCAGAAATTTGGTTCTAGTATAATTATATGATGTTTGTATAACTAGTGGGTTGGTGTTTGCATAAAACATTAAAGGTATGTCAGTGTTTGTATAAAAAGGTTAGTAAGTGTTCATATAAAGGTTTGGTAAGTGTTTGCATAAACGGGACCATAGAATTTCTTGTTTCTTGGCAGTCATGTACATGTAAAGTGTTGAGTTCTAATAAACATGAGCAGATTCAAAGCTGGTTGTGGTTAATTTTAAGTATAGACCAGACTAAAATATATTAAATATATTATATAGTTGGCTTAACACGGGTATTAAAATACTTACCCACTTCATTTCAGTAACTCACTTGGTAAGCTAGCTCATCTGGTCAGGTTAATAATTGTCATTTGAATTAATTAAAATAATGATTAATTTGGTTGTTACGCGTAACTACCAACTGTACTAGTTGATCACCCTAAGCACCTCAAGTTCAAGTACTTTAATTGATAGGATGATGGTCGTTACAATCATTCATCACTATGGAGAGTTAGACATAATGATGTAGTGAGTTAGCTAGTTAGTCTGCAGATCTGGAGATTCTGAGTTAAAATCCGCAGCAATGTGGATTTGCCAGATTGGATTTAGATTCATTGCTAAATCTTTATTAAGCAATATAAATGGGCAGACGGTTGACAGACGACAGACGAACAGTAAGATACACCGTAAAATCTTTATTTCAACGCCCCTTCTAATTGACCGCCACTACAAAAGCAAGGTTGAAAAATAGAGTGCCACCCTCTATTTAAATGCCACCTCCATTTGACCATTAGTTCGACTATCTTTCATACTTATGAACCCATAATATCAAGTGATTCGTAGAAAAGTGTACACAAAATTGTTTTGATAATTAATCATTTATATTATTAACAATAAATTCTCTCATTGTCCAGCTCCAAAGCTTTTCACTTTTTGTACGTTAAAACTTGATACAGTGCACCTTCAGGATATGATGCTGATCCGTTCCAGGGTTGGCATCGTATGATGAAAGTTTTTTATGTAGGGTTAGAGAGACCATTGTAATTTTACAGTGCAAACATCCCCTAGTAAAAGTCGTCAAAATTTTATAAAAATGTGCACATATCGAAAATTAGTAACAAAACAGTACATTAACTTTAGTAATTATAGTTACCTACAGTAACTGTGTTGTATTTACTGTATTTTAATGGTTATGATCTGCAATAAAATACCAAATTATAATGTGTGTACCAAATGCAGTATGTACGGTAAGTACTGATGTATTTTAGAACAATCAGAGCTGATACTGCTATAACATGATATGCTCCTGATTACACGGAGTATACATACAGTACAAAAATACATGAAATGGTATTGGGAAATGAAGTGTAATTTCTTGAACTTGCTGAACCCAGCAGAGGGCAATTTTGTACAATCTATATAAATATATATATATATTTCTCAGTTTTTTGTATGTGTGTTCGTGTATTCGTCGTTGTGTTTGTCCAGCTATAGATATTATTATAGCATTGTGTCCACCCGTTACGACGACCCTCTTTTTGGGACTTCCAAAATAAAAAATATATTTTCGGATCCAAGTATATACAACACGATGCTTCTTCGTCTTTTTGCTGTTAAAGCTAATTATTTCTGCCCAAGGATGTCGACAAAAATTTATAACTTAATTTTATTATGAACTTAAAACTTGGCGATTTGTTTAATGATTATAGTTTTTATTAAAAGATATACTTTGGTGAACTCGCCATTGCGAGAAATCCGTATTCGTTATCCAGTATATCCAGTTTCCGTTATAGCAAAAACCATTCACGAATTTTTTGTTAAAAGCTAGAAGTTTACTAAAATACATGCTAAAGCTTCCTTCAAGTATGTGTTTAGTAAACTCGCGTAGTACATTACAACGTGCTATGCAGAAAGTAGCACATTGTAATACTACTCGTTGTGGAGATAATATATTAGTTCAAGATAATATATGCATATTCATATACATATATTATCTTGGAGATCATAACCACAAAATGCACAAAAGTCATTGAAGGTACCTATAGTTACTAAGGTTAACATAGTATTTTGGTAATTTTTTTAATGTTGATGATTTTTACCATGAGGTGATTGCATTAGATAATTACGATGGGTTTCTATACCACTCCATGTATATATGTCTATATCCTACAATATTTTTTGTATGCCAACACTGAAACAATCTAAAATCATATAAGTACAATTATATACTAAATAATTCTTTATTGTAGTCGTAGGAAAACTGACTATATTTAGCCATTACTTGCTAACAATTTCACATTTACACACCTTTACACTTTTATTTTTCTTCCTAATTTATTTCATCTAAACACTGTTTTCAAGTTATGAAATTTAAAACTTTTTTCCCTCAATTTATCTTAACTACACAAAACACTTCTCCCATGATATGTAGTTTGAAAGTTGAAATGGCAAATGTTATCATATAATAAAGAGAAATCAATTTTCTGTCTAGAGACTTTTTATTACCAGTGCAGCGTAAACACTTGGAAAATCAGCAGTGTTAGCTGATCCAAAGCATCCACCCTATACTAAAGCACAGATGCAGTACATGTGCAGTTTCTAATTTTGATGCACGTGCATTTGCAGTGCACATAAATTGCTGGGTTTACTTCTATGTGCGTCATGAAAGTAAATATGCAGTTGATCTCAAGGAGGTATTGGCAGTAAGAATGTTCCAGTAGCAGTAAATATCAACTGCACATTAGAAAGTTGTAATTGATTGCAAAATAACTGAATATTGCGCTGCAATGATGCAATGCAGTTTTAATGCATCACAACTCTGGCTATGTGCACTGTTATATAATCTAAGTTTAACCAACAAATAGTAAGACTCACCCACATCCACTGTTTCCACACAGTAGCAGATGTTTGCTCTCATAGTAGGTGGTCAAACAGGTCATACAGTGAACATGACTGCATGGTAGCACTTTGGGGTTGACAATGGTATCACTTTTACGGCAGCAAAATTCACACTCAACATCTGCTACAGCTTCAGCCATTGTAACCTAAAAATACAAACAGACCTTGTCTGAGATTCATCTTGCTACATATATAGAAGTGTAACATCATGGCTGAACTTTCAGCAGCGCATTGTCACAAAATTTCTGAATGCTTTTGGTTTGAATCGATCACAAAATTAGAGGCACTGTTGAACCTTCAGTGCCAGTTCATGCCCTAGCGAGCAGCACTGCGGGATAATAAGCAAAGTTTGTATGAGCTTTACTTTAAAATGAGTGAACAGCAGTTTACATCTTGTTCAGTGTGTTGAAATTAAGTTACAACCATCTAGTTTGATGCAATGATATAATGACTAATTAGGGTAAAATATGTATGTAATACTACCAACTACATTATTTTAAGCTATTTTCAGTAGGCCTAACTACATAGAAATTACCCTGCTATAGTATAACCTCTGGCTGCAAATACACTGCCAATGTAATGATGAACTCTATTCTGTAGCATAGAAATTTATCCAGTGATGGTGAACCATAATGCCGTAATATGGATAGGCATGTTTTTTTTTTCAATCATAGCAATGAGTTATTTAAATTATTTGTAATATCGTTAAAACCACTACTTCAGAGACACGCATATCCCTGAAGTATTGTCAACCTGCTTCTCTATTTTTACCAACCATGCCGACTTCACACCACATCAGTATTATGAAATCAGTCTTGTATTGTTATATAATTGACACTGTGATACTCATGCCAGGCATGTCCTGCCGTTCATCTCATCAATATAAGCGTAATCAATTGCAACAATTACTATGGTGAATGGCTATAGGAACGAGCCCTCTAACAGAGGTATAGAATGTTTTGTTTATTTTAAACTCAGTGGTATAATAATTGCTTGGTCCTTTAATAAATTCCTCTTGTCAGACAGCAACTAGCAGATAAATATATAAACAACAGATAAAATAATTCGTAGTTTATGGTATAGCCTGCGTAATATTGTAAAGGAATTTGCCGGCCTTTACTTGGCACGATCTAGACTATTTCATATAGAAATAAATTGCGGGTGGTTTCGTTCAATTTTTTATTAGAGAAGGAAATCCACTAGCCGAGGTGCGTACGGCCATTTGCTCTGCTCAACTAAGTGAGCGCGCTCTTTTATGTATAATAACATCACCCGTTCCGGCTAACAGCAAATGGTAAGAATATCGGCTAACAAGGAGAATAAACGGGATCGCTAGTGCGCCGGTATGACAACAATTTAAGTGATAGCATTACGAGTAAAACAACGGTATAATAAAAAGGACATACAATAAAATAAGACAACAACATGAGCGACGACAAGTGACAGCACCACGAGTAAAACAACGATAAAAAAAACAAAAAACACATACAATAAAATAAGAAATGTAACGTCATGGTCCGGGGTCCACCACACAACGCAGCAACTGAAATTGTTTTTATTATAGATTTGACTAGTGGTGTGGCACACAAATAAATAATAAAAGTGATACTAATGGATTTATATCATAGTGCACAATTAGCACACTGTTATTAGAAATATCTACTCACTGGATTACTACTCTGTGTAAGATCAGAGCTTCAACTGTCACACGTTAATAAATTTTAACTTTCGTAAGCAACACGGAAGTTAGCCCCTGCGTGATATATCCCCAGGAATAGATCCTTGTTTAATGCGGGTCTCCGCTATCAGTCATTTGGCTAGCAGCTGAGCGCATGGGTGATCAGGCGTGAAACGAGTAAAATAGAATGTGATAGGCCTATGTTCCACACGCTTCATGTCAAATGTTGAGTACAACAAAGGCTAACTTCAGAAGGAATCGTAAAGCTGGTCTCGCTCAGTCATTCGTGTCGTGTAGGGAAAGTTACGCCACCAACGGAGTCTATACAAACGCGTCGAAAGTTCCAAACAAACATCGGCCATGCCTACTTTTATATAGAATTACATTAGATTGCTCTTACCTTTCTTTGTTTATCAGGTAATAAAACTACTTTGGGCAACCTTAGATCAGTATCAAATATACTACCAAAAAGCGCAGATTTTGCTATAACTCACACTGCAGTTATAAAAGTGACAACTCCATATTTACAGGTTTTCTGCTACTTCATAGTAAATAACTCCTATTGAATGTGCTAGAATGTCTTAGCTAAAATGTGTTTACTTGCAATTTCACAACTTTAGGTCCCCAAACAATTTAATGTATTCACAATGTTAATCATATTTATAATACCATCACTTGCCAATTTTTTGTTAAAAAAAAATTATAAACAGGCTTGTTTTATGCAAGTGAATAGAAAACTGCAAATTTATTACGAACAATGATTTTAACTAAACTTATTGAACAACTTTCCGTAATAAAAATTGAATACTAAAAGAGCATATTATTCTACATAGAAAATCCTTCATAGTAATGTTACAACAGAAATTAATAACTTTGACTAAACAAGTCAAAGAAGCTAAGATGTACTAGTACTCTCGCAAGCTATGCCAACAAGGTATTTCGTGTGCATTGGCTGACCTACAAATGTTTATAACATATATACAGTGGTGATACAAATTATGGAACCGCCTTTGAGTTTTAGTACTTAATGCGCTATAATGGCTCTCATATTAGTTATATTCAGTCCAGATATGAAAAGTTATATATCATTAGAAAAGAAATTCTATCAGCTGTCGCATTGTTTAATTTTTTTCTGCATCCAAACATAATTTCGTCACTAGTGCAGTTAAAAGTGCAACTAGTCAGGGTGTCTCATAACAAGTCACTTTTTTCAAAAATAGTAGTCTGGTGAATGATGTCTAGAATTTCCAAGTTCTTTGATCTGCCCAGTTTAACAATCATCTAAGACAACAATTGCATTGAGTGAGACGTTGTGCATTATGCAACGTAACCCAAATAGTATTGAAAAGTCCTTTTGCTCTCAATAAAAGTCATTCTAATAACTTCATCATCATGCCTCAACATCTCACGAAAGAAAAGCGTGCTGTAATAATTCACCTTCATCAGCAAGGGAAATCGCTGAGGGAAATTGCAAGGGAGGTAGATTGCTCTAAGAAAGGTGCATTTACAACAATCTGCAGATGGAAGAAAACTGGTCAAGCTGAAGAAAGGGCTGGTAGAGAAAGGAAAAAGCTAGCAACAAATCGAATGACCAGACGCCTAGTGAGACTTTCTTTGGTTGATAGACATCTAACCAGACCTCCGCTAGCCAAACAGTTAAAAGAATCAACAGGTACAGAGTTAGCACTATCAACTGTTTGCAAATCATTGAGAGATAATGGCTTACGAGGCTGTTAAGCTCGTAGAAAACATTTGTTATCATCTCGACAAGGAAAGGCTCGTCTACAATGAGCAAAAGATCATGTGAATTGGTCACCAGAAGACTGGAAAGCAGTATTATTCAGCGATGAAAGCACACTTACAGTGCAAAATCACTCTGGCAACAATTATGTAAGAAGGAGACCTGGTGAAGAGTTTAAACCAGAATGTATTTTACCTATGATAAAGCATCCCACCTCAGTAATGGTGTGGGGTTGTTTCTCCGCTGCTGGTCCTGGTAGATTAGATTTGTTGATGGTATGATGAATGCAGAAAAATATTGCGGAGTACTACAAAGTGTGAAGATACCATCTGCTAGAAGTCTGTTTAATAGAGAGTGGCTGTTCCAGCAAGATAATGTTCCATGCCACACAGCCAGCAGAGTAAAGAAGTGGTTTGCTGACAATAACGTTAACACTCTGACTTGGCCTGCTCAGTCACCAGACCTTAACCCAATTGAAAATTTGTGGAGCAAAATAGGCATTTTTGTAATTAAAAACAAACCAACTAATAAAAAAAGATTGTTGGAGGTTATTGTGCAATCCTGGCATCAAATAGTGACACCTGAAGAGCTTCAGATGCTGACAGATAGTATACCCAGGCGGTGCCGAGCAGTGATTGAGAATAAAGGCTAGCCAACCAAGTATTGATCATCTTAAGGACCAAAACAGCTCTTTTCAAGGCTACAAAACCCTGTCTTTAAGTTAATTCCCAATATAAACCATTTCAAAAAAAAAGAAATATGTTTTTTATGACTTTTGGTCGGACACGATTTAATAGAAATGACAACAGTACAGTAACTCACTGACAGCTTTCAGTAAACCTCTAATAATTTTTTTATAGAATATACGATGTGGTTTTAATTTAAATTTATCAAAAAGCCAACATTTTGACGATTCAAGTGATATATAATTTTTTATAGTTATGTAAAATTTTGATTGTAGAAAAAATAAACACAACTCAGAATTCATTGCTATGTAACGAAAATTAGAGGCGGTTCCATAATTTGTATCACCACTGTACATATTATACTAGTCAATAAGAATGAGTACAGTAAGAATACAGAAAGCATCCAATATCAACAACACTTAGTGATGACTATTCTGAGCTAGTGTTTGCATGGCCATGTGTTTGCTACCTAGCGGCACTGACTGTGGGGTGGAGGTATGATTAAACATAAAATATAAAGTTTAACATTCAGAAACTTTCTCACTAGTTTCTGTAATATAGGATGACAAATGGGCAGTTCACGAGGAATATCAATATTCTCCATGCATTTGAGGTTTATATTATATTATTTTTTAACTATATTTGCCATGCATGATGAGATTATAAGCTTCTTATGACTGTCTCCCACTTTTTGAACAGAGCAAATGTGTCACCAAAATTTTCCCACAAAGCACCCTCTTTAAAATTCTTCAATTGCAGAAAACATGACCTACAGTGCAGAACACCACATGTGTTAGATAGGCTGGTTCAACAACCTTCACATACTTGCTTGAACTTTAGCAAATTCTGTAGACAATAGCCAGCTAGATAACATAGTGAATCATCTTCTGCTACGCTGATTTCCTCGCGTGAAGCCAGAGGTATATCTATGAGCAGAGGCTCTGCAATTGGTACTTCTATGGTAGATGGCAAAAAATCTCCGAAGTACTCTCGTTCATCTTGTACATAGTTAAAAGCTTTGGTCGGTTTGAGATACTGTGCCACAGTGATCAGTTTTAGAGTATATTTAGATTCTTTAGCTGTTGGCACAGGACTTCTACATCTTACCGAGCTGAAAAGGTTCTCGATACAGTTTTGTGTCAACCTGGAGGTGAGTAAGAACTCTATGTTCTCAAGCACGTCATTGCAAATGTTGTGTACGGATCGTGTAGATAGGTCAATTCTAGCGTAGACTGGCTTTTATGCATACTTGACACCTATTCGCATTGAGTGAACTATTTGTATAAAATTATCAAAAAATGAACGAGCATCAGCATAAGCATCAGGTTTGTGTTTAGATAAAGCCATTACCAAATGTCGATAGAACATCAAATCAAACCAATGGTCAACTGTATCAACTGGTCAACTGCCAAACGTCTTTCACATCGCTTGGTTGCTTGACCCCATGTCTGAAGTAACGGCATCAACTTTAAGACCAATACCGCTTGCATGTGTTATGACATCAATAACAAGATAAGCTAGACTGTCCCCGGAAATATATTTACCATTGAGATGGAATGCGACAATTTGTTGCAATCTTTCAGTAACTCCTGCAAAGATACAACCAACACTTGGATTTGAAGTTCATGTAATATTAGTGGTAAAACTGCAGACACAAAAAGGAAAGCGATAAATGAAATAAACCAGAAATAAACCTCACCAACCTCCAAGCATAACCACTAAACCATGACTAGCAAGGCCACTATGGCCTTCTTGTAATGTCTTTTCTCCTATTGCAGAGCTGTTTCTAGCATCATATTCCAGGGCTTCAGTAATCTCCATCTCATCCAACACAAGACATCACTGCCGACCCCTCTCGTCCATACTTGCAGCCTAAATCAAAGAAGCTTGTAAATGCAGTATAATCCGCAAATACATCAGCATATAAAAAGAGCAATTAGCAAAACAAATTAAAAACATAAAATTGAAAATAAACATAAGACAACTCTTTATTACACAAGCTCACCTTTTCCTTTATGTTTTGAAAAACAGCCGTGAGAACTCCTGACTCAAAGCAAATAGTTTGAAGTTGTCTTTGCAGTGTCTTAACAGACGGAAGAGGCGTTCCTGAATTCAAGAGATGGTGGTAACCTGTGGACCCACAAGCAAATCGCAACTTTAGCACTTTATTTATTGTATCGAGTTGCCATTGCAATCCTCTAGTGGAATGTCTCTGAAGAGCAACAAGTTGATCCCTATTAAACAACTTTTTGGGTGCCATTTCATGGGTTTAAAGTTTTTCTAAGGTTTTTTATATTCTTGTTGGACCTGCAAAAAAAATATATATATATAAAAAAAATAAAAAAAATAAAAAAAAAGCAAAAAATAAACAAGTGGCTACATTGTTGAAAATGTTCTTGATTACCACTACAGGCCCTATTGAGAAATCGACTATGCAAGTTAATATTAAAATAATCAATAGCAACATTATAGATCTGTATGATATCAAATTGAAATCGATCACAATTCTCAACAAGCATATACACGCATATACATGTTAGGGTTTCAGAGAACTTAAAATTCCTTAAAATTATTTGCATAAAACTGTTTTATAGCAATATGAGTCTGAACTGATCTTACCTCAATGCTTAATATCATAAATAAGCTTATATTTGTAAAAAAAATCTATATCAAACGATAGTTTTCTATAATTGTCACAAATAACATACTTTCTTAAGCTTCTTCCGTGATATTCGTTCTATACTTTCGATTTCAGATGTGATCAAAGTTATAGGCTCACTTGTTGCTACTTCTGATTCTAAAACATTCGGTGAATCAATTTCTAAAAATCCAAATATACCATATTAAAATAAATACAATTATAGTCACTTTTAAGATTTAAGCATCAGCAACTGGGGAGCACTGTTACTCTCTGGACAGCGCATAAACTTGCAAACCAATATGAATAGAATGTGAGAAACATTTGCCTGCGTGAATCGAAATTGTGCAGCAAGCAGTTCATTATCATTGGCGATGAGGTATGGAATTCATTAGTAAAGACATGTATGTTAGACAGATATTGAAATCGTACATATCACTTTTACCTGAGCCCCTAAGTTCTACAGGCCACAACAACTGATAAGATAATTGCTGTACTGCTAATAGGAAAAGTGTTATAGAAGTGAGTGTCAGCTAGGAAAGTTAGAGTGTGTAAGAAAGCTACATGTATAAAAAACACAATTATCAATCACACAGCATTTTTGTTCCCATACCTCTTTGTAGTGACCTGTTAAAGGTTGACTTGCAACAAAATTCGCATTACAGTTATTTAGTATCAAAAGATTCAACATGTCTTACTCTGTTGTGTTGTAGGTGCCAAATATGTGGAAATGTGATTACAAGCTCTTAAAAGCTCAAAAACGAAATGCCGTCGGAGATTGGAATCTCTTTATTTCTCCGACGTAGTCATTACAGTTTGGCTATTGTCTTGTCACAAGATGTTCTCACATGAATTGAAAGGTCAGTAAAAAGCTCAATATAAACTTATCGTAGCACTAGTTTATGACAAACAATTCGGGTTTTACTGAAGACCCGGTATAAAATATAGATGCTCGCTACTTTACCGTTTTGTTTCGGCTGAAACTAATCGTCAAATCGTAATCTGATCATGTGACCCAATACTTCGAAAATAAATTTTGTAGCACTTTTCGATTATCACAGGTGACCAACAGGCTTGTCATGATTATCAGACAACGATATGTGCTCTTTCAAGCTAAGGTTAAAAAGTTTAACGAGTTTTTACGGTAAGTTATAAGATATCAGTGCTAAAAGTGACAGCATTGCAATGACGATAAAATAGGCGCGTAAGAACCATAATTATGTTGATACAACAACGAGTACAACCTTCTAGATTGCCTTCAAAATGTGCAGTTAAAGCTCAGAAATATACTAAACACTAGTAATAGTAGCCTAATTATATAGAACTGCAAACAAAACATGATTATATTTTACAAGTTACAATTTATTAATTCATACTATTATTTATATTTAAAATAGTTATTTCATACAATTACATGTTGTTTGATTAGATTATAATTTATCTATATTTTTTTGCGAGACAAAGATTTAGCTTTGTACTATTTATTTCATATTTTATTTTGTCTCAATTGCCAATAGTAATAATACAAACAATAGGAATAATAGTATTAATAGTAACAATAGTGATAATACCAATAATAGTAACAATAATAATAATAGTAATAATAGTAACAATAGTAATAATTAGAGCTGCACAACGATTAAAAACTTGATCGCGAATAATAACTGGTCTGAACCATTTAATCTTCGATTAATCTTAGGATTAATCTAGCAAAAACCTGCATATTCAAAAACAAATAATACAGCTACATATAGATTAATTATATTTTTAAACAATTGTTAGCAGTAGTACATGTTATGCACAATGTACGTAAGTTAAGATGTAAAAATTATTATGAGTATGAAAACTGTCTATGAATGTCTATAATTAAGTTAGCCAAGAGTTGAGGCAGCACAGTTTATTCACATTATCTGAATAAAGAGATGCCCGCTTCCTACATACATTATTGCCAGCTTTACAGAATAGCCGCTCAAAGGGGACAGCAGTGCCGGTAGTCAGTAGTATCAGTTATTGTCTGCGACAGGTGGTGATGGTTTCTGCGCGGTAGGATGAGAATTAGTCAAAATATATCATATATCGTAATGATGATGTGCTGTGGCGGTAAGCAAATTATTTCTGGCGTATTCCACACTTCGCTTTTTTGTTCACACTTCCAACAACTTACAGAAATGTGCTATCCAAGGTGGAACACATATTTCTGCTTTCATGTTCCAATAAAGTGTCAATCTTATATTACTAATATTCTGAAGCATGGTTGTGATTTTTTTGAAAAATGAAAATACACGTATAATTTACTTAAGGAGGTTTTTAACAACAAACCAAAATAAACTGTAAGATATTAAATAATGCTGAAATCACTTTTGTTACTATTACAAAGAAACATCTTCAAACAACTAATACCATGGCCGCTTACAGCTAGATCGGCACGGCGCTTGTTCATTGTATTGTATAAGTTTAATGTTAGCGACTCACTGTGCTTTCATAGCCGAGTGCAAAATAATTGTGGTTTAATTTATTGGTAAGAAAATGTTGCTTGTCATGATATTTGTTAGTAAATTAAATGGTAGTATCCTGCTACGTTAGTATAACGTATAGTACTAAACAGTAAAAACGAAAGGAACCGCATCACGATCATGACCTCGGTTGCATTTTAATTGAAGATTAATTGGCCAAACTCAGTTAATCATTTATTTGTATTAGTTGCATTAATCGTTTAATCAATGTGATCATTGTGCAGCTCGAGTAATAATAGTAATAACAGTAATCATAGTAATAATAGTAACAATAGTAATAATAGTAATAATAGTAACAATAGTAATAATAGTAATAATAGTAACAATAGTAATAATAGTAACAATAGTAAGAATAGTTATAATAATAACAATAGTAATAATAGTAACAATAGTAATAATAGTAACAATAGTAACAAGAGTAATAATAGTAATAATAGTAATACTGATAACAATAGTAATAATAGTAATAATAGTAACCAGAGTAATAATAGTAACAATAGTAATAAATGTGAATGTTCTTTATCTTTATTAAAAGTAACTCTATGTGGTATATTGAAGTTAGCCTTATTTTTCCTAAACTATATCTTACAGTACAATTAGAAAGACCTACATTACTAATTCCTTTATATTATTCACTGTGAACATTACTTTCTAAGATCACATGACTTGTTACTTGCTAGTCACATTTGTGTCAGTTCTACTTGCTCTTCATCCCAACTTCTCATATAACTACTAAATGATGTACCCATAGGATTATATGTCGTTAATCATAATAGTTTGCTGGGTTGTTATCGTCGCATTATGCTTTTTTTGGTTGCATTAATGTTTCAACATGATGCACAACTATTCTTTAATAGTTGGTGGTTGTTGTTGTCGTTACACTCAACTAACTTGTGTTCCCATGGTACTCCAATGATGCTATCTGCAAGGGGCTTTATTAATAGCCCAATCCTGCATTGAATTATTACTTTAGTAAATCAAGTTGAGGTTCATATTTACAGTCTATTTACGATGAGTCAAATGTAGATAAGCCAGTCAGCAAATTACTTTAAAGCTGATCAATTTACCAAAGGTCACTTTAAAGGTCATGAGAGTTTATGTCATCATATTGATTGCTGCTTTCTTTTGTGCTGTTGGCGACAGCCTTCAACTTTCAAATGCTTCCAACTTTGAAAGAAGCTACTAAAAACCCTTCTTATATTTTGTTTTTATATGTGCAAACAGCGATGCATGGGGTTTGAGAGACACGATTGTCAGCTGCACAAACCATGATATGTGCCATTCGGTTCCTTAGACTGGCTTTAAGTGTGCTGCAGAAGTGCAAAAAACTGCTGGCCTTATGAAACCAGGTTTATTGAGAAAACGTACTCCATTGAGAGTTGCCTATCATAACTACCAACACTACCACGGTAGGTTTGTGAGCTAATATTTTGCTGACATTTTACTAGCTGTCATATGACTTCCAAGCAGCGTTCATTAAGCTGTCAAAAGATAATGAAAGTTTAATATTTTGTTAGTATCCAAGTATCAAGATGTGGAGAGTCTGAAACCATTAGAAAGGCAGCAGCAACATGGGATGCACAACATGGTATGCAGAGACAATGAGTCAAGCATCTACTCTACAGATAAATCGTATTTTTGGACATATCCAGAAAAACATACAAGAGCTGAGTGGTGGCCACTACGAACCTAGAAATTGGCATGAATGGGAAATAAGAGACATGATTTTCTGCTGCACAAACAATGATATGTGGCATTTGATTCTTCAGATTGGTGTTAAGTGTGTTGCAGAAGTGCACAAGATTTCAGCCTTTATAAAACCAAGCCCATTAAGAGTGGCTTATCATAGCTACCGCCACTAACAAAGTAGATTTCGTAACTAATTTGATTTTTCTTGCTGCTACTTCTGCTTGCTATCATATAACTTTCAAGCGACATTCAAATAAATTATCTAAAGATAACGAAAATTTAATGTTTTGTTATCCAAGTATCCAGAAGAGGAGACTCTAAAACATCTGAAAGACAGCAGGAACATGGCATGCACAACATGGTATGTAGAAACAGAAGGATTCAAACATTTACAGATCAATAAAATTTTGAATATACCCAGAAGGTCTTACAATAACAGAGTGGTGGCTACTACTAACCTGCGTATACAACATAGTGAGAGCTACTTATCCTAAGATCAAAAATGAGGAGAAATATCTAGATACAATACATACAGAGTTTGCGTTTACTGCAGTAGTATAATTATTCATATTATATGAGCTGAGACCATGTGAGTGGCTGTGATGGATGTTTTTAATGAAAACCTTGGCTGAGATGAATCTATCTTGGCTTGTAAATATTTTATAATAAACAATGATGTTAAAGATAATGCAAAACATAGTTTTGAAAATTATCATGCAAAAAATCAGTCGCATAACCATGAACAAAAAATGATTTGCAGAAAGTATTCATTACATCCGCACCACCTGTTTTAAAACCTGCCTGATAAATGGGTTAATTATGTGTAACCAGAGCAGTATTGGCAGGTAGGTTTCTCAAATCTCGACTCAATTCCATTGAACTCAATATTAAGAGCTACTCAAAAAACTATTTGCCACACTAATAAATTAACCACATTACCACATTAACCCTTTGTCAGACAAAGGTGTAATGCTATTTAACTCTCTATTTTCAGAGTGGATCCGGTGGGTAAATCGATTTTAAAAAAAGATGATAGCAATAGCCAATGTGAATATGAGCAAGATACAAACAGCCTCGTGGCTATGTATATTATTTCAGACAAGTCTTGGGATGTTTTTTTCTTCAAAGCATTTCCATCGACAAAAGGTTTTGTTGATTTTAATCTTGAAACAACTTAGCAGTCAGATCACCTCAAACATCAAAAACCATTGCAAATGATAAATCAATACTTTTACTTTCTGATAGAGTCAACAAAAATTTGGAGCAAATACATCTTTAAAACTTTTGTAAATTCACCTGGGAGTTGTCTTACCACTATGGAGTGATTACCATATTGATTATTTAAAAGTAACATACAAACAAGTTTTCTACATTCATTTGATTTATATTTTTAATTAAAATTATATTGAAGTATTATAAACTGTCACTTCTGTTGATAATCTTGGAATGTTATAATACTGGTGCACGTGGTATAAATCTGTTTAGAATCTAATAAAAACTTGCAATAAGGCAAACTTGAGACTAACATGCTATTTGGAGCAAATTAGTGAATTAAACTATAGTTGAGCTAATTAGTTGAACCTTAGCTAATGTTCTTTGAACTGCGTAACAATTCTAAGGTTTATGCATGTGGCACTCCCTCCTTTAAAGGATAGTATGAATGGAATTTAATCAACACCATCTACTATTTACAACATTGTTAAATTAACAAATTTCTTTAAACAAAATGGTTTTATAAAACATAGAAAAAAAACCAGAAAAAAAAATAAAGTGCTTAATTTTCGTAATTATTGGTCTCATGTGCTTTATTTAAATTGAACAAAGCTCAATAAGACAATGAAGTCGCTTCTTTGATAAGCTAATAATGAAAAGAATTAGCTACATAGTTGATTGACGTGTCAGGCAGGTGCTTTAGGCAGCTAGTAATAGCAGGTAATACACTGACATCCTTGAGAAAATAAATTTTAGGAATGAGCGGAACCTTCTATTCTGGTCACATACTAAATCTATCAATATTGTGTGAGGTCTCAGGAACAGTCGATTACACTTAGCAAACGTGAAGGAAAAGACAACTCTCGCCTATCACAATTGTTCTTTTCCATTTACAATTTTCTTTTTATAAATTTACAAAAAATTTTTGTATATTTTATATTTTATTTAAATTTAAATTTTACTTTGAACTAAGGTGTCTTAAAGCTGACCAGGCTTTCAAAGGTCACTTCGAAGGTCATTTAAATTCAGATTATCATAGTTTTGTTTCTACATTTAATAAACAGACCGTCTGATCATTCTTTGAAGAACCACTTTAGATACTTTGTTGAGTTTTAAAAGACCAACAAATAGCATTTATGTAAGCTACTCTTATAATACGTTTTACCTATTTGTTAGTTTAAACAATTATTCACGTTTATTTCGTGAATAAAAATGTAGAATCAGCAAAACACTAATTCTTATATTTATTTGTATGTGAGTGTATAATTAACATAACACTACTGCTGACTTAATAAGTTATTCCTAAAATAAGACAAGTTGCAAAGAATACTTATAGAGCAGCTACATGTATGTAAAAGTCATAGGATCCCAGGCTATTGATAGTAGTTGAATTACAGTGTAAAGTACAGAAGGCGTAATGGCAAAATTGGTTCTATTTACTCTCTGTGATCTCACTTTAGATTTAAAGCAAGTATAATAACATAAGAAAGAGCAATAGCCATGTACTTTGTGTTGCTAACGATGAGAGGCTTGTTTTAAGGTAGATCAGTCGGATTAAAAAATAAAGTCGCATCTGGGTCAATAAATAGATTTAACAAATTAAAGTTTGCCAGAACATTTGTTGATAGATTTGCAGTAGTAGATTCAAAGCAAGTTGAATAACAATACTGCCAAAGAATCTTTGACCAGGAATAATTACAACACAACTGTGTGCACAGTTTCGGATTTTACGCGCTAAATTATTCTGCTGCCAGATGTTATTTATGTAAAAGTTGTAGTATCTTAATTTTAAGGTTTTCACGATTGATGTTATTAAAATAACAGTTTTAAGCACTTTTACATTTCAAAATAATTTTACAATCATTTTCAAACATGTTAAGACACTTGAAGCTCATTTTATTTATTTGTTAACAAGAAATGTACAAGCTACAATAAGAATGACCTCCATGCTACCAGGGAGTTAGCAACAAACTGCTGAGTACATGATGTACTTAATTATGATTGTTGCTGTCCCATTGTATTTACAGTGGAACTGTTCATAGATCAAGGCAGCAGCCAGTAAAATATGATTTTAACCTTCATACGACCTCACCCATAGTGAGACAGTAGTGCATGAGGTAATTTGAGCAGCGTCTTTGGTTCTAATTTTGTGTAAAGAAGAAAAGTTAGAATTAGTTTTTACTTTACAAATAACTTTATTAAATCTTCCTTTTCTCAACAACTTGATTATTTTTATGCCATGCTTTCAGAGAGTAGACGATTCTCAATAAGAGGGAAGATAAAGAAATATTAAACTTGGTTTTATTTATTAGTTGGTCTTGAGTAATTGTCGTATATTCGTAATGCTTTTAAAGTGAATGCAACATTTGGAAAGCAGGTTCTGCAATAATTATCATATTAAAATTTTATACTCTTCGGAATTTTCATTATTTTATTTGATATATTTTAGGAGGAAACAACTCCACTTCATTAATTGAACATGTCTAATAAAAGAGTAGAGTAAAGCTAATTAACAAAAATAGCCAAAGATTAGTCAGCTCTACTAGTTGTGACCTTCACCTCTGCGACAAATGATCTTCTGGACATAATTACAGCTTGTCATTGAGCTATCATAACCATCTCAATAATAGTAAATGTCATAATGTAGTATTTTAGTTTACAAACAAATTAAATATCATATTTATATTTCAAGTGTCATTTTATTTTATTCATATTCATATACCGGTATCTATAAAGTATGAATTGCTATTTTTACTGAGTAACACGAGTTTTATCAAATTGTCTGTATGAGTAAAGATCTGCCAACTTATAAATTACTAAATAATGTATGTAGCAGCAATAGAAACCCCTTGATAAAAGCTCTAACTGTAACAATGGCAATTCTCAGGCTTTGACTGTAATAACAGATGAGTTAACCAACCAATTAGTAACTCACTGTCATGAATAGATCTAATAAGCCTGCCAATAGCAATATAATGCTGCCTCGCATGCTGTTTATCATGCTATGTTAGTTCACTGTGTTAACCATGTTAAAAGTAGTTACTCTAGTGATAATATTATGACTATGTTTCAGCTTTACTTACTGTCTAGAGGTACGACCACACGTAACGATTTTTCCGTTTCTTCCAACTCAATTCACAAAATGAACAAAAAATGCAAAACTATTTGGCCGAAATTTGCAGAAATATCTGAGCCATGGTCGACGAAATGCTTTTAATTGGTTGAACAATTGTTAGCGGTCGCGATTTTAGAAGCTTTTGCAATTGATATAATCCAAGACACATATTATGACACACAATAAAATTATCATGGCAAATTAACATAGTACATACATGTTTGTGGGATGCAACTGCCGAGATTGCACTTTTGTTAATTTTTATCGTTTGGACAGCATGGCTACAAATCATTTGCTTTGAATAATAATAGTTTCTTTTTGGCAGCAAAACTTTTGTTGTAAAAAAAAGATGCTATCTTTAAAGCAATCAAGTTAGTTGCATCATGTTTACTGTTGCAAATCACGTTACTACTTTTTTTGTGTGTTGGGATATGTGTTTTGTACTATATACATTAGATGGCGAAAGCTTCCAGAATTGTGCTTGCTAATTATTTGTTTAGCCAATTAAAAGGGTTTCGCCGACGATTTCGGTGTACATGCACAGCTCAGATAATTTCGTGAATTTCAGCTGAATAATTTTGCAATATTCATTGATTTCGTGATTTTGGTCAAAACCAACGAAAAGATTTTTGTGTTGCCGTATCCAATAGTTATTAAACTAGTATTCTGGTGTGAGAGATCATCAGGTGTAATAACTATACAAATAACTATTCCAATATGCCAAATTGTAGTTGTTTGCCAGATGTGTTACAGTGTCAGTCTAGCTAGCTGAATGTCATGAGTTCGAATCTAGTATGATGTAATATTTTTTCCTAACTTTCAACCTTTGTTTCAGATAAGGGGACACGACTCTTAATATAGTAAGTATTTCTTATGAACAATTCTACCAATCTATATACTTATAAAACTCTGATCATTTTGTTAACAAGCTTGATTGTTAACAAAGTTTTACAAGGGATCAGTAAACTGACAGTGTGATACTGTCATATTGTACCATGAGACAGTATCTCACTGCCATATTGTCACGCGGTGATTATACGGCTTCATAAAAGATTGTTTTGTACAAGTCTTGAATTTGTGACATTCAAGTTAGGATACCAGCACCTTACTAACATCATCTATAATATAGCCATAGATATAATAATCTATACTGTTGTAGAAAAATGTAAATTTTTGAGTGATTGAAGAGTTATAGGACCTGGCTGCCATTGCTTCACGAAATACAACTTATTTAAGTTGAAATATAAAGCTCACTTCAAGCAATGACTGGCTCAATTGACAATCTTAAAACTTTAGTATTTGTATAATTGTGCCATGGTATATCTAATTCAAACTTATAACTTTTTAACTTGTATACAAATGTGTCATGGTGTATCTAATTCAAAACTAAAACAGTTTAATTTGTATATAAATGTGCGATGGTATACCTGATTAAAACTATAGGTTATTACATTACACGCATTGAAAATATTTCCTCTTAGTCGAAGCTTTCATAAATTGTTGGCGCAAAAGTAAAAGTTAAAATTTGTGTTAAAAGTAAAGGAAATCATGAGCAGCACAAAGCTCATGTCTAATCTATATATTTATATTTCTCAAAGTATGTCTGCGGATCTGTCATTCTGGCTATAAATATAAAAATATTGGAATAAAGAATCGGTACCAAAGATTATTTAATCTCGGACCCTCCCATTTGCTTGTCCAACCACTACCAGTTTGGCCACAGAGATTGATTTCTTCGCTGGCCGATATATGGCGCTATATGGGAGCAAAAACCCAATCACTTTGCCTACTACGCAGGGTGATTACGTAACGCCACTGAAACAATTAGCTACCATCAGTAAGCATACTCAAATTTTCCATTGGCAATGTATCAGGCTAATAGCAATTGGCAGGCAACTCTTATTACCTCTCATTGTTTATAAGCTGATTTTTATTCCCCTAGCAACACAGTGTAGTACAGCTAGTCGTTAATATCAAATGAGGTGTGTCTGTCTCTCCGAATTACTATAACGAACGAAAGTTTGCACCAGGTGATAATGGAATTAAGATAATTGGATTCCCAGTGAAGCACACTACCATCCGTAGAACCCAAATCCCTTTACACATTTAAGAATAAATATGCAAATATTTATTACAGATGACAATCTCTCATGGTGCCTAAAAAGAGGAAGCCATTTAAATTAAAAATCCAGAGCAATGTCATGTTTACCGATAATTATTAATAATATTAGTACATCTCTCAGTAAAATTATAGTACAACAATTGAAATTGTTTCCTTTAAAATTTCTAAAACAGTCTGGTTTACAAAACAAGATTACTATTTTTCTCAACTAAGTTAAAGAACTAGAATAGTTTAATTACTGGTACAAAAACCAAAAAGTTAGTCATTAATCAGTTGCGATGGGATTATTATATCCTGAGAACACAACTCCTACACAGTGTTTATAAAAAAGTTTGATAAGAGCCAGACTTGAATATACAACATGGTTGCAGTGAAGCATCTGTAAAAAAGGAAACCGTTTCTTATGTTAATTGAGTTATCTCTTTTAGCACTGTGACTCAGTATTTTAAGGACTTTGAGTACCTTTGATACCCGCCCCGCAGTTCACCAATGAGAGCTATAAAAAACCTAATATCATCTGCTACAATGGTTGTATCTATTACCCAATCCTGAGAAACTGCCACAGTAAGACTATTATATTCATGTATTAATCTTAATTCTTATTGGTCTAAAAACAACCCTGTTGACTGTTTAGATCTCAGACTCTACTTACCTGAGTTGAACACAATAACAGCACTGTACTGACATAAAACAAGATAGATATTATATGTTTCATGTGCAGTTAAATTTTAACATAATTATACATAGAATTAGATATAGCTTTAAAGAAAATTGTTAGAACTTTGTCTAAGTATTTATTTTTTACGTATTTACATTTTAACCATTGTATAATTAGATACCTTATGTATATGTTAATAATACTTGCAAAGTTTTGTACGACAATATAATATTTTTATTATTAATTTTATTAACTTGAAACAATTTTGTTAGTAGTGGTAATGTTATAATCATCCTATTTTTGACTAAATTTTATTGTAAAGAATCTTTCAAAAGTTCATTCTACGGACAAAAGAGGGTTAGTTTTGCTTCTCTATTTTTCAATTTTGTTTCTACTTTTAAAATTAAACTGATGTGATATTTCTACTCCAGAGCTAATATGCTATTTATGCTCCAGAATTTCATTGTTTGGGAAAAAAAATCCTTTTTACCAGCAAGTTTGCTCTTATGCTTCTAAATTTCAAAAAATGTATTTTCATGGAAGGTTAAAAATTTAAAACTATTTTTTGCCTAAACTTAAAATCATATGTTTTCTTAGCCCCTTGCAATTCTATCAATTTTATAACGATTTCAAAAACGAACTTTCGAAAAGCTTTTCAGCACTAACATTATATAAATCTAAATGTAGAGCAATGATTGTAATCCTTAACAACAATTCAAGACATCTTATCGATTTGAAAGCTGTAAAAACTCCCAACTGCATGAGCAAATAGCATTTTTGTTATTACAGCTTCCAAGTTGAAATATATACTCAGGTGGTCAGAGAACTTGGAGTTACTTGACCTAGGTAATACATTCATGTTAGGATAACTCCGCATTTTTGTTAAATTTTGTTTGAAATCATTAGAAATGATTGGTAAAAAAAATCCAGAATTCAGTTGCATAAATATTTTATTTTTAAAGTTTGGCTATTTTATCCAAAATAGTCATTAATCTTATAATTTTGTGTTTGTAATGTTTTCCTATCAATTTCATTACTGTCTTCGGTGCGCCAAACAGTCAGTCTTGTCCCGCCTTTTGAAATTTTGCGCTTTGTTAAAATAAAATGTTCATCCCATTTTGATGTTTGCATTGTTGGAAGTCAGAGGATAAATGTACTGGTAATATTTTGTTCTGAACCAAAGGTTAAAATGACTGCCTTGGTAATATTTTTTATGCTAAATGTTTCTTGCATTCCTTCTTTCAGTTGTTCATTTACATGTATAAATGTTAGCACATCCTTAAAACACTGGCTTTGTTTAAAACCAATACTTTTTACAGTGAAAGATGAACTAGCAAAATATTTTAATAGACTTTCTGAGAATCTATCAATATTTTTCAACTGTTCAATATCTTTTTGCTTGGGGTGTTCCAACTACTTGGATGTTTCGAGGTAGAAATTAACAAGACTTGATGTTAATCGATCCTGACTAAAATGCTCCGAGGATAAATACGTGCAAAGTTATGGCACTAGTTACTATCACTGCTATTGTTGACATCTGCTATAATTGCTCTCAAGCTGTCCTGTTCCGCATCTCAATTATGTTGGTCTCTTTGTAACTTTGGATGTCATAATCATATCTTTGCTTGATCCAAACATTTCACACCAACTAAGTTTTTTTCATTTTATTCTTGAAACATCCTGACAGTCAGACCACTTAAAGATTAAAAGAAATTGCAAATGATAGAAAACACGGATAGTTTCTGATAAAATCTGCAAAGATTTGTTTGAGTACATTTTGAATGGGCAGTATGACCGGTCTGACATGCTCACCCTTGGTATAAGCAGGATTTGACTAACATATTCATCCTTGGTCATGGATAGAACTACTGGTCATGGATAGAACTACTATTAATCATTACTATATATTATATATTATCATTACTGTTACATGACTATCATTTTATCTGAAACCATAATAGATGCTGAGATAAAATATTGTTATAAGCAGGATTTGAACTTGTGACATTCAGCTTGGTAGAGTGATATTTCCTAACCTTCATTAACCATCCACCTTCCGGTGTTCCAGAATAATTGGACAGATATTTGCTCTCTTTGCTTTATGAACCCACCTGACCATCACTCCCAGCATGATAGACTTTCAGTGTGCTAGCCACTATAATTAGGGACACACAAAATTATATAAAATTAAATAAATATATATATTTTTATATTACTATGTATATATGTAATACCGTATGCACACACTAATTATATTAGCAATGTGTTACAATGCCCGTTAAGAAAAATCTTACATAGCTTTTTTACCATATTTGGGGTCAAAGTCAATTTTTTATTTTCTCTTTTTGTTTTATTACCTCCGGAGGAAGAGCCTCTACGTTCCCTCTCCGTTTGGTCAGACAAAGACAGTATGATATCTGGTTTTTACATTTGTACCAGTATCGAAAAGTACGGTACATTGTATTGTCATTTTCACAGTTTTGATGGATAACTTTAAGTAGAACATTAGGCTTTTTTGTACACATGCGCGCACACACGCAGGCACACACACGCACACACGCACACACGCACACAAACACACAAAAGCAAACACACAAGTACACACACACGCACGCACATCAACGCAAACACAAATGCACACACACGCACACATACACACACATCTGCACACATACATGCACACACACACATGGGTGCACATTCTTCTGCACACATGCATGCTCACACATATGTCTGCACACATGCACGCACAGGCACACAAGACATGCAGACATACATGTGTTGGTGCACACACACAATTTTTTACCAAAGCATATTTTCAAATCAGATATTTTAACTAATACATTTTTAAACCTTGAAACTACTTAAAAGTATTATTAAATATTAAAATATTAAGATTATTTTAAAATTATTCCAGGCGAGAGTAGAATGCATAAAAACTATAAAGTAGTTTTTTTATAGAATAACTTAGAAAAACTGATTATTAGCAAGTCTGAATATTTAGCCATAGTACTCCCGCATGTTGCTTGCTGTCTGTCGCTTTCTACAATAATTTGCTTCTCAGCAATGCATGTTCAGGTCAGGCAGTATGGTAGAAAAGATCTGACCTAGTTTTCAGAATCTACCGCTTCTGGAACTGTCAGATTAACCTGATAGGTTGCCTTAGCATCTAGCTAGAATGACAGAGCCGAGTAGCCATTTTACTTGCCGAATGTGCAAAGGACAGAGGTGGTCTTCAACGTGCCTGCATTGACAGTGTGATACATGGGACTTTCAAAGTATGGTCTAGATGCTAAAGACCCAGCAATTTCATGTTGCAAGCTTGCTGAGAGCTTTTTGACAGCTCGGAATTAAAGAGGAGTCAAACCATCAGCCCCGTGGTTGACGGGCGCTGCCACTAGACCACCCTGTCACCATGACAGGTGTAATTGACTCACAGTTACTATACTATATTGATTATCAACTAAGTTTATGTTATGGTAACATTACATACCATGGCCATATTCATGTCTAGGTATATATATATATATATGTAAAATGATTACCAAATTAGTTGGAATGCCCTTTGAAATAACTAGAAATTCACGTTCCTATTGAACGTTCCTATCGTGTTTGTTATGAACTTTTTTACCGGGGAACATGTTCAACCACAATATCTAGCAAGATGTCGATTATGGTCAAGATATGACACAGTGTTTGCCAGATGCTACCAAATTGTACAACAAATTGTTCAAAATTATTTAAATATGATATCTAGCAGACACGGTGTCATACATTGTAGATTGACCATAATCTAAATTTTGCTAGATTTTGTGGTTGAACATGTTCCCGGTAAAAAAGTTCATAATAAAATCCAGCTAATTATAATATCAATATAATTAGTTTCATCATAATCCTGACTGTATGAGGAAATAGAAAATATATAGTTTCAGTCATCCAACTGCTCTAGCAGCCATTTTATTTCAAGATGAACATGAGTTTCTAGTTATTTCAATAGGCGTTTCAACTATTTTGGCCATTGCTGTATGTCAATTACTGCATAAATCTCCATGAACCTGTTCACGCCCTTGCTCATATCTATGTCTATATTCATGAACATGTCTATGTCCACAACCACATTCATGTCCCTTGTTTTTATCATAGTCTATATCCTAGGTTCCTGTTCATATTCATTTCCATGTTCAAGTTCATGCCTAGGAACACTGCCCATTTCCATATCAGTGCCTATCCTCAAGCCTATTTCAACTTCTATGTCCATAATACATGTAGCTTGCTTCTATTGAAATTATACATAAGATATACAAGATATTATCCGGTAAAATACAACTGAAAAACAATAAAAAGTGGAGGTAATCACCATACAGGAATCTT
Source organism: Watersipora subatra (assembly GCF_963576615.1). Taxonomy (NCBI): domain Eukaryota; kingdom Metazoa; phylum Bryozoa; class Gymnolaemata; order Cheilostomatida; family Watersiporidae; genus Watersipora; species Watersipora subatra. The sequence goes on along the minus strand of NC_088715.1, from coordinate 9,325,132 downwards.
ATTCAAAATCATCTTAAAAATAGATGTTTATCCACCTCATCGTTAATGTATAGTGTGATAATCACAAAAGTTTATTAGCTTTATGCGCATTCAAGTCTGAAACACAAATAGAAAGAAATACCACGATTCGAAATTAAATAACTGCTATTTTTGGCCCACTTTTACAATGTGAGGCTGCGGCTGCAGAGCAAAATATAAAGTTTAACTTCTGACAGCACTACATCTAAATAAGCAGTTTACGATCATACAGTCAGCCATTTAGCTAACAAAGTTGATAGAAGATAAAATATGATGATAATAATAATGATACTGTTAGTATAACTTTACTGTAGAGTAGTCAGTCTTGATGAAACCTGATCATGAATATTATTATATGATGATTAATAAGAATGTGGTCCTTATTTCTCACTCAGTTTATAGAAGAGTAACTTGTTAGTCAACCATGTATACTGAGGCACAACCAAGGTGTTACCAGTAACACTGAGGCTAAAGATATAGCCATAGAGACTGTTGGTAGAAATATCATCACCTCTCATCTCTGATACTTTCTCACCTGTAATAAAAGTGTATGAATATCTTAATTATTATTACTGTACCATCATCACATCCACACTTATTATATCCTTGTACGGTTAGTTACTACACAGAGAACAGGACAGTGCTTTTATTAAAAGGATAATGCAATTCTAATTTAAAATTATAGTGTTATAATGTTATAAGTTATAGCAAACAAATTTGTTTCCACTTTGCTACAACGAGATAATTCGCAGGTTCTATTTGAGAAAAAATCAATTTATCTGTAGGCCACCATTTAGTTAGAAAAAAAACTGTAACTACCTTGATAAAATTTAACTATAACTACGTTGATTAGTTTTAAAAAAATGATCAACTCGAGAAAATAGTGTTTCTGCAAGAAAGTCATCCATGAGAGCCTCATCTTGCTAATAAGCAGTCGTAACGTCGAAAGCAAAAATATAGTCTCCAAAATATGGGTGGGCTTGGCTGAGTCATTTATTGTAGCTACAATCCCTGGCACACCTTCTACATGAAAACTATAAATGTTACTGTAACATTCATTTTTATAATTGTTCTATTGCTTTACATGACTCTTTTTCATGACGAATAGGCATAGGATGATGATCATATGTTCATAAGAATTTACTGTATTTTCACTAATTTATTCTACAATCGAAAATTTCTAAAATTAAACAAGCATCAAAACCAATGAAATGCTGATATTTAGAACAAGTTTTTGTTGTCAGTTGTCAATTTTTATCTCTACAGATATGTTGAAGTTTATATTAAGGTGTAAGTCAAGGATTGATTGTATCCTTTAAAGGTTGACTTGCAACAAAATTTACATTACAGTTATTTGGTATCAAAATATTCACCATGTCTTATTCTGTTGTGTTGTAAGTGCAAAGTATGTGTAAATGTGATTAAAAGCTCTTTAAAGCTCAAAAATTAAAAGCCGCCATATATTAGAATCTCTTTATTTCTCTGACGTAGTTATGAAATTTATTTATTGTCTTGTCACTTGAAGTTTTTTCGTGAATTGAAAGCCAATAAAAAGCACAATGTAAAACTTATCGTAGCAACAGTTTATGACAAACACTTCGGGTTTTACCGAAGACCCCATATAAAATATAGATGCTCGCTACTTTGCAGTTTTGTTTCGGTTTGGTTTAATTGGCATTAAGTCATAATCTGATCATGTGACCAATACTTCGCAAGTAATCTCTACAGCACTTTTCGATTATCACAAGTGACCAACAGGCTCGTCATGATCATCAGACAATGATATGTACTCCTTCAAGCTAAGGCTAACAAATTAAACAAATTTTTATGGTACGTTATAAGATATCAGTGCTAAAAAATGACAGCATTACAATGGCGAAAAAACAGACGCGTAAGAACAATAGACATGGCTTTATTGAATGCGTGAAGTATATTTGTGAAAATATTCCGACGAATAAAGTTGCATGAAAGTGTAAACAGAAACCATCTACCACAGCTACGTCATATTTGAGCCGTTTTGGAAAGAAAATCCAAACTACAGCGGTTTCGTGATGGCTGCGATTAACTGTTCGTTTTGAAGCTTTTAAGAGCTTGTAATCACATTTCCACATAATTTGCACCTACAACACAACAGAGCAAGACATGATGAATTTTTTCATATCAAATAACTGTAATGTGAACTTTGTTGCAAGTCCACCTTTAAGCAACAAGCTGGTACCTGGGCCCTGGCCTGCTTGCTCTATAAAATATTTGATTAGTTTCATTTGGACGTTTGCCAAATTTACTAGAAGAAAGTTGTCACATTTCTTTGTTTACTTGTACAAACCTATATGTAGCATAAGATTAATTTACAGATAGGAAATTATACATTGAATATCTAACATATGGGATTGCCTGTGAACTAGTTATAAACAATCAACTACTTTCCATGTCTTTTACAATGGAGAAGAACCAAAGGAACTATCTCCATGATATTTTACTCAAGTTGTGTAAGTTTATAATATAATTTAATTTAATTTTAAATATCATAAATGAAGTGATGATGTGTTTAAAATTAGTTGTAATTGAATTGCTAAGAATTTTCTAAATTTTTAATCAATTTTCGCGAAAAAAAACTCTAAATTACTAAAAAAAAAGCTCTAAATTACTCTCTTTACTTGATAAGAACTGATCCTGACAGAACAACTTAATAACCACTTTATATTATTGAAGCCAACATGAAACTCTCGATAAATGTTAATAACCAGCACCTCATACATACAACTTACCTGTAGCATAGCTGAGTGTGTAGATGATACTGCTGTCGTATGCAGCTACCAGTATGTAGTCTCCATAGCACACCATACCTTGTGGATAATCAGGATAGGTGAAAGTCCACATGACATTCCCAGTGGTGATGTTAAATCTGAAGACTTTCTTTGTCTTATAGTCAGCTATGATGACATCATCACCATGTCCAGCGCATATCGAGACCTCGTTATTACTCAAAAGGAGGCAGCTGATGTTACGCAGAGTCTTACCAGTGAGAGAATAAATAGTTAGTCTCTTGTTAAGAGGATCAGCAACCACTACATTACCAGCTGCTACAGTCAGCATGCTACAGTGACTGCCATGATAAGGGTGCTGCCAGGTTGTGATCACTTGCCCTGACAGATCATAGACACTTACTGTGCGAGGTGCACTATAAGACAATATGTATAGTCTGTTCTCATGGAGACTGATGGACTCAACAGGACCAGAAGTAGAGATGAATGAGTCATGCAGCTTGTAGTTGCTATCAATTCTACTGACTGTGTCATTAAACAATCCTACATATGTAACTCCTTCGTGCTGACATACTGATACAGGCTGTGATGGTAGTTCTATGGATTTGAGTAAAGTCATAGACTTTGGAGGAGGGAATAAAGGAAGTTGTAGTGGTTGAGGAACTACAGGGTGCTGGTTGCTGTTGACTACTATGTCATCAGCTGAAACAATCTTCAACTCAATCTCACGCTTTTCACCTGAAACATTAATAATATAATAACATAAAGACGTACTTACAAGGTGAAACAAAATATTAGTATTTTGGCAGCACAGTGCAACATTCTAGAAAAGAGTAATGACAGATTACCTAATTACTCATTTAGTTTAAATAATTAAGACTTGATTACTCATTGGCTCAAATCATCTACGAGAGACATGAAAAAGTTTAACATATTAAATTGTGTAATATGAAAATAATAATAATGAAAATACAGATTCTTTTAATAACTGACTAAAATTTAGAAGAGCTTAAAGTTGTGGAGTGACAAAATGCAAGTTATATACATCAAGATACTCTAACAGTGTTTTTAAGATGTTTTAGCCTCAGAGCAGATCATGCATCTAGAGACTGGCTAACAATTACTAGCTCAGCGCACAAAAACTTTTAATCGTGTCTCTAATTTATTTTAGTCTGAGAGTAAAGCTTTTATGTAAAGATGTACAATTTTTATTTGCTATACACGCAAAGATATTGTAACAATAGGTAGTTATGTATTATCCTAGCCTGAGAGTAGAGAATGCATATCTCTGCATTTTGATTGTGTTTATCATTTCTATTAATTTACAGGCAAATATAGTACAAATTGTAAGATTAGTTAATTATTAAAATATAGAGAGAGAAAATATCACCTATTTTACTCTACACTTATTTTTAACATAAATCATATATAAATGATTTTTGTTTATGAATATATTCATATTTAGTTAATTAGTATGCAGATTGGTCTATTGCTGCTTTTCTTCCAGTAGCCATCGTAGGCTCAACCCTGGTCCTATTTTTAACACTTGCATGCTTGCTGCGTAATTTGACTTGTTATATTGAGTTTGTACAGCTCAGAGCCGTATATTTTCACAGAGTCCCAGACAGAAACCAGAAACAGAAACGCTAGTTTCCTAACAACACCGATCGACATACTGATCTATAATGGAATATTTTTACCTCACTCTCAATATCTCACCTTTTTGCATTCGCTATATTTTTGTACAAAAACTATTTGCAGTTTTTTGTAACAGATTTTGTCCTCGTTCAAATGGTGTATAATGCAACAATCAATTTCCGAGCGACTGCCAATGGGAGTAATTTTTGTTGGTTAGTGTTGGGGCCTCTCCATTATAGCTTATATAAAAATAGTAGGCGTTTCTTGTTTGTTTGGAATCGTGGAAGCTTCGATACACGCTTTCGTTAATCGCAAAACTTTGTGAAGTAATACAACTCTGTACTGTCAGAGTAATATTGCTTCACAAAGTCTTACGACCAAACCGAAAACAAAAATGTCTGATTCCAAACAAACCCCATCGACTTACTGAACTCTAATAGAATATTCGTACCTCGTTCTCAATACCGCTATTTTTCATTTACTTTATGCTTTCATAAAAACGTTATTAGTAGGAAACTTTGTTTTCTTTCAAATGGTTCATAATACAACAATCAACTTTAAAGCGACTGCCAGTGGGAGTAGATTTTGTTGGTTAATGTTGCGGCCTCTCCATTATAAGTTATATAAAAATAGTAGGCGCGGCCTGTTTGTTGGGAAACGAGCGAGCTCCCATATACGCTTCTTTGGTCACGGGAATCTGAAACTATACGGCTCTGATATAGCTAACATATCTTTGAACACAATGCACCTTCAAAGAAATCACCAAAGATAGCTTATTCACTTGTAAGCGTAACAATTTTACTCTAGACTCATCTTTAACATAAATAATATGGTAGAAGTCTTACTTTAGACTACAAGTTTGATTGTTTAATTTTATTCTTTAGCATACCTGTTTGCCTCACTTGGAGTTGTCCTCCCACTTTCAGTTTAGGCAACTCCTCCACAATAAATTTGTCCATTTGTTCCTTCAGCTCTTTGAACCCTCTCACGATATCATCCTACACGTTCAATGGGTTAAAAGCTGTTAAAAGCTGTTACGGATATACTAAAGAGGTTAAACTGTAAAAATTTAACTGGTTTAAAATTTTTCCGATTTAATTTTTTTGAATTTAAAATTTAGCCGATTAAAATTTAATCTAAATTTAAATTTAACTCTACCCCTGTTGTTCGTAGCAGCTCCCAGTCCCCTCAGCTTTTTGATAGCCGCCACTCCTGCCCTAATTAGAAGATTTTGTCTGACTATGCCAGTGCTCACAGAGTTGGCCCTTCCAGCTCAGACAACAGTGTTATGACATAACAATAGGTTAAACTTTTGATGTACTATACTTTGTCTGATCGACTGAAAAAAAATGTAAAGGCATTTCCTGATCCAGAGAATACAGTTGCCCAAACGAAAAGCATTTAGCTTTGACAGATTTACCCAAACCAGAAAAAACAGGTGTACCAGGACATTTGAAATTAAAACAGAACATTTTAGAATTACAAATAAAGAAAATTGTAATGGCAAAAACAGCTTTGGAAAAAAGTTTAAAAAACACAAAAAGCAATAATAATTAATACACAAATGAACCCTTGTCATATGATTTTAAATAGTATTACTGTTGGCGTCGTCAGGCAACTATTTCATTTAGAGGAGTATTTAAACTCATAGTAATTATCTAATGCCAATAATACCTGGGGAAAATCATCCAAATTTAATACACACACCATTCATATTAAAAATAGCAACAAAATAATGTGTAAATTGCGGTAACTGTAGTTACCTGCCGTAACTTTAGTGTATTTAGATTGTTTAGCGTTGTGAGATGCAATAAAATGGTACCTTGCAATAAACTATGTGTAGTACTTGCCATAAGGAGTTCTTACCTCTAAAACAGACATATAAGATAAATGCTAAATTTAATTTAAATTATATTATCTTAGTAACCTTTAAATTAAATCTAAGTTCTAATATGTACTTTACTACACTTCAACTTTGTCTTCAGCTAAAATGTTATTACTACTCTGTTTCCAGGTTAGTGTATACCATAATTATTAACGAATAATGCTGAAATAAGAGAGACAAAGCGAGCTATCTCTCTCAAATGTTGGCTGGAGGAGATTCAGCAAACAGCCTACCGGTATCTTAATTATTTCAATATATTCAGCATTATGAACTCGAAAAGCTCAAAATTTATTTTGATATTGTATAAAAAAAAAATTCAGATAGTGTAGGCAAAAACATAGTATTGCATATGACAAAGCAAAATGTTTGTATAAAATTGTCATTATGCACCACACACCGTAAGAATTTAGTATGAAGGTGATTTTTCATTGCAAACAACCTACCGTTATAACTGGACAGAAGAACGAGTACAGACAAACACTAGATTTATATATATATATATATATAAATAAAGTTACTAGCCATGTAATAAGTAATAATACTTATATAGAGAAAGGTATGATGTCAGGACCTTTCATTTACAACTTCAGTATTAGGTACATTTTTTTAAGAACTCCTCTACTACTCTGAAGTTTGACTATATATATTCATATAATATATTATATATATTTATATATATAAATGAACTTACTAGCCATGTTATAAGTAATAATACTTATATAGAGACTGGCATGATGCCATGAACTGTCAATTATAACTTCAGTATTAAAAATATCTCTATAAGGAGTCCTCTACTACTCTGATGTTCTACTATACTTTATTATTGCTCTACCAGAACGAGGAAATAATTTAGGCTACATTCGTTAAGGAGGAAAAAAAGACTAACATTTATTTTTCAAAAACTTTGATGAACAAATGGAAATACAATTCCAGCCTTTAATTGAACGACACCTCCATAATAGTTCTACTATTAATAGATATTCAACTTTTTGCTTACTGGTGGAGAATGTTTGATTTTAGTCTCCAACATTTCTCTTTGATTTCTGAGACTTTTCCATTTGTCAAGAACCACATCCTCCAGAAAATCAGTAATCTGTACTTTAGACTTCTGCCTGTTCTCAAGCACCATCTTCTCTATTTCATCATACTGCTGCTTCAGTGAGTTTATCTACAGTCATAATCAAATCTGATACAAAAATGAAAATAAACGGTACACAAAAATGTTTTTCTATCTACTATATAAACGGCAATCGTTGTCTGTCTGTCTATCTATCTATCTGTGTATCTGTCTGTCCGCTTTATAGAGTACCGTACTTTTCGGACTATTAGCCGCTACTTTTATATAAGGGCGTGTCTATTCTGTGTTTTTTTTCACCGCTAGGGCACATTAACGGGAATCTCCAGTTAGTACACGCCTCTATTATATTACGTAACCTGCTATTCATCGTAGGGATGGACGATAAATACTGACATGCTAATAGTATGAGTTGTCTTCTTGATATATTGAGTCACCGATAACTCCCAAAGATGAGCAGTATAAATAAATTATATGGCGGTCTTTTTTTTTCGATTCGATCGTACGAAGCAAACTTAATTAATATGAGTAAGTAGTAAAATTAAATTAGTAGTAAATATTAGTAGTGAATTAAATAAAGTTTACTACTCTTTAAATAAATTAATGAGTAGTAAATTACATCTAATTAATATTTACTGCCAACGTGTACCGGGAAGGTCATGTGAACATTTGTTTTTTGCAACTACTAGAAAAACGCTGTTCTCTATCTACTATATAAACGGCAATCGTTGTCTGTCTGTTTGATTGAGTGTCCGCCTTATAGAGCGGTCTTTCCTTTTATCGTCGTACGAATTTCGGTCGTACGAAACGAACTGAATTAATATGTGTAGTAACAGTAAATAAATTATAGAGCGTTCTTTCTTTTTCCATTCGGTCGAACGAAGCCAACCGAACTAATATGAATACTGAATATCGTAATTTCGTAATATGGACTATTAACCGCTACTTTTCTCTGACGATTTGAGCCAAGCGGCTTATATAAAAGGTGTTGCGATTCTGTTGTTTTTCTTTCATCGCTCGGACGCATTAACCGAAATCCCCGGTTAGCACGCTTTTTAAACAGCAAATTTTCTGCCGTGTTAAAAAGCGCCTTCCTGAGTTTTGCGGCCTATGCAAAGGTGTCTATACAGCTATACAAATGTACTATTTATTAAATAAAATAAATTAACGAGTAGTTATTTACATGCAATTAATTCTTACTGCCAACGTGTACCGAGAAGGTCACGCAAACGTTTGTTTCTTGGAGCCACTAGAAAAACGCATTTCTCACCTACTAAATTTCCACATCAAAAAGGTAAGTGTTTCTTATATGGTGTTGTATTGTATATGAATTGCCACATCTCCACTACTTAATAACGTTGGATTTGCCGCTGTTCGTGATAGTGGGTCATGTTCATTTCCTTCAGCAGCCGAGTTACTAATTTTTTTCCAGCTACGAGTTGGCCTACTGTAACTTAGTATTACAGAACTTTCATGAGTACTCCGAGGGTTGCGATACGCCATTGTGAAATAAAAGAAAGCAGCTGCTATCAACTTACTGTCACCCTGCATTAGCCATGACCAGCTACATGTCGCCTGCTCAAAAGTAGGCACACGCCAAAAACTGTTTCTTCATACGCCCGACAGAAAAACCAAAAATGTTGTCTATCCGCAAGTGTTGCGTTGAACTAAAGGAGAGAGAGAGAGGGAGAGAGAGGGGGGAGAAAGGGAGAGAGAGGGAGAGGGGGAGAAAGGGAGAGGGGGAGAGGGAGAGAGGGAGAGAAGGGGAGAGAGAGGAAGAGAGCGAGGAGGAGAGGGGGGAGAGAGAGAGAGGGAGAGAAAAGGAGGGAGAGAAAGGGAGAGAGAGGGAGAGGGGGGGAGAGAGAGAGGGAGAGGGGGGTAAGGGAGAGAGAGAAAGGGAGGGAGAGAAGGGGAGAGAGATGGAGAGCGAGGAGGAGAGGGGGCGAGAGAGAGAGGGAGAGAAAGAGGGAGAGAAAGAGGGGGAGAGAGGGGGAGAGGGAGAGAGAGAGGGAGAAGGGGAAGAGGGAGGGGGAGAGAGAGAGGGGAGAGAGGGAGAGGGGAGAGAGAGAGAGAGAGAGAGAGAGAGAGAGAGAGGGGAGAGACGGAGAGGGGAAAGAGGGAGAGATGGAGATGTAACTGCATATTTGGAGTTGTTTTACAGTATGAAAGCCAACTCTCAATAAACCTTATGCTGCCCCTTGAATCTGTTACTGTAGGGGGGTAATGCAGCTAGTCTACTATAAAAACGACAATCGTTGTCTGTCTGTTTGTCTGTCCTCGAGTGTGTAAATGTGTCTGCCTTATAGAGTACTGTACTTTTCGGACTATTTGCCGCTACTAGGTATCTACATGTAGAGCGCATTAACGGGAATCTCCGGTTAGTGCGCCTCTATACATAATCTATTCATCGTTTGCCAATTTCACACAAAATTTACATAATAATTTCAACTGTATGGCTTTCTTTTAGCTTCATGACACACGATGCTTTTTTTGTCTTCGATGTATTAGGGCTAATTCGTTTTCGGCAAAACGATATTGGCAATAGACTCTCTCAATGTTAAAATTTGGCGATTAAATTTTATTAACTCTATGACACACGATGCCGTTTTTGTGAACCTTCAATTCTGGCTTTTCTTAAGATTCAAATGCTGAATCGCTGTTAAGGTCACTACTTTTCACATGGACAATCGTATTATCTTGAGTGAGAATAGCATCTAGATTCGCTCACCTTCGATCAGACAAAGACGCTATAATATTTTATTTTACATAACATATCGTCGTACCAGTACCGTCATATTCAGAGTTTCGATGAATAGCTGTTGTTGGAGCTGTAACCTTTTATACACACACTTTTATGCCAGAATTGTTATTACTAATTCTACATATTCACAAATTTTATTCTGTTTTCTCAGTTTGTATTAATTGTATCATTACCGAATCATCTTTATTGTAATTGTTGCAAAACCGACTTAATTTAGCTATTACTTGCTGATTATTTTAAATTTACATCTAACCTCTTTTACAAATTTTTTTTTAAATTTATTAGACAGGCTGAAAACCATTTTCTCATGATATGAATTTTGAAAGTTACAGTTGTTTGACAAAGTTTGATAAACTTTACAATTGTTTTTGTTTTCTCCTAAATTATTTCAACTACACAAAGCCCTTTTCTCATGATAGTTTACCTATCATGTTTGTTTATGTTACCTATGTAGTTTGAATGTTAGAATGGCAAATTTCGTTATACATGTTAAATACAAATGAATTTTCTGTGCAGAGACTTTTTTATTACTCGGGTACAAGTACAGCTTATGGTGTAAAATGTTTAAAAAATACTTTACCAAATTTGTTTTCTCGCCTTGAAATGGATTAAAATTTACATTATTCAATTTCAATGGAAAAAATTGTTTTGGATCTCGAACTTCTGGAACTGATTATGTTCGAGAACTGAAGTTCCACTATACCTTATCAAAAGATGTAGGTCGCTGAAAGTTATGAAATTTTAAATTTAAAGTGGTTTGAAAACCTTTACAGTTGATTCATTTTCTCTCCTAATTTATTTCAACTACACAAAACACTTCTTTCATGATGGGTAGTTTGAAAGTTAGAATGGCAAATGTTGTTATATGTTAAATACAAATCAATTTTTGGTGCAAAGACTCTTTTTACTACTCGGGCAACGCCGGGTAGTACTGCTAGACTTAGGGCCGTGGCGTCACTCGGGAATGCGTGGGAGACCTTTTTCGCCCCGAGTACAGCGAGTCTCCAGGCGCGGCTTTCCGGATGAATGAGTTGGCCAGTGCGAGGCGATTGATTGCAAAACGATTGAGTGCAAGGTGAATGATTGCAAGGTGAGCGGGAAGGGATTGCAAGGTGAGTGCAAGGCAATTGGTTTTGAGGCGATTGATTGCGAGGAGATTGATTACGAGGAGAGTGCACGGCAATTGATTGCGAGGTGCGCAGGCCGATTGATTGCGAGGTGGGTGCGGGCCGATTGATTGCAAGGTGATTGATTGCGAGTGCAAACCAATTGATCGCAAGGCGAGTGCAAGAGCCCGGTTGTCAACTGCTCGGCAGGTAAAGACTAGTCAGCCGAGGCTCAGCGGCAGAAGTGCGCGATCGTCAACTGCAAAAATAGACGTGTATGAACGGATGCATGAATCTAGACACATGAATCTAGATTATTTACTAGATTTTACACGCATCTAGCTGTAAGACACAGTGCAAATTTCCATTGTTTTCCTCAACATTGACATGTATATGTGCATACATACTCTGATCAGGACAACAGTTTCAGTAGACTGCATATTTGGAGTTGTTTTACAGTATGAAAGACAACTCTCGATAAACCTTATGCTGCACGTGAATCCGCTTCTGTAGGCAGGTAATGCAGTTAGTATATATATAAAGTTTAGATTCACTTTCTGTTAAAGCAGTTCGAAGGTATATTGAGTTAGTTTTAATCTGAATAAAATTTATTTGCTTTCTACTCACTATTATAATAATAATGACACCACTATTGAATGAATGATGTCATCACTGTAGTTACATGCAGAACCCGAAGTTTCATAATATCCTGTGTAATAATTTGATGCATTATTGTTACAGCCATCTTGATAATACCAACCATATGCATAGAGGTCTCCACCACTTTCTATATTATCTCTATTTTACAGCTGTAGATGATATATACATATTACACACAGAATTTATATTATTTCACATATGTATAATTCAGCAAATGTATAGGTGTTGATTTACTCAACAAATTAAATTGACCCTAGTCACCTCAACATACTCAATAAAGTATGTTTACATTTGTCATCATTGCTGGCCCCATTCAGCTGCTACAACAGACAATCCTAAAAGGTGTACCTCCTATAATGTAAATTCTACATAACATAGATAATTTATGTAAAGTATTTGCTTCAAGCTACGTACAAAATTTCACGTCATAAAATAGAAAGTTGGTGTAAATTATCAAATCCAGTATAAATAATTCTAATGCTGTTGCAATTACTGCATCCGAGTTAAGTGTATAATGGTGATGCTATAACTACAGTTAGCATAAATATAAAGATAAACTATCCATGCAGTTAAATATATGGATATATACAATATTTAATTTACTGTGTGAGATCGTGTGTCAATAAAGTTCAGGGAATAGGTACAATTTTTCAGAACTGCTTAAATATGATTGATCGGTGCAGGCGTCAGAGTGTCGATAATCCAATTTTTGGTATAGTACAACAGAGTTTTTACTTTATTCTATATTAGACAGTACGAAACGTTTTTATTATTTTCATATTGCCTAATAGACCATGCTTTCTATATAAACCAAGAAAACCATTTTGAGATGCTATTGAAAGTATGCGTTCCCTGTATCATTGTAGAATTACCATAGCCATGAACCATAAGCAAAGTAAAACCGAAATGAAAATGAGAAAATTGGTCGATACAAACCAATACTGCTACTGTTACTGTATGGTCATTTGCTGAAAAGGTAAAGTCGAGGTTTTTTCCTTTGGAAAGCAGGAAAGATGTGAGTTAAGGAAGATTCTTTAAATTTTTCAATCTTTAGTTCGAGTGCAAATCTACCAACATAAATTTCAGGGCCAGCATACACCATGAAAGGAAATATTTTAGATATACGATGTGAGCAAACTTTACCTCTGGTAGCTGTTGTACTCTTGAAATAGAGAATATGTCATAATGAGACTTCTTAATTGAACCAGATTTTAATTACAAATAATTCTATAGCTCTCCCTATTCTGTTATTGATGTATAAAATAGGAAACAGTAATAAGTTGAAAATGCAAATAAAAAGGTGCAGAAAATCATTAAACACAAACATAGACTAAGACAATTAACTAACCTGCTCATCTCTCTTCTTATGAATCATATTTAGCATATCGTCAGTCTGACTGTCATATTCAGAGACCATCTTAGATATTCGTTTGAACAGCACTTCGAACTGATCATCCTTTGCAGAACTCTCAGCAGATATCGTGCCTGTGAGAAGGGCTGATGCCAGGTCCTCTAATGGAAGCAAAGAATGTGTAGAACCTAAATCAAGAAGATAACTTCACATATAACAAATTATCTACTTTGGTAAATATTAAAAACATTGATATGTTTGTTTATGCATTGTTTACACTATTTGCAAACACAAAGAAATACACTTGCTACAACCAAAGACAATCATTTGGTGTTCTGAGCAAATAAATATCTCACTAGATCTAATATATTGTGTCTAAAACATGTAATAACATTTAGAGACCTACAAACACCTACATTAAGTTTACATACCACTGTCACAGGTTGGCAAGTCAGGAACACACTTCAGACAGCTGAGCACATAGCAGACTCCACATCCAAGAATATATTGTTGGTCTTTATGCTTTGGGCAGCTGCTGACTTTAGCTTTTTGCTGTTGACCCAGGTACTCAAGTATTGTTATCTTGTAATGGTCATCAAGTGCATCATCATGAGACTGAAATATAAAAGCAGAACAATACTGTGACTTTTGGCTAATATCTCATATTTTCTATTTCAAAATGGTGAGGAACAATTGTCATCAGTAAAATATTCATGTGACAATTATAAAGTTAGTTTAGAACAGATTTGTTTCAGGTTGCTTTCACCAGAGTTTATAGATTATGAGGCTTAGATAGTTGTTAAGTTGCCAACACTCAATGAGTAGTTATTTAGACTCAGACTAAAGCATGTTCTTTTGCTGTACATTATATTGACTCTCTAAGTTATTATTTCACAACAATATAACAATTGCGGCTTTAAAAGATAAGTTATCATTGTTTAAAAGTCAAAAGTATTAAATGGCTAAAAACCCACAATAGACCGTATTCACCCTAGTTGAAGTTACAAAAAAATTGAAGTTGAAGTACACCTTTTAAATTTTTTACAAACAGCTGTTGTTTGTGAAAATAAAAAGTCTAGCCTATAAATTAAAAATGAGTAAATTCTTTGATGATGAGCATAAAACTTTTTATTTCAATTCCTATTACCTTCGAATTGTATCTTTGTGCATTTGTATAGTAGGATACTAAAAAGCAATTGGTTATTAAAATCAGCTTGATGCAAAGTAATAATATATACTAACAACTTCACAAAAAACTACTGCTCTTACCTGATTTGAATTCTCACATAAAAATCTAAAAAGGAAACACTAGTACCTCCAAATGAGCAGGGCAGAACTTCTTAGAGCAGTAAGTACAATAGCTGATAGCTTTCTGTCTTGGTGAGCTCTTCTTTAGACAAACATCACAGAGTGTTTTGTCTGTACCCAAGTCATAAGATGGTAGATTGGCTGGTGGCATTTCAAACACCTGGCTGCAAATAATTATTCAAAAATGATAAACTATTTGCTACATGGGCCATACAGTGCTAGATGATGCATTATATGAGTCATTCTATGATGGGCGAGTCTTTTTCTAAGCTTGTATGTCGGTAGTAGATCAATCTATGGATCTGCACCTGTAAAGGGCAGAGTGGGGAGGTTTTATTATCAAAATTAAAGTTGGAACAGCTAATATGTAGATATGACTACATCATTGGATTAAAAGTCTGGTCTCTGTTTTTCTTAAATACCATTTGAGACAAACATACAGATTATAACATACAGGAATATTAAGGTTGTCTTTAAACTGAACAATATATTTCTAACTTAAAGATGAACTTGCACTAAATATTAGTACATCTCATCCAAAGTATCGGTCTGTTATATAATCTTAATTTTAAGGTTGTCTTTAAACTGAACAATATATTTCTAACTTAAAGATGAACTTGCACTAAATATTAGTACATCTCATCCAGAGTATCGGTATGTTATATAATCTTAATATTAAGGTTGTCTTTAAACTGAACAATATATTTCTAACTTAAAGATAAACTTGCACGGAACTTTGATAGATTTTATCAGAAATTATCGGCAGGTTTTTATCATCTACAATTGTTATTTATGTTTCGGCTGAAATGACAGCAATAATATTTCAAGATTGAAATCGACAAATTTTGATCACCTTGTGCAATTAGTGCGATTAGAGCGAAAGTGCAATTATGACGTTCATAAGTGCAAAGAGGCAGAATAGAGACACTTAACTCTGCAACTTGAAACCTGATATTAACTATAGCAACTAATGACTTGAGCAACTCTGAACAATGTAGACGGTATCAACTATAGCAATAATAGCAACTAGTGATATCATTTAGCATGATATGCCTGCTTACACGGACTATACATGCTACATAAAATACATGAAATGATATGGGAGTTAGAGTGTAATTTCATGGACTTGATAAACCCAGCAGAGAGTAATTTTGTACATTACAGTATATACACTTGAAAAATCATCAGTGTAAGCTGATCCATAGTATCAACCTTATACTAAAGCACAGCTGCAGTGCATGTGCAGTTTAGGATTTTGAAGAGTGTGCATGTGCAGTGTACATAAATTACTAGGTTCACTTTCATGTGCATCATGGGAATAAATCTGGAGTGGATCTCAGGGAGAAATTTGTAGCAAGAATTTGGTTACAGTAGCAGTAAGTGTCAACTGCACATTAGAAAGTTGTAATTGGTTGCAAAGTTACTGTATACCATGCTTCAATGGTGCAATGCAGTTTTAATGCATCACAGCCCTGGTTATGTGCACTATTATATAATCTAAGTTTAACCAATATATAGTAAGACTCACCCGCATCCACTGTTTCCACACAGCAGCTGGTGCTTGCTTTCGTAGTAGGTGGTCAAACAAGTCATACAGTGAACATGACTGCATGGTAGCACTTTGGGGTTGACAATGGTATCACTTTTACGGCAGCAAAATTCACACTCAACATCTGCTAGAGCTTCAGCCATTGTGATGTTTAACTTTAACAAAACCAATATTTGTTGAAATTCAGTTTTAAAAGGTGATTAAGGGTGTGTGAAGGTCTGCAGTGGAGACAAATTAGCACCTGCAAGTACCTGCTACAAATGCTAAACAATACTCAAAAACTCAACCTCAAGCTCATTACGAGAGCTGCTCAACATCTGCTACAGCCTCAGCCATTATAATCTAGAAATAAAATGCACATGTCTGAGATTTATCTTACTACATATATAGAAGTACAGCATCATGGCTGAAACTTTTAGGTACAAATTATAACAAAATTTGTGAAAGTTTTTGGTTTGAACCAATTACAAAGTTAGATGCACGTTCGCACTTTGAGTGGCATTTCATAGCCTAGCAAGCAGCATTAGGAAACAATTAGTAAATTACATTATTTATTACACAAATGTCTTACGTCTGGCTGCAAATACCTTGCCAATGTAGCGATGAACTCTAGTTCGTAGCATGGAAGTTATCAAGTTATTATCAATCATAACATCATAATCTGGAAAAGCATGTATCTCTCTCTTAGCAATGAGTTATTCAAATTATTTGTAATTTTGGTTGAACCGATACTGGAGGGACATGTACCCCTAGAATATTGTCCACATGTTTGTCCACTTTTATCAATCACAAGCAATGTAAACCTTACACCACATCAGTAGGCCTAGTATGGAATCATTGTTATCATGTTATGTAATTGACACTGTGACACTCATGTCAGGCATGCCCTGCCATTCCTCTCACCAATTTAAGCATACTCCATTGCAACCATCACTATGGTGAATGGCTTTTGGAACGAGCCCTCTATCAGAGACATAGAATGTTTTTGTTCATTTAATCTAGGTGATATAGTAATTGTTTAGTCCTTAAATAAGTTCCTCTTGTCAGACAGCAACCAGCAGATAAATATATAAACATTAGATGGAAATCATTTATAGTTTATGATATATGTAATATACAGAAACAGAAATTGTTTTTTCATAGATTTGACTAGCGGTGATGAGTTTTGATAAAAGAATAAAGGTGATACTAATAGTGTGTGTATCAGAATACATGATTATCACACTTTTGTTAGAACTCTCTACTCACTGGATTAATACTCTGCAAAAGATCGGAGATTCAACTGTTATGGATTAATATATTTCAGCTTTCGTACGCGACAAGAAGGTTAGCCCAAGTGTATCGTGGAATATATTATTGCCTTTATTAATGCAAACTGATACCAATAATGACTAGATAATGTTGAATTTACATGTATTTTTAGGATTGTATTTGGTTTCAGCTATATTCAAATGTAATATTTTCGAAGATGTGACTTGCTTATTTCATCTACTAACTACTTTTCAGTTTGAACAGCAACTGAGAACTTTGCCGATACAAAGGCCTCGATGAACTAGGTTTACCCGACGACCTAATTACCATAAACTGGCAGAATTGTAGTCGGTGCTCAAGTGTTTACTAAACATTTAGAAAAATTAATGGGACAAATTTTAATTACCTTCTTTGAGACATTTGTAGCAATTTATAAATAGCTAAACTAAAAATGTTATTCTATCAATCATGAGGAAATACGTAATTAAACTTATGCTGAGACAGCCACATATGACTCGACTTTCACCGCATTGTCCAATTTGAATAAGAGAGAAAGAGACAGGCTGCCCCCCTACATACATCATTTTGGACAAGTTTGTGCACATCTCTTTCTTCTGAGCATTTTAAGCGGCAATAAACTTTATTCAATTTCAAAGCAATCTGTTATCTTAACAGTGCAGTTTATTGTCTGTAATTTTAGGCTGCGAGACAATCAATAACTTCTAATATCACATTCTCTTTATGGGTCAAAACAGTACTAACTCAAGTTATATAGTGCATCTCACCAGCATAATTTATCACTGTCTGTATTCTCAGACTGCATGAAGAAGGATTAGAAGATTAAATTAGCACCATAACATATTTTATTAATTGCTACTAAATTAATAACTAAATAAATGCTGTACTTTAGGATTCTTTGTTTATTAACTAAATAAAAACAAGAAAATACTCGTAATCAAACAATCAAAAACTACATAAAGATAGAATATAATTACAAGCTATTAAATAAAAACTCATTCATTGAAGCATGTGTGACATTTCATGAAACGTTTTTTGTGGTAATCCATTTTGTAAAACACAATGTTGCTTTTTTTAAACTTTCTAAGTGCTAAGTTTAGTTATAAATTGTTTAAACACACGTGTTTGTAACACACAAGAATTCACACGGTAATGATTTTTCGTCGCAGTTTAATGGGAACTAAATATTAATTGTGATCCAGCTAGTTGACGCATTGTTAGCGATATAAACACTTCATTACGGTATATATTGCTCAATTATTTGTAAAAATTTATTGTAAAAAAGCAAGATACGCAGCCTTCTGTGTTGAATATGTGTGTAGTTAATGCTGTAGAACGTATATTATGAATAACGAACAATAGTACATAAGTGAATAAGGAATACAATACAAGAGCATTAGAAAAACGTGTAACGCATCCTCGAGGATAAAAACAGAACTGCGTGCGCATGCACTAACCGGAAACGGCAAAGCCAATGATTCAATAACGTAACATCTCTCCTTCCCCTAGGGAAGAAACATGTCATCACTAATTGTAATCCCCTGTTTAGGACAGTTCATAATCTGACAAATATGATGGAACAGTTTTCGCACGCGCTGATCGTCTGATTTGCGTAGGTGTTGATTGTGGTGATTGTAGTATTTCTTGTGCCATGGGGGTGCATGGAATCGAGTCAACGGTGCCTGAAGAGGGCTGCTCGTGTGGACACGTCTCCGCTTCAATATTGACACCTGTCTCCTGACCCATCGGCAAGTGATTGGGTTTTGTCACCTCGCGTTCACTGTTCATTTCATTGGAGGTGTCAGCCAAGTACGGAGAGGTTTCTCTTTTGCGTAGCTGATCAACGTGACGCCTTACAATACCTGAGGTGGAAGCATCTAAAATCTCATACATGGAATTTCCCAGAAGATGCATGACTGACCCTTGCAGCCACTGAACGGCTGGTCTCTGAAACGTCTTGTACCACACTAAATCACCCTCCTGAAAGTGACGCTTCTGCGAGAAGTTTGTGAGTGGTGCAGCCTGAATTGATGGCTTCAGAAGATCTAGTCTTGTTCGCAGACATCTGCCCATCAGTAATTCTGCTGGCGTCTTGCCTGTTACCATGCTAATCGATGTACGATATTTGAGGAGAAACTTATCAACTTTCGTGTTTACTGCTTCTGTCGAAGCCTTGTAAGCTTGTTTGAATGTCTGCACAAATCGTTCGGCTTGACCATTACTTTGTGGGTGGTATGGTGCCGTTGTTAAATGTCGTATACCATTACTCTTCATGAAGTGCATGAACTCCCCTGATGTGAACTGAGGTCCATTGTCAGTGACCACTGTATAGGGCAACCCATGTGTAGCAAAGACTCTTCGTAGTGTTGCTATGGTGATTGCTGAAGTAGACGTCCGAATGGGAAAAACTTCCGGCCATTTGGAATAGGCATCTACTATAATTAGGAACATTGTATTATCTAGAGGACCGGCATAATCCAAATGTATTCGCTGCCGTGGACTATCAGCAGGGGCCCAATGGTGGGGATCTGATGGAGGATTGTGTTTAACCGCATTGCACTGCGGACAAGACCTTGCAATGGCTTCAATGTCCTCATCAATTTGTGGCCACCATACATAATTGCGTGCTGTTGTTTTCATTTTGACCATCCCCAAGTGACTTTGGTGGAGTTCGGTGAGTATTGTGGCTCGCAAACTAGAGGGTATAACAAGGCGTATGCCTCTCATCAAGCAACCATTTAGCGTCGAGAGCTCTTGTCGACATCTAAAGTATGGATCTATGTTTGCGGCACTGTATGGAGGCCAACCATGTATGGTTGAGTTGTAGACATTGCTCAATGTTTTGTCCTCCTGAGTTTTTATGGATACTGTCTCAAATGTCACGGGTAGTTGGGCATATTGTTCAATGTGAAATAGTCTTGTTTGTTCACAATGAAGTCTTCTGCATGGCTGCGGAAGCCGTGACATAGCATCAGCATTCGCATGAGCGAGTGATGACTTGTATTCTATGTCGTATGTATACGCTGTTAGAAGAGCGGCCCATCTTTGCATTCTCATCGCAGCAATAGGAGGAACACCGGTTTTTGGGCCTAGAATTGTAACCAATGGCTTATGGTCAGTGAGCAAGGTAAATGAGCGGCCATACAAGTAGAGGTGGAATTTTGTTACCCCAAAGATAATTGATAGTGCCTCTCGTTCGATTTGGGCATAGTTTTGCTCACTTGGGCTTAATGTTCGAGAAGCAAATGCTATGGGCTTTTCTTCACCATTTGAAAGTTTGTGCGATAAGACTGCCCCTACCCCGTATGCTGAGGCATCACAGGCCAGTATCAGAGGAGAGTTAACATCGTATGGTGTCAACACGCAGTCTGTAGACAACAGCTGCTTTAACTGAACAAAGGCTTCTTGACATTGTGAAGACCAGTTCCAGTGAGCATTTTTGCGTAACTGTTGATGCAATGGGTGCATGACTGTTGCTAAGTTTGGTAAAAACTTTTGATAGTAGTTCACTAAGCCTATGAAAGATCGAAGCTCACCAATATTTGTAGGTGTTGGAGCCTCTTTGATAGCCTTAACCTTGCTTTCCATAGGGTGCAGGCCGTGTTGATCTATGCGATGTCCTAAATAAATAATTGATGATTGTAGGAGGCAGCACTTTTCTTTATTGACCTTTAGCCCATAATTCTGTAGACGGTCTAAAACGCTATGCAAAGTAGATAGATGTGATTCATAGTTCTGACCAGTAATAAATATGTCGTCTTGATAACATAAGACATTTGGTAGGCTACCCAGTATGTCATCCATTGCTCTCTGGTGGATGGCAGGCGCTGAGGCCACCCCGTATGGGAGTCGGTTGTACTGGAACAGTCCTTTATGTGTAGTGATAGTAACTAAAGGCTTTGAAGCTGCATCTAGTTTGATCTGAGCAAAGGCCTTTGACAAATCTAATTTGGAGAATAACTTTCCGCCACTCATTTTTTCTTGAAGGTCATCTATAGATGGCATAGGATATGAGTCAACAACTAGCTGAGGATTTAGGGTAACTTTAAAGTCTCCACACAGCCTAATGGAACCATTGGGTTTTATGACGGGAACTACAGGTGTTGCCCATTCACTATGTTCTACTGGAGAGATAACGTTTTCATTTAGGAGAGATTCAAGTTCTTGTTCTACTTTTGCCCGCAATGCGAATGGTACAACTCGGTGCTTTTGCCGAATAGGAATAGCACTTGGGCGCGTACGGAGCGTTGCTTCAACCTTTTTCATTTCTCCTAAAGTTTGCTTGAATAAGGACGGGTACTTTGCAACTAGAGTGTCCATCAGTTGTGCCGTTGCCTCGACCCGATTAGCCTTGATCTCTGACCAGTTTAATTTAAAGTGGTTTAACCATTCCCTTCCAAACAATGGGACCTGCTCACCCTCGGATTTATCTAGCACAAACATCCTTGCTTTACTTTCTTGCTTGCTGAAATGCACAGTTGGGTAGATGACTCCTTTCGGCTTAATTGACTGCGTTGCGCCGTATGGTTTCAAAGTAGTAGATGTAGGTTGGAGTTCCGATGAGCCTTTAATCTTTTTGTAGATATGATATGGCATTGTGGACACTCCTGCACCTGTATCAAGTTCCATTTTCACTGGGATACCATTGATGAGTGTATCTAGCATGATTGGTGGGTGGCTGTGCTCCTTAGACAGTGTGTTTATATGAGCTATATCTTCATGCTCCTCTGTAATTGCATCTGACATTACACTGTGTGTGTTTTGTGCTTGTCTATGAGGCTTCTGGAGTTGAGGTCTTTTACTTGGAGTTTTCTGTTCACAAACAGATTGAAGATGGCCTTTCCGACCACATTTAAAACATTCAGCTTGAAGGTGTGGGCATTGCTTTCTTGGATGAAGGGTGCTCCCGCAGGAACGACAAGGCCAAGGTTTGCCACTGGTAGTAGGCGAATGCATGTTAGAGATGTGACAGACTTTAGATTCTGTTGGCTGTCGTTGTGTCATGACTTCGGCATCTTTCCCAGCCTGCTCCATACCTCGAGCAATCTCTATGGCACGTGAAAGATTTAAGTCTGCTACAGTTAACAGTTTGCGGCGAGCATTTTCGCAGTAAATTCCACAGACCAGTCTATCACGTAGTACCCGTTCACGGTACGCACCTTCAAAATTGCAATGCTCAGCAAGTAACTTGAGTTGTGCAACATACTCATGGATGCTTTCACCAGGTAGCTGGTTTCGTTGATGAAAGCGATATGTTTCCGCAATTTCGAGTGGAGGTGGTGAGATATGATTACTTAGCAGCGTGGTTAATTCTTCGAATGACTTAGCTGTTGGTCTATCTGGTGCTGCGAGACCACGTAATAGTTTATATAACTTGGGACCTATGAGGCTCAGAAAAGTTGCCTTTTTCTTGCTATCATCAATGCTATTAGCTTCCGTGTAGAAATCAAAACGCTCTAAATAACATGTGAATGACTCAATTGACTCATCAAATGGTTCCATGCGTCCAATGGAATTTTGAGCAGCCATTGCAAAATGAATGCTTGTTGAGCTTTATGAGAGAATTTCTGTTAAGAAAAAGATGCACAACAACGTGTGTCTTGCGCAAGAAAAAGGCAACAGTTCTAGTACAAAAATACAGGTAACTAATACAGTAAAACGATAGGGGACATTGAGATAATTACGAATCCCATCCTTGTCGCCATTGTTGAATATGTGTGTAGTTAATGCTGTAGAACGTATATTATGAATAACGAACAATAGTACATAAGTGAATAAGGAATACAATACAAGAGCATTAGAAAAACGTGTAACGCATCCTCGAGGATAAAAACAGAACTGCGTGCGCATGCACTAACCGGAAACGGCAAAGCCAATGATTCAATAACGTAACATTCTGAACTGCGGTTTTTTCTTTCATGTAGAAAAACTGCAGACATATCTTAAAATTGATGAAACCATCGTCTATTTTCCTCGCAGTAAGTAAGTGAATAAATAAGCTTATTCTTTTATAAAACATCGGAGTAAAAATGATTGTTGTTGGGGATAAAATTATGCCAATTTTGCGATGCAAACTGCATGATTTCTGTTATATTCGTCAAAATAAGGTAAAAGCTTAAATATCTGCTTACCGAATGTGTAATAGCTCCAAGATACCACCAGCTTCGTTACGAACGGGATTGTTGCGTTGCCAGGCAATCTAGCGGAACTTCGGCCTTAGCGCTTTGTTTGATAAATATTGTAATTACGGTACGCTGCGGTACTTTGTCAAATACGCTTGCAATTTAAGGTATTGTTCAAGCGAAGCGCATTAGAAAACGCACAAGTAGGCGTGGCGCGTAATGCCGATGTTGTTTATCAGGATAAGGTGCTACGCTTGATAGGGCTAATTATTATGCTGGGCTATTTGTACCACCTACAGACCAGGCATAATAATAAAAATAGAAATAATAATAATGATAATAATAATAATGATAATAATAAGAATAATAATAATAATAATAATAATAAGAGCTTCACTACATTGTAAATAAAGTAATGCCTTTAATATTTACATCCCACAAATAACTTACCAATTATGACAATAAATGCTAATTATCCGCTGTAGCATGATACAGACAGTCTACAAGACTCGAGATGCAGTACAGTCAAAAATCAGTTGTGCAAAAATGTACATGAGAACCTCTATTGCCCACACAAAAACCATAAACTACTATGCCCTTTGATGACAACAATCTCTGCAGAAAGGAGATTCAAATACCAATTCAAGTTCAATTCATTTTAGACACAACACACCGGACAGCTCAAAAAGATGTCAGCTGCTAACTGGACTGGAAAATCACAAATTCCTGTACCTCACCATAATTTTTACATTGGTTATACCCTCTTTCAGATTCAACATATCAAAATATTGCATACGCATTGTACAAACATACGTGATAATGGAACAGCTATCCAATCTTGCAAAGAGACTATACAGAGTAAAGGAGAGCCTCTATGCATATGTCTAGGAGGTACAACGAAAAGTTGAGTATGTCCGATATACAAGAATCGTATTGTTTAAGCTTAGATGTTAATTTTTGTATTTCATGCCTTCTACTTTATGTTAATTTTAATTTTTGGGATTTACGCTAATTACGTTTTACTTTATACAAGCATTGTCAGTGGTTTTCAGAACCATCAAACTCATGAAAAACAGCCATTTTTATTATGCCTCTACAAGACTTCTTTTAATCATGGAATTTCCTAAAGAGCTGGTTTCTAGCGGTAAACAGACTCTCTGCAAGTTAAGCTTTAATGAGTTTTCAAAGCTAAAATAGGTTTTTCCAATGTGAGATTCAGAGAAACCAAAATAATGAAGCAATATATTTATACCAAGATTTTTTTTCTATTTCTTAAAATAAAAAAAAGAGATAGAGACAATTATGTAAACTTTACACTTTGCAATATGACTTCAAAGTTGAACAGATATTTTGAAGAACTTTGAAGTTTGACAAATTAATGTTTACCAAAGTTGTGGGCTTCTTCAAAAATTAAGGTGATAGGTTACCACAGCAAAGGTGTTGCCCTATGCTTAGTCAGCATTTGCACATAGCTTCCAAAATTCTGACAAGAAGTCCATAAATAGCTGTTATTCTCAAACAGACTGTATAAAAGGCGACTCTGAAAGTGATTATATCAGAGAAAATATGGTCGAAGAATCCAAAACAGTGAAATATTGCAACCCTTTTACTGCTACTTACTGTTTTTTACTATTTTCTCTGCTAGGAGAAAGGCCATTTGGGCGAGTACTACTACTACAGTAATATGCTTTGAGGACCTTTTTGATCGCCTTCATTTTGACTGAACATACATTATATACATGTACTACAAAGTATTTGGAGAATCTTTTAAAATTTTGTTGGGTATAAGAAATGTAAACATTTTGAATATTTTTAAATATACATTATACTGACAGTATATAATAATTTTGATATGATAATGAGCACGA
Organism: Watersipora subatra; assembly: GCF_963576615.1. Taxonomy (NCBI): domain Eukaryota; kingdom Metazoa; phylum Bryozoa; class Gymnolaemata; order Cheilostomatida; family Watersiporidae; genus Watersipora; species Watersipora subatra. Next base: position 9,299,757 of record NC_088715.1, on the reverse strand, counting down.
AATTAAAAATTGCATATCAAATGTGCAGCTAATGTCCCAAAAGAGGCTAAGCATTGGTAATGGTAATTATGGAGAGAAACACAAAAACATGATTATATTCATTTGTACAAGTTTCATTTTATAAAACTTATATTTTAGCTATATTTAAAATAGTTTTTTATATAATTATATTTTGTTTGTTTAGATTTTAAATTACCTAATTTTTACCCATGTGGCAAAGTTTTAGAATTGTACTATTTATTTAATTTTGTCTCCTTTGACAATAGTAATAATAGTAACAAAAGTAATAATAGTAATCATAGTAACAATAGTAATAATAACAATATTAAAAATAGCAATAATTGTAACCACAGTAATAATAGTAATAATAGTAATAGTACTAATAATAGCAATAATTGTAATAAAAGTAATGATAGTAATAGTAGTAGCAATAATAATAATAGTAATAATAGTAACAATAGCAATAATAGTAACAACAATAATAATATTAATAACTTTGACAATAGTAATAATAGTAACAATAATAATAAAAGTAGTAATAGTAACAATAGTAATAATAATAATGGAAATAATAGTAACAATAATAATAATTGTAATAATAGTAACAACAATAATAATAGTAATAACAGTAATTATAGTAATAATAGTAACAATAGGAATAATAGTAACTATATTAGTAATATTAATATTAGTATTAATAGTAACCACAGTAATAATAGTAATAATAGTAACAATAATAATAATAGCAATAATAGTAATAATAGTAACGATAGTGATAATAGTAAAATAGTAAAAATTGTAATAATAGTAACAATATTATCAATAGTAATATTAGTAATAATAGTGACCACGGTAATAATAGTAACAATAGTAATAATAGTAATAAAATTAACAATAGTAATAATAGTAACAATGATAATAATAATAATAATAATAATCATAATAATAATCATAATAATGGAACAGCTCACATTTTGAGGAAGGTCTTCTTAAAGTGGAGTTGAGGAAGATGTTGGATCATTTGGCCTTTTATTAAGACCCGGACTCAACATGGACTACAACCAGTCACCTACCACCACACGACTGTGAAGAAAAACTTTTATAACAATAATAATAATAGTAATAATAGTAATAAAAGTAATGATAGTGATAATAGTAACAATAGTAATAACAGTAACAATAGTAATAATAGCGATAATAGTAATAATAGTAACAATAGTAATAATAACAATAATAATAGTAATAACAGTAACCATAGTAATAATAGTAACAATGATAATAATAATAATAATAATAATAATAAAAGTAATAATAGTAATAATAGTAATAATAGTAATAATAGTAACAATAGTAATAATAGTAATAATAGTAACAATAGTAATAATAGTAAAAATAGTAACAATAGTAATAATAGTAACAATAGTAATAATAGTAATAATAGTAACAATAGTAATAATAGTAATAATAGTAACAATAGTAATAATAACAATAATAATAGTAATAACAGTAACAATAGTAATAATATTACCAATAATAATAATAGTAACAATATCAATAATAGTAATAATAGTAATAATAGTAACAATAGTGATCATAGTAACAATAGTACTAACAGTAACAATAGTAATAATAGCGATAATAGTAATAATAGTAACCATAGTAATAATAACAATAATAATAGTAATAAAAGTAATAATAGTAATAATAGTGATAAAAGTAATAACAATAATAATAGTATTAATAATAGTAATAACAGTAATAATAGTAATAATAGTAACAATAATAATAATAATAGTAACAATATCAATAATAGTAATAATAGTAACAATATTAATAATAGTAACAATAGTAATAATAGTAACAATAGTAATAATAGTAATAATAGTTACAATAGTAATAATAGTAACAATAGTAACAATAGTAATAATAGTAATAACAGTAACAATAGTAATAATAGTAACAATAATAGTAATAATAATAGTAACAATATCAATAATAGTAATAATAGTAACAATATTAATAATAGTAACAATAGTAATAATAGTAACAATAGTAATAATAGTAATAATAGTAACAATAGTAATAATAGTAACAATAGTAATAATAGTAATAATAGTAACCACAGCAATATCAATAATAGTAATAATAATAATAATAACAATAATAATAATAATAATAACTGCTGTATTAGAGAACGAGAAAGTCAAGCTGCTATGGGACTTCAATGTGCAAACAGACAAGGTTATTGAAGCTAGAAGACCAGACCTTATACTAATAAATAAAGAAACCAAACTGTGCCAGGTCATAGACATAGCAATACCTGGAGACACAAGGGTAGTACAGAAGGAAGCTGAGAAGATTGGTAAATACAAAGAGCTTGGGTTCGAGATAAACAGACTGTGGAAGGTGAAGACCGAAGTGATACCAATAGTAATTGGTGCACTTGGAACAATATCAATGAGGCATGTAGCATACTTGGTGGAGGTGGGAGTGAATATGTCTTTTGAGACTATACAGAAGACGGCCATCTTAGGAACAGCTCACATTTTGAGGAAGGTCCTCTCTTAGTGGAGTTGAGGAAGATGTTGGATCCTTTGGCCTTTTGTTAGGACCCGGACTCAACATGGACTACAACCAGTCACCTACCACCACACGACTGTGAAGAAAAACTTTTACAATAATAATAATACTAACAATAGTAATAATAGTAACAATAGTAATGATAGTAACAATAGTAACAATAGTAATAATAGTAACAATAGTGATAATAGTAACAATAGTAATAATAGTAACAATAGTAACAATGGTAACAATAGTAATAAAGGTAATAATAGTAACAATAGTAATAATAGTAACAGTAGTAATAATAGTGATAATAGTAATAATAGTAACAACAGTAATAGGAGTAACAATATTAATAACAGTAAAAATAGTAATAATAGTAATAATAATAACAATAGTAATATTAGTAATAATATTAATAGCAGTAACAATAGTTATAATAGTAATAATAGTAATGGATGCAAATGTTCTTTCTTGATAAAAAGTACATCTATGTGATACATCCATGTTAGCCTCTGTTCACCAAAATATATTTTACAGTAAAATTAGAAATACATATGTGACTAATACCTTTATATTATTTACTGTGAACATCATTCTCTCTATGATCACATGACTTGTTACTTGCTAGTCACATTTGGGTCAGGGTCTACTTGCTCATCATCCCAACTTCTCATATAACTACCAAATACAGAACTAATAGGATAAGATGCTGCAAATAATAATAGTTTACTGGGTTGTTATACTTCCATTTTATTTTTTTGAATACATTTATGTTTTAACAGGATTAACAACTTATCTGTAGCAGCTTTTGGTTCCTGTTTTTGTTGTCGTTACACACAACATACTTGTGAAATAGCATGTTACTTCAACGATGCTACTTTAAAGGGGCTTCTTTACTAGCCCCCTTAAGCTGTATCAAATTGCTACTTTAGTAAATCAAGACGAGATTCAAATTTACAGTCTATTTGATATAAAGTCGAATGTACATTTTTAGATGAGCTAATCAGCAAATGACCTTAAAGCTGATTAGTTTATCAAAGGTCACTTTAAAGGTCACTGTAATTTATGTCTTCATAAAATTGTTCATGAATTTATTAAAGGGACAGTCTTTGATCATTCTGTGGAGAACCATTTGAAGTACTTTGTTGAACTTTAAAAGACCAACAATTAAAATTTATATCCATTATTCTTATTTTAAGTTTTATATATTTATCATTTTAGATAATGACATTCATTTTTCTCATAAGTATAATCATAGAAGCTACTAAACAGTCATTTTATTGTTTGTATTCATGTGTTGAAATTGGCATGCATTGTTTCTGAGACACATGAATGTGTGCTGCAACACCCATGATATGTGACATTTGGTTCCTCTGACTGGTTTCAAGTGTGTTGCGGAGGGCAGAAGATTACAGACCTTTTAAAACTTAGTCCATTGAGAGTTACCTATCGTAACTACCAACACTATCGTTGTAGGTTTTGTAGCTAATTGGAATTTTATTGCTGCAATTTTTACTGGATGTCATATAACTTCCGACCGACAATCAATAAGTTACCAAAAATAATGAAAGTTTATTATTTAGTTAGTGCCCAAGTATCCAGATGTGGAGAGTCTGAAACTATCTGAAATGTAGCAGGAACATGAGATGTACAAGATGGTATGCAGAGACCGACGGAGGCAAATATCTACGGATAAAGGGTGTTTAGACATACCCAGAAAGACTTACAAAAGCAAAGTGGTGGCTGATACTAACCTGTTTATACAGCATAGTGAGAGATACATGTCCTAAGATCAAAGATAGAGAGAAATATCCAGATGTGATACAGACAGAGTTTGAGTTGACTGCAGTAGAGTAAACTTTGCCAATATATGAGCTGAAACTATGTGAGTGGCTGTGATGGATGTTTTAATGGAAACTTTTCCTGAGATGAATCTCTTTTGGTTTGTTAAATTTTATTATAAATTATAATATTAGAAATAATGCAAAACATATTTTAAACATTAAAAGGCAAAATTTCAGTGGCATAATCATGAATGGAAACTGATTTGCAAAAATATATTAAAGTAATTATTAATTAAAAGAAGAGGGAGAGAGAGAGGGAGAGAAAGAGAAGGAGAGAGAGGGGAGAGAGAGGAAAAGGGAGAGAGAGATATAGAGAAAGAGGAAGAAAGAGAGGGAGAAAGAGAAGGAGAAAAAGAGGAAGAGAGAGGGAGGGAGAGGGAGGCAGGGGGAGAGAGAGGGAGGGAGGGAGAGAGAGGGGGGAGAGGGAGTGGGAGAGGGATAGGAAGTGGGAGAGGGAGAGGGAGATGTGTGCGCTGGGGAAATGTTTATGCTAATGCAATGCAGGTGATGTCGAGCTAGTTCATGCTTGTATAAAGATCCCCAGAAGATTGTAGTATGTCTTGTACTGTGGACAAAAATGAACATATCCATACATGCCATGTATTTATATCTTAGAGGACGGGCCTTAGCCAGTTCACCCAGGTCAAGAGATTAGCTAGGCACATGAAAATATGTAACGAAAAACAGCCCCACCTTCAACATATGATTAGATAATGGCTACACATCTAATGACTACATATACAGAAACAAGGAAGAGTTATGAACATGTATAATTGGTTATTTGTACTACTGATACTCACATCAGCTCACAGTTGTTACTGTTAGTCAATGCAGTTATGGTCAGTAGAGCATGCCAGAGAATTACATAGTACTAAGCAGTATATAGGTATATGTTAGTGCAAAGAAAGATCAAGTTTTTCTTTGCTACAAAACATGTAAGTATATATGTTCATACATTTTTAGCCATATGTTACAATTACTCTATGGAGTGCAAGAAAGGATAACGTTAAAGGTTGACTTGCAACAAACTTGGCATTACAGTAGTTTGGTATCAAAATATTAACCATGTCTTACACTGTTGTGTTGTAAGTGCCAAATATGTGGAATTGTGATTACAAGCTCTTATAAGCTAAAATAAGAAAAAAAATGCCGTAGAATGGAATTAGTTTATTTCTCTGACATATAGTCATTAAATTTGGTTATTGTTTTGTCATGTAAATTGAAAGGCCATTAAAAGGCTCAATATAAAACTTATCGTAGCACTAGTTTATGACAAACACTTCTGGTTTTACCGAAGACCCTGTATCAAATATAGATGGTCACTACTTTACAGTTTTGTTTTGACTTGGTCTAATGATTAGACTCTAATCTGATCATGTGAACCAATATTTGACAAATAATACTTCACCGAAATAAGAGCTTACTAAATGAGACAAACAACAATTGATTCATATTCTGTTTTAGTATTGCACAAAAGATATATAAGAATATGAAAGCGACAAATAGTAATATTATTCTTATCTGAATGTTTGATTAATTTTTTGCTTCACACATTTATCAATATAACAAACAATGGAAAGTAGAAAGGGATAGGCCTATGTTCCACACACTCTATGTCAAATGTGGAGTACAAGGAAGGGCAACTACAAAGGGAATCGCTAACCCAAAGTATTATATGAGTCTCATTATTAGTCGCTTAGCCAATGATTGAACTCACAATTGATCAGTCGTGAAACAAGTAAACTAGAAAAGAATAGCTGGTCAATTATGGGATACATGATGCTCAGACTATATCGATGTCTGATCTTCCGGCTGTCAGGATTAGCCAAGGCAGTTATGATAAGTGGAGTGAACCAAAGGTTATGATAAGTGAACCAAAGGATTACACAGTACTACACAGTATATAAGTACATGTTAGTGCAAAGGAAGGTCGAGTCCTATGATACATACAGGTGTTTGAATTTACTGCAGTAGAGTAAGTGTTCCTACTGTATGAGCAAAAAACATGTGAGGGGCCATATCTTGGATGGATTTTTTAAATGAAAATATTTTGCTGAGATGAAAATTTTGAAGCCTTTAAAATTATATAATAATATGTTAGCTTTATAGATAATACAAAACTTAATTTGCAAAACATGTGGATGAAATCTTTGCCTCGCTGTTACCTTTGCAAAAGTTTTGTTCTGCTAGATTGGCATATGAGGGTTTAATAAGAGCTGTATTGACAAGTAATATTTCACTCGACTTAATTCCTACGGGCCAAATATTGAGAGCTAGTCAAAAGATTCTATGCTCCTCACTACTAAGTGAAAATAGGTGAGTCCACACTAAAAAACGCCAACTAGGTGTGGAAGTAACCTTAATAACCCTTTGCTAGAATCAGTGGGTTAATTAATTAATTCAAACAAAAATCACGTTATTTTGAGTATGCAGTTTTGTCAATTAAGAAAATCCATTTGTGTTGTACTTAAATCAACTAATCAAATGTGACCAATAAAATTATCTCTACAAACTTATACTAATAATGACTAAATAATGTTGACTATGCATGACTTTTTAGGAATGTGGTTGGTTTCAGCTATATACAAACATATTCATTTCAAAGATGAGACTTGCTTATTTTATCTACTAATTACTTTTCAGTTTGGAACTGAGAACTTTGCTGATACAAAAGCCTTAATGAAGTAAGTTCAGGCAATAACCTAGTTACTATAGACTGGCAGAATCATAGTCGGTACTTAGATGTTTACACAGCATTTAGAGGAAACTGATATGCCAAACGTTAAATTATCCTTATTTGAGATGTTTGAGACATTTATAACTGTAATAATGTATCTGTAGCTGGACTTGAAATTATATTCTAGCGTTCATGAGCAAACATAAAATAAAACGCATGCCAATACAGTCATGGAGAACTCGATTTGTACTGCAGTAGCCAATGTAACTAAGAGATATCGAGACAGGCTGCCTCTCTACATATATACACCATTTTAGGCAAGTCTGAACACATCTTTTTTTTCAGAATTTCAACAGCGACAAAGTTTCGTTAATTTCAAAGCAATATTTTATCTTAACAGTACAGTTTACTGTCTGTAATCTCTGTTTTAATGATAATTAATAAATTTTAATGTCACATTATCTTTATATGGCAAAACAGTTCTAAATATAGTTATTTAACACATTTCACCAGCAAATTCTATCACTGTCTGTAATCTCTGGTTGTATGAAAAATGATTAATTCGCTAAACAAAATTAATAATTGCTACTAAATAACTTAATAAAGCCTGTATTTAATGTTTCTCTGATTAATTGCTAAATAAAAACCAATAAATACATGTAATCAGCCAATCAATAACTGCATTAAAAGAAAAGTAGGACCTATGAAATAAAACCATATTTATTAAAGCATGTGTGACATGTCATGAAATGCTTTTGTGTCAATCATTTTACAAAATATAATTTGGCCTCTTCTTAAACTTTCCAAATGCTATTTTTGATTAAAAATCTGTTAAGCACACGTATTTTATTTTCAACACACAAGAATTCCCGCGGTAAGGATATATTGTCGCAGTTGAATGGGAACAGCATGCTAATAGTGATCTAACCAGTTGATGCATTTTTAGCGATATCAACACTTCATTCCGGCATATAATACTCAATTAATTAATCAATTGTAAATGAAACATCATGAACAGCTTTTTGAATAACGACTCTGTTTTGTCTAAGTAAACTCTGTACATGTCTTTAAATTGATGGAAGTGTCTATTTTCATCACCGTAAAGAGAGATTAAATAAGGTTATTGTTGACGAGTCGTAACGGTAAAAAGTATTGTGGCAGATTTGCTACTCTTCTTATTACATTTTGATTAGTTTTTATTTTTTATCTCACTTACTGTATAATATTCTTAATTGACCTACCAGTCAGTTATCCTTGTATGGTCACCTGAGGGTCGACATAGTCTTCTACAATTATAAACAATTATAGTGCACAGCAAGATTAATGTAAGCCGACCAGCAGGGTCACCATTAGGTTCTGGTAGACCAAATTGGTACAGTATTGTTGTTGACCATAAACTTATGCTTATTTGTGCTGCCAACTCTGTCATTTCTGTCTAATTCCTCAAAGTATGGTAAAACCTTAAATATCTGCTTACTGAATGTGTAATAGCTCTAAGACCCTACCGGCTTTGTTACGAACTGGATTGTTGCATAGTCTGGCAATCAAGCAGAACTTTAGCCTTAGCGCATTATTATATAATTAGTTGATTTAAGCAGCCGCTCCGCTCCCATACTCTGCCAAACAAGCTTGCAATTGAAGGTTTAGTTCAAGCGAAGCGCATTAGAAAATGTACAAGTAGGAGTGGTGCGCCCTGCATGTGTTGTTTATTAGAATGAGGAGCCACGCTTGATTGGGCAAATTATTATTAATCAGTAGCGTGATTCTTTCGTTCCAAAAAAGCGCACTGTTTTCGGTGTAAGGAACTCGAGCTAATATAAGTTCGGAAAGAAAAGGAAAAAGCGTTGTGTGAATATTTCACTTCATTCCGGTTTTACCGCATTTAATAAGATATGAGCAACTTTATAGGAGGGGGTACGCGTCCTAGGGAGTACTCCCACTAATTCTTCTTAGGAGTATGTCGTACCCCTGCGTACACCCCCCCCCATTTCAAACACTGATAATAACGGCTTTACTGCATTGTAAATAAAGTCATGCCTTTAAACCTTTCATTCCACATAGCCTTCAATCTAACCAATTTTGACAGTAAATGCTGATACATCATGCTGCTTGTTAGCTGTAGCATATTACAGACTATCTACTAAACATGAGATCCAGTGCTGTCAGATATCAGCCCCGCACAAAATATGCATATGAAGACATGTTTTGCCCAAAAAATCAGTAGAATACTTGACCCCATGATGGCAACAATGCGTGCAAGAAGGAGAATTAATTGTTTATTCATCCTAGACAAAACACACCAGACCACCCAATGAATGTCAGATGCTGACTTGACGGCAAAACCAGAAATTACAGAATCTCACCATAGTATATAATATTTATTTGTATAATCATTCAGATTCAACTCATCAGAATATTGAATAAACATTGGAAGAAGAGACACACAAATGAAACATTCGTGTGTCTGATATTACTGATTACATTACTGATATTTTAATATTTTTATATTTTCTCAAATTTCAATATGTCATAAAAAACATATTATATATTTAAAACTTTAGCCATCTTTAAAATTTAAAGATAGATTGAACGACCATATATTGACGATTTCGTAATTTCTCATCAGGATGTAAACACTTGCAACAAAAAGACAAAATGATAGTCATAGAACACTAAATAAACTCAGTAGCACATTATCATGCACCACCCTGTGTTTACTGACTTGCAAGAGTATATAGCACATTATCATGCGCCACCCTGTGTTTACTGACTTGCAAGAGTATATAGCACATTATCATGCGCCACCTTGTGTTTACTGACTTGCAAGAGTATATAGCACATTATCATGCGCCACCCTGTGTTTACTGACTTGCAAGAGTATATAGCACATTATCATGCGCCACCCTGTGTTTACTGACTTGCAAGAGTATATAGCACATTATCATGCGCCACCCTGTGTTTACTGACTTGCAAGAGTATATAGCACATTATCATGCGCCACCCTGTGTTTACTGACTTGCAAGAGTATATAGCACATTATCATGCGCCACCCTGTGTTTACTGACTTGCAAGAGTATATAGCACATTATCATGCACCACCTTGTGTTTACTGACTTGCAAGAGTATATAGCACATTATCATGCGCCACCCTGTGTTTACTGACTTGCAAGAGTATATAGCACATTATCATGCGCCACCTTGTGTTTACTGACTTGCAAGAGTATATAGCACATTATCATGCGCCACCCTGTGTTTACTGACTTGCAAGAGTATATAGCACATTATCATGCGCCACCTTGTGTTTACTGACTTGCAAGAGTATATAGCACATTATCATGCGCCACCCTGTGTTTACTGACTTGCAAGAGTATATAGCACATTATCATGCGCCACCCTGTGTTTACTGACTTGCAAGAGTATTTAGCACATTATCATGCGCCACCCTGTGTTTACTGACTTGCAAGAGTATATAGCACATTATCATGCGCCACCCTGTGTTTACTGACTTGCAAAAGTATATAGCACATTATCATGCACCACCTTGTGTTTACTGACTTGCAAGAGTATATAGCACATTATCATGCGCCACCCTGTGTTTACTGACTTGCAAGAGTATATAGCACATTATCATGCGCCACCCTGTGTTTACTGACTTGCAAGAGTATATAGCACATTATCATGCGCCACCCTGTGTTTACTGACTTGCAAGAGTATATAGCACATTATCATGCGCCACCCTGTGTTTACTGACTTGCAAGAGTATATAGCACATTATCATGCGCCACCCTGTGTTTACTGACTTGCAAGAGTATATAGCACATTGTTCTTGCGATTTGAATACTTCTTCCCTTTCAGCTTGTCTTTTCTCCTAAGTCATATTTTAATAATAATTAGGACACTCTCCAATCCAGGACATAGGACACTCTCCAATCCAATTAGGACATATCTAATCCTGCAAAGATATTATACAGAGTAGAGGAGAGCCTCTTTGCGCATATCCCCAAGCAACAAAGAAAGGCTGAATCTGACACATAGACCAGAATTGCATCGCTTGAGCTTGCTTTTTAACTTTTGTATTTTACACCTTCTACTTCATGTTACTTTTAAATTTATGTCAACTTTATTTTATTGTACACTAGCAATGTCAAAGAGTTCCTCAGAAACTATCAAACTCATGAAAAACAGTCATTTAAGTTATGTCTCTACAGGATTTCATTTATTCATAGAGTTTTTCAAAGAGATGACTTATGGTAAACAGAGCCTCTGCAAAATAAGTTTGAATAATTTTTAAGAATGAAATAATTTTTATAAATATTACATTTAGAGAAACAAAAAGAATGGAGCAATATATACCATATCTTTTTAGATCTCAAAATTTAAAAAAAGAGATGAAGAAACTTTTATAAATTCTACACTCAGTAAAATGGCTATTTTAAATATCATAATCCTATTAAAAAGTGAGAGTAATGTGCTCAACCAAAAGTCAATTAATAGCTGCTATTCTCAAACGGCTCTGAAAGTGATTTAATCAGAAAGAAAGTGGGTCAAAAAGATCGAACAGGTGAAATATTACAACCCTTTCACTGTTATCTACAGCTATTTACTCCTTGCTCTTATAAGAGAGAAGGCTATGTGGTTGAGTAATACTACTACGCTGATTTGTTATTGAAAAAAAGTTTCGATTGCTATCATTTTGACTAAATATACATGGTATAGCACAAGCTATTTCAATGATTTTCTTATGTTTTTGATAAATTTTCAGTATGGTGAATATTTTGACTATTATCATACATGTATATACCATATATAATATCAAAGGCTGAGGCCTTCCAATCTATTGTCGATTTGACAACGACTACGAAATTGAGGAATGCCAACAAAATTTTCAATCGACACCACAAAAGAGGCTATACACTAGTGACAGAAACTATATATGCCCAAAAAAAATTGATTATATATTACAAGTTTCATCTCATTAAATGTATTTTTTTATTTTTACTTGTAATAATTATTTTTATATAATTGCATGTTACATTATTATATTTTAATTTACCTAATTATTCCTGTGAGAAAAAGTATATAAAATATATAAAAAGTTTGTAAAGTATAAACAAAAAAGAAACCAAACAAATGATACAAACCTTTAGCTTTGTAATATTTATTTGAGTTTTTATTTTAGTTATTATTGGGCAGTCGTTATTATAACAGTTATTATTACCAGTTGCTCTTTCTGCTATTTTAGGGATGTTAGAATACCAGCCCATAAAATAATAATCTACTTTGAAACTAATAAAAACTTGTAATAAGACAAGTTTGAGACTAACTGACTGGTTTGGAGCAAATTAGTTCAACTACAGCTTAGCTAAGGAGGTGAACCTTGAAAAATCTTCTTTGATTATTCTAAGGTTAATGCATTCAGCACTCACCCTCCTTTGAAGGGACATTCTGAATTTTATTGGAGCATGTGAATATAATACTCATACTCATACTATTTTGCTCCTGTTGCTAATTTAGGAATGTTACAATACTGGCACATGATATTAAAATCTGCATTTGAATTAATAAAAACTTATCATCAAGCAAGCTTGAGACTAATTGATACTCTACTTAGAGAAAATTCATCGAGCCTAACCAATGTTTACTGACATAAAACTTTGGAGGCTTATGCATGAGGCACGTTCCTTCTTTTGAAGGGATATTATGAACAGAATTCAGCCAGCACTCTATCTACTACTTACAAAATTGTTGAATTTAGTATTTTCTCTGAATCAGGGGATCTTAAAGCTGATTAGTATAGCAAAGGTCACTTTAAAGGTCATTATAATTTATGCCTTCATAAAGTTTTTTATAAATTTAATAAACAAGCAGTTCTTGATCTTTCCTTAGAGAATTGCTTTAAGTATTTTGTTGGATTTAAAACAAAAAATAACAAATAATATTTATATAAGCCATTTTTATGTTACGTTTTATTTAGTTTTTTTATTTTAGATAATTACTTTCATTTTTCTCGTAGCTTTAATCATTTAAGTTACTAAACACCCATCTTATAATTGTTTTATATGTTGCAACTGTCATGCATGGGGAATGAGAGACATCATTATCTGCTGCACAAACCATGATATGTGTCATTCAGTTCCTCCGACAGTTTTCAAGTGTGGTGCAGAAGAACAGAAGATTACATACCTTATAAAACTAAGTCCATTAAGACTGGCCTATCATAGTTACTTTCATTACCATGGCAGGATTAGCAGCTAATTAGATTTTGGCTGCCTCTATTTTACTGAATATCATATAACTTCCAAGTGATATTCAATAAATTATCAAAAGTAAGGAAAGTTTAACATTTTGTTAGTATCCAAGTATCCAGATGTTGAGAGTCTCAAACCATCTGAAAGGCAGCAGGAACATGAAATGCACAACATGGTATGTGAAGACAAAATGAATCAAGCATTTAGATATTAATTGTATTTTGGACCCACCCAGACAGACTTACAATAGCAAAGTAGTGGCCGCTACTAACTTGTGTATACAGCATAGTGAGAGCTACTTATCCTAGCATTGAATATGGGGAGAAATATTCAGATACGATACATACAAAGTTTGAGTTTACTGCAGTAGAGTAATTGTTTCTATTATATGAGCTGAAATTATGTGAGTGGCCATATCTTGGATGGATTTTTTAATGATGACTTTATGGCAGGCTAAAAACTTGTTGGTTTGTAAAAGTCGTATAATAAAACAATTTTGTTGAAGATAATGCAAAATATGACTTGCAAAACATTTTGAATACATCATTGCCCCGTTGCCACCTGTGCTGAAATCTTGCCTGATAGATAGATTTATAAAGTGTAATCAGAGCTGTTCTAAGAGATAGTTCTGCATAGCTCGATTCAGTTCCAATGGACCAAATATAAACAACTACTTGAACAATTTCTAAGCTTCACACTAGTAAGTTAAAACAAGTGAGTCCACACCACAAACCATCAACCAGGTGGAGGAAGGTTTTATTAACCCTTCGCTAGACCAGTTTATTTCAGAGTTGAATTTGTCAGTAAATTGCCTTAAAAAAAATTGATAACAATAGCTGATGTGATTAGGGGAAAGAAACAGGCGGCCATTATTTTGTACATTATTTCTAAGCAAGTCTAGGCATTCTTTTGTCTGAGCATTTTAACCTCGTTCAAGTTCTGTTGATTTTAATCTTGAAACATCTCAGCAGTGAGATCATCTCAAACATCAAAAACAATTGTAAATGATAGAATGATACCGATGCTTTCTGATAGAACCAATTAAAATTCGCTGCGAGCGGGTCTTCAAGACTTACGTAAATGTACCTGGGAGTTGTCTTACCACTATGCAGTGATTGACAGATTGTTGGTTATTTGAAAGCAACATACAAACGAGGTTTGTACATTCATTTTATTTATATTTCAAAATAAAATTATTCTGAAGTTTCATAAACAGTTGCTCCTGTTGCTAATTTAGGGATGTTACAATACTGGTACACAAGATAAAAATCTGCTTTGAAATTAATAAAAGCTTTCAATGAGGAAAGTTTGAGACTAACTAATATGTGATTTTGAAAAAATTAGTTATATTATATTTCAGCTATGGAGTTGAACCTTAGGCAATGTGTTTTTAAATCTGTAACATTTCTAAGAATTATCCGTGTGGCACGGCCCCTCCTTTGAAAGGATACTATGAATGGAAATTAATCAGCACTGCAGCTACCATTTACAACATTGCTGAATTTAGTAAATTCCTTTCAACCAAGTGGTTTTATAGCGATAGAAAATATAAATGAATAGCTAGAAAAGAGTAAAACATGCTGAATTTCCTTAGTCATTTGCATTAACTGCTTTATTTGAATTGAAACATGCCAAAAAAATGATCATGTCATTTTTTTAATAAGCCAATGAGGAAATGAGTAAGCAGGTTGATTGACATGTTAGGCAGGTGATTTAAGCTGCTAGAAATAGCAGGTAAAGCACTGAAAACCTTGACAGAGTTTCAAAAATGAGCTGAACTTTTTATGCTGGTTACATACTAAATATATTAATAATATGTGAGGTCTTAAGAGTCGTAGAGTGGACTGTGTAAATCTGCAAGAGAAGACAATTTCAGCATATAACAGTGGTTCTTTCCCGTTTTCTTATAATTTTACAAATAAAAAATTTGAATAATTTGTTGTTTTCGTTCTATTTTCAAGTTTATTTTCAAGTCTCTAAATTTTTAAAAACTCTATATTTCAGGCCTCTTAACGCTGATCAGTTTATCAAAGGTCACTTTAAAGGTCAGTGTAGTTTATGTCTTCATTTGTTTATGGTTTGATCATTCATTTGAAAACACTTTTAATTACTCTGGTAAATTTAATAAATACCTGAAAATAAAATTAATGGAAGCTACTTGTATATCAAATTTTACCTATTTACCTTTTTAAAAAATTATTCACCTTTTTGGCATACAAAAGTTAGAATCCGAAAAAACACTGATTTTTATATTTACTTGAGTGTATTGTTAACTAGCAGGTGTTCTTTTTAAAGTGGGAATTTAAAAGTTTTTATTCAGATTTATATAACATCACTGCTGATTTAATAAATTATACATAACACAAAACAAGTAACAAAGAATAATTATGGAGCAGTTACATGTACATAAAAGCCATAGGATCCCAGGCTATTGATAGTAGTTGAAGTATGATGTAATATTAAAAAGCCATAATGTTGCAATTGTTTTTATTTGCTCTCTATGATCTCATTTTATATTTAAAGCAAGTTGAATAACATAAAAAGTGGCAAAACAGTCATTTTTTGCTTGAATGTATTATTGTTAGCAGGTGTTGTTTTAAGGTGGAGCAACAAGCTTACAAATAACATTATACCTGGGTCAGTAATTGACAACACATTTTGAAAATACATGTATGACCTGTACATTCAGGTCATATGTTATACATGTAATTTCAAATTAATGGCTTTGGTGTGTAAAACTAGAAACTGACTATGCATTTGTGTTGTAATTCTACCAAGTTAAAACTATTTTGGCAGTGTTTTTATTTAACTTGATCTGAAAATATGTGAACAAGTGTTTTTTTGCAAATTCTATCTTCTTTTGATGTAGGATTTTATTCATGTAAATCTGGAATTGTTTAATGTGGTTGTTTTAAAACTTGAGGTGGCTCAAAAACAGTTTTAACAAAATAAATTTTGTTATTCTCATCCAGACGCTTTCACAAAATTAAAATTCATTCAACTCATATGTGATATAACCTACCAACTAGCAGCATAGTGTTACAATCAAAAAGAGGGCCTCACCTTTGCCAGGGAGTCAGCAACACAAGCTATAATGGACGCAGGTCCACTCCCTCTGCTTAGGAAATGATGCACTTTAAGCTGGCTGTTGCTGTCACTCAGAACTTACAGTGGCACTCTTCATACCTTATGGCAGCTGCCAGTCAAACAACATTTTGACCTTCATATGAGCTTCACTCATAGTGAGGCAGTAGAGCTAGAAGTACTTTTAGCCCCTTAATTGGTTCTAATTTGTGTAAAGAAGAAAAGGTAGAATTAGATTGAACCCTTACCATAACTAACTTTGTTAGGTTTATCTTACATTATATCAACAATTTACTTATACTTCTGCAATGCTCCCAGAAAGTAGATAATTCCCAAGTAGAACTAACGTAAAAACAAAACTTATTGGCTTATTTTATTAGTTGGTTATAAATAAGTCTTTCATAGTTGTAATCATTTTGTAGTGTATACAGTATTTAGAACAACGGTAATGAAATAATTATTTTAGTAATATTACATAATTTTTGTACTTGTCTTTTCTGTATTTGAGGCTTTGTAGGAGAATACAACTCTAGTTTTATTAACTGCTTACAGAAGATGTTCAGCATAGATAAAAAGTACATTAGGCAAATAGCGCAAATTGGCTACTGATTTAGGTCACGACGCAAAATGATTGCTCATTGTCATAAGGTTAGCTCTTATAAGCAAGCTCACCCAAATTATCCATTGACAATGTGATAGGATAATAGCAAGTGTCAGGCAACTCTTTTTACCTCTCATTGTTTAAAAGCTGATTTTTGAAACCCGGAAAACACCGGGTAGTAGAGCTAGTGAGATTACAAATTTAAGTAAAACAAAACAACTTATACAGTAGCATTATATTATAATATATGATGTAATATTATACCATAGTGCATTATAATGTATTATACCATATGGTACTCTGGTATATAATAATACTTTATTATAAAATGCTACATTAAAATTATATATTGAATTTTATTTAACATCAGAGACAAGTGTCAAAGGTTAAATGATAACTATTGAATATGTTAAATAAGTTTGTCATGCAAAGACCTTTTCATTACCGGTTAGTAATAGTATATAATAGTATACAAATATCCTGACAGTCTAGTGCCTTGTGAGGTATTAATAACAACCTGCACTATTATTTCTAGACTACATATGGTGGTTGATTCGTGCAGATGGTAGAGTGTCAGGGTGAAGCTGAACGTCAGGAACTTGAATGCCCCAGAATGCAACATTTTTTCAACAAAATGTGGTTCAGACAGAAACTGATTCTATTAAATTAGATTTGGGCATGTACCAAAAGTTTTTTGCAGCTTTCATAAAATATATCAGTATTTTTCGTAATTTGTAATGTTTTTTTTTATGTTTAAGGTGACCTGTTTGTTAGCATACTTTAAAATAAGAATTTATTATTAAAATGCTTATTGAATTTTGTGATCATATTATGTTATACTAGTATTTCAGTAAAATCATGTACTGTAAGAGATTGTCAGAAAAGCTAAAAAACAACAGATAATAATTATGTACACTATCATATGGCAAACTTTAATCTAGCTAACTGAAACATATCAAATAGCGTCAGGCTGAACACCAAGGAGATCACATCCCAATAAAAAAATTCTAACAAGACACTGCAGCTGTCACTAAATAAAAACAATATTGTTTCACAGTTCTTCGTGATAAAACCATAAAAAATTTATGATTTTAAAAACTTCTAAAAACCTGTGATAGCATCATATCCATTGAGCGTACCTTCAACGTCATATTGAGACTCAGAGCAATCTGCAAAAGTATAATTAGTGTTATATAATTCTTCATCTGCAACCCAATCATTCATTACATGTCAACAAAGAGTCGTATGAATTTTTTTGCAATATTGTCTTAGTAAAATTGCAATTATAATGAATGAAGCAGGCTATTTGGAAACCATTGAAATGTATGTAAAATTTTTGTTTTAACGTCAGGTGCAAGAATTAATTTGATTAGTTTACACTGCTACTTACAAGCAGCTTTTATAAACAGAGCTACATGGATGCCTCAACTGGTTGGTAAAGCCGGGCTTCCATATATGCTGAAAACCCCGGCGAAGGCACCGCAGGCCGATCAGCAATGAAATGTTAACCTATGCGCCAAGTGCCGCGGGTAGTTGGTGGCGGTCGACGCAAGAGCTCATCAGTGTTAAAATTTTGCGAAGAGCCACAGGCGAAACCTTCCCCAAATGCACTGCACATGTGAAGGTCAAAGTTTTTAAAATGGTAAGACGGGCAAAAGTTTTCATGCAATTATTTGTGATATTATCAAAAGATTTTGACTCGCACATGAAAAAATGCAAAGAATTTTAACGGTTAAACCTTGTTTTATTGCTGCAGAAAATATTTAGTATGACAATATGTAGGACTATTTTAAATATGTTGTATAATGTTTGGCTGGTTTTTTTTTATTGTATAACCGTTGGAAAAATAAAATAACATGTTTTTTTGTTCATTTAAGCCTTTGAATGAGAACATAAATGAGATCTTGGAAATACCAATTAAAACATCAGTTTATCTAAAGCTTTGTATATGCAATTGAATTTAATTCTAAAAGTTTGTACTACATGTGTGTGATTGTGTTTGAGATCGTGAGCGTGTTCATGTGTGCATGTGAGTGTGTGTGGGCATGTGTGTGCGTACTCATGCATATGATTGTGCATGCAATTGTGCATATGTATGCGCATGTTTGTGTATGTGTACATATGTGCGGGCAAACGTGTATGAACTTATTGAGTTGGAATGAAATAATGCCTCACATTATATGCAAAGATATGAAGGTAACAAAAGTGTCTGCCAGATAGTTTGGAACTAGAGACAAGACTAGAGACTTAGTCTAGAGACTAGTCACACTTAACTAGAGACTTAGTCACATTTACATATACTAAAAAATTACTTGTTCAACCTATGTCTCATGTAACTCCAGTCAAGCATGTCCATCGAAGAAAATGTAAAGACCACCAATAAACAACAGCGTTAATTACTGAATGGACCAACGATCAACCAAAGACCTTTTGCCAGTCAAATTAACTTGATATTTTAGCTCACATCAATCAAGTTGTGTACACTCAGAGCTCTTACAGACATTGTCATCTGTCTGTTTGCTTTTTATTAGTCAGGCATTTTCCTGTAACCAGCATGGTTGTCAGTGTGATATGGCCGCTTTTATTACTTGAAATTGTCTGCTCTCTCAAAAATTCGTGCTGAGTTAAGTAAATCAAAACTTAGGTTTACGCTGATTGAATATGTTAATATATAATCATAAGATAGCCTAAGTTATGAGTGAAGTATTTATTTTGTGGTGGGCTATCTAAAATGCAGTGGTTATATTATAGGAAAAATCTTTTTTCCAAAGTTAGTCCTCAATTTCCTGTTCGCGTCCATTTCCATGCTCATGCCCGATACCGATGTTAACTTCTGTCCATAATAATTGTCATGTATTAAAATTATACATCAAATATGATCTAGTAATACGTAACAAAACATAAATAAAAAGGGAGGTAATCAGCATATAGAAATCGTATTCAAAATCATATTTATAATAAAATATGTTTATCAGCCTCGATGTTAATATATAATTGGACAATCACAAAAGTATATAAACTTCCTGTATAAATGTTTATTTAAGGTTAGAGCAGAACTATTATCCTTTAGAATGAAATATTGTGATATAGAACCAAACAATAGGTATGTTTTGCCCACTTTAACAAAAGAAGGCTGTGTCAGCAGAGTGAAAAGTAAAGTTAAACTTCTGACAGCACTACATTTAAATAAGCGGTTTAAGATCGTACAGTCAGCCATTTAGCTAAGAAAGTTGATAGAAGATAAAATATGATGATAATAATAATGATACTGTTAGTATAACTTCACTGTAGAGTAGTCAGTCTTGATGAAACCTGATCATGAATATTGTTATATGATGATTGATAAGAATATGGTCCTTATTTCTCACTCAGTTTATAGAAGAGCAACCTTTTAGTATACCCTTGAGGCACAACCAGGGTGTTACCAGTAACACTCAGGTTAAAGATACCGTTTTTACCATCAACTTTTATCTCTGTTACTTTCTCACCTTTAATAAAAGTATATGAATATCTTAATTATTATTACTGTACAATCATCGCACCTACTCCTATTATATAGCTGTATGGTTAATTACTACATAGAGAGTACCTGACAATATTTTTACATCTTTTATTAAAAAGATAATGCCATTATATGTTAAAATTGTGTGCTATAATGTTAAAAGTTATAGCAAACAAATTTGTTTCCACTTTGCTAAAATGAGAAAACTTGCAGGTTCTATTTGATAAAAAATGAATTTATCTCTAGGCCACCATTTAGTCAGAAAAAACTATAACTACCTTGATACAATTTAATTATAACCATGTTGATTAGTTTTAAAACAATTGATCAACTCGAGAAAATAGTGTTTCTGGAAGAAATTCATCCATGAGAGCTTCATCTTGCTAATAAGCAGTCGTAAAGCCAAAAACAAAAATATAGTCTCCAAAATGTGGGTGGGTGTGGATGAGTCATTTATTGTAGCTACCATCCCTGGCACACCTTTTACATGACAACTACATATGTTACTGTAACATTCATTTTTATAATTGTTCTATTGCTTTACAAGACCCTTTTTTATGACGAATAGGCATAGGATGATGATCATATTTTCATAAGAATTTACTGTATTTTCACTAATTTATTCTACAATCGAAAATTTCTAAAATTAAACAAGCATCAAAACCAATGAAATGCTGATCAATCAAACGAGTTTTTGTTGTCAGTTGTTAATTTTTATCTCTACAGATATGTTGAAGTTTATATTAAGGTGTGAGTCAAGAATTGATTGTATCCTTTAAAGGTTGACTTGCAACAAAATTTACATTAGAGTTATTTGGTATCAAAAAATTCACCATGTCTTACTCTGTTGTGTTGTAGGTGCAAAATATGTGGAAATGTGATTACAAGCTCTTAAAAGCTCAAAAACGAAAAGCCGCCATATATTGGAATCTCTTTATTTCTCTGACGTAGTTATGAAATTTATTTATTGTCTTGTCACGTGAAGTTCTCTCATGAATTGAAAGCCAATAAAAAGCTCAATATAAAACTTATCATAGCACTAGTTTATGACAAACACTTCGGGTTTACTGAAGACACGGTATCAAATATAGATGCTTGCTACTTTACAGTTTTCTCTCGGTTTGGTCTAATCGGCAAGTCATAATCTGATCATGTGACTCAATACTTCGCAAATAATCTCTACAACACTTTTCGATTATCACAAGTGACCAACAGGCTCATCATTATTGTCAGACATTGATATGTACTCCTTCAAGCTAAGGCTAAAAAATCAAACAAATTTTTATGGTAAGTTATAAGATGTCCCTGCTAAAAATGACAGCATTACAATGGCGAAAAACAGACGCGTAAGAACAATAGACATGGCTTTATTGAATGCGTGAAGTATATTTGTGAAAATATTTCGACGAATAAGGTTACATGATAGTGTGAACAGAAACCATCTACCACAGCTACGTCATATTTGAGCCATTTTGGAAAGAGAATCCAAACTACAGCGGTTTCGTGATGGCTGCGATTAACTGTTCATTTTTGAGCTTTTAAGAGCTTGTAATCACATTTCCACATAATTTGTACTTACAACACAACAGAACAAGACATGGTGAATTTTTTCATATCAAATAACTGTAATGTGAACTTTGTTGCAAGTCCACCTTTAAGCAACAAGCTGGTACCTGGGCCCTGGCCTGCTTGCTCTATAAAATATTTGTTTAGAGTTTCATTTGGACAGTTGTCAAATTTACTAGAACAAAGTTGTCACATTTTTTTTTGTTTACTTGTGCAAACCTATATGTAGCATAAGATTAATTTACAAATAGGAAATCATACATTAAATATCTAACAGATGGGAGTGCCTGTGAACTAGTTGTAAACAATCAACTACTTTCCATGTCTTTCACATTAGAGAACTACCAAAGGAAATACCTCCATGATATTTTACTCAAGTTGTGTAAGTTTATAAAATAATTTAATTTAATTTTAAATATCATAAATGAAGTGATGATGTATTTAAAATTAGTTGTAATTGAAATGCTAAGAATTTTCTAAATTTTTAATCAATTTTCGCGAAAAAAGCTCTAAATTACTCTCTTTACTAAATTATGAAATACTTGATAAGAACTGATCCTGACAGAACAACTTAATAACCACTTTATATTATTGAAGCCAACATGACACCCTCAATGAATGTTACTAACCAGCACCTAATACATACAACTTACCTGTAGCATAGCTGAGTGTGTAGATAATATTGCTGTCGCGTGCAGCTACCAGTATGTAGTCTCCATAGTACACCAGACCTTGTGGAAGATTAGGTTGGGTAAAGTCCACATGACATTCTCAGTGGTGATGTTAAATCTGAAGACTTTATTTGTACCATAGTCAGCTATGATGACATCATCACCATGTCCACCGCATATCGAGACCCGATTATTACTCAAAAGGGGGCGGCTGACGTTACGCAGAGTCTTACCAGTGAGAGAATAAATAGTTAGTCTCTTGTTAGGAGGATCAGCCACCACTACATTACCAGTTGCTACAGTCAGCATGCTAGAGTAACTGTAATGATGAGGGTGCTGCCAGGTTGTGATCACTTTCCCTGACAGATCATGGACACCTACTGTGCGAGGATCACTACGAGACATTATGTATAGTCTGTTCTCATGGATGCTGATGGACTCAACACAACCAGAAGTATAGATGAATGAGTCATGCAGCTTGTAGTTGCTATCAATTCTACTGACTGTACCATTATGCAATCCTACATATGTAACTCCTTCATGCTGGCATACTGATACAGGCCCTGATGGTAGTTCAATGGATTTGAGTAGAGTTATAGACTTTGGAGGAGGGGGATAAAGGAAGTTGTGGTTGTTGAGGAACTACAGAGCGCTGGTTACTGTTAACTACTGTGTCACCAGCTGAAACAATCTTCAACTCAATCTCACGCTTTTCACCTGAAATATTAATAATATAATAACATAATGACATGATTACGAGGGGTAACAAAATATTTGTATGTAGGCAGCACAACATCTTAGAAAAGAGTAAAGAAAGATTACATACTCATTTAATTTAAATAATTTGGACTTAATTACTTGTTGGCTCAAATCATCTACGAGAGATATAAAAAAGTTTAACATATTAAATTGAGTAATATGAAAACAGTAAGAATAAAAATACATATGCTTACATATTCTTACATAAAAATACAGTATTTTATCAACTGACTAAAATTTAGAAGTTGTAAATGTTTTGAAGTGATAAATATGAGAGTTATATAAATAAAGATACTGTAACAGTGCTTCTATGATATTTTAGCCTGAGAGCAGATCATGCATGTAGATAAAATAGCTAAAATTTACTAGCTCAGTGTAAAAATATTTTAACAGTGTGTCTATTATGTCTATTTTAGCCTGAGATTATAGCTAGCATGTAAATGAGACTATAATTTTAACCAGCTATGCGCACAAAGATACTGTAACAATTTATCTTTATGTAATATCATAGCCTGAGAGTCGAGTGTGCATATCCCTGCATTTTCATTATGTTTATCATTTATTTTAACTTCTAGGAAAATCTAGCATAAATTGTAAAAACTTGTTGATTATTGAAAGATGGAGAGAGAAAATATCATCTTTTTTATCATATGTGACCCCGGCCGTCAGAATGTACAATCGTGCGGTAAATGCATTGTTCACAATAGCGCGCTAAGTGGGCTTTACGTTATTGTATGACCCACCGTCACTATTTTAGTAAACAGTGGTTTATAGAGCATTCAACTCTGCTATTTCACATGGTCTTGTTTATTTTTGTGTCCGACCAATCATAAAGCCATAATTGCCATTTAAATATACCCATATCAGTGGTTGCTATGGAATTTTTCATAACCCAAGATCATAAATATAGGCTCTAATTGCGGGTGCGCGCATGTATGTGGCTATTTCCTGTTTTAATGCTTCAGGCTAGAACAAAATAAAACCATCGCAAAAATAACGGCTAGTCGATGCTAGATGAGTATTTCCATTTAGAATCTGAGTCATCTGCCTCAGATCATAGTGAAAGTGATGATGAGGATTGTGATAATAGAGCATCCTTAGAAATACAGCTGCCTACACTATATGTGGCTGCTAACGATATTACGAATGAATTAGATCAAATTACAGAGAATAACGATCAGCCTATTGATGCTGATAACATTCCCATTCTAGCTGTTGACATCAAACTAATAAGTAGATGCAAATGTAGGGAATTCTGCGCTAGTTTTATGTCATTTGAACAATTAAGCCTCATTAGAACTGTGTATCAAGGATTACCAAAGGAAACATTGGATATGGTTGTGTTGGGACAAATTGCCACTAGCATAACAAACAAACCCTTCCGATGCGCTAGAATGAATGTCTGCAGCGTACTCGTGGTACACTGTGTAAGTGTTAAACTGCATAAAAAGAGCTCTAGATTGAATGGTCACTTGATGGGTTGATATTTCCGCATCCTGATGCCCTCCGTTGTCACTTTTCGTTGACCTTACCATGACCTTCTGTATAAGTGGACAATTCTGAATACACTTCCAACGTTTTGTTAAGTTGTTGGACTGTCATTATGTCATTATATGCAGTCCTAGTAATATAGCTTGATGATTAGTGCCCAGTTTGAAGCATACCCTTTTAACTCATTCGCACCCAACGCGAGTTAACTCGCATATTTATAACGTAGCTATGCACTAGAGATGCCCCGATTCTAAATTCACCAGCCGATTCAGATACCGATCCGATATACCGATCCTAATTGAAAAAATAAGCCGATTCAGATACCGATTCAGATCTTTTGTGTTGCATAGATAGTAGCTCATTTTATTATGCAAATACAAACATAATGCAAAGAGAACATGAATATTATTGTATTTATTTGTTTGCATTTATGGAAAAAAATATATACATATTCACATACTGACATACCGTGCATGTAGTAACAAAACAGTCCATGTTTCTTGTAATCTGTAAATAAAGGTAATTACTGTTAGTGGTAGAATTCTATCTGTGATAACGAAGTCCCTCTTCTATTGTTGAATGAACTGCTGTGTCTGTACAAGTTTAGAGCAAATCAATGTTTCTTTTAAAAACCGTTAGTGATTCAATTATCTCAGTAAGACGTCTCTTTTCTTCCATCATTATCAATGTAGCCGAGCGTACTGAAGGGGGATTCCCTTGCAACAGATGTTGGAAGACAGGCTACATACCGATACGCCACTGGGGTTACCGT
Source organism: Watersipora subatra (assembly GCF_963576615.1). NCBI lineage: Eukaryota > Metazoa > Bryozoa > Gymnolaemata > Cheilostomatida > Watersiporidae > Watersipora > Watersipora subatra. The sequence continues at coordinate 9,273,977 of NC_088715.1, read as the reverse complement.
TTTTTGTACAATACAAACGATCCATTGTATCGTCAGGATCAAGAGAGTGATGGATAACTTTATGTGTCAACTGTTTAAATTACTTTCGTAATGCTAGTAAATAGAAATATTACACTGCGTTCTTGTTTCCCACTTTTGTTATCTTGTTCGTGATTGCTTGCAATAAAACCTATCGCTGTAATTAGGAAATACCACACTTTTTGTTTACGTTCTGGCTAAAAAGTTTCCTTCGCTGTGTTGATCAGGCTATAGACATGAAATAAATTGTGTAGCAGGCCTGAAATTCATTAAGTAAAAGTAAGAAGCTTACAGCTGATGATTTTTTATTAGTATAGCAGGCTAAAATACAGTTTTCTGCTAAATGGTTGATCTGTAAAAAGTATCGGAAGGTTTAGATTTTTTAAGAAAAGATCGGCCGATACCGATTCCGATACTTGACACTCATATCGGCACCGATACCGATTCCGATACCAAAATCGGGGCAACTCTACTATGCACCCAACGCGAGTTAACTCGCGTCTGAAATTTACCAACTCCTTGCATCGTTATTTTTAAATTATAAAAGAATATTTTTGATTAGTTAGAAAAAAAAATTTCTGGCCAATCAGACAAAATTTAAAATATGCCTCTATGAAGTCTCCGGCGAAAGTTATAACCAAATTAGTACACCCATCTCAGTTTCTAACAAAACCGGAAATCGTCATGCCGACTTGAAATTTTATCGTTCGTGATAATTTTTTTCAACTCCAGAAGTAAATATGCAGATTCAGAAGTGGTAAGACATTCAAAGACTGCATAAATCAAATCAAAACATTATTTTTAGTGTTTCAAAGTTTTTATTAACTTTTAATTTTGCCAATTTGTATCGTTATGCTCGAATAAAAATGCACTCTTCACGCTGCCACCCGTAGTCGGACTAACGTTATCTTTCAGTTTCGATAGGATCATATTGATTCTTAGAGCTGTCTATGAAGTCTGAAAAGTCGAAAACAGAGTTATTGAACATATTTTTATTATTTGAAACATTTTCATAATGTTTTATTCGAGTTATATTGGCATATAGATTTGCTATGATTTTGTTTGAAGGATGATGCTCGTGAGGAAAAGTTCGAAGTTAGAGTTTCATGATTTTCATGTTCATCACTAACTGCATATGTATAAATAATAATCATAAATATGTATTGTCTGTAATAAATGAGTAATTTCAGTCAAACTTTGTATATTTTGTAATTTTTATGGTGCAAATCTAACTTTGTTTCAGCAAATGACAATTTTTTCAAAATTCGAAATTTTCTGAAACTACCTTCTTTGAGGCACGGATCTACATAAAAGGGATACAAGGTGTCTATATGAATATAATATATTTTGAAAGAGGAAACTTAGTTGGTTCTTTTGAAGTTTGATTGAATAAATTATCTCTAGTCTGTCTCCTGTAGTAGTAATTTGAATTACGACAACTTTCTGAAAAATTAACGGTATCTGGGGCTGATCGTCTAGAAATTCATTGGGTGCGAATGAGTTAACGAATATCTCCAGGACGGCGAGCTTTTAGCCACATATATTGTTAACCTTACTATGACCTTTGGGAGGTCAACCATCAATCAAATTGGAATAAAAATGCAACGATCATCTTCTTCAGAGTTTTATTGTAGAGAATGCCAGGGTTCATCAATATAAGTTGAGATTTAGCGGTTGGTTGATTTGGAATTTTGATTTGTAATTTGTAATTTGTAAGAATTCATTTTGATTATGTACAGTTGATGAATCATCTTCTTTATCCTGCTTAAACCCAAAACAAAAGTTTTAGTTCATCGTGAGACCTTCTCTACTAAATCTTGCATAACCTGGGCATAAATAACCCAATTTAAAAAATTTAAAATGCATTAAAATCCTCAGAATTTGCTGATTTTAAATCTTTAAATAACTCAAAAATGTGGTTTTAGCACGATTGTACATTCTGACTGCCTGGGTCACATATACTTCTATTTAATTAATAATTATGAAATAGGCTACTTACTGATTTTCTTCTAGTAGTTATTGTTGACTCTTCCCTTGTCCTATTTTTAACACCTGCATGATTTGCTGCATAATTTGACTTGTCTCGTTGAGCTTTAGCAATTACTAAAGATTGCTTCTTCACTAGTAAACATAGCAATTTAACTCTAGACTTATCTTTAACATAAATAATATGGTAGAAGTAATAGTATAGACTATAATCTTTATCATTTATTTTTATTATTTCAATATACCTGTTTGCCTTAGTTCGAGTTGCCCTCCCAATTCCAGTCTAGGCAACTCATCCACAATAAATTTGTCTATTTGTTTCTTCAGCTCTTTGAACCCTCTCACAAAGTCATCCTACATGTTTAAATTATTAAAAGCACTGGTACAACCTTGACATGGACCAACAACATGTGTATAAGCTACTGTGAGAAAAAACAAATGTGGTTTATAGCAACGAATACAATGTTTAGATTTTTAGCCAATGAGCATTTGTTTGTTAAAAACAGGCTGAACTGTTTATTCAGAAAACTTATCCACTTCCTTTTGATATCACATAACTTAGCTGATTTTTCTTTATCATTTACAAACATAAATATGTTCAATGGTATTATATTATAACTTTCTGTAGCCTATTAAAACTGTGTATATGCGCCCTATTCTCAGAAACCAAGGTTAAGTCACAAATCACAAAGTTGAGTTATCCGACTTTGAAGCTGGACTGACTGAATTTATAAACCTGGTAACAATTTTTGTCACATGTGCCTCTGGACCAATCAAAGAGGGGCATTTCTGAATCTGAAGTCAGTTCAACCAATGGAAGTTTCCAACTTTTGGAAAAAAAACTTGAAACCATTGCTTTGCTGAACAGAAAACACTGAAAAATGGTTTTTGATAAAAGTAATTGATTCTTTTTTGCCGGCTTTTAAGATAACTCTAAATTTTGACACTTTTAATTAGTACCTTTCTGGCATTCCTACTGCTGTCGAAAGCAGTGAAAGTAACGAGAATGACGATGATATTTTCGAATGATGATGATTAGATTATTATAAGATTTAATTATAAGAATAATTATTTGATTCTACCAGATCGACGTATATAGGGTCCAATGGTGTGCAAATTTATATGTTATTACTTTTCTAAAAAGAAATTTGGTGATACTATGGATGTGCCAAAAATCGCGATACTGCCAAGCAATTTTAAACACCTGAGAAATTATTAATAAGTAATACATTTTCCGATAGATATACAGCTATTTCTATGACAGCCAGCTAAAATCTGTTTAGGTTTTAAGTTCAGGAACATTTTTGTATATAAATTAGGGCTGTCAACTCTCCCAGATTTTGCCGGACCCTTCTGGAGGTGAGATTACTCTCCCGCAAATATAAAGTTTATCGGTAAACTCCCGGATTTATGTTTTGCGATCGAGTATAAAATACCGAGCCATTTACTTATTAGTCGCAATAGCATTAACGCAATGTGTGTAACCTTATGACAACAAAAGACTCGCTGTATGGCCCAAGATACTTTTCTATGGCTTCGTGCATAGAACTATCGTTTGGTAATTTTATGGCCTTTGAACTAGGCACTCGAAAACTTCAGAGCATTTGTTTTTCTTAAGTTCACAAGTCACCTGGGTCCAAGCAAAAATTCATACGTATCGCCATTTGGGTGGGCGTTTCCTATGGGTTTGACATTTTCCTGTTTTCATGTCACAAGATACGATCCACCATTCAGTCATTTTCAAAAAATTCAAGTTTACATCAAAATTTAAACCGGAATGAACTAAAGAATGGCCCTTCATTGCATCAAACACTAAGGGTAGTTAGGATGTATCGGCCTTTCATTATACCTCCTGCTTTGAAACAGAGTTGAAAGCTGACCCACTCAAAAGTCTTAACACCCGGCAAAAACCTAATTTGAAACATCAAGGAGCAGCAGCTACCTCATCTCAAATCAGTGCTGACCCAAATGTACGTAGCGATGATACAGCATCCCCGTCTAATTACCAAATTCATCTACAGTAAACTTTTGAGAGTTTTATGTTTACGCTATGTTCATCACTATGGATATGATACAATGTTTTTTGCAGAATTAAAGTTTAGAACACTAAGTTCGTAAAAGTTGCCCGTGATTTGTTTTGATATTTTTGTAGTTCCCCTAAGCATAATTTCAGAGCTGACTTTACCTGCTTAGGTCTCCATTTAAATTTTTTTCGGCTAGTGCGAGGCTATAGAGGCTAATTTCTCCCTCATTTGCATAGCACCAAGTTGACAGGTCTGATATATATAAACACAGAAATCTAAAAAATCTTGCAAATCTTGATATTGGTTGCTTTGACGTTTTGAATTGTAAACGAAATTGTACGTTGGTTTTCGTTTCTCAAACTTTAACACCAGTTTTCTTAGAATTATGTTTTTCGCACTAATGGTAAGCATGCATTCAGTTTAATGACCATAAATTCTGCTGCTTTGGAGCTAGAATCAAAATTCCTTTTGCAAAAAAACTCTGACCATTTCCTCCTTTTTATAGTGTAGATAACTCTGAATCTTAGACAATCGACTTAACCATGGCTTCTGAGATGATGACCTATTTACTAAATACAAAAAATGTAAACGATGTGTATGATGATAGAAATTATATGTGTCAAAACCATATTTTTATTTCACACGTACAACATATAAAATTCTAACTTTTAAACTTTTTATCAGAAACAAGTTTTTGTGCAAATTAAATGAATTTAGAAAAAAAAACAGAAAAAGGAGTTCATAGAAGTGTATGTATAAAAGAGGTTTCTGTTGCAGCAGAAGCTCATTGTATTCAAAGTTTTGATGAACGATATTTGTACCTTCCTGTACAAACATAAAAATGATATTGTAAAGGACTCTACCAGCCCTTTACTTTCTATAAGACCCATCAAATAAGCCAACAGACCAAATGTAAATTCAATAGGATATGTATTCAATAAAACATATATTTGAATGTCACATATATTTGAATGTCACCTCTATTTGAATGTCACCTCTATTTGATGGCCACTATGAGAGAAGAGTTGAAAAGTAGAGCACCACCCTCTGTTTGAACCCCACCTCCACTTTAGCGCCAGTTTAACTCTTTTGCTACCACATTAAATTCTGACTGATTAATTATTCTGACCAAATTAATTCAAACAGAGTTTCGAAAAAAATGATGTACCCTTTGTATTTAAGCAATATCTCGAGAATAAATACACATATATTGTTTTACTGTGAAAAGAATCTCATTCAGAAAAGAACTTTCTTCAAGATAAGTATAAAATTGTTTAGTATATCCTACTTTCGTAATTTTTCCTAGCTTTGAACCATTGCATTGTGTTTCTTAATACCATGAGAATAGCAATCTGGTTTTGCTTTTTTGAAAAATAATTAGAAATGGAATTGTTGTGCCAAAAAATATTCTAATAATTGTACAAGAGTGGCAAAAAGGTTGTTTTGTTGAAAACAGAATTTTATTAGCCTAGCTAATGTGTAGGTTTCATAATGAAAATAAAAATGAAACCCTATTGATAAGCTGATACATCGGCTTACAGTCTCTATTTATATTACTGCGCTGATGCATCGACTTGCCTTAGCGAAAGAGTTAACCATCAGTTTGATCTTTATGAACTCATAAAATCAAGTGATGATTAGAGAAGTGTTCACAAAATCGTATTTATATATGTAAATATATATATATATATATACCCATATTTCCGAGTTAGGAGTTGAATAAATATATACCAGTTAGGAGGTTGCGGAATATAAGGGATTAGGAGTTAACGCAAATATATATGGGTAAGCCTCCTATATGGTCTAATTTATCTACATTGTAGATATATATATATATTTATTCACCTCCTAATTATTATATATTTTTATGAAAATTTTAGGAGAATATGGTATCATACAATATATATTCATCGCCTTATCATACTTTGAATATATGCATACTAGAAAAACTGTCAAAACTTGGAGAATGTCTAGATGGTTGTTGTAAATTACATATCAATTTGAAGGTAAAATAATTCATACCTCAATGAGTAAGCAAAAATAATGATTACCAGTTAGCAGATTGCTACAAATTACACATAAATTAGAATGTTACCATTGTAACTTATGTAATAGTTACAATGGAAACATTACATAGCTTGGCATAGCTTACATACCCTTTAGTAAGATGCCGTAACTTATATCATTTAGGAGTTTGCTATAACTTGTTTCTTTTAGAAGCTGCTCTGATTTACATATAATAAAGTATGTTGCTATAACTTATAGATCATGTGAGAAATTGATATAATTTGAATTTTACATAGTTGGTAGCAATTTTCTATATATCAGTTAGGAGGCTGCTATGGATTATATATTAATTAGGAGGCAGCTGATATTTATATATCATTTAGGAGGTTGCTATAACTTACATATCATTGCAGAGGCTGCTATGAGTTACATATAATTTAGGATGTTGCTATCACTTATAGATCACCTAAGACCTTGCTATAATTTGAATTTTCCATAGTTGATAGCTATTATATATATATCAGTTAGGAGGCTGCTATGGATTATATATTAATTAGGAGGCTGCTGATATTTATATATCATTTAGGAGGTTGCTATAACTTACATATCATTGCAGAGGCTGCTATGAGTTACATATAATTTAGGATGTTGCTATCACTTGTAGATCACCTAAGACCTTGCTATAATTTGAATTTTCCATAGTTGATAGCTATTATTTATATATCAGTTAGGAGGCTGCTATGGATTATATATTAATTAGGAGGCTGCTGATATTTATATATCATTTAGGAGGTTGCTATAACTTACATATCATTGCAGAGGCTGCTATAAGTTACATATAATTTAGGATGATGCTATCACTTATAGATCACCTAAGACCTTGCTATATTTTGAATTTTCTATAGTTGATAGCTATTATTTATATATCAGTTAGGAGGCTGCTATGGATTATATATTAATTAGGAGGCTGCTGATATTTATATATCATTTAGGAGGTTGCTATAACTTACATATCATTGCAGAATCTGCGATGAGTTACATATAATTTAGGATGATGCTATCACTTATAGATCACCTAAGACCTTGCTATAATTTGAATTTTCCACAGTTGATAGCTATTATTTATATATCAGTTAGGAGGGTGCAATGGATTATATATTAATTAGGAGGCTGCTGATATTTATATATCATTTAGGAGGTTCCTATAACTTACATATCATTGCAGAGGCTGCTAGGAGTTTCATATAATTTAGGATGATGCTATCACTTATAGATCACCTAAGACCTTGCTATGTTTTGAATTTTCCATCGTTGATAGCTATTATTTCTATATCAGTTAGGAGACTGCTATAAATTACATATTAATTAGGAGGCTGCTGATATTTATATATTGTTTAGGAGGTTGCTAGAACTTACATATCATTGCAGATGCTGCTATAAGTTACATATAATTTAGGATGATGCTATCACTTATAGATCACCTAAGACCTTGCTATATTTTGAATTTTCTATAGTTGATAGCTATTATTTATATATCAGTTAGGAGGCTGCTATGGATTATATATTAATTAGGAGGCTGCTGATATTTATATATCATTTAGGAGGTTGCTATAACTTACATATCATTGCAGAGGCTGGTATGAGTTACATATGATTTAGGATGATGCTGTCACTTTTAGATCACCTAAGACTTTGCTATAATTTGAATTTTCCATAGTTGATAGCTATTATTTATATATCAGTTAGGAGGCTGCTATGGATTATATATTAATTAGGAGGCTGCTGATATTTATATATCATTTAGGAGGTTGCTATATCTTACATATCATTGCAGAGGTTGCTATGAGTTACATATAATTTAGTATGTTGCTATGACTTATAGATCACATAAGACCTTGCTACAATTTGAATTTCATATAGTTGGTAGCTACTATTTATATATCAGTTAGGAGGCTGCAATGAATTATATATTACTTAGAAAGCTGGTGCTATTTGTATATCATTTAAGAGGTTGCTATAATTCACATATCATTGCAGAGGTACTATGTGTTACACATAATTTGGGATGTTGCTATCACTTATAGATCAACTAAGAGTCTGCTATAATTTGAATTTCATATAGTTGGTAGCTACAGTACTATTTATATATCAGTTAAGAGGCTGCTATGAATTATATATTAATTAGGAGGCTGCTGATATTTATATATCATTTAGGAGGTTGCTATATCTTACATATCATTGCAGAGGTTGCTATGAGTTACATAGAATTTAGGATGTTGCTATGACTTATAGATCACATAAGAGTTTACTACAATTTGAATTTCATATAGTTGGTAGCTACTATTTATATATCAGTTAAGAGGCTGCTATGAATTATATATTAATTATGAGGCTGCTGCTATTCATATATCAATTAGGAGGTTGCTATAACTTACATATCATTGCAGAGGCTGCTATGGGTTACATATAATTTAGGATGTTGCTATCACTTATAGATCACCTAAGACCTTGCTATAATTTGAATTTTTCATAGTTGATAGATATTATCTATATATCATTTAGTAGGCTGCAATGAATTATATATAAATTAGGAGGCTGCTGCTGTTTTTACATCATTTAGGAGGTTGCGATAACTTACATATCATTGCAGAGGTTGCTATGAGTTACATAGAATTTAGGATGCTGCTATGACTTATAGATCACATAAGAGTTTACTATAATTTGAATTTCATATAGTTGGTAGCTACTATTTATATATCAGTTAGGAGGCTGCAATGAATTATATATTAATTAGGAGGCTGCTGCTATTTATATATCATTTAAGAGGTTTCTATAACTTACATATCATTGCAGAGGCTGCTATGGGTTACATATAATTTAGGATGCTGCTATCACTTATAGATCGCCTGAGAGTTTGCTATAATTTGAATTTCATATAGTTGGTAGCTACAGTACTATTTATATATCAGTTAGGAGACTGCTATGAATTATATATTAACTAGGTGGCTGCTGCTATTTATATATCATTTAGGAGGTTGCTATAACTTACATATCATTGCAGTGGTTGCTATGGGTTACATAGAATTTAGGATGTTGCTATGACTTATAGATCACAAAAGAGTTTACTATAATTTGAATTTTATATAGTTGGTAGCTACTATTTATATATCAGTTAGGAGGCTGCAATGAATTATATAGTAATTAGGAAGCTGCTGTTATTTATATATCATTTAGGAGGTTGCTATAATTTACATATCAATGCAGAGGTACCATGGCTTACATATAATTTGGGATGTTGCTATCACTTATAGATCAACTAAGAGTCTGCTATAATCTGTACAATAAAACAACAATCTGTATAAAACAAAAATAATTGTTGTTAGAACCTACATATTGTATAGTATCTTAAACTTTAACGTAGGAATCAATAAATTTGTATTTAAAACAACAACAGCCACCATGCTTGATACTAAAAAATTCAACTAGTCAAGTACCATAGAATGGTCGTTGCTTAGTCACCAAACGGAGTAAATTTATTCAGACGTCAAGTTTAATGCGATATTACAAAAGCCTCAACAACAAGAAGACCCTGCTGCCAGTTTAATTTTGCAGCTTCTTGAGTAAGTTGTGGGCTCGGGCATAAGTCATCATTATAATTTTCAAACACCAATTTCTTTTAACAGTATACAGCTCTGGCATTTTTGGTAGTTTGCCTCAATCTTCCGATCATGGCTTTTTGAACTCTCAATTTTCTTTTAGGCTGCATAACTTTCTGCTCACTAATATAAACGAATAATGTAACTCAATATTTGTAAATATGGTCTATGTTATAGTTTCTTATTCAGTCACATATCGCTGCTGCACTGCATACAAAAACTTAAAAGAAATTAGTTGGTAACAATGCATGGACGCAACTCAGTTACTGTGATTGCTAAAATGAAACACACACATTTTTGCTTGCTGTGCATATTATCTACAGTAATAATATGAATTACTTGCACAACATACTTAGTTACTCAATCTAACATACAATAACAGCAATGTCTTTCTATTCATCTTAAGCCACTCTTAGAACGTTAAGTAAAAACATTTCCCCACTCGGGAATGGAGTGTCAGGTTGCAAAACCTGCGCAATACCACAGCACCATAAATTGGGTAGATTTCAAACAAGCCCATTGTGCCTATGTAGAACTCAGGGAAAAACCTAATGTCACATAGAGAGCCAATAAAAATACAATAACATTCTATCTTGAGGGCATTTTCGCTTTTCAAAACTTCTTTCTTACTGCAATTTATTGTTAGCAATGATCAGTCGGGCTGGACCCAGCACAGTACCAAATTTTTTCTAACTTTAGATCTCTAGACTTTGGGTGGTTTTATTGATCAATAGTAATACTGAGTGCTATTATTCACATTTTACCAGTAATAATAATGCCCTGAAATGTCAAGAAATTGATAGAACATTCTAATCAGACACATTCACTTAAATTTGGAAAATGACTCAAAAAGATATATTTCTCATTGTGTAGTGAATTTCTGATTGTTTTTAGTCAAGCACAGCGTTCTAAGTAATTTTTTGGGCTTGTCAGTTTGACAGTAAGTTGTCAGTAGACTGGCTGCGGCATATTTCCTTATATTTAGTTTTTCTTTAAAAGAAATATTATAATTTATCTTAGAGCTTGTTTCTTGAATAATACATCATAGTGTACAGTGCAGTACAATAGATAATATCTATTGTCGGTATTGTATTATCTATCATAGTCATTGTTTTATGCACATTTTCTGTACATAAATTAATAGCTAAGACTGCTTGATACAAAATAACTATACAAGTGCATTACTGCGGAGTTGGTCTCTTTTAGTCTTCAAAAAGAGCACATTTATTGACAAATACAACGCAATGATAATAAGAAGGCTCAACAACATAAAAAATTCAGCTGGCATTTTTTCTCGCAGCCTTCTTTAGCAAGTTGTTGGCTCGAGCCCGAATCACTGTAACACTTCTGTTAGGCAGCGTTGAGTGTTAAGCATCCAACACTGATCTTGTTGGCAGTTTGCCTGATTTTTCAGTCCAGTTCTTGTCAAATTCTGCTATTTCCTCTGCGCTTTACCGTTTTCTGCTGACTGAAACAGTAAATAATGTGAATTATCATTTATAAAAATCTGATAAGCTATAGTTTTGATGAATCACATATCATTGCTCAGCTCCATTCAAAAGTTAAATAAGTTGGTTTATGTGCGGCGAGTCAAAACAGAATTGACGGTTTCTCAGATACGAGTGAACAATAAGGACATTAATGCTCGTTAGTGTCATTTCTCATTTAGTAATATAATACTTAACCAATGTATTGTTATTCAAAACACACATATACTGTAGAAGGTTCTTTGATGACCACTTCTATATACTACTTTAGTAGCTAATTATGAAACTAAATGGTGTGCCACTTGCATGCATGCGATAGAGCAGTTTGGATTTCTATTTGCTTCAAATTATTAGAGAAATGATCAGGATTAACATTTATTGAGCAGTCTCAATGGCCAGTGTTCATAACGATTGCTGCTAAGCTTAGTGTGACCTGACTGGGTAGCTATTTATTGAGTCATTAATTAGGCTAATACTTGACCTATGGGGTCAAGCAATGTGGTTAAACATCATTGTTCAGGTGTTCATTGAAACCACTAATGCCTAGATTGCTCTAGATACCTAAATGCCTCTGACTAGGAGAGCTATGTTTTGTAACCTGACAGCAGCAGAACACAAAGACTAGTGTCAGCATTTATGTAGGCAACAAATTTGACTGAAATACTTGAAAAGTTAGACACCTTTGTTTTTTCTACTGCATTTGAGCTACAGCAAAATAATCACGCTTGGTTCCCTAGTACATTGTGTTAGTTTAAAGCCACTTATCATAGCATCACCCATATTTAATCTGATGTCTGAAAATCACTCTTCGGTGTTGATAATCCATGTATGTCATTCTGCACTTATTTAAAATCAATGCATTTTTGATTAGATGCTACTACACAAAGAGAAATATACCCTTGGGTTCTTTTTTTAAATTCATGCATTAGTGATTTGCAAATATAAGAAAGCAGAGCCTTATTTAAAACTAAAATCTTGTTGCGTCAATATTTGCAAAGTTATGCTTGCTATTTTAACCTTGACCCAAAACTCCAATATTATAACATTCTGAAATACAGCTAAATTGACATAAGGTAGAATCTTAATTTGAAGGCCATGTTCATTCGAGTGCTATTCTAGAAGTGTTGAAAACTAGAGTGTCACCCTTTAATTGACAACCACATCCAGCTGACTGCGACTTCAACATTCTTTGATCTTTGGATCCGATTTTAGACAGGATGGATAGAAAAATGTTGACAAATTTTTACTAACAATGACTCAGTTACAACAATAGCAATTAATACTTTTGTCAATGCATATTGAAGCGAGTTTTCTAACTTCTAAGCTTTACAGTGTTTTCGTTAGAGCTTTGAAAGCAGCACCGTGGAAATAATTAATAACTCTATCAGGCTGATAATAATTTTATTGTTTAAGCGGCCTTGATAGTTCGGCATATATGAAAAAACGGTTTAGCAAATATGATGAAATCTGTTCTACTATTTGAGGCTAAAATTTCTTGCACATGCTACAGCATTAGAATAAGCAGTTAACGATGGCATTTTGCAAGCTCAACGCCCAGTGTATATGTTATCACTGAATCACAGCTTAGTTTGTGTGTTATAGAGTTTTTTATGTGTTTTTTTCAAAAGAAGTAACATTCACTTGAACGGCGGCGTTCTATCTTTAACCGTCATCTATTATAGTACAGGTCTAGTAGAGGGGCATTTAAATGAATGGGGATTCAATTAGAGATTACATAATATTTTATTAACCCTTTCACCGCTGCATGCGCATTTAGGCGAAATCAATGGACGACCGGCATATGTGCATGTTGCGAATTTCCTGGCAATTGCGTAGTAACTTAATTTTATTATTCGTTGGGAACATAACTAACAGTCTTTAAGACTTTTTATGGTATTGACAGCGTTGTCCAAAAGTTTCCCTGTAAAATTACCCTAAACTCACGAAGCAATTTTAAATTTTTGTTTAGGACTTTTCAACATAAAAAGAAACATTTGTTCTTTCTGATTTTCGAAATATTTAGTGCTATTATAGCTTTCGCAAGTACATCCAGAATTGAAAACAGATAATTACTTATGTTGATAACATTATTGATGATTGTTGATGACTGACGGATTAAGATTTTAGTGATTACACATATAATTAAAGTAGCAGCTCCAATAGTGACTCCAATGGTGGTCAAAGTAATAGTTTTTGTAAGAGTAAGGAACATGGTAGAGCATTGTTTTTTGAGATTCGAAGGGATCGTAGCTTCACATAGCATTAGCAATGCACGAAGTAGGAATGCATTAAGTTTTTTGAATAGTACTATTTTTTAACGTGTTGGAAAAATAAATTCTATAACAAAAAGGTTTTAGATAGAGTTGAAGCTAATAAAGATTGAACATATATTATGAAGCACAATCGACAATTTTTGCCACTATAATTGGAAGGGTTAAAAAATGCAGTGCCATGGCATTCAAACATAGATTTTATAGTAATATTATTTCTTATAAATTATTTGAAATAAAACTTTTATTAATGTGGCACGCTCTTGTGGAAATTAACCGTTAATCAGCAACATACCCCCTTCAAGAAAGCGTCCAGCTGTGCTTCGTACCATTTTCCATCTGGTGGATATAGTGCTTGGATGCGGTGACCAGGTTTCTACCAAAATAAGCAAAACAATTTTAATAGCCCAAACAGATGTTATGCAGATTAAAAAGTGATGCAAAAGATGCCTGTTGTTTTTAGGTTTTTCAGCAAACCCGTGTCCCTACCTCCCATTACTAAAATTCCATGAAGCAGTAATATTTTATCTCATGCGATATTCTTCTACAAAATTGAAACATAGGTTTTAAAGCTTCAACAATTTAAAGGATTTCATTTACTCCAGTCACTTACTTATGACTCAGCCTCTAGTTTAAATCCGTATCAAATTACGACTAAAATGCATCAACTTGTTAATTACAATGAAAATAATACATTATCATAACTTTATACTGCCCTAAGCAAGCAAAACGCCCTATCTGAAAAGTTTTTCAAAATTCACTTTTTTGTGCTTATATGTAATTTAGGTTGAGATCTAACATGTCTCGAAATTTCATATATCTGAGACCACCAGAAAAAGCACTTTTCACAATGTGCAAAAGGCCCTATCCACATTTACCACACATAAAGTGGCAATCAAAGCGCTCTATCTGCAGATACAGCGTTTTGATTGGCCTGAACATACACAAAGTTGGACATTATGAGCAGCATTATGTAATCAAAGAGTATATAAACAAAGGGAAGCGAAACTGAAGCATATATATTTGGTTGTTTCAAGGCAGCTCATACAAGCTAGTGCACTTCTAAGTGCTCAATCTTATTGCTATATTTTTTATCATAATATATTTATTATCACAAGACGATATCTAAGTGACAAAAGTCTCGATTTAAAGATCCGACTCAGAGATTTGATGAAAAATTTGTTTCAATTACATGTCCATTGGAAGGTTTTGCTTTTTTAAAATACTGACATTATTGCACTCAGTTGTTTGCTTTAAATTATTTTTAATAAAAGCGTTTGATCTTTTTGAAACTACTATTTTACTTATTCCTTTCATTTCATGACATCTGGTTTGAAGGATACCTAGATCTTTGATCATCTCTTAACTTTTGAGCTAAATATGGCTATTACAGGGTTTTAATCCATGTGTTGACTGGATGAGTAATAGGAATTGCAACATATATCATTTTGTTGACTAATGGCGGGTTAATATCAAAATTTAAACTTGTAATCCTTTGATAATCCAGTCATGGCAAATGGTCTTGTGGCAAACTAACAATGAGAAACCAGTCCAATTAAGCAATCAAAAGGCCCTATCTGCAGTGATAGGGCGGTTTGATTGCCTAGTGCCAGCTTAGTAAATTGTCAATTTAAGCAAACAAAATGCCCTAAGTGAAATAACTCCTTTGATTTTAAAGTTTCACGAAAAAAAAATTCAGTAAAGATTGTTGGATATCTCACCATAATAAATAGAAAAAAACAACTAAAATACTGCTAATACTGATGCCAGGCTTGACCAAAACGCGTTTGTGCTTGTGCTGAACAATTTACAAATATCAAGATACAGCGTTTTGCTTGCTCAGGGCAGTATAGTATAGGCTACTAATAATTCTGCCTGTTTGGTGCTATCAATCAGCTAACACTACTAATCAGAATAAAAAGCATCCATAATTATTTTAATGCTTTTTAAAAAGTTACAAAAGTTAGGAGCATCGACAGAGTCACAGATATTCATCAATTGCTGGCTACTGTGCTATATGTTACCATAACTAATTTAATGTGTGTCGGTTAATCTCACAAAGCTACCCTTGTGTATAATTACAAAGTTATCATTTTATGAAAATTAGTAATAATTTCATTCTTTTAGCATTATAAAGTTGGGGTTTCTTGACCTTTTTATCTTGACAAAATTACGATCTTGCAATTAAGGCAGTAAAATCCAAATCCAAATTAGCTGCGAATACCTATGCATTGTTGTTTGCCGTCGCAATTTGATGACATGAGTAAGTTGCTTAGATATAGTATTTAAAGTGGCTCGCCCTAAAGGTCAAAAATGGCCACTACCGGTCTAACCTTTTGCATCGGTATTGAGGCGAAGTAAAATACTTTTTCATGATGCCTTTTCACCATAATATGGTACAATTAATTCAATGACAAAATTGGCAAAAGTAATATAAAACAATTGTGACAAACAAATATACCAATTGTGACATGATTAGTCTGTTCTTCTGCTGCTGCAAAACCCTAAATGGCTAGACGCGTGAAAAAAGCAAAATGTTTAGCGGCTACAATCTCGCTAGAAGGTTGAACTTATGTGATAAGTCTTTAGGTTGTGTAGGAATGAGAGGTTGGCTTGTTTCTTACAATCTATTTAATCAATTGACTAGCATGCAAGAAGATAGCAAGCCATGCCACATTAGGAGAATGAGTCACTTTAAGCACAAACCACAATTGCATAAGTACATAGGTCATTTCTGCTAGTGAGAAGACCTTGGAGAATAAGACCACATTATGCAATTCTGTGAAGATTTTATTACTGCAGTTATACTTGTGCTGCAATATTTCTAATAGAGTGAAAAGCAAATGAGCTGCCCAACCACAACCTCCTTCATTATAAAGTTACAAAAAATAGGAATAACAACAATAGCTTTCATTCGGAGGCTGAGGCTATTGAGAAGTAGAAAGTGAATTAGCTAAGCAGGCAATAGTAGAACACACATAATAAGAGCATAGGCATCATGATTGATGTGTATGCAGGCAATGAATTTATGTACAATTTCACTACCAAATATTTTAGTAAAGCTAGACACCTTTGGCTAAAGAGTGCTAGATATAGGTCAAAACAAGCCAGTGACAAATCTCATGTTATGCATCCTTGTTTGGACACTTTATTTCTAAAGTGGTTAATGCATTGGAAGTTTAACATAAAAGTGTGCCAAGAATGCACAAAGAACATTGACAGCAATAACTGCATAGTACTGACAGCAATAACTGAATAGAACATGATGTTTAATTAAAATGTAACATAAAAATAAATGTTTTATTTTGTTTTGGTAAGCTTGCAGCAAAAATGTTTGCTGTGCACATAAAATATTGTTTTGCTCCAAATACTTTACAAACAAGTAATAATAACTTTATTGATGCAAATTGTACTGAAATTATATTTGCTACGAGCACCAATGGAAGTCAAAATAAGTAATACAATTCTTACAGACCTTTTAAAAACAATGGCCTTTGCTGCTACAGAAAAGTGAGTAGACCCATAGGAAGAGAAGTATATGTTCTTATACTGCTAAAACTACCTTTGGTTCAGAAATGAGATTTGAAAAGAGCAATGAATTATTATAAGCATTGGCAAAATGTTTGAGATGGATAGGAAACAAAGCTGGGTATTGCACATGCTGGTAATTTAGCTAATGTAAATAGATTTCCTACACTACCTAATTGAAAGCATCAATGCAAAATCTAAATACATGTAAATACTTACTAGCCATAGTACAGAGTGACCTTTTAATGTTTGTCAACATAACATCCGTACCGCTTTGAGCATCTTGAAATTATATTAAAGTTGCTTTCATTATGAGCTCCCTTTGACATTTTAAAGTATTAAAATGGCCAAATACAAGTTGCATTTTCAGAGAACTTTTAAATTCAAGTCATATGCCACAAAAAGTTCCTTTGCGTTGTTTGTAGTATATTCTAAAAGTGCTAACACTACATTTGTTTTAAATTTTAAAGTTGACACAAATAATTGAGCAAATTATGTAGCTTATTAGTAAAACTTTTGTTAACATCAGCAAACAAACTGCATACATGCTGCCCGATACCGAAGGCCAAAAATAATAATATATATTGCTATTTATATTTTAACCAATAGTTTTGCAGTTTTGTTATTGTACAGCAATTTGTATAAAACCTACTGTATTTCAGGTTTGAGTAACTATTAGTTTTAGCAGTGTTCTGGCCCTTCCTATCGCGTGTTTTCAACATTTTGAGGTAATAATTAAAAGCCATGAGTTGAATTGCGCAACTTCAGCAGCATCTTATATATATATGTATCATTCGCCAAACTCATTGTCTTGAATCATCAAAGTTCACTAAATCATTCAAAAGGAAATACATACACTTGTATCTCTAATTCTTTTATAGCTTTACCCTTTTACTGCCACCCATGTACAAACTAAGCTACCGGCCTACCGCCAGCCATTTCACCGAAAATTGCCAATTTAGCTTCATGATATGTACATGAAGCATTTATACTATTTTGTTTCAACTTCAAAGTTTATCTATAAACTTTTTGTAATATATTTTATTTTGCTAAAATGTTAACATATAGTGCTATACAAAAATCAATGTACCTTCACTTTGTGCATTGCTAAAGCTATGTGAAGCTACAATCGCTATGAAGCTAAAACGATGCTCTACAATGTCCCTTACACTTAAAAAAACCATTATTTTCACTATCATCAGAGTCACTGCTGCTAATTTAATTATCTGTGTAATCACAAAAATCTGAATTTGAATTGACTATAGTGTCATCAACATACATGTAAGTAATTATATGTTTTCTGACTTGCGCGATACTTAACAAAACTTACACAAAAAATGTCCATTTTTATTTTGGAAATTTTCAAAAAAAAATTTGAAACTGCTTGGTTATCTTAGACTAATCTATTAGAGAAATATTCGAACCACACTGACAATACCATCAAAGTTTTAAAATCATCCGTTATGTTTTTAATGGATAATAAAATTAGGTGACCACGCAATTGTTTGAAAATTCGCAAAAATGTGCATACGACAGTTGCTGATAGATTTAGCATAAATTCGCATACGGCAGGGTAAAAGTAAAAACCAACAAAATATTTGTCAATCTCCTGCCTCTAAACATGATATCTCAAATCTGATAATTACTCTCGGTGTTGACTGAGTAACTAAAAGTGGTAATGAGTAACCATGGAAAACTATTCATTTTATATAATTATGCAATTGCTCAGCAATTGCAACCATGACTCATAAAGACTAAGAAGAGCAATACTAAATCTCTTTGCTATGCTACATTCCTTTGATTGGTTTGCGCTATTTATATTATGTAATCTGCCAATAATAGATGAATAGAACACAAAAGTGGCATAATGGTTTATGTAAGCGTTTAAATAATACAATGCCTGTAAAAATTAACAACTTTTCTTACTGAAGCTATGGCTATATCAAATTATTACACTAATTTTTGGCTCGCATGTATAATGTGCTATTTTACAGCAACTTATTGCAATATCGCATACCTTTAATTTGATGTCTGCAAATCAGTCTTTGGTGTGGGCCATCAATGCTTCTCATCCAGCAGTTATCTATAACTAAAGCGTCATTGATTATTTGCAACTATACAAAGAAAAACTACTTTTGGGCATGCTGTTACATTCTTACGTCAGGTATACATTTGCTAGTTACAGTAAAACTTTGTACAGTATATTTTGTGTTGGTGAATTTAAATTTTTGCTTATCATAGTGACTTTGCCAAAACGTCAAACTTTACTACATTTCAAAATACAACCTTACTGATATAATGTTTTATAGTTTGTAATCTATAATTATGTATATGTTGAAAAATATTATAAATTTCGGTAGATGAAACCTTGATTATTTTGACATAATTTTTATGCAAACCAACGTGTAATTAGCAACATACCTTTTCTAGAAAAGAACATCCAACTTTGTCTAATACTCTCTGCCATCTGATGAATATACTGGCAATAATGCTTACCAAGTTTCTACAAAAATGAAATGATAATTCAAGTAGCATAAACAGATATACAAACCAAAATGAATGCAAAATACACATTTTAGTTCACTGGTTAGATTTTTTTTGGCAAACTTGAATGTCTGCCTCCTACTACTAAAGCTCTATAAAACAGCTAAGCTCTTAATTACTACACAATTACTACACAAGATTCAAACTAAATACTAAAAGTTTCAAAATTCAAAGGCTGCATATACACACTTACTTGCTTATGCCTATGCATGTACTACTATTACTTACAAAATCATAACTGAAATACGCAAACTCTCACTATTCATGATAACAATAATACAATTACTTTATGATCATGTTATTCTAATAACAGTTTTGACTGTTGGTAGAACCACATTAATAACGTTACTTATCATTATAAAAAACATCAAAAATTATAATAATAATAACTGAAAATAGATTAAAGTTGGAGAATTAACTGATTCACTAAAATAACTATTAATTGTCAGCTGGCGTGTCTGTGTTGATGTTACAAAACTGAACATTCGTGTAACAATAATAAAGTCAAAAATTAGGACTTTACAAAAAGTTTTGATTTTTTCCTTTTTGGTAATATAATGCTGACCTTTCTTGACTTTTCTATGCAGAACAATATCAGCAGTTGGATGACATAATCGGATGTAAAAAATATATCAAACGTGTTCTGTGCTACATTCCTTAAAAATTATAATAATTGAAACATACTTTTTTCACGCTAGTCCTATTTCAATATTAAATAAAATTTATACTGCTTTTCTACAACTGTATGTTTCAAGTAAATAAACTGTAAATTGACTAAAATAGCATGAACAACTTACCGAATGTGACTTGCTCCCTTACATGTAGTCATTCTGCTGCTACCAAGCTCTAGTAGACTACATGGGTGAAGAACTAATAGTCCTAACAACCACAGCAACATTATAACAGCCACATCTCGCTAGCTGTTATATACTGTGGTTATACTTTTGCCACTTTACTTCAATAAATTTTAAAAAATCAATTCTTCGACTAAAAAACCATCTCTCAGGTATTGCGTGTGGATGCAAAGTTTCAAAAAAAGATTTATTTTGTGGCTGGATGCAACGGCATCGAAAATATGAATTGTACTGATTATAGACTTATTTAAACTTTTACTACAGCCATGCTTAAACATCAGTTGAAACCATAATGTGCAATTATTGTGAATTTTCACAAAAAAGAGCAGATCAATGAGAAACCTTGCAACAAAAGGGAGTGCTTAAATGGCAGTCTTGAAAACTATAAAGAGGGTCAGCAAATAAATTGTAATGTATTGTAGTTTGTTAATATACAACTTTATTTCTCAAATCTAATAAAGCTATCATGAATATTAGCAAAACTGACTGTATTCGACATAGCTGCTAATTCTTTGTATTTGCTGATGCTTAGTCATAAACTTATTGCAATATGTTTTTAAATAGATTGTGCTATTAACTGAAACGATACCAAAAAAGTTAAAAGTAAGAATGTTTTAAAATTGATATATGCCTCCTAGTTCCATATATAAGAGCCTCCTAGGGTTTATAATTTATTGATAGAAAATTACACATTTTTGTTGGAGTTGTCTCCTCTTTTCCATATATATGAATATAGATATATAAGGTGATTATGGGAATCATGTTTAAAATACTTCTATAGGGTTGTTAAGCACTATAAACACTGCTAGAATTAGGAGGCTCCCTGGACGCCTCCTAATTTTTCAGAGCCTCCTAACATGGATTATATATTGATAGAAGCCTCCTAGTTGGGAAATATAGTTCTATATATATATATATATATATATATATATATATATATATATATATATATATATATATATATATATATATATATATATATATATATGTATATATAAATGAAGTTACTAGCCATTTTATAAGTAACAACACTTATATAAAGAATGGTATGATGTCATGACCTTTCATTTACAACTTCAGTATTAGATACATCTCTATAAGGAGTCCTCTACTACTCTGATGTGCTTCTATACAAATTACACTGTTTACTTACTGGAGGAGAATGTTTGATTTTAGTCTCCAACATTTCTGTGTGGTTTCTGAGACTTTTCCATCCTCTAGAAAATACGTCATCTGTACTTTAGACTTCTGTCTGTTCTCAAGCACCGTCTTCTCTATTTCATCATACTGCTCCTTCAGTGAGTTTATCTACAGTCATGGTCAAATCTGATACAAAAAATGAATATAAACGGTACACCAAAATGTTTTTCTATATGTGTATATATAAAGTTGCAAACTCACTTTCTGTTCAAGCAGTTCAAAGGTATATTGAGTTTGTTTTAATCTGAATAAAATTAATTTGCTTTCTACTTGCTATTATAATAATAATAATAATAATGACATCCCTATTGAATGAATGATGTCATCACTGTAGTTACATGCAGAACCCTAAATCTTATAATATCATGTGTAATAACTTGGTGCATTATTGTTACAGCCACCTTGATAATACCAACCATATGCATATATGTCTCTACCATTTTCCATATTATCTCAATGTTAGAGCTGTAGATGATTCTAAGTGACAAATTACACAAACGATTTATATTATTACACGTATGTAGAATTCAGCAAATGTATAAGTGTTGATTTACACCACAAATTAAATTGACCCCGTGACACCAACATACTCAATCAAGTATGTTGACATTGGTCATCATAGCTGGCCCCTTTCAGCAGCTACAACAGACACTCCCATAGGGTGTACCTCCTATAATGTAAATTCCACTAACCCTGACAAATTTATGTAAAGTTTTCGTTTCAAGCTACATACAACCTTTCACATGTCCGATGTACCGAATTATCAAACACGGTATAAATTATTATAATGCTGTTGCAACTATAGCATCACAATTAAATGTATAATTGTGATGCTATAATTACAGTTACACCAAAAATAGAGAGAAGACAGTGCATGCCATTATTTCTATGGATATATACAATATTTATTTTACTATGTGAGATTGTGTGTCAATGAAGTTCAGAGAATAGGTACAATCTTTCGGAAATACATAAAAATGATTGATCAGTGCAGGCGTCAGAGTATCAATATATCATACTGAATGTCATAGGAATGAGTTTGATTCTCGTCAAACACTATATTTTAACCAAACATTAAATGGAATGTTAGGCAGACCTTATAATTTTAGGTATAGTAAGGAGACATTTTTATGCTTTATTTTATATTAGACAGAACAAAACGTTTTTATTATATTTCCATATTGCCTAATGCTTTCTATAAAAACAAAAAAAAACACTTTCAGATGCCATTGAAAGTATGGGTTCTCTATATCACTGTAGAATTACCATAGCCATGAACCATAAGCTAAGTAAAACCGAAATTAAAATAAGAAAATTTGTCGATACCCACCAATACTGCTACCGTTACAGAATGATCATTTGCTGAAAAAGTCAAGTCTAGGTTTTTCCTTTTGAAAGCAGCAAAGATGTGAGTTAAGGGAGATTCTTCAAAATTTTCAATCTTTAGTTCAAGTGCATTTATACTAAAATAAATTTCAAGGTCAGCATACGCCATGAGAGGAAATATTTTAGATATACAAAGTGAGTCAACTTTACTTCAGCTAGCTGTTGTTCTCTTGAAATAAAAAATATGTCCTAATAAGACTTCTTGATTGAACCAGATTTTAATTACAAACAATTCTATATCTCTCCCTATTCTATTATTGTTGTATAACATAGAAAACAATAATAAGTTGAAAATGCAAGTCAAAAGGTGCAGAAAATTATTAAACACAAACATAGACTATGCTAATTTACCAACCTGCTCATCTCTCTTCCTCTGAATCACCTTTAGCATATCTTCAGTCTGACTGTCATAATCAGAGACCATCTTAGATATCTGCTTGAACAGTGCTTCAAACTGCTCATCCCTAGCTGAACTCTCCGCAGATATTGTGCCGGTAAGAAGGGCCGCTGCCAGGTCCTCTAATGGAAGCAGAGAATGTGTAGAACCTAAATCAAGAAAATAACTTCACACATACCAATCATACATAACAAATAACAACTTTGGTACGTAGTAAAAGACATTTATATGTTTTTTTCTGCATGTTTACATTATTTGCAGACAATGAGAGAATACACACGCTACAACTGAAGACAATCACTCGGTGTTCTGAGCAAATAGATATCATACTAGGGTTATTATGTTGTATTTAACCAATCTAATAACATTAAAGGTTTATGTGAATGTCATTAAATTTTAATGACCTACACACACTTACAATAAGCCTACATACCAGTGTCACAGGTTGGTAAGTCAGGAACACATTTCAGGCAGCTCAGCACATAGCAGACTCTACATCCAAAAACATATTGTTGGTCTTTATGACTTGGGCAGGCGCTGACTTTAGCTTTTTGTTGTTGAGACAGGTACTCAAGTATTGTTATTTTGTTATGTTCATCGAGTGTATCATTATGAAAATATATATTATCATATATATCATAATTATGAAAGTGTGCACATGAGATTGCACATGAAATTGTCCACCGAGCACATGAAATTGGCAAAAAAATAAGTATACAAAAAAGCAAAGTGTTTTTGCATACTCGCAAACAATAAAAAGATTTTTTGGGGTGTTAAATGGGTGTGAAATACTGAACGCAAATAATCGTCAACATGAATGATTTTTTTAATGTTTATTACTACCTCGTTAATGGGAATGCAACAGATTAAAAATTTTTTAATTTTATTGTAGTATTCATCATATATAATTTTAGCTGGATTTCAGTAGTGTATATATGTAAGAGCCTAATATGGTTCAGTGAATGCATGAAACTTTGTTTGTTCAATGATATACAGCCCAAATGATATACATTGGGGCTGTATATCATTGGTTTGTTATACGATGCAAAGCCAAATGCGCTTAGCTAACGTCTCAGCAAATAAGCAATGCATACTGAAAATCTGTTTATAAATATCAGTGTCTTTTTGTCTTTTATTGTATGTTCATTTATAATAAGTATGCATTGTTTTAACATAACAATGCATAACTTACATGACTCTCTCATAAGCTTGATTGATATGATAAGCAAAAATATTGCAATCGGTAGAGAGCTGTAGTAGGACTGAAACAGGCACAGTATAAATTACACAAATATATAAAAAGTACACAGAAATAAATGCAGTACGCAGAAATAAAAAAAACACCTTCATTTGAAACCGTCATTTTTATTACCCGTGCAAAATTGGGCAATCTGCTTGTTTTATATAAAGCAAGAGAGGCTGCTACCTATTTGTAAAAATTCACAACAATAAAAAATCTAAAGAAGTTAGACCAATATAAAAAAAAAACATTTTTTATAATTAAAACACAAAATGAAACCAAAACTTCTGTTGATCACCAAAAAATACCAAATAGTGGATCCCTGGTCAAAGATTTTCAAAATCACACTGGCAAAACTGCTAGCAATTTCTTGTTAACTGTTTTTTTAATTATTTTTGACAAAGTTATTACTTACGCTGTTTTAATTAAAAAAGTTCACAGGTAAAAGTTTGTTATTTTGCTATTTTTAATTTTGTTCCAAAAACTTTGCAATTATTTTTTATAGATTGCGTTGTAACAAGCTAATTTTAGATATCAATAGCGATAGGGCAATAATTTAATTATGGTGCTATTGTTATTGCGATTCCTAATTTGAAGTAAACAGTTTCATGAGAATTATTCTATAGCGGGCCCTTGACTACTTCTGTTGGAAAGCTTACCTACAGTTTTTATGTTTGAAAAACCGACTCATTTAACTTTTTGTTGGTCATAGTTGCTTGTTCTTCTAATAGTTACTTTAAAAAACTCTCGCAGCAATGGTAAAATTTTCATGCTATTTGAGATTTGTTTGAGCCAACGTGTTATCGCTTCTCAACCTTTGCCTGTCATACATTTAGCCTGTAGTGTCTCGCTTATGATTATGTAACATCGCAGAACCACAAATTAAATATAGAGAACAAAGAAACTTATTCAGTACTGCTGGTCATCTGTAATAACAAGATTATAGCATTGGATGCTTTACACACCAAATCAAAGACAAATAAGATGCTTACTTCCATAAAATTTGTGCTCAATAGCATATACAATTTACAAATATTCAATGAGTTTATTATTTTCCATTTACTCCATTCTATAATATTCTATTGGCACAAGGCTTTATTGTTAATTAAAAATCAAGCAGATGCAGTGAGTGAGACATGTTTTTAATAAAATAGTAGCTTGTAAATTTCACAGACACTGCAAATAATTTGTCAATAATTTACCTAGGCGCGAGATTTTGAACTTCATTTGCAATATCACCCAGTTAGCCTCAAACAAAACAAATTGTATTTGTTTTGTATTAATGATACTCATGTTCGCATTCCCTTTAAATCAAATTGTTTTTACTATGCCAATCTTTTTAAGAAAATGCGTACTTATTTGCCAATATAAATAGCTTTCAAAATGCATCAAATTACTGTTCAGGCGCCAAAGAGTAATGTTATATGTTTTAAATAGAGAAAATAAAGTGAACCACCTGTAATAATCAAGCCAGATCATATTTTCAAAATATTACATCTGAATTGATGTTGCACACAAAGATCACTGTTATCATAAACTATACAGACATAGATCAATGTTGTCAAATATTTCCCATGGAAACATCCTATTTGACATTCGCAACAATTTTTTTATAGATTGCAGTGTAGCAAACTAATTTTAGATATCAATAGTGCAATAATTTACTTAGTGTTCTATTGTTATTGTGATTGCTAATTTGAACTAATCAGTTTTATGAGAATTATTTTATAACTGGTCATTGACAACTTCGGTTGTAAATTTTATCTACAGTTTCAATGTTTGGAAAACCCATCTAATTGTACTTTGTTTTACTGATAGTTGCTCTTTTTTCCATAATTACTTTGAAAAAGTCTCACGGCATTAGGGAAATTTTGATGCTGTTTGCGATTTGTCTGACCCAACATGTTATCGCTTCTCAATCTTTGCCTGTCATACCTTGAGCCTGTAGTGTCTTGCTTATGATTATGTAATATCGAAGAAGCAGAAGTTAAATCTGGAGAACAAAGAAACTTATTCAGTACTGCTGGTCATATACAATAACAAGATTATAACATTTGATGCTTTATACACCAATCAAAGACAAATCAAATGTTTACTCTCATAAAGTTTGCTCTTGCTAGCATATACAATTTACAAATATTTGATGAATTTAGTATTTTCTATCTACTTTGCTCTACAGTATTCTATTCTGCGCAAAGCTTTATGGTTAGCTAAAATTCAAGCAGACTCAGCAAGTGAGACATGTTGTAAATGCTATGGTGGCTTCAAAATCCCCAGACACTGCAAATAGTTTTTAAGAATCTACTCAGGTGCCAGGTTTTAAACTTTATTTGCAACATCACCTAGCTAGCCTCAAACAGGAAATATTACATTTGTTTTGGATTAACGATAGTCATGCTCACGTTCATTTCAGATCACATGATTTTCACTAAGCTCATTTTTTAAGGAAATGCGTACATATTTGCCTATCTAAACAGCTTTCGCAGTGCATCAAATCACTGCATAGTTTCCGAAGAGTTATCACATGCATCTTAAATAGAAAAAATGAAATGAACAAAAGCTAACAATCAAGACAAATCATATTTTTAAAATATTTCATCTAAATTGATGTTGTTCCCATAGACTACTATGATCATACGCTATACTGACATAGGGCAATATTGTCAAATGATTTATTTGATAACATTATGAAAAACAAAACGTAATATGGAACACAAATTAATTCTTTAATTGGACTATCAAATTTACAAAGAGTTGAACAGTTACATTTT
The DNA here is from genome assembly GCF_963576615.1 of Watersipora subatra. NCBI lineage: Eukaryota > Metazoa > Bryozoa > Gymnolaemata > Cheilostomatida > Watersiporidae > Watersipora > Watersipora subatra. Next base: position 9,246,609 of record NC_088715.1, on the reverse strand, counting down.
AAAACAAATATGAAGGGTATTTCTTATAAAACCTTTTTCAATTTCTCAAGAGAAATATAGTATTTTGACAATTTTAATGCAATTTAACCATGAGCAACTTATACCAGAAGAAAATTATGATAGACAATAGAATTATATCACCCAAACTATGGAAGGTTTGAAGTCATGTATTTACTGATTTGCTTTAGTTTTTAATTTAAATTGCAATTGGAAAAATCTTTTAAACCCAAAATGCATGATTCTCAAAGTTGAATGATGGAATATCACACTCACAAAGTTTTTTTTCTTTTGCATCACATTAGATAGTTCGGTTGATGTACCGGCTTGCACAGCAAGAACTTTAATAGTGAGTGATTATTGCAAAGTTGTTTTCTAGTGTCGTTGTTTTTGTAATAATTTTTGTTTAATATCCGTCGTTTTGGTATACTTTCAGTATTGGTAGAGAATCTCCTGAACCAAGTAAATATTATTACTTCCCACTTATTTTCTGCTAAACATTAAGCAGCAAGGGTCCAGGTAATCATGATGCAACATCAAACAGCAACAAGATCTATTAATAGAACAAAGGAAATTATGCAATACAGTTACTTGCAGGCAATAATAAGATCATATGGTTTGCGACTTTTACACAGTCTCTCATTCAGAGAAGAATATTTTTCTTTAAAGATATGCTCTCCATAACATACTACACTTAAAAATATTTAACGGTTTTAATTACAATGCTAATTTTATATGAAGCAAGAGAGGCTGATAATTGCTTATAAAATTCACAATAATAAAAAGTCTGCAGGAATGATACCAATTTGCAAAAATATTTCTGATAATTTTGACACGAAGTTAAACAAAAACTTGTGTTGAGCACCAATAATTACCAACTGGTAGATCCCTTGTTGAAAATTCGCAAAAGCACACTTGCAACATTGCCTGAAGATCCTTGTCAACTGTTTGTTATTACTGCTGACAAAGTTATTACTTTTGGTCTTTTACTCAAGGAAGGTCACAAGCCAAAACTCCTGTTTTGTCAATTTGTAATTTTGTTTGAAAAACTAAACAAGTCTTTTTAGAAATTGCATTGTAACAAAATAATTTTAGATATCAATAGCAATAGTGCAATAACCTACTCATTGTTCTATTGTGATTGCTAATTTGAACTAAACATCTTTTTTCAGATTTATTCTATAGCTGGCCATTGACTACCTTTGTTGAAAAGCTTACCTATAGTTTTAAAGATTGGAAAACTCATCTCACTTTACTTTGCGTAGCTCATACATGTATATAGCCACCCCTTTTTATTAATAATTGCTTTGAAAAAGTCTCACAGCATTGATAAACTTTCTGCGCTGTTTGAGAGTTTTCTGAGCCAACATGTTTATGACTGTTGAAACTTTGCCTGTCATACATTGAACATGTCTTGTTCTGCTTATGGTTATGTAATATTAAAGAAGGATCAAACTTAGGGAACAAACAGACTTATTCAATACTGCAATCAGTAAAGTTCAGCGCTGCTCACGCACAATGACAAGATTATAACATTTTCTGCTTGTACACTAAATCAAAGACAAATAAGATCCTAAACTCTTATAAAGTTTGTGCTCAATAGCATAGACACTTTACAAATATTAAATGAACTTGGCATTTTCTGTCTACGCAGTTCTATAATATTCTATTCTGTGCGCGGCTTTATGGTTAGCTAAAAACCAAGCAGATTCAGTGAGTGAGACATGTTGTTAATGAAGTGGTAGCTTGTAAATCTCGCAGTCACTGCAAATAATTTGACGAAAATCTACCTAGGCACAAGATTTAAAACTTTATTTGCAACATCAGATGGTCATGCTCATTTTTATTTTATATCACATGGGTTCCACTATGCCCATTTCTTTTAAAGACATGCATACATATTTGCCAATCTAAACAGCTTTCACAATCCATCAACTTACTGCACAGTTGCCAAAGAGTTATGCCATGCGTTTTGAATCGAAAAAGTAAAGTGAACAACAGTTAACGGTAAAGACGAATCACTTTTTCAAAATATTTCATATTATTGGATGTTGCTCACATAGATGATTATTATCATAAAAAATACTGACTTAATAAAATATTGCCAAAGGTTTCACGTTGAAATGTTATACTTAAAAATTTATTAAATACTTAAAGAATTTGATAGTTACTGTCTATTTTTATTTTTAAAAACTTCAATATGAATTAAAAGCCAAACAGGCATAGCAAGTGAAATGTGTTTGACAGGTTGTATTTTGTTTCACAGATTCTGAAGATAAATAATTCTAGCAAATACCTACTTAGCGGACAGCAAATCACCTTTAGTTGCAATATTGTCTTTTAGCTGTACACAAATTATATTATATTTGTATTGCATTAGTGTTGTTGTCTTGTGTATGTGTGCCAATTATATGCTCAATAATTTCTATCATGCAAATATTTGAAAGAAAATAAATATTTTTTAATACACCTAATAATTTTCGTACAAGAATTGGTAAAAATCCCAAACTAATAATAGGTTAAATGTCATACACACCCATGATAATAATTCCAAAACCGAAATGAGGATATATTATTGCAATGCTATTTCTATTATTTGGTTAAACTAATGTTTGCAAAATTAATTGTTGAAACAACAAACACACCTCTAATTTCTCAATGTTTCATGAATTTTTTATGGATGAAAGTATACTTAATTAATTCATTAATATTCTAAAAGTAATATTTGTATTTTAATTAACGGTTTTGATAATATTCGTAGTTAATGAAACAGCATTGAGAAATTTTATGACTGTATGTACAGTTATGATATTTGCTTTATGTTTTTAAACCAATGGCCATACAAGTAAATGTTCATGCACTGATATTTTTACCATCAATTTGGGAACATCTTATTACAAATGTTTTGAGATTGGTGGCGACTAATTGTGCTCTTATAATCATTGTGTAATGTTCCAAACTAATGGTTGTAATATAATAAGTATTTGTTGTGGTATTCATCTTTCCAAATTAGAGATATTTTATTCTTTGTCATCAAATGTAACAACAAACTGAAGGAAACTTTTTGTAACATCCTTGATATGAATTAATACTATGTATGCACTAGTAAATTTTGACAATTATTTCAAACCGATGGTTAAAAGATCACGCAAACTCGTGGTTATATTTGAAGCTTCAAATTGGCAACAACATAGCACAATGGCGTTGAGATGCTATATCACTCAAACTGCTTTTGTAATAATTGCTCAATATCCCGAGCAAATGGTTAAAAAGTCATACAAGCTTTGTGGAGATAATGAAGCGAGCATTAGGGACATTTTATTACAGATACTTTGAGCTGTTGTACGACTGTGAGCGGAGTTGCATATCGGCCAACTTCCCAGAATAGTTACATAATTATAAAAACTCGTGATGGTATTTTAGCATCTATTTGGGGACATCTTGTCACAATAGCTATGAGATGCTTGATCACTGTGTGTAGATTGGTAATAATTGATCAATGTTTCAAACTAATGGAAGCAAAATCATTCACAGTTGCAATGTTAGTTTTAGCACAAAATTGGTGAAGTCTTCTCACACATTCGCTTTAAGATGGTTGGCGAATAAGTGTGCACTTACAATTATAGATCAATTTTTTCAAGCTAATGGTTCAAATATAACTAAAACTTGCTGTGATATTTGTGCCATTAAATTAGAGAGATTTTCCCACAGCCCAGATGCTTTGAAATGATTAGTGACTGTAAGTGAACTTACAAAAATTTGTAAAGTCATATGCATATGTGATAATAGTTCTGTGATCAAATTGAGACATCTTGGCATGATGAATTTAAATGGCTTAAAACTGCACATTATTTTATCATAATTGGTTAATGCGACCATACAAATGTTTAAAATAGCGTAAACATGTCTGAGATATTTGGCTGTCAAATAACGGCCATTTTACAGCAACGGTTTTTAGATTGTTCATGACTGTGATTTCACACATAATAATTGTTCTATGTCCCCAAATATACGGTTAAAATATCACACACACACACACACATGTGAGAATAATTTTACCATCAAATTGGGGACATTTTGTTGCAATAGTGTTGACATTGTCTATGACTGACTGTGTTCTTTTGTTCTAATTGGTCAATGTGCTCAGAAAACTGCTTAAAAAGCATATTCATTGGAGTTGATATTTTGGCATTAAATTTGGAACATCGAGCAGCAATGGTATTAGGAATGATGATGGCTGTGATTTCAAATAAATTAATCAGTCAATGTCCCCAAATTAATGGTTAAAATATCATACACACCTGTGAGAATAATTTTACAATCAAATTGGGGACATATTGTTGCAATGGAGTTGGCATATTCCATGACTGACTGAGTTATTTTGTTATAATTGTTCAATGTGCTCGGGAAACTGCTTAAGAAGCATATTCATCAAGGTTGATATTTTGGCATTAAATTTGGAACATCTTGCAGCAATGGTATTAGGAATAATCATGACTGTGATCTCAAATAAGATAATCAGTCAATGTCCCCAAATCAATGGTAAAAATATCATACACACATGTGAGAATAATTTTACAATCAAATTGGCGACATATTGTTGCAATGGTGTTGACATACTCTATGAATGACTGTGCTCTTTTGTTATAATTGGTCAATGTGCTCAGGAAACTGCTTAAGAAGTATATTCATTAGCGTTAATATTTTGGCATTAAATTTGGAACATCGAGCAGCAATGGTATTAGGAATGATGTTGACTGTGATATCAAATAAAATAATCAGTAAGTGTCCCCAAATCAATGGTAAAAATATCATACACACCTGCGATAATTTTTCTACAACCAATATTGGGATATATTTTCATGATAATATTTCTACTAATTTGTTAAACTAATGGTTACAAACTTGCTGATTAAAATACCAAACATTCCCTTGTGTTCATATTGACCTCTAAATAGTTGATGGTGAAAAGTACAGACTCCCTATTAGACTAGCATTGAGCGAATTTATGATATCGTGTGCACTCGTAATAGTTTGTCAATTGTACCTAAATAACTAAATAACACGCATACTAATACAAACACACTTTTCTTTTATGTTTACATCATACATCAGAAAGATTGTATGACAACATATTTGAAACTATTTTTTACGGTTTGCAGTTACAATAACTGGCCAATTACTTCAAAAAACATGGACTGTAGTATCATACATAATTTGGATGACGTACACGCCTTCAAATGGAACAAAGTTTATTTCAATAGTACCGAGATAGCTCAAATCAGTGTGTGCAGTGATAGTAGTTATTTAACACTCCCAAGCTAATGGTTAAAATATTTTGCATACTTTTGGTCATATCTGCACTAAAAATTGAGTCAATCTTGTTATTAAATATTTGAATAGATTACAATTAAATGTATGGTTTTTGCAAAGATGGGCAACTCAATATATTTTTAAGAAAATGTAATAGAAAGAAAATTTTTGGTACGGATAACACGTTTTATCAAACATAATGATATTTTTATAAGGTAAAAGTTATTGGGCTTACATTAGGCATATTGGAGATACCAATGCTTCATTTCCAAAGCTTGATTCTAATATGTCTCCGCCTATGCTTGGCTTATCATGCATGGCTTACAAACAGAAGAATTGCACAAAAGTTTAAATTAAAAGTGGTAATCATCGTGTGCAACCTAACAGAAAAGAATGACTAAAATTGACTGTATCCAAATTTATTTGACTTCCTGATTTAAAAAAAATTACTCACATCTGCTTGCCTGGTTATTTTTACTTTTGTTCAAAAAGTTAACTCATGATCGTGCAATGTAAATTTTCTGATAGCTGCTTTTGGTAGTGATAAAATGAGATGTAGCAAAATACTTTATCGATTATAGTAATTAAATTTGTTGCCTATTCAGGGCTTAAGAGTTCTATGAAAACTATGTTAAAATGTTTACCTTGAACATACTCGCATTAAATGTTGAAAAGTCTTAAATCTAGATAGACATCAGCCTGCAACCCACGCCTGGCTGTTTGCAATTCAAAACCTTAACTTGAACAGATCACCGTAAATTCTGTGAAGCACTTGATTACACTGAATTTATTACTAAATATAAAAGTCTAAGGTCGATTCAACCTTTGCGCACCACACATGTGTAGAATTAGTACTTTAAATAGGTTTAATAAAGAACTATTAAACTTCTAAGTTGACATTTGGGGAAAAATTAAGTGATGGATAACTTTTACAAGCACATTTACGAAAGTGTGGGAAAAGTATCACATACCGACAACTCCAAAATGGTTGAAAAAAACAAAAATAAGCCAGAGTTATCTTCTCTACGCAAAAGTCCCCGTTTATTAGATAAAAAATTCATACATGTGTGTGATGTGATGTCCCCAAAGTTAGCGTTAAATTCTCATGAGCTATATCTAAAAAACGGATAAGATGACAGCTCCAAAAATCAGTGCATTTGTAAACCCAACAAAAAATGTTTTCATATGTTATTTTTTAAAGCTCTTAATGATAGATGAAAATTATCCTCAAAGTGATGGTAAAAATATCGCGTCCCCAATTGCATGCGTTTACAAGACGGTGTGCGTGCGTGCGTGCGTGTGTGTGTGCGCGCGCGCGCGAGTGTGTGTGTCTGAGCATGTGTGATGATTGGGGGGGTGTGTGTATGCGCACACATTTAAGGGTAGGTATGCACTGTAGTATGCACCATGTAGTGTGCACCCTATAGTATGCACTTTGTGCGTGTGTGCGTACACCATAGATATATAAACCTAGATTGGCAAATAGGTAAACAGCCTGTCAGACTTAAATAGCACGTAACGTAACGTCATTGTATTGTACCTCATGCTTGACTGCACTGCTATTAACAATGGAGCTCATCAGGAGAAGATGACAAAATAACATTTATTTTCACATTAAAACCTGCTTGGATACAAAATCTAGTAAACTAAAGCAATTCTGTGATAATATTTAATAACCGCCATAGATTAAAAGTATAAAAGCTATGAAATGTTGCACACAAATCATGAGTCATCAGGGCTTTATTTGCCACCCTCTCCTATCCCCATTCTCTCTTTTCCCCTTCTCCAAAGAAGATGTGAGAAAAGGAAAAGAGACAAGTGGGAAAAGTGAGAGGGGGGCAAATAGCCCACCCACCCAAAGCGCCAGACCCTGGCTAGGTGAATAGACTCATATCATGCTGAACTAAACATGACTAAATATGATGAGTATGCAAGTATGTCTTAAGTCAAAAATGAGACAGAATGATTATTTTACAGTTAGCTATGTAGATGGCTAGGCCACCAAAGCTGAAGTGTAATGATTGTATCACTAGCATCGTGGATGTTACCAACTATGATGTAAACCAAGCAACGAATTCCTAATCACAGTTAATAATCGTGGTGGCTTGACTTTGTCTTCGCCTCCGGTGATTGAGGTTTGCAACCACAGTGAGAAAGCGATGAGAGTGTTGCTTAATAAAACTGGATTGGTGAAAAACTTTTCCCGGCTAGCACTAATTGCCACCATGGAGAAGTTGGTGAAATTCAACATCATGCTATTGTTTAAGTGTAATCATAAAGCTAGTAGCCTAGCTTGATATCACCTGTTAAAAAACTCGCCTAATAGATGGGTTAATTATGCATAACCAGAGCTGTATTGCCAGGTAGATTTTTTGTATCTCGTATTCTCATGTCTCGAATCAATTCCATTGAACTCAATATTAAGAGCTAGTCAAAAAACTCTATTTGCCACACTGATAAATTACAATATTAGCGCGTTAACCCTTTGTCAGACCAAGGGTTAATTTTATTTAGCTCTTTATTTTCAGAGGGGATCCGGTGGGTAAATCGATTTTTAAAAAGTTGATAGCAGTAGCCAATGTGAATATGAGCAAGATTCAAACAGCCTCGTGGCTATGAATATTATTTCAGTCAAGTTTTGGCATATTTATTTCTTCGAAGCATTTATATCGACATAAAGTTTTGTTGATTTTAATCTTGAAACATCTTAGCAGTCAGATCACCTCAAACATCAAAAACAATTGTAAATGCTAGAAAAATCCTTTTTCTTTCTGATAGAATCAACAAAAATGTGGTGCAAGTACGTCTTTAGAACTTTTGTAAATTTACCTAGGAGTTGTCTTCCCACTATGAAGTGATTACCATATTGATTATATAAAAGTAATTTACAAACCAGGTTTCTACGTTCATTTGATCTATATTCAAAATCAAATTATTCTTAAGTATTATAAACAGTCAATCCTGTTGCTAAATTAGGGATATTACAGTATTGGTACTCAAGATAATAATCTACTTTGAATCTAGTAAAAACTTGCTAAAAACGGCAAGCTTGAGACTACTGTAACTGACATGCTATTTGGAACAAATTAGTTGAACTATAGTTGAGTTAATTAGTTGAACCTTAGCCAATGTTCTTTGACACTCGTAACGATTCTAAAGGTTATGCATGTGGCACTCCTAATTTGAAGGTATAGTATGAATGGAGTTTAATCAACACAATCTACTATTTACAGCATTGTTCAATTTAGTAAATTCCTTTGAACCAAGGGGTTTTATATAGATAGAAAACATAGAAAAATAGCCAAAAAAAGAGCGCATATGTTTTTAATTATCTGCCTCATCTGCTTTATTTAAATTGAGCAAAGCCCAAGGAGATGATGAAGTCATTTCTTTAATAAGCCAATAATGAAATGAGTAAGCTGAGTGATTGACATGTCAGGCAGGTGATTTTGGCTGCTACACATCGCAAGAAATACACAGACACCATTTAGAAAACTTTTGCAAATTTAATGTGTAGAACCTTCTATGCTGGTCACATACTAATTCTATTAATATTTTGTGAGGTCTCAGGATCAGTCGATCACACTGAGTAAACTTGCAGGATAAGACAACTCTTGCCTATCACAATTGTTATTTTCCATTTACAATTTTCTTTTTATAACTTTTAAAAACAAATTTGTATAATTTATGTTTTATTTTTATTGTTCATTCCATTTATATTTCTTTGAACTCTTTTGAATTAAGGTGTCTTAAAGCTGACCAGGCTTTCAAAGGTCACTTTGAAGGTCATTAAAATTTATATCATCATAATGCTGCTTATACATTTAATAAACAAACAGCCCGATCATTCTGTGAAGAGCAACTTTAAGTACTTTGTTGAGTTTTAAAAGACCAACAATTAACATTTATGTAAGCCAAGTGACCCGCCAGCTCACTCGGCACCCGCCGACTCCGCCGCCGCAACTGACCCCCCTGTGGCAGGGACTAGATCAGGGCGTGCAGTTGTTAAACCAGTTCGATATCGCGACTAGGGGAAGGATGTAACATTCTATGTATATTCTATGCATCCGTGCCTTCTAACTCTACTAATCATGTGGCTCTAATTATAATATTATGTGTTAGCTTCATCAGCTTTGTATAATATTATGAGTTAGCTTTATCAGCTTTGTATTATACTGTGTGTTAGCTTTATCAGCTTTGCTTTATCAGCTTTGTTGGTAACTACATGTCTTGTACTGAAACTTTCTTTTCTGGTCTATACCTGTGAACAATAAACTGCGTTTCAATTCTCCAAGCAATATTCCTTACTTGAGCAACTTAGAACCAACATATTACAGTTATGTCTAAAATGAATAGGCAATTGAATCTCCTTTCTGCAGGCATTGTTGTCATCAAAGGGCTTAGTAGTTCATGTTTTTGTAGGCAATATAGGTTCTCATGTAGATAATTTTGCACGGCTGATTTCTGACAGTACCGCATCTCGTGTCTTGCAGACAGTCTGTATCCTGTTACAGCCGATAACTAGCGCAGCGTAATAACATTTATTGTCATATTTGGTAAGTTATTTGTGAGATGTAAGGATTAAAGGCATTATTTCTTTTAAGATGTAGTGAGGCTGCTATTATCATTATGCCTGGTCTGTAGGTGGTACAGATAGCCCAGCATAATAATTAGCCCTATCAAGCGTAGCTCCTTATCCTGATAAACAACATCGGATTTGCGCGCCACGCCTACTTGTGCGTTTTCTAATGCGCTTCGCTTGAACAACACCTTAAATTGCAAGCGTATTTGACAAAGTACAGCAGCGTATTGGTAATTCCAATATTAATTAAACAATGCGCTAAGGCTGAAGTTCCGCTTGATTACCTGGCAACGCAACAATCCCGTTCGTAACGAAGCTGGTGGTATCTTAGAGTTATTACACATTCGGTAAGCAGATATTTAAGCTTTTATTTGATTTTGACGAGTTTAACAGAAATGAGGCAGTTTGCATCGCAAACTTGGCATAATTGTATGCCTAACAACAATACTTTTTACCCCGATGTCTTATTAAAGAATAAGCTTATTTATTCACTTACTTACTGCGAGGAAAATAGACGACGATTTCATTAATTTTAAGATATGTCTGCAGTTTTTTTACATGAAAGAAAAAACTGCAATTCAAAAGGCTGCATATCTTGTTTTTTTTAACTATAAATTTTTATAACTAATTGAACAATATAAACCGTAATGAAGTGTTTATATCGCTAACAATGCGTCAACGTGCTGGATCAAAATTAATATTTTGTTCCCATTCCATTTGCGACGAAAAATCATTACCGTGTGAATTCATGTGTGTTACAAACACGTGTGTTTAAACAAGTTATAACTAAACTTAGCACCTAAAAAGTTAAAAAAAAAGCAACGCCATGTTTTACAAAATGGATTACCACAAAAGAAGTTTCATGAAATGTCACACATGCTTCAATGAATGAGTTTTTATTTAATAGCTAATAATTCTATTCTATCTTTATGTAGTTTTTGATTGTTTGATTACAAGCATTTTCTTGTTTTTATTTAGTTAATAAACAAAGAATCCTAAAGTACAGCATTTATTTAGTTATTAATTTAGTAGCGATTAATAAACTATGTTATGGTGCTAATTTAATTTTCTAATCCTTCTTCATGCAGCCTGACATTACAGACAATGATAAATTGTGCTGGTGAGATGCACTATATAACTTGAGTTAGTACTGTTTAGACCCATAAAAAGAATGATATTAAAAGTTATTAATTGTTTCGCAGCCTGAAGTTACAGACAATAAACTGCACTGTTGAGATAAGAGATTGCTTTGAAATTGAATAAAGTTTATTGCTGCTAAAATGCTCAGAAGAAAAATATGTGCGCAGACTTGCCCAAAATGATGTATGTAGGGAGACAACCTGTCTCTTTTTCTCTTATTCAAATTGGCCATTGCGGTGAAAGTCGAGTCATATGTGGCTGTCTCAGCATAAGTTTAATGACGTATTTCTTCATGATTGATAGAATAACATTTTTAGTTTAGCTATAAATATATTGCTACAAATGTCTCTAATAAGGTAATTGAAATTTGTCCCAATAATTTTTCTAAATGTTGTGTAAACATTTGAGCACCGACTGCAATTCTGCCAGTTTATGGTAATTAGGTCATCGGGTAAACCTAGTTCATCGAAGCCTTTGTATCAGCAAAGTTCTCAGTTGCTATTCAAACTGAAAACTTGTTAGTAGATGAAATAAGCAAGTCGCATCTTAGAAACTATTATATTTGTATATAGCTGAAACCAACTACTTTCCTAAAAATACATACATATTCAACATTATCTAGTCATTATTGGTATCAGTTTGAAATAATAAAGGCAATAATCTATTCTACGATACACTTGGGCTAACTTCCTTGTCGCTTACAAAAGCTGAAATATATTAATCCATAACAGTTGAATATCCGATCTTATGCATAGTATTAATCCAGTGAGTAGAGAGTCCTAACAACAGTGTAATAATCATGTATTCTAATACAGACACTGTTAATATCACATTTATTATTTTATCAAAACTCATCACCACTAGTCAAATCTATGAAAAAACTATTTCAGTTTCGTTATATTACATACACCATGAACTATTAATAATTTCCTTCTAATGTTTATATATTTATCTGCTGGTTGCTGTCTGACAAGAGAAACTTATTTAAGGACTAAACAATTATTATACCACCTAGATTAAATGAACAAAAACATTCTGTCTCTGATAGAGGGCTCGTTCCAATAGCCATTCACCATAGTAATGGTTGCAATGGAACACGCTTAAATTGGTGAGAGGAATGGCAGGGCATGCCTGACATGAGTTTCACAGTGTCAATTACATAACATGATAACAATGATTCCATAATAGGCCTAATGATGTGGTGTGAAGTTTACATTGCTTGTGATTGTTAAAAGTGGACAAACACGTGGACAATATTTTAGGGGTACGTTTCTCTCCAGTATCGGCTCAACCAAATTTACAAATAATTTAAATAACTCATTGCTAAGAGAGAGATACATGCCTTTCCAGATTATGATGTTATGATTTATAATAACTTGATAACTTCCATGCTACGGAATAGAGTTCATCGCTACACTGGCAAGTTATTTGCAGCCAGATGTAATACATTTGTGTAATAAATAATGTAATTTACTAATTGTTTCCTAATGCTGCTTGCTAGGCTATGAAATGCCACTCAAAGTTTGAAAGTGCATCTAACTTTGTAATTGGTTCAAACCAAATGCTTTCACAAATTTTGTTATAGATTTCACCTGAAAGTTTCAGCCATGATGCTGTACTTCTATATATGTAGTAAGATGAATCTCAGACATGTACATTTTATTTCTAGATTATAATGGCTGAGGTTGTAGCGGATGTTGAGTGTGAATTTTGCTGTCGCAAAAGTGACACGATTATCAACCCCAAAGTATTACCATGCAGTCATGTTCACTGTATGACCTGTTTGACCACATACTATGAGAGCAAGCACCTGCTGCTGTGTGGAAACGCTGGATGCGGGTGAGTGATACTATTTGTGGGTTAAACTTAGATCATATAATAGTGCAGATAGCCTGGGCTGTGATGCATTAAAACTGTATTGCACCTTTGCAGCGCAGTATACAGTAACTTTGCAATCAATTACAACTTTCTAATGCGCAGCTGAAACCTATTGCTACTAGAACTGCATTCTCGCTACAAATTTCTTTCTGAGATCCATTGGAGATTTACTTCCATGATGCACATGAAAGGGAACCTAGCAATTTATGTGCACCGCACATGTACATTCTTCAAAATCTGAAACTACATATGTACTGCAGCTGTACTTTAGTATAGGGTTTGATACTATGGATCAGCTTACACTGCTGACTTTCTAAGTGTTTATACTGCACTGTACAAAATTTTCCTCTGCTGGGTTTAGTAAGATAAAATGTCCAGAAGAAATAAAATGTGCTAAATGAAGTCACCAGTTGCTATTATTGCTATAGTTGATATCGTCTACACTGCTCAGAGTTGCTCAAGTTTCAGAGTTACAAGTCTCTATTCTGTCAGTCTATTTGCACTTATGAACGTCATAACTACACTCTCACTCTATCTGAGCATTTTACGGTGATCAAATTTCGTCGATTTTAATTTTGAAACATTATTGAAGTCATTTCACCTGAAACATAAATAATTATTGTAGATGATAAAACATTCTGATAGTTTCTGATAAAATCCACCAAAATTTTGTGCCAATTTATCTTTAAGTTAAACTATCTTGTTCAGTTTAAAGACAACATTAATACTCCGGTGATTTATAATCTGTATGCTTGTCTCAAATGGTATTCAAGAAGTGTTAAATTTTTAAATTAAAATAAAATAAATTAATTGAATTTATTTAAATAGCCAAGTGTTCGAGATGCCACCAGACAATCTCCAATCCTATGACTTGGGTACAGACAAGACACTCTGTGAAGTTTGTCTAAAGAAGAGCTCACCAAGACAGAAAGCTATCAGTTATTGTACTTACTGCTGTAAGAAGTTCTGCCCTGCTCATTTGGAGGTACGAGTGTTTCCTTTTTAGATCTGTAAGATCATCATTTAAATAGGTTGTCATCTCTGGTTCTGTATGAAGTTGTTCACGTAAATTATTAATAAAAATTGATCTGATGTTGGTAATCAGACTCTACATAGAATGATCCAGCTACAAAACGGTACAATGGGAAGGTACTATAAAATTGCAGTAAAAAATTACTTTCTCGTCAGGAACAAATGTTACGCTTGTTTTTATTTTAGGCTAGACCTTTTTTCCGAAACCAATACTGTTTCTAAAGGAACTTAAAAGGTGGTAATAATCTCTAATACTTTGTAATTTCAACTATGGTGACTTCGGTCTATTGTGGGTTTTACGGTCATTAAAGGTTTTTCATTTTAATAACAATGATAATTGTGTCATGATCACAGAAACCATGGTTAAGTCGGGATTGTAAGATTTGGAGTTATTTATACTAGCGGAAGGAAAAAATTCTCACAGTTATTTTGCGAAAAAAATCTTGATTCTAGCTTACTTACAACAGATTTTATGGTCAATAAACGGAATGCACGTTTACCATTAGTGTGAAAACATGGTTCCGAGAAAACGGGTGGTAAAGTTGGAGAAACGACAACCAATGCACAATTTTGTTTACATTTCAAAACATCATAGCAACCAATATCAACAATTTGTGATATTCGTCTAGATTACTATATCTATATCCAAAACATTAAGCTGAGTTTAAAAATCTAAGCAGATTTTAGCTGGTTGTCGTAGAAATAGCTGTATATCTATAGGAAATTTTATTTCTTAACTTTGCAGATTTTAAAAACGGCTTGGCATTTCCCTGATTTTAGGCACAGACGCAGTATGATCAACAAAAGCTTAAAAAATAATAACAGTAGCATGTTGCGCATCATCAGTCACTATATAATTGGATGTTGTAAATTCGAATAATTATTCTTATAACTAAATCCTATATTAATCTTATAAAATTGCATAATTATTCTTATATTTTAATAGTGTAATCATCTTGTAAAAATCATTAGGAATATATAATTGCCATTCCTTTTACTCTCACTGCTTTTGACATCAGTTAGAATGCCAATGTAGGCTACTCATTATAAGTGTCCAAATTGTCAGACTTATCTTTAAAGGTTCACTTGCAACAAAATTCACTCTACAGTTATTTGGTATCAAAAGATTCACCATGTCTTACTCTGTTGTGTTTTAAATGCCAAGTATGTGGAAATGTGATTACAAGCTATTAAAAGCTCAAAAACGAAAAGCGGCCATATATTAGAATCTCTTCATTTCGATGACGTAACCACGAAATTTGGTTTTCGTCTTGTCACGTATGTTCTCACGTGAATTGAAAGGCCAATACAAAGCTCAATATAAAACTTATCGTAGTACTAGTTTATGACAAACACTTCGGGTTTTACCAAAGACCCTGTATCAAATATAGATGCTTGCTACTTTACAGTTTTGTTTCGATATTATTCAACCGTCAAGCCGTTCTCTGATCATGTGACCCAACATTTCGCCAATAATTTTTGCAGCACTTTTCGTTTACCACAGGTGACCAACAGGCTCGTTCTGATTATCAGACAATGATATGCACTCCTTCGAGCTGAGGTCACAAATTTTAATGATTTTTACGGTAATTTATAAGATAGCAGTGCTAAAAATGACAGCATTACTATGACGATAAAACAGACGCGTAAGAACAATAGACATAGTTTTATAGAATGTGTGAAGTATATTTGTAAAAATATTTCGACGAATAACGTTGCAAGAAAGTGTAAACAGAAACCATCTCTCACAACTACATCAAATTTGAGCCGTTTTTGAAAGGGTCTCATGTGGCTGCAATTTTCTGTTCGTTTTTGGGCTTTTAAGAGCTTGTAATCACCTTTTCACATATTTTGCACCCACAACACACCAGAGTAAGACATGGTGAATCTTCTTATACCAAATAACGATATTGTGAAGTTTGTTGCAAGTCACCCTTTAAAATTGTCAAAAAAGAAACAATTACGTTCATTGGACGCCATTTTCCGGTACTTCCTGTTTAGCATTGCAACGGTTTTAAGGGTTTTTTTAGGGTTAAAGACTTTTATTGGCTAAACTGATTTCAGATTCAGAAAAATCACTCTTTGGTTGGTTCAGATGTACGTGTTACAAAAATCGTTACCAATATTATAAATTCAGTTAGTGTAACTTTAAATTCGGATAACTCCACTTCATGATTTGCGACTTTACCATGGTTTCTGTGATCGTGACCCAATTTACCTACTAAAGCCGTAATTGATTTATTGTTTTGAAATGATAACTTACTGAGCCAGTATGGTGTACAGCAAGACAACATACATGTACTTTAGTCTAGGTCTGAATAACTAGCAATTGAGTGTTGGCAAATTAAGAATTGTCTGTGTCTCTAATCACTATTCTTTTGCTGAAACCAACCTGATATGACTATGTTATAAATAGCTTTATTATTGTTATGTATGCTTTTTACCGATGACATGTTTTGAAATGTTCTAAAATTAAAAACATGAGATAACAGTCAAAAGTCACAGTTTTGTGCTGCTTTTATGTTTCAGGGTCATGATGAAATGCTGGAGGAGCATCATAAGATAACAATACTTGAGTACGTGACTCAACAACAAAAAGCTAAAGTCAGCAGCTGCCCCAAGCATAAAGACCAACAATATGTTCTTGGGTGTGGAGTCTGCTATGTGCTCAGCTGCCTGAAGTGTGTTCCTAACTTGCCAACTTGTGACACTGGTATGTAGGGTTATTGCAGGTGTGCGTGTAGGTCTCCAAACATATTAGATTTGTTAAAGACAAGATATTAGTTTTAGTATGATATATCATAACATCAATTGACTCGTGATGATATTATCAGCTAGACTTTTTTCAGTGTAACATGTTCAAGTTGTATCAATGTATCTAATTTTGAGTCGAGTGTGAGTATTTTGTATTTTTCATTTTGTTTGCAACTAATACAAGTAATGCATCAATAACTGCCTAAATGTTTCTACTAATCCCCACAGTCATTATTTGTAATGAGTGATTGTTTTATGTAAAGTTATTTTTTTATTTAGGTTCTACACACTCTTTGCTTCCATTAGAGGACCTGGCATCAGGTCTTCTTACAGGCACGATATCTGCTGAGAGTTCAGCTAGGGATGAGCAGTTTGAAGCGCTGTTCAAGCAGATATCTAAGATGGTCTCTGAATATGACAGTGAGACTGAAGATATGCTTAATATAATTCATCAGAAGAGAGATGAGCAGGTGGGGAATTAGGACGGTCTATGTTTGTGTTCAATTATTTTCTGCACCTTTTTATTTGCATTTTCAACTCAATAATTTTTGTTTCCTACGTTATACATCAATAATAAAATAGTCAGAGATCTAGAACTATTTGTAATTAAAAGCTGGTTCAATACAGAAGTTTCACAATGACATATTCTCTATTTCAAGGGAGCAAAGCTAGCTGATGTATGGATGACCGACATCATATATCTAAAATATTTTCTTGTATGGCGATGCTGACCTTGAACTTTAATGTTGGCAGATTTGAAATCTAACTTAAGATTTTGAAATTTGAAGACGGTATCCCAACTCTCGTCTTTACTACTTTCAAAGGGAAAAAACCTAGACTTAACTTTTTCATCAAGTGGCCGAACAGTAACTGTAGCACTACTGGTTTGTATCGACAAATATTGACAAAACAAGCAGTACTTGTTTGTATCAGCAGATTATTTTTCATTTCTCTCAGTTTAACTTAGCTTATGGTCTATAGCTATGGTAATTCAACAATGATGTATGTGAATGCACCACTAAAATAGCAAATTAAATTCATATATTTAATTTTTCTAGAAAGCATGGTCTATTAGCCAAATTAGAAACAACCAAAGCTTTCTGTTCTGTCAGAAATAAAATGAACCAAAAGATTTATTTTTTCTACTTTCTTTTTTTGCTATACCCGAAAGTGCAATGTCTGCCTAACTCTGCGTTTAATGTTAGGTTAAAATGTAGTCTGTTACGAGACTAAAACTCATGTCTGTGAAATTCAGTATAGTACATCAACACTCTGACATCCGCACCGATCAATCATCTTATAGCATTTCTGAAAGATCGTACCTATTCCCTGAACCTTATTAACACACGATCTCACACAGTAAATTAAATCTTAAATATATCTTTAGACATAACTGGGTAATTTATTTCTATATTCTTGCTGATGGTTTTTATAACACCACAATTATATATTAAATTGTGATGTTATAGTTACCGCTGTGCATACGGCTGATATTATCAAGGTGACTATAACAATAATGCATCACAATTATATATTCAATTGTGATGCTATAGTTACCACTGTGCATACTGTTGATATTATCAAGGTGACCATAACAATAATGCATCACAGTTATATATTCAATTGTGATGCTATAGTTACCACTGTCTATACAGTTGGTATTGTCAAGGTGACCATAACAATAATGCATCATAATTATATATTAAATTGTGATGCTATAGTTACCACTGTGCATACGGCTGATATTACCAAGGTGACTATAACAATAATGCATCACAATTATATATTCAATTGTGATGCTATAGTTACCACCATCTATACGGTTGGTATTATCAAGGTGACCATAACAATAATGCATCATAATTATTGAGCAGATTATTATGAAAATTATGCTTATGCTCATCGCTGGATCAATCATTTTTTATTTTACCGTTTTGAATGTCGAGCCAATGTTGACTGGTTTTTCCAACTTTTATTCTTTTCCAGGGAGGTGTGATTTGTTTAGCCTTTAGGGCAAAGCAACGCCTCTCGGGTAATCGTTTCATATTGTAAATCATTGACCAATATTTTGTGGATGATATTTAAAACTTACTAGTGTTAATGTCTTATGTTTAACGTTACTAGGCGACAGCTTTATAAACGTCTACCGAAAGCGACATAAATTTCGTTTCCCCACGCAACCGGTGAACAACATTTTGGTTGTTTACCCAGCCAAAGGGCTAAAATTTTAAACTGGTTGAGCAGAAAGCAGAGAGTATGTAGAAAGCAAAATGATGTATGTTATTCGGATTAAAACTAACTCAATGTACCTGTGAATTGCCGGAGCAGAAAGTGAGTTTATAAATTTTCATATATAAATAAACATTCATCAGTAATGTTCATATTCTTGGTTCGTATCAGAGTTGACTATAACTGTAGATAAACTCACTGAAGGAGCAGTATGATGAAATAGAGAAGAAGGTGCTTGAGAACAGACAGAAGTCTAAAGTACAGATTACTGACTTTTTGGAGGATGTTGTCCTTGATAAATGGAGAAGTCTCAGAAACCACAGAGAAATGTTGGAGACTAAAATAAAACATTCTCCTCCAGTATGTAAATATTTGAATGTCTATAATAGAACTATAATAGTGGAGATGGAATTCAAATAAAGACTGGAATTGTACTTTGCCAATGGCTCGTCAGAATTTTGGGGAAGATAAATGTTCGCCTTTTTTGCAGCTGAGGCGAATGTTGCTTATATTTTGCCCTCATTTTTGGCGGAGCGATATTAAACCGTTTGGATGCAGTAACTCTGCTAGCTTACCACGAATTTGTCAATGATCTCCTAAAAATATGCATTGAAAACTGAGAAATATCTCTATCAGCTGACATTTGTTGCTTACACTTATTCTGCAATGATATTAAACCTTTCACATCCATCCATGTACAAATTTAGCTATCGTCCTAGTGCCAGCCATTTTACCAAAAATTGCCGACATCGCTTCAAGATATGTGTACAATATTCTTTTAATTTAAAACTCTATCTAGAACATTTTTGTAGCATATTTTAATTTACCAACATTTGCACTAACACTGCTACGCAAAAAATTCAATTTATCTATACTTTGTTCAACGATAAAGCTATGTGAAGCGATCGCTACGAAGCTAAGATGATACTCCATAATGTTACTTACTCTTACAAAATTATTACTTTCACTACTATCAGAGTCTCTGCTGGTACTTTAATTATCTGTATAATCACAAACATCTAAATCTGAGTTGGCAATAACCTCAACAACATAAGTAATTACTCGTCTTCTGACCCGCACAGTACTTAGGAACACTTACACGAAAATTGTTCAATTTTAGGTTAGTAGCTCTCAAACAAATGTTTTAAATTGCTTCATTATTTTAGGCTCATTTTGTAAATATATCTTTGAACAAAAAAGTCAATGTCAGAAAAGTCCTAAAGACCGTGGGTTATGTTGTCATTGAATAATAAAATGAAGCTACTATGCAATTGCTGGGAAAGTCGCTAAAAATGTGTCTACAGCATAGAAAGGGTTAAAGCCTGTGTCCTGCTTTGCAATTTGTTAGAGCTTTCAAATGTAATTTCATTCTTTTTGAAGACATCTTTTTATTTTGTATCAATATTTGCCAGCGTTGCATGAAGTTTCATTGCAGTTAGTGATATGTTTGCTACAGTTTGCAGCCAAAACTAATTTTTCATGTGCAATATATTAGGAGTTACAACCGTCGACGTTTCCCATGGAGACAATTTAATGGTCCGCGCAAAAAGAATTGGCGTTGACCTCAGATATAGTAATTGAACAAAAATGTTTCATAACAAGGGCATCATGACACGCGGCCACATTGGTAAAATAATCGGTATGCGCTACAGCCATATCCGGAATGCATACAGACGTACGATATACAACAAAATATTTTGAGAAACATATATATATTTCGCAAAGTTCGTCTGTGATCTGTGGTTGTTCAGCATGTCCAGCTATGGCTATTATTAGAATAGTTGTAGCTGGACCACGCGTACGCAAAATCATGGCGTACAGTCATTAGAAGCCTTGCACTTAGCAAGCTTACGGAAAATTTATATTGGCAATGGCCTGCGACTTGCGGGAGAGTTGCCTGCCAGCAGGTGGCAGGTAACTCTCGCCACTTCTCATTGTTTATAAGCTGACTTTCAATACTCGGGCAACGCCAGGTTGAACAGCTAGTTTCTATTAGTGCTGGGCACAAATAATTCTTGGCCAACGAGTTTAGCATCGTCCCCTTCCGCTCGAGTTTTTCGAGTATCGGGTAGATGGAAGTGCTTGTCAAGAGTACTTCATGGCCAACAGGTTTTTCGAGTATCGGGTTTGTTGATACAGATTTTATGTTTTAATTTTCTAAACATTAGACATATCTTAAAGTTTACAAAGCAATTATATTTCTAATTGATTTATCTATTCTATTTTACTAATTTATCTACTGAAACTTGTGCTCGAAATTTTAACAGGCTGGTTGTTAAAAAGTCAAGAGCGCAGGTCGCCATAGACCGAGTTTTTGTTCACTTTACTCAATGGATCCATGTACCAAAACCCGAAGTCGCCAGTCAAAACCCGATCCCACCAAATCGAATTGCTCAAACTTTCTATTACCCGATACTCAAGAGAAAGCAAACCCGCTAGTCTATATATATAAATATATATAAATATATATATATATTTATAAAGAATAAGTGGTCAGGCCTACTGCTAACAGCACTCTATGCTCTAAAAAGTGCGTAGTGTTATAACTAATTAGAGTGTTGGAATAGGTTAATGTTACTTATCTTTCTTCCAGATTGATGTTTTACTCTGGGGTCACGACAGGTCTGTTTCATGCTGGTGCACCCTTCAGGCGACTTGTGTTAAATGTCGGGTGGGATTGCCTTTCCTGATGTTGTTGGTGGTGTTTGCAGCTCTGCCTCTGCCTGGATCGTACTGGCTGAGTAGGTATTTCTTGGAGTGTCGGCATGTATTGTTTATTCCTTTTCTTTTGTTTAAGGTGGCTGTTTCTGGCCTACAAATGATGTAATACTTTTCCCTGAGGCACAGATGGCATTTCTTTGTTTGGTTTGAATAAGGTCTAGTTTTCTGCATAGTTTTCCATTTAACCCTGTAGCTTGCATTGTCATTCTTCAGTTTCCAGATGTGTTTACTAAGTTCTGTGCTGTTTTTTTGTCACTGTGTATGAAAGAGGCCGTGTGGTTTCCAAATCTGGTCTTGAAGTCAGTTGTGCATAGTCCTATGTAGGTGCTCTCGGTGCCTGTATCTTCTTTAGTCACTAAGGCCTGGTATATTATGTTCGTAGTTAGGCAGTTTTCATCTAGTGGGCAGTTGTTCCTTTCTCTACAATTGCAGGCGCTATTTGTAGTTGTGCTCTGCTGACTGCTCAACAGGCGTCTGTTATGCAAATCTATGTGATGTTTCATGTTCGGCATGCAAGAGTAGCTGATTTTTAGTGTGTGTCGGTTAAATATTTTTTGCAGTGAATGAGTAGGCGGGAAGCATGCATCTATATTGTTTCTAAATTTCTTGCCTCTGTTAGTCTGTACGTCGGCGTTAAAAGGTGGCTTGTACCATGTTACGTGTTGCTTACGCTGTCTCTTGTTAGTCGCTGGCTGGGACAGGATGTGTTTGTGTTTTAGTGTGTGGTTATAACCACTGTCATTGAGTGCTTTTTGGTAAAGGGATGCTGCTTTACTAAATAAATAAAAAATATATACATGTATATAAACTAGCAGGTTATATCTTATATCAGCCATTGTACATATATATATATATATATACAATTTTGTGGACACTTCTCTAAGCATCACTTGACTTTACGATTTCATAAAGATCAAACTGACGGTTAACTCGTTCGCTACGGTAAGTCGATGTATTAGCTTGCGCAGCAATATAAGTACAGTCCGTAAGGTGACGTATCGACATATCAATAAGGTATCACTTTTATTTTCAATATGAAACCTACGCATTAGCTAAGCTAATCAAATTCTGTTTTCAACGAAACAACCTTGCTGCCAATCACATGCAATTATTCGAAAAAATTTAGCTCCACAACTCCATTTCTAATTATTTTTCAAAACAGCAAAACCACATCGTTATTCTCATGGTATTAAGAAACACAACGCATTTGAAGCTTTGAAGCATTTCAAAGCTATGAAAAATTACCAGCGTAGGATATATTAAACAGTTTTATACTTATATTGTAGAAAATTCTTTTCTGAATAGGATGCATTTTACAGTAAAACAATATCTCTGTATTTATTCTCAAGATATTACTTAAATGCAAGTGGTACATCATTTTTTCGAAATTCTGTTTGAATTAAGTTAGACAGAATAATTAATCGGTCAGAGTTTAATGTGGTAGCACAAGAGTTAAACTGTCGGTAAGGTGGAGGTGGGGTTCAAACAGAGAGTGGTGCCCTACTTTTCAATTCTTCTCTCATAGTGGCCATCAAATAGAGGAGGCCTTCAAATAGAGGTGACGCTCAAATATATGTTTTATTGAATATATATTTTATAGAATATACGTTTGGTCTGTTGGCTTATTTGATGGGTCTTTTAGAAAGTAAAGGGCTGGTAGAGTCATTTACAATATCATTTTTATGTTTATACCAAATATATGTTTTATTGAATATATATGTGACAGGTCGTGTCATTTTCAATACAAACGAGGTCGAATCACAAAATTGTTTTTTTGCCCAATATAATAGAGAAATCTCTCAGCTTTTCAAAACTGTTTTCGGAATTGAAATCAAAGCAACCTAACCTGAGATACAGGTTTTTATCGAAGAAGGTGTTGGTCAATATGGTCGTCACCACAAACTGAGAAATTCGTCTTTAATGTTGATGGATTGAATTTCAAACAGTATTATTTGTTGACGTTTTGGAATGTCATAGCAACCGCACGCTACAGACATTATATTTTCATGAATGTTGAGATCTATAGGGAAGAGAACATGGCGAACGATATGAAATGGGTCCCGATGATGTCACATCAACTCGAATACATAAAAACAGTGAGGTCAAGGTCACATGTTGTGTCGTTGTAAAGGAACACATTATTATGCAGTAAAGGAGTTACTACCAAAATGTGTTGCACATTGAATTGATTATTTTGAGCATAAAATTGATGCAAATGTATCAGTGTTAGAATATACACTCAATGCACTCACAGAACTTTTACTGAGATGAATGAGTTAGCGTCTTTAGAGTAAACGATCCAGGCTTCTGAGCCCGAGGAGACAATTTGAGATCGATGTTATAGTCAAGTGGGGTAAGGGCACCATTGGGGCAAGTGCACCAGCTGTTGATATTTCATCAGCCAATCACTGCATAGCTGTCTCTGAGTTGCAGGACTATTACCCATGATCTTTTACAGGAAGCTATAGTCCCTCCATGCTGGATTTCAAAATTTTTGTGAAGTGAGCAACCAAAAGGTAAATGCACTATTTAAGTAGTTGGTTTTAAATTTAGAGCTGTGCACTGATAATTTTATAACTTTCATTTTAGTGAATATTTGTTTTGGCTAACTATTTAGTGTAACTGGTGTCTATTCAGAGAATACTTTGTTTATTGTTTTCATCCAAAAAAATAATTTTGTTTTATTTTAACTGGTGTGGTGCACTTGCCCCTGATAATTTTAGAGACAGGGGCATTGAGAGACTACATTAGCGGGAGACGAGGTAAAGTTGCTGTTGTTGGAGGAGGTGGAAAGCCACCGGCATTATCAATTGATCAGGAGAAGGAACTCGCCGATGCAATAAAGGTTATGAGCACAAATGGTTTTGGTTTGAGCCGGTGTGAGATCTTGGGTGTTGTTCAAAAATATGTTATCAAAAACGACATTAAAACTCCCTTTAAAAACAATAGACCTGGTGAAGACTGGTGGCTAGAGTTCAAGAAGCGCCATACACTCTCTATCTTGAAACCGCAGGCCCTAGAGCATGCCCGGAAGCGCCAGACATCTCCGTACATAGTTTATGAGTTCTATGATCTCCTGGAAAAAAGCCTAAAAGAATTAGGATTGGAGAATCAACCAAAGCGCATATGGAACTGTGATGAGACAAGTTTCAGCCATGATCCAACACAAACTAAGGTTGTAGCCGCTCAAAGAGCAAAAGCATGTCGTATTACCGCTGCAACTGGCAGAGAAAATACTTCGGTATTGGCTTGTGTAAATGCTAATGGTGACAAGATGCCACCATTTGTTATATTCAAAGGAAAAAATCTTTGGGATAGCTGGATTCCAAAATCGGGAGATTGGCCAAATACATCCTATGCTGCCTCTGCTAATGGATGGATGACAAGCGAACTTTTTCTTAACTGGTTTACGAAAAGCTTTGTTCCCCATGTCAAAGGTGAAACTCCTTGCCTGCTGATATTTGATGGACATGGCAGTCATGTTACAGTTCATTTGATAAAAGCCGCCCAAATGAATGGAATTACCATCCTCAAGCTACCAGCTCACACCTCACATATCCTACAACCTTTGGATGTGGCATGCTTCCGCGGTCTCAAGGCAAAATGGGATCAAAAACTGACAGTGTGGCAAAGACTACATGTTGGCTCGCGACCTGGAAAAGCCGAATTTGCAAAGCTTCTAGGCAATGTGTGGGCCGATTTAACCGCAAGTAACATGATAAGTGGTTTTAGAGGAACTGGAATTTATGATGGAACAATCGTTGGTGACCTCAAAGTCAATCGTTTTGCTGTGTCACAAAAAGTATTTGACAAAAAACATTTAGAAAGCTACAACCAGCACATTGTGTCTAGCCAGTCTTCATCGGTCCAAGGAGTTTCTTCAAAAGCTAATGACCAGCCTAGTTCGAGTCATGGTAAAGAAAATATTATCGAGCAGTCTAGCACATCTCATGATGAAGTGGCAACTGGTGAACTGCCTATCGCTTCCAGTCAAGTTAAAACCATGCCTAAAACCATCAGTCATGTGGAAGCAACGCCTAAAACTACCAGTCATGTTAAAAAAACACCTAAAGAATCTGAAACCTATATTCCGCTCGAGAATATATCAACTTCAGCTGAAAATGTATCAGCTACAGTTTCATTTGAGAAACTTCTTCTAAATACAGTCAAAGATCAACGTGCCAACATTACCGTGAAACGCCGCAAAGTTGCTAGTAGTGCAGAAGTCCTTACTCGTCAAGAGGTTGATACCAGAATAGTGAAACTATTGGCACCCAAAGTAAAAAAAAACCAACGTAAAAAAAAGAGAAAAGTCCCAAGCCCTCAATCGTCATCTGATGAAGCTGATGACAGAGAAATGGTATTGCATGACAGCACAGATTCACCTAGTGAAGCTGAAGATGATAATGCACCCCCCAAACCTAATGCTATCGGAGATTTTATTCTGGTTCGCTTTGCTGGAAAATGTTCGGTTCGTCATTTTGTTGGACAAATAATCGACAAGCCAGTTGCTTCAGAGTACTCTGTTAAGTACATGAGGTGTCAAAATGCACAGAAGGGAGCATTTGTCTGGCCAGAACAAGAAGATATTTCACTGATAGATGCTGATACTGTAATGATGACGCTACCTACACCGATCATTGGCCGCCGGGATATAGTCACTTTCCAAGTTGACCTCTCCACCTTCAATGTGAAATAGCTCGGTTATAGCAAATTTAATGTTTAACATTTGACACTGCATTTGGTCAGCTCATTCGTCCAATCAGTTATATAATCACTATTGTACACATAATATTTCACCGAACCATCTTATTTGTTTATTTTAGTAAATACTATCATGCTGTAATATTATACTTTATAATCACAGTTGTTTTATTTAATAAAATTAATTTTGAAATTCATGCAACATTTGCTATAGTCTGTTTTGTATAACTTGCAAAGATGCAAGTAAATTATACTTGCAGTTACTAATAATTGCAAAGTTTAAAATATCAAATTTTAATAGGTATTAACATATAAAAGGGGCAGGGCAAGTGCACCACCCAGCACACACCTAGTTCCTCATCAAAAGAGACAGTTCAATCTCATTTCAAGCTCTCCCAATCTCTATAGTCTTTCTTGTTATACTTTTGAGTTAATCTATGTCAAATTTTTGGTTCACTTGAGTAAAACTGGTCACTTGAAGATCAATAGTATAAAATTGCTAATTTTTAAAATTTTAATGTTCAATAAGATCAATATTTCAGTGGTTCGGTACGATCTCAAAAATTTTTGTTTTTCTATTCTCATTGAATTTTCTATAATTTCAATATCAGCAATTTGGTGCATTTGCCCCTGTTTATCAACCAATGCACAACAATGGCAAAAAAGGCTAGGTGGTGCACTTACCCCTGTATGTGGGGTAAATGCACCACCTAGACACACATTTTTTAGCGCTTCATATCAAGCAATGATATTTAATTAACAGTCTTCTAGAGCTGATATTCTTGCTCAGAACATTCTGGAGTTTCACAATGACAAATATTAGACTCAAATATTTAGTTAAAGCAAAGCAGCAAGACTGCAAAGTTGAATTACCCTTTTTCGATGGTGTACTTACCCCACTTGACCCTACCTGTTTAGTAGATAAATTAGGTTTAAATTAAAGTAGGTTAAAATTGATCAAAAAATATTATTAAAATAACATGATTATAATATAATAATATAAATAAAAAAATAAATTAATAGCACTGCTGCTACTGTCCATGATTGACGTTTACATTTCCGTATCAGGGCGATACAGCTAGCCTTAGTAGACTTTTTAGTAGTCTTTTTGGATTCTGCAGTCATTGCAGAAGGCGTTTTGAGCTGTGATGGCTGTTGATTGGGCGCTGGGCACACAATATTTTTTTGCTCTCATCACATAACTCTCTGATTTCTTTGAAAAGATATTGCTGACATTCAACACTCAGACAAGGTGGCGGAATGATTTCAGGCCGCCCTGACCTGGCTGACTCTGCAGACATAAGATGTATATCTTCACTCTCCACGCTATTGCCATGCTTTTTACTTGGACACTGCCTGCAGCAAAACAACGATTACTGCACACACTGTCTATTAGTATTACATTTATTGTACAGCATTATCGAATTTCTCTATGTTGTACTTTCAACTCAGATTAAGTAACCAAGAACCTTCAGATAGTTTGTGTATAGATAGCGCATGCAAGAATTGCAAATTCCTATTTCACTAATTGACTAAATGAGAAACATACCTCAGCTATATCAGAAAGAGAGGTACTTGGTTAGTTCTGTATTTCATTTTTAGCAGGCCAAAGCAGTAATCACAGCTGAGCTTCGTGTGACCTGCGACGAGAAAATTCAGTTCAATCTCCTTGTGCAGCTCGTTTGCAACGCACCAAGCCATGTACTGTATTACTGCGTTGTTTTTATTCTGGCCACTAAAAAGGGTTTGATATGTGTACATAATTTTATCACTACATTTTCAATACAAACACGAAACTTCAAAACATTGATTGTTGCTTGCATACCAACAGTTGTCAGCATGGAACAAAGCTTTCTTTTCACCAAGGCCATAAGTCTCTAGATAGTGATGAAAATTGGATACGATGCTGTTGACTCCTTTTGTTGTACAAGCAGTCTCATCAATCAGATAATTTACTTGTGCAGGGAAGGTGTCACAGACTACTCCAAATAGCGCACACCTCCGAGGGTTTTGAAATAGGGTGGCCCAGGTTGCTGTGGGTTGGCAGAGTAGTGGACCTAAGAATTAAACAAAAAGAACATTTGTTGTTTTTTATAGGCTTGCAAGTACATTGTAAATTTACTATTTTAATTTTTAATTGTACATTTGTATTTATAAACTTGATTGTTTTTATAATTCTTAATTAGAATTTGCAATTGGCAATTGCTAATGATTAAAACTCAGCAATGTTCAAACTTAATACACTACATTTATAGCCTTAGACCCTTGTAATAGTCAAGTAATTATTATTATATTTCGGGCTGTATGTGTTTGTTTTTTACTAAAATAACGTTTACCTTTTGTAACAAGCAACAAGAAATGTTTTAAATTTTTTTGACTTATCCTACCTAAATTGGGTTAGATTGGTAATGGAAAGTGCTAGTTAATCGTTTAAACCAAACTGTAGAAGAAGATAATAATACTACTAGAGAATTCTAGTAAAATAATACCTAATAAAATAATACTCATAATAATTCATGTATGTAATACTTTTCTTAGACTACACCTACCTGCTTGCAGTAAGTATTCATCATCACTGAGATGAAACTCTACATCTGTTGGCAGAGCTGTACTTGTATCATCTGAGCAGGGCTGAGCAGCTGCATTCTTTTTAAAAAGTGTCTCTAAACTACGACTGGTATCAATAAAATTGGCTGAGTAAAATTGGCTGGAAATAAACCTCATCATTCTCAAGAATTAAATCGATCTCACTGCTTCCAAAATCACTATCACTTTCTTTTCTACACTGTAAATCTAAATAGTCTACATCTACCTCCTCAAATTCTTTCCAAAAATCACCACCATCGACATCGCGGTAAGACTAAAAAAAACGACACGTAGACCGAATAACCGGAAATGAAATATCGCCATTTTTATCGTCCTTAGCAACCAATTTAAAGCCTGCAAAACTGTCTAATAAGGCATACTAGCTAATCAAACAAATCAGAAAGCGATTCCTGACATATGATTCGACCTAGAAAAATCATGACCTGAAAACACAAAAGTCTAAGCCGCATGGACGAGCCTCGCTTTGAGAGCCTATTGTGCGCTATATGAAATGCCGCGTTTGTATTGAAAATAATACGAGCCGTCACATATTTTATTGAATACACGTTTGGTCTGTTGGCTTTACTGATTGGTCTTTTAGAAAGTAAAGGACTGGTAGAGTTATTTATAATATCACTTTTATGTTTGTACAGGAAGGTAAAAGTATAATTCATTATTTGATGGCTCTTTTAGAAAGTAAAGGGCTGGTAGAGTCCTTTACAATATCACTTTTATGTTTGTACCAATAGGTACCAGTATCGCTCATCAAAACTTTGAATACAATGAGCTTCTGCTGCAACAGTAAACCTCTTTTATACACACACTTCTATGAACTCCTTTTTGTGTTTTTTTTCCTTAATTCATTCAATTTGCACAAAAACCTTTTTATGATAGAAAGTTTCAAAGTTAGAATTTTATATGTTGTACGTGTTAAATAAAAATATGGTTTTGACACATATAATTTCTATCATCATATACATCGTTTACATTTTTTGTATTTGGTAAATAGGTCATCATCTCAGAAGCCATGGTTAAACCGATTGTCTGAGATTCAGAGTTATCTACACTATAAAAATGAGGAAATTCTCAGAGTTATTTTGCAAAAGAAATTTTGCTTTGAGCTCAAAAACAGCAGATTTTTATGGTCGATAAACTGAATGCATGTTTACCATTAGTGCGAAAACATAGTTCTGAGAAAACTGGTATTAAAGTTTGAGAAACGAAAACCAATGGACAATTTTGTTCACAATCCAAAACGTCATAGCAACCAATATCAAGATGTTGTGAGATTTATTCGATTTCTGTATTTATATATATCAGACCTGTCAACTTGGTGCTACGCAAATGTGGGAGAAATTAGCCTCTAAAGCCTCGCACTAGCTGAAAAGTGTTTAAATAGAGACCTAGGCATGTAAACATTGTATTTCAGCTCTAAAATTATGCTTAAGTGAATTACCAAAATATAAAAACAAATCATAAGCGACTTTTACAAACTTGTAAATGTGGGAGAAGTTAGCCTCTATAGCCTATATTGATGATTACCAAAACACTTATGTTTTTTTGGTTGACCTGTGTTTGGCTGGCTATATCTCAGCTTCCCGTTGGTCAATCTCCTTGAATCTTTTTTTAGAACATCAGTCAACACCTCAAGATGAATAATAAAGCATAATGATATTATGCTTTTTCTATTCTTTAAGTGAATTTCAAAAATATAAAAACAAATCAAGGACGACTTTTACAAACCTAATGTTCTAAATTTTAGTTCTGCAAAAAAACGTAGTATCATATGGCGGTATCACATAGCGTAAACATAAAACTCTCAAAAGTTTACTGTAAATGAATTTGGTAATTAGACGGGGATATTGTATCATCTCTATGTACATTTGGGTCTGCACTGATTTGAGATGAGGTAGCTGCCGCTCCTTGATGTTTCAAGTAGGGTTTTGGCTGACTTTTAAAACTTTTGAGTAGGTCAGCTTTCAACTATGTTTCAAAGCAGCAGGTACAATGACAGGACGATACATCCTAACTACCCTTATTGCTTGATGCAAGGAAGGGCCATTATTTGGTTCATTCCGGTTAAAATTTTGATGTGTACTTGAGATTTTTGAACATGACTGAATGGTGGATCATATCTCGCGACATGGAAACAAGAAAATTTCGAACGCGTGGTAACAGCCCACCCAAATGGCTATACATATGAACTTTTGTTTGTACCTAGGTGGCTCTTAAGCCTACGAAAAACAAATGTTCTAAAATATTCGAGTGCCTAGTTCAAAGGCCATAAAATTACCAAACGATAATACTATGCACGAAGTCATAAAAAGTGTTTTTGGCGATACAGCGAGTCTTTTGTTATCATTAGATTACACGCATCGTGTTAACGCTATAGCGACTGATAGATAAATGGCTCGGTAGTTTATACTAGAGCACAAAACATACATCCGGGAGTATAACGCGTGATTTTATTTTTGCGGGAAGGTAATTTCACTTCCGGCGGGGTCCAACAAAATCTGGGAGAATTGACAGCCCTCATTTATATACAAAAACGTTCCTGAATTTAAAAATCTAAACAGATTTTATCTAGCTGCCATAGAAATAGCTGTATATCTATCAAAAAATGTATTACTTATTAATCATTTTTCAGGTGTTTAAAATGGCTTGTCATTTTTCACCATGGCACAGCCATAGTATCACCAAAGATTTTTTTAGAAAGATAATAACAGTCACATTTTCATACCATTAGACACCACATACTTCGATCTGGTAGAATCGAATAATTATTCTTATAAATAAATCTTATAATATTCTAATAATTGTCATTCAAAAATATCATCGTCATTTCCATTACGTTCACTGCTTTCGACATCAGGAATACCGAAGAACTCATTAAAAGTGTCCAAAATGTTAGAGTTATCGTAAAAATTGGCAAAAAAATTGATTACTTCTACTGAACACCATTTTTCAGTGCTTCCTGTTTAGCGAAGCAACGGTTTCAAGTTTTTTTTTTAAGGTTTGGACACTTCCATTGGCTGAACTGACTTCAGATTCAGAAATGTCACTCTTCGATTGGTCTAGAGGCACATGTTGCAAAAATCGTTACCGATTTTATAAATTCAGTTAGTGCAGCTTCAAAGTCGGATAACTCGAATTCGTGATTTGCGACTTAGCCATGGTTTCTGAGATTGTGACGCATATACAGACTTTTAATAGGCTACAGAAAGTTATAATATAATACCATTGGACATATTTATGTGTGTAAATGATCAAAAAAAATTATTTCAGTTATGTGAAATCAAAAGGAAGTCGATCAGTTTTCTCAATAAACAGTTTAGCCTTTTTTAACATGTACGAATGCTAATTGGCTTTAAACCTAAACATTGTGTTCTTTGCTATAAACCACATTTCTAGCTTTCTCACAATAGCTTAAACACATGTTGTTGGTCTATGTCAAGGTTATAACAGTTTTTAATACATTGGACATGTAGGATGATATTGTGAGAGGATTTAAGGAGCTGAAGGAACAGATGGACAATTTTATTGTGGAGGGATTGCCTAAACTGGAATTGGGAGGAAAACTCGAACTAAGGCAAACAGGTATATTAAAATAATCAAAATAAATGATAAAAGTTATAGTCTATACTAAGACTTCTACCATATTATTTATGTTAAGAGTTGACTTGCAACAAAATTCACATTACAGTAATTGGGTATCAAAAGATTCACCATGTCGTACTCTGTTGTGTTGCAAGGGCCAAATATGTAGAAATGTGATTACAAGCTCCTAAAAGCTCAAAAACGAAAAGCCGCCGTAGATTGGAATCTCTTTATTTCGATGACATAACCACGAATTTTGGTAATCTTCTTGTCACGGATGTTCTCACGTGAATTGAAAGGCCAATACAAAGCTCAATATAAAACTTATCGTAGTACTAGTTTATGACAAACACTTCGGGTTTCACCAAAGACCCCGCATGAGATATAGATGCTCGCTACTTTACAGTTTTGTTTCGGCATTATTCAATTATCAAGTCGTAATCTGATCATCTGACCAAAAACTTCGCAAATAATTGTTGCAGCACTTTTCGATTATCACAGGTGACCAACAGGCTCATCATGATTATCAGACCATGATATGTACTCCTTCGAGCTAAGGTTAAAAAGCTTAATAATTGTTTACGGTAAGTTATAAGATATCAGTGCTAAAAGTGAGAGCAATACAATGATGATAAAACAGACACATAAGAACAGTAGACATAGTTTAATTAAATGCGTGAAGTATATTTGTGAAAATATTTCGACGAATAAGATTGCAAGAAAGTGTAAA
The DNA here is from genome assembly GCF_963576615.1 of Watersipora subatra. NCBI lineage: Eukaryota > Metazoa > Bryozoa > Gymnolaemata > Cheilostomatida > Watersiporidae > Watersipora > Watersipora subatra. Next base: position 9,213,346 of record NC_088715.1, on the reverse strand, counting down.
CAGAAACCATCTCTCACAACTACATCACATTTGAGCCGTTTTGGAAAGGAAATCCAAACTACGGCGGTGGCTGCGATTTTATGTTGGTTTTTGAGCTTTTAAAAGCTTATAAATGACTTTCCACATATTTGGCACCTAAAACACAACAGAGTAAGACATGGTGAATATTTTCATATCAATTAACGGTAATGTGATATTTGTTGCAAGTCAACCTTTAAAGATAAGTCTAGAGTTAAATTGTTATGTTTACAAGTGAAGAAGCAATCTTTAGTAATTGCTCTGAAGGTGCACTGTGGTGAAAGACATGTTGGCTACACAAGCTCAACGTGCCAAGCAAATTTATGCAGTAAATTGTTCTGGGGTTAAAAATAGGACAAGGGATGAGTCAACTATGACTACTAGAAGAAAAACAATAATTAGCCTATTTGCATACTAATTAATTAAATAGAAATACCGTGAAACATGGATAACTCGTCCTCGGATATAGCGAACACATGGTTAACTCGACTGGATATGCTTGGTCCGTTCCCACGCAATGATAAATGGCTCTATATAACTCGAACTCAACACTGTTAATTCGAACTGTTTTTTGCTCAACGGCTACCGAAACGGTTGCTATCGCTTTATAAAATCACTTTATTCCAAGCCATAGAGGTAAACCTCAACTTTTCGTAATTTATAAGCGTCGTTACTACCTCCATCGGCAAAATATTTTTGTCAACGACTGTTCTAAAGGTTTGGTGAAATTTGATTTATACTGTTTTACGATGAATAGCACGGGCTAGCCGGGTCACGGGCGCAAGGATTTTCGCCACGCACATACAAAACAAAAACAGCATGTTGTTTTTGTTTTGTATTTGCGTAGCGAAAATCCTGGAGTGCCTGACCCGGCTAGCCCGTGATGAATAGTTTTCCGACGTGGATTCCGTGTTGAATCAACGTCGGAATGTTGAATGTTTAAAACGTTTTAAAAATTGTGGTAATTAAACGTATACGTTGTCTTAGCTTAAAAAAAACTATTCATCGTTTGACCTAAACACAGAATACGTACGTACATTCAATAAGTATCCATTCAAAAAGTGTGAGTGATATACAATGTACCGTAAAACCTCGTAAAACTTTTAATTGAACTGTCTCGGAGTGTTGCTCTTAACAAATGCCACGTAAAGTAAGTTAATCTTTGCATAAACTTCAAGAAAAATCGGCAAAATTGATTGTGGGTTAAACGCTCAAAAGAAAAAGATGTCTTTTCTTTTGAGCATTTCAGCAACGATCAAGTTTTGCCAATGTGAATCTAAAAAATGTCCTGGCAATAACATCACCTCAAACAACAAACCAATCTCAAGTGATAGAAAAATCTCTATACTTTTTCATAAAAACGTTTTAAACTTTACATTAGAAGCAAGCCATTTGTGCTTTTGATTTATATTATAGTTTGTATATGTTCATGTATCTACTAATAAATCAGTAAATATACATGGACTTGTAACTTGTGACTCTGATAATTCGAACACTTTTCCTAGGTCCCTTGAAGTTTGAGTTATCCGAGTTTTACTGTATATAATAAAAAAGATGATATTTTTTCTCCCATCTTTCAATAATCAACAAATCTTTACAATTTATGCCATATTTGTCTGGAAGTTAATAGAAATGATAAACACAATGAAAATGCAGGGATATGCACACTCTACTCTCAGGCTATGAGTTTACATAAAGATAAATTGTTACAGTATCTTTGCGCGCATAGCTAGTTAAAATTGTATAATCTCATTTACATGCGAGCTATAATCTTAAGCTAAAATAAACATAATAGACACACTGTTAAAATATTTGTACGCTGAGCTAGTAAATTTTAGCATGTCTCTACATGCATGATCTGCTCTCAGACTAAAATATCATAGAAGCACTGTTACAGTATCTATATTTATATAACTCTCATATTTATCACTTCAAAACATTTACAACTTCTAAATTTTAGTCAGTTGATAAAAGACTGCATTTTTTTGTAAGAATATGTAAACATATGTATTTTTACTCTTACTGTTTTCATATTACACAATTTAATATGTTAAACATTTTTACGTCTCGCGTAGATGATTTGAGCCAACGAGTAATTATATCCAAATTATTTAAATTAAATGAGTATGTAATTTTTCTTGACTCTTTTCTAGGATGCTGTGCTGCTTGCATACAAATATATTGTTACCCCTCGTAATCATGTCATTATTTTATTATATTATTAATGTTTCAGGTGAAAAGCGTGAGATTGAGTTGAAGATTGTTTCAGCTGGTGACATAGTAGTTAACAGTAACCAGCACCCTGTAGTTCCTCAACCACCACAACTTCCTTTATCCCCTCCTCCAAAGTCTATAACTCTACTCAAATCCATAGAACTACCAGCATGGCCTGTATCAGTATGTCAGCATGAAGGAGTTACATATGTAGGCTTGTATAATGGTACAGTCAGTAGAATTGATAGCAACTACAAGCTGCATGACTCATTCATCTCCGTTTCTGGTTGTGTTGAGTCTATCAGCCTCCATGAGAACAGACTATACATATTGTCTCATAGGAAACCTCGCACAGTAAATGTCCATGATCTGTCAGGAAAAGTGATCACAACCTGGCAGCACCCTTTTCATGGCTATTTCTGTAGTATGCCGACTGTAGCAGCTGGTAATGTAGTAGTTGCTGATCCTCCTAACAAGAGACTAACTATTTATTCTCTCACTGGTAAGACTCTACGTAACATCAGCTGCCCTCTTTTGAGTAATAATCAGGTCTCAATATGCGCTGGGATTGGTGAACATGTCATCATTGCTGACTATATGACACAGAAAGTCTTCAGATTTAACATCACCACTGGTAATGTCATGTGGACTTTCACCCATCCTGCTCGTCCACAAGGCCTGGTGTGCTATGGAGACTACATACTGGTAGCTGCAAGGAGCAGCAGTATCATCTACACACTCAGCTATGTTACAGGTAAGTTGTATGTATGAGGTGCTGGTTAGTAACATTCATTGAGAGTATCATGTTAGCTTATGAAGTATTTCATAATTTAGTAAAATGTTTCTGCCAGAATTTGTTCTATTATAAAAAATGTTTTCAAATCCTGGTATAAGTATCTTTAAACCCTTGATAACTTTATGTATAATTTTAAAAATTAAATTACAATATGTTATCAAAGTCAAATTGAGTGAAAGATCATTGATATCTCCTTTGCTTGTTTTCCAAAGTTGATTATGTGAGATGTAATTTATTGTTTGTAACTAGTTTAAAAGCAATACAGTATGTTAGATATTTGATGCATAATTACCTATTTATAAATTAATATGATTAAAAATCTCACTAAACTAATAATACAATATACAGTGGTTATTAAGTTGTTCTGTCAGGATCAGTTCTCTTTGTAATGATGAGTATACAACACTGGAGTCATGATTATTTTATTTAATACTTATATTACCATATTAACAGACAAAGTCTAGTATTGACTGGTACATCATTCTGTTCCTCGTAATGACAGGTTGCATTACATATAGGTTTGAACAAGCAAACACAAAAATGTGACAACTTTCTTCCAGTATACTTGGCAAACGTCCAAATGAAAGTCCTATCAAATTCTTTATCGAGCAGAGCCGCTATTGCTCAGGTACCAGGTTTAGGCTTGTTGCCTAAAGGTTACAGTCAATTCGTGACTTACACCTTCATATAAGTTTTAACATATCTGTAGTGATGAAAATTAACAACTGACAATAAAAACTTGTTCTATATATCAGCATTGCATTGGTCTTATCCTTATTTTTTATTTATTTTTATAGATGCTCTTGGCTAAAGTTTCATTTGAAGCATTTCCTTTTAGTTTTACATATAAATATCAGATGATGTTGTCACCAACGAAATTTAAATTGTCAAATAAGTTAGTGAATTTACAGTAAATTCTAATGAGAGTATGCACATCATCTTATGGCAATTTTGGCTGCAAAAGAGTCTTGGAACGAATTAAAACAATTATACAAATGAATGTTACAGTAACATCTATAGCGGTTATATAAAAGGTGTGCCAGGAATGGTAGCTACAATAAATGACTCAGCCAAGTCCAGTATTTGGCAGCAATGTTTGTTGCTTTCGGACATCACTACTTTCTAGCAAGATTAGGTTGCTTTCTCAAGACGACTTTCTTCCATAAGCTCTATTTCCTTGAATTGATCGATTTATCAAATTGTATCATTATGGTTTATCTTTGCAATACAAATTGTAACCACGACTAAATCTTTGTTGATCTTCCTACAAAGAGAACCTGCGACTTATGGTATCTTATTATAGCGAAATGTGAGCTTGTTTGATATCACTTACAATGTTATATTTAATTAGATTTGTATTAGCTTTTTAATAAAAATGTTATCAGGTACTCTCTCTTTAGTAATTGTCTATACAAGTATATAATAAGTGTAGGTGTGATGATTGTACAGTAATAATAATTAAGATATTCATATACTCTTATTACAGGTGAGAAAGTATCGGAGATGATAGGTGATGGTATTGGTCATGGCAGTATTTGTAGTTTGAGTGTTAATGGTAACACCTTGGTTGCACCCCAGTGGCATACTAACAATGTGTTCTTCTATAAACTGAGTGAGAAATAAGGACCACATACGTATTAATCATCATTTAACAATATTCATGATCAGGTTTCATCAAGACTGACTACTCTACAGTGAAGTTATACTAACAGTATCATTATTATTATCATCATATTTTATCTTCTATCAACTTTCTTAGCTAAATGGCTGACTGTATGATCTTAAACTGCTTATTTAGATGTAGTGCTGTCAGACAGTAGGCTGCACTATTTGTTCTGCTGTTTTGGTATGTCTTTGTTGAAACAAACGGAATGGATCACATTTTTATGTTAAAATTGTGCAGGTTGTGTTGCAGCATTTTGCAACACAAGATTGTTTGCGAATTAAAAATATATTATCTTACAAATTTTTACCCGAAGTTAATATTCTTTTGTTGTCCTCAAATTATACATTAACAACAATGTTGATAAACATATTCCACTATCATGAAATATTTTCAGAATGGTTTTGAATATGAATGGACTCATGTATGTTGATTTTCACTCCTTTTATTTATACTTTATTGCGTATTACCCACATATTTACCATGCTGTCTATTTCAATGTTCGCTATTATTCACCACGAATTATGCAGAATATTTATGAATTTATTTGTAATGTAACCAATCAATGATTATCCAATAAACTGTAAACTGATAAACAACTATGTTTATATGGATCAATTGAATTGATTCATTCAAGGTAAAATAGCTAATGAACTGATATTTGAATTGAGATTTTTGGTGTTTTATTCTTTGACAAAATTAGTTCCCCCACAATCTATGATGGAAGATAATTGGGAATTTAATTGCTAATTTATTAATGTATAATTTGATAAATAATGTATAACTGATAAATAATTGACTCTGACTATATTAATGAATTGAATTGATTTATTGAAGGTGAGATAGCTACAGAACTGAATTGATAATTGAATTGAGGCATTTTGCATTTAAATCAGAAAGATCCCATCAAGTTGCTTGATTATAGTGTGAAAGAGTAAATGAAGGTTTTTATTGCGCTACTCTAGATTCCACTTTCAGCATAAAAATAATGAAAAAATATAGAATGTTTTGTTAGTTGTAAAGCAATACTTTTCACTAACCTATAACAAGTATATGTTATAACTATATCATAAAAAAGATTTAAAATTTTGTCAAGGTTTTGAAAATACAAAATATTGCAATAATTGGTGAGCGCTAGAAATAATTGATGACGTGCAATTTTGAAGATGCACCAGCAGTGATGTCAGGATCAGCACTAATGTTTGTTAGTTACACATTTGATTAAGTCAAGAAGGATAGCTACATGTCTATATCAGTTGTTAGTTGCACATAAACATCTACTTAATATAAATAAATTAACATATATTATTTAAGATGGAATCAAAGTAGCATTAATATTATTTGGAACAAAAACAAGAGGTGAATAAAAGAACTTTACTGATATTTTAGCGGCTCTACAGCAGAAATAGAAGTGAAAACAACAAGGAAGTCACTCTTCGGTTCGGTGATAGAATTAAAGTAGGCAGCACGTTCCTCAATACTGTTAATTGTTATACTGTTAGAGTCCACTTGCTGGTAATTTAGATGTTCCTTTATTTCGGCTCTCTTTCAGTCTACTATTCATCTCTTTTGTAGCTACATCATTCTTTCACATCTTCATCTGTTTCCTTGGAGTTGTCTTCTTCTACAAACTCTACCTTATCACCGACACAGGAAGATTTTTTATTACGATTATTAAATATTAATTAGTAATTATTAATTTCATTACGATTATTATTATTATTTCTAGCGGGAAAGTTAATCAATCTTTAAAAGTTTTTAACATTATCTAAGTTTAGTATGTCATAGTATAACATCTGACCTATTCAAAACTTGAAACAAATTATAATCGGCCTATTGGCCTATATATTGTCAAATTGTGACCTCCCATCGGGATGCAAATGCATGCGATAAAAGAGCGCCATTATAATCAAGAGACACTAATAAACTTGGTAGCACAGTATGCCGTGAGACCTGGTGTTTACTGACTTGCAGGAATAAGGTACCCTGTTTTGGTGTTTTATATACTTCACCTCTCTTAGCTTGTCTCTTCTCCTCAGTCATGTTATAACAATAATTACAACACCACTGATTTTTCATGGCTTATTTTCCTGTTCTTTACAAAGCTTTTAGTATCTTTTACCTTTTTAAATTTAGGTGGAAATTTTTAAAGGCCTATTTGATATGGCATATGAAAGTTGCACCAGCAGTTGATTATGCCAAATAGCCTGCATATATATGATAGTACCTTATTCGTAAAGCGAACCAAGTAAAACATTTTAATTGTTTAGTCAATTTATAGAAATTAACGCCATACTCATTACTAAATTAAAAGAGATATACATGTAATTTAAATAACATTCTATCAATATACATATGCTGCATTCAACAAAGCTATGTATATTTAATAAATTACACTAAAATATATTGTGTTTCAATTGCACTAAATTAAATTAGTAACTCTGTTTTGTGACTACACTAGGACACTTATATTTCGCTAGTATTTAGTTTCGTGAGTAGCTCACAGAGTAAAATTTTGCAGCAACCTAATTTCGCAGCTCTGATAAGTGCGAAAATATAGTGATGTAAAAATAAATGCAGTGGAACAAACATAATTAGATTACTCAGTTTCAGTTCACCGATAAAAAAAAATTCAATTTGCGACTAATTTGTAATTGTGAACCGCAAGTAGAATGGTGTGGGCAAGGTCGATAATGCAATTTGATCGCTTGCTGCCATTTGTTTCTTGGACTATCAACAGGCCCGTTTTCTCTGGGGCGGCTGGCCGGCTGAGCCGTCCCAACATTTTGGGAATTTTTTACGGTAAGTACAATCCAACTAAGATAACTCGCCCTCGGATAAAATGTAACGTTTCATCTCAAACACAAGGTTAACTCGAACGGACTTGTTTGGTCAGTTCCAGAGCAATGATAAATTGCTTCAGATAACTCGACCTCAACATCATTTATTCAAAAAGTTATTTGCCCAAAGGCCATGTACACGGTTTTTATCGCTGTAGAATATCACTTCATTCCAAGCCATAGAGACAAACATCAACTTCTAGTAGTTCTTAGGCATCATTATTATCATCATCATCAGAGGCAAAATATTTTTGTTAACAAACTTTATAAAGGTTTGCAAAAGATTAAGTTTTATCAAACACCCGCTTGGCCATGTCCCATCGAAAGCGTAAAAGCCTCCGAATGAACTTAAAATAGAATCCGCAAAATTGATCTTTGTTAAAACGCTAAAAAAAAGATGTCTTTTTCTGAGCGTTTTTACTGCGGTCAAGTTTTGCCTATTTTAATTTAAAAACGTCTCGTCAGTCACATCACCTAAAAGAAAACAAATCTCAAAAAATAGAAAAATGTTGATACTTTCCAATAAAACTTTTTAAAACTTCACACGAGAGGCCCGGCTGAGGCCCTACATGAAAGAAACCTGTTTGCGGCTTACACCGCCCCCAGTTGCCTAACTAGTCGCCTAACATTAGCCACCCCAACTTGCAACCAGTGAATATAGCCTGACTATCAATGAACAAAGCTATTTAGTTTCACTTTTTCGCTCGTTTGTAATGATAGTTTAGTTTCGCACATTAAATTTTCGCGAAAGGATGACACCGTGAAAACGCAAAAGTTAGATGAGGCCAATACATAAGTGTCTTAGGGTAGTTAAATTGGCGATAACTAACATTTGAAAAACTTTTTTTTATAGAATATGAACAAAAATCATTTTACAAGCAGTTGTAATATGAACCTAGGTAAAATTTTAACGCAGTGTTATACTATTTCTAGTAATGAACCATAATATAATTGGCGTTAAGTAGCTATATTACATTATCACATAATTGTAAATAATATAATAATGAATATTTAAATTGTAAATTTAAACTGTAATTTACGATCAAATTAGCACCCAATAAATGTGATAAATTATATGCTAAAACTATAAAATCTTATTAGATATTATATCTAGAAAATACCATTGAACGTCATGTCAAGATAAAAACATAACTTGAAAATTATATAATATTTATAATCACCAAGCTAATAACATAATTAATTCATGTTTTTAAATGTTTGTTTTATTGTTCTTTACTATCTTACTATTTACCAACATTGTTATTAATCATTATAATTGATTGTTGTTTAGAAGAAAGAGAAAATAACATGTGACAGAAAGAGTTCAAAAGCACATTAACCTATTAATTTGTGTAAAAAAAATCAAATAGCTTACAATCTAACCTATGAAATATTTACTCTAATTAAAACTTTACCACCGGTCTGAATATTTGTTTCACAAGGCAAATTGCTAACGAAAATGTAGATATGGCTTCACTAAACCGTAAGGAGTGTGACAAACACCCCTGCTCGTACGTGTATTGTACATATCATCATCAGTATGACCATGTTGAAAAAGGCATAAATAAATGATGTGCTACTGAAAACGACAAGCAATTTACAAAGCTATTTTTTGCATGTACCTTTATCAGTATATTCCAGTTTGCAAATTAAATATAAAAGTTTTTTTTCATTGTTCAAGTTTGACATCAGGATATGTTCAAACTTTTCTGGTATCATCGTTAAGTTAGAGTGTCATATTCATGGCATAATTATTTTGCAACGCTGGTATTTCAAGACTAATTATTTTGGTAAAATATGCTAAAATTTTAGAATTTTTGCATTTTGCCAAAGGTTTGTTTAATAAAAGTATTTACAAGTGAAACTACATGTATTACCATTGCTGCAGATTTTACTGACCAGCGTGATGCTTTTCTGCAGGTGCTACTAATGCTAAAACTGGTGCTTAGAAATTGAATTACTTGCAAACCATATTTAAACTGTAATAATAGTTGTTTCACTTTTACACTCTTTGGAAATTTTATAATTCAACTTCATACAGACTACAAAAACAATGAAACTGAATGCAGAGTCTGGATACATTACCAATGCGACCTCGATGGCAAACAAAATATTGATTTTAATTTCATTTTCAAGGTGTTATTTCCTGTATTGTACGGTTTATGATGGAATAAAGTATGGAGACTAAGAAAATAAGAAAGTTATTTGCAAAACTACACATTAGAGTATATTTTCTTTCAGTTTTTTAAAGAAAGTTCCAAAATATGGCGATTTGCTCAATAAAAAATCTTGCAAATATGCATAGACGTAGATATAGATGCGAACCATAGACGTTGATAGAAGTATAGCTACAGATGAAAACATGAACAAAGATGTAGGCATAAAAATACATGCGGACATCAATGAAAACAGTAACATAAAATAGATAAGGACTGAGATGAGGATATAGATATAGACTCATACATCTTCTATGCTGTAGATATGGGTTTGAAACCTTGTAATTTGTAAGGCTTGAGTAAGGCTCAAGTAAAACATGAGTAAGGCTTCAATAAGGCTAGAATAGGGCTTGGAGTGAATGGACCAGTTGTGATGGTATTTTGATGCTTGGAAACTTTACTAAATTATATCAGGCTCCATAAGTACCACATATCATTTCTAGTAGACAGTCTATATCATGTGACCACTAACTAACAGCCTAACATAGGCCTAATAGCATTTATAGCCGTCATCAGTAAGTTATTAGTAGATTATAAGAATTAAGAGTGTTGTTTTATTTACGATATAGTAAAGCTATGTATTGACTGATCTCTAGTAGTACGAATAAACCAGGCTGAGCTAGAGGTGGAACGAGACAGGTTTTTTAAGCTCGAGACGAGACTCGAGACACTATCTTGTAAAAATTCGAGACTCGAGACACGAGACAGTAAAATAATGAGCATTTGGTGATGATTTCACTACACAAGTACTAGCTACTTGGTATATATAAAATTAATAAAACTCTTTTTAAATTGAATTTTCACCTGGTGTAACCGATTTAAATACAACATTTTAATAGTGATATGCATGTAGTTTTTGTAAACAAAAGTGACACAAACAGCTCTAAAATACCGAAGTTATATATTCTAAGAATTTTGAGCTTGATTGATCATAATTATTATAAACATACTGCTTTGTACATGTATATTTTTACCATCTATTGAATAGTTCTTACTTTTTAATGTAATGAAACCGATAGCCGTCGCTCTACAAAGAAATACCGCAACTAAAAGAACACACGATAACACTTTCGTTCTTATCGTTTCTTTAAAGTTTTGTTTGTGTATTAGCTGTAGTATGTGAATTATATTTAAATTGTACTCATGAAATTATATTAATTACTGTATACATGCACATGTATATTCTTATATTGAGCTAACAAAACGTTATTGTTAACCGAACACGGACTATGGTCGACACGGCCTTTTGTTCGTTTCTCCATGTTTGGGCAAGTTTTACCCGCGATTGGTAGTATATACGTAAAAGAGGCCCGAATTTTATGAAGGGCAGTTGGTGTTTAGACACGATACGATAAAATACAGACATTTTACCCGCAAAAGTCTTATTTATTAAATTGGATTATCCGAAGAGTAATTAGATACGACCCGGTATCTGTTTTAAGGACACAGAACCGAACTAAAAAATAACAGGGCCGTTGTCCGGACTACATAATTAGACTCAGTGGCCAACATAATCAGTAGCAACAGGTAGTAACGGACCGGGTATAACTTTAAAGGCAGTTGCCCGCAATCCATTGCAATATATGGAGTTGTTGCTACCGCAAGAAGCCATGTTTCAACAACCGTGCGCAGGCGCTTTAGTTCTATTTCCTGTCTCGAGTTTGGCAATAGTTAAGTCGAGACGAGACCGATACGAGACGAGACAGGTCGATACTCGAGACGTCTCGTGTCTCGTTCCACCTCTAGGCTGAGCAAACGTAATTACTAAATCTAATAAACAGCGTTCGCCTTGCTCGCCACGCCAACTTGTACGTTTTCTAGTGCGCTGTGCTTGAACAAAGCATTTGATTTCAAGCGTAAAAAGATGAGGCGTGCCTTCGTGACCTGACCTAATCATTATCAATGCACTAAGGTTGAAGTTCCGCTTGATTGCTAAGCAACGTAACAATCCAGTTTGCGATAAAGCTGGGAACGTTTTGGATTGATTACACATTCGGTAAGCAAATAGTTAAGCTCGTGCCACATTTTGATCCATTGGACAGCAATGGCTGTGCTTGCAGTGCAAGTAGGTTTTTGTCCTTGTTACAAAATGACCAATACTTTTACTGTAACACCTTTTCAATACTAATCTAAATTACTATCTTACCAGCTATAATGGAAATACATGATGGGGATCAGTTTTAAGATATGTACAAAGGTTTTCCTACACAAAAGAAAGCTGTAACTCAAAAAACTACCTGATGAACTGAGTGTTAAATCATGATTATGTATCAATTAAGTATTATATGCCCTTCATAATGTGTTTATTTGCTAAAAATCGTCAACCGGTGGTTTCACTACTAATATTTTGTTCTCATTCAGCAGCGCTTGCAAAGCATTAGCCGCGTTAGTACACTGTGCCTTACAAATATGGACGTTTAAAAGTTCGGGCTATAACAAATCTTTGCAAATTTTGAAAAGTGTTGACACCAAATTTTACAAAATAAACTATATGGAAAAGATTCCATGACAAGTTACAAACGCTTTAGTTTATATTTAATTCTATTTTTAGTTTTATTGTTTTAATTATATTATTATTCTATTTTTCCTATTCAATTATATATTTTAATGTTTTATTTAACTACGTTAATTATTATTTAATGTAGTTTTTTAGCTGTTGATTAAGTCAATATGCACCTATTTAGTTTGGTCTGATTGCTAAACCAAAAATAAGCAAAATCAGCATCAATCACTTAGGACACTGTTTTGCAAGAATTAAAATACTTTATGGTTCTATTTCAGTTTTTTAGCTTTCTTTATACAGTCTGAGATTACAAACACTTGTAACCTGTACTGGTGAGATGTGTGACAGAACATGGGCTAGTAATATTTTATCACATAAAAAGAATATGATGTCAAGTTACAAGTAATTATAGTAAGATGTTGTATTTTCAGCGTTTGTATAACTAGTATTTTACTTGTGATCTTTATTACTAGTCTATATATATTATTATTAGCAATATGTTATATTGCATCAGCATTTTTCACCATTATGTTGTATTGCATCAGCATTGTTATTAGCAATATGTTATATCGCATCAGCATTTTTCACCATTATGTTGTATTGCATCAGCATTGTTTTACCCTTATAAGGCTAAAAACAATGCTGATGCAATACAACATAATGGTGAAAAATGCTGATGCGATATAACATATTGCTAATAACAATGCTGATGCAATACAACATAATGGTGAAAAATGCTGATGCAATATAACATATTGCTAATAATAATGCTGATACAATACAGCATAATGCTAATACCAAAGGCTAATACTGACTTTATGATCTGACCATAATTTCACCTTTCAATTTACTTTGAGAAAGAAATTGGACTTGTCTTTCCTTGGTTTGCTCACATTTGATAACACGCTTAACATTTGCTAAAAATAGATATTATGCAACTTTTGCTTGGCACTATTAAAAAAAATAATTTTAGTAATATTTGGCATTAACCTTTTGAATACCGTTCCCGTAATCTGACGGGCTGAGAGCGCAGTCTCAGCGTACCAAACCCGTAATTGCCCGTCAGATCTGAGTCTTCGATACGTATCTTTTAAATTCATTTATTTATTTTAAAAACGGCACTAAACTTTTTAATTAATATTTTTAGGAGTTTTAAAAGATATCACACTACTATTTTGAGGCAATAATTAGTCCCTTCTACGCATGTGCAAAAACAACACGTTGTTAGAAGTTGAACGTTCTTTATGGAAAGCTGATGATCATGAACGGACGCGATATTTGAGGCGCTGCTAAAAAGATTCGTTTACAAGAAGATACCGACTGGTTTGGAAGTGAAGAAGAGGATTTTAGACTAGAAAAATGTGAGGAAGACGATGAAAGTAAAAAAGAAAATCAACAGAATGAATTGGATTGCGAAAGTGAGACTGAAACGGCCGGCATTGAAACGGCGAATATCAAAGAGGAGCTGATTTAAAACCAAAAGAATTACATTTTGCTGACAGCCTGGCAGGAGTACAAGTTTGAATTCTTAAACAGGTAAGTGTTTTTATTATTCAAAGCTTTTTAAACATCGGCCATGATAAATGTTTTATTTAACGAAACGAATAAATATGGCCTTCAAAAACATTGCGATGCTTCGGAGCCTGTTGATGATAAATATTTGGCGAGTTGCTTGTTTAGTTTTGCATATAGGTATTTTCAAAAAGCCTACTCTATTGCCTTACTGGTCCACATTCCTTTATTATCTATGCTGATTTTTAATCAGTTTATAAATTGAAAAAAAGTTAGCAGCAAGTTTACACTTTATTGACAATTTTGAAGACCCTGCTGGCAATAAGTTGTTCAAATTAAAAAATGTTTTTGCCATGACATGCGACTGGTTCTATCCTGTTTTTCTATCTGATAAATTTATATTTGTAGATGAAAGCTTGTTGGCATGGAAAGGCTGGCTCAACTTCGGACAGCATATTCCATCTAAAAGATCTAAATTTGGAATTATGTTATTTGCTTTCCGTTGCTGTCTCTGGCTATGTGCACCAATTGTCTGTATACATTGTCGATGAGCAAGCTGAATGCACTGACAGCGGAGTCACTTTTGGAATATCTCTGTGCGAGTCATGTTTTGATCCTTACCATGCTAGCTAAATTTATTTACAAATGGTATTTTATTTAGTTTCTGCAAATGCTTCACAGATTTGTATTGCTAGCTTTTGTACATACATTTGCTAATCTATTGTATTATTTGTGCATTGATGTGCTGTATTTGTTCCACACTGCCATCTTCAGAGCAGCAGTCTAATCAAATAGTTCAGTTCTCATATTGTTCTGCAATCTAGCAGTCCATGATTTGCTGTTTCTGCTCATAAATGTTGCTTCCTGTCTTTTGCTGCTTCACCAAATGTGTGAATATAGGCTCACGACTCAATTCTTCTTGCACACATCCAGTTAATCTTTGCTGCAGCACACATGAATCTGTGCAATGACTTTAGATGCAAATTTTTTACATAAATCTAGTCTCAAGAAATGCATAAAAAATCAGAGCAAAAAATTGTAACTGCGCATATATAGATGTCTAGCTGCAAAGTTTTTGCTAACTGTGTGGAGGAAAAAATCTCATTCTGCAGGAAAATGTCTCAGCTTCCAGATGCATATTCATTTGCAGTTTTGTGCCAATTTGCACGAAAGTTGGAGCAACCTTGTCGGATGACTGTCTTGCGCTGCTTATGGACATGGCGTCTCAAGCTTTTCCAATGGCGCTCCCGCTATACATCAGAGCTCATAACTCCGCTTTCTATCTATCTATCTCGATAAAATATCTCTTGTGGCCCGATAAGCCTTTAGAGATAAGATGCGACTATAACGATAAAAGAGATCAGATATTCTTGTAAAATCGAGAGTTAAATAAAATCTGCTATTGAGCTTGTTCCATATATGTATCAAAACTTCATGACTCGGTTAAAAATGAGAACTTCATGGCATCTGTATTAATAGTGTGCCTAATATTAGACCCACGAGTAAAATAGGCGGAGTTGCACAGTGTAAACTTTTTAAAATCGACCATAAGGTCTTGATTTAAAATTTTCAGTAAAGTGTTTTTATCCTTAGTGCATCTCCTCTCCTCAAGAGTGTGCCAAGACATGTTTTCCATTGAAGATGTAATACTGTCATACTTTCTAAAACCGTTTGCCCATCTGAACGCTCTTCTGTTTATGGCTTCTAAATCCCTAATGATGTACATAAAATGTGGATTCCACACCTCTGAAGCATACTCCTGTAAAGGACGACATACACTAAAATAAGCCGTTCTCTTAACAGCATGGGAAGTTCCTTTGAGAGTTCGCATAAGCATGTAAAGGGTGGCATTAGCCTTACGCATAATAAAATTTATATGATCACTAAAATTGAGCGATTTAAAAACCTGTATGCCCAGGTATACAAAGGAATGGGATGAAATAAGCGGAGTGCCTCCATAACTGTATGTATGCAAAAATTTAACCGGCTCCATTGACGTGGATGTGCATTTAGCTACATTAAATTTTAGCTGCCAAGATCCGGCCCACGCAGCAACTCTGCTCAACTGGTCCTGCAATGCTTGGCTGTCGGACACGCAACTAACAGGTCTGTAAAGGATGGCATCATCGGCAAATAAGCGTATAGATGTTGATGGACAGTTTAAAGCATCTGGCAGGTCATTGATGTAGATGAGAAAAAGTAGTGGTCCGAGCACTGAACCCTGAGGCACACCCGAGGTCACCTGGGTCGGCTGAGAAAGACAACCATTAACGATGACCCTGAATGTTCGACCGGAGAGCCAGTCTCGGATCCATGCCACTATGTTTGGATTTAGGCCATAGTATATAAGTTTATGCAATAATTTATTGTGAGGGACCGTATCAAAGGCTTTACTAAAATCTAGGACTAAAACGTCTTCTTGAGTATTGTGATTGTTATAAGAAGCTAAATCCGATATTGTATGAATAAGCTGTGATTCACAGCTGTGTTTTTTGCGGAAACCATGTTGAGTTTCACTTAGGATGTTGTTATGATCGAGAAAGTTGCGTATGCTGTGAGCAATAATATGCTCAATTAACTTCGACGGGACGCTAATCAGAGAAATTGGCCTGTAGTTAAGCGGTGCTTTTCTGTCGCCTTTTTTGAAAACAGGTACAATGTTTGCACATTTCCAGTCTCTTGGAACACACCCTGTATTTAGGGAATGTTTAAAAATTAGTGTCAAAGTAGGAGCTATGTCTGTAGCTAAAAAATTAAGTAGTGCAGGACTGAGATTATCCGGGCCTGAGCCTTTACGGCGGTTGAGAGATTTCAGGATGGTCAGAACACCTTCCTCACCAATATCAATATCTGCCTGCGAGTCAACAGCCCTATCAGACATAGTGGCCGAGACCTCAGGAGTGAGGCCGTCATCGACAGTGAAAACGGATTTAAAATTCTCTGCGAAGCACATTGCCATATCTGAATCAGTTACACAATTGTGTAAGTAATTTATGTTTGAGCTATTTCCCCCCTTTGCTGCCTTGGATACGAGTTGGAAAAGAGGCTTTGAGTCCCCATTATTAAGGCTTTCAGTAATGTGTGATTCTAAAAATTTGTTATAATCCCTTTTAATGAGGCGTTTGGATAAATTGCCAATCGCTTTTAGTTGTTGTAAATTGTGGGGGGTAGGGTACTTTTTGAAAGTGTGGAAGAGTCTTCTTTTCTTACGACTCACTGTCCTGGCCTCTCGTGACAGCCAAAATCTCTTAGTTCTTGGTTTCCGCTCTGGGATTAGTGAATTAGCTATGTTTAAAATGTTGTGCTTAAAAATGTTCCATAAAAAATCTGTTGTACTTGAACTCACTAGAGCTTGAAGATGGTTATAAAGATTTCAATGCTCTTGGACGACTAAATTTTTTTGCAAATTGTTGTGAACATATGAATCCATGCAAGAATTATTTATACCACATTGCCAATTGCTTTCAGTGAATATAAAATACAATTGAAAATGACGTACTAACACAAAAAACTCGTAGCTTCAACGAATTGCGACTCTTGCAGGTAAGCAAATGCAAGCTAACTACATTAAAAAAGTATCAGCTTGTAGAGAAATTTCTCAGGATTCCGATGCATGTTAATTTATGTAACTACCTCAAGTTTGAAGAAAATTGATGCAGTTTTTACGCAGTGGTGTGCAGTTAATGCACTGGTACGCTGGGGAATTTCCAGCCGTAAGCCCGCGGTCGCTACAGGGTTAAGGATATCATTCGTTTTATAGAACTAACAAGTATATAAAATGTGTCTGTTACATTTGTATTTCATAAACTGAATAGCAACAAGTAAGTCCTAGCCTGTGAGCACTGGCTCTGAGTAACAAGATCTAATTAATCACAATGATTACTAGACAACGGCTGCTCTCTATATCTGCTATGTTTTCTCTATATGCTCTACTCTCTAGAGATTTATAAATGTCTCACATACATGACAGGTAGCATCTGATTGATATATGTTATTATTGACACCATGAAGACTTCTGTGTGATCCGAGTACAATCAGACCTCAACACGCTAGCATACCACGTTCTGAGACTGACCTGGTATGTCAGCTCTCTGGTATCTCAAATTAATTTGTACCAAGTAAAATATTAAAATGTTAAATTACAGTCATACTTCAACTTACGAGCTTAATGCGTTCCTAGACTGAGCTCGTATGTCAATTTACTCGCATGTTGGTGCAATTTATTTATATATAGAGCAATTAAATATATATTGATTGGTTTCCATACTCTAAAAAAAGCAAATAAAACACTCAAAACAAGATATCGTAACAGAAAAAACATGTTGGTTATTCTCCTTACGTACTGCATGCTTTCAAAAAGCAGCAAATAAAAAATAATGCAAGGAAATGTGATTAATTAAAATGTAAAATTAAATACATACAATAGCAGTTAACACTCGCGTTTGCCAGGGAGGGAGATATAACTTATCCTTCGTTACAACAGTTGACTTTTATAAATTTGGATTTTATCAAAGTGTTAAAAGACAAACTTAGAAGCAAACCTAAAAGCAAACTTTCATTTTCAACTAAACGTAATTAAAATTTCTTCGGCGTTCATAGTTGGAAGTTTCTTGCTGGTTCGCGAGAAATTTTTCCTTTTTTTCGCTTTCACGACTAGCCGGCCGTTTTAAGATAAACCTATCTAAGGACGTTTGCCTTTGTCGCCCTTGCAACATGTTGCGATTAGGACGAACACAGGTTTCGTCACAAATGGTTAATGCACGACCACTAGCCAGCTTGTCCGAATGTCTATTAAATAGTTTGGATAGATAGCGCCGGCCTTTTCACATAGCATCGTTTCAGTTACGCTGTCACCGGCTAATTGTTTGTCCAATGCCATCAGCGGTCGTGAAGATCGCTGCACCGTTTAGAAACTATGGTTAGTCCTTTTGCGAACTAAATGCCCTGGATATAATCCTTCTGTTTGATAATTATGAATGTATTTCTGTCATATTGCCGAGCTAGCTCAATCACGCATACACATTTCGCATTTTTTTCAATATTTTTCCGTTTAATATCAATTGTTACTATTTGCTTTTTCTTTGTATTATCTTTCATTTTACTGGCAAACTTTCGGTCTACGCACAGTACGTTTAATTCACATAATTCTGCACAGAAAATTGTGCACAAAAAACACGGTACAAAAATATAACCTGAGCAGTTGAAAAATACAGAGTGATCTTGTTCTCAGAAAACACCTCCGGCATACTTGGCAACTTACACAAGTGCTCGTATCTCAAACATGGCTCGTATGTTAGTGCTAAAATGTGCTTAAAAACTGGCTCGTATCTCAAGTTTCTCGTACGTTGGAGCACTCGTAAGTTGAAGTATTACTGTATTAAGTTATTATAATTTATAATTACAATTATTATGAGTTTATTTACTGAAATAAATTCATTTCCACCCACTAAACAAAAACCAAATGTTACGGAAAATTACAATGAAAAGGTGTTTTTTTAATTGTTTTATATCACTACATACACTCACAAAATAACAAATACCTATCTTGTGGTTATGATATGTAATAAAATGCAAACATATTATGTACAGTACTGAGCAGAGTTCCTACCTTCAGGACAGGCTCTAGTGGCTATTAGTGGTGTGAAAGAGACTTGATGGAAACATGTTTGGTAGGCCACACTTTTGTTACACTTTGTTACATAACAACTTTTAAAATTCCAATTAAATCAACGCATCTTAATACACACACATTACAATAAGTTTCCATCTTATGTTACACAAAACGTAATTTAAACTTGTCTTTAATGTTTTGTTTTTCTCTTTTAATTCTCGTGCTCGGTCACTACTACTACGTGAGTTGTATAATATTTTGGTGTTTCATAAACAACAGGCGTACCCTAAGGTCTTGAATTTTTTGCCTTGCTTTCGACTTCCTTTTATCTTCGATTCTACCAAGCCTATTTAAAACTTTTAAAAAAAGTTCAAATTTTAAAAACCGAAAGATGCTATTTTTACGAGTGGCTTCTCTCTTCATAAGTGGCCAACTAGTAACCACATGGAGAACCGTTTCATATACCTGTATTTAACATTTGCATCCGTATCTATTAGCAAATATCTGTTCAGAAGTTTTGTCATATCTAAATAATCTCGTATGTTGGGCACTCATATGACTAGGTATAACTGTAGCATTACATATAAGTAAACTATAGAACAACCTTTAGTTATTCATATTTGAATATTGGCATAATGCCAGAAGACAAAAATTAAAAAAAAACCAGCAAATAAGTTTAGGAAACTTCAGGAGGTTTTTAATTAAATTAAAACCAAACTTCATGTATTCATTAAGTAGAGATTTCTTTACAACCTACATTAGGTTGATAATTACATAAACCTTTTAAATATCGTAAAACACTCACACATCTCACGTCTCTGTGTGTCTTGTTACTTTCGGGATGGTTAGTCAACCTCTGCTTGTTCAGCCAGTCTTCTTGGCTATCCATCTTGTTCATGTCCAGCCACTAGTTCAACCAGTTTCACCTCTTTCTGACATACCTAATCACCTTCTACCAAATTATTTGCAGTATTAAACACCAATTTAGACAAACTATTTCTATAGATTGTACATAGGCTTACCATCAAGCCAAAGGATTCAACATTGAGTATTCAATTAGCAGCCATTAGGCCACGCTACCCTTTCAAAGATACCACATAATGAACTTCAAAGGATAGAGAGCTGCAGTCAGGACATACTAATGCTAGTAAGCAAAGCTTTGCACCAAAGAAGCATTTAAAAAAGGAGATTTGGCTTTTTTGGCTAAATTAGCCAATTTTATTGAAGGCCCTGACATGTCAACTGAATCTGCCACAACAAAGGTGAGTTTACACTCCTTCGCACAGTGCTATAAATGAAGATGTTAGTGTTTTTAATGACATGTGTCACCAACATCAGCACTCTAATTCTTTGCTAGCTAGTAAATAATTTGCTAGTTAGCAAAGAATTACCACACTTTTTTAACAACTTTCTTTTAGAAATATATACCAAGAAAGAGTATAGTTTAGCTTTAAAAACATTTATAGAACCAATCAGAAAAGAGACAATAATTGATGAGGCATCTGGGTAATGAGATTGAACTGAAATAAGACATTGTGTTAGACAGCAAATTCTGTAAGATGTTATACTTACCATTAACCTGGCAGTCTAGTCAGCCATGAGAAATCCTCAAATTTAATAATAATCTACAACAAATGATTAACATATACTATAGTGTCAGAGTTGGACAACCCAGAGGTTGTCGGTTCAAATCTGGAATGAGTCACTCCTTTTCCAATATCCAACCACGGCTTTGGACATATACAGCTTTTATTACAGTAATAAAAATTATGGAAAATATTCAGTGCACGAGGAGTTGCTCTCACATGACTGTTCGTGATTGAATTGTTTCTATTTTTTACTACTCAAATGGCATCATGTCCTGAAAATTACAGAATATCCATTTTAACAAATTTCCCTTGGCTGGAGAGTGCTTGGATAGTTACGAGTCACTCGCCGGCATCAGAAAATTATAAAAAATAACTTATTAGTTTCGAGAAGATAAAATAAAGGTTCATTCGCAATTATATGACTTACATAGCTTACTTACAGCTCAGCGTTAAAAAACTGAACTGAATAACTGGCAGGTGCTACCCATCACTTGACATCTCTAACAGGTGCTACCCATCACTTGACATCTCTAACAGGTATAAAAATTAGAGCAAACATATATATACCGTGATGTCATGATGAAAGCCCTGAGGGGTAGAATGGTTAAACCTACTTGTAAAGATATCTCACATGTAACATCATAAACCGATGTCTATGGTACTGTTATTTATTGATTTTCAAGTAGTTACATTAGGTACTTGCTAACACATGCTTATAACCCTTGTGAAATACTTGATGTTGCAAATGATATAACAATTCTTTTTAACAACAAAAGTTTTTTTAACAATAATATAATTGTTGTAATAGTTAGCTTTTCCAAAAGGCAACGAAATAAATGATTCGCGCGTGATAGCATGGCAGTTTGTGAACCCAGATGCCGTGGGTTCGAATCCAGGACGATGCAATCTTTTTTCCACTATTTAACCACAGTTTTGATTACAGTAAAGATTAAGCATGATATGGGGTATTCATTCTCAAAAAATACTATTCATGATAGAGTTGGCTATATTTATTTCTACAACAAATATTTCATGATCCTGAGTAAGTTTACAAAGTGCCCAATTTTATTAATTTTTTAAAAAGAATTGCAAGATTTTACATCACATAAATTTTCTACAAAGTGATTTTATGTTGTAACCAAATTTAGAGTTGCTGCCCTTGCTTTCATCTTCAAGTGGTTTTGCCTTGTTCCTAAAAATACTTTATTAAACATGTTTTGTTTCCACGGTAACCAGTTTAATTTATAGCAAGCAACAATGTGAACATAGCATATATTAGTAATAAATAAAGCAATGGTATTGTATTTTCTTGTGGGGAGTTGCTGGCTGGCCTGACAAGACAGTTGACAAAAGGAGTTTTACTTATCTATACATGAAATGTTTGTCTTTTTGTCTTTTTGTTAAACCCTGTGTTCAGTCATGGCAGTTATAATCTAGCAATGAAACATCCGCGAAGTACTGAATTTCATCTTAGCACCTCCTGGTGGCGAACATAACAATTAAGCCGGACACGAAAAACAATGGATTCTGCAGTAAGATGCTCACACTTAAATCGCTTGCTTAAGGTTAATAACTAGCACTGTTAACTGTTATGCGTAACGATTGTTATGCTGGCCCAAAACTCGCGTATTGTTTCAGTAGAGATTATAATAAAGATCAAGCTTTCCAGGTAACTTACTCAAATTCATTAGGTAGTTATTTATCATCCATTGCAATGGGGGCCTTCAGCTAGTTAACTATAAATACAGCTAAAACAAGTTCATGTGCAAGTATATAAATTTCATATATAGACCAATATTTGATGAAAAACAGTGTCAAATAAGAAATGTCTCAAAAGTTGCTGAAAAAAGCTTAACACTGTTTAAATGTGTCTGCTGCAGACATTGGTACAGGTT
Organism: Watersipora subatra; assembly: GCF_963576615.1. NCBI lineage: Eukaryota > Metazoa > Bryozoa > Gymnolaemata > Cheilostomatida > Watersiporidae > Watersipora > Watersipora subatra. The sequence continues at coordinate 9,190,489 of NC_088715.1, read as the reverse complement.
TGTGTAAATAGCAGTAGGTAAACGACAAGACAACTCCAAAAAGACTTACAATTAATGTGGAAAAAATAATTTCCTACTTTGTTTGAGACCATAGGCCTATTAACTATACTAGACTGGGCAATTTAATGCATCATGGCTCAGTATTGTGTTCTACCTAAACAGTCACATTCACATTAGTATAGTTAATAGGTCTATGTTTGAGACAGACAATACAAAACTTCCAACAATACATTACAAATCTAAAGTTATAAGGAAAGACAACTCAGAAAATATAGGCTCTAGAAATGTATCCATAAAATTATTGTCTGTGACTTGTACACTTGATAATTAGTAATGTATGTACTTGTTCTTGTTAGCGATAGACTCTTTGTTAGCAGTCGACCGACTTGTTAACAAATAATTTGCCTATAAGGAAAGTCTCTGGTATCTCAACTCAATTTCTACCATGTAAAATATCAAAATGTTAATTAGATTATTGAAATTCTTAACATTTTATAATTATCATTATTATGAATTCAAAACCCTTCGAAACAGACTGTAGTGGCTATTGGTGGAGTGAAAGAGACTTGATGGCAACATGTTTGATAAGCTATATTTTTGTTACACTTCGTTACATAACAAGTTTTAAAATTTTAATTAAATCAACACACATTACAATAAGTTTCCATCTTATGTTACACAAAACGTAATTTAAACTTGTATTTAATTTTTAGTTTTTTCTCTTTTTAGTTTCCTTCTCGGTCACGAATACTTAGCCTGTCTTGATAAACTGTTGTTTTTTGCGGAGTTGTTCCCCCGTCGAGCGGCCGAGCAACACAACAGCGTGTCACAAGACGTACTGCACCTGATGCATCAGCTGCGCTGAAAAGGAGTTGTTCTCTTCTGTCAATGCGGCTTGGTTGCGATGTTATGTCGGTCGCTCCATCGGTTATCATAACGAATTTCGCGCAAAAACTTATGTAGAAAAAATAAGATTATAACGTTTAACCAGCGACCAATTTCTGCGGTAAACTTTAGTAGATCTTGAGAACTTAATTAAGCAACAACAGCGACTAAACATGTTGTTATTTGTTCGCTCAGTCAGTTTTATTTCTATTTTTGTATCAGTCAGTTCTATTTGTTTTTATGGATTTTATTTTCACTTTTTTTCTTCTTAAATTTTACTAACGTTTACGACAGAGACTGGTCTTTGGTTAAACGCTGTAATCTTATTTTTTTTCGCATAAATTTTTGCACGAAATCCATTATGATTACTAATGGAGCGACCGCCATAACATTGCAGCCAAGCCGCAGAGACGGAAGAGAACAACTCCCTTTCAGCGCAGCTGATGCATCAGGTGCAGTACGTCTTGTGACAAGCTGTTGTGTTGCTCACCCGCTCGACGAGAAAACAACTCCACAAAAACAACAGTTTTTCAAGACAGGCTAACGAATACTACGCGAGTGGTAAAACATTCTAGCATTTCATACACAACAGGCGTAACAGAAGGTCGTGCCGTTTAGATGCATTTACAATATATTTAGATAATCTACAACTACTAACATAATATTATATTTATTTACCAGAACAATAGCTACAAACATCAGAGTACTTGGCATAACACAATATATTTATCCGTGACTTGTAGACTTGATAATTAGTAATGTATGTACTTGTTCTTGTTAGCGATAGACTCTTTGTTAGCAGTCGACCGACTTGTTAACAAATAATTTGCCTACAAGGAAAGTCTTTGCTATTTGGCTAGTTTTTTTGCTAACTCTCAAAGGATTTGCTAACTTATAAAGAATTTGCTAACTCACAAAGAATTTGATAACTCTCAAAGGATTTGCTAACTAGCAAATAATTTGCTAGTTAGAAAATCATTTGCTGACTTGATTTCTACTACACTATTACTAGAATTTTCTTCAGGAATTTTTTTTTAAAGTGAAATTAAGTTTTATAAACATTCAGAGAACCAATCAGAAAAGAGACAATAAGTGGTGGGACATCTGGGTAATGAGATTGAACTGAACTAAGACATTGTGTTAGACAGCAAATTTTGTAAGATATTATACTTACCATTAACCTGGCAATCTAGTCAGCCATGAGAAATCATCAAATTTAATAATAATCTACAACAAATGATTAGCATATACAATAGTGTCAGAGTTGGCCAACCCAGAGGTGGGTTCAAATCTCAAACGAGTCACTCTTTTTCCAATATCCAACCACGGTTTTGGACATATACAGCTTTTTTTACAGTGATGAAGATAATGGAATATATTCAGCACACGAGGAGTTGCTCTCACATGAAGCTTCATGATTGAATTTTTTTTATTTTTATTACACAAAAGACTTCATGTCTTGAAGTCGACAAAATATCCATTTTTACCAATATCACTTGGTTGGAGAGTGCTTGGATAGTTATGAGTTATCCGGCGGCCTTAGGAAAATTATGAAAATTACTTAATAACTTTGAATACATAAAATACAGGTTCATTCGCAATTATATGACTTACCTAGCTACAACGGAGCTGTAACTGTAGCTTACAGCGTACAGCTCCTAGCTGTAAGCTACAGCTAGGAGCTGTAGCTTACAGGACAGCTAGCCACAAATTTTTTTATTGAACTATACACTAAGAAAGACTACAGTTTAACTTTAAAACATTCAGAGAGCCAATCAGAAAAGAGACAATAATTGATGAGGCATCTGGGTAATGAGATTGAACTGAACTAAGACATTGTGTTAGACAGCAAACTCTGTAAGATGTTATACTTACCATTAACCTGGCAGTCTAGTCAGTCGTGAGAAATCATCAACTGGAACAATTATGTGCACAATTTTTCAAAAAAGCAGCATGACAAAGGATTAGTGCATACGATAGTTTGGGGGGTCGGCCCATTCAGAGGTTGTAGGTTCAAATCTTTGACGAGGCAATCTTTTCCCAATATCCAACTCCAGTTTTGGACAGACATGGTTTTTATTATATTATTAAAGGTTATAGAGAATATTCAGCGCAATAGGAGTTGCTCTCACATGACTATTCATGCTTGAGGTTTACATAATAAATAAGTTTACAAAATTTTTTTTTAATGAATTTCACTTGGTTGGAGAATGCTTGGAGAGTGATTAGTTACTCACCCAGCAGCAGAAAAATTAGAGGTTCTACTCATTTGCTTTGAATACATAAAATACATGTTCATTAGCCCATATGAATTTTACGTAAAAATGTTATTTTGTGAGAAACCAGAATATGAAAAAAATTGAAACGTTTTACCAAAAAAAACCTTAAATGTTTTGAAAATAAAATTTTCTTACATTATTTATGTTCAAACTAGAAGCAATAGGCCTATTTTAGTTACATTTTTACATAGCTCAACATTAAAACTTGTCCGTAAGGTAAATCAATGTCGACTTTTAACACCAAAGGAAAGTTTTTAAAACATTGAAAGCATGAATTGTTTGTGTCTAATGCAGACACTACCATACATTTTTATGAACCTGGTTTGGTGACATTGATTAGACAACTCCAAGAAGATATACAAATATTGTAGTACAAATCATCTCTTGCTTTTTGTTTTAGTCAAACATTACAAAACTGCTTGTAATACTCCATAGACCTTAACTCATGAGTAAAGACAACTCCTTAGAAATGTACTCATAAAATTATTTCTTTCAAGATTTTAATAAAACACGTGTAGCAAATATAGCTTTGAAAGTTGCTGCAATAGTCTAGAAAAAATCTAATGGGCCAACCTCAATATAAATAATAAAGTCCAAAAACCTGAAATAATCTGCATTTTAATAAATTTAAAATCAACTTAAAACTAGAAAAAAAGTTCAATTTTTTTTAAAATCCAACCAAACTTTTTGTATTCAAAAAGCGAAAATATCCTTGTAAACTAGGTTAAAAGTTAGATAAACCCTTTAGATAGTGTAAAACACTCACACTTCCTATGTCTACCTGTGTAGTCTTGTCACTTTCTGCATGGCTAGTCACCCTCTGCTTGTACAGCCACTGTCTCCTTGACTAGCCATCTTGTTCATGTCCTCTGACATACCTAACCACTTTCTACCAAATTATTTGCAGTATTAAACACTAATTTAGACAAACTATTTCAATGGGTTGACATAGCCTTACCATCAAGCCAAATGATTAAATGTTGAGTATTTAATTAGCAGCCATTGGTCCAGGCTATTCAATGGAATGCGTAGTGAAACTCAAAGAGTAGATAGTTGCAGTCAGGAGACACCAATGCTAGTAGACAACAAACTGCACTGATAAATCAAAAAGCATCTAAGAGATGACCTTGACCTTACGAAGATCCTGGGATTTTAGCTGGCTCTACCGTAACAAAGGTATATTTATATCGGCATGCAGTTCTAAAAATCAAGGTGCTGGTGTTTTTGATGCCCTGTCATAAGTGTGACCAACAGCAGCACTCTTCATGTTAGCAGCATGCGTAGTACCTACTGTAGGTGTTTAAATACATGATATGAAACAGTATGCTATTTTAAGCATCTAAATGTAATTTGGCAGCCAATCAGAGCTTTTATTACAATAGTGTAAAAAAGGACATTCATTAAAATATTCTAAGCAATTTGCACCCTTTTTGACGTGAGCAGTTCTAAAAAACATATATTCATTTCAATTATTCATTGCATCATAAAACATTTTATTATTTGCAAATGATTGGCTGAAAAAGACATCATTTGCTGATATGTAAAGGATTAGCTCATTTGCAAATGATTGGCTAAAAAGGACATCATTTGCTGATATGTAAAGGATTTGCTCATTTGCAAATGATTGGCTAAAAAGGACATCATTTGCTGATATGTAAAGGATTTGCTCATTTGCAAATGATTGGCTAAAAAGGACATCATTTGCTAATATGTAAAGGATTTGCTCATTTGCAAATGATTGGCTGAAAAGGACATCATTTGCTGATATGTAAAGGATTTGCTCATTTGCAAATGATTGGCTAAAAAGGACATCATTTGCTAATATGTAAAGGATTTGCTCATTTGCAAATGATTGGGTGAAAAGGACATCATTTGCTGATATGTAAAGGATTAGCTCATTTGCAAATGATTGGCTAAAAAGGACATCATTTGCTAATATGTAAAGGATTTGCTCATTTGCAAATGATTGGCTGAAAAGGACATCATTTGCTGATATGTAAAGGATTTGCTCATTTGCAAATGATTGGCTAAAAAGGACATCATTTGCTGATATGTAAAGGATTTGCTCATTTGCAAATGATTGGCTAAAAAGGACACCATTTGCTGATATGTAAAGGATTTGCTCATTTGCAAATGATTGGCTAAAAAGGACATAATTTGCTAATATGTAAAGGATTTGCTCATTTGCAAATGATTGGCTGAAAAGGACATCATTTGCTGATATGTAAAGGATTTGCTCATTTGCAAATGATTGGCTAAAAAGGACATCAATTGCTAATATGTAAAGGATTTGCTCATTTGCAAATGATTGGCTAAAAAGGACATCATTTGCTGATATGTAAAGGATTTGCTCATTTGCAAATGATTGGCTAAAAAGGACATCATTTGCTAATATGTAAAGGATTTGCTCATTTGCAAATGATTGGCTAAAAAGGACATCATTTGCTGATACGTAAAGGATTTGCTCATTTGCAAATGATTGGCTAAAAAGGACATCATTTGGTAATATGTAAAGGATTTGCTCATTTGCAAATGATTGGCTGAAAAGGACATCATTTGCTGATATGTAAAGGATTTGCTCATTTGCAAATGATTGGCTAAAAAGGACATCAATTGCTAATATGTAAAGGATTTGCTCATTTGCAAACGATTGGCTGAAAAGGACATCATTTGCTGATATGTAAAGGATTTGCTCATTTGCAAATGATTGGCTAAAAAGGACATCATTTGCTAATATGTAAAGGATTTGCTCATTTGCAAATGATTGGCTGAAAAGGACATCATTTGCTAATATGTAAAGGATTTACTCATCTCCAACTCCCCTTATCTCACATGATGACCGGCCGACGCTCACTCAATGCTCCAGAAATCCATTACGTAAGTCCTGATGAAAACATGATTACTTACCCTTGTTATACGCAACATCCAGCCATGCCTCTTTATTTCATGTAGTTTTTGGTTTTTCAACGTTGGAATGCTATTTTTGGGTCACAACTAGAGAAGAACAACTAATATTATCGGGAAAACATCAATGCATGCGAACTCAATGACTACAAAACTGCTTCATTCCTTTCTATTGTCATTGAGGCGACTCGCTTACAATTTAAGAGTGGCTCTCACCATCACAGATAGTTTTGTTTTGTGGTTAAGTTCTGCGACTTCAAGATGGTATGCTCTCTAACATTTCAAGCCGCAATGGTTAGTATGATCTTTGACCATATTGTTTATTCTTCCACCTATTGGTTACACAATTGACAAACAAGAGATCAAGGAGGTAAGCCGCTATCATCAGAGTATATTTAAGGGTCAGAGGTATATGTCGATAACATCAATATTCATAGTAAACTACAGTCAGTTTCAGATTATTCCTGCATACTACGGACATTGATAAATTACACCGAAACATATCAATAGAGTAAAGCAGTTCCATGGTAGTTTTATGAAATTACTCATTACGTGTCTACTTATATGAGCAAATAGCAAAGAATCTCACAGAAACACAAAACATAACAACTTTTTGTTAGAATAAAATATTCTGAAATAACAAATATCCTGTAACTATTTAAATACCTGATGGTATATGAAGGTCAAAACTAACCATAACTAACCTCAGATAGGAAATGAGGCTACAGATGAATATGAAGACTATGAGTTTATGAGTTGACCCTACAGTAATGCATCGATGAAATCTCATTTAATCAACTGTAATTTGACCTGCCGTTGGAGAGGCAGTCTGCCGTCACATCTGCACTGTCAGTTTTTCTCTGAGTACTGAGCGATAAGGGTATGATTTTATGTCAGCCATGGGTATGTGACACTGAAAAAAGAAATGGTTCTAAGAATATAAATTGACAATGTATAGATACAACATAGTACTTTAAAACATTAGACATATACGTTTGAAATGAACAAGGTGTGTGCGAAAAATTACTAACAGTTGGCCAATCAGGGTTCAGCTTACAGAGCCAAGAAAACAATTGACCAAGGAAGACCTCTATGACCGAATATCAAAAGCTGAAAAAGTGACTAAATATTAATTTTAAAGTGATATAAATAATTCTATGGCTAAGAATCTAATGCGACAAGCCTATGGATAGCTATTGGACTAAGAACCTTAACCTTTTGAACCCTGGCAGTTCTTGGCAATGCGAGTCAGTAACCCTGGGCAATTTGTCCAACGATCTAAATATTCTATTCTTTATATTATATATATAAAGAATAGAATATATATTCTTATATATTCTATATTCTAACTTATTAAATATATCTGACTGCTCATAGTGTCATGATATTTGGTAAACACTAGCAAAAAAGTCGAGTAACCCACAGCAAATGTCACTACACAGCAAAAAACAGTATTTCTTCATTCCCCGATCTGAAACCATAAAAATTTGTACGAATTCAAAAACTCGTAAAAAATAATTACAGTAGCATCATATCCATTGCGCACACATTCATCTTCTGTTCATGGCTCAAACAAGACTGGATAATTATAGTTAGTAGCATGAAATTCTTCCTTTGTATAGCAATGATCTATGACCAACCATAAAATGAGACATCGGTTTTTTCGCGATATCGTTCCTATAAAATTTGTTATTGGAATGAAGGAAGTAGATAAAGATATTTGAAAACTGTCGCAAATGGAAGAGAAATATTTGGTCTAATGCCATGCGCCAGAAGTAATGTGATTTGTTTACTCTGTTACTTAGAAATAACTTTGGTGAATTCAGCAATGTTAATGACGGTGTCCCAGCTGCTAAGGTTTCTGACACACTCTACGCGACGCCAGAACAACAGCTGCTAGGGTTGAGAGGGTTAAGCCAAAACAATTAGCTAAAATGAATAGCTCTATGATTAAAATACTAAAACTAAAATGCTATAAATATGTATATGATTAAATACTAGTGTTGGGCCGGTGAGGAGTTATCCGCTCTTACTGACACCGAGGGATTATCGGTATCCGGGAAAACCAATAATTTCGGTGACAGTTAGTTATTCGCGGCCGGTTTGATATGATCGGTATTTATCTGTAAAAGCCTATCGGTAAATGGTTATGCGGATAGATTTTTGTATTGGACAGGCTACAGCATTACTAGCCACGTGTTGCGCGGGAGAATCACACGCATAATGAGCTGCTTATGAAAGAGCTCATTTGACGTCTCGCGCACAGTCACCATGTAACGGAACGAGATTACAATTGTGCGTCAACTGATGTTATGGTTAATTGCTAATCAAAAAGAGTCCCTCAGCGCACATTGGCAATCACAACTTTTTTTCTCAGACATTCTAAAAACACAACACATGCAAATTATATTATAACTCTTTCTTCAACGACCATTTTCACGCTTTCCTAAATGTATCTAGTATAATATTACGTCTTACATTAATAAAATGTAAAATGTAATATACGTTTTACATTTTATCAAAAAGAAAACGTATATTACGTCTGATATTTGATATGTTTGATATATTTATATGTTTTATATTTCATTTATCCCCACCTGCGTTATATAAAAATGGGCAGTAGGTAAGCTGAGGCTAAACACACACTGAAAAACATGTACCGAACTGCTATACCGACAATACCGAACTTTCTTAGTTGGCAAAGGATACCGAAGATGGTTAATACCTAGAATACCGACACCGGGAAATCCAATAAAAAAGTGCAAGGATATCCTATCCGACTCTAAATTATATACCACCACAACGCTATTAAATACCTTCGAGCTAAACAACGATGATCAGAACCCTCAAGCTAACAGGCTATAAATAGGTCTATTACTGAAATCTTAAAGCTGAAACATACACAGGGGTGTACCATAAACGGACACATATTATACACACGCACATACCATGCACAAGTGGATACCATTCACAGACGGAAACCATTCACAGGCGCATACCATATACAGGCTTAGACACAGGCGCGTACGTTGCACGGGTACATACCACACAATAGCGGATACCATTCATGGGCAAATATCATATATGCAGACGTGTAATGGCTCATACACAGTTTCATATCATATACAGGTGTGTACCATGCATGGGTACATACCGTACATGGGTACATACAATCCACAGGTGCATCCACAGGAAACCATTCACTGGTTCCTACACAGGCGCATACATTGCACGGGTACATATCATATACAGGTAAACACCATACACATATGCATACTATACACATATGCATACCATATAGGAGTGCAAAGTATGCACGGATGCATACCAAACGTTGGTACATACTATATACAGGTACATACCATACAGACATGTAGGCCTACCACACCCAAATATACTACATTCATATATTACATGCAATAGATTCACCGCACTAAACTATTGTCACCCTGCATGAAAAAGACTTGAATTCAACTTAAATGAATTTCGTATATTAAACACATACGTGAAGCTATATTTTAAATATTTACCAGATGTGCTTTAATTATGTTATCTAATTTTTCTAGTATAATTAGCCTCGGTTTGCCTCGCGTAGCCTCCAACTTTTAGCCAAACTTTTATAAGCATTTTTCAAATGAATTCGAGAAGAAATACCAAACGATGGTGTTTACGAAAGCGGCTTCTCGGATACTTGGCCATGTAGTGGCTATATAGTGGCCAATGAGAACCGGCTCTTATGTTCGTATCTCCAAGAATACTCGTATCTCAAGGAAGAAACTTGAAAGAAAGTCAACTTGCATATCAAGTTTCTTTCATGTTGGAGTTGTCATATCATAACTCATATGTAGAGTTACGACTGTGACTACCATACTTTTCTGACTATAAACCGCACCCCTATATAAGCCGCATCTGCTTTATTTTTCAAAAAAATGATAATAAAACAATACATAGGCCACACCTTTGTATAGGCTGCAGAACTCAGGACGGTGCTTTTTAACACGGCAGCAACTTTCTGGTTAAAAACAGAACAGTGCCTAACGGCACTGTTTCGTATTAACCGACGCTTTTTAACCTAGTGCCTAACGGACCAGTATTGTTAGGCATTGTTTCGTATTTTCTTTCACCGCTAGAAGTACACTAACTGGATATTCTGGTTAATGCGCCCTTGTGATGAAAGAAGAAGCTACAGAATAGCTTATATAAGCCGCATGCCTCAAATCATCAGAAAAAAGTAGCGGCTAATAGTCTGAAAAGTACGGTAATGTAGAGGAGTATAGACGTTGTATACACATATAGTACAGTGTACACAATGTCATAAAAATATATTTTAAACACGGGTATAAAATCAAAGTTAAAAAAACTGTTTTTGTTTCCCGCATCAAAAAGAAGAACCTTGATAAGAGAAGCTTAAAAGTATGCCCACACGTAACGATTTTTTCTTTGGTTCTGACCAAAATCACGAAATAAACGAAAATCATAAAATTATTCGGCTGAAATTCACAGAATGTGCATGCACACAGAAATCGTTGGCGAAATGCTTCAAATAGGCTAAGCAGATTATTAGCGATCACAATTTTAGCAACTTTTGCAACTTATATAGTCCGGGCACATAACGCGACACACAAGAAAAATACTAATGTAACCTACCATAGTAAATACATTTAACTGACTTGATTGCACTAAATATGGCAAGTCTTTCTACAACGAGAATTGTGTGTTGCTAAATAAAAATTGTCATTGTTAAAAAAAGTCGATTTTTAGCCGTAGTGTCTGAAGGATAAAAACCAACGATAGCGCAATTTAAGCAATTGCATCGTATGTTTTATGTTGAATTACAACGGTACTTCAATTGTGAGTCGTAATACGTTTTTTGGACTGTAGCAATTGCGAAAGCGGCGAAATTCATACTCGCTAATAATTTGTTTAGACAATTAAAAGCGTTTCGTCGACTATTTTGGTGTGCATGCTAGTGTTGGGACGGTATATAATTTAGTGCCGGATAGGATATCCTTGCACTTTTTTATCGGTTTTCCCGGTGTTGGTATCCTTGGTATTTACCGTCTTTGGTATCCTTTGCCAACTAATAAAGTTCGGTATTGTTGGTATTGCAATTTGATACAGTCAAACATGGATAACTCAAACTTCAAGGGACCGAGCAAAAGTGTTCGAATTATCAGAGCGTTCAAGTTATCAGAGCACTGTCACAAGTCCATATATTTACTTATTTATTAGTATATACATGTACATATACAAACTATAATATAAATCAAAATCACAAATGGCTTGTTTCAAATTAAATGCTTCTAATGTAACGTTTAAAACGTTTTTATCAAAAAGTATAAAGATTTATCTATCACTTGAGATTGGTTTGTTGTTTGAGGTGATGTTATTGCCAGGACGTTTTTCAGATTGACTTTGGCAAAACTTGATCGTTGTTGAAATGCTCAAAAGAAAAGACATTTTTTTCTTTTGGGGTTTTACCCACGATCAATTTTGCCGTTTTTTCTTGAAATTTATGCAAAGATTATCTTACTTTACCTCGGATTCGTTAAGAGCAACACTCGGAGGCAGTTCAATTAGAAGTTTTACGAGGTTTTACGTACATTCTATATCACTCACGTTTTTTTAATAGATACTTGTTGAATGTACACACGTATTCTGTGTTTAGGTCAAACGATGAATAGTTTTTTGTAGCTCAGACAACGTTAAAGTTTAATTACAACAATTTTTAAGACATTTTAAACATTCAACATTCCGACGTTGATTCAACACGGAATCAACGTCGGAAAACTATTCATCACGGGCTAGCCGGGTCACGCACTCAAGGATTTTCGCCACACACATACAAAACAAAAACAACATGCGATTTTTGTTTTGTATGTGCGTGGCGAAAATATTTGCGCGCGTGACCCGGCTAGCCCGTGCTACTCATCGTATAGCAGTATAAATCAAATTTCACCAAACCTTTAGAAAAGTCGTTGACAAAAATATTTTGCCGATGGTGGTAATAACGACGCTTATGAATTACAAAAAGATGAAGTTTACCTCTATGGCTTTGAATAAAGTGATTTTCTAAAGCGATAACAACCGTTTTGGTAGCCGTTGGGCAAAAAAACAGTTCGAATTAACAGTGTTGAGTTCGAGTTATCTATAGCAATTTATCATTACGTGGGAACGGACCAAAGGAAATGTTTGAATTAACCATGTGTTCGAGCTATCCGTGGACGAGTTATTCATGTTTGACTGTATATGGTTTTCGGTGTGCGTTTAACTTCAGCTTACCTGCTGCCCATTTTTATATAACGCAGGTAGGGGTATAAATCAAATATAAAACGTATAAATATATCAAACGTATCAAATATCAAACGGAGGGTTTTATCAAATATAAAACGTATATTACGTTTTATATTTATCAATGTAAGGCGTAATATAATACTAGATACATTTAGGTAAGCGTGGAAATGTTTGTAGAAGAAACAGTTATGACATAATTCGCATGTGCTGTGTTTTCAGAATGTCTGAGAAAACAGTTGTGATTGCCAATGTGCGCTGAGAGACTCTTTTTGATTAGCCTGTTCGTCAAAGAGACGTTTTTCGCAATGAACCATAACATCAATTGTTGCGCGATTGTAATCTCATTCCGTTACATGGCGACTGTGCGCGAGACCTCAAATGAGCTCTCTCATAAGCAGCTCATTGTGCCGGAGATTCTTCCGCGCATTGCGTCACTAGTAATGCTGTAGCCTGCCAAATACAAAAATCTATCAGGATAACTATTTACCGATAGGCTTTTACGGATAAATACCGATCATATCAAACCGGCCATGGACAACTAGCTGTCACTGAAAATGATTGTTTTCCCGGATACCGATAATCCCTCGATGTCGGTAAGAGCAGATAACTCCTTACCGGCCCAACACTGGTGCATGCACAGCTCAGAAAATTCTGTGAATTTCGGCCCATTTATTCTGTGTTTTTCGTAAGTTTCATGATTTTGCTCAGAACTATCGAAAGAATAGCTACGTGTGGCCATACTTTTACTCATCCTAGACCGCTTATAGAAAGAAGGCTGGCACAGTACTTGGACTAGTGCCAAATTCAGAAGCCTTATGTATATGAGGCTTTTTGTTGTGCGATGGGGAAGTATAAGCCTCAAACTGCTAATATTAGATATCAACTCACCTCAGTCTATGTAAGGATGATCCATAGAGTAGTAGAAATCTAGGTGAGTACAACTAGATGTGGAGCAGAGGTGAGACAGTCCTATCACTGCCCTCATCTACCTACAAACTATGAACATAAGAAAACACTGCACTATCTTATCATTGAGCAAAACAAGAATAATTCGCAAACCAGCATTGTTAAAATTTCACAAATACGTAAGGAATTTGACTATACACATGATCAGCTATGCAAGTCAGTTTGATTTTAGAAAACCCGCAGTATACCATACCCATGCGCATATCATCTACAGGAGCATATCATATACGGGTGCATACTATACACCGGTGCATGCTAGTGCTGGGCATGAGTAATATAACTCATTGAACTCGCGGGTTTATCTTCTCTCGAGTCTTGGGTGATAGAGATTTTGAGCACTTCGATTTTGCCAGTTCAGGTTTTGACTTACAAATTCAGATTTTGGTACACGGATCCTCGAGTAGAGTGGACAAAAAATTGGTCTATTGTGGCGGCACTCTAAACACTGTTAAATAACCCGCCTATTAACCCTTTGAACTCTGGCATTTTTTGTCCATGCATGTTAGTAACCTTGGGCAATCTGTTCAATGATCCAAAGTTATCAAACTTTCATTATATATATATATATATATATATATATATATATATCTGAAAATGCTCATAATACAATGATATTAGCTGAAACACTAGTAAAAATAGTCGGGCCACCCAGTGCAAATGTCATCAAACAGAATAAAACAGTACCTTACCATTTTTCGGGCTGAAACTGAAAGTTCGTACGATTGAAAAAAACTCGTAAAAACATTTACAATAGCATCATATCCATTGAGCACATGTTCATCATTGTTTTATGACTCAAAATATACTGAAAAAATGTAACTAGTATTCACACAACCATTCACATCCTACCAACAAACCAGTTGTGGCCATTTTATTGTGATATCATTCAAATAAAATTTCTTATTAAAACCAAGAAGGCAAATAGAGACATTTGAAAACTATTCCAAATGGAAGTGAAATTTCTGGTCTAACAACTTGTGCAAAAATCAATTTGGGTAGTTTACGCTGTTACTTAAAATTGGCTTTTGTGAGCAATGCCAAGTGAATTCCTGCCAATAGAGATTCTGACACACCCTACGCCATGCCTGAAGACTGACAGTTGGGGTTCAAACTTATCATTGAGCCATACAAAAGAATAATTTACAAACCAACATTGTTAAAATTTCACAAACACAGAGTTTCATCAAGGAATTCGACAATACACAGAGACAGCTATGCAAGTGAGTTTGACTTTAGAAAAACCTGCAAGGTTTGGGGACTATTGTGTTTTTATGGAAAAATCAGAGGCCTTCCCAAATTAACCACTAATAAGTCTACATGTAAAATGCTATGTACAACAGCGAGGAAAGATCGCTGTAGAATACATTTATCTCAACAAACTTTTTCGTTAAAACTTCCCTTTCCAAACGGAATTCTAGCAGACGAGCTAAATTCAACCAAGTCAAATGTATTAAATGATGAAGTAATTAATGTTCTATCAGTTTAGAAGGATCAGACTAGTTATATAGTATTATGTAGCTAGTCACAAAGGAAAGTCATCGGAGTTGAGTAAAGGCTAAAGTACATTAAAGTAAGATCCACTGAAATTCGTTGACTTTGAATCTTGCAGCTAACTCTAGTTATAGACACTAGTGTGTATGTACTAGGAGTGCTTAATATTTACCCCTGCTGTTTAGTCCTGATTGGCTAGGAGAGTCCAGGTTAATATTTAGAGGTTGACTTGCAACAAAATTCACATCACAGCTATCTGGTATGAAAAGATTCACCATGTCTTACTGTGTTGTGTTGCAGGTACCAAATATGTGGGAATGTGATTACAAACTCTTACTTAAGCTAACATGTGACAAGCGGTGAATGGAAAATGCATGTTGCATATTAAAACAGGTAAGTTGTTAAAAATGAATATAACTTCTATAGCAGAGATAATAGTGGCACATTTTTGACTCACTGGCAGCAAGCTCTTGAAAAAGGAATGAATAGAGTATAAAATATGTTTAAAATGGAATAGCTCGCTTTGCATTTTATCGCACATCATTTTCAGGTGCAGTTTCCATCTTTCGTAACCTTTTGGCTGGGAAAACAACAAAAATGTCGTTCATCGGTTGCGTGAGAAACGACTTTTATGTCGCTTTCGGTAGACGTTTATAAAGCTGACGCTTAGTAACACTAAACAAAGGATATGAACACTGGTAAGTTTTAAATATCATCAACAAGATATTAGTCGATAAATTACAATATGAAACGATTATCTGAGAGGCATTGCCTTGCACTAAAATCTATAGAAATCGTGACTCCTTAGAAAAATATGTAAGGAAAACCTGTCAACATTGGCTCGACGTTCAAAATGGTAAAATAAAAATTTATTTGATCCTGCGATCGTTAGTGATTTTTCGTCTGATCAGTATAAAATAATTCAGATAATAGAAGTGATGTAAACTTTGAAAACTTTGGAATATAAAGAGAAAAGTGACCGTTGTGGTAGCTTGTACAGCTACGCTGTCGCGTTTGACTCCACCAAAAGGAATGCTTCCAAGCATTTCACATAGGAACAATTGTACATGGTTGTAACATTTTTTTAGCAGTACATATGTAAACTAGTAGTGTTTGTACAAAAGATTCCGTTAACAAAAATAAATTTCAGTTTGAGCTACGCATGTTCATAGAATATTGATTTTATTGAATTTTTAAAAATAAGTTACGCGATTTTCGAGTGTTTTTGCGGGGCCATAACCCAGTTAAAGGGTGAAAGGGATGAAAACATTCAGCCAAAAGTTGTGAGTAGGATAATTTTCTTGACTCACTGGTTTTGGCCAGTTCAATCTTGCGTATGTTACAGATTGTTACAGATGTCACAGATTAATTGAGTCATGGAGATTTAGTGATATAAATGGACATCCACAAGTTTTCTATTTTAAATGTATGCTGTGATCAACATAAGGTTCCATTACCAGCTGAGACATTGTGTATGACATGACGTCTTCTCAAGCCAGCAAACGCTACTACAACAGTATCTATTGCTATTGGCTGCTGGCCAACTGGGTCAATTGGCACGCAGCCAAGAGACTGCCTCGCTTCTTTGGAGAGCTGTTTACTGTTTGAGTAGAGTATGGACATGGCAGTGAATAAAGATTAAATATTAATACTCAGCATCATTGTTTTAATCTAAAAGAAATTACATTTATAAGCTTAACAAACTTAGATAGAGATATACAATAACAGAAATAAATAAAAAGTGTGATAGATAAAAAATTCACCACCTTTTATTAACCCTTTACTGTGACCAACGTCTGCAGTCCCCTGCAGACGAACTGCGAGTGACTAAACGAGCAGTTCAGTTGATGTGACTAGAGATTTCTAGCTGCATTTTTTATTATATTATTATTTATTGTTTTATCACCACATGTATATATGTTAGGCCTATTTCACATTTTTGTAAAGTACTAGCAGCGAGTCCGGAGTTGTCTAGGATTTTTTAAATTTTTAATCGTGTAGACCCAGGCTTGTAGAATTACAACACAAATAGCTATACAATGAACCCTTGCCATAGAGTAGACCCTTGCCATAGAGTAGACCCTTGCCATAGAGTAGACCCTTGCTATAGAGTAGACCCTTGCCATAGAGTAGACCCTTGCCATAGAGTAGACCCTTGCCATAGAGCAGACCCTTGACATAGAGTAGACCCTTGCCATCGAGTAGACCCTTGCCATTGAGTAGACCCTTGCCATAGAGTAGACCCTTGCCATAGAGTAGACCCTTGCCATAGAGTAGACCCTTGCCATAGAGTAGACCCTTGCCATAGAGTATAACCTTGCCATAGAGTAGACCCTTGCCATACGACTTTAATTCGTTCCACATGGGTTCATAAGACAGACGTGTCCCATAGAAGTGCATAGAAACCCATAGTGTTTATCTAATACAAACACTCCTTACAAAACTCATCAAAATTTCATAACAAACCTTATTTTGATTTGCAAATTTTGCCGGTTTCACCTTGCGGATTGATGCAAACATGCGCATTATGGAAACAGCAATTGAACTCGCGAAACGATACAATTTTGGCAACAGACGGCCACTGATTTCCAGTAGTTGTATACAAACATCTGATACACTAAATACTTAGTGAATGCACACAAGTGCATACAATACGGATGCCAACACTAAATGAGCCAGTGTGCTATGTAGCAATAGTAAAGATAGCCCACTCTCTATAAGACATGGGCTGATACTAACCAAGTCATGTACATACTACTTCCTTACACACGCTAGTAAAACCATGTTAACATCATTTCTTTTGTAATAGTTTTAGCTGAATCATGCTATCGACCTACTTCCCTCCGTGGAGTACCAACTAACCAATATTCTCATAACACACGGCATCAACGGCTGACCCACCTCTATAGATGTCGTTAGTTCCCATCTCCCGACCATTATCATGGTTTGTGGAAGTTTCTGATTAGCAGTGGTTTGTAGGAGCTTAGCATCGTCTGTATATATTCAGGGATGCGATCTCAACAGACCAGAAGAATACGTCTGCAAAGACAGGATGGAAAAAACTACAAATATTATTTTGACGCAGTGCAACTATAGATTTACTGGTAATAAGAAACAAAAAGTGATTAGATTATAATTATAATACAGTCACACCTCGACATATGAGTGTCCCAACATCCAACTTGAGACACGAGTAAATTGACGGCATGACTGTAGAGAGTTTAACCACAGACTATAATATTCAAGTCAGCTATGAACAGCCTAGCTAGCTAGATAGAACTAGCCTAGTTTATTTATAGAACATTGGCACACAGCCAGGACAGGTTAAAAACTAAGATCATTGCAGAAATTGGGCAGAATGCTGGCTTATGGATTCCTAGAGCAGATACATCAGAAACCACTTCAATGCAACAATGGACCCTCGTCAAACGATTATAATTCATTCCGGTGTTAGCTCCGTAAGGAGCACATTTTGTATAGGAGGGTATCAAAACCATAGTTGATATCTAAAATTTTATATACCTACTGTACTGTACATATAAAAAATAGTAATGAAATATTATGTTAACCTTATTAACTATAGTTACCTATAGTAACTTTAGTGTGTTTAATGGTTATGATCTACAATAAAAATGCAATGCTATAATGTAATACGTACAGTACGTACCGTAGGGAGTTTGTATAACATAAACGTTGAACTTGACTGGAAGAAATTTAGCTTAATACACACATACTTGGTGATAAACTTCAGTATGTATTTTAGTTATTTTACTGAATTTCAACTTTTTCCTCGCTAAATTTTTATCTACCTGTTCCTGGCTCGCTTTCACTATAAATTTTAGTCGAGCTCATTGAAACCTTTTTCTACCTAATTTGACAGGCAAGTTGAGGGATGCTGTGTTCGAAAACGCCACTCGAAAAATCGTTTGGATCAATTTGGTTAGAATAGCGAGTTTAGTTCAGCAGTGAAAGAGTTATATTGCATGCTGTGATCAACAGAAGTTTCTGTTACCAGCTGAGACATTGTGTCTGACCCGACGTCTTCTCAAGCCAGCTACTGTAATTATAGCAATATCTATCTCTATTGGCTACTGATAAATTAGGTCAGCCGGCAAGTTTCCAAGAGACTCAGTGATCTTTATGGAGCTGTCTACTGCTTGATATTATAGATGAGAGTATAAAATGCTATACAGTAATACTTCAATTTACGAGTGCTCCAACGTGCGAGAAAAGTGAGATACGAGCCAGCTTTTAAGCAAGTTTTAGCACTAACATACGAGTCATGTTTGAGATACGAGCACGTGAGTCAGTTGCCAAGTATGCCGGAGGTGTTTTATGAAAACACCATCACTCTGTATTTTTCAACTGCTCAGGTTATACTTTTGTACCGTGTTTTTTGTGCACGATTTTCTGTGCAGAATTATGTGATTTAAAAGTACTGTGCGTAGACCGAAAGTTTGCCAGTAAAATGAAAGATAATACAAAGAAAAAGCAAATAATAACAATTATTAAACGGAAAATTATTGAAAAATATGCGAAATGTGTATGCGTGATTGAGCTAGCTCAGCAATATGACAGAAATACATCCACAATTATCAAACAGAAAGATTATATTCAGGGCATTTAGTTCGCAAAAGGACTAACCATAGTTTCTAAACGGCGCAGCGATCTTCACGACCACTGATGGAGAGACTGCTCAGGCATTGGATAAAAGATCAACAATTGGCCGGTGACAGCGTAACTGAACGATGCTATGTGAAAAGGCCGGTGCTATCTAGCAAAACTATAAACATTTGGACAAGTTGGCTAGTGGTCGTACATTAACTGTTTGTGACGACACCTGTGTTCGTCCTAATCGCAACATGTAGACAGGGCGACAAAGGCAAACGTCCGTAGATAGGTTTATCTTAAAACGGCCGGCTAGCCGTGACAGCAAAACAGAGGAAAAATTATCTAACCAGCGAGAAACTTCAAACTATGAACGCCGAAGAAATTTTAATTACATTAAATTAAAAATGAAAGTTTGCTTTTAGGTTTGCTTCTAATTTTGTCTTTTAAGACTGATAAAATCCAAATTTATCAAAGTCAACTATTGTAATGAAGGATAACTCTCTATAACTTCCTAGGATATCTCCCTTTCTGGCAAATGCTAGCGTTAGCTGCTACTGTATGTATTTAATTTAACATTTTAATTAATCACATTTCCTTGCATTATTATTTATTTGTTGCTTTTTAAAAGCTTGTGGTAAGTTAGGACAATAACCAACATGTTCTTTCTGTTACAATATCTTGTTTTGAGTGTTTTAATTGCATTTTTTTAGGGTATGGAAACCAATCAATATATATTTAATTGTTCTATATATAAATAAAATGCACCGACATGCGAGTAAATGACATACGAGCTTAGTCCCGGAACGCATTAAGCTTGTCAGTCGAAGTATGACTGTATATAACATCGAACAGCTACTTGTTAGCGATAAAGTATTAACTATTTTGCTACAAAATCGATTCATTTGCCGGGAAGTAATAGCATAATCCTGACAACCTGCTAATGCAGCATCGTGCGGTTCTTGGTCATATTGAAATGTTTTGCCAAGCCGTACTACGCAGGTCATGTTAGGGAAAGAGTTAACGCCAGTTGCAGTGTGCAGTCACTACAGAAATAATGCCGTGTGTCATACTCGTTCAAGACATCTCAACGAACCTGATTTATTGGCTTGAACAAAAAAGTTTAAAGTTTGAAAGTGGCTTTTTATTTAGAATATAAATATTCCAGAACATTCTAGAATATTAAAGGCATGAGTAATACCTACAATGTGAAATTTGTTTTAAAAATACCTATTGAATTATATATGAGATCCATATAGACATGAGTATACAGTGGTACCTTGACACACGAGTGTCTCAACCTATGAGAAATTTAAGATACAAGCATACGGAACGGTTTCAACTTTGCTAGGAAGCAGGGGGCGACTTAGGAGAATAGCATCACTCGGTCTATATCATCAGATCAGTTTGAAAGTTTTAACGACGTCAGCCAAAATTGAAAGTAAGACGACGAGTACAAAGTCTGAAGATGAATACAAAAAACTGAAAATACAAACCAAATTAAACCTATATCTAGCGTGAGATATATGTAGCACAACATTCGAACATATTTTAAGACTAGGAATAGAAAGCCAAGTTATTGCAAATTACATTACAGAAAAAGGTGTCGCTGTCTTGTCTATTTCAAACCACCATTAGCCCCTACACGTCTGTCTCGAAGATAAGAACTACATACAGTATGCTACTTACTGTATAGACTATGCTATGTACTGATAGTACTCCATATTATACTACATAATACTGTTACAATTTGTTGCAGATAATAACCACTACATAGTTATTTGTTACTTCATGAGCGTAAGTAGTGAATTATAACAAAATCACTTTTTCCAATGTAATATGACTGTTATTATGTTTTAAGTATTTGGTTCATAGGGAGAAAATCAGATTAATTAGTATTTAGTTATGTTATTCACTATGTTTCCATGACTCGCGTAATCCATATGATTCCCATAATTCGAACGATCTGCAAGTTGAGTTACTTAGCAATCGAGTGTTTCAGTGAACACCTGGCAATGGGGATTTAACACCAGCACTTGACCACATAGGTCAAGTATTAGCCTAATTAATGACTCTATAAATAGCTTAGCTTAGCAGCGCTTAGCAGCGATCGTTTGGAACGTTGGCGATCGTTTGGAACGTTGGCGCATTGAGACTGCTGAAATCAAAATAAAAACGACTGAAGCGTGAAAATGTTTTTAATGTAATAGCCAACGATATTCTAATGCACATTAATCACAAGTACCGTTTTCATGATTCGCAAGCACGATGGATTCGATAAAGTCTTGCGGATCGCAAAACTCGCTTAGCTTGCGGATTTATGCCGTTTCCATGACGCGGATATCTTGCGGATTGGCTCTAATTTGCAAATTATGCGGGTCATGGAAACGCGGTGATAGTGGACAAATTGATTTGAAATACTAAAAAATTGACATTCAAGCTCGGTTTTGAAACGCTTCATGCTCACATGTTGAGCTATGACTGTATATATGGTAACAATGATTCCCATAGAGTACAGTATCAACTTCCGACATACCTCTCTGCATGACATTAGTGTTGACTGGATCAGGTTGCCAGCTACCCCAGTATCATCACGGTTCGCGCATATTTTCTATGGAACTGCAGTTTCTTGGAGATCGGCAGTGGCTGTATATATCGAGGGAGGCAACTTCTGCAGACACAAAGAGCACTTCTGAAAACAAAAGAATATAAAAACTACAAATAAAGTAACTATAGACTTAAATGTTATAAGAACAAAAAGTGAAGACACTATCAAAAGTACGCAATCGCCGTCAACTCGAACTCAAAAGCGCATGATCGCCGTTGGCTCGGAGGCGTAAGCGCACGAACGCCCTTGACTCCAATGCAAAATGGCGCTAGCACCGTGGACTCGAAGGCAAAAGCGCGCTAGCGCCGTCGAATCGAAGGCAGGAGCGTGCTACCGCTGTCAACTCGAAAGCAAAAGAGCGAGGTTGCTGTCGACTTAGAGACAAAATCACACAATCGCCGTCGACTCGAAGAAAAGCGGGCTATTGCCGTTGGCTCAAAAGCAAAAGCGTTCAGTCGCCGTCGACTCAAAAGCGCTCGATTGCCTTTGACTCAAGTGCAAAAGGGCGTTATCATCGTTGAATCAAAGGCAAAAGCACGCTACCGGTGTCGACTCAAATGTAAAAGCTCATGATCGCTTTCGACTCAAACGCAAGCTACCGCTGTCGACTTGAATGCAAAAGGGCGCTATTGCCGTCGATTCGAAGGCAAAAGGGAGCTACCGGTGCTGATTTGAAGGCAAAAGCGTGTTACTGTCGTCGACTCAAAGGCACAAGAGTGCTATCGCTGTCGACTCAAAGGCAAAAGCAAGTAATCGCTTTTAACTCAATTGCAAAAGCGAGCTATCAACGTCAATTCAAATACAAAAGCGTGTGATCGCCGTCGACTCGAAAGGAAACACGCGCTATTTCCGTCGACTTGAACCCAAAAGCGTGCTATCGTCGTTGACTCGAAGGCAAAAGCGCTGTTACTGTCGACTCAAAGGCAAAAGCTCAGTCGCCGTCGATTCGAAGGCAAAAGCGCGTGATTGTTTTTGACTTGAATATATTTCGTGGTCGATTTCCTTTATATTCACTCTATAGACTAATAAATATTTCCCTTCATAATGCTTAGTCAACATTCTTAAATTTTAAAGTCAAATTAGACAAAACCATTACACTTTTAAATAATTACAAACTTGAGAGTACAAAATTACAAGTAGCATGGACGGATATTCAAATTTGAAAAATGAAAACGGATAAACAAGCGATAACTTGTTAATGTAAAGATACGAAACTTGTTTCAGATCTTTCAACTTTTGAGAAACGGACATAAAATTCTGCCAATCTTGGCAACCTGTCAACATGTTGGTCAATTAGAGTGTTAATAGTTGTGCAGTCCGAGTCACAAATGTTAAAAGAAGCAATTCTATCCGTTATTTGATATACGAAGAGAAATTAGATAAAATCGCGCCATCTACACTATACCACATTTACAATTGTTAATTTAATAGGCAACTCCTGTTATTTTTCCAAGTACTCTATATGATATTGTGTTAATTTGTGGATAATTGGAGATTTCGTTTTTGGTACATTCCAAGGAGCTCCATGCAACAATTTTAAAAATTGTGAAATGACTAACTACACCAACAATCATAAGTAATAAATATGGTAAACAGGCAAAACGCCGGATCCTGCTGTTTTATCAGTAAAATTAGTACAGATATCTGTTCCCAAGGCTTTGCTACACAAGCTGACTTTTTATTTGATAGACTCTCACATTGAAGATAAGTTCAAAGTTATCCTATAAAATCTCTTACTATTTTGAATAAACAAAATAATAATAATTCTCACTTTGATTGAGCTTGTAAAGAACCAGAAGTGTGCTACACTATAACAGAAGCCAAAGACGCAGCGATCAATGCATGAGTGAAAGGAACACGGCCCACAACCGGATTACATTGTAACATAACAACGTCTCTAGCCAAACAGGGGAAAAAGAATGTACATGTATGACAATTGCATTCTATGAAGTTTTTGTTCCATTCATAAAAAAAAACATCTTATCTACTGTTATGTTTTCCTACAACAATTTATGAGAATTTTCTTCAGATGCCGACTCTTGTCTATCGTGTTGCTCATTACCTAACATACGTTGCAAGAGTGCCGAATTCTTGCATTTAATTTTGAAACATGGAATTTGTTTAATAATTTGACAAGCTCTTAGACCATCACTCGTCATTGGGTAGAATTTTTATTAGCAACCTGATTTACAGAAATACAAAATAATGAAAATGCTGCATTGTTAAATCTTACCATCAAATGCAGTGGTTACTCCAGAGTCCATAATATCGTAGATCCCTGCTACTTGCTCTCACTAACAGCCGTAAGCTGGCTATTGTCTTGAAATCAACAAGAACGCTTCAGCCAATCACATCGAGCATACTTGTTTGTCAGATAGTCGCGCCTTCCTCATCGTTTACGTATGTTTACTCAGGCGGAGACAATTCATCCCTAGTATTGCACCATATGCGTTCAGTACATTTGAAGTCCGGTATTGCCGGTTCCCGTCTCATACACGGCGCTAAGTATTGCTGTGTCTTGATTGGTTCAAAGCATGTGATTACTTAGGCAGAGGAATAATGTATTCAAGAGTTGGCTTGCCAGATTCAGTGATGTTTTGACCTAGCTACAACCTGCAAAATGTTGACCTATTGACATATTGATGCAGTCAATTTGAAATTACTATCTTGTTCACTAACTAAAACTGCAGCAGTGAGAAATGACTGCAAAATACTCTTCCCTACCATCACAAAAACACTAATGGTTGTTGTTAAGCTACTGCCACTGAAAACCATCACAATTGTCTAACTTTGTGTTCAGGCGAGCAGAAGCCATGTATAGTAAATATTTAATTTTCTGTGATTTGTTATAAATAGTCATATTATTATAAAGTTTATCAAGTAAGCACTTTGTGTTGTTTTACATTTTTTTATGGTGCATTTGTTTTTAACAAATATTTTCTGATCTTCAGCACTTGCAGGTTTTATTCTGCAGGCAAACTTATATAATGGCAGGTGGTCAATGGTGTGGTAGGTGTGATAGATGAAAGAAAGAGCGTTTGGCAACTTCAACGCAGTGCCTTTGTAGACATGGCCCAACATTATTTAATCTTCAGGCGCTGAGTGCCAACAACTCCAAAGTGCCTAAATATGGAGGTTTTAGTAGCATAATTTTGACAGCAGAAAATGCTGTACTTTTAAAATGTTATTGAGCCTTAAATAAATATGCTTTAGAAAGCTGAGAAATCTTTTTACAAGCTGATATATGTTGTTTGCAAATAATATATAACGAACATACAATCTGAGCTGCAAATTTTTGTTAAGTATTTTCTAATGCTCAAAATTTAGAAAATTTTACAATAGAAAAGGCTGGGGTCCTCTGAAACAATTCAGATTTTAAAGTAGCACCTAATAAAAATTAATTACCCTGATAAGTTGCCTTGTATTGCTAGCGATTTATCTGTAGTAAGTTGAAACAATCAAACATGGTTTCACAGAGAGTTAGGAACTCAGTTTTGTAAGAATTATAATAGTCAAAACTACCTGGATGATTCAACAGGTGAATAGTAGTGCATGTTTATATTAAAAAGATTATAAACTGGTGAGTTGTCTATAAAACAACTAGCCCGTACTCTCATTCACAGTAAGAATGGTGAGTGTG
This sequence comes from Watersipora subatra, assembly GCF_963576615.1. Taxonomy (NCBI): domain Eukaryota; kingdom Metazoa; phylum Bryozoa; class Gymnolaemata; order Cheilostomatida; family Watersiporidae; genus Watersipora; species Watersipora subatra. Next base: position 9,164,814 of record NC_088715.1, on the reverse strand, counting down.
GTCATCTCTAGCACATGAGACGACAACTTCCAATAGACTAATATTTTCTTGCTATATAGTCCAGTGATCTTTACTAAAATGACATAGCACTTATACCAAGTTAGTTCTGTATAGAAACAAAAGATCATTTTTATCAAATATATACACACGAGTGTCCTAGTTCTCAAACATATTTCAATACTTGAAGGTCTATTTTATGATACTTATTTGTTTACATTATGCTTCAATGGTGAAGCTGCTCCCAAGCAAATAACATCAAAATATACGAGTAAGAAGCAGGAAAGTCTTAACACACCATCTTGTTTAGTTCTCATTGTTTGTTGAGCAGTGGATATAAATGAGAATGAAAGATGACTTTAATGAATCTAGAGCAGCAGTTTCAAAAGAAGTATTACCAGTATATAATTGTGGTCACGTCTGCCATAACTCTTTGTGAGGAGAGTGGGTTGCGCATAGAAGTATACAATACCGAGACAACTATGGCAGGGTCAAAGCAATTCTTCTCTAACAGATTTAAATTCAAAACAAATATGAACATGTAATTAGGTTTATTAGTACAAAGATGAGTGACTAAATGAAGAGAATAATCTTGAAATGATTTTTAGTTTTAAATATTGGGGGAGACAATTCTTAATAAGGCTTGACCGGCTCAACTCGAAATTGAACCCGGGACCTCTCACACCGAAAGCTAAAAACATACCTGAGACCCCTAGTGCTATGAATATTTAAAGTTCCCTTTTACATCAATATCAAGAATGTTATTTGACTTCACAAGGATTTGAACCCAGGACCTTTTGCACACAAAATGAGAATCACACACAGAGACGATCGAGCCACGAATGTTGTAACCAAAACGTGACTTCTCGATACGTTCTCTAAAACAACAATTGAATTGTTTTTGACTTTCTCTGTTGTTGCAAGTACCGTTGCTTCACCTTGGAGCAAATGAAATCTCTAAACAATGTAGTTTTTGGGAAAGCAAATTGACGATAAACCTATAATAAGAGCACTTTCGGTGAGATAATTTATAGAAAAGATATTTGCAAAATCATATAAACAAACTTTAAAAATGTGCACAATACAAATTATATTGAAACCCCAAGATCTAGCTAAAATGTTTTAAGATGAAGGTGTATTGGTGTAAAGTGACGTTTAACGCGTAATGTAAGTTAGGTTTATGTGTAAGAATTACTTACAGTATTGATATCATTTATCATTATTCATATCAAGTTTAAACATTGTTAAGTCTCAGCACTTGGCTAATTAGCAAATATAAAACAATTGAATACGTAAATAAAAAAAACAATTTTATTCAATAGCAAAACTAATAAATGTTGTATATGGTAAAAAAATTGCGCAACAACTTTGTTATTACTGGCACAATGCACAGGTGATTATATAGGAGAATAAGTAACTGTTAATAAGTGAGTAGAATTCACACAATGAGATTAGTTACTGATGCCTTATTTGCTCTGCAGTTAATAACAGTCAATAACAAGGATTATAAATTTAACTCCCAAATGAGACAATGATGTCAGACAATGTTGGTGATGCAGAGAATTCAAGACATACCAAGGCTGATTCAGATTAAGGCTGTGTCAGATTAATGGCCAGAAATAGTCAAGCAATCGCTCAAAATTTTCAAATACTACGTGTTGGTCAAATGAATTGAGTTTATAACGGGGACATTCTAACAATACACCATCTCTAAATCAATGTTAGTTAATAATTGGTGATCATGAAATTAGTGCTGACACATATACACACATCATTTCTACGAATGAGAAAAAAATGGCTAACTTTTAATGACCTTAAGGCGCTTCCAGATTTTTTAGGGTGCACCACTAATACTTACAATATCAATAAAACCTAATAGTAATAAATAATTACTAATAATTAGTAATAAATATTACTAAAACCTTGTATTCATCTGTCATGCAAGTGCCAAGTATTACTGGTACTTTGCCAACAAACATTATGCTTTTTAGCTAAAGCTTTATACAAGCTAATATTATATAGTACTGTCTCATTATAGCTATTAATAATGCTTGTAGCTTTTTACAAAGCTTTTCTATGACCAAACATATAAATACTTGGGTTTTCTGTTATCAAATCAGTTGTCTCTTGAGTGTGCAATAAACCATTTCTCTAATTTAATACTCTATTTAATTGCTTCTGTGCAGAAACATAACAGAAGCTAATTGGCGACAAGGATTTCTCTTTTGAACAGTTACAAAGAGTTTTGTTCAGATTTTATCATTGATAAAATCGATACAAAGAGTTCTAGTTTATTACAAGAGTAACTGTTCAAAATTGCACCACTACAATGACAGAAGTAGCAGACCTGATCAAGCTAATGCAGGAGCAACAAGAGGAATACAGACGTCAGCAAGATGAAAGAATGGAGGAGAATAAGAAACTGATGGAGCTACTACTACAAAACCTACAACGGAAACAAGAAACAGCTGCAACCGCTGTTCCAGCCTTCCCAGGTTTTGACCCAACAGCAGAGCTACTAACAGATTACATAGACAGATTCAACACATTCATTGCAGCAAATTCTATTCATCAAGACAAGATTGCTGGCACTTTTCTCACCAACCAACAGCCTACACTCTACAAGCAGCTTAGTAATATGGCAGCTCAGCTTTCAACACCCAAGCAGATCAACGACCTCAACATGGATGAAATTTCTCAAAGACCAGTATGACCCTAAGCGCTTCATTGTTAGAGAGCGTTACAAGTATTGGAGTGACATGCAGAGGAAACCTGGAGAAACTATTCAAGAGTTAGCTGCCAGAATTCGTCAGGATGCAACTACATGTGCCTTCATAGACATTACAGATCCATTAGATGAGGCTCTCAGAACAAGATTTATCTGCTCTGTAAACAATGAAGCAGTTCTCAAATCTCTCTTCAAGGTCAAGGACAATGAACTCAACTTCAACAAAGCTATACAGGTAGCACAGGAGACAGAAGAAGCAGCTAAAGTTGCCAAAGAGACAGTTTATGGAAACTCGTCTAAAGTCAACAAGGTTGCTCAACAGAAATCAAGATACAAAAACAACTCTACACCTGACAAGCAGAAGGAAGGAAAGCTATGCTACAGATGTGACCGAACTAACCATACAGCGGATGACTGCAGATTCAAAGCAGCCACCTGCAACTTTTGTTCTAAACAAGGTCACATAGAAAGAGCATGCAAGAAAAAGAAATCATCTGCAGCAGAAAAACCAGTAAAGATGATAGAATGCACATCAACCAAGATGGTGAAACTTGCTGAAAACATCAAACTGGAGGGAGACAACTTCACACTTGAACTGGACACTGGAGCATGTGACAACTTCATCTGTAAATCAATATGGGAGAAGCTAGGAAAGCCAAACCTAAAACCTACTACAGTTAACTACAAATCAGCCTCAGGACATCTCATAGAGACGCTTGGCAGATGTGAGCTAACTGCCCAATTGGATGCACAGAAAGAAGTCAGACTACCATTTGTGATTAGTGCTGTACAAGATCTCAACCTACTAGGAAGAACTGCTATACAGCAACTAGGCATCTCTATTGATGACAAGCTACAACAGAACCTTGTATCAACAATCACAGAGAACCAGCCAGATGGGAGGTTACAAATCAAGTGTAAGGAGATGTGCAAAGAATTTCCAGAAATATTCAAAGACGAGCTAGGATGTCTCAAGAACTTTGAACTAGAGATAAACTTCAAACCTTCAACAAAGCCAGTCTTCTGCCGACCCAGACCAGTTCCTATTGCCTTGACAGAAGAGCTCAACCAAGCATACGAAGCAGGTGTAGCTAAAGGCATATGGGAACCAACTCAATTCAACCAGTATGGAACACCAGTTGTACCTGTACGCAAATCTACAACAGGTCAAGCTGCAGGGAAGATCAGAGTATGTGGAGACTACTCCAAGACTATCAATAATCAGCTAGAAACACATAGGAAACCTATCCCACTACCAGAAGATCTAATCAGAAAACTAGGTGGAGGCTATTGCTACACAAAGATTGATTTAGCAGATGCCTACAATCAAATATTGTTGGCACCAGAAAGTCAACGACGACTAGCACTATCAACACACCGAGGAGTACTGCTACAGAAGAGGTTGCCCTTTGGCATAAGCTCAGCACCAGGGTATTTTCAAGAAATCATGGAGCAACTGACACAAGACCTCCCAGGAGTAGCAGTATACCTAGATGATATACTAGTGAGTGGAGCCAATGCAGAGAGCCATCTACAAAACTTACGTCGACTTCTTCAAAGATTAGAAGAAAGAGGGCTCAGATGTAGAAAAGACAAGTGCTGTTTTGCTCAACCTACAGTAGAGTATCTGGGACACAAACTCACTTCAAAGGGAATCACTAAAGGAAAGAAGGCAGATGCAGTACAACAGATGCCAGTCCCAACAGACTTAACTCAGCTAAGATCTTTCTTAGGAGCTACACAATTCTACAGCAAGTTCATACCCAATCTGTCACAACTCACAGGACCATTGCACAAACTGACACGCAAAGGAGAGACCTGGAAGTGGGGCACTGAACAAGAAAAGAGCTTCAACAAACTGAAAGATATGCTATCAACTGATAGTGTCTTAGCACACTTCAACCCAGATCTTGACATTGGAATCTCATGTGATGCTTCAGAAACTGGACTGGGAGCTGTACTATTTCATCGTTATCCTGATGGAAGTGAGAGACCAATAGCCAATGTTTCAAAAACACTGACCAGCACACAGAGGAAATATGGACAAATACAAAAAGAAGCTCTCTCAATCATATTTGCCCTAAAGAAGTATCACCAGTACCTGTATGGTCGACGGTTTATCTTGGTAACTGACCACAGACCTCTTCTCACACTTCTAGGACCTACCAAAGGAGTTCCAGCTCTAGCAGCCAACAGACTAGCAAGATGGGCACTGGTACTAAATCAGTATGACTACACCATAGAATACAGATCTACCCAGCATCATCAAAATGCAGATGTCCTCTCAAGACTGCCAGTTGGACCTGATAAAGAGTTTGATGCAAGAGAAGATGAGGATGATGTTGATACAGTATGCACTATTCATACTATTGGACAACAGCTCAACTCTACAGACTACAATGTTCTAGCAAAGGAGACAAAGAAAGACCCAACACTAGCCACAGTAATGCGCTACACAGCAGAAGGATGGCCTGGTAACAAAGAGATGAAGGAGACTCAGCTGTCACTCTTCCACAAGATCTCAGATTCACTTTCTATCACTGAAGGTTGTCTTCTATATGGCAACAGAGTAGTCATTCCTGTCAAGTTACAACAGGAAGTATTAAAGATCCTTCACCTTGGACACTTAGGAATGGAAAGAATGAAGAAGCTAGCTCGAACTGCTGTCTATTGGCCTCGCATTGACTCTGATATAGAGGAGACAAGCCGACAGTGCACTGCCTGTGCTGAACACCAGAAGCTTCCACAGAAGTATCCTATACATCCCTGGATGCTACCTGTGAAGCCATGGAGTCGTCTTCACTTAGATCATGCAGTGAACTTCATGGGCAGCCAATGGCTAGTGATGATAGATGCCTACTCAAAGTATCCATGCATACACAGGACGTCATCTACTTCTACCAGAGCTACCACAGACATCTTAGAGGAGATATTCGCACACTTTGGATACCCTCACACCATAGTCACTGACAATGCTACCAGCTTCACCTCAGGAGAGTTTCAGCAGTGGTGTCAAGAGAGAAGCATTGTTCACCTCACTGGAGCACCCTACCATCCAGCTACAAATGGCGCAGCTGAAAGACTAGTACAATCCTTCAAACAAGCCATGAAGAAATCGTCACTCTCACCTAAATTTGCACTACAACAGTTCCTGATGCACTATAGAAGGACACCACTTCCTACAGGATACTCTCCCAGTCAGCTGCTGAATGGAAGACAGATGAGATGCAAGATTGACACCCTATTGCCATCACCCGCACACATAGCACAGTTTCATCAATCCAGAGAAGTCAACCGATCGGCAGAAAAGACAGTTAGCAAGATACACAGCTACAATCTTGGAGCACCATGCTATGCCTTGTATCATGGACCTAGACGCAACAGACAACCTAGATGGGTTCCAGCCATTGTTACTAAGATATATGGAACTCGTAGTCTCAATGTCAAAGTGGTACCAAAGGGACCTACTTGGAGAAGACATGTTGAACAACTCAGACCAAGATACTCAACAGAAGAAGATCAAGACCCTGGAGATAAACCTGATATAACAGAGGAGACAAAACTGCAACTACCAGCCCCTACAACTGTAACAGAGCAACCTCCGTCTAGAAGAAGACCACGCAACCCTCGTCTACCTGATGGAGATGAGTATAGCAGAGACAAACCCCGAAGGTCTAAGAGAACCAGAAAGAACCTTTAGCTTAGTGAGGAGGTGTCATGCAAGTGCCAAGTATTACTGGTACTTTGCCAACAAACATTATGCTTTTTAGCTAAAGCTTTATACAAGCTAATATTATATAGTACTGTCTCATTATAGCTATTAATAATGCTTGTAGCTTTTTACAAAGCTTTTCTATGACCAAACATATAAATACTTGGGTTTTCTGTTATCAAATCAGTTGTCTCTTGAGTGTGCAATAAACCATTTCTCTAATTTAATACTCTATTTAATTGCTTCTGTGCAGAAACATAACATCATCAAACACATATAACTACAGAGATATATAGTTAATTAATGGTCTATAGAATTTTTAGATAAAAATGTTACCAAAAGGAAAAAAATTATTTACATGATAATAAAGTTAGAGATTATAAATAAGCACAAAGAAAGGACCTTTATTGTTAATTAATGTTGCCAAAGAATATGGCCGCAACCACTCAAAAATTGCAACATTGTCAGAAACAAAAAAGCCATTATTCATTAAAATCATTCATTAAGAAAGTTGCAGTCATTTTTTATCCTTTGCAATTGTTTTGATGTTTGAAACTGGCTAAAGTATGGAATATGATGATGCTAAACTTTATAATATCTGAACTGGTTAATTCAAGTAACAAGACTGGTACTTAAAAATGAACTCACACAAAATTTTAGTAACTTTTATAAGAAAGTGTCGGTATTTTTCTATTGCTTGCAATTGTTTTGATGTTTGAAACCAGCTAAAGTATGTCATATGGTTATGCTAGATTTTATAACATCAAAAGTTGCAGCCGACAAAAAACGATTGAATGAAAAGAAGTGGAGAATTTCTAGAATGATTAATTCATACAGGAAGTCAGCATAAAGAACTGCCACTTAACCTACTCAATTGTCAGCCTGACACCCGCTTTCCTATAAAAAATACTCGCACATGCCTATCTTAAAAATATTGTAAATTAGTAAATTATCTGTAAAACGACCAGCCAGTATTCTCACTCACATAGTGAATGACAAGTGTGAAAATCTTTAGCACAGGTGGTGACAACTTCTGATAGTATAATATTTTAGATCTATACAGGCAACAGACATTTACAACTAAAGTTACTACTTAATATGCCAATTGATTTCCATATCAATTATTAAAGTAATTTGTAGACAAACAGATGAAACCGTTTGGTTAAAATTCCAGAAAATTCTTTAGTGACTTGAAAAGTCGTTGCTCATTGATGCAGATGACCATGAGCGAGAGTGCATTGAAATCAAACAACAAATTATTGCTTGCCTTTAAGATAGCTTCAGCACTCTAACATAATTACTTCAAAAAAGCATTACCAGCAATTAATTTGTATGAAACTCGTGATATTTGGTTAGCAGTTGATATTGAGTCAGTCATCAAATGTATGGATTATAATTTTAACTCACAAATAAAACAAGACGTTCGATGAGATTGGAGATATGAATAATTAAAAGTTACATCGTGACTCCCTAACACTAAGTGTGATCAATAGCCAGAAGTCACTAAAAATTCTCAATATATGTATTGGACATAATATGCCCAATACATATATTACGAGTTTTGCTCATAAACCTGCCGTCGGATTCCACGCACATTTGTGTATACATTTAGAATTTAGTGACATATATTTCACATTTACAGGAAGAACGCAGTAGCTTAACCCTGTCTGTGTTTTGTAGTGATAAATGTTGAGCAACAAAGATGAGCTAGGTAAGATATTAAAATCAATTATGTATGACATGTTGTGCAATTCATTTCAAAAGTTACTTTTAATAATTATTACGAGCAATATTTTTTGGTGAGCTTTCATGCCGCACCAGTATCTAATTTCATTTATAAAAGGAATGCTATTATAAAAAAAACTGTGCATATGTAATACGCCTACCAAAGTGATATGCCTAAGTGAGCTACAAAATTGTTCCTACTAAATCAATTATATTAGGAGGTCATGCCTGATTACAATATAATGTAGCAACATATTTCATAGAAATTCCTTTCTGATGTGAGGAAATCTACTTTATTGAAAAAGGTGGTAATGAGAAAACAAGCATAGGAAAAGCAAATTTTTGTTTGAATTTTTACCAAATAACAACATAGTCATAGATTTAGAATAGCTTCAAAGACTATGACATAATTGCTTCATAGAAAACATTAACAGGGCAAACATAGTGAGACGCTTGCCATATTTGTTCAACAGCTATTCTTGAGTAAGTTGTCAATTGGAAGGAATATAATTATACATGTAACTCACAAACAAGACAATGATGTCAAACAACATATGAAAGACAGAGAAATAGAGTTACACCCGGACTCTTTGATATCAGGTTACATCGCATGACATAACGAATGCATTTTTTAGCTCTAAGTATTTTTGTAAACTTGGAGTTATCTTCTACATGTCAATGTTGAGGATATATGTTAGTTGCGGTTAATGCTTTGTAAAAATACCATGACAGATTAAAAATAAAATTTTAGCATAAATAAACTGACTTGGCATAAAGACAGCGCGCAAACTTTACAATAATTTTGGAAATCTTGAGCTATGGCTTTTAACAATGCTTTGCTCATCAGTTCTGTAAAGAAAAGTATCATTTTTGTATGAAAATTTTAAGGATTGTGAAATCGGAACCTGGATTCCTCGCATGTACTGACTAGTGTATGACTTATAAATGTAGGGACAGCGTGTTCCCACGTACCTACAAGTTATTGGGTGTCAACATCAAGCATCTCTTAGACAAGCGAACATGAAACATCCCAACTAACAACGACATTCCTGGGATGTTCCGTAACGTTACGCTGAAATAACGTTCCAAAAAAAACATTGTCATAACGTTCTACAAACGTTATTTGATGATCATTGTAGAATTATGTTCCAACAATGTCGCAGGAACGTTGCATAGAATGTTGTGCAATAATATTATCATAACGTTCAGCAGAATGTTACAGGAATATACTTTGGAAACGTTATCATAACGTCGTTAGCGAACATTATTAATGAATGTCCCAGGAATGTCCCAGCAACGTTACTCTGGAATGTTCGAGTGAAAACATTCATATAACATTGGCTTGAAATGTAACTGGAATATTATGCTGTGACATCATATTTACATTCAAATAATTGTCCCAACAATGTTTCAGGAATGTTACTTTTGAATGTTCGAGAGTTGATGTTCATATAACATTGGCTTGTAATGTAGTTAGAACATTATGGTGTTACATCAATTTTACTTTCAAATGAATGTCCTAGCAATGTTACAGAAATGTTACTTTTGAATGTTCGAGGGTTAACATTCATATAACATTGGCTTGCAATGTAACTAGAATATTATGGCGCGACATCATATTTTACTTCAAATGAATTTTCTAGCAATTTTTCAGGAATGTTACTTTTGAATGTTTGAGTGTTAACATTCACATAACATTGGCTTGCAATGTAACTAGAATATTATGGTGTGACATCATAATTAACTTCAAACGAATGTCTTAGAAATGTCCCAGGAACGTTACTCTGGAATGTTGAAGTGAAAACATTCACATGACGTTGGCTGGCAATGTAGCTAGAATATTATGGTGTGACGTCATATTTACCTTCAAATGAATGTCTTAGGAACGTCCCAGGAACGTTACTCTGGAATGTTCGAGTGAAAACATTCATATAACATTGGCTTGAAATGTAGCTGAAATATTATGGGGTGACATCATATTTACATTCAAATAATTGTCCCAACAATGTTTCAGGAATGTTACTTTTGAATGTTCGAGAGTTAATGTTCATATAACATTGGCTTGTAATGTAGTTAGAACATTATGGTGTTACATCAATTTTACTTTCAAATGAATGTCTTAGCAATGTTACAGAAATGTTACTTTTGAATGTTCGAGTGAAAACATTCATATAACCTTGGCTAGCAATGTAGCTAGAATATTATGGTGTGACATCATATTTAACTTCAAATGAATTTTCTAGCAATGTTTCAGGAATGTTACTTTTGAATGTTCGAGTGCAAACATTAATATAACATTGGTTAGCAATGTAGTTGGAATATTATGGTGTTACCTCAATTTTACTTTCAAATGAATGTCCTAGCAGTGTTACAAAAATGTTAATTTGGAATGTTCGAGGATTAACATTCATATAACATTAGCTTGCAATGTAACTAGAATATTATGGTGTAACATCATATTTAACTTTAAATGAATTTCATAGGAATGTCCCAGGATATATTTGATATTTTATTCATGAATAGAAGTTAGTTTATTCATGAATATAATATAATTGTAAAAGCAGCATATCTACTCTATACTGCATTTGCAATTGCTAATACAATGGGCAACTCCTGTCATTCACCAGGATATCCAACTAACAACGACATTCCTGGGATGTTCCGTAACGTTACGCTGAAATAACGTTCCAAAAAAAACATTGTCATAACGTTCTACAAACGTTATTTGATAATCATTGTAGAATTATGTTCCAACAATGTCGCAGGAACGTTGCATAGAATGTTGTGCAATAATATTATCATAACGTTCAGCAGAATGTTACAGGAATATACTTTGGAAACGTTATCATAACGTCGTTAGCGAACATTATTAATGAATGTCCCAGGAATGTCCCAGCAACGTTACTCTGGAATGTTCGAGTGAAAACATTCATATAACATTGGCTTGAAATGTAACTGGAATATTATGCTGTGACATCATATTTACATTCAAATAATTGTCCCAAAAATGTTTCAGGAATGTTACTTTTGAATGTTCGAGAGTTGATGTTCATATAACATTGGCTTGTAATGTAGTTAGAACATTATGGTGTTACATCAATTTTACTTTCAAATGAATGTCCTAGCAATGTTACAGAAATGTTACTTTTGAATGTTCGAGGGTTAACATTCATATAACATTGGCTTGCAATGTAACTAGAATATTATGGTGTGACATCATAATTAACTTCAAACGAATGTCTTAGAAATGTCCCAGGAACGTTACTCTGGAATGTTGAAGTGAAAACATTCACATGACGTTGGCTGGCAATGTAGCTAGAATATTATGGTGTGACGTCATATTTACCTTCAAATGAATGTCTTAGGAACGTCCCAGGAACGTTACTCTGGAATGTTCGAGTGAAAACATTCATATAACATTGGCTTGAAATGTAGCTGAAATATTATGGGGTGACATCATATTTACATTCAAATAATTGTCCCAACAATGTTTCAGGAATGTTACTTTTGAATGTTCGAGAGTTAATGTTCATATAACATTGGCTTGTAATGTAGTTAGAACATTATGGTGTTACATCAATTTTACTTTCAAATGAATGTCTTAGCAATGTTACAGAAATGTTACTTTTGAATGTTCGAGTGAAAACATTCATATAACCTTGGCTAGCAATGTAGCTAGAATATTATGGTGTGACATCATATTTAACTTCAAATGAATTTTCTAGCAATGTTTCAGGAATGTTACTTTTGAATGTTCGAGTGCAAACATTAATATAACATTGGTTAGCAATGTAGTTGGAATATTATGGTGTTACCTCAATTTTACTTTCAAATGAATGTCCTAGCAGTGTTACAAAAATGTTAATTTGGAATGTTCGAGGATTAACATTCATATAACATTAGCTTGCAATGTAACTAGAATATTATGGTGTAACATCATATTTAACTTTAAATGAATTTCATAGGAATGTCCCAGGATATATTTGATATTTTATTCATGAATAGAAGTTAGTTTATTCATGAATATAATATAATTGTAAAAGCAGCATATCTACTCTATACTGCATTTGCAATTGCTAATACAATGGGCAACTCCTGTCATTCACCAGGATATCCAACTAACAACGACATTCCTGGGATGTTCCGTAACGTTACGCTGAAATAACGTTCCAAAAAAAACATTGTCATAACGTTCTACAAACGTTATTTGATAATCATTGTAGAATTATGTTCCAACAATGTCGCAGGAACGTTGCATAGAATGTTGTGCAATAATATTATCATAACGTTCAGCAGAATGTTACAGGAATATACTTTGGAAACGTTATCATAACGTCGTTAGCGAACATTATTAATGAATGTCCCAGGAATGTCCCAGCAACGTTACTCTGGAATGTTCGAGTGAAAACATTCATATAACATTGGCTTGAAATGTAACTGGAATATTATGGGGTGACATCATATTTACATTCAAATAATTGACCCAACAATGTTTCAAGAATGTTACTTTTGAATGTTCGAGAGTTAATGTTCATATAACATTGGCTTGTAATGTAGTTAGAATATTATGGTGTTACAGCATATTTAACTTCAAATGAATGTCTTAGGAATGTCCCAAGAACGTTACTTTGGAATGTTCAATTGAAAACATTCACATAACGTTGGCTGGCATTGTAACTAGAATATTATGGTGTGACGGCATATTTAACTTCAAATGAATGTCTTAGGAACGTCCCAGGAACGTTACTTTGGAATGTTCGAGTGAAAACAATCATATAACATTGGCTAGCAATGTAGCTAGAATATTATGGTGTGACATCATCATTAACTTCAAATGAATGTCCCAGAAATGTCACAGGAACGTTACTCTGGAATGTTCGAGTGTTAACATTCATATAACATTGGCTTGCTATGTGGTTGGAATATTGTGGTGTGACATCATATTTACATTCAAATGAATGTCCCAGGAATATTCCCAAAATATTACCTTTGAATTTTCCAGCGTAAACATTTATATAACATTGCCTTGCAGTGTAGTTAGAACATTATGGTGTTATATTGTTTTTACTTTCAAATAAATGTCCCAGCAATGTTACAAAAACATTACTTTGGGATGTTGGAGTGTAAACATGCGTATAACATTGGCTTGCTATGTTGCTATAACATTATGGTGTAACATATGTACATAGTTGTATAACTGGTTCTATTAGAGCTTTTGTTGGTAGTTTAATAAATAGGTGAACAACAAACCATTAAAAAAAAGATTAATTTTAGTTTTACCCATTTTGCCATCCTCCTATGCAAATATTGTTTTGACTAAAACCAATTGATAGCAATCATTTGTCTTTTTCATCATAACAGCTGTCTGCAATCATTTTACTTTTCTCATTTTTGTATGGGAATTATTAATAGCTCTATCGATATTCATTATTTTGAGAAATTGAGCACAATGGTACAGAGAGTTTTAGACATTAGCCAAATGTGATTAATTATGAGTTGCAATCAGGAACATTGAGGTCAGGCAAGTGTATCCTGACCATGACGGTTTCCACCGCTAGTGGTCGCTTCTAGATCCCAAATTTTCAACTGGGAGATATGCAATAATATTTAGAAAGAAACCTATTTAAACAAATTATGAGCTTGCATCTAAAAGCAACAATGCTGTTGACATATTTGCTCGGAGCACGCCACACAATATTTATATTTTGCATACAAAATTACATAGAAGTTACCTTCTCATTTTGCAGCAAGATACAGTAACTTCAAGTGATGTTTTAATAATTTGGGAGTTGTACCACTACGCTTTAACAGAAAGACAACTTTTAGTTTCACATTAACTCGTTTTTATTAAATTGCCATAATAGTTGATGCTTGCAGTTTTTTGAAACTAACATAGTTAAACTGCAGTAGTCAATAAAATGGAAAGTAAGATTATTGACTTGCTAAAATTCACGAAAAGAAAGACACTGTATTCACTTTGCATACAGTTTATAGATGCTATTAACTGAAGATCCTAAATACTTGGTATGTAAAATAATACTACAAAGTTTATAGCAAGAATGACAGACTATCGCTGTATGCGTTTTGACCAAAAACTCATTAGTAATGTAGTTAAAACCTCATTAGTAACCTGTTAAAAATTTGAGATAAATGCAAATATAGTTGAAAAGAGCAAATTTCAAAAATAATACCAACTGGTACTGGTACTAACTTCAGAGAGCGCTGAAAAAGTAAAACATTGGCTAATTTGATAACAGGCCAACGCAAAGAAGTTTGAATGCAAACAAAGAGTTTCTAAAGAGGAAAGTGTAGCAGTAATATAAATGTAACGAGGTTATAAAGCTGCAGCACTTACTAGTTCACAGTAGTTGCATCTGTTTAGACTGTTCTACATTTACATTTGGTAAATAGGCATAAAGCATTCAGCTACAATTGTAGTTCTTAGAAGTAATGATGATGCAAAAAACAGTCTTTATATAAATTGACAAACGACATTTTATTAACAAGTTTTTGATTCTATGTGTGTAACATCAACTGATATGTTTTAGGGGAATTAATAATACTACGGCAAGGTTTTAAAAATTGTAGCATTAAGTACTGAAATTCCAAAAACGATAATTCAATTGGCTTGCCATATATTTGTTTTTTTATCATTAAAAGCTTTTAAAAATTATATAGACGAAATACAAGTAAGTTTAATATGTGTATTAGTACATTTTAAACAAATTTTTCATGTTTACATTTTGTTTTGTAAGTTAAATGTTTTCAACCAATTAATTAAAAATGTATTTTGTTGAAATTATTTCAAAAGACTTGAGTCTGCTGTTGTGAGCCTGTGCAATATTTTTAAACATTTTTGGTTTGAGTTTTGATTTATTATACCAAAACAACATTGTTTGAATACTTTCAAATTACTATTCAATACTGGATTTATTCATACATTTTATTTGCATAACATAGTACCGAAAGTATATACCTTTCATTCCGCTAAATAATTTAGTTCTGTCATAATGTTAGAATAATAATAAATGATGATTTTACCAAATATGGCAGTTTTCATCAATTTAGTAGTTATACTAAAGACCTGGTAAGGAGTTGTTATACTGTGGTGTATTTTATCAAGATGTTTCATAGCTTCTGTTGTTGTCAGGTTTCAACTCTTTTGCAGAATCACATGATACTAAGCATAAGTTTTAGGGTGCAGTGAGAGAAGTTACCGGAGGTTGTATCAGATAATTGCTAGTAATTCTAGAGAAATGCTATGAGGCATGATTAACACCTCATAGATGCAACCTTCCAAGGAGGGAAAACTCTAACTGGAAAAAACTGGGTAATCTGTTATTGAAATAGATTGCAGCTGAGTACATGCTTGAACTGAATCAGTGTTTTTGCATTACATAGAAAAATACATGTGCATGTAGAGAGCCCCAAGTCAAGTCATGTAAATGAAAATCTTTAACAAGTTCACATTAAATTAGTTTAAAAAAAATCATTTTTATCATGTTGCAGTTCAGATCCCAATAGGACCCTGAATGATAAGCTAGATTAATTTGGCTTTAGAATTGTTAAAATACATCATATATAGATTTGATACTAAGCAAAATGGCTATAGTACAATGCAACCACAAATGGATTTTCTATTGTCTGTTTGGGTAATAGGGTTTGTGCATTTAAGGTATATCATAATCCATTTACCATAAAGATAATGTTCAATTAAAATGTTTAGACTAGCAGTTAGTATCGCTACGGCTCAGTAGTCCACATCAGACAGCTCTTAGCTTTAGGAATCAGGGTTGTATATTAGAAGACACAACATCATTGTTCAGGCTTGTCGACACATTTGGTTTTTGCTTGCCTACTTGCTATCATTTTCCATGTGATTTTATTTGCGTGTTTTATGCAAAATTTTGTGTCAACACTATGTACATAACCATAATCTGCAAATGGAGCGTTGCTGTTGTTTTTTTTGCATATCTGGCTAGTTGATGTTCTAAACCAGTCAATCACAGATGTCACTAAAATAATAGACATGGGCTTACATGTGATTCTTGATAGACTACAAAAGTAAGCTGAGCCTAATGAATAAACAACAGTCTATATATATATATATATATATATATATATGTATATATGTATGTATATATATATATATGTATATATATACATACATAAATAGATATATAAATATATACATATATAGATATATAAATATCTCCCTTTCTGGAGAAGAAATTGAAAAATGCTGGAATGTAAGAACAACTGTAATCCCAGTAGTCATTGGGGCACTGGGCGCAATAACACCGGCGCATAAAATGTGGCTTGCCCAAATACCAACAGCAATCAACTCAGGTGAGTTGCAGAAAAGTGCGCTATTGGGAACAGCTAAGATCTTGAGGCGAGTGCTCAAACTCCCAGGTCTCTAGTAGGAGACCCGAGTTAGAGCAGAATTTACCACCCATACGGGGTATCCGGGGTGAGGAAACAATTTTTTTTATATATATATTGTAGAGGACTAAACAAATGTATTAACTATGCTCTTATCCTTAGATATCAATGTTCTGTATTACAACCTTATGTGTGCTTTTCTATTATACCCTATTATGTAACACTGCATATCTAGGCCTGCCTCACAGGCCTGCCGCAACGTAATTAGGTGTTATGTAATCATTATGTAAGTGGGCGAAGCTGTGCAACATGTATTCATGATTATATATAATAAATAGGCTAAATTCACTCACACCGACTGATCACGTTTATGCCTGCCTGGGTGGCTTAGTCAGGACCATTCTACCAAAACTGATCTAGCTTCAAGTAAGGACTGCTTGGGAGATACCTAAGGAAGGCTAAGGGTTGGCTACGCTACAACAAGACCTGATCAGAAATGCCAT
Organism: Watersipora subatra; assembly: GCF_963576615.1. NCBI lineage: Eukaryota > Metazoa > Bryozoa > Gymnolaemata > Cheilostomatida > Watersiporidae > Watersipora > Watersipora subatra. The sequence goes on along the minus strand of NC_088715.1, from coordinate 9,147,764 downwards.
AGCATTAGAGATCAGGCCCTACAGTAAGCTAGCCCGGAACCTAGACTAGCCTAGATAGGGTCTCAGAGAGCAGGCTGTGTTAGCGTTCCAAGTGAGCCTGAGATTGGGGCAACCAGCCGTGGCCTGATCAGACCACGAGGTGTGTCAGGCAGGCCGACGAGGGTAAGGCCCAGAGTTCAGGCTGCACCGGCTTGTTAGGATAGTAAGGCTGGCTCAGCTACCGGGCCAAGCCATTACAATATATATATATATATATATTAATATATATATATATATTAATTATTATATATTATATATATATTATATATATATATATATTAATCTGTGTCTAAGTGTAGTCCTGTTATAGCAATGATAATAATTACCATCTAGCTTCAGGGCTCATAGCCTCACTAGCTGAATGTCTGGCATTGCAGGGGTAATAAAACAACTTATAAACAGTTGCAGATAATGTACTGTAATTGTAATGTAGTAGGTAATGTAGTGTTTATAAGCAGTTCTATTACCCTTGCAACGCAGGGCATTCACCAAGTAATAAATGAAGCGTTGTGCATGTCTTGACAATGTTCTAATGAACAGGAATGTTTTGCAGAGATAAATTAATCATATTAGCAATGAGCATATTAGTCTTATTAGCAATGAACCAGATGAATGTTTGAAATATGTGACATATTATCTGAAAACCTACCTCAAAGAAGAATAATGGCTAATTTTGTGAATACTTTTTACAGAAGCAGCGGACCATTTTAACCTTAGCTCAAGTGTTGTTTTTGTAGGCCCAAATTTATTTTGGCTTAGTTTAACTTTAGCTTAAGTGACCTCATAACACCTTTCAGAGGTACATGTATATGGTTTCATCTGATACCATGCCTTCAAAGTTTGCTCCATAATCGAATTAAGGGCAAGTCAGTTAATGTCAACTCATGCATACCTCAGATGTTTAGATTTGTCACTCTGTAGCTTTTAAATGAAGTAGACGTATTGAAAGTGATTGTTAAGTATCCCTACCATAACTTTGCTAGTAGATGAACTAGGAAGCCTCATACTAAGTCATACACTGTGAAAAGAAGAAAAGCGATGAGACATGATCAAAGTCAACTAGCATTTGCAATGATTGGTGAAACATGTTTATTCATATAGAAGAGCAATAAAGGTGAAAAATTCAAACAGCAAGCAGTAAGCGCTGTAAAATAGTCAGCTTGTCTGAGGTTGGGTGAACAAAATCCTCCATAACATGACAAAAGCAATCACAAAAATTCTGTTATAAATTCTGCTGATGTTCCAAGCTTTAGCTGCGGGTAACAACATCTGTAAGGGCAAAAGCTTACAAAGATGTTTGATGTCAAAGATAGTCAATGACTCCGTCCAATGCACTCGCGCAACTGCATCAAGCTTCGAAAATATAAATTCTAACTGTTTACATGTTTCAAAAAACAAAAAAGTCTGGTAAATCTAAAATTTTACTGTGCAATCATTGGTGGAGTTGTAGGAAGTTGCAGCTATGTGATTGCAGCCAATTTCATGTGCAACTAAAATTGATAGTAGTTGCTGCAGTGTAAACACACCGTAATTAAAACAAAAAAGTCTGGTAAATTTAAAATTTTACTGTGCAATCATTGGTGGAGTTGTAGGAAGTTGCAGCTATGTGATTGCAGCCAATTTCATGTGCAACTAAAATTGATAGTAGTTGCTGCAGTGTAAACACACCGACATTTCCACTGTAAGCCTATTGAGTGATGTCATAGCGAAGAGGCAAACTGGTAAACATGACTAAAATAGTAAACTTTTGATTGATTAATGTTCATGCAGTCATAGAGCTTACTCCATGAATAATACCTACTTTGGGACAGCGATAGCATTGCTCAATGAACGAATGATGGAGATGCGATGCACATGAGACTGGTGGGTTTAAATATACCATAGTCATCTATTTTGGCAGCACAACTAAATGTCTGGACAGGTGTTTAGTTGTTAAAGGTTGACTTGCAACAAAATTCACATTACCGTTATTTGATATGAAAATATTCACTATGTCTTACTCTGTTGTGTTGTAGGTGCAAAAGATGTGGAAATGTGATTACAAGCTCTTAAAAGCTCAAAAACGAACATAAAATCGCAGCCCCACGAGACCGCCATAGTTTGGATTCCCTTTCCAAAACGGCTCAAACGTGATGTAGTTGTGAGAGATGGATTCTGTTTACAATTTCATGCAATCTTATTCATCAAAATGTTTTCGCAAATATACTTCACGCATTCAATCAAACTATGTCTATTGTTCTTACGCGTCAGTTTTATCGTCATTGTAATGCTGTCACTTTTAGCACTGATATCTTATAACTTATCGCAAAAGTTCATTAAATATTTTAACCTTACCCCGAAGGAGTACATATCATTGTCTGATAATCATGACGAGCCTGTTGGTCACCTTTGATGATCCAAAAGCGCTGCAAAATTTATTTGCGAAGTGTTGGGTCACATTATCAGATTATGACTTGCCAATTAGATCAGGCCGAAGCAAAACTGTAAAGTAGTGAGCATCTATATTTGATATGCGGTCTGTGGTAAAACCCAAAGTGTTTGTCATAAACTAATACTACGATAAGTTTTATATTGAGCTTTGTATTGGCCTTTCAATTCGCGTGAGAACATTTGTGACAAGACAATAACCAAACTTCGTGGTTACGTCATCGAAATAAAGAGATTCTAAGCTATGGCGGCTTTTCGTTTTTGAGCTTTTAAAGATGTAGTTGCGTCAAAAATGAAATTAGGACCCATAAAAGGCTAAAACATCAGCTACAATTTGATGCTATTTTTGTCTTTGTAGACCAACCCTGTCCAGAGAAATATGCGTTTGAATGAGGCCCTCTTTTAAAAAGCTCACGTTCCAGCGGGTGGCAATTTTGTGACGTCACAAGCTTGTTATCTGAAACGAAACCACAAGCGATGAATATGAGGTCGATTCGTTAGCCAATCATGCGTGCGAAATTTTTATATAAGCCGTAATAAATGTTATCACTCGTAAAACGCGTTGTCTGTGATCTCGAAGATTCTCCTAAATAGATCTCATTACTCGTTACTGATTCAACGCGTTTCAACAATTACTAAGTTATACATAGTTTTAAAATGGCTTCAAGTTCGAGCGACCGCTACTCAGAGTTATCTGAGCAACTTTTAGTAAAAGATTAGAGTAGACAGCCTATGGCCAAAGCTGACAGGCGTCAGCAGCGTTTTGCTGCAGAAGAAGACAGAATGGAGGTAAAGTAACTTAGAGTCTTCTATACTTTAGTAAATGTAATATTTTTTATAGTCATAAATACATATACTAATTAATAAAATGATAATTCTTTGCTATCTCCAATCATCGTTTCATAGCTTTTCTGCCGTTTTACCTAGCTGTAATATTTTTTTCGAATTTTCTTTGGTAAATTAGTCATGATTACAAATTATTTTCACTCGTAGGAAGTGGGTAAAATCGATTGATCATTGCAAATCTTTAATTTCCAGAACCAAAGCTTCGAATCGTTGGCTTGGCGTACTTGTGCCTTTATTAAATGTTTATTCGTTTTTAAAATTACACTCGCAATCTATTTAACTCCCAATTTGGAAGCTGTCAATAGATACGCTTTAGAATGACATATATTTATTGCATTTTTTTTACTGATTACAGAATGTTTATGTCGTCCCACCAGCCGAAGAAGCTTTGTCAGTGTGGAAACTGCCATAAAGTGGAAAGAAAGACTTGAATGCGTGCTGCATAAGCCATGATGTTTTGTTTGAGTTTGTTGCAGTAGATGAATTTGTCTTATTGTATCAGCTAATACTATCTGAGTGGCCACGACTTGATGAATATTTTTAATAAAAGTTTTATGCCGAGATGAAAATATTTTTGCTTGTAAAAATTATATAATAAAATAATATTGTTAAAGATAATGCAAAACATGATTTGCAGAATATTGTAGTGTATCGGATATGGTATATGGGTGTCCGCAGAACTGGAGAATGTGAGTTCAAATCCAGTTTGCAGCAGACTTCTCATTCTTAAAACTCTATCCCTGTCTACATTCTTTTCAAAGAGGTGGCTTGCTTATTTCACTCATCTAGTATTCGGTAAGAATACTACTAGCAAGAAACGAGTACGTAGGTAATAGGCGACATAATGTGGGCGGGGCTTATGGGAGGCTGTATATCGTTTGTATGGGTAGATGCAGAACTGTGCTGATACAAAGACTGCGTTCTACAAAAGTGACTTGACAGAATTACCGTAGACCGGTAGAATTGGTAGTCGGTACCCAAATGTTTACACAACATTTGGAGAAAGTGAGTAGAACAAATTTTCAATTTTCGTTATTTGAGGCCTTTTAAACATTCATAATAATGCATCTGTAGCAGGATTTAAAATTTTATTCTAGCCAACATGAGCAAATACAAAATAAGATATATGCCAATAGAGCCGCGTAAGACTAGACCTTTATCGCAAATAGCCGATGTGAATACGAGAGATAGAGACAGGTTGCCAAACGCGTGACATCATTTTTGGTGAGGCTGGGCACGTTTTTGTGGCCTGAGTGTTTTTACGGCGATCAGATTGTTTCGGTTTTAATCTTCAAATATCTTGGCAATGCGATCGCGTAATACAACAAACAACATATCAACTGATAGAGAAAAAAAAATGCTTTCTTTTAAGATCAACTTAAATTTTGACGCAACTACATCTTGTAATCCCTTTTCACATATTTTGCACCTACAACATAACAGAGTAAGACATGGTGAATCTTTTAATACCAAATAACTGTAATGTGAATTTTATTGCAAGCCAACCTTTGACGCAGCTGCAACTATAATGAAAGACAGCTTCAAAACAGTGCCATTATATGTTGTTGCCACATAAGTATCAAAATGATTAATAAAAATTTGTGTGTATTTCTATTTTCAGAATGGCTGTAACATATATGCAACATTCCAAAACATTATGGTTAGGATGATGGCCCATGCGCCGCACGGTGAGATGGCATAGATAGTCAACGCATAGATAGTCAACAGACTGAGCTCGTGTTAGCAGTCAGACATCCTCAGCCTGTGTAACAGTCCTTGACAGTGAGACCGTCTACTGTAGTGCTATTTGAAGGATGTGATTAATTCGCTCATCTCTTAGAGCTCAACTAGAGAAGAGTTTAACATGCTAGAGAATTAACAGACAATAGCTGCGTTTCCATGACGCTCATAATTTGCAAACTGAGCCAATCCACAAGTTATCTGCGTCATGGAAACGGCATAAATCCGCAAGCTAAGCGAGTTTTGCGATCTACAAAACATTATCGAATCCATTGTTCTTGCCAATTATGGAAACGGCACTAGTGTTATTAATGTGCATTAGAATATCGATGACAATCACATTAAAAACATTTTCACGATTCAGTCGTTTTTATTTCCATTATTATTCATATTCTCTGATTGTAACGCGCAGTCACTCGTACTAATTCCTCATTGAAGTTGAGAGCACTTTTGCAGGATTTTATTACATTCAATTTACTCTTTTCTACATTTCAAGTGAACTTAGGTACAATACACCAACATTTTACTCAATCGAGGCCTGCATTTGTTTCACCTATGTTGTCATTTAAGTTCCTTCTATTTTATTGTTTGCATGCAAAACATTAGCACAGAATAGAAAACCATTTTAATATTTAACAAGGCTCTTTAAAACACAAACAAAATTATTATTAATGAAGTATCCTTATTCAGCTTTAGTCTTGCTTCATGCAATGAAAACAACTTCTCTATAAGATATCACTGTTTTTTGCAACAATGCTTTATTCAGTTGCAGAATTTAAAAAAAACTTTAGATAGGTTATTTTAAAATCTAAGCAAAAATCTTTAGCTGTTTTATGGTTATAAAATACCTGCAAATTTTCCAAATGTATAAAAGGAAACCTTATTGCAAATATCGTTCACAATAAACGAGCTGCTCTGTTTAAAGATCGGTCTATTGTTAGGGCAATGTTAAAAGGACTATAACTATGTTTCCATGGTGCGCAGTACTGCGATGCAGCCCCCTCCGAAGTCGAAGGGATTGTATTTTTCCATGCTGCGCAGTGGTTTTCAGCAAATTAGCCAGAGAAGAGACATTGTATAAATCGAATCGCCTGATGGAGAAATTGAATCGATCATGGACACCGAACATCAGAAAAGGTCTTTTTATGCTTCTGTCATCATTATACTTTTATTTACAATACACAATCACAATGTTTTACAAAACTTAACACAATTTTTACAAAGTAATATATTTTTAATAAGAATTTTTTAAGCAATATATTATTCAAACGTTATTTAGGACGTGCCTCCTGTTTTTCGAAAGGTGTTGGCATCGATAACAAAGTCTGGGAAAGTAATCACCTCATCCTTGTGAGCGCAGACCATAATTAAATATAGGTGAAAGAAAATCAGATTAGAAAAAAACAAGATTAGCAGGATAGCTTTTGTACTATTTCATGGCCCTCGGAAGAATCCGTTTTCATGGCATGGGAGATATGTGCAGCCACTGCGCAGTTGCTGTTTCCTTGTTGCAAATTTGCACAGACTTCGCACTGATCAGTGCACAGTGATTTCAGTGCGAAGACGCCGTTTCCATGATTCGGAAAGGGCACAACTCCGAAGCACTGCGCATCATGGGAAAATAGTGTATGTCAAAAACCCTCCTAAGAAGGTTGAACTGGCTAATTTTGAGCACCTAATATTACTGCTGCAATATTTGGGTAGCCCTTTTGCTAGATTAATTAAACGCTCATGCTCTAATATTGTTCGATTCATTTTGGTTCAGTAAATGTTTGTTCCAGCTGTCTCAAGCCATTTTTAGTCCTAATAGTCAAAATATAGGACTATTTTGACTATTGATAAGTTTCGTGGTTTTATAGGACTAAAACCACGGGTACGCTGTAAGCCTCATAAGGACACAACAGAGAGCATTTAAATCCAAATTGCTGATTACAACTGATGTCTGATCAGAACTTTGCAGGATAAAAATAAACTAACTTGAATTGCATAAAATTTGCAAAGTTCTCACAATTGTATTCACATAGTTAAACAGCTGCAAAATGGCTGAAGACTGTTTTGCCATAGATATGTTGGAGATTATATTCATGACCAGGGGAGTGTCCTACTACATGACTGACCCTGACACTATATTGAACTCATCAGTGATGTTACCACTAATACCCCATACAGAGAGAAGTAGCAGGGATAGCTCAATATGTATGTGTGCCTGTGTGTGTTGGTCTGCGTACTGCTACTCATGTTTAATTCTCAGCTTGACCTTTGGTGTATTTTAAATGCCAATGCGCTGGCTGAAGCTCACTACCCTTTCTTGAAGGTGACATTTACGAGCCTATTAGCTATAGGAGACTGGGCAATGCAAAGCCGTGATGTCCTACATAAATAACCGCATGCTTTGTGACAGAAGGGCAATGCTTTGTTCAATTGCAGCTGGTCAGGCAAGTGAGTCATCATTGTTTACACTGAAAGAATCAAGAGACATTTTTGTTGCTACATGTAATTTGATATAACTACTAAAGCGCACAAGATATTTGTTTCAAATTTTAGATACAACGCTTATACACTATGTATTTCCTACCCTGCAAATTTATAAACATAAAGTTGAATATTTCATATAAAAAGTGCGAGTAAAAGTGTATATTGATGCACATGTATTCCAAAAGATATTGCAAAATTATCAATGTTGCCATATGCTATGGGCTGACATGTCAGATAGCTAGGTGTACAAACTGATTTCAAATGCATACACACTGGTACATCGTACGCTGATTGCAGTCTGCCATGAATATAAATGTTGGGTCTTGGGTGTTATGCAAACAGCATCAGCAAACTCGTAGAAAACAAGCGACAAATGGTACACTTTTCTAGACATACTGTGAAAGGCTACACATGACTAAAGACGACCAGTCGGCTGAGCCTTGATCTGAGATTCCCTTGTTAGCTGCTACCTTTGTAGCCTCCTGATGAATTATAATCCTGAAATATCTGGAGGTGATATTTTAACTAACGTTGCGCTGTGCAGTGGAACGAGCATGGAAATCCCTGATGCAAATTGCTTTGTAAAACCGATGAAAGAGTTTTAGTGACCACCAGCTTGTGTATGTCTGCAGTGATTCCTTGTAAGTCGACACCCTGCCGTATGCTCAGTTCTGAGCCTAGACATATCTTTGTGATGACAGGATGAGGTAGAAACATACCACCTCTATCTTTTACACTGATTAGTATCGCATCATCCCCTGATGCGTAAACCTGGACAGGAGGCTATAAAGCTGGTGCAGTCATTGCAGTTGAGTTTTAAGCTCTGTACCTCATAACCTGCTAAATAAATATCATATGCTAATATTATTATAAAAAGCATATGTATCAACCATAAAATAAATTTAACTACATATCGCTGATCTGCTGCAGTATTATTTCAAGCCACTCTGCTTTCTGTATATCTGCTTTATACACTAACAATAAGTGAAAGTAGCTAATACCAAAATACATTTATATACCCAAATTATGCACCACAATATGAGCAGCCATGCAGTTTAGCATATGCAGCAAGGCTGCAATGTGTGCCAGATATTTTGTTTTGTAGAAAACCTGGATATATTGGTCATATTTACCTACCTATGCACTCCACTATGTTCGAGCCAGACCTTGACAGTTCGATTTTCAGCTGTTCGTTTGATTCCAAATCATCATGGAAGTCATCGTCACCTTCTACATGACTCTTTCTTGGTTTAGATGAGAGAAGTAGGGGCAGGAGCCATCTGTGTCATTAAAATCAAGTTTTAATTGCATAACACAATTGCAAATAATGCTATTTTTAATAAATTTCGGTAGGTCTCAGGATCTTTTCATGAGTGACATCGGAATACTGTGCCAAAATTTATCCAAAGTTTCCAAACCAGCCATTGTACCTACCACTTAGATTTAATAGCAATTAATTTTAAAAATATTATTAAATTCACATAAAAGCTTTGCATCCATAAAGCTGGTTGCCATATGACATTAAATAATACTCAGCATTTAGGTGGCTGAATGGCATGTAGTAGAGTCGCAAGTGGTGATAAGTGAGCATGCTAGTCACAGTAAATGTAATAAACATGGGCTAGTTAAGTTGAATAAAAAAGCACTAGAAACAGTATTGCTGTTTTTCTAGCAAAAAAAGCCATTTTAAAGCTGATCCAAAAAATAGGTGCGAGCTTAGCAACAAGGGTAGTTACCATTTTTAAAACACATTCTCCTATTCTGTAATATATTTGATTGTTAATGTGTTTGCTTGCAGATTTCGATGCCATCTACAAGTCCAGCATACTAATGGAAGTATTATACTAGTATTATAAGTATGAAATGTTAGTTGCATAATAAATCAATAACGACAGTTATATTATTTCATATGTTCAATTCATTATGTTTTGATTTAATTATAATAAAAAATTGAATCAATTGAATAAAAAAAATTCACAATAACAATACAAACATAGCAAACGAATAGCAATAGAACAACAAAAATGAATTGCACGCTGCTAGTAAAGAAAAGTTTATCTAGTAAAAAGTAATCTCAGTTTTATTTTACTCACGAGTATTATTATTCGCGACAGTTATTATGAACAACTCGGACCTACCACTGCAAAACGGTGCCATCTGAAAGCAAATACTCTTTCCGAAGCCAGTAGGATGAACTATAAATTGGTCAAGACCTGCGATAATATGTTGTAAAGCTTGAAACTGTTCTGGTCTCAGTGCGACTATGCCTAGCTTTGATAGTAATTTTTGAATGGCTCCATTTTTATCAGTATAGGAAATAAAACTGCTAACGTTAAAACGCAAGAGAATAGTAACCTATGGTTCCTATCGTTTTATTATCAAACGAGGTATTTCGTAACCACCCAGCCTATCAAAAAAATAGCGCTTTTTACTAGATCAAGTCACGTTACCGTGACAATAGGCTTTTAAACGCGCCACATCTAATACATCGTGAGATACGAATCTAACGACACGCTTCCATTAGTATCAGTCTGAGCGTCATATGCAACATATGTTGCTCGTTTTGCAGAAGTTATCTTACCTTTTTTTCGCTATGTGTCCCAGGCTCTCTCTCCATATCCACCACGAGAGCCATGCCCAGGCTAGCTAGCAAGAGTCCAGAAAGCTGTTTCCTAATCACATCAGAAATGGTTAAATAAAAGGGGATGAGTGGTTATGTAAGATGTGTATAATACTCTTAAGACAGGATGCATAAATACTAATATAGAAGTTGAATAACATGATGAGTTCCTTTGTTTCACAATGACATGTATTCATGGGGTGTGTAACTAAAGATTACAAATGCTGGTCGCTTCACAAAATGGCACCACAATGCACGATTATATTAGCTCAAAATTCAAAGGCAAACACTACCACTGAAGCTGCAATAAATTAGAACTGGAAACAATTGCCAAAAATGAACGAAAGTCAGATATATGCTTCTACTGAGAATACCCTCTAGAAAAGAAAAAAAAACATCAGTTTCTATTAAGCCCCTACAACAAACTAATAAGCATTAAACCTGACACCACTGCCCTACTAGAGCAGATACATGATGTGACCAACCAACAATATTCGTTATAATAGCTTTTGCATAACATAAGTTTCCTCCTAAAAGCAGAAAGCTAAATCTAACAGACTAAAGCTGCGGTCACAGCAGCCGATTTTGGGTCAATTCTCTGACCAATTTTTCTACTGACCGAGAATCGTATCGTGTGAACAGCGCAAACAAGCCTGATACCGATATAGTCCAAAGAGAAAATTTTTTTTCAAAGCCGATATTCTATTTGAGTAGCCAATGACATCTTTTTTACCGTGAGTCATAGTGTCATTAAAGCCTGGTTTCCATATGACAGCACAATGATCGTGCGCAGCCCAGTGATCGTGCATAATGCATTTCATGGGCCGCAATGCGGTGTTTCCATATCGCGCGTAGGCACCACGCTTGCATTGTACAGAGTGGATAATTTCCTTACTTTTTCGTAGGAGAGACGGATTTCTTCGGAAAACAGCCCTCCGTTTGAATTATGGGATGGGTTGACAAGGTCTAGCGGTGTATTGTGGGATACATAATCGTGCGCACCCATCGCAAGGACCCATTCTGTTGGATCCTTGCGATTAGCGTACGCACGTCGCGCTATCGTCGTGTGCTGAAGTTTCCATATCACAGCTGGCCTACGCATGCAGGTCGTCGCGGCCTTGTGCTGTCATATGGAAACCAGGCTTTAATATGAACACCATATTTGTCTTCACACCTGTGTATGCTATTGTCATAGCTTCACTCATGAGTAACAGCAACCCGGAAAACTGCTGTTATTATAATAGTTGAAGCACATTATGTTAGCAAAAGATCGTCCTCCTTATGGTTATCCATTATTAGCGATGAGCACTGCAAAATAATCAGGCAGCTTGCTAAAAAAGTTCACTAAAAACATTGTAGGAAACAGTCAGCAAAATTCAAGGAGTGACTCACTAAAATATATCAGCTAAAGTTATCTGACCCTGCAAATAAAAAACGGACAAAATCACCCACTCTCAGATCAAACTTGGCCTCTGCACAATGGCTGATCTGAACGCAGCTTAATACTAAAGCCTGGTTCACATATCGATTGCGAAACTCTGGCGGTAACTTGCGCAGCAAAACGCTTGCGGCACTAGGCTCGGTGGCATATGTTCACATATAAGCTACATCGCTAAACATAATCGAGGAATCACATAAAATGTTCGCTCGCCATGCCGTTTCTATAATGGTGACCTTCACCTGTACGAGCATTACATGAAGGTTTTGCCTGCGGCCTTTTGCGACATTTGAACAGCCCTAAGCTATTGCGAGGCCGTCTGCAACTATCGGCGGTCCTTGGCTGTACCCAGCGCATAGGTTCCCATTTCACCGCTAATAGCATGCGGTGCTGTCGCCAGTACTTTGCGACGTGTATGGGAACAGGCGAGTGACCAGAGCACACATACACACACACAAACAAACTGCTTATGAATCATTCAATAAACTAGTGGACAACCAAAGCGACACAAATGATTGTCCATACTGGTTAGGTTATTAAACTATTGAGGCACTCTGCTTGCGCAAACTCTAGTGCGTTCTATACAAGAGGTCAGAGCCTTTTCTGCTCCTTCCAACCTCGGACAAACAGCACAAATAAGCCTAATTGCCAAAGAAATAAGTATAACATCATAATTCATGTAGTAATTGGACAAGCACTGATCATTTTTAGTACCAAAGATGGCTGTGATTCTTTGTAAAGTGCTTAACCTCATCCTATTCTGATATTCGATATTCTAGAGCACTTGCACTATTTAATTGAAAAAATAAAATAAAAATCATGACTAGGCTGAAAAATTAATAACAGTGACTATATACATGTAGAAACGTGTGTACAAAGGTTACTGCTGCAGCAGAAGCTACTTTGAAAAACTATTGAAAAAGTTTTTATGGACGATACCAGTACAAATGTATAGCAATGAAGCGCACCACGGTACTTTGTAGATTTAGCGATTGCTTTATAAGAAACCGAAAATAGGAGTGTAGCAGGACATCTGAAATTGAAACGTCACATTAATAGATAGGTAATGGATTTTAAAATGACTTTATAAAAATGAAACAAATGGTAATATTAGTTAATAGTAAAAATTGCATATACATTTAGTTAGTAACCTACAATCGCAATACGGATACTGAAAAAAAGATGGCCGAAAATCACAATCTTGTGGTTAGTTATGCGTGTTTGCAAACTTGCGATTACATTAAGTTTAAATCCTCTGCGAAGCGAATTTTTTATTACAAAAACTATCCGTATACAACTGGACCGACCGACAAACGCTCACATTTATATATAGATTGAATGTCATCCGCTGCTAACAGTATTGCATTGTAACATATTGCCACAATTTATTTTACCATTGCTTTAACTTATTGAATAATTATATTAATTACACTAACTATCATGGTTGTTTTACTTTAATTTTGGTCAGCTGCCAATGACATCTTCGATGACAGAACGACTTTGGAGAGACCTCTGCAAAAAGCTATGTAATATTGTATAGCCCTTCGGACCTCTATAGAACCTCTCAGCTATGTATGCATGTATGGACCACGTGATGTAATGGAAGGTGCACCAGTAATAGATTCGCTTACTTGAAACACAGCCTTTTAGTAATGTTGCAAAGGTGACACGCTAAAGCCGTGGTCACGCGATGACCGAACTGACTTAGGTTTGGAGGTTAGTTTACTTTGGGTCGGCTAAGCCACATGTCACATGGCATCCGAAGTCAGTTCGCCTCCTAGGTACCATACGCATGGAGACAGGACACCGTTTCATTGGTAGTTTTTATGTATTTAAACTAAATATTTCTATTGTAAACAAAAAACTTTGAGGAACAATTATTAATTATTATTACACAGCAGACTTATCAGAATAAATCACTCGATAGAAAAATTTTGCCAAACCTTCCATCAACAAAATTATACTTTTTGTTAATATATGAATGTTTTTCTATGCTGAGTACATAACAAACAAAAACAGTCTTCACCATAGTACTGTGGTTTTACATAAATAAAACAGGCAACGATTATTCATCAGGATGAGTATGACACATTACTTATATTCTACAGGAAATAAAACCACAACCATTCTTTAACATTTATGCAAAACTCAAGCACAACATCTTACATTCATGCAACACAATCACAAGTCCGGGAGAGCCTTGTCATAAATTGTTTGATGTTGTTTATTTAACCAAATAAAAAGATCGTCCCATTTCTATTTACCTTTGCTCACACGCACATAAATAGAAATGTGACGAGTGCTCGGTAGAATTTTAACCAGCCAATAAACGCACGGGTTCGACCACAAAATTTCGAGCAGGATCAAAATGGTTCGTTTCAGCCAGAAATGTCTTCGGCTGAACAGTTTACAACTGACAGCGACGTTGTTTTGTGTCGTTTAGTTCGTTTCGGCTCTCACGTGACCACTGACCACCCTTAAAGAGTATTGATGAGTAAGAAATTTGTAAGCTGCGAGTCTAAGATACACTGGTAACTGCTCAGTTGAGCGATAATCCCATTGAAATACAATTCTTGGATAATACTGTGATAGTGTGGCATCATGCGGATCGATCACCCATAGACTCCCCTTCAATCTATTGCATGTGCGTTTCAATTAATAAGACAAAACTGTCACCATAGAGCTATAAGCTGGGCTGACTAATACTTTTTAACGAATGCCATAGCTGTTTAGTAGTTAAAAGTTACCGGAGAAGTGGAATTGTCTGCTCCAAGGAGAGATAGCTTTATTGTTGCAACAGTATGTGTAGATGTGAACAGAGCCGTATAGCACACATGTGAGCTCTACGACTCTGAGAGTGAATTTTAAAAAGCTGAAGTTTTTGTTGTTGATGAAAAGCAGCTTAGCCTCCAAAGCTTTAGTTTTAGTCTTAAAGGTTGACTTGCGACAAAATTCACATTACAGTTATTTGGTATCAAAAGATTCACCATGTCTTACATTGTTGTGTTGTAGGTGCCAAATATGTGGAAATGTGATTACAAGCTCTTGAAAGCTCAAAAACGAAAAGCCGCCGTAAATTGGAATCTGTTTATTTCTCTGACGTAGTTCTGACAGTTTGGTTATTGTCTTGTTACGTGATGTTCTCATGTGAATTGAAAGGCCAATAAAAAGCTCCATATAAAACTTATCGTAGCACTAGTTTATGACAAACACTTCGGGTTTTACCGAAGACCCCATATCAAATATAGATGCGCGCTACTTTCAATTTTGTTTTGGCTTGATCTAATCGTCAAGTCGTAATCTGATCATGTGACCCAATACTTCGCAAATAATTATTGCAGCAATTTTCGAATATCACATGTGACCAACAGGCTCGTCATGATTATCAGACAATGATATGTACGCCTTCGAACTAAGGATAGAAAGTTTAACGACTTTTTACGGTAAGTTATAATATATCAGAGCTAAAAGTGACTGCATTACAATGACGATAAAATAGACGCGTAAGAACAATAGACCTGGTTTTATTGAATGTGTGAAATATATTTGTGAAAATATTTCGACGAATGAGGTAATTGCATGAAAGTGTAAACAGAAACCATCCTGTAACAACTACGTCCCATTTGAGCCGCTTTGGAAAGAGAATTCAAACTACGGCGATCTCATGTGGCTGCGATTAACTGTTGGTTTTTATAGCTTTTAAAAGCTTTTAATCACATTCCCATATAATTTGCACCTACAACACAACAGAATAAGACATGGTGAATCTTTTGATATCAAATAACTGTAATGTGAATTTTGTTGCAAGTCAACCTTTAACAATAGGTCATATATAACAATCTTATTTTTTGTTCATGAAATGACGAGAACACCTATTGTAGGTTTTCGTAAACAGTGTTAAATAATACAGTGTGATATTCACTGTTCTTTTGAAACCTTTGGCTCAGTTTTTGTTGTTGCTTGTCACAGTAGATATTACAAATAATTAACAAAACAATGAAGTGTTCAGTTATTGTTATTAGCTTGCTTATATGACATTGTCAATTTACTAAACAAATCTTCCTTTTGCAATTACAAAATAGTTTGCGCCCATCTGGGGCATTGGTCAGTAATGACACAAGAAACAACCATCGTAACCGAGCCTGTCAACTTGCAGAAAATTCTCACATAGATGATTTATACAGCTTAAAGGCAATTACGCGGCTATATCAAACAGTCAGTTCACATACCCGTTGAAATGATTGTTGTATTGTCAGATTTGCTCTTTACAAAATAAGAAAAAGGGGGATGCACCTTCAAAAAAATTTCCAAACCTTTATGCAATCTTGTTGTTGAATTTAACTCGAAGAGAGATTATCTCATTTATATCAAATTGTAAAAATCACAATTAGATAAATTACAGAAATTAAAAATTACAGTTACTACATGGTCATGTCATAATAATTAGTCTACATGTATTTGCTAGAATAGACCATGGATCCGCATAAAGTTACTTCCACTTGGCAATGCTTAAATAATTTTGGCAAAGATAAATTTTCTTAGAATTGTGTAACATATTAGCAGACAAATCACTGAAAATTATGTTTTTTGCAAGGAATGTTAGAAGTGAAAAGGTTGCTTTGCTTGTTGTCTGATGGATTATTTTTGGACTCAACAAAGTTTCATGCTGTAAATAAAAAATGATTATTGAGTCTTGACTGACAACTTGCAACTTCGTTTTTCTTTTCAGTCAGTACAATAAATAGTTTTGTAACAAAAACATGATGTACTGCTCACAAAAAAAATCACCTCAAAATCTCTTTCTCATAAAAGAGTCTTCAACTTATTCACTACGTAATTCATTTTAGGTTGAACATAATTAATTTGTATCAACAAAAACCATTCAAACAGCTGCTCACAAAATGGGTCAGGCCAAACAAAGCAAGTCTTCGTCAGATGCGATGAAATTCGTAAGCTCTCTACGAGCGCGTTTCAGAGCTTTTGTGCTTATAGATGTTGGGAATCATCCGCAGTTAAAGTTTCACATGAAATGAATTCAAATGCTATATATATAATACTTATAAGAATCCTTTACTGTCAGTTTCACATGAGCACACACTACAATAGTCTCCATACTAAGCATTTGAACCAAGAAAATTTGAATCCATTCACTTGTAGCTACAACAAGAGAACCAAACCACATAATATAAAAAAGCTCCAGTGAGGGGCTTACGTCTGATTTAAATTGTCTGTAAGCCCCACAGAGGGGCTTATAGTAGTGCATGAGTTAAATCAGTCACCACAAGGCAAATATGGTATTCATTATTCGATATCAAGTTGATTTCAACCCTTCGGGCACCATTTTCGCAGGTCTGCGAGTGTGCAGTGGCTTTGTGTAAGACAGTTTTGTAACTGATCAACAATTTGAGGTTTCTTACCAAATAGCGTCAAATCACGTCCATTAGTAGTGAATAAATCACTCGGCGATATTTATTCAGAACTCTTTTAGCAGTTTTAACACAACATCATGAGTATAGGCAGCGGTAATCACATCGGTAGTTTCAGAAAAAATCACCAACTTGTCGGAATCTCCAACAGGTATTCGGCGTTAAGTATGACTCGCTTGCTCTTCCATAACCGTGGTTTTACGACGTTTTGTCAGTTTACGTCTATTAAATCTTTACAAAGAGATTAAACGCTTTTTTGTATTACTGTATAATGAACCAAAATATCAACCGAGATTGTTTGTGGGCATATACATAGAATTTAGTTATAAAATTTCGGAATTTATGAAGTTCGATGCGTGGGAAAGCTAAAAATCCGCATCGTACTCCTTCGAAAGATTTCGAAGGTATGCATTTACATCGTATTATGCCTGAAAATATCGGACAAAGCAAAACTAGGAGGAGGAAATATCCGCCATACTGATTTATTTTTCCGGTTGTTGTAGTTTAATTAATGATTTAACGATGCTTAACTCATCTGCAATACTTGCAATAAAATTCACAATATAGTAATAAATGATATTGACGCTCTTTGCGATCGTTATTGCAGGTGAGTAAAGTTTTTTGCATTGGTACAAATTCAAGTTTTTCTCCGTAAATAAAACCGAGTGTTAAAGACTGTGTTTATAAATAATTGCACTCCATGGTGGTAAACCGCAGTGGATTATCGTTCTTGGATGCGTTTGACGTTGGAAAACAGCTTGAAAAGCATTTGCGAGTCATAGAATGGATATAATTTGTCTTTAAAATGTCACGCTTCTGTAAACAGGAATTCATTAAAAAGAGTAGGCCTATGGCACTAAAAGGGTTACATATTGCTTTCGTTTTTTAACTGTACCTCTGTGCTTTAAGAGAAGTACAACTTTTAATATTATTTTTTTCACGTATCACAGCGATGTTATCGAATGTCTTAATAACTGATAAAAACACTTTTGCTGGTTGAGCGAGCTTTTGCTAATAGAATTGAAATGGCTTTGAAGCCATATATGCGTAGAAAAATGTGTAAAGCATGTTACTGAGTAGTAGCATTATCTTTTGATTTCATTACCTACTTCAGAGGCATTGTTGATAATAAATCTCATTGCGAGTGACTGTGTGTTGTGTACAAACGGAGTAATGGTGAATCATTAATAGTTTTTGACTGCCATAAAATAGAGAAGACAACTCTGATGTGACAAACTCTGATACAACTTTGAACACGATTTCCTAAACTTAATTTGAAGAAATCTTTCTTTGCCATTATTTTTGTCTCCAAAATTTCATAAAGATGAAGATCTATACGCATAGATCAAATGAGTAAAGACATGTTTGTTAGTCACTGAGCTACTAAACTTGTTATTCAGTTGGAAAATGTTGAGCAATATTAGTAGTTACCAACCATCAGTTTTTAGTGGCCAGATTTAGGGTTTGCAACTACAAGGTTATCGGTTCAATCTCAGTCCAAGTCCATAACCATTAGATTCTTACCATATAGATAGTTTATCGATTTGTTGTTTGCAAGATCTCTAATGTAGTTTGTTTGCGATTTTTTAGAATGAATCTCACAAGATCTGGCCATTATCCTTGCAACTAATCGTCTAATCGCTATCTAGTCAATCACCACTACTATGGTCAATTTGCCAACCATACACCGGTTCGGCTCAACAGTAAATTCTCCATAACCAATTGAATCGGTATCAATAACTGTGGGACAGGTGAGATCTAGACATATTTCTTGCATTTTTCCATCACTATTGCAAATTTTCCATGTCTGTGTTTTTATTATACATGTTGTAGGCTTACTAATATGTTATTAATATGCTTTAGTTCAGCTACATGGAAAGTTTGTTTATTTGTGCCCTAAGCCCTTAACGTCGTGACAACCATATCAAATTCGATAAACATACCATATAATATTCAGTACATAAGACCAGTCCTTCTACTGCAATGTTGCCTTGCGCACTGACCAGTGTGTATTTATGCTACACCTACAAGCTTCCAGCTCGCTGCGCTGGAAGATGTTACCATAGAGCATTTGTGTTTGAATCCCAACAGTGACTTCGTTTCTTTCATGAATTTAAATAGTATTGCTGCGGTGTCTGCACAAAAATACGACGGTAATGTAATTCATGGCACGATTTCTAGTAAAATTCAACTTCAAAAAACCGTTGCAAATCAAAATTACATGATATCAGATATAGGAATTTATTTATAAAATAGTGAAATACCAGTAATCCTACTCAATGTGAGCTGATTGGAACACCAGGTCCCCATTATTCACCATTCGAAATGTCATAACTAGGATTCTCTTCTGGAATTACACGATATGTTTTGAATTTGATGTTGGTTTTTGTAGTATCTGCCTACAAGGCCACACTTCAGTAATCCATTTGACACATCCACTATTGGGCATTCACACCTTTTTCTTGTACATGAATCACGATTTCTGACAGAAATCTGTCTTGCGGCATTGCTACTCTGTTGAATACCTATTATCCGAGGTAGCGGTTTTGTTCTTGTATTGAGGTGAACCAGTACGTTGGTTAAGTGCTTGTTTTTTGTTCTCTGTGATCTTCACTATAACATGCTACTCTCAGGCTTTTGTTAATTGTAGTATTCCCGACGGCGCCAAAAAAGGCGTCCTTACTGATGGTGTTTTGAATGCCATTTCTTCAGCTACGCGTTGCCCCGTCTCTGATCTCGATTGAACTATTAGCGAATAAAAGATTTGGGCCATGGAAGAGGTCACGGTATGTACATGTCAAAACCAGGATTTTCAAACCAAACTTCAGATCTCGACTTGTACTCTTGAATTTACGATAGATCTATAGTTACTCTCCCTTTAACTGTGATTTTTGTTATTGAAAGTTGGAAAAATTAGTTTCAAATTTAGAAATGCTGTAGTACAAAACGTAGACTTTTTTGGCAGATTGGAAGCACATTTCAACACTAACTACCTAGCACATCAGAATTTTAAAGAATAGAGAAAGCATAATATTATTATGCTTTATTATTCATCTTGAGGTGTTGACTGATGTTCTAAAAAAAGAATCAAGGAGATTGACCAACCAGAAGCTGAGATATAGCCAGCCAAACACAGGTCTACCAAAAAACAAGTGTTTTGGTAATCATCAATATATGACGTATGAAATCGACTTGTGTGTCATTGGTCAATTAAGCCAACTAATGCGCTCTCCTATAACAATCACGGCGTTTTAATTGGTTTAATCCCTGGAAGTATAGAACAATCAAATTGGGCCTAACAATCATCGCTCCTAGAATTCCGAACCAGTCCCTCTGACGTGTAGATTAGTTTTAGCATAAAATAATTACACGCATCTATTATTTCGCTATCTTGCTAGTTCAGCTCAGTTTTGTTGTTCTCCTACTTAGCTTCCCTATTCAGACTCATCTTTAGCGTTGTTCAGATTTTTTAACTACAGCTAATAAATAGAATCAATTAAATCAATCATCAATATCGGTTATCATTTGGAATTTTCTACAAATTATATTAGTTACATCATTTATTCTATACGCAGTTATATTATTATTTTGCATAATATGCATTATGAATATTATATAAATCATAAAAAATAATCATAGATAAGATAATGGATCAATAGCAAAATCAAAGCAAAAGTTATCGTTTTCTTTTCTTATAGCAAGAGCAGCACGGTCAAGTTAGTCTTTTTAAGATTATGGCTGTAGTGAACTTCCAGTCTGTTAATAGTGACGATAATCATGAAAATCAACTGAATGCTGCAGTAGATACACAGTAGAAAAATGATGAAGCAACAAAAAGTCCCATTCCTATTTCGTCTTCTAAACAAACTGCAATCGCGGATATCGCATATAGACTATACACGCGCCGTTCGTTGAACAGATGATCTTGGGAGCATATCCGTGGAGATCGAGTTAAAATTTGAAGCACAATAGTCAAAATCTGCTCTTCTGCTTTAAAAAATCATGGCGAGGGGTTGTGGGCAAATGCCTTTACCGCACAATGTTTGGATGATTTTCCTGAGAAACCAGAGCTAGTATGTAAATTATTTACTATCGCGAGAAGCGTTTCACATCTCGTAGCCAAAACAATCATTATAAGTAACGGCGGTAAGGGTGCGCAACTCCGGCACATGACCATTAAGTCGATTTTATACGTCATAGTTTTCGGGATTTTCGAAGGGTTTTCCTCTGATTCTTTATTAGGTAGACCTGTGTTTGGCCGTCTATATCTCAGCTTCTAGGGGGTCAATCTCATTGATTCTTTTTTTAGAACATCAGTCAACACCTCAAGATAACTAATAAAGCATAATAATATTATGCTTTCTCTATTCTTTAAGCAGAGAAAATATGGAAATCTAAGAGTTGTGTGCACGTGTTCATAATTAAGAAAGCAACTCTTGAAAGTTTGCATTGTGTTAGATTATGTATAACTTGTGATAAGCATGTTAGGTTGAGAATCGTGCTGCCTTTTACCAAAATGTCAACTTAGAGCTAGTAGTGCGATGTAATTTCTTTTTCTCTTTTTATGACATGATTTTCAGCTATTTGATTGTGATATAAGATAGGTATGATTGAAGAATTTGACAATATGTAAGAGGCAACAATAGCCGATTGACTATGTATTTTTAAAAGAGTGTACGCGCTAATTCAAACAAGCTTATAAAGGAAATTGAAAAGGCAGGCTGCTCGCATACTTCTAGATCAACTAAAACTTACAAAATCTTATCGTTTAATTTTTCATTAAATATCTGCAGGGCGTTTCTTAAAGCTTTGGAACAATCTGCAATAGCATTGGCAGTGCTTCTCATTTACCTGCGTATATAGCTGTTTGCACATATAGCGTCTCATCAGAAAGGTTAACCTCCAAGTAAATAACTCGACTAATGCGGAGTTGTTAGCTTACAGTTTGTTATTATTTTTTAATGGATATGTCCAAGTTCGTGTTTTTTGCTACATGAGATTTACTAATTAATTTACTGCATTGTTATTCCACAACAACTCTTTTTTAAATTTCAAATTATTAAAATGATAATTCAGCTTAAGAACAATGCGACTAGGACATTAGTTGCTTCTGAAGAAACTTACTATTAGCGCAACCCTAAATATGATATGCTTGTGCATTTTTCATAATATGCCAATATGAAGTTGCAGCCTTATAGGAAGCTCAGTTATGAAGCCATTAAATAAAAAGCTGATTAGGATGATTTTGAAAATATGGTGGTTGTGCACTCTTGTATCCACCTGTGCCTATTATGAGGAATCGCGATTCCAAAAACTTGAATGACTGGACAATATTACCTTATTATAGAGTGCCCACAAATAGTGAAAAGAAAAGTATTGCTGGTACTATTTCATGTATTTAGCAAGTGACACTGATGTGGCAGATCAACCTCGATGTTCATAATTACTTTGTTAACAGGTTGTTGCCATATTTAGTTTATACTCATATTTGCTTTGTGTGTATTCTGTACTTTTTAGCAGTTCTCATCTGCTAATATAAATGCTTCTTCACATTTCAGGGCTTAAAGGATTGTACTGTAATCTGAATTGTTGGATGAAAGAACAGCCTTCGCCACCACAATCCAAGGACGGACGAGCTGGAAAAACTTTAGTCTAATGTGGTAAAGCATTTGGTGGACTGTAGCTTTATTCACAAATATGATCATAGCTTTGCTTGTTTGTCTCTGTGTATCATTGATATATAATTTATTCTGGTGTAAAGGTTGTGGTATTTTTCTGCCATGTTTTGATGATGACAATATATATAGAGTTTAGTCATTTTATAGCTATATTTTTATTGTGTTTCATATTATTTTTTGTTATTATATCATGCAACTGTTTGTACCAAAATATACAGCTTCGGAACCATGCCCTAACTATTGAGATGCTCACAAAGATTATTTTAAGAATAATCTAGTAAAAGTCTTTGTATATATCTAAGGTGCAATATTTGTTGAATGTCCGTCAGCCTTGAGAAGAGATGTTGTGTGAAGGTTAAGCATGGCACATTATAGAAAAATTAGGTTGCTTCGGAGACGTAATGTTGGTGGAATGTTGTATAGCTTAAGGAAAGAATATTGTCGACGGTTATGCTCGGTACATTATAGTAACATTGTACGCAATTCATTAGAGGAACATTCTGTGAAACATCAAAATGTTAGAAATTGTCTACACAGTTACACCCCACTAATGTTCTGCACGAAAACGTTCCTGGGATGTTAGCTAATATCTTTGAGGCAACATCATGAAAGGCATGCTTGTGGAATGTTCTGTAACATTCTCCCCATGTCGCAGGAATTTTGCACCAGATCATCTGCTGAATGTTCCATAACGGTGAAATGCCATACTGTTCCGAATATATTAGAAGACAATATTATGTGAATGCTTATACCCAGACATTTCAAAGTAGCAATCCTGTAACATTGCTGGGACATTCGATAACAATGTTTTGTAACAACGTTATAATAACGTTAGCAAACCTTTTCCTCGTTCTAACGTTCTAGCTAGAATGGTACAAAAACGCATGATTCATTTTTTGGAAGTTGTCCCCCTTTCATAACAAAAAATTATTTAAAATGAAACAAATTAAAAATGTTATAGATTTTTCATTACAGATATAAAAACAAACAAAATAATGAAAAAAAATAATGATAAATTTGAATGATTTATGTAAATGAAATGAAAAGTCACTACAAATTTCAATTTTCGCACTTCATTAGACATATGGCAAAAATGACTAGGGTCCATTAGCTCTGACTATCCGCTATACGGGTCAAAGTAAAACGCGACAGTGTGAACTGATCGCAACTGACCAAGTCGCCACATATACATGTTGTGTCAGATGGTTGGTGATAGTCTATCTACCGATTGATTAACGCTACGTGTCGTCTGACAAGCCGACGCGTATGTAAATCATTACGTTAGTAGAGCGAAGCCAACGCCCATTAACTTGTATGCCCTTACAATTAAATTTACCGAGATTACCGCGGCAAGAAAAGCGATGCTCAGTAGCTAGGAATATTGTATAATAAGATGGAAATCCCTACGCATCAATGTCCCACCAATGTTCTATGCGTAACCTTCCTGGGATGTTAGCTAATAGCCTTGAGACAATATTATGTAAGAAATGTTCGTGGAATATTATGCAATGTTCTCCCAATATTGTGGGAATGTTATGCAGGATCATTTGCTAACATTCCAGCAACGTAATTCCCACAACGTTGCTGGGACGATGTGGGAAATACGTCCCAGCAACGTATTTCCCACAACGTTGTAGGGACATTATGGGAAATACGTTCCAGCAAAGTAATTCCCACAACATTGATGGAATGTTTTGAGAGTTACGTTCCAGCAATGTTTTTCCCACAACGTTGCTGGAACGTTGAAAATGTGTCTACAAATAATCTTGTGACAACGTTACGATGTAACGTTTCTGGAACTTTTCGGAACCTCCCTGGAACGTTCTGGGAACGTAAAATTGTTAGTTGGGATTCAATGCTACCACCGACTGTAGCAGTCGCAAAAACAGACTCTTTTGAAAAATGCACTCAATCTTACTTCATTATGTTCAAACTATCTTATAAGGGTTACAACAGAATGCGAATTATAAAGCTGATACAATTAAACCTATACTTACGCCCATTCCATCAAACCAACTTTCTAACATACAATGACAAAGTGTGGTGGACACTGACTCCATGGTGGGAGTAATTTTAAATATTCAACTTGCAAAGTTTTCAAATATTTCAGTTTTTTTGACAAAAATAATGAGGCTAGTATAAATTGAAAAGTAAATCTAAAAAGATATATTTATTTTAAATATATTCCTTAACTAACTTGCACTAAATTAGCAGGAAAGTTAGTGCAAGTTAGTAACTTTGAACTATCTTTCACGGTAAGTTAGTTTGAAGTTGCTCTGGTATAACGCAGAATAAACTGTTAAAATTATTATGTGTGAAAGTAACAGGCTGCAAGGTAATGCTAGGTATTCATTCGTATGCACTCAGTTGAAGCAATCAAACATGGCCTTATAGCGAGTAAATAAATCTTTTTGTAAACCAATTTCAGCACCCAAAACATGAATCGTAAACTAGACCATCAAGCTTTGCATTAACCAAACAAAATATCACTTCTTGGTAGTGTTTCCCAAACAACAACAAAGCAAATATGGAAGCGAACTTAAAGATAATTCCTCAAATTGTTTTATGGCTTCACCGGGATTTGAACCCGGGACCTCAAGTGTAGTTCCAGTATGGTGAAAACATGTATTGTTGGCATAAATGATAATTTTACCTTTGAAACAAAGCAACAATATCAGACAGCAGGCAGGATTAAAATAATCGAGTTACGCCTCACTTAGCCTTGTCATTATGGAGACGTTACTTCATGCGGAACTCAGAAATATATATTACCGATATAAACAGGCCGAAGCAATATTTTACGCTCTGGATGGTTCTATACCAAACTTGATATGAAACATTATAACACTCTGGGTTATCAGTGCAATGACTAATAACTAAAAATAAAAATCCTGTTGAAATGATAAGTGGTTTTACATCTTTGCGAACTAATCATACACCATTCAGTACATCCTTGTCTAGCCGATAAAAATTGATCGGCTTGACAAGGATTTGAACCCTGGACCTCTCACACTAGCAATCTGTGCAATCCCACTCTGCAAAAAGCAACAAGATGCATGAATATTAAGACACCATTGTAGCCTTGTGTCTAATTCATTTGTATGAACAATTATTTTCTATGACATTTTTAAAAGATTTTGTAAGTTTTTTAAATATTCTTTGTAAAGATTGACTTTTCAAACAAGTTGCCATTAAATTACTTAAATTTATATAAATACTTTGGATTTTCTATGCAAAATTTAAAAGTGCTCACTTGAGAAAATATTGCAAAGTAATTATCACGGAAATATTGTGGAGTTTGGTGCTCAATAATCATTTGTTTAGTTTTATGCATATCTGTTAGGTTGGAGTTATCATCTACATGCCACTCGCAGCGATTTGTGATAGACACAGTTATTGTTTATCAAAGAGCGATGAACGAAACAATTAAAACCTTCAAACACAAACCATTTTGGCATGAAGACAGGATTGAACTATCCTAGCCTGAAATCATGACAATATTTCCAAAGGTCCTAGGGCAATAGCACTTAGGTATGCTTTGCACAATTGTTTTTGTACAAAAAATAAACCACCATGCTTCTACTACAATTTTAAGGTTTACGCAATTTAAACCTATATGTCTCACACATACTGAATAGCATATCATGTACCAATAAATCTAAAATCATCTTAAATCCAGTGACAGCGCGTTTAGACATACTTACAAGCTATTTGGTGCTAACATCAATAGGTCCCCAACACACGTAAACATGAGAGCCTCAAGCTTCTGAATCTGCTACCACAAATTCCTACAGAATGTGTGCAATCATGTACGATTGTGTTGCAGCCTTGTGAGCAATACAGTCAAAGCCTGGATACAGTCAAACATTTACTTATGCTCATTTCAGCAAACAACCAGAATCTTTAACATACGATGTTAAATTACAGCAGGAACTTGGCTCTATATTGGAAGTAGTTTACAGTATTCAACGTTCAAAGTTTTCAAATATTTCATATTTTTTTGCCAGAAAATAATAAAACTGCCGAAATTTAAAATACAATGTTAAAAATTACATATAAGCTAAGTTTTAATTGCCCTAGTGCTAGATAGTCTAAGCTCCAAATATAATTACATACCAAGCAACTTGCCAGGTATTGGTAGCTATTACTCATCTGTACTCAGTTCCAGCAATAAAACATGGCTTCACAGAGATTCAAGAACTCACTTTTTGTAAGAATTAAATTAATCAAAACTAAATGGGTGATTCAATGAGCTCCATGCCTCGCTGTATGATAGATGAGGAGATAGCGGTTGGTTACCTTAATGTAATGTCATAGTAGTTATGGTCTAGTTTAATTTATTCCTTTTATTACTGAGTGTACACAACTCCAAAGTAGGATAATATGGAGCTATTCAGGAGCACAATTTATACCAAATTTGGACTAATATTATATTAATAATACTATATAGGGATTTGAGATTGGGATAATCCCAATCTATAATTATAGATTGGGATTTGAACCGAGTACTTACCGTGCTCAAAATGAGAATCATATCCTACATGTACAACAGCAGGCTATCAAATAATGCTAACAAGACTTCACTTTTTAATGATAGCTCCGAAGCAAAAAGGTGTGTATTAAAACAAACTTTCATATTTTTGTTTAAAAGGTTGGTAGGCCAAACAGAATTTGAACCCACAAACACTTGAACCCTAAATGAAAAAAAACAAATACTTAGACCGTCATACCAGTAATGATGTAGTTAAACAGCTGTTTCTTTGTTCTTTCAATGAAGCTGCAAGCATTTTTTTAAATTGTTTCATAATTTTTGCTGTAGAAAGTACTAAAGCCTCACATCAAAATTATTTTTGAAACCGCAAATAGATGATGATCCTGTATGTGTTGTGACATGTAATGTAAATTCAGTTTATATGCAAGTGTTACCTACAGCATTGCTATTTGGTCATTATTAATGCTTGTGGTTTGAAACAAATTAACCAATAAAGTGTATTAGTATGGAAACATACTCCAATCTGCAACTATTTTAACCAAGTAGTTTAACTTCTGCACAAATTACCTTCATAAACAGAAGTTGGGTTATGCATGTAGACCATGTAGACCAGCCCATAATAGCGAGCAAGTTCCATTTTATAGGCTAAAGAGAAAAAACTGTATGCCAGTCAACCATTTTTTTACAAAAGTACCAAAAGTTTAGAAAAACTTAAAAATACGACTAAACTCAGTAAAACTAATAGCAAAATACATAACAAAATCAACAAAATAATTAAATTTTACACTTACAAAACGGAAAAAAATACTTTTGTCATTTAATTTATTCTAAAGTACATACATTATGAGTTTTGCTCATGATACCTGCTGTCAGATTCCACGCACATTTGTGTATTCGTTTAGAATTCAGTGACATATATTTGACATTTACAGGAAGAACGCAGTAGCTTAACCCTGTCTGTGTTTTGTAGTGATAAATGTTGAGCAACAAAGATGAGCTAGTTAAGATATTAAAATCAATTATGTATGACATGTTGTGCATTTCATTTCAAATTTGGACTAAATGTTGCAAGTTCAAACCCTGTGGCGTACAATCTTTTTTTTACTCTGTTTCAGTCGCTTCACACAAACGGACAGATGCGGTTTTTGTTATAGTGAAAACCAACTAAAATATATCATATGGCGATGCTAAACTTTATAATATCTGAACTAGTTAATTCAAGTAACAGGAATGGTACTTAAATATGAACTCACACAAAATTTTAGTAACATTTATAAGAAAGTTGCAGTCATTTTCTATCCTTTGCAATTGTTTTGATGTTTGAAACCAGCTAAAATATATCATATGGCGATGCTAAACTTTATAATATCTGAACTAGTTAATTCAAGTAACAAGACTGGTACTTAAATATGAATTCACATAAAATTTTAGTAACTTTTATAAGAAAAATGCAGTCATTTTTTATCCTTTGCAATTGTTTTGATGTTTGAAACCAGCTAAAGTATGGAATATGATGATGCTAAACTTTGTAATATCTGAACTGGTTAATTCAAGTAACAAGACTGGTACTTAAATATGAATTCACACAAAATTTTAGTAACTTTTATAAGAAAGTTGCAGTCATTTTTTATCCTTTGCAATTGTTTTGATGTTTGAAACCAGCTAAAGTATGGAATATGATGATGCTAAACTTTATAATATCTGAACTGGTTAATTCAAGTAACAAGACTGGTATTTAAATATGAACTCACACAAAATTTTAGTAACTTTTATAAGAAAGTTGCAGTCATTTTTTATCCTTTGCAATTGTTTTGATGTTTGAAACTGGCTAAAGTATGGAATATGATGATGCTAAACTTTATAATATCTGAACTGGTTAATTCAAGTAACAAGACTGGTACTTAAATATGAACTCACCCAAATTTTAGTAACTTTTATAAGAAAGTTGCAGTCATTTTTTATCCTTTGCAATTGTTTTGATGTTTGAAACCAGCTAAAATATATCATATGGCGATGCTAAACTTTATAATATCTGAACTAGTTAATTCAAGTAACAGGAATGGTACTTAAATATGAACTCACACAAAATTTTAGTAACATTTATAAGAAAGTTGCAGTCATTTTCTATCCTTTGCAATTGTTTTGATGTTTGAAACCAGCTAAAATATATCATATGGCGATGCTAAACTTTATAATATCTGAACTGGTTAATTCAAGTAACAAGACTGGTACTTAAATATGAATTCACACAAAATTTTAGTAACTTTTATAAGAAAGTTGCAGTCATTTTTTATCCTTTGCAATTGTTTTGATGTTTGAAACTGGCTAAAGTATGGAATATGATGATGCTAAACTTTATAATATCTGAACTGGTTAATTCAAGTAACAAGACTGGTACTTAAATATGAACTCACACAAAATTTTAGTAACTTTTATAAGAAAGTTGCAGTCATTTTTTATCCTTTGCAATTGTTTTGATGTTTGAAACCAGCTAAAGTATGGAATATGATGATGCTAAACTTTATAATATCTGAACTGGTTAATTCAAGTAACAAGACTGGTACTTAAATATGAACTCACACAAAATTTTAGTAACTTTTATAAGAAATTATCAGTCATTTTCTTTCCTTTGCAATTGTTTTGATGTTTGAAACTGGCTAAAGTATGGAATATGATGATGCTAAACTTTATAATATCTGAACTAGTTAATTCAAGTAACAAGACTGGTACTTAAATATGAACTCACACAAAATTTTAGTAACTTTTATAAGAAAGTTGCAGTCATTTTTTATCCTTTGCAGTTGTTTTGATGTTTGAAACTGGCTAAAGTATGTCATATGGTGATGCTAAACTTTATAATATCTGAACTGGTTAATTCAAGTAACAAGACTGGTACTTAAATATGAACTCACACAAAATTTTAGTAACTTTTATAAGAAAGTTGCAGTCATTTTTTATCCTTTGCAATTGTTTTGATGTTTAAAACTGGCTAAAGTATGGAATATGATGATGCTAAACTTTATAATATCTGAACTGGTTAATCCAAGTAACAAGACTAGTACTTAAATATGAATTCACACAAAATTTTAGTAACTTTTATAAGAAAGTTGCAGTCATTTTTTATCCTTTGCAGTTGTTTTGATGTTTGAAACTGGCTAAAGTATGTCATATGGTGATGCTAAACTTTATAATATCTGAACTGGTTAATTCAAGTAACAAGACTGGTACTTAAATATGAACTCACACAAAATTTTAGTAACTTTTATAAGAAAGTTGCAGTCATTTTTTATCCTTTGCAATTGTTTTGATGTTTAA
This sequence comes from Watersipora subatra, assembly GCF_963576615.1. Classification (NCBI taxonomy): domain Eukaryota; kingdom Metazoa; phylum Bryozoa; class Gymnolaemata; order Cheilostomatida; family Watersiporidae; genus Watersipora; species Watersipora subatra. The sequence goes on along the minus strand of NC_088715.1, from coordinate 9,117,268 downwards.
AACTGGCTAAAGTATGGAATATGATGATGCTAAACTTTATAATATCTGAACTGGTTAATCCAAGTAACAAGACTAGTACTTAAATATGAATTCACACAAAATTTTAGTAACTTTTATAAGAAAGTTGCAGTCATTTTTTATCCTTTGCAGTTGTTTTGATGTTTGAAACTGGCTAAAGTATGTCATATGGTGATGCTAAACTTTATAATATCTGAACTGGTTAATTCAAGTAACAAGACTGGTACTTAAATATGAACTCACACAAAATTTTAGTAACTTTTATAAGAAAGTTGCAGTCATTTTTTATCCTTTGCAATTGTTTTGATGTTTAAAACTGGCTAAAGTATGGAATATGATGATGCTAAACTTTATAATATCTGAACTGGTTAATCCAAGTAACAAGACTAGTACTTAAATATGAATTCACACAAAATTTTAGTAACTTTTATAAGAAAGTTGCAGTCATTTTTTATCCTTTGCAGTTGTTTTGATGTTTGAAACTGGCTAAAGTATGTCATATGGTGATGCTAAACTTTATAATATCTGAACTGGTTAATTCAAGTAACAAGACTGGTACTTAAATATGAACTCACACAAAATTTTAGTAACTTTTATAAGAAAGTTGCAGTCATTTTTTATCCTTTGCAATTGTTTTGATGTTTAAAACTGGCTAAAGTATGGAATATGATGATGCTAAACTTTATAATATCTGAACTGGTTAATCCAAGTAACAAGACTAGTACTTAAATATGAATTCACACAAAATTTTAGTAACTTTTATAAGAAAGTTGCAGTCATTTTTTATCCTTTGCAGTTGTTTTGATGTTTGAAACTGGCTAAAGTATGTCATATGGTGATGCTAAACTTTATAATATCTGAACTGGTTAATTCAAGTAACAAGACTGGTACTTAAATATGAACTCACACAAAATTTTAGTAACTTTTATAAGAAAGTTGCAGTCATTTTTTATCCTTTGCAATTGTTTTGATGTTTGAAACCAGCTAAAGTATGTCATATGGTTATGCTATATTTTATAACATCAAAAGTTGCAGCCGACAAAAAACGATTGAATGAAAAGAAGTGGAGAATTTCTAGAATAATTAATTCATACAGGAAGTCAGCATAAAGAACTGCCACTTAACCTACTCAATTGTCAGCCCGACACCTGCTATCCTTAAAAATACTAGCACATGCCTAACTTAAAAATATTGTAAGTTAGTAAGTTGTCTGTAAAACGACCAGCCTGTATTCTCACTCACATAGTGAATGACAAGTGTGAAAATCTCTAGGACAGGTGGTGACAACTTCTGATAGTATAATATTTTAGATCTATACAGGCAACAGACATTTACTAAAGTTACCACTTAATATGCCAATTGATTTCCATATCAATTATTAAAGTAATTTGTAGACAAACAGATGAAACCGTTTGGTTAAAATTCCAGAAAATTCTTTAGTGACTTGAAAAGTCGTTGCTCATTGATGCAGATGACCATGAGCGAGAGTGCATTGAATTCAAACAACAAATTATTGCTTGCCTTTAGGATAGCTTCAGCACTATAACATAATTACTTCAAAAAAGCATTACCAGCAATTAATTTGTATAAAACTCGCGATATTTGGTTAGCAGTTGATATTGAATCAGCCATCAAATGTATGGATTATAATTTTAACTCACAAATAAAACAAGACATTCGATGAGATTGGAAATATGAAGAATTAAAAGTTACATCGTGACTCCCTAACACTAAGTTTGATCAATAGCCGGAAGTCACTAAAAATTCTCAATATATGTATTGGACATAATATGCCCAATACATATATTACGAGTTTTGCTCATAAACCTGCCGTCGGATTCCACGCACATTTGTGTATTCGTTTAGAATTCAGTGACATATATTTCACATTTACAGGAAGAACGCAGTAGCTTAACCCTGTCTGTGTTTTGTAGTGATAAATGTTGAGCAACAAAGATGAGCTAGGTAAGATATTAAAATCAATTATGTATGACATGTTGTGTAATTCATTTCAAAAGTTACTTTTAATAATTATTACGAGCAATATTTTTTGGTGAGCTTTCATGCCCCACCAGTACCTAATTTCATTTATAAAAGGAATGCCATTATAAAAAAACTGTGGATATGTAATACGCCTACCAAAGTGATATGCCTAAGTGAGCTACAAAATGTTTCATACTAAATAAATTATATTAGGAGGTCATGCCTGATTACAATATAATGTAGCAACATATTTCATAGAAATTCCTTTCTGATGTGAGGAAATCTATTTTATTGAAGAAGGTAGTAATGAGGAAACTAGCATAGGAAATGCAAATTTTTGTTTGCATTTTTACCAAATAACAACATAGTCATAGATTTAGAATAGCTTCAAAGACTATAACATAATTGCTTCAAAGGAAACATTAACAGGGCAAAGATAGTGAGACGCTTGCCATATTTTTTCAACAGCTATTCTTGAGTGAGTCGTCAATTGGAAGGAATATAATTATACATGTAACTCACAAACAAGACAATGATGTCAAACGAAATATGAAAGACAGAGAGATATAGTTACACCCGGACTCTTTGATCTCAGGTTACATCGCATGACCTAACAAATGCATTTTTTAGCTCTAAGTATTTTTGGAAACTTGTTAAATCTTCTACATGTCAATGTCGAGGATATATGTTAGTTGCGGTTAATGCTTTGTAAAAAGACCATGACAGATTAAAAATAAAGTTTCAGCATAAATAAACTGATTTGTCATAAAGACAGCGCGCAAACTTTACAATAATTTTGGAAATCTTGAGCTATGGCTTTTAACAATGCTTTGCTCATCAGTTCTGTAAAGAAAAGTATCATTTTTGTATGAAAATTTTAAGGATTGTGAAATCGGAACCTAGATTCCTCGCATGTACTGACTAGTGTATGACTTACATATGTAATATAAATGTCCTATAAATGTAGGGATAGCGTGTTCCAACGTACCTACAAGTTATTGGGTGTCAACATCAAGCATCAAGCAACTTTGAACTATCTTTCACGGTAAGTTAGTTTGAAGTTGCTCTGGTATAACGCAGAATAAACTGTTAAAATAATAATGTATGAAAGTAACAGGTTGCAAGGTAATGCTAGGTATTCATTCGTATGCACTCAGTTGAAGCAATCAAACATGGCCTTATAGCGAGTAAATAAATATGTTTGTAAACCAATTTCAGCACCCAAAACATGAATCGTACACTAGACCATCAAGCTTTGCATTAACCAAACAAAATATCACTTCTTGGTAGTGTTTCCCAAACAACAACAAAGCAAATATGGAAGCGAACTTAAAGATAATTCCTCAAATTGTTTTATGGCTTCACCGGGATTTGAACCAGGCACCTCAAGTGTAGTTCCAATATGGTGAAAACATGTATTGTTGGCATAAACGATAATTTTACCTTTGAAACAAAGCAACAATATCAGACAGCAGGCAGGATTAAAATAATCAAGTTACGCCTCACTTAGCCTTGACATTTGGGAGACATTACTTCGTGCGGAACTCAGAAATATATATTACCGATAAAAACAGGCCGAAGCAATATTTTACGCTCTGGATGGTTCTATACCAAACTTGATATGAAACATTACAACACTCTGGGTTATCAGTGCAATGACTAATAACTAAAAATGAAAAGCCTGTTGAAATGATAAGTGGTTTTACATATTTGCGAACTAATCATACACCATTCAGTACATCCTTGTCTAGCCGATAAAAATTGATCGGCTTGACAAGGATTTGAACCCTGGACCTCTCACACTAGCAGTCTGTGCAATCTCACTCTGCAAAAAGCAACAAGATTCACAAATATTAAGACACCATTGTAGCCTTGTGTCTAATTCATTTGTATGAACAATTATTTTCTATGACATTTTTAAAAGATTTTGTAAGTTTGTTAATTATTCTTCGAAAGGGATTGACTTTTCAAACAAGTTGCCAATAAATTACTTAAATTTGTATAAATGCTTTGGATTTTCGATGCAAAATTTAAACGTGCTCACTTGAGAAAATGTTGAAAAGTAATTATCACGGAAATATTGTGGAGTTTGGTGCTCAATAATCATTTGTTTAGTTTTATGCATATCTGTTAGGTTGGAGCTATCATCTACATGCCACTCGCAGCGATTTGTGATAGACACAGTTATTGTTTATCAAAGAGCGATGAGCGAAACAATTACAACCTTCAAACACAAACCATTTTGGCATGAAGACAGGATTGAACTATCCTAGCCTGAAATCATGGCAATATTTCCAAAGGTCCTTAGGCAATAGCACTTAGGAATGCTTTGCACAATTGTTTTTGTACAAAAAATAAACCACCATGTTTCTACTACAATTTTAAGGTTTACGCAATTAAAACCTATATGTTTCACACATACTGAATAGCATATCGTGTACCGATAAATCTAAAATCATCCTAAATCTAGTGACAGCGCGTTTAGACATACTTACAAGCTATTTGGGGCTAACATCAATTGGTCTCCAACACACGTAAACATGATAGCCTCGAGCTTCTGAATCTGCATTCTCAAATTCCTAAAGAATGTGTGCAATCATGTACCATTGTGTTGCAGCCTTGTGAGCAATACAGTCAAAGCCTGGATACAGTCAAACATTTACTTATGCTCATTTCAGCAAACAACCAGAATCTTTAACATACGATGTTAAATTACAGCAGGTACTTGGCTCTATATTGGAAGTAGTTTACAGTATTCAGCGTTCAAAGTTTTCAAATATTTCAAATTCTTTTGCCAGAAAATAATAAGACTGCCGAAATTTAAAATACAATGTTAAAAATTACATATAACCTAAGTTTTAATTGCCCTAGTGCGAGATAGCCTAAGCTCCAAATATAATTACATACCAAGCAACTTGCCAGGTATTGGTTGCTATTACTCATCTGTACTCAGTTCCAGCAATAAAACATGGCTTCATAAAGATTCAAGAACTCACTTTTTGTAAGAATTAAAATAATCAAAACTAAATGGGTGATTCGATGAGCTCCATGCCTCGCTGTATGATAGATGAGGAGATAGCAGTTGGTTACCTCAACTTAATGCCATAGTAGTTATGGACTAGTTTAATTTATTCTTTTTGTTACTGAGTGCACACAACTCCAAAGTAGGGTAATATGAAGATATTCACTAGCGCAATTTATACCAAATTTGGACTAATATTATATTAATAATACTATATTGGGATTTGGGATTTGAGCCGAGTACCTACCGCATACAATATCAAGCTATTAAATAATGCAAACAATACATCATTTTTTAATAATCTCTCCGAAGCATCAAGGTGTGTTTTAAAACCGGAGATTGCTAAACATATTATGGAAATGTTTACATTTCCATATCCATTTCCATAAAGATAAATAATTCCATAATTTTATGAAATGGATATAGAAATTTTATTTTAGAAAAATGGAAATGTTATGGAAATAGAAATAATATGGAAATGAATTATGGAAACGTTATGGAAATGGAAATAATACGGAAATGAAATATGGAATTGGTATGGAAATGGAAATAATATGAAAATGAAATAGGGAAATGTTATGAAAATGGAAATAATATGGAAATCAATTATGGAAATGTTATGGAAATGGAAATAATATAAAAATTATTTATGGAAATGTTATAGAAATGGAAATAATATAGGAATGAATTATGGAAATGTTATGGAAATGGAAGTAATATGGAAATGAATTATGGACATGTTATGGAAATGAAAATTGTGACATACACGTAATACCTGACTAAAACACACTTTCATAATGTTTTTTTTTAAAAGATTAGTGGTCTAAACAGGATTTGAACCCAAACCACCTCCACCCTATTTGAAAAAACAAGTATCTAGACGTCATAGGCCTACCACTAATGATGTAATCAAAATTCAGTTTATTTTTTGTCAAAGAAGCTGTAAGCATTTTTTTTAAATTGTTTTATAATTTTTGCTGTAGGAAGTACTGAAGCTTCACATAATTTTATTTTTGTTTCAAATTAACCATTGTAGTGTATTAGTATGAAAACAGACTCCAACCTGCAACTATTTCAACCAAGTAGTTTAACCTCTGCACAAACTACCTTCATAAATAGAAGTTTGGTTATACATGTAGACCATTTAGACCAGCCCATAACAGCGAGCAAGTTCCATTTTATAGGCTAAAGAGAAAAAAACTAAATGCCAATCAATCATTTTTTTACAAAAGTACCAAAAATTTAGAAAAACTTAAAAATACAAAAAAAACTCAGTAAAACAAATAACAAAATACATAACAAAATCAACAAAATAATTAAATTTTACACTTACAAAACGGAAAAAAATATTTTTCCATTTATATGGCCTTTATGTTAATATATTTGAGTAGATACTATGTTAATGTTAAAAGGTAGAGAAAGTAAAGACTCAACTGAATTGAGGGTGTTGGCAGGTGTTGGCAGGTGTTGGCAGGTGTTGGCAGGTGTTTTGGCATACGCACGGATAAAAGAAAGGTTTGTGCACTCACTCAGATAATACCAATATGTGTAATTCAATGACATTGCATTAAAACACTTAAAGGATAAAGATTATTTGTAAAACCTACTCTAAGCAGGCTTTACAAAGGATTAGAAAAGCTTTTGATGTATGCATAAAACTGTTTTGACACAATTCATTCACGCATCATTCTTTAATTGACAGAGAAATTACAGCGTCAAACATTAAGAATACCTTCCAAGAATATAATATAATTAACTCTAAAAATATAAAAAGGGAAAAGTTAATTATGTCCTTTCTATAATTGGTCATCAGTTATACTTGAGTGATTAGTATTTTGTATTGATTATAATTTTAACCACCAATAATTATAAGTACTGCAATACCGAGTCAACCCATGACAGATCCGAAGCAGTCTTTCATGCTCTAATTTAAAAATCATATTAATTACATGATGGCATGATGAATTGTGCCAGAATGGTATTGATCTTGTTTGAATAGATACATGTACTACACTTTGACATTATTCATTAGGCCAAAAAGCGATAAATGACCCAGATAGAGGCTCATCGGCAATCGTTTCACGCTGCCTCTTCGAAGTCTAGACGGATAGTCTGCATAAAGTATTGAAACTTTGTCCAAATTAATTTATAGCAGTACTTAAAATTTCCTTTAAAAACTTATCGTCGCCCACTCTTCTTTAAAAGGGAACATAAATATTGCGCGTAATTCAGCAATTTAAAAGGTTTTTTAATAATTCAGCAGCAGTTTTGGTCGAGATCTTACAAATATCAAAAGTTTTTTCACGTTGTCGTCGTTTGAAAATGGGGATAATAGCGGGTACTTGTAATGATTGCACAAAATTACTAAAACATTTTAGTTGGCAATGTTGGGTGCTACTGATTTGGCATTTAATTTAGTAATGGCTTTTGTTATTGTGTTAATGTGGCATTATGATTGCAGCATGTTGCAATAGTGCAAGTATTGCAAACAAAAATGTTTGCTCATCATATATGTAAAAACAGAAAGGACACCGCCAAAGACTATTACACGATTGCTTTATATGAATTATTAATTAGTGGTGTGCTTGTCATAATTGGTCAAGAGTTATTCTCGAGTGAGAATAATTGCTAGGTGCAGTTACAATTTTAACTCAAAAACAAGACTATTATATCATACGAGTCGAAAATTAAAACTATAGTCAGACTCCCTAATCTTAGGCTACATAGAATGCTGAGAAATAGCCAAATACTTACTAAACATCAGCAGGTGTTAGGTATCAAATATATAAACATTACTACCAAAAATGATATTTTATTTTGAATATTTGATTATTAAAGTTTTCAAATGCCTTAGATGTTTTGACAAAATGTTATGATAATGTCGAAAACCTAAACATAGTATAAAAATAATACCATTGGTTTAAAAGCAATTTTAGTTTTAACTTCCACTAGTCTACGCTAGATTAAGCTATGACACGAGTGTCTCCGCAACAACCTTCAGCAAAATAGCTGATACTCTTTAATATAAGATAACAATTAAATCCTAATCTATCAATTAATAATTTCATTAATTAGTTTTATAGATATTTTTGCTTGTTAAATTTAATAATGTACATTTAACAAGCATTTTAAAGTTGGCCTGTAACAATATATTACCTACAGCATTGTTATAAAAGTATTCTTAGTGTTGCGGCTTAGTTGGTGATTAAACTGAATAAAGTATATTACCATAGAAACATTCGTTTACTTACAGATATTTAAAAGATTTAGGCAAACCTCAGACAAATTAACTTCATCTAGAGATGTTCGGTTAAAAGGTATTTAGACTGACCCACAAAAGTAGACAGTTTTTATCCCAAACAAGTTGCAGCGTTATAAATCACTATTGTAACTCAGTCATCCAAAGTCATAATAAATTGAATTAAACCTGACACAGAGCTGTTTTTATAAGGAAATAGTAAAAAAACTGGAGATGCTTCTCTAGATTGTTGTTTGGTAGTCTTTAATGGTGCACAAAGTTCTGGAAGGGTTGAGCTGTTGTTAGACAGAAAAGGTGCCAATACTAGTTGTTATGAAACACTACATGATGGCGTATGAACTCAAAGATTGTTATGTAATGATAAATGAATGGAGACATCAAAAGCTGAAGTTAAATTCAAAGACTCTAAAGCAATAACTAACACAAAAGGATTAAAGTGTATAATGGGTGTCTGCTATATTTCAGTTAGAGCCTGCAGTGAGAATTAGTATTACCTAATATTGGCAGAGATTATAATTTAACTCACGACATCAGACACCAGGTAAGATCAAATGAAACAAAGTTACACCTCATCTGGCCATGATATTGTTTGTTGAGTTGCATTTCATGTAACTAAAATTTTTTCTAATTCGTTGTAAATAAATACTCATTGGGTTAGACAATGATTCCATGCATAGCCGTGAATGTCTGCTTAAAGGTTGACTTGCAACAAGATTCACATTACAGTTATTTGATATCAAAAGATTCACCATTTCTTACCCTGTATGTGAAAAATATGTGGGAATGTGATTACAAGCTCTTAAAAGCTCAAAAACAAAAAGCCGCCATAGATTAGAATCCATTTATTCTTCAGACGTAGCCGTGACAGCTTGGTTATTGTCTTGTCATGCAGTGGCAAAAAGCGTAAAACAATATCCAGAGATTCTAGCTACATGTGCTGAATTTCTATTTCCTAGAACTTCCACTGTCATACAGCCTACGACCAAAGCGATATTGGAAAAAAAGAAAGGGTACTGATAGTTGAGAAATGCGATACTAGCAGTCAAACGGCACTGCAGTGCAATAAGATAACTGCAATGGTAGCTGTAATGTACTGGGTGTGGGTGTTATTATATACAACAAATATCAATAATGAAAGGAAAAGATTAAATGTTTATATCTCTCCCCTTGCAATAGGAGAAATGCAATATTGGCCAATATTAGAAGTAAAATGCACTGATATTATTAGAATAATAATCTCATAAATATATTCTCATAAGTATAATCTCATAATCTTAAAATCTCATAAGAATCGTCAGAAAAAAATAACATCGTCATTTCCTTTACTTACACTGCGTTGCACATCAGTTAGAACACCGAAGTACTCAAGAGTCTAAAATGTCAGTTACTTTAAAATCGGCAAAAATGAAACGATTTCAGTACCTCCACATTAATTACAGAAACCTTCGACAATGCTATAGACTGGTAAAATGTGCACGTTACTTTTTTGTGAAATGCGCACGACTTTATCGTTCTATTCTCTGTCGCTCAACGTTTCAATTTCCGGTCTTAACTTTTATTAAACCAATATGTTCAAGCGTTTTGTGGCAATTTTTGGCAGAATTTATCTGTCTATTTATGTATAATCGGATCAGATGGGTTAGTTTTAAGAATTTGCATTAACCTTTCAAAGGCTTGGTAACATATTTAAATAGGTTTATATGCATTTTGTATCATTATTATACTTAAACGACTTAACTGAAAAATAATTAAATTTGTTGATAGGATTTCGTTGCAAGGGTTTGGTGACGGTCGTAAACAAATAATTTTTCAGGAGTTATGTGCACATGTGCATTGATCATAAATTTCCCAATCAATCGCTTTGTTCTTGTTTGGTCGTGGATAAAATGCCTAATAGAAGAAAAATTCAGGAATTATATCTTTTGAATCGAAACTGCGTTTAAAAAAATCTGTTCCCTAATTGGTTACCGTTTCAAAAAAACAGTGTTGCTGTCTGAAATGTGGGAGGCTTGCATGGCAAGTCAGCGACCAAATGAAAAGTCAGCTATTTTCATTCCAAAAGCATACCTTTGTAGAAGCTGCTGTACTATAATAACATAACATACTTACAGTTTAGCCTCCATGTAAAAGATTTTTATGTAACTTATAAATTCATTGTATTGTTGTTCAACGGAATCATTACAAAAGGTAGTTCATAATGGATGACTAACGTGTTGATGGTGTTAAAATTCATTAGCCAAGGATGATCCAAACTGACAGCTGAACAATATATTTTGTGGAAATGCATATCCAAGTTTCTTGCCAATAATTGAATAATCCAATCTTGATCCTCCAGCTTGTTGGCTATGACTCTCTGAGCTCGGAGCCATAAGTTGTTGAAATTGATGTTAACTAAATAGAATAGACTAGTTCAAATTGAAGCCTTCAAAAACTGAAAGACATAACATACTATGGCTAATCATAAAAAATTTCTTACGATATTGTTTTTGATGCAGATATTTCTAGTTAATTGTGCAAGTTGAAATCGTGGTATTGAAATGTTCTGTGGTCTGCGATGACCAAACCATTGATTTAATAAAAACTCGGTTCATAAATGCATTTTCCTATATTATTTTAAAATATTGAGCCAGACTGTTTGACTGACTTTTGAAATTCAAATTTATTACATATATACAACTCTTTTAGACTGACTTTTGACTGTCTGAACAAGTCAAATCTGCAACTATAATTTAACAAGGCTAATTATTCAACAGAACGTAACGTTGTACACAACCTATATCATCCCATTTGATCATCAAATGGCTAGACAAACAGATAATGTGCGGGTTAGGTACTACCTTTTATGTTCTCCAATATTAGCAAATATATTATTACGACTAAAGACAATTTTTGAGGATGACTTGAGAACCCCTAACTTCAATTGTATGGTAAAACTATAGAAACGACTTTCCTTTTTTAAAAGGATGAAATTAAGCTTTAAAAACATTTAAAGAACCAATCAGAAAAGAGACAATAAGTGATGAGGCATCTGGGTAAGGAGATTGAACTGAACTAAGACATTGTGTTAGACAGCAAATTCTGTAAGATGTTATACTTACCATTAACCTGGCAATCTAGTGAGCCGTGAGAAATCATCAATTGTAATAATAATATACAACAAATGATTAGCATATACAAAAGTGTCAGAGTTGGCCAACCCAGAGGTGGGTTCAAATCTCAAACGAGTCACTCTTTTTTCAATATCCAACCACGGCTTTAGACATATACAGCTTTTATTACAGTAATAAAGATAATAGAAAATATTCAGTGCACGAGGAGTTGCTCTCACATGACTGTTCATGATTGAATTGTTTTTATTTTTTACTACACAAAAGACTTCATGTCTTGAAGTTTACAGAATATCTTGAAGTTTACCAATTTCACTTGGTTGGAGGGAGCTTGGATAGTTAAGAGTTACCCGCCGGCATCAAAAACATTATAAAAATAACTTATTAGTTTTGAGTGGATAAAATAATGGTTCATTCGCAATTATATGACTTACATAGCTTACTTGCAGCTCAGCATTAAGTAAGCTGACCTGAAGAACTGGCAGGTGCTACCCATCACTTGACATCTCTAACATGTGCTTCCTATCACTTGACATCTCTAACAGGTATAAAAACTAGAGCTAACATATATATACCTTGTTGTCAGGATGAAAGCCCTGAGGTGTAAAATGGTTAAACATACTTATAAAGATATCTCACATGTAACATCATTAACCGATGTCTATGGTCCTGTTATTCTTTGATTTTCCAGTCGTTACGTCAATCAATTGCTCACACCTGCTTATAACCCTTGCGAAACACTCGGCGTTACAAATAATATAACAATTCTTTTTAATTACAAAGATATTAATAAAATTTTTTATTAATATCTTTGTTATTAAAAATAATTGTTACGAATTGTTAGAATTATTACGACAATTATACTATTTAATAGTATAAATGTCGTAATAATTATCTGCGTAGTTTTTTCAACAGGCGACAAAATAAATGATTCGCGCATGATAGTATGGCAGATGGCAAACCCAGATGCCGTCGGTTCGAATCCAGGCCAATACAATCTTTTTTCCACTATCATACCAGTTTTGATTAGAGTAAAGATTAAGCATAATATGAAGTATTCACTATCAAAAATACCATTCATGATGGAGTTGGCTACATTTATTTCTACACCAAATATTCCATTTCCCTGAGTAAGTTTACAAAGGACTCATATTTTCCAAATTTGCCAAAAAACTGCAAGATTTTACATCACATCAATTTTCTTCTAATTTATTTTATGTTGTTATCTAATTTAGAGATGTTGCCCTTGCTTTGATGTTCTTTTTAAAACAAACTTAATCGATTCAAATGGTGTTGCCTGAATCCTAAACACCACTTTATTAAACATGTTTTGTTTCCGAGGCAACCAGTTTAATTTATAGGAAGCAACAATGTCAGCATGCCATATATTAGTAATAAATAAAGCGGTAGTATTATATTTTCTTGCTGAGAGTTGCTGGCTGGCATCAGATAAGTTGACCAAAGGAGTTATCTTATCTACACCGTACAGAATGAAAATATTTGTTGATTGAAAAAATTTGCGATTTCGCGAACAGTCATTTCCGCGAATTATTAAATTCCGCGAACAATTAGTTCTATTTTTAATCACAAGAGAGAATAACTACTGCATCAAATTAAAAACTAGTCGCTAGGCTAGTTTTTAATATAAATACTAAACGTAGTTGAGTTCCAAAACATTCTTAAAATCATTGCCTGGGCTTTGAGCTAACACCATTGCCAATGCATCACATTTATTTACAAAATTATTTAAGGTTGTCACAAGATATGCAGAATGGCTTCATCGCGAAAATAGCCGCTAGGCAGAAGTACTAAACGTAGCCGAGTTCCAAAACTTTTTTAAAATCATCGCCGGGTTTCGAGTTTTATTGCCATTGCATAAACTTTAAAAAATTATTCAAGATTTTTACAAGTTATTCGGCATGGCTTTATCATTGCAAAAAAAATCTCTCCTAGTCTTTTTACTTTGAAATCAACTCCATCAATCTCTAATACCGAAGTTGAGGACGATCATGATTCTGATCTGGACATTATGGTATGTATTTGATTTGCAGTGCAGATACTTTTTTCCATAATTAACTGCATTAGTTGATTATTTTGTTTAAAAACTGATCGCTTTCATCAAATACTTCAGCTATTGTTGTTGTACTTCCTTAACACTTATTAATATTTTTTTCTTTTTTGTTTTACTGCAGATTGAGATTGAAACAGCACCTACCAGTATTCTGATTACCAAAACTAAAGACAAGTAGTAATATTCACCGAGGCAGGAATATTGGCAGAGAAGCAACCATGCAGTCAACCTAGACCCCTTCATCGACAACAACTCCTTGATATAGCTGCAGCAAACATGATTAAATTGTATATTTTATTTCATGTATATATATATACATGAAATAATATATATATATATATATATAAATATATATATAAATATATATATTAACTAAAAGCAAGTGCAAAAGCATATAAAAAGAGAACTCTACACTAAAAACCTAAAAGATTATTAGTGGAGTATGAAATATTTGAAAAATTATTGCGAAAAAAGTGACGCAAATACTAAAAGTTTACTTTTTTCGCAATAATTTTTCAAATATAAATATATATATATATATGATATATTATAATTTATTACAAACTTCGAGTGTACAAATAAAATGTTTCAAATACAAATACAATTTTACAAACGATGAATGGAGTAAATATAAACAGTTAAGTCTATATGGCGGTTGTTGTCTAGAGCAATAAAATTAAACTGATACTCTTGATAAGTGAATACTAGCATGTAATGGTGCTCTCTGACTAGTTATTTTGGTATTAGCAGCCCTATATCGCTGTCACTGTCTTGGGTAGATGTTAAAGGCGATGCTCTCGCTACTACATGGCTGGTAAGGAAGTGATCATCAGAAGTCTCCTCGTGGCTTACTATTGCAAAGTTCTGCCGGTTGGCCAAAGTTTTGTGCTCGTAAAGGCGTTTTGGTTCCTTTTTTTAAACAGATATATTCTCCTTGTAAGTAGCTGCGGTCACTTCTATCTTAAATTCCAGACTTCCCTGAATGATTGGTGATCTTTTAAGAATGACATATACTACCCTTGCAGCCATTGTGCTTGCGTGTATGATGAAAAATCTCTCTCTCACACAAAAACAAATAATGAAGCGGTAAGGATAGAAAAAATAAATATTGCGTTATACCGAAGAACCAAAGTAAAATTCAACTAATTTAGTAAAGGGTTTTGAAAAAAATCATTACTTACCACAAATTGTTGGTTCATCAAAGGCTTCAAAATCTATGAACATTTGTAAAAATATCTGAACGCAGCAAAAAATTTATAGCTTAGCACGATTTACTCGTAGTTGTAAGCTAAATAGAAAGCGCAACACGTATTGCGCGCGTACGTAGGATTAACTCTATTGGTAGATGTAATAGAGTAAACTCTTCATAATGAGTGACAGTTTTCAGCCACGAATAAATTAATCCGCGAATATGCATGAAATTGCAATTTTAAGGAAATATAACTCCGCGAATAAATTCATCCTTTAGGGTAGATATATTGGCAGTTTGAGGCTCAAACTTCCCCATCTCACTAGTAGTAGTCCTTTTCATCTAAATAAGGCTACTGAATTTGGCACTAGTCCAAACATCATGTGCCAGCCTTCTATAAATAGCATAGGATGAGTAATTTACTTAGTCTCTGTGTGTTCTCTTAGATTATCACCCTCTCCATATGAAATTTTGTTTGCCATACAAAAATCAACAAATATTTTTCCTAAACTTCCAACATGACATCGATATGCTAATTATGTCGGAATAACAAATATGCTTGTATGCTATTCGAGAGAATCGCTATAACAACGAATAAAAGAGATGTGAGGCCTGGTCTCACTCAGTTCAGCGTTATTCATTATTAGTTATCATAGACCTACTAACTATACTTTGATGACCAGGTTATGATCGTTATATTTATCATAGATTTATAAACTATACTATGATGACCTGGTTATGATCGTTATTAGTTATCATAGACATATTAACTATACTACGATGACCTGGTTATGATCGTTATTAGTTATCATAGACCTATTAACTAAATTATGATGACCTAGTTAGAAATACAAAAATCAAACAATTATACTATACTACGATGACCTGGTTATGATCGTTATTAGTTATCATAGACATATTAGTTATACTATGATGACCTGTTTATGATCTTTATTAGTTATCATAGACCTATTACCTATACTATGATGACCTGGGTATGATCGTTATTAGTTATCATAGACATATTAACTATACTACGATGACCTGGTTATGATCGTTATTAGTTATCATAGACCTATTAACTAAATTATGATGACCTGGTTATGATCGTTATTAGTTATCATAGACCTACTAACTATACTATGATGACCTGCTTATGATCGTTATTAGTTATCATAGACCTACTAACTATACTATGATGACCAGGTTATGATCGTTATAATTATCATAGACTTATTAACTATACTATGATTACCTGGTTATGATTGTTATTAGTTATTAAAGACCTATTAACTATACTATGATGACCTGGTTATGATCGTTTTTAGTTATCATAGACCAATTAACTATGCTATGATGACCTGGTTATGATCGTTATTAGTTATCATAGACTTATTAACTATACTATGGTGACCTGGTTATGATGGTTTTAGTTATCATAGACCTATTATCTATTCTATGATGACCTGGTTATGATCGTTTTAGTTATCATAGACCTATTACCTATACTATGATGACCTGATTATGATCGTTATTCGTTATCATAGACTTATTAACTATACTATGATTACCTAGTTATGATCGTTATAATTATCATAGATTTATAAACTATACTATGGTGAGCTGGGTATGATCGTTATTCGTTATCATAGACTTATTAACTATACTATGATTACCTAGTTATGATCGTTATTAGTTATCATAGGCTTATTAACTATACTATGAAGACCTGGATATGATCGTTATTAGTTATCATAGACCTATTAACTATACTATGGTGAGCTGGTTATGATCGTTATTAGTTATCATAGACCTATTAACCCATATATGGAAAACATGAGTCATCACAAAGCCTAAACATAGAAGAATTTCGGTAAGTTCAGTACGAGAGGCCCTCACAGCTTCCGCATTGGCTACGAATTGTTACCCTAAAGACCAACTCCGTAACTTACCTTCCGTCGTTCTACCTCTCTATATTTCTTCATGTCCAAGAAGCCTGAGTACCTATGAGCCCTATGTGATTCAAATAACATCGAAAAGTGAGTTTTTAGCAGTTGTGGCCTTGACTTTTGATCTGATACACTGTGGGATCTTGACCTCATCTGTGGATGAAACATACTGACTAGAATAGATTACAACATATTCGGTGTTTGAAATAAATGAATCAGTTGGGTTCAAGTGATGATGTAGAGACAGCACAAGTAAGACGAATCCCGTGAATATGGAAACGAATTGAAATCATTAAAATTCACCACAACCATATCATGCATATTTTGTGTTTCCATGCTTTGAATTAAGTCAGAGTTGCTTCTCCTCCAAATCATAGAAACATAAAATCCAAAAGCGTCTGACATCGTTTTGCGTTGGTAAATTTGTGTGAAACCATTTGCTGTAAGCATACAATTCAACATGATAAAACTGCTCGCTGCTGATGGATACAAGTCAATAATACTCGGCTAGGCTCTCCCCAGAAAAGGTAAAAGAATTTCATCATGCAACACAAATTTCAGCTACAAAGACACTGTACTGCTAATCACTACTGTTTCTAGTTGGATTTTTACCTTTCTACTGGCGTTTACAGGCTAAGGATGGGCTCCTCGTACAAGGATGGTAAACATAACTACTCCTTAGTGCAACTAGTTGACTACCCATGAACTGAAAAGTGACCTTGAACCGAAAGTGAGTCTGCTTTCACAAGTTCTTTTTAAAGGACACTTCGCAAATCTGGGAAAGATCTGTGTACTACAACTCAGAATCATTGACGCAGTACATGGACTGCTTCAATTACATTAGTCAGTAGACCAGAGGCTATTTCTAGCTTGACTGGGTCAATAATTCAGTTTGTCACCCATTCTGCAGGTTTTAGCTGGACCAGGTGAGCTTAGCTAGGTTCTAGCTAGTCTGGCAGGTTTTAGCTGTGTATGAGCAACAGCACTGACAGGTTGACCTTCAAATCTACTCAACGGGTTGGTTGTACAAGGATGAATTATCTCCGCCTCCTATGTGCTCAGGGGAGTGCAACTACAAAAACGTGCTCTAAATTAAATATTTGGAATATGTTACTAATAATAAGTGTATAGCACTCAATAAATATTTATATTAAGTTATGTGAAAAATGTTTTAAATATGTTAATACAGAAAATATTTTGAGTATGTTACTAATAATAAGTGTATAGCACTCAATAAATATTTATATTAAGTTATGTGAAAAATGTTTTAAATATGTTAATACAGAAAACATTTTGAGTATGTTACTAATAATAAGTGTATAGCACTCAATAAATATTTATATTAAGTTATGTGAAAAATGTTTTAATTGGGATAAATCAAAATAAAGCAATAGGTGGTTGTATTAAATTGTTACTGAATTATTATATTAATTCTCTGACTTTAGTCAAAATTGTGCTACCAATAGCTCCATATTTACTCATTTTGGAGTCGTGTGCCCTCAGTAGTGAGTGAGTCAGAGAAGTAAACTTTGCCATGAATATAATAGCATTAAAATGAATTTAGACAAATTTTTGGAACTTTTTCTAGACTCTATGAGAGTAAATCAGTATTTTACTATTATTTAAGACTGTTTTTGGCGTTTCAGGCAATCTGATTGCTCAAATGTTTCTAAATTAAAATTGATAAAAGATGATCACAAAAACCACTCAGAATATAAATCTTGACAACTTTCATTGTAATAGGACTATTTATAAACAAATTGCAAAAAGTTAAATATTAAATAGCTATTATCTCTGTTCACATGTGCACACAGTTAGACAATTGTGATAGTTTTCAGTAGTAGTAGTTAAACAAGAACTATTTGTGTTTTGTAATGGTAGGGAAGAGTGTTCATACTAGTCAGTACATTATTAGTCAGTAGACCAGAGGCTATTTCCAGCTTGACTGGGTCAATAAATCAGTTTGTCACCCATTCTGCAAGTTTTAGCTGGACCAGGAGAGCTTAGCTAGGTTCTAGCTAGTCTGGCAGGTTTTAGCTGTGTATGAGCAACAGCACTGACAGGTTGACTTTCAAAACTACTCAACGGGTTGGTTGTACAAGGATGAATTAACTCCGCCTCCTTTAAGCTCAGGGGAGCATGACTACAAAAAATGTTCTAAATAAAATATTTGGAATATGTTACTAATAATAAGTGTATAGCACTCAATAAATATTTATATTAAGTTATGTGAAAAACGTGTTAAATGGGTTAATACAAAAAAGCAATAGGTGGTTGTATTAATTTGTTACGGAATTATTATCTTAATTCTCTGACTTTAGTCAAAATTGTGCTACTATCAGCTCCATATTCACTCATTTTGGAGTCGTGTGCCCTCAGTAGTGAGTGAGTCAGAGAGGTAAACTTTGCCATGATTACAAAGGCATTAAAATGAACTTAGAAAATTTTTTGTAACTTTTTATGGACATTGTCAGGACATATCAGTATTTCACTATTATTTAAGGCTGTTTTGACGTTTCAGGCAATCTGATTACTAAAATGTTTCTAAATTAAAATTGATAAAAGATGATCACAAAAACCACTCAGAATATAAATTTTGACAATTTTCATTGTAATAGGACTATTTATAAACAAATTGCAAAAAGTTAAATATTAAATAGCTATTATCTCTGTTCACATGTGCACACAGTTAGACAATTGTGATAGTTTTCAGTAGTAGTAGTTAAACAAGAACTATTTGTGTTTTGTAATGGTAGGGAAGAGTGTTCATACTAGTCAGTACATAATTAGTCAGTAGACCAGAGGCTATTTCCAGCTTGACTGGGTCAATAAATCAGTTTGTCACCCATTCTACATGTTTTAGCTGGACCAGGTGAGCTTAGCTAGGTTCTAGCTAGTCTGGCAGGTTTTAGCGGTGTATTTGCAACAGCACTGACAGGTCAACCTTCAAAGCTACTCAATAGGTTGGTTGTACAATGATGAATTATCTCTGCCTCCTTTGAGCTCAGGTGAGTGCGTTGACAAAAAAATGCTCTAAATTAAATCTTTTGTATATGTTTTTTGTATATGTCTTTTGTATAGCACTCAATAAATATTTATATTAAGTTATGTGAAAAATGTTTTAAATATGTTAATACAGAAAATATTTTGAGTATGTTACTAATAATAAGTGTATAGCACTCAATAAATATTTATATTAAGTTATGTGAAAAATGTTTTAAATATGTTAATACAGAAAATATTTTGAGTATGTTACTAATAATAAGTGTATAGCACTCAATAAATATTTATATTAAGTTATGTGAAAAATGTTTTAAATATGTTAATACAGAAAATATTTTGAGTATGTTACTAATAATAAGTGTATAGCACTCAATAAATATTTATATTAAGTTATGTGAAAAATGTGTTAATTGCGTTAATACAAATAAAGCAATAGGTGGTGGTAATAAATTGTTACTGAATTATTATATTAATCCTCTGACTTTAGTCAAAATAGTGCTACTAATAGCTCCATATTCACTCATTTTGGAGTCGTGCGCCTTCAGTCATGAGTGCGTCATAGAAGTAAACTTTGCCATGACTATAATGGCATTAAAATGAACTTAAAAATTAGAATTTTTGTAACTTTTTTGTTGACTTTATCAGAATATATCAGTATTATACTATCATTTAACCTTCTGAGGCCCATACACAGTTAGACAATTGTGATAGTTTTCAGTAGTAGTAGCAGTAGTTAAACAAGAACCATTTGTGTTTTGTAATGGTAGGGAAGAGTGTTCATATTAGTCAGTACAATATTAGTCAGTAGACCAAATGCTATTTCTAGCTTGACTTGGTCAATAAATCAGTTTGTCACCCTTCCTGCAGGATTTAACTGGACCAAGTGAGCTTAGCTAGGTTCATCTAGTATGGCATGTTTTAGTCGTGTATGAGCAATGGCACCTATAGGTCGACCTTCAAATTTACTCAATTGGTTGGTTGTACAAGGATGATTTATCTCCGCCTCCTATAAGTTCAGGCGAGCGCGACTAGTTTTTTAACTGTATGTGATTGGCTGAAGTTTTCTCGCTAATTTGAAAACATCGTTTACAGCTACCGTTAGCTGGCTGGTGTGTAACTAGCACAGGTGTCCTTTAGCGGGGATATTGCCAAAGCCGAGACCGGGCCGTAGTCTACACACACAAAAAAACAACAAAGGTCCACGTAGTTCTGGGCAAAAACAAAAGTATCCATCCAAATATCTCACCAATCCGATGAGCAGCACACATAAAAACTAAACCAATCGACAGCGCCACCCATCATATCAAAATATTCCAAGTTTCAAGTCATGTCTTGCACAACTCACCTTATGGTTTGTCAAAACTTGTCCCAAAGTCCCTATTAATTTGAGACTGTCCAATATCCGTTTTAGAAATGGTTGCCACTAGCCTAGCCTAACGTTCTGATTCAACATCTTAGTAACTATCGGGGCATTGCTGAGTGCTCCTGATCTTTTTGAATCTTTCTTAAGCATGCAAGAACCAATCAAAATCGGGTAACGCCGTTGTAAACAAAACTTAAGAGGGACTCAAAAAGATCGGGAGAACTCAGCAATGCCCCGATAGTTACTAAGATGTTGAATCAGAACGTTAGGTTAGACTAGCGGCGACCATTTCTAAAACGGATATTAGACAGTCTCAAATTAATAAGGACTTTGGGACAAGTTTTGACAAACCCTAAGGTGAGTTGTGCAAGACATGACTTGAAACTTGGAATATTTTGACATGATGGGTGGCGCTGTCGATTGGTTTAGTTTTGTGTGTGCTGCTCATCGGATTGGTGAGATATTTGGATGGATACTTTTGTTTTTGCTCAGAACTACGTGGACCTTTGTTGGTTTTTTGTGTGTGTAGACTACGGCCCGGTCTCGGCTTCGGCAATATCCCCGCTAAAGGACACCTGTGGTAACTAGCGTTCGTAGTTTTCTCGGAATATTATCAAAGGACTCTGAGCAACCCTGCAAGCAATGGTAAGATTTAACGATGTAGCTTTTTCATTCTATTGTAATTAGTATTTCAATCATGCCGCTAATATATTAGCCTAGCTATGGACTAGTGAAGGTCTATGAGCCCAATGATATACCGCCCCAATTTGGGCTGTATATCATTGATGAGCCTCACGCATTATTAAAATTGCGCGATTTGTTAAAAGTTTAGGATGCACAGATCATCAGATGTCCATAGGCTTGCAGCAATCGTAGGTTTCCAGCAATCGACACCTGAAGAAAACTCAGCGATTGTTACAAATACTAGGATACATAATGCTAACTAAACACTGCTTTTATTTTTAGAGTTTCAAAGAATGAAACTGTCAGATATTCTTTTCCCTCCCGGTTTGGCTAGAACTGTTATTATACGCCGCTGCGATCAGTTGTGGAACCGGCTAGCATCATTTTTGTATTGTCTTTGGTTTATCCTGTTGAAATCCAGCACACATTTGGCTCTCTGCATTCTCTATCAGAGTCAAATTTACTGTCTTGTTGCGTTAAAATAGTAACATATAGTAGAATATAGCTTTGAATTTAGCTTCAATGTGAGTCTACTTAATAAATGTCAGCATGTGTAGCAAAACCACAGAACCGGGTATTGTTCTAATTTTATTTATAAAACATCAACATGCCGTAGCATTTCGCCTTTGTAAAACACTTAAATATGTTGGTTCTGTTTGTCTTTCCCCAAAGTGACAACAATGATAAAAAAGTATTTACCTGGTTCACTAGGAGAAGTAAATAAGCAGTGCATATGAGAACCAACAGCTCGACTGGTCTCGGCTCACGTCTTATGGAAAGTGTTGACATTCTTTTGCCATTGTTTCTTAGCATGTTTTGGGTGTGCACTAACTAGTAAATCCCAGGCTGTGCTACCACATGCTAGCTTGATCTGTGGGAGAAAATAAAACTGTAATCGATCTGATAGATCTACCAAAACCAACATAATGTTTATTATCAGCTCGTATTTTTGAAGATACAAATTGTGTGATTATGAGCTGGCGTAAAAGTAGCTATAGATGGTACGATCCACTAATAAATGTTAAGCTATTCATGTAACTTCTATACAACTAATCGATTATTAAGGCTGGGTATTGCGGATTGATATGCATTTAGTCGTTGTCTATCACTAAAAGGTAGCATTATTATTGATAGTTTCCTTTCTACTACCCAAATTTAGCCAATATTTCATGATTCAAAATAGTGAGTGGCCGGCATCAAAACTGCATCATCAGCAAACGAGCTGCGGTGCATACCACCATTTTTTCTCACACAGAATGAGCCATTTTAGGGGTCATCCATTCTGGTATAGGCCAGATGGTCTACTCACTCCGAGAGAGCAGCTGTCAGACTCTCTTATCCAGCTTTCAGTAATTTGCACGAATCAGGTTCACTTCTGAACAAGCCATGTAATACAGCTATCAATCTAGTAGGCTACTTCTAAACTGATGTAATGCCAAATAATGTCAAGGTCATTTAAGGAGTCTGTAGTAGTAGGTCAGTGACAATCAACTATTTACAGTAAACATATTTTACTCAGTTGGAACCTGTTATCCCAAATTACATATTTTGTATTTAAAATATATATGTTGGTGTTTAGTCTATAATAACAATAATACAGTAATAACCCCAGCATATAATGGCTGTGCATTGGCAATTTTCCATCTTTTGAAGGGATTTTACCCTAAATATAGAGTTTTTACTATTAATCTATTCTGATCTAAACGCTACAGCGCCATGACTTGTACTATGAACTAACTAATGTGTTTATTATTAATATAATTGATATCAGCAGATGGATTGGATGACTTCAATAGATACTAATAAGTACCAAGCTATTGGCTCCCTTACAGACTCTGTTCAATCATGGGCTGTTTCTGTAGAAATAATAACTGTAGCCATTTTTGTGGTCTCTATGATGACCGGATTATTGTGTGTTATTATGTCATACTCTGTCTTTGTGTGGTCTCCATAATGACCTTGTTATTGTGTGTTATTATGTCATACTCTGCCTTTGTGTGGTCTTCATGATGACTCTGTTATTGTGTGTTATTACATCATACTTTGCCTTTGTATGCTTCTGTGTGGAATAAAATTAGTCAGCCAGTAAACATCCAAGTGAGCAGAGGGAATTTCTTCACGCACTTTCAACAGGTTATGGGCCCAGTTCACAATGGCTTCTGAGGATAGATACACAATTGACAAACTCACAACACAGAACTACTCCACATGGAAATTCCAAACGAAACACCTCTTGCTAGCCAAAGGATTATATTCTATAGTCGATGGTAGTGAAGAAGAGCCTACAACAGGGGATGATGCTAAAAAGGACTACCAAAGGAGAAAACAGAAAGCATTTTCTCACCTAGCACTTGGTGTGAGCAGTGAGCTAGTGTATCTAATATCTGACTGTGAAGAACCCAATGAAGCTTGGAAAAGGCTGAAAGAACACTTTGAAAGAGACACAGTAGCAAATAAACTCTTTCTAAAGAAACAATACTTTAGATCCGTCATGAGAGAGGGAGAATTGATATCTAATCATATAAAGCATATGAAGGAACTTACGGATAAGTTAGCTGCTATAAAAGCTCCTATTTCCGAGGAGGATCAAGTCATAACCCTTCTTGGAAGTTTGCCGGACAGTTTTGAGAATGTCGTAACTGCACTAGAAGCAAGGGTTGATGACTTGACTCTAAACTTTGTTCACCAGACATTGATAAATGCTGAACAAAAGAGATCAGCATCATCAACAACTACTGACACCGCCTTAATGTCGACACCGCAACATCGAACACTACCAAGAGCAAGAGCATGCTATAACTGTGGCTCAATGACTCACCTGCAACGTAAATGCCCGCAAAATCGTTATAAAACCGCCGACAGATCAAAACACAATGCAAAGCATGTTTCGACAGAACAGTCGTCTGATGACAGTAGCAATGGTGAAGCCTACACAGTCTCCGAGACTGTTGATCAACAGAATAATGCATACATGGCATGGATTATTGACTCCGGTGCATCGAAACACATGACTGCAAGTAGACAATTATTTTGTGAATATGAGGAACTAACAAGCCCTGAGAAGGTAAGCGTTGGAGATGGTAGAATCATTGATGCTGTAGGTGTTGATAATGTCAAGATTGCCCTGACACATCGTAAGGTTAAAAAACACGTTACCCTGTATGACGTACTCTATGTTCCTGATTTAGCTGTAAACTTGTTCTCTGTACGTGCTGCAACCAGTCATAACAAGACTGTAGAATTTGGTAGTAAAATGTGCTGGATTAAGGATAGCAAGGGACGTGTTAGAGCTAAGGGTGCTCTTGTTGGTAGAATGTTTCACCTTGACTGTCAACCGATCATAAACACGGCTGCTGTAACCGGTGACATTTGGCATCAAAGATTAGCTCATGTCAACAACACAACTCTCACTACAATTAGTCATGATAAAGAAAATTGCATTCCAAATATAGATAAATCTGAGTTGACTTTCTGTGAGGGTTGTGTCAAAGGTAAGATGGCACGTCAGCCATTTCACCCTGTGGGAGAAATTCGATCAAAACGCCCGCTCGAACTAGTTCACATTGACGTATGTACAATGGACGGTGAATCAATAGGTGGCATTAAATACTTCGTCACATTTATCGATGACTATTCTCGCTGTTGTGCCGTGTTCTTCATGAAACACAAATCAGAGGTACCTGAAAAATTCAAGCAGTTCTTAGCTCGTACTGCAGGATGTGGTGAAAAGGTAGGCACACTACGATCTGATAGAGGTGGAGAATACATGTCTAAGTCATTCAAAGACTTTCTAACTGATCAAGGTATCAAAATTGAGTTCACTGCACCAGATTGCCCACAACAAAACGGGGTTGCAGAGAGAATGAATCGAACACTGTGTGAAGCTGCTCGAACGATAATGTCACACGCTAACCTACCTATGAGTTTTTGGGCCGAGGCCGTAAACATAGCAGCCTATACTCGTAATCGTCTCCCTACGTCGTCGCATGACACTACGCCGTATGAACGTTGGTATGGCAAGAAACCTGATCTGTCTCGCCTGCGTGTGTTTGGTTGTATTGCAAATGCCTATGTACAACAAAGAAAGAAGCTTGATAAAAGGTGTGAGAGAGTTAGATTTGTTGGATATAGTATGCAATCCAAGGCATATAGAGTATATTATATAACAACTAAAAAAGTGAAAGAACGCCGTGACGTAATATTCAATGAAGAGGACTTTGGTGCAGGTAATGCTGTTAGTGACACGGTTACATGTGATACCATGACAACATCATCTGTTCGTAATGAACAGACCAGCGAAGAACCTGAGCCAGAAATAAAACCACGTCGCTCGTCTAATCGTCCACATGTACCACCAGTTCGCTACGGAATTGATGAGTATGCTCAGCATGTAGCCTATCATGTGAGCAATGTGCCAGAACCGCTTACGTTTGGTGAGGCAGCGCAGTCAGCTCACTCTAGCCAATGGTTGAATGCTGCCAACGAAGAGTATCAATCACTAATAGACAATAAAACGTGGGATCTGGTACAGCTACCCCCTGGTAGAAAAGCAATTGACTCAAAGTGGGTATTCAAAACAAAGTATAGGGACACTGGAGAAGTAGAAAGATACAAAGCTCGCCTAGTTGCAAAGGGTTTCTCACAGAAAAGTGGAATTGATTACAATGAAACATTCTCACCAGTAGTAAAATACTCATCAATTCGCACTCTACTCGCTTATGGACTGAAACGAAACATGACTATTCACCAAATGGACGTTGTATCAGCATTCTTAAACGGTGAATTAGAAGAGGAGATATATATGAAGCAACCAGAGGGATATGTTAAATCAGGTGCAGCAAACAAAGTATGCCGACTCCGTAAAGCGTTGTATGGATTAAAGCAATCACCCCGCTGTTGAAACGCCACACTTGACAAGTTTCTTAAGGGCTTGGGCTACGTTCGATCAAACGCCGATCAGTGTGTCTATATTAAAACTGACAATGAAAACCAGTCCATCATCGCTGTATATGTCGATGACCTGATAATCATGACCGACAATGCCACTGATATGAGTTCTACTAAAAGAGCTCTGGAAGCCAGGTTCAAAATGAAGGACTTAGGTGTACTTCACTATTGCTTAGGCATTACAGTGCAAAGAAAGCAAAATGTCCTAGAACTTCATCAAAAGTTCTATTTACAGCAAGTACTGGCTCGTTTCAACATGGAAAGTGCTAATCCAGTGTCAACACCCGCCAACATGTCCGGGAAGCTCCAAAAGGATGATGGTGTGAGTAAACCTGTTGATGCAACTATGTACCAGGCTATGGTTGGAAGCCTGCTCTATGCGTCAGGTGGTACACGACCCGACATAGCTCAAGCAGTGGGAGAAGTGTCAAAATACAATAACTTTCCAAATGAAAGCCACCTAACTGCCGTAAAACGTATCATGCGATATCTGAAAGGGACTATAGACCTCAAACTGACATACTCCACAGATAGTAAACCTGTAGTAGCATATGCTGATGCTAACTGGGCTGGAGATTTGGATAACCGTCGATTGACAACTGGCAATGCTTTCGTACTCGCTAATGGTGCTATCAGTTGGCTGTCAATGAGACAATCTGTCGTGGCAACATCTACAGCAGAGGCTGAATACATCTCAATGTATCACTGTGCACAAGAAGCTATAGTTGTAAAACGTCTGCTAAATGAGATTAGTCAAACAAAACCACAAATAGCACCTGTAACCGTTTACACAGATAGTCAAGCTGCCATATCAATTGCTCATAGCACCAGCAATAAATCTAGAGCAAAACACATTGACATTAAATACCATTTCGTAAGAGATGCCGTGATAAACAACGACATAAAACTTGAATACTGCCGTCATACGGCAGTATGACTGCTGACATTCTAACCAAATCGATACCACGAAACCAGTTTGAGAAGCTACGTACCAAACTGGGTCTTATGTATTGACAATAGACTCTGTTATCTGCATATCTACATATTGTACTACATGGCATATACATATTCTCATTTGTTTAGCTAGCTTGTGTTGTGTTTGTTTTTTGTTTTTTTGTGTGTTAATCATGATATTGTTAATTCTGACGAAAGAACTTATGTTCTTCATTATTGTGTTGTCTGTATGGTTCAATCCTTACACCATATTATAGCAAAAAAGTCTGACAGTAATGTGGGAGTGTAGAAATAATAACTGTAGCCATTTTTGTGGTCTCTATGATGACCAGATTATTGTGTGTTATTATGTCATACTCTGTCTTTGTGTGGTCTCCATAATGACCTTGTTATTGTGTGTTATTATGTCATACTCTGCCTTTGTGTGGTCTTCATGATGACCCTGTTATTGTGTGTTATTACATCATACTTTGCCTTTGTATGCTTCTGTGTGGAATAAAATTAGTCAGCCAGTAAACATCCAAGTGAGCAGAGGGAATTTCTTCACGCACTTTCAACAGTTTCCTTGTTACTCCTCATGCTGACCTTATATCTTGTATCCTCCAATTTTTATAAGATCAATTTGTAGAAACAAATTTATACAGCCTTTGTTGATGGCTGTTTGCTGGC
This sequence comes from Watersipora subatra, assembly GCF_963576615.1. Classification (NCBI taxonomy): domain Eukaryota; kingdom Metazoa; phylum Bryozoa; class Gymnolaemata; order Cheilostomatida; family Watersiporidae; genus Watersipora; species Watersipora subatra. The sequence continues at coordinate 9,089,050 of NC_088715.1, read as the reverse complement.
AGCTAGTCGTGTTGAAACTATATTATACAAGCTAGATATCTCGCGATAGCTGGTGCTCGTATTTTGACATTTCACAATTTTACCTCTGTTTCATGGAGCTCCTAAGGCTTACTAAACAATTTAAGACTATCCACAATCTTCAGACGATATCACATAGGCTACCCCTTATGAATGACAGGATTGTCCATTAAATTGGTACTTGTAAATGCGGTATGTAGAGTAGACGTGTGTTTTTTACTAATTTTTATTCACAAATAAAATATCAAATAGCATCATTATTTTTACTGTTTGTGACAACCTACACAACTATGAACTCTCTAGAATTGACCAACATGTTGACAGCTGGTGCCAATTTTGACTGTGAATTTTATGTCTGTTTCTCCGACGTTGAAAATATAAAACAAGTTTTTCTAGTTGCATTAACAGGTTTTCACTTGTCCGTTAAGTTTTTTGTTACCAATCTTGGTATCTCTGTATTCAACGCGTAAATTTGTACCCTCAAATATGAAATTAAAATTCATAACATTTTTAATGTTTCCTGTTTGAATTGACAGTGAAACTTATGAGCGTAGATAAAGCATTCTAAAGAATGAATAATAATAGTCTGTAGAGTGAATTCATAGGGGGTTATTTTATTAGTTTTATTGCTGTAAGTGAATATCTTTACATTTGACATTAGACCTCTTGCTATGGTAGTATCACAATTGTTTAAGCTAAATGCGATGGTTAGACAGAGTTGCATGTAGGTCTGCCTGTAAGCTCGCCAACCAACTTGCCTGTCAGCCAGATTTCCCATCTGCCACTCACGTCGAGTCGACGGCAATCGCACAATTTTGCTGATTTTCACCAGAGGGTGTAGGCATTAGATATTCCCTATGGATTGTTATACCTTTCTTTATCAGATTCCATCCTCACGATGCCAACACCGGAACGAATTAAAATCGTTTGGCGAAGGTCCACTGTAGTTATATTGAAGTGTTTTCTGATGTTTCTGCACTAGGAATCCATAAGCAAGCATTCTGCCCAATCTCTGTAGGCCTAATGATCTTAGTTTTTAACCTGTCCTGGCTGTGTGCCAATGTTCTATAAATAGACTAGGATGACTAATTATTATCTGGCTAGTTGGGCTGTTCATTGTTCATTTACTATTAGAATGATAATCATGTCTCTTTTTGTCCTTATTACAGATTCACAAGTCACTGTTCAATCGAAAATATCTACAAGTCTGGATGATGCCAAGGAAGTAGATGACAGTCTATATGACATAGTCGACACTAATGTCATTAGTACAGGTGGGTCAAAAGTTGATACAGTGTGTTTTGATGAGAATAATGGTTAGTCTATACTCTATGGAAGGAAGTAGGTCTGTCTGCAGCATGATCAAGTTAAAATGGTTATACAATAAATGATGTTAACATGATGCGTGTAAGGAAGCAGCGTGTATGACTGACAGCACACGACTTGGTTAGTGTCAGAGCATATCCTATGAAGAGCGTGGACAATCTCTACTTCAGTGTGCTTCATGGGCATCATACTTCAAGGCCTGGCTACACGCAAAAGGTGTTTTTCTATATTCAACCATTGGCCACGCTTTGGCAATGCGTTCTCTTTTTGTTCTCTTAAAACCAACTTATTTGTCTGTATTGCTAGAGGTAAATCCTACGTGAAATTTTTGCTCTTTTGATAATTTGTCGCTATACTTTGGTATGTGACGATTTATCACAGTGAACCAAAATGTCACGACAGTTGTATATATAATAGGTAAATGTAGCTTTATACACACATCGGTTATGCCGGCAAGTGTGGCAAGATTCAAATCGAATCTGAAAAATCGCTCGACTTGACACATTTTGTCATATGGTATTTTTTACGGGGTAAGAAGCAAAAACTTTATATAAATTCTTTGTTATCTGGAATTTATGTTATAGAAGGTGTATGCTATAGGAGCGTTTACTGTATGTTCTACTCCATAATATCAAACAGTAAGCAGCTCTCTCAAAAGATGCAAGTCTCTTGGCCACATGCCAGCTGACCTACAGTAATTAGTCAGGGCCAATAGGAATAGATACTGTTGTAGTAGCGTTTGCTGGCTTGAGACGACGTTATGTCAGACACAATGTCTCAGCTGGTGACAGTAAGTTCATCACTCTTTTGTCATACTGGAGAAAAACCGGCGGCATATAGAGTTACTACTGTTTTACATAATATAACAGTAGTAACTCTGTTATATTACTGTTATAATACTGTTATAATAATCTGAATTGGTCTACTCATATATCTAACATTCTAAAGGACCTTCGTCCAGCGGTTGGACTTTTCTATAGGTTATCAAAGTACTTCCCATGAGAAATAATGATTACATTATATAACTCCTTGGTGAATTCTAAACTTATTTACTGCCTCGAATCTTGGGGCAATTCGCCTGACATAGTTTTAAATAAAATTAAAGTCTTTCAGAAAAAGCTAGTGCGAATTATATGTCATAAACCCTCTGACTGTTCATCAAAAGAATTGTTTACTCAAACTAATTTTTTACCTATAGATAAGTTATATACGTTAAAGCTGCTGCTAAGGGGTCATACTATATTTTATTCATCTGGGAATGGGGGACCAACACACTCTTATAGTACTCGTCACTCTCTTCTAAATCTTCATATTCCCTTATTTACATCTAGTGCTGGGCAAAAAACTATTCAATATCAAACAACCTGTTATTGGAATAACTTACCTGACAGATTGAAGAAAATTTTAAATAAATTTGACTTTGAAAACAAGTAAAATGCTATCTCCTGTCTCTCTGACTAGGGTGGGCTGAGGCCTGCTTTTGTTCTGCTGCTGTTGACTGTTTTTGGGCTTGCGCAACATTAGCTGGGCTACAGCGCTCCTATGGCTCCATCATCATTATCTCGTGCTCAGGTTGAGTGAATTTTGCTATACTCTTTTCATTTTCTCACTTATTTGTAATTAACCTGATATATTTACTAATACGCAGTTTATTTTTCTGTATTGTTTCTGTTGATGAAAATACACACACACACACACATACCTTGACAGTTCATCGTAAAAGATCGTCAGGCCTGTCGATAAACCATATAGATTGAGTTTTTTGTGGAAATATTCAGAAATACTTCAATGCCATTCAAGTCGACAAGAATACCTGCACGATGCTGTTTTCATGATGAAGTAGATTTTTGTTAGCTGGTTAAAGAGGCTGTCTGACCGCTGGACCTTCTGTATGAAGCAATCACAACTTCAACTTTGCTACTCGTTTTACACATGAGAATTGCTGAATTGAGAGATATCAGTCATCGTGTCTTTTTCAGGTTTGTTGAAATATTGTCGGCAAGCAGTATTTCGATGTCTTTGTTGTTTTTGGCATTTGTAATAAGCACCCCACCGACTGCCAAATGCAAACTGAATCAACAATTTTGTTGAATAGGTATGGTGAAACAAGATTTGTATGATGGGGTGAAAACATCATCATGTTCCACTTTGTAAGTTGAAAAAATCGTATACCAGGGTAATCGTATCCTGAGGGTGTTCTATATCGCATTGATCCAAATAGGCATATACATGTATATTTGTATAGGCAGCTCATAAGCACTATTGTTCAAAACAAGAAGTCAAAACAATAACCAAATGTAATGACTACATCAGAAAAATAATCGGATTTCAATCTACTGCGGTCTCGCGATGGCGGCGATTACCTGTTAGTTTTTGAGCTTTAAAGGACTGGTAATCACATTTCCACATATTTTGAACCTACGAAATGGCAGAGTAAGACACGGTGAACCTTTTGATGCCAAATAAATGTAATGCGAATATTTATGCAAGTCAACCTGTAAGAAAACATGCACTGCGTGTTTTTTAAGTCAAACTCACTCGCATAGCTGATTATATTCGTTATTGAATTCCTTGCATATTTGTAATATTTTAACAATGTAGTTTGGTGTATTATTCTTTTGTATTGCTCAATGATACGGCAGTGTAGTGATTTCCTATGTTCATTGTTTGTAGGTACATGATGGCAGTGATAGGAATATCTCACCTTTGCTCCACATCTGGTTGTATTCACCTTAATCTCTACTGTTACCTTTATGGATCGTCTTGGCATGGACTAGAGGTGAGTCAAGATCTGATGGATAGATTAGCGGTGGGAGGCTTTACACTCCCCCATCTCACTAGCCTGTCTTGACAAATTGTTGTTTTTGCGGATTACCCCCTCCCTGTCGAGCAACACAACAGCTTTTCACAAGCTGTTGGTTCCCATATACGTCGCAAAGCACCCGCGTCAGCACCGCAGGATACTAGCGGTGCAATGGGAACCTACGCGCCGAGGACCACCGGTAGTTGCCGGTGGCATCTCATTTGTTTCGCCCTGCTCAACTTTCGCAAAAGACCGCAGGCAAATCCTTACGGGTAAAGGTCACCATTATAGGAACAGCATGGCGAGCCTAGCGTCGCAAGCGTTTTGCTGCGAATGTTACCACCGGAGTCTCGCAATCGATATGAGAACCAGGCTTTACACTCCCCCATCTCACTAGTAGTAGTCCTTTTCATCTAAATAAGGCTACTGAATTTGGCACAAGTCCAAACATCATGTGCCAGCCTTCTATAAATAGCATAGGATGAGTAATTTACTTAGTCTCTGTGTGTTCTCTTAGATCACAGGTGTCAAACACATGGCCCGCGGGCCACATGTGGCCCGCCACCTCATTTTATGTGGCCCGCGAAGGCTTCATTACTCATTCGCCCGAGACTCATTATCCCGTATTTATAACATTGCTAGGCACACCAACGCGAGTTATCTTGCCTCTGAAATTTGTCTATTCCTTGTGTCGTTATTTTTACATTACATAAGAATAATTCTGATTAGTCAGAAAATTTTTTTTTGGCTAATCTAACAAACGTACATACATACCTCAATGATATCTCTGGCAAAAGTTATAACTAAATTACTACGCCCATTGCGACATCTACTGAACCGAAAATCATCGCCGTCACTTTAAAATTTATCGTTCGCGATCAATTTTTTTGACCTCCAGAAGCAAATATGCAGATTCAAAAGGGGTAAGACAGTGAAAGACTGCATAAATCAAATTGAAACATTATTTTTAATGTTTCAAAGTTTTTACCAACTTTTAATTTTGTCAATTTGCATCGTTACACTCGAATAAAAATGCACTTTTTAGGCTGTCAACCGTAGTCAGACAAAAGTTATCATTCAATCTCGATAGGATCATATTGATTCTTAGAGCGGCCCCTGAAGTCTGAAAAGTCAAGAACAGAGTTACTGAACATAAGTTTATTGTTTGAAACATGTTAATGACAGTTTATTTGAGTTATATTGGGATGTGGATTCGCTATGCTATGAAGATAATACGCGCGAGGAAAAATTCGAAATTATAGTTTCGTGATTTTCATGTTCATGACTAACTGTACATGTATAAATAATATACATAGCTTTGTATTGTATGTAATAAATTACTAATTTTAGGCAAACACTGTATATTTTGTAATTTCTTTGGTGCAAGTATAACTTTGTTTCAGCAAATAATTTTTTGATTTTTGCTGCTTACATATTGATTTTGTGTTGCTGCTGTTGCAATTATTTAGTGTTTGCAGATTTAATGTGTGTATGCCAACAAATTCATGTTCTTAGCAGCTCAAAATTTTTGATTTTACTGAAAGTATGCCCATGTTGATGGGTATTGTTAGTTTTTTAGTTAGTTTACTTGCCGTGGTACCTTGTGGAAAACATTGTAAAATATGACTATTGATTACCACAATAAAGATTGCTCATATATATATTGTGTAACTTTTCTGATTTTTTTTCCGAAAACAAGTGTTCTGCATGTTTTGCTGTGCAACTGTTCTGTTTGCAACTTTAAGTAATAAAGTCAGAGTTATTTAATATCAAAGACTAGTTTAAGTTATTTTATATTATTCGATTACATTTCATTACAATTATAAGTTACATCTGGCCCTTTGAGGACAGCCATTACGCTGATGTGGCCCTCGGTGAAAATGAGTTTGACACCCCTGTCTTAGATTATCACCCTCTCCATATGAAATTTTGTTTGCCATACAAAAATCAACAAATATTTTTCCCAAACTTCCAACCTGGCATCGATATGCTGATTACGGCGGCATAACAAATATGCTGGTATGCTATTCGACAGAATCGCTATAACAACGAATGAAAGAGATGTGAGGCCTGGCCTCACTCAGTTCAGCGTTATTCATTATTATTTATCATAGACCTATTAACTATACTATGATGACCTGGTCATGATCGTTATTAGTTATGATAGACCTATTAACTATACTATGATGACCTGGTTATGATCATTATTAGTTATCATAGACCTATTAACTATACTACGATGACCAGGTTATGATCGTTATTAGTTATCATAGACCTATTACCTATACTATGATGACCTGGTTATGATCGTTTTTAGTTAACATAGACCTATTAACTATACTATGATGACCTGGTCATGATCGTTATTAGTTATGATAGACCTATTAACTATACTATGATGACCAGGTTATGATCATTATTAGTTATCATAGACCTATTAACTATACTATAATGACCTGGTTATGATTGTTATTAGTTATCATAGACCTATTAACTATACTATGATGACCTGGTTATGATCGTTATTAGTTATCATGGACCTATTAACAATACTATGATGACCTAGTTATGATCGTTATTAGTTATCATAGACCTATTACCTATACTATGATGACCTGGTTATGATCGTTTTTAGTTAACATAGACCTATTAACTATACTATGATGACCTGGTCATGATCGTTATTAGTTATGATAGACCTATTAACTATACTATGATGACCAGGTTATGATCATTATTAGTTATGATAGACCTATTACCTATACTATAATGACCTGGTTATGATTGTTATTAGTTATCATAGACCTATTAACTATACTATGATGACCTGGTTATGATCGTTATTAGTTATCATGGACCTATTAACAATACTATGATGACCTAGTTATGATCGTTATTGTTATCATAGACCTATTAACTGTACTATGATGACCTGGTTATGATCGTTATTAGTTATCGTAGACCAATTAACTATACTATGATGACCTGGTTATGATCATTTTTAGTTAACATAGACCTATTAACTATACTATGATGACCTGGTCATGGTCGTTATTATTTATCATAGACCTATTAACTATACTATGATGACCTGGTTCTGATCGTTATTAGTTAACATAGACTTATTAACTATACTATGATGACCTAGTTATGATCGTTATTAGTTATTATATACCTATTAACTATATTATGATGACCTGGTTATGATCGTTATTAGTTATAGACCTATTAACTATACTATGATGACATGGTTATGATCGTTATTAGTTATCATAGACCTACTAACTATACTATGATGACCTGGTTATGGTCGTTATTAGTTATTATATACCTATTAACTATATTATGATGACCTGGTTATGATCGTCATTATTTATCATAGACCTATTAACTATACTATGATGACCTGGTTATGATCGTTATTAGTTATAGTCACAATGAAACCGGAAAAAGATTAGTGTTATGATTTTAGCATTGAAAAAGTGTAAGTTCAGTGAAATAGTTAAGAATACATACTAAAACTTACCTTTACGTTTATGTTAAGTATGTTAAATTCGTGCAAGTTAGGTTTTCAGTTCAACATTTATTTTTATGTCTACCTAGAAAGTAAGAACTCCCTACGGTACGCACTACACATAGTAGATTGTAACGTTACATTTCATTGCAGATATTAATAACTAAATACCATAAAGTTACTGCACGTGACTAAATGTACCTACAGTAACTAAACGTATTATTTTCGTACTAATTTCTAGTATTTACGGTATGTGTATAAAACTTGTGAGATTTTTACCAGAGGGTGCTTGCTTCATATATTTACTATAAGTTTCTGTACTCGTCCATACAAAAGTTTATTCTTCACTATGCCAACGGTAGAAAAAATTAAAATCGTAGCGCGGGAGACGACTGTAATGAGAGAGGGTCCATTGTAGTGATGTATCTTGATCAGAGTGTAACTAGTATGGTGGCAATTAAAATAAAACTTTGATTTTTATGATAGCTTTCATGTGTAACTAGCCAAATACCCGGGGGTGCACCAGTAATAAAATAATCACCTACTGAATTTGGGTAACTTACCTCGTAAGTTTGTTAGTAATTTTACTAAAACAGTTGCTGTGCTTGCATACAGCTTAATAATCATTACGTTACGAGTAATGATCAACTGTGCTGGTTAGTAACCGCAAGTGCTTAATGATTTAAGCCTGTGTATTTTAACCGATGTAATATTTTGACTATTATTAATAGCTATGCTCAGTTATACTCCTCGTCTAAAGGTTAAGTCAGCCGCCTCCAGATCTGTAGGTTCCAAGATGGAATCCACTGCAATACATATTATTTGTTGTTAAATTGTAATTGTCGTAACTGGTCATCAACGGGTGTTCAAAACACAAACACTGAGATATATATATACAGTTTATAATAATAGCGTGTATGTTAAAAACCACTGCATTGTTTTATATAGCAATTGTAAAGAGTTTAGCCTGCCCATAGCAGCTGTTCTTGTTTCTAGGGTGTTTTCATTGTAAAGTGCAAGCTTGGTCGTGGATGTCATGGCAATGGAAACTTTATGCTCTTTTACCTGCCTTGAAAGAGAACCGAATATGATGGGTCATTAGAAAAACGGAAAAGAGCTTATAAAAGGTTTGTTAACGAATTGACAATTAATTTCCTGCAGAAGCTCTGAAGACAGAACTTAAATTAACGTAATTTAATACAATAATAGTAGACGCTCCTATAATGTAAATAGTCCATTCCAGGAATGTTTACATTATAAGAACAGTAAAACCATAGATATATATACCTAGATTGGCCAATAATAGCTAGCCCCATCGGTGGCCTTGTCAGACGTAAATGCCATGACGCAACGTAATCATATTGTACCTTACGCTTGATTGACCGCAAGATTCATCATTAGTTTACAATGGCTGAAGCTGAGAAGGGTGTGTCAGCTGCTACTAAGGTGAGTTTTTTACTACTTTTAATATCAAAGATAGGCTTGGAACTCCTAAATATCAGCTGTAAGGCTTTATAGTAAAAACTAGAACAGTTTTCATACCAATAGTGGACATATTTTCCCCATATTTGACACTTTGAAAAAATTATTGAAGACAATCAAATCAGCAGACATCATTGTTTGTCAAGTTACTATCAACTTCAACTTGTTTGATTCATTAACTGATTGACTCTCTCTTGGAAGGTTTCCTCAACTTTGCCCAAGGAGCTGCTTGTGTAATACTGCTACTTTGTGATGCTTGAGTCATTAATTTGGATACCATCTTGCTATAAATCACTAAGTCAGAATGGAATTCATATTCATTGCTATTTTGGCAGCGATCTCACCATTATTCATCAAGCTCACAGTCATCTGAGAGGACTAGTAAGAATTGCTGTGTTGCTTTTGGATGTTCCAATTATCCAAGAAAATGCCCAGAGAAAAGCTTCCACAGGTAGGACAATATAACAAACATTCACCCTGCTAATCGTTGGGAGAATTCATGAACATACTACATGAGCATGGCTTGGAGCATGGTTATCTTTGGCTATAATCAGGCTTAAAAGTTTCCATTATTTGACAAGGTTATTGCTACACTTCTCAAAGGCAAAAAGTCAATAATCCAATGAGCAAAAAGCACCACTAATTGTATGTATCTTTTATTACTTGTTAAGTTTTGCTACTGCTGCTGATCGCAAGGATGCCTGGATTAAAGCAGTGAGACGAGAACAGTGGACCCCAAGTAAATCTTCTGTACTTTGTTCAGACCACTTCACTAGTGAAAGCTACCAAGTATCACCTGGTATTGGGAAAAAAAGCTAGATTGAAGGCCAATACCATACCAACATTAGAGTTTGTCTTTTAAGACATTGATAAAATTCAAATTTATCAAAGACAACTGTTGTAATGAAGGATAACTTATATCTCCCTCTCTCGCAAATGCTAGCATTAGCTGCTATTGTATGTATTTAATTTTACATTTTAAATAATCACATTTCCTTGTATTATTTTTTGATTGTTGCTTTTTGAAAGCATGTGGTAAATTATGACAATAACCAACATCTTCTTTCTGTTACAATATCTTGTTTTGAGTGTTTTATTTGCATTTTTAGAGTATGGAAACCAAGCAATATATATTTAATTGTTTGATATGTAAATAAATTGCACCAACATGCGAGTATATTAACATACGAGCTCAGTCTCGGAACGCATTAAGCTCGTAAGTTGAAGTATGACTGTATAAGTTTTTAGCTTTTAAGAGCTTGTAATCACCTTCTCATATATTTCACACCTACAACACAACAGAGTAAGGCATGGTGAATCTTATGATACCAAATAACTGCAATGTGAATTTTGTTGCAAGTCAACCTTTAACTTGCTTTTGCATACTGTACAAATAACTTGGTATTGCCCTTTCGTGACTGGCTTCTTAGTGGTGGCAATTAGTGCTAGCTTGGCAAAGTTTTTCACCAATCCAGCACTACTAAGCAACACTCTTGTCGCTTTCTCGCTGTGGTTGCAAACCTCAATCACCACAGGCGAAGACAAAGTCAAGCCACCCTGATTCTTAGCTGTAATTAGGGAATTCGTTGCTTGGTTTACATCAACGTTGGTAACATCCACGATGCTAGTGATACAATCATTACACTTCAGCTTTGGTGACCTAGCCAGCTGTAAAATAATCATTCTGTCTCATTTTTGACTTCAGACATACTTGCATACTCATCATATTTAGTCATGTTTAGTTCAGCATATTAGTTTATTTACCTAGCCAAGGTCTGGCTCTTTGAGTGGGTGGGCTATTTCCCATCTCCATTCCCCTTCTCTCTTTTCCCCTTCTAACTTATTCTTTGGAGAAGGGGAAAAGAGAGAATGGGGATAAGAGAGGGTTGCAAATAAAGCCATGATGGCTCATGATTTGTGTGCAACAATTCATAGCTTTTATAGTTTTAATCTATGGTGGTTATCAGATATTATCACAGAATTGCTTTAGTTTACTGGATTATGTATACAAGAAGGTTTTTATGTGAAAATAAATGTAATTTTGTTACCTTCTTCCCATTAGATTCATTGTAAACAGCAGTGCAGTCAAGCGTGAGGTACAATACAGTGACGTTGCGTCGTGCTATTTTGGTCTGACAGGCTTTTTCCCTATTGGCCAATCTAGGTATATATATCTATGAGTAAAACACTGTAAATTGCATAATCCGTTCCTAGATCTTTCCTAACTCACCCCTCTGGCCATGCAAGAAGGAAAACTTTATTCAACTCTTTTAATTTGTAGGCCGTACCGTCACTGCAGAATTATTGGTTTGCATCGACAGCTTTTAATGATCAATCTCACTGGTTTTATAGACCATGACTGCGGTAAGTTTACAAAAGGTTAACATAGACTGCATACTTTCAACGTTCATTAACAATTTTTTCTAAACTGCAAAGTAAAGCTGATAACAAATATTTTGTACGTATGCGATAAAGCAAAACAACAAAATCTTTTCACTATAAAAAACACTTCTACCTGTTCGTCGTCTATCACTATCCTGGAGTCATGGTTAGAATAAAGATATTTTTTGGACGATACTCCAACTAATGACATTAGGGCTGGCAGACCGATGCTGTACCATCTGTACCAACCGACCAACTTTGTATTTACAATGTATAAACAATCGCGCAGCTATCGTATTAGCCTTATTGTTGACACATTTAACGATCTATTACGGTGAACTAGAATGTTGTGAAAGTTATGTGTAATCGATAAAATGATAAACACACAGCGTTTTTTCTTCCGCAAGTGCGATGAATTAAACTAACATTCAAATCGATTTTAAAAATTCGCCTGACTTGACACTGCGTTTTACGGAATTTTTCATATAGTCGGAAGCAAAAACTTCACATACAATTTTAATGTTATCTGGAATTTTCATTATAGGAAGTATACATTATAGGAGCATCTACTGTAGTTTACCAAGCTGGTGTACTCATTTTAACATTCAGATGTGTTTCATTAGACAATAGAAGCAATTGTCTTCTCTTGGCTTGGTGGGCCGCAATGGGTGCTTGCACTCTGACAACTCAAAGTTTGACCTTTAAACTTATGTCAGTATTACAAGGATTATGAAAATTTATGGCGTCGGAGAATCTAGCATTTGCGTTTTTGTACTGATTAGTAGATTCTACTAGTACATCCACTCGTAGAGTCACTTCTATGGCCACCACTACTACCACTTACAGTAAGTCTGGCTGCCTGTTTCATTCACACTTTTGTTACCTGTTGTTAATCCTAAGCTTGGTTAATCCACACTTTAATCCGTTCATAGTTTTAGGGTGTCAATCAGATCTATTCATAGTCTTTTAGCGAATTGTGAATTGCTAATTTTTATTTGCTACTTGTCAGTTGTTAGTTGCTAGTTTGAATTTGCTAGTTGCTGGTAAGTTTATTTGCCAAGTTTTAGTTGCTTGTTGATAAATGCAGAGTTTTAGTGGCTGTTTTCCAGTTGCTAGTTGTTAGTTTTGATTTGCTATTTGCAACATGCTAATTATTAATTTTCAAAGAAACATTCACTCTGTATGCATTGTTATTAGGCTAATTTCTAGGTGAATCAAGGATTTTTGTAAAACAAAAGTGATCTCTCTGACAATCTTTACAAGAATACTGTTTATTTGAAACTAACGTGGCAGTAAGAAAGTCTTTTTGTGTGAATTGATTCAAAGTTTAATGTTAATGCGACTTTGAAACTTCGCAGTAACTTTACAGCAATTTTTACAATTCTGTTGTTCGTCAATAAAATGTGTCGATTGAGTAATTTGTTAAAGTAGCGATGTCAATTAATTTGGTAAATATCGATGTCTATGCGATTTAAGAATAGTGTAAAATCACTAAATTTGAGATCGCAGACAACACGTTTTACAAGTTATAACATTTATTACGACCAATATAAAAATTTCGCGCTGATGATTGGCTAATGAAGTGACCTTATATTTATCGCTCGTGAACTCTTTTCAGATGTATCACTAGTTACATCACATGTGAAGCACCCGCTGGAATGTGAGCTTTTTAAAAGATGGCCTCATTCAAACGCATGAGGCCATCTCTAGACAGGATTGGTATACAAAGACAAAAATGTCATCAAATTGTAGCTGATGGTTTAGCCTTTTATTGGTTTTAATTTCATTAAATCGACCTTTTTGAAGCAACCACATCTTTAAGGTTAGTTAATCGCTGGTAGTTCGCTAGCAGAGTGGAATGTTGCAGGATCGAATCCCCCGTGATGCAATCGTTTTTGCAAACTGCAACAGTAGCTTCAGACAGACTTGCCTCTTATAATAGTAAAGGTTCTCAACTTACGTAGGGCTTGTCTAGAAGCAGTATGGCATTGGTTTATTAATAACTGCATTATAGCGGATGAAAATATAGGCTTTATTCAAAAAAGCTTCTACATTTATATCATTTTCTGGTGCTGAATGTCTTGATGATGAACTTTCACACAGCTTGAGTAAGTGTTATCATCAGGAAATTATTTTTTGTATTATTTGCGATAGGTTTCCATGCTCGAGGTGATCTGGCAGCCAGGAGTAGTATGTAGAGAGCAGATCTACACAAAAAAGTGACGGATCCAGCGGGGGGATAGAAAAAGGGGGTTGCGAATTAAATTGGCTAGGGGTGTAGATTGAATTGCGTGGAGTTGATTGAGATGTTGGGGTTTGAGGGGAAATTGTGGTGCAGAGTAGGGGGTTGAATTCGAGGGGGTATGGATCCGCTCCCGGCGTAATCGGCGGATTATCTGTTGATGAGTCATCCGATTAGTGGGGGGATGAGTCATCCGATTAAACGTGGATTATCGCGGGATTAGTCGGGGGAATCGTTGCGGATTAGTCGGCCGAATCGTCGCGGATTATCGGTGGATTAGTTGGGGGTGAATATCTGGGACATCGAGGGCTGGTTGGTTTTCCGGAGTGGATCTCGCGGATTATCGAGGAGAGCGAGAGATTACCGGATGAGTGAGGGGGTTAATATCTGGGACACCGAGGGGTTGATTTTCTGGAGATTGTTATATATTTGAAACATTGAATATATATGAGAAAGTGTTTATGTACAAAGTTATTTTTTTGAAGATTTTATGTTTTTGTAATGTTGAAGCTCTTGAATGGATAAGAATTTTAAGGATTTTATTTTCGTTTTTTTTTTGTATATTTGTAAGATTGAAATTTGTTGGAGAAATTAATATGTTGAATGAAAGATCAGTTTTATTACAAAATTATTCACTTTAAAATTGAGAATTATTCCATGAAATGGTAAAGCACCCATAAATCCTTTAATTAGATTAAACTAGTAGACTTGCTAGTTCCATGCACTGTGAGAGATCATCATGAGTAATCAGTGCATTGAGAATTATTCCATGAAGTAGTAAAGCACCCATAGATCTTTTAATTAGATTAAACTAGTAGACTTGCTAGTTCCATGCACTGTGAGAGATCATCATGAGTAATCAGTATATTGAGAACTATTCAATGAAATGGTAAAGAACCCATGGATTCATTAATTAGATTAAACTAGTAGACTTGCTAGTTCCATGCACTGTGAGAGATCATCATGAGTAATCAGTATATTGAGAATTATTCCATGAAGTGGTACAGCACCCATGGATCCTTTAATTAGATTAAACTAGTAGACTTGCTAGTTCCATGCACTGTGAGAGATCATCATGAGTAATCAGTATATTGAGAATTATTCCATGAAGTGGTAAAGCACCCATAGATCCTTTAATTAGATTAAACTAGTAGACTTGCTAGTTCCATTCACTGTGAGAGATCATCATGAGTAATCAGTACATTGAGAATTATTCCATGAAGTAGTAAAGCACCAATAGATCTTTTAATTAGATTAAACTAGTAGACTTGCTAGTTCCATGCACTGACACTGAACTACTTGGGAGACTAAATGAGTCAGAGCTGATAACAAATCCAATTGATAAAATTCTGAAATAAGTATATCTTGAAGTGGTGTTCGAGATTTTGCAAATGCTCTATTCGGTTATAAGTCGAAGTTACAGATTATGATTCACCATTCATAAAATGAAGGTCTGAACTTTCATTCGATTGGAGATGAATGTGTTTAACATGTCTTTTGAAGATTGATTTTTTGTTAAATGAAGTCGAACATTCTAAGCAGATATATTTATTAGCTGAAACGGATGATGCACTTCTTTCCCTACTTCTGCTTCTTTCTCTATTATCAATTGAAGTGGAAGGAGTAGAATTTTCCGATGAAATTAAATCATGCTCTCGTGAAAGCTTGAACATCTTTGAGGGAGATTTCCAGCTGCCAAGAATTAAAAATCTCATTTTACTATTCTCTCTACATTTATTCATTCATTAAAAATTTTTTCCACCAATTATTGTAAATCAACTTACCGCATCAGATTTGCTCCAGTCTCCTTCTGAATGGGAAGATGCCGGATACATTTCCTTGTTGTATTCAAATTTCGGAGATATATAATCCGGTGAAACAGAGATAATCCAAAGTTCTGAGAGAAGATTATACATAGATATCCAAATTGTAGAATTAATCCAAACTTTTGTGAGATATATAATCCAGTTAGTTCGGAGAAATATAATCCAAAGTTCTGAGAGAAGATTATACGTAGATATCAAAATTGTAGAATTAATCCAAACTTTTGTGAGATATATAATCCAGTTAGGTATAGAAATAGTTCGAAGTTCTGAGAATTTCATGTATGATAACTCCAGGAAAAAAAAAAAAAGTCTCGATAATGGTGAGCCCATCAAACTTGGCTGTATTTATACTAGTCAAGTTCAAGGAGGTGGAACCCGGACAAAAGCTATAAATCACTTCTAATCCATCTTGTCTCACTCAACTTTCACGAAAATTGAATTTCGCGAAAGTGAATTTCGCGAAATTGGATTTCGCGAAATTACACATTATATAGTCAACTTTCGCGAAATTGAGTTTCGCGAAAGTGAATTTCGCGAAATTGGATTTCGCGAAATTACACATTATATATATTATATAGTCAACTTTCGCGAAATTGAATTTCACGAAATTGGATTTCGCGAAATTACACATTATATATTATATAGTCAACTTTCGCGAAATTGAATTTCGCGAAAGTGAATTTCGCGAAATTGGATTTCGCGAAATTATAGATTATATATATTATATAGTCAACTTTCGCGAAATTGAGTTTCGCGAAATTGGATTTCGCGAAATTACACATTATATATGTTATATAGTCAACTTTCGCGAAAGTGAATTTCGCAAAATCCAATTTCGCGAAATTACACATATATATTATATAGTCAACTTTCGCGAAATTGAATTTCGCGAAAGTGAATTTCGCGAAATTGGATTTCGCGAAATTACACATTATATATTATAAAGTCAACTTTCGCGAAATTGAATTTCACGTTTTTCAATTTCGCGAAAAGTCTTCTGATATTATGGATGATGCAGCTAAATTTATCAAAACTCATTAATCATTTGATGAGGAGAATTGTATATAACCAGCAGAATTTTACTAAAACGATATCAATTCTTCATTCAAACTCAGAGAATTAACACACTACACAACTATGGAGGATAATACTCAATCTGGAGTGATAAAACCTGGATCGAATAGTTCAGTGAAGATGTCGAAAAAGAAAATTTCACCTGTAACTCTTTCTAACACGACTCCTTCAACGAAGAAGAAGAAATCCAACCAAATCGAAACGAATTTGGAGCAAAGGGCAAAAGATGTGGCAGACAAATTAAGAACATTAAGTAAGGATACTTTAATGGAAGCAAAATCACTGCAGAAAATGACAGACCTTTCAGTAGGATTGATTATGGAGGTGACAAAAACGGAAGAAGCTCATTCGATCCATGGAGCGTGCTGTATCATTCACTTCAACTATGTGGAAAATGGGATTAGTAAATCTACTGCTGTATTTGCTCCAAAACGATTTCTAGATGAATCGCTGTCTTATCCAAGTATTATGGTATATCTTGGATTAAAACCTAAGAGTAATGGACAGGGAAGTTACCATGACTTAAGACGAGTAACAGAAGGAACCTCAACTCCCTTGGACATGAAACGCACTCTAGCCAATCTGAGAACGAAGAGACTTGAAAAACTTATACAACTTTTCGAGACTCGTCATCTCAAGGAGTTCAAAGCACCATCTATTTTCTACTATCACAATGTTGGAACAAGTGAATACAAAGATGCTGAAGGCAAGGTGAATGTGGTACCAACTGTAGCATTTTCAACCAAAGTTGATGGAGAGGAAGTTCAAGGAACTTTAACGATGCCTTCGAGATATGCCCTTTCGTTGAAAGAAAATTATCCGGGTATCATTATATACAAGGGACTAGTAACATATCACAATACTCGCGAATACTACGATGTAGTAGTCATGGGATATGAAGAAGCAAGCAGATTTTACGAGAGTTCGGCACAATGCAAAAAGGATCCTGCTATCATAGATATTTCCGATGACGATGAGTGATTGATGAACAACTCGATACAAACTTTGTTTTAAAGATTGTACATGAACATTTTCTTATATATATATTCAATGTTTCATTTATACTATATTATCTTTATTGTGACCTATCTACTTGAACATTTTCATATATTTCAAGTTAAACATAAACTATTTTATTTTTATTGAAACAAAATGATGATGGAAATAGTGAATAATACATATAAATATATCTTTTAAAGTGAATAATTTTGTAATAAAACTGATCTTTCATTCAACATATTAATTTCTCCAACAAATTTCAATCTTACATATATACAAAAAAAAAAACCGAAAATAAATTCCTTAAAATTCTTAACCATTCAAGAGCTTCAACATTACAAAAACATCAAATCTTCAAAAAATAACTTTGTACATAAACACTTTCTCATATATATTCAATGTTTCAAATATATAACATTCTCCGGAAAATCAACCCCTCGGTGTCCCAGATATTAACCCCCTCACTCATCCGGTAATCTCTCGCTCTCCTCGATAATCCGCGAGATCCACTCCGGAAAACCAACCAGCCCTCGATGTCCCAGATATTCACCCCCCCACTAATCCACCGATAATCCGCGACGATTCGGCCGACTAATCCGCAACGATTCCCCCGACTAATCCCGCGATAATCCACGTTTAATTGGATGACTCATACCCCCACTAATCGGATGACTCATCCACAGATAATCTGCCGATTATGCCAGGAGCGGATCCATACCCCCTCGAATTCAACCCCCTACTCTACACCACAATTTCCCCCAAAACCCCAACATCTCATTCAACTCCACCCAATTCAATCTACACCCTTAGCCAATTTAATTCGCAACCCCCTTTTTCTATCCCCCCGCTGGATCCGTCACTTTTTTGTGTATATCTGCTCTCTACATACTACTCTAGTATAATATCAATTAGGCAGTAAGTTAAACTGTATCACATTTTCATTATCGTATCATTAGATTAGGTACTATTAACATGGCTAATAGAGTGGACTAACAAAGTGAAAGCTGACATATGATAAGTAGGTCAGCATTTTGAGTCATACTATAACCATTGATGGTATTAGGAAGGATGCCCAACCACAAGTTTTTGTACCATATATCATGATCAATATATTCTATACTAAGGTTGAGACCATTTGTAGTGGTGATCCCTAATAGGAAAAGGTGAAAAAGTGCTAACTAAAGATCAGCTGCTTACAGTCTGTGTTCATGATCTCACACTAGACATGTTTACTCATATATACAGATGATGTTTATCACATCTCATACTTTAGACAGAATAGAGAAGCACTTTCCTACTTACACTACTCTGGTACTAAAGCAAGAGTAGCTGCTTCTCCAGCCAAATAAACCACAATGTGCAAATCCTCCCTGTGGATTGGTTTTGGTGACAACTCTGGCACAATTCTGCAACCGGGACAAATTGCATTACATTGAATTACTGACATACTTTAACATTAGAAGTTTTAATTGTAATTCAACTATGGTTGACTTGCAATATAACAAAACTTATAGCACGGACGCCTTGCACTGAGCTCAATAATTTTGTAGTGCCTAAAACATCAAGTACCTTGCAACAAGACTATGGCTATCAACTTACTTTCTCTCTGATGTAAGCAAGAAAAGGCGACTTTTATTTTTTTAAAGTAAAATAAATGGGCAGGGTATCGTCCTTTTGTTTTTCTCACTGTATGCAAACCTTTATTTTTAACTGGAAGATCAGCAACAGCAGAGTCAACAGGAAACTTATTTTGTCAGCTCATGAGCTGTTTGAACCTTGATCTACTTACATAAACCTTCAATATAATCTGATTCAAAGAGCTGACGGAACAACTTGGAAGTAGCCTTTTTATAAAGAACAAAACTCCATGTATTCACTGTTCTAAGTTTACACGTATATCTCTCATATTTATATTCACAGGACTTGAAGACAGAAATTATTTAACTAACATTGTATTTACGCTTTGTTACAATCATGAACAAAATATATACAATTTTATTAACATTTCTAGCATAATATGATTTGTTAAATTTAGAATAACTCCTTAGACTCACACATTGTAGAGTTGTACCTAATAGAAGTTGCCTCCTATTGAACCCATAAAATGACTTCTGCAAAAAACCCATTCATTTTGCTTATAAAGCGAGCTATTTAAAACAAGAAAAATATATGACTACATAAATATTGAATTGTTCTATCAGAAGGTACAGGTGTTGTTTTATCATTAGCAATAGTTTTTGATATTTGAACTGATCTGACTGCAAGTATGTTTCAAGATTAAAATTGACAAAACCTGCTTGCGGTTAAAATGCTCCGTATTTAGGGAGTATTTAAGAGTATAAAGTGGTGTATGTGGAACAGCTCGGGAATTATAAATATACTGTCTATTCTTTAGCCAATCATCAGCAATAGTTTTTATTTAAGTCGTAATAAATGATATCACTGACAAACTAGTCGTCAACCGACCCAGATGCGACATTATATTTTAATCTAACTGATCTACCTTAAAGGTTGACTCGCAACAAAAATCACATTACAGTTATTTGGTATCAGAAGATTCGTCATGTCTTACTTTTTTGTGTTACCGGTGCCAAATATGTGGAAATGTGATCACAAGCTTTTAAAAGCTCAGAAACGAATAGTTAATCGCAGCCACACGAGACCGCCATAATTTGGATTCTCTTTCAAAAACGGCTCAAATGTGACGTAGTTGGGAGAGATGGTTTCTGTTTACACTTTCATGCAACCATATCCGTCGAAATATTTTCACAAATATACTTCACGCATTAATAAAAACGTGTTTATTGTTCTTACGCGTTATTTTATCGGCATCGTAATGCTGCCACTCTGAGCACTGATATATGTTTAATTTTTTAATTTTAGCTTGAACGAATGCATATCATCCTCTGATAAACATGATGAGCTTGTTGGTCACCTGTGATAATTGAAAAGTGCTGCAAAAGTTATTTGCAAAGTATTGTGTCACATGAACAGATTACGACTTGCCGATTCGACAAGGCCGAAACAAAACTGTAAAGTAGCAAGCATTTATATTTGATACGGGGTCTTCGGTAAAACCCGAAGTGTTTGTCATAAACTAGTGCTACGATAAGTTTTATATTGAGATTTTTATTGGCCTTTCAATTCACGTGAAAACATCACGTGACAAGACAATAACCAAATTTCATGACTACGTCATCGAAATAAAGAGATTCCAATCTACGGCGGATTTTTGTTTTTGAGCTTTTAAGAGCGTTTAAGCACATTTCCACATATTTGGCACCTACAACACAACAGGGTAAGACATGGTGAACCTTTTGATACCAAATAACTGTACAGCGAATTTTACTGCAAGTCAACCTTTAAAACAAGCATCTCATCGTTAGCAACACAAAATATATTATTATTGCTATTTCTTATGCTATTACAACTTCTTTATATCTAAAATTAAATCACAGAGAGAAAATAGAACCAACTTCGCCATTATGCCTTTTATATTTTACACGCTAATTCAATTACTATCAATATCCTGGGGTCCTTTGGCTTTTACGTATAAATCATTAATGATTATACGTATTTTTGCAACTTGTTTTATATTAGGTATAATTTATTAGGCCAACGGTATTGTTATGTTAATTATACACGTCCATTCAAATAAATATAAAAATTTGTGTTCTGCTGATTCTACATTTCTATTCATGAAATAAATGTGAATAATTGTTTAAAGTAACAAATAGGTAAAACATAATATAAGAATTGAACATAAATGCTAATTTTTGACTTTTTATAACTCAACAACGTTCTTAAAGTGGTTCTTCAAAGAATGATCAGACTGTTTGTTTATTAAATGTAGAAACAACATTATGATAATCTAAATTTAAATGACCTTTGAAGTGACCTTTGAAAGCCTCGTCAGCTTCAAGATATCTTAATTCAAAAGATTCTACAGACATATACAAAGAATGAAAAGTAGAAATAAAATATAAATTATACAAACTTTTTTTTGTAAATTTATAAATAGAAAATTGTGAATGGAAAAGAACAATTGTAATAGGCGGGAGTTGTCTTTTCCTGCAAGTTTGCTGAGTGTAAATGACTGTTCCTGAGACCTCACACAATATTAATAGATTTAGTATGTGACCAGAATAGAATGTTCCGCTCAATTTTAAAATTTCTTTTCTTAAAGATGTCAGTGTATTACCTGCTATTACTAGCAGCCTAAAGCACCTGCCTGACATGCCAATCAACTATGTAGCCTATTCATTTCATTATTAGCTTATCAAAGAAATTACTTCATTGTCTCACTGGGCTTTGCTCAATTTAAATAAAGCCCATGAGACAAATAATTACGAAAATTAACACTTTATTTTCTTTTCAGGTTATTTTTCTATGTTTTATATCTATATAAAACCACTTTGTTTAAAGGAACTTGTTAATTTAACAATGTTGTAAATAGCAGATGGTGTTGATTAAATTCCATTCATACTATCC
Source organism: Watersipora subatra (assembly GCF_963576615.1). NCBI lineage: Eukaryota > Metazoa > Bryozoa > Gymnolaemata > Cheilostomatida > Watersiporidae > Watersipora > Watersipora subatra. Next base: position 9,066,893 of record NC_088715.1, on the reverse strand, counting down.
TTTAAAAGAGGGAGTGCCACAGGCATAAACCTTAGAATTTTTACACATGTCAAAGAACATTGGCTAAGATTCAACTAATTAGCTCAACTATAGTTCAACTAATTTGCTCCAAATAACATGTTAGTTAGTCTCAAGCTTGCCTTATTGCCAGTTTTTATTAGATTCCAAACAGATTTATATCACGTGCACCAGTATTATAACATTCCAAGATTATCAACAGAAGTAACAGTTTATAATACTTCAATATAATTTTAATTTAAAATATAGATCAAATGAATGTAGAAACCCCGTTTGTATATTACTTTTAAATAATCAATGTGTTAATCACTTCATAGTGGTAAGACAACTCCATGGCGAATTTACAAAAGTTTCAAAGATGTACTTGCACCAAGTTTTTGTTGACTCTATCAGAAAGTAAAGGTATTGATCTAGCAGTTGCAATGGTTTTTGATGTTTGAGGTGATCTTACTGCTAAGATGTTTCAAGATTAAAATCAACAAAACTTTTTGTCGATGTAAATGCTTCGTAAAAAAAAACATCCCAAGTTTTGCCTGAAATAATATATATATCCACGAGGCTGTTTGTATCTTGCTCACATTCACATTGGCTATTGCTATCATATTTCTAAAATAGATTTACCCACTGGATCAACTCTGAAAATATAGAGTTAAATAACATTACACCTTTGTCTGACAAAGGGTTAATGTGGTAATGTGGTTAATTTATTAGTGTGGCAAATAGTTTTTTGAGTAGCTCGTAATACTGAGTTCAATGGAATTGAGTCGAGATATGAGAAAACTCGCTGGCAATACAGCTCTGGTTTCGCATAATTAACCCATTTATCAGGCAGGTTTTAGAACAGGTGGTGCAGATGTAATGAATATTTCCTGCAAATCATTTTTTGTTCATGGTTATGCGACTGATTTTTTGCATGATAATTTTCAAAACTATGTTTTGCATTATCTTTAACATCATTGTTTATTATAAAATATTTACAAGCCAAGATAGATTCATCTCAGCAAAGGTTTTCATTAAAAACATCCATCACAGCCACTCACATGGTCTCAGCTAATATAATATGAATAATTATACTACTGCAGAAAACTCAAACTCTGTATGTATTGTATCTAGATATTTCTCCTCATTTTTGATCTTAGGATAAGTAGCTCTCAGTATGTTGTGTACGCAGGTTAGTAGTAGCCACCACTCTGTTACTGTAAGACCTTCTGGGTATATTCAAAATTTTATTGATCTGTAAATGTTTGACTCCTTCTGTTTCTACATACCATGTTGTGCATCCCATGTTCCTGCTGTCTTTCAGATGGTTTAGAGTCTCCACATCTGGACACTTGAATACTAACAAAACATTAATTTTTTGTTATCTTTAGATAATTTATTTGAATATCGCTTAAAAGTTATATGATAGTAAGCAAAAGTAGCAGCAAGAAAAATCAAATTAGCTAGGAAATATACTTTGTTAGTGGTGGTAGCTATGATAAGCCACTCTTAATGGGCTTGGTTTTATAAAGTCTGAAATCTTGTGCACTTTTGCAACACACTTAACACCATTCTGAGGAACCGAATGCCACATATCATTGTTTGTGCAGCAGACAATCATGTCTCTTATTCTCCGTGCATGCCAATTTCTAGGTTCATAGTGGCCACCACTCAGCTCTTGTAAGTTTTTCTGGATATGTCCAAAAATATGATTTATCTGTAGAGTATATGCTTGACTCCTTGTCTTTGCATACCATGTTGTGCATCCCATGTTGCTGCCTTTCTAATGGTTTCAATCTCTCCACATCTTGATACTTGGGTACTAACAAAATATTAAACTTTCATTACCTTTTGATAACCTATTGAATGCTGCTTGGAAGTCATATGACAGCTAGTAAAATGTCAGCAAAAATCCAATTTGCCACAAAACCTACCATGGTAGTGTTGGTAGTTATGACAGGCCACTCTCAATGGACTAGGTTTTCTCGATGGACATGGTTTCATAAGGCCGGTAGTTTTCTCCACATCTGCAGCACACTTAAAGCCAGTCTAAGGAACCGAATGGCACATATCATGGTTTGTGCAGCGGACAATCGTGTCTCTCAAACCCCACGCATCATCGCTGTTTGAACACATAAAAACCAAATGTAAGACGGGTGTTTAGTAGCGTCTGTCAGAGTTGGAAACATTGAAAGTTGAAGGCTGTCACAAACAGCATAAAAGAAAGCAGCCATCAATCAATATGATGACATAAACTCTCATGACCTTTAAAGTGACCTTTGGTAAACTAATCAGCTTTAAGGTAATTTGCTGACTGGCTTATCTACATTTGACTCATCGTAAATAGACTGTAAATTTGAACCTCAACTTGATTTACTAAAGTAATAATTCAATGCATTATTGGGCTATTAATAAAGCCTATTGGAGATAGCATCATTGAAGTACCATGGGAACACAAGTTAGTTGAGTGTAACGACAAAAACAACCGCCAACTGTTAAAGAAGAGTTGTGCATCATGTTGAATCATTCATGCAACCAAAAAAGTATAATGCGACGATAACAACCCAGTAAACTATTACGATTAACAACATATCATCCTATTGGTACTTCATTTAGTAGTTATATGAGAAGTTGGGATGATGAGCAAGTAGAACTGACACAAATGTGACTAGCAAGTAACAAGTCATGTGATCTTAGAAAGTAATGTTCACAGTGAATAATATAAAGGAACTAGTAACGAATGTATTTCTAATTGTACTGTAAGAAATACACTGTAGTTTAGGAAAAATAAGGCTAATTTCAATGTACCACATAGAGTGACTTTTTATAAAGATAAAGAAAGAACATTCACATCCATTACTATTGTTACTATTGTTACTATGATTACTATTATTACTTTTGTTAGCATTATTACTATTATTACTCTTGTTACTATTATTACTATTATTACTATTGTTACCATTATTACTATTATTACTATTGTTACTAGTATTACTATTATTACTATTGTTACTATTGTTACTATTATTACTATTGTTGCTATTATTACTATTGTTACTATTATTACTCGAGCTGCACATAATTAATATTATTGTTGTTATTAGTATTATTACTATTATTATTGTTACTATTGTTAATATTATTACTATTATTGCTATTATTACTATTATTACTATTATTACTATTACTACTAGTATTAATATTATTACTATTATTACTATTATTACTATTGTTACTATTATTACTATTATTACTATTATTACTACTATTACTATTGTTACTAGTATTACTATTATTATTACTATTGTTACTATTATTACTATTGTTACTAGTGTTACTATTATTACTATTCTTACTGTTTTTACTATTATTACTATTATTACTATCGTTACTATTATTACTATTGTTACTATTACTACTATTATTACTGTTGTTACTATTAGTACTATTAATGCTGTTATTACTATAGTTACTTTTATTACTATTGTTACTATTATTTCTATTATTATTATTGTTACTATTATTGCTATTATTACTATTGTTACTATTATTACTATTGTTACTATTAATACTATTATTCCTATTGTTTTTATTATTACTATTGGCACTTGAGACAAAATAAAATATGAAATAAATGGTACAAAGCTAAAGCTTTGTCACACAAGAAAATATAGATAAATTATTATCTAATCAAACAACATGTAATTGTATGAAATAACTATTTTAAATATAAACAAAAATATGAGTTAATAAAATGTAACTTGTAAAATATAATCATGTTTTGTTTGCAGTTCTATATAATTAGGCTACTATTACTAGTGTTTAGCGTATTTTCGAGCATTAACTGCACATTTTGAATGCAATCTAGAAGGTTGTACTCATTGTTGTATCAACATAATTACATACTCTCATTATAATGTATATATAAAAATATTCAAAGCATTTACCAATTTACATATTCAACCAAATTAAAAAAAGATTTCTCTAAATAATTGGTACTATACAATGTATGTTCAGTCAAAATGATAGTTATGAAATTGATTTCTCTGAATCTCACATGGAAAAAAATCCATTTTAGGTTTGAAAAGTCATTAAAGCTTATTTTGCGGAGTCTGTTCACCGCTATAAGCCAACTCTTTGGGAAATTCCATGATTAAAAGGAATCATGTAGAGACATAGTGAAATGAATGGTTTTCATGAATTTTATAGTCTCTGAAGACCGATGACATTGCTCAAATACAGTAAAGTATAATTAGTACAAATCAGTAAAATTAACATAAAGTAAAAGTAGAGTACAAGGGCTAAAATACAAAGATTGAAATGCAATGCAATTCCTGTATGTTGGACATTCCTGCTAGACATTAGCTCTCAGTATGTTGTATACGCAGGTTGGTAGTAGCCACCGCTCTGGCATTGTAAGTCCTTCTGGATATGTCCAAAATACCATTGATCTGTAGATGTCAGACTCATTCTGTTTTTACATACCATGTGGTGCATCTTATGTTCCTGCTGATTTTTAGATGGTTTGAGACTCTCCACACCTGGATACTTGAATACTAAAAAAATATAAAAATTGCCTTACTTTTGATAATTTATTGAATATCACTTAGAAGTTATATGATATTTACACCCTTTCTTAACAAATTATTATAGAATATTACAAAACCTTTGTAAGAGTTTAACTTTTTTTGAACTTTAGTAAAAGTTTAAAAGAAGTTAAACCTTAACAAAAGTTTTACTTAATAGTTAATTTTTTTAAAGTTGACCTAGTACTGTACGGACACTCAAAATTATACAAAAAAACTTACTTCATTGTCATATTAAAAGTCAGAACCCCTTAAACCATAAATACCTTTCATCACAAAACACCAAAACAAAGAGTGGTTAAAGATAAGTTGTTAACCATGTTAAACATGCATTACGTGTCCAGCAAAAATAAATACAACTATGACAGGTCTGTAAACTATTAGTATTCGCTGCATATTATCTTATTGGTTCTTCATTTGGTTCTTTCTTTATATGGCAAGGTGGGATGATGAGCAAGTAGAACTGACAAACATCTGCCAGTGTTTGTTATATAGATAAATGTGACAAGCAAGAAACAAGCCATGCATTCAGATAAGAATGCATGACAACAGATATGAATGATATTCTTATCTGTTGTTTCAATATTCTCAAATATATTTTGTGCTATACTAAAACAAAATATGAGTGAATTTTTGTTCGTTTCATCTATTAATTTTCTATTTTGCTGATTTAGAACTGTATAATGACATTGAAGCAATTAACTTTCAAATTATCTTTCGTTTTGCTCTATAGAGCGATTGTAACATATGCCTAATAGTTTATGCAGATATATCCTCACATGTGTTGTAGCAAAGGAGAACTCAACCTTCCTTTGCACTTACATGCACTAATAAACTGTGGAGTACTGTGTAATCCTCTGGCTCTAGTTATCATAAATCCCTAGACTAACCCTAACAGCTGTGAGCTCAGGCATCAACATAGCCTGAGCATCACATATCCCATCATTCAAAACCAATTATTTTCTGCGTTACGTGTTTCACGCCTGATTGATTGTGAGTTCAACTATTTGCTAAGTGACGGACAGCGAGACCCTCATACCGGTAATACATTGGGTTAGCGATTCCTTTTGAAGTTACCCTTCCTTTTACTCCACTTTTGACATAGAGCGTGTGAAATATATGTTAGCCTATCTATTTTACATGCTTCACGCTTGATCACCCGCGCGCTCAGCAGCTAGCTAACTAGTGACTGATAGCGCTACTCGCATAAAAGCAATGAACTAATCCACATTACGCTTGGGCTAACTTCCGCCTCGCCTACGTGAGCTGAAATTTATTAATCCATAACGGTTGAAGCTTCGATCATACGCAGAGTATCAAGTAACTAGTGAGTAGATAGTCCTAATAACAGTGTGCTAATTATGAATTACTATACGCACGCTGTTATTATCACTTTTATTATTTTATTGGTGTTCATCATCGCTAGCTAAATCTAAAATAAAAACTGGTTCAGTCATGCATATTACATACATCATATATCACTACTAATTATTATATCTACTGTTTATATATTTATCTGCTAGTTGCTGTCTGACAAGGGGAAGTTATTAAAGGACCAATCAATTATTATACCATTGAGTTTAATATCAACAAAACGTTCTATACCTCTGATAAAGGACTAGTTCCTGTAGCCATTTACAATAGTAATGGTTGCAATTAATTACCTTAGACTGATGGAATGAGCTGCAGGGAAAGCCTGGCAGGAGTATCACACTCTCACTTACATAAAACAAGACAAAACTGATTTCATAATAATGATGTGGTGTGAAGTTTGCGTTGCATGTGATTGATAAAAGTGGACGAACTTGTGGACAATATTTTATGGATACACTATCTCTCAAGCAGATGTTTTAATGGATTTACAAATACTTTAAATAACTCATTGCTATGACAAAGAAATACGTTCCTCTCCAAATTGTGATATTACAATTTACAATCGCTCGATAAATTTCCATGCTACAGATTAGAGTTCATCGCTACACTGGCAGTGTATTTGCGGCCATAGGTTGTAATCTAACAGAGTCATTTCTATGTAGTTTTTGAACATAAGGTAAAATGATGTAGCTGATAGTATTACATACACACTTCACCCTAGTTAATTCTGATATTATTGCAGCAAACTAGATATTCTTGACTTCAACTTTCTGAACCAGATGCAAAATGCTGTGCATTTATTTTAAAGTAAAACTCATGCATAAATTGCTTGCTGCATCTCAGTGTTGCTTGCTAGGGCATGAAAAGTCACTCAAAGTTCAACAATGTTTTTAAAGAGCGATTGATTGAAACCAAAAGCTTTCATAAATTGTGTTACAACTTGTTGCAGAAAGTTTCAGCGATGATGTTATACTTCTATATATGTAGTGAAGTGAATCTCAGACAAGGTGTGTTTTATTTCTAGATTACAATGGCTGACGCTGTAGCAGATGTTGAGTGTGAATTTTGCTGCCGTAAAAGTGACACTATTGTCAACCCCAAAGTGCTACCATGTAGTCATATTCACTGTATGACCTGTTTGACCACCTACTATGAGAGCAAACACCTGCTGCTGTGTGGAAACAGTGGATGTGGGTGAGTCTTCCTAGGCCTATATGTTAGTTAAACTTAGATTATATAATAGTGCACATAGTCTGGGTTGTGATGCATCGAAACGGCATTGCATCATTTCCGCGCCAAACACAGTAGTTTTGCAATCACTTACAACTTTCTAATGTGCAGTTGACACTTACTGCTACTGTAACTGCATTCTTACTGCAAATACCTGGCTGCATTCCACTGCAGATTTATTACTATGACACTCATGAAAGTAAACCAGCAATTTATTTTCACTGCACATGCACATTCTTTATAATCTGAAACTGCACATGTACTGCAGCTGTGCTTTAGTATGTGGTTAATACTATGTATCAGCTTACACTGCTGACTTTCCAAGTGTTTTTACTGCATTGTACAAAATTGTCATCTGCTGGATTTAGCAAGTTCAAGACATTGCTCTATAACTCCCATACCATGTCATTTATTTTACGCTGCTTTAGCCAACTTTGTGTAAGCAGGAGCATATTATGTTATAACAGTATCAGTTATGATTGTTCTAAATTACACCAGTGTTTGTAGACAACACATTATAGAGAAGCTTTTTATGTCATGCTGTGAAGGATTCTAACACATTTCTTAATAGTTAACTGGACAATAGGTAATAAACTGTAAGTTTATTAACAACTATTACCTATTAACAACTTTATTAACAACAACAGATGAAGATCGACAGACAACGGTCTGTCGACTGCCGTCTGTAGACAGACGGTCATCAGACGGCGGCCGGCTGATCGTTATCAGTGAAATTTGTAGGGATTAAGTTTTAGTAACGAAAAGTCATTTTCGCAGCAGATTTGAACCTCTAAGGCTGCAGACTAATGAGCTAACCCACTACACTATGATGTCCAACTGGCCACACTAATGAGATGATTGTGATGACAATCATCTCATCAATTATAGTACTTGCACTTGAACTGCTTAGGGTGATCAACTACGTAGTACAGCTGGTTGTTATTATTTTAATTAACTAATATGACGAATATTAACTGAGTAAATCACTATCTTACCAAGGGAGTTATTGAAGTATTTTATTATCTGGGCTAAGCTATATAGTTAATATATTTAATACCCTTTAGCCTGGTATCCACATAAAATCAACCACAACCAACTTTAATTTGTGTCCCATTCATGAAAAATCAACACTCTATATGGCTGTCAAAATTGAGAATATTCCTGTTTATGCAAACACTCACTAACCCTTCATATAAACATTCACTAACCCTTTATATAAACACTCACTAACCCTTTTAATAAACACTCACTAACCCTGGATATAAACACTCACAAACCCTTTATATAAACACACACTAACCCTTTTAATAAACACTCACTAACCCTGGATATAAACACTCACTAACCCTTTATATAAACACTCACTAACCCTTTATATAAACACTCACTAACCCTTTATATAAACACTAACTACTAACCCTTTATATAAACACTCACTAACCCTTTATATAAACACTCACTAACCTTTATATAAACACTCACTACCCCTTTATATAAACACTCACTAACCCTTTTTATATAAAAACTTCCTAACCCTGGATATAAACACTCACCAACCCTTTTATACAGACACTGACCTACCTCTAATCTATACAAACATCTGATAATCAAAAAGGAACAAAAGTCCTGCTCCTGGGCCACATCATAATCACGTAGCATGCTTGCATTTGTGCATACGCCGGCCAACTCAATGCTCAATATTTAACTCAAAAGGTGCTTTTGAGTTGCAGCCTACATTCATACTGTTTGTGGTTTACAACAAGATATTTCCTGTTTAAACATTGTTTTCCAAAACAAATGACCAATAGTAAGATAGTTATATAGTTTGGTAAAAAGTTGGTATAATTTCATATCAAGTTTTTCCTGATCTCTTAAACTGAAAAGTAAAGATAGTCTGCCTGCTTCTGTGTGTCTCACAACCAACTTGGTGGATCTTATTAATTAACCACATGAAAGATAAACCTAACATAAAACTTTGATAGATTTATCAGAAATATAAGTATTTTTTATCATTTGCAATTGTTTTTGATATTTCAATTGATCTGACTGGCAATATTTTTCAAGATTAATATCGTCAAAACTCATCACTGGTAAAATGCTCAAAAGAAAGTTCTATTTGAAAGGATGAGACTAGTTGCTATCGATGCTTTGGTTGATATCGGCTAGTTCGATCAATTTTCGTTTTGCTTTTTATTTTGTCAGATTCTATTCAACTATAGAAATGATAATCGCAGTCTGGTTTGATTCAAGCATTTTACCGAGATCAATTTTTGTAGATTTTAATCTCAAAATATCCTTGCAGTCATATCACCTCTAACATCAAAAACAATTGCAGTTGACAGAATCACACCCACACTTTCTGATAAATTCTTCCAATGTTTTTAACAACTCCATCCTTAAGTTAGAAATATATCGTTCAGTTTAAAGACAGCCTTAATATTGCTGTATCTTATAATCTCTATGTTTGTCTCTAATGGTAGCCATGTAAGACATAGATCAGACTCTTAATCTAAAGAGGGGACAGGGAATCATTAAGTCTCTTATTCTATCTAATTTTAGACCTTCCTCGGTGTAGAAATCACTGGTAATTTCTAAGTATTTGTCCTTCCTTATTTTCACTGCAAGAACATCGCACGTTTAATTGAATCTTTTAGAAACACTTTTATTGGTAAAAATAACTTCGAGTGTAATCAAGAGATACGCAGGGAAATAAGTATTTTCTAATATTCATGTCTTCTAGTATCTACCATAACAATGATGCAGTCACATGAACATTTTCCAACTACTTCAGCCTAACTTTTAATAATGAAACCTCTCAGCTTTACTCTTTACAGTTGTAGATTTACAGATTTATCTTCTGCCAATTAGAAAGCTTAAAAAAGACACCTCCCTTAGTATGACTCATACACTATGTTTCCATGATGCGCAGTGCTTCGGAGTTGCGCTATCTCCAAATCATGGAAACGGCGTCTTCGCACTGAAGTCACTGCGCACTGATCAGTGCGAAGCCAGTGCAAATTCGCAGCAAGGAAACAGCGACTTCGCAGTGGCTGCGCATAGCTCTCATGCCGTGGAGACGGATTCTTCGAGGGCCATAAACTAGTACAAAGGTTGTCCTGCTAATCTTGTTTTTTTTACTATTCTTCCGATCTTCTTTCTCCTAAATTTAATTAAGGTCTGCATTCACGAGGATGATGAGATGATTACTTTCCTGGACTTTGTTATCGATGCCAACACTTTTCGAAAAATATGTGGCAAGTCCTAAATTAACATTTAAATAATATATTACTTAAAAATAATTATTAAAAATATATTACTATGTAAAAAGTGTGTTAAGGTTTGTAAAACCTTGTGAATGTGCCTTGTAAATAAAAGTATGACGACAGAATCATAAAAAGACTGTTTATGACGTTCGGTATCCGTGATCGATTATATTTCTCCATCAGGCGATTCGATTTATACAATTTCTCTTCTCTGGCTAATTTGCGGTAATTGCTGAAAACCACTGCGCAGCATGGAAACGTACAATCCCCTCGACTTCGGAAGGCGCTGCTTCGCAGTACTGCGCACCATGGAAACATAGTGATAGAGTTCATCACCTATCACTGTATCATTCGTAAAAAACTTATCTAGCATAGAATGACTCGTAGCATATCTAACATATCACTGTATGACCCATATAGCAAATAGCTTATTACTTTTGACTAATTTTTTGTAGCCAGGAGTTTGAGATGCCTCCAGATAGTCTTCAATCTTATGACTTGGGTACAGACAAGACACTATGTGATGTTTGTCTAAAGAAGAGCTCACCAAGACAGAAAGCTATTAGCTATTGTACATACTGCTGTAGGAAGTTCTGCCATGCTCATTTAGACATACGAGTGTTTCCCTATGATATCTTGATATGATATTTTGAATATGATTTGAGCAGTAGTTATGTATGAAGTTGTTAGTATATATTATTCCTTTACATCAAGCTGATATTGGAAACCAGTAGCTTCATTGTACTATGCAACTGCACAAAGGTAAAATATGAAGGTACTATAGGATTACAATAAAAAGCTTCTTGCCAATCCGGAAAAAATTTATGCGTGGCTAAATTATAGGCTGGACTTATTCTTTTCCCAGACTAATGCTGTTTCCTAGAAAGTTTGGGGGTCCTACCACACAAAGTTGTCGTCAGAATAGTCACTTTTAAAATCACTGTCGTCACTTTTAAAATCACGTTCGTAACTTTTAAAATCACTGTCACCTTTTTCAAGTTGGTAACCAAAACAACCTCTTTCTTCGCATTCGTTATTTTAATACAAATATCCATTCTGGTGGCACTGGGTTGCATTGAAAACCTGAAACTTGCTCAGTTTGAACTTCTGCTAACCAAAAGCATGGCTCAACCAGCGACCTTCACAAACTTAATAGTGATGTTTGGGAGAGTTTCTGATTACTCCGCGAAGAGTGACAGCCGTCTTAGATTTTTAGGGCTACATTTCTTGTACTGAAAATAGACCGAGATTGTCTTTAATAATCACTGTCAGTCATAGACTTGGAAACGGATTTGCTGTCAATGTCGTGGCATTACATTGCCGTTTACTTTAATTATTTGGCAGTCTTTAAATGCTGGGCCAGATGCTTCAAACCAAAACTAGTGAAGTTTTGGTTGACAGTGTTGATTTTGGACAAATAATAAGTTAGCAAAGGTACGGCTACACGTAACAAATTTTTCGTTGCTTCTAACCGAAATCACGAAATGATTGAAACACAGAATTATTCTGTGCTAGAATCGTGCTAGTGAGCACGATTCCAGCAGCTTTTGCAATTAGTATAGTCCAAGAGACGTATAATTACACACAATAAAAGTATAAGTGCAATTCAACATAGTACACACGATGCAACTGCTTAGATTGCGTTATTGCATGTATTTATTGTTTGGACGCTGTAGCTACAAATTGTTTATTTTTAATTGTATTTTCTTTCCAGCAGCAAAAGTTTTGTGGTAAAAATGTTGCAATCTTTAACGCAATCAAGTCGGTTGCATCGTATTTACTATCGTGAATTTTTTCAATATTTTTCTTGCGTGTCGCATTTTGTTCTCGGACTACATATATCTTAAACTTTGCTAGGGTCGTGCTCGCTAACCAACAATAGCGCAACTTTAACAGTTATATCGTGTGTTCTATGTTGAATTGCTTTCGTACTTTTATTGTGTGTCGCGATACATGTCTTGGACTATACTAATTGTTAAATCTGCTAGAATCGTGCGCTAATAATTTGTTTAATCTTTTAAAAGCGTTTTGTTGACGAACTCGGTGGGCATGCACAGCTCAAATAATTCTGTGAATTTCGACCGTTAATTCTGCGTTTTTCGTGATTTCGGTCAGAACTCCGAACCAACGAAAAATTTGTTACGTGTAGCCGTACCTTTAGTAATCCTACTTACGCAATTATCGTCACCTACATTGATAAATGGTCGTCTCGTCTGTCACTTTTTAAATATCCCTGTCGTCGGGTCGTCAGAATCGTCACAAAACATGGGAGGACCCCCAAGTTTCAAAGCTGGATATGTAGGTAGTTATCTTTATTACTTTAAAATTTCAACCATTGCGATTTTGGTCTATTGTGGGTTTCATGGCTATTTAAGGTTCTAGATTATTCAAACAATGATAAATTATGTTGTAAAGCCGTAATTGTTTTATTGTTTTGAAATAATGACTTACTGAGTCAGTGTGATGTACGGCTAGTCGACATACTTTATTCTGTCTAATTAATCATTGAGTGTTGGTTAATTAATAACTAGCTGTGACTCATAATCGCTGAACTTTGGTAAAACCAACCTGATAGGAGGCAGTTCAAAACTAACTTTATTATTGTCACATATATATCATACTGTTAACTTGTTCTGGAATATTCTGAATTAGACATAGCCAGATATTAGCCAAAATTGGCAGGATTCTTTGGGCTTTGATACTTTAGTCCCATGATGATGCACCTGATGACCACCGCAAGATAACAGTACTTGAGTACTTGGCTCAACAGCAAAAAGCTAAAGTCAGCAGCTGCCCAAAGCATAAAGACCAACAATATATTCTTGGATGTGGAGTCTGTTATGTTCTCAGCTGCCTGAAGTGTGTTCCTGACTTGCCAATCTGTAACACTGGTATGTAGACTTATTGTAGGTGTGTGTAGGTCTCTAAATGTTATTAGATTTGTTAGATACAATATATTAGATCTAGTATGATATCGGTTTTCTTAGAACACCAAATAATTGTCTGTGGTTTTAGCTGTTGTGTATTCACTCACCACCACTTCACTCTCCTCTAGCAGGAAGAAGAATGCTCTCTTATACACTCTTCTCCATAGTTATTTAGCTATTCCTTAGCTTTATCAATAAGCTGAAAAAGCTACATGATCCTGCAAGCCTGTATGAGAGGTTTTGCCTCCCAAAGCCTATGTGGCTCCCTTAGCCTAAGTTCACGTAACATAGTCAAGCACGCAAGAGACGCTTGCATATACAACAGTAGCAAGTTTATTGTCTCCTTGTTTGCAAATAATGTAAACGACGCATAAACAAGCATATAAATGTTTTCACTATTTACTAAAGTGGCTATATGTCATGTATGATTGGTATATGCGAAGTTATTTTCTTGATTTAGGTTCTACACATTCTCTGCTTCCATTAGAGGACCTGGCATCAGCCCTTCTTACAGGCACGATATCTGCCGAGAGTTCAGCTAGAGATGAGCAGTTTGAGGCGCTGTTCAAACGAATATCTAAGATGGTCTCTGAATATGACAGTCAGACTGAAGATATGCTAAAGATGATTCATAAGAAGAGAGATGAGCAGGTTGGTGAATTAGCTCAGTCTATGTTTGTGTTTAATTATTTTCTGCACCTTTTGATTTGCATTTTCAACTCACTTGTTTCCTATTTTATACATCAATAAAAGAGTAGGGAGAGATATAGAATCATTTGTAATTAAAATTTGGTTCAATCAAGAAGTCTTATTAGGACATATTCTCTATTTCAGAAGAACAACAGCTAGCTGAAGTAAAGTTGACTCACATTGTATATCTAAAATATTTCCTCTCATGGCGTATGCTGACCTTGAAATTTATGTTGGTAGATTTGCACTCGAACTAAAGATTGAAAGTTTTGAAGAATCCCCCTTAACTCACATCTTTGCTGCTGTCAAAAGGAAAAACCTCGACTTTACCTTTTCAGCAAATGACCATACAATAACAGTAGCAGTATTGGTTTGTATCGACAAATTTTCTCATTTTCATTTCGGTTTTACTTAGCTTATGGTTCATGTCTATGGTAATTCTACAATGTTATAGGGAACGCATACTTTTATTAGCATCTCAAAGTGTTTTTTTGTTTTTATAGAAAGCATTAGGCAAATTGGAAATAATAAAAACGTTTCGTTCTGTCTAATATAAAACAAAGTAAAAACTGTATCCTTAACATACATAAAATCATAATGTCTGCCTAACTTTCTGTTTAATATTTGGTTAAAATATAGTTTTTGATGAGACTCATGCCTGTGACATTCAGTATGATATATTGATATTCTGACGCCTGCACTGATCAATCATTTTTAAGCATTTCTGAAAGATTGTACCTATTCCCTGAACTTTTTAGGCACACAATCTCACACAGTAAATTAAATATTGTATATAGCCATAAAAATAACGGCATGCACTGTTTACTCTCTAATTTTGGTCTAACTGTAATTATAGCATCACAATTATACATTCAATTTTGACGCTATAATTGCAACAACATTATTATAATTCATACCGTGTTTGATAATTCGTGCCAACTTGCTACTTTACGACATGTGAAAGGTTGTATGTAGCTTGAAATAAAAACTTTACATAAATTTGTCAGGGATAGTGGAATTTACATTATAGGAGGTACACTTTATGGGAGTGTCTGTTGTAGCTGCTGAATGGGCCAGCAATGATGACCAATGTCAACATACTTCATTGAGTAGGTTGGGGTGACTAAGGTATATTTAATTTGTTGAGTAAATCAACACCTATACATTTGCTGAATTATGCACAGGTGTATTAATATAAATTGTTTGTGTAATTTGTCACTTAGAATCATCTACAGCTCTAACATAAAGATAATATAGAAAATGGTGGAGACCACTATGCATATGGTTGGTATTATCAAGGTGGCTGTAACAATAATGCATCAAATTATTACACAGGATATTATAAGATTTAGGGTTCTGCATGTAACTACAGCGATGACATCATCCATTTAATAGTGGTGTCATTATTATTATTATTATTATTATTATAATAGTGAGTAGAAAGCAAATAAATTTTATTCAGATTAATACAAACTCAATATACCTTTGAACTGCTTGAACAGAAAGTGAGTTTACAACTTTATATATATATATATATATAGAAAAACATTTTGGTGTACCGTTTACATTCATTTTTTTTGTATCAGATTTGACCATGACTGTAGATAAACTCACTGAAGGAGCAGTATGATGAAATAGAGAAGAAGGTGCTTGAGAACAGACAGAAGTCTAAAGTACAGATGACTGATTTTCTGGAGGATGTTGTTCTTGACAAGTGGAAAAGTCTCAGAAACCACAGAGAAATGTTGGAGACTAAAATCCAACATTCTCCACCAGTAAGTAAATAGGTGAATATCTATAGTAGAACATCAGAGTAGTAGTGGACTCCTTATAGAGATGTATCTAATACTGAAGTTGTAAATGAAAGGTCATGACATCATACCATTCTCTATATAAGTATTATAACTTATAACATGGCTAGTAACTTAATTTATATATATGTATCAATTTCATGCTATGTTAAATTCACAGCTATGTTATAAGTATTATTACTTATAATATAGCTGTGAACTTCATTTAGCTTAGTTGGAACTTCATTAGATAGTTACCATGAGTTTAAATACTCCTCTAAATGAAATTTTTGCCTGATGACGCCAACAGTAATACTTTTTAAAATCATATGACAAGGATTCATTTGTGTATTAATTATTATTCCTTTTTGGGTTTTTATAATTTTCTCCAAAGCTGTTTTTCGCCATTACAATTTATTTATTCATTATTCTAAAATGTTCTGTTTTAATTTCAAATGTCCTGTTACGCCTGTTATTTCTGGTTTGGGTAAATCTGCCAAAGCTAAATGCTTATCGTTTAGGCGACTGTATTCTCTGGATCAGGAAATGCCTCTACATTTTTTTTTCATTCGGTCAGACAAAGTATAGTACATCAAAGTTTAACCTATTGTTATGTCATAGAACTGTTGTCTGAGCTGGAGGGGCCAACTCTGTGAGCACCAGCATAGTCAGACAAAATCTTCTTATTAGGGCAAGAGTGGCGGCTTTCAGAAAGCTGAGGGGACTGGGAGCTATCATGAACAAAAGGGGTGGAGCCTATTGAAGAATGACATACTGTAACACCTCTAATTCAATGCCATGGCGCTCTATTTTTCAACCCTTCTCTCGGAGTGGCCGTCAAATAGAGGTGGCATTCGATTAGACGTTTTACGGGATACATAGAAATTATTTAAAGTTTGAGTAGTCTTAATGCATCCAGTATGCTTGTTTCTGCTTCAACTTATAAATATATTATATTAAATAAACACTTGGTTTGTTGGACTAACTGATACATTCTGTGGAGAGTAAAGGGCTGATGAAGTCCTTTACAATATTACTTTTACGTTTGTATCAAGAGGTACTAGTATCGTTCATCAAAACTTTAAGTACAACGAGCTTTCTCAGTAACTTTTTATACAAACACTTCCATGAACTCTCTTTGTATTTTTTAATTCATTTGAACTACGGGTCGACATGTTTTTCATGAAATGAAATTTAAAAGTTACAATTTTATATGTCGTATGAGTTAAATAAAATAATTTTTTACACAAATAAGTTTTTATTATCGTTTACACTGTTTACATTTTGTACTTGTAGAAAAATATTTAGTAAATACTCCCGTTTAATAGGCTACAAAATATTATATTATAACAGCATTGAATATGTTAATGTTTTTAAATGATCAAGAAAAATCAGCCAAGTTCAATAAAATCAACACAAAGTAGATATGTTCCAAGAACAAACCGTTTAACTTTTTTAATATATTCGTAAGCTAAGCTAACTAGCTAGAAACCTGAAGAATGTATTCTCTGCTATAAGCCACATTTCTAGCTTTGTTACAATAGCTTATGCACATGCTGATGGTCTATGTCGAGGTTATACCATTTTTTATCCCACAAACATATAGGATGACATCGTGAGAGGGTTCAAAGAGCTGAAAAAACAAATGGACCAATTTATTGAGGAAGAGTTGCCTAGACTGGAAGTGGGAGGACAACTCCAATTAAAGCGAACAAGTATGCTAAAAGAATAAAAGTAAATGATGACACTTGTAGTCTTAGAGTAAAATTGTTATATGTAGAAGTAAAGAAGCTATCTTTGGTAATTGCTTTGAAGGTGCATTGTGTTCAAAGATATGTTAGCTATATCAGAGCTGTATAGTTTCACAGAGTCCAAAGACCAAAGAAGCGTATATGGGAGCTCGCTCAATTCCAAACAAACAGGCCGCGCCTACTATTTTTATATAGTTTATAATGGAGAGGCCGTAACAAAAACCAACAAAATCTATTCCCATTGGCAGTTGCTTTAAAGTTGATTGTTGTATTATGAACCATTTGAAAGAAAACAAAGTTTCCTACAAAAAGCTAATAATAACGTTGTTGTAAAAGAGTAAAGTAAATGCAAAAAAATAGCGGCATTGAGAACGAGGTACGGATGTTCCATTAGATATCAGCATGTCGATCGGGTTTGTTTGGAATCAGACATTTTTGTTTTCGGTTTGGTCGCAAAACTTTGTTAAGCTATATTACTCTGACAGTACAGAGCTGTATAACTTCACAAAGTTTTGTGGCTAACGGAAGCGTATATCGGAACTTCCATGATTCCGAACAAACAAGACATGCCTACTATTTTTTATATAAGCTATAATAGAGAGGCTCCCGACACTAACCAGCAAAAATTACCCCATTGGCATTCGCTCTGAAATGGATGGTATTATACATCATTTGAACAACATTAGGCTGTAATAGAACTATCTCTTAACCTTAAATGAATAAAAAATCGCCCGTGCTGACCCGGCCCGACTCGATCTTGGCCCTCAGTGCTGACCCTGAGTCTTGCTCGACCCTGCATTCCTTGGTCTCGTTCCAGCTCTAATTATACACCATTTGAACGAGGACAAAATTTGCTACAAGAAACTACAAATAGTTTTTGTATAAAAATATAGTGAAGGCAAAAAGTGAGATATTGAGAGCGAGTTAAAAATATTCCATTACAGATCAGTATGTCGGTCGGTGTTGTTAGGAAACAAGCGTTTCTGTTTTCGTTTGTGTCTGGGACTCTGTGAAAATATACGGCTCTGAGCTATACATGCTCAATATAACAAGTCAAATTACGCAGCAAATCGTGCAGGCGTTAAAAGTAGGAAACGGGTTGAGCCAACAACAATAGCTACTGGAAGAAAATCAGCAATTGACCTATTCACATATTTGCATTAACTAAATAGGAATATACGATTTATGTTAAAAATAAGTGTAGAGTAAAATAGGTGATATTTTCCCTCTCCATCTTTTAATAATTAACTAATCTTACAATTTATACTATATTTGCCTGTAAATTAACAGAAATGATAAACACAATCACAATGCAGAGATATGCATTCTCTACTCTCAGGCTAGGATAATACATAAATACATATTGTTACAATATCTTTATGTGGATAGCTAATAGAAATTGTACAGTCTCTACATACAAGCTTTACTCTTAGGCTAAAATAAGTTAGAGACACTGTTAAAAGTTTTTTGTGCGCTGAGCTAGTAATTGTTAGCCAGTCTCTAGATGCATGATCTGCTCTGAGGCTAAAATATCATAGAAACACTGTTAGAGTATCTTGATGTATATAACTTGCATTTTGTCACTCCACAACTTTTAGCTCCTCTAAATTTTAGTCAGTTATTAAAATAATCTGTATTTTCATTATTATTATTTTCATATCAAACAATTTAATAGGTTAAACTTTTTTATGTCTCTCGTCGATGATTTGAGCCTATGAGTAATCAAGTTTTAATTATTTCAATTAAATGAGTGATTAAGTAACCTTTATTTTCTCTTTTCTAGGATGTTGTACTGTGCTGCCAAAATATAAATATTTTATTACACCTAATAAGCATGTCATTATGTTATTATATTATTAATGTTTTAGGTGAAAAGCGTGAGATTGAGTTGAAGATTGTTTCAGCTGATGACATAGTAGTTAACAGTAACCAGCCCTCTGTAGTTCCTCAAAAACCACAACTTCCTTTATCCCCTCCTCCAAAGTCTATAACTCTACTCAAATCCATAAAGCTACCAACATGGCCTATATCAATATGTCAGCATGAAGGAGTTACATATGTAGGATTGTTTAATGGTACAGTCAGTAGAATTGATAGCAACTACAAGCTGCATGACTCATTCATCTCTACTTCTGGTCCTGTCGAGTCCATCAGTCTCCATGAGAACAGACTATACATATTGTCTTATAGTGAGCCTCGCACAGTAGGTGTCTATGACCTGTCAGGGCAAGTAATCACAACCTGGCAGCACCCTTGTCATGGCAGTTACTGTAGCATGTTGACTGTAGCAGCAGGTAATGTAGTGGTTGCTGATCCTCCTAACAAGAGACTAACTATTTATTCTCTCACTGGTAAGACTCTGCGTAACATCAGCTGCCTCCTTTTGAGTAATAACGAGGTCTCGATATGCGCTGGACATGGTGATGATGTCATCATATCTGACTACGGTACAAAGAAAGTCTTCAGATTTAACATCACCACTGGGAATGTCATGTGGACTTTCACCCATCCTGATTGTCCACAAGGTCTGGTGCGCTATGGAGACTACATACTGGTAGCTGCATACAACAACAATATCATCTACACACTCAACTATGCTACAGGTAAGTTGTATGTATGAGGTGCTGGTTAGTAACATTCATTGAGAGTTTCGTGTTGGCTTCAATAATACAAAATGGTTATTAAGTTGTTCTGTCAGGATCAGTTCCTTTGAAGTATTTGATAATTTAGTAAAGAGAGTAATTTAGAGATTTTTTCGCGAAAACTGATTAAAAATTTAGAAAATTATTAGCAATTCAGTTACAACTAATTTTAAATACATCATCACTTCATTTATGATATCTAAAATTAAATTAAATTATGTTATAAACTTACACAACTTGAGTAAAATATCATGGAGATAGTTCCTTTGGTTCTTCTCCATTGTAAAAGACATGGAAAGTAGTTGATTGTTTATAACTAGTTCACAGGCAATCCCATATGTTAGATATTCAATGTATAATTTCCTATCTGTAAATTAATCTTATGCTACATATAGGTTTGTACAAGTAAACAAAAAAATGTGACAACTTTCTTCTAGTAAATTTGGCAAGCGTCCAAATGAAAGTCTTATCAAATATTTTATAGAGCAAGCAGGCCAGGGCCCAGGTACCAGCTTGTTGCTTAAAGGTGGACTTGCAACAAAGTTCACATTACAGTTATTTGATATGAAAAGATTCACTATGTCTTTCTCTGTTGTGTTGTAGGTGCAAAATATGTGGAAATGTGATTACAAGCTCTTAAAAGCTCAAAAACGAACAGTTAATCGCAGCCACACGAGACCGCCGTAGTTTGGATTCTCTTTCAAAAACGGCTCAAATATGACGTAGCTGTGGTAGATGGTTTCTGTTTACACTTTCATGTAACCTTATTCGTCGAAATATTTTCACAAATATACTTCACGCATTCAATAGAGCCATGTCTATTGTTCTTACGCGTCTGTTTTCGTCATTGTAATGCTGTCATTTTTAACAGGGATATCTTAAAACTTACCATAAAAATTCCTTTTATTTATTTAGCTTAGCTTGAAGGAGTACATATTAATGTCTGACAATCATGACGAGCCTGTTGGTCACTCGTGATAATCAAAATGTGTTGTAGAAATTATTTGCGAAGTATTGAGTCACATGATCAGATTATGACTTGCCGATTAGACCTAACCGAAACAAAGCTGTAAAGTAGCGAGCATCTATATTTGATATGGGGTCTTCGGTAAAACCCGAAGTGTTTGTCATAAACTAGTGCTATGATAAGTTTTATATTGAGCTTTTTATTGGCTTTCAATTCATGTGAGAACATCGCATGTCAAGACATGCGATGTTCTCGTTTTAGCAAAGTGGAAACAAATTTGTTTGCTATGACTTATAACATTATAACATTATAATTATTAATTAGAATTGCATTATCTTTTTAATAAAAGCATGGTCCTGTTCTCTGTGGAATAATTATCCATGCAAGTATACAAGCATATAACAAGTGTAGACGTGATGATTGTACAGTAATAATAATCAAGATATTCATATACTTTTATTACGGGTGAGAAAGTAACAGAGATGAGAGCTGATGATACTAGTGGTTTCTACATCTCTATCTATAGCTTGAGTGTCACTGATAACACCTTGGTTGTACCTCAGTATAGGACTCGCAAGCTGCTCTTCTATAAACTGAGTGAGAAATAAGGACCACATTCTTATTAATCATCATATAACAATATTAATGATCAGGTTTCATCAAGACTGACTACTCTACAGTGAAGTTATACTAACAGTATCATTATTATTATCATCATATTTTATCTTCTATCAACTTTCTTAGCTAAATGGCTGCATGAATGTATGATTTTTTTGAAACTGATTATTTAGATGTAATGTTAAGGTGGGCAGAACATACTACTTGTTTGGTTTTATATCACGATATTTCTTTCTAAAGTATTATATTTCTGCTCCAACCTTAAATACACATTTTTACATAAAGTTAATATACTTTCGTGATCATCAAATTATATTTAAACAGTGAGGCTGATAAACATATTCTGTTATAAGGATGATTTTAATAAGATTCCTGTATGGTGATTAATACCCATTTTTATTTATGTTTTGTTGCATCTTGCTAAATAATATTTGATGTGTAATTTTAATAGATGACAATTACTATGGACAGAAGTTGACATCGCTATTGGGCATGAGCATGGAAATGAACGCGAACAGGAAATTGAGGACTAACTTTGTCAAAAAGTTTTTTTCCTATAATGTAACCACAGCATTTTAGTTAGACCGCCACAAAATAGCTTCTTCACTCAGAACTTAGGCTATCTCATAATTAAATATTAACATATTCAATCAGCATAAGCCTAAGTTTTGCTTTACTTAACTCAGCATGAATATTTTGAGAGAGCAGACAATTCCAAGTAATAAAAGCTGCCCAATCACCCTGACAACCACGTCGGTTACAGAGAATTGCCTGGCTAACACAAAAGCAAACAAAGAGAAGACAATATCTGTAAGAACTCTGAGTGTACACAACTTGCTTGATGTAAGCTAGAATATCAAGTTAATTTGACTAGCAAAAAGTCTTTGGTCAATTGTTGTTCAATTCAGTAACTGACGCTGTCGTTTATTGGTGGTCTTTACATTTTCTTTGATAGTCAAATAGGAAAAAATTTAAATATTTTTCGGGTTAAAGTCAAACTAAAAATAGTTGTCGGAGAATTACCGCTTGAATGTCGCTACATGGGAGATAGTTTGAACGGAGGATGTTTTTAGTATGTGTAAATGTGACTGAGGTGCCTTGTCTCTAGTTCCAAACTATCTGGCAGTTATTTTTGTTACTTTTATATCTTTACATATAATAGGAGGCATTATCTCATTCTAACTCAATAAGTTCATACACATTTGCCCGCAAATATGTATACATACACAAGCATGCGCATACATATGCCCAATCACACACACAATCACATGCATGAGTACGCACACGCATGCAAATGCGCACACACACTCATATGCACACATGAACAGTCTCAGGTTCATTGACACAATCACTCACATGTATTACATACTTTTACGATTAAATTCAAATGCATATACAAAGCTTTAAATAAACTGATGTTTTATTTGGTATTTTCAAATTGGAATTTAAGTTCTCATCCAAAGGCTTAAATGAACAAAGCAAACATGTTATTTTATTTTTCCAACGGTAATGCAACTGGGAATCATATTTGTTGTCTATACATTATGCTTCAGACTAAGTTCCCTGAGTCTGTATAGATTTCATCTGATAAACAACCCCTACCCTAAGTCTACTATAACTATCAGCTATCCTTAAGTTTTAGATATTTTATTTTGATTCTTAACATGTCTCTGTAGGTATATCCATATCTACTGAAGTGAAATCAACAGGATCGATCTCTTGTTCAAGTCTTGGAGCAGTAAATAGAACTAGAGAGTGTTTTTTTCTCTTTAGCCATCTAATAAAACTATGATATACCTACACACATACACATGAAGATATGGAGTCCTGTAATCCTATTAAGGACTGAATTGCACTGTTGGTAGAATGTCAGAGTAACTCTGTCAGCAAGGGATTTTATGATTACTCCCACTGTAAAGTTCTGCTGTCTGTTAAATTTCCTAATTTGATGGTGCACTGCAATATCTAGTCACCCTTTGTGATTCACTGTTCCTGCCCAGAGCAATGCCAGTTGATCTGTTGATCTTGGGTGGTCTAATGGTCTTGTGTGGTCTGTCTGACTTGTCACAGTGCCATACGTTTGATTAGGTGTCATTGTTTTATCAGCCTTTGAGCCAACAACATGTAGTTTTTAAGCCTCATTTTTTGATGCTGATACTTTCTTCTATCTGTATTAAGTTTCATCATTACACCAATATCTATCGCATACACATATAATCAAGAGTTAAACAGAAGGAGAATCACATACTATTTAGCAATCTCCTGGATGTGTTATTAAGGTAAATATTATATCTTTCATTTTATGTGTTTTATTTTATGTTTCTAAATGGCTTTGTAGATGACTACCTGTATAATTAGCATACTTTCAATAACCTTTATCAACAATCGAGTTATTGTTTTATTGTAGTTTCACGGTGTTGACAAGCATATATAATAAACTTTTAATAGAATATACACTATGCCTCATCACCCGTATGTGACAATATAACTACGAACCAGCGGATTCGCTACACCCACCATCATGAAGTTCTTAACGAATACGGTTCTGAAAGAAAAACATTCATATTTACAGGTTAGAGAGGCATAAAATATCATCTAACATCCATCATCTCTACTAATCAGCCAATATATGTAGTCTATGAATAATAGTGCAAGTTGTTATTCATTGTGTGTTATCAACTTCTGACAACTTTTCAACAAATGAGTGTTTTGCCACTTTATGTTATTCAACTTTCTTTGATTCTAAAATGGGACCATAAAGGAAAATTAGATACCACTGCATTCTTATGTGTTCCGAATATTACATCATGCTTCAACTACTATCAATAGCCTAAGATCATATAGGTTTTACCTACATGTAGATGTTACAACTCTATAAGTATTCTTGCTACTTGTTTTGTGTTACAGTAAGTATAGGTTATGAAATCAGTGGTGGTGTTATTTAAATTTTAAAAAGAATTTGCACAGACCTATCTTAAAAATAACCTCCAGATTACCACAATCAAGTAAATATAAAAATATTTTTTTTACTGATTCTACATTTTTGATTTGTAAAACAAATGGAATAATTGTTTAAGACAATAAAAAGGTAAAACTTTATATGAAAGTGGCTAACATAAATGTTATTATTTGGTCCCTTGAAGTTTAGCAAAGTACTTACAATGTTTTCTCAAAGTACAATCAAAGACTGATTGTTTATTGGATCAATAACAAAAATTATGAAAATATAATATGTAATGTATTTTATTGTGACCTTTGACCTTTGACCACCTGATCTGCTCTAAGCCAATTTAATTCAGAGGAAAACAAATACATATATATAGAATAAAAAATTATGTTAGTTTTTTTAGTTAAATTATAAAAAATAAGTTGTGAATGCAGAAGAACAACTGTGATATGCAGAGATTGTCTTATCCTGCAAGTTTGCATGATTTAATCTACTATTTCTTAATTCTCACATATTATTAATAGATTTAGTATTATGGCTAGCGTAGAAGGATTAACTCATTCTTGATATTTTGTCAAGGTTGTCAGTGTATTACCTGTTATTTTTAGCACTCAAAAGCACCTGCTTGACATGTCAATCAATGAGCCAACTATTTTCTTCTTGGCTTATTAAATAAATCACTTCATCATCTCATTTGGTTTTTCCCAATTCAAATAACGCATTTAAGGCAAATGATTAAAGTTGAAAATAAAACAGGTAAGAAAGATGGTTAAAAAATTCACCACGTTTCATTCTCTGCCAGCTTATTTTTCTATTTTTTCAATTTATACAAAACCACTTGGTTCAGAGGAATTTACTAAAATCAACAATGTTGTAAAGAGTAGCTGCAGGGATGATTGAATCCCATTCATAGTATCCCTTCAAAAGACAAGGAGTACCACATGTAACAACCTTAAAATTGTTACGTATGTCAAAGAAAACTGGATAAATTTAAACTAATTAGCGCAACTATAGTTCAAGTAATTTGCTTTGAATCACATATTAGTTATTCTTAAACTCGCCTTATTGCAAGTTTTTATTGATTTGAAAACAGATTATTGTCTTGTGAACTAGTAATGTAAGATCGCAGTCTGCTATGAATATAAATGTTGGGTTTTAGGTGTTACGCAAACAACATCAGAAAAATCGTAGAAAAGAGCCGACAATTGGTATACTTTTCTAAACATATTGTGACATGCTACACATGACTAAAGACGACCAGTCATCTGAGCCTTGATCTGAGAATACCCTTGTTAGCTGCTATATGTACCTTGGTAGCCTCATGGTAAATTCTAATTCTTACATATCTGGAAGTGATAGTTTTAACTAGCATCTCAGGGACGAGCTTGATTTTCATGGTCTTATTTTTCCAGTTCATTGGGCTTTTTGTAAGCTTGTTAGCAAGTCTTAGCCCGATATATTTCTGGAGTTTATGAAGGTTTTCAATGTAGGTATACATCACTTTCTGGAGATGTATACCCGCATTGCCTTTAGTCTAAATCACCTTCTGGAGATTTAAATCTCCGCAACGTGCCCAGCGAATTCCTCGCTAACTTTAGCATGTGTACCCAGTCCAATATAACATACACTTTGTGGTCCATCATGGGTGTGGAAAAAATGGCTTTTATGGTATTTCGGCACCTAGTTTTTTTCATAATGGTGATGTTTGCTTGTTCGCCATCACAAGTTATGTTTATAATCCTGATTACATGTTCGGCGGTAAGGCGTAGGCACTGCTGTATCAGTTGAGACAGTAAATCACTGTCAATCTTGTCTACATAGAACTAGCCAATTGGATTTCGTACACGGCCCATCACTGGAACGAGAAGAATTACTAGTGACTCGCTAAATAACTTAGTTTTTTCTATAATGGTAACATGGCTCTGTACAGAGTCGGTTGACTTCTCCAGACTAAGCTTCTTTCAGATACCAATAATATCTATCACAATACTGTATACGTTCATTGCACATGTCTTATTACTGATGATTTCAATGACATTTGTTAAAAAACCAAGATCACATTCTACAGACTCGAGCCAACGTCTCAGAGTTCGTTGATTAGGAAGTTCGAACAACGTTCTAAGATAGGCATATGCTTTTGGAGAATAGTAGAACATGATGACAGTAAACTCTTTGATTTTTGGACTTTAGACCATTTTGGTTTTTGTATTTTCATTTTTGGCTTCATTTTCTACTAGCTCTTTCAGGCAACCATCTATCAACTATCCAGTCTATCAACTTTACGTCAGTCTATGTGTTTTTCTTCTGATGGAAAGGTGTAAAAATGAGTTTACTGTCTTTTGCTGGAGTATTAGAACACCCAAATGTACAGCAAAAACTTCTACCCCTCGCGCCCTGCAAAATAATCAGTAAATAATCAGCATTCTTATGAGACCATCATAAAAAAAGAATATTTTTGCTTTGGTTTAGCTACACTTTTGTGGTGATAGCACAGCCATCTCCATACTCATTTACTAGCCTATGTCCACCTGCCATGTTGATGAAAAAGTTCTTGAAATGGGCAACACTTTGTCTACTTCGCGCTTGGCACCTCTTTGCGCGAAACAACCTTTGAAATATTAGTGCCAGCAATGAACTTTAGGAAAACATTTTGGAAAAACCATTATTTGGATGCATATTTAAAAAAAATCCGCAAGTTTTCTTGCTCTATATATCTAGATGCCTATCACAATCACACTTGTAAACAATTGGAGTAAATTTTACCTTCAAATCATTTCTAGTGCTCTTAGATGCTCCACTCTTCTTTGCTTCATACTCAAAACCATGACCTGGACTAGGCAAAACGACAAAGCAATGACATTGTGTCGCGAATAATGTGACTATATAAGTAGGACACAATAGTGAGCTGTGATTCATTAGATTGCCCAGTCTAGTATAGTTAATAGGTCTATGTTTTAGCCTCAGTTGTATTTCATGAACTTTAATCTTCAAACTTCTATGCGTTCAGGTCACCTTAAACATTAACAGCAACAATATAAATGAAATAATGAAAAAAACTGATATTTTATAAAATCGGTAAAAGTTTTATAAAAGCAGAAAGTAAATGTGTTTTGATGAAGTCGACTAAAAAGTTTTTGTAGGTTAATATTGTAATGACTTGCTATTGACATGTAATAAATGATTGGGGTGCAGCTGATGAATTATATGTTACTAATTATAATTTTACAGATTGCTCTGAGTTTCAATATGAACGTACGCTCAATGGATATGATGCTATTGCAGGTTTATAGAAGTTTTTAAATCATACATTTTTTTATGGTTTTATCACGAAGAACTATGAAACAATATTGTTTGTATTTAGCGACAGCTGCAGTGTTTTGTTATAATTTTTTTATCGGGATGTGATCTCCTTGGTGTTCAGCCTGACACTATAAGATACATGTATGTTTCAGTTAGCTAGATTAAAGTTTGCCATATAATTATTATCTGTTGTTTTTAGATTTCCTGACAATCTCTTACAGTACATGATATTACTGAAATATTAGTATAACATAATATGAACATAAACTTCGATAAGCATTTTAAAAATTATTTTTTATTTTAAAGCATATTAACAAACAGATCACATTAAACATAAAAAAAACATTACAAATTACAAAAAATACTGATATTTGATGAAAGCTGCAAAAAACTTTTGGAACATGCCCAAATTTAATTTAATAGAACCCGTTTCTGTCTGAACCACATGTTGTGGAAAAAATGTTGCATTCTAGGGCATTTAAGTTGCTGACGTTCAGCATCACCCTGACACTCTAACATCTGCACGAATCAGCCACCATATGTAGCCTAGAAATAACAGTACAGGTTGTTAATAATATCTTACAAGGCACTAGACTGTCATGATATTTGTATATTATTATATACTATTACTAACCGGTAATTAAAAAGTCTTTGCACGACATACTCATTTTGTTTAACTTGTTCAATATTTACCATTTAACCTTTGACACTTGTCTCTGATGTTACATAAAATTCAATATATAACTTTAATGTAGCATTTTACATTAAAGTATTATTATATACCAGACTACATTGTGGTATAATACATTGTAATGCACTATGGTATGATAATACATAATATATTATAATATAATGCTACAGTATATGTTGTTTTGTTTTACTTAATTTTGTAATCTCACTAGCTGTACTACCCGGTGTTTTCCGGGTTTCAAAAAGCAGCTTTTAAACAATGAGAGGTAATAAGAGTTGCCTGACACTTGCTATTATCCTATCACATTGCCAATGGAAAATTTGGGTAAGCTTACTTATAAGAGCTACCCTTATGACAATGAGCAATCATTTTGCGTCGTGACTTAATGCCGTAGCCTATTGCCGCTATTTGCCTAATGCACTTTTTGTCTATCCTGAACATCTTCTGTAAGCAGTTAATAAACTAGAGTTGTATTTTCCTACAAAACCTCAAATATAAAAAGACAAGTACAAAAATAATATAATATTACTAAAAAAATATTTTATTACCTTCTTTCTAAATACTGTATACACTACAAAATTATTACAACTATGACAAAACTATTTATACTCAGCTAATAAAATTAGCCAGAAAGTTTGGTTTATATGTTAGTTCTACTTGGGAATTATCTACTCTCTGGGAACATTGCATAAGCATAAGTAAATTGTTGATATAAGATAAACCTAATAAAGTTATTTATGATAGGGGTTCAAACTAATTCTACCTTTTTTCTTTACACAAAAGTAGAACCAAATAAGGGGCTCAAAGTACGTTCTACTCTACTACTTGACTATGAGTGAAGGTCATATGACGGTTAAAATGTTGTTTGACTGGCAGATGCCATAAGGTATGAAGAGTGTCACTGTAAGTTCAGAGTGACAGTAACAGCCAGCTTAAAGTAAATCATGTCCTCAGCAGTTGGAGTGGACCTGCGTCCATTATAGCTTGCGTTGCTGACTCCCTGGCAACGTTGAGGCCCTCTTTTTGATTGTAACTTTATGCTGCCAGTTGGTAGGTTATATCACATGTTCGTTACATGAATTTTATTTTCGTGAAAGCATCTGGACGGGAATAACAAAACTTCTTTTGTTAAAACAGTTTTTCAGTCACCTCAAGTTTAAAAACAACAATATTAAACAATTCCAGGTTTACATGAATAAAATCTGACATCGGAAGAAGATATAATTTGCAAAAACCACTTGTTCACAGATTTTCAGAGCAAGTTAGCTAAAAACACAGCTAAAATATTTTTAACTTGGTAGAATTACAACACAACTGCATGGTAAGTTTCTTGTTTTGCACACCAAAGCCATTAATTTGAAATTATAACATATGACCCGAATGTACGGGTCATACATGTGTGTTTGAAATGTGATGTCAATTACTGACCCAGATATCATGTTATTTGTCAGCTTACTGCTCCACCTTATCCCAACACCTGCTAGCTAACAATAATACATTCAAGCAAAAAATGACTGTTTTGCTGCCTTTTTTATGTGATTCAACTTGCTTTGAATATAAAATGAGATCATAGAGAGAAAATAGAAACAACTGCAACATTATGGCTTTTGTATATTACATCATACTTTGACTACTATCAATAGCCTGGGAACCTATGGCTTTTACGTACGTGTAACTGCTCCATAATTATTCTTTGCTACTTGTTTTGTGTAAGTGTAATTTATAAAATCAGCAGTGATGTTATATTAATCTGAATAAAAACTTTTAAATCTCTACTTTAAAAAGAACACCTGCTGGTTAATAATACCCCTACATTAAAGTAAATATAAAAATTAGTGCTTTTCCAGACTCTAATTTTTTTATGCCAAAAAAGGTTTAAAATGATAAATATAAAAAATGTGATATACAAGTAGCTTCCATAAATTTTATTTTCAGGTATTTATTAAATTTACCAGAGTAATTAAAAGTGTTTTCAAATGAATGATCAAACCATAAACAAATGAAGACATATACTACACTGACCTTTAAAGTGACCTTTGATAAACTGATCAGCGTTAAAAGGCCTGAAATATAGAATTTTGAAAAATTTATGGACTTAAAAATAAACTTGAAAATAGAACTTAAACGACAAATTATTCAAACTTTTTATTTGTAAAATTATAAGATAACGGGAAAGAACCACTGTTATATGCTGAAATTTTCTTCTCTTGCAGGTTTACACAGTCTACTCCAAGACTCCTAAGACCTCACATATTATTAATATATTTAGTATGTGACCAGCATAAAAAGTTCAGCTCATTTTTGAAACTCTGTCAAGGTTTTCAGTGCTTTACCTGCTATTTCTAGCAGCTAAAATCATCTGCCTAACACGTCAATCAACCTGCTTACTCATTTCCTCATTGGCTTATTAAAAAAAATGACATGATCATCTTTTTTGGCTTGTCTTAATTAAAATAAAGCACTTAATGCGAATGATTAAGGAAATTCAGCACGTTTTATTCTTTGCTAGCTATTTATCTGTATTTTATAAAATATTTTATTTTGTATTTTATTTTATACTTTTTAAATTTTCTATAAAACCACTTGGTTGAAAGGAATTTACTAAATTCAGCAATGTTGTAGTGCAGCTGCAGTGCTGATTAATTTCCATTCATAGTATCTCTTCAAAGGAGGGGCCGTGCCACATGGATAATTCTTAGAACCGTTACGTATTTAAAAAAAACATTGGCTAAGGTTCAACTAATTAGCTGAACTATAGTTTAAATAAATTGCTCCAAATTGCATGTCAGTTAGTCTTAAACTTGCCCCATTGTAAGATTTTATTAGTTTCAAAGTAGATTATTATCTTGTGTACCCGTATTATAACATTCCTAAATTAGCAACTGCAGCGACCTTTCATAATACTTCACAATAATTTTATTCTGGAATATTAATAAAATGAATTTAGAAACCTCGTTTGAATGTTGCTTTCAAATAATCAACAATCTTTCAATCACTGCATAGTGGTAAGACAACTCCCAGGTATATTTACGTAAGTCGTGAAGACCCGCTTGCAGCAAATTTTAATTGGTTCTATCAGAAAGTATTGGTATTATTCAATCATTTGCAATTATTATTTATGTCTGAGGGAATCTGACAGGTAAGATGTTTCAAGATTAAAATCGTCAAAACTTTTTGCTGGTTAAAATTCTCAGACGAAAAATGCCTAGACTTGCTTAAAAATAATCTACATAATAATGGCCGCCTGTCTCTTGCTCGTATTTACATCAGTTATTAATATCAATTTTTATTAAATCAATTTACTCACCAGTTCAATTGTGTAAATGAACTAGTCTAACAAAGGGCTTTAAATCCTTCTTGCACCTCATTGGTTGTTTGTGGTGTGGACTTTACTGTTCTCACTTGGTAGTAGGAAGCAAAGACATTTTCAAGTAGTTGTTTATATTTGGCCCTCTGAAACTGAATTAAGCTATGCAGAACTACCTCTTAAAAAAGCTCTGATTACACTTCATAAGTCTATCTATCAGGCAAGATTTCAGCACAGGTGGCAGTGGAGCAATGATGTATTCAGGATGTTTCGCAAGTCATATTTTGAATTATCTTCAACAATATTATTTTATTATATAATTTTTACCAACCAAAATTTTTTTATGATGCCAGAAAGTATTCATTAAAACAATCCATCCAATATATGACCACTCACATAATTTCAGCTCATATAATAGGTACAATTACTCTACTGCAGTCAACTCAAACTCTGTATGTATCATATCTGGATATTTCTCCCCTTCTTTAATGCTAGGATAAGTAGCTCTCACTATGTTGTATACACAGGTTGGTAGTAGCCACCACTTTGCTATTGTAAGTCCTTCTGGGTATGTCCAAAATACAATTGATCGGTTGATGTTTGACTCCTTCTGTTTCTACATACCATGTTGTACATCTTATGTTTCTGCTGCCTTTCAAATGGTTTAAGACTCTCCACATCTGGATACTTGGGTACTAATAATGTATTAAATTGTCATTATTTTTTAATAATTTATTGAATTTCGCTGGAAGTTATATGATAGTAAAATAGCAGCAGCAAAAATCAAATAAGCTACAAATCCTACCATGGTAGTGACAGTAACTGTGACAGGTCCGTCTTAATGAACTTGGTTTTATAAGGTCTGTAATCTTCTGTTCTTCTGCAACACACTAAAAACCAGTCTGAGGAACCAAATGCCATGCATCATGGTTTGTGCAGCAGACAATCATGTTTCTTAATCCCCATGCATGACAGTTGCAACATATAAAACAATTATAAGATGGATGTTTAGTATCTTAAATGATTAAAGCTACGAGAAAAATGAAAGTACAAGTGTAATTATCTAAAATAATAACTAGATGAAACGTAACATAATAATGGCCTATATGAATATTCTTATTGTTGCTTTTTGTTTTACATTCAAAAAAATACTTTAACTAATTCTATAAGGAATGATAGAGGGCTGCTTGATTATTAAATTTATAAACAACTTTATAAAGACATAAATTATAATGACCTTTAAAGCAACCTTTGATATACTAAACAACATTAAGATCCCCTGACTCAGAGAAGTTACTAAAGTCAAAATTGTTGTCAATAGTAGATAGAGTGCTGAATAAATTATGTTCAAAATATCCCTTCAAAAAGGGGGAGTGCCTCATGCATAGGCTACCAAATTTTTATGTCAGTAAACATTGGTCAGGCTCGATGAATTTTTTCCAAGTAGAGTATCAATTAGTCTCAAGCTTGTTTGATCGCAATTTTTTATTAGTTTCAATGTAGATTTTTATCTTGTGCGCCAGTATTGTAACATCCCTAAATTAGAAACAGAAGGGACTGTTATTAATAACCATTATAATAATGACTGCCCAAGAATAATGTACTGAAATAAATACTAGAATAAATATTACAAAGCTAAAGGTTTGTATATTTATTTTTTTTTCGTTTGTTTATATTTTACAAACTTTTATATATTTTATAAACTTTGTCTCACAGAAATAATTAAGTAAATTAAAACATAGTAATGTAACATAAAATTATATAAAATAATTATTACATACATAAATCTAAAATATATTTAACGAAATGAAACTTGTAATATATAATCACGTTTTCATATATAATTTCTGTCACTAGTGTACAGCCTCCCTGTGGTGTTAATTAAAAATGTGTTTGCTTTCCTAAATGTTGTAGTCGTTGTCAAATCGACAATAGATTTGAAGGCCTCAGACTTTGATATAGTGTATGCTATATTTGATAATACTCAAAATATTCACCATACTGTAAATTTACCAAAAACTTTTAAAAATTATTAAAGTAGCTAGAGATATATAATGGATATTTAGTCAAGATGATCAAAATTTTCTTCATAAAAGGTTAGTGTAGATTATTTTTAGTATATAGCGTATATTTAGTCATAATGTTAGCGGTCAAAAATCTCCTCAAAAACAAATTTGTGTAGTAGTGGTATTTGCCTAAATGGCCTTCTATCTTAGCAGAGCAAATAGTAAATAGCAGTATATAGCAGTAGAATTGCTGGAATATTTCAACCGTTTGATCTTTTTGACCTGCTTTCTTTATGATTAAATCACTTTCAGAGGTCATTTGAGAACAGCAGCTACATGTATTAACTGACTTTTGGTCATTGAGCTCAAAATGTTTACAAAACAGTCAATTTACTGAGTCTAGAACTTATAAAAGTGACTCTACCTCTTTTTTAAATTTTTAGATCTAAAAGATGTCTGGTATATATTTGCTCCATTATTTTTGTTTCTCTAAATGTCATACATGTATTTAAAAAAAATTATTTCAGCTTTAAAAAATCATTCAAACTTCTTTTTCAGAGACTCTTTTACCGCTAGAAGACAGCTCTCTGGAAAACTCTATGAATAAATGAAATCCTGTGGAGACATATCGTAAATGACTGTTTTTCATGAGTTTGATAGTTTTTGAGGAGCTCTTTGACATTGCTAGTGTACAATAAAATAGATTTGGCATAAAAATAAAAGTAACATAAAGTAAAAGGCATAAAATACGAAAATTAAAAAGTAAGCTCAAGCGATGCAATTCTTGTCTATGTGACAGACTCAACCTTTCCTTGTAGCTCGGGGATATATGCAAGGAGGCCCTTTTCTACTCTGTATAATATCTTTGCAGGATTGGATAGCTCTTCCACTCGTGTGTCTCTTCTTTCGACGTTTATTCAATATTCTGATGAGTTGAATCTGAATGATTATACAAATAAATATTTGATATTATGGTGAGATTCCGTAATTTGTAGTTTTGTCGTCAAGTCAGCATATGATACATTTTATGCGGTCTGGTGTGTTGTATGTAGAATGAATAAATAATTAAATCTCATTCCTGCACGCATTGTTACCATCATAGGGATAAGTATTTTACGGATGTTTTGGGCAAAACATCTCTTCGAGTGCATATTTTTTGTGGGTCTGATATCTGACTGTACTGGATCTCATGTCTAGTAGACAGTCTGTATTATGCTACAGCTAACAAGCTGAATGATGTATCATCATTTACTGCCATAATTGGTTAGTTTGAAGGCTATATGGAATGAAGGGTTTAAAGGCATGACTTTATTTATAATGCAGTAAAGTCAGTATTATACCTGGACTGTAGGGGATACGAATAGCCCAGCATAATAATTTGCCCAATCAAGCGTATAGCTCCTCATTCTAATAAACAACATTTGCAGGGCGAACCACGCCTACCTGTACATTTTCCAGGGTGCTTCGCTTGAACAAAACCTTTCTTCACAAGCTTATTTGGCAGATTACGGGAGCATCTCCTTAACTCAACTAATTATATAATAATGTGCTAAGGCTAAAGTTCTGCTTGATTGCCAGGCAACACAACAATTCAGTTCGTAACAAAGCTGGTAGGGTTTTAGAGCTATAACACATTCAGTATGCAGATATTTAAGGTTTTACTTTATTTTGAGGAATTAAACATAAATTACAGAGTTGGCAGCACAAATAAGCATACGTTTATGGTCAACAACAATTTGGTCTACCTGATCCCTAATTGTTGTTGACCATAAACCTAATAGCGACCCTGCTGGTCAGCTTACATTAATCTTGCTGTGCACTATAATTGTCTATAATTATAGAAGACTATGTTGACCCTCAGGTTCCACAGTCTGAGTAACTTACATTAGGTTGACCATTCTTTCAGGTGACTAGGTCGACCCAGTCAGATCACATTAGTTGCTGACTCGCTTAGTCAACTAGATGACTGATTATGCTTGTACTGATCGTCTATCAAGAATGAATTATTTAATTACTTGCTCAGGCATGAATGAAGAGAGAGTGTGCATGGGTATAACTGTATTGCTATCTCACTAAAACTGGCCCACTGCGGACTATATACATTCATTTATATAGGTTGTTCAATCAAGCGTACAGTTCAGCCATATCAGGGAATAATGGCTACATAAGGTAATGATGACCATACAAGGATACCTGACAGGTAGGTCAATTAAGAATAATATAAATGAGATAAAAGATAAAAACTAACCAAAATGTAATAAGAATAGTAGCAAATCTGCCATAATACCTTTTACTCGTTACGACTCGTCAACAATAACCTTATTTAATCCCTCTTTATTTAATCGCTACCCCTCCCTCCCCCTCCCTCCCTCTTCCTCCCTCTCCTCCCTCTCCCTTCCATTTTTACTCCTTCTTTTTCTCCCTCTTTCTTTTTCTCTCTCTCTCTCTCTCCCTTTCCCTCTCTCTCCCTCTCTCTCTCCTTCTCTTTCTCTCCCTTTTTCTCCCTCTCATTTCCCTCCCTCTCTCTCCCTCTCACTCTCTTTTTCTCACTCCCTCTCCCTCCCTTTTCCTCCCTCTCTTTCCCTTTTCCCTCTCCCTCTTTCTTTCCCTTTATCTTTCTCTCTCTCTTTTGCTCTCTCTCTCTTTCCCTCTCTCTACCTCTTCCTCTCTCTCTCTTCTCTCTCTCTCCTTCTCTCCCTCTCTCTCCCATTCCCTCCCTCTCTTTCTCTCCCTCTTTCTCTATATCTCTCCCTCTCCCTTTCCCTTTCCCTCTCTCTCCCCCTTTCTCTCCCCCTCTCTCACTCTTCTCTCCCCCTCTCTAACTCCTCTCTCTCTTTCTCCCTTTCTCATTTAATCAACTTCACTTATACAGCCTGTTTGAAAGAAAAACAGCTTTTATTGGCTTCTGGTTGAGCACATTACTCTCACTTTTTGAAGTAACCCATAATATTTATAATGTTAATTAATAATATTTTTCTATAACACAATGATTCATAATTAATACACTAGCTAGTCCTTTTACTGAGTGTAGAAGTTATGAAAGTTTCTTCATCTCCTTGTTTATGTTTCGAGGTCTAAAAGATTTGGCATATATTGCTCCATACTTTTGGTTTTCTAAATGAAATATTTAAACAAAATTTCTTTTAGCTTTTAAAACTTATTGAAACTTATTTTGCAGAGGCTCTGTTTATCACTAGAAGACAGCTATTTGGAAAATTCTATGAATAATTGGAATCCCGTGGAGACATAACTAAAATGACAGTCTGTTATGCGTTTGATAGTTTATGAGTGCCTCTATGACACTGCTAGTGTGCAACAAAATAAAGTTGGCATAAAACACCAAACTTAAAATTAACATAAATTAGAAGGCAGAAGATAGAAAAATTAAAATTGAACCTCAAGCAATGCGATTCCTGTCTATGTAACATACTCAACCTTTCGTTGTAGCTCAGAGATATATACATGGACACTCTACTCTACTCTGTACAGTTTTTTTGCAGCATTGGATAGCTGTTGCTTTCTCACATCTCTTCTTCCAATGTTTATGTAATATTTTGATATGTTGAATTTGAATGACTATACCAATAAATATTACACATGTATAGTATGGTGAGTCGTAGTGAATTGTGGCGATGCCATTTAGATAGCATCTGACATCCTTTGGACGATCTGGTGTGTAGTGTCTAAAATGAATAGCTAATTAAATCTCCTTTCTGCAGGAATAGTAGTCATCATAGGACATATTAGGCCTAGTTTATAGATTTTTTTTGGCAGTGTGTCCTCACGTACACATTTTTTTCAGGGCTGATTTCTAGCAGTACTATATTGGTACGTATATTGCTTTTGAATAATCAACAATCTGTTATTCGTATAACACTGGTAAGACAACTTCCAGCTAATTTTATGGAAGCCTTCGAGATGTACTTGCAATAAATTTTAGTTGATTCTACCAAAAAGTGTTGGTATTATTTTATAATTGGCAAATGTTTTAATGTTTGAAGTGAACTGACTGCTGAAATGTTTCAAGATTTAAATTGACAAAACTTAATAGCGGTTAACACGCTCAGAAGAAAATGATATGTCCAAACTTGCCAGAAAATTATGTGCATAGCTGCAAGGCCGCCTGTCTCCTGCTTGTATTTACATTGGCTATTGCTATTAATTTCTTTTAAATTAAATTACCCACCGATTCAACTCTAAAAGTAAACTTGTCTAGCAAAGGGTTAATGAAGGTCTTCCTGCATCTGGTTGGGGGTTTGTGGTGTGGACTCACTTGTTTTAATTGAGTAGTAGAAAGCATATAAATTTTTGAGTAGCTCTAAATATTTGGTCTGCTGGAATTGATTAAAAATATGCCAAATAGCTTGTAAATAAGGCTCTGATTACTCTCCATAAACCCACCAATCAGGCAAATTTTGTCACAGGTGGTAGCGAGGCAAAGATGTAGGCCTATTTAATATTTTTTTGCCAATCAGTTTTCATTCGAGATGATGCGACTAATATTTTAACATTTAAAAACATGTTTTGCATTATCTCTAACATTATAATTTACAATAAAAGTTTCACAACCCAAAAAGTTTTTTCTCAGCAAAGGTTTCCATTAAAACATCCATCACAGCCACTCACATAGTTTCAGCTCATATACAGTATTGGCAAAGTTTACTGTACTGCAACAAACTCAAACTCTGTCTGTATTTCATTTGGATATTTCTTTTCATCTTTGATCCTAGGACATGTAGGTCTCACTATGCTGTATACGCAGGTTAGTATCAGCCACCACTCTGCTTTTGTAAGTCTTCCTTGGTATGTCCATACACCATTTATTCGTAGATGTTTGCCTCCGTCTGTCTCTGCGTACCATGTTGCACATCTCATGTTCCTGCTGCTTTTCAGATAGTTTCAGACTCTCCACATCTGGATACTCAAGCACTAACTATATAAATATTAAACTTTCATTATATTTGGTGACTTATTGATTGTCGGTATGACATCCATTGGTAGTTACGATAGGTTGACTAATTTGTCTAAGTTTTATAAGGTCTGTAATCTTCTGCCCTCCGCAACACACTTGAAACCAGTCAGAGGAACCAAATGTCACATATCATGGGTGTTGCAGCACACATTCATGTGTCTCATAAACGATGCATGCCAATTTCAACACATGAAGACAAACAATAAAATGACTGTTTAGTAGCTTCTCTGATTATATTTATGAGAAAAATGAATGTCATTATCTAAAACAATAAATAGTTGAAGCGTAATATAAAAATAATGGATATAAATTTTAATTTTTCGTCTTATAAAATTCAATAAAGTACTTCAAATGGTTTTCCACAGAATGATCAAGGACTGTCTGTTTAATAAATTCTTGAACAAATTTATGAAGACATAAATTACAGTGACCTTTAAAGTGACCTTTGATAAACTAATCAGCTTTGAGGTCATTTGCTGATTAGCTCATTTACAAATGTACATTTGATTTTATATCAAATAGACTGTAAATTTGAACCTTGTCTTGATTTACTAAAGTAACAATTCGATACAGCTTAAGGAGGCTATTCAAAGGCCCCCTTAAGATAGCATCGTTGGAGTAACATGCTATTTCACAAGTATGTCGAGTGTAACAACAACAACAGCAGCAACCAAAAACTGTTACAGATAAGTTGTTGATCATGTTGAAACATACATGTACTCAATAAAAATAAAATGGAAGTCTAACAACCCAGTAAACTATTATTATTAACAGCATCTTATCCTATTAGTTCTGTATTTGATAGTTATATGAGAAGTTGGGTTGATGAACAAGTAGACCCTGACCCAAATGTGACTAGCAAGTAACAAGTCATGTGATCATAGAGAGAGTGATGTTCATAGTAAATAATATAGAGGAGTTAGTAACATATGTATTTCTAATTGTACTGTAAAATATAGTTTAGGGAACAGAGGCTAACATGGATGTATCACACAGATGTACTTTTTATTAAGAAAGAACATTTGCATCCATTACTATTATTACTATTGTTACTATTGTTACTATTGTTACTATTATTACTGTTATTACAAATGTTACTAATATTACTATTGTTGTTTTTATTACTATTGTTGCTAATATTACTATTATTACTATTATTATTAATATTGTTACTACTATTACTATTGCTACTATTATTGCTATTATTACTAATGTTATTATTGTTACTATTATTACTATTGTTACTATTATTACTATTGTCGCTGTTATCACTATTATTACTATTGTTACTATTATTACTTTTGTTACTATTATTACTATTGTCAAAGGAGACAAAATAAAATTAATAGTACAAATCCAAAGCTTTGTCACATGAGAAAAAATAAGTAATTTAATATCTAAACAAAAAAAATATAATTATATAAAGAAACTATTTTAAATATAACCAAATTATAAGTTTTATGAAATGAAACTTGTGCAAATGAATATAATCATGTTTTTGTGTAGCTCTCCATAATTACCACTACCAGTGTTTAGCCTCTTTTGGGACATTAGCTGCACATTTGGTATGCAATTTCTAATTTTGTGTTCATGATCATATCAAAATAATTATATACTGCCAGTATAACGTACACTATATTTAAAAACATTCAAGATGTTTACATTTTGTATACTCAACAAAATTTTTAAAACTTCTCCCAATACTTTGTAGTACATGTGTCTAATATATGTTCCCTCAAAATGATAGCGATCAAAAATGTCTTCAAAGCATATTACTGTAGTAGTAGTACTCGCCCAAATGGCCTTTCTCCTAGCAGAGAAAAGAGTAAAAACAGCAAGTAGCAGTAAAAGGGTTGCAATATTTCACCTGTTAGGCCTCTTCGACCATATTTTTTCTGATATAATCACTTTCATAGGCTCCTTTTATACATTCCGTTTGAGAATAGCAGCTATTTATAGACTTCTTGTCAGAATTTTGGAAGCTATATGCAAATGCTGACTAGGCATAGGGCAGCACCTTTGCTGTGGTAACCTATCACCTTAATTTTTGAAGAAGCCCACAATTTTGGTAAACATTAATTTGTCAAACATCAAAGTTCTTCAAAATGTCTGTTCAACTTCGAAGTCATATTGCAAAGTGTAAAGTTTACATAATTGTCTCTATCTCTTTTTTATTTTAAGAAATAGAAAAAAAATCTTGGTATTTATCTATTGCTTCATTATTTTGGTTTCTCTAAATCTCACATTGGAAAAAACTATTTTAGCTTTGAAAACTCATTAAAGCTTATTTTGCAGATAGTCTGTTTACTGCTAGAAACCAGCTCTTTAGGAAATTCCATGATTAAAAAGAGTCTCGTAGAGGCATAATAAAATGACTGTTATTCATGAGTTTGATGGTTCTGAAGACCACTGACAATGCTCGTATAAAGTAAAACGTAATTAGCGTAAATCTCAACAATTAAAATTAACATAAAGTAGAAGGCATGAAATACAAAAACTAACATCTGAGCTCAAACAATACGATTATTGTATATCGGACATACTCAACCTTTCGGTGTAACTCCAAGACATATGCATAGAGGCTCTCCTCTACTCTGTATAGTCTGTTTGCAAGATTGGATAGCTGTTCCATTATCACATATGTTTGTACAATGCATATGCAATATTTTGATACATTGAATCTGAAAGAGGGTATAAACCAATGTATATATTGTGATGGACTTACTAAGCTGAGCTGCTTTAATTGCCATAAGCATTTAGCTATTCTCAGATTAGCCCTATAATTTAAAAGCCAGCTTTCGTGGAAAGCCCGTTGATTAACACTCAGCCCTTGCTATATAAGCAATGGTGCTTCAGTGTTAAGACGGGAAAACAAAGAGCACAGAGCTAGCGATACAGACTATGAACGACAGAACTAAAGACTGAGAGTTACGTTCATATTCTGCATTAAGAACAGTACGGTAACATTAACTTACCTTTGTGCAGCTTTGTATATCTTTGGTAACATATATGTATTGCTTAACATTCTTACATTTACAAGTGTAACTGTGAGTATTTATTCTTTAACTCATTTCAGCATTACGCTTGATTGTAGTGAACTGTTCTAATTGTTACACCTTTTCATGTTTATAGAGCTTGTGAGAATAAAAGCCATTATTCACCAGACCCTTTGTTTGCAACAATTACAGTTGTGCATGAGAGCTATTACTCATTCGGTATAAGACAACTTGTACGCAGAAACCACTTGCTAGTGGCTAGTCAGCGCTGACTTCCACAACAATATTATGGTGAGGTACAGCAATTTGTGATTTTCCAGTCCAGTTAGCAGCTGACATCCTTTTGGGCTGTCCGGTGTGTTATGTCTAAAATGAATAGGTAATTGAATCTCCTTTTCTCCTTTCTGCAGGCATTGTTGTCATCAAAGGGCTTAGTGTTTCATGTTTTTGTGGGAAATATAGGTTCTCATGTAGATGATTTTGCACGGCTGATTTCTGACAGTACTGCATCTCGTGTCTTGTAGACAGTCTGTATCCTGTTATGGCCGATAACTAGCGCGGCGTAATAACATTTATTGTCATATTTGGTAAGTTATTTGTGCGATGTAAGGATTAAAGGCATTACTTTTTTAAGATGTAGTGAGGCTGTTATTATCATTATGCCTGGTTTGTAGGTGGTACAAATGGTCAGGTATAATTGCAGTGGCTCAAAACCTGGTCAGTTTTTGGGTCGTTTTGTAGGGGTGGAGCTTAATCCGGAAATACAAAAGCTTTAAAGTTTGTTGAACCACTGCAAACGTTTAGTTGTTGAGAAATCGACTAGTTATCTTTTTGTTTAACAAAATATCACGTAAGCATCTTTTCCAAGCAAATTTTTAATTACAAATATGAGTTCTTTTAGCAAAATAACATAAAGTATTTGCATAGCTGTTTATCGTTGTTTTTTCTTGTTAAGAAGAGATGGTAACACGCTCACGAAACGGAAGAAGTCTTCTAAAAAATACACCTTTAATTATTCTGTATTCGTTTATATTTGAAAAACAGTTTTATATTTTTTAATATGAATACACTTTTGTAAAGCAGTATTACATAAAATATTGAAAAGTTACGTTATGTTTTGAACAAATAAAACGCACATTAAAACGGTTGTCCACTTTGTTACCATTCTGAGAGCCTAAAATGATTCTATTTAATTTCACTGTAAATATTAATATTAGCATCTTGTTAGGCATTGATTGTAGAAATGAAGACAACAGAATACATCAGTTTCTTATCTTTACTGTGTTTGCTGCAAGGGTTTATAGTCCGAACCGCGACTGGTTTGAAACTCGACGAGTTTGTATATCGACAACGGTTGGTCCAATCTCGACAGCAGTTTTACTATTTTACCATCTACTATTTTCATAGTAAATGAGCGATTTATTATGTAAAAGATTTATTTGCGCAAAAATATATTGTTATCCATTTGATGCAGCACTCCCCAGCTTATGTAGGCCTAACAATATTTTGCCCAACCTATATATAGAACGAATGCTAAAACAAGTAACAATCATAAATATGGTTGACTGTTATGCTAGCAAAATGTTTTATTTAAAGACTAAACTTCAGTGAGTAGCTTTGGTTTTTATTTTTTGAAGTGAGGATAGAACTGCAAAAAGACATTTATTATTTGATAAAGATTAAATTATTGTAAAACTGCATCAGCCTTTGTCGATGTTCGGACCAACCTTTGTCTAGATTCGGACCAACCTCTGTCGAGATTGGGACTTGTCTAGGTTCGAACTTGTCGATGTTTGGACTGTTTCCCGCTGCAAGCACACACTTTTTTAACAACTAACTTTGTATTACTACAAAGTCTCAACTGTAGCACCTTTTGAAACGACGACAGTATGTAGCTACCTAAGAAACAACCATTTAATTGTGTATTTCAAATTTTATTTGAACTTGTTACTACAAATGTGCGTTGTCAGTAGCACTGCCAGGCCTAGGCTGTATCTCACCTGTTTGGTTCACAAGAAGTGTAGGAGAGGAGGCAAGGTAAAGCAAATTTTTGTAGTCTCCTGCAATGCAGGGTAGTTATATTTTCGAACTTGAGAGCCTGCCTGTGATCAGTAGTCCTCAGTAATCAGAGTAGGTTACTGCTTGCAATTTGTCTTAAAAAATTAATTGAAATGCACTACATATTCATATTGCTTCAACCTTAAAAGAAGACCTCAGTGGGTCATCATGTATTCATAACTGACTTTTTGTATTTGTCATTTCATTTTTTATATAGGCCTACCTACAGGCCTCCCGTGCCTGTAG
Source organism: Watersipora subatra (assembly GCF_963576615.1). Lineage (NCBI taxonomy): Eukaryota > Metazoa > Bryozoa > Gymnolaemata > Cheilostomatida > Watersiporidae > Watersipora > Watersipora subatra. The sequence goes on along the minus strand of NC_088715.1, from coordinate 9,022,535 downwards.
TCGGCAATCGTGTCGGTAGGTTATTGAAGGCTAGTAGTATAGTGAGAGCAGATCTACACACCTTTGCACTTAAAGTTGGATTTTGGGTACATTTTAGCCCGAGAACCTCGGAGAATGGTGTTGTTTGATGGAAAGTTTGGGGGGGTAGGTGTGTGAGTGTTGGGAGCTAAGGTTATGAAGTTTGAGAGGAATTGTGGGAAGGATGCGGTGCCGGTCTCGAGAGGAATCGCGGGAAGGATGACGTGAAGAGGGGCGACGGTTTCGCGTTTCGATGCGACGGGTTTGGGGTGTCGTCGACGTCGACGACGTCGACGAGTTGAGCGATCGAACGTCGAATGGTTGGGGTCGGGTTGGCGACCGGTGGGGTGAACGTTGTTATGTCGTTTCGGTTGAATGAACGCTGATGTTGGACGAGTTCGGGCGTGTCTAGTCATGGAATCGATTAACTGTCCATTCACTATTTATAAGTTAAGAGTTTTATATATATGAACATTATATCATTGAGAAGTTCAACTAGAAGGAATATAAAATTATGGAAACTATTCATAAGAATAATTCTAAAGTTTACAATTCTTGTGAAGAAGAAAAAGATGAAACAGATGGATTAGTTGAAGAGGCTGTATTATTACATAATCATTTTGATAACATTACTAAATCTATATCAAAACCGCTTCGACAAAGTTTGCTTCAATTTTTTGGAGTGGTTTTAATATTACTTGCAATAACTGTAGCTTCATGTTTGATTGAATATTTTTTTATTTGGATTACAGGAGAAAAGATGAATGCTACTGTGAACTATGTAGAAGTATTTTTTCAAATTCTTGTGAATAATGAAAGTATGATTTTTGAAACATCTCCTCATCATTATAATTAGTTTAAATGAAAACTTCAAATGTTAGTAATTATCAAAACATGGAGAAAGACGGACTACAATCAATTGATGTGAGGTTACATTCTCCTTTCACATCTATGATAACAGGACCAACAGGATCAGGAAAAACTCAACTCGTTAAACGGTTGATTGAACAATCTCAATTAATATCTACTCCTCCTCCAATCGAAATTATATATTGCTATGGAATATGGCAGGAAGCTTTTGAGGATATGAAAGGAGTGGAATTTCATGAAGGATTGAAAGATCCGAGTACTTTTCCCAAAGATGGAGAAAATAGATGGATGATCATTGATGATCTAATGGAGGAATTATCATCAAATGTCAAGATGGCTAACAATTTGTATACTCGAGAAAGTCACCATCTAAATATTAGTATTTTTACTACTACACAAAACTTATTCTTTGGTAAACTTAGAACAATTTTGCTGAATAGTCACTATTTTTTTATAGGAAAAAACCCCAGGGATTCTACATCAATCACATTTTTAGGAAAACAAGTTTTTCCTGGACAAGTTAAATATTTTCAGGAATCCTACCGAGATGCAACATCTTCACCATATTCCTTCATGAGACTGGACCTCCGACAAGAAACCGATGATACAATGAGAATTATGGGAAATTTCCCTCCTGTTGACTCTACGCCTATGATTATTTATAAGCCTAGTTAAGCAAACGATTTTGATTTGTATTCCATAATTAAATAAAACAAGTATATATTCCAAGTTCTCTTTAAATATTCACCATACTACTTCTGTATCTTCCTCTGAGTGATTACTATAACATCACTAAAATTATCACATAGATATGGCTGAAACAAAAAGAATTCAACGAAATTTACTAACTTTATAATCTCTAGTTGAAGATTCTATTTCTTCTCAACAATCGATTATTAAAAATGCTAAAACGGATTTAATTTTAGCAATTATTGATTGTGTGAAATTACTCATTAAAAGAAAAGAACGACTAACTGATGCTCAGTATAAAGCTTTGAGTCGACAAAGTAAAAACATCGCTCGACTGATTAGTCCTAGAACATCGAATTTGGAAAAGAAACAACTTTTGCAAAAAGGAGGGTTTTTATCGGCTTTACTAGGTCCGATCGCGGGTGCTATACTCCCAGGATTAGTTGATCCATTGCTCGGAGGATTGTTTAAAACACGAAGAAGAAAATAATTAAGTTATCATGGATAATTCTCCACTTTCTAAGAGAATTAAAAAAAACAGAGTAATTCTGCAAATACTGAACAGTCTTACCGATGAACTTGCAAGTTCTGCTTTACCTCATATGAAAGAAGTAATTAGAACATTACTTGAAATTGTTAAAAATATTATATATGGGAATGTACCTTTAACGAAAAATCAATACCATTCTCTGAGTCAACATAAAAAGGAGTTGATGAATATTATCGATGAAAACAAACCTCTTAAATATAAACGAAAGATTTTGCAAAACGGAAAAGGATTATTGAAACGGATTATAAAGCCATCCCTCAACTTGTATTAATCATTCAGCAGGAAGATGAGCTTTCCTAAGTATACAAAAAATTTTTTTTTGGTTTCTGAAGACGAGTACAAAAGGAACCAATTTAAAAGTCAACAGGATTCAAAAATTATCAATGATGGCTATAGTTCGTCACTTCGTTTTAATCCATTAGAAATTCCAAGAGTAAGTAAGGTTAAGAAGACCAGAGATAGGATGCGTCAAACTAATAATGATAACACTATTTCAGACTATAACAAAGTTAATTTGTATGCAGCTGAACTTCAAAATTTTTTAGATGAAATGAATTCAATTCAGAGTTATCCAATTCAACAGTCTCCGACTATTCGAAATCCGATTTCAATGATGTCACAAACACCTTCAGCTCCACAAAATTCAAAAGAAACTTTAAAGAAAGATACACCTGAATTACCCAAAGATAATTCGTCTCAAGACTGTACAATTTTAAAAGAATCGCCAAAGAAAGAAGACACATTATTACCACCGAAGTTAAACGAAGAAGAACCATCGTCAAATTCTTCTAGATCTTATTCCATTTCTTCAATAGTTAAAGACTTCGGTTCGATTCAGGATCGAACTAAAGCGAAAAATCTTCTGGAAAAATTGAAAAAGTCTGGAAATTATGATTCTTTAACCGGGGTAATAACAGGATCTACAGGAGAGATTAAACCTGAGAACTTACGAAATCTTCTTGAAAGAAAGATTCGAGTTAAAGATAGTTCAATTGTATCTTCTCCCTTTTCTCCAAGTTCATTTGAGAAACAATATAACTTATTTGAAAAAAATTATCAAGGAGTCGAACTCGAATTTATCAAATAAATCAAAATCCAATTCGAATAGATCGTCTTCACGAAAACCTTATGTAGGAACAAGAGGAAAATGGACGACTTACTAAATGAATTCTATTATACCCCGGATCTACCATCTTCATTAGGTGGAGCACGAAAACTGAATGAAGCACTTCGGAGAAAAGAAAGCGAACAAGAAGTTAGAGATTGGTTAAGTGGTGAAGATGCTTATACGTTACACAAACAAATAAAAACGAAATTTAGAAGAAGACCTACAATTGTTGCAGGAGTTGGTGAACAATTACAGGCTGATTTAATGGATGTTAGATCTCATCGACCTGAAAATGATGGAATTACATTTTTACTTACAATGATTGATGTTTTTTCAAGAAAATCATGGGTAGAGCCTCTTGTTAACAAATCAGGTATATTGGTAGCAAAAGCCTTAAAAAAAGTATTGGATGGAACTAATTATAGAGTTTTTCAAACAGACAAAGGAAAAGAGTTTAATAATCGAGATGTCAAAAAAGTTTTGAAAGAAAATAAAGTAAAATGGTTTACATCTGAGAATGAGACAATTAAAGCTTCCATCATAGAACGATTCAACAAAACATTACGGATGAAGATGTATAGATTCATGACATATTCGGATGATCGTAGATATATTGATGTTTTACCACAAATGGTAAAGGCATATAACAATACTATTCACACAACATTAAGAATAAAACCGAATGATGTAAATTATGAAAATCAAGAAAGAATCTGGAATAGGATTTATGAAAATGGAGAATATAGTTCTGACAGTACTCCCAAATTCAATATTGATGATTACGTTCGTATTAGTAAAGCTAGAACAGTTTTCGAAAGAGGTTTCACAATAAATTGGACAGTTGAAGTTTTTCAAATTACAGAAGTGCTTGATTTTGAAAGACCGATTATCTATAAATTACGTGATTTAGCAAACGAACCGGTTGATGGAACTTTTTATGAAGATGAACTACAGAAAGTAAAAAAACCCGCATTTTTTCGAATTGAGAAAATTCTCAAATCTCGGAAACGAGGAAGAACAAAGGAAATACTCGTTAAATGGATGGGATATCCTGATTCATTCAATAGCTGGGTCAATGAAAGAGATTTTGTTAAATAAAAGAGGATGATAAGGAATTGAACTTCATTGAAAGAATTGAAAATGTCGGAGTTCGTAACTCTTCCTTCTGATGCTAGTTTTAGTGACTTTCCTAAAAATACTAATTCAAACTTTACAGTTAGACTAGCCAGATATGTAGATTTTACAGAAGGACAATGGGAAGTTGCTCTAAAAGATATATCGTTTTTAAATAATTGGCCAAATGTAGTAGAAGGAATAATAAGCATCACAAAAGCAGAACTTAATGGGAGATTTCGTCGTTTCGACATAAAAATTGGAAATGGAAGATACGAAGATATAGATGAAGTAATTCAACGAACTCATGATGTTCTAAAACCCTTCAATCTCCATCCAACTATAGAATTCGAATACGACAAAATATCCAACAAATCTATGTTGTATGTAAGAGATTCGAGTGTTCAGGTTTCGTTTTCACAAGATTTCGCAAATATCTTAGGATTAGATCCGAAGATAACTTATAATGTGGGAAAACACGGAAACATCACATCTCCGGATATCAACTATGGATTTACATCATTATACGTATCTTCATCAATTGTAAGTAACAGACTCGTTGGAGATGCAAATGTACGATTGCTACGAGTTGTCCCAGTAAGTGGAAAGAAGTTCTCTCGAGTTTATACAGAAATTTCTACTGATGTGATAGAGACCCTTATAACAAGTGATGATGGAGAAAAAGTACCATTTGATGGAGGGAAGGTTATACTAACGGTTCATCTCAGAAAGAAACAATGAATTCCATATTAATTCCATATACTCCAGAAGACTCAAAAAACTTTTACATTCAATATTACACGTCTAATCAATCAGGAAATGGCGGATTGACACCATATAAAGGAAAGAGAGTGATGGGAAATGGACGACTATCAGGAATATTTAAAAAATTAGCAAAAGCTGTTGCGCCTCTAGCAAAAAAACGGCTATCTCATTAGGGAAAAAAGGGTTAGATGCTGCATCCAATTATCTTAATAACATGGTAGAGAGACCAAAAGAAGAAGAAGAAGAAGAAGAAACAGATGAAGTAGTAATTCCAAGAGTTAGAAAACCTGGGAAAAGAAAATTAAATAACCGTAGCAAACCTGCAAAGCGACGGAGAAAAGCCACTCCAAATATTTTTTAAAATTTGAAAATGCTTTATATATTATTATCTCAATATTTTTTAGTTCATTTCATTGACATACATCAATAGTGAAAGATGAGTTCTGGAGAGATTGGTTCAACAGGTTTAAAAATATCGGGTTCTCCTTTTATGATAAACGAAAGTTTGGGTATATTTGATGTTCCAGGCACACATAGTTCGGTGGAGCACGGATATTATAGTGAATTAGCTCTGTCACGTCTCAGTGAATATGGGCCAATTGAAATTGAAATACCTGGAGATGTAGATCACTATATCGATTTAAGTAATTCATATTTGCAAATCGAAGGAAAAGTAGTCAAGGACGATGGTTTCTATTTAGACAATACTGCTGCTAATGTAAATGTTGTACCAGGGGATGCGTTTTTTCATTCGCTAATCAAAACAGCAACATTCAAAATTAATGGATCTGTTGTTGAACATTCAAGTGATTATCCTATGAGATCGTTCATAGAAACCCTTCTCAATAATAGCAGAGAAGCAAAACAATACCAATTAAAAGCAGAAGGATGGTTTCAAGATGATAATCTTGCAAAAGATGGTGCGGAATTCGATAATAGTGCGACTACAGCAAGAAAGAATCTTATTAGAGGTTCAAACACATTTGAGTTTTTTGGACGACTCCATCTTAGCATTTTTCAACAGGAAATATATCTCATTCCAGGATTGAATTGTAAATTAGAACTAGACCGAAGTAAACCAAGTTATTGTTTGATGGCAGCAACAGCTACTCCTGGAGGAGGGGGAAAAGTAAAGTTGACGAAATGTGTACTTCATCTTCGAAAATTAAAAATCAACCAAACAATTCAGCTTTTACATAACGAAAAACTACTTAATGGTGTTAATGCAAAGTATCCTCTTTCTCGGGTATACACCAGATCTTATAATGTGAATACTGGATTAACCCATACTCAAATAAAAATTGCTGATAACACACTTAGACCAAATTTAATACTTGTTTCACTTTCATCACACGATGGAGAAAATGGATCATACAATCGTAATCCTTTCAAATTTGGTCATTACGATGTGAGTCATGTAGAACTACAAATTGATGGACTACCTTTTGGAAAACGATATACTCCAAATTTTGTAAATAGAATGTATACTCGACCATATGTACAACTTCTAAATGCAATGGGAAAAGATCTTTCTTCTGAAGGAAGTGGAATTGGACTGAGTGAATATGAAACTAGACTTGCAATATACGCTTTCGATTTGACAGGTGATCTCTCATCCGAAGGATTTCATTTAATGAGACATGTTTCACTAACAATCGATATCGGTTTTCGGGTTGCAACACCAGAAAATGTCTATCTTAATACATATATACAAAAAGATGGAATGATGGAAATCGCTTCTGACTTTAGCGTTCGACTCAGTGGTTGAAGCATATTCTAAGGATGAATACAGCAAATATTTTCGATGTTCTTTCCCAAGATCACATGACTAATAATCATTTTTTTGCTGTCTGTGCAAGAAATGAATTTATAGAACAATTTTTATCAAATGAAGGAATATATATTTTTAACACACACTATTCTTATCAACCAGGAGAACACTGGATAGGAGTTATTCGAACAAAATCCGAAATTAATTATTTCGATTCAACAGGACGAGATCCTTCAACATATCCAGATGTCGCTCAAATCTTAAAACTTTCTGGAATAAAGTTAATTAAATGGAATGATGTTCTACTCCAAGGTTTTCTTTCAACAACATGTGGAGATTACTGTCTTCTCTTTGCAATATTTTGGAGCAGAGGATGTTCAATAGAAGATTTTCTAACAGTTATGCTAAAAATTTCTGAAAAAGATACACGAGATCATGTAGTTCGAAAAACTATACTAGATAGATATGATTGGAATGGAAAAATTAGTAAAAGTCTTAATAACGAAGAAAATGAAGGTATTGACAATGTACATATTCAAGGAACTTCCCAAATTGTTAAATTACTAGAAGAACTGACATAAAATTTTTTTTCTATATTTTACAATTGAATATACATATATACTTTATATCGAAATAGACTTGGTAAAAAATACAATCGAATGTTATTTACTTTTTTGATATAAGTTTAATATATTGATATACTCACGCTGAGTTGGAGTTATCCTCAAAATAATCCACATATTAACCCATGTATGCCTCTTTACTAGTTCATCATCTTCATCTATTTACTGGTCGAGAGACTGTTATGGAATGGTTAAGCCAAACCAAACAGGAGAATTCCATAGGTAAACCTAGGAAAACAATCAGGTCGAATGCCAAGGCGCTTGTCCACACAACAGCCCCTGAAAACAGCGACACTCAACGAACTTAATTGCGAGTAGCCGACTAACAGAATTTTAGCTGAAGCATACAAGCCTTATGATATCAACGCTCGATCGACCCAAATTCTCAAATATAAGTAGGCATCAAGAGATGGTTAATGAGGCAGAATATTCCATCAGATCATGCAATGCTTATATAGTGAATTGAAGAATGATGGGTGTGTCCAAAGGAATTAATGAGGCGAAAATAGCAAACAGATTTTCGCGAAATTGAATTTCGCGAAAGTTGACTATATAATATATATGATGTGAAATTTCGCGAAATCCAATTTCGCGAAAGTCACTTTCGCGAAATTGAATTTCGCGAAAGTTGACTATATAATATATATGATGTGAAATTTCGCGAAATTCAATTTCGCGAAATTCAATTTCGCGAAAGTTGACTATATAATATATATGATGTGAAATTTCGCGAAATCCAATTTCGCGAAATTCACTTTCGCGAAATTCAATTTCGCGAAAGTTGACTATATAATATATATGATGTGAAATTTCGCGAAATCCAATATCGCGAAATTCACTTTCGCGAAATTCAATTTCGCGAAAGTTGACTATATAATATATATGATGTGAAATTTCGCGAAATCCAATTTCGCGAAATTCACTTTTCGCGAAATTCAATTTCGCGAAATTTCACATCATATATTATATAGTCAACTTTCGCGAAATCCAATTTCGCGAAAGTTGACTATATAATATATATGTGTAATTTCGCGAAATTCATTTTCGCGAAATTGTAAGCATAGAGAAATGTTTTGTAATCTATTTATAAATTTTCATTAAACTCACTCAAGCGTTTTACAGATGCTCAACTGTATAAAGCAATCGAGAACGAATCATTATTATCATAACGCTCTTCATAAGCTAACAGAATTCTGAGAAGGGTAAAATGTCAGAAGGGAAATGTACAGATAGTTGTGTTCAAATTTGGGCTACACCATGGGAATATTGTACACACGGACTACTTTCCTGTACATGTGGACATGTATATGATGGATTAGCACAATGTGTACATTGGTAAGTACATTTTGAAATTTTAAATTCTAAAGTTTTATATGAATATATAATTATTCATTTTATATACATCATCTTTTCTCAATTTTCAATGGATTTTCAAAAAATTAAACAGGTATCAAGAAGATGGTGAGGAAAGTGATGAAAAAAACACCTCGAAAGAAACAAACTCTCAAAATAGTGAAACGGAGTTGCAATTGGATTTACCATTGGATTATCCTATAGACAGATTACCTTCCTGCACATGTGGACAAGACGTATACGATGGCTTAGCTCAATGTATATTTTGGTAAGTAGATTTTGAGAATTTTAAAACCAAAGATATATAATTATCCATTTATTTCATCCTTTCTCATTCCTCAATGTTTTATATATTTAAACAGTGATGATGCAAAACAACAAGAAGATGATGAGAAAAGCGAGTCAAGCAGCACATACTTCTTTCTCAATAAGAAAGAATTACAATATTCTGAAGTGACAAGCTCTTCATCTCCACAGAAAACTGACAATTAGTATTTATAAAAAAGATTTTTTTTTTTGAATGAATAAATATGCAAATCAATAGAACCTTTAGAAATAAAATCTTCATCTCCAAAGATGGAGAATTTATATTTTATTGTATATTTTAAGATACTATTATTAAAATAAAATCAATACAATATTCACATATCATTTTCATTGTGGAATAAAAATTTAGGAAAGCATGAAAATTAGATTACAACTTTAGCAGCAGCATGTGATTATGATAAAAAATTTCGACATCCTGTAATTTGTCTACAGAAAAACTTTCATTTCCATAGCCTCTTTCTTTATTACTTGGAGGGGTATTAGTTATATTTTCCTTAAGATTTTCAGATGATGGAAGAGTTGTGATTCCACTTGCTAGAATGATGGTTGCGAGTGTAGTTGTGGTGGTAGTAGGAATTGTACTAGCGAGTGTAGTTGTGGTGGTGGTAGGAATTCTGGATGTATGTGTAGTTCTGATGGTGGATCGAGTAGTGGAAGAATTAATTGGAGCTGTAAATCTACCATTATTTTCTTCGAATTGTGGATGATAACAAACAAACTTAATAGGCATTGATCTCCATCCACAAAAGTTTGAACGAGCTGAGTTGCCTACACAATATCTCGCTGACCGTGAAGATGGATTAGCCCATTGAACAAGTCGTTCAGTAATTCCACACCTTTGAATAATTTCATAACTAGCTATACCATAAGTACAATCCGAGGGGTTATGTTCAAATTGAATTAAATTTCGTAAAAATTCACCGTTAACCGGAAAAAATCCAAAACTAATAAATAGTATTGGAGAAATTTGAATTATATCACCTAGTTTTCTATAAAGACTCTTCATGTCTTCTCAAAAGAAATTTTTCATAATGAATAATTCATTCGACTTTCCCCTTTTTTATTACTCATCTTTAAAGAGTTTTATAACGAAGGGAGACTTAACCGATTCCACGAATAGACACGCCCGAACTCGTCCAACATCAGCGTTCATTCAACCGAAACGACATAACAACGTTCACTCCACCGGTCGCCAACCCGACCCCAACCATTCGACGTTCGATCGCTCAACTCGTCGACGTCGTCGTCGTCGACGTCGACGAAACCCCAAACCCGTCGCATCGAAACGCGAAACCGTCGCCCCTCTTCACGTCATCCTTCCCGCGATTCCTCTCGAGACCGGCACCGCATCCTTCCCACAATTCCTCTCAAACTTCATAACCTTAGCTCCCAACACTCACACACCTACCCCCCCAAACTTCCCATCAGACAACACCATTCTCCGAGGTTCTCGGGCTAAAATGTACCCAAAAACCAACTTTAAGTGCAAAGGTGCGTAGATCTGCTCTCACTATACTACTAAGGCTCGATAGCTGAATGACACGATTGCTGACGACAGTCAACTTCTACGAGGAGCCTGAGGGCCTACCAAATATATTTTTTGCAGTGCATTTACGCATTATGCCACTCGTTCTTGTCTCATTGTTAGAAGATGCTGAGCAAGCCATCAAAGCCCATGAAATCGAATATGGCAAGAAGTTTTACACATACCACGAGGACGGCATATTAAACAAGCATGAAAGACTTTTTGAAGGAAATCTCATATCCTTAAAGCACTTTTTCTCCACTGCCTAATATTTGATCTTCTGTTGAAAATGAACATTTTACACTTCGGATATTTTAGTGTAACCTTGAGGTTGTTGCGCAATAGAAGTACATGTCAATAGTAGCTTATATGTTTTCATGCTGCAGTTTTATGAGGCCCTTTTTGGTTTGTTTTTGCACCATGTGATCTATGACGTCACAGGCCCTATACTTGAAGCAGAGTTGATACAATTTTCATCAGTTCACTAGCAACTCACACTGGATACACACCATCTACCTCTCAGCAATAAAGGATTACTCGCTATGGACACTCAACTCTTAAGCTTAATTTAACGGAGTGGATATTCATGTATATAAAGACATGCAGTGGATTACAATCAAGCTTATAGTGCAGCCTTGATTCGAAGATATGCATGAGCTTCAATGTACAAGCATTGGCATGCAATTGAAATTACATTAAAAATCATTGTATATTAATAACTACATTCAAGCAAGCAATAAATGTATAAAGCATCCTATACATGCAGCAGTTAGTTTTCAATTGAGTGTTAGCAATCAAGTAAGGCTAAAAACCTATAACGTCTTCAGCCAATGAATTTAAAAATTAGGTACCAAGTTTCTTAATTTTAAAATTTTATCTGCTCTAATTTAGCAAGGTGAAGGTATTTGGAGAGGAAAGAAGGTCATTCATGACAGTCAAGGCTATTTATGTATGTATGGCAAAGAAAAAGAGTATGGCTGCATGTACGGCCTTGAATGACATCAAACCCAGAAGGAAAAGTACAAACAACAGCGGAGGGTAAGTTACCGGCACACCAAGAATATTTTACTCAGGCTATTATAAGAGATATTTTGGACAGCAAAACTCGGTCATTGTATGTCCAACATATTTAGACAAGGCTATCATTTCATGTATTTGCAAATGCACATATAGTATAGTATGGATTTCACATAGAGATGATAAATAATATTTATTACTTTTATGGATTTTAATTTGTCTTATTTCTGAAATAGCTATCTTGTAACAAAAGCACGCGTGCACATTTATGTTATTGTAAGCCTGAAATCAGAGAATGCAGTAAATCTAAGTCTACACTACTGTGAGGGTTGGACATGTCTAAGCTGTATTCGATACTTTGCTTTTGGTCTCACGGTATATCAAAGTTCAAAAACACTTTTTCTTATTTTAATTCATCTACACTCTCATAGAAATTTGGTAGAATTGCAAAGAAACAAGGACTTGATTGGAATTCTCAGATACCATATCCTTAAACCAATAGCCAGTGAAGTTTACGGCAATCTGTCTCATTTTTCTTGAGAGTTTCTCATCCCGAGGCCTCACACATGCGCCAGATAGTATTATATCGCAGTTCACACCTTCGGTTAAACTTGGACGTAATATTTTATTTTACCTTAATATTTCACACCTAAAATTTGCAAAAACAATCATTAAACGCAAGATGAAATAAATGCTTATTTTAGAGCCCTGGCAACAAAGCCTTTGTTTGGACTCTTTTGCCAATTTGAATTTGGTTAGATTGTGCCCACAAATATAAATATTATGGCGCCTTACAGTGCCTCGCGTTGCGCGTTCACAACTCGAGTTGTACAACTCGAGTTGCACAACTCGAGTTCATCAAAACCCAAGCCGAGTTCTTTCAACAACAGCTCGGCTTGAGAACATCTCAACATTTCATTTTCTCTAGCTACGGTATATTTTTATATGGAACTTTTTTGGTGCATCAGTAAACGTCGTTGACATAATTTCTATGTTTGTTTATTTTCGGTGTTCATTCAGTTTCTTGTCAAGTTCTAGAGAGAACTCTTTTTTCATTTGAAAAAGAAGTGGCCCAGCTCCCACATAGATTGTGTTTTAGTTTGCTTCTTACATTCTACAATTGTTTTTGTCTCGTTATATTTATAGAAACAAATATGCGCAAATATCGACTATATATAATTTAAATGTGTATATACATGTATATTTAAGTTATTATTATTAAATTTCTGTAACTGAGACACCCCAATTACTCACTTTGTTTTCTTTACGAACCCGTGTTAGTTTTGTGTAACACAACTCAAGTTCATCAAATACCCAGGCCGAGTTGTACAACACGGCAACTCGAGTTGCGAACACGCAACGCGAGGCACTGTAAGGCGCCATATAAATATGCTATACATGTTCATAAATTCATATATGTTGTCACATGGTGTCGATATTCGTAATTTACGTATTGTTTATATTTTCAGTCACAGAATCCAACAAAGAGACCGCATCCTCAAGACAATACATCTGATAGTAACACGAAGGTACTCACTCACATAACCAGCAATAAAATTTTAGGCAAATTGTGCAATATTAATTATGGTTAAATGTGGAATTTCATTGGTAGGCGGATCTTCAAGCCCTTTATAACCCTAGATTAGTAGCTAGAAAAACATGAAGTTATAGTAGGATAATGCAGAAGAACTCCTTGTGTAGGTAGGATTAGGTTTTAGAAACAAATTATTTGCTGCCAACTGCGATATTTGTTAAGTTGCCTGCTCACATCCAGCCAAACGTTCAATGCCTCGAGCATTCTGATTTATAGCTCAAGATAAGGAGGAAACGCAGTGCTTGCTCAGGACGGGTAGGAGTAAGAGCAGAGGTTATGCGAGCTTCCATAGATGTAGGAAGCATCTACAAAACGCCACAAGCGACAGCATTATAGATGTAACTGAGACACCTGATGTTACTTTCATACCTAACAGTCCGGTGAGTAATATTCAGTAACTCAGTTTTAAAATTAGAACCCTGTTGCATGATGCTTTCGTGTCACTTTAGTGTAAGTGCTCAGTGTCTCAATTTGAGAGAGTTGTGCAGCAATGCTCCCAAATCTCTGATTCCAGATTTGTAAAGCATATCAAATCGCTGGCATGCGTTTTGCTCCAAATCAAATCACTTAGAAGGGTGACGACTCAGCTTTGAAAAAAAATGAAATTAAAACCATCATCCACTATGTAATTGATGGTTTTATTTGATTTAATTTACAAGCTGGGCAATCCATTTTCATGGTGCTTTGATGCCAATCTCATGATTGGTGATTTGATGTGATTTGCAAATCTCTAATCGGGATTTTGGAGCATTTCTGGAGTTGTTATCAACTCTTTGAGAAGTTGATAACAAGGTGCCACAACACCATCCGATTTGTTGACTGAGTACTTGGACTAATGTCGTTGTTGTCTTCTACAAGTCAACTCTATGGGCTAAGTCGATTGAGCAGCGTAGGATCGGAGAAGATATATGAAGCAAGGAAATAATTGTGAAATAAAACTATTGTAAAAACAGTAATAAAGTCAGGAACTAGCAAAAGCAGATTTGCCCGGTTCTTTGAGATCGCCAAATTAACTTCCAGCTAATCACAATGTCCAATGTAAATTTCCAATCTACTTCATTAAATTAACAAATAATATTCCTGTCAAAGTCAAAAATCGCCTCAAAACAATGCCACTTAAATACTGCATTCACAGTACTTTACAAGTTCAAGGGGATGTAAATACACATGCTATGATTGTTTTTATTTTAGATCAAGGATCTCTATAAGGAGTTTGCAGGGAATAAGAAATGACAGAGCAAAAATGCTTCCTGAGTCCTGAGGCTTTATAATACATGCAATATCTAGATAGGCATAGAACAAGTTTGTTCCCTATGGCTGTGGGTGAACTGGCAATGAAGGGAGGGCACGCCAGAGGGCATCTGATGTGCCCTCCACCTCATTGCCAGTTAATCTGCAGCCATAGAAAACAAACTTGTTCTAGATAGGAATACTTTTATATGCAAAAACTTGAACTGTTTCAGCTAGATGCGGTGCTCAATTTTGAGTGAATATATTGATCAAATTAAAACATACCTGCATACATACAACATTCAAGACTTTCATCACTGATTTTTTTTTAAATAACTCAGACTTATATTCACTTATTTTCACATATCTACATGTAGTATATGTGGCCCTTTTCTACTGTGTTATTCTGTTCTCATTTGTGCTTGTTGAAGGCCTTTTATGGCTTTGGTGCTGATGTGGTAGTAATTAAGTTATGTGCAACATTTTCTTTTTACATCAAATAAAGTAAAATTATTAAACTTAACAATTTATCATGATAGATTCATCCGATAACTGAAACAACCTAATTCCTATGATTGTTCTAGTGGTCCATCACCAGACATTTTGTCATTGCGCATCGACTTTTCAAACAATGTATGCTGTATAACGTGAGCAATGCCAATAGATATACATCATGCTATAGGTTTTGTGTGCTGCCCTCTGATTTTCCAGAATTGGCTGCATTGTGCTTGTGGAGGTAACGGGAAAGCTGTTAACAATGATGCACAACAATTGCCACATGCATTATTTATATTGGAGCAAGAAAATACATCATCTTGCCAACAGTAAGAAAATATTTTTTGCCGGACAAATCAAGAACAATTTTTTGGTTACACAATGCTGTACATAAATAATAAATATATAAGCAAATTGACAAATGAATACCTACAAAGTGCGGTCATGTTCAAAATCTAAATAAAGTTAGTTGTTGGAGAAGTCGGTGTTTGCAATAAAGATACGACAGACTAATGTCTTCTGTTGCCTTTTCACAATCTTTGTCTTACGATACGCTAGCATAAATAGTTACACTAAAATGAAATAGAATCTTCTTTAGCTCTCAGAATGGTAGCAAAGTAGACAATTGTTTCAATGTGCATTTTATTTGGTTAGAACATAATCACAAATATTCAATAACTTATGTAATACCGCAGTACATACATGTAAGTGCAATCATATTACAATGTATGTAAGATATTTTTTCATACACACTGAATAAACGAATACAGAATAATTAATGATGTATTTTTGAGAAGATTTTTTCCGTTTCATGAGCATGTTACTATTTCGTCCTAACACGACAAAACGTAGTTTTGTGCCCGTAATCAACCCGATCTCTGGCACCACAGCTTTGATTAAAGATTTGCTTAAAACGATGTTTATGCTTTATTTTGTTACAAAAAATAAAAAGATTACAGACTCAATTTCTAACCGACTAAACATTGGCACTTGCTTAAAACCTCGTCGCTTAGTGCCGACCAAACATTTGCATTTCCGGATTAAGCTCCACCTCTACAAAACGACCCAGAAACTGACCAGGTTTTGAGCCACTGCAATTATACCTGACCGGTACAAATGGCCCAGCAATAATAATTAGCCCTGTAGTATTATTGCGTTTGGCTAAAGGTAGAATTGTAGAGTTGCGGTTTTATTCGTAGTTTATTGCGTTAACTTGCGCCCAGAATGATCACCGATGTCAAGGTCAAAAACTACGTAACATTACATAAGCAAGAAAAGACAACACTTAGAGTATAGCCAGCCTAGTTCCACTACATCTCCCCTTCTGGGATTAGAAACAAGCACCAAATGCAACTTAAAGTGTGTACAGCAAAAGATAGGGTATACAACAAAAATGATTATCAGTAGGATTTATCTCAGTACAAAAAAGTACATCATAGGATATATATGTCATAATTATCCGAGGGATGTTTGGTAGTTTTTTACAAGATATGGCGGTGGCTTGCGATCACGTCGCGGTCTACTGTTGATGTTCGGAGACTGAATGTCTTGCCCCTTTTCCGGTATATCTACTGGTCTACACTGTAGCTTAGCTGGTGTGATCACCTGAGTATCTGAGGGGACTGTCATTGGAACGAGGGCTGATCTATTTCGGCGTACTGTGTTGTCTGCTTCATTAGTTATAGTGTAGGAACGAGGAGCTACTTGTCGTAAGACTACTCCTGTGGCTTTCTGATCACGGATGTAAACCTGTTGACCTGGTTTCATCTCTGGAAGGTCTTTAGCACGATGACGTTTATTGTAATGCTCCGCTGCATACTTTCGTCTGTCCTTCTCCCGGCTGCAAATCTCTTGTTGATTGGCAAGAGCAGGCATAAGGTGATCCGGAAGGACCGGTATACGTGTTTTGAGGCGTCGGCTCATCAGAAGCTGTGAGGGAGAGGATCCATTTTCCAGAGGGGTTGATCGATAATTCAACAGAGCTGTGGAGAGGTCCCCTGTCTTAACCATTAGGCGTTTCATGGTGCCCACTGCGCGTTCAGCCTCACCGTTAGCTCGTGGATAGCGGGGTGATGAGGTAATGAGTGTAAAATTGTTGTCTCTTGCATATCGCTCAAAGCTTTGTGATGCAAACTGAGGACCATTGTCTGATACGATATAGTCTGGGAACCCATGTGTTGCAAAGACTTTGTCTAGGATGGCTACTGTGTTAGCAGAAGTCTGGTTCTTCGTGGTTTCATGAACCTCAATCCAACGACTATAGTAGTCTACAATCAGAAGGTAGACCTTCCCGTCTAATTCAAACAGATCCATCCCGAGTCTCTCCCATGGGCGATCAGGGAAGGAACTGGGTGCCAGTGTCTCTCTTGGGGTAGGCAGAACTTGTTGGCAGATGTTGCATTGACGAACTACCGCTTCTATGTCACCACTCATACCTGGCCACCATATATCTCTCCTTGCTCTCGCTCTACATCTCGCTATGCCCTGATGGCCCTCGTGTACGAGATTGAGCATCTCCAGCTGAAGACCGCCAGGTATTACAAGTCTCCCATCATAGAGCAACACTTCCTTATCTACAGTCAGATGGCCCTGATGATCAAAATAAGGTGTAAGTGATGGATGTTCACTTTTGTAGGCTGGCCAGCCACGTTGACAGAATTCTATTACCTTCCGCAGGATTGGGTCATCGTTTTGAGCATCCCGTATGCGATTCACAGATGAGTGCTTTGGTATGAACACCTTATTGAAGTATTCCACTTCATCAATGAACTGCACTTCGCTAACAGTAGTCGGCGCTCCATTAGTCCTTGATAGATATTCTGCTACATGGTGTTTCGACCCTGGGATATAGGTAACTGTGGGAGAATACTTCATCAGACGAAGACGAAATCGAAGAACACGGGCCGGCATATCCGCAAGATTCCTTGAATTGAGCAGCGTGACTAGAGGCTTGTGGTCTACCTCTACGGTGAACATTAGCCCGTGTAAGTACTGGTTGAATCGTTCACAGCCCCAGGCTACTGCCAGCGCCTCTTTCTCGATGAATGCATATCTTCCTTCAACCTCCGTTAAGGATCTTGAAGCAAAGCTGACTGGTCGTCGTGTACCATCAGCTTGAATCTGAAACAAGGCCGCTCCTACTCCGCTGTTACACGCATCTGTGGCAAGTACTGTCTCCAGTTTTGGGTCATACGGAGCAAGAACTTTGTCAGAAGCCAGTATTCCTTTCAGTCTTGCAAATGCTTCCTGCTGAGCCGTGCCCCAGACCCACTCTCGGTTTTCTCGGAGTAACTGACGAATCGGTGCCGTGAGCTCCGCTAGATTAGGGATGAACTTCATTAGCTGATTCAACATACCGTTTAGGCGTCTGATGTCTGATTGGTTCTGAGGTTCAGGAAACTTTAAAATGGCCTTGGTCTTCTCTGTGTCAGGGTGTATACCCTCCCCATCTATGATATGTCCAAGAAATTGGACCGATGTCTGCCTAAATAGACACTTTTTCCTATTTAGAGTCATGCCTGAGTGAGCGATACGATTAAGAACCTTCCTGAACCGGTCATCGTGGATTTCCCTAGTAGCGGCATGGATCAGAATATCATCCATGTGAATTATTACGCCCTCGATATCACCTAGTAGTTCATTCATATATCGCTGAAAAACCTCTGGTGCGGCTGAAATTCCAAATGGCAGTCTGTTGAATGCATATCTACCAGACGGTGTAAGGAAAGTGGTCAGCAATCGAGAGTGTTTTGTAAGGTTGATCTGATGATACCCAGAATTGGCATCCAGACGAGAAAAAACCTTACTCTGTCCAAGTTTGGCCAGGCTGTCCTCGACACAAGCAGTTGGGTAAATCTCTCGCCTAACTGATTGATTTAGGTGGGACAGATCCACACATATGCGCACGGATCCATCTGGTTTTGGTACCGGCACCATTCCACTACACCATTCCGTGGCCTCCTTCACCGGGGATATAACGCCCATTTTTACCATCTCCTGGAGTTTATCTTTAACCTTCGGTAACAGAGGTTGTGGTACAGAGCGGGCCGTATATATACACATAGGTCGGGTATCTTCTTTGAGACTTATTTCGTAAGAGTAGTCCTTGACAAAACCCAGTCCATTGAAGACTGTAGGGTATTGCTGATATATTGTCTCTATGTCTGTCTCAACCTGGTACACATTGCATGTTAGCAGCCCAAGGTTTTTGCAGGCCTCCCGACTCAGTAGGTTGGTGTTCTGGTTAGCTATCACATATATAGTCTCGTTGGTAGATTTTCTGCCATATCTGAGGCACGCTGTAAAAGTTCCTAAGAAATTAATGCTGTGGTTTCCAGGACCACGAAGACGAGACCGGGCTTGGTCTAGATTGACCCTCTGAACCATGGGTTCCGCAATTTTCATAACTGAAGCATCTGCGCCAGAATCGAGCTTGAATTTCACTGGTGTCTTATCAACTTCTATAGTAGCTGACCATCCTGGATGGTTGTGGACACTATCAATCTTGAGGTCCTCGCAGAACAGAGTTTCTTCGGCAGGGCCATCAGACTCTGTTTCAGCCAAATTGATTCGCTTGGAATAGATCGCTGATCTGCAAGCCTTTCCCCAGTGGCCAACTTTGTTGCATTCCTTGCACCTATCTGACCGAGCTGGGCATTGAGACCTTGGATGTGTTGTTCCTCCACAGTAGCCACATGTGCCTGACTTGCCAACACTTGGTTTACTGACATGGGCTGGTTTTTGTCGTCGTGATGACCGGGAGACAGCTTCGACTGGTTTAGTTGGCAAATCAGAGGCGAGTGCTTGTGAGCTAATATCTTTCATCGCCCTGGCAGCCAATTCTTGTGATCTGCAGATTTTTACGGCCTCTTCCAGTGTGAGATTATTCCCGAAGGCTATCAGCTTTTTCCTAGTACAGTCTTCGCGGATGCCTAGAACAATCCTGTCGCGGATGAGGTCTGATTCTACATAACCGAATTGGCACTTCTGAGCCTTTTGGCGCAACTCAAGATAAAATGCCTCAAATAACTGTCCTTCAGTCTGTGACGTAGAGTTGAATAAATATCGATCATGGATGACATTACGTTCTCCGACACAGTATAAGTGTAAGATTTTAAGAATATCGTCCACTTTACACGAATCTTCCTCATACTGTGGGCTTGTTTCAATGATTTTAACCGCTTCAACGCCTACGCAATGTTTTAGCATAGCCACTTGGTATTCATTTGGCCGTTTGTTTAGCTCGGTTAGTATATAAAACGTTTTCCAGCTTGACACAAATGACCTGTAACTTTCCTCCTTGTCTTGCAGTAAGTCAATTGCAGCAGGCTGTTGTATGACAGGTTGATATACAGTTGACATGTTGCCGGTCGACTCAAAGCTCACAAAAACAGTTTGGTCAGTTGCTATATCTTCGGTACTTGAGTTCAATAATTGGCTCTCTGGTTCAACAGAAAACACTGGACATGGGAATCACCAAACCAACTCGCTGCCACCATGTAGTATTATTGCGTTTGGCTAAAGGTAGAATTGTAGAGTTGCGGTTTTATTCGTAGTTTATTGCGTTAACTTGCGCCCAGAATGATCACCGATGTCAAGGTCAAAAACTACGTAACATTACATAAGCAAGGAAAGACAACACTTAGAGTATAGCCAGCCTAGTTCCACTACAAGCCCTATCAAGCGTAGCTCTTTATCCTGATAAACAATATCGGAATGGCGCGCCACGCCTCCTTGTGCGTTTTCTAATGCCCTTCGCTTGAACAACACCTTAAATTGCAAGCGCATTTGACAATGTACAGCAGCGTATTCGTAATTCCAATATTTATGAAACAATGCGCTAAGGCTGAAGTTCCGCTTGATTGCCTGGCAACGCAACAATCCCGTTCGTAACGAAGCTGGTGGTATCTTAGAGCTATTACACATTCGGTAAGCAGATATTTAAGCTTTTATCTGATTTGACGAGTTTAACAGAAATGATGCGGTTTGCATCGCAAAATTGGCATAGCTTTATGCCTAACAACAATACTTTTCACCCCGATGTCTTATTAAAGAATAGGCTTATTTGTTCACTTACTTACTGCGAGGAAAATAGACGACGATTTCATCAATTTTAAGATATGTCTGCAGTTTTTGTACATGAAAGAAAAAACTGCAATTCAAAAAGCTGCGTATCTTGTTTTTTTTTACAATAAATTTTTATAACTAATTGAACAATATAAACCGTAATGAAGTGTTTATATCGCTAACAATGCGTCAACGGGCTGGATCACAATTAATATTTTGTTCCCATTCCAATTGCGACGAAAAATCATTACCGTGTGAATTCTTGTGTGTTACAAACTCGTGTGTTTAAACAATTTATAACTAAACTTAGTACTTAAAAAGTTTAAAAAGAATCAACGCTATGTTTTACAAAATGGATTAACACAAAAGAAGTTTCATGAAATGTCACACATGCTTCTATGAATGAGTTTTTATTTAATAGCTAATAATTCTATTCTATCTTTATGTAATTTTTGATTGTTTGATTACGAGTATTTTCTTGTTTTTATTTAGTTAATAAATAAAGAATCCTAAAGTACAGCATTTATATAGTTATTAATTTAGTAGCAATTAATAAAATATGTTATGGTGCTAATTAAATCTTCAAATCCTTCTTCATGCAGCCTGAAATTACAGACAATGATAAATTATGCTGGTGAGATGCACTATATAATTTGAGTTAGTACTGTTTTGACCTATAAAGATAATGTGATATTAAAAGTTATTAATTGTTTTGCAGCCTGAAATTACAGACAATAAACTGCACTGTTGAGATAAGAGATTGATTTGAAATTGAATAACGTTTATTGCTGCTAAAATGCTCAGAAGAAAATTATGTGCGCAGACTTGCCTAAAATGATGTATGTAGGGAGACAACCTGTCTCTTTTTCTCTTATTCAACTTGGCCATTGTGGTGAAAGTCGAGTCATATGCGGCTGTCTCAGCATAAGTTTAATGACGTATTTCCTCATGATTGATAGAATAACATTTTTAGTTTAGCTATAAATTTATTGCTACAAATGTCTCAAACAAGGTAATTAAAATTTGTCCAAATAGTTTTTCTAAATGTTGTGTAAACATTTGAGCGCGACTACAATTTAGCTAGTTTATGGTACTCAGGTCCTCGGGTAAACCAAGTTCATCGAAGCCTTGGTTTCAGCAAAGTTCTCGTTTGCTATTCAAACTGAAAAGTTGTTAGTAGATGAAATAAGCAAGTCGCATCTTTGAAATTGTTATATTTGTATATAGCTGAAACCAACTACTTTCCTAAAAATACATACATATTCAACATTATCTAGTCATTATTGGTATCAGTTTGCAATAATAAAGACGATAATCTATTCCACGATACACTTGGGCTAACTTCCTTGTCGCTTACGAAAGCTGAAATATATTAATCCATAACAGTTGAATATCCGATCTTATGCATAGTATTAATCCAGTGAATAGGAGATTCCTAACAACAGTGTAATAATCATGTATTCTAATACACACACTGTTAGAATCACTTTTATTATTTCATCAAAACTCATCACCGCTAGTCAAATCTATGAAAAAACTATTTCAGTTTTTTGTATATTACATACACCATACACTATTAACGACTTCCATCTAATGTTTATATATTTATCTGCTGGTTGCTGTCTGACAAGAGAAACTTATTTAAGGACTAAACAATTATTATACCATTTAGATTAAATGGACAAAAACATTCTATGTCTCTGATAAAGGGCTCGTTCCAATAGCCATTAACAATAGTGATGGTTGCAATGGAATGCGCTTAAATTGGCGAGAGCAATGGCAGGGCATGCCTCACATGAGTGTCACAGTGTCAATTACATAACATGATAAAATTGATTCCATAATAGGCCTACTGATGTGGTGTGAAGTTTACATTGCTTGTGATTGATAAACGTGGACAAACATGTGAACAATATTTTAGGGGTACGTGTCTCTCCAGTATCGGTTCAACCAAATTTACAAATAATTTAAATATCTCATTGCTAAGAGAGTAATAACTTGATAACTTCCATGCTACAGAATAGAGTTCATCGCTACACTGGCAGGGTATTTGCAGCCAGACTTAACACATTTGTGTAATAAATAATGTAATTTACTAATTGTTTCCTAATGCTGCTTGCTAGGCTATGAAATGCCACTCAAAGTTTGAAAGTGCATCTAACTTTGTAATTGGTTCAAACCAAAAGCTTTCACAAATTGTGTTATAGATTGCACCTGAAAGTTTTTACCATGATGCTGTATTTCTACATATGTAGTAAGATGAATCTCAGACAAGTGCGTCTTATTTCTAGATTATAATGGCTCAGGCTGTAGCAGATGTTGAGCAGCTCTCGTAATGAGCTTGTGGTTGAGTTTTTGAGTATTGTTTAGCATTTGTAGCAGGTACTTGTAGGTGATAATTTCCCTCGACTGCAGACCTTCACACACCCTTAATCATTTATCTTTAAAAACTAACTTTCAAGAAGTATTGGTTTTGTTAAAGTTAAACATCACAATGGCTGAAGCTCTAGCAGATGTTGAGTGTGAATTTTGCTGCCGTAAAAGTGACACCATTGTCAACCCCAAAGTGCTGCCATGCAGTCATATTCACTGTATGACCTGTTTGACCACCTACTATGAGAGCAAACACCTGCTGCTGTGTGGAAACACTGGATGCGGGTGAGTCTTACTATATGTCGGTTAAACTTATATTATATAATAGTTCACATAGCCAGGGCTGTGATGCATTAAAACTGCATTGCACCAATGCAGCGCAGTATACAGTAACTTTGCAATCAATTACAACTTTCTAATGCCCAGCTGAAACTTATTGCTACTGGAACTGCATTCTTACTGCAATTTCTTCCTGAGATCCACCACAGATTTATTCCCATGACGCTCATGAAAGTGAACCTAGCAATTCATGTGCACTGCACATGCATACTCTTCAAAATCTGAAACTGCACATGTACTGCAGCTTTGTTTAGTATAGGGTTGATACTATGGATCAACTTACACTGCTGACTTTCCAAGTGTTTATACTGCACTGTACAAAATTGTCCTCTGCTGGGTTTAGTAAGTTAAAGAAATTGCTCTATAACTTCCATATCATTTCATGTACATGTATTTCATGCAGCATTTATAGTCTGTGCAAGCAGGCATATCTTGTTATAGCAGAATCTGAATAGTTAATAACATTTCAAAGGGACAAAAACTATGTATCGAAATTTCATGCAAGTTTATCTTTAAGTTGAAAATGTATTGTTCAGTTTAAAGACAACCTTAATATTCCTCTATGTTATAATCTGTATGTTTGTCTCAAACGGTATTTAAGAAAAACGGAGACCAGACTTTTAATCAAATGATGTATTCATATCTACATATTAGCTATTCCAGCTTTAATTTTGATAATAAAACCTCCCCACTCTGCCCTTTACAGGTGCAGATTCATAGATTGATCTACTACCGACATACAAGCTTAGAAAAAGACTCGACCATCATAGAATGACTCATACAATGCATCATCTAGCACTGTATGGCCCATGTAGCAAATAGTTTATCATTTATGAATAATTCTTTGCAGCCAGGTGTTTGAGATGCCACCAACCAATCTACCATCTTATGACTTGGGTACAGACAAGACCCTATGTGATGTTTGTCTAAAGAAGAGCTCACCAAGACAGAAAGCTATCAGTTATTGTACTTACTGTTGTAAGAAGTTCTGCCCTACCCATTTGGAGGTACTAGTGTGTCTTTTTCAAATCTGTAAGATCATCATTTAAATAGGTTGTCATCTCTGGTTCTGTATGAAGTTGCTCATGTAAATTATTAATAAAAATTGATCTGATGTTGGTAATTAAACTCCTTATAGAATGATCCAATTACAAAAGACACAATGTGAAGGTACTATAAAACTGCAATAAAAACTTGCTTTCTCGTCAGGAAAAAATGTTATGCTTGTTTATATTATAGGCTGGACTTTTTTTTCCAAACCAATACCTTTTCTTAGTGCTGGATAATGATTTGAGTGCATTCGGTTTTCGATAGTTGTTCTCTCTCAGTTCATCGATTCAGAAGGAGAAGACAACTGCTTATGAACCGAATTTTACATCACAATTCGATTCAGTGTTTGCGCATGCCCACACAGCAGTTTCCTAAGCAATTTTTCGTTAGAGCATCGATGGGCCAGCAAATGAGTTTGGAGTTATTTTTATCTAAATTTTAGCAATAGTTTTGACTCTTGCCAAATAAACTCATGTGACGTTTTGTAGTTAAGAAACTTATATTTGTAATATCTTATTATGGTATTAATGTTCATTGATTGTATTTGTCCTGAGTATATTTTATTTTTTATACTTATATTTATTCAGCTGTTCTTAAATTACGTAATCAATTTGATGTTGATTCATTAAATTTTAAAGAAGATAACATTTTTCAAATTGGGTTGGTTAATTAAATTAACTAAATTTTTCACCATTACTTAAACATTTTTGCAAATATTAATTATTAGTTTACTATTTATTAATGAATATACAACTCTCAGTTCGATGCTGTTCATAATGCCAATATGAGTAAACCGAAGTAACAATTGAATATTAGGTGTCTTTCAGTTTTCAGGAGAAAACAACTCTGAAATTGAATGCATAGTGCAGGTAGACATCAAACAGCTCTACTGTTTCTTACAAAACTTAGAATGTGAATGTGCTGTAATCTTTAATACTTGGTAATTTCAACTATGGTGACTTCGGTCTATTGTGGGTTTTACGGCCATTTAAGGTTCCTCATTTGTAAAACAATGATAATTGTGTCATGATCGAAGTCGGGATTATAAGATTTGGAGTTATCTATACTAGCAGAAGGAAAAAATTCTCACAGTTATTTTGCGAAACAAATCTTGATTCTAGCTTAATTACAACAAATATTATGGTCGATAAACTGAATGCATGTTCACTATCATTGCTGAATCATAGTTCTGAAAAAACTGGTGGTAAAGTTGGAGAAACGACAACCAATGCACAGTTATTTTTACATTTCAAAGCATCATAGCAACCAATATCAACCAGTTGTGATATTCATCTGGATTTCCGTATTCATATCTAAAACATTACGCTGAGTTTAAAAATCTAAACAGATTTTAGCTGGTTGTCGTAGAAATAGCTGTATATCTATAAGAAAATGTATTTCTTAACTTTGCAGATTTTAAAAACGGCTTGGCATACCGCGATTTTGGGCACAGCCGTAGTATGATCAACAAAAGCTTAAAAAATAATATCAGTAGCATTTTGCACATCATCAGTCATTATATACTTCGATCTTGTAAATTCAAATGACTATTATTATAATTAGATCTTATAAAATCGAATAATAATCCTTATAATTAAATATGGTAATAATCTTGTAATATTCGTTAGGAGATTATAATTTTCATTCCGTTTACTCACTGCTTTTGACATAAGTGTCCAAATTGTCAGAATTATCTTCAAAATTGGCAAAAAAAGAAACGATTACCTTTATCGGACGCCATTTTCCAGTACTTCTTGTTTAGCATAGCAACGGTTTTAATGTTTTACCCGGGGGTTAAATACTTTTATTATCTAAACTGACTTCAGATTCAAAAATATCAGTCTTTGATTAGTCCAGTTGCACGTGCTACAAAAATCATTACCAATATTATAAATTCAGTTAGTGTAACTTTAAAGTCGCATAACTCAACTACGGGATTTGCGACTTAACCATGGTTTCTGTGATCGCGACCCAATTTACCTATTGAAGCTGTAATTGGTTTATTGTTTTGAAATGATAACTTACTAAGCCAGTATGGCGTACAGCAAGACAACATTCATGTACTTTAGTCTAAGTAACTAGGATAAATCTTTAGGCTAAATAACTAGCAATTGAGTGTTGTCAAATTAAGAATTGTCTGTGTCCCTAATCATTATTCTTTTGTTAAAACCAACCTGATATGATTATGTTCTCAACTAGCTTTATTATTGTTTTATATGTTTTTTACCGATAACGTGTTTTGAAATGTTCTGAAATTAAAAATATGAGATATTAGTCAAAATTCACAGTATTGCGCTGCTTTTATGTTTCAGTCCCATGATGACACAATGGATGAACATAACAAGATAACAATACTTGAGTACCTGTCTCAACAACAAAAAGCTAAAGTCAGCAGCTGCCCCAAGCATAAAGACCAACAATACATTCTTGGATGTGGAGTCTGCTATGTGCTCAGCTGTCTGAAGTGTGTTCCTGACTTGCAAACCTGTGACAGTGGTATGTGGGGTTATTGTAGGTGTGTGCGTGTGGGTCTCCAAACATATTAGATTTGTTAGATACAAGATATTAGTTTTAGTATGATGTCTCCTAACATCAATTGACTCATGATGATATTATCAGCTGTACTTTTGTCAGCGTAACATGTTCAAGTTGTATCAATGTACCTGCCTTTGAGTCGAGTGTGAGTATTTTGTATTTTTCATTTTGTTTGCAATTAATACAAGTAACGCATCAAAAACTGCCTAAATGTTTCTAGTAATCACCACAGTCATTATTTGTAATGAGTGATTGTTTTATGTAAAGTTATTTTTTTATTTAGGTTCTACACACTCTTTGCTTCCATTAGAAAACCTGGCATCAGATCTTCTTACAGGCACGATATCTGCTGAGAGTTCAGATAGAGATGAGCAGTTTGAAGTGCTGTTCAAGCAAATATCTAAGATGGTCTCTGAATATGACAGCCAGACTGAAGATATGCTAAATATGATTTATAAGAAGAGAGATGAGCAGGTAGGGAATTAGCTCAGTCTATGTTTGTGTTTAATAATTTTCTGCACCTTTTTATTTGTATTTTCAACTCAATAGTATTTGTGTCCTATGTTATACATCAATCATAGAATAGTCAGAGATCTATAATTATTAGTAATTAAGAGCTGGTTCAATACAGAAGTTTCATTATGAAATTTTCTCAATTTCAAGAGAACAACAGCTAGTTGAAGTATGGTTGTCTCACATCATACATCTAAAATATTTCCTTTTATGGCGTATGCTGACCTTGAACTTTAATATTGGAAAAATTGAAATCTAACTAAAGATTATGAAATTTGAAGACTGTCTCCCAACTCACATCTTTAGTACTTTCAAAGAGAAAAGAACTTAGAGTTGGCTTTTTCATCAAATGGCCGTACAGTAACTGTAGTCCTATTGGTTTGTATCAACAAATTTTGACAAAACAAGAAGTACTTGTTTGTATCAAGCGATTTTCTTCATTTTGTTCAGTTTAACTTAGCTTATGGTTCATAACTATGGTAATTCTACAATGATGTAAGTGAATGCACACCTACAATAGCAAATTAAATTCATTTTTTAAATTTTTATAGAAATCATGGTCTATTAGCCAAATTAAAAACAACCAAAACTTTCTGTTCTGTCTAATATAAAATAAAGCAAAAACTTTATTTTTTTAACCTTTTTTTTCTTTCTATACCCAAAAGTGCAATGTCTGCCTAACTATCTGTTTAATGCCTGCCTAACTCTCTGTTTAATGTCTGCCTTTCTGTTTAATGTCTGCCCAACTCTCTGTTTAATATCTGCCTAACTATCTGTTTAATGTCTGCCTAACTCTCTGTTTAATGTCTTCCTCTCTGTTTAATGTCTGCCAAACTCTCTGTTTAATGTCTGCCTAACTCTTTGTTTAATGTTAGGTTAAAATATAGTCTGTGACGAGACTAAAACTCATGTCTGTGAAATTCAGTATAGTACACCAACACTCTGACATCCGCGCCGATCAATCATCTTAAAGCATTTCTGAAAGATCGTTCCTATTCCCTGAACCTTATTAACATACCATCTTACACAGTAAATTAAATCTTAAATTTATTCATAGAAATAACTGGGTAGGTTATCTCTATATTTTTAGTGAGGTAATAACAACATCAAAATTATATATTCAATTGTGATGCTATAGTTACCACTGTGTATACGGTTGGTATTATCAAGGTGACCATAACAATAATGCATCATAATTATTGAGCAGATTATTATGAAAATTATGCTTATGCTTATCGCTGGATCGATCAATTTTTCATTTACCGTTTTGAATGTCGAGCCGATGTTGACTGGTTTTTCCAACTTTTGTTTTTTTCCAATGAGGTGCGATTTGTTTAGCCTTTAGCATAAAGCAACAGCTCTCAGATAATTGTTTTATATTGTAAATTATCGTCCGATATTTTGTTAATGATATTTAAAACTTACTAGTGTTCATGTCCTTTGTTTAACTTTACTAGGCGACAGCTTTATAAACGTCTACCGAAAGTGACATAAATGTTGTTTCTCCGTCCAACCAGTAAAAAACATTTTGGTCGTTTTCCCAGCCAAAGGGTTAAAGTTCTAAACTGACTGAGCAAAAATGCGGAGAGTAGGTAGGAAGCAAAATAATGTATTTTCTTCAGACTAAAACTAACTCAATGTACCTGTGAACTGCTTGAGCAGAAAGTGAGTCTAAAACTTTTTATATTTAGAGAAACATTCATCAGTGATGTTTATATTTTTGGTTTGTATCAGAGTTGACTATAACTGTAGATAAACTCACTGAAGGAACAGTATGATGAAATAGAAAAGAAGGTGCTTGAGAACAGGCAGAAGTCTAAAGTACAGATCACTGATTTTCTGGAGGATGTGGTTCTTGACAAGTGGCGAAGTCTCAGGAATCACAGAGAAATGTTGGAGACTAAAATCAAACATTCTCCACCAGTAAGTAAACAGTTGAATATCTATAATAGAACTCTAATAGTGGAGGTGGAACTCAAATAAAGGCTGGAATTGTATTTTGCCACTGGCTCGTCAGAATTTAGGGAAGATAAATTTTCGCCTTTTTTACAGCTGAAGCGAATGTTGCCTATATTTTGCTCTCATTTTTGGTGGAGCGATATTAAACCTTTCGGATGCAGTAACTCTGCTAGCTTACCACGAATTTGTCAACGATATCCTAAAAATACGCATTGAAAAACAGAGAAATATCTCTACCAGTTGATATTTGTTGCTTACACTTAACCTGCAATGATATTTAACCTTTCACAGCCATCCATGTACAAATATAGCTATCGTCCTAGTGCCAGCCATTTTACCAAAAATTGCCGACATTGCTTCAGGATATGTGTACAATATTTTTTTAATTTCAAACTCTATCTAGAACATTTTTGTAGCATGTTTTATTTTACCAACATTTTAACTAACGCTGTTATGCAAAAAATTCTATTTATCTATACTTTGTGCAACGATAAAGCTATATGAAGCGATCGCTACGAAGCTAAGACGATACTCCACAATTTTACTTACTCTTACAAAACTATTACTTTCACCACTATCAGAGTCTCTGCTGGTACTTTAATTATCTGTATAATCACAAACATCTAAATCTGAGTAGGCAATACCCTCACCAACATAAGTAATTACCCATCTTCTGACCCGCACGGTACCTAGGAACACTTACACGAAAAGAGTTCAATTTTAAGTTAGTAGTTCTCAAACAAACATTTTAAATTGCTTCGTTATTTTAGGGTACGATTGTAAATATTACTTCGAACAAAGTTGTCAATGTTAAAAAAGTCATAAAGACCGTGGGTTATGTTGTCAACGAATAATAAAATGAAGCTATTACGCAATTGCTGGGAAAGTCGCAAAAATGTGTCTATGGCACTCGACCATAGAAAACGCATAAATGAGTCTACAGCATAGAAAAGGTTAAAGCCTGTGTCCTGCTTTGCAATTTGTTAGAGCTTTCAAATGTTATTTCATTCTTTTTGAAAACATATTTTTACATTATATCGATAGTTACCAATATTGTATAAGGTATCATTGCACTTATTGATATGTTTACTACAATTTGCAGCCAAAACTAACTTTTCATGTGCAATATATTAGGAGTTACGACCGTCGACTTTTCCCATGGAAACAATTTAATGGTCCGCGCCAAAAGAATCGGCGTTGACCTCAGATATAGTAATTAAACGAAAATGTTGCATAACAGGGGCATCGTAACACGTGGCTGCATTGGTAAAATAATCGGTGCGTGCTACAGCCATACCCGGAATGCATACAGATGTACGATATACAAAAACATATTTTGAGAAACATATATATGTTTCGCAAAGTTCGCCTGTGTTGTGTGGTTGTTCAGCATGTCCAGTCATGGCTATTATTAGCATAGTTGTAGCTGGACCAAGCGTATGCAACATCATGGCATACAGTCATTAGAAGCCTTGCACTGAGCAAGTTTACAGAAATTTTCCATTGGCACTGGCCTGCCACTTGCGGGAGAGTTGCCTGCCAGCAGGTGGCAGGCAACTCTCTCTACTTCTCATTGTTTATAAGCTGACTTTCAATACTCGGGCAACGCCAGGTTGCACAGCTAGTTTCTATTAGTGCTGGGCACAAGTACTTCTTGGCAAACGAGTTGAGAATCGTCCCCTTCCGCTCGAGTTTTTCGAGTATCGGGTAGACGGAAGTGCTTGTCATGATTATTTCTTGGCCAACAGGTTTTTCGAGTATTGGGTTTGTTGATACGGATTTTATGTTTTAATTTTTTAAACATTAGACATATCTTAAAGTTTACTCAGCAATTATATTTCTGATCAATTTATCTCTTCCTTTTAACTAATTTATCTTCTGAAATTTGTGCTCGAAACGTTAACAGGCAGGCTGTTAAAAAGTCAAGAGCGCAGGGCGCTATAGACCAAGTTTTTGTTCACTTTACTCAATGGATCCGTGTACCAAAACCCGAACTTGCCAGTCAAAACCCGAACCCACCAAATCGAAGTGCTCAAACTTTCTATTACCCGATACTCGAGAGAAAACAAACCTGCTAGTCTGCATATATATACATATATATAAATATATATATTTAAAGAATAAGTGGTCAGACCTACTGCTAACAGCACTCTACGCTCTAAAAAGTGCGGAGTGTTATAACTAATTAGAGTGTTGGAATAGGTTAATGTTACTTATCTTTCTTCCAGATTCATGTTATACTCTGGGGTCACGACAGGTTTGTTTCATGCTGGTGCACCCTTCAGGCGACTTGTGTTAAATGGTGGGTGGGATTGCCTCTCCTGGTGTTGTTGGTGCTGTTTATAGCTCAGCCTCTGCCTGGATTGTACTGGCTGAGTAGGTATTTCTTGGAGTGTCCGCATGCATTGTTTATTTCATTTCTTTTGTTTAAAGTGGCTGTTTCTGGCCTGCAAATGGTGTAATACTTTTCCCAAAGGCACAGATGGCATTTCTTTGTTTGGTTTGAATAAGGTCTAGTTTTCTGCATAGTTTTCCATTTAATCCCGTAGCTTGTATTGTCATTCTTCAGTTTCCAGATGTGTTTACTAAGTTCTGTGCTGTTTTGTTTGTCACTGTTTGTGAAAGAGGCCATGTGGTTTCTAAAT
The DNA here is from genome assembly GCF_963576615.1 of Watersipora subatra. Classification (NCBI taxonomy): domain Eukaryota; kingdom Metazoa; phylum Bryozoa; class Gymnolaemata; order Cheilostomatida; family Watersiporidae; genus Watersipora; species Watersipora subatra. Next base: position 8,990,006 of record NC_088715.1, on the reverse strand, counting down.
CTGGATTTGAAGTCAGTTGCGCATAGTCCTATGTAGGTGCTCTCGGTGCCTGTATCTTCTTTAGTCACTAAGGCCTGGTATATCATGTTCGTAGTTAGGCAGTCTCCATCTAGTGGGCAGTTGTTCCTTACTCTACAATCGCAGGCCCTATTTGTAGTTGTGCTCTGCTGGCTGCTCAACAAGCGTCTGTTATGCGAATCTATGTGCTGTTTCATGTTCGGCATGCAAGAGTAGCTGAGTTTTAGTGTGTGTCTGTTAAATACTTTTTGCAGTGAATGATTAGGCGGGAAGCATGCATCTATAATGTTTATAAATTGTCTCCCTATATTAGTCTGTACGTCGGCGTTAAAATGTGGGTTGTACCATGTTACGTGTCGCTTACGCTGTCTCTTGTTAGTCGCTGGCTGGGTCGGGATGTGTTTGTATTTTAGTTTGTGGTTATAACCACAGTCATTGAGTGCGCTTTGGTAAAGGGGTGCTGCTTTACTAAATAAAACAAAAACAAAATATATATATACCTGTATATAGACTAGCGGGTTATATATTATATCAGCCATTGTATATATATATATATATATATATATATATATAGTCTATATATATATATATATATATATATATATATATATATATATATATATATATATATATATATATATATATATATATGTATATATATATTGTCTGTATATATATATATATATAATTCTGGCTCTATATCATACTTTGTATAAACAATGTGTAGGAGTTGTTCTTCAGTGTATAATAATCCTTCACCAAGTGAAGAATGACCAGTTTATCGGTTGTTGTAGCAGAATTTAAACCAACATGGTTGTTCAAACTTTATCTTTTGGAATATACAATAACTCATAACCACTTAGTTACAAAAAATAGTATTTTTGTTTTGTGAAATGCACCACATTACAAATCTTTTCACTGAGACAACTTCTAGTATTATACAGTAATTTTATTCATAGATATACCTAACTTCATCGATTACTATCAGTGAGTATGGAATTACTCAGGATTTCCCATTTAAATTGCTTTCATAACAACAATCCATGACAATTTTCGTTGGAAGGAGTTAATGAAAACAACTGCCCTTAATGCCTGATAAGACACATTATTAAGTTTCCAATCAGATAGACCACTGTGCATTTATATAAAAATACATGCTACAAATTTGCTAATTGAGCCGGGCATTCCTTGGAGTCGCCTCCTTTTTCACATTAAATAAGCAGTAGGTCGTCTGCTCTTATAAATCTTCAACAAATTTTTTTGTATTTGGTGACATTTGCTGTGTTTCGGTGGAATTTTTATTGTCGATATGTGATTTCCTTAGTGTTCCTCTGAGGCTATACGATAGTGCTTTAGTGTTCTCCTGAGGCTATAAGATAATGCCTTAGTGTTCCTCTGAGGCTATAAGATAATGCTTTAGTGTTCCCCTGAGGCTATAAGATAATGCTTGAGTGTTCCCCTGAGGCTATAAGATGATGCTTTAGTGTTCCCCTGAGACTATAAGATGATGCTTTAGTGTTCCCCTTAGGCTATAAAATAATGCTTTAGTGTTCCCCTAAGACTATAATATAATGCTTTAGTGTTCCCCTGAGACAATAAGATAGTGCTTCAGTGTTCCCCTGGGGCTATAAGATAATGCTTTAGTGTTCCCCTGAAGCTATAAGATAATGCCTTAGTGTTCCCCTGAGGCTATAAGATAATGCTTTAGTGTTCCCTTGAGGCTATAAGATAATGCTTTAGCGTTCCTTGAGGCTATAAGATAATGCTTTAGTGTTCCCCTGAGGCTATAAGATAATGCTTTAGTGTTCCCCTGAGACTATAAGATAATGCTTTAGTGTTCCCCTGAGGCTATAAGATAATGCTTTAGTGTTCTCCTGAGGCTATAAGATAATGCTTTAGTGTTCCCCTGAGACAATAAAATAATGCTTTAGTGTTCCCCTGAGGCTATAAGATAATGCTTTAGTGTTCCCCTGAGGCTATAAGATAACGCTTTAGTGTTCCCTGAGACTATAAGATAATGCTTTAGTGTTCCCCTGAGGCTATATGATAATGCTTTAGTGTTCCCCTGAGGCTATAAGATAATGCTTTAGTGTTCCCCTGAGGCTGTAAGATAGTGCTTTAGTGTTCCCCTGAGGCTATAAGATAATGCTTTAGTGTTCCCCTGAGGCTATAAGATAATGCTTTAGTGTTCCCCTGAGGCTATAAGATAATGCTTTAGTGTTCCCCTGAGGCTATAAGATAATGCTTTAGTGTTCCCCTGAGACTATAAGATAATGCTTTAGTGTTCCTCTGAGGCTATAAGATAATGGTTTAGTGTTCCCCTGAGGCTATAAGATAATGCTTTTGTGTACCCCTGAGGCTATAAGATAATGCTTTTGTGTTCTCTTGAGGCTATAAGATAATGCTTTAGTGTTTCCCTGAGGCTATAATATAATGTTTTAGCGTTCCCCTGAGGCTATAAGATAATGCTTTGGTGTTCCCCTGAGGCTATAAGATAATGCCTTAGTGTTCCCCTGAGGCTATAAGATAATTCCTTAGTGTTCCCCTGAGGCTATAATATAATGCTTTAGTGTTCCCCTGAGGCTATAAGATAATGCCATAGTGTTCCCCTGAGGCTATAAGATAATTTAGTATAAGATAAGATTTACTATAAGATAATGCTTTAGTTAGCTCCATCAAATTTGGCCAAATAATTGTGTTCATAGGTAATATCTGTGATTTTTCGACTCGCCTGACAATCTCTTACAGTACATGAGATTACCATAATAATAGTATAACATAGTATGAACATAAATAAACATTTTAATAATTAATTTTACAATTAAAGCATTCTAATAAGCGGAGCACCACAAATATAAAATCCATCACAAGTTTTAATAATACTTACAGATACTTTCTGATAAAATCTACAAAAAGGTTTTTGTTTAAGCCCATATTTAATATAATAAAGTGGGTTTCCCTCTAGATCAGAAGTCCCATTTGGTCAGGAAAAATTGTGCATTGTGGGACATTCAAGTTCCTGAATTTTAATGTACCATTCTGACACTGTAGCATCTGCGCTATCAGTCACCATATGTAGTTTAGGAAGAGCAGTACTAATTGTTATCAATATCCAACAAGGCACTAGACTGCTGGGATACTGGTATAATGCTATATGCTATGACTAAATGAATGCCGACATCACTCTGGTAATAAAAAGGTCTACATAAGAACCTTATTTTATTTAACATCCACAAACTTTATAATTCAACATTTAAAACTTGTTTCTGATTTAACATATAATTTACTGTAAAACTATATGGCACCATATTATATTAAAGTATAATATACAATAATACAATATGGTATAAACATTATAAAATACTATAATGCAGTAAAACAAATATAATATATTACTATGCTATATTATGTTGCTTTTTTAATTTTGTAATATTATATAAAATACATTAGATTGCATTATACTACATTACAGATGAAGATGATACTGTTTGGTTCCAAACATTTATAGTTTTACTTTGTTATGTCCTACATTTTAACTTCTTTTTTTTATTTTTTTTTATTGCTGGAAGTTATTATGAAATGCTTTAAACGTGTGGTTAGTCTATATTTCTGTATATAATTGCTTTTTAAATGCCTTAAATGCTGCACAAATATACAGATAATATTGCTAAATATTCCAAACATTACAAACAATTATTTCAAGAATGACAAGTTTTTCTGATGTCATCAGTATCCTTACATATTTTCAACTACTCTTCACATCTTCCGCAAGCTGTTAATATACTAGAGTTGTGTTCTCCTACAAAGCCTCCAAATTACAAGAGACAAATACACAAATAAAAGAATATTACTAAGAAAATTTTGTCTCAACCTCTTACCAAACATTGTATTCACCCCGCAATTATTACAGTTACATGTAGAATTAAATACTCCGCCCCAAGTAATGATATAAACCAGAAAGATTTGTTTTCATGTTGCTTCTACTTGGGAGTCGTCTACTCTCCAAAGCTTGCTTGAGAATAACCAGATTGTTGAGATAAGCAAAACCTAATAAAGTTATTTATAATAAAGTTAAAGCTCATTCTATTTTTTCTTCATCACACAAAAGCAGAACTAATTAAGTTGCTCAAAAGACATCTTACTCTAATACCTGACCACGAGTGAAGGTCATGTGGAGGTCAGAATGGTGTTTGATTGATAGCTGCTATGAGCGATGAAGAATGTCACCGTAAAATCAGAGTAACAGTAACAACCACCTTAAAGTAAGTATTGTCCTCAGCAGTTGGAGTAGACCTGTGTACATTGAACTCAGCGCTGCTGACTCCTAGCAACATTGCGACCCTCTTTTTGATTGTAACACTACGCCGCTAGTTGGTAGGTTATATTACATGCGAGTCACATAAATTTAGAGTGCCTGAATGTAGTTTAAGTATACTTTAGACATGTGTTTGAACTAGAAGTGTCTCAAACTGTTTTTAGTTACTATGAGTGTTAAACCTACCACATTAAACGCTTACAGTTTTATCATTAATAAAATCTGACAGCAATCTGATTTGTTTAAATCTATAAATGATTGTTCTTGGAAAATTATAGTCTGTTAAGTCTAAGTCATCGACTCAGACTCCATGTTATTTGTAATATGGCTGCTCTGACTTAAAACAAGCTTCTGCTGGTTAACAATTATGCATCTAAGTGAAAATCAGTATTTTGCAGCTTTTTATGTCATTCAACTTGCTTTAAATCTAAAGTAGGATCATAGAGAAAAATAAAAGCAACTCCAGCATTATGGCTTCTGAATATTACATCTCACATTGACTACTACCAATAGCCTGGGATCCTATGACCTATGTATATGTAACTAAACCCCAATATGAATATTAATTGTAAACCACAATATGAAGACATAAATAACAGTGACCTTTAAAGTGACTTTTTGATAAAATAATCCGGCTTAAGATCATTTGATTCAAAGCAGTTTACTAAAGTAAACTATGTTGTAAACAGTATATGTACTAGTGTTGGGCTGGTATTGGGTTATCCGCTCTTACCGATACCGAGGGATTCTCAGTATCCGAGGAAACCAATCATTTTCGGTGTCAGCTAGGTATCCCCGGCCGGTTTGATGTGATTGGTATTTATTCGTAAAAACCTACCGGTAAAAGGTTATACGGATATCCAAAGAGAATTTTAAAACGCTTCATGACGAACATGTTAATCTCAGCACGCATTGGCGAACAAATTCAACAAAAATCTCCATGCTTACTGTATCTACTATTATATTACGTTACATTGATAATGCCACCAGCCTCGAAGGTTTGGGACTGGACTCTAATTGCACTGCGTATAATTATGTGATTACATTACCTGATTACAATATGTGATAGTAAGATTTTTTTAACCCTTTCACTGCCGAGCATGTACAAATTTAGGTATCTGCCAAGTGCCAGCCATTTTACCGAAAATTGCTGATATTGCTTCATGATATGTAAACAGTATTTTTTCCAATTTCAATCTCTGTTCAGAACAATTTTGTTACATATTTTAATTTACTAACATTTTAGCCATCATTGCTATGCAAAAATTCAACGGATCTATACTTTGTGCGATGATAAAGCTGTGTGATGCTATGATCGATGCGAAGCTGAAACGATCTTCCATGTTTCTTACTCTTACAAAATTATTACTTTCACTACTCTCAGAGACAGTGCTGCTGCTTAAACTATCTGTATAATCACGGAAATCTGAATCTGAAATGGCTATAATGCCATCAACATTACTAATTACCTGTTTTCTGACTCGCGCGCGGTAATTAATAAACTCACACAAAAAAATGTTTGTTATTAAATTAGAAATTCTCTAACAAAAGTTTGAAATTGATTCGTTACTTTAGGCTAATTTTATAGACAAATCTTCAGACAACACTGTCAATTTCATAAAAGTCTTAAAGACCGTGGGTTATGCTGCCAACGAATAACAAAATGAGGTAACTACGCAATGGCTGGGAAAGTCGCAATAATGCGTCTACGGCAGTCGTCCCACGAAAACGCATTTATGCGTCTACGGCAGTGAAAGGGTTAAACTGTTTCAATATATTTAACAAAGAGAGCCCCTTGCCATTATCTATCTGCTCTTTATTATACATAAAGTTTCTATCAATAACTATATTTTTTAATAGAATAAACAATAAAAACATCTATCATGAAAATTATATTTCCATCTTTTTTTTCTTTTTTGGCTTTTTAACACAAAGAGTTTCTTTGCCGTAACAATATCCTGCTGACTAAAGAATGGTTTTTTGCACAGGCTATTTTTTGCACAACGATAAAAATTGTTCGAGACAGTTATAATTTAAAGTTTAAACCATTTAAAGACATACACTGATAACCAGATACCGAACAATAGTACCGACAATACCAAACTTTTTTAGTTGGCAAAGGATACCGAAGATGGTAAATACAGAGGATATCGATACCAGGAAAACCAATAAAATGTGCAAGGATATCCGATCCGGCACTAAATTAGATACCAGCGCAAGTGCTGATTAAATTCTATTCATAATACCCTTTCAAAGGATAGAGAGTGTCAGCCCGTATTCCCTGGAGCGGAGCGGCTGGGCGGATGGGCCTCCCAATATTTTAGTAATTTTCAATGGCTAAGTACTAAGAATTGCAGTCTAAGCTCATTCATTTGGAATTTCTAACTACTACATGTAATTATTAGAGCTGGTCGCGCTCTAGTGCTACAAGCGATGAGGCTCACTAATCTAGGTATGGTTTTGTATGGCACTAATGCAGTGAGTGAGAGATACTTTTCTGCATTGAAGCAAATGAAAACAGATGAGGAGCACTATCAAGCAGGCTTGTCTAAATAATCTTCTAATATTACACATATATAAAGATGTTGAAATACATGTTGATACAGAATCAGTTGTGAAGGATTTCTGCCATGGACTCATTGACAGAACAAAAGCTATTGCAACAAAGAATTAACAGCTCTTGTTCTTTCAATGTATTTTACAGAAATCTGTACGTTTCTCATTAAGGGGGTCTTACACCGCCCCCTAAACCCCCAAGTGTTTATAACTAGTCGCCTAACATTTGCAGCCCCAATTTGCAACCAGGGAATACAGATCTGAAGAGTGCTACATAAACAAACTTTCCAATTATAATGCCAATAAAACATTTACTAGGTTCAATTAGTTATATCCAAGTTACAGGTCAGTTAGTCTCAAAGTTAGTCTCAACTCAGGTCAGATTACCTCAATTACAATGCTTAATTCTGAATAAGAACTTTCACTTACCTTGTACTTTAAAAAGAACACTTGCCTATTAACAATACACCTGCATTCAAATAAATATAAAAATAGGTGTTTTGCCTCAAGTACCTTTCTCATGGTGAAAAAAATAAGACGAATATCCAAAACCATAAATAGGTAAAACATAATATAAAAGTAATTTATGTGAATGTTATTTATTAGTATTTTAGAAATCAACAGAGCAATTAAAATTCCTCTCAAAGGAATTATCAAAGACTGTTTATTCCATTCATAAACAACATTATGAAGACATACATTCGAGTACATAAAGCGACCTTTGAAAACCTCATCAGCTATAACATCACTTGCTGATTAGTTCATCTAAATTTGACTTTATAACCAGTAGACTGTAAATTTGAACCTCTTGTTTATTTACTAAAGTAACAATTCAATACAGCTAAAAGGGGGGCTATTAAAAAGCCCCTTTAAAATAGCATCTTTGGAGTAACACGCTATTACAAAAATAAGTCAAGTGTAGCAACAACAACAACAACAACCGGAATGTGTTAAAGATAAATTGTGAACCATGCTGAAGCATCGTGTCCATAAGCTGACACAAATGTGACTAGCAAGTAACAAGTCATGTGATCATAGAGAGTGATGTTCACAGTAAATATTATAAAGGAATTAGTAACGTGTCTTTCTAACTGTACTGTAAAATATAGTTTAGGAAACACAGGCTAACATGAATGTATCACATAGGGGAAATTTTTATAAAGATTAAACAACATTTTAGTCAGTAAGCCACTATCTAAAAAGTGGCCTAAAAATTGAGTTCCGCTCCAGTAACATGGATATACACAATTTAAGTGGTTTCTGGGTAAAAAAAATCTGAATTTTTCAAATCTGGGTAGTAACTCGCTCCAAACCGGCACGATAGCCAGGAAAACAGGGGTGTATAAAAATATGAACAAACCCCCTTCATTACATATGGGAATCATTTAAAATCAAACTGAGCATTAAGTTTTCATAAATTTATTGACTGAACACTCACATCTTTTGAATGAAAATATAACTAAAGATTTTGATTGTGAAAAAATCACAGGGGTGGATAGAAATGCCCTCTTGCTGGCATATGCCTTTCAAATTATCAAACAAGTTAAAAAACATTGGTAGTTGATTTGTTTGATTATCTACTGGTCTATGGAAAAGTTAAAACTAGATTATGTTGGAATACACCAAATTTATCAAATACACCAGAACTGAATTAGCTATCAAAGTTGTGGTCCTTTTGGATTTCTCCTTCGTCGTTGTCATTTCCTCCAGCTTTATTATCACAATTGACAACACTGACAGAACTCGGAGCATTTCAGGTTCAGCTTATAGCAGCCACATTGTCCAGACTGACATTTACTAGCCTTACATGAGAAAAAGGCATCTTTGAGTACTTCCTCACTCTGTGTGAGATACTATCTTTGCAGAGCACCTAGACAAAAAAGTATGATGATCAAGTTGTAAACTATTATTGGCAAACCAACAGTTCTTTGAGCAATTTAAGACATTCTTGGCTGCAAGTCAAATCATGTTTGGCTTTTTTCACAAAGGGAACATCTTCCAAATAAACTGATGAACAATCCATTACTCTATATACTCTATATTACTCCCTATACCTCTCGATATCAGGGGGCATCATCATACTTATTGTGGAGCTCTCTTAACCGAGTCATTGGTAAGATCTGGTTCATGGTGACTAATTGATAAGTGATCACTTCCCGGCAGAAGTTAGGGCTGAGTCGTGTCTCCAGGTTACTAAAAAAATAAGTAAAACATTATTACAAATGCATATGGTACTGTTTGTCGCAATAGATTCCCATGTACCACAATGTTCAGATAGCATGTACTGTAATTCATAAGAAGGTGCTCCCTCACCGAGGAATCAATCATCCATTTTTTTATTGTTTAGGACACCAGTCCAGCTTAGGCCATGTTAAGAAGTTTTTCCAATTTCACATACACAGACAGGATGTAAGTGTATTAGGTGTAAGATTATGCATCCTGTTTTGTAGAGTTGCCCCCATTTCGGTATCGAAATTGGTATCGGTGCCGATATGGGTGTTAAATATCTGAATCGGTATAGGCTGATTTTTTCTGAAACTATCTGAAACTTGCAGTACTTTTTACAGATCAACTATTTGGCAGAAAACCGTATTTTAGCCTGCTACACTAATAAAAAATCATCAGCTGCGAGCTCCTTACTTTTACCTAATGAATTTCAGGCCTGTCACACAATCTATTTCATGGCTATACTCTGATCAACACATCTTGCTTTGTCAGGACGTAATCACAAAGTGTAGTAATTCCCAATTACAGCGATAGGATTTATTGCAGCCAAACACGAGCAAGATAACAAATATGGAGACAAAAACGCAGGGTAATATTTCTATTTACTAGCATTACGAAAGTAATTCAAACAGTCGGTGCATAAAATTATCTATCACTTTCTTGATCCTGACGATACAATGTATCATTTGTACCGTACAAAAACGGTAACCTCAGTGGCTTATCGGTATTTATCCTGTCCTTCATCATTTGTGGCATCGCCTTTCAGTACGACTGGCTACATTGATAGTGATAGAAGAAAGAGACTTCTGACTGAAAGAATTGAATCACTAACGGTAATTAAAACAAACGGTGATTTGCTCTAAACTTGTACAGGAGCAGCAGTTTATCTAGCAATAAAATAGAGACTTCGTTATCACAGAAAGAACTGTACCACTAACAGTAATTACCTTTATTTACAAATTACAAGAAACGTGGACTGTTTTGTTACTACATGCACGATATGTCAGTATGTGAATATGTATATACATGTATAATTTTTTCCATAAACACAAACAAATTAATACCTTAATATTTATATTTTCTTTGCATTATGTTTGTATTTGCATAATAAAATGAACAACTATCTGTGCGACACAAAAGATCTGAATCGGATTATTTTTCAATGAAAATCGGTATATCGCATCGGTATCTAAATCGGCTGGTGAATTTAGAATCGGGGCATCTCTACTGTTTTGCAAAAAAATAGACACATTTCACACAATCTATATATTGTGCAGTATTACATATATTAGGTTTATAGCTGATTGAGTAAATATTCATTAAAAAGAAACAGAGTATAGCTGAACGATGGCATGTTATAAATAATTTAAATTCTACATAGTAAGTATTGATGTAAATCACAATTTACACACTTTCCATATTTCATTTGGTGCGTTGCTAAAATCTAAGTATATGGTGGACATGTCATATTAGTTTGTAGTCTGGTTTTGGTTGATATTGGACGATGGGAGCAGTTACGTACAGAACATCCAGCAACAATGTTCATATTCACACAAATAACAATGTACAGTGATTACACCAACCTGGATGATGCACCCGTGTCTTGTGTGTGGGAGTTATACAATGATTGGTATTGGTAGTAACACTGTCTGTGGTAACACATCTCCTGAGTGACAGTGTCAGCAGAGAGAAATTGTACCAGGAGGCTATGATCAGCTCTTAGCGCAGCAGCTTGTTTTAATTTACCTTGCAAAAACAAACATAACAATTCAACAAATCATCACAAATGCTAGATTAAATAGTTTTTACTGTAGACCCCAGTTGTGATAAACATAATCCCAAGGTTACCTAACTTACCAGCATCTTTGGTCTCTGTCCTTAGTAGACCATCTCTGATGCGTTTCCCAGCTTTCTTAGTCTACGGCTCTTTTTTTCCACAAATAACACATAGTCTGGTAGCGTAGTTTCAGCTCTTATTGAGGATGAGGAGCGATTAGTAGTTGGCTCAGGACCTTCATTCTCATGAGTTACAATCTTGAAAGAAACATGTACCAATAAAATTTAGCCAGATGCAGACATTCATACATTTCATTCATCATTCAGAGTTGTCTAGACAACAGTGAAAGCCTAGCTCAAAATTTGTAATTTTAATTTAATAAATGTAATTTAAAATTTTAAAAACATTAGGTACTGCAGGTTAGTTCAGAATTATGAGATTACTTACATTTGACTGTTGTGCTGATTTGAGCTTTGCTAAGCTGGTTATCCTTCCATAGCAGATTTGGTGAATTAAAAGCAGCTCAACTTTGCTACCAGTGGACTTATCAACAACATCATCATAAGTATAAGAATGTACAAATTCTTTGCACAAAGTTCTTTCTGGATCTTTATTAGTAACTACCCAGTCTTTGGCATACTTCAGCAACTTATCATAGCATAGCTGACTCAGTTGTTTGGGTAGATTTCTTTGACTAGTGCTTTGAAAGTGGCAGCAACAAATCATAATGCTGATTATCTTAGTCAGAAATCAAAAACATGTCGATTGGAACTCAATTTCTCAATATAAATAAATGATAGAACTCCACACACTGTATTCACTCTTAAACGACCTTGCGCTTTAAACCAATTAAATGGCCGAAATTTGTTTGGCAAGAGAGGGCAACTCTTCAATTTTAGTTTTAAAAAAATCATTAATTCTGAGTGAATGTTCCGGTTTGCAGTGAGTTACTACCTGCCATGTTGTTCAGCGCCTTCAACTCTATAACCCACAACCTACAAAAAGTATATCCCTGCAACTGGAGCGGAACTTAACATTAATTGGAGGTGGTTTACTGACTATTTGCATTCATTACTATTATTACTATTGTCACAGCAAACAAAATAAAATATGAAATAAGTAGCTAAAGCTTTGTCACATGAGAAAAAAAAGTAATTTATACTCTAAAAAAACAACATGTAATTATGTAAAAAAAACTATTTTAAATATAAATCAAGTATAAATTTAATGAAAAGAAACTTGTAAAATATAATCACGTTTATGTGTGGTTCTATATAATTACTATTACCAGTGTTTAGCCTGTTTTTGGGTCATTAACTGCACATTTTGTATGCAATCTCGAAAGCCGTACTCATTGTCGTATCGACAAAATTACATACACTCAGTAACATGTATATAAAAATATTCAAAATATTTACCATTTTATATATTCAACCAAATTAAAATGAGTTCTCTAAATAATTGGTACTAAACAATGTGTATACTTAGTCAAGGTAATAGCTATCAAAGTTGTTTTTAAAAACATATTAGTGTAGTTGTACTACTCAACCAAATTGCTTTCTCTCCTAGCAGAGCAATGAGTAAATAACTTTAGATAGCAGTAAAATTACTGGAATATTTCACCTGTTTGACCTCTTTGACCCACTTTCTCTCTGATATAATCACTTTCAGAGGCTTCATTTATACAGTCCGTTTGAGAATAGCAGCTATTAATTGGCTTCTTGTCAGAATTTTGGAAGCTATGCACAAATGCTGACTAGGCATAGCGCAACACCTCTGCTGTGGTAACCTATCCTCTAAAACTTGGTCATTTTACTAAGTGTGGAATTATATAATTGTCTCTACCTTTTTTTATATTTTCGGATTGAGAAAAATGTTGTATATATATATTGCTCCATTTTTTGTTTCTCTGGATTCACATTGAAACAATTACTTTAGCTTTGAAAAGTCATCGAAGCTTGTTTTGCAGAGACTCTGTTTACCGCTAGAAGTGAGCTCTTTGGGAAATTCCATGATTAAAAGGAATCTCGTGGAGACATGATTTTATGACTGTGTTTCATGAGTTTGATGGTTCTGAAGACCACTGACATTGCTAGTGTATAATAAAATAAATTTAGCATAAAACACAAAAAATTAAAGTTAACACGAAGTACAAGGCCTAAAATCCAAATATTGAAATGTAAGCTCAAGCAATGCAATTCTTGTCTATTTGACATACTCAATATTCTGATGTGTTGAATCTGAAAAAGTACATAAACCAATGGATAAATTAGGGTGAGATACAGGGATTTGTGGTTTTACAGTCCAGTTAGCAGCTGACATCTTTTGGGCGGTCCGGTTTAATTGTTGCGTCTAAAATGAATAGGTAATTAAATATCCTTTCTTTAGGGTTGCTTGTCATCATAAGACAGTAGTTTATGGATTTTTTGGGCAAAAAATGTCCTCATGTTTGTATTTTTCGCAGTGCTGATATCTGACAGTACTGTAGCTCAAGTCAAGTAGACATTCTGTATCGTTTTACAGTTAACAAGCAGCGTGGCGTAATAGTCTTTATTGTCATAATCAGTAAGTTATTTGTAGGATGTAAGGTTCAAAGGAATGACTTTATATACGTCATAAACCCGCTATTATGACTGGTTTGTGAGAGTATAAATAGCCTGGCATCATGATTAGCCCACTAAAGCGTAGAGGTGGAACGAGACAGGTTTTTTAAGCTCGAGACGAGACTCGAGACACTGTCTTGTAAAAATTCGAGACTCGAGACACGAGACAGTAAAATAATGAGCATTTGGTGATGATTTTACTACACAAGTACTAGCTACTTGGTATATATAAAATTAATAAAACTCTTTTTAAATTGAATTTTCACCTGGTGTAAACGATTTAAATACAACATTTTAATAGTGATATGCATGTAGTTTTTGTAAACAAAAGTGACACAAACAGCTCTAAAATACCGAAGTTATATATTCTAAGAATTTTGAGCTTGATTGATCATAATTATTATAAACATATTGCTTTGTACATGTGTATTTTTACCATCTATTGAATAGTTCTTACTTTTTAATGTAATGTGTAATGAAACCGATAGCCGTCACTCTACAAAGAAATGCCGCAACTAAAAGAACACACGATAACACTTTCATTCTTATCGTTTCATTAAAGTTTGCTTTGTGTATTAGCTGTAGTATGTGAATTATATTTAAATTGTACTCATGAAATTATATTAATTACTGTATACATGTATATTCTTACATTGAGCTAACAAAACGTCATTGTTAACCGAGCACGGACTATGGTCGACACAGCCTTTCGTTCGTTTCTCCGTGTCCGGGCAAGTTTTACCCGCGATTGGTAGTATATACGTAAAAGAGGCCCGAATTTTATGAAGGGCAGTTGGTGTTTAGACACGATACGATAAAATACAGACATTTTACCCGCAAAAGTCTTATTTATTAAATTGGATTATCCGAAGAGTAATTAGATACGACCCGGTATCTGTTTTAACGACACAGAACCGAACTAAAAAATAACAGGGCCGTTGTCCGGACTACATGATTAGACTCAGTGGCCAACATAATCAGTAGCAACAGGTAGTAACGGACCGGGTATAACTTTAAAGGCAGTTGCCCGCAATCCATTACAATATATGGAGTTGTTGCTATCGCAAGAAGCCATGTTTTAACAACCGTGCGCAGGCGCTTTAGTTCTACTTCCTGTCTCGAGTTTGGCAATAGTTAACTCGAGACGAGACCGATACGAGACGTCGATACTCGAGACGTCTCGCGTCTCGTTCCACCTCTACTAAAGCGTAGCTCCTCGTTCTGATGAACAACGCTCGCATTGCGCGCCAGCACTACGTTTGTGCGTTTTCTAATGCGCTTCGCCAGAACAATTTGCAAGCGTGTTTTATAAAAGTGAAGGAGCGTGTGCGTGAGTTGCCTGATTATATGCTAATGCGCCAAGGCTAATGTTCCGCTTGATTGCCAGGCAACGTAACAATCCTGTTCGTGGCGAAGCTGCTGGCATCTTGAGCTATTACACATTCGGTAAGCAGATATTTAAGCTTTTACCGTATTTTGATGAATTTTACAAAAATGACGCAGTTTTCAGCGCAAATAAGCATGCTTTTATGCTCAACAACAATATTTTTACGCTACACATGATCAAAAAAAAAACATATTTATTTACTTATTTACAGCGATGAAAATTGACTACGCTTCATCCATTTTGATATAAGTATGGAGTTTTCTTACACGAAATAAAACATCAATTCAATAAGCTGTTTATGTTGGTTTATTCCCCACAATATTTATTGATTCATTGGGTACTATATACAGTAATGAATTGTTGATATCGCTAATAATGCGTCAACTGGCTGGATCCCTATTATCCTTTTCATCTATTATCGTTTTCATTCAACTGCGACGATAAATCATTACCGTGTGTTTTTTGTGCGTTACAAAAAGTGTTATTAAAGAATTTTTTAGAAAATTTAGCCATTGGAAGTTTAAAAAAGAGGCAAACTTATATTTTACAAAATTATTAACACGAAAGAAGTTTCATGACATGTTGCACATGCTTTGATCATCATGTTTTTATTTAATAAACACTATTTATTTTTTATATAGTTCTTGATCGATTGATTACGTGTATTTACATAAATGTTTTGTATTTAGTTGGTAAACAAAGAATAACTTTATATAACATTTATTAGGTTATTGGTTTAGTAGCAATTATTATAACATTGTAGGGTGCTGTTTTAGTCTTCTAATTCTTATTCATGCTAAGCAAGATTATAGACAATAATAAATTGTGCCGGTGAGATGCACTATATAACTTGAAGTAATACGGTTTTAACTCATAAAGATAATGTGATGTAAAAACATTTACTATTACTAGATAAACTTCCATGCTACAGAATAGAATTCATCGCTACACTGACAGTGTATTTGCAGCCAGACATTGTAATATAGCAGAGTTATTTTTATATAGTTACTGAAAAGAAGTTTAAATGATGTGGTTGATAGTATCACATACAGATTTCACCGCAATTACTTACTATATTGTTGGAGGAAACTAGATGCTCTTAATTTCAAATCTCTGAACATGGTGTAAAATGCTTTCCATTTAGAAGAAAACTCATACAAACTTTGCTTCTAATTGTCTCCAAGTGCTGCTCACAAGCGCATGAAATTTCAGTCAAAAATCAACAGTTCTTTTAATTTTATATTTTTTTTAAATTAAAAACTTTCACAAGTTTTGTTACAATTTGCTGCTGAAAAATTCAGCCATGATGTTATACTTCTGTATATTGTGGATGACGCCGGGACATGACATGGTAAATTGTCTAGATATTTTTATATGTTGTATATTGCATGCTGTGTTGTTGTTCTTATCGTTATTAATTTGTTTATATATTATATCGCTATTTTTTATTTGCTTGTTGCTGTATTATAACCATGCCAACAGATGAGCGATTTGTTTATCTTTAATATTATACCGTTTTTGCTCGGTTTTGCTAAGCGGAAGTGTGAACGTCCTTTATTGTATATAAAGGAGTGCGCTCACACAGTAGAGCAGAGCAGATAGCCGTACAAGGAACTTCCTTCTATAATAAATACTGGAACTAAAGATCGTGCCAAGTAAATGCTGGCAAATTCCTGTACAAAATGTAGTGAGATGAAGCTAAGACAAGGCTGGTTTGTATTTCTAGGTTACAATGGCTGAAGCTGTAGCAGATGTTGAGTGCGAATTTTGCTGCCGTAAAAGTGACACAATTGTCAACCCCAAAGTGCTACCATGTAGTCATGTTCACTGTATGACATGCTTGACCACCTACTATGAGAGCAAGCACCTGCTGCTTTGTGGAAACAGTGGATGCGGGTGAGTCTTAGTGTTTGTTGATTAAACTTAGATTATATAATAGTGCAGATAACCTGGGTTGTGATGCATTAAAACTGTGTTGCACCATTGCAGCGCAGTATACAGTAACTTTGCTACCAAATAAAATATTTGAATGTGCGCTTGGCACTTACTGCTACTGGAACTGCTTTTTTACTGCCAATTTCTCCCTGAGATCCACTGCAGATTTATTCCCATGACACCAAGGAAGTAAACCCAAGAATTTATGTGCACTGCACACGCAAACTCTTCAAAATTTGAAATTGCATGTGTGCTGTATCTTTACTTTAATATAAGGTTGATACTATGGATCAGCTTACCCTGCTGACTTTCCAAGTGTTTATACTGCATCATACGAATTTAATATTTGCTGGGTCTAGCAACTTTAAAAAGCTGCACTCTAACTCCCATACCAATTCATGCATTTTGTGCTGCATGTATACTCTGTGTAAGCAGAAGCATATTAAGTTAAAGCAGTATCAATTATGATTGCTCTAAGACGCACCAGGGTTTGTAGGCAGCTGTTTATAGACAACCTGTGTATGTCTTGCAGTGCAGGATTCTACCATGTTTTTTGATAATTAACTGATCAGTAGTTAATAACCTGTAAAAGAAATAGACATTATGGTACCACTTTCTTGTTTTTAACTGTTTTTGCAGTTGACAGACCGTCGTCTGTTGACAAACCAACCTTGTTTACCAAACACAGATTGTCTGGTACTCTGTGAATCTTATAGTGATAAAGTTTTAGTAACAAAAAGTCCTTTTCGCCATGGATTTTAACTCAGAATTTCCAGATCTGCAGACTAACTAGCTAACTCACTACATCATGATGTCTAACTGTCCATAGTGATGAACGATTGTAACCACCATCCTCCTATGAATTAAAGTGCTTGCACTTGAAGTGCTTAGGGTAATAAACTAGTACAGTTGGTAGTTACGAGTAATAACCAAATTAATCATTACTTTATTTAATTAAAATGACAAATATTAACCTGACCAGACAGCTAACTTAGCAAGTGAGTTACTGAAGTGAAGTGGGTAAGTAATTTAATACCTGTGTGCCAAATTGGTTAATATGTTTCATACCTTTTAACCTGGTGTCCACTTAAAATCAATTACAACAAGCTTTGATCCCAGACTTGTTCATGAAAAGTACCAACCAGCTATACACAATCTGATAATGATATTACAACCAAAGTCCTGCCTCAGGGCCATATCATAATTACATAGCACGCTTGCAGCTGTGTTGATGCTGGCCATACCATGCAAAATATTTAATTGGAAATGTGCTTTCAGCTTGCCGCCTGCATTTATGCTGTTTGTTGTTTACTGCAAGATCTTTGCTGTTTAAACATTGTTTTCCAAAACAAGTGACGAATAATAATATAATTATATAGTTTGATAAAATAGTTGGTGTAATTTCACGTCAAGTTTCTCCTGATCTCTTAAACTGAAAAGTAAAAATGTTCTGCCAGCTTCTGTGTGTCTCACCATCAACTTGGTGGATCTTATTAATTAGCTACATGAAAGATAAACTTATATAAAACTTTGATACATTTATCAGAAATATAAGTATTTTTTATCATTTGCAATTGTTCTTGATGTCTCAATTGATCTGACTTGCATGATTTTCCAAGATTAATATCGTCAAAGCTCAATGCGGTTAAAATGCTCAAAGGAAAAATATGTTCGAAATGATGACACTAGTTGCTATCGATGCTTTGGTTGATATCGGCTAGTTCAATCAAATTGTGTTTTATTTTATCAGACCCTCTGTAACTATAACCACAATAATCACCATCTCATTTGAGCCAAACAATTTACCAAGATATAATTTTGTCGATTATAATCTCAAAATATTCTTGCAGTCATATCACAACAAAGATAAAAACAATCGTAGTTGAAAGAGACATGCCGATACTTTCTGATAGCATCTGCCAACATTTTTTGCAAGTTCACCCTTAAGTTATAAATATATTGTTAAACTTAAAGACAACCTTAATATTGCTATATGTTATAATCTGTATGTTTGTCTCAAATGGTTTTTTAAGAAAAACAGAGACTGGATTCTTAATCTACAGGGATGACAGGGAATCATTAAGTATCTTATTCTATCTAATATTAGACCTTCCTCATTGTATAAATCACTGGTAATTTCTAAGTATTTGTCTCTCCTCATGTTCAACTCAAGTACATTGCACGTTTAATCGAATCATTCAAATATGGTTTTATTGGTAAAAATACCTTTGAGTGTAAGCAAGAGATACGCAGGGAAAACAGATTGTATAATATTCATGTCCTCTGCTATTTATTATGACAATGATGCAGTCACATGAACATTTTTTAACTACTTCAGCTTAAAATTTATTAATTAAACCTCTCAGTTTTACCCTTCACAGTTGTAGATTCATAGATTGATCTACTGTTAATGAACAAGCTCAAAAAAGACACCTACCAAAATATGACTCATATATAGAGTTTATCACCTATCACTGTACCATTCATAAAGAGACTTACCTATCATAGAATGACTCGTAGCATATCAAACCTATCACTGTATGACCCATGAAGCAAATAGTTTATCACTTATGACTAATTATTTGTAGCCAAGTGTTTGAGATGTCACCAGACAGTCTCCCTTCCTATGACTTGGGTACAGACAAAACACTCTGTGATGTTTGTCTAAAGAAGAGCTCACTAAGACAGAAAGCTATCAGCTATTGTACCTACTGCTGTAAGAAATTCTGCCCTACTCATTTGGAGGTACCAGTGTTTCCTTATCATATCTTATATGATAATTTGAATATGTTGTGGGCAGTAGTTATGTATGGCGCCTTACAGTGCCTCGTGTTCCATGTTCTCAACTCGAGTTATACAACTCGGGTTCTATTTATAATCTCGGTTTTGTAAACGTAGGGCGCAATATATTGGTATTACGGTAGCATAACCGTAGAACTGGTTATATTATCAATGGTGCATCAATAGGCACTCGTTAGCTAATAGAAATTAAACTATGTATGTACTGTAAAACTAGAGCTAATGGCAAATTAGAGTGTTCCCAGTATGCAACTCGAGTTGATAAACCGAGTTATATTTACAAACTCGAGTTTGTAAACTCGAGCATTGAACTCGAGTTACACAACTCGAGTTCATCAAAGACTCAGGCCAAGTTCTTTCAACAGCAATTCCAATTCAACAACTCGGCTTGACAACATGGAGCGCAAGGCACTGTGGGGGCACTGGAAGGCACCATACTAAAAACAACTCGTCATTTCATTTTCTCTAGCTATATTTTTTATATGAACTCATTTTGGTGCATCGATATCTCTGACGTAATTTCTATGTTTGTTCCTTTCCGGTGTTCATTCAGTTTCTTGTCAGGTTCTAGAGAAATAACCTTCTTCATTTGAAAAGGAAGTGGCTTGGTCCCAATGTATATTGTTTTATAGTTTACTTTTTACATTGTACAATTGTTTTTGTATCTTTATATTTATATAAATAAATATGCACAAAAATGTATAATTTATTTATGTATGTATTTATTTAAATTATCATTATTAATCAATTATTGAATTTTATATAATATTCGCAACTGCAGTTTTGTAAATGAGACACTCCAATTACTCGCTTTGCTTTTTTTTAAAAACCCGGGTTAGTTTTGCATAACACAACCCGAGTTCATGAAATAACCCAGGCCGAGTTCTTTGAACAGCAACTGGAGTTCAACAACTCGAGTTGAGAAGAAGGACTGCGAGGCGCTGTAAGGTGCCATAAACTATGTGTGAAGTTGTTAGTATATATTATTGCTTTGCATCGGGCTGATATCGGTAACCAAGAGCCTCATTGTACTATGCAACTGCACAAATGTACAACAAAAAGGTAATATAGGATTGGAATAAAAGGTTTTTTGCAGATCAGCAAAAATGTTGCACATGCCTAAATTATAGGCTAAACTTTTTCTGTTCCCAATCTAATGCTGTTT
The DNA here is from genome assembly GCF_963576615.1 of Watersipora subatra. Lineage (NCBI taxonomy): Eukaryota > Metazoa > Bryozoa > Gymnolaemata > Cheilostomatida > Watersiporidae > Watersipora > Watersipora subatra. Next base: position 8,969,225 of record NC_088715.1, on the reverse strand, counting down.
CCTAGAAAGTTAAAAAGGTGGATGTGCAGTAATCTTTAATACTTTAAAATTTAAACTATTGTGATTTTGGTCTATAGTGGGTTTCATGGCTATTTAAGGCTCTTGATTTCTAAAACAATGATAAATTATGTTGTAAAGCCGTAATTGTTGTCTTGTTTTAAAATGATAACTTACTGAGTCAGTATGATGTACAGCAAGACAGCATATTTTAGTCTATCTCTAAATAATTAATCATTGAGTGTTGGCAGATTGAAAATTATCTGTGCCTCACAATCACTAAACTTTGGTAAAACCATCCTGATAGGAGTCTGTTCTAAACTAACTTTGTTAATGTCACATGAATATTCTACTGATTACATGCTCCTCAACATTCTGAATTTCAAAACAAAAGATATTAGTCTAAAGTAACAGTATTGTGCCGCTTTTATAATCAAGGGTCATAATGAAATGCTGGAAATTGTTTTGGTTTTTATACTTCAGTCTCACTATACTTTGTCCCTAATTACTATTATTTTGTTAAAACCATCCTGATATGATTATGCTCTGACCTATCTTTATCATTGTTTTATATGTTTTTTACCGATAACATGTTTTGAAACGTTCTGAAATTAAAATATAAGATATTAGTCAAAAGTCACAGTATTGATTTGACTTTTATACTGCAGTCCCATGATGATGCACTTGATGACCATCACAAGATAACAATACTTGAGTACCTGGCTCAACAACAAAAAGCTAAAGTCAGCAGCTGCCCTAAGCATAAATACCAACAATATATTCTTGGATGTGGAGTCTGCTATGTTCTCAGCTGCCTGGAGTGTGTTCCTGACTTACCAACCTGTGACACTGGTATGTAAGCGTATTGTAGGTGCATGTAGGTCTCTAAATGTTATCAGATTTGTTAAACACAAGATATTAGTTCTCGTATGATATCTACTCACTCAGGACATCAAGTGACTCGTTATGATATCATAAGATGCCCTGCTGTGAGGGTAACATGGTTAAGTTGTATCAATATATCTGCTTTTGGCTGGAGTGTGTGCATTTCTCACTTTGTCTGTAAATAATATAATCAGTGGATAAACAAACCGGTAATTTTAACGGGTAAATTATATTATCATTTAACAGAAGTTATAATTTGTTATGTATGATTAGTATATGCGAAATTATCATTATTATTTTGGTTCTACACATTCCTTGCTTCCATTAGACAACCTGACATCAGCTCTTCTCACAGGCACGATATCTGCTAAGAGTTCAGCTAGGGATGAGCAGTTTGAAGCTCTGTTTAAACAAATATCCAAGATGGTCTCTGATTATGACAGTCAGACTGAAAATATGCTAAACATGATTCATAAGAAGAGAGATGAGCAGGTTACTGAAGTAGCTCAATCTTGGTTTGTGTTTAATTATTTTCTGCACTTTTTGATTTACACTTTTAACTCATTAATGTTTGTTTTCTGTGTTATACATCAATCATATAATAGTGAAAGATCGAGAATTATTTGTAATTAAGAGCTGGTTCAATACAGAACTCTCACTATAACATATCCTCTACTTCAAGCGAAGAAAAGCTAGCTGAGGTAATGTTGACTCACATCGTATATCTGAAAGATTTCCTTATAAGGCCCATGCTGACCTTGATCTCTATGTTGGCAGATTTGCACTCAAACTGAAGAATTTGAAAGTTGAAGAATCTCCCAAAAATCACATCTTTGCTCCTTTCAAAAGAAAAAAACCTAGGCTTAATTTTTCATCAAATGGCCGTACAGTAATTGTAGCAGTATTGGGTTGTATCAACCAATCTTAATCATTTCTGTCAGTTTTACTCAGCTTAGGGTTCATGGCTATGGTAATTCCTCAATCATCTTCAATTCAATTCTTCAACACACACATAAAATATCAAATTAAATTGATATTTTTATTTTTTCTAGAATACATAGTCTATTAGACAAATTAAAAATAACATAACTTCTTGTTCTGCCTGAAATAAAATAAAGCAAAAAATGTTTTTACTGTACCTGCCTAACTTTTCGTTAAATGTTAGGCTAAAATATAATTTTTGATAAGACTAAAACTCATGTCCCGGATATTCAGTATGGTCTATCGATATTCTAACGCCTGCACCAATCAATCATCTCTAAGCCTTTTGGAAAAATAGTACCTATTCCTTGAACATTATTAACACATGATCTTACACAGTAAAATAAATCTTGTATATATCCATAGAAATAACTGCATGGATAATTTATCTCTATATTTGTGGTAACGATAGTTATAGCATCACAATTATATATTCAATTGTGATGCTATAATTACCACTATGCATATAGTTTGTATTATCAAGGTGGCTATAGCAGTAATACATTATAATTATTGCACAGATTATTATGTTAACTATGCTTATGAGTGTAACTACAGTGATGACATCAATATTTTGATAGTGATGTCATTGCTATGATAATGGTGATGACATCACTATTATAATAGTGGGTAAAAAGCAAATGGCTTTTATTCAGATTAAAAATATTTCAATATACCTGTGAACTGCCTGAGAAGAAAGTGAGTTTCCAACTTTTTATATCGAGAGGGACATTCATCAGTAATGTTTATATTCATGTTTTGTATCAGAGTTGACTATAACTGTAGATAAACTCACTGAAGGAGCAGTATGATGAAATAGAGAAGAAGGTGCTTGAGAACAGGCAAAAGTCTAAAGTACAAATTACTGACTTTCTGGAGGATGTGGTTCTTGACAAGTGGAGAAGTCTCAGGAATCACAGAGAAATGTTGGAGACTAAAATCAAACATTCTCCACCAGTGAGCAAATATTTGAAAATCTATAGTAGAACTATAGTGAAGGTGGTGTTCAAATGAAGGCTGGAATTGTATTTTGCCAATGGCTTGTCAGACTTTTGGGAAGAAAACTTTTAGTCTTTTTTCCCTGGCAAACCGAATGTCACCCACATTTTGTCCTCATTTTTGGTGGAGCGGTATTAAACTTTTTAGATGCAGTAACTCTGCTAGCTTACTACCAATTTGTCAATAATTTCCTAAAAAATATGCATAGTAAACCTAAGAAATATCTTCACCAGTTGTTATGCATTGCTTGCAATTAGCCTGCATTGATATTAAAAGCTCTCCCCTGCTGTGCAATTTGTTAGAGCTTTCAAGTTTTATTTCATTATTTTTGAAGACATATTTTATCATTATATCGATATTTACCAATATTGCATAAAGTTTCATTGCACATATTGATATGTTTGCTACAGTTTGCAACCAAAACTAACTTTTTATGTGCAATATATTAGGAGTTATGAATGTCAATCAATTGTAAGATCAGATTAATGTAATGGTGCTATCAAATAGTGCGCTATAAATCTGCTAGTCTTTAAGTTGTATAATGATAAATCATCATATGCTACAAATATATATTCATGAACAAGCGACATACACAAAGCATAATTATAAGCGACATAAACGAATCATAATTATATTACACGCAGGAAGAAAAATTAATGTTTGTAAAACAAAGATATTTGAATTTTTTGCTCGGATAGCTGCATTCTGATTGTTACTTTCAATGGAACAAACATTTTATGGTTGTCCAATGTCTTCCACAATGTCTTCAGACCTCAACTTTTCTGCTGTGCTGCTGAAATAGTTGGTATCAGCGTTCAAACACTGGGTTGGCAAAACGAAACTCTTACATGCTGCATTTAGCGCAAATGCAACATGCAAATGTTTCGCTCCCTAAACGTAACAATTGGTCTGAAACTAGTAGTTAATCTACCATAATTATTGTAAACCATATGTATATACATGTACTTCGAAGTATCAAAACTGTGTTAAACAAGGAACTACTACTAGCCTGGGACAGTTAGTGGTTAATTTCATTGGGTGGCTTTCAAAGTTTTAACAAAGGAAAAGCAAAAAAACTTTGAAGTTGGACCACGAGAGAATTGATTGTTATTGACATAAATGATTTATTTTTAACTAGCTGTGCTACCGCCGTTGCCCAGGTAATAAAATTGTTTTGGTCAAAAATTTGATTTTTATTTAACATATAACAACATGTGCCATTTTACCCTTCAAACTACATATCATGAGAGAAAGTGTTTTGTGTAATTGAAATAGATTAACGCAGAAAATAAAAACCACTACAAAGGATTTCAAACTTTATCAAACAACTTTCAAACTCATATTTCCTCATATTATGAAGAAAATGTTTCGTGCAGGTCAAATAAATTACAAAAATTAAACAACTATAAAAATGTTAAGATGTAAATGTGAAATAATTTGCAAGTAATAGCTAAATTGTGTCGGTTTTGCTATGATTACAATAAAATATGATTCAGTAATAAAACTAATACGAACTGAGGACACTAAATAAAAATCTTGAATGTATAGAATTAAAATTAACAATTCTTGCATAGAAGTGTGTCTATTAAAGATGTTTACTATTCCACAAAAATCCATCAAAATTTCGAATACTGAGACACTCCTACTGAATAAACACTTGGCATGTTGGATCATCCGATAGGTCTGGTAGAGAGTGAAGGGCTGGTAGAGTCCTTTACAATATCATTTTTACGTTTGTACCAAGAGGTACAAGTATCATTCATCAAAGCTTTGAATTTAATGAGCTAATCAGCTTCTGCTGCAACAGTAACTTTTTTTATACACACAATTCCATAAACTCATTTTGTATATTTTTTTCTTAATTCACTTGAACTGTACAAAACCTTTTCATGATATAAAGTTCAAAAGTTAAAATGTTATATATTGTACATGTTAAATAAAATAATAGTTTCTACACAAGTAATTTTATTATTATTTACATTGTTTACATGTTTTGTATTTAGTGAATACACATTTTATTAGGCTACAGAAAGCTATAATATAATAGCATTAAACATGTTTATGTTTCTAAATGATCACGAAAAATCAGTTAAGTTTTATTAAGCCTCAGAACCTAATTCATCAGAAAATTCATATGCTTTTTGAATTACCAGTTAAGCCTTTTTTAACATGTACAAATGCTAATCAGCTGAAAACCTAAACATTGTAATCTCTGCCGTAAACCAAATTTGTTTTTTTTGTTGTTTATACACATGATGTTGGTCTATGTCAAGATTATAACAATTTTCTAATTAATGAAACATGTATATATACATATAGGATGACATTGTGAGCGGATTCAAGGCGATGAAGAAACAAATGGACAATTTTATTGTTGAGGAGTTGCCCAAGCTGGAAGTGGGAGGACAACTCCAAGTAAGGCAAACGGGTATGTTAAAACAATAAAAATAAATGATGAAGGTTTACGTCTATACTAACACTTCCACCATAGTATTCATCTTAGAGATGAGTCTAGTTTTAAATTGTTATGTTTACAAGTAAAGAAGCAATCTTTGGTGATTGCTATGAAGGTGCACTGCGTTCAAAGACATGTTAGCTACATCAGCTCAACGTGACAAGTCAAATTATGTAGCAAATCGTGCAGATGCTGAAGATGGGCAAGGGATTAGTCAACAATGACTACTAGAAGGAAAACAGCAATTCACATATTTGCATACTAATTAATTGAATAGGAATGAATGATAAAAAGAGTTTACTATAGGTTTCTTTTTCATCTTTCAATGATTAACAAATCTTTACAGTTTATTCCATATTTACCTGTAAATTACCAGAAATTATAAACACTATGAAAGTGTGCAGATATTTTCACTCTACTCTCAGGCTAGGCTATTACACGAAGATAGATTGTTACAGTACCTTTGCGGGCATAGCTAGTTAAAATTGTAGTCTCATTTACATGCAAGGTATACTCTCAGGCTAAAATATAATTTACATCCAAGCTATACTCTCAGGCTAAAATATAATAAAGACACTGTTAAAATATTTGTTCGCTGAGTTACTAAATGTTAGCCAGTGTCTACATGCATCTGCTCTCTGGCTAAAATATCATAGAAACACTGTTACAATATCTTGGTTTTTATAACTAGCATTTTTGTCACTCCAAAAGTTTTAGTACATCTAAATTTTAGTCAGTTGATAAAAGACTGTAATTTTATTATTCTTATTATTTTCATATTACACAATTTATTATGTTAAACTTTCTGATGTCTCTCGTAGATGATTTAAGCCAATGAGTAATTGAGCCATTCTTAACTCTTTTCTATGATATTGCGCTGCCTGCCTGCATACAAATATGTATACTAATGCTAATACTTTTTAGCATGTAATTATGTTATTATATTGTTAATGTTTCAGGTGAAAAGCGTGAGATTGAGTTGAAGATTGTTTCAGCTGGAGACATAGTAGTTAACAGTAACCAGCGCTCTGTAGTTCCTCAACAACCACAACTTTCTTTATCCATTCCTCCTCCAAAGTCTATAACTCTACTCAAATCCATAGAACTACCATCAAAACCTGTATCAGTATGTCAGCATGAAGGAGTTACATATGTAGGATTGGATAATGATACAGTCAGTAAAATTGATAGCAACTACAAGCTGCATGAATCATTCATCTCTACTTCTGGTCGTGTTGAGTCCATCAGCCACCATGAGAACAGACTATACATATTGTCTCGTAGTAAACCTCGCATAGTAAGTGTCTATAATCTGTCAGGACAAGTGATCACAACCTGGCAGCACTGTATTCATAGCTGTTATTGTAGCATGCTGACTGTAGCAGCGGGTAAGGTAGTGGTGGCAGATCCTCTTAACAAAAGACTAACTTTTATTTCTCTCACTGGTAAGACTCTGCGTAACGTCAGCTGCCCCCTTTTGAGTGATGGTCAGGTCTCGATAAGCGCTGGACATGGTGATGATGTCATCATTGCTGACTATAATACAAAGAAAGTCTTCAGTTTTAACATCACCACTGGTAATGTCATGTGGACTTTCACCCATTCTGATCCTCCACAAGGTCTGGTGTGCTATGGAGACTACATACTGGTAGCTGCATTGAACAGCAATTTCATCTACACACTCAGCTATGCTACAGGTAAGTTGTATGTATGAGGTGCTGTTAGTAACATTTATTGAAAAAGCCATGTTAGTTTCTAACACATTTTGTAATTTAGTGAAAGTTTCTGCATGAAGTTGTTTCATTATAAAAAAAATTTTAAATTTTGGTAAAAGTATATTCAAACCTATCATTACTTTATGTATGATTTTTAATATTAAATTAAAAATGTTATCATAGTGAAATTGAGTAAAAGATCATTGAGTCTTCTTTTTGTTGTTTTCCAATGTTGAATATTTGAGATGTATTTTTTTGGTCATAACTTCTTCAAAAGCATAACAGTATGTTAGATATTTGATATATAACTTCCTATTTATATTTTAATATGATTAAAAAGCTTGCTAAACTAGTAAAACAATGCACAGTGGTTATTAATTTGCTCTGTAAGGATCAGTTCTCCTTGTAATGATGAGTATACAACACTGAAGTCACGACTATTGTATTTAATACCTGTATTACCATATTAACAGACAGAGTCTAGTATTGACTGGTAAATCATCCTTTTCCTTGTAATGCCAGGTTATGTTATATATAGGTGTGATCAAGCAAACACAAAAATGTGACAACTTTCTTTTAGTAAATCTGGAAACCGTCCAAATGAAACTCCTATCAAATGTTTTATTGAGCAGAGCCGCCATAGTTCAGACACCAGCTTTAGGTTTTTGCCTAAAGGTTACAGTCAATCTTTGACTTACACCTTAATATAAACTTTAACATATCTGTAGAGATAAAAATTACCAACTGACAATATAAACTTGTTCAATATATCAGCATTGCATTGGTCTTATTCTTATTTTTCATTTATTTTTTATAGATGCTCTTGGCTAAAGTTTCATTTGAAGCATTTCCTTTTAGTTTTAGATATAATTACCAGATGTAGTCACCAATAAATTTTGATTGTTGAATAAATTAGTGAAGTTACTGTAAATTCTAACGAGAGTATTCACATCATCTTGTGGTTATTTTGGCATGCAAAAGAGTCTTGAAAAGCAATGAAACAATTATACAAATGAATTATGTAGCAACATTTATAGTAGGCATGTAAAAGGTGTGCCAGGAATGGTAGCTACAATAACTGACTCAGTCATGCCCAGTGTTTGGCAGCCATGTTTGTTGTTTTCTGGCGTTGCGACTACTTTCTAGCAAGATTAGGTTGCTTTCTCAAGACTACATTCTTGAATCAGCAATATTCTCTCGAATTGATCGATTTATTAAATTGTATCATCATGGCTTATTTTTGCTGACCAAGTGGTGACCATAGCTAAACTTTTGTTGATCTTCCTACAAAGAGAACCTGCAACTTATCGTATCTTATTATAGCAAAATGTGAGCTTGTTTGTTATCACTTACAATGTTATGTTTAATTAGATTTGTATTAGCTTTTTAATAAAAATGTTATCAGGTACCCTGTGTGTAGTAATTGTCTATACAAGTATATAATAAGGGTGGATGTGATGATTGTATAGTACTAATAATTAAAATATATATATATACTTTTATTACAGGTGATAAAGTATCAGAGTTGAGAGATGACGCTATTGGTAACAAGCCTATTTATAGCTTGAGTGTTACTGGTAACACCTTGGGAGTACCTCAGTGGTGGACTCATAAGGTGCTCTTCTATAAACTGAGTGAGAAATAAGGACCACATTCTTTTTAATCATCATATAATATTCATGATCAGGTTTTATCAAGACTAACTACTCTATAGTGAAGTTATACTAACAGTATCATTATTATTATCATCATATTTTATCTTCTATCAACTTTCTTAGCTAAATGGCTGACTGTATGATCTTAAACTGCTTATTTAGATGTAGCGCTGTCAGAAGTTCAACTTAACCTTTTGCTCTGCTGCCACAGCCTTCTTTTGTTAAAGAGATAAGAACATGCCAATTGTTTGGTTTTACAGCATTATATTTCTTTTTAAAGCATGAGATTTGTGTTCCAACTTTAAATACACATTTATACATGAAGTTTGAATACTTTTGTGATCATCAGATTATACATTAGTAATGAGGCTGATAAACATATTCTATTATAAGGATGATTTTGAATAAGATTTCTGTATGGTGATTACCTCCCCTTTTTACTTCAATATTTTTGCATAGTAACAGATGATGTATAATTTATTGTCATGAATAATTGGAATTCATAAAAAACTATTGCGGGCATAGAACTCTACATAGGCGTGGATATAAAAATCGACAAGGACATGAGTATGGGTATTGACATGGGAATGGTCATTGGTCTTAGGCATGAGCTCGACATGGAAATGAATTTCAACGATAGCTTGGCAAAAAATTTCATGAAGACATGGGTGTGGCCAAAACCTTGGTTGCACGCAAAAACATGGAAATTTTTTATAGACATGGTTTAAATATAGGCAAGGCCATGGTAGTTAATGTCAGCACAAAGCTAAAATCTAATCCAATAATTGTACTCAGAATTAACAGTTACTGCATAGAAAACCTATGCAATAATTGTGAGTACTATGATAAGATAATCAGACCTGCTAACAATCACTCTGTCTAAATTATTATAGAAATTACTAGAATATAGCTTTTATGCATTCTACCCATTCCTCAGTTTTAGAATCATGTTAATATTTTAATGTTACTTTGGTTGAAAATTGTACTAGCTAAATAATCTTCGATTTGAAACTATACTTTCGTAAAACATTGCGTGTGTATGCGCACACACACAAAGTGCATACTATAGGGTACATACTGCAAGGTGCATACTATAGTGCATAATTACCATTAAATGTGTGCACAGACAACCACACCAACACACACTCATCACGCACGCTCAGACACACACAACACACACGCACCCACATACACATTCGAGCAACCACTTAGACGAGCGTGTGAACACTCAAACACATGTAGGCACACGTCTGTGCCCCGCACCCTACACACACCCCTGTATTTGGGAACTGTGCATGCAAGTGTGCACTCACAAGTGCATGCCCATGCCTGCACGCACATGCATACACATACCCACGCAAATCACCTCACAATCACACACCAAGACACATGCACACACCCAGTAGCACAATCTGCAGTACAAACTTAATATAACAGGAATGTGGAGTTATACTAAAACGAACATATTTGGTAGGTCAAAACTTTTGGTTCTCCCTGATCACCTGAATAAATCTCCCAGCGGTTAAAAACCAGCTAATATTGTGGTATATTAATACTACTAATAATGATGAGAATTCTGATCAGGTATCATAGCTGAGTTACTACAACAAAGTGTGAGCTGAAAAGTAACTGCAGCCTGAGACCGATTCCACTTCAACAAGTTTTGTGTAGAGGAGTACATTGTTAGTTTTAAAAAAAACCACAAAGTGCATCTACGGTTTATCAAAACAGCAGGGTGCGAATTTGTCGGTAGAGGTCAACCTCAAACCTATTCGAAGCAAGGAAACCCAGTGTATATCTTGTTGTTGCAACTGTTGGAATGCTGCAACAACAATTATAGCTATTCACTCATGCAGTTAGAAGCTGTTGCAGCTTTCAAATAAATATGATATTTTCAACTCTTGTTATGGAATAAATTTTTTTACTTGGATTTGTAAAACGTTTGCATAAATAGCTCATCAACTGTTTGTTTTTGAAATCCAAATAAATATCTAGGATTAAAAACTGGTTGTGTATATACATGATTTCAATACATCTAATTATCTCTCACACCAGAATACTAGTATAATATCCATTAGACAGAAAGTTAAACTGTAACACATATTAACTATTGTATCATTAGAGTAAGTACTAATAAAATGGCTAATAGAGTGGACTAACAAAGCATTTTGAGTCATACAATAACCATTGGTGGTGTTAGGAAGGGTACCTAACCACAGGTTTTTGTACCATATGTCATGATCAATATGTTCTATACTAAGATTGAGACCAATTGCAGTGGTGCTCCCTAATAGAAAAAGGTGAAAAAGAGCTAACTAACTAAAGATTAATTGCATACAGTCTGTGTTCATGCTCTCACACTAGATATGTTTACTTATATATACGGATGATGTTTATCACATCTCATACTTTAGACAGAATAGAGAAGCACATTCCTACTTACACGGCTCTAGTACTAAAGCAAGAGTAGCAGCTTCTGCAGCCAAATAGACCACAATGTGGAAATCATCCCTGTGGATTGGTTTTGGTGACAACTCAGGCACAATTCTGCAACCGGGATAAATTGCATTACATTGAATTACTGACATACTTTAACATTAGAAGTTTTAGTTGTATTTCAACTATGGTTAACTTGTAACATAACAAAACTTATAGCACTGACGCCTTGCACTGAGCTCAATATTTTTGTAGTGCCTAAAATACCGAGTACCTGGCAACAAGACTACATATGTCTATCCACTTACTTTCTCTCATAAAAACAAGAAGAGGCGACTTTTATTTTTTTAAAGTAAAAGAAATTGACAGGGTATTGTCCTTATGTTTTTCTCACTGTATGCAAACCTTTATTTTTAACTGGAAGCTCAGCAACAGCAGAGTCAACAGGAAACATATTTTGTTAGCTCATGAACTGTTGGAACTTTGACCTTCTTACATAAACTTTTAACATAATGATTCAAAGAGCTGACGGAACAACTTGGAAGTAGCCTTTTTATAAAGAACACCACTCCATATATTCACTACTCCAAGTTTACATGTACATCTCTCATATTTATATTCACATGACTTGAAGACAAAAATTATTTAACTAACATTATATTTACCCTTTGTTACAATCATGAACAAAAATATATACAATTTTATTAACATTTCTGGCATAATAATATGTTTTGCAAAAGAATAGAATAACTCCTTAGATTTAAACATTGTAAAATTGTACCTAAAGAAGTTGCCTCCTATTGATCCCATAAAATGACAACTTCTGCAAAAAGCCCTCTCACTTTGCTTATAAAGCTAGCTATTTCAAACAAGAAAAATGTATGCTGGCATAAATATTTAATTGTTCTATCAGAAGGACAGGCATTGTTTTATCATTTGCATTTGTTTTTGAAATTTGAACTGATCTGACTGCAAGTAGGTTTCAAGATTAAAATTGACAAAACTTGCTTGTGGTTAAAATGCTCCGTATTTAGTGAGTAGCAAATTTTAAAGGTATAAAGTGGTGTATGTGAAACAGCCCGGGAATTATAAATATACAGTATATTCTTTATCCAATCATTCGCAATAGTTTTTTTTCAGTTGTAATAAATATTATCACTGACAAACTAGTTGTCACCTGACCCAGAAGCGACAATAATTTTTTTATTCTGACTGGCCCACCTTAAAACAAGCATCTGATCGTTAGCAACACAAAATATATTACTATTGCTATTTCTTACGCTATTAAACATGCTTTAAACCTAAATTTAGATCACAGAGAGAAAATAGAACTAACTGTGCCATTATGCCTTCTGTATTTTACACGGTAATTCAATTACTGTCAATAGCCTAAGATCCTATGGCTTTTTGTACATGTAGCTGCTCTATAAGTATTCTGTGCAACTTGTTTTATGTTGAGTATAATTTATTAGGTCAGCAGCAGTGTAATGTTAATTATTCACTTACATTCAAATAAATATAATAATTCGTGTTTTGCTGATTCTACATTTTTCTTCACAAAATAAATGTGAATAATTGTTTAAATAACAAATAGGTAAAACGTAATATAAGAGTAGCCCACATAAATGTTATTTGTTGATCTTTTAAAACTCATAAAAGTAGTTAAATTTGTTCCTCAAAAAATGATCAGACTGTCTGTTTATTAAATGTATAAACCGCACTATGATGATATAAATTTTACTGACCTTTAAAGTGACCTTTGACAGCCTGGTCAGCTTTAAGACACCTTAATTCAAAAAAATTCAAAGACATAAATGTCATGGAAAATAGAAACAAAATATAAATTGTACAAGATATTTTTTTAATTTTATTTAAAGAAAACTGTAAATGGAAAAGAACAAATGTGATAGACAGGAATTGTCTTATCCTGCAAATTTGCTAAGTGTGATCGACTGTTCCTGAGACCTCACACATTATTAATAGATTTAGTATGTGACCAGCATAGAAGCTTCCGCTCATTCTTAAAATTTCTTTTCTTAAAGGTTGACATGCAAAAAAATTCACATTACAGTTATTTGATATCAAAAGATTCACCATGTCTTACTCTGTTGTGTTGTAGATGGAAAACATATGGGAATGTGAATACAAGCTCTTAAAAGCTCAAAAACGAACAGGTAATCTCAGCCACACGAGACCACCTTAGTTTGGATTCTCTTTCCAAAACGGCTCAAATATGACACAGCTGTGGTAGAGGGTTTCTGTTTACACTTTCATGCAACCTTCTCAGTCGAAATATTTTCACAAACACACTTCACGCATTCAATAAAACCATGTCTATTGTTCTTACGCGCCTGTTTTATTGTCATTGTAGTTCTGTCACTTTTAGCACTGGCATCTTATAACTTACCGTAAAAATTCATTTAGTTTTTAACCCTTACCTCGAAAAAGTACATATCATTGTCTGATAATCATGACGAGCCTGTTGGTCACCTGTGATAATGGAAAAATGCTGCAAAAACTATTTTCGAAGTATTGAGTCACATGATTAGTGTTATGTTTCTGCACAGAAGCAATTAAATAGAGTATTAAATTAGAGAAATGGTTTATTGCACACTCCAGAGACAACTGATTTGATAACAGAAAACCCAAGTATTTATATGTTTGGTCATAGAAAAGCTTTGTAAAAAGCTACAAGCATTATTAATAGCTATAATGAGACAGTACTATATAATATTAGCTTGTATAAAGCTTTAGCTAAAAAGCATAATGTTTGTTGGCAAAGTACCAGTAATACTTGGCACTTGCATGACACCTCCTCACTAAGCTAAAGGTTCTTTCTGGTTCTCTTAGACCTTCGGGGTTTGTCTCTACTATACTCATCTCCATCAGGTAGACGAGGGTTGCGTGGTCTTCTTCTAGACGGAGGTTGCTCTGTTACAGTTGTAGGGGCTGGTAGTTGCACTTTTGTCTCCTCTGTTATATCAGGTTTATCTCCAGGGTCTTGATCTTCTGTTGAGTATCTTGGTCTGAGTTGTTCAACATGTCTTCTCCAAGTAGGTCCCTTTGGTACCGCTTTGACATTGAGACTACGAGTTCCATATATCTTAGTAACAATGGCTGGAACCCATCTAGGTTGTCTGTTGCGTCTAGGTCCATGATACAAGGCATAGCATATGGTGCTCCAAGATTGTAGCTGTGTATCTTGCTAACTGTCTTTTCTGCCGATCGGTTGACTTCTCTGGATTGATGAAACTGTGCTATGTGTGCGGGTGATGGCAATAGGGTGTCAATCTTGCATCTCATCTGTTTTCCATTCAGCAGCTGACTGGGAGAGTATCCTGTAGGAAGTTGTGTCCTTCTATAGTGCATCAGGAACTGTTGTAGTGCAGATTTAGGTGAGAGTGACGATTTCTTCATGGCTTGTTTGAAGGATTGTACTAGTCTTTCATCTGCGCCATTTGTAGCTGGATGGTAGGGTGCTCCAGTGAGGTGAACAATGCTTCTCTCTTGACACCACTGCTGAAACTCTCCTGAGGTGAAGCTGGTAGCATTGTCAGTGACTATGGTGTGAGGGTATCCAAAGTGTGCGAATATCTCCTCTAAGATGTCTGTGGTAGCTCTGGTAGAAGTAGATGACGTCCTGTGTATGCATGGATACTTTGAGTAGGCATCTATCATCACTAGCCATTGGCTGCCCATGAAGTTCACTGCATGATCTAGGTGAAGACGACTCCATGGCTTCTCAGGTAGCATCCAGGGATGTATAGGATACTTCTGTGGAAGCTTCTGGTGTTCAGCACAGGCAGTGCACTGTCGGCTTGTCTCCTCTATATCAGAGTCAATGCGAGGCCAATAGACAGCAGTTCGAGCTAGCTTCTTCATTCTTTCCATTCCAAAGTGTCCAAGGTGAAGGATCTTTAATACTTCCTGTTGTAACTTGACAGGAATGACTACTCTGTTGCCATATAGAAGACAACCTTCAGTGATAGAAAGTGAATCTGAGATCTTGTGGAAGAGTGACAGCTGAGTCTCCTTCATCTCTTTGTTACCAGGCCATCCTTCTGCTGTGTAGCGCATTACTGTGGCTAGTGTTGGGTCTTTCTTTGTCTCCTTTGCTAGAACATTGTAGTCTGTAGAGTTGAGCTGTTGTCCAATAGTGTGAATAGTGCATACTGTATCAACATCATCCTCATCTTCTCTTGCATCAAACTCTTTATCAGGTCCAACTGGCAGTCTTGAGAGGACATCTGCATTTTGATGATGCTGGGTAGATCTGTATTCTATGGTGTAGTCATACTGATTTAGTACCAGTGCCCATCTTGCTAGTCTGTTGGCTGCTAGAGCTGGAACTCCTTAGGTAGGTCCTAGAAGTGTGAGAAGAGGTCTGTGGTCAGTTACCAAGATAAACCGTCGACCATACAGGTACTGGTGATACTTCTTTAGAGCAAATATGATTGAGAGAGCTTCTTTTTGTATTTGTCCATATTTCCTCTGTGTGCTGGTCAGTGTTTTTGAAACATTGGCTATTGGTCTCTCACTTCCATCAGGATAACGATGAAATAGTACAGCTCCCAGTCCAGTTTCTGAAGCATCACATGAGATTCCAATGTCAAGATCTGGGTTGAAGTGTGCTAAGACACTATCAGTTGATAGCATATCTTTCAGTTTGTTGAAGCTCTTTTATTGTTCAGTGCCCCACTTCCAGGTCTCTCCTTTGCGTGTCAGTTTGTGCAATGGTCCTGTGAGTTGTGACAGATTGGGTATGAACTTGCTGTAGAATTGTGTAGCTCCTAAGAAAGATCTTAGCTGAGTTAAGTCTGTTGGGACTGGCATCTGTTGTACTGCATCTGCCTTCTTTCCTTTAGTGATTCCCTTTGAAGTGAGTTTGTGTCCCAGATACTCTACTGTAGGTTGAGCAAAACAGCACTTGTCTTTTCTACATCTGAGCCCTTTTTCTTCTAATCTTTGAAGAAGTCGACGTAAGTTTTGTAGATCGCTCTCTGCATTGGCTCCACTCACTAGTATATCATCTAGGTATACTGCTACTCCTGGGAGGTCTTGTGTCAGTTGCTCCATGATTTCTTGAAAATACCCTGGTGCTGAGCTTATGCCAAAGGGCAACCTCTTCTGTGGTAGTACTCCTCGGTGTGTTGATAGTGCTAGTTGTCGTTGACTTTCTGGTGCCAACAATATTTGATTGTAGGCATCTGCTAAATCAATCTTTGTGTAGCAATAGCCTCCACCTAGTTTTCTGATTAGATCTTCTGGTAGTGGGATAGGTTTCCTATGTGTTTCTAGCTGATTATTGATAGTCTTGGAGTAGTCTCCACATACTCTGATCTTCCCTGCAGCTTGACCTGTTATAGATTTGCGTACAGGTACAACTGGTGTTCCATACTGGTTGAATTGAGTTGGTTCCCATATGCCTTTAGCTACACCTGCTTCGTATGCTTGGTTGAGCTTTTCTGTCAAGGCAATAGGAACTGGTCTGGGTCGGCAGAAGACTGGCTTTGTTGAAGGTTTGAAGTTTATCTCTAGTTCAAAGTTCTTGAGACATCCTAGCTCGTCTTTGAATATTTCTGGAAATTCTTTGCACATCTCCTTACACTTGATTTGTAACCTCCCATCTGGCTGGTTCTCTGTGATTGTTGATACAAGGTTCTTTTGTAGCTTGTCATCAATAGAGATGCCTAGTTGCTGTATAGCAGTTCTTCCTAGTAGGTTGAGATCTTGTACAGCACTAATCACAAATGGTAGTCTGACTTCTTTCTGTGCATCCAATTGGGCAGTTAGCTCACAACTGCCAAGCGTCTCTATGAGATGTCCTGAGGCTGATTTGTAGTTAACTGTAGTAGGTTTTAGGTTTGGCTTTCCTAGCTTCTCCCATATTGATTTACAGATGAAGTTGTCACATGCTCCAGTGTCCAGTTCAAGTGTGAAGTTGTCTCCCTCCAGTTTGATGTTTTCAGCAAGTTTCACCATCTTGGTTGATGTGCATTCTATCATCTTTACTGGTTTTTTTGCTGCAGATGATTTCTTTTTCTTGCATGCACTTTCTATGTGACCTTGTTTAGAACAAAAGTTGCAGGTGGCTGCTTTGAATCTGCAGTCATCCGCTGTATGGTTAGTTCGGTCACATCTGTAGCATAGCTTTCCTTCCTTCTGCTTGTCAGGTGTAGAGTTGTTTTTCTGGATTGGTTTGTATCTTGATTTCTGTTGAGCAACTTTGTTGACTTTAGACGAGTTTCCATAAACTGTCTCTTTGGCAACTTTAGCTGCTTTTTCTGTTTCCTGTGCTACCTGTATAGCTTTGTTGAAGTTGAGTTCATTGTCCTTGACCTTGAAGAGAGATTTGAGAACTGCTTCATTGTTTACAGAGCAGATAAATCTTGTTCTGAATGCCTCATCTAATGGATCTGTAATGTCTATGAAGGCACATGTAGTTGCATCTTGACGAATTCTGGCAGCTAACTCTTGAATAGTTTCTCCAGGTTTCCTCTGCATGTCACTCCAATACTTGTAACGCTCTCTAACAATGAAGCGCTTAGGGTCATACTGGTCTTTGAGAAATTCCAGTATTTCATCCATGTTGAGGTCGTTGATCTGCTTGGGTGTTGAAAGCTGAGCTGCCATATTACTAAGCTGCTTGTAGAGTGTAGGCTGTTGGTTGGTGAGAAAAGTGCCAGCAATCTTGTCTTGATGAATAGAATTTGCTGCAATGAATGTGTTGAATCTGTCTATGTAATCTGTTAGTAGCTATGCTGTTGGGTCAAAACCTGGGAAGGCTGGAACAGCGGTTGCAGCTGTTTCTTGTTTCCGTTGTAGGTTTTGTAGTAGTAGCTCCATCAGTTTCTTATTCTCCTCCATTCTTTCATCTTGCTGACGTCTGTATTCCTCTTGTTGCTGCTTGAACTCCTCATGCTGCTGTTGTCTATGCTCTTCTTGCTGCTTTCTCTGCTCCTCTTGCTGTCTCTGGTCCTCCTGCTGCTTCTGCATTAGCTTGATCAGGTCTGCTACTTCTGCCATTGTAGTGGTGCAATTTTGAACAGTTACTCTTGTAATAAACTAGAACTCTTTGTATCGATTTTATCAATGATAATATCTGAACAAAACTCTTTGTAACTGTTCAAAAGAGAAATCCTTGTCGCCAATTAGCTTCTGTTATGTTTCTGCACAGAAGCAATTAAATAGAGTATTAAATTAAAGGAATGGTTTATTGCACACTCTAGAGACAACTGATTTGATAACAGAAAACCCAAGTATTTATATGTTTGGTCATAGAAAAGCTTTGTAAAAAGCTACAAGCATTATTAATAGCTATAATGAGACAGTACTATATAATATTAGCTTGTATAAAGCTTTAGCTAAAAAGCATAATGTTTGTTGGCAAAGTACCAGTAATACTTGGCACTTGCATGACAATTAGATTACTATATGACGATTAGTTCAAGCCGAAAGAAAACTGTAAAGAAGCGAGCATCTATATTTGATACGGGGTCTTCGGTAAACCCAAAAGTGTTTGTCATAAACTAGTGCTACGATAAATTTTATATTGAGATTTTCATTGGCCTTTCAATTCACGTGAGGACATCACGTGACAAGACAATAACCAAACCGTTATGGCTACGTCAGAGAAATAAACGGATTCCAATCTACGGCGGCTTTTCGTCTTTGAGCTTTTAAGAGCTTGTAATCATATTTCCACATATTTGGCACCTACAACACAAGAGAGTATAGCCTGTCTTGACAAACTGTTGTTTTTGCGGAGTTGTTCCCCTGTCGAGCGAGCGAACAACACAACAGCTTGTCACAAGACGTACTGCACCTGATGCATCAGCTGCATCGCTGTTGTTGCCTAAGTTCTCAAGTTCTACTAAAGTTCACCGCAGAGATTGGTCGCTGGTTAAACGTTATAATCTTATTTTTTCTGCACAAATCTTTGCTCGAAATTTGTTATGATTACCAATGGCGCGACCGACATAACATTGCAACCAAGCTGCTAAGACGGAAGAGAACAACTTCCTATAAGTGCAGCTGATGCATCAGGTGCAGTACGTCTTGTGACAAGCTGTTGTTGCTCGCCCGCTCGACGGGGAAACAACTCTGCAAAAACAACAGTTTGTCAAGACAGGCTAATTGTCAAGACATGGTGAATTTTTTGATACCAAATAACTGTAATTTGAATTTTGTTGCAAGTCAACCTTTAAGGATGTCAGTGTATTACCTGCTATTATTATCAGCCTAAAGCACCTGCCTGACATGTCAATCAACTAGCTTATTCATTTCATTATTAGCTAATCAAAGAAATGACTTCATCGTCTCCTTGGGCTTTGCTCAATTTAAATAAACCATATAATTAAGAAAATTAAGCACTTTTTTTCTGGAATTTTTCTTTGTTTTCCATCTATATAAAACTACTTTGTTCAAAGGAATTTACTAAATTCAACAATGTTGTAAACAGTAGATGGTGTTGATTAAATTCCATTCATACTATCCTTTTAAAAATGGATCGCCACAGGCACAACCCTTAGCATTGTTACGCATGTCAAAGAAAAATGGCTAATGTTCAACTAATTAGCTCAACTATAGTTTAAATAATTTGCTACAAATGTCGTGTTAGTTAGTCTCAAGTATTGCCAGTTTTTATTAGATTCAAAACTGATTTATATCTCGTACACAAGTATTATAACATTCCAAAATTATCAACAGGAGTGACTGATTATAATACTTCAAAATAATTTTATTTTAAAACATAAATAGTATGAATGTAGAAACCTTGTTTGTATATTGCTTTTAAATAATCAAGATGGTGATCACTTCATAGTGGTAAGACAACTCCCAGGTGTATGTACAAAAATTTGAACGATGAACTTGCACCAAATGTTTGTTGATTTTATCAGAAATTAAAGGCATTGATTTAGTATTTGCAATGGTTTTTGATGTTTGAGGTTGTCTGACTTCTAAGATGTTTCACGATTAAAATCAACAAACCTTTATGTCGGCTGAAACGCTCCAAACAAATAAATATGCCCAGACTTGCCTGAAATAATATACATAGCCATGAGGCTGTTTGTATCTTGCTCATATTCACATTGGCTATTGCTATCAACTTTTTAAAAATCCATTTATTCACCGAACCAACTCTGCAAATAAAGAGTTGAATAACATTTGTCTGACAAATTGTTAATGTAGTAATGTGGTTAATTTATTAGTGTTGCAAATAGATTTTTTCAAGTAGCTCTTAATATTGGGTCCAATTGAACTAAGTCGAGATATGAGAATACGACATCTAAAAAAACTGGTTGGCAATACAGCTCTGGTTACGCTGGATTAACGCATTTAGCAGGCTAGTTTTTGAACAGGTGGTGCAGAGGTAGTTAATGTTTACTGCAAATCAGTTTTTGTCCATGGTTATGCCACTGATTTTTGGTATGATAATTTTTAAAACATTATTATTAGTTATTATAAAATATTTACAAGCCAAGATATATTCATGCATGTCAGCAAAGGTTTTCATTAAAAACATTCATCACAGCCACTCACATGGTTTCAGCTCATATAATCGGAAAAACTATACCACTGCAGTAAACCTAGACTCTTCATGGATTATATCTGGATATTCCTCCTCATGTTTAATCTTAGGATAAGTAGCTCTCACTATTTGGTATACACAGGTTAATAGTGTCCATTGCTCTGCTATTGTAAGACCTTCTGGGTATGTCCAAAATACAATTGATCTGTAGATGCGGGACTCCTTTTGTCTCTGCATACCATGTTGTATACATCTCATGTTACAGCTGCCTTTCATATAGTTTCAAAATCTCAACATCTGGATACTTGGGTACTAACAAAACATTAAACTTTCGATATCTTTAGATAATTTATTTGAATGCTGATTGGAAGTTATATGACACCCACATTGTAGTAAAATATCAGCAAAAAATCCAATTAGCTACAAAACCTACCACGGTAGTGCTGGTAGTTATGATGGCCACTCTCAATGGATTATGTTTTCTAAATGGATGTGGTTTCATAAGGCCAGTAGTTCTCTGCACTACTGCAGCACACTTAAAACCAGTCTAAAGAACCGAATGGCACGTATCATGGTTTGTGCAGCAGACAATTGTGTCTCTCAAACCCCATGCATTTCTGTTTGAACACATAAAAACGAAATATAAGACGGGTGTTTAGTAGCTTCTGTAAGAGTTGGAAACATTGAAAGTTGAAGGCTGTTGCAGACAGCATAAAAGAAAGCATTAATCAATCAATTTGATGACATAAACTTTAATGACCTTTAGAGTGACCTTTGGTAAACTAATCGGCTTTAACAGTTGACTTGCAACAAAATTTACATTACAGTTATTTGGTATCAAAAGATTCACCAAGTCTTACTCTGTTGTGTTGTAGGTGCCGAATATGTGGAAATGTGATTACAAGCTCTTAAAAGCTTAAAAACGAACTGCCGTCGTAGATTGGAATCTCTTCATTTCTCTGACGTAGTCATGGTAGTCTGGCTATTGTCTTGTCACGTGAAGTTCTCACGTGAATTGAAAGGCCAATTAAAGGTTCAGTATAAAACTTATCGTAGCACTAGTTTATGACAAACACTTCGGGTTTTACCGAAGGCCCCTATCAAATATAGATGCTCGCTACTTTACAGTTTTGTTTCGGTTTGGTCTAATCGTCTAGTCGTAATCTGATAAATGTGACCCAAACTTCGTGATTAATTTTTGCAGCATTTTTTGATTATCACAGGTGACCAACAGGCTCTTCATGATTATCAGACAATGATATGTGCTCCTTCGAAGTAAGGTTAAAAAGTTAAATGAATTTGTACTGTAAGTTATAAGATATCAATGCTAGAAGTGACATTATTACAACGACGATAAAACAGACGCTTAAGAACAATATACATGGTTTTATTGAATGCGTGAAGTATATTTGTAAAAATATTTGGACGAATGATGATTCTTGAAAGGTTAAACAGAAGCCATCTCCTACAACTATGTCAGTTTTGAGCCGATTTAGAAAGAGAATCCAATCTACGGGGGTCTCGTGTGGCTGCGATTAACTGTTCATTTTTTGACTTTTAAAAGCTTGTAATCACATTTCCACATACTCTGCACCTACAACACAACAGAGTAAAACATGGTGAATCTTTTGATACCAAATAACTGTATTGTGAATTTTGGTGCAAGTCAACCTTTAAGGTCATTTACTGACTAGTTTATCTACATTCGACTCATCGTAAATTGACTGTAAATTTGAACCTCAACTTGATTTACTAAAGTAATAATTTAATGCAGTATTGGGGTTATTAAAAAGCCCCCTTCAGATAGAATCGTTGGAGTAACCTTGGAACAGAAGTTAGTTGAGTGTAACAACAACAACAACAACCAACAACTGTTAAAGATAAGTTGTGCATCATGTTGAAACATGCATGCATCCAATAAAAATGAAATGGAAGAATAACAACCCAGTAAACTATTATGATTTACAACATCTTATCTTATTGGTTCTTCATTTGGTAGTTGTATGAGAAGTTGGGTTGATAAGCAAGTAGAACTGACACAAATGTGACTAGCAAGTAACAAGTCATGTAATCACAGATAGAGATTGATGTTCACAGTAAATAATAGAAAGGAATTAGTAACATATGTCTATCTAATCATTCTGTAAAATATAGTTTAGGGAATACAGGCTAACATGAATGTATCACTTACATTTACTTTTTATAAAGATTAATGAACATACGCATCCATTACTAATGTTAGTATTATTACCATTGCCATGTGAGACAAAATAAAATATGAAATAAATAATATAAAGAGAAAGCTTGGTCACATGAGAAAAGTTGGATAATTTATAAACTAAACAAAAAACATGTAATTATGTAAAAAAACTAATTTAAATATAAATAAAATGAAAATTTAATAAAAAGAAACTTGTAAAATGCAATCACGTTTTTTTGCAGCTCTATATAATTAGGCTACTAATACTAGTGTTTAGCGTACTTTGGGGCTTTACCTGCACATTTTGTATGAAATCTAGAAGGTCGTACTCGTTGTCGAATCAACATAATTACATACTTTCATTATAATGTATATATAAAAATATTCAAAGTATTTACCATTTTATATATTCAACAAATTAAAAAAAGAACTTTCTAAATAATTGCTACTATACAATGTATAATGTATATTTAGTCAAAATGATAGCTATTAACTTTATTTCTCTGAATCTCACATGAAAAAAGAACTATTTTAGCTTTCAAAAGTCATTAAAGCTTACTTTGCAGAAAGTCTGTTTACCGCTATAGGCCAACCCTTTGGGAAATTCCATGATTAACAAGAAACTTGAGGAGACATGGTAAAATGAATGGTTTCCATAAA
The DNA here is from genome assembly GCF_963576615.1 of Watersipora subatra. Lineage (NCBI taxonomy): Eukaryota > Metazoa > Bryozoa > Gymnolaemata > Cheilostomatida > Watersiporidae > Watersipora > Watersipora subatra. The sequence continues at coordinate 8,945,710 of NC_088715.1, read as the reverse complement.
TTTGATAGTTCTGAAGACCACTGATATTGCTCATACACAGTAAAATGTAATTAGTATAAATCACAAAAATTAAAATTAACATAAAGTAAAAGTAGAGTACAGTGGCTAAAATACAAAGATTAAAATGCAATGCAATTCTTGTCTGTTTGACATGAGCTCTCAGTATGTTGTATACGCAGGTTGGTAGTAGTCACCACTCTGCTATTGTAAGCCCTTCTGGGTTTGTCCAAAATACTATTAATCTGTAGGTGCTTGACTTTTTCTGTTTCTACATACCATATTGTACATCTTATGTTCTTGTTGCCTTTCAGATGGTTTGTGACTCTCCACATCTGAATACTTGGATACTAACAAAATATTAAACTTTCCTTACTTTTGCTAATTTATTGAATATCACTTAGAAGTTATGTGATATTTACACCTTTTTTTAACAAATTATTATGGAATATTACCAAACTTTTGTAACAGTTTAAATTTTTTTGAACTTTGGTAAAATCTTAAAAGAAGTTAAACCTTTACAAAAGATTCACTTAACAGTTAATTTTTTTAAGTTGACCTAGTACCGTACGGACACACAGAATTATACAAAAAATTTATTTCATTGTCATATTAAAAGCAGGAACGCCTTAAACCATAAAAGCCTTTATCACAAAACACCAAAACAAAGAGCAGTTAAAGATAAGTTGTTAACCATGTTAAACATAAATTATGTGTCCAGTAAAAATAAAATACAAGTATGACAGGTCTGTAAACTATTATTATTAACAGCATCTTATTTTATTGGTTCTTCATTTAGTAGTTATATGAGAAGTTGGGATGATGAGCAAGTAGTGCTGACATACATCTGTCAGTGTTTGTTATATGCATAAATGTGACTAGCACGAAACAAGTCATGCATTCAGATAAGAATGATATTCTTACAAGTGTCTGTTGTTTCCATCTTTTCAAATATATTTTGTGCAATACCACAACAGAATATGAGTGAATTGTTGTTTGTCTAATTTATTAATTTTTTATTTGGTGGAAGTAGAGCAGATCAATTTTGGTTATAGGCCTGCGCTTATTGCTAGGTTTTGTACTAATACGATGCCGTAGCTATTATTTTTGAAGTTATCCTTCCTTTTGCTCAATGGAGCAATTGTAACATATGGCTAATAATTTATGAAAATATATACTCACATCTTTTGTAGCAAAGAAGGACTCAATCTTCCTTTGTGCTAACATGTACATATATCTGTGTGGTACTATGTAATCCTATTGCTTACTCTACTTATCACATTTTTTATGACAAGCCATAATAGTCCTAAGCTCAGATGTCAACATAACGTGAGCATCGTGTATCACATCATTCAACACTTATCCCTTTCAGTTTTACGTGTTTCACACCTGATCAACGACGAGTTCAATAATTAACTAAGTGACTGATAGCGAGACCCACATAATACATTGGATTAGCAACTCCTTTTGAAGTTACCCTTCCTTGTACTTCACATTTGACATAGAGCATGTCGAACATAGGCCTATTCCATTCTATTTTACTTGTTTCATGATTGATCACCCATGCACTCCGCCGCTAGCTAAGGGTCCGATAGCTAGAAGCGCATAAAAGCTGGATAATAAACACATGAAAGCACATAGAGCCGGATGTTGACTAGTTTTTTCAGCTTCTTTTTTTTAAAGGAGTGACGGTTTCTTTAGCTTTTAGCGCAAGGCAACGTCTCTCAGATAATCTTTTCATATTGTAATTCATCGACTAATATATTTTCGATAATATATAAAATTTACTAGTATTTATATCTGTTTTTTATTGCTAATAGTTGACAGCTTCATGAACATCTACAAAAAGCAACATAAAAGTTGTTTCCCCACGTTACCGATAAACAAAATTTTGGTTGGTTCCCCAGGTAAAAGGTTGACAATGGTCAGGGCAGTATGGCTCCCAAGATTTACTTCAACAGCCAGCCCCTAAGCACTACACCACAACTCAAGATTATCCTGTTTTACTGTGGGACAATGAGAAAGGTTTGGCCCCTATCCACCGCACCAAGCTAAAAAACCATACCCTTTTTTATGAAAAAACTCTAGAGTGTCTGGCCACCAAAAACATCCCTAAAGCGTGATTATTTTTAGACTTCAATGATGAATAGAAGAGTTTGAACCTCCTGGGGTGAAACATCGGCCTATGGATAGGTATTTTACTTGTTTCATGCCTGATCACCCATGCACTCAGATGCTAGCTAAGTGACCTATATCTATATCCTGGCTATCACATGGCACAAATTGCCATACTCTGCGCTATGCCTACAATCTTTTGGGGACTATCTGAATTCTTCTTATGTCATGTTCTCTATGTCCCAATAGTACAACGGGCATAATACATTGGCTTAGCAATTTCTTTTGGGGTTACCCTTTTTTGTACTACACATTTAACCTAGAGCATGTGAAACATAGGCCTACCCCTTTCCATTTTTCTTGTTTCATGCCTGATCACCCTTGCACTCAGCCGCTAGCTAAGTGACTGATAGCTAGAAGCACATAAAAGCAATTATCTATTCAAAATTACACCTGGGCTAACTTTTTCAATCCTTACGAAAGCTGAAATTCATTAATTTATAACCGTTGAAACTCCGATCTCACATAGAATAATTATCCAGTGAGTAGATAGTCCTAATAACCGAGTGCTAATTTTACCTTACGATACACACACTAAAAGTATCACCTTTGTTATTTATCCATGTTCATCACCGCTTGTGAAATATATGATAAAAACAATATCAGCTTCTGTATATTACTTATACATTTTTGGGTTGGTGATTGATAGAACTGGATTATTCTACCAATTATTCTACAACGTATTTGAAATGGCAGTTTATTGAGCAGAGATGCGCTGTTGTCTGGGATTATTTTGTGATACTATCTAATAGTTTACTCAATAAATGTGCATATTATATGCTTTGGCAGGTCACAAGTAAAATAATAGAAGTTACAATAAAGTGACCTTGTTTTGCTATGTGTGGATATACTTAACACAAAGGGTCTACTTTGAAAAAAACTTGAAAACCGAATTTTTATAACGTTAGGGTGAGGCCTAATGTTATAAAAAGCTAGTTGCATGCCACTAGCTTCTAATATGGCAAGGTAACTTTTTTTTCTTAGAGGGAATCAATCAATAGTACCATTATCAGTTACAGTCAATTAGACAATTTCATAAACATTAATCCAACCAGCTCCTGGTAAAGGTCATGTGCTTTCGAGAAAGTAATAAACTGTTTGTTTAAATTTGTGTGAGACTCTGTTTTTGGTCTACTGCTTGAATTTCTTTTAAACTCATATCCACATTCATCAATTATTTTTTAAATTAAGAGACCTGTAAGTGACCTGCAGGAACACGATAACACAAACAGATCAAATAATAGGTAAAGAGGTTGCGTAGTTCATGTTAGATTTAAAGGTAGAAATGAGTTACAAGGGTACCTGAGTCTGGAAGAAGAGGATTGTATCTCTCAGTTGGTGGTCTTTTTTAGATTTAATGTGTAGTGTAAGTGAGCCTAGAATGTTTAGAACGCAATGCAGTGGAAGAGAATGCTGGGGTTAATAAGGAAATGCATTATCAAAGGTTAGGTAGGTTGAGTTTGTAAATTACACCTTGTTTCTAGCTGTGAAGAATAGTCTGTGCATGAATTGAGATAGTATTGGGTAAAAGTGGGTAACGAAGGTTCAGCTTAGCGGAGAAGTATTGCTGAGAGTCAGTTGAGCCTGTTAGATAGATTAGTTATAGTTGATAGTTATGGGAATGAGAGTCAGAGCTGTTTATAAGCAGAGATAATTTAGAAAGTCTAGTAAATAAATGTGAGTCATATGAAGTCACACCGATCATAAATTTAGTTGTCACCAGCTATAAGTAATGTTGCATGGGTAACTGATTAATAAAGCATTATCATAAATTATATGTATACTTATATTTCTGGTTGGAGTATGTTAGTGATGAGTCATAGTCACCAGTCAGTTATCAAACAGTAGTCATGGGTACATAAATACCATGGATATCTTTTTTTAAGTTTTAGAAACATAAGTTAATGTCTTTACATTTCAATAAAGCCATGTATGCATGTCAGTCACAAATTTCATCTTTCTCTTTTTAGTTTTTTCATCTCGGTACCTTTTAATAAAACTGAGAAGCTAAGTCTTAATATTAGCAAAAACCATCAAGTAATCGGATGCCAACTTTGGTAGTAGCGTAAGTAGTTTCAAGTTTCTACAAGAATACAATTACAAGGTTCGGTAACTGCAACCGTGGCAAGTTATCATAATTTATGTTTGAAGTATTCACAATTGGTGGACTACTTTGTGAAAAGCAAGTCATAGAAAACAAGTGATAGAATAATTTAAAGATTTCAAAGCTTCAAGTATAATGTACTATAATAGAAGGAAACAAGTATTTCAACTATTAGAATGGTATAGAGCATATGTGTATGCTGACAATTGTTTTACACACGCATACATCCTAGTTAATAGAGTAAAATATACTAGCTTATCATGGATTAAACTGACGTATTCTGATTCAATCGTTTAAAACTGTCATTCATGATTAATCACTGTTTCACCGCTGCACTATTTCATCAGGCAGAAAGCAATTATCAGACCAGTTTGAATTTGCTAAACCTAATTGCTAAACCACAATGATTGCCCTAATCTTAGCTGGCTACTCGTATAACATTCAATATTTACACTAAATCCTGACTCCCCATTGATTCCAAACAACATATTAGTCACTCACATACATATGGAACTTAACACATATTCATCAATAGATATATTTGCTCTCTCATACGGGCATAGCATACTCATTATACTGAACATAAAGGTAATTGCTTTAATGTCATTCTGTTCACTGAAATCATTGGCCATTGTCTTTGTAGTTGGTTTATTTTTCTTTTGTGGTTATACTTTGTCTTATCATTGAGCTGATTCTCTCAGTTATATATTACTTTTATAAACTCATTGCGAAGTGTTTTGAGTTGTTGTGGTAAACAATAATAGTAGTTGGCAGTCTAAACATCATTGCTAGAGTTTAAATTGTCAATGGTAATGATGATTTTTAAAGTTATTTTGTTTGTAATAATTTGTGATTCTGAAAGCTAGAAAAAATTGGCACCAAACTACATGTTTTGCACTGTGCTGATTTCAATTCGAAAATATATTTTTACGTTCCCATTGTTTTTTTTCTATAGAAATACTTGATAGTTTTATTAATTTAGGAGGCCAGACAATCTGCAATTTCAAATTTTCATTCGCATCTAGCTATATTTCAAATATTTGTTATAATATTATAATATTACAATATCACAGCTGATTATCCGTATGCCTACCTGCTAGCCAAATGACCGATAGCTAGAAGCACACAAATCAAAAATATATTATTTGTTACACTTGAGTAAAACAAAAACAAGTTGTAAAAAGTGATCATACATTTCACTATGTGCCAATCTACTTATAACAAAAGATCTACTTAAAAAAAAACTTGGAGGCTTTTTCGTTCTAACATTAGGGTACCACTAGTTTTTACTACGTCAAAATAGATTTTGTTTTTTATCTCAGGAAATCAACCCATTGTATAATTACTAATTACAATCAACTACAAACTTATTACCAAAAAATAAAATATTAATCTAGCACATTACATGTGAAAGAACCAGTTTTCTAAACGAGAAGTTATTGCAAGATGAAATCCAATTGGTTGCCACAGTTGGCAAAGTATTTAAGTTATCTTTAATATAGTTACCATTAATCCAGCAGCTGCTTTTGACTTTGACTCAACATTTCTACTGATCTTAAAAAAAAGTAATAAAATTATCCTTTGAACTTTTGTAAAAGTTTATTTTTGTTCAACTTTTTGGGTTTTCATCTTTTTTTATTAATCTTTATATTCATCATTTAACTTTAAAATTTAGAGATTGCTAAGTGTGCCTGCAGAAACACAATAACCCAAACATATCAAATAATAAGAAAGAGGTTTGTGTTAGATTGGAAGTGGGAAAGGGGTAAGAAGGGTAACTGAAATGAGAAGGAGAAGATTGTATCTCTCAGTTTAGGGGTATATTTTAGGTGTAATGTGTAGGTGTAAATGACTCTATAATGTGTTGAATGCATCAAAAGGTGAGATTTGAATTAACAGTGCAACGCTTTATCAAATGCTAGGTAGGTTGAGTTTGCATATTACATATCAATTCTAGCTGTTAAGAATAGTCTGCGCAAATGAATTAAGATAGTCTTGGTTAAAAGTAGGTAACCAAGGTTCAGCTTAATAGTGTAGTATTGTTGAGAGTCAGTTGAGTCTGTGAGATAGGTGAGTTATAGTAGATAGTTATCGGAATGGGAGTCAGAGTTGTTCATAACTAGTGCTAAACTAGAAAGTCTAGTAAATAAATGTAAAGCAAGACAAGTCACATCAGTTATAAATTTAGTTGTCCTCAGTCATAGGTAATGTTACATGAGTAAATGAATAATAAAACACAATCATAAATTGAATGTATCCTTTCATATTTGGTTAGAGTGTGTTAGTAATAAGTCATATTCACCAATCAGTTATCAAGCAATAGTCACAGGTACATAAATACCATGGATATCTTTTTTTAAGTTTCGGAAACATAAGTTAAGGTCTTTACATTTCAAATAAGCCATATATGCATGTCAGTCACAAATCTTATCTTTTTCTTTTTAAATATTTCATCTTGATACCTTTTAACAAAACTGAGAAGCTAAGTCTTAATATTAGCGAAAACTCTCAAGTAATAGGGTGCCAAATCTGGTAGTAGCATATATTACTGTCAAGTGTCTACAAGAGCGCAATTGCAAAGTTAGGTAACTGCAAACGTGGTAACTTATATTAACTTAAGTTTGAATTTATCAATATTGCTGACCTAATTTGTGAAAAGCAAATCATGGAAAACAAGTGATGGAATAATTTAAAGATTTCAAAGCTTCAAGTATAATGTACTATAATAGAGGGAAACAAGTATTTCAACTGTTAGAATGGTATAGAGCATATGTGTATGCTGACAATTGTTTTACACACGCATACAGCCTAGTTAATAGAGTAAAATATACTAGCTTATCATGGATTAAACTGACATATTCTGATTCAATCGTTTAAAACTGTCATTCATGATTAATCACTGTTTCACCGCCGCACTATTTCATCAGGCAGAAAGCAATTATCAGACCAGTTTGAATTTGCTAAACCTAATTGCTAAACCACAATGATTGCCCTAATCTTAGCTGGCTACTCGTATAACATTCAATATTTACACTAAATCCTGACTCCCCATTGATTCCAAACAACATATTAGTCACTCACATACATATGGAATTTAACACATATTCATAAATATATATATATATGCTCTCTCATATGCACGGTATACTCATTCTTCTAGACATAAAGGGAATTACTTTATTATCATTCTGTTCACTACAAATCATTGACCATTGGCTTTGTAGTTAGTAAATTTTCCTTTTGTGGTTTTACTTTGTCTTATCCTTGATATGATTCTCTCAGTGATATATTACTTTTATAAACTCATTGTGAAGTGTTCTGAGTTGTTTTAGTAAACAATAATAGTAGTTGGCTGTCTCAACATCCATACTACGGTATAATTTGGCAATGGTAATAATGGTTTTTAAATTTATTTTCTTTTTAATAGTTTGTGACTCTGAAAGTTTGAAAAAATTGGTACCGAAGTACATGTATGCACACTGTGCTGATTTTAACTCGAAAAGATAGGGTTACGTTTCCATTGCTTTTCTTATAGAAATACTTTTTTTATTAATTTAAGAGACCAATCAATATGCAACTTCAAATTTTCATTTGCATCTAGCTATATTTCAAATATTTTAGTAATAATATAATATTGCAATATTACGCCTGATTATCCGTAAGCCTACCTGCTAACCAAGTGACCAATAGCTAGAAGCACAAAAATCAAAGTTATATTCTTTGTTACGCTTGAGCTAACTTTCCCGTTGCTTACCAAAACTGAAACTATTTAATCCATACCAGCTGAAGCTCCAATCGTACACAGAGTACCAATTCAGTGAGTAGATATTCTTAATAACAGTGGACTAATGGTATATTATGATACACAAACTGTTAGTATCACCTTTATTAATTTATTCGTGCTTATCACCGCTAGTAAAATATATAATAAACACAATTTATGTTTTTGCATATTACTTATATCTTGTTTTGTTGTTGATTAATATAAGTGGATTATCCTCCTAGTTAATCTACATAGTATTGGTTTATGGTTCAATTTACTATCAAACAAAGATGGGGGGAAAGATGGCTGCTTTAAGTAGTTTTTGCTAACAGCTTCTAAATAAGGTTTAATCTCGTTTATTGACTGTTTTAACCAATTTATCTTGCTGACTAATGCAACTAAAATCTTACAGTTAAACTTCCCAGATGCTGCACTTACCCATCAAATTTTTAAAAGAACTGAAATTCCTAAGAAAAAAATGTCCTTTTCCCATAATCCGATGTTTATATTAAGAATAAGAAACATATATAATAGATATACCTTGAGAATAAATGATAAGAATAGAAAATAAACGTCTGAGACTTTAAATACTGAATAGCCACCTTCTATTTCACTCAATAATCAATTCTTTGGCCAACCCTGCTGACATGTCTGTCTGCCATGATGAACCTATATTAAAATATTGAGAAATATGAGTGAATATTCATTATTTAATTTTGTTTCAGAATTAGTCTCATTGTCCAGAATTGAAACTATATGCTTCAAGTTTTTTATTGTGAACTACGTAGTTTTAGGGGTTTCTAGCTACTTCTTGTTGCTTTCATCAGCATAAGTTTCAGCATGTGTAATCTCTAGTCATAATTCCAGGTCTGGTGTAGATTAGTACATAGTCAAAACTAGGACACAAGTTGTCATAGTCTTGATTAGGATGATAATATTGTGGTGATGGTCTGAGAGTTCCTTATGTCAAATTCTCAACGGTTAATAGTAAAATTGGTATTTTGAATCTGAAAGTTGGCTTTTAGTGGTTGTTATCTCATCTCTGAAATTTTGTAGATGCAATTTTCGCAAAAAAATGTTCTGAAAGTTGCAATAGTGAATTAACTTGTTATTTTCTATATGTCTATCTGTACATGACTGATATAAAATACAACATCATCCTTAGCTTTAGGAAAGGTTCAGCAAACTGTAAGTAAACGGAAAAGTGCAATATGTTAAGTTAATAGGTTGGTAAGTAATAAAAAAATATTTAGCTGAGTGTTTAGTTAATGAATTACACAAAGTTGTTGGGAAGCATTCATCCTATACAAACTTATTGATGTTTCTAGAATACTGTGAATCTCCTTCTGTTGGTGTGAACTGTGTTTTCACACTGTAGATAGTTGATGGGGTAAACTAATATTATTTTCTACCCTGCAGTATGAGAAACCTAGCCATTGGAGTAAAAGCAGTGACAACCATATAAAATTCCCAATTCATAAAAACAAAAATAGCTAGTTTGCAATCAGTTTAGGCAGTTGTCGGTATACACAGGTAGTTGTCAGCAGGCTGTAGTTTTTTGTCTGGCAGTCAAAGAATAGGGCTAAATCTTGAAATTAAAACTTCATACATTTTAAACTCAGCAGTAGTTATTAAAATTAGGATTTATTGTGTGAGTTTGTTTCTTGCACGCTAACTAATAGTTTATTTAAAATACACACATATATGTTTTGGTTAGCCTATCTTTCCCTAAAAAATAGAAATTGACAAACCAAATAAAAATGAGTTGTAAAAAAGAGATCATAAATTTTACCATAGGTCGATCTACTTACAACAAAGGATCTACTTAAAAAAATTTGGAGGCTGAATTGTTCTAACGTTAGGGTAAAGCGTACCACTAGTTCTTACTATGGCAAAATAATTTTTGGTTTTTATCTCAGGAGAAGTTAACTCATGGTAAAATTACCAATTACAATCAATTACTAGCTTAATAAAATAAAATAAAATCCTGTACATTACACGCGAAAGACCAAGGTTTCTAAACTACAGGTTACTGAGGAGTAAAAGTAAACAGGTTGCCACAGTTGGCACAACATTTAAGTTATCTTTAATATAGTCATCATTATTCAAGCAGTTGCTTTTTACATTGACTTAACATTGTTACTGATATTAAGAGAAAGTAATAACATTTTCCTGTGAACTTGTGTCAAATTCTATTTTTTGTTCTACTTTTTGAATTTTCATCTTTTTTAAATTAATCTCTACATTCATACAATTATTTTTTTAAATCTAGACATTGCTAGGCAACCCTGCGAAAACACGATAACGCAAACAAACTGAATAATAGGAAGAAAGAGGTTTGTGTTAGATTGGAAGTGAGAAAGAGTTTAGAAGGGTGGCTGAAATGAGAAGGAGAAGATTGTATCTCTCAGTTTAGGGGTATATTTTAGGTGTAATGTGTAGGTGTAAATGAATCTAGAATGTTTTGAATACAATGCAGTAAAATGTAAAGTTAGGATTAATAAGGCAACATTTTATCAAAGGTTAGGTAGGTCAGGTTTGCAAATTACACATCAATTCTAGTTGTGCAGATTAGTCTGTGAAAATGATATGAGATAGTCTTGAGTGAAAAGTGGGTAACAAAGGTTCAGCTTAATAGTGTAGTATTGTTGAGAGTCAGTCGAGTATGTAAGATAGGTTAGTTATAGTTGATAGTTATGGAAATGGGAGTTAGAGCTGTTCATAACTATGTAAAGACATCTGTAAAGCAAGATAAGTCACATCGGTGATAAGTTTAGTTGTCATCGGCCATAGGTAATGTTACATGGGTAACTGAATAATAAAGCACAATCATAAATTATATGTATCCTTCTATATCTGGTTGGAGTATGTTAGTAATAAGTCATAGTCACCAATCAGTTATCAAGCAATCGTCACAGGTATATAAATACCATGGATACGTCTTTTTGAGTTTTGGAAACATAGGTTAATGTCTTTACAATTTAAATAAGCCATAGATGCATGTCTTCATAAACCTTATCCTTTTGCTTTTAAAGATTTCATATTGGTACCTTTTAATAAAACTGAGAAGCTAAGTCTTAATATTAGCAAAACCTATCAGTTAATAAGGTGCCAAGTTTGATAGTAGCATATTACTGTCAAGTTTCTACAAGAATGCAATCACAAGGTTAGGTAACTCCAACCGTGGCAAGTTATTTTAACTTAAGTTTAAAGTTATCACAATTGGTGGCCTAACTTTTGAAAATCCAATCATGGAAAGCATGTGATAGAATAATTTATATATTTTAAATCTACAAGTATAATGTACTATTACGAAAAGAAAGAAATTTTTCAACTGTTAGAAGTGTAGAGTATACATGGGTACCATGTATACTCATGAGTATACATGGGTACCATGGGTACCGACAACTGTTTGCCACGCATAGCTTAGGTAATTGAGTAAAAATACTAGCTTGGCATGCATAAAACTGGCAAATTCTGATTCATTGGTTCAAAACTGTCATTCATGATTGATCACTGTTTCACAGCCGCACTATTTCATCAGGCAGAAAGTAATCACGAGACCAGGTTAAAATTGGCGTAGCATAACATAATTGCTAAACCACAGTGATTGCCCTAATCTTACCTGGCTACTCATATAACATTCAATATTTACACTCAATCCTGACTCACTATCAATTTCAAACCACATCTTAGTCACTTATGCACATACGGAACTTAACACATATTCATCAATATATATGTTTGCTCTCTCATACGCACACAGCATACTCATTCTTCTGGACATAAAGGTAATTACTTTAGTATAATTCTGTTCACTACAAATTATGGACCATTGTCTTTGTAATTAGTAAGTTTTCCTTTCGTGGTTATACTTTGTCTTATCATGTATATGATTCTCTGAGTTCTATATTACTTTTACAAACTCATTGTGAAGTGTTTTAAGTTGTTTTATGAAACAATAATAGTACTTGGCAGTTTAAACATCATTGCTAGTGTTTAGATTGTCAATGTTAATAATGCTTTTCAAAGTTTTTTTGTTTTTAATAGTTTGTGATTCTGAAAGCTAGAAAACATTGGTACCGAAGTACAAGTATGGCCTCTGAGCTGATTTTAATTCGAAAAGCTTAGGTTACAGTTCCATGTTTTTTTTTATAGAAATACTTGATTATTTTATTAATTTAGGATATTATTCAATCTGCAAGGTCAATTTTTCAATTGAATATATCTATATTTCAAATATTGTTCTTAAAAATTCAATATCTTTTTGACCTTTGACGTACACTTAAAAATTCTCTAATGTTAAATTTTGTCTATGTGTTGCTATTGCGCTACCTCAAACTTTTACAGTTTTTACTTTTTAGCAAAGGTCTTCTTTGAAAATGGAAAATCTTTTGTTTTAGATTTTAAATAGTTAAAAAGGAATTTTTCCTTTGTTGAAGTAGAATAATTAAAATTTTATTTAGTCAAAATTCAACCATTAGTAGAGTAGAACTTATTAAAAAGGTTTAACTCTCTTTACTTACAGTCGATTGCCAGTGTAGTTTTGAGAATATTATTTGTCAAATGAAAATTGGACTGTTTTCTAGCAGTCTATAGTTAAATAATTACATAGAGCTGGTTTACATTTTTTTGAGATGCTATTCTTTGTAAGACAAAGCTGTTTAATAAAATAAAAATTTCCCTAGTGACCCACTTTTTTGGACAGAATATGACTGTTCTCCTTAACTAGTTGTTTCAATATGTTACTGAATGTTAATTAAAACTTTGTTATAGTTTACCTTACTTTAGATGCCAACAGAAATTATTTTTGTGAATTTATCATTTTAATTTACTGAGTAACCAATGTTTATTCGTGGTTTTAACATTTCTTAAGTTAAAAATTTAGACAGTTTTCTGAAAAAATTATTTGCCTTACATGCAAGGTAAAAGTATATCTCCTAATAACTGAGATCCAAACACACAGTTGGGGTGCGGCGGATCAACTATCTGGATTAGCTGATCTAGCACAACAAGCTGAAAATGACCCAAAGCTAACAAAAATGATCAGAAGAAGTTTGCAGTTTTACTTAATCTGTTTTAACATATTTGACTAATGAAAATGCAGTTTAATTATGAAATTGATTTTTAGATTAGTTTTAGTAAGAGTTTCTGGTACAATATCAAGCAGTGAAAGTTAAACCTTAAGGTTAATCTCGCATTTTTTTAGTAAAAAGTTGTTAACTATTACCTGGTACACGAAAGATCAACTATCTGGATTAGCTGATCTGTCACGACAAGCTGAGAAGGACTCGAAACTAAAGCAAATGTTCAGAATGTTCCAGTTTTCACTTGATTCGTTTTACCATTTTGACTCATCGATATGCAATTTAACTATGAAGTAAATTTTAGATGAGCTTTTAGTAAGAGTGTCACACTAGTTTTTAGTTTTTATCTCAGGAGAAGTTAACTCATTGTAAAATTACCAATTACAATCAATTGCTAGCTTAATAAAATAAAAATAAAATATTAACAAATCACACTGATCTTTTCTGCTAACATAGAAGTAATTTTACATTGAAGAGTCATTCAAAATAAGTGCTTAGATGAAACACCCTTATGAGTCTAACAGGAACATAGGCACAGGCATGCTGCACTGAACATTGCTAGTTGTCATAGAAACCATGGCAACTGTCGAAGGCTAAAAAATTACCGTAATTTTTAAATATTAAGTACCTAGGGTATAAACATAAATTCACCAGCTATGTGGCTTTTAGTTAGTTGTGCTGGATACCACAGTTGATTAATTTTCATTGGTTTTCAATTAGTGTTATTTTGAAATTACATGTGAAGCATTCTTCTGACTACAAAATTATGTGTGTAAGATTGTATTTCACAAAAATATGTTTAGTTTCAAATTTACATAGCCTTTCAGCAAACATGAGAAACTTGAAGGCAGCCAAACCAAGTGCTCAGCTTTTTAAAGCACATAAATTATATCAGCTCTTTTATTAATATTTCAGTACTTCTGAGTCTTGCATTTTGATTGGGCCTAGATTTAATACACAACGAACAGTAGAACTATGGAAAACGGGGTGTCAAAAGTATGTCCTGCAATGAAAAAACACTTGTTTGTGGTTCTCACAACCTGTTGTCATAATTAGCATTTAGCCTTACGTCATCGATCCCTTTCACTGCCATCGAGGCTGCATTTTTCCGTAACAATCGGTGCTTAAAACCCATAAAGCGCTAATAATAAACTAAGATTCTAGATAATCAGCGATGTCTGGGAATCGTGCTATTGCCCGACCGATACAAACACATGTTCTGGGTTTATATATATTTTGGGTGATTGTTAGAGCTTGCTTTTTTATCCTTTCGTTCATTTTAAACATACAGTCAAACATGGATAACTCGGCCACGGATAGCTCAAAAACATGGTTAATTCGAACAGTTTCTTTGGTCCGTTCCCACGTAATGATAAATTGCTATAGATAACTCGAACTCAACACTGTTAATTCGAACTGTTTTTTTGCCCAACGGCTACCGAAACGGTTGTTATCGCTTTAGAAAATCACTTTATTCAAAGCCATAGAGGTAAACCTCATATTTTCATAATTCATAAGCGTTGTTATTACCACCATCGGCAAAATAATTTTGTCAACGACTTTTCTAAAGGTTTGGTCAAATTTGATTTACACTGCTATACGATTAATAGCACGGGCTTGCCGGGTCACGCGCGCAAGGATTTTCGCCACGCACATACAAAACAAAAACAGCGTGTTGTTTTGTATGTGCGTGGCGAAAATCCTTGAGTGCGTGACCCGGCTAGCCCGTGACGAATAGTTTTCCGACGTTGATTCCGTGTTGAATCAACGTCGGAATGTTGAATGTTTAAAACGTCTTAAAATTGTTTTTACTAAACGTATACGTTGTCTTAGCTAAAAAACTATTCATCGTTTGACCTAAACACAGAATACGTGTGTACATTCAATAAGTATCCATTCAAAAAGCGTGAGTGATATAGAATGTACCGTTAAGCTTCGTAAAACTTTTAATTGAACTGCCTCGGAGTGTTGCTCTTAACGAATCCCAGGTAAAGTAAGGGATTTTTCTTTGGTAACTTTTTCTTGAAGTTGCATAAACTTCAAGAAAAGTCGGCAAAATTGATCGTGGGTAAAACGCTCAAAAGAAAAAGATGTCTTTTCTTTTGAGCATTTCAATAACGATCAAGTTTTGCCAATGTCAATCTAAAAAAACGTCCTGGCAATAACATCACCTCAAACAACAAACCAATCTCAAGTGATAGAAAAATCTCTATACTTTTTGATAAAAACGTTTTAAACTTTACATTAGAAGGATTTAATTTGAAACAAGCCATTTGTGCTTTTGATTTATATTATAGTTTGCATATGTACATGTATCTACTAATAAATAAGTAAATACATGGACTTGTGACAGTGCTCTGATAACTTGAACGCTCTGATAATTCGAACACTTTTGCTCGGTCCCTTGAAGTTCGAGTTATCCATGTTTGACTGTATAATACTTATTATAACATTGTTTTATATGATGGCATTGATTGTCCCATGCGGAAATGCTGAGAAAAACGACCTCAGGCTGCTTGCGATGGTATCGCTTTCCATATTGCTTTCTAAATATGATTTTGCTTCAATAAATATACTGTTGTCGATAAAAGTAATGCAATCACATCTATTACATTGTGAACTGCAGTGGCGTCTTCTTAGGACTATGTGTAAATTGTGCTCTTGCGAGATCCTGCAATGCTTGAAATTAATCAGCTTCAGTGGTGCCCCTCAACATCACAATAAAAAGAGAGGGCTAGTGCATAATATCATTAGAAACAATTATAGTATGGTGCTTTGTTTCTGATCTATTTTTCATAGAAATAATCTGTACACGGAGAGCTAATGACACTAATTCTTTTGTCATTTATATTGTTTCTTTGGAGTTGTCCTACCTTTGCCTGCCGCTATCGTCATTATCGTAGTTGATAAATGAGCCGTAAAAGAACAAAACAGCCAATATGAAAATTGTGGCATCATAATTTGTGAGCCTATTCCATTGAACATTTTTGTGGTAGAGCTCTGGAGAAATCCCATAAACACCAACCAATGTCTGTCTCACCATGTCAAACAATGGCTCATTTAAAAACCAATATATTGAAGAACCTGAACAAGCTGAAACAGTAATTATCCAATTTATGTGCTTAAAAGAAGTTAAACTTTTGGTAGGGCTGTATGAAGATGCATTCAATATTTAACCAAATCAAACTCAAAATGACTGCATGATTATTATTATTTACGTGAGTGCAGGCTAGCCAATAGTATTCACCAGATAATAATACACGCCAAAACAAAAATTTATGGGAAAAATGTCGCTCTCAACTTTTTGAGAAAGTCAATAAGTGAGAGTTTTCTTTTCCGGTACTGTTTTATGTACAGCTAGTAAATTGTGGCATATATATGATATATGGCATCATACAGACATAATACCTAGAAGTTTAAGGGATGGGGGGTACATGATACTGTTGAAACTAAAGCTTACTATAAATTCAATAGATAATAAAAAGGTTTTAAATGCATATGTGTAAGCCATATGCCTACATACGAATAATGTGTAAATACAATAAAACACAGAAGCAAAATTAAATATTTTTCATGTAAAAAGTTTAATTATTTCAGGATTATCGGTTAAGCATATTTATATATATTTCAAAAATGTCTAATTAAACCTAATTTGATACGGATTTTTGTTTTCGCATTTCATTGTATGCTAGCTATTGTTCAAAGATTTCAAGGGATGTATAGGTCGACCATGAAGTTATCTCACAGTTTATTACGGGTCCACCATTCTGCATTGTCTCAAATAATATTCAACTTTTTTATTGTCACATAAAGTTATTACACTTAAATATCTGTTTTTAATTAACCAGCCTATTACAAGTAGAGAGTCTCTTATAAATTGGAAACTGCAATCTACCCTCAGCTAGCATACCGTAATAATATTCACCCGCAACCAGAAATTATTTATTTATCAGTCTGCCGAGTCGATCATGATAAACTTTCTATATGTAGTTGTCAAGAGGTTGCCAGCAAACACTGTAATAGTGCTAGATAGCTTATTCAGTTTACTTGAATGATGTTATATTAAATTGTAAAGTAGGCTTATACATTCTGTATTTAGCATCCGTTTTAGAGTTTGATTAATCAATTCAATTAGTGAAATTTGCCAGAACGAAAAGTTTTGTTTCGGGGCTTGTTTCTGTAAAATATTAATAGGCCTTAGATAGCAATACTAATTTTCTATTTAGTCAACAACAATTATACATCAATTGGTGAATAATGACTTTGGTAATGACAAAATAAATGATCAAAATTATCCAAAATATTGACACAATTGATTTATTGAGTGAGTTTTAACAAACGGTAAGTCTGTAAAATTATTATTAGTTTTTTTTATAACGTAATAGTCTTTTAATCAAGCTGGTACTAGTGCTAATAGCTTTTAGTGAAGGTCTGGTATTCTTAATTGACTGCTTCAACCGTTTATCTGGTTGATTAATTTACCAAATATCTTACAGTTAAACTTCCCAGATGCATCATTTACGTACAAATGCTACAGTATTTTAAACGAGATGAGGTTCATTATCATATTATCAGATGTAGATTGGCACCAGATACAGATCTTGATATCGCATGACGCAAGTTGTCATAGTCTGTACTATGACTACAATCTTTTGGCAATTATCTGAAATTTCCCTATGTCATGTTTTCAATTTTCTAATAGTACAATGGTTACGTTGAATCTGGAAATTGGCTCGTTATGGTGATCATTCCATCTCCGGAATTTGTAGATGTTATATCCATGAGAATATGTGTCGCGGTCACAAAAACCATGGTTAAGTCGCAAATAACGAAACTGCGTTCGCCGCCTTCGGAGTTGCACCAACTGAATTTATAATATTGGTAACGATTTTTGTAACACGAGCATCTGGACCAATCAAAGAGTGATTTTTCTGAATCTGAAATCAATTTATCCAATAGAAGTCTTTAACCATTGGATAAAAAACTGAAAAGCGTTGCTATGATAAACAGGAAGAACTGAAAAATGGCGTCCGATAAATATAATCGTTTCCTTTTTGCCAATTTTAAAGATAAATCTGACATTTTGGACACTTATAATGAGTACTTTGGCATTTTAACTGATGTCAAAAGCAGTGAAAGTAAAGGGATTTACGATGATATTTTCCTAACAAATCTTACAAGATTATTACAATATTTAATTATAAGAATAATTATTCGATTTTGTCGGATTATTATTAGATTTAATTATAAGAATAGTTATTTGAATTTCCAAGATCGAAGTATATAGAGACCGATGGTGTGCAATATGTTACTGTTGTTATTTTTCTGAAGATTTTTTTGATGATTTGGCTGTGTCCAATATCGCGGTACTGCCAAGCTGTTTTTAATATCTGCAAAATTAGGTACTACATGTTTTTTATTAATATACAGCTATTTTTATGACAACCAGCTAAAATCTGTTTAGATTTTCAAAGTCAGTATGATCTTTTTGATATCAATACAGAAAACTAGATAAATATCACAACTTCTTGACATTGGTTGCTATGAAATTTTAAAATTTAAACAAAATTGTGCATTGGTTTTCGTTTCTCAAACTTTTACACCAGTTTTTTTCAAACGATGTTTTTGTACTAATGGTAAATGTGCATTCAGTTTATGAATCATAGCATATGCTACAATTAAGCTAGAATCAAAATTTTTTTTGCAAATTAACGGTAAGAATTATCTCCTTCTGCCAATGTAAATAACTTCTAATCTCACAATCCTAACTTAACCATGGTTTCTGTGATCATGACCCACATGTTAAGAAATTCTCAATGATGTTGTAACTTGTTAGTCTCTTTATGTCTATCTTTACATGGCTGATGTCAGATATAACAAAACTTTCTATCATTAACTAAGTAACTGCTAGCAAAACCCACTTAATGATTCTTTTTAGAGTTACCCTTCCTTGTACTCCGCATTTGACATAGAGCATGGAAAACTTAGGCTTAACACTTTCTATTTTACTTGTTTCACGCCTAATCACAAATGGGGGTTAGCTGCTAGTTAAGTGATCGATAGCGAGGTCTGCATAAAAGCAATGATCCATTCCACCTTACGCTTCGGCTAACTTCAGTGTAATTTATTAATCCATACCGGTTAAATCTCCTATCTTACAAATATTATTATTCAATAAGTAGATAGTTCTAATAACAGTGTACTAATTCTATATTATGATACACACACTGTCAGTATCGCCTTTATGATTTGATCCGTGTTCATCACCTCTGGTGAAATCTATAATAAAAACTATGTTTTGCTACTAACATATATTTGCTAAAATTGTTATGACAATGGTAAATGACAATTTCTTTTAAATGCTAGTTACAAAGGTTCTTTGCAAAACCTTATTATTATTATTAACCTTATATTAAAAAAATTTGTTGCAAAAGAAATTGGTCGTTTGAGAGCCTTGAAAGTGCGGTTATAAGCTCTGAAGCATTGCAAGAGCGCCACTCGAAATTCTCAATGCGTGACCCAAAAGACCAGCAAAAATTGAGGCTTGACATGATCACCTAAATTTAGCTATAACCTACATGCGAACTGGCATAAAGCTGCCAATGAATATGCATATGAAAGCTGAGATACTTTTGTACGGACTGAGATCTTTTCCTTCAAGCGGCTTGCAGGTCTTTGCAATTTAAGATCAATTTATTTCCAGTTATAATTATCTACAGTCAGATTGATTTGTATTCCTTGAAACTATTGATATACATGTAAGCAGAAACAGCAAATCATGGATTTCTAGATTGCAAAACAATATGAACTGAACTCTTTGATTAGGTGAGTGCCCTGAAGAGATCAATGGGCAACAAATACAACATACTAATGCACAACAATTACAATAAATTATGACATTTCAGCAAATGTAATGATGTACAAGCTAGCAATACGAAGCAATGAAGCATTTGTAAAAACTAAATAAAAAACAAGTTGTAAGTAAATTTAGTTAGAACATGATAAGGATCAAAACCTGACTCACACAAAGATACTCCACAAGTTACTCCACTGCACCTTCAGCTTGCTCTCACTCATCACTGATGTATAAAGACAACTTGTGCACATAGCCAGAGACAGCATCGCAGAGAGCAAATAACTTAATTCAAAATATAAATCTCTTAGATGGAATATACTGCCTGAAGCTGAGCCATCTTTTCCATGCCAGCAAGCTTTTATCTATAGATATAAATTTACTAGGCAAAAACATTTTGTAACTTGAACAATTTATTGCCAGCATACTGTTCAAATAGTCAGCAAAAATTAAACCTGTTTTTATTTTTATTTTCAATTTGATTAAAAATCAGTCTAGATAATAAAGGATTGTGGAACAGTAAGACAACAGAGTATGGTTTTTAAGAATGCCTGTATGCATAACTAAACAACTAATTTGCCAGATGTCTTTACTGTCAACAGGCTCCGAATTTTCGCAGTTTTTGAAAGTCAAATTTATTTGTTTTGTTAAATATAACATTTATAATGGCCGATGTTGTAAAAACTTTAAGTAATAAAAAAAACTTACCTGTTTAAAAATTCAAACTTTTAATACTGCCAAGCTGTCAGCAAAACGTAAATCTTTTGGTTTTAAGGCAGCTCCTCTTCAAAATTCGTAAATACTCTCTGTTTCATCGCTGGCCGTTTCACTGTCACTTTCGCAATCCATTTCACTCTGCTACTTTTATTAAATTCCATCGTCTTCTCTACATTTTTATGACCTAATATCTTTTTGTTCACTTCCAAACCAGCCAATGTTGTCCTCTAAATAATCACATGCATTATGTTGAGTTCTGAGCAGATGCCATTATGATGGATGGATGACTTTAGTATCTTACAAAATACGTTTTAGCCGTTTTATTATAAAACAGGAAGAAGAAGGAACATAGACGTAGCTATTATAAGCTTTAGTAATATAGCATAGACATCGATACACACTTAGTACCCACTAGTAATGTAAAATGTTTCGTGGTGAGAAGACAACTACGAAGTGTAAACAAAACAAAAAGGAGAAGATAACTGAAAATTGTAGAACAATAATGCTAATTAGTAAACATGAGTCAGTCTAATCGTATGCAGATTGTAATATCTCAACACATTAATGATGAAAAACTTTCAAAAAAGCAAGATCAAATCTTTTGCAACGTGTTTTGCTTGCATATGTGTATTAGGAATTATTTATAGCGTCAAACCAGTAGTGTAAAGCCTACCAAAGTTGATGGAACTATTACTTTTAATTTTTAACAATTTTTCTTAATTAAAAATATTTTTAAAAAGATCTAACGAAGACTGAACTATTTTGAGATTATTCGAGATCTATACGCTGAGACATTGTTCGTTTTACAGGCTTTGCCGGGCTTTGGGTCAAAAGAGTTAGTAAATGTCAGCAAACATATGGACAACACTTCAGGGATACACGTGTCTCACAAACAGTGGTTTTAATGGATTTAAAAATAATTTAATTCATCTTTTTGCTTTGTGAGAAATACATGCCTCTCCAGATTACGATATGATGACTTACAATTGCTTTACAAACTTATATGCTACAGACTAAAGTTCATCGCGGAACCAGCAGTGTAATTGCTGCCAAAATTAGTAATATAGCACAGTCAATTTGAGGTTGTTACTAAAAATAAGTTAAAAGGATATAGTAAGCAGTCCTACATACCGATTTCACCCTAATCACTTATTATATTATGCAGAAAACTAGGTGGTCTTGACTTCAGCCTTCTGACCAAGATTCAAATTGCTTTTCACTCATTTAAAAAAAAAACTCTTTTAATCTTTGCTTATTGCTTTCCAGTGCTGCTCGCTGGGGCATGAAAGGTCACTCAAAGTTCAACAGTGTCTCTAATTTTATGATTGATTCAAACCAAAAGCTTTCACAAATTTTGTCACAATTTACTGATGAAAGTTTAAAGTCATCATGTTACATGTATACTTTTATATTTGTAGTGGAATGAATTTCAGACATATGCATTTTATTTCTAGATTACAATGGCTGAAGCTGTAGCAGATGTTGAGTGTGAATTTTGCTGCCGTAAAAGTGACACCATTATCAACCCCAAAGTGCTACCATGCAGTCATATTCACTGTATGACATGTTTGACCACCTACTATGAGAGCAAACACCTGCTGCTGTGTGGAAACAGTAGATGTGGGTGAGTCTTACTACATGTATTTGTTGGTTAAAGTTAGACTATATAACAGCACACATAGCTAGGGTTGTGATGCATTAAAACTGCATCGCATCATTGCAGCGCAATACACAGCAGTTTTGCAATCACTTACAACTTTCTAATGTGCAGTTGACACTTACTGCTACTGCAACTGCATTCTTAATGCAAATACCTGGCTGCATTCCACTGCAGATTTACTTCCATGATACAAATGAAAGTAAACCCAGCAATTTATGTGCACTGCATATGCACACTCTTCAAAATCTGAAACTGCACATGTACTGCAGCTGTACTTTAGTATGGGGTTAATACTATGGATCAACTTACACTGCTGACTTTCCAAGTGTTTATAATGCACTGTACGAAATTGCCCTCTGCTGGGTTTAGTAAGTTCAAAAAATTGCACTCTAGCTCCCATACTATGTCCTGCATTTCATGCTGCCTTTAGCTAACTTTGGGTAAGCAGGAGCATATGATGGTATAGCAGTGTCAGCTATGATCGCTCTAAAGTACCCAAGGGTTTGTAGACAGTTGCTTACAGACAAACTGTTTATGTCTTGCAGTGCAGTACTCTCATATGTTTCTTGATAATTTACTTGACAATAAATAGTAAACTTTGATTCTGTTAGCAACAATAACAGCTCTATTAACAACAACAGATAACAGTTAACAGACAATGGTCTTTTGACAATCGTCTGTTGACGGATAGTCGACGGATGATGGTATGTTATCAGTGCAATAAACAGTGATAAAGTTTTACTAACAAAAAATCCTTTTCACAACAGAATTGAACTCGGAACCCCTAGGTCGGCAGACTAACGAGCTAACCCATTACGCTATGATGTTGATCTGGCCATTTTGAAGTACTCTCACTTAAGCACTTGGGGTGATCAACTAGTACAGTTGGTTGTTGGCAGTTGGTTGTTATGAGTAACAACCAAATTAATCATTATTTTAATTAACTGAAATGACGATGATTGACTGAGTAAATCACTATTTTACCAAGTGAGTTTCTGAAGTTTTGTACGGAAGTATTTTATTATCTGGACCAAGCTATATAGTTGATATATTTAATACTCTTTAGCCTAGTATTCACGGAAATTCAACTACAACCAGCTTTAATTCAAGTCCTCTTCACGAAAATTCAACACTCTATATGACTGTCGAAAATTGAGAAACGCTCTTTTCTGTTTTATGCAAACACTCACTAACCCTTCATATAAGCACTAACTAACCCATTATAAAAATAATCACTAACCCTTTATATAAACACTCAGTAAACCTTTATATAAACACTCACTAACCCTTCATATAAACACTAACTAACCCTTTATATAAACACTCACTAACCCTTTGTATAAACACTCACTAACACTTTATATAAACACTTACTAACCCTTTATATAAACACTCACTAACCCTTTATATAAACACTCACAACTATTTATATAAGCACTCACTAACTCTTTATATAAAAACTCACTAACTCTTTATATGAAAACTCACTAACTCTTTATATAAACACCCACTAAACCTCTATATAAACACTCACTAACCCTTTTATACAAAACCCGGCCATACCTCTAATATTTTTATGCAAATACTAACCAACCAACTATACAAACATTTGATCATCACACAATAACCAAAATTCTGCCCCTGGGCCACATCATAATTACATAGAATGCTTGCAGTTGTGTTGACGTTGGCCATCTCAGCACTAAATATTTAATTCAAAGCTTACTTCTAGCTTGCAGCCTGCATTTATGCTGTTTGCTGTTTACTGCAAGATCTTTGCTGTTTAAACATTGTTTTTCAAAACAAATGACCAATAATAATATAGTTATATAGTTTGGCAATTTAGTTCGTATAATTTTATGTCAAGCTTCTCCTGATCTCTCAAACTCAAATGTAAAGATGGTCGGCCTGCTTTTTTGTGTGTCTCAATATCAACTTGGTGGATCTTATAAATGTGCCACCTAAAAGATAAACATACATAAAACTTTGAATGATTTTATCAGAAACTAAGGGTTTTTTTATGATTTGCAATTGATATTAATGTCTCAAGTGATCTGACTGGCAGGATTTTCCGAGATCAATATTGTCAAAACTCATCACGGTTAAAATGCTCAAAGGAAAAATATACTTGAAATGATGAGACTTGCTATCAATGCTTTAGTTGATACCGACAGGTTCGATCAAATTGCGTTTGGTATTTTTATTTTGTCAGACTCTATGCAACTGTGGACATGATAATCACAGTCTCATTTGATTCAAGCATTTCACCAAGATCAAATTTTGTCAATTTTAATCTCAAAATATCCTTGCAGTCATATCTCCTCAAACAAAAAACAATCATATTTGACGAAAGCACACCCATACTTATTTTCTAATAAATTTTCTGATATTTTCTGATATAATCTGCCAACAATTTGTGCTAGTTCATCTTTAAGCTAGAAATATATTGTTCAGTTTAAAGACAGCCTTAATATTAAGATTATATAACATACCGATACTTTGGATGAGATGTACTAATATTTAGTGCTAGTTCATCTTTAAGTTAGGAATATATTGTTCAGTTTAAAGACAGCCTTAATATTAAGATTATATAACATATCGATACTTTGGATGAGATGTACTAATATTTAGTGCTAGTTCATCTTTAAGCTAGAAATATATTGTTCAGTTTAAAGACAACCTTATTATTCCTGTATTTTATAATCTGCTTGTTTGTCTCTAATAGTATCTAGGTAAAACAGACCAGGCTCTTAATCTACAGAGACGACAGGAAAGCATTAAGTCTCTTTTTCTGTCTAACTGTAGACCTTCCTCATTGTAAAGTTACTCTCTGGTGAATTCTAAGCATTTGTCTTTCCTCATGTTTACTCCAAGCACATTGCACGTTTAATCGAATTTTTCAGAGATGTTTTTTTCTGGTAAAATATAGCTACTGGTGTAAGCAAAAGATACGCAGGAAAATAAATATTGTCTAATATTCATGTCTTCTGGTATCTATCATGACAATGATGCAGTCACATGTACATTTTCCAACTACTTCAGCTTAAATTTTATTAATAAAACCTCTCAGCTTGGCCCTTCACAGTTGTAGATTCATTGATTGATCTACTGTCGATGAACAAGCTTACCAAAAAAACACACCTACCAATGTATGACTCATAGAGTTTATCACCTATCACTGTACCATTCGTAAAAAGACTTACCTATCATAGAATGACTCATAAGATGCAACACCTATCACCACAACACCATAGCACATAGTTAATAACTTCTTACTAATTCTTTGTAGCCAGGTGTTTGAGATGCCACCAGACAGTCTCTCATCCTATGACTTGGGTACAGACAAGACACTCTGTGATGTTTGTCTAAAGAAGGGATCACCAAGACAGAAAGCTATTAGCTACTGTACCTACTGCTGTAAAAGGTTCTGCCCTGCCCATTTGGAGGTACGAGTTTTCCTCATCATATCTTTATATGATACTTTGAGCATGTGGGCAGTAGTTATGTCTAAAGTTGTTAGTATGCATTATTACTTTACACCGGACTGATATTAGTAACCAAAGGCTTCATCGTATTATGCATCTGCACAAAGGTACAATATAAAGATACTATAAGATTACAATAAAAAGTTTCTTGCCGATCAGCAAAAATGTTACGCATGCCTAAATTATAGGCTGGACTTTTTTCTGTTCTCAAACTAATGCTGTTTTCTAGAAGGTTTAAAAGGTGGATGTGCAGCAATCTTTAATACTTTAAAATTTCAACTATTGGGATTTTTGTCTATCGTGGGTTTAATGGCTGTTTAAGGTTCTTGATTTTTCAAATGCTGATAAATTATCTTTGAAAGCTGTAATTGTTTTATTTTTTTTAAAATGATAACTTACCGAGTCAGTATGTTATAAAGCAAGACCGCATACTTTAATCTATGTCTAAATAATTAATCATCGAGTGTTGGCAGATGGAGAGTTAACTGTGTCTCATAATCACTAAACTTTGATAAAACTAACCTGATAGTAGTCTGTTCTACACTAGCTTCATTATTATTACATATATATTTTACTTGTGACATGTTCTGGAATGTTCTAAAATTGAAACTATGAGATATTAGTCAAACGTCACAGTATTGTGCTGCTTTGATGTTTCAGTCCCATGATGACACAATGAATGAACATTACAAGATAACAATAATGGAGTACCTGGCTCAACAACAAAAAGCTAAAGTCAGCAGCTGCCCCAAGCATAAAGACCAACAATATATTCTTGGGTGTGACGTCTGCTATGTGGTCAGCTGCCTGAAGTGTGTTCCTGACTTACCAACATGTGACACTGGTATGTGGTGTTATTGTAGGTGCGGGTGGCTCTCCAAATGTTATTAGATTTTTTAAACGCAATATGTTAGTTTTAGCATGATATCTAATTACTCAGAACATCGAGTGACTTGTTATGATATTATAAAATTCCCTGTTGTCAGTGTAACATGATCAAGTTGTATCAATATACCCACAGTTGGTTATAGTGTGTGTATTTCCCTTTTTGACTGAAAATAATATAAGGAATAAAAAAACAAACGAGTAAATTTGTTTATCATTTCACAGAAATTATAAGTTGTTTTGTATGATTAGTATACGTGAAGTTATCTTTTGCTTTAGGCTCTACCCATTCTTTGCTTCCATTAGAAGACCTGGCATCAGCCCTTCTCACAGGCACAATATCTGCTGAGAGTTCATCTAGGGATGATCAGTTTGAAGCGCTGTTCAAACGAATATCTAAGATGGTCTCTGAATATGACAGTCAGACTGAAAATATGCTAAATATAATTCATAAGAAGAGAGATGAGCAGGTAGGGAATTAGTCCGGTCTTTGTTTGTGTTTAATTCTTTTTTGTACTTTTTGATTTACACTTTTAACTCATTCTTGTTTGTTTCTTATGTTATACATCAATCATAGAATGGGGAAAGATCTAGAATTATTTGTAATTAAACTCTTTTTCAATCCAAAAGTCTCACAATGACATATTCTTTACTTCAATAGAATAAAAGCTAGCTGAAGTAAGATTGCCTCACATCATACATTTAAAAGATTTCCTTGTATGGCATATGCTGACTTTCATCTCTATGTTAGCAGATTTGCACTCGAACTAAAGATTTTGAAACTTGAAGAAGCTCCCCCAACTTACATATTTGCTCCTTCTAAAAAGAAAAAACTGTAAACTTAACCTTTTCATCAAACGACCGTACAGTAACTGTAGCAGTGCTGGTTTGTATCAACACATTTTCTTTTCATTTGCTTTCAGTTTTACTTAGCTTAGGGTCCATGGCTGTGGTAATTCTACAATGATGTAAGGGGATATACGCCTACAATAGCAAAGCAAATTAATATTTTCATTTGTTATAGAAATCATTGTCTATTACACAAATTTAAAAAAAACAAAAACCTTTTTCTCTGTCTAAAATAAAATAAAGTAACAACTGTGTCTTTACTATACTTAAAAATGCAATGTCTGCCGAACTTTACGTTTAATGTTTGGTTAAAATATAGTTTTTGACGAGACTAAAACTCATGCGCGTGACATTCAGTATAGAATATTGTAAAGGTTTTGTGCGACCTTCACTTTCCTCCACTAGTACAAGACTTGTGCATGAGTACAATACATATATTTCTGCTTAGTCTAGCAAAATGTACAAGAAAAAATCAAGTAACAGGCATTGAACAGGCCCAGAACAGCTCTGCTCTCTACTGCAAATGTTTGTGCTTATATAGCTGCTAAACTTCGCCCTTGTTCTGCTTGGTTAGACCTCGCACGGGTCGGCCCGGCTCGGTTCAGCTCGGTTCAGCACCGAGTCGGTACGGCTCTGGCTTGGCTGTGGCTTGACTCGGCTTGGCTGTGCTTCGGCTTGGCTTGGCTAAATGTAAAGAGGCGCCATCCACCACATCGATCCGCGTCCATTCTGCAAGTGGACTAGCTGGGCCAGAGCCTCATGCTGCTGGCGGGCTCCATAGCGGAGGCGCTTTATTTCTTCCAATAGTAGCTGGCGTTCCCGGTCCTCCAGGTGCCATTGCCGTAGGACCGCTTGCATAGTCTTGGCAGCCCTGGTCCACTCTTGGACGTTCTGTGTTAGCAACCGGGCCTGGCTGCGCTGCGTCTGTAGGAAGGTCTGGCTGGCTGGAGTCCGCCCTATTACTTCGGCTAGGTTGCGTGACCCGGCAAGCTCCACCGTCGTCCTGATCCTCTTGGTCGAAGCCGGGCGGACCCGGGCTGGGGAGCACAGGGGTGTCCTAGCCCGATGTGCTCCTCTCTGGGAGCTGCAACGTCTCCTTACTCTAGTC
The DNA here is from genome assembly GCF_963576615.1 of Watersipora subatra. Lineage (NCBI taxonomy): Eukaryota > Metazoa > Bryozoa > Gymnolaemata > Cheilostomatida > Watersiporidae > Watersipora > Watersipora subatra. Next base: position 8,917,027 of record NC_088715.1, on the reverse strand, counting down.
GTGGGTGTGCAGGTAGCCATCGTCAGGGAGCCCCTCATGTTTTCCTGGCAGAACTGCTCCCAGGAGTCTTGGTCCACCAGATATGCCACTGTCTCCACTCCTCTTTGCTGGTGAGTCGCGTGGTGTTGCAACATCCAATTCCTCGACACGTCCTGTCAATCGCAGCGGCATACAAACACGGCATAGTGTTGCAGCACGTGAAATGGAATTCGCCGGGTGCTGGTTGTGAACTGGCAGATCCGGCAGCTCTCATCTTTCACCTGCTCTTCCGCTTGCGTTACAGTCTGGGAAGACAAGTACTTAATGGTCCTTACGATGTTCTTCTTCCGTGGCCTGACTCTTTCTGGCTTCGGCTGCCTCATGGGTGTACTTTTCTTCACGGCAACGGCCGGCAGAGAAAAAGACAACTCTGGTGAAAGGGGACTGACCCGTCTCCTCTTCATGCTTACAGCAGCCACCGGGCATTCTTCTTACACTGGTTCTGGCATGACTTTTTTTATTAGCTCCTCTACGCTGTCCTCTGTCAGAGTGGCATCTAACAGTGCCTCTGCTCCCTCCTCAGTAATCTCCAACATGGCCGAATCTGGCCGTCGTGCCATGTCCCTCTCCGTGTTACTTGTTTGTAGGTCACCACGTTTGCCGGTGTTGGCCTACCCACTCCTTCTCCAGTTTTTTTCAAACTAATTGTGACCGAAGTCAGTAAATCCTGTAGAGATGTGTTGCCTTTGCTCTCCATCTTTTCCAGTGCCTTGATGTCATCTAAAGAAAACGAGTGCTTTAATAAGAAACCCTAGGTTGTGTCCGTGAGGACCATTTTGCCTCCTTCTTGTGCGACCTCCGCACCGTTTTCCGTTAATTCCATAGAGTGGCATACACCATCTCCGTATCGTTCCGGCTTCTTAGTTGTCTGGGCCAGCCTCGGATTGTGCCGGACTGGAGTTGATTGGATTGCCGGGCTGATGGGATCTGGTGTTGCGGTCTCTTGGTCTCTACCGGATTCGATTCTGGTTCTCCCGGAACCTTAATTCGTGTGGCCGGACTTATTTCCTCGGAACATGGAGGGCGTCCTGGACTTCCTTCTTTTTCTGGTCTGGCCAGATTTTCCCTGGGAGTTACCTCCTTCCCTTGATTCTTTGCAGCTTCTATTAGCAACTTTTCTCAGTGGGGGGTTGCATTATTGGTACAGGGTCTATACTGCCCTTCTCTTGCCTTCTCTCCGGCCCGCTAATTTTAGCGTCCTTCATGTTGGGGCCTCTCCTTGGCTCCAGAGTGGCTGGGGCCTGCCCCAACCTCTCTGAGCAAGTGTGATAAGGCTTCAGCCTTTCCTCGCTCTGGATGGATGACTGTCCCTGCCGTTCCACCAAATATGTGTGGTTCCCTAAGGCCTTCAAAACCTAGTATGGTCCACAAACTTTGCCTGTAGCTTGGGGATTTCTCCTCGTCTCCGGCGTTTGTTCGTGAGCCATACCCAGTCGTCTGGGGTGTACAGCAGTAGCTCTTCCTTTTCCTCTTGTCGCATCTCTATCTGGTTTTGCCGGAGCGCCTCGTGCACTGTCTGCAGTCTCCGCTGCACCTTAGGAGCGCGCTAGTGGGCAGGAAAGAACTCGGTCAGTGGGGGGTGACTTTGCAGCTGGTGTGGTAATCTCAGCTTCCATCCCAACATTAGCATGTTGGCCGTTTCTCCAGTCGCGGAGGGGGGGGGTGCCTCTGTATGCCCTCATCAGCTGGAGAATCAATAGGCTCCACATGTCCTGTCCCCGAGCCAAGAGCAGCGCCCTCAAGGAATCCCCAAGTCCCCGGCTATTCCGCTCCACGATTCCATTTTCTTGTGGGTGATACGGAGTCGTGTGGGTTTTTCTTATTTTCCAGAGTTGGCACAGTTTGGCCATCAGTTGGCTCTTGAACTGTGCCCCCTGGTCTGTGTGGATCTGCTTAGGCAATCCCAAAGAACAGAAAACCTGCTCATCCAGTGCGTTGGCGACCACCAGGGCCGTGGCGTCAGGTAGTGCCAATGCTCTCTGCCACCGGATGAAGTGGTCGGTGAGAACCGGCACCCATTTGTTCCCCCTCGGTGTGACAGGAAATGCTCCCACCAGATCCACGGCCACCTTTTGCCAGGGTTTTCCTGCGTAGAGCCTCCTTTTTCCTCCGGCTGTCTTTGTCCCTCCATGCTTTGCGGCCTGGAAAACCTCACAACTATTGATGAGCCGCCTGACTGTGGACGTCAGCCCTGGCCAGTACCAAGTCAGTTGGAGGCGACCTATCGTCCTGTCCACCCCCGAGTGAGCCAAGGCGTGCGTTTGCCACGCCGTGGTTTCTCGCATGGCCGGGGTCAGATGGCGCACCATCTAGTGTGGCCCTGCGGGGCCACGCGTGCTTCCAGCATGCCGCCCTGTCCCAGCATGCAGGATGTCCGGCTTTCTGCTCCCGACCACCAGGTGTTTTGCTGGCACCTCTTCTCCTGTGGCGATGGCATGGTACATGATGGCCACTGGTCCCTGACTGGTAGCCTGTGTCCTTGCTAGTGCGCCATTTGGTCCTGTCACTCCTGGCGGGGCTGATAGCCCTTCGAGGGAACCCCCTGCCCCAGGTTCAATTCCGCCACTGTTGGGGCGGGAGTCCCATGCGGTTTGCCAGCCGGCCCCTGGCGAATGCAACGTTGTCCAGGGTCAATCCCTCCCCAACGAGGGCGGGTGTCCCATCCTGGCAGCTAGTCGGTACACACGCGGCTAACAGCTCTTGCTCCTTTGCCAGCCTATTCTGTGATTGGCCCCCGTCCCTCAGTTCCATGCTTGCACATTGCCAGCAGTCCTCGCAGGTTTGCTTGCTCAATCCTTCCGCATTCCCGTGGCGAGTCCCTGACCGGTGCTCCAAGATGTAGCGGAACTCCACCAAGATTTCAAGCCACCGGGCTACTTAGTTTGAGAGTTCCCTCCTCTGGCATAGCCAATGGAGTGGTGCATGGTCCAACTGCAGGAGGAACACCTAGCCATACATACACGGCCGGAAGTGCTTGACCGCCTTCACTACTGCAAGTAGCTCCCGTCGAGTGACGCAGTAATTGCGTTCCGAGAGTGTGAGGGTCTTGCTGTAGTAGGCAATGACCCTTTTGCAGCCCTCCTGCACCTGGGACAGCACGGCTCCTACTCCACATCCGCTGGCGTCCGTGTCCAGGATATACTGTCTCCAAGGATCAGGATAGCCCAAGATCAGGGCAGTGCTGATGCTTTCCTTCAGCATGTCGAAGGCGGCCTGCTCTCCCTTTGCCTATCTCCAGGGCTCTCCCTTTGCAGTCAGTCGAAGCAAGGGGTGTGTTATAGTGGCGAACTCCGGTATGGATCGTCGGTAATAACCGACCGTTACAAGAAATCCTTGGAGTTCCCTTACTCCGCGCGGATTCGGCCACTTTGCTACTGCCTCCATTTTGTCGGTGTCTGTAGAGACTCTGTTCTGGCTTACTATGTCTCCCAGGTAGCGAAACTTAGGTTGTAATAGCTCGCACTTGGAGGGCTTCAGCTTGAGTCCGGCCTTGTGGAGTCTCTGGAAGACCTCCAGCCGATGTAGATGCATATCGAATTACGGGGCGATGATGATAATATCATCCAGATATAGCAGCAGTGTTCTACTGTGGAGGCCATGTAGCACACGTTCCATGAGTCTTTGGAAGGTGGCGGGGGCGGACGTAAATCCGAAAGGCAACACCTTCCACTTCCACAGCCCGGACCGTGTCGAGAAGGCGGACTTCTCCTGCGCCTATGCATCCAGGGTCACCTGCCAGTACCTGCTCACCAGATCGAACGTGCTAAAATAGCGACTGCTGGCCAGGGGGTTCAGGCTGTCGTCGATCCTAAGTAGCGGGTAGGCATCCTGCTCCGTGACGGCGTTGAGACACCGGTAATGAATACAGAAGCGCCAATTCCCGTCCTTTTTCCAAACCAACACCACTGGGGAGCTCCAAGCTCCTCGGCGGGCTCGATGAGTCCTCGTTTGAGCAGGTTCTGAACCTGCCTTCCGGCCTCTGCCTCCTTTTTTGGTCCTAGTCTGTCAGGGGTTGTCGGATTGGCCGAGTACCTTCCTTAAGTGGAATAGAATGTTCCACTTCCGAGGTCCTTCCCACGTCATCATCACCTGTACTAAATATGGTGGCATACTGACGGAGCGAGGTTGCCAACCTTGATGTTTGTCCCCTGGCCTCACCGTTTGGCCAGGCCGCCTGGAACAATTCCTCAAAGTGAGCCGGCACTCCATTAATTGAAGTCGGACCGGCATCACACAGTAAAGGATCGTCTTTTTCAACCTGTGGGGCCTCTACTCCCGTGTACATAGCGATAGCGGTTCTGGACCGAAAAGTCAGCGGCCGCTCCGTAGTGTTCATGCAGCGGGTGATGACCTGTTCCTTGGGTCCTGGCTGGTTCAGGCTACTGGCCATGAGAGGTCCGTCGGGAAATCTCTCGGTTAGTGTCACGGGGCAATAGTTCCGTGTGGGGATGGAAAGTGCATTGCCATCTCTGTCCGGGAGGGAACCACTACCCACCTTATCACCTGCACTTTGCTCTGTAGCAACTGCCCATGCCGGTCCATGTAGACTTTCTATCTGCTATCCATCCAAACCACCGGTTGCACAAACTCGAGATCGCATTGATGAGCCACGAAGAACGGCATTCCGAGGATGGCATCCTCGCTCAGTCGGCTCACTACGAAAACCTCCTTTGTCTTCACATCCTTCAAGCGGATAGTTAAACGGATTATTCCGTAGAAAGGAAGCCGTGTTATGTCAGCCAATAGTCCCTGGCTGTCACTCTCCTCGAGTCGGTTCCGCACGGTTCCTGGCAATTGATCAAATACCTGTTTATTGATCAGATTGGTGGTGCATACGGTGTCTAGTAGGAACTGGATGGGCCGCCCCTCCACTTTTCCTGGGAGGAAATAGCTGTTGGAGTGCTGTTGGCTGAGGGCTTGCGCCCTTGTGGTGTCCTCCAGGACATTCTCCTTGAGGCCTGGATAGCTTCCTTTCCGTGGTGGGGCGAGGTCAGTACCTTGGGCCATACCATGCCCGCAGCAAATCTGCTGGTCCCGTGATTGCCACCCCCAAGGCGGAGAAGGGGCCGGCCCGGCCGCTTTCAGGGCAGGCTTCCGACTGTCCGGTCCAGTGGGGATGGTTCTCAGTATCTGGGGCGGAGGGAATTTGGGGGTCACCCTCTGGCGCTTCAGGCTACGTCCCTGCCATTTGCACGGAGGGGCCTAGGCAATATCCGAGACATGGGGCTGTCCAGACTAATCTCACCCAAAAACTGGTAATAATTCCATGTCACCACAGATCCTTCCTGTACACGAATTTTTCTTGGCCTAGTCCTTGCTGGTTGAGATCAGCCATCAGTCGTCGTTGAGTCCCGCGAAATCCTAGTATATTTCCGTGATTGCTTGGCTTTGGCACAGCCAGTAGTCGGAGCTACGGCTGTGGCCCTTCTTCATCTCTCGAAGCTGGTCTGGTGTAGCGAGGGCAGTTCTTTCGTACATGCCCCAGTTGGCCACATTTCAAGCAAAGAGTAGCTTGCTGGCTCCTTTTTTCAGCTGGGGCGTGCACCTGCTCCTGGAGCCGCTCCACCTTGTCCGTGAGTGTTTGGACCAGCCGGGTTAGTAGTCCTATGATATTTGTCTCGGCCGAGTTCACCTGGTCAGAAGTTCTTCCCTCCAGGACTCGCACCGTAGATCCGGCTGGCCTACGCTCGCCTTCCTGGATTTGGAGATAGTCATTTCCGGCTGGTACAGCGTTCACCAGCGTGGGCGTAGGTACGGCCAACAGATGTCTCTGCAGGGCAGGGTCCCTCAGCAAACTGCAGAAAGTCTCCATAGCCATGCTATTTTTGTGGCGATTCGGCAGGTCCCCGTATGCAATGTGCACCAGCCTCTCTACCTCCATTACATGCTCCTGCAGCATCGTCCTTTGTTCTCGCCTAAGGGCACTGAGTTGGCTCAGCGCTTGCCTAGCGGATAGTCTGAACCTTGCCCGGAGGGCATTGAAAATGGCCTCATGGTCCTTGGCTTGCCTGCAGTCCTCAGCCTGGTCGCCCAACGCTTCCCAGAGGTGCAGTAGAATTGCTCCTTCCATTTACTGCTTGGCATCGGCTACTTCTGTGAAATGAGCAATGAAGTATTCCACATCTCCTTTCCCAGTATACTGGAAAGTCCTGAAGCGCGGCGCTGGCTCCTGAGCTCTCGGCGTCAGCAACACCCGCTTTAGTGCCTCGACTAGTCGGTTGGGTCTAGAGTCAGCGCTCCTGGCTCTCCGGTTAGCCATGCCTGGCTCCTAGTAGGTTTCTGCTCCTCTCCCATAGCTGTGCCTCTACTGTGTTGGCGGCTGCTGGCTCCTTTCTGGGTTTCTTTCTGTAGGAAGTTCTTCCAGTAGAAGCACACCGCTTCTTCAAGCAAGTCCTGTCGGGTCCCTTAGTAGGTTTCTGTTCCTGGAGCGGTGCATCTACCGGATCCGATTGGCAGGCTTTTCCGCAGCTCTTCTTGGGTTTCTTCCGGTAAGAAATTCTTCCAGTAGGCTCTTGCTGCCTCTTCAGGTAAGTCCTTTTAGTAAGTTTCTGCTCTCGGAGCAGTGCATCTACTATTCCTGTAGGGCTTTCCACAGCTCTCTCTGGGTTTTTTCCGGTAGGAAGTTCTTCCAGTAGGAGTTGTGTTGCCGTTTTTCAGGCAGCCCTAGTTTATCCAGAGTCCAGTGATCCAATGCAAGTTCTGTGGTGGGGCCCTTGGGATCATTACCAATGCCACTGCTGCTACCAGTGCAAAGGTTTTGTGCAAACTTCATTTTCCTTCACTAGTACAAGACTGGTGCATGAGTACAATACATATCTTTCTGCTTAGTTCATCAAGGTGTACCAGAAAGAATCCAGTAACAGGCAATAAACAGGCCCAGAACAGCTCTGCTCTCTACTGCAAATGTTCGTGCTTATATAGCTGCTAAACTCAGCCCTTGTTCTGCTTGGTTAGACCCGGCATGGCACTGCTCGGCCTGGCTCGGCTTGGTCCTGTTTGGTTTGCTACTGAGTCGGTACGGCTCTGGTTTGGCTCTGGCTTGACTCGGCTTGGCTTGGCTAAATGTAAGGGGGCGCCATCCACCACAATATCAACACTTGAACGACTACACCCATTGATCACCTTTAAGCATTTTTGAAGAAATTGTACCAATTCCCTGAATTTTATTGACACAAGATCTCACAAAGTGAATTATATCTCGTATATATCCATAAAAATTATTGCATGGATAATTTATCTCTATGTCTGTGCCAACAATAATTATAGCATCACAATTATATATTCAATTATGACAATTGTGATGCTATAGTTACTACTAAGCATATAGTTTGTATTATCAAGGTGGCCATAATGATAATGCATCATAATTGTTAACAGGTGTTTATGAGAATTATGCTTTTGCGTGTAACTAGAGTGATGACATCATTATCTTAATAGTGATTTTATTACTATTTTAATGGTGATGTAATCACTATTTAAATAGTAACGTAATCACTATTGTAATAATGGTTAGAAAGCAAATGTCTTTTATTCAGATTAAAACTAACTCAATATACCTGTGAACTGCCAGAGCAGAAAGTGAGCTTGCCATTTTATATATCTAGAAAATTATTCATCAGTAATGTTTATATCTATGTTTTGTATCCGAGTTGCCTACAACTGTAGATAAATTCACTAAAGGAGCAGTATGATGAAACAGAGAAGAAGGTGCTTGAGAACAGGCAAAAGTCTAAAGTACAAATTACTGATTTTCTGGAGGATGTGATTCTTGACAAATGGAGGAGTCTCAGGAATCACAGAGAAGTGTTGGAGACAAAAGTCAAACATTCTCCACCAGTGAGAAATTATTTGAATATCTACAGTATAACTATAGTAGAGGTGGTGTTCAAATAAAGTCTGGAAATGTTATTTGCCAATGGCTCATCAGCATTTTGGGACGATAAATTTTTGCCTTTTTTCCAGGCAAAGCGAATGTCGCCTATATTTTGCCCTCATATTTGGTGGAGCAATATTAAACATTTTGGATGCAGTAACTCAGTTAGCTTACCAAAAATTTGTTTACAATCTCCTAAGAAAATGCATAGAAAATTCGAGAAACATTCTTACCGGTTGATGATGTTACTTACAATTAGCCTGCAATGATATTAAAACCCGTGTTCTGCTTTGCAATATGTTAGAGCTATCAAATTTTTCTCCTTTTTTTGACATAATTAATTTTACTTTTTATCAATAGTTACTAATGATGCAGGATGTTTCATTGCACTTATTGATATGCTTGCTACAGTTTGCAACCAAAACTAGATTTTTATGCGCGATATATTAAGAATCAGGGCTGTCAAACAATTGTAAGATCAGATTAATGCAATGTTGCTATCAAATGATTTTACGCTTTAGATCTGCAAGTTTTTAAGTTGTATGATGATAGTCTATCAAATGTTACAAATATGTATTCATAAACAAGCGACATAAACGAACTAAAATTATATTACTTGCAGAGAGAAAAATAAATGTTTGTAAAACAAACATATTTACATTTTTTGCTTAGATAGCTGCTTTCTGATTGTTGCCTTTGATGGAACAAAAACTTTCTGGTTGTCCAATGCCTTCCACAATTTCTTCTGACCTCAACTTTTCTTCTGCACTGCTGAACTAGTCGATATTAGCGTTCAAACATTTTTTGGCAGGCAAAATTTTTACATGATGCATTTAGCACAAATGCAATGTGTTAATGTTTCGCACACTAAATGTAACTTTTGGCCTAAAACTAGTCGTTCATCTACCATCATTATTGTAAACCGTTTGTATATACATTACTCGTACGTAATTTTAAATATTCAAACCATATTAAAGATGTGGCTGCGTCAAATTTGAGATAAGTTTTAAAAAAAGTATTTTTATATATATGTATCTGTAGCTGAATTTAAAACTTTATTCTAGCTGACAAAAGCAAATAGAAGGTAAAATATATGCCAATAGAGCTGTGTAGGACTAGACGTTTATCGCAATTGCCGATGTGAATACAAAAGATAGAGACAGGTTGTATCACTCGTTACATCATTTTGGGCAAGTTTGGGCAGGTTTTTTGCCCTGAGCGCTTTTACCCCTATCAATTCTTTTTGATTTTAATATTCAGATATCTTGAGAATGAGATAGCCTAACACAACAAACAACATATCAACTGATAGACGAGAAAATACTTTCTTTTAAAATTGGCTCAAATTTGACGCAACCACCTCTTTAAAGATGGGCATTGATCAATCAATTTTCCTCACTTTTAACAAGTGAAAAGTGAACATCTAAAGTCTAATCTACTATATAAACAACAATCGTTGTCTGTCTATCTATCTGTGTATGTGTTCGCCTCATAGAGTACCGTACTTTTTGGACTATTTGACGCTACTAGGTATCTTGGGCGCATTAACAGGAATCTCCGCTTAATGCACCTCTATACATAACCTATTCATCGTTTGCCGTTTTCACACGAAAATGACGCAATAATTTTAACTCTATGGCTTTCTTTTAGCTTCATAACACACGATACTTTTTGTCCTCGACGTATTAAGGCTAACTTGTTTTTGCCAAAACAATATCGACAATGACTCTCTCGATATTAGAATTTGGCGATTAAATTTTATTAACTCTATGAAACACGTTTGTCGTTTTTGTGAACCTCTATTTTTGGCTTTTTTTACGGTTTAACTGCTATATCGCTGTTAAGGTCACTACTTTTCACGCAGACAATTGTATTTTCCCTAGTAGGAATAGCATCTAGATTCTCTCATCTTCGATCAGGCAAAGACACTACACTATTTTATTTTCTCATAACATATCCTACCCACTATATATATATAGGGGTATATATAATATATATACCCCTATATATATATATATATACATATATATATATATATATATATATAGTGGGTAGGATATGTTATGAAAAAATAAAATAGTGTAGTGTCTTTGTCTGATCGAAGGTGAGAGAATCTAGATTAATTAGAATCTAGATTAATTTAGAATCTAGAATATTAAAATCAAAAAAAAATTGATAGGGGTGTATATATATATATTATATATACACCCCTATCAATTTATTTTTGATTTTAATATTCAGATATCTTGATATATATAAAAAAAATATATATATATATACAGTCAAACATGGATAACTCGAACTTCAAGGGACCGAGCAAAAGTGTTCAAATTATCAGAGCGTTCAAGTTATCAGAGCACTGTCACAAGTCCATATATTTACTTATTTATTAGTAGATACATGTACATATACAAACTATAATATAAATCAAAAGCACAAATGGCTTGTTTCAAATTAAATCCTTCTAATGTAAAGTTTAAAACGTTTTCATGAAAAAGTATAGAGATTTTTCTATCACTTGAGATTGGTTTGTTGTTTGAGGTGATATTATTGCCAGGAAGTTTTTCAGATTGACATTGGCAAAACTTGATCGTTGTTGAAATGCTCAAAAGAAAAGACATTTTTTTTCTTTTGGGGTTTTACCCACGATTAATTTTGCCGTTTTTTCTTGAAGTTTATGCAGATTACCTCACTTTACCTGGGATTCGTTAAAAGCAATACTCCGAGGCAGTTCAATTAGAGGTTTTACGAGGTTTTACGGTACATTTTATATCACTCACGCTTTTTTAATAGATACTTATTGAATGTACACACGTATTCTGTGTTTAGGTCAAACGATGAATAGATTTTTGTAGCTCAGACAACGTATACGTTTAATTACAACATTTTTTAAGACGATTTAAACATTCAACGTTCCGACGTTGATTCAACACGGAATCAACGTTGGAAAACTATTCATCACGGGCTAGCCTGTTCACGCACTCAAGGATTTTTGCCACGCACATACAAAACAACATGTGATTTTTGTTTTGTATGTGCGTGGCAAAAATCCTTGCGCGCGTGAACCGGCTAGCCCGTGCTATTCATCGTATCGCAGTATAAATCAAATTTCACCAAACTTTTAGAATAGTAGTTGACAAAAATATTTTGCCGATGGTAGTAATAACGACGCTTATGAATTACGAAAAGATGAAGTTTACCTCTATGGCTTTGAATAAAGTGATTTTCTAAAGTGATAACAACCGTTTCGGTAGCCGTTGGGCAAAAAAACAGTTCGAATTAACAGTGTTGAGTTCGAGTTATCTATAGCAATTTATCATTACGTAGGAATGGACCAAAGGAAATGTTCGAATTAACCATGTGTTTGAGCTATCCGTGGACGAGTTATCCATGTTTGACTGTATATATACCCCTATCAATTTTTTTTGATTTTTCCCAAAGTATGTCCATAGATATGTTTGTAGGGTTGATTGTCCGGCTATAGATCTTAGAAATTTGGTGCAAAGTTTTCGTACTGAAGAAGATTTGATCTCGGACCCTGCCGTTCACCAGTCTGACACCCTACCCACTAGGCTACCAGAATCTAACTGCTAGCTAATATAAGTCATTATATTAGAGCAACTACCTAACGGCTTTTCGTACGACGCGGGTCATGTTGTTATATATTAAACACAAATCCATTTTCTGTCCAAAGACTTTTCTAGTACCAGGGCAATGCCGGGTAGCATAGCTAGTGAGTTCATGAAAATAAAAAAATGGTTAAACTTCTAGTAGGGTGGAGGTGGCATTCAAACGGAGTGTGGTGCCCCCTTTTTAAACTCTTCTATCATAGTGGCCATCAAAAAGAGGTGACTTTCAAATAGAGGTGATGTTCAAATAGAGATTTTTTGGTATATATACCAGTGATTCAAAGATTCGAGTTGTTTTAAAGTGTTCTGCATGCTTGTTTGTGCTTGAGCTCACAATTTAAAATATTCTGTTGAATAAAAACTTGATCTATTGGGTTATTTGATAAGTCTTGTAGAGAGTAAATGGCTGGTGGAGTCTTTTGCAATATAATTTTTACGTTTGTACCAAGAGGTACCAGTATTGTTCATTAAAACCTTGAATACAATGAGCTTCTGCGGCAACAGCAACATTTTTCATACACACACTTACATAAACACCTTTTGTATTTTTTCTCCATTCATTTGAACAATACAGAACTTTTTCATGATATGAAGTTTAAAAGTTAGAGCGAAATGTTGTATTTGCTAAATAAAAATAGGGTATTGTGGTGGATAGCATACGCTTACGTTTAGCCAAGCCAAGCCAGAGCTGTGCCGAGTCAAGACCGAGCCGGGTCGAGCCGTGCCGAGCTGTGCAGGGTCCAGCCAAGTAGGTCGGAGGCGGAGCTTACTAGCCATAAAAGCTCGAACAATTGTGCAGAAGAGCAGAGCTGTTCTGAGCCTGTTTATTGCCCGTTACTTGATCATTGTTGTACAACTTACGAGCTAAGGAGAAATATATTTATAAACTCATGCTCCGAGTCTTGTACAAATGGAGGAAAAGTGAAGGTCGCACAAAAGCTTTACATTGGTGGCAGCAGTGGGATTTCTAACGATCGTTATAACGATCCAATAGGAGAGCGAGTAGTGCTGATCCAGGACCCGACCGACTAGTCGAAGCACTAGAATGGGTACTACTGATGCCAAGGGCTCAGGAACCGGCACCACGCTTTAAGACTCCTCAGTACACTGGAAAGGGAGATGTGGAGTACTTCATTCCTCGCTTCATGGAGGTAGCCGACGCTAACCAGTGAACAGAAGGAGCAACCTCATTGCACCTCCGGGAAGCACTGGGCAAACAGGCTGAGGGCTGCAGGCAGGCGGAGGACCAGGAGGCCATTTTCAATGCCCTCCGGGCAAGATTCAGGCTATCCGCCAGGCAAGCGCTAAGCCAGCTCAATGCCCTTAGGCGAGAGGAAAGAACGACACTTCAAGAGCTTGCTATGGAGGACGAGAGGCTGGTACGCATTGCATGCAGGGTCCTGCTGAATCGACACTAAAATAGTATGGCTGTGGAGACCTTTTGCAGCCACACTAAAGGACCCTGCCCTGCAACAACATTTGTTGGTTGTACATACGCCCACGCTTGCTGGCGCTGTACGGGCCGGGAACGATTACCTCCAGATCCAAGGAGGCGAGCGTAAATCCACCGGATTCTCGGTATGAATCCTGGAGGGAGGAGCCTCGGACCAGGTGAACTTGACCAAAACCGATGTTACAGGACGACTAGCCTGGCTGGTCCAAACTCTCACAGACAAGGTGGAACAACTCCAGAAGCAGGTTCGCACTCCAACCGAGAGGAGGAGCCAGCTAGCTACCCTTTGCCGGAGATGTGGGCAACCAGGGCACATACAGAAGAATTGCCCTAGCTACACCACACCGGCTTTGGGAAACGAAGAATGGCCACAGCAGTAGCTCTGACTACTGGCTGTGCCAAGACCAAACCACCCTGAAAACACAATAGGACTAAACGAGATGCAGTGACAGCCGACGGTTGGTTTCAACCAGCAAGGACTAGGCGGAGCAAAATTTGTGCAGAAAAAAGGCCTGTGGAGACACGAAACTACTACCAGTCTTTGAGTGACGCCAGTCGGGACATTCCCACTGTCCCGGATACTGTCTATGTCCCTCCCTGCAAACGGCAGGGACGTAACCTGAAACGAAGGAGGGTGACCCCTAAAATTTTGTTTACCCAAGACAGTGAAAACCATCCCCGCTGGACCAGATGGTTGGAAACCTGCCTTAAAGGCGGCAGGGCCGACCACATTTTCCGCCTTTGGGATGGCAATCACAGGAGCCGTGGGTCTATCCCGGACATGGGACAGCCTGAGAGACTGACCCCACTGCACTGCAAAAAGGAAGGCTTTCAGTCCTCCCAGAAGATGGTTTGAAAGACACCACTAGAGCGCAAGCCCTCAGCCGACCTCACTCCACTAGCTATTTCCTCCCAGGAAAAGTAGAGGGGCTGCCCATCCAGTTTCTTTTAGACGCAGGATGCACCACAAACCTGATCAATAAGCAGGTGTTTGACCGATTGCCAGGAGCCGTACGGGACTAACTCGAGGAGAGTGACAGCCACGGACTATTGGCTAACAGAACACGGCTCCCCTTCTACGGGATAATCCATTTGACCATCCGCCTGAGGGATGTAAAGACAGAGGAAGTCTTTGTGGTTAGCTGTCTGAGCGAGGATGCCATACTCGGAATGCCATTCTCCATGGCCCATCAATGCTTTCTCGAGTTTGAACAACCAGTTTTTCTGAGTGGATGGAGGACAGCTAGTCTGCACAGATCGACATGGGCGGCTGCTACAGAGAAAGGTACTGGTAATAAGGGGGTAGTAGTTCTCACCCGCAAAGGGATGGCAATACACTGCCGCATCACCACACGAAATTACTGCCCCATGGGACTGATCGAAGCATTTCTCGACAGATCTTTGGTAGCAAGTAGCCTGAATCAGCCAGGACCCAAGAGACAGGTCATCACCCACTGCATGAATGCTGCGGAGTGACTATTGACTTTCCGGTCCGGCGCAACTATCGGCATTCACATGGGAGTGGAGACCCCGCAGGTCAAAAAGGACGATCCCTTACTGTGTGGCGCCTGTCTGACTTCAATCAATAGAGTGTCGGCTCACCTTGAGGAGTTGTTCCAGGTGGCCTGGCCAAACTGTGAGAGGACGGGTCAAACGGCAAGGTTGGCCTCTTTGCCAAGTCGATATGCCAGCGTGTTCAGTACGGGTGGCGCGACATAGGAAAGACCTCTGTGGTGGAACTTTTCATTCCACTTGCTGAGGGCACCTGGCCAATCCGGCAACCTCCTCTCACAGACTTGGACCAGAGAAGGAGGCTGAGGCCGAAAGGCAGGTCCAGGATCTGCTCAAGCGGGGGTTTATCGAGTCAGCTGGACGAGCTTGGAGCTCTTCCGTGGTGTTGGTCTGGAAAAAGGACGAGAAGTGGCTTTTCTGCATCGACTACCGGCGTCTGAACGCCACCACCGGGCAGAACGCCTACCCTCTATCCAGGATCGACGACAGCCTGGACACCCTGTCCGGCAGTTGCTATTTCAGCACCCTCGAACTAGTAAGCGGGTACTGGCAGGTACCCCTGGATGCAGAGGTGCAGGAGAAGTCGGCCTTGTTGACACGGTCTGGCTTATGAAAATGGAAGGTGTTGCCATTTGGACTGACGTCCGCGCCTCCACTTCCAAAGACTCATGGAACGCGTTCTACATGGCCTCCACTCGAGAACACTGCTACTATATCTTGATGATATTATATCCATAGCCCTGGACTTTGATACATATCTGCATGGGCTAGAAGAGGTCTTCCAGAAGTTAAAGTCGTCCAAGCGCAAACTATCGCAACCCCAGGTCCGCTACCTGGGCCACATAGTAAGCCAGGATGAAGTTTCTACAGACCCTGACAAGGTGAAGGCAGTCATGGATTAGCCGAGCCCGCACAGAGTGAAAAAACTCTAAGGACTTTTCGAGACGGTCGGGTACTACCGACAATATATTCCGGAGTTCGCTACGATAGCGCATCCCTCGCACCAGCTGTCTGCAAAAGGAGAGCCCTGGAAATGAACAAAAGGGAAACAGATCGCCTTCAACATGCTGAAGGATAGTATCAGCACCGCCCTGATTCCGGGCTACCCGGATCCCTAGAGAGAGTACATCCTGAACACAGACGCCAGCGCATGTGGAGTGGAGGCAGTGCTCTCCCTAGTACAGGGGGGCTGCGAGAGGGTCATTGCCTACTACAGAAAAACCCTCACCCCTTTGGAGCGCAATTACTGGATTACTCGACAAGAGCTGCTTGCGGTGGTAAAGGCAGTTGAGCACTTTCGGCCGTATTTGTATGACCAGGAGTTCCTCCTAAGAACAGACCACATGTCACTCCGGTGGCTATGCAGGAGGAGGAAACCCTCAAACCAAGTAGCCTAGTGGCTTGAGATCCTGGCTGAGTTACGATACGTCCTGAAGCATCGGTCAGGGACCCACCACAGGAAGGCAAATGGGTTGAGCAGGCAGACCTATGAGAACTGCCGACAATGCGCGAGCATTGATCCAAAGGACGGGGGCCCCTCACGGAAGGAGTTGGCAAGACAACAAGGGCCGTTAGCCGTGTGTGTACCGACCAGTTGCCTGGATGGGACTCCTGCCCTCGAAAGAGCAGGATCATCCGGCAACTCGCACGGGACTCTCGCCCCAACAGTGGCTCGATTGAACCTGAATGCCGTAGGTTCCCCCAAGGGGCTATAGCCCCAGCAAGAGTGACAGAACCAAAAGGCGAACTGGCAAGGACACAGGCTACTAGACAAGGACCAGTGGCCATCATGTACCATGCCATCACCACAGGAGAAGAGGTTCCAGCCGACCACTTGGAGGTCAGATGCAGAGAGCTGGATATCCTGCATCACATGCAAGGCTCTCTGCGCAGACAACAGAACGACGTGCTGGAAACGTGGATGAGTCACGCCAGATGGTGCGCCATCTGCCCTTGGCCATGTTGGAGACCTTGGTGTGGCAAACTCGCAGGAAGAATGATAAGCCGCCTCTAACTGACTTGGTACTGGCCCGGAATGACGGCTACAGTCAAACGGCTCATCAAGAGTTGTGAATTGTGCCAGGGTGCAAAGCATGGAAGGACAAAGGCGGCCGGAGGAAAAAGAAGGCTCAATGCCGAATGACTCTGGCAGAAAGTGGCCATGGACTTGGTGGAGCCACTTCAGGTCATGCCTAGGGGAACAAGTGGGTGTTGGTTCTCACCAACCACCTCACCAGATGGCAGGACACGCTGGTGCTACTTGACGCCGTGGCCCCAGTGGTCGCAAACACACTGAATGAGCTGGTCTTCTGCTACTTGGGGTTACCTGAGCAGATCAACACAAACCAGGGAGTGCAGTTTGAGAGCCAACTGATGGCCAAACTGTGCCAACTTTTGACCATGGGAAACTCATATGACTCCATATCACCCACAGGCCAACGGAATCATTGAACGGAACAACCGGAGACTCAGAGACTCCTTGAGGGCAGTACTCTTGGCCCGGAGACAGAAAATGTGAGACTTGCTGCTTCCCCGCTGATGAGGGCATACCGAGGCACCTCCACTCCGCAAACGGAGACACAGCCAACATGTTGGTGTTAAAACGGGAGCTGAGGTTGCCGGACCAGCTGGAACGTCACCCACCACCAATATGCAGACGGTGGATGAGGCGCTACAACAAAGTCAGATGGAGGTGAGATAGGAGGACTGGAAGGAGCCACCTTGTACGCCCCAGAGGCACGACTGGGTATGGCTCACAAATAAACGCCTAAGATGGGGAGAAAATCACCATTGGCAGGCACAGTTTGTGTGACCATACCAGGTCCTGAAGGCCTGGGGGAATCACAAATATCTGGATGAACCTCGGGCCAGTTGGTTGAGGTCCAAGAAAGGAGTTCCAAAAAGGTTAGAGCAACTCCCGGCCATTTTGGAGCCAAAGAGGGTTTCTAACATGAAAGGAGCTCGACCCAGCGAGCTGGAGAGAAGGCAGGAGGAGGTCAGAATAGACCCTGTACCCCTAATGCCGCACACAGCTGGAAAAGGTTGCTGCTAGAGGTTGCAGAAAAACGAAGGCAAAAGATAACTCTGAAAGAAAATCCGGCTGGACTTTAGGCAGGAGAAAGCCAAAGACGCCCTCCGAGTTCTGAGGGAATCAAACCGGCCATAAGGAATAAAGTTCCGAGAGAACCTGTAGCAAACCCGGTGGAGATCGAATGGACCGCGACACCAGATTCCATCAACTCCGCAATCCAATCAACTCGGGTCCGGCACATTCCGAGGCCGGCTCGAACTTCTAGGAAGCTGGAACGGTACAGAGATGGAGTATGTTATTCTATGGAATTGTCGGAAAACAGTCCAGAGGTCGCGCGAGAAGGTTGTAAAACGGTTCTCACGAACTCAACCCTGGCTTGCCTTTTAAAGCACTCATTTTTTCTGGATGACATCAGAGCACTGGAAAAGATGGATAGCGAAAGCAACACATCACTACAGGACTTACTGACTTCGATCATATTTAGCTTGAAAGAAGCTGGAGAAGGAATGGATAGGCCAACACTTGCCAATGTGGTGGCCTACAATGAGAACAACATGGAGCTGGATATGACATGACAACCGGACTCTGCCGTATTTGAAATTACCAAAGAAGGAGCAGAGATACTGTTAGATGCACCCCTAACCGAGGAGAGAGTGAAGGATCTGCTCAATGAGACCATGCCAGAAGAAGTAGAAGAGGAGTGCCAGGTGGCTGTTGTACGCACTGATAGGAGACGAGTCAGCCTCCTCTCACCAGAGTTGTCCTCTTCTCCATGGGCTGTTACCGTTAGAGAAAGCACGCCTGTGAGAGCCGGAGTCAAAGGAAACCAGGCCGCGGAAGAAGACGATAGTGAGGACTATCAAATACCTGTCTTCCCGGACTGTCTCACAAGCGGAGGAACAGGTACAGGATGGGAGCTGCTGGATCAGCGAGTTTACAACCAGCATCCGGCGGATCCACTTTCATGTCCTACAACACTACGCCGTGTTTGTGTGCCCTTGTGACCAGCAGCATGTGTCGAGAGATCAAATGCTCTTACACCACGCTACTTACCAGCAGGGAGAAGTGGAGCCGGTGGTGTATCTGGTCGACTAAGACTCCCGAGAGCAGCTCTGCCAAGAGATCATGCGAGAATCTCTGACGATGGCTGCCTGCATTCCCACTACTGGAAGAAGGGGCGCCGTAGCCCGCGAAGAGGCGTCTAGCAGGCCAGGACTCATCTGTGCCCCCAAGCCCAGGTCTGCCCAGCCTCGACCAGGAGGAACTGGATGGCCATGGATCCTGCTGGTTCATGCACGTTGGCTGAGGTAAAGGGACGGACTTCAGCTAGCCAGACCCTCCTGCAGACGCAGCGCAGCCGGGCCCGGTTGCTAGCACAAGACGCCCAGGAGTGGACGAGGGCTGCCGAGACAATGCAGACTGTCTTACAGCAAGCACACTTGGAGGGCCGGGAGCGCCAGCTACTGCTGGAGGAGGTGGAGCGCCTCCGCTACGGAGCCCGCTAGCATGAGGCCCTGGCCAACTGGTGCTCCCTTAGGACATAAATTGGAGACTTTAGTCGCCAATTGAGGGGAGTATGCGGTGGATGGCGTCCCCTTATGTTTAGCCAAACCAAAGCCAAGCCAAGTCAGAGCTGTGCCAAATCAAGACCGAGCCGTGCCGGGTCCAGCCAAGTAGAACGGAGGCGGAGCTTACTAGCTATATAAGGTCGAACATTTGTGTAGAAGAGCAGAGCTGTTTAGGGCCTGTTTATTGCCTGTTACTTGATCATTATTGTACAACTTATGAACTAAGCAGAAATATATGTATAAACTCATCCACCGAGTCTTGTACAAGTGGAGGAAAGTGAAGGTCGCACAAAACCTTCAGTGTCTACTATCTACACAAGTGATTTTTAATTTCTTTTACATTCTTTACATTTTTTGTATTTAGTAAATACACACTTTTATTAGGCTACATAAAGCTATAACATAATAACATTAAACATATTTATGTTTATAAATGATCAAGAAAAATTAGGTAAGTTATATATATTCATCAAAAAGTGGATGTTTCATGAATAAACTGTTTAACCTTTTTTAATATGTACAAATGCTAATCAGCTAAAAACCTAAACACTGTATTTTTTGCTATAAATCACATTTGCTTTTTCTCACAAAAGCTTATACACATGATGTTGGTCTAAGACAAGGTTCTAACGGTTTTTTTAATAAATCAAACATGTACATGTAGGATGAAATTGTGAGAGGATTCAAAGAGATGAAGGAGCAAATGAACAAATTTATTGTTGAGGAGTTGCCTAAGCTGGAAGTGGGAGGACAACTCGAACTAAGGCAAACGGGTATGTTAAAAGAATAAAAATAAATGATAAAATATATAGTCTATACTAAGACTTCTACCATATTATTTATGATAAAGATAAGTCTAGAGTAAAATTGTTATGTGTACAAGTGAAGAAGCAATCTTTGGTAATTGCTTTGAAGGCGTATTGTGTTTAAATACGTGCTAGCTATACAAGCTCAACGCAACAAGTCAAATTATGCAAATCGTGCAGGCGTTAAAGATAGGACAAAATAGTCACCAAAGACTACTAGAAGAAAAACAGCAACTCACATATTTGCACACTAATTAGTTAAATAGGAATATATGATAAAAATATGTGATATTTTTTCTTTCCATCTTTCAATAATCAACAAATCTTTACAATTTATCTCATATTTACCTGTAAGTTAACAAAAATAATAAACGCAATGAAAAATGCACAGATATTCACGCTCTAAACTTAGGCTAGGATATTGCATAAAGATATATTGTTACAGTATCTTTGCGTGCATAACTAGTAAATAATGTACCTTCCCCTTTACATGCAAGCTTTACTCTCAGACTAAAATAGACATAATAGAGACACTGTTAAAAGATTTGTATGCCGAGCTAGTAAATGTTAGCCAGTCTCCACATGCATGATCTGCTCTCAGGCTAAAATATCATAGAAACACTGTTACGTATCTTCATTTATATAACTTGCATTTTTGCCATTCCAAAACTTTTAATGCCTCTAAATTTTAGTCTGCTGTAAAAACACATTCTGTATTTTTACAATTATATTTATTATTGTCATATTACCCAATTTAATATGTTAAACTTTCTGATGTCTCTCGTAGGTGATTTGAGACAATGAGTAATTTTTAAGTTATTAAGTATTAAAACTTAATTATTTCAATTAAATGAGTAATTAAGTAGTCTGTCTCGACTCTTTTCTAGGATTTTGTGCTGTGCTCCCTACATACAAATATTTTGTTATACCTTGTAAGCATGTCATTATGTTATTATATTATTAATGTTTCAGGTGAAAAGCGTGAGATTGAGTTGAAGATTGTTTCGGCTGGTGACATAGTAGTTAACAGTAATCAGCACTCTGTAGTTCCTCAACAGCTACAACTTCCTTTATCCCCTCCTCCTGCAAATTCCATAACTCTACTCAACTCCATAGAACTACCATCTCATCCTGTGTCAGTATGTCAGCATGAAGGAGTTACATATGTAGGATTGAATAATGGTACAGTCAGTAGAATTGATAACAACTACAAGCTGCATGACTCATTCATATCTACTTCTGGTCGTGTTGTGTCTATCAGCCTCCATGAAGACAGACTATACATGTTGTCTCTTAGTAAGCCTCGCACAGTAAGTGTCTATGATCTGTCAGGACAAGTAATCACAACCTGGCAGCACCCTTATCATAGCAAGTACTATAGTATGCTGACTGTAGCAGCAGGTAATGTAGTGGTTGCTGATCCTCCTAACAAGAGACTAACTATTTATTCTCTCACTGGTAAAAGTCTGCGTAACATCAGCTGCCCCATTTTGAGTAATAATGAGGTCTCGGTATGCGCTGGACATGGTGATGATGTCATCATATCTGACTATAAGACGAAGAAAGTCGTCAGATTTAACATCACCACTGAGCATGTCATGTGGACTTTCACCCATCCAGATTGTCCACAAGGTCTAGTGTGCTATGAAGACTACATACTAGTAGCTGCATACAAGAGCAATACCATCTACACACTCAGCTATGATACAGGTAAGTTTTATGTATGATAAGCTGGTTACTCACATTTATTGAAGGTCAAGTTTGTTTATGAAGCATTTTATCATCTAGTTAAAGTTTTTTTGTCAGAAATTGTTTAAAAATTTGAATTTAAAAAAAAATTGTTATGGTAATCATTAAATCTATCATCAATTCAATTGATTCAAATTCAATTCAATATGATTCAAATTCAATTCAATATGATTTTTTAAATTAAATTAGTATATTTCGTTATTGTCAACTTGAGTAAAAGATCATGAATATCTCTGGTTGTCTTCGAATATAGAAGAAATGGAGAGAAATTTATTGTTTCTAACTAGTTCAAAAGCAATACAATCTGTTGTATATACTTTCCTTTTTATAATTTACTATGAGTAAAAACTCGCTAACTTATTATGACAATCTTAAGCAGTTATTCAGTTGTTCTGTCAGAATCAGTTCGCCTCATAATGATAAGTATACAACACTGAAGTGATGGTTATTATATTTAAAACTCAGATTAACATATTATGATACAGAGTTTAGTGTTGACCTGTACATCTTCCTGCTCGTTTAATGACATATTATGATACATACATGTTTATACAAGTAAACAAAGAGATGTGACCACTTTCTTCCAGTAAAATTGACAAACTTTCAAATGAAAGTTATCAAAATTAACTCTTTATCAAGCAAAGCAGGTCAGGGCCCAGTTACCAACCTAAAGATCTGGCCACGCGTAACGAATTATTTGTCAATCTGGCCAAATTCACGAAATTCACAGATTTACCTGGCCGAATATCACAGAACTATCTGAGCTGTGCATGTTCACCGATTTTGTCGACATAATGCTTTTAATTGGCTAAACAATTCTTATTTTAGCGAGCAGGATTCTAGCAGCTTTCACAGTTGGTATAGTCCGAGACACGTATCACGACACACAATAAAAGTACGATTCAACATAATAGACACGGTCAATCTGCTTAAGTTGCGCTATTGTTAGTTAGCGAGCACGATTCAAACAACTTTTAAAATTTATGTAGTTCAAAGCACATTAATCAACACAGAAGAAAAATATCACAGCAATTCGCCAAAGTAAATATGATGCAACTGACTTGATTGCGTTAAAGACGGCAACTCTTTCTACCACGGAACTTTTGCTCCTGAAAAGAAAATTGTTATTATTAAAAAAGAAACGGTTTGTAGCCGTAGTGTCCGGACGATAAAAACCAACAATAGCGCAATCTAAGTAATTTTAATTTAATTAAATTAAATTACAAAATGATGTCATAGTCAACTTGAGTAAGAGATCCTGGATATCTCCTTTGGTTGTCTTTCACTGTAGAATATATGGAAAGTAGTTTATTGTTTATAACTAATTCAGAAACTGTCCAATATGTTAGATATTCGACGTAGAATTTCCTATTCATAATTTAATATGAGTAAAAAGCTCACTAACATTGTAAGACAATACACGGTGATTATTAAGTTGTTCTCTTAGCATCAGTTCTCCTTGTAATGATGAGTATACAACATTGAAGTCATGATTATTGTAGTTAATACTTATATTAACATATTAACATATAGAGTATAATACTGACTAGTACATCCTCTGCTCTTTGTAGTGGCAGGTTGGGTTACATATAGGTATGTACAAGTAAACGAAAAAAGTGACAACTTTTTTCTAGTAAATTTGGCAAACGTCCAGATGAAAGTCCTATCAATTTTCTATCAAACGGAGTGGCCATGGCTCAGGTACCAGTTTTTGGTTTGTGCCTAAAGGTTACAGTCAATTCTTGACTTACACCTCGATATAAATTTTAACATATCTGCAGTGATGAAAATTAACAACTGGCAATAAAGACTTGTTCTATTTATCAGCATTACATTGGTCTTATTCTTATTTTTCATTTAGGTTTTTCTATATATTTGTTTATAAAGTTTTATTTGATTTCTGCATTTTTTTATATTTAATCACTAAATGTAGTAACCAATAATTTTTTAATCGTGGAAGAAATCAGTGAAAACCCTGTAATTTCCTATAGCATTATGCGCGCCATCCTATAGTCACTTTGGCATGCAAGAGTCTTGAAAAGCATTAAAACTATTATACAAGTCAATGTTACAGTAACATACATGTATGTAGTGGTCATGTAAAAGGGGTGCCAGGAATAGTAGCTACAATAAATGACTCAGCCACGCCCACCCACAGGTTGTCAGCTTTTTTTGTTGCTCGTTGACGTTACGACTACTTTATAACAAAATGAGGTTGCTCTTTTGGGACGACTTTCTTCCATAAACACATTTTTCTTGAACTAACCAATTTTGTCATGTATTCTCTGTGTAGCGATAATCTATAAAAGCATATTATAAGGGAAGATGTGATGGTTGTATGGTAAAATGATTAAGATATTCTTATACTTTTATTACAGGAGAGAAAGTGTCAGAGATCAGAGATGATGCCATTGATCATGGTTGTATTTATAGCTTGAGTGTTACTGGTAACACGTTGGTTGTACCTCTGTATACGTGGTGGACACGCAAGGTTCTTTTCTATAAACTGAATGAGAAATAAGGACCACATTCTTATTAATCATCATATAACAATATTCATGATCAGGTTTCATCAAGACTGACTACTCTACAGTAAAGTTATACTAACAGTATCATTATTATTATCATCATATTTTATCTTATATCAACTTTCTTAGCTAAATGGTGACTGTATAATCTTAAACTGGTTATTTACATGTAGTGCTGTCAACAGGTAGACTACACTGTTTTTTCTTATGTCTTTGTATGTCTTTGTTTAAGCAAACGGAATGGATGGCATGTTTATGTTAAAATTGTGCCAGTTGTGTGGCAACATTCTGCAACATCTTGCAACAAAAGAATGCTTGCAAACTAAAAGTATATTATCTTCCAAACTTTTACATAAAGTTAATATACTTTTGTGGTCCTCAAATTGTACATTAACAATGATGTCGATAGACATATTCCACTATCATGAAACATTATCTGAATGGTTTTGAATAGTACTCATATATGTTGATTGCCACCTATTTCATTTCTATTCTATTGCATATTGCATATATTCTATATCTATATTCTATTTCAATGTTCGCTATTATTCACCACGAATTATGCATAACATTTAAGAATTTATTTATAATGTAACCAGTCAATGATAATCCAATAAACTGTGAACTGATAAATAATTGACTCTGACTATATGGATGGATGAATTGAATTGATTTATTGAATGTGAGATAGCTACAGTACTGAATTGATAATTGAATTGAGGCACTTTGCATTTAAATCGCTAATGGAATCAATTCCTAAAGATCTGCAATGCACATTAGTTAGGAATTTAATTGGTAATTCCTTGAAGGGAATTGAATTGATTAACTTTTAGCCCTACACAAATCAAAAGCATTGCAAACATCTCTAATTATATTATGTAATATAAATACTTTATAATATGAATCAGTAAAACTATTCTATACATAATAAAACTCTTATTATAGGTACTTATATGGTGCTTGTTAATAAATTGAGGGATGAGGATCACAAGTGCCAGTCAAAAGAACAAAAGTGTTTAGAGGGCAAAAATTAATATAATTAGTAAGAAGATTGGGTCATTTTTAAATAATATGTTATTACACATGTTACAATAGTAAAATACGAAAATAGGCTATGGTAGTTTTTATGTCTTCAGACTCTTGCTCTTGTAATATAAGTGCTGAAAGGTGGAAAACTGATAAAAGGCAAAGTTAGATATGTCATCTCGTGACTTATGCTGAAAAAACATAAAACAGTTGAAAGGAGGGACGCTTTGGCTGTGCTCATAAATGATGAATGATTATGACTTAGAGAGATCAGCGCGCCGCCGCCGCTGGGAGGCAGCGATAGTCGCGACGCGATCGCTCGTCGGTCGCGTCGCGGTGGCTCAGGCCATGTACATTGACTCATGGCTCGCGCGACCACGGTCGCGCGGGCGTTCGAGGTCGATTCTCGACCCATCAGCGTAAAGGCGCGGAACCATTCGCAAACGACCTAGATTGCGGCCGACGTGTCGTACTCAGTAGAGCAGCCCCCACACTGCGATCTGTTGAGACTCATCGTCGCGCCGTTCGTTCGTGAGAATCAAACTCCGATTCGGTTCGGGTTTGGGGCCGTGGCGGCGCCTACGGGCGCCGCGCAGCGTGAGACCTTTTCCGCCCCGAGCGCGGCGAGAGTCCCGTCGGGCGAAAAAGAGCGGGCGACTCCCCGCAAAGTCGCGAAGGCGAAGTCGCGAAGGCGAAGTTAAAGTCGAAGGCAGAGTTAAAGACGAAGGCAAAAGAGCGGGCGACTCCCCGCAAAGTCGCGAAGGCGAAGTCGCGAAGGCGAAGTTAAAGTCGAAGGCAGAGTTAAAGACGAAGGCAAAAGAGCGGGCGACTCCCCGCAAAGTCGCGAAGGCGAAGTCGCGAAGGCGAAGTTAAAGTCGAAGGCAGAGTTAAAGACGAAGGCAAAAGAGCGGGCGACTCCCCGCAAAGTCGCGAAGGCGAAGTCGCGAAGGCGAAGTTAAAGTCGAAGGCAGAGTTAAAGACGAAGGCAAAAGAGCGGGCGACTCCCCGCAAAGTCGCGAAGGCGAAGTCGCGAAGGCGAAGTTAAAGTCGAAGGCAGAGTTAAAGACGAAGGCAAAAGAGCGGGCGACTCCCCGCAAAGTCGCGAAGGCGAAGTCGCGAAGGCGAAGTTAAAGTCGAAGGCAGAGTTAAAGACGAAGGCAAAAGAGCGGGCGACTCCCCGCAAAGTCGCGAAGGCGAAGTCGCGAAGGCGAAGTTAAAGTCGAAGGCAGAGTTAAAGGCAAAGTCAAAGTCGAAGGCAAAGTCAAAGGCAAAGTCACGGGCAAAGTCAAAGGCGAAGTCAAAGTTAAAGGCAAAGTTAAAGGCAAAGTCAAAGTCGAAGGCAAAGTCGGACAATGGCCGGCGGGCGGGCAAATTCAAAGTCAGACGACGACCGAAAGTCAGACGCGATCGTAGGCTACTCGGCGGCGAAAGCGCGCGATCGTAGGCTACTCGGCGGCGAAAGCGCGCGATCGTCGACTACTCGGCGGCGAAAACGCGCGATCGTAGGCTACTCGGCGGCGAAAGCGCGCGATCGTAGGCTACTCGGCGGCGAAAGCGCGCGATCGTCGACTACTCGGCGGCGAAAACGCGCGATCGTAGGCTACTCGGCGGCGAAAGCGCGCGATCGTAGGCTACTCGGCGGCGAAAGCGCGCGATCGTCGACTACTCGGCGGCGAAAACGCGCGATCGTAGGCTACTCGGCGGCGAAAGCGCGCGATCGTCGACTACTCGGCGGCGAAAGCGCGCGATCGTCGACTACTCGGCGGCGAAAGCGCGCGATCGTAGGCTACTCGGCGGCGAAAGCGCGCGATCGCCGACTACTCGGCGGCGAGCGCAGGCGGGCGGGCGGGCGGGCAGGCAAAGTCAAAGTCAGACGATGGCAGGCAGGCAGGCAGGCAGGCAGGCAGGCAGGCAGGCAGGCAGGCAGGCAGGCAGGCAGGCAGGCAGGCAGGCAGGCAGGCAGGCAGGCAGGCAGGCAGGCAGGCAGGCAGGCAGGCAGGCAGGCAGGCAGGCAGGCAGGCAGGCAGGCAGGCAGGCAAAGTCAAAGTCAGACGATGGCAGGCAGGCAGGCAGGCAGGCAGGCAGGCAGGCAGGCAGGCAGGCAGGCAAAGTCAAAGTCAGACGATGGCAGGCAGGCAGGCAGGCAGGCAGGCAGGCAGGCAGGCAAAGTCAAAGTCAGACGATGGCAGGCAGGCAGGCAGGCAGGCAGGCAGGCAGGCAGGCAGGCAGGCAGGCAAAGTCAAAGTCAGACGATGGCAGGCAGGCAGGCAGGCAGGCAGGCAGGCAGGCAGGCAGGCAGGCAGGCAGGCAGGCAGGCAGGCAGGCAGGCAGGCAGGCAAAGTCAAAGTCAGACGATGGCAGGCAGGCAGGCAGGCAGGCAAAGTCAAAGTCAGACGATGGCAGGCAGGCAGGCAGGCAGGCAGGCAGGCAGGCAGGCAGGCAGGCAGGCAGGCAGGCAGGCAGGCAGGCAGGCAGGCAGGCAAAGTCAAAGTCAGACGATGGCAGGCAGGCAGGCAGGCAGGCAGGCAGGCAGGCAGGCAGGCAGGCAGGCAGGCAGGCAGGCAGGCAAAGTCAAAGTCAGACGATGGCAGGCAGGCAGGCAGGCAGGCAGGCAGGCAGGCAGGCAGGCAGGCAGGCAGGCAGGCAGGTGCCAGCTATCCTGAGGGAAACTTCGGAGGGAACCAGCTACTAGGCGGTTCGATTAGTCTTTCGCCCCTATGCTCAAGTTTGACGACCGATTTGCACGTCAGGATCGCTGCGAGCCTCCACCAGAGTTTCCTCTGGCTTCGCCCTGCTCAAGCATAGTTCACCACCTTTCGGGTCTGAGCGCGCGCGCTCTCGCGCCGCGGGCACTCGCGTCGAGTCGCCCGCGGGCCGGCGTTGCGCCGACACGCCAGTGCCGGATCGCGCCCGTTTTGCCTTAGCTGCGCCGCTGGGGTTCGCGCGTGAGCCCATCGACTCGCGCGCGCGCTCAACTCCTTGGTCCGTGTTTCAAGACGGGTCGGACGGAGTGCCGGGAACCACACGACTCGGACCCCGGGTGCCGCGTGGCGTCGAGCGGCGCGACAGACGGCGCGCGCGACGACAAACTGCGAGCAGTTCGCCGCCGGCGTCCGCGAGCCCGCCGCCTCGAGCCACTCCCGCGCGGGGAGTGCACCGCAGGCGCTCCTCGCCCGTCGAGTCGGTCAACGCCTCGGTCGGCCTATAACACGACGCGCGAACGCGTCGCCACCTAGCCGCCGGGCTTCCGACGACTCGACGGGCGGTCGTCGCGCTCCGCCGCCGCCAAGTGCACCGATCGGACCGCCCTCCCGAGAGAGCGCGGCCGCTCGGCTGAATGACGACGACGAACTCGCCCGGTTCCGTCCGTTTGCCTCTGAACGGTTTCACGTACTCTTGAACTCTCTTTTCAAAGTTCTTTGCAACTTTCCCTCACGGTACTTGTTCGCTATCGGTCTCGCACTAGGTATTTAGCCTTAGATGGAGCTTACCACCCGCTTTGGGCTGCACTCTCAAGCAACCCGACTCCGCGACGACGACGGGCGTCCGACGCTCGTCCGGCGAGTAGAGGGCTGACACCCGCTCGGGCAGACCCTTTCAGAGATACTCGTGCCGGGAGCGACGGTCGCGAGTCGCCGCCGAAACGCCACATCGCACGGCGACCGAGGGGTCGCGGGCTTCGGCGCTGGGCTTCTCCCCTTTCGCTCGCCGCTACTCGGGGAATCCTAGTTAGTTTCTTTTCCTCCGCTTACTGATATGCTTAAGTTCGGCGGGTAGTCGCGTCCGATCTGAGGTCGTACTAGACGAGTTCGGACGACCGCGAGAGCCGCGCGGGACGAAGAGGGAGCGCGCAGTCTCTCCGTCGCCGCGCGAGCGACGGAGGCGACGGCGATCGCCGCGTCGCGGCCGCGCGGGCTCGTCGAGAACCGACTCGACGAAACCTCGCGCGCCCGACGCGCGTCGCCGTTCGCGCGCGCTACGCCGTAACCTCTTCGTCTCTCTCTCTCTCTCCGCGCGGTCACGCGTCGTCCGGGCCCGGGCGCGCGCTCCCCTCGGGAGCGAGCGCGCCGGTAGTACGCTTGAGGACGAGGCCGACGCGCGGTCGGCAGCGTCCCAGGGCGTCGCGAGCGGCGCCGACGAGGGCGCGCTCGAGCGACGATGGTCGGCGAATGACGACCCTCAGACGGGCGCGGCCTCGGGATGACCCGAGGCCACAATGTGCGTTCGAGATGCCGATGATCGATGTGTCCTGCAGTTCACATTGCCTAACGCAGCTGGCTGCGCTCTTCATCGACGTG
Organism: Watersipora subatra; assembly: GCF_963576615.1. Taxonomy (NCBI): domain Eukaryota; kingdom Metazoa; phylum Bryozoa; class Gymnolaemata; order Cheilostomatida; family Watersiporidae; genus Watersipora; species Watersipora subatra. Next base: position 8,887,515 of record NC_088715.1, on the reverse strand, counting down.
CGAGCCGAGTGATCCACCGCTCAGAGTTGTGCTTCGCGTAGTCGGGGCTACGCTCTCAGTTCGCGTTCGACTCGCTCGGGGCGGCAGGCAGCGCCGCCCGCGCGCGCGAGTCCTCGCCCGGTCCTCGCTTCGGTCCTCGTGTGTGTCAAACCGAGACGAACGAGCGCAGTTCGGTACGGGCGCCTCTCGCGAGCTCGCCGTGCGACGGCGGCTAGCTCGCACGAGGTCTTCGAGCGATAATCGCGGCGCGCGCCGAAACGCGCGACGCGACTTTACCGACCACCCCGGTCCTACGCACCCGTACCTTTCGCGTAACCGTCAATTCCCGCCTCGACGTCGACCGCGAAGTCGACGTCGCGACGCGCCGTCAATTCCCGCCTCGGCGTCGAACGCGAAGTCGACGCCTCGACGCTAACCGTCAATTCCCGCCTCGGCGCCGACCGCGAAGTCGACGCCTCGACGCTAACCGTCAATTCCCGCCTCGGCGCCGACCGCGAAGTCGACGCCTCGACGCTAACCGTCAATTCCCGCCTCGGCGCCGACCGCGAAGTCGACGCCTCGACGCTAACCGTCAATTCCCGCCTCGGCGCCGACCGCGAAGTCGACGCCTCGACGCTAACCGTCAATTCCCGCCTCGACGCCGACCGCGAAGTCGACGCCTCGACGCTAACCGTCAATTCCCTTTCTCTTCGGGCTCGCGGTCGACGTTCTCGAGCGCGTCGCTTTCGCGAACGCGTTCTCGAACGACGGCCGGATCATCGACAATGATCCTTACGCAGGTTCACCTACGAAAACCTTGTTACGACTTTTACTTCCTAGAAGTGATCAAGTTCGTCTCACTTTCCGCCTCGCGACGCGACGCCCGAGAGCGCCGTGTGCCGCGCGCGGTCCGTGAGCCTCACTAAACCACTCAATCGGTAGTAGCGACGGGCGGTGTGTACAAAGGGCAGGGACAGATTCCCCGCGAGCTGATGACTCGCCAGTACAAGGAATTCCTCGTTCACGGAGAACAATTGCAATCTCCGATCCCTAGCACGTTCGCGGTTCAACGGGTTGCCCACGCCGACCGGCGCGGGAGAAACACGCTGATGCGAACAGTGTAGCGCGCGTGCGGCCCCGAACATCTGAGGGCATCACTGACCTGTTATTGCTCTCCGCTTCACGCGGCTAAAAGCCGCTTGTCCCTCTAAGAAGCGAACGGTCGCCGTCCGTAGTCGGCGCCGTCTATTTAGCAGGCAAGAGTCTCGTTCGTTATCGGAATTAACCAGACAGATCGCTCCACGAACTAAGAACGGCCATGCACCACCAACCACTGAATCGAGAAAGAGCTCTCAACCTGTCTGTCATAACAGTGTTCGGGCCGGGTGAGGTTTCCCGTGTTGAGTCAAATTAAGCCGCAGGCTCCACTCCTGGTGGTGCCCTTCCGTCAATTCCTTTAAGTTTCAGCTTTGCAACCATACTCCCCCCGGAACCCAATGACTTTGGTTTCCCGGGCAATACTGCTGGCGGCAACTTCTGTAGAAGTGCGCCCAATTGCCAGTCGGCAACGTTTACGGTCAGAACTACGGCGGTATCTGATCGCCTTCGCACCTCTGACTTTCGTTCTTGATTAATGAAAACATTCTTGGCAAATGCTTTCGCAGTAGGGCGTCTTCGGACGATCCTTGAATTTCACCTCTCCCGTCCGAGTACGAATGCCCCCGGCAGTCCCTGTTAATCATTGGCTCGCCGACTCTCTAACCAACAAAATGAGTACGAGCCCATTTTCCATCATACCATGCTGAGCTGTTCAAGCTGCTCGCCCCCTCTAAGCGGTTCAATTTCTTCAAGGTGAACGTGCAGCGGCGGCGCGCTCACACGGCGAAGTGCAAGCGACGCGCGCCCTCCGCGCCTGGCTCGGTCGGGCGAGAGCGACCGGTACGGCCGTCCGCCCTCCCGCGTCTGACGCTTCAACTACGAGCTTTTTAAACGCAGCAATATAAATATACGCTGCTAGAGCTGGAATTACCGCGGCTGCTGGCACCAGGCTTGCCCTCTAGTGGATCCTCGTTAAAGGATTTGAAGTGTACTCATTCCGATTACGGCGACGCGTTTGCGCGCCGCATCGGTATTGTTCGTCACTACCTCTCGGTGTCCGAAGTGGGTAATTTGCGTGCCTGCTGCCTTCCTTAGAAGTGGTCGCCGTTTCTCATGCGGCCTCTCCAGAATCGAACCCAGATTCTCTGTTATCCGTTAACGCCACGGTTGGCATAGCACCAACCGTCGTCAGCATGATAGATCAGAAACTCAGTGTAGGCGTCGCCGGCTCGAAGGCCGTGCGATCGGCGGCAATTACTCGGGTGTCGTCCACCGAGGCCCGTCCGGAGACGAGCCGCTGGTTTTCGCCTAATAAGTGCGCCCTTCCCACGCCCGGAGGCGAAGTCGGAGCCTCGTCGCATGTATTAGCACCGGAGTTACCGCACGTTATCCACGGGTGAGTCTGTCCCCAGTGGAGTCATAACCGATTTAATGAGCCGTCCGCAGTCTCGCCGTCTACACGGCTTGTACTTAGACATGCATGGCTTAATCTTTGAGACAAGCATATGATTACTGGCAGGATCAACCAGATAGAGCTCGGTCGACGCGTACGTCGCCGGCGTCGGGCGCGAGGGGTTGCCGGTCCCTCGCGCCCTCTAGCGTCCGTCGCCTCGGTCGACGGACGCGGCAATCTAGGTTCGTGTCTCGAGGCTCGCCGCGCGCCGCCGCCTCGCGAGCGTACGAAGCACACGTCCGCGTCACACGCGTCCGCGCTTCGTCTCTCCTCGCGAAGCCGCGCGCGACTCTCGCGTCTTACGACTGCCCGTGCGTAAGACGCGCGCGACGACTGTCGGCGCTCGCCGCCTCTAGCGACGAGGCCTCCGCGTCGCGACGCGTCTCGCCGTTCGTGAAAACGGCCGTCGGCGTGTCGCGCGACGATCGTCGTCGATGGTACCCGGCCGCGCGCCTCGATCGCCGGGCTCGACTCGATCGCCGGGCTCGACTCGATCGTCGCTAATGTTCACCACCTTTCGCGCGATCACCTCAACGCCGAGCGAGCGTCTCTCGAAGGAGAGGACGCCCCTCGCGACTCGTCAGTCGTACCGCTCGAGCGACGGTTTCGACTGTCCCGACCCTTCGCTCGCCTCGCGAGCACTCGCGGACGGCTTCGGCGCGCGGCGCACTAGGTGCTACTCTGACGCGTCGAGCGGCCAGTCGCTAGTCAGCCAAGGAAATGTCCGAGAAGATCTCGGACGGTTGGGGGCGCTCCCTTATCGCTCGAGTTCCGGAGGGCGGTACCCACTCGCGTACTCGCGTACGCGCCCTCGGATATGGAATCGAACGACCCGCGAAGGCGGGAGCGCGCGGGTACTAGTAGCGCGCGGTAGTTCGCCTCCTGAGAAGACCGACGAGACGAGCAGCCTTCGGCTAGCCGAGCGAGACGGCGACTACTAGTAGTACGCGGGAGCTCGCCTCCTGAGAAGACCGACAAGACGAGCAGCCTTCGGCTAGCCGAGCGAGACGGCGACTACTAGTAGTACGCGGGAGCTCGCCTCCTGAGAAGACCGACAAGACGAGCAGCCTTCGGCTAGCCGAGCGAGACGGCCTCTACCAGTAGTGCGCGGTAGTCCGCCTCCTGAGAAGACCGACGAGACGAGCAGCCTTCGGCTAGCCGAGCGAGACGGCCTCTACTAGTAGTGCGCGGTAGTCCGCCTCCTGAGAAGGCCGACAAGACGAGCAGCCTTCGGCTAGCCGAGCGAGACGGCCTCTACCAGTAGTGCGCGGTAGTCCGCCTCCTGAGAAGACCGACAAGACGAGCAGCCTTCGGCTAGCCGAGCGAGACGGCCTCTACTAGTAGTGCGCGGTAGTCCGCCTCCTGAGAAGGCCGACAAGACGAGCAGCCTTCGGCTAGCCGAGCGAGACGGCCTCTACTAGTAGTGCGCGGTAGTCCGCCTCCTGAGAAGGCCGACAAGACGAGCAGCCTTCGGCTAGCCGAGCGAGACGGCCTCTACTAGTAGTGCGCGGTAGTCCGCCTCCTGAGAAGGCCGACAAGACGAGCAGCCTTCGGCTAGCCGAGCGAGACGGCCTCTACTAGTAGTGCGCGGTAGTCCGCCTCCTGAGAAGGCCGACAAGACGAGCAGCCTTCGGCTAGCCGAGCGAGACGGCCTCTACTAGTAGTGCGCGGTAGTCCGCCTCCTGAGAAGGCCGACAAGACGAGCAGCCTTCGGCTAGCCGAGCGAGACGGCCTCTACTAGTAGTACGCGGGAGCTCGCCTCCTGAGAAGACCGACAAGACGAGCAGCCTTCGGCTAGCCGAGCGAGACGGCCTCTACTAGTAGTGCGCGGTAGTCCGCCTCCTGAGAAGGCCGACAAGACGAGCAGCCTTCGGCTAGCCGAGCGAGACGGCCTCTACTAGTAGTGCGCGGTAGTCCGCCTCCTGAGAAGACCGACAAGACGAGCAGCCTGCCTGCCTGCCTGCCATCGTCTGACTTTGACTTTGACTTTGACTTTGACTTTGCCTGCCTGCCTGCCTGCCTGCCTGCCTGCCTGCCTGCCTGCCTGCCTGCCTGCCTGCCTGCCTGCCTGCCATCGTCTGACTTTGACTTTGCCTGCCTGCCTGCCTGCCTGCCTGCCTGCCTGCCTGCCTGCCTGCCTGCCTGCCATCGTCTGACTTTGACTTTGCCTGCCTGCCTGCCTGCCTGCCTGCCATCGTCTGACTTTGACTTTGACTTTGACTTTGACTTTGCCTGCCTGCCTGCCTGCCTGCCTGCCTGCCTGCCTGCCTGCCTGCCTGCCTGCCTGCCTGCCTGCCTGCCTGCCTGCCTGCCTGCCTGCCTGCCTGCCTGCCTGCCTGCCTGCCTGCCTGCCTGCCTGCCTGCCTGCCATCGTCTGACTTTGACTTTGCCTGCCCGCCCGCCCGCCCGCCTGCGCTCGCCGCCGAGTAGTCGGCGATCGCGCGCTTTCGCCGCCGAGTAGCCTACGATCGCGCGCTTTCGCCGCCGAGTAGTCGACGATCGCGCGCTTTCGCCGCCGAGTAGTCGACGATCGCGCGCTTTCGCCGCCGAGTAGCCTACGATCGCGCGTTTTCGCCGCCGAGTAGTCGACGATCGCGCGCTTTCGCCGCCGAGTAGCCTACGATCGCGCGCTTTCGCCGCCGAGTAGCCTACGATCGCGCGTTTTCGCCGCCGAGTAGTCGACGATCGCGCGCTTTCGCCGCCGAGTAGCCTACGATCGCGCGCTTTCGCCGCCGAGTAGCCTACGATCGCGCGTTTTCGCCGCCGAGTAGTCGACGATCGCGCGCTTTCGCCGCCGAGTAGCCTACGATCGCGCGCTTTCGCCGCCGAGTAGCCTACGATCGCGTCTGACTTTCGGTCGTCGTCTGACTTTGAATTTGCCCGCCCGCCGGCCATTGTCCGACTTTGCCTTCGACTTTGACTTTGCCTTTAACTTTGCCTTTAACTTTGACTTCGCCTTTGACTTTGCCCGTGACTTTGCCTTTGACTTTGCCTTCGACTTTGACTTTGCCTTTAACTCTGCCTTCGACTTTAACTTCGCCTTCGCGACTTCGCCTTCGCGACTTTGCGGGGAGTCGCCCGCTCTTTTGCCTTCGTCTTTAACTCTGCCTTCGACTTTAACTTCGCCTTCGCGACTTCGCCTTCGCGACTTTGCGGGGAGTCGCCCGCTCTTTTGCCTTCGTCTTTAACTCTGCCTTCGACTTTAACTTCGCCTTCGCGACTTCGCCTTCGCGACTTTGCGGGGAGTCGCCCGCTCTTTTGCCTTCGTCTTTAACTCTGCCTTCGACTTTAACTTCGCCTTCGCGACTTCGCCTTCGCGACTTTGCGGGGAGTCGCCCGCTCTTTTGCCTTCGTCTTTAACTCTGCCTTCGACTTTAACTTCGCCTTCGCGACTTCGCCTTCGCGACTTTGCGGGGAGTCGCCCGCTCTTTTGCCTTCGTCTTTAACTCTGCCTTCGACTTTAACTTCGCCTTCGCGACTTCGCCTTCGCGACTTTGCGGGGAGTCGCCCGCTCTTTTTCGCCCGACGGGACTCTCGCCGCGCTCGGGGCGGAAAAGGTCTCACGCTGCGCGGCGCCCGTAGGCGCCGCCACGGCCCCAAACCCGAACCGAATCGGAGTTTGATTCTCACGAACGAACGGCGCGACGATGAGTCTCAACAGATCGCAGTGTGGGGGCTGCTCTACTGAGTACGACACGTCGGCCGCAATCTAGGTCGTTTGCGAATGGTTCCGCGCCTTTACGCTGATGGGTCGATAATCGTCCTCGAACGCCCGCGCGACCGTGGTCGCGCGAGCCATGAGTCAATGTACATGGCCTGAGCCACCGCGACGCGACCGACGAGCGATCGCGTCGCGACTATCGCTGCCTCCCAGCGGCGGCGGCGCGCTGCGGAGTATCATACCTTTTTCTTCTTTACACAAAAGTAGAACCAACTAAGGGGCTAAAAGCACTTCCTGCTCTACTGTCTGACTATGTGTGAAGGTCATACGATGGTCAAGATGGTGCTTGACTAGTTGCTGCCATGAGCTATGAGCAACACCTCTGTATGTTCAGAAATACAAAATCATTACAACTGTAACAAAATTACCCTGACCAAAGTAATAAAATATGCCAGAAAGTTGTGTTTTTATGTGACTTCCACTTTGGAATTATCTACTCTCCGGAAGTATGGCATAATAATAAGCAAGCCATTGAGATAAGCCAAACTTAATCAAGTTATTTCTAACAAAGTTCAAGCATGTTCTACCTTTTCTACTTCACATAAAAGTAGATCCAATTAAGCTGATCAAAAGGCTTAGTACTCTACTACCTGACTATGAGTGAGATAATATGAAGGTCAAAATGTTGTTTGACTGGCAGCTTCCATGAGCTGTGAAATGTGCTACTTTAACTTCAGAGTCACAGCAACAGCAGCCATCATAAAGTACATCATGTCCTCAGCAGTTGGAGTAGACCTGCATCCATTGTAGCTTATGGCGCTGACTTCCTGGCAAAGTTGAGGCCCCTTTTTTATTGTAATACTATGCTGCTAGTTGGTAGGTTATATCACATATGAGTTACATGAATTTTAATTTTGTGAAATCATCTGGATAGGAATAAAAAAGTTTTTTCAACAATTGTTTAAAACTGTTTTCACCTCATCTTTAAAACAACCACATTGAACAACTCCAGATTTACATGAATAAAATCTGCAATCAGAAGAAGTTTGGTGTGCAAAACTAGAAACTGACCATGTGGTTGTGTTTTGATTCTACCAAGTTAAAATATTTTGGCAGTGTTTTTATTCACCTTGCTCTGAAAATATGTGAACAAGTGTCTTTTGGCAAATTATAAGCCATTAATTCGAAATTATAACATATTACCAGGATGTCCGGGTCATACATGTATGTTCCAAATGCAGTGTGAATTACTGATCCAGATATCATGTTATTTGTAAGCTTTTTGCTCCACCTTAAAACAACATCTGCTAGCTAACAATAATACATTCAAGCAAAAAATGACTGTTTTGCCACTTTTTATGTTATTCAACTTGCTTTAAATATATAATGAGATCATAGAGAGAAAATAGAAACAAATGCAGCATTATGGCTTCTGAATATTACATCATACTTCAACTACTATCAATAGCCTGGGATCCTATGGTTTTTTGTACATGCTGCATAATTATTCTTTGCTACTTGTTTTGTCTAAGTGTAATAATTTATTAAATCAGCAGTGATCTACTATATAAACGGCAATCATTGTCTATCTGTCTATCTATCTGTCTGTCCGCTTTATAGAGTACCGTACTTTTCGGACTATTAGCCGCTACTTTTTTCTGATGGTTTGTGAGCCATGCGGCTTGTATAAGGGCGCGGCTATTATATGGTTTTTTCTTTCACCTCTAGAGCGCATTAATGGGAATCTCCAGTTAGTACACGCCTCTTTACGTAACCTACCATTCGTCGTAAGGATGGACGATAAATACTGATATGCTAATAATATTGTATCTTTTGGAGTTGTTTTCTCGATATATCGAGTTACCGACAACTCTCCGATATGAGTAGTATAAATAGATTTTAGAGTGATCGTTTCTTTTTCGATTCGGTCCTACGAAGCAAACTTAATTAATATGAGTAAGCAGTAAAATTAAATTGGTATTAATATTAGTAGTGAATTAAATAACATTTACCACTCATTAAGCAACTTAATGAATAGTAATTTACATGCAATTAATATTTACTGCCAACGTGTACTGAGAAGGTCACACGAACGTCGGTTTCTTGCGGTGACTGAAAAAAACGCAGTTCTCACCTACTAAATTTCTACATAAAAAAGGTAAGTACTTCTTATTCAATGTTGTATTGTCTATGAATTGCCACATTTACACTACATAACCCTTTAACTTGTGTCCATGTACAAATTCCATCGGCCTACTGCCAGCCATTTTGCTGATATTGCTTAATATGTATACAATATTTTTTCAAGTTCAAACTCCATCTAGAACGTTTGTTTTGGTTATATATTTCATTTTGCCAACGTGCTAACAAGGAATGCTATACAATAAATTCGTTGTAGCTATACTTTGTGCATTGATAAAGCGATGTGAAGCTACAAAGCAAAACGATCCTCTACAATGTTCCTTATTTTTACAAAACCATTACTTTCATTGCCATTCGAGCTGCTATTGCTATTTTAATTATCTGTGTAATCACAAAAATCTGAATCGGCCATAAGTTCATCATCATAAGTAGTTATTTGTTTCCTAAATCGGATGCCTTTGATGAACTTACACAAAACTGTTCGTTTTCAAGTTGGAAATCCCCAAACAAAGAATAAAATATTAAACTTTAGGTTTATTTTATAGAGAAATCTTAGGACAACACTGTCACTACCATAAAAGTTCTAAAGCTCTTTGGTTATGTTATCAACGAATTATAGAATTCAGTTACTAGCAATTGCTGGGAATGTCGCAAAAATGGGTCTACGATGGTCAACCATAAAAATTGCATAAATGAGTCTACTTCGGTGAAAGGGTTGAAAACGCTGGATTTGCCACTGTTTGTGATGTTCATTTCATGTTCACATGTTCATTTCCTTCTGAGTTACTTTTTGCTTTTTACCAGCTACGAGTACTACAGCTACTACAGAACTTGCACAGGTACTGCTACTGCATTTTACCTACTAAATTTCTACATCAAAAAGATTAGTACGTTTTATTCATTGTTGGATTGCCTATGGCTTGCCACACCTCAACCACTTAATAACGTTGGAATTGCCAATGTTTGTGATAGTTGAACCAGTTCATTTCCTTCAGCAGCTGAGTTACTAATTTTTGTTCCAGCTACGAGTAGGCCTACTGTAACTTACTACTGCAGAACTGGCACGAGTACGCCTAGGGTTGAGATAGGCGACGGTGAAAAGAAAGAGAGCAGCCGGTATCGACTTACTGTCACCCTGCTTTAGCCATGACCAGCTGTACATCGCCTGCTAAAAAAGTAGGCACAAGCCGAAAACTGTTTGTTCATACACCCGACAGAAAAACAAAAGATGTTGTCTATCCTCAAGTGTTGCATTGAACTAACATTGTGTTATTGTTATGTCATGCTATGTTTCTCATGTTTTGCTATACCACATGCAGCATTTTTTAACATATTTTTCAGTATATATATACTTTCAAACATTCGTTATCTTTTTGTATCTCATAAAAAGGCTATCATGTTGACGGTATGTTTTATTATTGTAAGGTGTATCTAATGCTGTATCTGCCTTGACATCATACTGTCTGTGCTGTTATGCATATCAATTTTATCGACACAACCTCATTACTATTTTATATACCATGTCAAAACACAGGCTATAGACAAAAAATGGTGAGCTATGATTAGTGTTTTAAGCATGTAATCTCCATTCAATAAATGCTTGCGATAGCAAAATATTTTGTATAACTTTTTAGAAGATGCAAAACATTTCAATATTGCCAGTTTGAAGGACTTCAGTTTGCCTAGCAATGTCAATTTAGTTATCAGTTCTCTGTACACAAATAGGGCAAAGCTGATTTGAGTGGTTTGAGACTGATGCATTGTAGACTAGCTGTAAATGTATTGCAGATTTCCATTGTTCTCCTCAAAGTTATTGACATATATGACTGCATATGTGAATGCATAGTGTAATCGGGGCAAAAATCTCAGTAGACTGCTTATTTGGAGTTGTTTTACAGTATGAAAGACAACTCCCAATAAACCTCTTGCTGTACATGAATCTGTTCCCATAGACGGGTAATGCAGCTAGCGATTTGGGGCTGTGGCGCCACTTGGGGATGCACGGGAGACTTTTTTTGCCCCGAGTACAGCAAGAGTATCCAGGTGCGGCTTTCCGGATGAATGAGTTGGCGAGTGCGAGGCGATGGATTGCGAAGCGATTGAGTGCTAGACGATTGAATGCGAAGTGATTGATTGCGAGAGCTAAGCGATTAGTTGCGAGTGTGAGGCGATTGGTTGCAAGTGCAAAGCGATCGATTGCAAGGCAAGGGCAAGGCAATTGATTGCAAGGCGATTGCGAGGCGATTGATTGTGAGGCGGGTGCGAGCCGATTAATTGCGAGTGCGAAGCGATTGGTTGCGAGGCGAGTGCAAGAGCGCGATTTTCAACTGCTCGGTGGGTAAAGACTGGTCAGCCAAGGCAGGGGCTCGGGGGCAGAAGTGTGCGATCGTCAACTGCAAATATAGACGGGTATGGACAGGCGCATGAATCTAGACATGTGAATCTAGAATATTTACTAGATTTTACACGCATCTAGCTGTAAAACACATTGCAGATTTCCATTATCCTCCCCTACATTATTGACATGTAATATGTGTATGCATATTCAGGGCAACAATTTCAGTAGACTGCATATTTGGAGTTGTTATACAGAATGAAAGACAACTCTCAATAAACCTTATGCTAAGCGTGAATCTGTTCCTGTAGGCGGGTGATGCAGCTAGTGTTATATAAATCTGAATAATAACTTTAAAATATCTACTTTAAAAAGGACACCTGCTGGTTAACAATACACTTACATTCAAGTAAATATAAAAAGAAGTGTTTTTGGATTCTAAATTTTTTTCAAGCCAAACAGGTGAAAAATTGTTTAAAATGAAAAATAGGTAAAATGTGATATAAAAGTTAAATAAATAAGTTAAATAATAAATATAAATAAACTTACCATAGTACTTAAAATGGTTTTCCAAGGAACGATCAACCTCTAAACAATAAATGAAGACAGTACACTGACCTTTAAAGTGACCTTTGATAAACTGATCAGCTAAAATATAGACCTAAAAAAACCTAAAATATAGAAGTTCAAAAAATTCAAAGACATAAAACAGACTTGAAAAAAGAAAAAAAACAACAAATTCTTCAAAATTTTTATTTGTAAAATTTAGATAAAATTGTGAAAGAACCACTGTTATATGTTGAAATTGTCTTATCCTGCAGGTTTACACAGTTTACTACTCCTAAGACCTCACATATTATTAATATATTTAGTATGTGACCAGCATAGAAAGTTCAGCTCACTTTTGAAACTCGCTCAAGGTTGTCAGTGCATTACCTGCTATTTCTAGTAGCCTAAGTCATCTTCCTAACATCTCAATCAACCAGCTTATTCATTTCTTGATTGGTTATTGAAGAAATGACTTGATCATCTTTTTTTGTCTTGTCTCAATTCAAATAAAGCAGTTAATGTGAATGACTAAGGAAATTCAGTGATTCTTATTCTTTTTTGGCTGTTTATCTATGTTTTCTTACTTATATTTTATAAATACAGTTTTATGAAATGGGATAAAGAGACACTTGAAATACAAATATAATATTCAATTCATTGGTGCTAGTTTTACTATTCCTGATATATCATATAATATTAATAGATTTCGTACGGGACCAGTATAGCAGGTTCAGCTCATTCTTGAAATACTGTTTAAGTTGTCAGTGTATTACATGTTATTTGTAAAAGCCCAAAACACCTGCTTAACATGTCAATCAACATCCCTATTTTTTTCCTTACTGGCTTATTAAATAAATGACTTCCTTGTTTCCTTTGGCTTTTCCAAATTCAAATAAGACAGTAAAGGCGGATGATTACGAAAATTCTGCAATTTTTTTTTCTCCAGCTATTTTTTCTATATTTTCTATCTATATAAAAACGCTTGGTTGAAAGGAATTTACTAAATTCAACAATGTTGTAAAGGGTAGATGCAGTGCTGATTAATTTCTATTCATAGTTTCCCTTCAAAGGAGTGGCTGTGCCACATGGATAATTTTTAGAAATGTTGCGTATTAAAAAAAACGTTGGCGAAGTTTCAACTAAATAGCAGAACTATAATTTAACCAATCTGTCAAGCACTGCATAGTGGTCAGACAACTCCCAGGTATGTTTACTGAAGTCTTGAAGACGTGCTCGCAGCAAATTTTAATAGGTTCTATCAGAAAGCATTGGTATTATTTTATCATCTGCAATTATTATTGATGTTTGAGGTAGTCTGACTGCTAGGATGTTTCAATATTAAAATCAACCAAACTTTATGCTGGTTGAAATTCTCAGACAAAAGAATGCCTAGACTTGTTTAAAAATAATGTACAAAATAATGGCCGCCTGTTAAATGTTGAATAGTTCATTGTTTGTATTCACATCAGCTATTGATATCAATTTTTATTAAATCAATTTACTCACCGATTCAATTCTGTAAATAAACTTGTCTAGCAAAGGGTTAATGAATCCTTCTTGCACCTGGTTGGTGGTTTGTGGTGTGGACTCTACTGTTCTCACTTGGTAGTGGGAAGCAAAGAAATTTTCAAGTAGCTGTTTTTATTTGGTTCATTGGAACTGAATTGAGCAGAACTACCTCTTAGAACAGCTCTGATTACACTTCATAAATCAATTTATCAGGCAAGATTTCAGCACAGGTGGCAACGGGCTATGATGTATTCAATATGTTTTGCAAGTCATGTTTTGCATTATCTTCAACAATATTATTTTATTATATAACTTTTACAAACCAAATTTTTTTATCACGTCATAAAGTCTTCATTAAAAGAATCTATCCAAGATATGGCCAATCACATAATTTCAGCTCATATAATATGAATGGTTAGTCTACTGCAGTAATCTCAAACCCTGTATGTATCTAGATATTTCTGTCCAACTTTAATGCTAGGATAAGTAGCTCTGAGTATGTTGTATACACAGGTTAGTAGTGGCTACCACTTTGCTGTTGAAAGCCTGTCTGGGTATGTTCAAGATACAATTGATCCATGAATGATTGACTTTTTCTGTCTCTGCATACCATGCTGTACACTTTTTGTTTCTGCTGCCTTCCATATGGTTTGATACTTTCTACAGCTGGAAACTTGAGTACTGACGAAACATTAAATTTTCAATATTTTTTGATAATTTATTGAATGTCGCTTGCATGTAATATGATATTCAGTAAAATAGCAGCAGCAAAAGTCTAAGTAGCTACAAATCCTGCCATGGTAGTGACATTAATGGTCTTAATGGTCAGTCTTCATGGACTTATAAAGTCTGTACTCCTCTGTTCTTCTGCAACACACTAAAACAGGTCTGAGGAACCGAATGCCATGCATCAAGGTTTGTGCAGCAGACAATCATGTCTCACATTCTCTTACATGCCAGTTTCAACATATAAAAGCAAAATACAAAAATGGGTGTTTAGTAACTTAAATGATCAAAGTTGCGGGAAAAATGAAATTAGTTATCTAAAATAATAACTAAACAAAACATAACAAAATAACCCTACAAGATGATTTTATTCGTGGAGTTAAATTTCGCGATAATTGCCATTTCATGTATATTCGCGGATTAATTTATTCGCGGCTGAAAACTGTCACTCTCTATGAAGAGTTAACTCTATTACGTCTAGCAATAGAGTTTACCCTACGCATACGCACAGTGCGTGTTTCGTTTTCTATTTAACTTACAACTACGAGTCGATCGTGCTAGGCTATAAAATGTTGCTGCGTTCAGAGGTTTTCACGAATATTCATAGATTTGGAGGCCTTTGATGAACCAACCATTTGTGGTATAATGAGTTTTTTCAAAACCATTTATTAAATTAGTTGAATTTTACATTGGTTATTCGATAAAACGCAATATTTATTTTTTCCATCCCTACTGCTTCGTTATTTGTTTTAGTGAGAGAGAGAGAGTGAGAGAGTGAGAGAGTGAGAGAGTGAGAGAGTGGCAGAGTGAGAAATTGAGAGAAGGATAGAGGGAGAGAGGGAGAGAGGGAGACAGGGAGAGAGGGAGAGAGAGAGGAGAGAGAGAGGAGAGAGAGAGGGAGAGAGGGAGAGAGGGAGACAGGGAGAGAGGGAGAGAGAGAGGAGAGAGAGAGGAGAGAGAGAGGGAGACAGGGAGAGAGGGAGAGAGAGAGGAGAGAGAGAGGAGAGAGAGAGAGAGAGAGAGTGAGAGAGTGAGATAGTGAGAGGGTGAGAGGGTGAGCGAGTGAGCGAGTGAGAGAGTGAGAGAGTGAGAGAGTGAGAGGGTGGGAGAGTGAGAAATTGAGAGAGGGATAGAGGGAGAGAGGGAGACAGGGAGAGAGGGAGAGAGAGAGGAGAGAGAGAGGAGAGAGAGAGGGAGAGAGGGAGAGAGGGAGAGAGGGGGAAAGAGAGAGGGAGAGAGGGAGAGAGTGAGAGAGGGAGAGGGTGAGAGAGGAAGAGAGTGAGAGAGCAAGAGAGTGAGAGAGGGAGTGAGGGAAAGAGGGAGAGAGGGAGAGAGGGAGAGAGGGAGAGAGGGAGAGAGTGAGAGAGAAAAAGAGTGAGAGAGGGAGTGAGGGAAAGAGGGAGAGAGGGAGAGAGGGAGACAGGGAGAGAGGCAGACTGGGAGAGAGGGAGAGAGGGAGAGAGGGAGAGAGGGAGAGAGTGAGAGAGTGAGAGAGTGAGAGAGTGAGAGAGTGAGAGAGTGAGAGAGTGAAAGATTGAAAGAGTGAGAGAGTGAAAGAGTGAGAGTGCGAGAGAGTGAGAGAGAGTGCAGGAGTTAGAGAGTGAGAGAGAGTGAGAGAATGACCTATTTTGGCCGCGGGACTCTGTGAAGCTATATGGCACTGGGCATGCTTCTGCTCATAGCCATCGTCACGCTTCGTTAAACAAGCATTGACAATGGCCGCACTCCACATGACTTATTGCGTCTCTTCCTTATGAATGATTGGTTTTTCCTCGACAGTCCATATTAGGGAGGCTAGTGCAGCGTACCCTTCTTTACATTGAGTGAGGCTAATCAGTATGTGTGAATATCATGTACACCTCCACCCACCTATTCTTGTTCCTGGACGCTAGTTTTGTGAATATTCCACTTATAAGACATATTTTGTAAGTCGTCATGCTTGATTACTATTATTATGCTGTGTAACTTGATAGCTATGGTCGACTACTAGTAACATCCTATGAATGAAAACCAACTTCACCATCGTATGGGGAGGTTTTGGCTTCTAAGATTTCAATAAATTTACAAGCTAATCACTTCTTTGGGTGAGTTTGTAGTTCTGAATGTTTCAGTTGTTTTCTGTTTTCGTGGATTGTTTTGTTAGTGATAATGAATAATTGTATTTGAGTAATAAATGCTGCACAGGAACTGTTCTTCATGATTAACAGTGCTGAATAACTGTTCCTACCCAATGGGTACTACTAGTATTATGAACGGCAGCCTTTTTCTTCAGGCACATGGCATTCCTGCTCCTACTACTTGGTCACGATTGGTTGTTCTTTGTCAGTAGCTACAGTGTAGAGAATATTCTGAAAGAGGTAAACATACATGCTCAGCATGCTTACGGTATGGAAACATTTATTTTGACACCAAACCCTCAGTAGAAGATCTTTCGAACATTCTAGCTTTGATATACAATGAAGTTGGTCTCAAAAGTTTTCCAACACAGTTTAGACAAAATGCTGATTGCAAAGCTTTAGTCAAGGTCACTTATTGACATTGTCTAGTCTGAGAGAAATGAGAACGCTTGTGTACCACTGATTTACCATGTGGAGATAACTAACTATGAGATGCCAAACAAACATTAACATATTTCAACCTCAAAGTAATTAACGATTAACGATCATGTAGATTGTACATTTGTACGATTGATAACTCCAGTAAGCGTTTCCAAAAAAAACATACAAAATTGGCTCTGCAAAAAATTTTAGGTTTCATGCAGAACTAAGCAAAAAATTGTAAATGTTTTTCAGTGTATCGATCAAAGTCAGCCAATCACAGTTTGCTGACTCACATTTGTAAGAGTTGTCTCATCATGTATAGCTCACATAATAAGCAAGAGCGCTTGAATATTGTTTAGCATTTGCAGCAGATACTTACAGGTGCTAATTTCTCCCTACAATAGGCCTTCAGGCACCCTTATTCATTAAACCTTTAAAATAAAATTTCAACAGATAATAGTTTTGTTTTATTTGAACATCACAATGGCTGAGGCTCTAGCAGATGTTGAGTGTGAATTTTGCTGCCGTAAAAATGACACCATCATCAACCCCAAAGTGCTACCATGCAGTCATATTCACTGTATGACCTGTTTGACCACCTACTATGAGAGCGAACACCTGCTGCTGTGTGGAAACAGTGGATGTGGGTGAGTCTTATTAACTGTTGATAAAATTTCAGATAATATAATAGTGTACATGGCCAGGGTTGTGATGCATTAAAACTGCATTGCATCATTGCAGCGCAATACACAGTAATTTTGTATTTTGTTACAACTTCTTACTCTGCAGTAGAAATTTACTGCTACTAGAACGACAGGACCTAGGATCTACTAAGATCTCATTGCTATACACTTATTGCCCTTAATACTCATTAAAAATGTCGTTATGCATGTACGTATTTACTGCATACTCTGCAAAAAGTGGTAAAAGTGGGATTGCAATTTTACCACATACTCCATGGCTGTGAATTGTTTACCAATGTTACTGCTCTGCTAATGCAACAGAGTAGATAAACAGGCAAATATTTACTGCAACCATAATGAATTTCACGGCTGGGCATCAGTGTGTAATTATCAACATGCAGTTAGGATGTTTTCTATTTCTCCTAAGACTGTGTGTAGCTAGTGGAACTGTGTGTAAACAAGAGCGTATAATTTTACAGCAGTATCAGCTATGATTGTTCTAAAATACACCAGGTTTTGTAGACAGCTGCTTAAAGACGAACTGTTTATATTTTGCAGCCCATGATGGATGTCCTTGAGAAGTAAGTGATCATAGTTAGTCACCTTTCAGAAAGACAGAAACTATTGTAATACTTTATTGTTTGTAGTTGCCTTTCCTTTAAAAATCTTTACTGGTTAGCAAACACATTCAAGACCATTTACTAGGGTTTGCACTGGACACTAACCACAGCCAGTTATTATTCTGCTGCTAGTTATTAGAAACCAGCACTCCCTGCATAGCTGTCAAAAAACAGCGGCAGACTTGGTTATATAAACACTTACTAAACCTTTATATAAACACTCATTAAACCTTCGTATAAACACTCACTAACCCTTTCATTCAAACACTGACATACCTCTAATCTTTTATGCAAACACCAACCAACCGGCTATACAAACATCTGATAATCATACGAGAACATAAGTCCTGCTCCAGGGCTACATCATAATCATGTAGCATGCTTGCATTTGTACTGAAGTTGGCCAACTCAGCGCTCAATATTTAACTCAAAAGGTGCTTTTGAGTTGCAGCCTACATTCATACTGCTTGTGGTTTACAACAAGATCTTTGCTGTTTAAACATTAAGACATCAGACTCTTAATCCAATCATGTAGTCGTTTCAACATTTTTAGCTACTTCAAGTTTAATTTTGATAATCAGACCTATTAACTCTACTCTTTGCAGGTGCAACTTCATAGATTGATCTACTCCTGACACCTAAACTTAGAAAGAGGTTCGCCTATCATAGAGTGACTGATAGAATGCACCAAATATCGCTGTATGACCCATGTAGCGGATAGCATATAACTTATGACTGATTCTCTGCAGCCAGGTGTTTGAGATACCACCAGAAAGTCTCCCATCCTATGACTTGGGTACAGACAAGACACTCTGTGATGTTTGTCTAAAGAAGAGCTCACCAAGACAAAAAGCTATCAGCTATTGTACTTACTGCTGTAAGAAGTTCTGCCCTGCTCATTTGGAGGTACTACTGTTTCCTTTTCAGATATTTATATGATAATATGAATATGATGTGAGCAGTATTATGTGTGAAGTTGTTAGTATATATTATTACTTTACATTGAGCTGATGTTGATAACCAAATGCTTCTTAGTGATATTCAGCTGCACAAAAGTACAATATGGAGATACTATAGAATTGCAATAAAAGGTTTTTTGCTCATCAGCAAAAAATTTATGCATGCTTAAATTATAGGCTGGACTATTTCTTTTCACAATCCAATGTTGTTTTTTAGAAAATTTATCCCTTTCATAGCCGTATGCCCATTCATGTGAATTCTATGGTCAACTGCCATATGCGCCTTTTGCGAATTTTCCAGCAATTGCGTAGTAATCTAAATTTATTATTTGCTGACAACATAACTAACAATTTTTAGAACTTGAACGGCATTGACAGTGTTGTCCAAAAATTTATCTATAAAATTGGCCTAAATTCAGGAAGGGGTTTGGGGTTTGGGGTTTGGGGTTTGGGGTTTGGGGCTGAAAATGTTAGGCTACCCTTTATGAATACTTGGTAGTTTGGGCCAGTTTGAGTTCCACAACGAGGTTGGGGCAGAGCTCTAAAGCTCTGGACCTTTTAAGGATCAACAACCCTCAAAGTATACGTAAATGCAATCAATTGTAAACCTCAAAATCTACATAAACATACTGTTTATGGTTCATTAGAGGCAAAACCTTTTCTTTATTCAAAGAACAATATAATATTCATGAAACTACATATTTCTTTAAGGGACATTGACAGAGCAAAAGCTATTACTTTTTTATTGCAATAGCTCTTGTACTGTCAATGTATCTATGACAGAAATCTTTCACAACTGATTCTGTATCTATTTCAACATCTTTATATATGTGTAATCCCATGACCAAACTCGAGGAAAGCGAGTGTTTGGGAGTTTTACGATAAATGCATATGTGCAAACAACTCCCGAAAATTATCTGTCAACGGCCGTAACCAAACACTTGTACCGAAATCCCATCAAAAAATTTAATCATTTCTGTGTGGTGTAGTTTAAGTATAACAATGATAGAAAACAAATATAAACCTTTTTAAATATGTTACAAAGTCTTTGAAAAGCTGAGACAATATCCTAAAACTTACCCATCTGATCGGATAATACATAACTAGACAGATTAATTAGGCCTAAAATCGCCATTGAAACCTGACAATCCATTTTTTAAACAAAATTAAGACTGGCCAACAAAACGCCGATAAAGCCATGCGACAGATAGTAGAACTATTAGGCCGTGCGCATTTCATGAAAAAAGGTGCACATTTCACCAGTCTATGGAATTGTCCAATTGTCGAAGGTTTCTGTAATTAACGTAGAAGTACTGAAAGGTAATCGTTTATTTTTTGCTGATTCTATTATTCGAATTATTCATTCGATTTTATAAGATCGAAGTCAATAGTGACCAGTGGTGTGCAATATGCTACTGTTATTATTTTTCTAAACATTTTGTTGATGATATTACGGCTGTGACCATTATCGCAGTACTGCCAAGCCGTTTTAATATCTGCAAAATAAAGTAATAGGCTTAAGTTTTCTCATAGATATACAGCTACTTCTACGACAACAAGCTACAACTGTTTATATTTTTTAATTCTGCATAATTTTTGAATATAAATTCAGAAATATAAATAAACTAGCTGTGCCACCTGGCGTTGCCCGTGTAATAGAAGAGTATCTGGACAGGAAATTGATTTGTATTTAACATATAACAACATTTGCCATTCTAACTTTCAAACTACATATCGTGAGAAAAGTTTTTTGTCTTATAAACAATGATAAGTAGGGAGAGTTTTGCTATTAGGGCCATTAGGCAGTTTAATAATGTGAGCGAACAGCTTCTCGTGACGTTATGCTATGACCTGCATCAAATGTAAAGCAGTTAAGTGTAGCTCTGATATAATAGTCTGGTGGCCACAGGGCATTTTTGTGTCGTTTCTTTGCCAAGGTGGCACGACAATGGGGTATAACGAATCTTAGGTTTAATGGATAGAATAAAACATCTCCTAACTTTTTACTATACCTACCGGAATTATTCTTGTCAAGCAGAGATTATTTGCCATTAAAAGATGGGTAGAAATACACAAATGAGATTTCCCTTGCGCCATGCGCAATTAGCCAAATCAACTAGGTAAACATAAATCTATGCATTTGTTTAATACGGGGCGTATTTGCTTTCACCGATAACATTTGTGCCCTTAGTCTGTTTCCACTGTTCCGTGTTAGAAACTGCCGTATACGTCGGTTAGTAGTAGCGCAAATTTAGTATCTTCCATTTAAATTGATTACCACAGCTAGCTATTATTGGTTACATAATTCATTATAATCAAGTTTTACATGCTAAGAAGTCAACAAAGTTTTACTAACGGAAAAAAGCGATAATCCAAAGTTTTTATGAGATGTAGAGCACCATCTGCAAACAGTCAGATCGCAGTGTTAGTCGTATGTAAATGCCACACTGAATGCTTGAGGAAGATTGCTAGTGAGTCGAAATAACAAAGAGCTTCTCAAGTTGCAAAGAATCTCAAACCCCTGAAAAAAATAAGGTGAGATGATAGCAAACTCATTTACTTAATATTTATGAATAATTAATCAAAGATTAAATGCATTGCTTTATTGAAAATCTTGTGTTTCCTTCACTGTGTACTGTAGTCAGTTGGATCAATGAGTGATAGGTGTTGATTATAATGAATCAAACTTCTCAGTCCAGATTTTACATATTGGTGACAAATTATACAATAAACTACTCTCTGTCGTAGGTATTGTTGCTGTGTCTTTAGACACTCATTGTTTCATACACTCAATAGCTTAACTCAATTTGTTTAATTTTTAGGCTAAGACGGTAGCACTACATAACATTATAAGCTACTTATATTATTGGGCTTCATAAATAGAATACCTAGATTGGGTATTTTTTTAATAAACCAGTAATACTGGACTATTTGTAATATAGCATGCCTCTGCTGATTTTTATTAAGACTTAGCTCGCCTATTTACAAAATTGGAGACTGTATTGCTCTTTGAAACGTCAAACTAATATCAACACAAAGTGTAGTACCTTTATGCAAATGTATGATGGTTATTTAACTGATGGTTTGGTTAGTTTTAAGTTACTATATTGTGTCATGCAGAACTTATCAGTACTGTATAATTATTGTGTTATTAAACTATATTGTATTGTATTATGATAGCTGTATTATGTTGTATTGAACTGATTTGAATTGTGTTATAGGATTGATATGTTGCATTATGTTGTGTGATATTATATATATTAATACATATTTTGTTGTATTTTAATCAATTGTATTATATTGTATTGTTATAGCGCTCACATCAATTATTACTTTACAGAAGTATGCGATGTATGAGTTAACTAATTATTGTTGTGGTTAAAGCTAAAGAGGGTACATCTATTACTTTTATGTAGGGTTATGCACATTGCGTACACGTTCAAGTCAGTGTTGTAGCTTTTCCTATTTTCAAGTTTTAAATTTATTGCTACATGCTTTGATAGATCGTTTTTTGGGTAGGTTATGATTGATAAATATTGCACCATAAATGTAAGTCAGCTCTTTAATGTCTATATGATCATTTTGTATTTTGAACTCATTGTCTTTAATGGATGCGATTCTTAACATTGTAGTCGGCCACCAGGGACTTGATATGACAAACATTTCTCGCCATCACCTTAGCCACTGATCTGCCAGAAACCCTATTCATACTCGTTACATTGATACCTGTACAACTACTGATTGACAGGCTATACTGTATACCTCATTGGGTACACTGGTTGTGCCGCAGACTAACTAACGAATCTAATGTAAACTTAATCTTTTAAATAAAATTATTATTATTAAAATTATTTCTTTTTTATTTAACTGACATCAATATGCGAAATTTCTGGCTTATCTTTAGATTTATTGTACTGGTAGCATGTTCAAACCATGCAGTATTTTGAAACCATGTATGGTTGAAATGTTGAATGCAACCAGTATGATGGAATGAGTGGTGCAGTATGTTCGATGACCACCAACTTTCTGGATGATTAATTAATATCATGTCTTTGTATGGGTATCTTAGTACTTATGATGACTAGTATGAAGACTATGAAGACTTATGAAAACTAGTATGATTATTATATAGCATGTTTACCAAAGTACATAGTCTGTTTATCATGATACATCAAAAACTGTTAATTGATTCTAGAAAGCATATTGCAAAGTATTTAATAAAACTATTACATAATTATAATCTTAAAGCTCATCATCACTGTCTAATTGATTACCATCCTTAATCTCGTCAGTCAATTCATTACTGCACTCTACACAACCGCATAGACTTGTGCAAACTCTTTTTGCATGAGCAACTGGTCCATTGGACAAGCTGTCTAGGAATAGCTCTTTGCTCATCAGGAAAGCATTGTCCAGAAATCTCATCATCGTCTTTACTCCAGACATGGTTTGTGGAATCTGGGGGCACCATTAATGGTTGAATTTTCACTGCTGTATTGCTGCTTAGTAATTGACCCTCATTAAATGCCGACAGAGAGAACCCTCTTGGTGGAAGGTTTTTTTCATAAGATGTCCTTGATGAGAACAACCTGTATCTGGCGTCGGCTTCACTTGTAGAATCAGACTTGCCATAAAGATGCAGTGTTGAACGTGTTAGTGCGTTGAACAACCTTTTATCTATTAGAATGTGGTAGTTGATTATATTGAATTATGTAATCCATGACAGCTGGCTTTGAAAATCGGAATAATTAGTAAATTAAAGTTTTCGATCATTACTCCAAACGCCGGCGGTCGCTCGATGAGACAAGAAACTGACTATAAACCTAATTGATATCGGGGTAATTTAATACCCCCGTACTACAACATGGCGTAAATGTTGGTCTACGTCTCTGATTAGCTGGTCCGACTGACTGCACACGGCGTAAAAAAAATTTATTTTTGTATAATTACTCACCATTTAATGGCAAATTACTCTTAGCTTATCAACTAAAATAGCGGTAGGAAACTAAATTAATAAGGAATAAATTAGAAAAATGTTAAAAGTGTCAAGCTACCATACTGCTCTGATCTGGCAAAACCCAATAATTGCCTAAACAAAAAGTTTTCAGTACAGCCTTTTGAAGTTTAAATTGGTGCCAACCTGGAAATATTGCACGTAACACTTCATATTTGGTACAAATATTTGAAAATATCATTGTTCACCTCCACTGAAAAATCACAGTTGTTTTTGCTCAGTAAAATGAATTTTGGGTCAGTTATTTGGTTTTGACAGAACATTGATGCTACTGGCTTCATGTGAGAGTGATCTGGCAAAACCCAACAATTGAAGTTGTTATTTTTTGCATGACTATCTTGTTTGTGGTTAGCATCCTGAAAGGCAGGCATAACCAAACAATTCAATGAATCGATTCCCCATTTTGCTAATTGAAGGGATTAAACTTGCTAATCCCATGAAATGTGACTTATTAGTCAAAATTTGATATATAGTGAATCAACCTGATAGAATTTGTGGGATTGTGTATATTTTATTAGCATGAATGGAAATGATAAAATATGTTGGACATTAAACTGGTTGATACCTTTCGTTTTGAAATTAAGAAAGTGAAAAACAACACAAACAACCCTTCGGCCAAAGATATTAATACTGAATAATTTCGGATGGATATCAAGATATTATTAAAATAAAAAGTGAATTATTCAAAACCAAAGCACAAATTGAACTCATTACTCAAGGTCTGTCTCCTGGTTGCAAGCCAGGCACACTGCCTCATCGTGAATTCTGATGTTCAGCCAGAATTGGCGGCGACTTTTTGGCATCATTGGCAGCAGGTTTTTGATGATGCTGTCCTTTTTGGAGGCAGGGATTCTGCAGTCTGCCTTGCGGCTGGGTCTGTCGAAAGGCAGTGTAGCTTTTTTCAAAAGAAAGTCAAGTTCGGTGAACTCAGTATCACTATCATAAAGTTTGTAAAAGACTGCTCTGCTACCACGGCGGAATGGGAGAACTCAAATATCTGCTAGCGAAATCCCAGCTTTTTGCACTTTGGTGGTTGATTTAAGGTTTTTGACCGATACGAAGTCCTGATAGCCCATCGGAATCACGTTTACCCTTTTGGCAGCGATGCACGATTTGAAATCCTCAAAATCTAGTATCTGCCCCATCTTTGTCTTGCGTTTCTCCACATCCGCGTGAATGCTGTCAGCAGACATAAACGTATGTCCTGCTTCTAGGAATTTTAATGTCACTGTCTCCGCACTGATATCTGACGAGTTCACTATATCAACAAGTGTTGTCAGCAGAAACCAATTCTTATCCTGTGCTGAACAGTTATCGGCAAAATAAACTACATGTTTGAAATCCCTGTTTGAAGCTAGAATTTTGCTTTATACTGTGGTAGAGCCCAACAATTACAATGGGCAGCATGCTGTCATCCAATCATAACCAAACAAGCCCAATTGTTGGGTTTTGCCAGATGAATACCATTGGTGATATTGAATTATTGGGTTATGCCATGCCAGAAAATCACACTTCTGGTAGGATTTGACATATAAAATTTTGTGACATGAATTTTCAACCAGAAAACAGGTCAAATCAAAAGAAAAGTCAATTTTGAAAAAAATGTCAAGTATTGGGTTTTGCCAGATCAGGGCAGCATAGACCCCATCTTCTGCCACCTGTTGACACGATAATGCCCTGTGGCCACCAGACTATAATGCCTTATACTGTTTGGCCAGCAACTTTGACTTTCATAGTCCAGTGGGCTAGATGTAAGACCTGTGAACGACTTGGTGCAAGATCGAATCCTCGTCGGTATGTAATATTTATTTAAAGATTTTAAGATCTATAGCCGGATTTCTGATGAACAAACACACGAACACACAGACTTTAAGAAATACAGATATTACAACTTCTTGATATTGGTTGCTATGATGTTTTGAAATGTAAACAAAATTGTTACATTTCATTGGTTTTCGTTTCTCAAACTTTAACACCATTTTTGTCAGAACTACGTTTTTGCACTGATGGTAAACATGCATTCAGTTTATTGACCGTTAAATCTGCTGTAATTAAGCTAGAATAAAATTTTTTTTCGCAAAATAAGTGAGCATTTTCTCTTTCTGCTAGTGTAGATAACTCTAAATTTCACAAACCCGACTTAACCATGGTTTCTGTGATCATGGCCCATCTTTTCATTTTGCTCGCGTTTTAAAAAACTTCCAGACACACGTGAATGCTAATGTTTGCTTTCTGTTACAGATCACTGTCAAAACCATTCTACATTCAACACAACCAGTTTTTAAACTGTGTATATTACACAGCAGCATATCATTTTACTTCTAATATTACACTTCTCCTATTGCAAGGGGAGATATAAACATATAATGTTTTCCTTTCATTATTGTTGTTAGTTGTACATAATAACTCCCAGTACATTACAGTTACCATTGTAGTTATCTTATTTCACTGCAGTGCCATTTGACTGCTAATATTGCATTTCTCAACCATCAGTACCCTTTCTTTTTTCCAATATCACTTTGGTCGTGGGCTGTATGACAGGGTAATTTCTAGTATTAGAAGATTATTTAGATAAGCCTGTCACATAGTGCTCCTCATCGATGTTTTGATTCACTTCAACGCAGAAAAAGATCACTCAGTCCACTGCATAGTGGCAGGCAAAACCAATGCTGGATTACTGAGCCGCTCTACCTCATTGCTAGTTGCGCTCCAGCACAACTAGCGCTAGAGCGCAACTGATTGGTAATTGGAAATTCCAAGTGAATTTGCTTAAACTGCAATTTTTAGTACTTAGCCGTCGAAAGTTACTAAAATGTTGGGACGGCTCAGTCGCCCAGCCATCCCCAAAAAGACCGGCCGGACTATCAGACAAGTTTTGGCACAGGTGGCAACAGGGAAAAATATGAAGTCAATATTTTTTGCAAATAAGTTTTCTTCATGATTATGTGACTAATATTTTGCATGATAATGTGTTTTTAATAATTTATTATTGATAATGTGATAAAACTATGTTTTACATTTTCTTTAAAAAGATTATTTATTAATTAATTTTCCCAAGCCAAAAGAGTTTCATCTCGGCAAAAAATTTGTTAAAAACATTTGTCCCAGCCGCTCACACCGTTTTAGCTCAAATAATATGAACAATCACTCTACGTCAGTAAACTCAAACTCTGTTTGGATCATATCTGGATATTTCTCTCCATATTTAATGCTAGGATAAGTAGCTGTTATTATGTTGTATACGTTGGTTAGTAGTGGCCATCACTCTGTTATTGTAAGTCCTTCTGGGTATGTCCATAATATACAATACAATTGATCAGTAGATGCTTGACTCATTCTGTCTTTACACACCATGTTTTACATCTGATGTTCCTACAACCTTTCAGATGGTTTTATGCTCTTCACATTTGGCTACTTGGGTATTAACAAAATTTTAAACCTTCATTAGTTATGGTAGCTTATTGAAAGTCGCTTGACAGTTATATGACATCCAATAAAAATAGCAGCAACAAAAATCAAATATGCTAAAAAACCCACCATGGTAGTGCCAGTAGTTATGAGAGGCCACCGTCGATAAACTGGGTTTTCTCAATGGTCCTAGTTTCATAAGATCGGTAGTTTTCTGCACTTCTGCATCACACTTGAAACCAGTCTGAGAAACCAAGTGCCACATATCAAGGCTCGTGTAGCAGATAATCATGTCTCTTATTCCCCATGCATGGCAATTTCAACATATAAAACAATTATAAGTTGGTTGTTTAGTTGCTTCTATGATTATATTTACAAAAAAATTAAAAGTCATTATCTAAAATAATAAATGGTTAAAACGCAATATAAAAACACCAAATATAAATTTTATTAGTCGGTCTTTTGAAGCTCGACGAAGAGCTTAAAATGGTTTTCTACAAAATGATCAGATACTGTTTTTTTTAAAATTATATACCACATTAAGAAGACATAAATTCTAGCAAATTTTAAAGTCAACTTTGAGAAACTAACCTGCTTTAAGATCATTTGCAAATACAACTAGACACCTAGACTCTAGACATCTGGTAATACTACCAATAGATTGTTTATTTGAACCTCTTCTTGATTTGCTGAAGTAACAACTCAATGCAACTTAAGGGGGCTATTAGGAAAAGCACCCCTTAAGATAGGATCATTGGAGTAATGTGTTATTACAGAAGTATGACTAGACAGTAAACTGCTATGATTAACAACCTCTTATTTTATTAGTTTTTCATTTGGCAGTTATATGAGAAGTTGCTCTGACATATATGTGACTAGCAGGTAACAAGTCATGTGATCATAGAGAATGATGTTTACTGTAAATAATATAAATGATTTAGTAACACATGTCATTCTAATTGTACTGTAAAATATAAATAGAGCTACATATAGCTACTTATTATAAAGATTAAAGAGCATTTGCTTTTTTAATATTGTTACTATTATTACTATTGTTACTATTATTACTATTAGTCCTATTATTACTATTATTAGTATTGTTACTATTATTACTATTGTTACTATTATTACTATTATTACTATTGTTACTATTATTACTAGTATTACTATTATTACTATTGCTACTATTGTTACTATTGTTTCTAATATTACTATTATTACTATTAATACTATTGTTACTATTGTTACTATTATTACTGTTATTCTTATTATATATTACCATTGTTATTATTATTACTATTATCCCTATTGTTACTACTAGAAATTCCACTGTCATACAGCCCACGACCAAAGTAATAATGGAAAAGAGAAAAGGTAGTGTTGGTTGTCGAAAAAGTAGTTATCAGCAGGAATTGACAGAGTATAATGTGAATGAGACTTGTTTGAGATGATATAAAATAAATTTGAGGGAGCACGACTCTAAAAAGGCGCAAAAGAAATAACAGAAATGTAACAGAAATAAATATTAATAAAATAAATAATTAACTATCTCAAACTTATGTTTTACCATAATAAAATAAATATTAATTCAAGCTGTAGACCTAAACTACTGTACGTAATTTAAATAACAACAGCAATAATGATATATGTTTATTATATCTCTTATTATATTGAAATGCAATATTAAAAGTAAATGGCAAGCTGCCGTGTAATATACAATTTGAAAGTTGTTTGTTGGTTAAAATAAATATTAATTCAAGCTGTAGACCTAAATTACTGTAAGTAATTAAACTAACAACAGCAATAATCAAATATGTTTCTTATATATCAGAAATGCAATGTTAAAAGTAAAATATATTGTAATATACAGTTTGAAAGTTGGTTGTGTTGAATGTAGAACGGTTTTGACAGCGATATGTAACAGAAATAAATATTATTAAAATAAATATTTAACTATCTCAAACTTATGTTTTACAATAATAAAATAAACATTAAATCAAGCCGTAGACCTAACCTGCTGTACGTAATTTAATTAACAACAGCAATAATGAAATATGTTTATAATAGCTCTGAAATGCAATATTACAAGTAAAATATATTGTAATATACAGTTTGAAAGTTGGTTGTGTTGAATGCAGAACAGTTTTGACAACAATATGTAACAGAAATAAATATTAATAAAATAAATATTTAACTATCTCAAACTTATGTTTTACAATAATAAAATAAATATTAATTCAAGCTGTAGACCTAACCTATTGTAAGTAATTTAACTAACAACAACAATGCCAACAATAAAGAAATATGTTTATTATATCTCTGAAATGCAATATTAAAAGTTAAATGGCAAACTGATGTGTAATATACAGTTTGAAAGTTGGTTGTGTTGTGATGAATGTAGAATGGTTTTGACAGCGATATGTAACAGAGAGCAAGCATTGGCATTTACGCGTCTGGAAGTTTCATGCAAGCTGGAGTGAAATAAAGAAATATTCTTGTCATAAAGAGGCGTTGTAGTAACACCCTACCTTGTAAATAAGATGTAAAGAAATCTGGCTGATGTTCTAGATAATTTGAAAAAACCTTCGGTAATTGGACAAAAACGTAGGCTGATAAACTGTGTACCACATTTTCGTACCTGTAAATCGGTCTACGCCACAAACAGTTCTACTATCTGTCGCACGGCTTTATTGGCGTTTCGTAGGTCAGTCGAAACTATTAATAAACCAAGCAATTCAAGCGTTTTGTGGCGATTTGTGGCTAGACTTTATCGTTCTATTCTCTGTCGCTCAGCGTTTCAATTTCTGGTCTTAGATTTTCAAACGTTTTGTCACGATTTTCGTCCTAATAAATCTGACTATTTATGTATAATCCGATCAGATGGGTTAGTTTTAGGAATTTGCGTCAACCTTTGAAAGGCTTGGTAACATATTTAAATAGGTTTATATGTGTTTTGTATCATTATTATACTTAAACGACTTTACTGAAAAATAGTTAAATTTGTTGATAGGATTTCGTTGCAAGGGTTTGGTGACGGCCGTTAACGGATAATTTTTCGGGAGTTGTGTGCACATGTGCATTTATCATAATTTTCCCAATCAATCGTTTCACTCTTGTTTGGTCGTGGGATTATTATTGTAAAAGTTTTTCTTCACAGTCGCGCGGTGGTAGTTGACTGGTTTTAGTCTGTGTTGAGTCCGGGTCTTAGCAAAAGGCCAAAGGGTCGAACATCTTCCTCAATTTCACTAAGAGAGGACCTTCCTCAATATGTGAGCTGTTCCTAAGATGGTCGTCTTCGGTATAGTCTCAAAAAACATGTTTACTCCTACCTCGGCCGGTTATGCTATATGCCTCATTGATATCGTTCCGAGTGCACAAATTTCTATTGGTATAACTTTGGTCTTTACCTTCTACAGTCTGTTTATCTCGAACTATTATTCCTATTGGCAATATTATTATTATTGCAACTATTATTCTGCCCTATGTTGACATAACCCTATATCTCCTCAATTTTTCAAAATTGAATTTTTCGTCTCAAACTCATTTTCCTTGCTCAATGTAAGTTGGGAGAAAAAATATCTCAAAATTTTCCACGAGAAAGCCATTTTTTACACTTCATAAACCCTATATCTCCCACTAATAAAATATAAACTGTGGACATAACCCTATATCAGCTAATACAGGGCTTTGTCTGCATAATATGCTATTCAATTGATGTCCAACCTGCAGACGAAGACAATCAACAACATTATGCCATCAATTGTTTGCAATTCTTGTCGCTAAAAGTTTGATTTGTTGTTAATGACTAGACTGTGAGGCTTCATGGATAGGATTTGCAGAATGGTAATATATTCTGGGTTCATGGAATCCTATCACACTGTCTGAAGTTGTGTGATATAAGTTTTGCTGGCAGACTAATTTCACCAGTGAGTGCTAGGCATCCAACAGCAAGAGTTCACAGATATATTCAACTTTGCAACTCACAGATATATTCAACTTTACAACTAAGTACTACTTTTAATTTATATTTTCTCATATCCAAATGAATGGAGAAGCCGGACCACTTTATATCGGAGCGCCAGCAGCAGCAGCAGGTATGCCTATTTCATCATGGCGATCCATCCGCCACAAGTAAATTTTGTGTGATAAGCTTGTTCCTATATTAATATGATATAGCATATTAATCTTGTCATATTTTAGTATATTTCAGTGACAATTATTAATTTATGGTTTATGTTTTAGGAAACCAAAATGATATTGGCACCACACCAAAGTGTAGGAGGACAGATGAGGCAAAGAGGCAGCATGATATTGAAGAAGGCTGTAAATGTTTACAACTTTGATGACTTCACAAAGTGTGTGGCAGCAGCCTCAGTTAAGGTTACAGTGCCTGAGGTTACTCAGTTTGTTAACTACAAGAGCCACCAATCGCAACCTAAGCTGCAAGCAGCTGGCCGTCCAATGCTCAGTGAAGTTAGTGTGATAAAGTTTGTAAGAGGAAGCAGAAACTTCTCTTACAAACTTAATCATGAACATGACACTCCATGGCTGGAATTCGACTTTCTAAAGTCACGGTATAAACCTTCGGCTGACCAAGGACTGATACAGTCAGCACATCGGGGAGTAAGCCAGCAGAAGAAGCAGGGACTGGTCAAGAACCTGGTTGAGAAACATATGCCACCGAGCCGTCACAGGTTTTGGAAAAGTTTGGTAGTCAGCAATGCTGTAGACTTGGTCACAGACTTTGAGTAGACCCATATAACTATATGTTAAGCAAGTGATCATTCAATTATTATATAGCATTACCGAGGTTTTATAATTGGTGTGGTATAATGATTATATTTGACTGATCTCCATATGTGTTACGCGATGTTTTTCTCTTCTAAACCACATATCAATAATTCAATAAATATTTGTTCAAACGTACATGCTAATATGTGGATTATTGCAGGTGATAAAATGCAGACAAAGGCCTATATCTCTAGGTAAAGGGTTTTATCTGCATAATTTTATTCAACAAAAGACAATATTAGCTCACTAAACCAATTATCCCATTGTTTATCTCACTGTGTAACTCGAATCAAAATTTCAATTGATAATTATATTTGAGATAACCATACAAACATTGTGAAAGAAAGTTTTTTTTATTATTTTCATATGGTAAGGCTAGACAACAAGCACTCTTAAATCATCTCTGCTGAACAATTTCACATTCCGGAGATATAGGGTTATGTCAGCACAGGGCAGTATTATTATTGTTACTATTATTGCTATTATTACTAGTATTACTATTAATACTATTATTATTACTATTACTATTATTAATATTATTACTATTATTATTGTTACTATTATTACTATTATAGTTACTACTGTTACTATTATTACCATTGTTATTATTATTACCATGATCACTAATGATACTATTATTGCTATTGTCCCTATTAATACTATTATTACTGTTATTACTCTTGTTACTATTATTACTATTGTCACTATTAATACTATTATTATTTTTACCACTTTTGTTACTATTTTTACACTTATCAATATTATTAATATTGTTAGTATTGTTACTATTCTTACTATTATTACGATCATTAGTAGTACTACTATCATTACTATTATTACTATTATCACTATTATCACTAATATTACTATTGTTACTATTATTACCATTGTTACTATTATTACTATTATTACTAGTATCACTATTATTACTATTGTTACTATTATTGCTATGGTCTCTATTAGTACTATTATTACTATTGTCCCTATTAATAGTATTATTACTGTTATCACTTTTGTTACTATTATCAGTATTTTTACTATTGTTAATATTATTGCTATTATAACTATTATTACTATTGTTGCTATTATTACTATTGTTACTACTATTACTACTGTCTGTATTAATACTATTATTACCGTTATCACTCTGGTTATTATTACTACTATTATCACTAATATGACTATTGTTATTATTATTACTATTATAACTATTATTACTAATGTTACCATTATCACTATTATTACTATTGTTACTATTATTACTATTGTTACTATTATTACTTTTGTCACTATTAATAGTATTATTACTGTTATCACTTTTGTTACTATTATTACTATTATCACCATTATTACTATTGTTACTATTGTTACTATTATTACTATTGTTACTATTATTACTATTATTACTATTGTTACTATTATTTATTATTGTTACTATTATTACTATTGTTACTATTGTTACTATCATTACTATCATCACTATTGTTACTGTTGTTACTATTTTCACTATTATTGCTATTGTTACTGTTATTACTATTGTTACTATTATTACTATTGTTACTATTGTTACAATTATTACTTTTGTTACTATTATTACTACCATCACTATTGTTACTATTATTATTGTTACTATTATTACTATTGTTACTATTATTGTTGTTACTATTATTGCTATTGTTACTATTGTTACTATTGTTACTGTTGTTACTATTGTTACTATTATTACTATTATTACCATTGTTCATATTATTGTTATTACTATTACAACCTTTGTTACAAAATAAGTTATAAACTAAACGGTACAAAGCTAAAGCTTTGTCACATAATAAAAATTAAATAAGTTATAATGTAATTAAACAACATGTCATTGTATAGAAGAAATATTTTAAATACGAATAAAATATAAATTTAATAAAAGGAAACTTGAAAAATGTAATCATATTTTAGTGTGGTTCTGTATTATGACTATTAAAAGTGTTTAACCTATTTTTGAGGCGTTAAATGCACATTTTCTATGCTCTTTCGGACATTGTAGTCGTTGTAATATACATGTATATACCAACATAATTATATGCTGACAATAGTACCAATATCCAAAATTCTTACCGTATTGCATATTCAACAACATTTTAAGAAGTTATTTACATAGTACATAACAATTTGTACTATACAACGTATATTTAGTCAGAATGATAGCAATCAAAAATGGCCTCATTAATTATTAGTGTAGCTTAGTAGTTGACCGAATTTCCTTCTCTCCTAGCAGAGCAACGATTAAATATCAGTACGTAGCAGTAAGAGGGCTGGAATATTACTACCCTTTGATCACTTTGACCCACATTCTCTCTGATTTAATCATTTTCAGAGGCTCCTTTTATACAGGCGGAATGAAAATAGCAGCTGTTAATTGGCTTCTGGTTGAGCATATTATTTCACATTTTGTAAAGGCTATTTGAGAATAGCAGCTATTACCCAACATAATGAAATTATTTGATGGTGTTAATAGTTCGCGCATTTGTGTGCAGTCAATTCCGCAAATTATTAAAATCCACGATTAATTAGTTTTTTTTAACAAAAGGGAGAATAACTACTACCTCAAATTAAAATCTAGCCACTAGGCAGAGTTACTAAACGTCGATGAGTTCCAAACTTGTTTTAAATCATCGCCGAGGCTTTGAGTTAAGACCATTGCCAATGCATGACATTTGTTTAAAAAAATATTCAAAGTTGTCACAAGTTTTTCGGAATTCAATCCGGCATCATCATTGAACAAATATCTACTGCAACTCTTCACAATGAAAACCTCAAAACTTACCACAATTTGTTAGTTCACCAGAGTTAGTTCACCAAATCGATGAAACTTCATGAAAACCTTTGAATGCAGCCAAAAAGTATAGCTTAGCATGATCAACATAAATTTCTCTGTTAAATAAAAATCCTAAGTACATGGTACATTATATGCACGTGAAGGTTTTACTCTAGTAATAGTTGCTCTCACAGACTAATTTGTTAGCGATTGTGTTTGTCCGAAAATAATTTAGTCCGCGAATATGCACAAAAAGACAATCTTCGCAAAATTTAACTCCGCAATTCATTTCATACTGTAGGGTAATTGGCTTCTTGTGAGCATTTAGCAAGCTATTTGCAAATTCTGACTAGGCATAATGTAACACCTCTGCTGTGATTGAGCAC
Organism: Watersipora subatra; assembly: GCF_963576615.1. NCBI lineage: Eukaryota > Metazoa > Bryozoa > Gymnolaemata > Cheilostomatida > Watersiporidae > Watersipora > Watersipora subatra. The sequence continues at coordinate 8,852,856 of NC_088715.1, read as the reverse complement.
ATCACCTCACTTTTTGAGGAAGCCCATAATGTTGGTGAAACTTGATCATTTTACTAAGTGTACAATTTAAAAAATTGTCCATATTTTTTATTTTGGTTCAACTCTTTTTGTTCTTCTGAATTTTACATTTCAAAAAAATCTTTTTAGCTATGTAAATTTATTAAAACCTTTTTTAAAAGGGCTCCGCTTACTGCTAGAAGTCCGCTCTTCTGAAAATTCTATGATTAAATAGAATCCGGCGGAGACATAGTTAACAGGACTGATTCTCATGAGTTTGATAGTTTCTGATGACCGCTTTGACATTGCTAGTGTGCAATAAAATAATGTGGACATGAAACACAGAAATTAAAAGTCACATAAAGTGAAAGGCATAAAATACAGAAATTTAAAAGTAAGCTCAAGCAATGAAATTTTTCCTTATGTAACATACTCAACCTTTTGTTGTAGCTCGGAGATGTACACATGGAAGCTTTCTTCTTCTCTGTATAGTCTCTTTGTAGGATTAGATAGCTGTTTCATTCTCACATCTTTTCTTCCCATCTGTGAACTTATAGATGGCCTTGTAATTGGAAATGGAGCTGCTTTTAACTTACTGTGTATTGTTTAAGAATGCTTTTCTCTTGGTATGAATTTTTTTTTAAAGTTGTGCTTTTATAGCTGGGTTTTAACTCACAGCCATTCTAGTTGCATGCTATATTCGGGTTTAGAATCAGCCATGTTGAGGCTGACAGCTTAAGATGTGCTCTGAATTAATGTAAACAAATACACTCCACATCACCACTATTACAATATATCAACTCAATCAATTATCTTACATGATGTCAGGTGGCTGAACTTCAGAGAGGAAAAATGGAAAGTGGTATTAGAAGACCGGGTCCTTTTTTATTTGAAGGCAACACTGCAGAAAACTAGAGAGTTTTTGAAGATGAATTTAATAGATACATTAAGGCTGGTTTTTCAGGGAACACTGAAAGATCTGAAGTAATGATCTTACTGAATCTAGCAGGGTCTGAGGCATTAGAGAAAGCAAGATAATTCACATATTTGCCTGAAAGAACTAATCCAGCTAATCCAGCAACTAATCCAGCTAATCCAGCAGGGGACAAATAGCCTGCTGAAACAAAGTATCAAGTAGACACTTTGAAATACAAGTTCAAAAAGTTATGCAATCCAATCGCCGATGCGACACTTGGAAGACACAAGTTCAACACACGTTTACAGAATTATAATGAGCCATTCAGTCAGTTCTACAGTGATCTGCAAAATAAAACACAACCATTGTACATATGGTGAACTGACAGACAAACTCTTAAATGATCGCATAGTTGCAGGAATCAATGACAATTCACTGCAAAAGCCACTCTTGAAGACATCAGATTTTACTTTAGCTTATATACCAGATGTGTCAAATGCATGAAGCAGCTGAGAGGGACTTAAATGCATTTTAGGCTAGCTCAACAAACACCTCAGTTGATGCTGCTTGCATTAGGCCAAGCGAATAAACAAGATGGGACCACCTATGTCATCTGCACCAAAGTTTGGAAAGTTTGCACCAAGTCATAAGAATGAAAGCTCATGTCCAGCCAAAGGCCAAATGTGCAAAGAAATGCAACAAGTTCAATCATTTTGTCATTGTATGCATATCATAAGCCAGCAAAGTCATTGAAGTAGAGATCGACAGTCTAACAGGGGATTATAGTTTTCTTATCGAAACTGTTGATTGTGGCACAAGAGTGCACACGAGAAGGTTATTGTGTGCATATCTGAGAAGGAGACCAAAATTATATCGCTAAAAGTTGACACTGGTGCTAAAATAAATGTCATATCTGAAGAGACAATAATGAGGTATGCTGCTCCAAATGACATTAACAAGACAACAAGCATACAGTTGGTAGAATTTGGCGGTAGTAAAATTAGGTCAGTAGGTTCTTTAGATTTAGTTCTACTAAAAGGCTGTAAGTATTATACTGTCTGTTTTCAAGTAGACAGCAAATGTGATAAGACATTGTTAGGCTTTAGTGATAGTGTTAGATTAGGATATGTGTCATTGTCCGAGGATGTTTATGAATTAACTGACAACAAGAGGATTCCGAGTCTAATGAATCCCAGTAGTATAATAGAACAGTACAGTAGTCTGTTTTACGCCAATATGGGAACACTACCGGTGAAACATAGGTTTACTGTTGACAGAGACGTTGAACAAGTAATAAGACCAGTTCGGTCTGTGCCAATAGCATTGAAGCAAAGCTCAAAGAAACCTTAGACAATATGGTTGAAACACAAGATTTTGACCAGTAACTGAACCTACAGACTGGGCGTCAGCACTGGCAGTGACAACAAAAACACAGATGATCTTAGGATATGTATTAATCCTGTAAACTTAAACAGGGCAATCAAACCTCCACACCGCCCACTCAAGACAATTGAACACATAGAATCACAGATTCCTGGATTAAATTACTTTACTGTAGTAGATGCCAGAGAGACATTCTACCACATACCGCTTGAAAAGAAGTTGTCATATCTAACCACATTTGGCACTCCAATTGGCATGTTCAGATATCTCAGAATGCCTATGGGCATCTGTAGTGGCAGTGAAGTTTATCAGCAAGTCATAGAGCTACGATTAGATGGCTACTCATGTCATGTCATTTTGGATGATACACTCATAGCACTCACAACTGAGTCGGAGCATGATGTAAACTTCCACAGCGTACTGAGAAGGCTACAAGAGCTTGATCTCAGGCTTTTGGCTTGTGAATGTGTTTATAAGAAATCTGAAGTGTTGTGCATAGGCTATATTCTTACAAACAATGGCCTTAGACAAGACCTTGCAAAAGTTTAAGCAATCACAGACATGAAGGACCCAGTGGAAAAAAACTGAGCTTCTTTGATTTCTTGGGTATGACTAAAAACCTAAAAAAGTTCATAGCAGGTCTTAGTGAGATTGCACCCGCTCTGGACCGGGTATGGGTATTGAAAGATTCCTCTGACAGGGTATAGAAAAACTCGCAGATCAAGGCCTAGCAGGCTGTCAAAGAAAAGATAGCTAAAATCACCGATTAAATGTAACTTGACGTGATGAAACCAGTTACACTCACATGTGATGCTTCAAAGTTGGGGATTGCAGCAGGATCTTTTAAAAATGGCAAAGTGGTGGGCTTTGCTAGCAGGACAATGACAGACACAAAAAACGCTACAGACCAATTTAAAAGGAAATGTTAGCAGTAATGTAGTATTTTTTTGCTCCAGGTTTCGTGATTACATCCTGGGAAACAAAAACGTGATGGTAGAAACTGACCATCAACCATTGGTCTCAATAGCTAAGAAGCCTTTGAGCGCAAACCCAACTTGACTTCAGGGAATGTTGTTACAGTTTCGTCCATGCAAACTGTGGTGGAAGTACAAAAAAGGACAAGGATCTTGTCATTGCTGACACTCTGTCAGGGGACTATCTAAGTGAGACAGAAGTGTCTGAGATAGAGTTTCATGATGGCATGGTTTTATCTTCTGTATCTATAACCGAAATACGAATGGAAGGACTGTAGCACATATCATCGAGTGATACTTTAATCAGCAAACTCATAGAACTGTGCCATATGGGGTGGCCAAGGAATAATTCTTCTCTGGTGGCAGAACTAAAATGTTGCATTTCATTCAGAGATGAAATTTGATCACAGAACAGTGTTTTGTACAGAGGTCAGCGTATCATAGTTCTAAAGATACTAAGACAACAGTACATAAGTATTATGCACCTTGGTCACATTGGAATCGAAGGAATTAGGAGACTAGCCAGATGTATAATGTACTGGCCCAACATGAACACAGACATTAAACGACACATTGGAAATTGTGAGATATGTCAGCAAATATGAATTCACCAGCTTAAAGTGCCTGTGAAAAACTACCCTACATCAGCTAGACTATTTGCAGTGGTGGCAACAGACCTCTTTGAGCATACCAACAAGACTAACCTTCTTAACACAGACCCGTTCTCAGGCTAGATAAAGTTGGACCTTTTTACAACAACCAAGGCAAAGATGGTCATTGAAAAGTTCAAAGCTCACTTTGCTCGGCTTGGGATTTCTGTCCAACTTATATCTGACAGTGGCCCACAGTTTTCACGCCAAAAGTTTAGGTTTTCTACCCAAGCCTCGGATATTCAGCATACGACAAGTGCACCAAAGCATGCAGCATCAAAATGGTGTTGCTAAAAAGAGAGTTCAAAATGCTAAGAGATTGATTCAGAAAAAAGAAAATGAGGATGGAGATATATATCTGGCTATGCTAAATTTATGAAACACACCAATACAAGAGTTCAGCTCTTCAGCTCAGTGAAACCTAAATAGACGACCAAGGACATTCATTTTTGCAGCTGAGTTTTTGCTTATATATCAGTCTTTAGACGGTGAACAAGTTCAGCACAAACTATCGGAATCTTGCTGCAAGACTGCAATACTAGCATCTCAGCACATCAAACCTTTCAGTTTACTGAAACCAGGAGATTTAGTGGGTATGGAAGTTAACAAAGGTTATTGAAAGCTAGCTAAAGTCAACTGCTCTGGAACAACAAACTCTTTTTATGAGGTCGAGGATGCACAAGGCAATGCGTACCGCTGAACTAGACAGCACTTCTTAAGATTGCCACCTTCAAAAGAGAGTAATGAAAACACTAACAACGAAAGCTCATCAGTCAACCTTACTAACCAGTCGGCAGCAACTACATATGGTGAACTTGGTCAACACCTACTTCCCTTCCAACCGCTTCTGTTGAAGAATATTACATGACACGTTCTGGTCGTACTGTTTGTAATCCTGCAGAAAAACCGGATAGCCCTATGTTTAATAATTACTAAAAGGAGAGGATGTGACATTATACAAATACTGTTAACCGGCAATAGAGTTGCTTAAAACTTACTTCGTGTTGTTTAATAGTTGTTTTTTCTTGGTATGTATTTTTTGGGAGGTATGTTTTTGTAGCTGGGTTTTAGCTCACAGCTGTTTGAATTGCATGCTCTGTTTGGGTTAGTCAGCCATGTTGAGACTGACCATTTAACATGTGCTCTGAATTAATGTGAATAAATACACATATACCGCCACTATCACAGTATATCATGTCAAATAATAATCTTACACCATGTTCATGCAGTATTCTGATTTGTTAAAACGGGATGAGTATACAAATAAGTATTATATATTATGGTAGATACAGTGAATTGTAGTTTTGCTGTCAAATTAGCATCTGACATCCTTTGGGCAGTCTGGTGTGTTGTGTCTAGGATAAGCTGGTAATAAACTTTTATTTCTTCATGCATTGTTGTGATCAAAGGACAGAGTAGCTCATATGCTCATGTACACAATTTTTGCAGCGCTGATATCTGAAGTACTGCATCTCATGTTTAGTAGACAGTCTGTATCAGGTTACAGCTAACGAGCAGCATGGTGTATCAGCATTTATTGCCATAATTAATAAGTTGTTTGTGGGATGAAGGTTTAAATTCATGACTTTGTTTAGGATGCAGTAAATCCGTTATTTTGCCTGGTCTGGAGGGATACAAATAGCCCAGCATATGGAGCCTTATAGTGCCCGGGTTTGCAATCTACTGTTCTCACCAGTGTAAAGGAATTTGCCGGCCTTTACTTAGCACAATCTAGACTATTTCATAAATAAATAAATTGCGTGTGGTTTCGTTCAATTTTTTTATTAGAGAAAGAAAGTCCACTAGCCGAGGAGCGTACGGTCATTTTCTCTGCTCAACTAAGTGTTATGAAATTACATTTTGGCGAGTCCAATGATACTAATTTTTATAGCTTATGTTCCTAGAATTATTTTTTTTGTATTGTGTGATTTTTCTTTTGTGATCAGATGGCTAGCTTTACTTTTAAATGAGATAGCTTTTTGTTTTGCGTTTAACTCACTCTCTTTTTGATGATCATTCAGTCAATTCGGACGTGTTTTAAGAAGAGTGTGTTAGAGGTAAATAGAATTCCATCGGAATTGTTAATTTTCCTTGTCGTATTTGTAATTGTAATTGTAAATTGTATTGTATTGTATCGTTGTATTGTATGTTTTGAATCTGGGTTGATTCTACAACTTGTTGTACAACCCAGATAGTATTCATTTGTAATAAAGTAAATACTCACTAGACAAAGGACCCGAGTTTTTGATTTGGAATGATATTTATTTGAGATATACAACCAATTCCATTTCATTGGGGGCTTGTCCGGGATATTTAAATTTAGAGTTGGGATTTAAGATTCTTAACTTTGAGTTTATTTGTCTAGTGAATTTGTCAGTCTGTGTTAGCAGTAGCTAATTGCAATTATGTCAAACCACGATGACTCTGTTGAGGCTGGGTATATTGATGGAGATGACATATTTTATGACAGTAGGGAAGACACTTTCCAATCTACCACTGTAGGTTTACCTACTATACCTTCATTTATTCCACAGAGAACTATTCCTCCTACACCTAGGCCTAGATCTACCGTAGTAGTTGGGTCATCTTATCCTTCTTTCACCCCCAGAGAAACGTTATCTGCTGAGACTGTGATAGATGATGCCTATAATAGGTGCTTTCCCAGCTCAGAGCCACAGATAGGCCTAAACATTTCTCCGGTGCCCACTGCTAGGTCAAAATTAGTGAGGATAAATCAATATCCTGATTCTTTAGGGAAGAGATTGAGTAGGCCTAACCAAACTGTAAATAAGTTTGAAACGACTCCTTGTGTTTCCGACGCCTACGCAAGTACAGGGCTGCCTGTGTTACATAAACCCAGTGCTGCTGAGTCGGCTCCAAAGCCGTTGCATTCTTCAACCTCAGCTCAAATTAATAGTAATACCGAAGATATGTTGCGGACTTTGGTCAACGAGTTCACCCACGCTATAGAGGAAAGGTCAACTTCAAATGTAGTCAAATCAACATTGAAAACCCCTCGCTTTGATGGTACAGGAGATGTACATCTGTTTATACAACAGTTTAATGATGTATGCGCATTGAGTGGTTGGGAGGAAAGGGTGGCTTTAGCACAGCTGAGAGGTGCTCTCGATAAAGGAGCAAAAGAAGCCGGCAGAGCTGATAGTGTTAAAGAGGTGTTTCGACGGTTGTTATACATGTTTGGTCTTTTACCAGAGGAAGCACGTGAGAAACTTCATCAAACCCGACGTGAGCCTGGTGAAAGCTATATGAACTTGGGAAACCGGGTAGGAAGACTGGCTCGTCTTAGTTATGGGGGTCTTGGTTCAGAGGTGGAAAGTACTCTTGCTGTGGAAGCGTTTGATCGAGCGCTAGACGACCCAGCATTAAGGCAATATATATCCCTAGCCAAAGTCAATACATTGGATGGAGCTGTTAAAGCTGCAGAGCGCTATGTAATGCTTGCACAAGTACCTCCTAAACCTGCTCCACGACTGGAGCGAAGTGCTAGAGTGGCTGTAGTGGACTCCACACCTGACGAAACTTCAAGATTCAAAGCCGGTTGCCCGAAACTCGACAAATTTGAAACACTGTTAGCTTCATTCTCCCAGAAGTTGGATGCACAGACTAAGCAAATTGAGGAACAGTCACGTCGTCTTGCTCTCTACGAGCAAGGTAACCGACGTCAGACTGACAATTTGTTGAGGCCTAATTCTTCTTCAAATCGTGTTAATGCAGAAAAGAATAGTCGGGCCTGTTACCAGTGTGGCAGTACATCGCATTTTAAGCGAGAGTGTCCACAATTAACCAGTGCTAAATCTAAAAATTCTAGCAATTCGGAAAACTAAGTAGGTCTGCACAGAACACTGCGGAGGCTGGTGGTAGACCGGAATCATATTTCCGCATAAACAGTGGTGGGGAGGAAACAGTAGTTAACATTGATAGCCGAGACGTGGTAAAAGAGCCAGTTGAGGTGCCTGATCACCTACTCACCAACAGGTTACCTGCGTCAACGTACGGTTCTTCAGTTACGACTACTTCGAACCAAACCACTGCTTGCACAATATCGGAAAACTTTTCCGTGAACATGGCATCATGCACACCTGCGTTATATTTGCCTGGAAGAGTTGGGCGTATAGCAGTTCGCTATCTATTGGATAGCGGATGTACCCTCAACATTCTCTCCAAAAGAATATTTAATAAACTTCCTCAGGTTACTAAGAAGAGTATGAAGCCTTTTCATTGCAATACTGGAACCTTGGCAGATGGGTCAGGGTTGCCAATTGAGGGTCAGGTAGAGTTGGATAGTAGACTTAGATCAGAAATGATCAATGTGTCTTGGGTAGTAGCCAACATTGAACCTGACGCCATTTTAGGTATGCCTTTTCTGCTAGGTAATAATTGTCAACTTTTCTGTAGTAATTTCACATTAGTAATGAATGGTAAAACTCTACGATGTTCTGACCGCCATGGAGTGGACTACACTAGCTCTGTGCAGGTAGTGTCTGACGTAGATGTTCCTCCGCAATCTGAAAAACTGTTGGATTGCCAATTATCAAGAGTTATCAATTCTTCTGTTGGAATGGTAGAAATGAGTAGAGCGACAGTTTCCAGAGGTTTAGCTTTGGCTTCTTGTGTTGTAGCATGCACCAAGGGAGATAGGTTTGTGGTCAGATGTTTGAATCCACAAAATAAGACGGTATTCATTCCGTCTGGGTCAATTATTGGTCAATGTTTTAGTGTGGAAAGTGACCAGCTTGTCGAAACGCCAGTCGAGTGTGACACAGGTCAGAATTCAAAGCAAGGGGAATTGCTATCTGATAAACCTGTACCAGAACACTTGGAAAATTTATACAGAGAAGCCAGTAGCATTTGTACACTGACATCACAACAGAAAGTGATTGCCGGCCTACTAGACCGGTTTGGAGATGTTTTCTCTGCCGGAGATCACGATATGGGGTGCACAACTCTGGTTCAACATTCGATTCCTATCGAACCGGGAACTAGACCCATTAAACAGGCACCTCGTCGTCTAGGGGCGGAGAAAGAGGTGGAGGTCGATAAGCAGGTTAAGAAGTTGATCGAGCAAGATCTTATTGAACCAGCACAGGGGGCGTGGAGTTCTCCGGTGGTGCTGGTTAAAAAGAAAGACGGAAGCTGGAGATTTTGTATCGATTATCGACGACTTAATGCCGTCACGGTACATGATGCTTACCCACTTCCCAGAATCGACGAAAGTTTAGAAGCTTTAGCTGATAGTCAATATTTTTCTACTCTTGATTTAATGAGTGGATATTGGCAGGTTCCTTTAGATGAAGACGCGAAGAACAAATCTGCTTTTTGTACTCGGGGAGGGTTATGGCGATGGAAAGTCTTACCATTTGGTTTGACCGCCGCCCCGGCCACTTTCCAACGTACGATGGAGCGGGTTCTCCACGGTCTTCATTGGAAGTCAGTGTTACTCTATCTAGACGATATCATTGTCATTGGTAAAACCTTTGAGCAACAATGTTTGCATCTAGAAGAGGTCCTATCACGTCTTCGCGCTGCCGGGTTAAAGCTCAAACCATCGAAATGTCACATTTTTCAACAAAAAGTGAAATATTTGGGTCATGTGGTTAGTGATGCAGGAGTGTCTACCGACCCGGATAAGATAGCCGCTGTGCAGGAGTGGCCAGTTCCAGAGAACTTGACAGAGCTGCAATCATTCCTCGGGTTCGTGGGGTACTATCGTCGTTTTGTCGACAACTTTGCATGTAAAGCCCGCCCTTTAACTAAATTAACTGGGAAAAATACACGTTTCCAGTGGTCAGAGGAATGCCAAAAAGCGTTTGATTTTCTTCGACAATCTTTGATGACCGCACCTGTCCTGTCTTATCCTAATCCTCAGTTGGAGTATATCTTAGACACGGATGCCTCTCTAAATGGTGTGGGCGCAGTGTTATCCCAAATTCAAAAGGGTGAGGAAAAAGTGATATCGTATTACAGCAAAGCTCTTTCATCGGCAGAACGCAATTACTGTGTCACACGTCGTGAGCTCCTAGCTATTGTGAAGGCGGTAATCCATTTCAGACCTTATCTATACGGTCGAAGATTTAGAATTCGCACCGATCATGCTTCTCTGCTCTGGCTGTGCCGGAAGACAACTCCTTCAGCACAAGTGGCTAGATGGCTAGAAATTCTAAGTGAATTCAATTTTGGTATAGAGCATAGGCCCGGCGGAGTCCACAGTAATGCAGATGGCCTGTCACGCCGCCCATGCCGCGACTGTTCACAGTGTGACAGAATGGATCGCACTGGTGGGGGCCCTAGTTTACCTGATATTCGTAAAGAACTCTCAGACATGAGAACCCAGGAAGATACGGTTGTCACCGATATTATTGGCGAGCAACTGTATGGTGCTTCTGACTTTGTTAGTCACTATGATAATCCCTCTAATGAGTGCCATAGTGTCTTGCAGGAAAAAGCCAGAGATGGTTCTCTTGTGTGTCCAGTTAATGGAGACAATCTGCAAGACAGCGGGGAAGAACAAGGATCTCTACCGCTACCAACGCCTGATTCTACCGAAACCAACCTTGTACTGAGTGGCGCTCAGAAGGAACAAGGAGAAGTTTCAACGGTATATAAGGCTGTTGATGACCAGGTAGCTATTGATGCATCTATCGTCAATTTGGGAAGTTGGGAACTACGAAAACTCAATTCAATGATGTCATTAATGAGAATTCGAGACGATGGTGTCCTGGTTGTTCGAATTCTCAATGGCCAAAGAACTAAAGAGGTCATTGTCTGTCCTAAGACATTGCGAAAGGATTTAATATGGTCCACCCATACCCTCTCTCATTCCGGTCGGACAAGGACCTTAAAAAGGTTGAGGCTAACCTGGTATTGGCCGGGCATGACCGCTGATGTACGTAGGCTGTTACGTACTTGTGAAATTTGTCAACGTGCTAAGTCCGGGGGCCTTCTTCCCTCTTCCAGGGCTGGGCCACTCTGGGTTGGTCGACCATGGCAAAAAGTTGCTATTGATTTAGTGGGACCGTTGCCAGAAACCTTGAGAGGAAATAAGTGGGTCTTAGTTCTTACCGATCACTTTACTCGGTGGCAAGATGCGTTGCCTCTTTCGGATGCAACCGCACCCGTTGTTGCCGAAGCTTTAGATAGTCGAGTTTTTTGTTATTTTGGTCTCCCTGAAGAACTTCATAGCGATCGTGGTTCGCAGTTTGAAGGTGAACTTATGACCGAACTATGTCGTTTTTGGCGAATAACTAAAACACGTACTACACCGTACCACCCTCAGTCTAATGGAGTGGTGGAACGAGGTAATCGAACTCTTGGTGACTCACTTCGATCCATGCTCCTCAGTTCCGGACAAGAACAGAATAACTGGGATTGTTTGCTACCTCAAATTATGCGAGCTCTGCGAGCTACTCCGCATTCAAAAACTGAGGAAACTAGCAACTTTCTCATGTTTGGACGGGAATGTCGCCTGCCAGATCAGTTGATTGGTGGTACGTATTCATGTGAGCTGAACACAAGGCTAGAGTATGCCCAAAGACTAAAGGAGCGTCTAGAGTCAGCTCATGATCTGTTGAGGTCCCAACAGAGTTTACTCATGAGATGGCCTGACTCTGACGAGGAACCCTTATTTAAACCCGGCGAGTTGGTTTTGGTACAACGCAAGCGAAAGATAAAAGGAGTTAACCCTAAGCTTCTGCCAAAGTTCGAGGGTCCTTTTTTTATTCGCAAGTCATTTAATAATGGCACCTATAAAATAGACGGCCGAGGAGTAGTCAACGAATGTCGATTGAAATTATTTGTTCCTTGTGCTGACGCGGACGGTCGACAAACTCCTCATTTAGGACAAACCACCCATCAGTCTATTCTAGAGTACACAGATGAACCTGACAACAGGTCTGTTCACTCAGACTTGGCTGGTGATCCTGTTGTTCCAGAACCTGTGTTGCCTACGGGAAGGTTAGGAAGGACTCGACGCCGACCGAGGCATTTATTTGATTACACATTGTATTAGTTTTGAGTAGCGGTGCAAAACTAAACTAAGTAGATTGACTTCTTTGGTAGTGTCAGTTGTGACAATTATGAGCATGTAGATCTAATTCTCTTTTCATATGTAATTGTTAACATAGACTGTTTGGTTTATTTCCCTATGCACGAGGTGAAGGACTTTCTGTCTATCATTGCACACACCAGCATGCTGCACCTACAACTACTTATGGCACCAGCAACTCTTCCTTGCTTCCAATTCTGAAGTTGGTTACGTCTCTTACTACAGATGGCGGAATCGGTCCCACTCCAAATTGAAGTAGACGTAGAGGAGGAACAGATTGTGCTGGATAATAATGAAGACGAAAATTTAACGGTATCACCGGAACCTGAAGAACCGGTGGTCAATGTAGAGGAGCCCGAAACTCAGCTTACGACCACGGGCCCCGTCAGAAAGCGACTGCGCACTGTAAAGTTTGTCGATGAACAAACATCCGTGGAAGTCAAGAATGCCCGCCTTCACCCTAATGGATGCAAACTGTGTTCGTTTACCATATCTATCCCTGACAAACTTACGGAGCATATCCGCACCCACTTCACAAGGTTTTTCTGCTCCTGTGGTGTGTCGGAAAATATCAAATCGTTGATCGGCATGCATATTCAACAGCAGAAGAGGAACTTGGCCGCCGATCACCAGGACATAACGAGTTGTTATGAAGTGGGCCGAACGCTTTTCCAGAATTTCCTACAGTTTGTGGGGTTACCAGATTCTACAGCGTTTGGAGAACTGGTGCACAGGAAGGATGGTGCTCGCAGCATCAAAGTGGAAACAGTAACTGCCCCAGCCACCACTTCTAATGATGCGTCATCCCTCAGTGTGACTTTCAACAAACGGAATCGGGATGTTCGGCTACTTATGAATGAAGAGGAGTCGACTGCTGCCGCAGCAAGCATTCGTGCTGGTCGGGAACAAAAGCAACAACAATCCCATAAACCATCCTCGGCATGTGTTGCTGCCCTCCGACCTGCCCTGAAACGAACAATGAGCGGTAGTGTTGTTAGACCCTCGACTCCTTTCACAGCGGTTCCCCGACCAACTGCGCTAAATACGGCTACTACCAATGTACACTGCAATGCTGAAGTTTTGGTACTTCGAGAGGAGTTAAAGAGGGTTACTGCAGAACGTGATCGCCTCCGCGAAGAGAACATTGCTCTGCGAGTGGAAAACCAAGGCGCTCGACAGACGATTGGAACTGTACAAGAGCACCTTTCCCAAATCCAGCAAATTGGGAGACACCTGGGAATGGCTAGAGATTTGATTCACAAATTTATAGGGAATTAAAGTTGTACGAGTTTCCAATGTTGAATTGGGGTAAAACTTAACAACTTCTCCTATTAATAAGTTTCGACGAATTGTCGAAGAACAAACTTATATGTAATTTCTTTTTGTTGGCAATCGATGCTAAGATCATGTTGATACTGTGTCGCATCTAGGGGCGGAGAATGTTATGAAATTACATTTTGGCGAGTCCAATGATACTAATTTTTATAGCTTATGTTCCTAGAATTATTTTTTTTGTATTGTGTGATTTTTCTTTTGTGATCAGATGGCTAGCTTTACTTTTAAATGAGATAGCTTTTTGTTTTGCGTTTAACTCACTCTCTTTTTGATGATCATTCAGTCAATTCGGACGTGTTTTAAGAAGAGTGTGTTAGAGGTAAATAGAATTCCATCGGAATTGTTAATTTTCCTTGTCGTATTTGTAATTGTAATTGTAAATTGTATTGTATTGTATCGTTGTATTGTATGTTTTGAATCTGGGTTGATTCTACAACTTGTTGTACAACCCAGATAGTATTCATTTGTAATAAAGTAAATACTCACTAGACAAAGGACCCGAGTTTTTGATTTGGAATGATATTTATTTGAGATATACAACCAATTCCATTTCATAAGTGAGCGCGCTCCTTTATATATAATAATATCACCCGTTCCGGCTAACGACAAGCGGTAAGAATACCGGCTAATAAGGTGAATAAACCGGATCGCTAGTGCGTTGGTATGGCAACAATTTAGGTGACGATAAGTGATAGCACAACGAGTAAAAGAACGATATAATGAAAAAGGACATACAATAAAATAAGACAACATGAGTGACGACAAGTGACATTACAACGAGTAAAAAACAATAAAACAAAAAGGACAACACATACAATGAAATCAGAAATGTAACGTCATGGGCCAGTGTCGACCACATTTTCATGCTCATAGAGCTTGTCTAAATAAAGAACCATTATTCGCCAGACACCTTGCTTGCAACAATTACAGCTGCGCATCATAGCTATTACTCATTCGGTATAAGACAACTTGTACGCAGAACCAATTTGCAAGTGGCTAGTCAGCGTTGACTTCCACAGCAATTATTAGCTCAATCAAGCGTAGCTCCCCGTTCTAATAAAAACATTCGCTTTTCGCGTCAAGCCTACGGTTTGTGCATTTTCTAATGCGCTTCGCTTTAACGCAGCCTATAATCGTAAGCAAGTTTAGCGAAGTACAGAAGCGTGCACGTAACTCAATTAATTATTTACTAATGCGCTAAAGCTAAATATCCGCTAAGTTGCCCGGATCACCACAAGCCCGTTCGGAATATAGCTGGTAAAATCTTAGAACTATTACACATTAGTAGGCAGATATTTAAGCTCTTGTTATACTTTGATAAATTAAACAGGACTGAAAGTTCACAGTGTAAATAGGCTTATTTTTATGCTCTCCAATAATTTTCCCGCTACGGTAATCAACAATAATCTTATTTAATCGCTTACACACTGCGATGGAAATAGACAACGCTTCCATCGATTTTAAAATATGTACGACGTTTTTTCCACACCAAAGAAAACCGTAATTCAAAAAAGCTAGTTATTTTGTTTCATTTACATTAAGATTTATTTATCATTTCAGTATTATATGTCGTAATGGAGTGTTGATATCACTAATAATTCATCAACATTCATACCTCATATACGGAATCCACCTATATTACTCACAAAGCCCAACTCTCCATACTAACCAACTATATCTACTCCAAAAGAGAGCTCTCTGACTCATCTGTCTCAAACCCAACCTGCAAGTGAAATCTAAAACTCTATCAACACATTTAATTATAAACAAGACAGCCATACTACCTCTGCCAGCCCTCTCAATCTACTTACCTGCCTCTCTGGTTTTCTAATAAATAATAACCTTTGCCCAACTTACCTTTCTGGTGCTTTTGAACAGTTAATAAATCTACATACAACCAGAAATCAGCATAAGCTTCCCAGCCCCTCACATCACAACCAATTAAACCTAAACATTTTGAGAAACTTCAACTCTCTTCCCAGAAAATTACGAACCCTGACCCTTAACTCTTTTAAAACTAACCTTAAACTTCATCTTCTTTGCCAATTTGCATAACCCTAACTCTCTGTATGCCATCCAACAACAACACCAATACCATGTTCTTTTGGACAAATCATATGATATTACTACTATACCTGCTAATACTGTAACCGCTTGTAAATGCTCATCAAATATTGTATTTGTTTTATGTTCGTTTTTTTTTTAATAGTCACGGAAACAGCACAATATATTTTTCACATTCAATTGCTTATTTTCTATCCTCCATATTATATTTTAGCTTCATATCTAGATTAGTGTGAGGTACATCTTGAAAAACATGTTTTTTGTCATGAATGTCGATTATCACAATAAATAATGAAATAAAAAACTGGCTGAATCACTATTAATATTTTGTCCCCCATTCAGCGACAATAGATCATTACCATATGAATTGTTGTGTTTTACAAATACATTTGATTAAACAATATTTGACTAAAACTAGCTCATGGAAGATTTACGAAGAGGCAAAATTATATTTTACCAAAGGAAATGACATGCAATAAGTTTCATGACATGTCCCACATGCTCTAATGAATCTGTTTTTATTTAATAGGGACTATGTTTAGTTTTGTATAGTTACTGATTGGTTGATTACGTGTAGTTATTTGTTTTATTCACTTAATAAAGAAATAATTATTAAATAAAACATTTATTAAGTTACTAATTTAGTAGCAATTAATACAGTATTTTTTGATGCTATTTTAGTCTTCTAATAATTCTTCATGCAGCCTGAGATTACAGACAGTGATAAATTGTGCTGGTGAGGTGCACTATATAACTTGAGTTAGTACTGTTTTGACTCATAATTAGAATGTGATATTAAAAGTTATTAATTATTATGCAACCTGAAACTACAGACACCAATAAACCGTACTGATGAGATAAAAGATTGCTTTGAAATTAACCAAACTTTATCCCTGCTAAAATGCTTAGAAGAAAAAGACTTGTTCAAACTTGCCCAATCTGAAGTATATAGGAAGGCAAGCCTGTCTTTATAGATCTCTATTATTCACATTGGCTATTTCAATAAAAGTCGAGCCCTACGCGGCTGTGTCAGCATACATTTTATTTTATATTTGCTCATAATTGATAGAATAAAAGTTTCAAACCTAGCTACAGATACATTGTTATGAATGTCTCAAACGTCTGAAAAAAAGATAATCAAATGTTTGTCATATTAGTTTTCTCTAAGTTTTATGCAAACATCTGAGTACTGACAACGATTCTGCCAGTCTATGGTAGTTAGGTTGTTGCGTGAACTTATTTTATCGAGACCTTTGTATCAGCAAAGTTCTCAGTTGCTATTCAAACCGAAAAGTAGTTAGTGGATAAAATAAGCAAATCACATCTTCGTAAAGAATATGTTTGAGTATAGCTGAATCCAACCGCATTCTAAAAACAAACATGCTTTGTCAACATCATCTATTCATTATTAGTATAAAATTGTAGAAATAATTTTATTAGCAACATTGGATTAGTTGATTGAAGTACAAAACAAGTGGATTTTTTGAAATGACCAAACTCATGTACACAAAACAACATCAATTTCTTTTAAATCAATTAACTCATTGAATCTGGCAAAGGGTTAATAAAGTCATTTATGCACCTGGTTGGCGGTTTGTAGTATGGACTCACCTATTTTCACTCACTGGTGAAGCGCATAATTTTCACTTACTAGTGAAGTGCATAGAATCATTGGAATACTTCTCAATATTTGATGCGATGGAATTGAATCGAGCTGTGCAAAATTACCTGCTAATACAGCTCCGATTAACCACTCATAAACCAATCTACTAGACAAGACTTTGGCAAATGTATCAACAAGACTAATATTTATTCAACATGTTACACAAATCATGTTATGCATTGTCTTTAACATTATTATTTTATTATCTAATTTTCACAAGTCACAATGTTTTTATCTCGGCAAAAGTTTTTCATTAAAAAGATCCACCCAAGATATTGCCACTCGCATAGTTGTAGTTCATATAATTTGAACAATTACTCTACTGTAGTAAACTTAAACTCAGTATGTGTCGTATCTGGTTATTTCTCCCCTTTTTTTTAAATGTTAGGATAAGTAGCTCTCACTATGTTGCATACACAGGTTAGTATTGGCCACTACTTTGCTACTGTAAGTCTGTCTGGGTGTTTCCAAAATACATTTGAACTGTATACGCTTTATTTTTTGTCTTTGCATACCATATTGTGCAGCTCGTGCTCCTGCTACCTTTCAGCTAGTTTCAGCCTGTCCACATCGGGATACTTGATTTCTAAGAAAATATTTAACTTTCATGTTTTTTTTTGATCACTTATTGATTGTCGCCCTGAAGTGATATGACATCTAGTAAAATTAGTACCAACAAAAATCCAAATAGATATAAAACTTACCACAGTAGTGTCCGTAGTTCTAATAGGTCATTTTCCATGGACCTGGTTTGATAAGTTTGTATTCTTCTGCTTTTCTGCAACAGTTTCCAAATACCAAAACAAAATTTGAAAAAGATTGTTTAGTAGCTTCCGTGATTATATTACCAAAAACGTCAGAGTCATTATCTAAACTAATAAATAATTAAAATATACAAAAATGGCGGATATCAATGTTACTAGTTGGCCTTTTAAAGTTTAAAAAATACTTATAATTGTTCTTTAATAAAAGTTCCATCAAAGATCAACTGTTTATTAAATTCGTAATCATATTCATGAAGAGATAACTTTTATTGACCTTTAAAGTGACCTTTTATAAGCCGATAAGCTAAAAGATTCATTGATTCAAAAAATTTGACTGTTAATGGTAGCTGCAGTGCTAATTAAATTCTATTCATAATATATATGTATATATCTCAATGTATGTGTGTATGTGGATATATATGTGCATCATTCCGGCTATAGTTCTTAAAATATCTAGATCTAGCACTGTTGACCATTATGTTGATGGTTATGTTAGTCTATGTTAAGCTCGTCCAAAATGCAAGTATTGTTTTACTAAAAATCTAACATTCCAGGTGAGTTACTAAAATTCATTAGGTAAATATTACTCGAGCAATGACGGGCAACACTGGGAGGCACAGCTAGTATCCCTTGAAAGGAGAGTATAATGCCTCATGTGTAAACCTCATATTTGTTATTTCAATAGACATCGGCTAGATTCAATTAATTTTTTCCAAGTTGCAGGTCAGTTAGTCTCAAACTGTCCTCAATTGCAAGTTTTTATAAATTAAAAACAGTTTTCCCTCTTGTGTGCCAGTATTGTAACATTCCTGAATTAGCAGCCAGAACAACCGCTTATAATACTTTAGAATTATTTCATTTTGAAAATAATGTAGAAGGAATGTAGAAACATGCTTTGTATATTGCTTTATAGCGATAGCTCTATGCCAAAATCATGATAACTGACTCAAGAACTGATGTATCTGTCATCATCTGTCTTCAAGAACTGTCATCATCACTAATGTATCTATAATAATCTATAATAAAACAACTTCGCTTTTCTGCGTGCAACAGCAACCCAAGCAGCAATTAAGTGATTTAATATGTTGTTTACACACACATTGACCTACTGGTTACCAACTAACAAAAGAAAGTTAATCAAGGACGAAACACTTATTCTGTCAGGGAGTTTAAAATAACCAAAACCATTCTGTTCCTGCATGCTCATTCTTACAACCATTCACCATAGCGATGCTGACAATTGATCATCCTGTACTGTATCAGTGAGATGTAAGACCTGCATTGGATTAGTACCACAATGTCACTTAAAAAGACATTACATAATAAAACTGATTTTGCAATGTTGTTTGATAGTGTTTGAAAATCCCTTTAAAGGTTGACTTGCAATAAAATTCACATTACAGTTATTTTGTATCAAAAGATTCACCATGTCTTACTCTGTTGTGTTGTAGGTGCCAAATATGTGGAAATGTGATTACAAGCTCTTAAAAGCTCAAAAACGAAAAGCCGTCGCAGATTGGAATCTCTTTATTTCAATGACGTAGCCATGAAATTTGGTTATTGTCTTGTCACGTATGTTCTCACGTGAATCAAAAGGCCAATTAAAAGCTCAATATAAAACTTATCGTAGCACTAGTTTATGACAAACACATCGGGTTTTACCGAAGACCCCGTATCAAATATAGATGCTCGCTACTTTACAGTTTTGTTGCGGTTTGGTCTAATCGGCAAGTCGTAATCTGATCATGGGACCAAATATTTTGCCAATGAATTTTTGCAGCATTTTACGATTAACACAGGTGACCAACAGGCTCGCCATGATTATCAGACGATGATATGTACTCCTTCAAGGTAAGGTTAAACAATTAAATGAATTTTTATGGTAAGTTATAAAATATCACTGCTAAAAATGACAGCATTACAATGACGATAAAATAGATGCATAAGAACAATAGACATGGTTTTATTGAAAGCGTGAAGTAAATTTGTGAAATTATTTCGACGCATAAGGTTGCATGAAAGTCTAAACAGAAACCATTTCTCACAATTACGTCACATTTGAGCCGTTTTGGAAAGAGAATCCAAACTACAGCAGTCTCGTGTGGCTGCGATTAACTGTTCGTTTTTGAGCTTTTAAGAGCTTGTAATCACATTTCCACATATTCGTCACCTACACCACAACAGAGTAAGACATGGTGAATTTTTTGATACCAAATAACTGTAATGTGAATTTTATTGTAAGTCAACCTTCAAGGCGCTACTTTGAGGATGTACATCTTCACACTAGGGGTTTGCTGACAAGATTCACAGCCTTAGTTAACTAACTTTTTGCTACGACAGAAGAAGGCATGCCTCTCCAGATAATGATGTTATGTTTTACGATTCCTTACTAAAGCCTGGGTCCCATATTATATCATTTCTTGGAACCAGGCTTTAGCTTCTTTGTAAACTAAAGTAACTATTGATAAACTAGAGTTGTGTGTGCAGATATGAGCAGTTAAAATAGGGAAGTCATTTTTATTGGTTACTAATAATAATAAGTTAGGATGAGAAATTATATGGTTCGTTGTGTTTATGCAGATTATAGACTCGCTGTAAACCCTAATCTGTTATTATATTATTACAACCGATTAGATGGCCTTGACTTTAACCCATTGAAGAAAATGTAAGACACAGAGGCTTGACAGACTTGGTCTAATCATTTCACATTCTAGACTCACACAAACTTTACTGATTTTTTCCGACTGCTGTTCACAATAAAATGAAAGGTCACTTAAATGTAAACAGTGTCTCTTACTTTGTGATTTGCATCCAACCAAAAGCTTTCGCAAATTCAACTGCAGTTTACTGCTAAGTTTTAGGCATAATGCAATATTTCGATTTATGGAGTAAGACTAATCTCAAACAAAGTGTGTTTTATTTCTAGAGTACAATGGCTGAATCTGTAGCAGATGTCGAGTGTGAATTTTGCTGCCGTAAAAGTGACACCATTCTCAACCCCAAAGTGCTACCATGTAGTCATATTCACTGTATGACCTGTTTGACCACCTACTATGAGAGCAAACACCTGCTACTTTGTGGAAACACTGGATGCGGGTGAGTCTCACTATTCGTTGGTTAAACTTGGATTATATGATAGTGCACATAGCCAGGGTTGGGGTGCATTAAAACCGCATTGCGTCATTGCAGCGCAATGTCAAGTGTTTTTGCAATCAATTACAACTTTATAATGTGGAGCTGACACTTACTGCTACTTGAACTGCATTATTACTGCAAATTTCCCTCTGCAATCCACTGCAGATTCACTTCCCTGACACACATGGAAGTAAACCCATAAATTTATGTGCACTGAACATGCACTTTCTTCAAAATCTGAGACTGGACATGTACTGCAGCTGTGCTTTAGTATGAGGTTAATACTGTAAATGAATTTGCCGGCCTTTACTTGGCAAAATGCACTAGTACCACTAAGTGACACTATCATCAACCCCAAGTTGCTACCATACAACAATATTCACTGTATGACCTGTTTGACCTCCTACTATGAGAGCAAACACCTGCTGCTGGGTGGACGTAGTGGATGTTGGTGAATCTTGATTTATTTATATTATTTATAAATTATATAGTACTAGGTGCAGATAACTCCCATACACTCATGGTGTGACATGACCAACTTTACTTGCTCTAAAGTTTACTATTCAGCTACTTGGGGAGCGTGTTAAGAGTACAATATTGAGCTATTCAACATTAGAAGAGAGGCACCATGGTTTTATGATGCACCATGTAACCATAGTTAGGTTTGTTAGGGTGCTTGATAGCAGATGATGACTGAATAGGAAAGGGTTATTTAACAGTTATCAATGTTATGCATGATGATGTATCAGCAAAAGCTGTCAACTAAAACCGCTCTGAATATGTTGATGTTTTAAAACAATAGAACACTCGCATTTATTGCAAAGTCTCTCAGTACATGCAAAACAGATTTTTTTACTTGTTCTGTAGATACTTGATGAGTAATTACTGGATGGTTTTTGAATTGCTTTATGGGCTAGGTAAAAATTCACTCCACGTTTATGAGCACTCAAAGAGGAGAATGAAATGCTGATCATGATCTTTACACTAAAACTTTTTTTCGGCATATTCTCATAAGTACACTGATTACAAAGAACCATCTTACGAACCTGAGAGCCAACAAGTTACTCAGCAGTTTGCTTGCTTCTCGAGCTTTCATGGTTATGCACCAAAAATTACAAATGCTTTCTTAAGTTATGCATCAAAGTTTTACACCTGCAAATTAAGTCTTTCAAACTGTGGAAACAAAGATGAATGTACGGGTGGTGATGCGCTACTTGTTGAATGAAAGAAACTTAGATAAACATCTTGAACTCCATGTTGTCTGTGTACGCAACACCAAAATTCTCACTACATCGGATCAAGACAATGTTGGAGCAGATGTGAATTTTTTTGTTTTAATACAGTCAGGTATTTGAGATGGCACCAGACAATCTCCCATCATATGATTTGGGTACAGACAAGACACTCTGTGATGTTTGTCTAAAGAAGAGCTCACCAAGACAGAAAGCTATCAGCTATTGTACTTACTGCTGTAAGAAGTTCTGCTCTGCTCATTTGGAGGTATGTTAGTTTCACTTTAGTATAATTTAGCATTAACTATAGACTAGCCATGGTGAACTGTGCCAGTTTCTGTCACATGACATGTTATCAATTCTTAGAATTATTTTGAAGCATTTTCTCATTATCTTTCTGTTACTTTAAACACTATCAATTATTTTGACAGTTAGTACCCTCAGTCTGGCCAAACTTCATTGGTAGTTATTTATTAATTTGATTTTAAACCTGCCATGGTCATAGTTTTTGCTTACTTGCTGCTATCTTTCTGCCAGTTAGTGTCTGGCCAAAATAGTGGTTGGTCAGCTTCATTCAAACTTATTCCATTATCAACTATTGAGCTTATAATGCATAGTCTGGTGAGGCGGCCGGCTTGGCCCTGAGGTGGCGTTGCCAGGCTCCATATTCTAGGTGACGTATCTCTTGCTGTAGCATATCTCTCCTGCTGGCTCAATTGCAGGTAATACGTGATATTAGCTTTGACAAAGGCTGCATATGTTGAGAGGTTACTGCATGTGAGCAGTATGTCAGCGGTCTCTGTTGTTAGTTTCTAAGTAGCTGACTCGTAAGTTGGCACCTCAAGATCTGTTTGCGGCGGGCAGTGTAGGTTTGGCCAACTCTTCTGGCATTAACACACTGCAGTGGGCGTTGGTGGTGTCTCTTCTGTAAAACACACTTGTCTTTTTGGCTTGCCACTCCAGCTAACTCGGAGTCAGAAAACTGCACTTAGAAAAGGGGTACACGACTCTATTCTCAAGTCCAGTTCCTGTTCTTAAAGGTTGACTTTCAACAAAATTCACATTACAGTTATTTGGTATCAAAAAGTTCACTATGTTTTACTCTGCTGTGTTGTGGGTACAAAATATGTGGAAATGTGGTTACAAGCAATTGAAAGCTCAAAAACAAACGGTTAGTCGCAGCCATCACGAAAACGCTGTAGGTTGGAATTTTACCAAACAAAAGCACGATGTGCTTCTGTTTACACTTTCATGCAACCTCATTTGTCGAAATATTTTGACAAATAAACTTCACTCATTTAATAAAACCTTGTTTATTGTCATTTTACGTATATTTCATTATCATTGTAATGCTGTCACTTTGAGCACTGATGTTTCCAAACCTAGCCTAAGAATTTGTTTGATTTTTTAACATTTGCTCGAGGGAGTGCATATCATCATCTGATAAACACGAGAAGCTGTTGGTCACTTGTGATGGTCGAAAAGTGCTGCATCAATTGTTCGTGACATTTGATGGAGATATGGGTCACATGATCAGATTATGACTAGATGATTAGACCAAGCAGATACGAAACTGTAGTTTAGCGAGCATCTATATTTGATAAAGGCTTTCCAGTAGAGCCCGAACTGTTTGTCATAAACTAGTGCTTCGAGACGTTTTATATTGATCATTTTATTAGCATTTAATTTCAAGTGATATAATACCAAATTTTCATACCAGTCATTTTGTGTCTGTTTAGAAGCTGCATCAATTTGTTTTCTGACACATGTTGCTATGGGTCAAAGGACACCAAAAGACGGCAGAGTGCTGGAATTGTGGTGCTGGCTTCAACCACATTAATGGTTGCTTGTTACATCTTATTTATATCATATTCATTTTTCTTGTTTTTCAGTGCGGCCATTACTCTATCCCAGGTCTTTTGGATGATGTACTCTTCCATATGTACCATCCTCCTGGAGGGCTAGACATCTAACCAATCTATCTCAATCTAATCTTGAGCATCTTGGTGGCTGAACTAGCAAGTAGGAGCTCTTAGCCTTTTTGGTAGTTAGTTCTTCCTTGGTACAAACCTGGCTGATTTTGAAGATGTCCAATTTAGTTTCCTGTATAGTTCTTTAGGCAAGAGCGAGTGGCCTGAAAAGATCGTCGCCAAATCCCGTAGGATTTGCTATGAGTGCGCCCGCCAGCTTCGCCTCATTCACCTAGTTTTAGTCTTTGTGTATTTCTAGGAGTGCTGACAATGTTGAGGAGAGTGAGTTGGGTCGATAGGTCACATCCAGCTCAAACTGTTGTTTTTGCTTAGCGCAACTGACAGCGGTTTGGACAGCACCAGCCGAGGATTCAAACGCCGGTCAGGTGTGGCTATAAAATAAACATACCTTGTTTCTTTTTTAGATTCAAGATTTTCTTCTCCTGGTTCAAAAAATTTCACACGTCGGTCTCCATATTGTCTGGTGAAAGGCTCATGGTCTCGTCTGACTTAGTTGGCTGTCGCATATGACACCAGACTACTCATGTGAGTCGAGGCAACTCTCTACCTCATTAGTAGTTCCAGCTGGCTCAACATACTCACAAGGAATCATTAAGCTTACCTTGTTGCTGTAAATCCACATGTTAAAAGTTGGTAGAAAGCTGTATCCTGAAGTAGTGTGACACTGGCTCAGTAGTAGTATGTGTAAGGGAAATAAATAATAAAAACTAGCTTGTCCTAGTGCCATTAGGTTGTCATCAACCTACCCCACAACGCTGTCAAGACTACTTGCCTGGTTGATGAATTGTCCTGGATGGTCGACGATTGTGGTGTAACTGCTGGTGCCATCACCTGTGGACTTGTCAACTTGGCTTGTTGTCGTAGTACTTCAAGGTCTGTTATTTTTGGTGTTCCAGGAGTCATTGTTGTTGGACTCTCCCTCGGTGCCTTTGGCTTTGAGATTCGCTTTAAAGGGTCTTAGAGGTTTAGCCTTTAATGTGAGAACTCCGCATCTTCTTCTGGCCAAAATATTGTGCCCTTTTGTTTGTCTGACTTTGGTGCATAGTT
This sequence comes from Watersipora subatra, assembly GCF_963576615.1. Lineage (NCBI taxonomy): Eukaryota > Metazoa > Bryozoa > Gymnolaemata > Cheilostomatida > Watersiporidae > Watersipora > Watersipora subatra. The sequence goes on along the minus strand of NC_088715.1, from coordinate 8,827,643 downwards.
GACCCCTCTTGCCTGTACTGTGGTTCAATCTCAGCTGAACTCATTTCGGCATGCATGATAAGGATTCGGCTTGCTCTGTATGAATGACCGGCGCAATCGCTGTACCAGATATGTGTGGTTAGGCGTGGCCATCACTACTTGGTTTGGCCCAAACAAATTTGTTTGCTTCATTATTTGCTTCGCCTCTGGTACAACTCTACCACTAAGCAGCTCTCAAACTGCTTCCTGGCATGTGTGTTTCTGCATGGGCATACCAATGTGGGAAAGCTCTGTTTTCACAAGATCTCGGGTAATAGCAGTGCAGTGGTTTTAGCAGAGGTCGGACCATCCTGCCACCTTGTCAGTTGGTTTGTCAGCATGAGAGTCCACTTGCACCCTTATTGGTTGTTGGATGGGGCACCTACCAAGTTCACTAGCACATACTCGGTTTTTTTGCTTCTCTCAAGTCGGTAGTATTGGAGCTATTCTTACATGACCAGGTTTTTTTGGGTGTCTGCCATTCATCAGCCTAAAAAACTTGATGTGTGAAAGGCTCATTTTTCTTGAACAGTCAACAAGAAGAGATACAGCTCTTTCTAAATAGGTGCTGGTGCCTGTAGAAGGTGTGTTAATTAGTCTTGACTACAGCCCGCATCTCCCTGTTAGTGACACGATAATTCCTATCTGCAAGTGCAGGGCTTTACTGAAGTAAGTGATTGCATATTGGACAAAACTGCCCTTCCTCCACATCCGCTGGCACTTGTATACAATAAGTTCGACTAGCTTGAATTACGATATCCTAGAGTGAGTGCAAAGAATGTACTATCTTTTAAACTCTCAAAGGTTGCCTGCTTTTGATCTTCTCACTTTCACGCCTCTTGTTTGCCCATCAGGTTGTTCAGGGGCCATGCCAAGGTAGCTCAACTCAGAATGCACTTACAGTTGTATTCTACTGTACCCAGGAAGCTATGCAGCTCTGAGAGCCCTTAATTCTTTCACTGCCATAAACACATTTGTGCGTAGTCTATGGTCGACTGCTGTAGACACATTGTTGCGAATTTTCCGTAATGGCGCACTAACCTAGTTTTATTATTCATTGACAACATACCCAACAATCTCTAGGACTTTTATGGTATTGACAGTGTTGTTTGATAATCTTGCTATAAAATTAGCCTAAAATCCTGAAGCAATTTTAATTTTTTGTTTGAAAATTTCTAACTTCAAAATAAAATTTCCTTCTTTCTGACGTTCGGACTATTTAGTGTTATTATGGCTTTCGTAAGTACTTCCCGAGTTAGTAAACAGAGAGTTAGTTATGTTGATGACATCATAGCCAATTCAGATTTTAGTGATTACACAGATAATTAAAGTAGCACCACTGACTCTGATGGTGGTGAAAGTAATACATGTACATGTAGTTTTGTAAGAGTAAGGAAAATTGTAGAGGATCCTTTTAGCTTTGTAGCGATCTTGGCTTCAAATAGTTTTAGGGATGCACAAAGTATAGATACATTGAATTTATTAGCATAACACTATTTGTTAACATTTTTGCAATCTAAAGTAAGTAACAAAAATTGTCTAGATAAAGGTTGAAATTGAAAAAAACATTGTATACATCAGGAAGCAAAATCGGCAATATTTGGTAAAATAGCTGGCAGTATCCGATAGGTAAATTTTGTACATGATTAGCCATGAAATGGTTAAAGGTTGACTTGCAACAAAATTCACATTATCGTTATTTAATATGAAAATATTCGCCATGTCTTACCATGTTGTGTTATAGACCTGTGCAAAATATGTGGAAAGGTGATTACAAGCTCTTAAAAGCTCAAAAACGAACAGAAAATCGCAGCCACATGAGACCGCCTGTCACAAAGTGGTGATGCAATGTGACAGGTTCGAGATATCTGGTGTTGTGATTGTATCCTGATGTCTGCACAAGTCTAAGAGTTAAGACGTCCGGGTGTAATATTGCGGCTAACTATGTATAAGTAATAATATGCAGAAGATTGCTGTGAGAGTATGATATAATCCTTTACTGCTGACTTGTAGACATGCACGCTGTAAACTGAATTCTGAATTGCTGCAGTCAGGCTATTTATACCTCCTTACAATTATTCTAGAAACTTCCAGAAAATCCATCCAGGAAAAATCTAGTAATAGAACAATGCTTCTAAATTTATGGTCATGACTCATCAGCGTATTGCGCAATAGCTATTGTCATGCTATAACTTTGTTTATGATACTATATACAGCACTCAGCATCTGTGACAACTCCCCATTCAAGAGGAAATTTATAGTCAAATTTCCAGCATTAAGATTCTGAGTCTATTCTGCTCATGTAGTCCGCTCCGACGTTGTCTTTCCCTTTGATCGATTCCACCGTCATGTGATAATCCTGTAGATATAGTGCCCATCTCATCACTCTGCTGTTCTCATACTTTGCTCGATTGATGTAGGTTAGGGGTTGGTGATCCATTTGTAGTATGAACTCCACGCCGTAGAGATATGGTAGATATTTCTTTACAGCCCATACAATTGCCAGGCATTCTTTCTCTATCGTTGAGTAATTCCTTTCACGGTCCAGTAGTTTTCTGCTAGCATAGCTGACAGGAAATAGCTTTCCATCATGTTCCTGTAGTAGTACAGCTCCGAGTCCAGTGTCTGACGCGTCAGTCCTTAGGGTGAACTGCTTCGTTACGTCTGGTAGTTTCAGAACTGGTTTCTCGGTTATGGTCGCTCCTAATTTCCGGTATGCCTTCTCTTGCGCATCTGTCCAGATAACTTTATTAGGTTGTCCTTTTTCAGTCAAGTCCGACAGAGGACTTGCTATTGCCGCGTAATTTGGGACGAACTCTCAGTAGTAGCCCGTCAATCCAAGAAACGACCGTACTTGAGTCTTGGTCAGAGGCCTTGGAGCTTCAGTCATTTTCTCCACATTGTCTTCCATCGGTTTCAGTTCTCCCCGGTCGATCTTGTGACCTAGGAACTCTATAGATGTTCCACCGAGGTAGCATTTCGTCGGTTTGATTGTGAGCTGTGCCTTGGCCAAACGAGTGAAAAGTTCTCTCAGTGCGTCCATGTGATCCTCCCATTTGGCAGTGTGTATGATGATGTCATCGATGTAGTTGTCTACTCCTGGTAAATCCTTTAATAGCTTCTTCATGCCACATACAAATGTTGCTCCAGAGTAGACCATCCCAAACGGCATCCTGATGAACTCGTATTGCCCATCTGGAGTGACAAATGCAGTCTTCGGTATGTCACTCTCCTCTACAGGAATTTGCCAGTAGCCCTTAGTTAGACCTACCTTCGAGAAGTAGTGATCACCGCTCATCTTCTGAAAGAGATCGCTTGCTGTTGTTATTGGCTCTGGATCGAACACTGTTATTTTGTTCAAGTTCCGGTAGTCAGCACATAGTCGATTGGATCCATCAGGCTTTTTTACGAGTACGACTGGTGATGCATATGGAGAGTTCGATTCTCTGATGATCCCTGTGTTCAGCATATCTTTTATATCTTCTCTAAGTGATTCCCTCGCCGCGTAAGGTAATGTGTAGGGTTTGGATTTGATAGGCTTGTTACTGGTTAGAGTAATCGGATGTTTGATGAGATTGCAGTTTCCCGGTCTGTCTGTGAATATATCTGTGTAGTCCTTGACGATGTCCGTGATCTGCTTTCTCTGCTCATCCGATATATTTTCTCCCATCTTCAGATCTTTCACAGTTCCGACTGACTTTCCCAAATACAACTCCACCAGTGTGCCTTCCTTTTATTCTACTTCTCCGATACCAGCTACCTCAGTTATTTCCTTATCACTATCTCTCACGTAGTATTTCTCCAGCATGTTAGCGTGGTAGGTTCGGCTTTTACCTTTGACCTGAACTCGGTATGCGTTTATCCCGACCTTATCTTCTACGTTGTATGGTCTCTGCCAGTGCATTAGTAACTTGTTGTGGTTAGTAAGGAGCAGGATGAGAACTTTGTCACCTTCTTGAAATCCCCTCTTCTTCGCCTTCTTGTCGAAGTAATGCTTGTACCTCTGCTTATTTCCTTCTAGCGCTTTCTGAGCCAACTCCATCGTATCTTCCAGTTTAGCACGCAGATCAAACACGTGTTGGTAGCTACTCTTGGTCTCTCCATCGGCATCCTGTGTCCAAAGCTGTCGTAGAATATCCATCGGCCCTCGTACTGTCCTTCCATACAGCAGCTCGAATGGTGAGAATCCAGTAGATTCCTGTGGGACCTCTCTGTAGGCGAATAGGACCGGGTTTATGCATCTGTGCCACTGCCTTGGCTCCTGATGGCATAATTTTTTCAGCATTGACTTCAGTGTGCCATTGAATCGCTCCACCAGTCCATTAGCCATAGCATGGTAGGGGGTTGTCGGCATCTGCTTCATGCCGAGTAGTCTGGCGAACTCCTCCATGTACTCAGATATGAATTGGGTCCCTCGATCACTGATTACTTTTTTAGGTATTCCAACCCGACTGTAAATGTCGATTAGAGCTTCAGTCACTGCTTCTGAGCTTATCTCTTTCAGTGGAACAGCCTCGGGGTATCGAGTAGCGTAGTCCACCAGAGTTAGTATATATCTATGCCCTTTTTCACTCGGAGGGTTAATCGGTCCGATCAAGTTGACAGCGCAGCGCTTGAATGGAGTCTCAACTAGTGGAGTCCGTGGTAGGGGAACCTTCTGTACTGAATCTTTCTTTACAGTGCGTTGACAGATGTCGCAGGATCGACAGAATCTCGTAACTTCATCCTGCAGACCCGGCCAGAAAAAGTTGGTTAGGATTCGATCAGTAGTTTTACGGATTCCCAGATGTCCACTCAATAAAGAATTGTGGGCGTGTCTCATCACAGCAATACGTAGAGTTTTCGGTACAACTACTTGTTTTATCGGCTGTCCGCTGTTGTACCCTGGGTGATAATATTCACGATAAAGGATGTCCTTCTTCACCATGAACCTGGTTTGTTGTTTGCCTTTCGTTATTGCTCCTGTAGCGTCATACAGCCTCTTTAGAGAATCGTCTTCTCTGTGTGACTTGATGAGGTCTTCTCTGTTTAGTTCGATGTTTTCATTGCTGACAACTGATAGTGGTTTTTCTCCTCGTTTATTTTCTATAGCTTGTGTGCGTGTAACCACAGAACACTCCTGATCCGGTTCTGGTAGTGGATCACATGGGGATCGAGCGCCTGGAATATTTCCAAGCATTAGATCGTGAATGGGCGTTTCCATAACCATTGCCGTTACATCTCCCTGATAGAATGGTGTATCGATGCTGATTTTGGCAAATGGCAGTTTTCTAGCAGTGTTATCTGCCATTCGTAGATATCCTTCCTCTCCTGTGTACTGATCAGCTTTTACCAGTGATTTCTTGACCACTACTGTGGTGCATCCAGTATCTCTAATCATCTCCACCTGCTTACCATTTACATAACCTCCAACCAGGTTTACTCCATTCTCCATTTTACCAACTTTACCTTTACAACATGCTACTTGTACGTAACGCTTCCCACCTAGCTTAATTTCATCCGTATTCTGTCCTTCTGGATTTGTCTCCCCTTTGGCCACACCCGCCTTGTGCGTAAGTGTCTTGAGTCTTCGACATTTGGCTGTGTTATGGTTATTCATCTTGCAGTGTGCGCAGTACTTATGAGGCTTCTTATTACACCGATTCGCAATATGCCCCTTTTCGTTATAACTGTGGCCGGTGATGGTTGTCTTATTTGGAGTTGTCTTCCTTATGAATGACATCTTGCGACCATGAGCTGTCAGGTATCGGTCAGCAGCTTCAGCCAACTTGCCACAGCTGTCAAATTTCATCTCCTTTAGATGTACAGCGAGAACCGTAGAACATGCCGCTATGAATTGTTCTCGCAAGTTGAGTTCTTTCAGGTCTTTGCAGTTCGATAGCTCCACCCATTTGTCAATGTAGGTACTGAGTCGAACTAGAAATTGTTGGGGTGTTTCGTCGGGCTCTGCTTTACTTTTTCTGAATCGCTTTCTGTAGCCTTCCTCCGTGAGATTGTAGCGTTTTAACAGAGCTTCCTTCACCTGATCGTAGTCCTTCCTATTCTCTGCCGCCATTCTAGTGTAAATCTGTAGCCTTACCTTTGAGATATTGGCTCAATTGGAATGACCATTCAGCTTTATCCCACTGATAGTTTTCAGCTATCCATTCAAATCGTTGCAGGTAACTATCCATGTCATCTGTTTTCTCATCAAACACTGGTAGTTTAGGTTTATTGCTAACCCGCTCTAGCCCTGTACTCTCTTTTTTGGAGTCATCCATCCTAATACTCTCCACTTCCAGTTTTTTCATCTCGAGCTCATGCGCTAACCTCTTTTCTTCTATCTCTCTTTGCATCTCCAACTCTCTTGCTTGGTTCTGGCTGTCTATTTCCATTTGCTTCATATGCATTTGGAGTTGTCTGTCCTCAGCCTCTTTTTTGGCTTCTCGTTCCATCCGTCTCTCCTCGCGTTCAATCTCCGCTGCAAACTTTGGTTCATTCTCTTCAATGAATTCGGCTAGCTCAGCATCCTTTAATCCAAGCTTCTCGCCCATATCCATTGCCATCCGCATACTGCTCATACTAGTCTCCGCCATTACTGACTGTCTTTTGGTACTCTTTATGTCTTGCGTGAGTTAGACTGATATAATCCTGATCAACGGTAGATATTGCCAGAGCAGCCCCCAAGTTGTCACAAAGTGGTGATGCAATGTGACAGGTTCGAGATATCTGGTGTTGTGATTGTATCCTGATGTCTGCACAAGGCTAAGAGTTAAGACGTCCGAGTGTAATATTGCGGCTAACTATGTATAAGTAATAATATGCAGAAGATTGCTGTGAAAGTATGATATAATCCTTTATTGCTGACTTGTAGACATGCACGCTGTAAACTGAATTCTGAATTGCTGCAGTCTATTTATACCTCCTTACAATTATTCTAGAAACTTCCAGAAAATCCATTCGGGAAAAATCTAGTAATAGAACAATGCTTCTAAATTTATGATCATGACTCATCAGCGTATTGCGCAATAGCTAGTGTCATGCTATAACTTTGTTTATGATAATATATACAGCACTCAGAATCTGTGACACCGCCATAGTTTGGATTCTCTTTCCAAAACGGCTCAAATGTGATGTAGTTGTGAGAGATGGTTTTTGTTTACACTTTCTTGCAACCTTATTCATCGAAGTATCTTCACAAATATACTTCACACATTCAATAAAGCTAGGTCTATTGCTCTTTTGCGTCTGTTTTCTCGTCATTGTAATGCTGTCACTTTTAGCACTGGTATCTTATAACTTACAGTAAAAAAATCGTTAAACTTTTTAACTTTAGCTCGGACTACATATCATTGTCTGATAATCATGACGAGTCTGTTGGTCACCTGTGATAATCGAAAAGTGCTGCAAAAATTATTTGCGAAGTATTGAGTCACAGGATCAGATTACGACTTGACGATTGCATAATGCCAAAACAAAACTGTAATTAGCGAGCATCTATATTTGATACGAGGTCTTCGGTAAAACCTGAAGTGTTTGTCATAAACTAGTACTACGATAAGTTTTATATTGAGCTTTTTATTGGCCTTTGAATTCACATGAAAACATACCTGACAAGGCGATAACCATATTTCGTGGTTATGTCATCGAAATAAAGCGATTCCGATCTACGGCGGCTTTTCGTTTTTGAGCTTTTAAGAGCTTGTAATCACATTTCCACATATTTGGCATTTACAACACAACAGAGTAAGACAAGGTGAATCTGTTGATACCAAATAACTGTAATGTGAATTTTGTTGCAAGTCAACCTTTAAAGATGAGCCATTTACCATCTGGTTAGGGCTTCTCAAGATTGATAGCAAGCTACTCTTTGTTCATCTTATAGCCCAGTCTATAGCTTTGAGACTACCATAATTTGTCGTTTACTGATTGAGCTCGCGTCCTGTTTTCTTCAGCCATTTGAACATTTCTTTCAGTCTGTGCTGGTTGATGTCAAAGCCTGTTGCATTGATGATGACTTTCCTAATTAGAGCAGCAGCGCCCTCTAGTAAGTGTCACACGTTACCTGCACCATGGCTGTGTCAACATTTCTTGCGAAGCTGCTATCTGACTCCAACATCCCACAGAATTTGCTGTCGTACGGTAGCTGTAAGCAGCTTATCCTGTCCCCTATTCATCTGGTCCACTTGTTATTAGAGCTAGAGGCTAGTTAGCTTGGGTCAGAAGGTCTGGTCTACCAGAACTAGCTTCCGCGAGTGCTCAAGTAGGAACTAGCTTCCGCGAGTGCTCTTCCGCATGGGTTAGCTTTAAAAGTTTTTGCTTCTTTCAAGGCATGCATCATATAGACAGCTGGTTCGGCTTTTCATATCCTATATTGGTTTGGTCTACTTCTAATCACTGTGTTTGAAGTAGTCAAGGGTGTGCTCAGCTTGTGTTCCTCCTTTTTGGCCACGGTTACGTCTGGTAGTTGGAGTCAATTTTCCTAACAGCCATCTCATAGTTGCGAATAGTCACAAGAAGTTTTTCCCTTTCTAATCCACTGCATGTTCGCAAGGTATTTTGAGAATGAGTCCACCCTGAGTCTCTTGGTTTAACCAGTTGACAAAGGCCCCTGCTGCTGGGGTCGCGAGTGCTGGAGGCCTTTGTGTAATCAGTAATCACCACCTATGTTACGGCCTCTATTTGTTTCCCAAGGTTGGGCACGTCTTAATTGTGTGATCATTTTCTTGACTCTCGCGGCTTCAGCACAGATAGGTTTGTTCCACAGTTACCTTTTTAAAGCCGTAGTTTTCATACTGCAGCTGCTGATACCTGTTTCTCTAACTGTAGCACTAAAAATGCAGGGTGCAATATTACTCTTTTACCACTGTTACCTGTCCAAAGGACTCCCCTTCCTCCGTCTTATAGGGTGAATTCTGTTTCTCCTCTGTCTTGATTTGGAGAATCTTTGTCCCATGGCACGTAACATTAGTCAAAGTGAGAGTTGGTACTTTTAGTAAATGTTTTTGTGTGCACAAGTGGTTCAGCGAGCTGCAAAACATTTATATTGCCGCTTTGACACAGGCCGGTCTTGCCGATTGTTGTAAGCCACTCAGACTAGCTGTTCCACCCAGACGGCATGTTTTTAGATGGTTGTCTCTGAGTTTTTACAGACTAGGCAGTTCTGCTTGAGCCTGCCTGAGAAACACGCTAAATTGTGCCATGAATGCATCAAAATGCATCAAGTCTCTTCGACTTGTTTGGTCAGGCCACAATTCTCTTCATCCTCCTTCATCGCCTCCCTCTGATGTAACAGCATGGTATTTTCTGTCTACTGGTCAACTCCAGCTACTTTTTGGAAGCAACGTAGAAAGTGTTTTACATCTTCAGTACATGCATACTAAGCACTTAAATTTGATGTGCCAAAACTAGGGGTCGTTGGTACCATCATCAACCTTTTTAATATCTTAGACTGACAGTCCATGTTGATCTCCCTGCTTTGGACACACCGATGGCCATGCTGTGGTTATCCATTTGCAAGCCTATTCCATTGAGGTTTAGAGGCAGGTTACTACTTTTTGGTTACTCAGCCGTAAAAGAAAACCATTACCAGTCTTGATGGTGTCTCGTTCCTTGTTACTCAGTCTCCTTGAGTTCTTTTTCGAATGCCACTTTAAAACAAGGGTTAGAGCTAGAATATGACAGATTTGACTGATGACACCAATGTGAAAAATCTGCAAAGGCCCTTTGTCTTTTAACTTGGAACCAGCTGCATGTTTGAGTAAAATGATATTTGGTTAAATATATCTGTACTACGCATAACATAGCATAATTTTAAGCTTCAAAATAAAACTCAGTTGAGAAATTGTACTGCTTCAAGTGCAGCTGATCAAAAGTTGTTAATAAGGTCTATGATCCAAGCACATGCTTGTACATGTATATCAGTACAAGCATGTATTTTTGTAAAGAAGTTATGGCCAATCAATTCATTTAATGTTGCTTGATTTCTTATATCCGCAGTTGCAACTGGAGTAGGCTTTGGCCTAATGTTATTGTTAAAACTAAGAGCATTTTGCTGGTTCAATACCTGAGATTTTATCTCAGCCATCTCAGACAATTATTCTAAATATTGAATATTTAGCTAATATAATATTATAATAATTAGTTAATATAATTAATAAAGGGTGTTGATAAAGTGGTAGTTCTCATCTATATTTTCCATGGTGTTTGTTTTGCTACATTAATGTACTAAGTCACCATTTGTATTAATATAATCAGCAGGTATTTAATTGGTTACTCAACTTCATAGGTATTACATCCTCATCACCTAACTAGAGTAAATATGGCTGCCAATAAAGTGCTGCTAACATCAAAATATTTGCAAGCAATTGCTCGTAAAAACTTAAACGGCAGTTTAGGTAAGTATAACAGCACTTGTATGAAATATTGCCATATCAATGTTTTTTGTTGTCAGTCCAAAGATGGGATTCATTAATAATTATAATAATATTGTTTTACATTGGGGTATGCTACAAAAGGGCCTAAGCATAGTTAACATATACCAAAATATAGGTAAAATTTTCAGCAAGTAATATAAAACTTATTCATATACAGCAAACTGACATATCAAAGTCACTCTTACAGTAGATGAATCGCGACCCTAATATACACGTAGGTGAGGATACTAAAACATCATGAACTAAATTTTGTTCAACTTATCTTAAGTATTGTTAAGTCTTAGGGTTGACAATCAGGATAGAAGTAGTTTGTAACACATATGACTATCATAGTCGTAACCACTATTTCTCCCGTCTACCTTTAACAAAATATTGAATATGACAACTTTAAGCATGGGATTACAGGCATTGCAAAAACTGATAAATCACAAATCATAACTTTTTAGGAATGGTGAAAGAAAAATTTATAAACAAATTTTATTGGAATTTTCACTACTATAACATCTATATGAATGTGGTGTTTTAGATTTCCTCCCAATTTTTGCCAAACTTAGTTTTTATTAAATAGTTGGTTCCATAAAAGAACATTGTCAACCAGTTCTGTATCAGAGGTTAGTAAATTTGCTAACGTCGTCTAATGATACAATTCGTTGCTACAGTCTGTTAGACTTTGGTAAACTAAAATCGTGCAGTTTAAGAATTAACAGTTGATAACTTTATCAATGCTTTAGACCCATGATGATGCACTCGGTGAACATCACAAGATAACAATACTTGAGTACTTGGCTCAACAACAAAAAGCTAAAGTCAGCAACTGCCCCAAGCATGAAGGCCAACAATATATTTTTGGATGTGAAGTCTGCAATGTGCTCAGCTGCTTGAAGTGCGTTCCAAACTTGCAAATCTGTGAAACTGGTATGTAAGCGTATTGTAGGTGCGTGTAGGTCTCTAAATTTTATTAGATTTTTTAAACACAATATATTAGTTCTAGTATGATATCTATTCACTCAGGACATCAATGACTTGTTATGATATCATAAGATACCCTGTTGTCAGTGTAACATGATTAAGTTGTATCAATATATCTGATTTTGGCTCTAGCATGTGTGATTTTCATTTTGTCTGCAAATAATGTAAGCAATGCATAAATAATTATCTAAATGTGTTTACCATCTAACACAAGTTATTATTTATTTTGTATGATTGGTATCTCTGAGGTCATCTTCTGGATTTAGGTTCTACACATTCTTTGATTCCATTAGAGGACCTGGCATCAGCCCTTCTTACAGGCGCGATATCTACTGAGAGTTCTGCTAAAGACGATCAATATGAAGCGCTGTTTAAACGAATATCTAAGATAGTCTCTGAATATGACAATCAGACTGAAGATATGTTAAATATGATTCAAAAGAAGAGAGACGAGCAGGTTGGTGAATTAGCTCAGTCTGTGTTTGTGTTTAATTCTTTGCTGGACCCTTAGACTTGCATTTTCAACACACTATTGTTTGTTTCCTATGTTCTAACAATATGATCCTAAACTGAGATTTTCAATGTATATATCGAATCATAGATTTTGTACTGACTTGATACATTACGTCATAAACAATCTCCTATGTAGCATCAATCACAAAGCTTATCTAACTTTTTAAGCTATGTGCTATTCACGTTATTGGGACCGTTATTATCGGACAATTATCACACATTATCGGGCCGTCTGCCATAGCTGCTCAATTGGTCCAACAATGATGTCCGGGGTGAATCTTCTTTATTGAATAAATCAAAACCTATCCACTGGTTAATTTATGCATATGTGTATTAATTTAACCTGTTTGTGGGATTTGTCTCATCTACAGCTATAACATAAATAATGTTGATATAGAAATTGGTAAAGGCCACTGTGCATATACTTGGTGTTACCTATATATTTTATATCATTTTTGAGGACCGTTTATATTCATGTTTTGTATCAGATTTGACTAAAACTGTAGATAAACTCACTTAAGGAGCAGTATGATGAAATAGAGAAGAAGGTGCTTGAGAACAGACAGAAGTCTAAAGTACAGCTTACTGATTTTCTGGAGGATGGGGTTCTTGACAAGTGGAGAAGTCTCAGAAACCATAGAGAAATGTTGGAGGCAAAAATCAAACATTATTCACCGGTAAGTAAACAGTTAAATATACATGTATAGTGGAACTTCAGAGTAGGAAAGGACTCCTTATAAAAAGTCTCCAACACCAATGTTGTAATTGAAAGGTCATGACATCATACCAGTTTCTATGAGTATTACTATTTAGGACATGGTGGTGGGGCTATATAATCACATGAGTGTAGGTTCAATTCAATTGTTTGATGTCATACTTTTAGTCGGTAGTAGTTTATCTCATTTTATTTCATAAACTATTGTATCAACCATAGTAGTTTATACATAGGTAATATTATATATATTCTATATATATATTTATTATATGGTGAAAGGGTATAAAATTATGACATGGAAATTTATCATCGGCCACCTAAAATTCTTAAAGCCGCGTTAGAGCCAACTGCTATGCAGGGACTTGCACACTGTTTTTGTTGCTACTTGTACAAAAATGTCTAGTAAATACACACTTTTAATTGGCTTCAGAGCACTATATTTTATCAGAATTGAACATTTTCACGTTTTATAAAGTATCAGGAGAATTCAGTGAAGCTCTGTAGTTCTATGCAATAAAAAGAAAAAGGATATTTTCTGTGAATACACAATTTAGCCTTAATTTGTAGGCTATTCTACTACAAAGCTGAGCATCATATTTTCTGGTATTAACCACATTATTAACTTATCATACTAGTTTATCTACATGATGTCCGTTTATGTCAAGGTTATAACAGTTTGTAAATCAAGTCTAACGTTTAGGATGATATTGTGAGAGGGTTCAAAAAGCTGAAGGAACAAATGGATAAATTTATTGTTGAGGAGTTACCTCGACTAGAAGTGGGAGAGCAACTTCAAATAGAGCAAACAGGTATGTAAAAATAATGAAAATCAATGATAAATGCTATAGCCTATACCAATGATATACAGCCCCCACAGGATAGGCGACGGCATCATGTGGGCGGGGCCTAATGTTCGAGCTCTGTTGGGATGAACCGTAACACGGCACTTGAACAAACAAATGTGCTGAGTAAGGCCCCTAGTGAATTTACAAAAATTATGAGCAATAGTGGTTATTTTACTGATCTTTTGGTTTATTTTGTTGCAAAACAAATATAGTTGCCCAAAATTGTCATGGTTATGTTCAGTCAGTTGTCATTCACAAGCATTCGTAATATTAATAGTCGTAATCGTAAAATTGCCTAATTTCGGTTTTGTATTTAGATTTTGAGTATGAAAACTACACTCCACAGTTTTGCCTGCTGTGCTATCTTATTGGCCAGGTAAAACAATGTGACAACAATAAAATACTTTGTCATTTTATATTAGGGGTGGCAAAATATTAATCAAAAATTAGGGAAGAAAGGTCATTGTTCGGGTGATTTTCGGTAAATTATATTCAATTCAAAGCACATACTGCGACCCCTACCAATTTTCAAATTAATAAAATTGGGTAATTTGAAATGTTTTTATTTTCCAAAGATCCATTTTTTTGGTTAGGTGTTACCCCTACATTGTCCGAAATTCAAGGTTTGCTGTTGTGAGCCGCGGGGTCTACTGAATGAATGAGCTAATGACACGATAACAGCGAGTCGTGTTCTCTAAAACCTAATAAGACAACACGACTGCCCCGTGTAGACTGTGTTAGCACTGAAACCAGGCTAGCACAATCTGAACAGAGCTCAATCATCAAACCCCGCCCATGTGATAGCCGTCACTACTCTGGTGGTCTATATCATTGGTCTATACTAAGGCTTCACCCATATCATTTATTCTAACCCTTTCATTTATGGGTAATCTCTGGTCGACTACCGTGATCACATTTTTGTAACTTTCCCAGCATTTGCGTAGTAACTTAATTATATTATCTGTTGACAACATAACCAACAATCTTTAGGACTTTTATGGTATTGACAGTGTTGCCCGAAGATTTCTCTATAAAATTAGCTTAAAATCGCAAAGCAATTTAAAAAATTTGTAAGGGAGTTTTCAACATAAAAATGAACATTTTTTCTTTCTGTCGTTTGAACTATTTAGTGTTATTATGACTTTTGTAAGTACCTCCCGAGTTAGAAAACAGAGAATTACTTGTTGATGACATTACAACCGATTCAAATTTATGTGATTACACAGATAATCAAAGTGGCAGTACAGACTCTGTTGGTGGTGAAAGTAATAGTTTTGTAAGAGTAAGGAACATTGTCGAGGATCGTTTTAGCTTCATAGCGATTGTAGCTTTGCATAGCTTTAGCAATGCACAAAATGCTTTTTTGCATAGCTCTATTTGTTAACATATTGAAAAAATAAAATAAATAACAAAAGTCTTTTAGATAGAGGTTGAAGTGGAAAAAATTGCATACATATCATGTAGAAAATTTGGCGATTTTTTGGTAAAATGGCTGGCAGTGGGCCGATAGCTAAATTTGTACATGGATGACAGTGAAAAGTTTAAAGATGGATCTAGAGTAATGTAAGTGATATTTTCACTCCATCTTTCAATAATTAACAAATCCTTTCAAATTATCTCATGTTTTAATGCAAGTTAACAAAAATGATATGCGCAATAAAATGCAGAGTCATGCATTCTCTACTCTCAGGCTAGGATAATAGATAAAGAGATATTGTTACAGTATCTTTGCATGCATTAATAGTAACACTTGTACAGTCTCTAAATACATTATCTGCTTTCTGGTAACAAACCGTAGAGACACTATTAAAGTTTCATTGTTGATATAACTTGCATTTTTCTACTGCAAAACTTTTAGTACCTTAAAATTTCAGTTAGTTTGTAAGAGACCATGCATTGTTATTATGCTGATTGTTTTCATATTGCACAATTTGATACTTTAAACTTTCTCATGTCTCTCATGGTTGATTTGAGCCAATGAGTAATTAATTTCTTTGTCTTAGCTCTTGTCTAGGCTGCGCTGCTTGCGATCAAGTGTTTTGTTACACATTGTAAGCATATCACTACAAATATGTATATACATGTATATATATATACATGTATATATACATGTATATATGTGTATATATACATGCATATACATGTAAATATAGTCTCAAAGTCTGTCATTCGGTATGTCTAACTATTGTTGTTAAAATCTAGGGATGAAAGATCCTCTTTGTGCTGGATTTAATATTGAAACCTCCTGTTCACCCGGTGATTACCTAACCAAATAGGCTCTAGTACAGGATATCTTAGGATATCTAGTACATTCATTAGGTGATATGAGTTGTTATCTCAATTAAACTAGGCATAGGGCTATGTGTTAGGCCATGTCACTAAAGCTTGCTCTCACGGCTTTCATTAGTAAATGTTATTCTACTATTAATGTTTCAGGTGAAAAGCGTGAGATTGAGTTGAAGATTGTTTCGGCTGGTGATTTAGTGGTTAACGGTAACCAACACCCTGTAGTTCCTCAACCAATAGAGCTTTCTTTATCTCGTCCTCCTCCAAAGTCTATAACTCTACTCAAATCTATAGAATTACCATCAGCTCCTGTATCAGTGTGCCGGCACGAAGGAGTTACATATGTAGGACTGCTCAATGGTACAGTCAGTAGAATTGATAGCGACTACAATCTGCGTAACTCATTCATCTCTACTTCTGGTCGTGTTGAGTCCATCAGCATCCATGAGAACATACTATACATATTGGCTCGTAGTAAACCTCGCACAGTAGGGGCCCATGATCTGTCAGGACGAGTGATCACAACCTGGCAGCACCCTTACCATGGCAGTTGCTGTAGTATGCTGACTGTAGCAGCAAGTACTGTGGTAGTTGCTGATCCTCCCAACAAGAAACTAACTATTTATTCTCTCACTGGTAAGACTCTGCGTAATGTCAGCTGCCCTCTTTTGAGTAATAATCAGGTCTCGGTATGTGCTGGACATGGCGATGATGTCATCATAGCTGACTATGAGACAAAGAAAAGCTTCCGATTTAACATCACCACTGGGAATGTCATGTGGACTTTCACCCATCCTAATCCTCCACAAGGCCTGGTGTGCTATGAAGACTACATACTAGTAGCTGCGCACAACAGCAATATCATCTGCACACTGACCTATGCCACTGGTAAGTTGTACATTGTATGTATGAGGTGCTGGTTACTAACATTTATCGAGGGCGTCATTTTAGCTTATGATGCATTTTATTATTTAGTAAAAGTTTTCATTAAAAATTGTTTTAATATTTAGAAAATATTTTTTTAAATCTTAACATTATTATTTTCAATCAACCGCCACTTCATTTACAATTTATAAATTATAAATTAAAAAATTAATTATTACTAAAATTAAATTAGAATATGTTACCAGTAAAGTTGAGTAAAAGGTTGTGGAGATCTCCTTTTGTTGTTTTTCAATGTTAAAGACATTGACAGCAATTTCTTGTTTATAAATAGTTCAGAAGCAATCCAATATGTAGATCTTAGATGTATAATTTCCTATATATAATTTAATATGAGTAAAAAGCTCACTAAACTAGTAAGACAATACAAAGTGGTTATTAAGTTGTTCTGTCAGGGTCAGTTCTTGTAATGATGAGTATAAAAATGGTTTGTATGCAAATGAAAGTCTTATTAAATAGTTTATCAAACCGACCAGGCCAGGGCTCAGCTACCAGCTTTAGGCTTGTTTCTTAAAGGATACAGTCATCCTTGGCTTAAACTTTAAAGCACATCAATTAGATATTTATTATGCTTTTTCAGCTTGTTCAGGTTTTTCAACATCTTGGCTTTCAAATGAGCCATTGTTTGACATGGTGAGACAGACATTGGTTGGTGTTCATAGGATTTACCCAGAACTCTACCGCAGAAATGTTCAATGGTACAGGCTCGGAAATTATGACATAACAATGTTCATATTCGGTGTTGTGTGCTATTACCGCCTATTTTTACCGCTTACTGCTTATAGTTATCAACTATGATAACTACGCTAATTACGACAACTACGATAACTACGCCAGTGGCAGGAAAAGGTAGCACAACTCAACAGAAATAATCAAAATGACAAAGGAATCAGTGTCATTAGCTCTACGTGTACAGATTATTTCTGTGATAAATAGCTCAGATTCCAAGCACCATAATATGTTTTCCTGAGGATATTTGGCACTAGCCCTTTCTTTTCATTGTAATGTTGAGAGGCATGACTGTGGCTAATTAATTTCAAGCATTTTGTGGTCTCGCGAGAGTGCAGTTTACATATAGTCCTAGGGCCACGCTACTTCAGGTCACAGTTTAATAGATGTGATTTTACTACGTTTAACAACGACAGTATATTTATTGAAGCATTATCATTTTTAGAAACCAACGTGGAAAGCGATACAAATTTTTCAGATGATAATACTACTACAACCAAGGATGAAAAAAGCAAACTCTTAACAGTCACCAGAAATCTATCAACCCAGAACACGTGTTTGTATTGGTTGGGCGATAGCACGATCCCCGGGCATTGTTGATTACCTAGAATCCTAGTTTATTGTTAGCACTCCACGGGTTTAAGAGCACCGATTGTCGCAGAACATCACAGCCTTGTCGGCAGCGAAAAAGATCGATGACCTAAGGCTAAATGCTAATTATCACATCACATTGTGGGAACCGCCACCAAGTGTTTTTTTATTGTACGACCTACTTTTGACACCCGGTTTTTCATAGTTTCATTATCCTTTGTGTATTGAACAAAGGCTTATTCGAAAGTCAATTCTCTGAAGTGCTGAAATATATGATAAAGGTACTGATATAATTGATGTGCTTTAAGGCCCGTTCACACTATTGCTCAAATTGACGATTAGCATTGGGCTGCCTTAACGTCATCACCAACGATAAGGTCTACACACTACGAGCAATCAACTGCAGGTGATCCCTACCTACAACCAATAGCAATTATGAAAAAGCCTTCCTTATATCTCGAGTCCTTTCGTTATCTTTACGCAGATCTTCACGTCATCACCAAATCAGCATGTTTTGGGAACAGGCTCAACTTGAGCTCACATCAATGATGTTGCGCTATGATCAGCATCAGCTTATAAACGAGCTAACAAAAGAAATTTTTGGTGAAATTTCGTTGATAAATCATAGGAAAACAAAAAAAGAAAGGGTTGTACTACAATTTATTTCCTGAATTGAGAAAAGGTGCCAACCAAGCCTACTGCCAGCATCAGTATTTTTGCATGGCAAGAAACACGTTTGATTAGAATTTTAGCAAGATCAGGCATAGGTAAGTTTAAAACCTTCTTGGCAATGAATCGCCTAAATTATGCAATATTGTTTGTAGAAGTGAGTAGTATGTAAAATATGTGTGTAAACTTGTGTTACAGAATAGAAAAGCATTATATTCATCTGAGAGAATATTTTCCTGCTGATATGAGACTGCCAATGACTTTGCACTACTTGGCAGAAGGCTGCTCATTTAACTCAATAGAATATCGTTAGAGAATCTAACCGTAAACCAACCATAGGCATGATTATCCATGAGACTTGCAATGCCCTGTGGGATTTCCTAATGCAGCTATACCTGAAGCCTCCTCAAACACTTGATGATTCGAAATGAATAGCCAGATGATGAGTAGGTGACAAAAATTAATATTAAACATAATATTATTAAGTTTAGTATTAATTAAACTTAATATAGCCTAATGTATTATTATTGTTATAGGCAGGTTAACATTGTATTTCAGCTCTAAAATTATGCTCAAGTGAAATACACAAATATAAAAACAAATCACAGGCAACTTTTACGAACTTAATGTTCTACATTTCAGTTCGGCAAAAAATATTGTATCACATCCATGGTCATGAACATACCGTAAACACAAAACTCAAAAGTTAACTGTAAATAAATTTGGTAATTTGACAGGAATGCTATATATCTACATTTGAGTCTGCACTGATTTGGGATGTAGTAGCTGCTGCTCCTTGATGTTGCAAGTTGAATGTTTTAGACAATTTTTTAAGACTTTTGAGTAGGTCAGCTTTCAACTCTGTTTCAAAGCAGCAGGTAGAAAAGTTTATTTTGGTGGCTATCAGAGCATTCACTGTTTCAGAACATAGGTCAGCCCTAGCCTCGGTATGTATTTTTAGGCATAGAAAAAACGCGCCCGGCTGCTGCATTACTGTGAGGTATATGCAGAGGATGGCCCTTATTAAAGTCTTCAGTAAGGGATAACGCTCTAATGCCATAGCATCCCAAAACTTTGCAGGTGTTGATCTCGATGCTGGAGTATCATTTAGCTGCAGGTTGACCCATTATTGGTGAATACGGTCTAGATCAGTGGGCTGCGTAAATATGTCAAGTCCTTTTGCTAGCCGTCTGATGTCATCGGGCTTGAAGGACATCTTTTGGTTAACATCACTAGCTGGAACCATCTTTAGGACTTCGCTGGCCAAATGAACTAATTCCAACATTTTAGATATGGCAGCCATTTGGACATCTCTGACTGAGCTGAAAGTAAACAGTAAAATATACAGTAATAATTTATTTATGGCCATTTGACTGAAAAGTATGGCAAGATGTTTCTTTAATTGAACTTTTAAGGTTGAGACTTATTGCTGGCAATCAGAACAACAGCAAAATGAGAAAACCAATTTTGGAGCACCAGACCGAGTGACTGCCAGTAAGCCATACTTCACATTTTGTCTAACTTATTAACCAGAAGAGTTGTTTGATTTGGACTTAACTAGCCTCGTCTTCCAAGGCTACCAGCTGGGTTCGCCACTCTGTGCCAACAAATAGTTCTAAATCAGAAAGTTGTTTCTGCTGGTCTGCATATGGAACCTTTGTTATGGCAGCTTGTTTCTTTATCTCAGGATCACTGATGAGAAATTCTGATCTACGGCGGTTCCGTGATGTTGACGATTAACTGTTCGTTTTTGAGCTAGTCAGCAAGGATACTTTGCCTAAAATTCACCAAAGAGCTTTGTCTACAGTAGGAAACAAATTGCCTTCTGTGGACAGATTACATATTGGCATGCCAATAAATTTGGTTACAACTTTACCATCTTTAAACACTCATGCAAGTATGGCAAGCTGTTTATCTACATGGCGATCTGTTGTCTCATCTATCAAAAGGCCGAAATAGGATGATTGGCTGATTCCTGCAGCTTGTTCTGTGCAGTATGGTCCATAACCCTCTGGATTAACAGAGCATGTGAATTCAAGTAGTAGTTGGGCCGATGTATCAAACAGACCAATTATACAAAACACAGGCATAAAAATAGAGCTAAACAAAACCTTATGAATAATTTAAATTAAATTTAAGTCTTGGTAGCTGTCTCAATAAAGATGCTTGCGGCTGTAGCATAAATGCTAACCAACCAACTTCTTATCATAGCCATTGTCTTTGTTCACATGCATCTATATTTTTTGGTGATCTCACTGTCAGGAAACATTTCGGGGACCAGCTTGGTGAAGTGGTCTGCAGCAGAAAATGACAAATTGTGCTTTGCCATGATTAGCGTAAAAAATGCTTCTGCTTTTGTTACCTAAAACTGACATTGTAAGTGTTGGATTAACAAAACTTTAACATTTGTGTGATCTGATACATGCATAAATGTGAAAGTATATCATTTTTTTATTTTGTACTTTAAAGTATACTAGTCTAGGTTTAGCAAATATAATGCTATCTTTTAGAAGGTTCACAGCTGGAAAAGAATATAGGCCAGCGCTGCATTACCTTGCATTCATTACTAATTTGTTTTGTGGTCCTGTTAGCTTATTCTCAAGACTTACATAATCAATTTTTTCATTTCTTATTTGACAAAATTCTGGTAGTTTGTCGGTCTTCGTGAGAGCTTCCTTGTGCTAGCTGTGCTTGACATATTTTATGTGTTGTGAGACATCGTTCTGTCCGCCATACTCAATGCTAATTTTAATTTTGCACCAAGTACAATGACACGACAATACATCTAAACTAACCTTAGTGCTTGATGCAATGAAGGTCCATTATTTAGTCCAATCCGGTTTAATTTTGATGAGTACTTGGCTTTTTTGGACATGACTGAATGGTAATCGTATCTAAAGACTAAAAATGGCCATAGGAAACGCCCACCCAAAGAGCTATACATATAAATATTTGCTTGGGCCTAGGTGGAACATAAGCTTAAAAAAACAAATGTTCCGAAATGTTCGAGTGTCTAATTCAGAGGCCATAAAATAACCGAATGATAATTCTGTGCACAAAGCCATAAGAAAGTGTCTTTTGCGATACAGCGATTTTTTTCATTATTATTGGATTACGCGCAAGGTGTTAATGCTACAGAAGCTAATAAATAAATGGCTTGGTATTTTATCCTAGAGCACAAAGCGTAAATGTGGGAGTTTACAGGGAGATTTTATTTTTCTGTAAAGGTAATCTCAATTCTGGGAGAGTGCGCAAAGTCCGGGAGAGTTGACAGCTCTGGCGTAATTGATGGAACATTACAAATATGCCATCATTTACGCATGTTGCGCTTTATAGCTTCGGAACTACTAATTTGAAAGCAGTAAATTGTAGATTATCTGAAAGCCAAGAAAATGTTGCATCAAGTAATTCAAAGAATTTTATAAAGGGAGCGCATGTGTAGTTGGCATAATATAACTCTAAATGTCCCATCATTATTTATGAACCCAAATGCAAGTTTATATAAAAGCTAAGATAAAGATATGAAATAATCTAGTTAGAGTTGAGCTTATCTAAATATGAAGCTGGAGGTGCTTCATCACGTCCTTCATCATCTCCTTCATCATCTCCTTCATTTGCTATAACATCAAGGAATTTTATTTATGTCCTGAGAGCTCTAGATTTTGGCATTTTTCTGAGGTATCCTGCAACCTCCGTTCTAAAGTGATAACGAATAGCCTTTTATTTTTTTCCCTGGAAGTACCTTCTGGAACTATTTTAGAAATGGCGTCGAATTGCATTCTGTAAAGTTGGACAGTAATGCACATGCGTGTTTGGATACAAGGATGCCATAAATTATGCATACTTCACAACTTTTAGTGTTTAACATGTGCTTACTGGAACGAATCTTCTGCATTTTCTGCAGTCTCCCTTTTTTTTGTCGATGGCAAGTCACGCACCATTGGTGTTTGTGCAGATGAACATGAAGGTGTAGATAAAGCAGCAGGAGGGCTGCTTAAGGCTGAGGTAGAAGGGCATTTAATGCTCTATGTTAAAGCTGCTTCAGAGCAGGTGGTCTCTATTGGATGCGAGATCGTAACTTAGTAATTGCTCTGTGGCCTAAAAACAAGTGGAAGAACAATTGATCCACAAACAATTACTACAATTTTATTAACCAAAACTTATAAAATATTTTTACAACACACTGACATACCATTTTGTCTTGCTGTCATCCCATAGCCAAAGAAGATGCTCCCATAGCGGCCATGTTATTATCGGTGCTTGCCAACTAACACTCTTCTTTCCTTTTCCTTCCTTCACATATGATGCTAGTGTATCTCGGATATCCTTTCAACATTTTTGAATACCGATACTTGCAAAGTATTAAAAACATGAATAATAGTGAGTAGCGAGTTATCAGCATTAATCATACAAAGCTACTTTATATGCTTCCTGCAACAGCTCTAACTCAGGATTGATTTAAAGTCATAGAGACACAGGTATTCTTTGACAAAGCTAATTATTAATTCGTCGCATACATACTTATTCACCATGCTTGCCAAACGACATTGACATTGATCTTCAGAACTGTTGAAACTAGATCTGATGTCGTATACAAACAGCTAATCAATATGTAGATAGCTGCGATCATCGGTGTCAAAGCTCAACATGTTGAAAGTCCATCGCATCGTCGCTAGCAGTGATTGCATTGACCACACATGGCAAAATGATGTCATTGCAGATATTTGCTCATCGCTAGCCGTCGATTTGAGTGATAGTGTGAATGGGCCTTTAAAGATGTAGTTGCGTCAAAATTTAAGTTGATCTTAAAAGACAGCATTTTTTTTCTCTATCAGTTGATATGTTGTTTGTTGTGTTACGCGATCGCATTGCCAAGATATTTGAAGATTAAAACCGAAAAAATCTGATCGCCGTAAAAACGCTCAGGCCACAAAAACGTGCCCAGCCTCGCCAAAAATGATGTCACGCGTTTGGCAACCTGTCTCTATCTCTCGTATTCACATCGGCTATTTGCGATAAAAGTCTAGTCTAACGCGGCTCTATTGGCATATATCTTATTTTGTATTTGCTCATGTTGGCTAGAATAAAATTTTAAATCCTGCTACAGATGCATTTTTATGAATGTTTCAAAGGCCTCAAATAACGAAAATTGAAAATTTGTTCTACTCACTTTCTCCAAATGTTGTTTAAACATTTGGGTACCGACTACCAATTCTACCGGTCTACGGTAATTCTGTCAAGTCACTTTATGTAGAACGCGGTCTTTGTATCAGCAGTTTTGCAGCTGTCCATACAAACGATATACAGCCTCCCATAAGCCCCGCCCACATTATGTCGCCTATTACATATTGCCTACGTACTAGTTTCTTACTAGTAGCAATGATATACAGCTGTATACATTGCTGTATATCATTGCTAGTAGTATTCTTACCGAATACTAAATTAGTGAAAATAAGCAAGCCACCTCTTTGAAAAGAATATAGACAGGGATAGAGTTTTAAGGATGAGAAGTCTGCTGCAAACTGGATTTGAACTCACATTCTCCAGTTCTGCGGACACCCATATACCATATGCGATTCACTACAATATTCTGCAAATCATGTTTTGCATTATCTTCAACAATATTATTTTATTATATAATTTTTACAAGCAAAAATATTTTCATCTCGGCATAAAGCTTTTATTAAAAATATTCATCAAGTCGTGGCCACTCACATAATATTAGCTGATACAATAAGACAAATTCATCTACTGCAACAAACTCAAACAAAACATCATCCAGCATGCATTCAAGTGTCGATCTCTCCTTTATGGCAGTTTCCACACTGACAAAGCTTCTTCGGCTGGTGGGACTACATAAACATTCTGTAATCAGTAAAACAAGTAAATGTAAACAAAGTAGATGCAATAAATATGTCATTCATAGATATGTCATTCTAAAGCGTATCTATTGACAGCTTCCAAATTGGGAGTTGAATAGATTGCGAGTGTAATTTTAAAAACGAATAAACATTTAATAAAGGCACAAGTACGCCAAGCCAACGATTCGAAGCTTTGGTTCTGGAAATTAAAGATTTGCAATGATCAATCGATTTTACCCACTTCCTACGAGTGAAAATAATTTGTAATCATGACTCTAATTTACCAAAGAAAATTCGAAAAAAAATATTATAGCTAGGTAAAACGGCAGATAAGCTATGAAACGATGATTGGAGATAGCAAAGAATTATCATTTTATTAATTAGTACATGTATTTATGACTATAAAAAATATTACATTTACTAAAGTATAGAAGACTCTAAGTTAATTTACCTCTATTCTGTCTTCTTCTGCAGCAAAACGCTGCTGACGCCTGTCAGCTTTGGCCATAGGCTGTCTACTCTAATATTTTACTTAAAGTTGCTCAGAAAACTCTGAGTAGCGGTCGCTCGAACTTGAAGCCATTTTAAAACTATGTATAACTTAGTAATTGTTGAAACGCGTTGAATCAGAAACAATGAGAATGAATTCTCTATGATGAGAATCTTCGAGATCACAGACAACGCGTTTTACGAGTGATAACATTTATTACGGCCTATATAAAAATTTCGCACGCATGATTGGCTAACGAATCGACCTCATTTTTATCGCTCGTGGTTTCGTTTCAGATAACAAGCTTGTGACGTCACGAAATTGGCACCCGCTGGAACGTGAGCTTTTTAACAGAGGGCCTCATTCAAACGCATATATCTCTGGACAGGGTTGGTCTACAAAGACAAAAATGGCATCAAATTGTAGCTGATGTTTTAGCCTTTTATGGGTCCTAATTTCATTTTTGACGCAGCTACATCTTTAATATAAAATTTAACATATATGTAGCAATGAGAATCGACAGCTGACAATAAAAAACTCATTCTATTTATCAGCATTTCATTGGTTTTATGCTTATTTTTCATTTAGTTTTTATATACATTAAAAGGTAAAACGTCATGTACAAGGTGTGCCAAGGGTAGTAGCTACAATAAATGACTCAGCCATGCCCACCCACAAATTTGTCAGCTATGTGTATTGTTTTCTGATGTTGCGACTAATTTCTAGTAAAATGAGGTTGCTCTTTTTTTGGATGACTTCCTTCCATAAGCACTATTTTCTCGAGCTGATGGATTTTCAAATGGTATCAATCTAGTTATGGTTGTTCTGTCCTTGCACTATAGCTAAATTTTCATTGATTTTCTCAGAAGTAGAACTTGCAATTTATCTTATTATAGCAAAATGTGTGCTAGTTGGTCTGTTATCACCCATAATAGTATAAACAAGATTGGCATACGCTTTATATCAAAAGTGTTGTCAGATGCTCGGTGTAATATTTATCTATTAATACAGCTAGATAACAAGTGTAGATGTAATGATTGTACAGTAATAACAATTAAGATATTCATATACTTTTATTACAGGTGAGAAAGTATCAGAGATGAGAGACGATGGTGTTTATACCAATAGTCTATTTGGCTATTGCCTCTTTGACAAACCTATCTTTAGCTTGAGTGTTACTGGTAACAACTTTGTGGTACCTGACTGGGTGACTAAAAATGTGCTTGTTTATAAACTGAGTGAGAAATAACGGCCACATCCTTATTAATCATCATATAACAATATTCATGATCAGGTTTCATCAAGACTAACTACTCTACAGTTAAGTTATACTAACAGTATCATTATTATTATCATCATATTTTATTTTATATCAACTTTCATATCTAAATGACTGACTGTATGATCTTAAACTGCTTATTTAGATGTAGTGCTGTCAGAAGTCAAACTTTATATTTTGCTCTGCTGCCACAGCCTTCTTTTGTTAAAGTGGGCAGAACATGCCGATTGTTTGGTTTCATGTCATTGTATTTGTTTTTTAAACATGAAATCTGTTATCCAGCCTTAAATACACATTTTTACATGAAGTTTATATACTTTTGTGATCATAAAATTATACATTAACAATGTGGCTGGTTAACATTATCCATTATATGAATGACTTTGCATGACCTTCTTGTAAGGGGATTGCCTCCCCTTTTTATTTATTATCTGTTTAGTATTACCAGATAATATTTGATATATAATATAATTTAAATATATGAAAATTATTATGGACGTTGAAATTGACATGGGAATAGGCAACGGTTTTAGCCATGAGCTTGAACATAGGCGTGTAAAAGAGCTTGGCATTTAAGGGCAAGGGCATAGACATGTTCATGGACATGGATGCGATCATAGACACAGATATATCCAGACATAGACATGGAGATGTATGTAATGTTGCCACAAAGATAAAAATACTAGATAATCTAGGTAGTAATTGTGAGTAGGACACTATGACAACATTCTCAGACCTGCTAACAATCACTGTCTAACTTATTATATAAATTACTAGTTTACAGATTTTTATGTTTTCTGTTCATTCCTCAATTAATTTTAAAGTTACGCTTTTTTGTTCATTATGTTATTGGGAGTCCTACCACACAAAGTCATCGTCAGAATAGTCCCTTTTAAAATCACTGTCGTCACTATTAAAATCACTGTCATCACCTTTTTCAAGTTGGTAACCAAAACGATCTCTTTTTTCACACTCGTTATTTTAATACAAATATCCATTCTGGTGGCACTGGGTTGCGTTAAATACCTGAAACTTGCTCAGCTTGAACTTGTGCTAATCAAAAGCAATGCTCAACCAGCCACCTTCACAAACTTATTAGTGATGTTTGGGAGCATTGCTGATTACTACGCGAAGAGTGACAGCCGTCTTAGGTTTTTAGAGCTATATTTCTTGTACTGAAAATAGACCGAGATTGCCTTTAATAATCACTGTCAGTCACAGACTTGGAAATGGATTTGCTGTCAGGGTCGTGGCATTTTATTGCTGTTTACTTTAATGACCTGGCAGTCTATAAATGCTGGGTCAGATTCTTCAAACCAAAACTAGGGAAGTTTCGTTTGATTGTGTTGATTTATGGACAAATAATAAGTTAGTAAAGGTATGGCGACACGTAATGAATTTTTGTTGGTTCTGACCGAAATCACGAAATGAACGAAACACACAGAATTCTTCTGTGCTGCTAGAATCGTGCTAGCGAGCACGATTCTGGCAGCTTTTGCAATTAGTATAGTCCAAGACACGTATAATGACACACAATAAAAGTATAAGTGCAATTCAACATAGTACACATGATGCAACTGCTTAGATTGCGCTATTGTATGTATTTATTATTTGGACACTATGGCTACAAATTGTTTGTTGTATTTTTAATAAAAAAAATTTTAGCAACAAAAGTTTTGTGGTAAAAAATGTTGCCTTCTTTAGCGCAATCAAATCAGTTGCATCGTATTTATTATGGTGAATTGCTGTGATATTTTCTTGCGTATCGCATTATGTTCTCGAACTACATATATTTCAAAATTTGCTAAATTCGTGCTCGTTAACCAACAATAGCGCAACTTAAACTGTTACATCGTGTGTACTATGTTGAATTGCCTTCGTACTTTTATTGTGAGTCGCAATACGTGTCTTGGACTATACTAACTGTTAAAGCTGCTAGAGTTGTGCTCGCTATTAATTTTTTAGTCTGTTAAAAGCGTTTCCTCGACGAGTTCGATGGGCATGCACAGCTCAAATACATGTATACAAAGACACGTATCGGTGATTTTCGACCGAATAATTCTGTGTTTTTCGTGATTTCAGCAACAACTCAGAATCAACGAAAAATTCGCTACGTGTAGCCGTAGTAATCCTACTTACACAATCATAGTCACCTACATTGATAAATGGTCGTCTCGCCTGTCACTTTTAAACATACCTGTCGTCAAGTTGTCAGAATCATCACAAAACATGAGAGGACCCCCCCTTTATTTATACCCCCGAAGAACAGTCATAATATGACTTTACACTATCGTAACTAAAGTCACGCTCTTAATTCTTATAACCCACGAACAACTTATTAATGATGGTTATAAATGCTATTCCATCATGATCTTTGTTAGCAGTTGCATGATATAGAGCAGGGGTCTCAAAGGCATTTCATGCGGCCCGCGACACATTTCTATTGTCGGTGTTTGAACTTTTGCAAAAGCGCCATCTTAACCAGAACAAAATCTTACCTACTTATTTATTCATAGTCTTTCCATTGATTCCCGTGTAGCGCTCAAAGCATACATCCGGTTTATTATCGCTCACTGTTGATTGCATTGTATAAATTTGATTTTACTATATTTTTTTAAATCAAGTGCCCATGTCTTCTGTTTCGAAAAAAATAAAACTCGCAGATGAAAAGAGAGTTTTTCAAGTCAGATGGGAGGTTTTATATTTTGTGACTGAAGTCAGCGAAAAAATTCATTGTCTCGTTTGTCAGCAAACGATAGCGGTTCTGAAGGAGTTCAATGTGCGTCGACACTACGAAACAATGCACCGTGTGAAATATGACACGTACACCGGCAAAGTCAGACAGGATAAAGTTATTCAACTTAAATCAGCATTATGCAAACAAAAAAGTTTCTTCACCAAAATTAACCAGTCCAACAAGGATTCTGTGGGAGTAAGTTTTGCATTAAGTGAGATGATAGCGAAGTCATCACGACCCTTTACAGAGGTTTTTTTTTATAAAAGAATGTATTTTAACTGCAAGTGACATTTTATGTCCGAATCAAAAGAAACTGTTTGAAGGCATAAGCTTGTCAGCCAATACAGTAGCCAGCAGGATTACAGATTTAGCAGCAAATGTGGAGATGCAATTAACTGAGACAGCTATGGACTTTGAAGCATTTTCAATTGCTCTCGACGAGAGCACAGATGCTTCAGATACCGCATAATGTGCTGTGTTTATCAGAGGTGTGAACCGCAATTTAAATGTGACAGAAGAATTCCTGGAACTATTACCATTGAAGGGTACTACAACTGGACGTGATTTATTTCAAGCCCTGGAAAAATGCATTGAGAAATATAACTTGCCATGGAATAAACTTGTATCTTTGGCCACAGATGGTGCACCGTCAATGTGTTCTCAAAATGAAGGTGTTGTTGGATTGGTGAAAAACAAATTAAACAGCCTTGAAACAGCAGGAATCAATTTCACTAGTATACACTGCATTTTGCATCAAGAAGCCCTTTGTAGTAAAAGCCTACAGATGAAAGAGGTGATGGATGTAGTAGTTAAAACAGTCAACTATATACGTTCTCAGGGGCTGAATCACAGGCAGTTCACTTCATTTCTTGCCGATATGGAATCTGAGTATGGTGAAATTATTTATCACACTGAAGTAAGATGGCTAAGTCGTGGAAAGGTTTTGAGGCGTTTCTTTGCACTTAGACATGAAATCACTTCATTCATGACAATGAAAAATAAGGCAAATCCTTTACTGACTGATTCTACATTTCAATGCAACCTTGCTCTTCTAACTGATATTATGGATCACTTGAATACACTGAACATAAAGCTTCAAGGTAAACAACAGATTATTACACAGATGTACGACAGTGTGAAATCATTCAGAGTTAAACTATGTTTGTGGATGAAGCAACTTGGTGAGGGCAATTTGGCCCATTTCTCAACTCTGAATTCCTTAGGCAAAGTTGAAACCAAATGCTTGAAAGAATATGCAGATTTGATGTCTGAGTTACTTCAACAGTTTGATGTGCGTTTTGCAGACTAAGTTACTGGAGCCGCAATTTCAACTTTTTTCGACGCCGTTTGCTGTAGAAATTGGCGCTATTGCAGAGGAATTGCAAATGGAGTTGGTGGAACTCCAGTGTGATACTATCTTGAAGCAAAATATGCAGAAGTAGGAATACCCGAATTCTACACATTTCTTTCACGAGAAAGATTTCCAAGGTTACTCTCTGCTACTGCAAGGATTCTTGCAATGTTTGGCAGTACGTTTGCATGTGAACAATTTTTCTCATCCATGAAAGTTAACAAGTCTGTACTGAGGTCACAGCTCACTAATGAACATTTGCAAGCAACACTGAGATTGGTTTCTTCTCATAAAATCAAGCCAAATATTGATGCCCTGGTTGACGCAAAACGCTGCCAGGTCAGCAGTCAGTACAGAAAGTGACTGAAACCTAAGTTAACCAAATACAGATACGCCAAATACGGTACTCAAATTGACTACATTACATTTGCAATAAATGGATTTTAGAAAGTTTGTAAAGCACTATGTTCTTATTATGTTGTCTTGTTTATTAACTTTTTTATAATTTTAAACAATTTCTGGCTATGCAGCCCTTGAATTACTTTAGAAGTCATCACTTGGCCCTCGAAGCAATTTGAGTTTGAGACCCCTGATATAGAGTATAGACTGTCTACTAAAAATGTTTGGTATATATATAGAGCTTGATATGGTTTGGGAAAGGTTTTCAAACATTTAAATACAAGCACAACTGGTCCATTTAAAATTCTGAAACTTTTGGCTTTAGAAAAAAGGGATTTTAATACATGTATATACTTTTAATATAATATAGCTGAATGAAATGATAAACAAATAAAAATTGGTTACAACTAGAGATTTCAAGTAATAACTAACAAGTTAATATACTACAAACAATTGTTCAATGTTTCTTGTTAGTATATGTATTCTTGAGTAGTAAATTTATTCCTTTTACTTTAGTTTCAAAAGGGAATCAAACACAAATATAGAAATATATCCTAAATTTTCTTGTTTTCCTCAGCAGCTTAGCGCCTGTCAGCTCATACCATAGGCTGTCTGCCCCAATAAATCGCTACCTGATGCTCAAAATAGTCTGAGGCATCTTCACTGAAACTAGAGGCCAAGTTGTAATTCTGTTGTTATTCAGTAAATCGTGCCGATTCAGTTGTTGAAGGAGATTCAGTTGGAAGCCGATCGTCATTTAGTAAATCGTTGTCTTCTCTCATAATATGCGACAGTTCTGTCGTGTTACAACTTCCATTCCTTAAGTTTTGCCCGGGTAAATTACTCAATAATTTTCTATTTTGGAAAATCATCTATGCTTATGCTAATCTCTAACCTATGCAAGTCTAACTGTGAATTCTAAATTATCTAAAAATGAGAATATTTGAGATTACAGACAACTAGTTTTTAGTGATAACATTTATTACGACCTAAATAAAACACTTGTGCTGATGATTGGCTAAAGAAGAGAGTATATATTTATAGCTTCTGGACTCTTCCACATACACTACTTTATACTTACAGAATTAGCCAACCACTTAATACTGAGCGTTTTACCGTGAGAAAGTTTTGTCAATTTTAATCTCGAAACATACTTGCAGTCAGACCTCCTCAAATGTCAAAAACAATCACAAATGATGAAATAATACGTATACAATCTGATGAAATCAACTAGAGTTTTATGAAAGTCTATATTTTTTCTGTTTTAAATAGCCACCCTTTATGTGTATAATCAAGGTTTTTTTGCAGAAGTTGTCATTTCATGGGTTCCATAAGAGGCAACTTCCACTATGTACAACTTTACAATCACTTAATTTTAGTATTAACTCTATTTATTGCAAAATATAAAAAGCTAAAATTGTTAATAAAATTGTATATATCGTGTTCATAATTTTAAAAAGCATAAATATGTTAGCTAAATAATTTCAGTTTTTCAAGTTAATTCCGTGAATATAAATATGAGATATATACATGTAAATTTGAAACAGTAAATGTTTGGAGTTGTGTTCCTAATAAAATGCCAGCTTCCAAGTTGTTCAGTCAGCTCTTTGAATCAGATTTTATTGGTAGTCTATATAAATAGGTCAAAGATTAAACAGTTCATGAGCTTAGAAACTAAAGCTCTTGTCGAATCTGCTGTGGCTAAACTTACAGTTATAAATAATTGTTTACATTCAATGAGAAAAAACATAAGGACGATACCCTGTCATTTTCTTTTACTATTTAAAATAATAGTTCCATCTTATTGTTTACTTAGCCATATATCTGTAGTAAGGCACTACACAAATATTGAGGTCAGCGCAAGGTGTCAGTATGGCTATAATTTTTGTTATGTGGTAAGTTTTGTATTTTCTCAACCATATTTGTGATACCATTTAAACTTATAATTCTAAAGTATAGTGATTTACAGTATAGGTGATCTCTGTTGCAAGTTGTGCACCAGTTGGCTCTAGAACTATTCTACCAAAAATTATTTATGCATTGTGGTTTATTTGCTTGGAAGAGTTGGCTGCTCTCACTTTTGCACTAGAGTAGTGTAAGTAGACATGTTCTTATGTTTTGCTTAAACCCTGAGATGTGATCAACATCACTTGTATATCAAAGTAAACATTTTTAATATGAGAGCATGAACACAGACCGTATGCAATTAATCTTCAGTTTGTTGACTCATCTTCAACTATCAGCTTTGTCTGTTAGGGATCACTACTGCAAATGGTCTTATTCATAGTATAGAATCTATTGCGACTATTCACTCATGACATATGGCACAGAAACAATTGTGGCTGGGTTCTTTTCCTAACACCACAAACAGTTTTTAGTTCTCTGGGTTAGCCTTGTTAATAGTACTTACTTTAGAGATAATATAATAACTATGTGTTTACAGTTTAACTTACTGTATAATTGTTATTATATTAGTATCCTGGTGTTAGAGATATTCAAGTGTAATAACTATACAAACAATTATTCTGCTATATGACCAACGAAAGGTGGAGGTGTAATGATGTCCGTCTAACAAGCTGAGTGTTAAGAGTTCAAATCCAATGTAATATTTTTTAACAACTTTCAACGATTGTTTCAGGCAAGTGAACATGACTCCTAATAAAAGAAAGATTATCTTTTAAACAATTCCACAAGTCTGTTACGACTTGTAAAACTCTGATCATCATGTAATCATGCTTGATAATATCACCATGAGATATTCTTATGGATGGTGATTAAACTGGTCTTAAACTTGTGGCATTCAGGTCAGGCTATGAATAATACTTAACATATTAAGAGTTATGCTCTGTTATGGTAAAATGCTTTTGTGAAGGAGGAGTTATATGTTCAATCTTCCAAAGTTTCAAAATTGTTTGTAATTTTATGTGACTACTAGCTGTGCTACCCGGCAATGCCTGGGTAATAAAAAATTCTTTGGAAAGCAAATTGTTTTGTATTTTACATATAACAACATTTGCTACTCTAACTTTCAAACTGCATATGATGAGAAGTGTTTTGTGTAGTTGAAAAAATTTAAGAGAGAAAATAAAAGCAAAATTAGAGGTTTTCAAACTTTTTCAAACAACTGTAACTTTTAAACTTCATATCATGAAAAAAAGGTTTTCAAACGACTGTAAATTAAAAAATTCATAACTTTCAGCAACGCATAGCTTTTAATAACGTACACTGGAACCTATTCTAGCAGAACAGGTCTAGCGTTGCTAATGGAGTTTTTAGAGATGCAAAACAATTTTCCTTATTAAAAAAAAATTATGTAAATTTTAACCCGTTCAAAGATAAGAAAAACTTGGGTAAATTCAGAAATATACTTCGGTATTTTTTTCAACATTTTACACCATAAGCTGTACTATATACTACTTACTATAAATAGAAATTGGTATATATAGATTGTGTTTAATTTTAATGAAATGTTTTATATTTATGATGATGGAAAAAGAAAGGAAAAGTAAGCATGTCGTACCTTTGGCATTTAAAACATCCAAAGTATTAAAGGTTAAAATACTACACTGAAAATTTAAAAAATAGATAAAGAAGCAGCAAAAGATGCAACAGATAGTTACATCAAAAATTGTAGGGAAAAGTAAATATGACCAGCGATGGCCTATTAACTTTACATCTTTAAAGGAGACTCACCCTCCAAAAAGATTTAATGTAACTCTCACTGAAATGGTTATCTCTCTAGCAAATCTCTTTGGTAGAGGAGGGGTCGTCCCACATGGTTCCTCCCTTTTTGTAAAGAATTTATGAAGCATAAAATGCTTATCCGTTTCCAATTTTTTCCGGAGCTTTGCTAATTGCATTGCGCATGCTCCAGTTTAGTCGAGAACAGAATTTATTTTCAAGCTCTGAGGCAAACAAATCTCAAAATCTTTGGTGGAAAACCTAAGGCTAAAATAATTAGCATGCACATGTTGTATATTTTATATGAAAAGGAATCTGCTCACTATGGCGTTCTAGCTCAGTAGTCGAGCATCCGGATAAAACACTCGTTGATGTAAAAATTGTGACTGCTTGAGACTAGCTGACATGGGGTTTGGCGCAAACTAGTTAAACTACAGTTACTGTTAGAGTTACTGTAGAGCTAATTAGTTGAACCTTAGCCAATGTTCTTTGACATACATAACACTTCTAAAGTTTATGCAGGTGGCACTCTCCTTCTTTGAAAAATAGTATGAATGGAATTTAATCAACACTGAACTTACCATTTAAAATATTGTTTAAATAAAATATTTAAAATAAGCCAAAATATATGATTAGGTCAGTTCTTACATAGCCCAATGAGGACTGAATAGGCAGGTTGATTGACATGTCAGGCAGGTGCTATAGGCTGCTAAAAAGAACCAGCAATGTATTGACAACCTTGGCAAGTTTTCAATATTAAGCTTAGCCTTCTATACTAGTCACACATAACTCTACCAAGATTGTGTGAGGTCTCAGAAATACTATATTAAAACATAACTGACACGAGCAGCTTTCATTGTTATTTAGGTAAATCATACAAGCTGATTCCGATTTTCTACTCAAAATCAAAATTGGTTTATTATCTCAAAGTCACGAATGCTTTTTACAGCGTTTCAATATCGGTCTCGCAATTGAAGCAATCGACACAGCAAGCTCCACTCATAAGTATGTGGCGCAACGTAGGTTTTTAGGAACGGTAGTTGGGGGATGTTTAGTCCGATCTAAAAATATAGATGAATGTCTTAAACTCATTATCATCTAAATTCAGCCTTCAAAATAATTCAAAAATTCTGTATAATTTTGTTTGTCATTTTCTTTCCATTCGTATGTCTGTGAATTTTTTGAATTAAGGTGTCTTAGAGCTGATCAGATTTTCCAAGGTCATTTTAAAGGGCACTAAAATTTATGTCTTCTCAATGTTGTTGATAACAATAATAAAAAGACTGTCTTTCATCATTTCTTAGAGAATTATTTTAAATACTTTGTTGAATTTTAAAAAACTGACAAATAATATTTTTAAGATACTTTTATATTAGATTTTAACTATTTACTATTCTAGATGATTATTTACACTTTTTTTCATAAATAAAATATAAAAACAGCAAAACACTTCTTTTTATATTTATTTGAACATGTGTTGGTAAACAGCAGGCGTTTTTTTAAGTAGAACATTGCAAATTATTATTTAAATTTTAATAACATCACTGTTGGTTTAAAGAATTATATTTAATACACAACAAGTAGCAAATAATACTTATAGAGCAGTTACATGTACGTAAAAGTCACAGGATCTCAGGCTGTTGACAGTAGTTGAAGTATGGTGTAAAATACAGAAGAATATAATTATGCAGTTTGTTCTTTTCTCTCTATAATCTCCTTATATATTTAAAGCAAGTTGAATAACATAACAAACAGCAAAAAAAATCATTTGTTTACTTGAATGGAATAGTTATTGTATTATTAACCAGCAGGTGCTTGTTTTAAAGTGGCACAGTCGAATTAAAATAACATAAGATCTAGGTCAATAACTAGACTCGTCGCAATAAAAGTAGCAAAGAACACTTGTTCATAGATTTGAGACAATAGATTCAAAGCAAGTTCTGAAACTGCAAAACTGCAAAAAAGTCATGTTCAGACACGTTCAGACACTCTAAGTCTATGTAGCTTAGTTTATATTATGTATCCACTTGCAACATAATGTTACAGCAAGAATATACCTCTACACTGCCAGAGAGTCAGCACCTCAGTGTACAATGGCTGAAGGTCTACTGCAACTGCTGAGTACATGATGTACCTAGATATGGTTGTTGCTGTCAGACAGAACTTACAGTAGAACTCTCCATAGCTCATGACAGCTGCCAGCCAAACATCATTTCGACCTTCATACGACCTCACTCAAACACTATGTTTCCATGGTGTGCAGTACTGCGAAGCAGCCCCCTTCAAAGTCGAGGGGATTGTACGCTTCCATGCTGCACAGTGATTTTCAGCAAATTAGCCAAAAAAAAGAAATTGTATAAATCGAATCGCCTGATGGAGAAATACAATCGATTACGAATACCAAACATCCGAAACAGTCTTTTTATGCTTCTGTTGTCATTATACTTTTATTTACAGTACACATTCACAAGGTATTACAAACCTTAACACAATTTTTACAAACTAATATATTTTAATAAGTAATTTTAAGTAATATATTATTTAAACATTAATTTAGGACTTGCCACCTATTTTCCGAAGTGTTGGCATTGATAACAAAGTCCAGGAAAGTAATCACCTCATCATCTTCGTGAATGCAGACCATAATTAAATTTAGGTGAAAGAAGATCAGAAGAATAGAAAAAATAACAAGATTAGCGGGATAACCTTTGTACTAGTTTATGGCCTTCGAAGATTCTGTCTCCACGGCATGAGAGCTATGCGCAGCCACTGAGCAATCGCTGTTTCCTTGCTGCAAATTTGCGCTGGCTTTGCACTGATCAGTGCGCAGTGATTTCAGTTCGAAGACGCCGTTTCCATGATTCAGAGATAGCACGACTCCGATGCACTGCGCATCATGGAAACATAGTGATAGTCAAGTAGTAGAGTAGGAAGTCTTTTGAGCAGATTAATTAGTTCCAATTTTGTGTGAAGAAAAACTAGAACTAGCTTGAACTTTACTATAAATAACTTTATTAAGTATTGATTATCTCAACAATCTGCTTATTCCCATGCAATGCTTTCAGAGAGTAGATAATTCTCAAGAAGGTAGAAGATACATACAAGACTCAACCTTCCGGTTTGTTCCATTAGTTAGCTACAATTTAGTAACTCATTGTAATGAGTAACTCTAATAAAGCTGACAATAGCAATATCATGCTGTCTCACACGCTGTTCATCATGATTGATTAGTTTACTAACCAAAATAGTCAAATGTGTCAAGTTGTAATTGGTTACCAGATGTGTTACAATGTCAGTCTAGCAAGCTGAATGTCATGGGTTCAGATCTAGCACGATGTAGCCTTTTTTCTGTTTTTAATCATTGCTTCAGACAAGTGGACTCAACTCTTAATAATTATAATAAATATTACATTTAAACAATTTCACAAGTCCATATACTTGTAAAACTTTGATCATTTTGTTAACATCCCTAATACTGTCACACTGTCGCACTGATTTATAAAACCCTAAGCTACTAACTGTGCCAATCCAGCCATTCTCTAATAATCTATACTGTAAGAATGATGGTGTTCTGTGAGTTTAATAAGCTTGGTTTGATGGTAGAATTATGAAATCAGGCTGCCAGAATTTCAGGAATTACTTACAGCGTATTTAATGGGAAAAATCAAGATCACTTCAAGGAATGCCTGTCTCTATTAGCAATCTAAGAACGTTAGTATTCATATAAATATGCCATGGTATATCTTTAAAAAAAATATAAAATGCTACATTGCATGTATTAAGAACAATTCCTCCCAGTCGAAGCTTTCATCAATTGTTGTAGCAAAAGCAAAATTGAAATTTGTGTTAAAAATAAATCACGATCAACCCCAAATTTACAGTTAAACTTTACTATAATAATAGACGTGTCTGCCTGTCTCTCTGTTAGTCCAACTCGACACCAAAAATAAAAGATTTGCACCAGATAATAATTGAAATAAAATGATTGGATTCTCAGTCAAGCACACTACTATCTGCTGCACTCAACTGCTTGTTTTGGCATCTAAGAATAAATATGCAAATATTTACTACACAGGAAGATCTCTCACGACGTGAAAGCAGTGTTGATGAGCATACTAATAATTACCAATGAAACTAGGTATACAAATGTTTATCGGAGGGACATTACTGCATAATAACTGAAGTTGTCCTTTGCAGTCTTTACAGCTGGTTGCTTTATAAAACAATTTTACTATTTTGCAACTGAATTGAAGAGTCATATTGGTTTAATTACTGGTACAGCTATCAAGAAGCTAGTCAATCATCACATGCATTATAATTATTATATACTGAGAAAACAACTCCTACACACTGTTCATACAAACTTTGATACAGAACCAGACTAGAATATACAGCTTGGTTGGATTGTAGCACTATTAGAAAATGAAACCGATTTTTATGTTAATAGAATTGTTTCTTTTAACATTGTGACTCAGTATTATAAGGACTACAAGTACCCCTAATACACCCCCACAGTTTACCAATGGCTGTTCAGAACCTAATATCGTCTGCTACCATGGTTATGTCTACTACCCAACTATTGGAAACTGACTCAGTAAGACTATTATTTTATATGAAAGTATTAATCTCAATTCTTATTGGTCTAAAAACAACCCTGTAGACTATTTAGATCTCAGACTCTACCTACCTGATTATTACACAATAAAAACACTGCACTGACAGTGAAAAAAATAAACATTAAAGTTTATACATTTATGTTTCATATGGAGTTAAACCTCAACATATACAAATAATGTATCACAGCTTTGATGAAAATCTTTAGAATTTTGAGTATTTATCTAATTTTTGCAATTTTGCATTATTTAATCGCTGTATTTTAGTCCAACTATTAGTTATATAAACATAATTTTATCACAAAATATAATAATTTTATTAATAATTTTATTAACAATTTTATTAATAATTTTATTAATAATTTTATTACTTTGTAGCATTTTCTTTATAATTTTACATGGTATAATAATTGTATTTCAGACCTTATATTCTCATAAAAGTTGAATGTAATAAATTTAGTTTATAAAACTAGAAATTAAAAATGCAGCTTAAAAAATGCTCAATGGTGTTTCTCTATTTTTCATTCTTGTCCATCTTCTTATGAAAATAAACTGGTGTGATATAGCAACAATTTTAATTCAAGATTTATATTTTATAGTAAAAACCTTTTTATAAATAAATTTGAAATAGAAGCGTAGAACGATTTGTTTATATATATGCTTCCATTCAGAAGGTTCAAAGATTTCTTCTCATGAAATGCTAATATTTTGAAACTATTTTTCATTTAAACTTGAATGGATGTATTCTCCTGGCCACTTTTTAATCTTCTTACTTTATTAAGATTCCAAAAAACTTTCGAAAAGCTTTTTAATGCTAACGCTCTACAATTTAAGTAAAGCATTGTATTCCAAGATGACAGTTGAAAACGTTTTATCTATTTAAAAGCTGCAATAACTTCCCAACTGAATCAGCAAAAATCTATATTTCTTACTGCTGCTTTTTAACCATTGGAAGATATACTCAGGTGATCAGCAAGAACCTGGAATGACTCGACCTACTTAATGCATTCATGTTAGGATAACTCCACATTTCTATTATATTTTTAAGTTATTTTTTCAAGTTTAATTATTTATACTGAAATTATCAGTATTATTATACTTTTGTGTTTGTAATGTTTTACCATCAATTTCATTATTGTCCTTATGACTCCACATAATCAATCATGTCACAGCTTTTATGATTTTGTGCTTAACTCATTTACTGCCGAATTTATTTTTAGCTTTGACCAAGGTTTTTTTATTCACATAAATGTTGACATATTGTCAATAATTTTGTGATAACTTGAAACAGAATGAAGATACCCACTCAAGCTAGAAAAACAGGTTGTTGATAAGAAAATAATTTATTGGGAAATAAACAAAAATTTTAATATTTACTCTATTACAAAATGAACAAACTTCCCAAACTTCACCAACAATATTTTGCCAGCAATTTCGATAGTCTTAGTTTGACTGTCACCATAATATTCTAATGCTATACTGATTCTGTTGTTACTACTACTATACTGGGCTATTTCATAGCAAGATTCATTGCTAGAAGATTCAGATTCACTCGATAAAGAGTTACTGAAGTCCTAATGGCTGAGATTGTTAGAAGCTACTAGAGCTGTAATCGGTCGCGGTATTCTTTTTCAATCCAAGCTTTTTCTGTAGTAAATTTTCTGTTTGAAAATTAGTGTTAAATCAGCGCTTCTAGTGAGAGGCCTGCTGATTGGTCTATATTGTTAGCAACAAGTTGGTTTCCATGAAGACCAGAACTTATCGGTCTATCTGAAGTAAAAGGTAAGTAATTATAAATAAACTAACCCCGTCTAAAAGCCACAGAGAGAAGATAATCCGAGCCGATCCGCCGGCTTGCGGTAGTGAATGAATATGTTAAACATGGCTTTGTTAGAATATTCATCATATCTTGATGTCCACATTATTGGAAGTCAGAGGATAAATGTACTGTAATATTTTGATCTGCTATATTATATTTTTGCCTGTATCACAGGTTAAAATGTCTGTTTCGGTAATATTTTTGTTGAGAAGCTAAAATTTTCTTGCATTTGGTTTTTTAGTTATTCACTTATAATTGTTAACACATCTATATTAGTACTGGCTTTATTAAAGGGCAGTACTTCTTACAGCAAAATTTGAATTAGCAAAATATTTAAGTAAACTTCCTGGGAAAGTATCAATATTTTTCAATTGTTCGTGATGTTTTTTGTTTGAGGTGTTCCGACTGATTGGATGTTTTGACGGTAAAATTTGCAAAACTTAGAGTTAATCGTTCATGGTTAAAGTGCTTAAAAGAGAAATATGTTGAACGTGATGAGATCACTAGTTGCTATCACTGCTATAGTTGATATCGGCTATTGCGATCAAGTTAGCATGTTACTTGTCTCT
This sequence comes from Watersipora subatra, assembly GCF_963576615.1. NCBI lineage: Eukaryota > Metazoa > Bryozoa > Gymnolaemata > Cheilostomatida > Watersiporidae > Watersipora > Watersipora subatra. The sequence continues at coordinate 8,786,152 of NC_088715.1, read as the reverse complement.
ACTCTGTCAGTCTCTTTGCAACTATCACGGACGCCATAGTTATACTTTCATATGATCAAAGTCTTTTTTGTAACTTTCATGCCAATTTACTACATCACCTTCTCCAATTTTGGTATTCTGTCTCAGAATGGACTAGTTCGATGCCTCTGCCTGTAATTGATTGAGCCAGTAGCATTTGAGGTGCGAATGTTTTTGAGTTTGCCTCCTGGGCCGTCTGGTATGACCTTGAGAGCTAACTCTGTCAACCAAAATTGGAGCTGGGTTTCTCCATGTGTCGTTAGGGAATGGCAGCTGGGGCAATCCTTTTCCATTGGGTTAACATCTAAATCTAACTTTTCCGATTCTTTCAAATACAGTTTGATATGCCCTTCGTGTTGTACTGTCAACTTCCCATTTTGCAGCATTTCATAAGTTTGATAAGGGAGAGACTTTGTGATATGGTAAGGACCGACATATTTTGGCTTGAGCTTTGTCCCTTGCCTCCTGAGTAAAATGATTTGAGCCAAACTCGATCCTCTTTCTTAAAGGTTGAAAGTTCATTGCTGGTAGTTGAGCGCATTATCCACTGTTGTTGCCGTAGTCGCTGGCCTACTTCTTGTAGGTTAGTTTGCAACTGAGTGGCATATTCCGCTTCGGTAAGCAGTTCTGATGTTATACCTGTTTGTATCAGTGTTTCAGGCGATTTAGTTTCCCTTCCGAACATATTGAAATTTGCCTTTTATCTAGTGATGCGATGTGGGGATGCCCGGACTGCCCTCATTAGTTGTGGCAGTAATTCGTCTCTATCTCGGCGTTCAACACCACAGAGTAGCGCTCGTAACGAATTCTCCAACGTATGATTCAGCCTTTCGACCACGAAATTTCTTTGCGGATGATATGGGGTGGTTCATGTTTTCTTGTTTCCCCACAGTTTGCAACATTCGGCAAACACATGCGACTCGAATTGACTTCCCTGATCGCTATGTATGACTTTCGGTATGCTGAAGTAGGAAAAAGCTCTGTCGCCCAATGTTTTGGCAACGGTTTCTGCTATGCCATATGGAATGGGAATGGCGTCATACCACCTTGTAAAATGATCTGCTAAAACCAATATTTAAGTGTTTTCTCGGGTTGTTTCTGGAAATAGTATGCACAGTTCAACAGCTACCACCTGCCAAGGTCTTCCTACGTGAAGATGATTTCTCTTTGAGCTATTCTATGTGTAATTCGCTTTGCTTGTTGACATTCTTGGCAGTGGGCAACATATCGCCTCACATCCGCTGTCATTCCCGGCCAGTACCAATGTAGTTTTAACTGTTCCAAAGTTTTATTAAAGCCTAAGTGAGCCTGTCGGTGAACAGCTTGAATAGCACTCTTGCGCTGCTCATATGGACAAATAGCTTGACGCCTGTGCTGTCCTTTTATTGGAAGCATGATTCACAGTACGCCATCCGAATTCAACTGCAATAGCTTTTGCTTAACAGCCAGACGCTTGGTGACCCAGCTGGCATGTTGTTTTCTGGTTCGATTCCCTTGACAATTGCATGGTAAACAGGCTCAATGTTTGCATCGGCCTGCTGCTGACTGGCTAAATCAGCTAGTTGGAGCGAGTAGATGTGCTGCTCGACCTCGTGGGAATTCATGCGGCTGCACTGCTGACAATCTGTGCACGTCGGCCGGCTGAGCCCATTTGCGTTATTATGTTTCAAACCTTTCTGGTGACTCAGCTCAAAATCATATTTTGAAAAGGCCTCAATCGAACGTGCGAGCAGTCTAACAGGTGTGGGGTTGTGCAGCAACAAAGTCAAGAAGGCATGATCGGTACGTATCAAGAACTTTCACCAGTACAACTAAGGATGGAAAAGTTTGACAGCCTTCGCAATGGCTAGCAACTGCTTTCATGTGACACAGTAGTTTGCTTCCTCAAGCTGGAACATCTTTGAGTAGTACACAATTACTTTTTCCTTGCCATCTTTTATTTGTGACAAAGCCACACCAGTACCCACTTGATTAGCATCAGTATTTGAGATGAATGTCTTAAAATTGTCGGAATAAGCCAGTATGGGTGATTGTATTAAGCGGTTTTTTCAATGCATCAAAGAAGGTTTGACAGGCTTCTGTCCAGACAAAAGGTGTGTGCTTCGAGCTTAATTGGCTTAACGGCCTGGATAACTCTAAATAATTCGCGATAAACTTTCGGTAATACCCGCAGGTCCCTAAAAAAGCTCGCACATCTCTCTTGTGTTTGAGGAGAGGCCAATCCCTTACACATTGAACATTAAACATTTTATAGATACTTTACCCTCTGTGCAAAGAGGGTACACTTGCTTGGCTTAAGCTTTAGTCCCGCCTCTCTCAGATGCATAAAAACTTCTTTTAGGCTGCTCAAATGACACTCTACGTATTTTGAGACAACAATGATGTCATCTAGGTAGATGAAAAATGTTTTCCTTTGTTACGCTTTTAGGATAGTCTCCATAAGCCGCTCAAAGGTAGAAGGAGTTGAGGTCATCTTGAAGGGTCACACTTCCCAATCCCATTAGCTAAGCTCTTTCGAGTCACAAAAGCTGACTTTTCTTTAGCTTTCTCATACAATTCAACTTGCCAGTAGCCACTGGTTAGGTCTAACGCGCTAAAAGAATTTGCTTCTGCCTAATGCGTCCCGGCTGTCATCAATGCGGGATAGAGAGTAAGCATCTTTTATAGTAACGTCGTTTAGTTGGCGATAATCTACGCAAAATCGCCAGGTGTCATCTTTCTTTTTAAACAGGACTACAGGAAAGCTCCAGGCACCATGCCCATCTCTAATGAGCCCTTGTTCTTTTAGCTCCTGAACTTGTTGTTCAACTTCATCCTTTCGTGTCGGACCATGTCGGTAAGGTCATTGCTTGATTGGGCGTGCATCTTTGATTGTGGGCATCTGATGTCTGGTAACACTGTATCGGCCCACGTCAAACTTCCCATCACTGAATACACTTTGATGCTTGATCAACAGAGTTTGTAGTTGTTCCTTTTTGGAAGGTGCTTAGTTGTTGTCCCCATCTCTCTATGTGCTCTTGTAAATGCTTTGTAAAGTTTTTCTGTATCAAAGAGCGGGGGTGGTGGGTATGACATCAACTGCTAAGCACTTTCCCAATACTTTACTCAATTTGACGATACTGGGCTTATTAGTTGTATTCATTAAGCGAATTGGAATGTCTTGGCTTTGGGGTGTGTGTAGTGAAGTCGCTACCATTAAGCCTGGTATCTGGCTTGCATCTTCAACACAGGCTGTTCCTTGTGTCCAAAGCTGATTCAATCTTGCCGTAATAATTTGTTCTGATTTTGGCTGTATAATGTTTTCCTGCTTAGCTTATACTTTGGCCAAAAGGGGATGTCTATTGGCGGTGCAACGCAATATAATTTCCTTGCCACACCCTAATTTTGCATTATGAAAGTCTAGGTGAAACTGAGTAGCTTCCAAGAAATCCAGTCTAAATAAAACATGGTGATCAAGATCAGCGATCATAAATTTGTGTTGATGTTGACCCTCTCCGAGTTTGAAAGTCAATACTACTGAACCACACGACTTAATTTTATTTCCATCGGCCAAAATGCTCATACCAGTTACCGGTCCCATTGAACCGTGGCAAGTACTTGGTAGTCGGTCTTAAATTGCTTTGGGGAGAACTGATTGGGTGCACCAACTATCCAATAGCATCACATATCTTCCCCCGCCAATGTGACTGCGAACGTAATAGGCATTGGTCAATCGACATAATTATGTTGATATATCGTTGGCCCAAATTGTCAGTTGATTCATAAAAGTTGGGCATTAACTTTCCTGGACAGTCTCGTTTCTCGAACTTTTGGATTTTTTACAAAATCGAGTGATGTGTCTAATTTCGTTGCAGTTGTAACCGCACTAAGCTTCGGGACATTCTGACATTTGTACGAGCATCTAGCAACCCAGGCAGAAAATCTTTTTGTGATGCAGCGAGCCTTTCATGCAAATCTGCCAGCTGTTGACTAATGCTGGTTTGAAGATCAACAAATTGCTGCATCATTTCATTTGGTCTAGTCTGAAATGTTTCATTCTGCTTACTTAGTTGTTGATGCAAATCACTGGCTTCATCAAGCTTTAATTGGTGTATACTAGTGCTGGGCATGGGTAGTAATACTCGTTGAACTCGCGGGTTTATCTTCTCTCGAGTATCGGGTAATAGAGATTTCGGGTATTCCGGTCCTTCGGGTTCAAGTTTTGACTTTTGGGTTCGGGTTTTGGTACACGGATCCGTCAGGTAGTGTGAACAAAAACTCGGTCTATTGCACCCTGCGCTCTTAGTCTGGGGCCACAGGGCATTTCTGTGTCATTTTTGCTAAGGAGGCACGACAATAGGGTATAACGAGTCTTTAATTTAATAGATAGAATAAAGCATCTCATACCTTATTTACCATACCTAGCGGATATATTGTAGTCAAGCAGTGATTACTTGTCATTAAAAGGTGAGCAGAAATACTTAAATCAAATTTAATTTGCAAAATTAGCCAAATCAGCTTCGTAAACAAATCTATGCCTTTTTTAATACGGCGCGTGTTTGCTTACACCGATAACACATAGGTCCTTAGTTTGTTTCCGCTATCACCTTGTTAGAAACTGCCATCAGCGTTGGTAGTAGCAGTAAAAATTTAATAAATCTGTTTAAATTTATTAACACAGCTAGCTATTATGGATTACAAAATTCATTATAACCAAGTTTTACTAAGCCAACAAGTCTTACTAACAGAAAAAGCCGATAATGTTAAGTTTTTATGAGATTTGGAGCACCATCTACAGAAAATCAGAGAGGTCCATAGAACATGCTTAAGTATTAGGCTACCATAGACCCTATCTTCTGCCACCTGTTGACACGAAAGTTCCCTGTGGCCCAGATTATCTTGAGTGTTTAACAATCCGCCTGTTAACGCTGCGAGTACGAATTTCAGTCTATAAAAACTGAAAAATAATAAATAAATTGAAAAGAAATATAATTGCTTTGTAAATTTGAAGATATATCTGTTTAGAAAATTTAAACATAAAATCCATATCAACAAACCCGATACCCAAAAAACCCATAGGCAAAGAAATACCTGAGCCTAGCACTACTAGCTACCCGATACTCGAAAAAACCAGAACAGAAGGGGCGGGTTTAGACCCGTTGACCAAGAAGTACTTGTGCCCAGCACTAGTGTATACTCACGTCTGTATCCACTAGAGTATAATATTTGTGTATGACATCCACCGCTTTAGCCAAGGTGCTGGGTTGGTTCAATCGCAACGTCCAAGTTAACTGGGGGGAGGAAGCAACTGTGCACACTACTTTCTGTCTAGCTTGCTGGTCTTGCTGCCCAGGAGTCAGATTGGGGTAAACCATCTGTACTAGTTTCAACACTTTTTTTCCAAATGGGTGTATTTTATCTTTTGTTTGTAGTTTGAGGTTTTTTAATAATGCACTGGCTGTTTCAGCTGTTAGGTCATATTGAGAGCGCAGTTTCCTGTTTCCTTCCAGAAATCTCTTTGAACCCCACAACTAGCAGCTCTATGCATGCTAGCAGCTATCCATGCATGTATGTGTGTGCATGCGAGCACATTTGTGTAATTATGCATATGTATGTGTCTGCGTGTGTATGGGCATGCATGCATGTGTGTGCATGTGTGTGTGCATGCGTGTGCGCGCAATTATTTGCATATGCGCATGTGTGAGCTAGTGTATGTGTGCGTATGTGTGGGTGTGTGCATGTGTGCGTATGTGGGAGTGAACTTGTAAATGCATGCAATTGGGGACTCACACCAGAATTTAACAGACAAATTGGGGACGTTCGGAAATTGGGGACGTCCCCAATCTTTTAAACCCTTTTTTCTTATAAAAAACTAAAAAATATATAGTTTAATCCAACTCCCGACAAAATCTGAGCACTGTCCCCAATTGCCTGCATTTGTACGAGAACATCTGTGAGTGTGGGTGTGTGAAAAAATATGTAAGTCCCCATAAAGTTTGCTAAATTCTCACACACATTTGACCTGTTTCCATTTGTTAGTAGGCCAATATTTGCGGAGTTTTCTTCTCATAGAATCTTTTTACCTAACAATTGGGGACATATATTTTATTGGGGAGCTAATTTCTATCTTGTAAAAACTCACAATATTTGCGAGTTTCTACAAGAATGAAATTACAAGAGATGAAAACTCACAATATTTGTGAGTGAAAAGTCACAATATTTGTGAGTTTTTATCTAAAATGTAGCTTTGGAAGCAAATTGAGAGTTTACACTATTTTTAAACTTATGTTTAGCTAAAGGCTATATTTGCTCTTCTGCATTACAAATGTATTTTGTAGTTTAGCATTCGCAAAGTTTTTTTTACAATATAATGTATTTGGTCAGCAGTTATACACGCTCAGCAGAAATTTGAAAGTGTGTCTCGTTTGCTTCCTTCAATAGTTCAGGCCTTTAATAATCTTTGAGAGCTCTTGTACTTTTTCAAATATTCTCACATATGCATCCTTCTTTACTTACTAGCTATTATTTTTAGTATGGTTGTAGTTTATACGCAATTAAAAAAATTTGCGCTTTATTATTCAAAAGAGTTGTTTGAATTCATTGCGTACATTTCTTACATAAGTTATAGCTGCATAAAATCTCAGGTTAATTTCACATAGTCTTAAGCATAAGATCTCTGTACATGTACTTTATTGACTTCAAATATTGATCCATTGTATGTCTTTGCAAGAACTTTACTACATCATCCTTCCTTGATATTTTTAGACTGAATAAAATATTAAAATAAAACATGTAGCCTCCAATGCTTTCTCTAACTCGTTTACATTTTTCCTATATCTATGAATAATAATGGTCAAAATTCTGATTTAAAATATGTTTTAAAAGTTAACTTAAATGTCTGATAATTTTGGTTCATAACATTTACTGTAAAACAAACATTATTAAACCAATTTCAAGTGTCTCTGCAAATTTCTAATCTGAGATCTGTATATTGTTAGAATTCAATCAAATCTTCTGTTTTTTCTTTCTCAGACCAATGGTCCATCATTGAACTTTTTTACTATGTAGTATTCTTTCATCAGCTCCACTAAAACATTCGTTACTACTAAAAGATCAGAGTCAATTACAAAGATTGACAAGGTAGTATATCTTTAGAGAATGAAATAGCTAGATGGAAAATTCTGCCATACATTTATCGCTCCTCATTGAAAATACTTATAGTTGTTTTAGAAAATATATATATTTCATCAAGTTTATATTGAGTATGTTGACAATACCAATCTTTTTATCTAAAGCTTGATTGTAATTTAACTCCTATGTCCCTATGCTTGCTTTTCATGTATGGCTTGAAAACAATGGAAATAAACAAGTTTCAAGTTTAATCAATTGCGGTTATCAATGTGTAAAACTAAGCAGCAGTGTCAACACTTAATGAATATATTTAATTCTTTTTGGCTTTTGGATTTTTGAAAAAGTGCTTGTCATCACCTCACTTGTTCTTTTTACTTTTGTTGATAATAGTTAACTCATGCTGACGCATTGTAAATATGTTGATGACTGGCATTGCTAGCAGTATAAAACGAGATTCCGCAACAAAATTAATTCAGTAACGTAATTAAATTTGTTGTCTGTTTATGCCAATCGCTTGGCATGAGTGTAAAACATCCTTGCACTCTGCTGTCTTCTCGGTTCTGCAAAGTGGAAGGACTTGAGAGTTAATAGAAAACTCTGTTGAAATTTTTGCCTTGATAAAAGCATTAATAATTGTAAAATCAAAAACGTAGATAAGACATCAGTTTGCTACTCCTGCTGTTTACTACTTACAAACTAAACTCGCAAAGATCAGCATTGATCCTGAGAAGCAATTGGTTCTATTGAATTTATATCCAAATAGAATAGCCTAACGCTGAGTTATCCTTTGTACATCATACATGTGTAGAATTAATAGTTCCTAAAAGTAAATTAAAAAAGTGTCATAATATGTATATTTATTACTCAACAAAGATTTCATAGACAACTATGGAACTTTTGAACTGAGTTTGAAGTAGAAATGAAGTCATGCATAACTTTTACTAGCATAATTATGAAAGTGTGCACATGAGATTGCACATGAAATTGGCCACCGAGCACATGAAATCGGCAAAAAATTAGGTATACAAAAAAGCAAAGTGTTTTTGCATACTCGCAAACAATAAAAATATTTTTTGGGGTGTTAAATGGGTGTGAAATACTGAACGCAAATAATCGTCAACATGAATGATTTTTTTAATGTTTATTACTACTTGGTTCATGGGAATGCAATAGATTAAAATTTTTTTAATTTTATTGTAGTATTCATCATATATAATTTTAGCTGGATTTCAGTAGTGTATATATGTAAGAGCCTAATACGGTTCAATGAATGCATGAAACTTTGTTTGTTATACGATACAAAGCCAAATGCGCTTAGCTAACGTCTCAGCAAATAAGCAATGCATACTGAAAATCTATATATAAATATCAGTGTCTTTTTGTCTTCTATTGTATGTTCATTTATAACAAGTATGCATTGTTTTAACATAACAATGCATAACTTACATGACTCTCGCATTAGCTTGATTGATATGATAAGCAAGAATATTGCAATCAGTAGAGAGCTGTAGTAGGACTGAAACAGGCACCGTATGAATTACACAAATATATAAACAGTACACAGAAATAAATGCAGTACGCAAAAATAAAAAACACCTTCATTTAAAACCGTCATTTTTATTACCCGTGCAAAATCGGGCAATCTGCTTGTTTTATATAAAGCAAGAGAGGCTGCAACCTATTTGTAAAAACTCGCAACAACAAAAAATCTAAAGAAGTTAGACCAATATAAAAAAAACCTTTTTTATAATTAAAACACAAAATAAAACCAAAACTTCTGTTGATCACTAAAAAATACCAAATAGTAGATCCCTGGTCAAAGATTTTCAAAATCACACTGGCAAAACTGCTAGCAATTTCTTGTAAACTGTTTTTTTAATTATTCTTGACAAAGTTATTACTTGCGCTGTTTTAATTAAAAAAGTTCACAGGTAAACGTTTGTTTTTTTGCTATTTTTAATTTTGTTCAAAAAACTTTGCAATTATTTTTTATAGATTGCATTGTAACAAACTAATTTTAGATATCAATAGCGATAGGGCAATAATTTAATTATAGTGCTATTGTTATTGTGATTCCTAATTTGAAGTAAACAGTTTTATAAGAATTATTCTATAGCTGGCCATTGACTACTTCTGTTGGAAAGCTTAACTACAGTTTTAATGTTTGGAAAACCGACTCATTTTACTTTTTGTTGGTCATAGTTGCTTGTTTTTTTAATAGTTACTTTTAAAAACTCTCACAGCATTGGTAAAATTTTCGTGCTATCTGAGATTTGTTTGAGCCAACGTGTTATCGCTTCTCAACCTTTGCCTGTCATACATTTAGCCTGTAGTGTCTTGCTTATGATTATGTAACATCGCAGAACCCCAAGTTAAATAAATAGAACAAAGAAACTTATTCAGTACTGCTGGTCATCTGTAATAACAAGATTATAACATTGGATGCTTTACACACCAAATCAAAGACAAATAAGATGTTTACTTCCATAAAATTTGTGCTCAATAGCATATACAATTTACAAATATTCAATGAGTTTATTATTTTCCATTTACTCCATTCTATAATATTCTATTGGCACAAGGCTTTATTGGTAACTAAAAACCAAGCAGATGCAGTGAGTGAGACATGTTTTTAATAAACTAGTAGCTTGTAAATTTCACAGACACTGCAAATAATTTGTCAATAATTTACCTAGGCGCGAGATTTTGAACTTCATTTGCAATATCACCCAGTTAGCCTCAAACAGAACAAATTGTATTTGTTTTGTATTAATGATACTCATGCTCACGTTCATTTTAAATCACATTGTTTTTACTATGCCAATCTTTTTAAGAAAATGCGTACTTATTTGCCAATCTAAATAGCTTTCAAAATGCATCAACTTACTGCTCAGGCGCCAAAGAGTAATGTCATATGTTTTAAATGGAGAAAATAAAGTGAACCACCTGTAATAATCAAGCCGGATAATATTTTCAAAATATTACATCTGTATTGACTTTGCACACCAAGATCACTGTTATCATAAACTATACAGATGTAGACCCATGTTGTCAAATATTTCACATGGAAACATCCTATTTGACATTCGCAAGTATTTTTATAGATTGCATTGTAGCAAACTAATTTTAGATATCAATAGCGATAGTGCAATAATTTACTTATTGTTCTATTGTTATTGTGATTGCTAATTTGAACTAATCAGTTTTATGAGAATTATTTTATAACTGGTCATTGACAACTTCGATTGTAAATTTTATCTACAGTTTCAATGTTTGGAAAACCCATCTAATTGTATTCTGTGTTACTGATAGTTGCTCTTTTTTTCAATAATTACTTTGAAAAAGTCTCACGGCATTAGTGAAATTTTGATGCTGTTTGCGATTTGTCTGACCCAACATGTTATCGCTTCTCAATCTTTGCCTGTCATACATTTAGCCTGTAGTGTCTTGCTTAGGATTATGTAACATCGCAGAACCACAAGTTAAATAAATAGAACAAAGAAACTTATTCAGTACTGCTGGTCATATACAATAACAAGATTATAACATTTGATGCTTTATACACCAATCAAAGACAAATCAAATGTTTACTCTCATGAAGTTTGCCCTTGGTAGCATATACAATTTACAAATATTCGATGAATTTAGTATTTTCTGTCTACTTTGCTCTACAGTATTCTATTCCGCGCAAAGTTTTATGGTTAGCTAAAATGCAAGCAGACTCAGCAAGTGAGACATGTTGTAAATACTATGGTGGCTTCAAAATCCCCAGACACTGCAAATAGTTTTTAAGAATCTACCCAGGTGCCAGGTTTTAAACTTTATTTGCAACATCACCTAGCTAGCCTCAAACAGGAGATATTACATTTGTTTTGGATTAATGATAGTCATGCTCATGTTCATTTCAGATCACATGATTTTCACTAAGCCCATTTTTTTAAGGAAATGCGTACATATTTGCCTATCTAAACAGCTTCCGCAGTGCATCAAATCACTGCATAGTTTCCAAAGAGTTATCACATGCATCTTAAATAGAAAAAATAAAATGAACAAAAGCTAACGATCAAGGCAAATCATATTTTTAAAATATTTCATCTAAATTGATGTTGTTCCCATAGACTACTATTATCATACGCTATACTGACATAGGGCAATATTGTCAAATGATTTATTTGATAACATTATGAAAAACAAAACGTAATATGGAACACAAATTAATTCTTTAATTGGACTATCGAATTTACAAAGAGTTGAACAGTTATATTTTAAAACAAATATGAAGGGTATTTCTTATGAAACCTCCTTCAATTTCTCAAGAGAAATTTAGTATTTTGACAATTTATATGCAATTTAACCATGAGCAACTTATACCAGAAGAAAATTATGATAGACAATAGAATTATATCACCCCCAACTATGGAAGGTTTGAAGTCATGTCTTTACTTATTTGCTTTAGTTTTTAATTTAAATTGCAATTGGAAAAATCTTTTAAACCCAAAATGCATGATTCTCAAAGTTGATTGTTGGAATATCACACTCACAAAGTTCTTTTCTTTTGCACCACATTAGATAGTTTGGTTGATGTACTGGCTTGCACAGCAAGAACTCTAATAGTGAGTGATTATTGCAAAGTTGTTTTCTAGTGCCGTTGTTTTTCTAATAATTTTTGTTTAATATCCGTCGTTTTGGTATACTTTCAGTGTTGGTAAAGAATCTCCTGAACCAAGTAAATATTATTACTTTCCACTTATTTTCTGCTAAACATTAAGCAGCAAGGGTCCAGGTAATCATTATGCAACATCAAACAGCAACAAGATCTATTAATAGAACAAAGGAAATTATGCAATACGGTTACTTGCAGGCAATAATAAGATTATATGGTTTGCGACTTTTACACAGTCTCTCATCCAAAGAAGAAATTTTTTCTCTTAAGATATGCTCTCCATAACATACTACACTGAAAAATATTTAACGGTTTTAATTACATTGCTAAATTTATATGAAGCAAGAGAGGCTGATAATTGCTTATAAAATTCACAATAATAAAAAGTCTGCAGGATTGATACCAATTTGCACAAATATTTCTGATAATTTAGACACGAAGTTAAACAAAAACTTGTGTTGAGCACCAATAATTACCAACTGGTAGATCCCTTGTTGAAAATTCGCAAAAGCACACTTGCAAAATTGCCTGAAGATCCTTGTCAACTGTTTTTTATTACTGCTGACGAAGTTATTACTTTTGGTCTTTTACTCAAGGAAGGTCACGAGCCAAAATTCCTGTTTTGTCAATTTGTAATTTTGTTTAAAAAACTTCACAAGTCTTTTTAGAAATTGCATTGTAACAAAATAATTTTAGATATCAATAGCATTAGTGCAAAAACCTACTTATTGTTCTATTGTGATCGCTAATTTGAACTAAACATCTTTTTTTGAATTCTTCTATAGCTGGCCATTGACTACCTTTGTTGGAAAGCTTACCTATAGTTTTAAAGATTGGAAAACTCATCTCACTTTACTTTGCATAGCTCATACATGTATATAGCCACCCCTTTTTTTATTAATAAATGCTTTGAAAAAGTCTCACAGCATTGATAAACTTTCTGCGCTGTTTGAGAGTTTTCTGAGCCAACATGTTTATCACTGTTGAAACTTTGCCTGTCATACATTGAACATGTCTTGTTCTGCTTATGATTATGTAATATTGAAGAAGGATCAATTAAACTTTGGGAACAAAGAAACTTATTCAATACTGCAATCAGTAAAATTCAGCACTGCTCATGCACAATGACAAGATTATAACAGTTTCTGCTTGTACACTAAATCAAAGACAAATAAGATCCTAAACTCTTATAAAGTTTGTGCTCAATAGCATATACACTTTACAAATATTAAATGAACTTATCATTTTCTGTCTACGCAGTTCTATAATATTCTATTCTGTGCGCGGCTTTATGGTTAGCTAAAAACCAAGCAGATTCAGTGAGTGAGACATGTTGTTAATGAAATGGTAGCTTGTAAATCTCACAGACCCTGCAAATAATTTGTCGAAAATCTACCTAGGCACAAGATTTAAAACTTTATTTGCAACATCAGATAGTCATGCTCACTTTTATTTTATATCACATGGTTTCCACTATGCCCATTTTTTAAAGACATGCGTACATATTTGCCAATCTAAACAGCTTTCACAATCCATCAACTTACTGCACAGTTGCCAAAGAGTTATGCCATGCGTTTCGAATCGAAAAAGTAAAGTGAACAACAGTTAACGGTAAAGACGAATCACCTTTTCAAAATATTTCATATTATTGGATGTTGGTCACATAGATGATTATTATCATAAACAATACTGTCTTAGTAAAATATTGCCGAAGGTTTCACGTTGAAATGTTATACTTAAAATTTTATTAAATACTTAAAGAATTGGATTGTTAGTGTCTATTTTTATTTTTACAAACTTCAATATGAATTAAAAGCCAAACAGGCATAGCAAGTGAAATGTGTTTGAAAGGTTGTATTCTGTTTTACAGATTCTGAAGATAATCTGGCAAATACCTACTTAGCGGACAGCAAATCACCTTTAGTTGCAATATTGTCTTTTAGCTGTACACAAATTATATTATATTTGTATTGCATTAGTGTTGTTGTCTTGTGTATGTGTGCCAATTATAGGCTCAATAGTTTCTTTCATGCAAATATTTGAAAGAAAATAAATATATTTTAATACACCTAATAATTTTCGTACAAGAATTGGTAAAAATCCCAAACTAATAGGTTAAATGTCATACACACCCATGATAATAATTCCAAAACCGAAATGAGGATATATTATCACAATGCTATTTCTATTATTTGGTTAATGGGTCCCACTTTGGCTTCACCCACAGTTGAGAGGTTATTTTTTTCATTCAGATTTTAGGCATCTGATCACAACAGCTCTGATATGGTATATGACTGTGCGTTATCTTACAATAATTGGCCAATTCCCCGAATCAATTGTTTCAAATATCACAAGCTTGTGATGAGATTTCTACCATCTGTTTGACATATTGCCCGAACTGGCTTTCACATAGTTTATGACTATGTGCTCTCTTTAAATGACTGATTAGTGTGCCTAAACAACTGTTTGAAATATCATTTGCACCTGTGGTGATATTTTGTCATTAAACTTGAAACATCTCATACCATTTCTATTAGGATTGTTGATGACTGCAAATTCATTCATAAAACTTAAATATATATATAATATATAATTAAAAAAAAAATATATATATATACAAAGTTGCAAGGTTATTACATGAGCTTTTTTATAAAGAAAGTTCTCAGGCCAAAGTCTTTGTTTTTGTCTATTTTTAACTTTGTTTGAAAAACTTCGCAAGTATTTTTTATAGATTGCATTATAACAAACTAATTTTAGATTTCAATACAAATAGTGCAATAATTTACCTATGGTGCTATTGTTATTGTCATCGCTAATTTGAACTGAACAGTTTTCGAGAAAAATTCTATAGCCGCTCATAGCCACTCATTTTTATTAATAATTCCTTTGAAAAAGTCTTGCAGCATTGGTAAACTTTCGGCGCTGTTTGCGATATTTCTGAGCCAACCTGTTTATAATTGTTGCCACTTTGCCTGTCATACATTGAGCATGTCGTGTTCTGCTGATTATGTAATATTGAAGAAGCATCAAGTAAACTTAAAGAACAAAAAAACTTATTCAATACTTCAATCGGTAAAATTCAGTACTGGTAATGTGCAAAAACAAGATTATAAAATTTTCAGCTTGTACACCAAATCAAAGACAACTAAGATGCTTACTCTCCTAAAATATGCGCTCAATAGCGTATAAAATTTATAAATATTCCATAAATTTATTATTTTTTGTCCACTCCGTTCTATAGGATTCTTTTCTGCGCAAGGCTTTGTAGTCAGCTAAAAACCAAACAGATTTAGTGAGTGAGGCATGCTCTTAATAAAATCGTAGCTTGTAAATATCAAATACACTGCAAATAATTTGTCAAAAATCTCCCGTGGCACAAGATTTTAAACTTTATTTGCAACATCACCCGGTTAGCCTCAAACAGCAAATATTATAATTGTTTTGCATTAACGATAGTTATGCTCACATTCATTTTCGATCACATGGTTTCCACTATGCCCATCTTGATAATGAAATACGTACATATCTGGATATCTAAACAGCTTTCTCAATGCATCAAATTACTGCACAGTTGCCATAGGGTTGTGCCATGCATCTTGAATCGAAAATTCAAACTAATGAATGCATTATCATTCACAGTTGTAGTAGTATTTTTGCAATCAAATTGGTGAAATATTGGCACACATCCGCTTTAAGATGGTTGACAAATAAGTGTGCACTTACAACAGTTGATCAATTTTTAAGCTCATCATTCAAATATAACACACACTTGCTTTGATATTTGTGCCATCAAACTAGAGAGAGTTTACGACAGCCCAAATGCTTTAAAATTATTAGTGACTGTGAGTGAACTTAAAACAATTTGTGATGTGGTATGCACATGTGATAATAGTTCTGTCATCAAATTGAGTGCTTATAAGAATTAGTCAATGTCTTCAAAAAAATGTTTAAAATATCATACACACCTGTGATAATATTTCTACCATCAAAGGGTGGACATATTTTTGCAATGGTGTTGACATTGTTTATGACTGTCTGTGCTCTTTTGGTATAATTGGTCAATGTGCTCAGAAAACTTCTTAAGAAGCATATTCATTGGGGGTTCATATTTTGGCATTAAATTTGGAACATCTTGCAGTGATGGTGTTATGAATGACCATGACTGTTATTTCAAATAAAAAAATTAGTCAATGTCCCCAAATTAATGGTTAAAATATCATACACACCTGTGAGAATAATTTTACCATCAAATTGGGGACATATTGTTGCAATGGTGTTGACATATTCTATGACTGACTGTGTTATTTTGTTATAATTGGTCAATGTGCTCAGAAAACTTCCTAAGAAGCATATTCATTGGAGGTTCATATTTTGGCATTAAATTTGGAACATCTTGCAGCGATGGTGTTATGAATGACCATGACTGTTATTTCAAATAAAACAATCAGTCAATGTCCCCAAATCAATGGTTAAAATATTATACACACCTGTGAGAATAATTTTACCATCAAATTGGGGACATATTGTTGCAATGGTGTTGACATATTCTATGACTGACTGTGTTCTTTTGTTATAATTGGTCAATTTGCTCAGAAAACTTCTTAAGAAGCATATTCATTGGGGGTTCATATTTTAGCATTAAATTTGGAACATCTTGCAGCGATGGTGTTATGAATGACCTTGACTGTTATTTCAAATAAAAAAATCAGTCAATGTCCCCAAATTAATGGTTAAAATATTATACACACCTGTGAGAATAATTTTACCATCAAATTGGGGACATATTGTTGCAATGGTGTTGACATTGTCTATGACTGACTGTGTTATTTTGTTATAATTGGTCAATGTGCTCAGAAAACTTCTTAAAAAGCATATTCATTGGGGGTTCATATTTTGACATTAAATTTGGAACATCTTGAAGCGATGGTGTTATAAATGACCTTGACTGTTATTTCAAATAAAATAATCAGTCAATGTCCCCAAATTAATGGTTAAAATATTATACACACCTGTGAGAATAATTTAACCATCAAATTGGGGACATATTGTTGCAATGGTGTTGACATATTCTATGACTGACTGTGTTCTTTTGTTATGATTGGTCAATGTGCTCAGAAAACTTCTTAAAAAGCATATTCATTGGGGGTTCATATTTTGGCATTAAATTTGGAACATCTTGCAGCGATGGTGTTATGAATGATCATGACTGTGATTTCAAATAAAACAATCAGTCAATGTCCCCGAATCAATGGTTAAAATATTATACACACCTGTGAGAATAATTTTACCATCAAATTGGGGACATATTGTTGCAATGGTGTTGACATATTCTATGACTGACTGTATTATTTTGTTATAATTGGTCAATTTGCTCAGAAAACTTCTTAAGAAGCATATTCATTGGGGGGTTCATATTTTAGCATTAAATTTGGAACATCTTGCAGCAATGGTGTTATGAATGACCTTGACTGTTATTTCAAATAAAAAAATCAGTCAATGTCCCCAAATTAATGGTTAAAATATTATACACACCTGTGAGAATAATTTTACCATCAAATTGGGGACATATTGTTGCAATGGTGTTGACATATTCTATGACTGACTGTGTTCTTTTGTTATAATTGGTCAATGTGCTCAGAAAACTTCCTAAGAAGCATATTCATTGGGGGGTTGATATTTTAGCATTAAATTTGGAACATCTTGCAGCGATGGTGTTATGAATGATCACAAAAATAAGGACAAAACCAATGAAATGCTGATAAATAGAATGAGTTTTTATTGTCAGTTGTTAATTTTCATCACTAAAGATAGGTTAAAATTTATATGAAGGTGTAAGTCAAGAATTGACTGTAACCTTTAGGCAAAAACCTAAAGCTGGTACCTGAGTCATAGCGGCTCTGCGCGATAAAGAATTTGATGGGACTTCCATTTGGACGGTTGCCAAGTTTACTAGAAGAAAGTTGTCACATTTTTGTGTTCACTTGTTCAAACCTATATGTAATGTAACCTGTCATTACGAGGAACAGAATGATGTACCAGTCAATACTAGACTCTGTCTGTTAATATGGTAATATAAGTATTAAATACAATAATCATGACTTCAGTGTTGTATACTCATCATTACAAGGAGAACTGATCCTGACAGAACAACTTAATAACTACTTTGTATTGTATTATTAGTTTAGTGAGCTTTTTAATGATATTAAATTATAAATAGGTAATTATGTATCAAATATCTAACATACTGTATTTCTTTTAAACTAGTTACAAACAATAAATTACATCTCACATAATCAACTTTGGAAAACAAGCAAATGAAATATCAATGATCTTTTACTCAATTTGACTTTGATAACATATTGTAATTTAACTTTTAAAATCATACATAAAGTGATCAATGGTTTAAAGATACTTATACCAGGATTTGAAAACATTTTTTATAATAGAACAATTTCATGCAAAAAGTTTTACTAAATTATAAAATGTGTCAGAAGCCAACATGAAACTCTCAATAAATGTTATTAACCAGTACATCATACATACAACTTACCTGTAGCATAGCTGAGTGTGTAGATGATAATGCTGTTATATGCAGCTACCAGTATGTACTCTCCATAGCACACCAGGCCTTGTGGAGGATCAGGATGGGTGAAAGCCCACATGGCCTTTTCAGTGGTGATGTTAAACTTGAAGACTTTCTTTGTCTCACAGTCAGCTATGATGACATCATCACCATGTCCAGCGCATATCGAGACCTCATTATTAATCAAAAGAGGGCAGCTGACGTTACGAAGAGTCTTACCAGTGAGAGAATAAATAGTTAGTCTCTTGTTAGGAGGATCAGCAACTACTACATTACCTGCTGCTACAGTCAGCATGCTACAGTAGCTGCCATGATGAGGGTGCTGCCAAGCTGTGATAACTTGCCCTGACAGATCATAGACACTTACTGTGCAAGGTTCACTATCAGACAATATGTATAGTCTGTTCTTATGGTGGCTGACAGACTCAACAGAACCAGAAATGGTGATGAATGAGTTATGCAGCTTGTAGTTGCTATCAATTCTACTGACTGTACCATTATACAACCCTACATATGTAACTCCTTCATGCTGACATACTGATACAGGATAAGTTGGTAGTTCTATGGATTTGAGTAGAGTTATAGACTTCGGAGGCTGGGATAAAGGAAGTTGTAGTAGTGGAGGAACTGCAGACTGCTGATTACTGTTAACTACTATGTCATCAGCTGAAACAATCTTCAATTCAATCTCACGCTTTTCACCTGAAACATTAATAATATAATAACATAATGACATACTTACGAGGTGTAATAAAATATTTGTGTTTTGGCAGCACAGTACAACATTCTAGAAAAGAGTAAGTAAAAAGATTACCTAACTATTCATTTAATATAAATAAATAAGACTCAATTACTCATTGGCTCAAATCATCTACGAGAGACATGAAAAAGTTTAACATATTAAATTTTGTAATATGAAAATGATAGGAATAATAAAAATACGGAGACTTTTATCAACTGACAAAATTTGGAAGTACTAAAGGTTTTGGAGTGACAAAAAATTAAGTTAAATAAACAAAGATACTGTAATGGTGTTTCTATGCTATTTTAGCCTTAAAGCAGATCATGCATGTAAAGACTGGCTAAGATTTACAAAGATTTACTCAGCGTACAAATATTTTTACAGTGTCTTTATTATGTATATTTTGGTCTGAGAGTATAGCTTGCATGTAGAGACTACAATTTTACCAGCTATGCACGCAAATATACAGTAACAATATATATTTAGGTATTATCCTAGCCTGAGTGTAGAGTGGGAGAATCTGTGCATTTTCATTGCAATTATCATTTCTGTTAACTTACAGGTAAATATGGGAAAAACTGTAAAAAGTTATTAATCAGTTAAAGAGTTAATCAGTGAACGATATAAAGAAAACCTAAAAGATATAAAGAAAGAAAGAAAGAAAACACATAATAACCTATTTTTATCATATATTCCTATTTAATTAGTATGCAAATATGTGAATCGCTGTCTTTCTTCTAGTAGTCATAGTTGACTCATCCCTTGTCCTATTTTTAACACCTGCACGATTTGCTACATAATTTGACTTGTCACCATAGACCTATACACTATGTTTCCATGGTGCGCAGTACTGCGAAGCAGCCCCCTCCGAAGTCGAGGGGATTGTACGTTTCCATGCTGCGCAGTGGTTTTAAGCAAATACCGTAAATTAGCCAGAGAAGAGAAATTGTATAAATCGAATCGCCTGATGGAGAAATAGAATCGATCACGGATACCGAACATCATAAACGGTCTTTTTATGATTCTGTCGTCATTATACTTTTATTTACAATACACATTCACAAGGTTTTACAAACCTTAACACACTTTTTACATAGTAATATATTTTAATAAGTATTTTTAAGTAATACATTGTTTAAACGTTAATTTAGGACTTGCCACCTATTTTTCGAAACGTGTTGGCATCAATAACAAAGTCCAGGAAAGTAATCACCTCATCATCCTCGTGAATGCAGACCATAATTAAATTTAGGTGAAAGAAGATCGGAAGAATAGTAAAAAAAACAAGATTAGCAGGACAACCTTTTTACTAGTTTATGGCCCTCGAAGAATCCGTTTCTACGGCATTAGAGCTATGCGCAGCCACTGCGCAGTCGCTGTTTCCTTGCTGCAAATTTGCACTGGCTTCGCACTGATCAGTGCGCAGTGATTTCAGTGCGAAGACACCGTTTCCATGATTCGGAGATAGCGCAACTCCGAAGCACTGCTCATCATGGAAACATAGTGATTAACTATACTAGACTGGGCAATGCGAAGCCACGGTGTCCTACATATATAGCCAGTCTTCGCGACGTAATGTCAACGCTTTGTTCACTTGCAGCTGGTCAGGCGAGCGAGTCATCATTGTTTACATTGAAAGAAAGGCTGAGACAGCTTTGTTGCTACATGTAATTTGACATAACTACTAAAGTACACAAGATATTGGTTTAAAATTTTAGATGCAAAGCTTATACACTATGCATTTCCTACCCTGCAAATTTGTAAACATAAAGTTGAATATTTCATATGTAAAGTGCCAGTAAAAATGTATATTGATCTATTCAAAAAATATTGCAAAACTATCAATGTTGCCCTATGCTATGGGCTAACATGTCAGATAGCTAGGTGTAGAAACTGATTTCAAATGCATACACACTGGTTAATGATACACTGATTGCAGTCTGCCATGAATATAAATGTTGGGTCTTAGGTGTTATGCAAACAGCATCAGAAAAATCGTAGAAAACAAACCATAAATGGTACACTTTTCTAGACATATTGTGAAAGGCTACACGTGACTAAAGCTGGCCAGTCGGCTGAGCTTTGATCTACGACTACTCTTGTTAGCTGCTACCCTTGTAGCCTCATGGTGAATCCTAATTCTGACATATCTGGATGTGGTAGTTTTAACTAACGTTGTGCTGTGACTTGACTGTTATTTTTTAGGAAGTAGGAGGAGAACATATCATTGAAGGAGTACATATAATTGTCTGATAATCATGACGAGCCTGTTGGTCAGCTGTGATAATCGAAAAGTGCTGCAAAAATTATTGGCGAAGTATTGGGTCACATGATCAGATTATGACATGCCGCTTAGAGCAGGCTGAAACAAAACTGTAAAGTAGCGAGCACCTATATTTGATACGGGGCCTTTAGTAAAACCCGAAGTGTTTGTCATAAACTAGTGCTACGATAAGTTTGTATTGAGCTTTTTATTGGCCTTTCAATTCATGTGAGAACATCACGTGACAAAACAATATCCAAATTTCATTACTACGTCAGAGAAATAAATAGATTCCAATCTACGGCGGCTTTTCGTTTTTGAGCTTTTAAGAGCTTGTAATCCCTTTTCCACACATTTGACACTTAAAAAACAACCGAGTAAGACATGGTGATTATTTTGATACCAAATAACTGTATTGTGAATTTTGTTGCAAGTCAACCTTTAAACAGTTGATGCATAAATTTATTTATCCCTCTCTTGATCCTGACGATACAATGTATCGTTTGTATGGTACAAAAAATGGTAACCCCGGTGGGTTATCGGTGTTTAGCCTGTCCTCCATCATCTATGGCAAGTGCATCCCCACTTCAGTACAGCTGGCTACATCGATATTAATGAAAGAAAGGTACTTCTTACTGAGATAATTGAATCATTAACGGTAATTAAAAGAAATATTTATTAGCTCCAAACTTCTAAAGGTGCAGCAGTTTATTCATCAATAGAAGAGAGACTTCGTTTTCACATAGATAACTGTAGCAATAACAGTAATTACCTTTATTTACCAATTACAAGAAACATGGACTTTTTTGTTACTACATGCACGGTATGTCAGTATGTGCTCATGTATATATTTTTTCCATAAATACAAACAAATAAATACAGTAATAATTATATTTTTTTTGCATAATATTTACATAATAAAATGAACAAAGATGAATAAGTGTGAGCAAATGAATATAAAAATGAAGGGATCTATAAAACTCAAAAGATCTGAATCGGTATCTGAATCGGATTATTTTTAAATAAGAATCGGTATATCGGACCAGTATCTGAATCGGGCGGTGAATTTAGAATTGGGGCATTTCTACAATGCGCCTTCAAAGCGATTACCAAAGATAGCTTCTTCACTTGTACACATAAAAATTTTCCTCTAGACTCATATTTAACATAATTAATATGGTAAAAGTTTTACTATAGACTATAATTTTTATCCTTTACTTTTATTCTTTTAACATACCTGTTTGTCTTACTTGGAGTTGTCCTCCCAATTTTAGCTTAGGCAACTCCTCAACCATGAATTTGTCCATTTTTTCTTTCATCGCCTTGAATCCTCTCACAATATCATCCTATATGTACATGTTTCATTTATTAAAAAAAACTGTTATAACCTTTACATAGACCAACATCATATGTATAAGCTAATGTTAGAAAAAAAAGTAGTTTACTGCAAAGAATACAATGTTTAATTTTTAGCTGATTAGCATTAGAACATATTAAAAAAGGCTAAACTGTTCATTCAGAAAACATCTACTTTCTGATGATTTTATATACCTTAACTGATTTTTCTTGATCATTTATAAACATAAATTTGTTTAATTTTCTTCTATTATAGCTTTCTGTAGCCTATTAAAAGTGTGTATGTACTAAATACAAAAAATGTAAACATTGTAAATGATAATAAAAATTACTTGTGTAGAAAGTATTATTTTATTTAACATGTACAATATATAACATTCTAACTTTTGAACTTTATATCATGAAAAAGTTTTGTGGAGTTCAAATGAATGAAGAAAAAAAATGCTAAAGGAGTTTATGGAAGTGTTGGTATAAAAAGGTTGCTGCTGCCGCAGAACCTCATTACATTCAAATACATTCATCTTGATGAACGATACTTGTGCCTCTTAGTACAAACATAAAAATGATATTATAAAGGACTCAACCAGCCCTTTACTCTCTACAAGACCTATCAGATAACCCAACAGGTCAAGCCTTCATTCAGTAGGAGTGTCTCTGTATTCAAAGTTTTGATGACTAGCTATTGGTGGAACAGTAACCTTTTTATAGACATAGACTTCTATGCTAGAATTGTTATTATCACTTCTACATATTCAGGAGTTTTATTTAGTGTTTTCAGTTTGTATTAGTTTTATTACCGAGTCATCTTTTATTGTAATCATAGCAAAAGCGTTTTAATTTAGCTATTACTTGCGAATTATTTTACATTCACATATAAACCGTTTTATAGTTGTGTTATTTTTTCAACTTATTTGACCTGCACAAAAAAATTTCCTCATGATATGAGGAAACTTGAGTATAAAAGTTGTTTGACAGAGTTTGAAACCTTCACATTGGTTTTTGTTTTCTCACTAATTTATTTCAATTACATAAAACACTTTCTCATTATATGTAATATGAAAGGTAGAATGGCAAATGTTGTTATACGTTAAATATAAATCTATTTTCTGACCAAAGACTTTTTTATTATCCAGGCAACCTCGGGTAGCACGAATGATTAAAAAAAATCCTTTATGTCAAAAGCAATCAATTCTCTTGTTGTCACACTTCAAAGTTCTTTGCTTTTTTGTTGTTAAAACTTTGAATGCGATAGCATGAAAATAACTAATAACTGTCTCAGGTAATAGTAGTTCCTTTTTTAATACAGTTTTGATACTCCGAAGTACATGTATATAAAAACGATTTAAATTTATGATGGTAGATGAACGACAAGTTTTAAGCCAAAATGTAAATTTAGGAAGTAAAACATTTACATGTTGCACTTGTGCTAAGTGCAGCATGTAAGAGTTTGATTTTGCCAATAAAATGTTTGAACGCTAATACCAACTATTTCAGCAGGGCAGCAGAAAAATTGAGGTCAGAAGACTTTGTGCAACGCATTGGACAACCATAAAATGTTTGCTCCATTGAAGGTAACAATCAGAATGCAGCTATCCGAGCAAAAAATGCAATTATGTTGGTTTTACAAACATTAAATTTTCTTTCTGCATATAATATAATAATGGTTTGTTTATGTCGCTTGTTCATGAATATACATATACTTGCAGCATTTGATTGATTATCATTATACTTACTCGTAAACTTGCAGATTTATAGCATATTATTTAATAGCACCACTACATTTGATTTTACAATTGATCGACAATCGTAACTCCTAACATATTGCTTATAAAAAAGTTAGTTTTGGTCGCAAAATGTAGAAAACATATCAATCAGTGCACTGAAACTTTATGCAATGTTGGTAACTATTGATACAAGGTAAAAACAAGTCTTCAAAAAGAATGAAATAAAACATGACAGCTCTAACAAATTGCACAACAGGAGAAAGGTTTTAATATCATTGCAGGCTAATTGCAAGCATTGTATATCAACTGTTAAAGATATTTCTCAGTTTTACTATGCATATTTTTAGGAAATTATTGACCAATTTGTGGTAAGCTAGCAGAGCTGCTGCATCTAAAAGGTTTAATATCGTTCCACCAAAAATGAGGACAAAATGTGGGTGACATTCGCTTTGCCAGGGAAAAAAGACCAAAAGTTATCTTTCCAAAAGTCTGACAAGCCATTGGCAAAATACAATTCTAGCCTTCATTTGAACGCCACTTTTACTATAGTTCTACTATAGAATTTGAAATATTGGCTCACTGGTGGAGAATGTTTGATTTTGGTCTCCAACATTTCTCTCTGATTCCTGAGACTTCTCCACTTGTCAAGAACCACATCCTCCAGAAAGTCAGTCATCTGCACTTTAGACTTCTGCCTGTTCTCAAGCACCTTCTTCTCTATTTCATCATACTGCTCCTTCAGTGAGTTTATCTACAGTTGTAGTCAACTCTGATACAAAAAATGAATATAAACATCACTGATGAATGTCCCTCTAGATATACAAAGTTGAAACTCACTTTCTTCTCAGGCAGTTCACAGGTACAGTCAAACATGGATAACTCGAACTTCAAGGGACCGAGCAAAAGTGTTTGAATTATCAGAGCGTTCAAGTTATCAGAGCACTGTCACAAGTCCATATATTTACTTATTTATTAATAGATACATGTACATATACAAACTATAATATAAATCAAAAGCACAAGTGGCTTGTTTCAAATTAAATGCTTCTAATGTAAAGTTTAAAACGCTTTCATGAAAAAGTATAAAGATTTTTCTATCACTTGAGATTGGTTTGTTGTTTGAGGTGATGTTATTGCCAGGACGTTTTTCAGATTGACATTGGCAAAACTTGATCGTTGTTGAAATGCTCAAAAGAAAAGACATTTTTTTCTTTTGGGGTTTTACCCAAGATCAATTTTGCCGTTTTTTCTTGAAGTTTATGCAGATTACCTTACTTTACCTGGGATTCGTTAAGAGCAACACTCCGAGGCAGTTCAATTAGAAGTTTTACGAGGTTTTACGGTACATTCTATATCACTCACGCTTTTTTAATAGATACTTACTGAATGTACACACGTATTCTGTGTTTAGGTCAATCGATGAATAGTTTTTTGTAGCTCAGACAACGTATACGTTTAATTACAACATTTTTTAAGACGTTTTAAACATTCAACATTCCGACGTTGATTCAACACGGAATCAACGTCGGATAACTATTCATCACGGGCTAGCCGGGTCACGCACTCAGGGATTTTTGCCACGCACATACAAAACAACATGCGATTTTTGTTTTGTATGTGCGTGGCGAAAATCCTTGCGCGCGTGACCCGGCTAGCCCGTGCTATTCATCGTATCGCAGTATAAATCAAATTTCACCAAACTTTTAGAAAAGTCGTTGACAAAAATATTTTGCCGATGGTGGTAATAACGACGCTTATGAATTACGAAAAGATGAAGTTTACCTCTATGGCTTTGAATAAAGTGATTTTCTAAAGCGATAACAACCGTTTCGGTAGCCGTTGGGCAAAAAAACAGTTCGAATTAACAGTGTTGAGTTCGAGTTATCTATAGCAATTTATCATTACGTGGGAACGGACCAAAGGAAATGTTCGAATTAACCATGTGTTTGAGCTATCCGTGGACGAGTTATCCATGTTTGACTGTATATTGAAATAGTTTTAATCTGAATAAAAGCCATTTGCTTTTTACCCACTATTATAATAGTGATGTCATCACCATTATAATAGCAATGACATCACTATCAAAATATTGATGTCATCACTGTAGTTACACTCATAAGCATAGTTACCATAATAATCTGTGCAATAATTATAATGTATTATTGCTATGGCCACCTTGATAATACAGACTATATGCATAGTGGTAATTATAGCATCACAATTGAATATATAATTTATAATATAAAAACATCACTGATGAACGTCCCTCTAGATATACAAAGTTGGAAACTCACTTTCTTCTCAGGCAGTTCACAGGTATATTGAAATAATTTTAATCTGAATAAAAGCCATTTGCTTTCTACCAACTATTTTAATAGTGATGATATCACTATTAAAATAATGATGTCGTCACTGTATTTACACTCATAAGCATTGTTATCATAATAATCTGTGCAACAATTTTGATGCATTATTGTTATGGCCACCTTGATAATACCAAACATGCTCATAGCGGTAATTATAGCATCACAATTGAATATATAATTGTGATGCTATAATTATCGTTACCACAAACATAGAGATAAATTATCCATGCAGTTATTTTTATGGATATATACAAGACTTATTTTACTGTGTAAGATCATGTGTTAATAATGTTCAGGGAATATGTACAATTTTTCAAAAAGGCTTTGAGATGATTGATTGGTGCAGGAGTTAGAGTATTGATAGACCATACTGAATATCAGGGACATGAGTTTTAGTCTTATCAAAAACTATATTTTAGCCTAACATTTAACGAAAAGTTAGGCAGACATTGCAATTTTAGGTACAGTAAAAACATTTTATGCTTTATTTTATTTCAGACAGAACAAGAAGTTATGTTATTTTTAATTTGTCTAATAGACCATGCATTCCATAAAAAATGAAAACATTAATTTAATTTGCTATGGTAGGTGTGTGTTGAAAAATTGTATTGAAGATCATTGAGGAATTACCATAACCACGGGCCGTAAGCTGAGTAAAACTGGCAGAAATGATTAAGATTGGTTGATACAATACTGCTACAATTACTGTACGGCCATTTGATGAAAAAAATAAAGCCTAGGTTTTTTTCTTTTGAAACGAGCAAAGATTTGATTTGTGGGAGATTCTTCAAATTTCGAATTCTTCAGTTTGAGTGCAATACTGCCAAAATAGAGATCAAGGTCAGCATGGGCCTTATAAGGAAATCTTTCAGATGTACGATGTGAGTCAACACTACTTCAGCTAGCTTTTACTCTCTTAAAGTAGAGAATATGTCAGAGTGAGATTTCTGTATTGAACCAGCTCTTAATCACTAATAATTATAGATCTCTGACTGTTCTATTATGGATGTATAACATAGGAAACAAATAATGAGTTGAAAGTGCAAATCAAAAGATGCAGAAAATAATTAAACACAAACAAAAACTGAGCTCCTTCACTAACCTGCTCATCTCTCTTCTTATGAATCATGTTTAGCATATTTTCAGTCTGGATGTCATAATCAGAGACCATCTTAGATATTTGTTTAAACAGTGCTTCAAACTGCTCATCCCTAGCTGAACTCTCAGCAAATATCGTGCCTGTGAGAAGAGCTGATGCCAGGTTGTCTAATGGAAGCAAGCAATGTGTAGAACCTAAATAATAAAGATAATTCCACATAAACCAATTATACATAACAAATTATAACTTCTGTTTAATGATAATAAAATATACCCGCTAAAATTACCTGTTTGTTTATCCACTGATTATATTATTTACAGACAAAGTAAGAAATACACACACTCCATCCAAAAGTGGATATATTGATACAACTTAACCATGTTACCCTGACAACAGGGCATCTTATGATATCACAACAAGTCACTTGATGTCTTGATTGAATAGATATAATACTAGAACTAATATCTTGTGTTTAACAAATCTAATAACATTTAGAGACCTACATGCACCTACAATACGCTTACATACCAGTTTCACAGGATGGTAAATCAGGAACACACTTCAGACAGCTGAGCACATAGCAGACTCCACACCCAAGAATATATTGTTGGTCTTTATGCTTGGGGCAGCTGCTGACGTTAGCTTTTTGCTGTTGAGCCAGGTACTCAAGTATTGTAATCTTGTGATGGTCATCAAGTGCATCATCATGAGACTGAAGTATAAAAGTCAAAACAATTTCCAGCATTTCATCATGACCCTTAATTATAACAGCGGCACAATACTGTTACTTTAGACTAATATCTTTTGTTTTGAAATTCAGAATGTTGAGGAGCATGTAATCAGTAAAATAATCATGTGACATTAACAAATTTAGTTTAGAACAGACTCCTATCAGGATGGTTTTACCAAAGTTTAGTGATTGTGAGGCACAGATAATTTTCAATCTGCCAACACTCAATGATTAATTATTTAGACATAGACTAAAATATGCTGTCTTGCTGTACATCATACTGACTCAGTAAGTTATTATTTTAAAACAAGAAAACAATTACGGCTTTACAACATAATTTATCATTGTTTTAGAAATCAAGAACCTTAAATAGCCATAAAACCCACGATAGACCAAAATCACAATAGTTGAAATTTTAAAGTATTAAAAATTACTGCACATCCATGTTTTAAACTTTCTAGGACACAGCATTAGTTTGGGAACAGAAAAAGTTCAGCCTATAATTTAGGCATGTGCAACATTTTTGCTGATCTGCAAAAAACTTTTTATTCCAATCCTATATTACCTTTGTGTTGTACATTTGTGCAGTTGCATAGTACAATGAGGCTCTTGGTTACCAATATTAGCCCGATGGAAAGTAATAATATATACTAACAACTTCACACATAGTTTATGGCGCCTTACAGTGCCTCGCAGTCCGTCTTCTCAACTCGAGTTGTTGAACTCCAGTTGCTTTTCAAAGAACTTAGCCTGGGTTATTTCACGTACCCGGGTTGTGTTATACAAAACTAACCCGGGTTTTTAAAAAAGCAAAGCGAGTAATTGGGGTGTCTCATTTACAAAATTGCATTGGTGAATATTAATTAAAATTCAATAATTGATTAATAATAATAATTTAAATAAATACATACATAATTAAATTATATTTTTTTGTGCATATTTATTTATATAAATATACAAAAACAAATGTACAATGTAAAAAGTAAACTATAAAACAGTATACATGGGGGCAAGGCCACTTCCTTTTCAAATGTGAAAAGTTATTTTTCTAGAACCTGACAAGAAACTGAATGAACACCGGAAAGGGACAAACATAGAAATTACGTCAGCGATATTGATGCACCAAAAAAAGTTCATATAAAAATATATCTGGAGAAAATGAAATGACGAGTTGTTTAGTATGGTGCCTTACAGTGTCCCCACAGTGCCTTGCGCTCCATGTTGTCAAGCCGAGTTGTTGAATTGGAGTTGCTGTTGAAAGAACTTGGCCTGGGACTTTGATGAACTCGAGTTGTGTAACTCGAGTTCAATCCTAGAGTTTACAAACTCGAGTTTGTAAATATAACTCGGTTTATCAACTCGAGTTGCAAACTCGGGACACTCTAATTCGCCATTAACTCTAGTTTTACAGTACATACATACATTAGTTTAATTTCTATTAGCTAACGAGTGCCTATTGATGCACCATTGTTAATATAACCAGATCTATGATTATGCTACTGTAATACCAATATATTGCACCCTACAGTTACAAAATCGAGTTTGTAAATAGAACCCGAGTTGTACAATTCGAGTTGAGAACATGGAATACGAGGCACTGTAAGGCGCCATACATAACTACTGCCCACAACATATTCAAATTATCATATAAGATATGATAAGGCAACACCGGTACCTCCAAATGAGCAGGGCAGAATTTCTTACAGCAGTAGGTACAATAGCTGATAGCTTTCTGCCTTAGTGAGCTCTTCTTTAGACAAACATCACAGAGTGTTTTGTCCGTACCCAAGTCATAGGAAGGGAGACTATCTGGTGGCATCTCAAACACTTGGCTACAAAAAATTAGTCATAAACTATTTGCTACATGGATCATACAGTGATAGATTTTATATGCTACGAGTCATTCTATGATAGGTAAGTCTCTTTATGAATGGTACAGTGATAGGTGATAAACTCTATATATGAGTCATATTTTGGTAGGTGTCTTTTTTAAGCTTGTTCATTAACAGTAGATCAATCTATGAATCTACAACTGTGAAGGGTAAAGCTGAGAGGTTTAATTAATAAATTTTAAGCTGAAGTAGTTGAAAATGTTCATGTGACTGCATCATTGTCATAATAGATAGAAGAGGACATGAATATTATACAATATGTTTTCCCTGCGTATCTCTTGCTTACACTCAAAGCTATTTTTACCAATAAAACCATATTAGAATGATTCGATTAAACGTGTAATGTACTTGAAGTGAACATGAGGAGAGACAAATACTTAGAAATTACCAGTGATTTATACAACGAGGAAGGTCTAATATTAGATAAAATAAGATACTTAATGATTCCCTGTCATCCCTGTAGATTAAGAATCTAGTCTCTGTTTTTCTTAACCCTTTAGCGACCGCGAGGTTACGATGGAAAAACCACTAGCGTACCAGCCAATAACTGGCGCGATTTGAGCTTTCGACATGACCGCATAGAAACTGCAGTAACTTACATCAAAATTGTGGCAGTTACATAAATTGACATGCATAGGAAAGCTGAGAAATTTATCTACAAGCTGATGCTTCTTCTATGTAGATAGCTTGCAAATATTTACCAACAGAAGTCTCAATTTGCTGAAGCAATGATATTTTTATTTTTGTACGTCATTTCTAATTGTATTTTTCTATTTGATAAAGGCAATTGACAGTGTTGTCTAAATAATTCTTGCATAGATTCACATCTTCACAACAATTTGCAAAAAAAACTGGATGTCAAAGAGCATTGAAAGTGTAGATATGAGCTCCGTTACAATGCAGGAGCGCCTTTCCAAATTTTCACCGCGTGACCCTAACGACCTGCGAAAATCGAGGCTTGACATGGCCGACTAAAATTGGCAATAACTCGCATGCAAATTAGCATGGAGCTATAAATGAATATGCATTTGAAAGCTTAAAAATTTCTCAACGGAGAGCCAATTATTCCCTGCAAATCGGCTGTGCACACTCTAGTCAAAAATCTGATTTAACAAAGTTGTCACCTCTCTATCATGAAATATCGATTACAAATATATTTTTAAAAGCAATATCTCTGCCAAAACTGGTTTATGATAAACATATGCACGGTGTCATATGTTTACAAGAGTTTGCAAAAAAATTGGGTTATTCAAGCACATCAAAAGTTGAGTTAGGTGCTTCTGTGCATTGCGGGAGCAGACCTTCAAAATGCTCATATCGCAATGGCGATAAGCAGTGCAACTGTTACCCGACATGGCTTCTCAAACTCTGCTATAACTCTCGTGCAAATTGGCATAAGACTGCAAATGAATATGCATCTGAAAGCTGAGACATTTTCCTTCAAGCAGCTTGTCGAGACTGCAACTTGAGATGAATACGTATATTCACAGATATGATTTTTTACTGGCAGATTTATGTGCATTTCTTGAAATTATAGATTCAAGTAACAATTTTGCATATAAACTCATTGCACGGATTCAGGTGTGATGCAGCTAAGATCAATGTGTGCTGCAGCAAGGATTAACTGGTTGTGCACAAGAATCGAGTGGTGAGCCTGTATTCACACACTTTGTGAAACAGCAAAAGACAGGAAGCAACATTTATTATGAGCAGTTACAGCAAATGATGGAGAAATCATTCTGCTAGACGGCAAAGCAATATGAGAACTGAACTCTTTTGATAAGGTGGGTGATAAGGGCAATGGGCATCAAATACAACATATCAATACACAACAAATACAATAGATAATGACATTTCAGCGAACGTATGTACAAAAGCTAGCAATACAAAGCGAGGAAGCATTTGCAGAAACTAAATAAAATACAATTTGTAAATAAATTTATTTTGCATGGTCGGGATCAAAATATGACTCGCATAGAGATATTCCACAAGAGAATCTGCTGCCGGTACCTTCAGCTTTACTTGCTCATTACCCATGTATACAGACAACTTGTGCACATAGCCAGAGACAGCATCGGAGAGCAAATAACTTTGATCCATATCTGTTAGATGGAATACACTGTCTGAAGTTGAGCCGTCCTTTCCATGCCAGCAAGCTTTCATCTATAGATAGAAATTTATCAGGCAGCAAAACAGAATATAACCAGTCGCATACCATGGCAAAAACATTTTTCAACTTGAACAATTTATTGCCAGCAGGGTCTTCAAAATTGTCTGTAAAAGGTAAACTTGCTTCTATTTTTCTTTCTACTTTCAATTTTATTAAAAATCCGCGTAGATGATGAAGGATTGTGGACCAGTAAGACAACAGAGTATGCTTTTTGAGAATACCTATATGCAAAACTAAACCAATAACTCATCACATATATTTATCATCAACAGGCTCCGAAGCATCGCGATGGTTTTGAAAGCCATATTTATTCGTTTCGTTAAATATTACATTTATCATGGCCAATGTTATAAAAAGCTTCAAATAATAAAAAATACTTACCTGTTTAAGTATTCGAACTTATCTCCTGCCATGCTGTCATCAAAATGTAATTATTTTGGTTTTAAATGAGCTCCTCTTTGATATCCGTCATTATTCCCTGTTTCAACGCCGGCCGTTTCAATCCCACTTTCGCAATCCAATTCACTCTGGCAATCTTCTTTTTCACTTTCATCGTCTTCCCCACATTCTTCTGACCTGAAATCCTCTTCTTCACTTTCGAACCAGTCGATATAATCCTCTAAACAAATTTTTTAGCCGAGCTCAAATAATTACGAACGTACATGTTGATCAGCTTTCCATAAAGAAAGATCAAATCTTTACAACGTGTTCTTTTTGCACATGCGCATAAAATTTATTATTTATAGCCTCAAAACAGTAGTAAAAAACTTACTGAAATTGCTCAAATTTTTAATTTTAGTTTTTAGCGTTGTTTTTAAAATAAATACAACGTTTTAAAAAAGGTCTATCGAAAACGGCAAAAATGTCGGGTTTGTCGGTTTTGGTACGCTGAGACATTGCTCGTAAACCGACAAAAGTCGGTCTTGGTACGCATAGGGTTAATAACCATTTGAGACAAACATACAGATTATAACATACAGCAATATTAAGGTTGTCTTTAAACTTAACAATATATTTCTAACTTAAGGATGAACTTGCGAAAAATGTTAGCAGATGCTATCAGAAAGTATCGGCATGCCTCTTTCAACTACGATTGTTTTTATATTTGTTGTGATATGACTGTGAGAATATTTTGAGATTAAAATCGACAAAATTATATCTTGGTAAATTGTTTGGATCAAATGAGATGGTGATTATTGTGGGTATAGTTGCAAAGAGTCTAATAAAATAAAACACAATTGGATTGAACTTGCCGATATCAACCAAAGCATCGATAGCAACTAGTGTCATCATTTCGAATATATTTTTCCTTTGAGCATTTTAACCGCCGTGAGCTTTGACGATATTAATCTTGGAAAATCCTGTCAGTCAGATCAATTGAGACATCAAGAACAATTGCAGATAATAAAAAATACTTATATTTCTGATAAATGTATCAAAGTTTATGTAGGTTTATCTTTCATGTAGCTAATTAATAAGATCCACCAAGTTGATTGTGAGACACACAGAAGCTGGCAGAACATCCTTATTTTTCAGTTTAAGAGATCAAGAGAAACTTGACATGAAATTACACACTCTAATTTACCAAACTATATAACTATAATATTATTGGTCACTTGTTTTGGCAACAATGTTTAAACAGCAAAGATCTTGCAGTAAACAACAAACAGCATAAATGCAGGCGGCAAGCTGAAAGCGCATTTCCAATTAAATATTTTGCATTGTATGGCCAGCATCAACACAGCTGCAAGCGTGCTATGTAATTATGATATGGCCCAGAGGCAGGACTTTGGTTCTAATATCATTATCAGATTTTGTATAGATGATAGTCCTTACAATGAATCTATGATGTCTAACTGTCCGTAGTGATGAATGATTGTCTTTACAATCATTCATCACTATGGGCAGTTAGACATCATGGTGTAGTGAGTTACCTCGCTAGTCTGCAGATCTGGAAGTGCTGGGTTAAAATCGGTGGCTAAAAGGACTTTTCGTAACTAAAACTTTATCACTATAAGTTTTACGGATTACCAGACAATATGTGTTTGGTAAGACAAGGCGGGTCTGTCAACAAACGACGGTCTGTCAACTGCAAAAACAGTTACAAACAAGAAACTAGTACCATGAAGTTTATTTCTCTTACAGGTTGTTTACTATTGAGCAGTTAATTATCAACAAACATGGTAGAATCCTGCTCTGCAAGACACAAACAGCTTGTCTATAAACAGCTGCCAACAAGCTGCTATAACATGATATGTTCCTGCTTACACAAAGTATACACGCAACACGGAATACATGAAATTGTATGGCAGTTAGAGTGCAATTTTTTGGACTTGCTAAACCCTGCAGAGGGCAATTTTGTACAATACAGTATACAAATTTGGAAAGTCCACAGTGTAAGCTGATCCAGAGTATCAACCCTATACTAAAGTACAGCTGCAGTACATGTGTAGTTTCAGATTTTGAAGAATGTACACGTGCAGTGTTCATAAATTGATGGGTTAACTTCTATGTGTGTCATGGGAAAAAATCTGCAGTGGATCTCAGGGAGAAATTTGCAGTAAGAATGCAGTTACAGTAGCAGTAAGTGTCAACTGCACATTAGAAAGTTGTAATGATTGCAAAACTACTGTGTATTGCGTTGCAATGATGCAATGCAGTTTTGATGCATCACAACCCAGGCTATGCGCAATATTATATAATCTAACTTTAACTAACATATAGTAAGACTCACCCGCATCCACTGTTTCCACACAGCAGAAGGTGTTTGCTCTCATAGTAGGTTTTCAAACAGGTCATACAGTGAATATGACTGCATGGTAGCACTTTGGGGTTTACAATGGTGTCACTTTTACGACAGCAAAACTCACACTCAACATCTGCTACAGCTTCAGCCATTGTTACCTAGAAACACAAACCCGCTTTGTCTGAGATTCATCTCACTACATATCGTAAAGGAATTTGCCGGCCTTCACTTGGAACAATCTAGACTATTTCATAAAGAAATAAAATGTGTGTGAGTTTGTTTTATTTTTTATTATGCAAGGAAGTTCCACTTGCCAATGAGCGTACGACTATCTGCTTTGCCCAACCGAGTGAGCGTACTCATTTATATACAATAAACTTGCCCGTTCCGGCAAACGAAACTGAGCAAAAACTGTATAACAATAATAAGAAACAGATTTGCTAATCCGTTGGCATAGTCATAATACAGCGACAAACGAAGACAATATCTATATAACATATAAACAAATTAGTAATGATAAAAACAACAACTCAGCATGCAAGATAGAACATATAAAAATATCTACATGAATTACAATGTCAAGCCCTGGCGTCACCACAATATATAAAAGTATAACATCATGGCTGAAACTTTCATCAGCAAATTGTAAAAAAATATGTGAAAGTTTAAAGTTTGAAATATTTATAAAATTAAAAGAACTGTTGAACTTTGAGTGACATTACATGCCCTTGTGAGCAGCACTGGAGACAATTATAAGCAAATTTAGTATGAGTTTTTTTTAAACTGAGTGAACAGCATTTTACATCATGTTCAGAGAGTTGAAGTTAAGTCTAGTTTCCTCCAATCATATAGTAAGTGATTGAGGTGAAATCTGTATGTGATACTATCAACCACATCATTTTAACTTATTTTCAGTAACTATATAAAAATGACTCTGCTATATTACAATGCCATGCTGCAAATACACTGTCAGTGTAGCGATGAATTCTATTCCGTAGCATGTAAGTTTATCTAGTAATAGTAAATGTTTTTACATCACCTTATCTTTATGAGTTAAAACCGTATTACTTCAAGTTATATAGTGCATCTCACCGGCGCAATTTATCACTGTTTGTATTCTTGCTTTGCATGAATAAGGATTACAAGACTAAATTTTTTAATTATTGCTGCTAAACTAATAACCCAATAAATGCTATATCAAGTTATTCTTTGTTTATCAACTAAATACTAAAAATGCTTGAAGATACATGTAATCAATCAATCAATCAGTCAATCAAGACCTATATAAAAATAGAAATACTACTTATTAAATAAAAACAATTTTGCCTCTTCCTAAGTTTGCAAGTTCTAAATTTTGTAAAAAATTGTTTATGAACACTTTTTTGTAACGCACAAGAAATCACACGGTAATGATTTATCGTCGCAGTTGAATGAAAACAAAATATTAATAAGGATCCAGTCAGTTGACGCATTATTAGCGATATCGACATTTCATTACGGTATATAGTCCCCAATCAATCAATATTGTGAAAAATAAACCAACATGATCAGCCTTTGGAACTTATGTTTTATTTCGTGTAAGAAATCTCCATACTTATCTCAAAATGGATGAAGGCGTAGTCAATTTTCATCGCTGCAAATAAGTAAATAAATATGACTATTTTTGATCTTGTGTAACGATTAAAATATTGTTGTTCACCGTAAACGTATGCTTATTTGCGCTGAAAAATGCGTCATTTCTGTTTAATTCATCAGAATACGGTAAAAGCTTAAATATCTGCTTACCGAATGTGTAATAGCTCAAGATGCCAACAGCTTTGCTACGAACGGGATTGTTACGTTGCCTGGCAATCAAGCGGAACATTAGCCTTGGCGCATTAGCATATAATTAGGTAAGTTACGCACACGCTCCTTTACTTTTATAAAATACGCTTGCGATTTGTTCTGGCGAAGCGCATTAGAAAAAGCACAAACGTAGACTTGGCGCGCAATGCGAGCGTTGTTCATCAAAAAGAGGAGCTATGCTTGAGTGGGCTAATTATGATGCCAGGCTATTTATACTCCCACAAACCAGCCATAATAGCGGGGTTTACGGCGCTGTAAATAAAGTCACGCCTTTAAACCTTACATCATACAAACAACTTACTAATTATGGCAATAGATGATATTACGCCACGCTGCTTGTTAGCTGTAAAACGATACAGAATGTCTACTTGACTTGAGCTACAGTACTGTCAGATATCAGCACTGCAAAAAATATAAACATGAGGACATTTTTTGCCAAAAAATCCATAAACTACTGTCTTATGATGACAAGCAACCCTAAAGAAAGGATATTTAATTACCTTTTCATTTTAGACGCGACAAACCGGACCGCCCAAAGGATGTCAGCTGCTAACTGGACTGTAAAACCACAAATCCCTGTATCTCATCCTAATTTATCCATTAGTTTATGTACTTTTTCAGATTCAACACATCAGAATATTGAGTATGTCAAATAGACAAGAATTGCATTGCTTGAGCTTACATTTCAATCTTTGTGTTTTAAGCCTTGTACTTCATGTTAACTTCAATTTTTTGTGTTTTATGCTAACTTTATTTTATTATACACTAGCAATGTCAGTGGTCTTCAGAACCATCAAACTCATGAAACACAGTCATATAATCATGTCTCTACGAGATTCCTCTTAATCATAGAATTTCCCAAAGAGCTCACTTCTAGCGGTAAACAGAGTCTCTGCAAAACAAGCTTCAATGACTTTTCAAAGCTAAAGTAATTGTTTCAATGTGAGATCCAGAGAAACGAAAAAATGGAGCAATATATAAATATACACATGTACAACATTTTTCTCAATCCTAAAATATAAAAAAAGTGGAGACAATTATATAAATTCTACACTTAGTAAAATGACAAAGTTTTAGAGGATAGGTTACCACAGCAGAGGTGTTGTGCTATGCCTAGTCAGCATTTGCACATAGCTTCCAAAATTCTGACAAGAAGCCAATTAATAGCTGCTATTCTTAAACAGCCTGTATAAATGGAGCCTCTGAAAGAAATTATATCAGAGAGAAAGTGGGTCAAAGAGGTCAAACAGGTGAAATATTCCAGTAATTTTACTGCTATCTAAAGCTATTTACACCTTGATCTGCTAGGAGAGAAAGCAATTTGGTTGAGTAGTACAACTACACTAATATGTTTTTAAAAACAACTTTGATAGCTATTACCTTGACTAATTATACACTTTGTTCAGTACCAATTATTTAGAGAATTTTTTTTAATTTGGTTGAATATATAAAATGGTAAATATTTTGAATATTTTTTATACATTTTACTGACAGTATGTAATTATGTCGATATGACAATGAGTACGACTTTCTAGATTGCATACAAAATGTGCAGTTAATGACCCAAAAACAGGCTAAACACTGGTAATAGTAATTATATAGAACCACACATAAACGTGATTATATTTTACAAGTTTCTTTTCATTAAATTTATACTTGATTTATACTTAAAATAGTTCTTTTACATAATTACATGTTGTTTGTTTAGAGTATAAATTACTTTATTTTTCTCATCTGACAAAGCTTTAGCTATTTATTTCATATTTTATTTTGTTTCCTGTGACAATAGTAATAATAGTAATAATAGTAATGAATGCAAATGTTGTTTAATCTTTATAAAAATTACCCCAATGTGATACATCCATGTTAGCCTGTGTTTTCTAAACTATATTTTACAGCACAATTAGAAAGACACGTTACTAATTCCTTTATATTATTTACTGTGAACATCATTCTCTCTATGATCACATGACTTGTTACTTGCTAGTCACATTTGTGTCAGCTTATGGACACAATGCTTCAACATGGTTAACAATTTATCTTTAACATGTTCCGGTTGTTGTTGTTGTTGCTACCCTTGACTTATTTTTGTAATAGCGTGTTACTCAAAAGGTGCTATTTTAAAGGGGCTTTTAATAGCCCCCCTTTAGCTGTATTGAATTGTTACTTTAGTAAATCAACAAAAGGTTCAAACTTACAGTCTACTGGCTATAAAGTCAAATTTAGATAAACTAATCAGCAAGTGATGTTATAGCTGATCAGGTTTTCAAAGGTCGCTTTATGTACTAGAATGTATGTCTCATAATGTTGTTTATGAATGGAATAAACAGTCTTTGATCATTCCTTTGAGAGGATCTTTAAGTACTCTGTTGAATTCTAAAATACTAATAAATAACATTTACATAAATTACTTTTATATTATGTTTTACCTATTTATGGTTTTGGATATTCGTTTTATTTTTTTCACCATTAGAAATGTACTTGAGGCAAACCACCTATTTTTATATTTATTTGAATGCAGGTGTGTTGTTAATAGGCAAGTGTTCTTTTTAAGGTACAAGGTGAGTGAAAGTTCTTAATGAGAATGAAGCATTGTAATTGAGGCAATCTGACCTGATTTGAGACTAACTTTGAGACTAACTCACCTGTAACTTAGATATAACTAATTGAACCTAGTAAATGTTTTATTGGCATTATAATTGGAAAGTTTATTTATGTAGCACTCTTCAGATCTGTATTCCCTGGTTGCAAATTGGGGCTGTAAATGTTAGGCGACTAGTTATAAACACTTGGGGGTTTAGGGGGCGGCGTAAGACTCCCTTAACGAGAAACGGGGCAGCGCTCGGGGGCTCTGGGCCTTTTAAGCATCAAAACCTTCACAGTATTCATAAATGCAATCAATTGCAAGCATCGAAATATACATAGATGTATTGCTTATGGTTCATGGTAGGCAAAACTTTTTCTTTAATCAACGAACGATATAAAACTCATGACAGTACAGATTTCTGTAAAAGAACATTGAAAGAACAAGAGCTATTACTTCTTTATTGCAATAGCTTTTGTTCTGTCAATGTGTCCATGGCTGAAATCTTTCACAACTGATTCTGTATCTACATGTATTTCAACATATTTATATATGTGTAATATTAGAAGATTATTTAGACGAGCCTGCCCGATAGTGCTCCTCATCTGTTTTGATTTGCTTCAATGCAGAAAAGAATCTCTCACTCACTGCATTAGTGGCAGGCAAAACCAATACCAGATTAGTGAGCCTCATTTCTTGTTGCACTAGAGCCCGACCAGCTCTAATAATTAGTAGTTGGAAATTCCAAATGAATGAGCTTAGACTGCAATTGTTAGTACATAGCCATTAAAAATTACTAAAATATTGGGAGGCCCATCCACCCAGCCACTCCTGGGAATACGGGCTCACACTCTCTATCCTTTGAAAGGGTATTATGAATAGAATCAGCACTACTTAGTACATATACTGTTTACAACATACATGTAGTTTACTTTAGTAAACTCCTTTGAATCAAATGATCTTAAGCCTGATTATTTTATCAAAAGGTCACTTTAAAGGTCATTGTTATTTATGTCTTCATATTGTGGTTTACAATTAATATTCATATTGTGGTTTAGTTACATATACGTAGGTCATAGGATCCTAGGCTACTGGTAGTAGTCAATGTATGATGTAATATTCAGAAGCCATAATGCTGCAATTTCTTTTATTTTTCTCTATGATCTTACTTTATATTTAAAGCAAGTTGAATGACATAAAAAGCTGCAAACCACTTATTTTTCACCTGAATGGATAATTGTTAACCAACAGAAGCTTGTTTTAAAGCAGAACAGCCAGATTACAAATAACACGGAATCTAAGTCAAATACTTAGACTTAACGGACTATAATTTTCCAAAAACATTTATTCATAGATGTAAACAAATCAGATTGTTGTCAGATTTTATTAATGTTAAAACTGTAAGCGTTTAATGTGGTAGGTTTAACACTCATAGTAACTAAAAACAGTTTGAGACACTTCTAGTTCAAACACATGTCTAAAGTATACTTAAACTACATTCAGGCACTCTAAATTTATGTCACTCGCATGTAATATAATCTACCAACTAGCGGCATAGTGTTACAATCAAAAAGAGGGTCGCAATGTTGCTAGGGAGTCAGCAGCGCTGAGTTCAATGTACACAGGTCTACTCCAACTACTGAGGACAAGACTTACTTTAAGGTTGGTTGTTACTGTTACTCTGAACTTACAGTGACATTCTTCATCGCTCATAGCAGCTATCAATCAAACACCAATCTGCCCTCCACATGACCTTCACTCGTGGTCAGGCAATTGAGTAAGATGTCTTTTGAGCAACTCAATTCGTTCTACTTTTGTGTGAAAAAGAAAAAGGTAGAATGAGCTTGAACTATATTATAAATAACTTTATTAGGTTTTGCTGATCTCAACCATCTGGTTATTCTTAAGCGAACATTGCAGAGTAGACGACTCCAAAGTAGAAGCAACATGAAAACAAATCTTTCTGGCTTATTTCATTACTTGGGGCGAAGTAATTTAATTCTACATGTTACTGTAATAATTATAGGGTGCATACAATGTTTGGTAAGAGGTTGAGACAAAATTTTCTTAGTAATTTTCTTCTATTTTTGTATTTGTCTCTTGTAATTTCGAGGCTTTGTAGGAGAACACAGCTCTCGTATATTACCTGCTTGCGGAAGATGTGCAGAGTAGTTGAAAAATATGTAAGGATGCTGATGACATCAGAAAAACTTTTCATTCCTCAAATAATTGTTTATAATGTTTAGAATATTTAGCAATATTATCTGTATATTTGTGCAGCATTCAAGGAATTTAAAAACAATTATATACAGAAATCTAGACTAACCACATGTTTAAAGCATTTCATTATAACTTCCAGCAATAACTAATAATCAAAAAAAAAGTTAAAATGTAGGACATAACAAAGTAAAACTATAAAAGTTTGTTACCAAACAGTATCATATCCATCTGTTATGTAAAATAATTCAATTTAATGTGTTTTATATAATATTACAAAATTAAAAAAGCAACATAATATAGCACAGTATTATATTATGTTTGTAATACTGCATTATAGTATTTTATAATGTTTTATACCATATTGCATTATTGTATATTATACTTTAATATAATATGGTGCCATATAGTTTTACATTACATTATATGTTAAATCAGAAACAAGTTTTAAGTGTTGAATAATAAAGTTTGTGGATGTTAAATAAAATAAGGTTCCTATGTAGACATTTTTATTACCAGAGTGATGTCAGCATTTATTTAGTCATAGCATATAGCATTATACCAGTATCCCATCAGTCTAGTGCCTTGTTGGATATTGATAACAATTAGTACTGCTATTCCTCAACTACATATGGTGGCTGATAGCGCAGATGCTACGGTGTCAGAATGGTACATTGAAATTCAGGAAATTGAATGTCCCACAATTCACGATTTTACCTGACCAAATGAGACTTCAGATCTAGAGGGATACCCACTTTATTATATTAAATATGGGCCTAAACAAAAACCTTTTTGTAGATTTTATCAGAAAGTATCTGTAAGTATTATTAAAACTTGTGATGGATTTTATATTTGAGGTGCTCCGCTTATTAGAATGCTTTAATTGTAAAATTAATTATTAAAATGTTTATTTTATGTTCATATTATATTATACTATTATTATAGTAATCTCATGAACTGTAAGAGATTGTCTGGAGAGTCGAAAAATCACAGAAAATAACTATTTACGAAATTATTTGGCCAAATTTGATGCAGCTAACTAAAGCATTATCTTATAGCCTCAGGGGAACACTAAAGCATTATCTTATAGCCTCAGGAGAACACTAAAGCATTATCTTATAGCCTCAGGGGAACACTAAAGCATTATCTTATAGCCTCAGGAGAACACTAAAGCATTATCTTATAGCCTCAGGGGAACACTAAAGCATTATCTTATAGCCTCAGGGGAACACTAAAGCATTATCTTATAGCCTCAGGGGAACACTAAAGCATTATCTTATAGCCTCAGGGGAACACTAAAGCATTATCTTATAGTCTCAGGGGAACACTAAAGCATTATCTTATTGCCTCAGGGGAACACTAAAGCATTATCTTATAGCCTCAGGGGAACACTAAGGCATTATCTTATAGCCTCAGGGAAACACTAAGGCATCATCTTATAGCCTCAGGAGAACACTAAAGCATTATCTTATAGCCTCAGGGGAACACTAAGGCATTATCTTATAGCCTCAGGGAAACACTAAGGCATTATCTTATAGCCTCAGGGGAACACTAAAGCATTATCTTATAGCCTCAGAGGAACACTAAATCATTATCTTATAGCCTCAGGGGAACACTAAAGCATTATCTTATAGCCTCAGGGGAACACTAAAGCATTATCTAATAGCCTCAGGGGAACACTAAAGCATTATCTTATAGCCTCAGGGGAACACTAAAGCATTATATTATAGCCTCAGGGGAACACTAAAGCATTATATTATAGCCTCAGGGGAACACTAAAGCATTATATTATAGCCTCAGGGGAACACTAAAGCATTATCTTATAGCCTCAGGGGAACACTAAAGCATTATCTTATAGCCTCAGGGGAACACCAAAGCATTATCTTATAGCCTCAGGGAAACACTAAAGCATTATCTTATAGCCTCAGGGGAACACTAAAGCATTATCTTATAGTCTCAGGGGAACACTAAAGCATTATCTTATTGCCTCAGGGGAACACTAAAGCATTATCTTATAGCCTCAGGGGAACACTAAGGCATTATCTTATAGCCTCAGGGAAACACTAAGGCATTATCTTATAGCCTCAGGGGAACACTAAAGCATTATCTTATAGCCTCAGGGGAACACTAAGGCATTATCTTATAGCCTCAGGGAAACACTAAGGCATTATCTTATAGCCTCAGGAGAACACTAAAGCATTATCTGATAGCCTCAGGGGAACACTAAGGCATTATCTTATAGC
Organism: Watersipora subatra; assembly: GCF_963576615.1. Classification (NCBI taxonomy): domain Eukaryota; kingdom Metazoa; phylum Bryozoa; class Gymnolaemata; order Cheilostomatida; family Watersiporidae; genus Watersipora; species Watersipora subatra. Next base: position 8,741,801 of record NC_088715.1, on the reverse strand, counting down.
CTCAGGGGAACACTAAAGCATTATCTTATAGCATCAGGGGAACACTAAGGAAATCACATATTGACAATAAAAATTCCACCGAAACATAGCAAATGTCACAAAATACAAACAAATTTGTTGAAGATTTTTAAGAGTAGACGACCTACTGCTTATTTAATGTGAAAAAGGAGGTGACTCCAAGGAATGCCCCGCTCAATTAGCAAATTTGTAGCGTGTATTTTTATACAAATGCAGAGTGGTCTATCTGATTGGAAACTTAATAATGTGTCTTATCAGTCATTAAGGGCAGTTGTTTACATTAACTCTTTTCAATGAAAATTGTCATGGATTGTTGTTATGCAAGCAAATTAAATAGGAAATCTTGAGTGATTCCATACTCACTGATAGTAATCGATGAAGTTAGGTATATTTACCCTAGGACACTTATGTATTCGCGGCATCTAACTTTAGCGTTTTCGCGGTGTCATCATCTCGCGAAAATTTAAGAGCGGAACTAAACTATCATAACGAACGAGCGAAAACGCGAAGTTAAATAGCTTTGTTCATTGATATCCACAATAAAATCGTCATATTAGAAATGCAGGCAATTTTCGTCTGTGGTTGGAATCAATGGGAAATTTCTGGTAAACTCATTATAGCTAATACACCGACTGAGCAGCATGGCAAAGCAAATTAAGATTATATTAGTTTAGTCACCGAATTTGTAACTGATGAGGATGAAAGTCTGGTAGGTGAAGTCATAAAATTGAAGAATAATTATTGTAGTGATGAATTTTATTACCAACCAAAAACAATATCAACCCCTCATCAGGTCTAACCACATTACCTCTTCCACTGCCAACCATGTACAAATTAGCTACCGGCCTAGTGCCAGCCATTTTACCGAAATTGCCGATATTGGTCTCAGCGAGTTCTGGTAGGAGGTGCGATGTCGGATCCAGTACAGGTCACATCAGGAGTCCCGCAGGGGAGCGTACTAGGCCCTACTCTGTTCATGTTGTTTATAAATGATATAGTTGACTGTGTTACCAATAGTTCTTTACGCCTCTTTGCCGATGATACTCTAGTATATCACCCTATTACAAACTCAAACGACATGACACTATCACAAACTGACCTCGATAACCTATTTCAATGGGGACAGTCCAATGGTATGTTATTTACCGCCAAAAAAGCACTATTGTTTCATTCGGGAAAACATCGCTTGCAGACAAATACCCCATAAATTACCATCTCGGGAACACCCCTTTAATGACATGTGACACTGTAAAATACCTTGGTGTGTACCTTTCAAAAGACAACAAGTGGAATACACATATTGAATATATTTGTATGAAAGCATCACGCATCCTTGGATTGTTAAAAAATACTATTAGTGATGCCCCAGTCGCAGTGAAGTTGATTGCTTATAAGCAGCTGTGTCGACCTGTTCTTGAATACGCAGCCGAGGTCTGGGACCCTCATACAGCCACGCATTCCGACATGCTGGAACGCATACAAAATAAAGCTGTGAGGTTCATTAAAAATATTAAAGGCAGAGAGGTGTCTGTCTCAGAAGAAAAATTCATGTGTGGCTTAAAGTCCTTAAAACACAGAAGACAGCAACAGCGATTGTTTTTGTACATTACTATCGTATCAAACAAAGATACGTTTCCATCCATCCATGACACACTGACCGAAATGAACGCATCTACTCACTACATGACCGCACGTTCTAACAATCTAAACGCCCTCTCCTGTGACTCTGGTCAGTTTTTGCAGGGATTCATCCTCAGGACATCTCGGGAGATCCGCACTGGGGAGATTGTAGCGGACTAACAAATAAAAAAAGACATAGCGATTGGAGGGTCCCTTTCTTGCTTCTCATGAGGCTCTAGGGACTAAACATCATCCAGATCCAGATCCAGATTGCTTCATGATATGTATACAGTATTTTTTCAAGTTCTACTTTAATTATCTGTATAATAACGAAAATCTAAATTGGCTATTATGTCATCAACAACTAATTACCTGTTTTATGACTCGCACAGGGTAGTTAATGAACTCACAGAAAAATGTTCATTTTTAGATTAGCAATTCTCAAACAAAAGTTTAAAATTGCTTCGTTGTTTTAGGTTGATTTTATAGAGAAATTTTCGGACAACACAGTCAATTTCATAAAACACTTAAAGACCGTGGGTTATGTGGTCAACAAATAATAAAATCCGGTTACCAGACAATTGCTGAGAAAGTCCAAAAATGCGTTTATGGCAGTGGCCCCTAAAAAACGCATAAGTGCGTTTATGGCAGCGTAAGGGTTATACAGTTTTGGTTGTGAAGTTGGTTGCTACCTACATGTATCTATTTTCTTTTTCTTGGGATTCGAGTGTGAAAGTCACAGCGGGAGGAACCTAGACGTCATTGATAGTCTAAAAAACAAATGGCAGCAAGTGATCAAATTGAATTGCCGATCTCACCCACACATTTCAACCTGTGGTTTACAAATACGAACTAGTTCCAAATTGAATTTTTTTCTTATTAGCAAACTGGACCTGATGAATGTAATCTGTTTTTTCCACTGCATTTATTTTCACATCACTATATTTTTGCACTCATCAGAGCCGCGAAATTAAGTTGCAGCGAAATTTTATTCTGCGTGCTACTCACGAAACTAAATACTAGCAAAATATAAGTGTCCTAGGGTATGAATAAAATTACTGTATAATACTAGAAGTTGTCTCAGTGAAAAAAATTTTAATGTGGTGTGTTTCACAGAACAAATATACTATTTTTTGAACTAAGTTGTCATGAGTTGTTTTATATTCCAGAAGATAAAATTTGAACAACCATACTGGTTTAATTACTGCTACAACTACCAGTAAACTGGTCATTCTTCATTTGAAGTAGGATTATTAGATACTGATGACACAACTCATACACACTGTTCATATAAAGTTTGATATAGAACCAGAATTATATATACATGTATATAGCATCGTTAGAGTATAGAATCATTTGAAAAGGTAAGTGCTTTTTACGTCAATAGAAATACATCATTCAGCATTGACTCAGTATTATAAGGACTGCGAGTAACCCTGATACCTGCTCTGCAGTAGACCAATGACTTTCCAGAACCTAATGTCGTCTACTGTAATGGTTATGTCTACTACCCATTCCTTGAAGACTACCTAAGTAAGATTATTCTTCTATATGCATAGATGTTTATTAATTCCATTTTGTGTAAAAACAACCCTGTTTACTGTTTGGATCTCAGACTCTACTTACCAGAGTAACACATGGTAACAGCCTTGCACTGGCAGTGAACAAGATAGATATTCCATGTTTTATGTGCTCTAAAACATCAGCATATACAGATAATTTCACATTTTCTTTATAAAGTATGTTTATTACTTCATGCAGTTATGTATTTCTTTTGATTTTATATGGCATAATTGTTATAAATTTATAAAGTTATTTATGCAGTTATATCATTCTTCGGGATTTTATGTTATAACTTTTGTATTCTGGACCCAATATTTCCGTAACAATTCATTGTAAGTTATTTAATTTATTTCACAGCTCAAAAATACCTAATTCAAAAAATAATTCAGAAAATGCCTAATCTTGTTTCTCTCTTTTCCACTTTTGTCCCTTTTATTATGGAGTCAAACTGTGATATAAAACGATCTTAATTCGATATTGTTAAATTAATTATTAAACTTTGGTTTTGCTAGCTAGTTTGCATCGGTACTTTTCATAAAAATTATAAAAAATTGAAACTATTTTTTACTTATCATTGAAAGATTGCATGTTTACTATCCTCCTTTTAATTATACGCTTTCATTTTGACTGTAAAAATCATTTTTAAAGAGCTTTTAATGCAAAAAGTTTTATAGATTTAGGTAAATCATTTATTTTGTAACAAGCATTAAATATGTGTAGAGTTTTTTTCAAACTCAAAACTTCATTTAATGGGATTACGTGTGAGGATTGATTTCACAGATTTTGTTCTTTATTTCTTAAAACTGTGAAACGTTTATGGATAAAAATACAGAATAGTACAAGATATAAATATGGATATAGTATGATAAACTTGAAATTATATATCAAATTACTAATTAACAATAGCGTAATATTTATAATGTGTCAAACAATAACAACGTATCAAAGAAAAGCTAACCTGTTTTCTGATAATCCCATTTAGATTTTGACTCCGTGTATCTGTATATTGTATGCTATCTGTTTGTTTGGCTTGCTAAGTTCAACTGTTTGCCATAAAAATACTACCCAAGTTGCTTGTTACCCAAGCCCACCATGATTGGCCGGGTAGGCATCAGGCAATCATGCAGCACACCAAACTCCCCAATGTTGTGTCCTCAGACTTAAGACAAAACCACAGAAGGCCAGTAGGGCAGCAACAAAGCAATTGGCTCTAGCACACCTTGCTCAATCTTAAAGGTTGACTTGCAACTAAATTCAAATTACAGTTATTTGATGTCAAAAGATTTACCATGTCTTACTCTGCTGTGTTGTAGGTGCAAAATGTATGGAAATGTGATTAACAGCTCTTAAAAGCTCAAAATCGTACAGTTAATTGCAGCCACACGTGACCGCTGTAGTTTAGTTTTTTTCTCCAAACCGGCACATACTTCTTATTTCACGCATTCAATAAAACAATGTCTATTTTTCTTTTGCGTCTGTTTTATCCTCATAGTATTGCTGTCACTTTTAGCAATAATATCTTATAACTTACCGTAAAAATTTGTTTAATTATTTTACCTTACCTTGAAGGACTACATATCATTGTCTGATAATCATGACGAGCCTGTTGGTCACTTGTTATAATTGAAAAGTGCTGCAAAAATTGTTTGCGAAGTGTTAGGTCACATGATCAGATTACGACTTGCCGATCTGACCAAGCTAAAACAAAATTGTAAGGTAGCGGGCATCTATATTTGATACGGGGTCTTCGGAAAAACCTAAAGTGTTTGTCATAAACTAGTGCTATGATAAGTTTTATATTGAGCTTTTTATTGGCCTTTCAATTCACATGAAAACATAACGTGACAAGAAATTAACCAAACTTCGTGGCTACGTCATCAAAATAAAGAAATTCCAATCTATGGCAGCCTTTCGTTTTTGAGCATTTAAGAGCTTGTAATCACATTCCTACATAATTGGCACTTACAACATAACATAGTAAGATGTAGTGAATCCTTTATTTTAAATTATTATCATGTTTATCATTAATCATGTTTTACTATCAATATAATTATTGTGCTTGTTGCTCCAGATAGTTAATCTATGTCCTGCCTTTTAAGATTTTGTACTTATACATGTTAAATTAAGGCTTATGTTCAAATATTCATCATACTTTGATGTTTGTATTGTTGGAAGTCAGAGGATTTAATGTACTGGTAATATTTTAATCTGCCATATTAAATTTTGCGCTTGTGTGCCTGCACGTGTCATGTATGTGAATACATGGCACATGCACACATTTTTTGTATGATATGCGCTTAGTGTGCGCGCAGAGGCACACAAAGTTCCACCAGAGTATAGTTTCAAATCAAAGATTATTTAGATGGTGCTTTTTTAAACCAATGAATACCTGAAAATATTAGCATAATTTTAAAGTTAATTGAAGAATGAATAGATTTCATAAAAGCTGTATTCTAGTAATTTATATAATAATTTAGACAGAGGTATTGTTAGTAGGTCTGAATATTATGTCAAACAACCCACAATTACTGCATAGATTATCAACTCTTTTTAGGTTTTTGCTGACATTATCTACCATGGCCTTGTCTATGTCTATCCATGTCTATGAAAATGTTCAGGTTTTTGCTTGCAACCAAGGTTATGGCCACACCTATGTCTTCATCAAATTCTATGCTCGAGTTCCTTTTGATATTAATTTCCGTGTTTAAGCTCATGCCGAAGACCGATTACCATTCCCTTGCAAGTGTCCATACTCCTGTCCTTGTCGATTTTTATATCCATGCCCATGCATAGTTCTATCATGCCTGTAATAGTTTTTATGCATTCAAATAAAGATGCAACATTGTACAAATAAAAGGGGGAAGTAATCACCATAGAGGCATCTTATTCAAAATCATCCTTATAATAGAATATGTTTATCAGCCTAATTTTTAATGTCTAGTTTGATGACCACTGTAGTAGTTTACGAAGTCAGCTATGCACATACTGTACATGTACACCCGACAAGCTAATCGTAGTTAGGCAATTGTACTGTTCGTTTGTGGTGTTTATTTATATATTCAAACTTCAACGGACGCTGGCTAGTCAGTAAAATCGTGAAATCTACAATAATGTTAATTACGGATAAACACGAGGAAGTTTAAAACTCAGTAAAACAGATATCAAAAGTTGTGGAATGAAGGGTAATTGAAAGCTCAAAACAAAAGATTATAATAGTAGCTTAAACACAAAATAGATTATGATAGTAGCTTAAACACAAAATAGATTATGATAGTAGCTTAAACACAAAATAGCTTATAATAGTAGCTTAAGCACAAAATAATAAATTATAATAGCAGCTTAAACACAAAATAATAGATTATAAAAGTAGCTGAAACACAAAATAATAGATTATAATAGCAGCTTAAACACACAATAAAAAATTATAATATTAGCTTAAACACACAATAAAAGATTATAATAGTAGCTTAAGCACAAAGTAATATATTATAACAGTAGCTTAAACACAAAATAATAGATTATAATAGTACTTTAGACAGAAAATAATAGATTATAATAGCAGCTTAAACACAAAGTAATAGATTACAATAGTAGCTTAAATACAAATTAATAGATTATAATAGTAGCTTAAACACAAAATAATAGATTATAATAGTAGCTTAAACACAAAATAATAGATTATAATAGTAGCTTAAACACAAAATAATATAATATAATAGTAGTTTAAACACAAAATAATATATTATAATAGCAGTTTAAACACAAAATAATATAATATAATAGTAGTTTAAACACAAAATAATATATTATAATAGCAGTTTAAACACAAAATAATATATTATAATAGGGACTTGAACAGAACCATCCTTTGGCTCTCTGTCACATTAGCTTGCCATAGTTTCTGATAATAAAATTCTATGTATTCAGCAGTCTATTTGCGTTTTAAAACCAAGTATATTATGTTCGATTCAGCTTTTAGTGGGTTCAGCCGGCTACCAATGCAACGATCTTTCCCTTAGTCTAACGGTAAACAAGTCCCGCTCTCCATTTGTTGTGGTCCGAGGCAGCGGGTCTGTCAAACTCTTTAGCCAAATGATCAAATGAGCAAATGCTAACTACTGAATTGGATATTGAGTTCAGTGTGGATATACGCAAATCTGTGGTTGATCAGCCACCTACTATTATCATGAAGTTGTTTGACTAAAAAACAACACACCGTAAATCCTTGCAAAAACTATTTTAAAACTGATTTACTTATTTAACCAGAGTAGTATAGCAGTGGCTATAGCATTGGGAAAATACAAGTGGAACAGTTTTTAAGTTAACTACGCTCAAACCTTAAGTTTTCCTTTGCAAAAATTATTGAAAGTTTTAGTTTTATTCTAAAAGTGGTTATAACGTATTTTAGCATTTTATACCGTTACTGGATCTACTTGCTGTGGAAGTTGGATGGAGCTGACAGTCGTCTCCCTCGTCTCTGTGAAGCATTACTAACGTTTGAATGGGTCTTTCTAGGGTGGAGCCTTTCGTGATGATCCTCCCCTTGCTGTCAATTCTACGGTTGGACATCTTCACCTTCACTTTTCTTATTTTGCTATCTGCGCCGGCAGTCGTTTCTTCAACCATTCCTTAAAGCCACTGAATCCTAGAAGTGTTTTCGTTTGTTAACATAACTATGTCACCCTTCAGAATATTGGGTTTTAGGTTATCTCACCTTTGTCTCCTCGTGATTCTAGCCATGTACCCAGTTTGCCGCAATGTCCAAAACTCTTCAGCAAACTGCTGAACTTTATGCCACATTTTCCTGCTATAATCGTCTGTACTTCCGAAGTTTTCTGGTGACAAAGTCACATCCTTTGCTTTCAATGTGATTAGGTGGTTTGGCATTAAAATTAGCACATCTGGGTCAACCATGTGGTTGACTGCTATTGGTTGGCTCTTAACGATAGCCATCGATTCATAGACAACTGTTAAAAGTCTTGCTGTGTCTAGTCTGTTGTGGTATCTTCCGACGAGCATTCCATCTAAGACAGCTCTCACGCTTCAAGTTTGGCACTCCCATACTCCGCCGGCATGGCTTGCCTGGGGTGTGGTGATATTGAAAGTTATTAGTTTGTCCAGGAGGAAAGTTCTTACGGCAGACGTCCTCTTGTTCAGAGACTGTTTTGAAAAATCATTGCTCGCTCCTAGGAAGTTGGTCCCTTGATTGCAGTATATGGTGTTTACTGCTCCTCTGAGGCAGATAGATGTGTGAATAGCATTAATGAAGGAGTCGGTTTTCATGTCATTTAACTCTTTAGCCACTGCACGCTTACGGCTGGAAAATCCCCAGCGTACCAGGGCAATTTGAGCCTTCGACACCGCTGCGTGAAAACTGCATGAATTTTTGCCAAAATTGAGATAGATACATACATGAGCATGCATAGGAATGTTAAGAGATTTTTCTACAAGCTGATGCATTTTATGTAGGTAGACAGCAATAGATTTTTTGCAAAAGTCTAAATTTGTTGGAGCTACCAATAATTTATTTTTGTACGTCATTTTCAATTGTGTTTCCTAATTAATAAAAGTAATTGACAATGTTGTATAAATAATACTTCCATTGATTCATATGTTCACAACAACTTGCAAAAGAAATTGGTTGTCTAAGAGCATTGAAAGCAGAGTTATGATGTCCAATGCAATACTTGAGGGCCGCTGAAAATTCTCTGCGGGTTGCCCTAGTGACCAGCAAAAAATGGAGGCTTGACATGGTCGCCTAATCTTGGCTATAACTTGCATGCAAACTGGCATACATCTATAAACAAATACTCATTAAAAAGCCTAGAAATCTTTCAACAGGCAGCCATTTATTCTCTGCAAATCGGCTGTAAAAAAATTTCATCAATATTCTGATTTGACGAAGCTGTCAGCTTTTTACCATAAAAATATTGATAACAAATACATTTTTAGAATGAATAGCTCAAAGAAAATAGTTTATGATAAGCATCTGCACAGTGTCATATGGTTGCAAGACTTAGCAAACCAATGGTGGTCCAAAAGCATCAAAAGTAGAGATAGGTGCTCCTGTGCATTGCAAGTGCAGATCTTAGAAATGTTCATGACACCATGCCGGTAAGCAGTGCACAACATGGCTGACAAGACGTGACATGGCTGTTCAAACTCGGCTATAACGTTCCTGCAAATTGTCATGAAGCTGCAAATGAATATGCATTTGAAAGCTGACATAAATTCTAGACTGAATTTTTTTCCAGAAAGCTTGCGAAGCCTTCACACTTTGAGGTCTATATATTGATAATTATGATTTTTTGCTGATTTTAGTTTTAGTTATGATCTTATGCATTTCTTGAAACTAGATTTATGTAACAATTTTGCGTATAACCACTTTGCACAGATTTATGTGTGCTGCAGCAAAAATTAGTGTGCACAAAGACAATTGAGTTGTGAGCCTGCATTGGCACATTTGGTGAAGCAGCACAAGACAGGAGGCAAAATTTATTACTAGCACAAACAGCTAATCATTGACTGCTAGATGCAAATAAATTTCATAACTCAACTCTTAGATAATGTTGGTGCTCTAAAAAAGGACGGTTTGTATCAAATACAACCTCTAAATGCACAACAAATACAACCTGTAAATTCACAACAAATATAATACATAGATAATGACATTTTAACAATTGTATGTACAAAAGCAAGTGATACAAAGCATGTAAGCATTAGCAAACACTAATTAAAATTTGTAATGAATTTATTTAGCATGGTAATGATCAAAACATGCCGGGCACCAAGGTACTTCAGATGCTAGACATTTAAATTTAGTTTTGCGTCGCTTAAGGGCTGTTGTCATCAGGGAGCGTTTTGCAGGGCCTAAAAATTCTGTATTTTGCTGGTCTACCTTTCCCTGGACTATCTGTCACTATTCGATGAGTAGAAGAAGTTGACGTGCGGGAAATACTGTTCTTGCAGCAATATCCGGTGTATTCAAATATCTGATGAGTTAATTTATGTTGAAACTGTAAGTCAGTTATTTTACAGCCACTAGGAATTCTATAAACAATGGCCGCATTGCATACACACATCTAATAAATGAAAAAAAATAGTTTTTGTAACATTTCATGGTTTTAAGAGCAGCGTTATAATAATGCAAATTTTGATCAGATTTGTAAAGTCCCCTCATGTTTTTGGTTTTAATCCAAATTAACAGCTGGCTTGCAAGCTTTATCCCCCTTTAGCCCATTTTCTTTTTCATTGACAAGCTGCCAGGCATCGCCATGTTTTTGAAGGTCATATCTATTTGTTTCATTTATTATAAAATTAATGATGGCCAATGTAATAAACAGTTTTGGATATCCAAAAATACTTATCTGTCTAGGAATTCGGCTTCTTACACCTGCCAAGCTGTCATCAAAATGAAGTTATTTGGGTTTTAAATTGGCTCCTTTTTGATATCCGTCATGACTCCATCTTTCAACACTGGCTGTTTGAGTCTCACTTTCGCACTCCGATCCACTCTGTTGATCTTCTTTTTTACTTTCATCATTCTCCTCACGTTCTTCTGCACTAAAATCTTTTGCTTCACTTTCAAACCAGTTGATATCTTCCTGTGAACAAATCTTTTTAGCAGCGTTTGAAATATCGTGTTTGTTCATGATGATAAGATTTCCATAAAGAATGTTCAACTTCAAGCAACTCGTTTTTTTGGCACAAGCGTATAAGGGACTAACCTCAAAAAAGTAATGTGATATCTTTTAAAACTCATCAAGGTATGAATTACAAACTTTAGTGCCAAGTTTGAATAAAAAATGTATTAAAAAATACATATCAAAGTCTCAGATCTGTTGGGCATACACGGATTTGGTGCGCTGGTACTGTGCTCTCAACTCGTCGATATACGGGAACGGGATGGAAAAGGTTAACATCTCGATGTGTATAGCTCTTGAATACAGACATTTGATGAGTAGTCCCCATATTTCTTATTTCAGATGGTCTTATTTTTACAACAAATGGTCCGAAGCAATCTATCCCAATATTCAGGAAAGGTGGTGCAAGCTCGACTCTCTCTAACAGTAGAATTGACATTATTTGCTCCCTGGGTTTACCCCGTAATCTTTTGCAGGCAACACAGTTACTAAGCATGGACTTCGTCAGTCTGGTTACACCTATAATCCAACATTCAGCACTTCTCACGGCGCTCAGGGTATATGTTCTACCTTTGATGATGCGTGTTGTTGTGATAGTGGCATACAATCAAGGATGCTATGTGGATGTCACATGGCTAGATTATTAGGTGTTTATCTTGGTAATTTAGGCTCTATGAATTCTATAGCCCTCCACCTACTTTCAAAATTCCTGTTTGATCAACAAATGGGTTTAGTTTAGACAGATTGTGTTTTTTGCTCAGTCGCTGTCCACTCTTTATCACGGTGTAAACATTTTCATAGTTATGCTTTTGAACATTGCAGATGATCTTGTTTTTGGAGGTGCGGCCGTCTTCCACATAAATGGGTTTTATGGATCACGATTTAGTACAATTTTTTTAATGTTCCCAATTGTGATAATGAAGCACACGAGTCTTGTCCATGTTGAGAATTTGGCAAAAGTAGTGAATACTGTAGTAGGCTGCTTGACATTAGCAGTTTTTAACACTTTTATTTTTTTTTCAGCTCAGGATCTTTTGGATCTAAAACTTCAGAACGTTGCTGATTTAACGTGTACTGACCAATGGTTGCAGCCTTCAGGAAATCTGGTCTACAGAGCCACGCTGAATCTGCCAATTGATTACACAGTTTTCCTTTCCATGCAATGTCTGCTGGGTTGCCGTGTTCCGGCGTGTGTTTCATTGTTTAATTATGATCTTGATACAATTGTGAACAAATGTGTTAAATTGTCTAGAGGTGTTAGGTATTCAGCTTAGAACAGTTTTTGAGTTCCACCAGAAAAACTCATCATCACATTCCATATCTAACTGCTCACGAAGCATTTTGCTAAGCTGTGTTGCCATAACGGCGGCCACAAGTTCCAGTAGTGGTGTTGTAAATAAGCCTTTTGATGATATCACTCTTGATTTTCTGACAATGGATGCCACTGTACATGACCCCTGTTGTTAACCTGGCGAATACGACAGCATGCTCAAATTCCAACGTCACTAGCATCAATAATGAGGGATGCAGTTCAGCTCAAACAACTACCGTAATATTTTGGCTTGAAGCATTGTAGTATGTTGATTTGATCTAATACTGCCAGTTCGGAGGTCCATTTGTTCCATTTAAGATATATTTTTTTGGGTATTTGCTCGTCTCATCTAATATTGGCTTTGTTTATCTCTTACAGGATGTTTTTTTTGCCAATTAGGATGTACAGAGCTATAAATCCAAGGGATCGTACAATTGGCTAACAATCGAGATGATTTCTCTTTGTGTGCTGGTTTTTTCCTGACTCTTGTTCACGAACTTGACTGTGTCAGGCTACATTGACCATTGTAGGCCCAGGGTTCTTTTTTCAGGAAGTGAGTTTGCAAGTAGGTCTCTGTCTTGTACTGGTCTTTCAGATTCGGGGAGAGACGAGACGACTTCCACGCTATTAGATGGAAATTTTGTAGTCTCATGTTACCCTTTTCACAAACTCCTCGAGATTCGGCAATAAGGCTAACGGTTTTTGTCTCTGAAGCTACACTGTTGATGCCGTCATCGACATAAAAGTCGCAATTGATAAATGCTACCGCTCTCTTGGAAATGCTGCTATGATCTGTTGCAATATTGCGTAATCTGTATGTGGCCACAGCATTCGACGACTTGGCACAAAATAGGTGCACCTTCATTTTGTAGCTTTTTGGTTGGCCTTTTTCGGCGTACCACATGAACCTAAGATAATCTCTGTCATTAGGAGCTACCAAAAATATAAAACATTTTTTGAATATAGCAGCTAATATCCACGTGTTCCCTCCTAAACCTGCAGAGTATTCCAAAGAAGGGGTTCATAAGGTCAAGACCTGGAAGCACGTGATCATTTAGCGATGTTCCTTTGTAGGCAGCTTTACAATCAAAAACTACTCTTAGCGTCTGTTTTTGATGGTGTTTTACTGCAAAAAGTGTGGCAGATGCCACTGTTCCCTTACTTTTGCATATTTTTCGTGCACTGGCTTCGCTAGTTTTTTCTTTATCATTTCATTCATAAATTTATGATTATCTGCCCTAAATTGAGGTTGTTTTTGAAACTGTTTGCTCAGACTTTCTTGCAGGCTGTTGGCTTACTTTTTGTTGTTTTGAAGTATTGGTTGTTGTTTAAACGGAAGCGGCATCATGTAAATTCCAGCTTCCGTATCTGTTGTATGAACCTTTAAGAACGTCATAAATTGGTAGTCATCTTGAGACAGCATATCACTCTGGACCTCGTTGGTATTGCTTTGATAGGTGGTGGTGCACATCTTGTGTTTAGTTCGGCAGGCCTCCTCAATACCAAAAGCGGCCCACCTGACTTTTGACCTGATCGCATCGGGCTTATTTCCTCCACTTTTGAAAGATTCCAATGGGAAGAAGGCAGAAGAACAGTTGGCACCAATCAGCAGGCTCACAGAGAGGTTCATTAGTGGTGGCAATTTGTCCGCTATCTTTTGCAGGTTGGGGTGATCCAATACGTTTGTGTGATTCACCAACACACCGGCCGAGTTTTGGATACTTTTCCACTCATATGCTGATGGTAGTTTAGCTTCTTCGTCATTATAACTTTGAAGGGTGATGTCTCCGACCATGTTTGCTTCACCTAGCTGCATTTCGCCAGTCATTATTTCGATTTTGATGGGCTTTGTTTCTAGACTCCTCCGTCCTTGCTGTGTCATGAGATCTTTGGTGATATAAGAATGCTCTTACGCTGAATCGAGGAATGCATACATCAGAACTTCATGGAGCGGGTTTGAAGCTGAGGATACATACCCCGGCATACCCATATGGAACGGCTTGTTTTGAGATGTCATTTTTGTGTTTATATTTGACAACTTAAATAATTCCGCACCCTATATATCGTGGTTATCGACCGGAAAAATGAGAGGACAATGCTCTGTGCTACTGGTTTTGATGTAGTTCAGTGTCTGCGCCATGTGTAGTGATTTGGTGTTTTTAGCTGCATTACGCTGAGTTTGCCAATAATTTAAGTGAGCTGAAGCTGTTTGTTGGCGAGGTGTGGCGTTTCTGGGCCACATGTGTCCTGGATTGTAGTTTTGGTGGTTCGTGGTTTGTTGCTCTTCATCCCAGTCTTTCTTTGTTTTATGTAGACATGTGGCATGCCCTGGTCTTCTGCATTTGGAGTAGATATTTTTTCCTTTACTGCTGCATCTGGCAGGCCTGTGACCAGGCCAACACAGATCTAGCAAAACATTTTGTTAGCAATAAACCTCAATTGCTGGCTGTAGGGCTTTTCCCAAATCTTGAAAAATTCTGCCTCTTAGTGGCGGAAGCCTTCTCAGTATATGCATTTTTTCTCTGGTGTTTGGCCAATGCTGTTGGTGGCTTAAAAACTGGTGCCATTGGGTTTAGTCATTTGTCATATATCTCCTCAAGATTTTGCATTAGAGGCTGTGAGTCCATTCCTGCAAAGTTGTCAAAGCATGAAGTGAACTATGGAAATTTAGGGTAATGTATTTCGTTATTTCGTATACAGTGTGTCGTTGCACCCCACTTTTGATGCGCCCAGTCAAGAAGTACTCTTGCAAATTGTCTGTTGGTGAGGTCCTTGTCTAAGCTCGTTAAGCCTGAGATCAATTTCATGGCATTACTACAGTTTTCCAGGTAGTTGGAATATCTCTGGAGGGCTAGCGTGTCATTAGCAGAGATATTTGGCCAAGTGTCGATTTTGCTTTCCATTGAACGGGCCACGTCCATTTTGTTTCTGATTTGAGAGGTGAGTCACCCTCGTACGTGTCGTTAGCTCAGCTCCGTAAAATTCCTAAATTGTCCATTTATGCATTCCCTAGCAGTTCCTTCATCATCTTTTTGTGGTATTTCATCTTTTCAAAGCCGTCTTCGATGCCCATTAAACAAAGATAACCATCGAAATATCACTGCCAGTTATCGAACTCTAGTGCATTGCCGCGAAGATTTCAGGTTCGATGTCAACCTTTATAGATCTTTTTATTCCTTGCGTAATTTCATTTGCAAGAATGCAAATTGAATTGCTTTTTGATATCTCGCGGTGAGCATGAGATGCCAAATTGATCCTTTCTTTTACTGAAAGTGTGTGGAGTTGGCTCCATAACCCATTTTTGTCCTAGGAGTATCTGGAGGCGACAAGGTTCACTGGTTCGGTTATTATGAGCTCTTCATACAGCGGCATACCCTCTTGGTACGTCATTAATTTTAGTAAAGACGCTCTTAGTGGTTGCTGCACATTTGATCTGATTAGTGTTGCGAGTGTGAATTTTGCTGCCAGTTGCTGTTGCTGCTTATGTTTTGGTCTCAACCCTTCTTCTATATTTCTTTCTGCAAGGTATTCCTAAAGTCTCAGCTGCTTTTCAAACAGCATCTTATTGGTTACCAGGTATTCCACCTTGCTAATTTCTTTGTCCTCCAATGCCATACTCTGCTGTTGCTCCAGGATTCTTTGTGTAATATTATCCATTTCAGAAATAAAATATTCAAAGTGTTGTTTTATTTTCATTTCGACTTTATTATCAGATAACTGAGACAATTTAGCGCAATCAGAGGTAATAGCTGAAGCCTTCGCTTCGATGTCAGTTACACATGCATTGAAATTTTTTGACAAAACAACACTTTAAGGCAGTTTTTAGAAATAACATTGACTGCTCTTAGCTCTCTATTTATGGAAACAAACCATGAAAATGTTAACTCATTTTCTTTGACTTTTTTACCAATTGTAGAAGCTTTGAAGGTATGAGTAGGCCTGGTCTTAGCTATGATTTTTTTTCACTAAATGAGTCAGCACTGGTTGTAGGCATAATATGATCTGTGAATTGACTTTTATGAATGTCAACCAGTTCAAGTAAGCTGTTGGTAACTCCAGCCATAATATGATCTAATTGATTTACCAGAAGACAATTATTTAGCTTTGTAATGAAAGACAGAATAGATTAACCACAAATTCATATAAGATCAGAATTAGTTAAATTGAGCATACGCTGCTCGTGTCATCAAGCCAAATTATTTTCATGAACTGTATCCCGGACCAGTTTTGAATGAGTCTGATCATAATAGGCTAGGGGGCCCAGACCACAATGAAACGAAGGAAACGAGGTCACACAGGTAGTCAGGGAGTGAACATTGATTCTAGGTTAATTTAAACACTAAAAATATTTCAAACACCGAAAAATACAATTTAACATTTAAGCTAAATACAATCGCCGTGAATGCTGATTATGAACTTTATGAGATTTATTAAATAATTATTTTAATCAAGTGAAACTTATCCAACAGTTGAATGTCTCAGAGTCTGTTACGGAGTTTGGTGGTGCTGTCCTATATAGTCCCGTCTGTAATTTCCGATATTCAATAGGCTCGTTGGCTCTATCAATAGTTTACAGAACTCAATCTGGCTTGTTGGCCTTTTCTGTGGTTTATGATATTTAATCTGGCTCGTTGGGCCTGTCTGTAGTTTGCGATATTTGATCTGGATCGGTCTGCTAGATAACAACAAAAGATTTCACAGTAGCAATTTATGAAGACAGCTTTGTACACACATGTTCACCTGACAAGCTAATCGTAGTTAGGTAATTGTACTGTTTGTGGTGAGCGTTTGATTTCACTGGTAATTATTTATTTGTTCCAACTTCCACTGATGCTGGCTAATAAGTAACATTGTGAAATCTACAATAATAGGTTAATTAGGGATAAACACAAGAAAGTTAAAAACCCAATAAAATATATTTCAACAGTTGCTGAATGAATGGTGTTTAAAAGCTCAAAATTAAAAATTATAATTGTAACTTAAACACTAAATAAAATATTATAACAGTGGCTTAAACAAAACAAACCTTTGGCTTGGTTACGTTAAATTGCCATAGTTTCTGATAATAAATTTCTATGTATTCGACACTTTATTTGCGTTTTACAGCCAAGTATAATATGTTCGATTCAGCTTTTAATGGGTTCAGACGGCTATTAATGCAAAAATCTTTTCCTTAGTTTAGCTGTAAACAAGTTCGGCAATTCCCTATTGGTCACCCATACCACGTTGTCTTAACCCAACACTCCCATTCATCGTCTGAGGCAGTGGGTCTATCCAACTCATTAGCCAAGTGATCAAACGAGCGAGCGCTAACTACTTTATATAGATTATGTTTGGATATACACAAATCTGTGGGTGATCAGCTACCTACTATTATTATGAAGTTGTTTGACTGATAAACAACACACAGTAAATCCTTGCTAAAACTATTTTAAAACTGAATAATTTATTTAAGCAGAGTAGTATAGCAGTGGTAATAGCATTGGGAAAAAAATACAAGTTGAACAGGTTTTAAGTTAGTTACAACCACAAAGGTGTATAAACTTCCTGTACAAATGTGCATTCAAGGTTGGAACACAAATGTCATGATTTAGAAAGGAATACCATGATGTAAAACCAAACAATGGACGAGTTCTGCCCCCTTTAACAAAATGAGGCTGGGGCAGCAGAGCAAAAGGTGAAGCTTAACTTCTGACAGCAATACATCTACATGTAGATAAGCAGTTTAGGATCATATAGTCATCCATTTAGCTAAGAAAGTTGATGGAAGAAAAATTATGACAATAATAATAATGATACTATTAGTATAACTTCACTGTAAAGTAGTCAGTCTTGATGAAACCTGATCATTAATATTGTTATATGATGATTTATAAGAATGTGGTCCTTATTTCTCACTCAGTTAAAAGAAGAGCAGCTTTGATGTATACCACTGAGGTACTACCAGGGTGTTACCAGTAACACTCAGGCTATAGACCGGGTCAAAGAAACTATCGGTAAACATGGCATCATCTCTCTTTTCTGAAACTTTCTCACCTGTAATAAAAGTATAAAATATCTTACTTATTATTACTGTACAATCATCACATCCACCTTTAATTTATACTTGTATGGGTAATTACTACCCATAGAGTAAATGACAACACTTATATTAAAAAGCTATTACAAATCTAATCAGACATAAAGTTGTAATTGATAACAAACAAGCTCACATTCTGCAATTATAAGATAAGTTACAAGTTATATTTGTAAGAAGATCAACAAAAGTTCTGGCATGGCCACCATTGGTTCAGCAAAGATTAACCATGATGATAAAAATTAATAAATCGACAATTCGAGAAAATATAGTTTATGGAAGGAAGCCGTTTCTAGAAAGCAACCTAATCTTGCTAGAAAGTAGTCGTGATGTCAAAAAGCAACAAAAACATAGCTGAAAAACGTGGGTGGGTGTGGCCGAGTCACTTACTGTAGCTACCATCCCTGCCACACTTCTTACATGACCACTATAAAACTCATTGTAACATTCATTTGTGTAATTGTTTTTATGCTTTCCAAGACTCTTTTGCATGCTAAAATTGCCATAAGATGATTTCCATATTCCCATTAGCAATTACTGTGGTTTAACTAGTTTATTACACAACCCAAATTGTATTGGTGTCTACATCTGGTAGTGATATATAAATCTAAAAGGAAATGCTTCAAATGAAAATTTAGCCAAGATCATCTATAAATGATAAATGAAAAAAATAAGGATGAAATCAAAGCAATGCTGATATTTAGAACAAGTTTTTATTGTCAGCTGTTAATTTTTATCACTACAGATATGTTGAAGTTTATATTAAGGTGTAAGTCAAGGATTGACTGTGCCCTTTAAAGGTGGACTGGCAACAAAATTCACACTGCAGTTACATGTATGTGGTATCCAAATATTCACCATGTCTTACTCTGCTGTGTTGCAGACAGACACAAAATATGTCGAAATGTGATTACAAGCTCTAAAAATCTCAAAAATGAAAAGCCGCCATAGGGTGGAATCAGTTTACTTTTTTGACTTAGTCATTACATTTGGTTATTTTTTTGTCACATGATGCTCTCATGTGAATTGAAAGGCCCATAAAAGGCTCAATATAGCACTTTTCGTAGCACTAGTTTATGACAAACACTTTGGGTTTCACCGAAGAGTCTATCCCAAATCTAGATGCTCACTAGTTTACAGTTTGGTTTCGGCTTGGTCTAATCGTCTAGCTGTAACCTGATCATGTTACCCATACTTTAGCCAAACAGAGCAAATAATTTGTTTAGCATTGTTTGACTATCACAAGTGACCCACAGGTTCATCACGCTCATCAGAAAATGATATTTACTCCTTAGAGCTAAGGTTAAAAAAATGAACGAATTTTTATGGTAGGTTTTGAGATATCAGTGCTCAAAATGACAGCGTTACAATGACGATGAAATAGACACATAAAACAAATGTCATGGTTGCATTGAATGTGTGAAGTATACTCATGAAAATATTTCGACGAATGAAGTTGTGTGAAAGTGTAAACAGAAGCCATGTCATACAACTAAGCCCCATTGGAGTCGTTTTGGAAAGAAATTCCAAACTACGACGGTCTCGTGTGGCTGCGATTGACTGTTCATTTTTTAGCTTTTATAAGCTGCTAAACACATTTCCACATATTCCGCACCTACAGCAAAGTAAGACATGGGAAATCCTTTGATATCAAACAATTGTAATTTGGATTTTGTTGCAAGTCAACCTTTACGCAACAAGCCTAAAGCCTGAGCCCTGGTCTGCTCTGTTTGATTAAAAATTTGATAGGACTTTATTTTGTATGGTTGCTAAGTTTACTATAAGAAAGTGTCACATTTTTGTGGTTTTTTGTACAAACATGTATGTAACATAACCTGTGATTACAAAGAGCAGGATGGTGTATCAGTCAATACTACACTCTATCTGTGAATACGTTAATATAAGTATTCAATACAATAATCATGACTTCAGTGTTAAATACTCATCATTACAAGGAAAACTGATCCTGACAAAACAACTTAATAATCACTTCGTATTGTTTTACTATGTTACAGAGCTTTTTGTTTATATTAAATTATAAATAGAAAATTATATATCAACTATTCAACATACTGTATTGCTTTTGAACTAGATTTGAACAATTAATTACATCTCACATATTGAGCATTGGAAGGCAACCAAAAGAGATATCAATGATGTTTTACTCAATTTAACTAAGATAACATGTTGTAATTTAATTTTAAAAATCATACATAAAGGTATGATGGGTTTAAAGATACTTACATCATGATTTGAAAACTGTTTTTATAACAGCACAATTCATGCAGAAACTTGTTACTAAATTATAAAATGCGTCATCAGCTAACATGATACTCTCAATAAATGTTACTAACCAATACCTCATATATACAAATTACCTCATACATCAAACTTACCTCTAGCATAGCTGAGTGTGTAGATGATATTGCTGCAGTATGCAGCTACCAGTATGTAGTCTCCATAAGAAACCAGACCTTGTGGAGGATCAGGATGGGTGAAAGTCCACATGACAACCCAGTGGAGATGTTCAATCTGAAGACTTTCTTTGTCGTATAATGAGATATGATGACATAATCACCATTTCCAGCGCATATGGAGACCTGATTATTACTCAAAATGGGGCAGCTGACGTTATTTAGAGTTTTGCCAGTGAGATAATAAATAGTTAGCCTCTTGTTTGGAGGATCAGCAACCACTACCTTACATACTGCTACAGTCAGCATGCTACAGGAATAGTCATGGTCAGGGTGCTGCCAGGTTGTGTTCACCTTCCCTGACAAATCATACACACTTACTAGTCGAGGCTGCCAGCTTGGCTCAGAACAAGACAATATATATAGTCGGTTTTCATGGATACTGATGGACTCAACAGTACCAGAAATAGAAATGAATGAGTCATGCAGCATGTAGTCGCTATCAATTTTACTGACTCTACCAATATGCAATCCTACATATAAAATTCCTTCATGATTAAAGGAATTTGTAGTGGTTGAGGAACTACAGGTTGCTGGTTACTGTTAACTACGATGTCATCAGCTGAAACAATCTTCAACTCAATCTCACGCTTTTCACCTGAAACATTTTAATATAATAACAATGACATGCTTACAAAGTGTATCAAAATATTTGTATGAATGCAGAACCTTCCCACATCATAGAAAAGAGTAAAGATAGATTACTTATTTACTTAATTATTCAATTAATTTAAATAATTATGACTTAATTACTCGTTGACCTAAATAATCTATGCAGAGTATCATAAATTTTAGCGTATTAATTTGTGTAAAATGAAAATGATAAATAATAAAAATATAGAGTCTTTCATCAACAGACAAAATTTAGAGGTGATATTATGTATATTATAACTTCCCAATTATGTATATTTTAGCCTGAGAGTAAACCTTGCATGTGAAGGAAACTGGAAAATTTTTACCAGTATAATGCACAAAGATATTGTGACGATTTATATTTATGTATTAACCTAGCCTGAGTGTAGAGTGTAAATATCTGTGCGTTTTTGCTGTGTGTATAGTTTATATTACTTACAGGTAAATATGGGATAAATTGTAAGGATTTAATGATTATTGAAATGTGGAAAAAATATCACCTACTTTTATCATATATTCCTATTTAATTAATTAGTATGCATATATGTGAATTGGTGTCTTTTTCCTAGTAGACATTGTTCACTCATCCCTTTTCCTATTTTTAAAACCTGCACAATTTGCTGCATAATTTGACTTGTCACGTTGAGCTTGTATAGCTAACACAGTGCACCTTCAAAGCCATCACCAATCGATAGCTTCTTAACTTGTAAACATTACAATTTTCCTCTAAACTTATCTTTAACATAATTAATATGGTGCAGTCTCAGTATAGACTATACTTTTTATCATGTACAGTCAAACATGGATAACTCGGCCACGGATAGCTCGAAAACATGGTTAATTCGAACAGTTTCTTTGGTCCGTTCCCACGTAATGATAAATTGCTATAGATAACTCGAACTCAACACTGTTAATTCGAACTGTTTTTTTGCCCAACGGCTACCGAAACGGTTGTTATCGCTTTAGAAAATCACTTTATTCAAAGCCATAGAGGTAAACCTCATCTTTTCGTAATTCATAAGCGTTGTTATTACCACCATCGGCAAAATAATTTTGTCAACGACTTTTCTAAAGGTTTGGTCAAATTTGATTTATACTGTTATACGATTAATAGCACGGGCTTGCCGGGTCACCATGCGCAAGGATATTCGCCACGCACATACAAAACAAAAACAACATGTTGTTTTGTATGTGCGTGGCGAAAATCCTTGAGTGCGTGATCCGGCTAGCCCGTGACGAATAGTTCTCCGACGTCGATTCCGTGTTGAATCAACGTCGGAATGTTGAATGTTTAAAACGTTTTGTGTTTATTAAACGTATACGTTGTCTTAGCTAAAAAACTATTCATCGTTTGACCTAAACACAGAATACGTGTGTACATTCATAAGTATCCATTCAAAAAGCGTGAGTGACATACAATGTACCGTTAAACCTCGTAAAACTTTTAATTGAACCGCCTCGGAGTGTTGCTCTTAACGAATCCCAGGTAAAGTAAGGGATTTTTCTTTGGTAACTTTTTCTTGAAGTTGCATAAACTTCAAGAAAAGTCGGCAAAATTGATCGTGGGTAAAACGCTCAAAAGAAAAAGATGTCTTTTCTTTTGAGCATTTCAACAACGATCAAGTTTTGCCAATGTCAATCAAAAAAAAACGTCCTGGCAATAACATCACCTCAAACAACAAACCAATCTCAAGTGATAAAAAAATCTCTATACTTTTTCATGAAAACGTTTTAAACTTTACATTAGAAGCATTTAATTTGAAACAAGCCATTTGTGCTTTTGATTTATATTATAATTTGCATATGTACATGTATCTACTAATAAATAAGTAAATACATGGACTTGTGACAGTGCTCTGATAACTTGAACGCTCTGATAATTCGAACACTTTTGCTCGGTCCCGTGAAGTTCGAGTTATCCATGTTTGACTGTATTTTTATTCTTTTATCATACCTGTTTGCCACACTTGAAATGTTCCTTCCAATTCCAGCTTAGGCAACTCCTCAACAATAACTTTGTCCATTTGTTCCTTCAGCTTCTTGAATCCTCTCACAATCTCATCCTACATGTACATGTTTGATTTAATAAAAAACATAACCTTGACATTGTTAGCAACATGTGTATAGCTATTGTGAAAAAAAGTGGCTTATAGCAAAATATACAACATTCAGGTTTTTAGCCGATTAGCATCTGCACATGCTAAAAAGGCTAAACTGTTTATTTAGAAAACATCGACTCTTTGATGATTTTATATAAATTTACAGAATTTTATCGATCATTTACACACATAAATATGCTTAATGTTACTACACTATAGCTTTCTGTAACCTATTATGAGTGTGTATTTACTAAATACAAAAAATACAAAAAATGTAAACAATGTAAATGATAATAAAAATTACTTGTTTAGAAACCATAATTTTAGTTAATATGTACAACATATAACATGCTTACTTTTTAAATTTCAAGAAGTGAAAAAGTTTTGTGCAATTTAAATGAATTAAGAAAAGAAAATACAAAATGAGTTTATTGAAGGGTATGTATAAAAACAGGTACTGTTGCGGCAGAAACTCGTTGAATTCAAAGTTAATGAACGATACCTGTACCTCTAGGTAAAAACATAAAAAAAGTATTGTAAAAAACACTACCAGCTTTTTACTCTCTACAAGATCTATAAAATAACCCAACGGGACAAGTTTTCATTCGAAAGATTATAGTTAATTGTGATCTCAAGCACAAAAAAGCATCCACGATGCATTAAAACTACTCAAAACTTTAAATCACTTCTATATACATATTGAAAAACCTCTATTTGAACATCACATCAGTTTAAACACGACCTCCACCTACCGCCAGTGAGCATTCTTTGATCTTTATGAACTCATTCCATGAACCGATGAGTAGAAAAGTTTCCACAAAATCATACCTATATGATTTATTTTTCAAGACATTTTGTCGGCTATCGTAGATCTGTATGCAATCCCGCTATGGCATTACGCTAAACATTACACAACATTGAATTTCATAGATTATTATTATACAACTTAAAAACTTGCAGATTTATAACATATTATTTGATAACAGCATTGCACTAAGCTGATCTATCTATATATCTGACAATTGGTCGACGGTCGTAACTCCTAATATACAGCACATACATTTAAAAAGCTAGTTTTGGTTGCAAAATGTAGCAAACATATTGATAATTGCAATGAAAGTTTATGCAAAATTGGCAACTATCTATACAAAGAAAAATTATGCCTTCAAAAAAAATGGAATAAAACTTGAAAGCTCTAACAAATTGCAAATCAGGAGAGAAGTTTTAATATCATTGCAGGCTAATTGTGAGCAATGTATATCAACTGGTTAAGATATTTCTCGGTTCTTCAATGCATATTTTTAGGAGATTGTTGACGACTTTGTGGTAAGCTAGCAGAGTTACTGCATCCAAAATGTTTAATATCGCTCTACCAAAAGTGAGGGCGAGATGTAGGCAACATTGGCTTTGCCCTTAAAAAAGACTAAAAGTTTATTTCCCAAATTTCTGACAAGCCATTGGCAAAATACAAATCTAGCCTTTATTTGAACGCCACCTCCCATATTATAGTTCTACTATAATGAGTTTTCAAATATTCACTCACTGGTGGAGAATGTTTGATTTTGGTCTCCAAAACTTCTCTGTTATTCCTGAGACTTCTCCATTTGTCAAGAACCACATCCTCCAGAAAGTCAGTAATTTGTACTTTAGACTTCTGCCTGTTCTCAAGCACCTTCTTTTCTATTTCATCATACTGCTCCTTCAGTGCGTTTATCTACAGTTATAGTCAACTCTGATACTAAAATTGAATATAAATATTACTAATGAATGTTTTTATAGTTGTGTAAAATTTTAAACTCACTTTCTACACAAGCGGTTCCATAGGTATGGCGAGTTAGTTTTAATCTGGATGAAAGACATTAGCTTTCTATCCACTATTAGAATAATCATTACATTACTCTTGAAATAGTGATAAAATCACTATTAAAATAATGATGTCACCACTATAGTTACACACAGAAGTATAATTCTGATAATAATCGGTGCAATAATTATGATGAATTATTTTTGTGGCCACCTTGATAATACCAACTATATCCATAGTGGAAATTATAGCATCACACTTGAATATATAATTGTGGTGCTATAATTACATTTACCACAAATATAGAGAGAAAACCGTGCATGTAGTTATTTCAATGAATATTTACAATGTTTAATTTACTGTGTGTGATCGGGTGTCAATAAAATTCAGGGAATAGGTCTAAGTTTTCAGAAATGCTTAAAGACGATCAATCGGTGCAAGGGATAGCGTGTCGATATACTTTACTGAATGTCATGGGCATGAGTTTCAATCTCATCAAAAACTATATTTTAGCCTAAAATTAAACTTAAAGTTAAACAGACCTTGCATTTTTAGGTACCGCAAAGACACAGTTTTTACTTTATTTTTTTAG
The DNA here is from genome assembly GCF_963576615.1 of Watersipora subatra. Lineage (NCBI taxonomy): Eukaryota > Metazoa > Bryozoa > Gymnolaemata > Cheilostomatida > Watersiporidae > Watersipora > Watersipora subatra. The sequence continues at coordinate 8,715,967 of NC_088715.1, read as the reverse complement.
ACAAAGCAAAAGGGTTAATGCATTTTAATTTGTTTAATAGACCATGGTTTCTATAAAAAAATTGAAAGAATAATTTTATTTGATATGGTACAGTAAGTGTGTGTTCCCTTACATCATTGTAGAATTATCACAGCCATGGACCCTAAGCTAAGTAAAACTAGAAGCAAATGAAGAAAGTTTGTTGATATAAACCAATACTGCTACAAATACTGTACAGTCATCTGATGAACAAAGTTAAACCTAAGTTTTGCTCCCCTTAAAAGGAGCAAAGATGTGAGTTAGTGACTCTTCAAATTTCAAAATCTTCAGTTCGAGTGAAAATTTACCACCTTAGATATCAGGTTTAGCATACATCATAAAAGAAAATCTTTTAGATATACAATGTGAGTCAAATTTACTTCAGCTAGCTTTGCTTCTCTTGAAATAGAGAATATGTCATTGTGAGACTTTTGCATTGAACCAGCTTTTAATTACAAATAACTCTAGATCTGGGACTATTTTATGATCAATGTATAACATAAGAAACAAAAAGAGAGTTGAAAATACAAATCAAAAAGTGAACAAAATAATTCAACACAAACATAGACTGAACTAATTCACCAACCTGTTCATTTCTCTTTTTATGAATCATATTTAGCATATCTTCAGTCTGACTGTCATATTCAGAGACCATCTTAGATATTCGTTTGAACAGCACTTCAAACTGGTCATCTCTATCAGAACTCTCAGCATATATCGTGCCTGTAAGAAGGGCTGATGCCAGGTCTTCTAATGGAAGCAGAGAATGTGTAGAACCTAAATCAAGAAAATAACTTAACATATACCAATCTTACATAACAAATAATAACTTTGGTAAATAGTAAAAACATTTATGTTTTGTTTATGCATCGTTTACATTATTTTCAAACAAAGAGGGAAATACACACGCTATAAACCAAAGACAATCATTTAGTGTTATGAGCAAATAGATATCATACTAGAACTAATATCTTGTGTTCAACCAATCTAATAATATTAAGGACCTACACGTATCTACAAAAAGTCTACATACCAGCGTCACAGGTTGGTAAATTAGGAACACACTTCAGGCAGCTGAGCACATAGAAGACTCTACATCCAAAAACATATTGTTGGTCTTTATGCTTGGGGCAGCTGCTGACTTTAGCTTTTTGTTGTTGAGCCAGGTACTCAAGTATTGTTATCTTGTGATGTTCATCAAGTGTATCATTATGTGACTAAGTATAAAAGTCAAATCAATACTGTGAATTTTGGCTACTTTCTCATATTTTCAATTTCAGAATGTTGAGGAACAAGTCATCAGTAAAATATGTGACAATTATAAAGCTAGTTTAGAACACATTTATTTCTATCAGGCCGGTTTTACCAAATTTTATTGATTATGATGCATAGTCATTTGTTAAATTGCCAACACTCAATGATTAATAATGAACACAGACAAGTATGTTGTCTTGCTGTACATCATATTGACTCTGTAAGTTATAATTTCAAAACAATAAACAATTTTGGCTTTAAAACAAATAATATCATTGTTTAAAAAAATCAAAAACATTAAATGGCTATAAAAACCAGACTAGACCAAGTTCACCATAGTTGAAGCTATAAAGAGTTGAAGATTACTACTGCACACCCACCTTTTAAATTTTTTTGGAAACAGCATTGGTTTGTGAAAATAAAAGGTCAAGCCTATATATTAAACATGAGTAACATTCCTGCCAAGGAGCCATATACCTTTTATTGCAATTCATAATACCTTCACATTGTACCTTTGTGAATTTGGATAGTAGGATACTAAAAAGCATTTCGGTCATAATCACAGAAACCATGATTAAGTCAATATTGTAAAATTTGGAGTTATCTACATTAGCAAAATGGAAGAATTCTTACTGTTAATTTGCAAAAAAATTGATTCTGGCTTAATTACGGCAGATTTTATGGTCGATAAACTAAATGCGTGTTTATCATCAGTATGGCGCCTTACAGTGCCTCGCGTAGCATGTTCGCAACTCAAGTTGTACAACTCAAGTTGCCGTGTTGTACAACTCGGCCTGGGTTTTTGATGAACTCGATTTGTGTTACGCAAAGCTAACACGGGTTTGTAAAGAACGCAAAGTGAGTAATCGAGGTGTCTCAATTACAGAACATTTACAGAAGTTTAATAATAATAATTTAAATATATATACACATTTAAATTATATATATTGGCGATATTTGCGCATATTTGTTTCTATAAATATAACAGGACAAAAACAATTGTAGAATGTAAAAAGCTAACTAAAAACAATCTATGTGGGAGTTGGGCCACCTCTTTTTCAAATGAAAAAAGAGTTATCTCTCTAAAACCTGACAAGAAACCGAATGAACACCGAAAATGAACATAGAAATTATTTAAACGGCGTTTTATGATGCACCAAAATAAATTCCATCTAGCCGAGTTGTTGAACGAGTTGTTGTTGAAAGAACTCCGCTTGGGTTTTCATGAACTCGAGTTGAACAACTCGAGTTGCAAACTTGGCACACTATAATTCACCATTTAGTTTTATTTTTACAGTACATACATACATACATAGTTTAATTTCTATTAGCTAACGGGTGCCTATTGATGTACCATTGTTAATATAACCAGATCTATGGTTATCCTACCGTAATACCAATATATTACACCTTACTTGTTCACAACTCGAGTTGAACAACTCGAGTTGTGAACGCACAACGTGAGGCAGTCACTGTAAGGCGCCATACCATCAGTGCAAAAACTTTGTTCTGGGAAAACTAGTGTCAAAGTTCGAGAAACGAAAACCAATGGACAATTTTGTTTACGTTTCAAAACGTCTTAGCAACTAATATCAAGAAGTTTTAATATTTATCTAGATTTCTGTATTGATATTAAAAGAATTGTGCTGAACTTAAAATATAAACAGGTTTTTGCTGGTTGTCATAATAATACTTGTATAGGCCTATTTATAAAAAATGTATTACTTCATTTTGCAGATATTAAAAACGGATTGGCAGTACCGCAATATCGGACGCAGCCAAATTATCAACAAAATCTTTAGAAAAATAACAACAGTAACATAGTGCACACCATCAGTATCTATATACTTCAATCTTGGAAATTTGATTAATTATTCTTATAATTAAATCCGATAATAATATTATAAAATCGAATAATCATTCTTATAACTAAATATTGTAATAATCTTGAAAGAATTGTTAGGAAAATATCATCATAATCCCGTTTAATGTCACTGATTTTGACATCAGTTAGACTACCTAACTACTCATTACATGTGTCCAAAATGTGGGAGTTATCTTAGAAATCGGAAAACAAACGATTATATTTATCGGACGCCGTTTTTCAGGACTTTAGCAACGGTTTTACGTTTTTTTCCCGATGGTAAAAACTATTGGCTAAACTGACATCAGATTTGGAAAGACCACTTTTTTTGTCTAGATGAACATGTTACAAAATTGTTACCAATGTTATAGATTCAGTTGGTGCAACTTCAAAGTCAAATAACTCAACTTCGTGATTTGCTACTTATCCATGGTCTCTGTGACCGCGACCACAATTGGTTTTTAAAATCAGCTTAATGCAAAGTAATAATATATACTAACAACTTCACATAAAACTACTTTTCATATCTTATTCTATTTATCATGTATGAATCTGAAAAGGAAACACTAGTACCTCTAAATGAGCAGAGCAGAACTTCTTACAGCAGTAAGTACAGTAGCTGATAGCTTTCTGTCTTGGTGAGCTCTTCTTTAGACAAACATCACAGAGTGTCTTGTCTGTACCCAAGTCATAGGATGGGAGACTGTCTGGTGGTATCTCAAACACCTGGCTGCAAACAATTAATCATAAATGATAAAATATTGTCTACATGTGTCATACAGTAATAGGTGATGCATTCTTTGAGTCATTATATGATAGGTGAGTCTCTTTCTAAGCTTGTTTATTGACAGTGGATCAATCTATGAGTCTGCACCTGTAAAGGGCAGAGTGGGGAAGTTTTATTATCAAAATTAAAGCTAGAATAGCTAAAATGTAGACATGACTACATCATTGGATTAAGAGTCTGGTCTCTGTTTTTCTTAGATACCATTTGAGACAAACATACAGATTACATCATACAGGAATATTAAGGTTGTCTTTAAACTGAACAATATATTTCTAACTTAAAGATAAACTTGCACGAGATTTTAAGTAGATTTTATCAGAAATTATTGGCAGGTTTTTATAATCTACAATTTTTAATTATGTTTCATGTGAAATGACTGCAATAATGTTTTACAATTAAAATGGACAAAATGTCGATCAATGTAAAATACTCAGGTAGAGTGAGAGTGTAATTATGATGTTCATAAGGGCAAAGAGACTGACAGAATTGAGGCTTGTAGCTCCGAAACTTGAGTAACTCTGAACAGTGTAGACAATATAAACTATACCAATGTTAGCAACTAGTGATATCATTTAGCACATTTTTTTTCTTCTGGACATTTCAATGGCAATGAATCTAAGTTGATTTTAGTTGCTAGTTGATGTTAGACGACAAACGCATGACAGGCGAATGACATGCCGATGACAGACGAACACTGAGATATATTAGTAAGTAGTATTTAGAGCGAATACAGCTATTAAGAAGGAAGTAATACATAGTTTTTGTCCCTCTGAAATGTTATTAACTATTCAGATTCTGCTATAACTTGATATGCCTGCTTGCACGGTTTATACATGCTGCATGAAATACATGAAATGGTATGGGAGTTATAGATCAATTTCTTTAACTTACTAAACACAGCGGAAAACAATTTTGTACAATGCAGTATAAACACTTGGAAAGTCAACAGTGTAAGTTGATTTATAGTTTCAAACCCATATTAAAGTACAGCTGCAGTACATGTGCAGTTTCAGATTTTGAAGAATGCGCATGTGCAGTACACATAAATTGCTAAGTTCACTTTGATGTGCGTCATGAGAATAAATCTGCAGTGGATCTCAGGGAAAAATTTGTAGCAAGAATAGAATGTAGTTCCAGTAGCAATAAGCGTCTGCTGCACCTTAGAAAGTAGTAATCGGTGACAAAGTTACTGTATTCTGCGCTGCAATGGTGCAATGCAGTTTTAATGCATCACAACCCAGGCTATGTGCACTATTATATAATCTAAGTGTAACCAACAAATAGTAAGACTCACCCACAACCCCTGTTTGCACACCGCAACAGGTGTTTGTTCTCATAGTAGGTGGTCAAACAGGTCATACAGTGAATATGACTGCATGGCAACACTTTGGGGTTGATAATCGTGTCACTTTTACTGCAGCAAAATTCACACTCAACATCTGCTACAGCCTCAGCCATTATAATCTAGAAATAAAATGCACATGTATGAGATTCATCTTACTACATTTATAGAAGTACAGCATCATGGCTGGAACTTTTAGGTGCAAACTATAAGAAAATTTGTGAAAGCTTTAGTTTGAACCAACTACAAAGTTAGATGCACTTTCGAACTTTGAGTGGCATTTCATAGCCTAGCAAGCAGCATTAGGAAACAATTAGTAAATTACATTGTTTATTACACAAATGTATTACGTCTGGCTGCAAATATCCTGCCAGTGTAGTGATGAACTCTATTCCGTAGCATGGAAGTTATCAAGTGATTATAAATCCTAACATCATAATTTGGAAAGGCATGTATCTCTCTCATAGCGATGAGTTATTTAAACTATTTGTAAATTTGGTAAAACCACTACTCAAAAGACACTATTCCTAACATATTGTCCACATGTGTGTCCACTTTTATCAATCACGAGCAATGTAAACTTCACACCACATCAGTAGGCATGTTATGAAATCGAGTTCATCATGTTATGTAATTGACACTGTGAAACTCATGTCAGGCATGCCCTGTCATTCATCTCATCAATATAAGCGTATTCAATTGCGAGCCTCGTTATGGTGAATCGCAATTGGAGCGAGTCGTCTATCAGAGAAATATAATGTTTTTGTTCATTTTAAACTCAGTGGTATAATAATTGTTTACTCCTTTAATAAGTTCATTTTATCAGACAGCAACCAGCAGATAATTATATAAACAGTAGATGGAAATTCCTAATAGTTTATGGTATATGTAATACGCAGAAACTGAACTAGTTGTTATTATACATGTAGATTAGACTAGTGGTGCTGAAAACGAATAAATTAATAAAGGTGATACTAACAGCATGTACCGTATGTACAATTAGCATACTGTTATTAGGAATATCTACTCACTGGATTAATACTCTGCGTAAGATAAGATCGGAGCTGGAACTGTTATGGATTAATGCATTTTAGTTTTCATATGCAACACCAAAGTTAGCCGAAGATTAACGTGGAATAGATTATTGCTTTAGTGAAGGTCTCGCTTTCAGTCACTTACCTTAGTTCAGGGTATATGTAATATGCAGAAACAAATACTTTTTTTCATATATTTGACTAGCGATGATGAATTTTAATGCAATAATAAATGTGATACTAATAGTGTGTGTATCATAATACATGATTATTACACTGTTGTTAGGACTCTCTGTTCACTGGACTAATACTCTGCGTAAAGTCGGATATTCAGCAGTTATGGATTATTAAATTTCATCTTTCATAAGCAACAAGGGAGTTAGCCCAAGCGTAACGTAGCTTGGAATAGATCATTACTTCTACGCCGGGTCTCGCCATCAGTTACTAAAGCCTGGTTCCCATATCGATGGCGAGACTCCGGCGGTAACATGTGCAGCAAAATGCTTGCAACGCTCGGCTCGTTAGTATCTGTTCCCAAAAAGCCACATCGTTAATAATATCGTAAACATAATTGCGTAATCAAATAAAATGTCCGCTCGCCATGTCATTCTTATGATGATGACCTTTACCCGTACAGTGCATTTTGGGAAATTTTTGTCTGCGGGTGTTTGCGAAATTTGAACAGGGCTAAACTATTGCGATGTCGCCGGCAACTACCGGCGGTCTTCGGCGGTACCCGGCGGTACCCGGCGCGTACGTTTCATTTCACCTCTAATAGCCTGCGGTGCTGTTGCCGGTGTTTTGCGACGTATATGGGAACCAGGCTTTAGCTAGCAGCTGAGCGCATGGGTGCTCAGGCATGAAACAAATAAAATAGAAAGGAATAGGCTTATTTTCCACACACCATGTCAAAAGTTGAGTACAAAGAGGGTAACTTCAAAAGGGATTGTTAAGCCAAAGTATTATGCTGGCATTGCTCTCAGTCACCTAGCTAAAGCCTGGTTTCCATATCGATTGCGAGACTCCGGCGGTAGCCTACACAGCAAAATTTTTGCAACGCTAGGCTTGGCGGCATCTGTTCACATATAAGCTCCATCGCTAAACGTAATGGTGCCAGCACTGTGGTGCTGTCACCGGTGAGAACCAGGCCGAATGATCGATCTCAGAGCGGATAAAAACAAGTAAATTAGAAAATAATCAGTGTTGGATAATGGTATGCATAAGGATCAGCTTACATTGGCGTCTACAATACAGCTGTTACGATCAGTTAAGGCAGTTATGATAAGTGGAGTAAACTAGAGAATTACAGAGTACTCCGCAGTATATAAGTAGATGTTAGTGCAAAGGAAGGTCGAGTTCGTCTTTGCTGCAACACATTTCAGTATATATCTTTAATGACTATTGGACATATGTTACCAGTAATCTATAGAGCAAATGAAAACATAATTTTAAAAAGAATTGCTATGATATAACTATATGATTCTACTTCCACACAAATAGAAAATTAATACATGAGACAAACAACCATTCACTTATATTCTGTTGTACTATTGGATAAGAAGTATTTGAGAATATGAAAGCAACTAATAGGAATATCATTGTTATCTGAAAGCATGACATGTTTCTTGTTAGTCCCATTTATCTAGATAACAGACACTGACATATGTTTGTTAGTTCTGCTTGCTCATCATCTCACCTTGTCATATACATGTAACTACAGAGTGAAGAACCAATGGGATAAGGTGCCGTGAATAATAAAAGTTTACTGGACACGTGATGCATTTTTTAGCATGGTTAATAACTTATCTTTAACTGATCTTTGTTTTGGTGTTTTGTGATAAAAGGCGTTTATGGTTTTACACGTTACAGCTTTTAATGTGACAATGAAAAAAGTATTTTCGATATCATTTTTGTGTGTTCATACAGTACATGGTCAACTTGTTTTGAAAAGTAATTTTTTATGTAAAACTTCTGTAAAAGTTTAATTTCTTTTAAATTTTTACAAAAGTTCAAAAGAAGTCACACTTTTACAAAAGTTTTGTAATTATGCATAATAGTTGTTAACAATGAGTGTTATTATTAAAAATATCGTTTAATTTTGTCTCCACTTGATTTCAAGTTATATAAAATAAATCAAGCCGTGTAGTATGCTAGTATGTAGTTTTAGGAATACATTTTTAAGATGTGAGGATGTTAAAAATATAAAACAGACTTTATATTATCTTTAAAGTGTTCAGTTGTTATCTGGTGAAAAGTTCGTAAGTTTTTGTTGCTGAAAGTTTTGCTGACTATCATTTAAGTTTCAAGCGACATTCAAATAAGTTATAAAGAAATAATAAAAGTTTAATGTTTTGTTAGTAACCAAGTATTTACATGTAGATGTGGAGATTTTGAAACTATTTGAAAGGCAGCAGGAACATGAGATGTACAACATGGTATGCAGAGACAGAAAGAGTCAAGCATTTACATGTCTACTGTAATTTAGACATACCCGGAAGGGCTTACAATAGCAAAGTGGTGCCCTCTAATAACCTGTGTATAAAACATAGTGAGAGCTACTTATCCTAGCATTAAAACTGAGAAATATTTAGATACGATACATAAAGTGTTTGAATTTACTGCACTAGAGCGATTGTTCCTAATATAGGAGCTGAAACTATGCGAGTGGCCATTTCATAGATGGATGTATTTAATAAAAATCATTTGCTGAAATGAAGACTTTAAAGCTTTTAAATATATTTAACAATTTAATAAATTTAAAGACAATGCAAAACATGATTTTTAGAACATATTGAATATATCTTAACGTTGTTGTTACCTGTATCAAAGTCTTTCTGATAGATTTGTTCATGAAGCATAATTCTCATGGCAGGTAATTTTGTATAGCTCGACTCAATTCCAACGGACCAAATATTGAGAGCTTAAAAAGACTATGATCTTCACTAGTAAATGAAAATAAGCGAGTCCACACTACAAACCACCAACCAGGCGTAGATGGGACTTAATTAACCCTTTGCCAGAATCAATGGGTCAATTGATTAAAAAAATTGACTTTGTTTTGCGTACACAGTTTTAGTCAATTCAAAAAATTCCATATGTTTTGTACTTCAATAACTAATTAAAAATGGCGAGTTAGTAGTCACATGGTGCCCACCGATAGCTCGGAAGGGTCCGTGGGCATGCGCCACCGGACGAGCAAAAACAGCCATGTTGTCATTAGTAATCCAAGCTCCATTCGCGTAGCTTGTGACTCTGTGCTTGTCGTATTTGAGAAAGGATTGTTAAGAGTCTTTCTGAGTCTTGGTGACTCGTGAGTAACCCTACTGGTGTAGTCTGGCACTACGGTGTTTTCTGGTAAAACTTGCAGGTGGAGTAAGGGTGACATAAGGGGAGGTTTTGGAGTGTCACGGCTGGCAGTCTGGTACTGCGTTATTTTTACTTAGTAACTTACAGCCAACAAAATCATCTTTGCAAATTGATACCAATAATGACTAGATAATGTTGAATATGCATGTCTCCTTTAGGAATGCAGTTGGTTTCTGCTAATTTCCAAAATAATGTTTTTGAAAATGCGACTTGCTTATTTCATCCACTAGTTACTTTTCAGTTTAAATAGCAACTGACAATTTTGCTGATACAAAGGCCTCAATGAACTAAGTTCACGCGACCACCTAATTACCGTAGACTGACAGAATCATAGTCAGTACTCATATGTTTACACAAAACTTAGAAAAAACTAATATTACAAACTTTTAATTATCCTTATTTGAGACGTTTGAGGCATTCATAACAATGTATTAGTAGCTAGATTTGAAACTTTTATTTCATCAATCGTGAGCAAATACGAAATATACATGTAACAGGTGCTGATACAGCCGCGTAGGACCCGACTTTCACCACAATGGCCAATGTGAATATGAGAGATAGAGACAGGCTGCCTCCCTACATACATCATTTTGGGCAAGTCTGGGCACATATCTTTATTCTGGGCATTCTAGCAGCATTAAACTTTATTCAATTTTGAAACGATCTTTTTATCTCAACAGTGCAGTTTATTGGTGTCTGTAACTTTAGGCTGAGAGACAATTAATGACTTTTAATATCACATTCTCTTTATGAGTTATAACAGTACTAACTCAAGTTATATAGTCCATCCCACCAGCATAATTTATTACTGTCTGTAATCTCAGGCTGCATGATTATTAATAACTTTTAATATCACATTCTCTTTATGAGTTATAACAGTACTAACTCAAGTTATATAGTGCATCTCACCAGCATAATTTATTACTGTCTGTAATCTCAGGCTGCATGATTATTTATAACTTTTAATATCACATTCTCTTTATGAGTTATAACAGTACTAACTCAAGTTATATAGTCCATCCCACCAGCATAATTTATTACTGTCTGTAATCTCAGGCTGCATGATTATTAATAACTTTTAATATCACATTCTCTTTATGAGTTATAACAGTACTAACTCAAGTTATATAGTGCATCTCACCAGCATAATTTATTACTGTCTGTAATCTCAGGCTGCATGATTATTAATAACTTTTAATATCACATTCTCTTTATGAGTTATAACAGTACTAACTCAAGTTATACAGTCCATCCCACCAGCATAATTTATTACTGTCTGTAATCTCAGGCTGCATGATTATTAATAACTTTTAATATCACATTCTCTTTATGAGTTATAACAGTACTAACTCAAGTTATATAGTGCATCTCAACAGAATAATTTATCACTCTCTGTAATCTCAGGCTGATTGAAGGATTAGAAGATTAAAATAGCACCATAACATATTTTATTAATTGCTGCTAAATTAATAACCTAATAAATGTTTTATTTTTGGATTCTTTGCTTATTAACTAAATAAACACATGCAAATACATGTAATAAACAAATCAATAACTATATAAAGATAGGATTACTAGCTATTAAAGAAAAACACATTCATTGAAGTATGTGTGACATTTTATGAAACTTTTTTCGTGTTATTATTTTTGTAAAACACAATGTTGCTTCTTCCTAAACTTCCTAAGTGCTGTTTTAGTTATTAATTGTTTAGGCAGACGCGTTTTTAGCACACAAAAATTTACACAGTAATGACTTACCGCCGCAGTTGAATTGGAACAAATTATTAATAGAGGTCTAGCCAGTTGACGTATTGTTAACGATATCAACACTTCATTATGGTATATATCAGAAAATCTATCACAAACTTGATCACAAAAATAAAAGTAAGCAAGATCAGTTAAATTTTCAAGAACATTTTAAAATACTTGGAGAAGTGGTCAAAAGACTGGCAGATGAACTTTAATGTCAGTAAATGTGAGCATTTGTCTGTAGGAAGAACTAATCCCATTGTTGCAGTCTATTTGTTAAATGGGAAAGACGTAAAGCAAGTAACATCAATAAGATACTTGGATATTAATATAGACCAAAAACTAAATAATGATGAGCAGGTTCAGTATGTAGCTAAAAAGCATCATCTACTTTATTGAGGTTAATGCAGGGACTAAACAGAGCATCTAGCAGAACAAGTTCACAAGTTTTTAAATCTATCGGTAGGCCCATAATAGAATATGCTTCATGCGCATGGTCTCCTCATCAAGCAAGGTGTATTCAAAAATTGAAGAACATTGATAGAAAATCTGTCTGATGGGCATATAAGATCTAATGGAAAAACTCAATTTCATTAAAAATGAAAGTTTTAAACTGGCATACTTTAGAAGACCGACGATCAGAAATAGATAGAAATATGCTCAATAGAATGTTTAGTAATAACATAGCCATTGATATAAAGGACCATGTACTCCATAGCAAAATGAGTGGAACTTGAAGAGGGGTAATTAGAAAAGCAATAACTTGTGATGTGGCGAAAATTGGTGCTTTTTATCGTATTTTGGCATTGATTAGATCTGAGCCCAATGCCTTGTCAGCAAGCAAAGTCTTAGAGTAAAACTCTGATGACAATATTCTATTTACTATCTATTAGTTTGTTCTCTTGTCGCCTTGTAGAATTTGTTCGTTTTGTCATGATATCAATAGCATAACAATAATAAAAATAACATATACTTAAAAATAAAAACAAATAAATAGGCAGAGAAAAAAACTGCATTGAAATTTACTCTATTCATTTTGTTCTTACTAATTTGATCAAAGATCCTAATTTTAACATCCACAATATAACAATTGACTGAAAAAAAGAAAGAGTTGATTTCTCTATAATGCACCCACACGGGAGCAAATGAGATAACCAAGTAGACGAGACTATATTGCTCAATTAATTTCTAAGTATTATTGTAAATGAAAAAAGATAAACAGACTTTTGAATTGCGACTTTCTTTCGTGTAGGAAAACTCCATACACATGTCCAAATTGATTAAAGCGTCATCCATTTTCCTCGCAGTGAGTCAGCAAATAAATAAGATTGTTTTTTTGTGATAAAGCATTCTGGAAAAATTTTTTTTTTTTATGCTTAAAAAATAAATAAAGCATAAATACTCTTCGACATTTTTGCTAAGTTCATCAAAATACGGTAAAAGCTTAAATATCTGCTTACCGAATGTTAAATAGCTCTAAGATGCCACCAGCTTCATTACGAACGAGATTGTTGCGTTGCCTGGCAACCAAGCGGAACTTCTGCTTTGGTGCGTTATTAAATAAGTGTTGGACTTACGCATACGCTTCTGTACTCTGTCAACTACGCTTGAGATAAAAGATGTTGTTCAAGTGAAACACATTAGAAAACGCACAGGTAGGCGTGGCGCGCAATGCCGATGTCGTTCATCAGAATGAGGAGCTGTGCTTGATTGGGCTAGCTATTACGCTTGGCTATTTGTACCCACTACAAACCATGCATAATAATAATGGCTTCACTACATCGTAAATAAATTAATGCCATCATACAAATAACCTACTAATTATTGCAATGAATGCTATTACACCAACCTGCTAGTTAGCTGTAACATGATACAGACTGTCTACTAGACACTGTTGTATAAATGTGTACAGCTACATGTATAATTGATGTGAAGATGAAGAAGAGCAAGAAGAGCCTCCCTCTTATGCTACACTTCCTTATATCCTCCCCGTACTGCCTTACACTAGCTAATCTACAAGCTTTACCCACTAGCTTTATCCAGCTTTATGCACTCACCGTAATTACCAAGACCACCTGTACTGCCTTGAGCTCAGACACCCATATAGCCAGAGCCTAACAAATCCCATAAAACAACAAACACAAGATGCAGTACTGTCAGATATCAGCCCTGCAAAAATATGTACGTGAAGACAAGAAAATTCATAAACTACTATGCCCTATGATAACAAAAATCCCTGCATAAAGGGTATTTAATTACCTATTCATTTAGACGCTACAAATCCAACCACCCAAAGGATATCAGCTGCTAGCTGGACTGGAAAACCACAAATCCTGGTATTTCACCCTAATCTATATATTGGTTTATATACTTTTTCAGATTCAACACATCAAAATATTGCATGCACATAAGGAGAAAAGACGTAATAATGGAACAGCTATCCAATGCTGCAAAAAGACTATAAAGAGTAGAGAAGAGCCTCCATGCGTATGTCCCTGAGCTACCATGAAGGCTTGAGTATCGGTATGCCAAATAGACAAGAATTGCATTGCTTGAGCTTACATTTCAATATTTGTATTTTATGCCTTCTTTTTTATGTTAATTTTACTTTTTTGCGATTTATACTAATTACATTTTACTGTATACGAGCAATATCAGTGGTCGTCATAACATTCAAATTCTTGGAAAACAGTCATTGTACCATGTCTCCCTAAGGGTCCTTTTAATCATGGATTTTTTCAAAGAGCTGGCCTCTGTTAATAGGTAAAGTCTCTACAATAGGTAGAGTCTCTACAAAATAAGCTTCAATTACTTTCCAAAGCTAAGGTAATTTTTTAATAAGAGATCTGGAGAAACAAAAAAATGGAGCATTATATATACCACTTTTTTTTTACTACAAGCTAAACTACTACACTAGACTAAACTATAATTACTAAATTATATTTTACAGTATGATTAGATAGACATATCTTACTAATTCCTTTATGTTATTCACTGTGAACATTACTCTCTGGTATCACATGACTTGTTACTTGCTAGTCACATGACTTGTTACTTGCTAGTCACATTTGTGTCAGTACTACTTGCTCATCATCCCAACTTATTATATAACTACCAAATGAAGAACCAATAAGATAAGATGCTGTAAATCATAGCAGTTTACTGTTTAGTCATGTCTAGTTTTCTGTCTAGTCAACCACATCCATTGAGAAAACCTAGTCCATTGAGAGTTGCCTATCATAACTGACAACATCACCATGGTAGGTTTTGTAGCTAGTTGGATGTTTTTGCTGATATTTGACGAGGTGTCAGATAACTCCCAAGCAACATTCTAATAAATTATCTAAAGATAATGAAAGTTTAATGTTTTTGTCAGTATCCAAGTATCCAGATGTGGAGAGTCTGAAACCATTAGAAAGGCAGCAGCAACATCAGATGTACTGCATGGTATGCCGAGACAGAAGGAGTCAAGCGTCTACTGTACAGATCAATTGTATTTTAGACATACCCAAAAGGTCTTACAGTAGCAGAGTGGTGGCTAATAGTAACCTGTGTATACAACATAGTGAGAGCTACTTATCCTAGCATTAACGATGGGGAGAAATATCCAGATACCACACCTACAGAGTTTGAGTTTACTGCAGTAAAGTGATTGTTCCTGTTATATGAGCTAAAAATATGTGAGTGGCTGTGATGAATGTTTTAATGAAAACTTTTGCTGAGATGAATATATCTTGGCTTGTAAAATTTATATAATAAACAATGATGTTAAAGGTAATGCAAAACATAGTTTTGAAAATTATCATGCAATAAATCAGTCGCATAACCATGAACAAAAAATGATTTGCAGGAAATATCCATTAACCTACAGGATGAATTTATTCGCGGAGTTATATTTCGCGAAAATTGCCATTTCAAGTATATTCGCGGATTAATTTATTCGCGGCTGAAAACTGTCACTCTCTATCAAAAGTTAACTCTATTACATCTGCATTTAGAGTTAATCCTACGCATGCGCGCATTGCGTGTTTCGTTTTCTATTTAGCTTACAACTACGGGTCGATCGTGCTAAGCAATAAATATTTTGCTGCATTCAGAGGTTTTTACGATTATTCACAGATTGGGAGGCCTTTGATAAACCAACAATTTGTAGTAAGTAATGAGTTTTTCAAAACCATTTACTAAATTAGTTGAATTTTACTTTGGTTCTTCGGTATAACACAATAAGTTTTTTTTCCATCCTTACCGCTTCATTATTTGTTTTAGTGTGAGAGAGAGATTTTTCATCATACATGCCAGCACAATGACTGCAAGGGTGGTATATGTCATTCTTAAAAGATCACCAATTATTCAGGGAGGTCTGGAAAATGAGGTAGAAGTGGCTGCAGCTACTTACGAGAAGAATATATCTGTTTAAAAAAGGAACAAAAACGCCTTTACGAGCACAAATCTTTGGCCAACCCGCAGAACTTTGCAATGGTAAGCCACGAGGAGAGTTCTGATGATAACTTCCTTACCAGTCATGCAGTAGCGAGAGAATCGACTTTAACTTCTACCCAAGACAATGACAGCGATATAGAGCTGCTATTACTAAAATAACCAGTCAGAGAGCACCATTACACGCTAGTATTCACTTATCAAAAGTATCAGTTTAATTTTATTGCTCTAGACAACCGCCATATAGACTAAACTGTTTATATTTATTCCATTCATGGTTTGTAAAATTGTATTTGAAACATTTTATTTGTACACTCAAGTTTGTAATAAATTATAATATATCTATACATGAAATAAAATATATAATTAATCATGTTTGCTGCAGCGATATCAAGGAGTTTTTGTCGATGAAAGGGTTTAGGTGGACTGGTTGCTTCTCTGCCAATATTTCTGCCACAGTGAATATTACTACTTGTCTCTAGTTTTCGTAATCGGAGTAGGTTGTATCATTTTCAATCTGCAGTAAACACAAACAAGAAAAAATATTAATAAGTGTTAAGGAAGTACAAAACAATAGCTAAAGTATTTAATGAAAGCGATCATTTTTTAAACAAAAGAATTAACCAATCCAGTTAATTATGGAAAAATGTATCTGCACTGCAAAGCAAATACATACCATAATGTCCAGATCAGAATTATGATTGTCCTCAACTTCAGTATTAGAGATTGATGAAGTTGATTTCAATGTAAAAAGACTAGGAGAGATTTTTTACGATGACGAAGCCATGTCGAATAACTTGTGAAAACCTTGAATAATTTTGTAAAGTTTGATGGAATGGCAATAAAATTCGAAGCCTGACGATGATTTTCAAGAAGTTTTGAACTCGGCTACGTTTAGTACTTCTGCATAGCGGCTATTTTGCGATGACGCCATTCTGCATATCTTGTGACAACCATAGATAATTTTGTAATGAAATGTGATGCATTGGCAATGGTGTTAGCTCAAAGCCCAGGCAATGATTTTAAAGAGGTTTTGGAACTCAACTACGTTTAGTATTTAAGCCTACCGGCGAGTTTTAAATTTTGAGGCAGTAGTTATTCTCCCTTGTGATTAACAATAGAACTAATTATTCACAGAGTTTTATAATTTGCAGAGTTGCCTATTCGCGAAATCGCGAATTTTTATAACCAACGAATATTTTCATCCTGTAGGGTACATCTGCACCAGCTGTTCTAGAACTTGCCTGATAGACGAGTTAATCAAGCGTAACCAGAGCTGTGTTGCCAGGTAGATGAGGTAATCAAGCGTAACTAGAGCTGTGTTGCCAGATAGATGGGTTAAACAAGCGTAACCAGATATGTGTTGCCAGATAGATGTGTTAATCAAGCTTAACCAGAGATGTGTTGCCAGATAGATGAGTTAATCAAGCGTAACCAGAGCTGTGTTGCCAGATAGATGGGTTAAACAAGCGTAACCAGAGATGTGTTGCCAGATAGATGAGTTAATCAAGCGTAACCAGATATGTGTTGCCATATAGATGAGTTAATCAAGCGTAACCAGATATGTGTTGCCATATAGATGAGGTAATCAAGCGTAACTAGAGCTGTGTTGCCAGATAGATGGGTTAAACAAGCGTAACCAGATATGTGTTGCCAGATAGATGAGTTAATCAAGCGTAACCAGAGCTGTGTTGCCAGATAGATGAGCTAATCAAGCGTAACCAGAGCTGTGTTGCCAGATAGATGAGCTGATCAAGCGTAACCAGAGCGGTGTTGCCAGATAGATGAGTTAATCAAGCGTAACCAGAGATGTGTTGCCAGATAGATGAGTTAATCAAGCGTAACCAGAGCTGTATTGCCAGGTAGATTTCTCGTATCTCGTATTCCCATGTCTCGACTCAATTCCATTGAACCCAATAATAAGAGCTACACCAAAAACTCTATTTGCCACACTGATAAATTGACCACATTACCACATAAACCCTTTGTCAGACAAAGGGTTAATATTATTTAACCCTTTATTTTCAGAGTGAATCCGGTGGGTAAATTGATTTTTAAAAGTTGATAGCAATAGCCAATTTGAAGATAAACAAGATAAAAACAGCCTTGTAGCTATGTATACTATTTCAGGCAAGTTTTGGCGTTTTGTTGATTTTAATTGTGAAACATCTTAGCAGTCAGATTACCTCAAACATTCAAAACTATTGCAAATGCTAGAAAAAATACCTTTAATTTCTGATGGAATCAAAAAAAGTTTGATTGCAAGTACATAATTATTTGAAACTTTTGTAAAATCACCTGGGAGTTGTCTTACCACTATAAAGTGATTACCATATTGATTATTTAAAAGTAATTTACCAACGAGGTTTCTACGTTCATTTGATTTGTATTTTAAATATAATTATTCTATAGTACTATAAACAGTCACTCCTGTTGGAATGGAATTTAATCGACACTATCTACTATTCACAACATTGTTGAATTAGAATAAATTATTTTGAGCCAAGTAGTTTTATATACAGTAGATAGAAAACATAGAAAAATTGCCAGAAAAACAAGAGCTTAATATTTTTAATTATCTGCCTCATCTGCTTTATTCAAGCAAAGCCCAAGGGATGATAAAGTCATTTATTTGATTAGCCAATTATGAAATGAATAAGCTGGTTGATTGACATGTCAGGCAGGTGCTTTAAGCTGCTATAAATCGCAGGTAATACGCTGACACCCTTTTAAATAAAACTTTAGGAATGAGCAGAGCTTTCTATGCTGATCACATACTAAATCTATTAACATTGTGTGAGGTGTCAGGAACAGTGGATTACACTTAGCAAACTTGCAGGATAAGACAATTCCTGCCTATCACAATTTTTATTTTCCATATACAGTTTTCTATATATATTTTTACCAAAACAAAGTATAATTTATATTTTATTTCAATTTTCCATTATATCCATATGTCTTTGAATTCTTTTGAAATAAGGTGTCTTAAAGCTGACCAGGCTTTCAAAGGTCACTTTGAAGGTCGTTGAAATATATATTATCATAATTTTGTTTATACATTAAGTAAACAGACAGTCCGATCGTTCTTTGAAGAGCCACTTTAAGTACTTTGTTGAGGTTTAAAAGACCAACAAACAGCATTTATGTAAGCTACTCTTATATTACGTTTTACCTATTTGTTATTTTAAACAATTATTCACGTTTATTTCGTGAATAAAAATGTAGAATCAGCAAAACACTTATTCTTATAATTATCTCAATGTATGTGTATAATTAACATAACATTACTGCTGACCTAATAAATTATACCTAACATAAAACAAGTTGCAAAGAGGTTACTTATAGAGCAGTTACATGTACGTAAAAGTCATAGGACCCCAGACTATTGATAGTAATTGAATTACCATGTGAAATACAGAAGGCATAGTTGGTTCTATTTTCTCTTTATTATCTCATTATATATTTAAGGCAAGTTTAATAGCATAAGAACAACAATAGTAATATATTTTGTGTTGCTAATGATGAGATGCTTGTTTTAAGATAGGCCAGTCAGATTTAAAAATAATGTCGCATCTGGGTCAGATGACAACTAGTTTGTCAATGACATTTATTACGACTCAAGTAAAAACTTTCGCTGATGATTGGCTAAAGAATAAACAGTATATTTATAATTCCCGGGCTGTTCCACATTCACCACTTTATACTTTAAAAATTTGCTACTCGCTAAATACGGAGCATTTTAACGCAAGCATGTTTTGTTTATTTTAATCTTAAAACTTACTTGCAGTCAGATTAGTTAAAATATTAAAAACTATTGCAAATGATAAAACAATACCTGTACCTTCTGATATAACAATTAAATATTTATGCAAATATATATTTTTCTTGTTTTAAATAGCGGGCTTTATAAGTAAAATGAAAGGGGTTTTTGCAGAAGTTGTCATTTCATGGGTTCAATAGGAAGCAACTTCTATTAGGTACAATTTTACAATGTGTGAATATAAAGAGTTATTCTATTTTTTCCGAAACATATTATGCTAAAAATGTTAATAAAATTGTATATATTTCGTTCATGATTGTAACAAAGCATAAATATAATGTAAGTTAAATAATTTCTGTCAATTCAACTCTTGTGAATATAAATATGAGAGATATACATGTAAAATAGAAGCAGTACATATTAAGAGTTGTGTTCTTTATAAAAGGCTACTTCCAAGTTGTTCCGTCAGCTCTTTGAATCAGATTAAATTGAAAGTTTATGTAAGAAAGTCAAAGTTCAAACAGTTCATAAGCTAACAAAATAAGTCTCCTGTTGACTCTGCTGCTGCTGCTGAGCTTCCAGTTACAAATAAAGGTTTGCATACAGTGAGAAAAACATGATGACGATACCCTGTCAATTTATTTCACTTTAAAAAACAAAAGTTCTTGTTTACTTACTTTCTCTCTTTTTGTTTACATCAGAGAGAAAGTAAGCAGATAGCCATAGTCTTGTTGCTAAGTACTCGGTATTTTAGGCACTACAAAAATATTGAGCTCAGTGCAAGGCGTCAGTGCTATAAGTTTTGTTATGTTGCAAGTTAACCATAGTTGAAATACAATTAAAACTTATAATGTTAAAGTATGTCAGTTATTCAATGTAATGCAATTTATCCTGGTTGCAGAATTGTGCCACAGTTGTCACCAAAACCAATCCACAGGGAAGATTTGCACATTGTGGTTTATTTGGCTGGAGAAGCTGCTACTCTTGCTTTAGTACTAGAGTAGTGGAGTAGGAAAGTGCTTCTCTATTCTGTCTAAAGTATGAGATTGATATACATCATCTGTATATATAAGTAAACATATCTAGTCTGAGAGCATGAAAACAGACTGTAAGCAATTAATCTTTAGTTAGTTAGCTCTTTTTCACCTTTTCCTATTAGGGATCACTACTGCTAATGGTCTCAATCTTATTATAGAATAAATTGATCATGATATATGGTACAAAAGCTTATGGTTGGGTACCCTTTCTAACACCACCAATGGTTAATGTGTGACTCAAAATGCTGACCTACTTATCATATGTCAGCCTTCACTTTGTTAGTTCACTGTGTTAGCCATGTTGATATTACTTACTCTATAGTGATGCAATGATGAATATGTTTTACAGTTTAACTTTTATTAAAATTGTCGTTATACTAGTATACTGGTGTGAGAGATCATCAGTGTAATGAAATCATGTATATACACAACCAGTTTTTAATCCAAGAATTTTATTTGGATTTCAAAAACAAACAGTTGATGAGCTATTTATGCGACCGTTATACAAATCTAAGTAGAAAATTTTATTCCACAACAAGAGTTGAAGATATCATATTTATTTGAAAGCTGCAACAGCTTCTAACTGCATGAGTGAATAGCTATAATTGTTGCTGCAGCTTTCCAACAGTTGCAACAACAAGATATTCATTAGGTTTCCTTGTTTCGAATAGGTTGAGGTTGACCTCTACCGAAAAATTCGCACCCTACTGTTTTGATAATCCGTAGATGCACTTTGTTGTTGTTTTTTAAGCAAACTATGTACTCCTCTAGACAAAACTTGTTAAAGTGAAATCGCTCTGATACTATGGTTACTTTTCAGCTCCTACTTTGTTGTAGTAACTCAGCTACATAGGAAAATGGGCACTGGTGAGAGCACATTTGCATGCACAGTTCCCAAATCCATGGGTGCGTTGAGGACATGTGAATACATCTGTTTGGGTGTTCACACGTTTGTCCAATTGACCGCTTGAAGGTGTGTATTTGTGTACGTGTGTGTGCGCGTGTGTGTCTGAGCGTGTGTGATGAGCGTGTGGGTATGCGCACACATTTTTTGGTAGGTATGCACTATAGTATGCACCTTGTAGTATGCACCCTATAGTATGCACTTTGTGCATGAATGCGTACACACGCAAAGAGGGTTTTATCAAAGTATAGTTTCAAACGGAACATTTTTTAGCTAGTGCGTTTTTCAATAAAAGTAACATTAAAATATTAACATGATTTTAAAGTTAATTGAGGAATGATTTGAATACATAACAGCTATAAGCTAGTAATTTATATAATAATTTAGAGAGAGTGATTGTTAGCAGGTCTGAATATCTTTTCATGGTACTCACAATTATTGCATAGTTTATCTATGCAGTAAATGTGAGGACAATTATTGCATTATATTTAGCTTTGTGCTGACATTAACTACCATGGCCTTGTCTATGTCTATCCATGTCTATGAAAATGTCCACGTTTTGGCCTGCAACCAATGGTATGGCCACATCCATGTCTTCATCAAATTTTAAGCCCAAGCTATCGTTGATATTCAGTTCCATGTTCCAGCTCATGCCTAAGACCAATGACCATTCCCATGTCAGTACCCACACTCATGTTCTTGTCGATTTTATTTCCATTCCCATGTAGATTTCTACACCCGTAATAGTTTTTATGCATTAAAATTATACATGAAAATAAATTCTACAACATTGGTTAATATGCAACACCGTAGAAATAAAGAGGGGAGGTAATCACCTTACAGGAATCTTATTCAAAATCATCCTTAAAATTGATAATGTTTATCAGCCTCATTGTTAATGTATAATTTGATGATCACAAAAGTATATTAACTTCATGTATAAATGTACATTTAAGATTGGAACACAAATAACATGCTTTAAGGAAATGTCATGATGTGCAGCCAAACAATTGGCATGTTCTGCCCCCTTTAACAAGATGAGGCTGTGGCAGCAGAGCAGAAGGTAAAGTTAAACTTCTGACAGCACTACATCTAAATAAACAGTTTAAGATCACACAGTAGCCATTTAGCTATTGAAAGTTGATATAAGATAAAATATGATGATAATAATAATGACACTGTTAGTATAACTTCACTATAGAGTAGTCAGTGTTGATGAAACCAAATCATGAATATTGTTATATGATGATTAATAAGAATGTGGTTCTTATTTCTCACTCAGTTTATAGAAGAGCAGCTGGTTAGTCCACCATTTATACTGAGGTACAACCAAGGTGTTACCAGTAACACCCAGGCTATAGATAGGGTTGTGGACGAGACTTTTTGGATATACATGTATTGCATCACCTCTCATCTCTGATACTTTCTCACCTGTAATGAAAGTATATAAATACCTTAATTATTATTACTGTACAATCATCACACCTACACTTATTATATACTTGTATAGACAATTACTACACAGAGAGTACCTGACAACATTTTTATTAAAAAGCTAATACAAATCTAATTAAACATAACATTGTAAGTTATAACAAACAAAATCATATTTTGCTAAAATAAGATACGATAAGTTGCAGGTTCTACTTGTGAGAAGATCAACAAAAGGTTAGCCATGGTTGCAATTTGATCAGCAAAGATAAACCATAATGATACAATTTAATAAATCAATAAACTCAAGAAACTAGAGTTTATGGAAGAAAGTTGTCTTGAGAAAGCAGCCTAATCTTGCTAGAAAGTAGTAACGTCAGAAAGCAACAAACATGGCCGCCATATACTGGGCATGACTGAGTCATTTATTGTAGCTACCATTCCTTGCACACCTTTTACATGCCCACTATAAATGTTGCTGCATAATTTATTTGTATAATTGTTTCATTGCTTTCCAAGACTCTTTTGCAGTCAAAATTGCCATAAGATGGTGTGAATACTCTCATTAAAATTTACTGTAATTTCACTAATTTATTCAACAATCAAAATTTATTGGTGACTACATCTGGTAATTATATCTAAAACTAAAAGGAAATGCTTCAAATGAAACTTTAGCCAAGAGTAACTATACAATTAAATAAAAAATAAGAATAAGACCGAAGCAATGCTGATATATAGAACAAGTTTTTATTGTCAGTTGGTAATTTTCATCACTACAGATATGTTAAAATTTATATGAAGGTGTAAGTCAAGAATTGACTGTAACCTTTAGGCAAAAACCTAAAGCTGGTACCTGAGCCATAGCGGCTCTGCTCGATAAAGAATTTGATGGGACTTTCATTTGGACAGTTGCCAAGTTTACTAGAATAAAGTTGTCACATTTTTGTGTTTGCTTGTTCACACCTATATATAACATAACCTGCAATTACAAGGAAAAGGATGATGTACCAGTCAATAATAGACGCTATACTTTAATATGTTAATATAAGTTATAAATACAATAATCACAACTTCAGTGTTGTATACTCATCATTACAAGGAGAACTGATCCTGACAGAACAAATTAATAACTATGTATTGTTATACTAGTTTAGTAAGCTTTTTAATCATGTTAAAATATAAATAGGAAGTTATATATCAAATATCTAACATACTTTTATGCTTTTGAACAAGTTATGACCAAAAAATACATCTCAAATATTCAACATTGGAAAACAACAAAAAGAAGAATCAATGATCTTTTACTCAATTTGACTATGATAACATTTTTAACTTAATTTTAAAAATCATACATAAAGTTATTATAGGTTTAAATATACTTGTACCAGAATTTAAAGTTTTTTTTATAATAAAACAACTTCATGCAGAAACTTTTACTAAATTACAAAATGGGTCAGAAACTAACATGACGCTCTCAATAAATGTTAGTAACCAGCACCTCATACATACAACTTACCTGTAGCATAGCTGAGTGTGTAGATGATATTGCTGTTGTATGCAGCTACCAGTATGTAGTCCCCATAGCACACCAGACCTTGTGGAGGATTAGGATGGGTGAAAGTCCACACGACATTCCCAGTGGTGATGTTAAATCTGAAGACTTTATCTGTCTCATAGTCAGATATGATGACATCATCACCATGTCCAGCGCATATCGAGACCTGATTATCACTCAAAAGGGGGCAGCTGACGTTACGCAGAGTCTTACCAGTGAGATAATAAATAGTTAGTCTCTTGTTAGGAGGATCAGCAACCACTACATTACCTGCTGCTACAGTCAGCATGCTACAGTAATTGCCATGAAAAGGGTGCTGCCAGGTTGTGATCACTTGCCCTGACAGATCATAGACACTTACTGTGTGAGGTTTACTATGAGACAATATGTATAGTCTGTTCTCATGGAGGCTGATGGACTCAACAATACCAGAAGTAGAGATGAATGAGTCATGCAGCGTGTAGTTGCTATCAATTCTACTGACTCTGCCACTACCCAATCCTACATATGTAACTCCTTCATGCTGACATACTGATACAGGCTCTGATGGTAGTTCTATGGATTTGAGTAGAGTTATAGACTCTGGATGACGGGATGAAGGAAGTTGTGGTGGTTGAGGAACTACAGAGCGCTGGTTTCTGTTAACTACTATGTCATCAGCTGAAACAATCTTCAACTCAATCTTACGCTTTTCACCTGAAACATTAACAATATAATAACATAATGACATGCCTATTAGGTGTAACAAAATATTTAATTGCAAGCAGCACAGAAAAAGTATTAGCATTAGTATGCATATTTCTATGTAGGCACGCAGCACAACATCCTAGAAAAGAGTTAAGAATGACTCAATTACTCACTGGCTTAAATCGTCCACGAGAGACATCAGAAAGTTTAACATATTAAATTGTGTATTATTAAATTAGTAGGAATAATAAAAATACAGTCTTTTATCAACTGACTAAAATTTAGAAGTACTAAAACTTTTAGAGTAATAAGAATTAAGTTAAAAACAAAGATATTGTAAGAGTGTTTCTATGATATTTTAGCCTGAAAGCAGATGTATGTAGACACTGGCTAACATTTAGCAACTCAGCGAACAAATATTTTAACAGTGTCTTTATTATATTTTAGCCTGAGAGTATAGCTTGGATGTAAATTATATTTTAGCCTGAGAGTATACCTTGCATGTAAATGAGACTACAATTTTAACTAGCTATGCCCGCAAAGGTACTGTAACAATCTATCTTCATGTAATAGCCTAGCCTGAGTGTAGATTGCAAATATCTGTGCATTTTCATGGTGTTCATAATTTCTGTTAATTTACAGGTAAATATGGAATAAACTGTAAAGAATTGTTAATCCATGAAAGATGAAAAAGAAACCTATAGTAACCTTTCTATCATTCATTCATATTTAATTAATTAGTATGCAAACATGTGAATTGCTGTTTTTCTTCTAGTAGTCATTGTTGACTCATCCCTTGTCCCATTTTTAGCATCTGCACAATTTGCTGCATTATTTGACTTGTCTCGTTGAGCTTCTATAGCTAACATGTCTTTGAACACAGTGCACCTTCAATGCAATCACCAAAGATCGCTTCTTTACTTGTAAACATAATAATTTCAAACTAGTCTCATCTCTAAGATGAATATTATGGAGGAAGTGTTAGTATAGACATAAACCTTAATCATTTATTTTTATTGTTTTAACATACCCGTTTGCCTTACTTGGAGTTGTCCTCCCACTTCCAGCTTGGGCAACTCCTCAACAATAAAATTGTCCATTTGTTTCTTCATCGCCTTGAATCCTCTCACAATGTCATCCTACATGTATATATACATGTTTCATTTATTAGAAAATTGTTATAATCTTGACATGGACCAACATCAGTTGTATAAGCTATTATGAAAAAAAACAAATGTGGTTTACGGCAGAGATTACAATGTTTAGGTTTTCAGCTGATTAGCATTTGCACATGTTAAAAAAAGCTAAACTGTTAATTCAAAAAACATATCAATTTTCTGATAAATTAATTTCTGAGGTTTAATAAAACTTAACTGATTTTTCGTGATCATTTAGAAACATAAATATGTTTAATGTTATTATATTATAGCTTTCTGTAGCCTAATAAAAATGTGTATTCACTAAATACTAAACATGTAAACAATGTAAACAATAATAAAATTACTCGTGTAGAAACTATTATTTTATTTAACATGTACATTATATAACGTTCTAACTTTTGAACTTTATATCATGAAAAGGTTTTGTACCGTTCAATTGAATTAAGAAAAAAATATACAAAATGAGTTTATGGAATTGTGTGTATAAAAAGGTTACTGTTGCAGCAGAAGCTCATTAAATTCAAAGTTTTGATGAATGATACTGATACCTCTTGGTACAAACGTAAAAATGATATTGTAAAGGACTCTACCAGCCCTTCACTCTCTACCAGACCTATCAGATAATCCAACATGCCAAGTGTTTATTCAGTAGGAGTGTCTCTGTATTCGAAATTTTGATGGCTAGCATTTTGTGGAATAGTAAACATTTTTAATAGACACACTTCTATGCAAGAATTGTTAATTTTATTTCTATATATTCAGTATTTTTATGTAGTTCGTATTAGTTTTATTACTAAATCATCTTTTATTGTAATCGTAGCAAAAGCGTCACAATTTAACTATTACTTGCAAATTATTTCACATTACATCTTAACATTTTTATAGTTGTTTAATTTTTGTAATTTATTTGACCTGCACAAAACATTTTCTTCATGATATGAGGAAATATGAGTTTGAAAGTTGTTTGATAAAGTTTGAAAACCTTTGTAGTGGTTTTTATTTTCTTTCTTAATCTATTTCAATTACACAAAACACTTTCCTCATGATATGTAGTTTGAAGGGTAAAATGGCACATGTTGTAACATGTTAAATAAAAATCAATTTTTGACCAAAACCTTTTTATTACCCGAGCAACGGCGGTAGCACAGCTAGTTAACAATAAGTCATTTATGTCAATAACAATCAATTCTCTCATTTTCCAACGTAAAGCTTTTTCGCTTTGTCTTTGTTAAAACTTTGAAAGCCACCCAATGAAATTAACTATTAACTGTCCCAGGCTAATAGTAGTTCCTTGTTTAACTCAGTTTTGATACTCCGAAGTACATGTATATACATATGGTTTACAATAATGATGGTAGATGAACTACTAGTTTTAGGCCAAATGTTACGTTTAGGGAGCGAAACATTTACGTGTTGCATTTGTGCTAAATGCAGCATGTAAGAGTTTCGTTTTGCCAACCCAATGTTTGAACGCTGATACCAACTATTTGAGCAGCACAGCAGAAAAGTTGAGGTATGAAGACATTGTGGAAGGCATTGGACAACCAGGAAATGTTCGTTCCATCGAAAGCAACAATCAGAACTCAGCTATCCAAGCAAACAATGCAAATACTTTTGTTTTACAAACATAATTTTTCTTTCTGCTTGTAATATTATTATGGTTTGTTTATGTCGCTTGTTCATGAATATATTTTTGTAGCATTTGATGACTTATTATTATACAACTTAAAAACTAGCAGATTTATAGCCTATTATTTGATAGCAGCATTGCATTAATCCCATCTTACAATTGATTGACAGTCGTAATCCCTAATATATTGCACATGAACCGCTAGTTTTGGCTGCAAACTGTAGCAAACATCAACAAGTGCAATGAAACTTTATGCAACATTGGTAACTACCGATACAAAGTTAAAATATGACTTCAAAAAGAATGAAATAAAACTTGAAAGCTCTAACAAATTGCAAAGCAAGATAGAGGTTTTAATATCATTGCAGGCTAATTGTAAGCAATGTATATCAACTGGTAAAGATGTTTCTCAGTTTTTCAAGGCATAATTTTTAGGAGATTATATTGACAAATTTGTGGTAAGCTAGAGGAGTTACTGCATCCAAAAGGTTTAATATCGCTCCACCAAAGATGAGGGCAAACTATAGGCAACATTCGCTTCAGCTGTAAAAAAGGCGAACATTTATCTTCCCAAAATCCTGACGAGCCATTGGCAAAATACAATTCCAGCCTTTATTTGAATTCCACCTCCACTATTATAGTTCTAATATAGATATTCAAATATTTACATACTGGGGGAGAATGTTTGATTTTAGTCCCCAACATTTCTCTGTGATTCCTGAGACTTCTCCACTTGTCAAGAACAACATCCTCCATAAAGTCAGTAATCTGTACTTTAGACTTCTGTCTGTTCTCAAGCACCTTCTTCTCTATTTCATCATACTGCTCCTTCAGTGAGTTTATCTACAGTTATAGTCAAATCTGATACAAAACATGAATATAAACATCACTGATGAATGTCCCTCTAGATATACAAAGTTGGAAACTCACTTTCTTCTCAGGCAGTTCACAGGTATATTGAAATAGTTTTAATCTGAATAAAAGCCATTTGCTTTTTATCCACTATTATAATAGTGATGTCATCACCATTATAATAGCGATGACATCACTATCAAAATATTGATGTAATCACTGTAGTTACACTCATAAGCATAGTTATCATAATAATCTGTGCAATAATTATAATGCATTATTTTTATGGCCACCTTGATAATACCAATTATATACATACTGGTAATTATAGCATCACAATTGAATATATAATTGTGATGCTATAATTACAGTTACCATAAATATAGAGATAAATTATCCATGTAGTTATTTTTATGGATATATACAATATTTAATTTACTGTGTAAGATCAAGTGTTAATAAAGTTCAGGGAATAAGTACAATTTTTCAAAAAGGCTTAGAGATGATTGATTGGTACGGGCGTTATAGTATCAATAGACCATACTGAATATCTGGGACATGAGTTTTAGTCTTATCAAAAACTATATTTTAGCCTAACAATTAGCGAAAAGTTAGGCAGACATTACATTTTAGGCACAGTAAAAACATTATTTGCTTTATTTTATTTCATACAGAACAAGAAGTTATGTTATTTTTAATTTGTCTAATAGACCATGTATTCTATAAAAAATGAAAATATCAATTTAATTTGCTATTGTAGGTGTGTGTTGAAGAATTGAATTGAAGATCATTGAGGAATTACCATAGCCATGGATCTTAAGCTAAGTAAAACTGACAGAAATGATTAAGATTGGTTGATACAACCCAATACTGCTACAGTTATTGTACGACCATTTGATGAAAAAATTAAGCCTAGGTTTTTTTCTTTTGAAAGGAGCAAAGATGTGATTTGTGGGAGATTATTCAAATTTCAAATGCTTCAGTTTGAGTGCAAATCAGACAACATAGAGATCAAGGTCAACATGGGCCTTATAAGGAAATCTTTCAGATGTATGATGTGAGTCAACATTACCTCAGCTAGCTTTTCTTCGCTTGAAGTAGGGGATATGTTATAGTTAGAGTTCTGTATTGAACCAGCTCTTAATTACAAATAATTCTACATCTTTCACCATTATATGATTGATGTATAACATAATAGACAAACATTATTGAGTTAAAAGTGTAAATCAAAAAGTGCAAAAAATAATTAAACACAAACCAAGATTGAGCTAATTCCCCACCTGCTCATCTCTCTTCCTCTGAATCATCTTTAGCATATTTTCAGTCTGGCTGTCATAATCAGAGACCATCTTGGATATTTGTTTAAACAGTGCTTCAAACTGCTCATCCCTAGCTGAACTCTCAGCAGATATCGTGCCTGTGAGAAGAGCTGATGCCAGGTTGTCTAATGGAAGCAAGAAATGTGTAGAACCTAAATCAAAAATATAATTTCACATATACCAATCATACATAACAAATTATAACTTCTGTGAAAATATAAAAAAATTACCCGTTTGTTTATCCACTGTTTATATTATTTACAGACAAAGTGAGAAATACACACGCTTCAGCCAAAGTGGATATATTGATACAACTTAACCATGTTACCCTGACAACAGGGCATCTTATGATATCACAACAAGTCACTTGATGTTTTGATTGAATAGATATAATACTAGAACTAATATATTGTGTTTAACAAATCTAATAACATTTGGAGAGCCACCCGTACCCACAATAACCACACATACCAGTGTCACAGGATGGTAAATCAGGAACACACTCCAGGCAGCTGAGCACATAGCAGACTTTACATCCAAGAACAAATCGTTGGTCTTTATGCTTTGGGCAGCTGCTGACTTTAGCTTTTTGTTGTTGAGTCAGGTACTCAAGTATTGTTATCTTGTGATGCTCCTCTAGCATTTCATCATGACCCTTAAATATAAAATCAGCACAATACTGTGACTTTTAACTAATATCTCATATTTTGAATTTCAGAATGGCGAGGAACACGTAATCAGTAAAATATTCATGTGACAATAACAAAGTAAGTTTAGAACCGACTCCTATCAGGTTGGTTTTACCAAAGTTTAGTGATTATGAGACACTGATAACTCTCAATCTGCCAACACTCAATGATTAATTATTTAGACAGATTAAAGTATGTCGTTTTTCTGTACCTCATACTGACTAGGTAAGTTATTTTTTTCAAAACAATAAAACAATTACAGCTTTACAACATAATTATCATTGTTTGAAAAATCAAGAAACTTAAATAGCCATGAAACCCACAATAGACCAAAATCGCATCAGTTGAAATTTTAAAGTAATAAAGATTACTGCTTAAATCATATTCAAATTATCATATCAAGATATGATAGGAAAACTCTAGTACCTCTAAATGAGCAGGGCAGAACTTCTTACAGCAGTAAGTACAATAGCTTATTGCTTTCTGTCTTGGTGAGCTCTTCTTTAGACAAACATCACAGATTGTCTTGTCTGTACCCAAGTCATAAGATTGAAGATTATCTGGTGGCATCTCAAACACCTGGCTACAAAAAATTAGTCAAAAGTGCTAAACAATTTGCTACATGGGTCATACACTGATAGGTTTTATATGCTACGAGTCATTCTATAATAGATAAGTCTCTTTTTGAATGGTACAATGCTAGGTGATAAACTCTACGAGTCATACTTCGGTAGGTGTGTTTTTAAGCTTGTTAATTGGCAGTGGATCAATCTATGAATCTACAACTGCCAAAGGTAAATTTGAGAAGTTTTATTAATAAAAATTAAGATGAAATAAATGGAAAATGCTCATGTGACTGCATCATTGTTATGATAGATATTAGAAGATATCAATATTAGAGAATCTTTATTTCTCTGCGTATCTCTTGCTTACACTCAAAGCTATTTTTACCAATAAAAGGGTCTCTGAAAGATTCGATTAACCCTTTGCGTACCAAGACCGACCTTTGTCGGTTTACGAGCAATGTCTCAGCGTACCAAAACCGACAAACCCGACATTTTTGCCGTTTTCGATAGACCTTTTTTAAAACGTTTTATTTATTTTAAAATTAACGTTAAAATTTGAAATTAAAAATTTGAGCAATTTCAGTAAATTTTTTACTACTGTTTTGACGCTATAAATAATAAATTTTATGCGAATGTGCAAAAAGAACACGTTGTAAAGATTTGATCTTTCTTTATGGAAAACTGATCAACATGGACGGACGTGATAATTGGAGCTCGGCTAAAAAAATTTGTTTAGAGGATGATATCGACTGGTTCGAAAGTGAGGAAGAGGATTTCAGGTCAGAAGAATGTGGGGAAGACGATGAGAGTGAAAAAGAAGATCGACAGAGTGAATCTGATGACGAAAGTGAGAGTGAAACGACCGACGTTGAACCAGGGAGTAATTTCGGATTTCAAAGAGGAGCTGATCTAAAACCGAAAGAACTGCATTTTGATGAGAGCTTGGCAGGTGTACAAAGTCGAATTACTGGACAGATAAGTATTTTCAATTATTTACAGCTTTTTATTACATCGGCCATCATGAATGTTATAGTTAACGAAACAAATAGATATGGCCTTCAAAAACATGGCGATGCATGGGAGTCTGTCGATGGCAAAGATATTTGGCGAGTTTTTGGTTTAGTTTTGCTCATGGGTATTGTCAAGAAGCCTACTTTGTTGTCGTATTGATCTACCAATCCGTTATTATCAACGCCAATGTTTAGTAAAATGATTTCGAGGAATAAGTTTTTAATGGTTTTGAATAGTTTGCATTTCACTGACAATTCGGAAAACCCTGATGGCAATAAGTTATTCAAGCTAGGAAATGTTTTAATCATGATATCTGACCGGTAATCTTCTGTTTTGCTGCCTGGTAAATTTATATCTATAGATGAAAGCTTGTTGGCTTGGAAAGGACGGCTCAGCTTCAGGCAGTATATTCCATCTAAAAGATCTAGATTTGGAATAAAGCTATTTGCTCTCTGCGATGCTGTCTCTGGCTATGTGCACCAGCTGTCTGTGTACATTGGTGATGAGCGAGAACAAGCCGAAGGAACTGGTAGAGGCATCACTCACAACATAGTGATGAAATTAATGAATGGTTTGCTTAATTCGGGTCGTTGTTTATATATGGATAATTATTATAATTCGCCAGAGTTAGCAGCTGAACTTATTAAAAATAACACTCATGTTTGCGGAACTCTGCGTGCAATAAGAAAAGGTGTTCCTAAAGATTTGAAAGTTTGCAATGGAAAAGCTATTAAAAAAGGTGAAACAACAAGCTTTTCTAATGGAGAAAATATGATTGGCTGTTGGAGAGATAAGAAATATATTTCTGTAATTTCAACTATGCATAAAAACTTGGAAGTCGTAGATACAGGCAAAGTAAACTATAAAGGGGATAAAGTTTGCAAACCAGTTGCTATTTTGGATTACAACCGATACATGGGAGGAGTTGACAAATCTGATCAAAATTTGCATTATTATAACGCTGCGCGTAAAACCATGAAATGGTACAAAAAACTATTTTTCCATTTATTAGATAATTGTGTGTACAATGCAGCCATAGTTTATAGAATCCGTAGCGGTTGTAAAATAACTGACTTAGAGTTTCGACAGAAATTAATTGAACAAATATTTGAATACACTGGATCTTGCCGCAAAAACACTGTTCCCCGCGCTTCAACTTCTTCCGCTCATCGATTAGTGCTAAATAGTCCAGGAAAAGGTAAACGGGCTAAATATAGAATTTGTAGGCGCTGCCCAAAGCGAGCTGATGACAACACCCGTAAGCGAGACGAAACTAGATTTAAATGCCAAGCATGTGGAGTACCTTTGTGCGAACCCTGTTTTGAGCCTTACCATGCTAGATAAATTTCCAAATTGTATTTAAAATAATTTAGTTTATGCAAATGCTTTGTTGTGTTGTTAGCTATTGTACATACACTTGCTGAAATGTCATGATATATTGTAGTTGTTGTGCATTGTTATGTTGTATTTGTTGCCCACGGCCCTCTTCAGGGCCACATCTAATCAAAAAGTTCAGTTCTCATATTGTTCTGCCATCTGGCAGAAGGATTTCTCCATCATTTGCCGTTTCTGCTCATAATAAATGTTGCTTCCTGTCTTTTGCTGCTTCACCAACTGTGTGAATACAGGCTCACCACTCAATTCTTCTTGTGCACAACCAGTTAATCTTTGCTGCAGCACACATGCATCCATGCGATCAGTTTGCAAAATTGTTACATGAATCTACAGTTTCAAGAAATACATATAAATCTGACAGTAAAAATCATAACTGAATATAAAGATATGAAGTTGCAGTCTTTGCAAGCTGTCTGGAGGCAAATATTCAGTCCGTAGGAAAGTATCTCAGCTTTCAGATGCGTATTCATTAGCAGTTTTATGTCAATTTGCACCAAAGTTATAGCACAGTTTGAGGAGCCAGGTTGGGTAACTCCACTGCTAATCGCCATGGAGTCATGAGCATTTCAAAGGTCGACACCCGCAATGCACAGGAGCTCCTAACTACAATTTTGGTGCGCTTGGACAACCATTTTTTTGCAAACTCTTGTAAATATATGACACCCTGCATATGTTTATCATAAACTGGTTTTGGCGGAGATATTGCTTCTAAAAATGTATTTGTATCGAAAGTTCATGGTAGAGGGGTGACAAATTTGTCTACTCTGACTGTTGATTAAAATGTTCACAGGTGATTCTTAGGAAATAAATGGCTGTTTGTTGAGAAATTTGTAAGCTTTCAAATGCATATCATTTATAGTTCCATGCCAATTTGCATGCGAGTTACAGCCAAGTTTCGACTACCATGTCAAGCCTCCATTATTTGCAAGTTGTTAGGGTCACACGCTGAAAATTTCGAAAGCGCTCCTGCATTGCAACGGAGCTCGTAACTCCACGTTCAATATGCTTCGACAATCAGTTTTCTTTGCAAATTGTTGTGAACATATGAATCCATGGAAGTATTATTTTTACAACATTGCCAATTACTATTATCAATTAGAAAAATACAATTGAAAATGACGAACAAAAATAAAAAATTTGTAGCTTCAGCAAATCGAGACGTTCGTTGCTAAGTATTTGTGGGCTATCTACATAGAAGAAGCATCAGCTTGTAGAGAAATCTCTACACTTTCCTATGCGTGTTGAGGTATGTAACTGCCACAATTTTGATGTAAGTTACTGCAGTTTTTATGTGGTCATGTCGAAAGCTCAAATCGAGCCAGTTACTGCCCGGGACTCTAGTGGTTTTTCCATCGTAATCTCGCGGTCGCTACCAGGTCAAAAGTATGGTCTCTGTTTTATTTAGATACCATTAGAGACAAACATACAGATTATAACCTTGAAGAGTATTAAGGTTTTCTTTAAACTGAACAATATATTTCTAACTTAAGGATTTTCCAAAATTTATGGGAGAGTTTATCAGAAAGTATGGGTGCGATTCTGTCAACTACAATTGATTTTGATGTTTGAGGTGGTATGACTGCAAGGATATTTTGATATTCAAATTGACAAAATTTGATCTCGGTAAGATGCTTGAATCAAACAAGACTGTGATTATCATGTCAATAGTTGAATAGAGTCTGAAGAAATAAAAAGCAAAACACAACTTGATCGAACTAGCCGATATCAACCAAAGCATCGATAGCAAATAGTCTCATCTTTTCAAATAGAACTTTCTTTTGAGCATTTTATCAGTGATGAGTTTTGACGATATTAATCTTGAAAAATCCTGCCAGTCAGATCAATTGAAATATCAAAAACAATTGCAAATGATAAAAAAATACTTATATTTCTGATAAATCTATCAAAGTTTTATGTAAGTTTATTTTAGGTGGTTAATTAATAAAATCCACCAAGTTGATTGTGAGACACACAGAAGCAGGCAGAACATCTTTACTTTTCAGTTTAAGAGATCAGGAGAAACTTGATATGAAATTATACCAACTTTTTACCAAACTATATAACTATCTTACTATTGGTCATTTGTTTTGGAAAACAATGTTTAAACAGCAAAGATCTTGTTGTAAACCACAAACAGTATGAATGTAGGCTGCAAGTCAAAATCACCTTTTGAGTTTAATATTGAGCATTGAGTTGGCCGGCGTATACACAAATGCAAGCATGCTACGTGATTATGATGTGGCCCTGGAGCAGGACTTTGGTTCTAGTTTGATTATCAGATGTTTGTATAGCTAGTTGGTTGGTGTTTGCCTAAAAAGATTAGAGGTAGGTCAGTGTCTGTATAAAAGGGTTGGTGAGTGTTTATAGCCAGGGTTAGTGAGTTTTTATATAAAGGGTTAGTGAGTTTTTATATAAAGGGTTAGTGAGTGTTTATATAAAGGCTCAGTGAGTGTTTATATAAAGGGTTAGTGAGTGTTTATATAAAGGCTCAGTGAGTGTTTATATAAAGGGTTATTGAATGTTTATATAAAGGGTTAGTGAGTGTTTATATAAAGGGTTAGTAAGTGTTTATATAAAGGGTTAGTGAGTGTTTATATAAAGGGTTAGTGAGTGTTTATATAAAGGGTTAGTGAGTGTTTATATAAAGGGTTAGTGAGTGTTTATATGAAGGGTTAGTGAGTGTTTATATAAAGGGTTAGTGAGTGTTTATATAAAGGGTTAGTGAGTGTTTATATGAAGGGTTTGTGAGTGTTTATATAAAGGGTTAGTGAGTGTTTATATAAAGGGTTAGTGAGTGTTTATATAAAGGGTTAGTGAGTGTTTATATAAAGGGTTAGTGAATGTTTATATGATGGGTTAGTGAGTGTTTGCATAAACAGGAATATTCTCAATTTTCGACAGCCATATAGAGTGTTGATTTTTCATGAATGGGACGCAAATGAAAGTTGGTTGTGGTTGATTTTCTGTGGATACCAGACTAAAGGGTATTACATTTATCAACTATATAGTTTACCACAAATAATAAAACACTTCCGTACAAAACTTCAGTAACTCACTTGGTAAGACAGTGATTTACTTAGTTAATATTCTTCGTCATATTAGTTAAATAAAATAATAACAACCAGCTTTACTACTTAGTTGATCACCCCAAGCAGTTCAAGTGCAAGTACTATAATTGATGAGATCATTGTCATCACAATCATCTCATTAGTGTGGCCAGTTGGACACCATAGTGTAGTGGGTTAGCTCATTAGTCTGCAGACTTGGAGGTTCAAATCTGCTGCGAAAAGGACGTTTCGTTACTAAAACTTAATCCCTTCAAATTTCACTGATAACGATCAACCGACCGCCGTCTGTTGACCGTCTGTCCACAGACGGCAGTCGACAGACTGTTGTCTGTCGACCTTCATCTGTTGTTGTTAATAAAGTTGTTAATAGTTAATAGTTGTTAATAAACTTACAGTTTACTACCTATTGTCCAGTTAACTATTAAGAAATGTGTTAGAATCCTGTACAGCATGACATAAAAAGCTTGTCTATAAGATGTTGTCTACAAACCCTGGTGTAATTTAGAACAATCATAACTGATACTGCTATAACATAATATGCTCCAGCTTACACAAAATTGGCTAAAGCCGCGTGAAATAAATGACATGGTATGGGAGTTAGAGAGCAATTTCTTGAACTTGCTAAATCCAGCAGAGGACAATTTTGTACATTACAGTATAAACACTTGGAAAGTCAGCAGTGTAAGCTGATCCATATATCAACCACCTACTAAAACACAGCTGCAGTACATGTGCAGTTTCATATTTTGAAGAATGTGCATGTGCAGTGCAAATAAATTGCTGGTTTACTTTCATGAGTGTCATAGTAATAAATCTGCAGTGGAATGCAGCCAGGTATTTGCAGTAAGAATGCAGTTACAGTAGCAGTAAGTGTCAACTGCACATTAGAAAGTTGTCAGTGATTGCAAAACTACTGTGTATGGCGCTGCAATGATGCATTGCAGTTTCGATGCATCACAACCCAGACTATGCGCACTATTATATAATGTAACTTTAACTAACATATAGGCCTAGGAAGACTCACCCACATCTACTGTTTCCACACAGCAGCAGGTGTTTGCTCTAATAATAGGTGGTCAAACAGGTCATACAGTGAATATGACTACATGGTAGCACTTTGGGGTTGACAATAGTGTCACTTTTACGGCAGCAAAATTCACACTCAACATCTGCTACAGCATCAGCCATTGTAATCTAGAAATAAAACACACCTTGTCTGAGATTCACTTCACTACATATATATATATATATAAGTATAACATCATCGCTGGCTTTTGGTTTCAATCAATCGCTCTTTAAAGACACTGTTGAACTTTGAGTGACTTTTCATGCCCTAGCAAGCAACACTGAGATGCAACAAGCAATGTTTGCATGAGTTTTACTTCGAAACGAATGCACAGCATTTTGCATCTGGTTCAGAAAGTTGAAGTCAAGAACATCTAGTTTGCTGCAATAATATCATAATTAACTAGGGTGAAATGTGTATGTAATACTATCAACTACATCATTATAACTTATGTTCAAAAACTACATAGAGATGGCTCTGTTAGATTACAACCTATGGCTGCAAATACACTGCCAGTGTAGCGATGAACTCTAATTTGTAGCATGGAAATTTATCAAGCGATTGTAAATTGTAATATCACAATTTGGAGAGGAACGTATTTCTTTGACATAGCAATGAGTTATTTAAAGTATTTGTAAATCCATTAAAACATCTGCTTGAGAGATAGTGTATCCATAAAATATTGTCCACCTGTTTGTCCACTTTTATCAATTACGTGCAACGCAAACTTCACACCACATCATTATTATGAAATCAGTTTTGTCTTGTTATGTAAGTGAAAGTGTGATATTCCTGCCAGGCCTTCCCTGCAGTTCATTCCATCAATCTAAGGTAATTAATTGCAACCATTACTGTGGTAAATGGCTATAGGAACAAGTCCTTTATCAGAGGTATAGAACGTTTTGCTGATATTAAACTCAGTGGTATAATAATTGCCAGGTCCTTTAATAACTTCCTCTTGTCAGACAGCAACTAGCAGATAAATATATAAACAGTAGATAAAATGATTAGTAGTGATATATGATGTATGGAATATGCATGAACTGAACCAGTTTTTATTTTAGATTTAGCTAGCGATGATGAACACGAATAAGATAATAAAAGTGATAATAACAGTGTGTGTATCATAATGCACAATTAGCACACTGTTATTAGGACTATCTACTCACTCGTTACTTGATACTCTGCTTATGATCGAAGCTTCAACTGTTATGGATTAATAAATTTCAGCTCACGTAGGCGACGCGGAAGTTAGCCCAAGCGTAATGTGGATTAGTTCATTGCTTTTATGCGAGTAGCGCTATCAGTCACTAGTTAGCTAGCTGCTGAGCGCGCGGGTGATCAAGCGTGAAGCATGTAAAATAGATAGGTTAATATATATTTCGCACGCTCTATGTCAAATGTGGAGTAAAAGGAAGGGTAACTTCAAAAGGAATCGCTAACCCAAAGTATTACTGGTATGAGGGTCTCGCTATCCGTCACTTAGCAAATAGTTGAACTCACAATGAATCAGGCGTGAAACACATTAAGCAGAAAATAATTGGTGTTGAATGATGGGATACATGATGCACAGACTAAATTGATGTCTGAGCTCACAGCTGTTACGGTTAGTCAAGGCAGTTATGATAAGTAGAGCATGGCAGATGATTACAGAGTACTCAATAGTATATAAGGAAACGTTAGTGCAAAGGAAGGTGGAGTCCTTCTTTGCAACAACAACGGTGAGTATTTATCTTCATGCATTATTAGGCATATGTTATCATTGCTCTATGGAGCAAAACATTTATCAATAAAATAAACACTGACAGATGTTTGTCAGTTCTACTTGCTCATCAACCCAACTTCTCATATAACTACTAAATGAAGAACCAACACGATAAGATGCTGTAAATAACAAGAGTTTACAGATTATACAAAATACAAGATTTTGTAAATACTAAGAGTTTACAGACCTGTCATACCTGTATTTTCTTTTTACTGGACACGTAATGTATGTTTTAACATAGTTAACAACTTATCTTTTACTTCTCTTTGTTTTGGTGTTTTGAGATAAAAGGTATTTATGGTTGAAGGGCGTTACAGCTTTTAATATGACAAAGAAATAAGTTTTTTGTGTAATTTTGTCTGTCCATACAATACCAGGTCCACTTTGAAAAAAAATTCACTATCTATTAAATTTTTGTAAAGGTTTAACTTCTTTTAAAGTTTTACTAAAGTTCAAAAAAAGTTGCTGCAAAAAAAAACTGTTACAAAAGTTCTGTAATATTCCATAATATTTTGTTAGGAAAGCGTGTAAATATCATATAACTTCAAAGAGATATTCAATAAATTATCAAAAGTAAGAAAAGTTTAATACTTTGTTAGTATCCAAGTATCCAGATGTGGAGAGTCTCAAACCATCTGAAAGGCAACAGGAACATAAGATGCACAACATGGTATATAGAAACAGAAAGAGTCAAGCATCTACAGATCAATGGTATTTTGGACAAACCCAGATGGAATTACAATAGCAGAGTGGTGGCTGCTACCAACCTGCGTATACAACATACTGAGAGCTAATGTCAAACAGGAATGTCCAACATACAGGAATTGCATTGCATTTTAATCTTTGTATTTTAGCCCCTGTACTCTACTTTTACTTTATGTTAATTTTAATTTTTGTGATTTATACTAATTACATTTTACTGTGTATGAGCAATGTCAGTGGCCTTCAGAACTATCAAATTCATAAAAAACATTCATTTTACTATGTCTCTACAGGATTGCCGTTAATCATGGAATTTCCCCAAGAGTTGGCTTAGAACAGACATTCTGCAAAGTAAGCTTTAATGACTCTTTAAAGCTAAATTGGATTTTTTTCCATGTGAGATTCAGAGAAATCAATTTCATAGCTATTATTTTGACTAAATATACATTGCATAGTACCAATTATATAGATAATTTTTTTTTATTTCGGTTGAATATATAAAATGGTTAATACTTTGAATATTTTTATATACACATTACATTGAGAGTATGTTATTATGTTGATACAACAACGAGTACAACCTTCTAGATTGCATTCAAAATGTGCAGTTAAAGCTCGAAAATACGCTAAACAGTAGTAATGGTAGCCTAATTATATAGAACCGCAAACAAAACGTGATTATAATTTACAAGTTTCATTTTATTAATTTATAATTTTATTTATATTTAAAATAGTTATTTCATACAATTACATGTTGTTTGTTTAAATTATAATTTATTTATTTTTTCTTGTGTGACAAAGCGTTAGCTTTGTACTATTTATTTCATATTTTATTTTGTCTCAAGTGACAATTGTAATAATACTAACAATATGGATAATAGTATTAATAGTAACAATAGTAATAACAACAATAATAGTAACAATAACAATAATAATAATAGTAACAATAGTAATAATAGAAATAATAGTAGCAATAGTAATCATAGTATTAATAGTAACAATAGTAATAATAGTAACAATAGTAACAGTAGTAATAATAGTAATAATAGTAACAATAGTAATAATAATAATAGTAACAATAGTAATAATAATAATAGTAACAATAGTAACAATAGCAATAATAGTAATAATAGTAATAATAATAATAACAATAATAATAATAGAAATAATAGTAGCAATAGTAATCATAGTATTAATAGTAACAATAGTAATAATAGTCATAATAGTAATGTTAGTAATAATAGTAATAATAGTAACAATAGTAATAATAGTAATAACAGTAATAATTGTAACAATAGTAATAAAAGTAATAATAAAAACAATAGTAATTATAGTAATAATAGTAATAGTAGTAACAGTAGTAACAATAGCAATAATAGTAACAGTAGTAATAATAGTAATAATAGTAACAATAGTAATAATAATAATAATAGTAACAATAGTAATAATAATAATAATAATAATAGTAATAATAGTCATAATAGTAACGTTAGTAATAATAGTAATAATAGTAACAATAGTAATAATAGCAATAATAGTAATAATAGTAATAATTGTAACAATAGTAATAAAAGTAATAATAAAAACAATAGTAATTATAGTAATAATAGTAATAGTATAGGATCAACTCATAGACGCTATAGACTTCATATTCATCTATAGCCTCATTTCCTCTCCAATATTAGTTCTGGCTAGTTTTGGCGCTTACAAATGGCCGGTTTATATACTCGGACTGTTTAAATTTTTATATGATATTTGTCATTTGAAAAAAATTTGTTTTGACAAAAAATTTGCTGTTTTTGCATTTCTGCCAGATTCTTTGCTACATGCTCATATAAGTAGACACGTGATGGTTAATTTCATAAAACTACCATGAAGCCGCTTCACTCTATTATCAATAGTGTTACTCAATGTCGATAGTTTGCAGGAATAATAGGAAACTGACTGTAGTTTACTATGAATATTGATATTATATAGAGAAATACAGGTCTATGACTATTAAATATACTCTGATGTTAGCGGCTTACCTCCTTGATCTCTTGTTTGTCAAATGTATAACCAATAGGTGGATGGATAAACATTATTGTCAGAGATCATGCTAACCATCGCAGCATCGAGAGTGTACCATCTTGAAGTCTTAGAGCCTAACCACAAAATACAAGTCTCTGTGGGGGTGAGAGCCACTCGTAAATTGTAAGCGAGTCTTTTCAATGACAATAGAAAAAATTGAAGCAATCTTTCTTAGAGTTGGCATGCATTGATGTCTTCTCAATAATGCCAGTTGTTCTCTAATTATAACCCAAAAACGGCATTCCAACGTTGAGAAACAAAAAACTAGATGAAATAAAAATGGCATGGCTTGATGTTGCGTTTATAACGAGGTAAATAATCATGTTTTCATCAGGACTTATATAATGAATTTATGGAGCATTGCGTGACGTCTCAGCCCATCATCATGTGAGATACGGGGAGTTAGAGATGAGTGAAAAAGCCTAGCATAACTACAAACATTAAAAACAGTGGAAAACATAGCCCTACCATCAACAGCGAGTCAGAAATACTCCATAGTTTAAAAAGAACAAAATTTGACCTAAATTTTCCTTTGGATTAATTTTCGAAATTATAAACCTACTTTCTATTGCTCATGAAATGCCAGGTTGTTGAAAACAAACATTTTTTAATAAGAATAAATAATATCCGAACAACCGATTCCATTGCGTATTAGCAAATGATGTCCTTTTCAGTCGATCATTCGCAAACATGCAAATGCATTGCGTATCAAGAAATGTCTTTTTCAGCAAATCATTTGCAAACAAGCGGATCCATGCTGACAAAAATGCATTAACAAAAAGCAAATATATTAGGTTTTGCTAAATACGTTAAAGTTTTTGAGCAGTTGTTTCACATTAGCCAACAGGAAATCAGTTGATATTCAGGGTAGCTCTTCAACTGCAGTTCTCTCAGCAGTGAAGTCTGGCCATATGTGGCTGTGTGAAAGATTATATTTATTTCTGTCAGCCGGTAACTTGTCTTTTGGAATACTGTGACACGTCAGGAAGGTGCTTGTTTGTATTCTCCCAAGCATACTCATCTCCTTAAAAACTGCCTTATCGTTTTGTCATTCTTATAATATGCAATAAATAATTAAAATGAATATATGTTTTTTGAGAACTGCTCACGTTGAAAAGGGAACAAGTTGTATGGACTAATATAACGAATGTACTTATCCGATCTTTTGTAATAGAAGTTCTGATTGCCTGCCAAATTACATTTAGACTCAAAAAATAGCATACTGTTTCATAATATGTATTTAAACACCTACAGTACTGTACATGCTGCTAACATGAAGAGTGCTGCTGTTGGTCACACTTATGACAGGGCATCAAAAACACCAGTACCTCGATTTGTAGCACTGTGCGAGTCAGTATAAATAGACCTTTGTTAGACTAGAACCAACCAAAGTGTTAAGATCTTTGTAAGGTGAAAGTCATCGCTCAGTTTCCTTTCAGGTCTTTGGTGCTGTGCTTGCTAGCATTGGTGTGTCCTGGCTGCAGCTGTCTACCCCTTCAGCTTCACTATGCATTTGATTGGAGTGTGTAGCCTGGCCTAATGGCCGCTATTTTAATACTCAACATTTAATCCATTTTCTTGACAGCTGAGGCTATGTTGACTTACTGAAATAGATTGTTTTAAGCCTGGTTCTCATATACGTCGCAAAGCACCGGCAACAGCACCGCAGGCTATTAGCAATGAAATGGAAACCTACACGCCGAGGACCGCCGGTAGTTGTCGGCGGCAACGCAACAGTTTAGCACTGTTCAATTTTTGCAAAAGGCTGGAGGCAAAACCTTTCCAAAATGCACTGTATGGGTGAAGGTCACCATTATAGAAACGGCATGACGAGCGAACATTTCATTTGATTACGCGATTATGTTTAGCGATGCAGCTTATATGTTAACATATGCCGCCGAGCCTAGAGTTTTGCTGCGCAAGTTACCGCCGGAGTCTCGCAATCGATAAACCAGGAACCAGGCTTAAGTTAGTGTTTAATACTGCTAATGGATTGGTAGGAGGTGGTTAGGCATGTCAAGAAGACGTGAAACTGGTTGAACAAGAAGTAGCTGGACATGAACAAGATGGCTAGTCAAAGAGACAGTGGCTGGACAAGCGGAGGGTGACTAGCCATCCAGAAAGTAACAAGACACACAGAGACATGGGGCGTGTGAGTGCTTCTCAATATCTGATAGGTTTATGTAATTTTCAACCTAGTTTAAAAGGAAAGTTTCACCTATTGAGTTCATGAAGTTTATTAAACATTAAAAATAATTGAACTTTTTCGTTACTGATTTGCAGTTTGTTTTAAATTTATTAAAATAAAGGTTATTTTAATAGTTTAGACTTTATAATTTACATTGTGGTAGGCTCATTAAATTATATTCCAGACATTTCGAAAGGAGTTGTTTTTTCTTATAGGTTCAAGTCTGTGAAGTACTACAAACAGTTATGTAGTGTTTGTCTAAAATAAAAAGCGACAGATGATTTTTACT
Organism: Watersipora subatra; assembly: GCF_963576615.1. NCBI lineage: Eukaryota > Metazoa > Bryozoa > Gymnolaemata > Cheilostomatida > Watersiporidae > Watersipora > Watersipora subatra. The sequence goes on along the minus strand of NC_088715.1, from coordinate 8,670,972 downwards.
ACAATATTTGTATGTCTTCTTGGAGTTGTCTAATCAATGTTACCAAATATCTGCAGTAGACACATAAAAGCTAGTTATGCTTTTAATTTTCTCTTGCTGAAGAAGTTGCTGAATAGCAAAGAATTTGCTAGTTAGCAAAGAATTTGCTAGTTAGCAACTTCTTCGTTAACTAGCAAATAATTGGCTAATTAGCAAAGAATTCGCTAGTTTGCAGAGAATTTGCTAGTTAGCAAAGAATTTGCTAGTTAGCAAAGAATTTGCTAGTTAGCAAAGAATTTGCTAGTTAGCAAAGTTGGAGCGATGTTGTTGGGGACACTTATGACACATGTCAACCAAAACACCAGTACCTTAATTTTTAGCACTGTGTGCGTAATAGATTTACCTTTGTTGAGGCAGACCCGGTTAAGACTTGAGCCTTTGGCTGGGTTAAAGCCCTGCAAAAACAGCTAAAAATCCTGTAATTTATTTCTGAAAATTTAATAAAATCTTTATTCTATGAACATGCATAGATCAAACTGAAATTTATTTTTATCAAAAAATTTTTTGGATGTAAACATTCATTTACATACACTGTACTACTACAAAAAACTACAAATATGTACAATTGTGCCTCTATGAAATGCTTAGCAGCATTCTTTTCGGTAGACTCCAACACTGCAGCGTAACCGTGCTAGCAACCATAACGATAAATTTTCTCTGTATATTCCAAAGTTTTAAAAGTTTATATCCTTTCCATCATCTGAATTATTTGTTGTACTGATCAGAAAAAAGATCACAAACCATCGCAAGATCAAATAATTTTATTATTTTATTGCTTTGAACGTCGAGCCGTATGTTGACTGGTTTTTTCAACTTCCATTTTGGCAACGAATTTGTGATTTTTATGGCTTTTAGCACGAGGCAACGTCTCTCAGATAATCGTTTCATCTTGTAATTCATCGTTAATATCCTGTTGATGACATTTTAAAATTTTATTAGCGTTCATATATTTTGTTTAATTAATGTTACTGGCGACAGCTTTATAAATGTCTACCGAAAACCATATAAAAGTTGTTTCCCCTTGCAACAGTTAAATGACATTTTGGTCGTTTCCCCAGTTAAAGGCTTAATTGGCCTTCAATAAAAATGGCCAATTTAGCAAAAAAGGCCAATACATATTTTGTATTTGATTATTTGGTGCGATGCTGTCCTTACTAGCATTGGTGTGTCCTGACTGCAGCTATCTACCACTTAAGGTTTGTTATGCATTTGATTGGAGTGTGTAGCCTGGTCTAATGGTTGCTAATTAGATACTCAACATTTAATCCTTTGTCTCATTGGCTAAGGCTATGTTTACCTATTGATATAGGTTGTCCAAGTTAGTTTTTAGTACTGCAAATGAATTGTTAAAAAGAAGTGAAACTGGTTAAACAAGTTGCTGAACATGAACAAGATGGCTAGCCAAGAAGACAGTGGCTGGACAAGCGTAGGGTGGCTAACCATCCAGAAAGTAACAAGACACACAGATACATGGAACGTGCATGGAACAATATCTAATAGATTCATGCAATTTTCAACCTATTTTGCAGGGAAATCATCAATCATTCAATATATAAAAATTGATTAGAACTCTCAAATTTTTGAACTTTCTTATGCCCCTGTTTTTAAGTTTTAGTCTCATTGTGACATGCAAATATTCGTAGATGTATAGTTTAAGGGATGCTCTATGGTTTACTCATGTGCAACGCTACAGTTATACCTCGTCATATGAGTCTCCCTACATACGAGAATATTGAGGCATGACAAAGATTTCTAACAAACATTTGATAATAGATATGATGCAAATGTGAAATACGAGCAGACGAGACGGTTCTCTACGTGGCTTCTAGTTGGCCACTTATCAAAGGAGAAGCCACTTGCAAAATTAGCATCGTTCGGTTTTCTTGCTGAGCCAGTTTGAAAAGTTATAGAAAGGCTAAAATTGAAGACGAAAGGAAATCAAAAGCAACGCAAAAAGAGGCAAGGCCACGGGTATGTCGTATGTGTGCTGAAAGCCGGCACTTTTTACAACTCGCATAGTATTATTATAGATGGTTTTGTTCAGTGGGTAGGAACGGACTAATTTCAGTATATGAATTCACAGTAACGATAATTTTAAAATAATAATAGTTTCAATAATATAATTAAAATTTATATATTTTACATAGTACGAATTGATTTGAGATAAAAGAGAATTGGCATACGAGGTCAGTATCAGAACACAGGATGCTAGCGTGTTGAGGTCTGACTGTACTGTGTTCACTCAGAAGTTTTCATGGTGTCAATTTATTTATTTTTATTTTAATTTATTTCATAATTTATGAAATACAATAATGCTAAAACACAAAAGAGCAAGTATAACGCTAATAGCAAAACAAACAAATGTTATGTAATGTTATGGAATGTTATGAAATGCGAGCAAACCAAGGGAGGACAAGTCCAATTTTGTTCTCAAAGTGAATTGAGAGATATCATAAATTGTCAGATCAGAAAATTATTAAAATTAGTCCTGCCGCTAGACTAAAGTTTTTTGATCACATTTAGCTGACCCCCTTTTATATTCGCATCGAGTTAATCTACACCCCTGATAGACTTGGTGCTACTTAACTTGTTTCTAGTTATAACTGTTTATAATATAGTCCTTTAGTATATTAAAGAAAAATTATAAATAAAATTATTATTTCACTGTTACTGTGATTATTCTGCAAAGTTTGCTCTGTGGCTTTTTATTTAATCTTTTGTCTGCTGGCTTTCGTAGCCTGCCAAATTAGTTGCACAAGAGTGCTCTCAAAAAGTTTAATTTTACTTGCGCTAAAATATGCAAGTAAGCCATGCTTCTTTAATTGCTTACTATGTAACTTTTCCCTTAGGCGTTAGAAAAGTTGTAGTAGCTTAGATTACTGGTAAAACTCGAAGGAAACTCGTCTTATGCACGGGTAGTTACTCCTTCTTTTTCAGCGACTCAAATATCAATTTCTATTCAAGATGGAACACTTATTTCAGCTCAGTTCACCCATATGTTTCTTTCTTATCACCATCCATTGCTTGAGATTATTGCTTGCCTCGAATGTTTTTGCAACCAACCACCCTGTGTTGTCAAAGCAATCTATTGAAATTTTAAAATAAATAATTTTATGGGTAAACTTCTAGAACCTACATTTTCTGAGTTTGGTTTTTTATAACTTTAGATTTAGGATTTATTATGAAGAGTTTTGTGACGTTTGTCTGAAACAAAGTGAGAAATGATTTTTTTACAAAAATATTAAAAATATGTCTTCTCGGAGTTGTGTCTCCATTTAACAAATGATAGTTACAAAAACCTGTATCAATGTCTGCAGCATCAGACACGTTATATATGTTTAAATGTTGTCAAGCTTTTTGCAACTTTTGAGGGTTTTTGAATAAAGGTTTAAGAATTAATCTTTCATTAAAGAATGGTTTATGCATGTAATTTATACACATTGACCTGTTTTTGCGGTACATGTATTTATTTGTAGGTAACTAAGTGAATGCCTGGCATTGCACGGGTAATAGAACAATTACCTAACAAATTTTAGTAACTTACCTAGAAAACTAGATCTTTACTAAAATCTTCACTAAAACAATACCTGCATTCTGGGCCGCCTTAACAAACATTACGTGTAATGGTTAACATAGCTAGTTATTAACTCCAAGCAAGCTCTTTAAGCGTGAGTATCTTAACCAATGTTATGACTATGGGCCCAATGACTCCATTGTTTTCCGTGTTGCTTAATGATTAAGTTTGCCATCTGGAGGTCCCGAGATGAAATATAGCGCCATGTGAATTTTTACTTGCTAGATTTTACCTGCTAGACTTGGAGACTGGGTTTACCAAAAAGACTAGCATTTTATATACATAGATAAGTAAAACTCTTTCTGATTAGTCTGATGCCAGCATACAACTCTCAGCAAAATATATTTTATTATCATTTTGTTTATTACTAATATATGTTATGTTGACATCGTTGCTCGATATAAAACAGCTGGGTACTACTTAAAAAAACATGTTAAATAAAGTTATTTTTAAGAGCAAGGCGGAAACCAAAAGGTGTTTAGGAGCAAGGGCAGTAACTCTAAATTTGTTTACAACATAAAAAAACTTGATGAATAAATTTAGAAAAAAATAAACAAATAAAATAAAATCATTTTGCAAAATTGGTAATAATGGTTATTTTGTAATTTTACTCGAGGACATGAAGATTTTGTCGTAGGAAATCAGTGTAGCCAACTCTATCAGGAATGATATTTTGAGAATAAATACCTTATTATACTGAATCTTTACTTTAATCAAAACTGTGGTTAGATAGTTGAAAAATTGTTTGTGATTTGTGATTGTTTTGATGTTTGAGATGATCTGGTTGCCAGTATAGTTTAGATTAAAATCAAAAAAATTAGATAGTGAATATTATGCTCAGATCAAACGAAACTACGGTTATGACATTTACAGTTGCATAGAAACCGGCGGAATGGAAACACGTAGTTACAACTTAAACTCATGGGATGTGTGAGTCTTTCACAATATCTGATAGGTTTATGTAATTTTCAACCTAGTTTACAAGGAAAGTTTTACTTATTGAATACATAATTTTTATTGAATATTAAAAACAATTAAACTTTTTCGCTAGTTCTTCGAAGTTTCTTTTAAATTTATTAAAATAAAGATTATTTTAATTGTTTTGGTTTTATAATTTACATTGTGGCAGGCTCATTAAATAATTTTTTCAGATATTTGCAACAACTTCCAAAATGATGTTTGGTATTTTATTAAATTCCTGAGACAAATAATTTTTGAGGAACTTTTAAGGAGTTGTCTTTCCTCATGACTTCTAGTCAGTGAAGTATGACAAGCAGTTTTGTATTGTTGGTCTAAAATGAAAAGCAAAAGATGATTTGTGCTACAATTGTATGTCTTTTTGGAATTGTCTAATCAATGTTGTTATCAAACAATATTCACAAAAGCATAATTATGTTAATGTCTGCAGTAGACACATAAAAGCGAGTCATGGTTTAAATTTTTCAAAATTCTTTGGTGTTAGAAGGCGACATTGATTGACGTTATGGACAGGTTTTTAATGCGGGGTTATGTAGAAATTTAACTAAAATACGCCTGCAGTTTCTAATTACAACATGTATACTTTAAGCAAATTTTAGGTCCGAAACTTTTTAAAGCTTTTTTAGCAACTTTTAAATTTTTTCATATTACCATTGTTTTTCGTGAAATATTGGTTTTCCCAATGTGTCTGTGAAACAATAATTTTATATCTATCACAACAATTTAAACTTGTTGGTTTGTCATCATGTACAGTCAAGAGTGAATCTACAGTATTCTCAGGCTTTAATCGAAACATTGTAATTAAGAAGCAAGGAGTTGTCTACTCAACATAAATTGTTACTCAAGAGTTTTATTCCATTTCTTTGTTAACTCTTCAGAAGTATTATGCCAGCACTTTTGGTTCTGATCGTCGTAATTAGGCCTAATATTTTAAATTATCGAGCTTCCACACACAGACAGAGAAGGACTATTCAAAAACAATGTAGAAAGAGTTTAGCCATAAAATGGATGGTAAAGCAAGTGAGGTAATTTCAACTAACTGTTACTTACTCATTTTCTCACCAACTAAACCTCGTCACTTAGTGCCGACTAAACCTTTGCACTCCCGGATTAGGCCCCACCCGTCCTTGGTAAATTCTCGAACCAAGATTAAGAGCATCTCGCGAGACTACGAGATTTTTAAATGGCCCCGATCAGCCACCATACAGATCAGTTGCCAGCAACAAGCACACAGGTAGATGCTGAAATGCTGCAGGGTATGCTGTCTATTTCTTTGAGTACGATGGGTGACACCGCACAAGCCATAAATACCTAGCTCATGTATTGCCTTGATCACCTTCCTGCAAATGGACACCCCAAACATATAAATCAGTCTGGAATATTTCCTTCTCGGTTGACTCGGTAGGCAAATTTGATACCTTTACTCCGTCTCTGTTAATACCAGGATCAACTTATTCCCTCTCGGCATTGTTGGCATTGGTCTCACCAGGTGTACAAACCACCCTCTTCCAGGTGTGTTCTGCTTGCTGCCGGGCCTGCTTGCTTAGAGTGGCTTAGTGGTAGCATCCCTAACTGTCAACCACTGAGTTGGTGGTTCAAGTCTTGTTTAAAGCGAATCTGACCTATAAGGCTCTCAACAAGCCTTCAACCCCAATTGCTGCGTCTTTTGGTTCTACACCATAACTTGGAGGCCACGTGCACCCCATTGACAACGTGAGCGTGTTAAAGATTGAATTCCTACACATTTGTTCGTGAACTCATAAAATATATCAGCGTTTATTCTTTATTAGGTGCTGAGTTGTCTTCTCTAGCATTTTTGTAAAGTTTTGTCTTTTTGCATTACTCAGTCAATTTTGAGTATTTCTCAAGTTGGATAAATTCCATAATTTGATAAATTTGTAGTTTTTTTTATTCTAATACTAACTTTAGTCAAAAATAAAAATTCCATTTTGTTAGGCTATTTAAATAAAGTAAATAGCTTCCTCAGGCAGCAAATTTTACACAGGCAGCACATTTAGATATTTTGAAATAGTGGTCAAATCATGAAAAACTTTTGGTTATAATGTGCAAAAAGTTCTAAAATAATATAAAAGCATTGCCCTAGTCAGCTATGAATGTCTTTCAACTCTAATACTAGCCTTGAGCTGAAGTCTAGCCCCAAATAACAACAATTGCTTCAGTAAGAATTTAATTATTGTCGCTAAATACCAGTTAGTGCATAAATACACTTTGTAAGTAAAACCTATTTACATTTCCTTATCTGATTCAGAGTTAGCGAGCAGCAGAAATTAGTAAAATATATAAAACATGAAACCAAATTATGCGCTATCCAGTTGCATTTGAAAACTAAATTATTCATATCGGAAAGGGATGTCCTTTTCACCGGTCCACGGCTCTAATTACTCATCGGAAACTTCATTGTCAGCAACCGTGAAGTTGTTTTTCTAGTCTCCTATTCTATCTGCAAAACTTACTTTATTTATATCAACAAATTCATACACAATATCAATAAATACAAGATGTTTTTTGACAACCTGCTGGAATTCCAGAATAATTGAACATTTAGTTATTACACCTGCTGATCACTCGCAGCACACCAGACTCCAAAGGTAACAGTAATTATAAATATGATAAGTGAATTGTTGGGGCAGGTGAGAGTATGACATGTGGATATGCCAAATGTCGCTGGTTTGAACAAAGGAATCTGCTGCACAGCCTAAAAATGTGACTTCAAAGGACGGCCACGGCACTTATTATAGTAAAGACTAATACGCTGGCAGTCCAGTGTGCCATAACAGATAGCGAGGTGTGTCGATAAAGCTCAAAGAACAAACGTGTCATAAATATTCCAAAATTCATAAGTGAATGGAAGGGTGTGTAAACTAATCATTGGAAGTTGAAATCCTGCGCCGTGCAATCTTTTTTGCACTCTCTTTCTGTTGCTTGAGACAGACGAATGGAAACACAACTTGTTATAGCGAAAACCAGCTAAAATATATCATATGGTGATGCTAAACTTTATAACATCTGAACTGGTTAATCCAAGTAACAAAACTGCTACTTAAAGCTTAACTTGCACCAACTTGATTAGATTTTACGAGAAAGTATCAGTAGTTCTCTACCCTTTGTGCTTGTTTTTGGGTATTTTAACCATGATTAAGTTTGATTGATTGCAATTTTACAACATTCTGACTGTCAGATCACCTCAAACATAAAAACAATCGCAATTAATAGAAGTACACCAATATTTTTTTCGGACAAAATTTACTGAAATTGTGTTCATCGCTAAGACATTCAGCACCAGAAACAGATATAGGCTAACACATAGATGCGTTTATGAATAATGCCTATCTTTTCTTTTGCTATCATGCAGCTATAAAGAACCCACCCAATGCCATGCCGCTTCTTGTCAGAAAAGCCCTACTTGAGCTGAGAACCTTCACTATAATACTACCCGTGTCTATCCAAAGCTACTGTTGCAAGATAGAAAAATGTTGGCACAGCGGAGGGTTCGATCCTGCAACATTCCGCTTTGCCAGCACGCTACTTGTGGTTAACGAAACTTGAATGTAAGTTCATGTTTGATTAAACAAGTAATTATGATGCACTTACTGAGGACAGTTTCCTGGATTTGGTACGTCTTTGGCAAAGCGTCTTATCTGTAATGGGTGCTGAGTACTCTTAGAGAGGAGTAGAGTTTGTCGTCATCGAGTTTGTGCACAGGAAACAAGTCCATCATGCAGAGAGCTTTCAAATTCTTTATGTATTCAGAGGTACCTCGAAGTAACATGATTGTCTCCCATGTAAAGTTGGTTCCTAAAGTATTTGTTTAATTCGTATGTTTTGAGACGTTTATAAACATAAGCACTTGATACTGAAGTAGTTAGTATTTAGGTTTTTGATGACTTTTAGATTTGTTTTTATTCATAAAGAACGTTAATTTATTTGTGAGAATACAGCAACCCTTCAGAACTCCACTCTGTAATAAGTCAGCAGGATGGAACCAGCCTCAAAAACCAAAACGTTTAGCAACCTGGCAGAAAGCATGGACCATATTGGGTGATGTTTGATTAAAACCAGCAAAAAAGTGTAGAAACGCATAAGGTTCTCACAGGCTAATACACACGCATGCGCACACCCACGCATGCGCACACCCACGCATGCGCACACCCACGCATGCGCACACACACGCATGCGCACACACACGCATGCGCACACACACGCATGCGCACACCCACACACACAAATGCACGAACACACCAAGCACAGACACGCTCGCGAGTCCAAGTCTAGATTTGAGTATTTCTAAAGTTGGGGATGATCCATAATTTGATGAATTTGCTGTCTTTTATTCTCACACGAACTTTAAACTTTGAAGTAAAAGTAAATAAGTCATTAGATTAGTTTATTTGAATAAAGTAATTAGGTTACACGGACAGCACATTTCACAAAGGCAGCACATCGAGATAAATAACAATACTGGTCAAATCTAGTAAAACTCTTGGTTATAATGTGCAAAATATATAAAAACAGTTCCCTAGTAGCTATCAATGTCTTCCACATCTAATACTAGCCTTGAGCAAGTCTAGATAAGATTAACAACAATTGCTTTTGTGAAGCCTGGTTTCCATAAATGCCACAAGCACCGGTGACAGCACCGCAGGTTATCAGCAGTGAAATGTGAACCAATGCGCCGGTAGTCAACGCAAGAGTTTAGTGCAGTTCAAATTTTGCGAAAAGCTGCAAGCAAATCCTTCTCGAAATGCACTGTACAGGCGCAGGTCAGCATTATTTACATGTGAGTATTAGCCATGTAGCTTTATGTGAACAGAAGCCGCCGAGCTTACTGTCGCAAGTGTTTCGCTGCGCAGGATTACAGCTAAGGATTTTCAATTGGTACGGGAACCAGGTTTGAGAATTAATTGCAGTCATGAAATACAGTTAGTGCATAAAGTCTTACAAGTAAAACCTATTTACATTTTCTTGTCTGATTCAGAGTTAGCGAGCAGCAGAAGTAGAAAAATAGAAAAATATATTAAACATGAAACCAAATTATGGGCTATCCAGTTGCAATAGAAATTGAATTTATTCATATCGGAGAGGAATGTCCTTTCCACTGGTCCACGTCTCTAAGTACACATCGAAGAGCTCATTGTCAGCAACCGTAGAGTTGTTCTTCCAGTCTCCAATTTTACCTGCAAAAATTACTTCACTTATATAAGCAAATTCTTACACAATATCAGTTGATACGATATAACAAGTAATCTTTAGTTGAGAAAAAGCTACCGCAATGGAAGCTAACTTCTCGAGGAAAGGGAACTGTCTAAACCACATGTGTCAAACTGTGAGCCACATCCGGCCCACCTTGTTCTCATATCTAGCCTGCAAGATTATTTTACATTATTGATGTTCATGGTCCATGGATATGAAGCGCTGATAACAATACTGCAAAGAACTACAGATCCCACAATGTACCGCTTCAGCTGCCTAGCCACATACTTCTCGCGTCAATTAAACCTAAAGTTTGTTTCAGATGATATTCCCGTCTGTTTTTATCCATATTTGCGTTTCAAAAACATGTTGTTTTAGTGTGTTAAATAAACGTTTATCCTGTTCAGCTCGCGACCTAGATTGTGTTTTGAATTTTGGCCTCTTGTACAATTGTGTTTGACATCCCTCGTCTAAACTATTTACTAAACTTAAAGGAACCCTTCTGACTCCTACTATAGGCTATATCATCCTATCTCAGTCTGTATACAAGTGAAACCCAAACAAGTTACCTGAGGCATTTTTGTATCAGATTCCAAACACTGCCTGAAAAATCTTGTCTCGTTTTTTTTTGTACCGGACCACCTTATGCAGATGCTTTTGCTGTGATTTGTTAAGGCACATAAATTACATAACCTTTTTATTATATGTTTCAATACGTCATAGCCTTGGCTTTCGAATAAGCTATTGTTTGCTATGGTGAGACAGACATTGATTGGTGTTTATAGCATTTCCCCAAAGCTCTACCGCAAAAAAAGTTTACTGGCATAGTCTCGAAAATTGTGACGTCACAATTTTCATATTCGTTGTTGTGTGCTCTTACCGCTTGTTTATCAACTACGAAAGTGACGATAATGACGCTAGTGGCAGGCGAAGGTAGGACAACTCCAGAGAACGAATGAAAATGACAAAGGAATCAGTGTCATTAGTTCTCTGTGTACATATTATTTCTATGATAAGTACCTCAGACTCCAAGAACCATACTATATTTTTCCGATGATATTATGCGCCAGCTCTTTATTTTTAATGCTATGTTAAGGGTGACGGCTGAGACTAATTAATTTCAAGCATTGCATGATCTCGCGAAAGTGCGATTGACATTTAGTCCTAGAGCTATGCAACCACAGGTCATAATTTAATCGATGTGATTTCTTTACTTTTATCAACGACAGTACATTTATTGAAGCATAATTAATTAACCCAGAACATGTGTTTGTATTGGTCGGACGTTAGCACGATCCGATCGCGGGCATTGTTGATTATCTAGAATCTTAGTTTATTATTAGCGCTCTCCAGGTTTAACAGCACCGATTGTCACAGAAAAACGCAGCCTCAATGGCAGCGAAAGGGATCGACAACCTAAGCCTAAATGAGAATTATGACGCCACACTTTGAGTACCTGAACCAAATGTCTTTTTTGCAGGACATACTTTTGACACCCCGTTTTTCATAGGTCTATTATTTTTTGTGTTTTGAATATAAGCTCATTCGAAAGCCAAGACTCTGATGTATTGAAATATATAATAAAAAAATTATGTAAATTATGTGCTTTAAAATTGTGACTGTGTTTCATTTTATGCAGTGTAATATAGTATTAAAGATTTAACCCATGCTGTACGTTTTTATTTGACAAAATGTGAGTGAAGCATATTCTGTCATAAGTTGGGATTCCAGATGGTAGGATCTGCTTTGATTTGGGTCACAAGTGCCCTAAGAAGAATTTTCCTAAGGCCTATTTAAGAATAATTCTGTAAAGGCAAGTTTTTAGTATTTTCTCATTTACCGCAAGAGCAATTATAAACATCCTGAAGCAGGGTTTGAACCACACCTGCAACTCTACTGCCCAGAGTGTTAACCACTACACTACCACATCTACAGTTTCTTTCACGCAATTCCCAGATTAGCTACCGCTATGAATAGTGTATTTATAAAACATTTAAGAAATCTATCCGTGAAATTTTCATTTGTTATCCAGTTTTTAATATGAAACAATTTAGCTAGACTTAAAAAGGTTGCTTTCAGAGTTGGTACCAATTACAATAACTTAATTTTTTATATTAGGAAAGCTAAAATTGTTGTTTAAATATTCTGTTTTCCAATAATGGGTTGGGGTTCAGAAACCAAAGTGTATCAAGCTGTTTGTGGAGTTGTCTTACCTTGCCTAAACATACATGCCAATGTACTCTTCACGGTTTTTTTCATCTGTACAAAGCTACAAAACAGTAGTAATGTATAAGTACAACTATTAGTACAATGTTTAGTGCAATGTACATGTAATCCAAAAAATACCAACGTGTCAATGCAGAGCTTCCCTACGGTAGAACCTTTTTTGCGGCAAAGCAACAAATCATGTGATAGTAAAAACACAACCTTGGAGCATATTTTGGCTGCGGCATTTCTTGTAAAATTTATATAGTATAAAGCTGAAAGTAGGTTTTCTAAATGACCGCATTCAAAGTTTTCTCTATAAATATAACTTGAAAAACTTCGTGTTTATAACTCTGTAGGTGGCGGTTAACATTAAACAGGAACACTAAACTAGGATGTCTGATTGCAATTAATCGCAATGCTGATACTTTCTATGTTTACTGACGATACCGTAGCCTAGTATTATCGATTTAGATCGATCAGCAGTGAGTCTCTCTACAATGTTTAATAGTACTCTCATATCAATTACCTTCAAACCAATTTAGCAAAGTGAAATATGGTCAAATGTCTTCAGACTTTATTGTCTCCATGATTTTGGGTGGAAGCAACTCCAAATCCATTCAAAACATAGAAACACAGTGTAGAAGTAGTGGCTTTATGGTTTATGTACCACACAGGAATAAAACATAACAAATAGCGGAGACATCTATAGTTTCCTACTAATTCTATGTTTGTTACCTACTTTATTGCAAAATTTTCTTAAAGAACAGCACTTATGGAGTTGTCTTGTCCTCTTTCATAGAGGTTGCATTGCTTTCTAACAGCACCAGCACAAAATTGGGATTAATCAGTTAAAGGTGAATACAACGAGACACTTTTTAGCAAATAAAACTTACCAAAATGAGGTCTTCATAATCGATGAGGTGAATGTATGGCATGCAACTACAGACGTCTATAGATGCAACTTCTACCTTCCACATGTACTTGGCAAACTCAAAGAATTTCCCAATTGGCATGGCGTCAGCGTAAAAAAATGTTTGAATATATTTGCACCGCATCAATCTTCCAAGTTTCCAACTTGTTGTCCAATGAAGTCACGCTACAAGCCAAACAAATCATTATATATAGACCTGCTGTGATGATAAGGCAATGAGAATAAGACTGTATACAAATATTCCATAAATTGTTTGGGTAGTTGATGGAGTGCTGGCTACTAGGCCATATGTCACGAGTTTATGTTTTGTGGGAGGAATATTGTACATCTAACGGTGGCTTCTGACAGGACATGCATACTCTTATTACAGTGAAGGCTTGTACAGTGGCAGACTCCAGTATCATATAACATCATAGATTGAGCCAATTATATGCAGAGAATAGCTACAGGTATATGCTCAATGTTTACTATAATAAGAGCTGTCTGAAGCTGCAGTTTGATGTAAGTAGGATTACATTGCACAGGATTTGAACTCTCAGCCATCAGCTTTGTAGTTAGACATACTAACCACTTCACCAATTTCTCCAACTTCTATCCAAAGCTACTGGCTAGAAGTTGAAGTCTGCCGTTGAAGGAGGTTAGAAAAAACGTAGCATTGTGCTGGATTAAAACATGTAATTTTCAGCATGGAAGACTGACACTAACAGCTGAGCGAATCGACAACCCGCTGGCATTCCATAATAGTTGTACATTTAATTATTACACCTGTTGATAACTTGTGGCACACCAGACTCCAAGTGGATTTAGTAATTATAAATATGGTAAGTGAATGATTACGGCAGACAAGAGTATGACAGGTAGATATGCCAAATGTCGCTGGTTTGATTCCTAAACAAAGCAATCTGCTGCGCAGCCTCAAAACATGATTTCAAAAGACGGCCATGACTCTTACTATAGTAAAGACTAATACCCTGGCAGTCCAGTGTGCCATAACAGATGGTCAAGTGTGTAGATAAAGCTCAACGAATATGCGAGTCATAAGTATTCCAAAATTCTGCAAGGTGAGTGTTTAGCCGAGGTAATTGTGTAAACTAATCGTTGGAAGTTGAAATCCTGCGTAGTGCAATCTTTTTTGCACTCTCTTTCTGTTGCTTGAGACAGACGAATGGAAACACCACTTGTTATAGCTAAAACCAACTAAAATATATCATATGGTGATGCTAAACTTTATAACATCTGAGCTGGTTAATCCAAGTAACAAGACTAGTACTTAGAGCTGAACTTGCACCAACTTGATTAGATTTTATCTGAAAGTATCGGTAGTTGTCTACCCTTTGCGATTGTTTTTGGGCATTTTTACCATGATCAAGTTTGGTTGACTGTAATTTTAACAAACAATCGCAAATAATAAAAGAATACCGACATTTTTCTGACAAACTTTATTGAAATTGTGTAAAAGTTCATCATTAAAACATTCAGCACCTGAAACTGATGTTAATCCAAGTAATGAGACTGGTACTTAAGAGGAATTCACACAAAATTTTAGTAACTTATATGAGAAAGTATCAGTAGTTTTCATCCCTTGCAATTGTTTTGATATTTGAGGTGATCTGACTGCCAGGATGTTACAAGATACGTTGTAGACAAAACTTGATCTCGGTTAAAACATTCGGAAATAAAATGTGTGTGAAATGACATCACTAGTTGTTATCGATGCTATAGTTGATATCGACTTTTGCATGAAGTTGCAGCATTATGCATCTTTATTCCATCAGTATCTTCGTGACTTGTGACATCACAATCACACTTTCGCTTGAATTGAATGCTTTTTAACAGTGATCAATCTTTGTCAATTTTAATCTTGTGAAATCATGGCTGGCAGATGACCTCGAGCATGAAAACCTATCGCAAAGAATAGAAAAATAATTTCCTGACGATAACACTTACTCAAGTTGTGTGAAAGTTCATCATCAAGACATTCAGCACCAGAAAATGATATAAATGTAGAAGTTTTTGAATAAAGCCTATATTTTCATCTGCTATCATGCAGCTATAAATAAACCAATACCATACTGCTTCTAGAAAAGCCCTACTTAAAGGTTGACTTGCAACAAATTTCACTTTACCGATATTTGATATGAAAATATTCACCATGTCTTACTCTGTTGTGTTGTAGGTGCATTATATGTGGAAAGGTGATTACAAGCTCTTAAAAACTCAAAAACGAACAGAAATTCGCAGCCACACGAGACCGCCGTAGTTTGGATCCCCTTTCCAAAACAGCTCAAATGTGATGTAGTTGTGAGAGATTGCTTATGTATACGCATTCTTACAACCTTAATCGTAGAAATTTTTTCACAAATAAGTTTTATATTGAGCTTTGTATTGGCCTTTCAATTGACGTGAGAACATCATGCGACAAGATAATAACCAAGCTGTAACGACTAAGTCAGAGAAATAAAGAGATTCCAATCTAAGGCGGCTTTTCGTTTTTGAGCTTTTATGAGCTTTTAATCACAATTCCATATATTGTGCACCTACAACACAACAGAGTAAGACATGGTGAATCTTTTGATACCAAAAAACTGTAATGTGAATTTTGTTGCAAGTCAACCTTTAAGCTGAGAACCTTTACTATAATAAAAGGCAAGTGTGTCCGAAGCTACGGTTGCAGTTTGCAAAAACGATTGCATCACGGAGGATTCGATCCTGCAACACTCCACTCTGCTAGCGAAATACCAGCGATTAACTAACCTTAAAGATGTGGTTGCTTTAAAAAGGTTGATTTAATGAAATTAAGACCAATAAAATACTAAACCATCAGCTACAATTTGATAGTATTTTAGTCTTTGTATACCGATCCTGTCTAGAGATGGCCTCATGCGTTTGAATGAGGCCATCTTTTAAAAAGCTCACATTCCAGCGGGTGCTTCACATGTGATGTAACTAGTGATACATCTGAAAAGAGTTCACGAGCGATACATATAAGGTCGCTTCATTACCCAATCATCAGCGCGAAATTTTTATATTGGTCGCAATAAATGTTATTACTTGTAAAACATGTTGTCTGCGGTCTCAAATTTAGTGATTTTACTCTATTATTAAATCGCATAGACATCGATATTTACCAAATTAATTGACATCGCTACTTTAATAAATTACTCGATCGACACATTTTATTGACGAACAACAGAATTGTAAAAATTGCTGTAAAGTTACTGCGAAGTTTCAAAGTCGCATTAACATTCAACTTTGAATCAATTCACACAAAAAGACTTTCTTACTGCCACGGTAGTTTCAAATAAACAGTATTCTTATAAAGATTGTCAGAGAGATCACTTGTGTTTTACAAAAATCCTTGATTCACCTAGAAATTAGCCTAATAACAATGCATACAGAGTGAATGTTTCGTTGAAAATTAATAATTAGCATTTTGCAAATAGCAAATCAAAACTAACAACTAGCAACTGGAAAATAGCCACTAAAACTTTGCATTTATCAACAAGCCACTAAAACTTGGTAAATAAACTTACCAGCAACTAGCAAATTCAAACTAGCAACTGGCAAGTAGCAAATAAAAATTAGCAATTAGCAATTCGCTAAAAGACAATGAATAGATCTGATTAACGCCCTACAGCTATGAACAGATTCGAGTGTGTAGACCAAGCTTAGGATTAACAACAGGTAATAAAAGTATGACTAAAACAGGCAGCCAGACTTACTGTAAGTGGTAGTAGTGGTGGCCATAGAAGTGACTCTACGAGTGGATGTACTAGTAGAATCTACTAATCAGTACAAAAACGCAAATGCTAGATTCTAATCTTCCAACGCCATAAATCTTCATAATCCTCGTACTACTGACATAAGTTCAAAGGTCAAACTTTGAGTTGTTAGAGTGCAAGCACCAATTGCGTATAGTTAATAGGTCTATAATAACTAATAATGATCATAACCAGGTCATCATAGTATAGTTAATAGGTCTATGATAACTAATAATGATCATAACCAGGTCATCATAGTATAGTTAATAGGTATATGATAACTAATAACGATCATAACCAGGACATCATAGTATAGTTAATAGGTCTATGATAACTAACAACGATCATAAGCAGGTCATCATAGTATAGTTAACAAGTCTATGATAACTAATAACGATCATAACCAGGTCATCATAGTATAGTTAATAGGTCTATGATAACTAATAACGATCATAACCAGGTCATCATAGTATAGTTAATAGGTCTATAATAACTAATAACGATCATAACCAGGTCATCATAGTATAGTTAATAGGTCTATGATAACTAATAACGACCATAAGCAGGTCATCATAATATAGTTAAAAGGTTTATGATAACTAATAACGATCATAACCAGGTCATCATAGTATAGTAATCGGTCTATGATAACTAATAACGATCATAACCAGGTCATCATAGTATAGTTAATAGGTCTATGATAACTAATAACGATCATAACCAGGTCATCATAGTATAGTTAATAGGTCTATGATAACTGATAACGATCATAACCAGGTCATCATAGTATATAGTTAATAGGTCTATGATAACTAATAACGATCATAACCAGGTCATTATAGTATAGTTGATAGGTTTATGATAACTAATAACCATCATAACCAGGTCATCATAGTATAGTTAATTGGTCGATGTTAACTAATACTGATCAGAACCAGGTCATCATAGTATAGTTAATAGGTCTATGATAACTAACAACGATCATAACCAGGTCATCGTAGTATACTTAATAGGTCTATGATAACTAATAACGATCATAACCAGGTCATCATAGTATATAGTTAATAGGTCTATGATAACTAATAACGATCATAACCAGGTCATTATAGTATAGTTAATAGGTTTATGATAACTAATAACCATCATAACCAGGTCATCATAGTATAGTTAATTGGTCTATGTTAACTAATAACGATCAGAACCAGGTCATCATAGTATAGTTAATAGGTCTATGATAACTAACAACGATCATAACCAGGTCATCATAGTATACTTAATAGGTCTATGATAAATAATAACGATCATAACCATGTCATCATAGTATAGGTAATAGGTCTATGATAACTAATAATGAATAACGCTGAACTGAGTGAGACGAGGCCTCACATCTCTTTCATTCGTTGTTATAGCAATTCTGTCGAATAGCATACCAGCATGTTTGTTATGCCGACGTAATCAGCATATCGATGCCAGGTTGGAAGTTTAGAAAAAATATTTGTTGATTTTTGTATAGCAAACAAAATTTCATATGGAGAGGGTGATAATCTAAGAGAAGACACAGAGACTAAGTAAATTACTCATCCTATGCTATTTATAGAAGGCTGGCACAGGATGTTTGGACTAGTGCCAAATTCAGTAGTCTTATTTAGATGAAAAGGACTACTACTAGTGAAATGGGGAGTGTAAAGCCTGGTTCCCATATCGATTGCGAGACTCCGGCGGTAACACGCGCAGCAAAACGCTTGCGACGCTAGGCTCGCCATGCTGTTCCTATAATGGTGACCTTTACCCGTAAGGATTTGCCTGCGGTCTTTTGCGAAAGTTGAGCAGGGCGAAACAATTGAGATGCCACCGGCAACTTCCGGCGGTCCTCGGCGCGTAGGTTCCCATTGCACCACTAGTACCCTGCGGTGCTGACACGGGTGCTTTGCGACGTATATGAGAACCAACAGCTTGTGACAAGCTGTTGAGTTGCTCGACGGGGAGGGGGGAATACGCAAAAACAACAATTTGTCAAGACAGGCTAGTGAGATGGGGAGTGTAAAGCCTCCCACCGCTAATATATCCATCAGATTTTGACTCACCTCCAGTCCATGCCAAGACGATCCATAAAGGTAACAGTAGAGATTAAGGTGAATACAACCAGATGTGGAGCAAAGGTGAGATATTCCTATCACTGCCATCATGTACCTACAAACAATGAACATAGGAAATCACTACACTGTCGTATCATTGAGCAATACAAAAGAATAATACACCAAACTACATTGTTAAAATATTACAAATATGCAAGGAATTCAACAACGAATAGAATCAGCTATGCGAGTGAGTTTGACTTAAAAAACACGCAGTGCATGTTTTCTTAAAGGTTGACTTGCAAAAATATTCGCATTACATTTATTTGGCATCAAAAGGTTCCCCGTGTCTCACTCTGCCATTTCGTAGGTTCAAAATATGTGGAAATGTGATTACCAGCCCTTTAAAGCTCAAAAACTAACAGGTAATCGCCGCCATCACGAGACCGCAGTAGATTGAAATCAGATTATTTCTCTGATGTAGTCATTACATTTGGTTTTTGTTTTGACTTCTTGTTTTGAACAATAGTGCTAATGAGCTGCCTATACAAATATACATGTATATGCTTATTTGGATCAATGCGATATAGTACACCCTCAGGATACGATTACCCTGGTATACGATTTTTTCAACTTACAGAGTGGAACGTGATGATGTTTTCACCCCATCATACAAATCTCATTTCACCATACCTATTCAACAAAATTGTTGATTCAGTTTGCATTTGGCAGTCGGTGGGGTGCTTATTACAAATGTCAAAAACAACAAAGACACCGAAATACTGCTTGCCGAAAATATTTCAACAATACCTGAAAAAGACACGATGACTGATATCTCTCAATTCAGCAATTCTCATGTGTAAAACGAGTAGCAAAGTTGGAGTTGCGATTCCTCCATACAGAAGGTCCAGCGGTCAGACAGCCTCTTTAACCAGCTAACAAAAATCTACTTCATCATGAAAACAGCATCGTGCAGGTATTCTTGTCGACTTGAATGGCATTGAAGTATTTCTGAATATTTTCACAAAAAACTCACTCTATATGGTTTATCGACAGGCCTGACGATCTTTTACGACAACTGTCAAGGTATGTATAACAGTGGTAACTCTATAGGCCGCCGGTTTTCCTCCAGTATGACAACTGAGTGATGAACGTACTGTCACCAGCTGAGACATTGTGTCTGACATAACGTCGTCTCAAGCCGGCAAACGCTACTACAACAGTATCTATTCCTATTGGCTCCTGACTAATTGGGTCAGCTGGCATGTGGCCAAGAGACTTCCATCTTTTGAGAGAGCTGCTTACTGTTTGATATTATGGAGTAGAACATACAGTAAACGCTCCTATAACATACACCTCCTTTAACATAAATTCCAGATAACCAAGAATTTATATAAAGTTTTTGCTTCTTACCCCGTAAAAAATACCATATGAAAAACTGTGTCAAGACGAGCGATTTTTCAGATTCGATTTGAATCTTGCCACACTTGCCGGCATAACCGATGTGTGTATAAAGCTACATTTACCTATTATATATACAACTGTCGTGACATTTTGGTTCGCTGTGATAAATCGTCACATACCAAAATATAGCGACAAATTACCAAAAGAGATAAAATTTTACGTAGGATTTACCTCTAGCAATACAGACAAATAAGTTGGTTTTAAGGGGACAAAAACAGAACGCATTGCCAAAGCGTGGCCAATGGTTGAATATAGAAAAAACACATTTTGCGTGTAGCCAGGCCTTGAAGTACACTGTTGACACCTATGAAGCACACTGAAGTAGTGATTGTCCACACTCTTCATAGGATATGCTCTGACACTAACCAAGTCATGTGCTGTCAGTCATACACGCTGCTTCCTTACAAGCATCATGTTAACATCATTTATTGTATAACCATTTTAACTTGATCATGCTGCAGACAGACCTACTTCCTTCTATAGAGTATGGACTAACCATTATTCTCATCATAACACACTGCATCAACTTTTGACCCACCTGTACTAATGACATTAGTGTTGACTATATCATATAGATTGTCATCTACTTCCTTGGCATCATCCAGACTTGTAGATATTTTCGATTGAACAGTGAATTGTGAATCTGTAATAAGGACAAAAAGAGACATGATTATCATTCTAATAGTAAATAGAGAGTTATGCTATGAACAGAGCAATGAACAGCCCAACTAGCCAGATAGGAGTCAGCCGTCCTAGTTTATTTATAGAACATTGGCACACAGCCAGGACAGGTTAAAAACTAAGATCATTAGGCCTACAGAGATTGAGCAGAATGCTTGCTTATGGATTCCTAGAGCAGAAACATCAGAAAACACTTCAATAGAACTACAGTCGACCCTCGCCAAACGATTTTAATTCGTTCGGGTGTTGGCATCATGAGGAGGAAATCTTGTAAAGAAAGGTATAACAATCCATAGGGAATATCTAATGCCTACACCCTCTGGTGAAAATCAGCAAAATCGTGTGATTGTCGTCGACTCGTTGTGAGCGACAGACGGGAAATCTGGCTGACAGGCAAGTTGGTTGGCGAGCTGACAGGCAGACCTACAGGCAACTCTGTCTAACCATCGCATTTAGCTTAAACAATTGTGATACTACCATAGCAAGAGGTCTAATGCCAAATGTAAAGATATTCACTTATAGCAATAAAACTAATAAAATAACCCCCTATAAATTCACTCTACTGACTATTATTATCCCTTCTTTAGAATGCTTTATCTACACCAGTGCTGCCCAACCTTTTCCGAACATGGGCCGGATTTAAAAAAAAATGACGCCAGTGGGCCGGACTCACATTTCTAGTCTTACATTCTTTAATAGAACTATTTGAAATGGTTTGGAAAAGTATTCAGAACTGTAAATATTGATTGTATTTTTTATTTATAGAAATTACCCTTTATACAATTATAATTCATAACTCAATTTAAACATAGGGGGTCCTACATATGATACTACATGTATTTCTATTACTTTTATTGCTATCAAAAGATTATAGTCTCCAGATATTACATGAATACGAAATGATCATTAGAAATTTTGATTTAGTGCCTTAAATTCTATAAAATAAATTCAACAATTTATCAAGATTAAAAAAAACATTGTTCAAATGGCTTTGTATTTCAATAATAAAACAATTTCATTTTAGATGTAAACCGGTAATGAACGAAAATATCAGTGAGAAACTTGAAATTGTTTCGAGTCATCAAGAAGCTTTTCGATGTCTGCCGGAATATTTGTTAAGGCCAGTCGGAGTTCATCTTCGAGGTGAGCGTCACTCAAAGAATTTCTTTTGTTCGATTTTATTAATTGCATGCGACTGAAGAGATATTCACACATCCATGTCGAACCGAACAAAACGAGAAAGCGTTTTGCGTAGCATGTAAGATTTGGAAATTGAGTGTGAGGCAGACCGTATTTGTAGAAGTCCATCAGATTCCTATTTAAAAATTGACTCTTGACATCAAAATCACTTTGTAATTCATTCAATTCCATTTGAAGCTCAACGGGGGCATCAGCAGGATCCACGTCAAAAGGCATTGAAAAAAATTTCAGCTGGTCTTCACAAGCACGGAAATCCTTAAATCTCCTGGCAAATTCTTCCTGCATCCGTTTTAACTCACTCACAAAGAATTCCCGGTTCATGGTTGAAATGTGCGACTGTTTCTGAAGGCAAGGAAAGTGGGCATAATTGCTGTCAGCAATTTGAGCAATCCACAAATCCAGTTTCTTTTGGAAAGCTGTCACCTCCCCAAACAAATTATGGATGAGTTTTTCTTTTCCTTGTAACCGCACATTCAACTCATTCAGTTTGTCTGTAATGTCCACCAGAAAAGAAAAATCATTCATCCATTTGTCGTCATCAAAATTGATGCATAAATTTCCTTTTGCTTCAAGAAATGCTGCCACATGTTCTCGAATATCGTAAAAGCGTTTCAAAGTACGTCCACGGCTGAGCCACCTGATCTCGGTAAAGTAAGGAATGCCAGAAAATTCGGCGTTTATCTCATCGAGAAAATTTCGAAACTGTCGATGATTCAATGCACGACTCCTAATGAAGTTGACAGCTTTCACGACATTATCCATGACGTGATCAAACTTAAAGATTTTGGAGCAAAGTGATTCCTGATGTATAATGCAATGGTACCACAATATTTGGTCTTTACTCACATTCAGGGATTCCAGTTTTCTTTGGATGAAACCACGCAAGCCTTGCTCCTTGCCGATCATGGCCGGTGCACCATCGGTAGCAATTCCCACCAGACGATCATAAGTCAGTCCCGCCTTTTCGAGTGCAGTGTCGATTTCTTTGAAAACAGCAGCACCCGTGCAATTTCCTTTCATGGGGCATAGAGCAAGTAATTCTTCAGTGATATTAAAAGTTGAATCAACACCTCTCACGAAAATCGCCAGTTGTGGTGTATCAGTAATGTCAGTAGATTCGTCGATGGCAATGCTGTAAGTTTCGAAGTTTTTACAAAGTTCGTTCAACTGCATTTTCGTATTTTTGGCCAGTTCTTCAATCCTTCGGGTTATTGTATTACGCGACAAGCTAACACATTTTATAGCTTTCTCTTTCTCTGGGCACAGAATTTCAATCGCCGAGGTGATACATTCTTTGACAAAATCTCCTTCCGAAAAAGGTTTCATGTTGCGTGCAATCTTTTCAGCAATGACGAAACTCACTTTGGCGTACTTTTTCGATTCATCATCTACTTTCCGAAAAATGTTCTGTTGTGAGACTAAATTCTTTTGAAGTAAAAGTGCTTTCTCCTTGCGTTGATCTCCTTCATAACGATTATGGGTCGAAGCGTGCTTTAATGTGTAATGCCGTTTCACATTTTCAGCTTTTAGAACTGCGACTGTTTCACCACAGATCAGACAAAGACATTTTGCATTTGATTCCACAAAGAAATACAAATTTGTCCATGCTTCGTTAAACCTGCGATTCTCCTTGTCTACTTTTCTGATTTTTCTAGCCGACGCCATGGATGAACAAAATTTGAAATTTATTGTGAAAAAGAAACTACTGTAATTTGCTCATCGGTATAAGAAGGCTTCCTTATCAAAGGTTGTGCTGGAGTATATTTGAAATTGAATCACCTCAAAAGCCAGTTTTATTGATGCGGAAAGTCAATAAGGCGTGCGCGCCTCGGTGGAAAATACCATAGATATTTCAATAAGCGGTAAAAAGTTCAGCGTTTTCTATTGAAATATCTATGGTAATTTCCCAGCAGTCCTTCTTCAACCAGCTGAGGTGAGCGCCCTGAGGCTTTTGATTCGACGATCGAATCAATCAATCGTACACGCTGTGATACTTCACTTTTTATCAATTTTTCAATGTCAGCAAAGACACTAATTTTTGACCTAACACTACTGAATTCTTCAAACTGAAAACTATTGATTAGTAGCCAATCATCTTCGAAGAAAAATAACAGTTGTAAGCTTCTGCGTTAATAACAGGAATAAGTTAAAGACTGACGCACGGGCCGGATTCTAAGGCTTCATGGGCCGGATCCGGCCCGCGGGCCGGACGTTGGGCAGCACTGATCTACACTCATAAGTTTCACTGTCAATTCAAACAGGAAACATTAAAAATGTTATGAATTTTAATTTCATATTTGAGGGTACAAATTTACGCGTTGAATACAGGGATACCAAGACTGGTAACAAAAAACCTAATGGACAAGTGAAAACCTGTTAATGCACCTAGAAAAACTTGTTTTATATTTTTAACGTCGGAGAAACAGACATAAAATTCACAGTCAAAATCGGCACCAGCTGTCAACATGTTGGTCAATTCTAGAGAGTTCATAGTTGTGTAATTTGTCACAAACAGTAAAAATAATGATGCTATTTGATACTTAATGTATGAATAAAAATTAGTAAAAAACACAAGTCTACTCTACATACCGCATTTACAAGTACTAATTTAATGGACAATTCCTGTCATTCAAAAGGGGTAGCCTATGTGATATCGTGTTAAGATTGTAGATAGCCTTGAATTGTTTAGTAAGACTTAGGAGCCCCATGAAACAGAGGTAAAATTGTGAAATGACAAAATATGAGCATCAGCTATCGCGAGATATCCAACATGTATATTATAGTTTCAACACGACTAGCTGCCAGCAAACAGCCATCAACAAAGGCTGTATGAATTTGTTTCTACAAATTGATCTTATAAGACTTGAAGGATACAAGACATAAGAAGGTCAGCATGAGGAGTAACAAGGAAACAGCGCATGATTGAACAGAGTCTGTTAGGGAGCCAATAGCTTTGTACTTATTAGTATCTATTGAAGTCATCCAATCCATCTGCTGATATCAATTATATTAATAATAAACACATTAGTTAGTTCATCATAGTACAAGTCATGGCGCTGTAGTGTATATATCAGAATAGATTAATAATAAAAACTCTATATTTAGGGTAAAATCCCTTCAAAAGATGGAAAGTTGCCAATGTACAGCCATTATTTGCTGGGATTATTACTGTATTATTGTTATTATACACTAAACACCAACATATTTTAAATATGAAATATGTAATTAGGGATCACAGGTTCCATTTGAGTAAAATATGTTTACTGTAAATAGCTGATTGTCACTGACCTACTACTACAGACTCCTTAAATGACCTTGACATTATCTGGCATTACATCAGTTTAGAAGTAGCCTACTAGATTGATAGCTTTATTACATGGCTTGTTCAGAAGTGAACCTGATTGGTGCAAATCACTGAAAGCTGGATAAGAGAGTATGAGAGCTGCTCTCTCGGAGTGAGTAGACCATCTGGTCCATACCAGAATGGATTACTCCTAAAATGGCTCATTCTGCGTGGGAAAAAGTGGTAATATGCGCCGCAGCTCGTTTGCTGATGATGCAGTTTTGATGCCGGCCACTCGCTATTTTGAATCATGAAATATTGGCTAAATTTGGGTAGCAGAAACGAAACTATCAATAATTATGCTACCTTTTAGTGATAGACAACGACTAAATGCATATCAATCCGCAATACCCAGCCTTAATAATCGATTAGTTGTATAGATGTTACATGAATAGCTTAAAATTTATTAGTGGATCGTACCCACAGGTGTCCTTCAGCGGGGATATTGCCGAAGCCGAGACCGGGCCGTAGTCTACACACACAAAAAAACAACAAAGGTCCACGTACTTTTGAGCAAAAACAAAAGTATCCATCCAAATATCTCACCAATCCGATGAGCAGCACACACAAAAACTAAACCAATCGACAGCGCCACCATTTCTAAAACAGATATTGGACAGTCTCAAACTAATAGGGACTTTGGGCCAAGTTGTGACAAACCATAAGGTGAGTTGTGCAAGACATGACTTGAAACTTGGAATATTTTGACATGATGGGTGGCGCTGTCGATTGGTTTAGTTTTTGTGTGTGCTGCTCATCGGATTGGTGAGATATTTGGATGGATACTTTTGTTTTTGCTCAGAACTACGTGGACCTTTGTTGTTTTTTTGTGTGTGTAGACTACATCCCGGTTTCGGCTTCTGCAATATCCCCGCTAAAGGAAACCTGTGATCGTACCATCTATAGCTACATTTACGCCAGCTCATAATCACACAATTTGTATCTTCAAAAATACGAGTTGATAATAAACATTATGTTGGTTTTGGTAGATCTATCAGATTGATTACAGTTTTATTTTCTCCCACAGATCAAGCTAGCATGTAGTAGCACAGCCAGGGATTTGCTAGTTAGTGCAGACCCAAAACATGCTGAGAAACAATGGCAAAAGAATGTTAACACTCTCCATAGGACGTGAGCCGATACCAGGTAAGCTGTTGGTTCTCATATGCACTGCTTATTTACTTCTAGTGAACGAGGTAAATACTATTTTATTATCATTGTCACTTTGGGGAAAGACAAACGGAACCAACATATTTAAGTGTTTTACAAAGGCGAAATGCTACGGCATGTTGTAGTTTTATAAATAAAATTAGAACAATACCGGTTCTGTGGTTTTGCTACACAGGCCGACGTTTATTAAGTAGACTCTCACATTGAAGCTAAATTCAAGGCTATATTCTACTATATGTTACTATTTTAACGCAACAAGACAGCAATTGTGGCTCTGATCAATGATATACAGCCCCAAAGGATAGCCGACGGCGCTCATATGGGCGGGGTTTAATGATGAAGCTCTGTTGGGATTAACCCGAACACGGCACCCGAACAAACAAATATGCTGAATAAAGCACCTCGTAAATTTACGAATATTATGAACTATAGCGGTTGTTTTACTTATCTGTTGAATTCATTTTTTTGTCAAATAAATATAGTATCCCAATATTGTCACCGTTATGATCAGTCAGTTGCCATTCACAAGCATTCGTGATATTAATAGTCACAATCGTAAAATAGCTCAAATTCGGTTTTGCATTAGATTTTGAGTATGAAAACTACACTGCACAGCTTTGCCTGCTGTCCCATCTTATTGGCAAGGTAAAACAATGTGAAACCGATGAAAGACTTTGTCATTTTATATTACGAGTGGCAAAATATTAATCAAAAACTAGAAAAAAAATGCCATTGTTCGGGTAATTATATTCAACTTTAGGCATATACTACGATCTTTACTAATTTTAAAATTACTAAAAGTAGGTAATTTGAAATGTTTTATTTTGATTAGATACATTATTTTGGTTAGGTATTACCCCTACATTGCAGAAATTCAATGTTTGCTATTGTGACCCGCGGGGTCTAATGGCTGAATAAGCTAATGAAACGATAACAGCGATTCGTGTTTTCTAAAACCTAACAAGGCAACGCGACCGCCCCGCGAGAGTTGTGTTTGCTTTGAAACCCAGGCTAGCACAATCCTAATAGAGCTCCATAATTAAACCCCGCCCATATGATAGCCGTCGGCTATCCTTTTGGGCTGTATATCATTGCTCTGATGGAGAATGCAGAGAGCCAAATGTGTGCTGGATTTCAACAGAATAAACCAAAGATAATACAAAAATGATGCAATCCGGTTCCACAACTGATCGCAGCGGCGTATAATAACAGTTCCAGCCAAACCGGGAGGGAAAATAATATCTGACAGTTTCATTCTTTGAAACTCTAAAAAAAAGCGGTGTTTAGTTAGCATTATGAATCCTAGTAGCCTATTTGTAACAATCGCTGAGAATTTTCTTCAGGTGTCGATTGCTGGAAACCTACGATTGCTGCAAGCCTATGGACATCCTTGCATCCTAAACTTTTAACAAATCGCGCAATTTTAATAATGCGTGAGGCTCATAGACCTTCACTAGTCCTTAGCTAGGCTAATATATTAGCAGCATGATTGAAATACTAATTACAATAGAATGAAAAAAAGCTACATCGTTAAATCTTACCATTGCTTGCAGGGTTGCTCAGAGTCCTTTGATAGTATTCCGATAAAAACTACGAGCTAGTTACACACCCTCCAGCTAACAGTAGGTGTAAACGATGTTTTCAAATTAGCGAGAAAACTTCAGCCAATCACATACAGTTAAAAAAAACTAGTCACGTGCGCCTGAACTTATAGGAGGCGGAGATAATTCATCCTTGTACAACCAACCCATTGAGTAGATTTGAAGGTCGACCTATAGGTGCCGTTGCTCATACAAGGCTAAAACCTGCCATACTAGCTAGAACCTAGCTAAGCTCACCTGGTCCAGCTAAAACCTGCAGAATGGGTGACACAGGGATTTATTGACCCAGTCAAGCTGGAATTAGCCTCTGGTCTACTGACTAATTATGTACTGACTACCTAATATGAACACTCTTCCCTACCATTACAAAACATAAATGGTTCTTGTTTAACTACTGCTACTGAAAACTATCACAATTGCCTTATTGTGCGCACATGCATACCTGCCAACTCTCACGCATTGGGCGTGAGACTCACGCAATCACCCCAAAGAAAAAATGAAAATGCGTGAGAAATGCGTGAGATTTTTGCCCCAATTTCCACAATTTTATATATACCATCATTGATACATCAATTGCCCCAAAACCAAATATCACGCATTGCCCCACTCTTGGGCTGGCAAGTCTGTGCACATGTGAACAGAGATAACAGCTATTTAATATTTAAATTCCTGAAATTTGTTTATAAATAGTCCTATTATTATAAAAATTGTCAAAATTTGTCTTCTGAGCGGTTTTTGTGAACAATTTTTATCAATTTTAATTTTGAAACATTTTGGCAATCAGATCGCCTGAAATGTCAAAAACAGTCTTAAATAATAGTAAAATACTGACATATTCTGATAAAGTCTACAAAAAGTTACCAAAAATTTTCTAAGTTCATTTTAATGCCATTGTAATCATGGCAAAGTTTACTTCTCTGACTCACTCACTACTGAGGGCACACGACTCCAAAATGAGTAAACATGGAGCTATTAGTAGCACAATTTTGACTAAAGTCAGAGAATTAATATAATAATTCAGTAACAATTTAATACAACCACGTATTGCTTTATTTTATTAACCCAATTAACACATTTTTCACATAACTTATTATAAATATTTATTGAGTGCTATACACTTATTATTAGTAACATTTTCAAAATATTTAATTTAGAGCATTTTTTGTAGTCGCACTCCCCTGAGCTCATAGGAAGCGGAGATAATTCATCCTTGTACAACCAACCCGTTGAGTAGCTTTGAAGGTCAACCTATCAGTGCCGTTGCTCATACACGGCTATAACCTACCATACTAGCTAGAACCTTGCTAAGCTCACCTAGTCCAGCTAAAACCTACAGAATGGGTGACAAACTGATTTATTGACCCAGTAAAGCTAGAAATAGCCCCTGGTATACTGACTAATTATGTACTGACTAATATGAACACTCTCCCCTACCATTACAAAACACAAATGGTTCTTGTTTAACTACTACTACTGAAAACTATCACAATTGTCTAACTGTGTGCACATGTGAGCAGAGATGATAGCTATTTAATATTTAAATTCCTGTAATTTGTTTATAAATAGTCCTATTATTATGAAAATTGTCAAGATTTATCTTCCGAGCGGTTTTTGTGATCAATTCTTATCAATTTTAATTTAGAAACATTTTGGCAATCAGATCGCCTGAAACCCCAAAAACAGTCTTAAATAATAATAAAATACGGATATATTCTGATAAAGTCTACAAAAAAGTTACAAAAAAGTTTTTAAGTTCATTTTAATGCCATTATAGTCATGGCAAAGTTTACCTCTCTGACTCACTCACCACTGAGGGCACACGACTCCAAAATGAGTGAATATGGAGCTATTAGTAGCACAATTTTGACTAAAGTCAGAGAATTAATATAATAATTCAGTAACAATTTAATACAACCACCTATTGCTTCATTTTTATTAACCCAATTAACACATTTTTCACATAACCTAATATAAATATTTATTGAGTGCTATACACTTATTATTAGCAACATATTCAAAAGATTGAATTTAGAGCATTTGTTTGTAGTCGCGCTCGCCTGAGCTTATAGGAGGTGGAGATAATTCAGCCTTGTACAACCAACCCATTGAGTAAATTTGAAAGTCAACCTGTCAGTGCCGTTGCTCATACACAGCTAAAACCTGCCATACTAGCTAGAACCTAGCTAAGCTAACCTGGTCCAGATAAAACCTGCAGAATGGGTGACAAACTGATTTATTGACAAAGTCAAGCTGGAAATAGCCTCTGGTCTACTGACTAATGTAATTGAAGCAGTCCACGCACTGCTTCAATGATTCAGAATTGTAGTTCACAGATCTTTCCAAGATTTGCGAAGTGTCCTTTAAAACAAAACTTATCAAAGCAGACTCACTTCCAGTTTAAGGTCACTTTTCAATTCATGCGTAGTCAACTAGTTGCGCTAAGGAGTAGTTATTTTTACCATCCTTGTACGAGCAGCCCATCCTTAGCCTGTAAACGCTAGTATAAAGGTAAAAGTCCAAGTAGTGATTAGCAGTACAGTGTCTTCCTAGTTGAAACTTGTGGTGTGTGATGAAATTCTTTTACTTCTTCTGGGGAGAGCTTAGCCGAGTATTATCGACTTGTATCCATCAGCAGCGAACAGTTTTATCATGTTGAATTATATGCTTACAGCAAATGGTTTCACACAAATTTACCAAAGCAAAACGATGTCAGACGCTTTTGGATTTTATGTTTCTATGATTTGGAGGAGAAGCAACTCTGACATAATTCAAAGCGTGGAAACACAAAATAATCAACTAATGCAGTTAATTATGGAAAAACGTATCTGCACTGCAAATCAAATACATACCATAATGTCCAGATCAGAATCATGATCGTCCTCAACTTCGGTATTAAAGATTGATGGAGTTGATTTCAAAGTAAAACGACTAGGAAAGATTTTTTTTGCGATGACGAATCCATGCCGAATAACTTGTAAAAATCTTGAATAATTTTGTAAAGTTTATGCAATGGCAATAAAACTCGATGCCCGGCGATGATTTTAAAAAAGTTTTGGAACTCGGCTACGTTTAGTACTTCCGCCTAGCGGCTATTTTCGCGATGACGCCATTCTGCATATCTTGTGACAACCTTAAATAATTTTGTAAATAAATGTGTTGATTTGGCAATGGTGTTAGCTCAAAGCCCAAGCAATGAATTTAAAAATGTTTTGGAACTCAACTACGTTTAGTATTTATATTAAAAACTATCCTATTCTGTTGAATAATTAGCCTTGTTAAATTATAGTTGCAGAATTGACTTGTTCAGACAGTCAAAAGTCAGAGTCTAAAAAGAGTTGTATTGATGTAATTAAAAGATGAATTTCAAAAGTCAGTCAAACAGTCTGGCTCAATATTATAAAATAATTTAGGAAAATGCATTTATGAACTGAGTTTTTTTTAACTCAATGGTTTGGTCATCGCAGACCACAGAACATTTCAATACCACGATTTCAACTTGCACAATTAACTAGAAATATCTGCATCAAAAACAATATCGTAAGGAATTTTTTTATGATTAGCCATAGTATGTTGTCTTTCAGTTTTTGAAGGCTTCAATTTTGAACTAGTTTATTCTACTTAGTTAACATCAATTTCAACAACTTATGGCTCCGAGCTCAGAGAGTCTTAGCCAACAAGCTGGAGGATCAAGATTTGATTATTTAATTAGTGGCAAGAAACCTGGATATGCATTTCCACAAAATATATTGTTCAGCTGTCAGTTTGGATCAGCCTTGGCTAATGAATTGTAACACCATCAACACGTTAGTCATCCATTATGAACTACCTTTTGTAATGATTCCGTTGAACAACAATACATTGAATTTATAAGTTACATGAAAATCTTTTACATGGAGGCTAAACTGTAAGTATGTTATGTTATTATAGTACAGCAGCTTCTACAAAGGTATGCTTTTGGAATGGAAATAGCTGACTTTTCATTTGGTCGCTGACTAGCCATGCAAGCCTCCCTCATTTCAGACAGCCACACTGTTTTTTGAAACTGTAACCAATTAGAGAACACATTTTTTTAAACGCTGTTTTGGTTCAAAAGATATTAACTCTGAATTTTTCTTCTATTAGGCGTTTTTTCCACGACCAAACAAGAGCAAAGCGATTGATTGGGAAACTTATGATAAATGCACATGTGCACATAACTCCCGAAAAATTATTCGTTTACGGCCGTCACCAAACCCTTGCAACGAAATCCTATCAACAAATTTAACTATTTTTCAGTAAAGTCGTTTAAGTATAATAATGATACAAAACGCATATAAACCTAATTAAATATATTACCAAGCCTTTGAAAGGTTAACGCAAATTCTTAAAAATAACCCATCTGATCCGATTATACATAAATAGACAGATTAATTCTGCCAAAAATTGCCACAAAACGCTTGAACAGATTGGTTTAGTAAAAGGTAAGACCGGAAATTGAAACGCCGAGCGACAGAGAATAGAACGATAAAGTCGTGCGCATTTCACGAAAAAGTAACGTGCACATTTCACCAGTCTATAGCATTGTCAAAGGTTTCTGTAATTAACGTAAAGGTACTGAAATCGTTTCATTTTTGCCAATTTCAAAGTAACTGACATTTTAGACTCTTGAGTACTTTGGTGTTCTAACTGATGTGCAACGCAGTGTAAGTAAAGGAAATGACGATGTTATTTTTTTCTAACGATTCTTATGAGATTTTAAGATTATGAGATTATACTTATGAGATTATATTTATGAGATTATTATTCTAATAATATCAGTGCATTTTACTTCTAATATTGGCCAATATTGTATTTCTCCTATTGCAAGGGGAGAGATATATAAACATTTAATCTTTTCCTTTCATTATTGCTGTTTGTTGTATATAATAACACCCACACCTATAGTACATTACAGCTACCATTGCAGTTATCCTATTGCACTGCAGTGCCATTTGACTGCTAATATCGCATTTCTCAACTATCAGTACCCTTTCTTTTTTTCCAATATCGCTTTGGTCGTGGGCCGTATGACAGGGGAATTTCTAGGATATAGAAATTCAGCACGTGTAGCTAGAATCTCTGGATATTGTTTTACGCTTTTTACCACTGCATGACAAGACAATAACCAAGCTGTCACGGCTACGTCTTGAGGAATAAATGGATTCCAATCTATGGCGGCTTTTTGTTTTTGAGCTTTTAAGAGCTTGTAATCCCATTCCCACATATTTTTCACCTACATAGTAAGAAATGGTGAATCTTTTGATAGCAAATAACTGTAATGTGAATCTTGTTGCAAGTCAACCTTTAGGCAGACATTCACGGCTATGCATGGAATCATTGCCTAACCCAATGAGTATTTATTTACAAAGAATTAGAAATTTTTTCAGTTACATGAAATGCAACTCAACAAACAATATCATGTGCAGATGAGGTGTAACTTTGTTTCATTTGATCTTACCTGCTGTCTGATGTCGTGAGTTAAATTATAATCTCTGCCAATATTAGGTAATACTAATTCTCACTGCAGACTCGTACTAAAATATAGGAGACACCCATTATACACTTTAATCCTTTTGTGTTAGTTATTCCTCTAGAGTCTTTGAATTTAACTTCAGCTTTTGATGTCTCCGTTAATTTATCAATACATAACAATCTTTGAGTTCATACGCCATCATGTAGTGTTTGATAACAACTAGTATTGGCACCTTTTCTGTCTAACAGCAGCTCAACCCTTCCAGAACTTTGTGCACCATTAAAGACTACCAAACAACAATCTAGATAAGCATCTCCAGTTTTTTACTATTTCCTTATAAAAACAGCTCTGTGTCAGATTTAATTCGCTTATTAATTTATTATAAGTAATTTATTATAACTATGGATGACTGAGTTACGATAGCGATTTATAACACTGCAACTTCTTTGGGATAAAAACTGTCTACTTTTGTGGGTCAGTCTAAATACCTTGTAACCAAACATCTCTAGATGAAGTTAATTTGTCTGAGGTTTGCCTAATTCTTTTAAATATCTGTAAGTAAACGAATGTTTCTATAGTAATATACTTTATTCAGTTTAATCACCAACTAAGCCGCAACACTAAGAATACTTTTATAACAATGCTGTAGGTAATATATTGTTACAGGCTAACTTTAAAATACGTTGTGTAAACAAATTTACATTATTAAATTTAACAAGCAAAAATATCTATAAAACTAATCAATGAAATTAATAATTGATAGATTAGGATTTAATTGTTATCTTATATTAAAGAGTATCAGCTATTTTGCTGAAGGCTGTTGCAGAGACACTCGTGTCATAGCTTAATTTAGCATAGACTAGTGGAAGTTAAAACTAAAGTTGCTTTTAAACCAATGGTAATATTTTTATACTATCATGTCATAGCTATACTATGTCATAGCTTAATTTAGCATAGACTAGTGGAAGTTAAAACTAAAGTTGCTTTTAAACCAATGGTATTATTTTTATACTATGTTTTGGTTTTCGACATTATCATAACATTCGGTCAAAACATCTGAGGCATTTGAAAACTTTGATAGTCAAATATTCAAAATAAAATATCATTTTTGGTATTACCCTAGGACACTTATATTTCGCTAGTATTTAGTTTCGTGAGTAGCACACAGAGTAAAATTTCGCTGCAACTTAATTTCGTGGCTCTGATGAGTGCGAAAATATAGTGGTGTGAAAATAAATGCAGTGGAAAAAACATTACATTCCTCAGGTCCAGTTCACTAATAAGAAAAAAATTCAATTTGGGAACAGTTCGTATTTGTAAACCACAGGTTGAAATGTGTGGGTGAGATCGACAATTCAATTTGATCACTTGCTGCCATTTGTTTCTTAGACTATCAATGACGTCTAGGTCCCTCCTACCGTGACTTTCACACTCTAATCCCAAGAAGAAGAAAATAGATAGGTAACAACCAACTTCCCAACCAAAAGTGTATAACCCCTACGTTGCCATAAACGCATTTATGCGTTTTCTAGGGGTCACTGACATAAACGCATTTTCTGACTTTCTCAGCAATTGTCTGGTAACCTGATTTTATTATTTGTTGACCACATAACCCATGGTCTTTAAGTGTTTTATGAAATTGACTGTGTTGTCCGAAGATTTCTTTATAAAATCAGTCTAAAACAACGAAGCAATTTTAAACTTTTGTTTGAGAATTTCTAATCTAAAAACGAACATTTTTCTGTGAGTTCATTAACTACCCCGCGCGAGTCATAAAACAGGTAATTAGTTGTTGATGACATAATAGCCAGTTTATATTTTCGTGATTATACAGATAATTAAAGTAGAACTTGAAAAATACTGTATACATATCATGAAGCAATATCGGCAATTTCGGTAAAATGGCTGGCACTAGGCCGGTAACGAATTTGTACATGATTGGCAGTGAAAGAGATAATGTGGTTGGACCTGATGAGGGTTGATATTGTTTTTGGATGGTAATAAAATTCATCACTGCAATAATTATTCTTCAATTTTACGACTTCACCTACCAGACTTTCATTGCTCAGACTGCTCAGTTGGTGTATTAGCTATAATGAGTTTACCAGAAATTTCCCATTTATCCTAACCACAAACGAAAGTTGCCTGCATTTCTAATATTACGATTTTATTGTGGATATCAATGAACAAAGCTATTTAACTTCGCATTTTCGCTCGTTCATTATGATAGTTTAGTTTCGCTCATTAAATTTTCGCGAAAGGATTACACCGCGAAAACGCGAAAGTTAGATGCCGCGAATGCATAAGTGTCCTAGGGTAATGTTTATATATTTGATACCTAACACCTGCTGATGTTTAGTAAGTATTTGGCTATTTCTCAGCATTCTATGTAACCTAAGATTAGGGAGTCTGAGTATAGTTTTAATTCTTGTCTCGTATGATATAATTGTCTTGTTTTTGAGTTGAAATTGTAACTGCACCTAGCAATTATTCTCACTCAAGAATAACTCTTGACCAATTATGACAAGCACACCACTAATTAATAATTCATATGAAGCAATCGTGTAATAGTCTTTGGCGGTGTCCTTTCTGTTTTTACATATATGATGAGCAAAAATTTTTGTTTGCAATACTTGCACTATTGCAATATACTGCAATCATAATGCCACATTAACACAATAACAAAAGCCATTACTAAATTAAATGCCAAATCAGTAGCACCCAACATTGCCAACTAAAATGTTTTAGTAATTTTGTGTAATCATTACAAGTGCCCGCTATTATCCCCATTTTCAAACGACGACAATGTGAAAAAACTTTTGATATTTGTAAGATATCGACCAAAACTGCTGCTGAATTATTAAAAAACCTTTTAAATTGCTGAATTACGTGCAATATTTTTGTTCCCTTTTAAAGAAGAGTGTGTGACGATAAGTTTTTAAAGGAAATTTTAAGTACTGCTATAAATTAATTTGGACAAAGTTTCAATACTTCATGCAGACTATCCGTCTAGACTTCGAAGAGGCAGCGTGAAACGATTGTCGATGAGCCTCTATCTGGGTCATTTATCGCTTTTTGGCCTAATGAATAATGTCAAAGTGTAGTACATGTATCTATTCAAACAAGATCAATACCATTCTGGCACAATTCATCATGCCATCATGTAATTAATATGATTTTTAAATTAGAGCCTGAAAGACTGCTTCGGATCCGTCATGGGTTGTCTCGGCATTGCAGTACTTATAATTATTGGTGGTTAAAATTATAATCAATACAAAATACTACTCACTCAAGTATAACTGATGACCAATTATAGAAAGGACATAATTAACTTTTCCCTTTTTTATATTTTTTGAAGTAATTATATTATATTATTGGAAGGTATTCTTAATTTTTGACACTGTAATTTATCTGTCAATTAAAGAATGACACGTGAATGAATTCTGTCAAAACAGTTTTATGCATACATCAAAAGCTTTTCTAATCCTTTGTAAACCCTGCTTAGAGTAGGTTTTACAAATAATATTTATCCTTTAAGTGTTTTAATGCAATGTCATTGAATTACACATATTGGTATTATCAGAGCGAGTGCACAAACTATTTCTTTTATCCGTGCCTATGCCAAAACACCTGCCAACACCTGCCATCACCTGCCAACACCTGCCAACACCCTCAATTCAGTTGAATCTTTACTTTCTCTACCTTTTAACATTAACAATGGTATCTACTCAAATATATTAACATAAAGGCCATATGAATGAAAAAATATTTTTTTCCGTTTTGTAAGTGTAAAATTTAATTATTTTGTTGATTTTGTTATGTATTTTGTTATTAGTTTTACTGAGTTTTTTTGTATTTTTTAAGTTTTTCTAAACTTTTGGTACTTTTGTAAAAAAAATGGTTGACTGGCGTACAGTTTTTTCTCTTTAGCCTATACAATAGAACTTGCTCGCTGTTATGGGCTGGTCTACATGGTCTACTCGCATAACCCAAGTTCTATTTATGAAGGTAATTTGTGCAGAAGTTAAACTACTTGGTTAAAATAGTTGCAGATTGGAGTATGTTTCCATACTAATACACTTTATTGGTAAATTTGTTTCAAACCACAAGCATTAATAATGACCTAATAGCAATGCTGTAGGTAACACTTGCATATAAACTGAATTTACATTACAAGTCACAACACATGCAGGTTCATCATCTATTTGCGGTTTCAAAAATAATTTTGATGTGAGGCCTTAGTACTTTCTTACTTTCTGAATGCTTGCAGCTTCATTGAAAGAATAAAGAAACAGCTGTTTGACCATCATTACTGGTATGACGGTCTAAATATTTGTTTTTTTCATTTAGGGTTCAAGTGTTTGTGGGTTCAAATTCTGTTTGGCCTACCAACCTTTTTAAACAAAAATATGAAAGTGTGTTTTAATACACACCTTGATGCTTCGGAGCTATCATTAAAAAGTGAAGTCTTGTTAGCATTATTTGATAGCTTGCTGTTGAAGGATATGATTCTCATTTTGAGCACGGTAAGTACTCGGTTCAAATCCCAATCTATAACTATAGATTGGGATTATCCCAATCCCAAATCCCAATATAGTATTATTAATATAATATTAGTCCAAATTTGGTATAAACTGTGCTCCTGAAAATCTTCATATTACCCTACTTTGGAATTGTGTGCACTCAGTAACAAAAGGAATAAATGAAACTAGTCCATAACTACTATGGCATTACATTGAGGTAACCAACCGCTATCTCCTCATCTATCATACAGCGAGGCATGGAGCCCATTGAATCACCCATTTAGCTTTGATTAATTTAATTCTTACAAAAAGTGAGTTCTTGAATCTCTGTGAAGCCATGTTTTATTGCTGGAATTGAGTACAAATGAGTAATAGCTACCAATACCTGGCAAGTTGCTTGGTATGTAATGATATTTGGAGCTTAGACTATTTAGCACTAGGGCAATTAAAACTTAGGTTATATGTAATTTTTAACATTGTATTTTAAATTTTGGCAGTCTTATTATTTTCTGGCAAAAAAATATGAAATATTTGAAAACTTTGAACGTTGAATACTGTAAACTACTTCTAATATAGAGCCAAGTGCCTGCTGTAATTTAACATCGTATGTTAAAGATTCTGGTTGTTTGCTGAAATGAGCATAAATAAATGTTTGACTGTATCCAGGCTTTGACTGTATTGCTCACAAGGCTGCAACACAATGGTAAATGATTGCACACATTCTTTAGGATTTTGTGGATGCAGATTCAGAAGCTTGAGGCTTTCATGTTTACGTGTGTTGGGGATATATTGATGTTAGCCCCAAATAGCTTGTAAGTATGTCTAAATGCGCTGTCACTGGATTTAAGATGATTTTAGATTTATCGGTACATGATATATATGCTATTCAGTATGTGTGAAACATATAGGTTTTAATTGCATAAACCTTAAAATTGTAGTAGAAACATGTTGGTTTATTTTTTGTACAAAAACAATTGTGCAAAGCATTCCTAAGCGCTATTGCCCTAGGACCTTTGGAAATATTGTCATGATTTCAGGCTAGGATAGTTCAATCTTGTCTTCATGCCAAAATGGTTTGTGTAAGCTTAAAAGGTTTTAATTGTTTCGTTCATCACTCTTTGATAAACAATAACTGTGTCTATCACAAATCGCTGCAAGTGGCATGTAGATGATAACTCCAACCTAACAGATATGCATAAAACTAAACAAATGATTATTGAGCACCAAACTCCACAATATTTCATGATAATTACTTTGCAACATTTTCTCAAGTGAGCACTTTTAAATTTTGCATCGAAAATCTAAAGCATTTATATAAATTGAAGTAATTTATTGGCAACTTGTTTGAAAAGTCAATTACTTACGAAAATATTTTCAAAAATTTACAAAATATTTTTAAAATGTCATAGAAAATAATTGCTCATACAAATGAATTAGACACAAGGCTACAATGGTGTCTTAATATTTGTGCATCTCATTGCTTTTTGCAATGTGAGATAGCACAGATTGCTAGTGTGAGAGGTTCAGGGTTCAAATCCTTGTCAAGCCGATCAAGTTTTATCGGCTTGACAAGGATGATAGTGTATGATTAGTTCGCAAAGACGTAAAACCACTTATCATTTCAACAGGATTTTCTTTTTTGGTTATTAGTCATTGCACTGATAACCCAGAGTGTTATAATGTTTCATATCAAGTTTGGTATAGAACCATCCAGAGCGCAAATATTGCTGCGGCCTGTTTGTATCGGTAATATATATTTCTGGGTTCCGCACTAAGTAACGTCTCCAAAATATCCAGGCTGAGTGAGGCATAACTTAATTATTTTAATCCTGCCTGCTGTCTGATATTGTTGCTTTGTTTCAAAGGTAAAATTATCATTTATGCCAACAATACATGTTTTCACCATACTGGAACTACACTTGAGGTCCCGGGTTGAAATCCCGGTGAAGCCATAAAACATTTTGAGGAATTATCTTTAAATCTGCTTCCATATAATTATGCTTTGTTGGTGTTTGGGAAAAAACTAACAAGAAGGGATATTTTGTTTGGTTAATGCAAAGCTTGATGGTCTAGTGTACGATTCATGTTTTGGGTGCTGAAATTGGTTTACAAAAAGATTTATTGACTCGCTAAAAGGCCATGTTTGATTGCTTCAACTGAGTACATACGAATGAATACCTAGCATTCCCTTGCAGCCTGTTACTTTCATACATAATTATTTTAACAGTTTATTCTTTGTTATACTAGAGCAACTTCAAACTAACTTACCGTGAAAGATAGTTCAAAGTTTCTAACTTGCACTAACTTTCATGCTAAGTTAGCGTAAGTTAGTTGAGGAATATATTTAAAATAAATATATATTTTTAGATTTACTTTTCAATTTATACTAGCCTCATTATTTTTGGTAGAAAACCTGAAATATTTGAAACTTTGCCAGTTGAATATTTAAAATTACTCCCACCATGGAGTCAGTGTCCACCATAGTTTGTTAGCAAGTTGGTTTGATGGAATGGACGTAAGTATAGGTTTAATTGTATCGGCTTTATAATTCGCATTCTGTTGTAACCCTTATAAGATAATTTAAACATAATGAAGTAAGATTGAGTGCACGTTTTAAAAGAATCTGTTTGTGCGGCTGCTACAGTCGGTGCTAGCATTGAATATTTCATGTTCGCTTGTCTAAGAGATGCTTGATGTTGACACCCAATAACTCGTAGGTACGTTGGAACACGCTCTCCCTACATTTATAGGGCATTTATATTACATATGTAAGTCATACACTATTCAGTACATGTGAGGTATCCAGGTTCCGATTTCACAATCTTTAAAATTTTCATACAAAAATGATACTTTTCTTTACAGAGCCGATGAACAAAGCATTGTTAAAAGCCATAGCTCAAGATTTCCAAAATTATTGTAAAGTTTGCGGGCTGTCTTTATGCCAAATCAGTTTATTTATGGTGAAATTTTATTTTTAATCTGTCATGGTCTTTTTACAAAGCATTAACCGCAACTAACATATATCCTCGACATTGACATGTAGAAGATAACTCCAAGTTTACAAAAATACTTAGAGCTAAAAAATGCATTCGTTAGGTCATGCGATGTAGCCTGAGATCAAAGAGTCCGGGTGTAACTCTATTTCTCTGTCTTTCATATTTCGTTTGACATCATTGTCTTGTTTGTGAGTTACATGTATAATTATTTTCCTTCCAATTGACGACTCACTCAAGAATGGCTGTTGAACAAATATGGCAAGAGTCTCACTATCTTTGACCTGTTAATGTTTTCTTTGAAGTAATTATGTTATAGTCTTTGTTATTCTAAATCTATGTCTATGTTGTTATTTGGTAAAAATGCAAACAAAAATTTGCTTTTCCTATGCTTGCTTCCTCATTACCACCTTCTTCAATAAAATAGATTTCCTCACACCAGAAAGGAATTTCTATGAAATATGTTGCTACATTATATTGTAATCAGGCATGACCTCCTAATATAATTAATTTAGTATGAAACATTTTGTAGCTCACTCAGGCATATCACTTTGGTAGGCGTATTACATATCCACAGTTATTTTATAATGGCATTCCTTTTATAAATGAAATTAGATACTGAAGGGGCATAAAAGCTCACCAAAAAATATTGCTCGTAATAATTATTAAAAGTAACTTTTGAAATGAATTACACAAGATGTCATACATAATTGATTTTATTATCTTACCTAGCTCATCTTTGTTGCTCAACATTTTTCACTGCAAAACACAGACAGGGTTAAGCTACTGCGTTCTTCCTGTAAATGTCAAATATATGTCACTGAATTCTAAACGTATACACAAATGTGTGTGAAATCCGACAGCAGGGTTATGTGCAAAACTCGTAATATATGTACTGGGCATATTATGTCCAATACATATATTGAGAATTTTCAGTGACTTCTGGCTTTTGATCAAACTTAGTGTTAAGGAGTCATGATGTAACTTTTAATTCTTCATATCTCCAATCTCATCGAACATCATTGTTTTATTAATGAATGAAAATTATCCATACAATTGATGACTGACT
Source organism: Watersipora subatra (assembly GCF_963576615.1). Lineage (NCBI taxonomy): Eukaryota > Metazoa > Bryozoa > Gymnolaemata > Cheilostomatida > Watersiporidae > Watersipora > Watersipora subatra. The sequence goes on along the minus strand of NC_088715.1, from coordinate 8,628,660 downwards.
CAATATCAACTGCTAACCAAATATCGCGAGTTTCCTACAAATTAAGTGCTGGTAATAATTTTTTGAAGTAATTATGTTATAGTGCTGAAGCTATCCTAAAGGCAAGCAATAATTTGTTGTTTGATTTCAATGCACCCTCGCTCATGGTCATCTGCATCAATGAGCAACGACTTTTCAACTCACCAAAGAATTTTCTGAAATTTTTACCAAACGGTTTCATCTGTTTGTCTACGAATTACTTTAATAATTGATATGGAAATCAATTGGCATATTAAGTGGTAACTTTAGTAAATGTCTGTTGCCTGTATAGATCTAAAATATTATACTTTCAGAAGTTGTCACCACCTGCGCTAGAGATTTTCACACTTGTCATTCACTATGTGAGTGAGAATACAGGCTTGTCGTTTTACAGACAACTTACTAATTTACAACATTTTTAATATAGGCATGTGCTAGTATTTTTATAGGAAAGCAGCTGTGTCAGGCTGACAATTGAGTAGGTTAAGTGGCAGTTTTTTATGCTGACTTCCTGTATGAATTAAACATTCTAGAAATTCTCCACTTCTTTTCATTCAATCGTTTTTTGTCGGCTGCAACTTTTGCTGCTTTATAATATAGCATAACCCTATGACATACTTTAGCTGGTTTCAAACATCAAAACAACTGTAAGCAATAGAAAATGACCAATACTTTCTTATAAAATTTACTAGAATTTTGTGCGAGTTCATCGTAAGTACCAGTCTCGTTACTTGGATTAACATCAGTTTCAGGTGCTGAATGTCTTAATAATGAACTTTAACACACTTTCAATAAAGTTTGTCAGAAAAATGTCAGTATTCTTCTATCATTTGCAATTGTTTTTTGGAAAAGGAAAGGGTAGACGACTACCGATACTTTCAAATAAAATCTAATCAAGTTGGTGCAAGTTCAGTTCTAAGTGCCAGTTTTGTTACTTGGATTAACCAGTTCAGATGTTATAAAGTTTAACATCACCATATGACATATTTTAGTTGTTTTTTACTATAACAAAAGCCGCATTTGTCCGTCTGTGTGAAGCAACTGAAACAGAGTGAAAAAAGATTGCCCACCACAGGGTTTGAACTTGCAACATTTAGTCTTTAGTCAACATTTAGCACACAACCGCCTAGGCTAAACATTCACCTCTCTGAAATCTGGAATACTTATAAAATGCTTATTATTTTGGCTTTATCGACACACCTGATGACCTATCACAACTCACCGGACTGCCAGGTAACTAGCTTTTATTATAATAAGAGCCATTTTTGTCCCTTGAAGTCATGTTTGAAGTTGCGCTGCTAATTTCTTTGTTCAGAAATCCAACCAGCAACATTTGACATACCCACCTGTCGTACTCTCACCTGCCCCAACCATTCTTCGACCATAGTTTTAGAAATCCCGTTACCCTTGGAGTCTGGTGTGCCATGGGTAATCAGCAGGTGTAATAACTAAATGTACAATTATTCTAGAACACCAGCTGGTCATCGATTGCTTCTTTTGTCAGTGTCAGTCCTTCATGCTAAAAATGTGTGTTTGAATCCAGCAAAATAATATTTAGTTCATTCATGCTTCAACTAGATATGTTGACACGTGGCTATGCACAATAATAAACACAATTCATATTTATTATTCACCTACGCAAATGAGTTATTAAATGCTGTTTTATCAATTAGTTTTATCGTGTCAGATTTATGACCTAGGGTACGCTCCTTGTCTTGGGTGCGAGATGTCCTGGGTTCAAATCCTGGCCCAGCCAAAAATTACTTTCAACGCACATGTTCTATTATGTGCTTTGTTGTTGCCTGGGAAACACAACCTGTATCCATTAGTGTGCATCTGTATTGGGAAACACTATCTGTATGTATCTTGATATTATCTACTGTTTTATCCAGACATTGTTTATCATTACAGAAGGCTTCCTCGATGGTTGCACCCTGCTACCGTGATTTACTCTACATATTTAAACTAACAAAGAAACAATTAAGCCTACAATGAATTTCAACAGAGGTTGAAAGAGATATTGGGCCAACAAATGGTGTATTCTCTGCTTCCACATGATGGCTGAATCCCCACTTTCATGCTAAACTTATCATGGTAGGCAGCTATGATGACCTCCAGGGTAAGTGCCCATTGACAGATCAAGTCCTAATCCATGTTAAGACTAATCCGTATTTCTAGTCCAACAAGTTTTTATTAGGAGTTGTCCTACTCATAAGTCTGATCAGTCTGAGAAAAACAGACTGGAGTTGTTCACTTTCTTTGTTTTTCTGCTCTGAATAGATTATGTAAAGAATTTCACTTTTGTTAACTGTCAACTCATAAGTACAAAATTGGTCTGCAGTGATTTGGATCTGCAAAAAGTGCATTTTGATGGAATATATTTATTTTGGGATTCATTTTTTATTGTATATTACTTTGGTCCTTGAAATAAAAACATGCCAACTCGGTACGGTGTAGGAAATTGCCCACTTCATCACTTATTGAGGATGATACTTGGTGGTTTACTGTAAATGCTGGTAAAATTCAGACATTTGCTAGCTCTAGCTAATCTTTTGAAATAAGCCCTAGCATATTTTTTAAATTTGTTTTGTAGGAAATGTGCTCAAGAACGGTTTTAATGAATAGTGGCTTTTTTGTTTTTGACAATGGTTGCAATTGTTGAATGGTTGCAGCCATATTCTTTGGCAATATTAATTAACAATACAGGTGCTTTTTTGTGCTTATTTATAACCTCTAACTTTATTATCATGTAAATAATTTTTTTGCTTTTTGTAACATTTTTGTCGATATAATCTATAGATTACCGTTTATCTATAAATTCTATAGACAAATAATTAACTATATATCTATGTAGTTATATATATGTTTGATGAACACAAGGTTATAGTAAGCATGAATATAATGCTCAAAAATAAAATTTCACTCTCACTTTTTTCACAAAAGTTCCTAATTTGAATGATTTTAACTAAAGGAAATCGGTCATCATGTCTCTTTCAAACGTTGTGTGCGTGTGCGTGTGCGTGTGTGCGTGCGTGTGTGCGTGTGCGTGCGTGTGTGCGTGTGTCAGTCAGAATACTGTATAGAACTTCTTGAAAACTGCAAAATTTTTCAATACTGCCAGTTTGAAGAACAACGGCTTGCCTAGCAATGTGAATTTCATCATTAATTCTCTGTACAAAAATAGGACAACTCCAATTGAAGTGGTTTGAGACTGATGCATTGTAGACTAGCTGTAAAACACTTTGCAGATTTCCATTGTTCTCCCCAACATTATTGACATGTATGACTTAGTCTGAGTTTCTCATTTTCCTATCTAATCACCTAGCATTGTGCCAGCAATAACAAAGTTGTTGCGCAATATTTTTTTACCATATACAACATTTATTAGTTTTGCTATTGAATAAAACTGTTTTTTTATTTATGTGTTCAATTGTTTTACATTTGCTAATTAGTTAAGTGCTAAAACTTAACAATGTTTAAGCTTAAATTGCAATATTAAAATTATGTTTACAAAAACTGAAACACCAGCAATAGCTTGATATTAATACTGTAAGTAATACTTACACATAAACCTAACTTACATTACACGTTAAATCTCACTTTACACCAATACACCTTCATCTTAAAACATTTTTGCTAGATCTTGGGGTTTCAATATAATTTGTATTGTTCACATTTTTAAAGTTTGTTTATATGTTTTTGCAAATATCTTTTCTATAAATTATTTCATTGAACGTGCTCTTCTTATAGGTTTATCGTCAATTTGCTTTCCCAAAAACTACATTGTTTAGAGATTCATAGCACTAGGAGTCTCAGGTATGTTTTTAGCTTTCACTGTGAGAGTCCCGGGTTCAATTTCGAGTTAAGCCGGTCAAGCCTTATTAAGAATTGTCTCCCCCAATATTTAAAACTAAAAATCATTTCAAGATTACTATCTTCATTTAGTCACTCATCTTTGTACTAATAAACCTAATTACATGTTTCATATTTGTTTTGAATTTAAATCTGTTAGAGAAGCATTGCTTTGACCCTGGCATAGTTGTCTCGGAATTGTATACTTCTATGCGCAACCCACTCTCCTCACAAAGAGTTATGGCAGACATGACCGCAATTATATACTGGTAATACTTCTTTTGAAACTGCTGCTCTAGATTCATTAAAGTCATCTTTCATTCTCATTTAAACCCACCGCTCAACAAACAATGAGAACTAAACAAGATGGTGTGTCGATACCTACCTGCTTCTTACTGGTATATTTTGATGCTACTTGCTTGGGAGCAGCTTCGCCATTGAAACATAATGTAAACAACTAAGTATCATAAAATAGACTTTTAAGTATTGAAATATGTTTGAGAACTAGGACACTCATGTGTATATATTTGATGGAAACAAACTTTTGTTTCTATACAGAGCTAACATGATATAAGTGCAATGTCACTTTAGTAAAGATCACTGGACTATATTATAGCAATAATGTATTAGTCTATTGGAAGTTGTCGTCTCATGTGCTAGAGTTGATCACACTCATCATTCTTACTGCGAATGAGAATACAGGCTAGTTGTTTTATAGACAACTCATCAGTTTATAATCTTTTTAAGATAAACACGCGCTACTATTCGCCTGTTGAATCATCCAGGTAGTTTTGACTATTATAATTCTTACAAAACTGAGTTCCTAACTCTCTGTGAAACCATGTTTGATTGTTTCAACTGAATACAGATACATAGCTAGCAATACAAGGCAACTTCTCAGGGTAATTAATTGTTATCAGGAGTTACTTAAAAATCTGAATTGTTTCAGAGGGCCCAAGCCTTTTCTATTGTAAAATGTTGTAAATATTGGGCATTGGAAAATACTTAACAACAATTTGTAGCTCAGATTGTATGTTCATTATATATTATTTACAAACAACATATATCAGCTTGTAAAAAGATTTCTCAGCTTTTTAAAGCATATTTAATTAAGGCTCAATAACATTTTAAAAGTACAGCATTTTCTGCTGTCAAAATTGTGCTACTAAAACCTCCATATTTAGGTACTTTGGAGTTGTGAGCACTCAGCGCCTGAAGGTTAAATAATATTGGGACATGACTACAAAGGCATTGCATTAAAGTTGCCAAACGCTCTTTCTCTCACCTATCACACCTACCACACCATTGACCACCAGCCATTATATAATTTTACCTGCAGGATAGAACCTGCAAGTGCTGAAGATCAGAAAATATTTGTTAAAAACAAATGCACCATAAAAATGTGAAAAAACACAGTGCATCATTGGTAAACTTTATAATGATATGACTATTTATAACAAATTACAGAAAATTAAGTATTTAGTATATATGGCCTCTGCTCGCCTGAACACAAAGTTAGACAGTTATGATAGTTTTCAGTGGCAGTAGCTTAACAAAAACATTTGTGTTTTTGTGATGGTAGAAAGGTGTTTTGCAGTTATTTTTTACTGCTGCAGTTTTAGTGAGTGAACAAGATGGTATTTTCAAATTGACAACATCAATAAGTCAATGTGTCAACATTTTTGCAGGTTGTAGCTACATGTAGGTCAAAACATCACTGACTCTGGCTAGCCAACGCTTGAATACATGACTCATCTGCCTAACTGTAATCACATTTTTTGAACCAATCAGGACACAGCAAGACTTAGCGCCGTGTATGAGACGGGCGCTAGCAATGCCAACCGTCAAATCCACTCAACGCATATGGGGAGAAATACTAGGATGAATTGTCTCCGCCTGAGGATACATAATTATTGTAAACTCTGAGGAAGGCGTGACTAGCTGTTGTAAGCTCGATGTGATTGGCTGAAGCGTTCTTGCTGATTTCAAGACAATAGCCAGCTACGGCTGTTAGTGAGCGAGTTACTGGGATCTAAAATATTATGGACTCTGGAGTAACCACTGCATTTGATGGTAAGATTTAACAATGTAGCATTTTCATTATGTTGTATTTGGTGCATGAATCAGGTTGCTAATAAAAATCTTTCCCAAGGACGAGTGATGGTCTGAGAGCTTGCCACACTATTAAACAAATTCCATGTTTCAAAATTAAATGCAAGAATATCGGCACTGTTGAAACGTATATTAGGTAACGAGCAACACGATTGACAAGAGACGGCATCTGAAGAAAATTCTCATCGATTGTTGTATGTATTGGAATACATAATGCTAAATAAATTGTTTTTATTATGAATGAAACAAAAACTTCATATAATGCAATTGCCATATATTCTTTTTCCTGTTTGGCTAGAAACGTTGTTATGTTCCAATGTAATACGGATGTAGGTCGTGTTCCTTTCACTCATGCATTGCTCGCTGTGTCTTTGGCTTCTGTTAGTGTAGCACACTTTTGGTTCTTTACAAGCTCAATCAAAGTGAGAATTTTTTTTTCTAAATAGTAAGAGATGTTATAGGATAACTTTGAACTTATCTTCAATGTGAGAGCAATGATATACAGCCCAAAAGGATAGCCGACGGCGCTCATATGGGCGGGGTTTAATTATGAAGCTCTGTTGGGATTAACCCGAACACGGCACCGAACAAACAAATATGCTGAATAAAGCACCTTGTAAATTTACAAATATTATGAACTATAGTGGTTATTTTAATTATCTGTTGAATTCATTTTGTTGTCAAATAAATATAGTATCCCAATATTGTCACCGTTATGATCAGTCAGTTGCCATTCACAAGCATTCGTGATATTAATAGTCACAATCGTAAAATAGCTCAAATTCGGTTTTGCATTTAGATTTTGAGTATGAAAACTACACTGCACAGCTTTGCCTGCTGTCCCATCTTATTGGCAAGGTAAAACAATGTGAAACCGATGAAAGACTTTGTCATTTTATATTAGGGGTGGCAAAATATTAATCAAAAACTAGAAAAAAAATGCCGTTGTTCGGGTAATTATATTCAACTTTAGGCATATACTACGACCTTTACTAATTTTAAATTTACTAAAAGTAGGTAATTTGAAATGTTTTATTTTGATTAGATACATTATTTTGGTTAGGTATTACCCCTACATTGCAGAAATTCAATGTTTGCTATTGTGACCCTCGGGGTCTACTGGCTGAATAATCTAATGAAACGATAACAGCGATTCGTGTTTTCTAAAACCTAACAAGGCAACGCGACCGCCCCGCGAGAGTTGTGTTTGCTTTGAAACCCAGGCTAGCACAATCCTAATAGAGCTCCATAATTAAACCACGCCCATATGATAGCCGTCGGCTATCCTTTTGGGCTGTATATCATTGGTGAGAGTCTATCAAATAAAAAGTCAGTCTGTGTCACAAAACCTTGGGAACAGATATCTGTACTAATTTTACTGATAAAACAGCAGGATCTGGCGTTTTGCCTGTTTACCATATTTAAATAATTTAATTCTGTTATTCTTTCACATCAGTGACAATGATAATAAAAATGCTATTCACCTGGTTCACTAGGAAGTGAAAAGAAACAGTGCATATAACATGTTGATATTTTGTTACCAATTTATGCTACATGCTTTTGATCTGCTTTAATTAGTGGATTCCCAGCAGGGCCACTTAGTAGCAAACCCTAATCTGTGTGTACATATGTCGATAATATGGTACTGGCTTTTGACATATTTCCACCCAAATTTGCAAAATTGCAACTGTTTGCTAATAAATTTGTTCAGATTACTACACAATTAATTTTGATGTTATCAGTACATGTCAACTTGATCTATGTGAGAAAACCACAGGTGTCCTTTAGCGGGATATTGCCGAAGCCGAGACCGGGCTGTAGTCTACACACACGAAAAACAACAAAGGTCCACGTAGTTATGAGCAAAAACAAAAGTATCCACCCAAATATCTCACCAATCCGATGAGCAGCACACACAAAAACTAAACCAATCGACTGAGCCACCCGTCATGTCAAAATATTCCAAGTTTCAAGTCATGTCTTGCCCTACTCACTTTATGGTTTGTCAAAACTTGTCCCAAAGTCCCTATTAATTTGAGACTGTCCGTCCAATATCTGTTTTAGAAATGGTCGCCGCTTGCCTAGCCTAACGTTCTGGTTCAACATCTTAGTAACTATCGGGGTATTGCTGAGTGCTCCCGATCTTTTTGAGTCTTTTTAAGCATGCAAGAACCAATCAAAGTCGGGTTAACACTATTGTAAACAAAACTTTAGAAGGACTCAAAAGGATCGGGAGCACTCAGCAATGCCCCGATACTTACTAAGATGTTGAATCAGGACGTTAGGCTAGGCTAGCGGCCACCATTTCTAAAACCGATATTGGACAGTGTGAAATTAATAGGGACTTTGGGACAGGTTTTGACAAACCATAAGGTGAGTTGTGCAAGACATGACTTGAAACTTGGAATATTTTGACATGATGGGTGGCTCAGTCGATTGGTTTAGTTTTTGTGTGTGCTGATCATCGGATTGGTGAGATATTTGGGTGGATACTTTGGTTTTGACTCATAACTACGTGGACCTTTGTTGTTTTTTGTGTGTGTAGACTACGGCCCGATCTCGGCTTCGGCAATATCCCCGCCAAAGGACACCTGTGGAGAAAACAGAACTGGAATCGATCGGTTTGCATTAATTGTTGAAATCCAACAAGCGTTAGCTTATTGAAAAATTTCAAACTGCAGCTTGCGTATTTTGCGAGACATTTGTCAGCCAAAATCTTTAAAAATAAAATTTCATTGATTATGAGCTGGCGTACATGAAGCTTTGGATAGCTCAAGCCACTCATAAATTTTAAACTCTTCATGTAACTTGCATACAACTGTTCTATGATTGACGATACAGGTTGCAGATTGATATGCCCCTAGCCATTGTCTGTCACTACAAATTAGCATTATTGTTGCTATTTATTATTTATGATTGTTTGTGTAGTTTGTCATTTCACAATTTTTAAAATTGGTTGCATGGAGCTCCTTGGAATGTACCAAAAACGAAATCTCCAACTATCCACAAATTAACACAATATCATATAGAATACTCTGGTGAATAACAGGAGTTGCCAATTAAATTAACAATTGTAAATGTGGTATAGCGTAGATGGTGCGATTTTAACTAATTTCTCTTCCTAAATCAAATAACGGATAGAATTGCTATTTTTACAGTTTGCCAGCATGTTGACAGGTTGCCAAGATTGATAGACTTTTATGTCCGTTTCTCAAAAGTTAAAAGATCTGAAACGAGTTTTGTATCTTTACATTTACAAGTTATCGCTTGTCTATCCGTTTTCATTTTACAAATTTGAAAATCCGTCCATGCTAGGTTTAATTTTGTACTCTCAAATTGGTAATTGTTTAAAAGTGTAATGGTTTTGTCTAATTTGACTTTAAAACTTAAGAATGTTGATTAAGCATTCTAATGGGGAATATTTATTTATTAGTCTATAGAGTGAATATGAAGGAAATCGACGACGAAATATATTCGAGTCAAAAACAATCATGCGCTTTTGCCTTTGAGTCGACGGCGACAGCGAGCTTTTGCTTTGGAGTCAACAACAGTAGCACGCTTTTGCCTTCGCCGATGGCGGACTTTTGCCTTTGAGTCGACAGTATCAGGGCGTTTTTGCCTTCGAGTCGACGCCAATAGCGCGCTTTCGGGTTTAAGTCTATGGTAATAGCGCGTTTTTACGTCTACGTTTTTTGCAACTGAGTTGAAAGCGATCGCATGATTTTGCCTTTGAGTCGACAACAGTAGCGCGCTTTTGCCTTTGAGTTGACAGCGGTAGCGCGCTTTTGTGTTCGAATCGACGGCAAACTCAAAAGCGTTTTAAGTTGACTCAAACGCCGTCAACTCGAACTTTTGAGTTCGAGTTGACGGCGATTGCGTACTTTTGATAGTGTCTTCACTTTTTGTTCTCATAACATTTAAGTCTATAGTTATTTTATTTGTAGTTTTCATATTCTTTTATTTTCAGAAGGTGCTCTTTGTGTCTGCAGAAGTTGCCTCCCTCGATATATACAGCCACTGCCGATCTCCAAAAAACTGCAGTTACATAGAAAATCTGCGCGAACCGTGATGATAATAGGGTAGATGGCAACCTGATCCAGTCAACACTAATACCATGCAGAGAGGTAGGTCGGAAGTTGATGCTGTACTCTATGGGAATCATTGTTACCATATATACAGTCATAGCTCAACATGTGAGCATGAATCGTTTCAAAACCGAGCTTGTATGTCAAATTTCTAGTATTTCAAATAAATTTGTCCACTATAACATAACTAAATACTAATTAATTTGTTTTTCTCCCTATGAACCAAATACTTAAAACATAATAACAGTCATATTACATTGGAAAAAAGTGTTTTTGTTATAATTCACTACTTACGCTCATGAAGGAACAAATATCTATATAGTGGTTGTTATCTGCAACAAATTGTAACCGTATTATGTAGAATAATATGGAGCAGTATCAGTATATAGCATAGTCTATACAGTAAGTAGCATACTGTATGGAGTTCTTATCTTCGAGACAGACATAGGGGCTAATGGTGGTTTGAAATAGACATGACAGCGACACCTTTTTCTGTAATGTAATTTGCAATAACTTGGCTTTCTATTCCTACTCTTAATATATGTTCGAATCTTGTGCTACATATATCTCACGCTAGATATAGGTTTAATTTGGTTTGTATTTTCAGTTTTTTGTATTCCTTTTCAGACTGCATTTGTCGTCTTACTTTCAACTTTGGCTGACTTCGGTAAAACTTTCAAACTGATCTGATGAAATAGGTCGAGCTATGCTATTCTCCTAAGTCGCCCCCTGCTTCCTAGCAAAGTTGAAACCGTTTTGTATGCTTGTATCTCAAATTTCTCATATGTTAAGACATTCGTGTGTCGAGGTACGGCTGTATCCTCATGTTATATGGATCTCATGTACAATTCAATAGGTTTTTTATAAACAAATTTCACATTGTAGGTATTACTCATGCGTAAGATGTCTTTAATATTTTAGAATGTTCTGGAATATTTATATTTAAAACAAAGCCACATTCAAACTTAAATTTTTTTTTGTTCAAGCCAATAAATCGGGTTTGTCGAGATGTCTTGAACGATCTTTGGTATGACACACGGCATTATTTGTGTAATGACCTCACACTGCAACTGGAGTTAACTCTTTCCCTAACATGATCTGCGTAGTACGGCTTGGCGAAACATTTCAATATGACCAACAACCACACGATGCTGCATTAGCAGGTTGTATGGATTATGCTATTACATCCCGGCAAATGAATTAATTTGGTAGCAAAATAGTTAATACTTTATTACTAACAAGTAACTGTTCGATGTTATATACAGTCATACTTCGACTTACGAGCTTAATGCGTTCCGAGACTGAGCTCGTATGTTAGTTTACTCGCATGTCGGTGCAATTTATTTATATAACAATTAAATATATATTGATTGGTTTCCATACTCTAAGAAAAATGCAAATAAAACGCTCAAAACAAGATATTGTAACAGAAAGAACATGTTGGTTATTGTCCTAACTTATCGCAAGCTTTTAAAAAGCAACAAATAAAAAATAATGCAAGGAAATGTGATTAATTAAAATGTAAAATTAAATACAGTAGCAGCTAACGCTAGCATTTGCCAGACAGGGAGATATCCTAGGAAGTTATAGAGAGTTATCCTTCATTACAACAGTTGACTTTGATAAATTTGGATTTTATCAGTCTTAAAAAACAAAATTAGAAGCAAACCTAAAAGCAAACTTTCATTTTTGACTTAACGTAATTAAAATTTCTTCGGCGTTCATAGTTTGAAGTTTCTCGCTGGTTAGCTAATTTTTCCTTTGTTTCGCTTTACCTCTAGCCGGCCGTTTTAAGATAAACCTATCTAAGGACGTTTGCCTTTGTCGCCCTTTCTACATGTTGCGATTAGGACGAACACAGGTGTCGTCACAAACGGTTAATGTACGACCACTAGCCAACTTGTCCGAATGTTTATAGTTTTGATAGATAGCACCGGCCTTTTCACATAGCATCGTTCAGTTACGCCGTCACCGGCCAATTGTTGATCTTTTATTCAATGCCTGAGCAGTCTCTCCATCAGCGGTCATGAAGATCGCGGACGGGTATAACTGGAGTGTCTCAGAACCTACATGCAACCTCAGAACCTCTATGGATGCATGTATGCATGCATATAGAGGTTCTGAGGTTGCATTTAGGTTCTGAGACACTCCAGTTATACCCGTCCTACTGAACTAAACTCGCTATTCTAACCAAATTGATCCAAACGACTTTTTGAGAGGCCGCTTTCGAACACAGCATCCCTCAACTTGCCTGTCAAATTAGGTGGAAAAAGGTTTCAATGAGCTCGACTAAAATTTATAGTGAAAGCGAGCCAGGAACAGGTAGGTTGATAAAAATTTAGCGAGGCAAAAGTTGAAATTTAGTAAAATAACTAAAATACATACTGAAGTTTATCATCAAGTATGTGTGTAGTAAGCTAAATTTCTTCCAATTAAATTCAACGTTTATGTTGTGCAAACGTCTGCCTCCAATGTTAGAACTCCCTACGGTACGTACTGTACGTATTACATTATAGCATTGCATTTTTATTGTAGATCATAACCATTAAACACACTAAAGTTACTATAGGTAACTATAGTTACTAAGGTTAACATATTATTTCATTACTATTTTTTATATGTACAGTACAGTAGGTATATAAAATTATAGATATAAACTATGGTTTTTATACCCTTCTATACAAAATGTGCTCCTTACGAAGCCAACACCGGAATGAATTATAATCGTTTGACGAGGGTCCACTGTTGCATTGAAGTGGTTTCTGATGTATCTGCTCTAGGAATCCATAAGCAGCATTCTGCCAAATCTCTGCAATGATCTTAGTTTTTAACCTGTCCTGGCTGTGTGCCATTGTTCTATAAATAGACTGGGCTAATTCTATCTAGCTAGCTGGGCTGTTCATAGCCGACTTGAATATTATAGTCTATGGTTAAACTCTCTACGGTCATGCTGTCAATTTACTCGTGTCTTGAGTTGGATGTTGGGACACTCATATGTGGAGGTGTGACTGTATTATAATGATAGTCTGACCACTTTGTTTCTTATCACCAGTAAATCTATAGTTACACTGATTCTAAATATTATTTGTAGTTTTTTCCATTCTGTCTTTGCAGACGTATTCTTCTTGTCTGTTGAGGTCGTATCCCTGAATATATACAGACAATGCTGAGCTCCTACAAACCGCGGTTCAATCAGAAACTTCTACAAACTGTGATAATAGTCGGGATATAGGAATTAACGTCATCTATAATAGAGGTGGGTCAGCAGTAACTATGGATGGAGTGTGTTATGAGAATATTGGTTAGTTTGTACTCCATGGAGGGAAGTCGGCCGATAGCATGATTAAGCTAAAACTATTACAAAAGAAATGATGTTAACATAGTTTTACTAGCGTGTGTAAGGAAGTAGTGTACATGACTTGGTTAATGTCAGACCATGTCCTATAGAGAGTGGGCTATCTTTACTGTTGCTACATAGCACACTGGCTCATTTAGTGTTGGCATCCGTATTGTATGCACTTGTGTGCATTCACTTAGTATTTAGTGTATCAGATGTTTGTATACAACGACTGGAAATCAGTGGCCGTCTGTTGCCAAAATTGTATCGTATTGCGAGTTCAGCTGTTATGTTTCCATAATGCGCATGTTTGCATCAATCCGCAAGGTGAAACCGGCGAAATTTGCAAATCAAATTAATTTTTGTTATAAAATTTTGGTGAATTTTACGAGGGGGTGTTTGTATTAGATAAACTCTATGGGTTGCTATGCACTTCTATGCAACTTTTTTGAGTTATGATCCCATCTGAAAAGGATTAAAGTCATCTGGCAAGGGTCTACTCTATGGCAAGGGTCTACTCTATGACAAGGGTCTACTCTATGGCAAGAGTCTACTCTATGGCAAGGGTCTACTCTATGGCAAGGGTCTACTGTATGGCAAGGGTCTACTCTATGACAAGGGTCTACTCTATGGCAAGGGTCTACTCTATGGCAAGGGTCTACTCTATGACAAGGGTCTACTCTATGGCAAGGGTCTACTCTATGGCAAGGGTCTACTCTATGGCAAGGGTCTACTCTATGGCAAGGGTCTACTCTATGACAAGGGTCTACTCTATGACAAGGGTCTACTCTATGGCAAGGGTCTACTGTATGGCAAGGGTCTACTCTATGACAAGGGTCTACTCTATGGCAAGGGTCTACTCTATGGCAAGGGTCTACTCTATGGCAAGGGTCTACTCTATGGCAAGGGTCTATTCTATGGCAAGGGTCTACTCTATGGCAAGGGTCTACTCTATGACAAGGGTCTACTCTATGGCAAGAGTCTACTCTATGGCAAGGGTCTACTCTATGGCAAGGGTCTACTCTATGGCAAGGGTCCATTGTATAGCCATACGTGTTGTAATTCTACAGCCTGCTCCTTTCGGTAGATACGAAAAGCCGAACGCACTGAATGACCGAACAGACCGAATATTTTGGGAGTTGCCCTTTCGTGTGACTATTTAAGGATAAGGGTGCATAACTCAAACTTCTATAAATAAAGAGCTCAATGAATTCCGTAGAAACATTTTAGAGGCTGTTGTTCATTTTTGCGCCAGTGAAGCGCGCTGTGAATAAAAATACAAGTATTACATATTCAATCGAAGTATTTTTGCTGTCACTATAGTCCAATCAGTACTTGCCTTACCTTTGACAGATAAAAGGGAACTGCCTAGTAGAAGCAAGAGGTTTTATTTGTTCAGTAGTATCGTTAACCATTGGTGAACTAGTAGCTAAATAACTAGCCAAAATTGTTTTTTATTCAATTGGAAATGAATACATTTATTTCTATATATAGTAATATTAATTATAATTATATAAAACATACAATTGATATTATTTATAGATAATAATTGATTTATAGATAATAGTTGAGGGAGGGCAACTCCTAAAAGATATTTGGTCTGTTCGGTCATTCAGCGCGTTCGGCTTTTCGTATCTACCGGGGTCTACATGATTGATAATTTAAGAAATCCTAGACAACTACAGGCTAGTGCTAGTGCTTCACAAAAATGTTAAATAATATCTATACGGTAATAAAACAATAAATAATAATATATTAAATTGGTAGCTGGAAATTTCTAGTCACACCGACTGAACTGTTGGTTTAGTCACTCGCAGTTCGTCTGCAGGGGACTGAAGACGTTGGTCACAGTTAAGAATCATTGGAAGGTAGCGAATTTTTTAATCTATCATACATTTTTTATTTGTTTCTGGTATTGTAGCCATTATTTGTTGCTAAGTTTTTCAAATTTGTAAATGTATTTTCTTTTAGATTAAAACAATGATGATGAGAATTAAGATTTAATCTCTATTCACTGCCATTTCATATTCTACTCAAAGAGTAAACAGCTCTCCAAAGAAGCTAGGCAGTCTCTTGGCTGCGTGCCAATTGACCCAGTTGGCCAGCAGCCAATAGGAATAGATAATGTTGTAATAGCAATGGCTGGCTTGAGAAGACGTTACGTCTGACACAACGTCTCAGCTGGTACCCTAACCTTCTGTTGATCACAGCCACTATACTGTGATCACACGGTAGATACGAAAAGCCGAGCGCGCTGAATGACCGAACAGACCGAATATCTTTTGGGAGTTGCCTTCCCTCAACTATTATCTATAAATCAATTATTATCTATAAATAATATCAATTGTATGTTTTATATAATTATAATAAATATTACTATATATAGAAATAAATATATTCATTTCCAATTGAATAAAGAAACAATTTTGGCTAGTTAGTAAGCTACTAGTTCACCAATAGTTAACGATACTACTGAACAAATAAAACCTTTTGCTTCTACTAGGCATTTCCCTTTTATCTGTCAAAGGTAAGGCAAGTACTGATTGGACTATAGTGATAGCAAAAATACTTCGATTGAATATGTAATACTTGTATTTTTATTCACAGCGTGCTTCACTGGCGCAAAAATAAACAACAGCCTCAAAAATGTTTCTACGGAATTCATTGAGCTCTTTATTTATAGAAATTTGAGTTATGCACCCTTATCCTTAAATAGTCACACGAGAGGGCAACTCCCAAAATGTTCAGTCATTCAGTGCGTTCGGCTTTTCGTATCTACCGGTGATCACAGCATACATTTTAAATAGACAACTTGTGGGTGTCCATTTATATCACTAGATTTCCATGACTCGGTTAATCTGTGAGGTTGCATCATACACAAGATTGAAATTGCAAAAACCAGCGGGTCAAGCAAATTTTGTTACTCACAAGTTTTCGCCGAATGTTCTCATCCCTTTCACCCTTTATCTGGGTGAAAGCCTGGCAAAAACACCCACAATCGTGTAACTTATTTTTGAAAATGTCAATAATATCGATATTCTATAAACATGCATAGCTCAAACTGAAATTTATTTTTTATCAACAGAATCTTTTGTACAAAAAGTACTCCTTTACATATGTACTACTACAAAAAAGGTACAACTATGTACAATTGTTCCTATGTGAAATGCTTGGAAGCATTCCTCTCAGTGGAGTCCAACGCTACAGCGTAGCCGTCCGAGCTACCACAACGGTCAATTTTCTCTTTATATTCTAAAGTTTAAAAAGTTTACATCAGTTCTATCATCTGAATTATTTTATACTGATCAGACGAAAGATCACTAACGAGCGCAGGATCCAATAAATTTTTATTTAACCATTTTGAACGTCGAACCAATGTTGGCTGGTTTTCCCAACTTCCATATTTTTCTAAGGAGTCGCGATTTCTTTAGCTTTTCGCACAAGGCAACGCCTCTCAGACAATCGTTTCATATTGTAATTTATCAATTAACATCTTGTCGACGATAACCTTTGTTAACTACTCACCTGTGTTAATCTGCAACATGCAATTTCCATTCAACATTTATCACATGGTAGCTTAATTAAGAGCTTGTAATTACATTCCCACATATTTTGCACCTACAACACAACAGAGTAAGACATGGTGAATCTTTTGATGCCAGATAGCTGTGATATGAATTTTGTTGCAAATGAATTTTGATAAATGTATTCTACAACGATCTTTCTTTGCTGTTGTACATAGCATTTTACATGTAGACTTAATAGTGGTTAATTTGGGAAGGCCTCTGATTTTTCCATAAAAACACATTAGTCCCAAAACCATGTAGGTTTTTCTAAAGTCAAACTCACTTGCATAGCTGATTCTGTGTATTGTCGAATTCCTTGATGAAAATCCGTGTTTGTGAATTTTTAACAATGTTGGTTTGTAAATTATTCTTTTGTATGGCTCAATGATAAGATAGTGCAGTGATTTCCTCTGTTCATTGTTTGTAGGTACATTAGTGCAGTGATAGGACTGTCTCACCTCTGCTCTACATCTGGTTGTATCCACATTGAATTCTGCTAATACTTTTATGGGTAGTCTTGGCATGGACTGGAGGTGAGTCAAGATCTTATGGATACATTAGCAGTTTGAGGCCTACACTCCCCCATCTCACCAGAAGTAGCCTCATCTACATAAGGCTACTGAATTTGGCACTAGTCCAAACGTTGTGTGCCAGCGTTCTAATAATAGCCTATAGGATGAGTAATTTACCAAGTTTCCATACAGTGATAGTGTAGAGACACCTGGGTGAGCCAGTGCTGAAGTATGCTGTGCTGACAAGTAGATATGTTTCGATAGGGCTGTATTAACAGTAGAGTGATGGTTGTGTGACCATCATGTCAAGGCGTGTCTGCATATGAAGTGACAGAAAAACGAAGGCCTTTGAACACGCGCAAGTGATCTGGTTTTTTAAGTTCAAGGAAGCCTGCTGCCAACAAATAACGCTATTTTTTTGCAGTGTGACCAAAATGTGGACACCATTTTCTTATAAAATTATATTTATCTGAAATATCTTTGGCCTAATGTTAAAGAAGTTTGCTAGCAAAAATGTGTTCAAGTCGACATTTGCAAATGTTGTTCATTCAATGTAAAGCGCAAATATAACAGCGATATTGCTCTGTGATCTATGAGTGAAAAGAAAATTTACTTGTTGTTTGTTTGTGCTAAATTATAGACTGAGATCCTAAATTTACGATGGCATGATTTTGGTAAATTTTGTTAACCTTGTCATCCATGATCAATGTTTTTGTGTAGGTACTAAAACGAGCCGTTATAAAGCCAACGTATGCTCCAAAACCTTCTAATGTTTCTTCAGGTAATGATGTATCCTGATCACCGTGAATTAGTATGGTTTGAGTTTTATAAAGTTTTGCCGTAAACATCGTTGTTGTGGAAACTTATGCTATATCATCTGCCTCGGAAGGGAACTGAATATGATGGTGTATTAGAAACGAAAAGGGCTTATCAAAGGTTTGAAAAGGAAATGACTATGAAATTCCTGCAGAAGCTGTCAAGGAAGAATTTGAAATTAACTTATTTCGACATGATTATTTGAACAAGTCCCTGTGTTTGTTTTAGCAGTTAGAGATGAGCTGCATTTGATAAGTGGCGGTTGTCTTCTCTTGGCCTTGTTGGGCTGCAGTTATTGCTAGCTGGCATACAACTCCAAGTTGTACTCTTGACCTTATGCCAGAATCCAACGTATATGACATGCATCCATGTATGGTGTGCACCCGTATATGGTATGCGCTAGTGCTGGACACGAGTACTTCTTTGCCAACGAGTTTAGACTCCGTCCCCTTCCGTTCGAGTTTTTCGAGTAGCGGGTATATGGTAGTGCACGGCATGAGTACTTGGCCAACGGGTTTTTCGGGTATCGGGTTTGTTGATACGGGTTTTATGTCTAAAATTTCCAAACATCAGACATATTTTAAAGTTCACAATGCAATTTTAATATTATTCAATTTTTTAATCTTATTTTTACTATTTTCTAACGACCGATATTTGTGCTCGCAGCTTTAAACTTTTGAAGTTTGAACCCCAACTGTGAGTTTTCAGGCATGGCGTAGGGTGTGTCAGAATTTCTATTGGCAGGAATTCTGGCATTCACATGGCTTTGTTCACAAAAGCCGTTTCTAAGTTACAGCGTAAACTAACCAAATTGATTTTTGCACAAGATGTTAGACCAGAAATTTCACTTCCATTTGTAACAGTTTTCAAATGTCTCTATTTTCCTTCTTGGTTTTAATAAGAAATTTTATTTGAATGATATCGCAAGAAAATGGACACAACTGGTTTGTTGGTAGGATGTGAATGGTTGTGATGCAAATAAAGAATTTTATAATACTAGTTACAATTTTTCAGTATATTTTGAGTTATAAAACAATGGACATGTGCTCAAGGGATATGATGCTATTGTAAATGTTTTTACGAATTTTTTAAATCGTACAAACTTTCAGTTTCACCCGAATAATGGTAAGGTCCTGTTTTTTTCTGTTTGATGACATTTGCACTGGATGGCCCGACTATTTTTAACTAGTGTTTCAGCTAATATTATTGTATTATGAGCGCGTTCTATATATATATAATAAAAGTTTGAAAACTTCGGATCGTTGGACAGATTGCCCAGATTTACTAACATGCATTGACAAAAAACGCCGGTGTTCAAAGGGTTAATAGGCGGGTTATTAAACAGTGTTTAGAGTGCATGCACAATAGACCGAGTTTTTGTCCACTCTACTCGACGGATCCGTGTACCAAAACCTGAACTTGTAATTCAAAACCCCACTGGCAAGATCAAAATGCTCAAAATCTCTATCACCCAAGACTCGAGAGAAGATAAACCCGCGAATTCAACGAGTTATATTACCCGTGCCCAGCACTCGTATGCACCCGTGTATAGCATGCACCCGTATATGATACGCTCCTGTACATGATATGCTCATGTGTATGGTATACTGCGGTTTTTCTAAAATCAAACTGACTTGCATAGCTGGTTATGTGTATAGTCAAATTCCATATGTATTTGTGAAATTTTAACAATGACGGTTTGTGAATTAATCTTTTGTATTGCGCAATGATAAGGTAGTGCAGTGTTTTCTTATGTTCATAGTTTGTAGGTAGATGAGGGCAGTGATAGGAATATCTCACCTCTGCATCTAGTTGTATTCACCTAGATTTCTACTACACTATGGATCATCCTTACATAGACTGAGGTGAGTTGATATCTAATATTAGCAGTTTGAGGCTTATACTCACCCATCGCACCACAAGGCTACTGAATTTGGGACTAGTCCAAGTACTGTGCCAGCCTTCTATAAGAGGTCGAGGATGAGTGAAAGTATGGCCGCACTAACAATTCTTTCCTCAGTTCTGACCAAAAGCACAAAATGAATGAAAAACACAGCATTATTGGGCCGAAATTCACAGAATTCTCTGAGCTGTGCATGCACACCGAAGTCGTCGTCGCTACACTTTTAATTGGCTAAACAAATTATTAGCGAGCATGATTTTCGCAGCTTTGGCAATTGCTACAGTCCAAGAAACGTATTATGACCCGCAATAAAAGTACCGTTGTAATTCAGCATAGAACATACGATGCAATTGCTTAAATTGCGCTATTGTTGGTTTTTATCCTTCACACACTATGGCTAAAAATTGTTTTTTTTAATAATTACAATTTTAATTTAGCAGCACACATTTCCCGTTGTAGCAAGACTTGCCATATTTAGTGCAATCAAGTCAGTTTAATGTATTTATTATGGCAAATTACATTAGTATTTTTCTTGCGTGTCGCGTTATGTGCCCGGACTATATAAAATGCAAAAGTTGTTAGAATCTTGATCGCTAATAATCTGCTTATCCTATTTGAAGCATTTCGTCAACGATTTCTGTGTGCATGCACATTCTGTGAATTTCAGCCGAATAATTCTGTGATTTTCGTTTATTTCGTGATTTTGGTCAGAACCAACGAGAAAATCATTACGTGTGGGCATACTTTTAAGCTTCTCTTATCAAGGTTCTTCTTTTTGATGCGGGAAACAAAAATAGTTATTTTAACTTTGGTTTTATACCCGTGTTTAAAATATATTTTATGACGTTGTGTACACGGTACTATATGTGTATACGACGTCTATACTCATCTACATTACCATACTTTTCGGATTATTAGCCGATATTTTTTTCTGATGATTTGAGCCATGCGGCTTATATAAGCTATTCTGTGGCTTCTTCTTTCATCACAAGGGCGCATTAACCAGAATCTCCAGTTAGTGTACCTCTAGCGGTGAAAGAAAATACGAAACAATGCCTAACAGTACTGGTCCGTTAGACACTAGGTTAAAAAGCGTCGGTTAATACGAAACAGTGCCGTTAGGCATTGTTCTGTTTTAAACCAGAAAGTTTCTGCCGTATTAAAAAGCACCGTCCTGAGTTCTGCTGCTGCCTATACAAAACTGTGGCCTATGTATTGTTTTATTATCGTTTTTTGAAAAACAAAGCAGATGCGGCTTATATAGGGGTGCGGTTTATAGTCAGAAAAGTATGGTAGTCACAGTCATAACTCTACATAGGAGTTATGATATGACAACTCCAACATGCAAGAAACTTGATATACAAGTTGACTTTCTTTCAAGTTTCTTCCCTGAGATACGAGTATTCTTGGAGATACGAACATAAGAGCTGGTTCTCGATGGCCACTATACAGCCACTACATGGCCAAGTATCCGAGAAGCCGCTTTCGAAAACACCACATCGTTTGGTGTTTCTTCTCAAATTCATTTGAAAAACTTATAAAAGTTGGGGTAAAAGTTGGAGGCTACGCACGGCAAACCGAAGCTAATTATACTAGAGAAATTAGATGGCATAATTAAAGCACATCTGGTAAATATTTAAAATATAACTTCACGTGTGTGTTTAATATACGAAATTCATTCAATTGGAATTCAATTCTTTTTCATACAGGGCGACAATAGTTTAGTGCGGTGAATCCATTGCATGTAATATATGAATGTAGTATATTTGGGTGTGGTAGGCCTACATGTCTGTATGGTATGTACCTGTATATAGTATGTACCAACGTTTGGTATGCATTCGTGCA
Organism: Watersipora subatra; assembly: GCF_963576615.1. Classification (NCBI taxonomy): domain Eukaryota; kingdom Metazoa; phylum Bryozoa; class Gymnolaemata; order Cheilostomatida; family Watersiporidae; genus Watersipora; species Watersipora subatra. Next base: position 8,606,614 of record NC_088715.1, on the reverse strand, counting down.
TGCTTTGCACTCCTATATGGTATGCATATGTGTATAGTATGCATATGTGTATGGTTTGCGCTTGTACATATATATGGTATGCACTTGTGTATGGTGTTTACCTGTATATGATATGTACTGTGCAATGTATGCGCCTGTGTAGGAACCCCTGAATGGTTTCCTGTGGATGTACCTGTGGATGGTATGTACCCGTGTATGGTATGTACCCATGCATGGTACACACCTGTATATGATATGAAACCGTGTATAAGCCATTACATGTCTGTATATATGATATTTGCCCATGAATGGTATCCGCTATTGTATGGTATGTACCCGTGCAACATACGCGCCTGTGTCTAAGCCTGTATATGGTATTTGCCCGTGGATGGTTTCCGTCCGTGAATGATATCCGCTTGTGCATGGTATGTGCCTGTGTATAGTATGTGCCCATTTATGATGCACACCTGTATATGTTTCAGCTTTAAAATTTCAGTAATATACGTATTTATAACCTATTAGCTTGAGGGTTCTGATCATCGTCATTTAGCTCGAAGGTATTTAATAGCGTTGGGCCGGTATATAATTTAGTGTCAGATAGGATATCCTTGTACTTTTTTATTGGTTTTCCCGGTGTTTCGGTATTCTCTGTATTCACCATCTTCGGTATCTTTTGCCAACTAAGATAGTTTGATATTGTTGGTATTGCAGTTCCGTACATGTTTTTCAGTGTGTGTTTAACTTCAGCTTACCTACTGCCCATTTTATATAACGCAGGTGGGGGACAAATCAAATATAAAACATATAAATATATCAAACATATCAAATATCACACGGGGGTTTATCAAATATAAAACGTAATTTGATTAATGTAGGACGTAATATTATACCAGATACATTTAGGTAAGCGTGAAAATGGTCGTTGAAGAAAGTGTTATGATATAATTCACATGTGTTGTGTTTTCAGAATGTCGGAGAAAAGAAGTTGTGATTGCCAATGTGCGCTGAGGGACTCTTTTTGATTAGCAATTAACCATAACATCAATTGAAGCACAATTGTAATCTCATTCCGTTACATGGCGATTGTGCGCGAGACATCAAATGAGCTCTTTCATAAGCAGCTCATTATGCGTGAGATTCTCTCGAGCAACACGTTGCTAGTAATGCTGTAGCCTGTCCAATACAAAAATCTATCCGCATAACCATTTACCGATAGGCTTTTACAGATAAATACCGATCATATCAAACCGGCCGCGAATAACTAACTGTCACCGAAATTATTGGTTTTCCCGGACACCGATAATCCCTCGGTATCAGTAAGAGTGGATAACTCCTCACCGGCCCAACACTAGTATTTAATCATAGACATATTTATAGCCTTTTAGTTTGAGTATTTCAATCATAGAGCTATTCATTTTAGCTAATAATTTGTTTTGGCTTAACCCTCTCAATCCTAACAGCTGTTGTTCTGGCGTCGCGTAGAGTGTGTCAGAAACCTTAGCAGCTGGGATACCATCATTAACATTGCTGTATTCACCAAAGTTATTTCTAAGTAACAGAGTAAACAAATCAAATTACTTCTTGCGCATGGCGTTAGACCAAAAAATTCTCTTCCATTTGTAACATTTTTCAAATATCTTTATCTACTTCCTTCATTCCAATAACAAATTTTATAGGAACGATTACGCGAAAAAACCGATGTCTCGTTTTATGGTTGGTCATAGATGATTGCTATACAGAAGAATTTTATGCTACTAACTATAATTGTTCAGTTTGTTTTGAGCCATGAACTGAAGATGAGAGTGTGCACAATGGATATGGTGCTACTGTAATTATTTTTTTAAGAGTTTTTAAAATCGTACAAGTTTTATGGCTTCAGCTCGGGGAATAAAGAAATGCTGTTTTTTTGCTGTGTAGTGACATTTGCTGTGGGTTACTCGACTTTTTTGCTAGTGTTTACCAAATATCATGGCACTATGAGCAGTCAGATATATTTAATAAGTTTAGAATATTTAGATCGTTGGACAAATTGCCCGGGGTTACTGACGCGCATTGACAAGAACTGCCAGGGTTCAGAAGGTTAAGGTTCTTAGTCCAATAGCTATCCATAGGCTTGTAGCATTAGATTCTTAGCCATAGACTTCTTTATATCACTTTAGAATTGACATTTAGTCACTTTTTTACCTTTAGATTTTCCGTCATAGAGGTCTTCTTTGGTCAAATATTTTCTTGGCTCTGTAAGCTGAACCTTGATTGGCCAACTGTTAGTATTTTTTTTGCACGCACCTTGTCCATTTCAAACGTATATGTCTAATGTTTTAAAGTCCTATGTTGTATCTATACATTGTCAATTTATATTCCTAAAACCATTTCATTTTTCAGGGTCACATCCCCATGGCTGACATAAAATCAAACCCTTATCGCTCAGTACTCAGAGAAAAACTGACAGTGCAGATGTGACGGCAGATTGTCTTTCCAACGGCAGGTCAAATTACAGTTCATTAAATGAGATTTCATCGATGCATTACTGTAGGGACAACTCATAAACTCATAATCTTCATATTCATCTGTAGCCTCATTTCCTATCTGAGGTTAGTTATGTTATAGTTTTGACACTTACAAATCACTCCTTCATATACCATCAGGTATTTAAATAGTTACAGGATATTTGTGATTTCAGAATATTTTATTCCAACAAAAAGTTGTTATTTTTTGTGTTTCTGTGAGATTCTTTGCTATTTGCTCATATAAGTAGACACGTAATGAGTAATTTCATAAAACTACCATGAAGTTGCTTTACTCTATTGATATGTTTCAGTGTAATTTATCAATGTCCGTAGTATCCAGGAATAATATGAAACTGACTGTAGTTTACTATGAATATTGATGTTATAGCCATATACCTCTGACCCTTAAATATACTCTGATGATAGCGGCTTACCTCCTTGATCTCTTGTTTGTCAATTGTGTAACCAATAGGTGGAAGAATAAACAATATGGTCAGAGATCATACTAACCATTGCGGCTTGAAATGTTAGAGAGCATAACATCTTGAAGAACTTAACCACAGAATAAAAGTATCTGTGATGGTGAGAGCCACTCTTAGATTGTAAGCGAGTCGCGTCAATGACAATAGAAAGAAATGAAGCAGTCTTACTTGTAGTCATTGAGTTCGCATGAATTGATGTTTTCCCGATAATATTAGTTGTTCTTCTCTAGTTGTGACCTCAAAATAGCATTCCAACGTTGAAAAACCAAAACTACATAAAGTAAAGAGGCATGGCTGGATGTTGTGTATAACAAGGGTAAGTAATCATGTTTTCATCAGGACTTATGTAATGGATTTCTGGAGCATTGAGTGAGCGTCAGCCGGTCATCATGTGAGATACGGGGAGTTGGAGATGAGTAATAAAGCCTAGCATAACTACAAACAGTAAAACAGTTGAAAACATGGGCCTACTATCCACAGAGCATCATAAATACTCAATAGTTTATGAGGAAAACATTTTGACCTAATTGCTTCTTTTGAATTAACTTACCAAATTATAAACTTATATTCTATTGCTTGTGAGTAGTATAGTGAGAGCAGATCTACACACACTAGGCGGAGCTTAGGGAGCAGGAAGTGACATCACATCAGGATCTGTTTGATTGACAGTTGGGGGGCGGAGCTAGGCGGTGTTGAGTCATGGTGTGAGTCATGGCGAGCTGTGTGATTCGTGGTGCGAGTAATGGTGTGAGTTGGTTGGTGACGTCGCGGTGGTGGTGTCGGTGGCCGAGTGGTGAGTCGGGCCGCGAGACGATTCGCGGTTGTATTTGGGATTATCGGATTTCGTTGGCGTCCGGTAGAGGTCGCTCTTCCGTGCCGTTTCGGGGATTGACGGAGAGCTCGGTGGCGACGGGTTGACGGACGGTGGCGGATGGATTTCGAGATCGTCGGAGCTTGTATGTATTTTCTTTTTTCCGATCCCGAATGAGAATGATGTGTCTGCGAACGAATATTCATTTTGATTGTAAACTTCATAAATTCTGAAATTATCCATCGCTGTTATGGTTCCACTACTTTTTTAAAGATAATGTATAAATTGATGAAGTATTATTAGTTAGTGTTGATTGTTACTGGAGCTTCTGAGGAGTCAACTTCCAATAGTATGAATATCGACATTATTTCTGAAAGAACTTCCCAATTGAATATGAAACAAAGAGAGTATAGAAGACCAACCAAGTCTAGATTGAACAGAACTACGTCATTACGAAGATCATCAAGAAAAAGTTCGGTAGTAAAGCGGATATTCGAATCCAAGGAAAATTATATGGAAGGAGATGAGAAAATTACGTCACCTATTGCAACAGTTTTTAAAACCGAGGAAATGCAAGAACGATGGAAATGGATTGATCTAAAAGTTTTGGATATTCCAGCTTCGTTAGAAGTAATACAAGCAAATAAGTCTGAAGAAAATGACAATTGTGAGATTGCGTTGCAATTCTTCGTTGAACGTAAGGGAGAGCGTGTGGTATTATGTTCGATCATCGATCCTCAAAAGTATAACATTCCCTCATCATTTCAATGGTTGACACCAGCTCTCATGATATTGGATCGAAGTGAGATTTACATGAACTCTAAGTCTTCATCAGGATTAAAACTTTTCAGAATTGACGGAGCATGCGATCTGAAGGAATTCAGAGAGAAATTAAACAAAGATTATAAACTCTGTATATCAAGACAGTAATGAGTTAAGGAAATGATATTATGATTAAATTTTATATAGTTTATTTGATGATATATCATAGGGATTTAAACTTACTATCAATGGATATGTTATTGAATAAAAGTTTTGTATATAAAAATGCTAAAACATAATATAAAAAAGACTATTGAATTTCATTCAATCCCAATTTTCTTCTTCTTCTTTCATTGTCGAATGAGAATGAACTGTCTACAATCAAAACATACATTATTTTTAGTGAGATATAGTAAAAGTAAGACATACAATCAGATTAGATCATTCATTCAAACTAAAAATCAAATATAATGTAATACTTACTGAAGAAGAAGAAGATCCATCCTTTTTCTGAATGGAATCTTCCTGTTGAGATACGGGAGCCTGCAATTGCAATGATTACAGTCAGGATGGATTACTATAACCTTGCTGAGATAGTAGACTCTACATTCACAATGGACTCCAACTTAAATTGTAAATTTCAATTGCATTAGTCATCGAATCATAGAATGATATGCAAGATGTAATGCAGACAGAATAGGATATGCAATCAGCTAGAGTAGGACATACAGACAATAAGAAAAACAAATATGTTACATCACATAGTCAGACTAGGACACACAGACAGAGGAGGATATTCAGTTAAAATAAAGAAATAAATATAATGTACTACTTACTGAAGATTCAAATTCATAAAGCCTTCTCCAAAAAGGACTATATTTAGTTCGGTGATGCCCAGGATCCTACAATTGCATTGATTATAGTCAGAGTAGAACATGCAGACAAATTAAAACACAGTCAGGTCTTACTTTGAATTTCAATTCCAACTCCTTTTGTTTTAAAGTGGAGTTATACAAAATATTAATTACTGTTTTCACAGATTGATACTCATTTTAACATTCCTACATACCAATTGGAGTGAATTTTGTTGAATGTATTTGATCTTTAGTTACATGTTTTATCATTATACATCGATATTAGACGAAATAAATATAATGTAATACTTACTTTTAAAGTCAATGTAACATCGAAGTTACGAAAGAACTCCTCTCTTTGCTGCTGCATGACCAATGATTTCTACAATAATTTCCAAAATTACTTTGTATAATTTAATTGTTTCATTTAAGCAAACCCTATAATTCGAAATATATTTAATATGTAGTTTATATTCTCAAGTTTCCTTTAATCAAAAATATAATTTAGTAAAATATTATAATGTAGTACTTACTTTCTTTTGAAGCTTGATCTTGAATCGAAAAGCCTTCTGTTTTTCAGGATCTACCTCTCTACCCCAAGGGCAGTAGCCCCATATCTCAACACACGTGTCGATGCATTTTGTCTGAGTTAGGAGTCTATCCACGTTTTTGTCTCGAGCACACATTGTAAACTATTATAAATAAAATTAGATGAAAAACTTATTCTTTCTCGTTGCTTATATAGTAAGCAGAATCAATATTATGGTTGATTAAACTTGTGTAATTTATGATCACGAAATTGTAAAATCAGCTAAACAGATTTCGCGAAATTCAATTTCGCGAAAGTTGACTATATAATATGTAGTTTCGCGAAATCCATTTTCGCGAAATTCACTTTCGCGAAATTCAATTTCGCGAAAGTTGACTATATAATATATAATGTGTAATTTCGCGAAAGTTGACTATATAATATATATAATGTGTAATTTCGCGAAATTCACTTTCGCGAAATTCAATTTCGCGAAATTGGATTTCGCGAAATTACACATTATATATATTATATAGTCAACTTTCGCGAAATTGAATTTCGCGAAAGTGAATTTCGCGAAAGTGAATTTCGCGAAAGTGAATTTCGCGAAATTACACATTATATATATTATATAGTCAACTTTCGTTGACTATATAAGATATATATAATATGTAATTTCGCGAAATCCATTTTCGCGAAATTCACTTTCGCGAAATACAATTTCGCGAAAGTTGACTATATAATATATATAATGTGTAATTTCGTGAAAGTTGACTATATAATATATATAATGTGTAATTTCGCGAAATTCACTTTCGCGAAATTCAATTTCGCGAAATTGTATTTCGCGAAATTACACATTATATATATTATATAGTCAACTTTCGTTGACTATATAATATATATAATGTGTAATTTCGCGAAAGTTGACTATATAATATATATAATGTGTAATTTCGCGAAATTCAATTTCGCGAAATTACACATTATATATATTATATAGTCAACTTTCGCGAAATTGGATTTCGCGAAATTACATATTATATATATTATATAGTCAACTTTCGTGAAATTGAATTTCGCGAAATTCCACAATATATATATTATATAGTCAACTTTCGTTGACTATATAATATATATAATGTGTAATTTCGCGAAAGTTGACTATATAATATATATAATGTAGTACTTTCGCGAAATTCAAGTTCGCGAAAGTTGACTATGTAATGTATAATATGTAATTTTCGCGAATTCCAATTTCGCGAAATTCACTTCGCGAAATTCGATTTCACGAAACTTGACTATATAATATATAATGTGTAATTTCGCGAATTCCAATTTCGCGAAATTCACTTTCGCGTTGATGTACAAGTGAGCCGTGATTTATAAATGTATATATAATAATAAAATGTGAGTAAGATAAAAGCTACTGAAGATACAATAAACAACGCTAGGATTGTGCTAGTCCATGTTAATGTACAAGTGAGCAGTGATTATAAATGTATATATAATAATAAAATGTGAGTAAGATAAAAAGCTACTGAAGATAGAATAAACAAAGCTAGGATTGTGCTAGTCCATGTTAATATACAAGTGAGCAGTGATTATAAATGTATATATAATAATAAAATGTGAGTAAGATAAAAGTTACTGAAGATACAATAAACAGAGCTAGGATTGAGCTAGTCTATGTTAATATACAAGTGAGCAGCGAATATAAATGAATATATAATAATCAAACGTGAGTAAGATAAAAAGCTACTGAAGATACAATAAACAAAGCTAGGATTGTGCTAGGCCGTGTTAATATACAAGTGAGCAGTGATTATAAATGTATATATAATATTAAAATGTGAGTAAGATAAAAACTACTAAAGATACAATAAGCAAAACTAGGATTGTGCTAGGCCATGTTGATATACAAGTGAGCAATGATTATAAATGTATATATAATAATAAAATGTGAGTAAGATAAAAGCTAGGGTTGTGCTAGTCCATGTTAATATACAAGTGAGCAGTGATTATAAATGTATATATAATAATAAAATGTGAGTGAGATAAAAGCTACTGAAGATACAATAAACAAAGCTAGGATTGTGCTAGGCCGTGTTAATATACAAGTGAGCAGTGATTATAAATGTATATATAATATTAAAATGTGAGTAAGATAAAAGTTACTGAAGATACAATAAACAAAGCTAGGATTGAGCTAGTCTATGTTAATATACAAGTGAGCAGCGAATATAAATGAATATATAATAATAAAACGTGAGTAAGATAAAAAGCTACTGAAGATACAATAAACAAAGCTAGGATTGTGCTAGGCCGTGTTAATATACAAGTGAGCAGTGATTATAAATGTATATATAATATTAAAATGTGAGTAAGATAAAAACTACTAAAGATACAATAAGCAAAACTAGGATTGTGCTAGGCCATGTTGATATACAAGTGAGCAATGATTATAAATGTATATATAATAATAAAATGTGAGTAAGATAAAAGCTAGGGTTGTGCTAGTCCATGTTAATATACAAGTGAGCAGTGATTATAAATGTATATATAATAATAAAATGTGAGTAAGATAAAAGTTACTGAAGATACAATAAACAGAGCTAGGATTGAGCTAGTCTATGTTAATATACAAGTGAGCAGCGAATATAAATGAATATATAATAATAAAATGTGAGTAAGATAAAAGCTACTGAAGATACAATAAACAAAGCTAGGATTGTGCTAGACCATGTTGATGTACAAGTGAGCAATGATTATAAATGTATATATAATAATAAAATGTGAGTGAGATAAAAGCTACTGAAGATACAATAAACAAAGCTAGGATTGTGCTAGTCCATGTTGATATACAAGTGGGCAGTGATTATAAATGTATATATAATATTAAAATGTGAGTAAGATAAAAACTACTAAAGATACAATAAGCAAAACTAGGATTGTGCTAGGCCATGTTGATATACAAGTGAGCAATGATTATAAATGTATATATAATAATAAAATGTGAGTAAGATAAAAGCTAGGGTTGTGCTAGTCCATGTTAATGTACAAGTGAGCAGTGATTATAAATGTATATATAATAATAAAATGTGAGTAAGATAAAAGCTACTCAAGATAGAATAAACAAAGCTAGGATTGTGCTAGTCCATGTTAATATACAAGTGAGCAGTGATTATAAATGTATATATAATAATAATAAAATGTGAGTAAGATAAAAGTTACTGAAGATACAATAAACAGAGCTAGGATTGTGCTAGTCTATGTTAATATACAAGTGAGCAGCGAATATAAATGAATATATAATAATAAAACGTGAGTAAGATAAAATATACTGAATATACAATAAACAAAGCTAGGATTGTGCTAGACCCTGTTGATATACAAGTGAGCAATGATTATAAATGTATATATAATAAAATGTGAGTAAGATAAAAGCTACTGAAGATACAATAAACAAAGTTAGGATTGTGCTAGGCCATGTTAATATACAAGTGAGCAGTGATTATAAATGTATATATAATAATAAAATGTGAGTAAGATAAAATCTACTAAAGATACAATAAGCAAAACTAGGATTGTGCTAGGCCATGCTGATATACAAGTGAGCAATGATTATAAATGTATATATAATAATAAAATGTGAGTAAGATAAAAGCTACTGAAGATACAAACAAAGCTAGGATTGTACTAGTCCATGATGATATACAAGGGAGCAGTGATTATAAATATATATAATAATAAAATGTGAGTAAGATAAAAGCTACTGAAGATACAATAAACAAAAAACTAGGATTGTACTAGTCTATGTTGGTGTACAAGTGAGCAATGATTATAAATGTATATATAATAATAAAATGTGAGTAAGATAAAAGCTACTGAAGATACAATAAACAAAGCTAGGACTGTGCTAGTCCATGTTAATATACAAGTGAGCAGTGATTATAAATATATATAATAATAAAATGTATTATTATATATACTCACATTACTTACTCTCATTTTATTATTATATATATATTTATAATCACTGCTCACTTGTATATTAACATGGACTAGCACAGTCCTAGCTTTGTTTATTGTATCTTCAGTAGCTTTTATCTTACTCACATTTTATTATTATATATACATTTATAATCATTGCCCACTTGTACATCAACATAGACTAGTACAATCCTGCTTTGATTATTGTATCTTCAGTAGCTTTTATCTTACTCACGATTTATTATATATATATATATATATATATATTTATAATCACTGCTCCCTTGTATATCAACATGGACTAGCACAATCCTAGCTTTGTTTATTGTATCTTCAGTAGCTTTTATCTTACTCACATTTTATTATTATATATACATTTATAATCACTGCTCACTTGTATATTAACTCTTTCGCTACCACGTTAATTGTTGACCAAACGATTATTCTGCCCAAGTTAATTCAAACGGATTTTCTAAAAAATCCGATACACCGTTAGTATTTAAGCAATATCTCAAAAAATGAAAACATATATCGTTTTACTTTTAAATGTATCTTATTCAGAACAAAATTCTCCACAAGATAGGTGTAAAATTGTTTAGCAACTCTTACTCTCACAAAATTCCTGACGCTTTTCTTTGCGTTGAACAAACTCGTTGTGTTTCTTATTGTCATGACGATAACGGTCTGGTTTTACCGTCTTTGAAAAAATAATTAGAAATGGAATTGTTGAACCAAAAATTTAGTTGCACGTCATTGGCAACAAGGTTGTTTCATTGGAAACAAAATTTGATTGGCCTAGCTGATGTGTGGGATTTGTAATTAAAAGAAAAAGTGAAACCCTATTGATGAGTCGATACACCGTCTGATTGTCTGTATTTATATTACCGCGAATTGATGGAAATGTTCAACAAAAAAAAACAAAAAAAATTTTTTTTTTTTATTGGTTACACCTGATTGGCAAAAAGGTTGTTTTATTGGAAACAATTCTTTCAACAACATGTGGAGATTACTGTCTTCTCTTTGCAATATTTTGGAGCAGAGGATGTTCAATAGAAGATTTTCTAACAGTTATGCTAAAAATTTCTGAAACAGATACACGAGATCATGTAGTTCGAAAAACTATACTAGATAGATATGATTGGAATGAAAAAAAATTAGTAAAAGTCTTAATAACGAAGAAAATGAAGGTGTTGACAATGTACATATTCAAGGAACTTCCCAAATTGTTAAATTACTAGAAGATCTGACATAAATTTTTTTTTTTCTATATTTTACAATTGAATATACATATATACTTTATATCGAAATAAAGTTGGTAACAAATACAACCGAATATTATTTACTTTTTGATATAAGTTTTATATATTGATATACTCACACTGAGTTGGAGCTATCCTCAAAATAATCCACATATTAATCCATGTATGCCCCTTTACTAGTTCATCATCTTCATCTATTTACTGGTCGAGAAACTGTTATGGAATGGTTAAGCCAAACCAAACAGGAGAATTCCATAGGTAAACCTAGGAAAACAATCAGGTCGAATGCCAAGGCGCTTGTCCACACAACAGCCCCTGAAAACAGCGACACTCAACGAACTTAATCGCGAGTAGCCGGCTAACAGAATTCTAGCTGAAGCATACAAGCCTTATGGTATCAACACTCGATCGACCCAAATTCTCAAATATAAGTAGGCATCAAGAGATGGTTAATGAGGCAGAATATTCCATCAGATTATGCAACGCTTATATAGTGAATTGAAGAATGATGGGTGTGTCCAAAGGAATTAATGAAGCGAAAATAGTAAACAGATTTTCGCGAAATTGAATTTCGCGAAATTACACATTATATATATTATATAGTCAACTTTCGCGAAATTGAATTTCGCGAAATTACACATTATATATATTATATAGTCAACTTTCGCGAAAGTGAATTTCGCGAAATTACACATTATATATATTATATAGTCAACTTTCGCGAAATTGAATTTCGCGAAATTACACATTATATATATTATATAGTCAACTTTCGCGAAATTGAATTTCGCGAAATTACACATTATATATTATATAGTCAACTTTCGCGAAAGTGAATTTCGCGAAATTCAATTTCGCGAAATTACACATTATATATATTATATAGTCAACTTTCGCGAAATTGAATTTCGCGAAAGTGAATTTCGCGAAATTCAATTTCGCGAAATTACACATATATATTATATAGTCTACTTTCGCGAAATTGAATTTCGCGAAAGTGAATTTCGCAAAATTACACATTATATATATTATATAGTCAATTTTCGCGAAATTGAATTTCGCGAAAGTGAATTTCGCGAAATTGAATTTCGCGAAAACTGTTTATATATATCATTAGATCACAAAATTATTGAACCGCGACAACACTTCTACTTGTTATAAAACCTTCGAGCGAATATGCCTTTTCAATTCAGTTCATAACTTCACAATGAGTACCAGAGACAACAGAAAAAGGAAATTTCAAGAACGATTACAATGTGTAGATAAATGTGTGAAGCGATGGGGTTACTGCTCTCATGGAATGGAAATAAGCGATCGGAAGCGAAAAGCTTGTCGATTTCTCTTACGTGAAAAGTTCTATCAAGATCTCAACGAAAGATTACGGTTTACAGTAAGTACTACAAATTCAATCTATATGTTATGTAGGAATGATACAATGAATCTTCTCTTCTGAGTAGTAACTATGTGTTCTAGGCTGATTGTATTCATTGCAATTGCAAACTCCAATATCTTAGCAAAGTGTATGTTATATCCCTACTCAGATTAAAACAGATTATTTTAACTGAATATCCTCCTCTGTCTGTGTGTCCTAGTCTGACTATGTGATGTAACATATTTGTTTTTCTTATTGTCTGTATGTCCTACTCTAGCTGATTGCATATCCTATTCTGTCTGCATTACATCTTGCATATCATTCTATGATTCGATGACTAATGCAATTGAAATTTACAATTTAAGTTGGAGTCCATTGTGAATGTAGAGTCTACTATCTCAGCAAGGTTATAGTAAACCATCCTGACTGTAATCATTGCAATTGCAGGCTCCCGTATCTCAACAGGAAGATTCCATTCAGAAAAAGGATGGATCTTCTTCTTCTTCAGTAAGTATTACATTATATTTGATTTTTAGTTTGAATGAATGATCTAATCTGATTGTATGTCTTACTTTTACTATATCTCACTAAAAATAATGTATGTTTTGATTGTAGACAGTTCATTCTCATTCGACAATGAAAGAAGAAGAAGAAAATTGGGATTGAATGAAATTCAATAGTCTTTTTTATATTATGTTTTAGCATTTTTATATACAAAACTTTTATTCAATAATATATCCATTGATAGTAAGTTTAAATCCCTATGATATATCATCAAATAAACTATATAAAATTTAATCATAATATCATTTCCTTAACTCATTACTGTCTTGATATACAGAGTTTATAATCTTTGTTTTAATTTCTCTCTGAATTCCTTCAGATTGCATGCTCCGTCAATTCTGAAAAGTTTTAATCCTGATGAAGACTTAGAGGCGATGGATAATTTCAGAATTTATGAAGTTTACAATCAAAATGAATATTCGTTCGCAGACACATCATTCTCATTCGGGATCGGAAAAAAGAAAATACATACAAGCTCCGACGATCTCAAAATCCATCCGCCACCGTCCGTCAACCCGTCGCCACCGAGCTCTCCGTCAATCCCCGAAATGGCACGGAAGAGCGACCTCTACCGGACGCCAACGAAATCCGATAATCCCAAATACAACCGCGAATCGTCTCGCGGCCCGACTCACCACTCGGCCACCGACACCACCACCGCGACGTCACCAACCAACTCACACCATTACTCGCACCACGAATCACACAGCTCGCCATGACTCACACCATGACTCAACACCGCCTAGCTCCGCCCCCCAACTGTCAATCAAACAGATCCTGATGTGATGTCACTTCCTGCTCCCTAAGCTCCGCCTAGTGTGTGTAGACCTGCTCTCACTATACTACTCTTATGAAATTCCAGGTGGTTAAAAACAGCAATTTTTAATAAAAATGAATGATGTCCAAACAATCAAATCCATCGCGTATTAGCAAATGATGTCCTTGTCAGCCAATCATTTGAAAATGAGCAAATCCTTTACATATCAGCAAATGATGTCGTTTTCAGCCAATCATTTGAAAATGAGCAAATCCTTTACGTATCAGCAAATGATGTCCTTTTCAGCCAATCATTTGCAAATGAGCAACTTCTTTACATGTCAGCAAATGATGTCCTTTTCAGGCAAACATTTGCAAATGAGCAAATCCTTTACATATCAGCAAATGATGTCGTTTTCAGCCAATCATTTGAAAATGAGCAAATCCTTTACGTATCAGCAAATGATGTCCTTTTCAGCCAATCATTTGCAAATGAGCAACTCCTTTGCGTATCAGCAAATTATGTCCTTTTCAGGCAAACATTTGCAAATAAGCTAATCCTTTACGTATCAGCAAATGGTGTCCTTTTCAGGCAAACATTTGCAAATGAGCAAATTCTTTACATATTAGCAAATGATGTCCTTTTCAGCCAATCGTTTGCAAATAAGCTGCAATCCATTGCTGACAAAAATTGCATTAACAAAAAGCAAATCTATTAGGTTTTACTAAATACTTTGCAGTTTTTGAGCAGCGTTTTACATTAACCAATAAGAAATCAGTTGATATTTATTATAGCTCTCTAGCTGCAGTTGTCTCTGTAATTTAGTCTGGTCATACGCAGCTGTATGAAATATAATATTTATTTCTGTTCAGTTGATGAGTTGGGTTTTGGAATAATGAGACACGTCAGGAAGGTGCTTATTTTTTCTCCTAAACATACTCATCTTCTTAATAACTGTCTTATCACTCTGTCATTCTTATAGGATGCAATGAATAATTGAAATGAATATATGTTTTTTAGAACTGTTAACAACGAAAAGGGTGCAAATTGCTTAGAATATTTTAATGATTGCCATTTTTGACACTATTGTAGTAAAAGCTCTGATTGGCTACCAAATTGTGTTTAGACGCTCAAAATAACGTACTGTTTCATATCATGCATTTAAACACCTACAATACTGCTCATGCGGCTCACATGAAGACTGCTGATGTTGGTGACACTTATGACATGGCATCAAAAACACCAGCACCTTGATTTTTAGAACTGCATGTCGATATAAATATACCTTTGTTACGGTAGACCCAGCTAAAATCCCAGGATCTTCGTAAGGTCAAGGTCATCTCTTAGTTGCTTTTTGATTTATTGGTGCAGTTTGTTGTCTACTAGCATTGGTGTCTCCTGACTGCAACTATCTACCCTTTGAGTTTCACTATGCATTCCATTGAATAGCCTGGCCTAATGGCTGCTAATTAAATACTCAACATTTAATCCTTTGGCTTGATGGTAAGGCTATGTCTACCTATTGAAATAGATTGCCTAAGTTAGTGTTTAATACTGCAAATAATTTGGTAGAAGGTGGTTAGGTATGTCAGGAAGAGGTGAAAGTGGTTAAACAAGTAGCTGGACATAAACAAAATGGCTGGTCAAGGAGACAGTAGCCGGTCAAGGCGACAGTGGCTGGAAAAGCAGAGGGTGATTAGCCATGCAGAAAGTATCAAGATGCAGAAAGTATCAAGACGCAGAAAGACGTTGCATGTGTGAGGGTTTTACAATATTTAAAGTTTGTAATTTTTAACTTAGTTCACAAGGAAATCTTCACTTTTTGAATGCAAAAGGTTTGGTTGGATTTCAAAAACATTTGAACTTTTTTCTAGTTTTAATTTTATTTTAAATTTATTAAAATGAAAGTTATTTCAAGTTTTTGGGATTTATAATTTAGATTGTGGTTGGCCCATTAATTTTTTTTCCAGAATCTTGCAGCAACTTCCATAGTTATATTTGGTACATGTATTTTATTGAAATCTTAAAAGAAATAATTTTAAGAGTACTTTTCTAAGGAGTTGTCTTTACTCATGAGTTAAGGTCTATGGAGTATTACAAGCAGTTTTGTAATGTTTGACTAAAACAAAAAGCAAGAGATGATTTGTACAATATTTGTATATCTTCTTGGAATTGTCTAGTCAATGTTACCAAACCAGGTTCATAAAAAATGTATGGTAGTGTCTGCATTAGACACACAAACAAGTCATGCTTTCAATGTTTTAAAAACTTTCCTTTGGTGTTAAAAGTCGACATTGATTTACCTTACGGACAAGTTTTTAACGTTGAGCTATGTAAAAATGTAACTAAAATAGGCCTATGGCTTTTAGTTTGAACATAAATAATGTAAGAAAATTTTATAGTCAAAACATTTTGAAGGTTTTTTTTGTAAAACTTTTTAATTTTTTTCATATTATTCTGGTTTCTCACAAAATAACATTTTTACGTAAAATTCATATAAGTGCTAAAGAACATGTATTTTATGTATTCAAAGCTGAATTCAATTTTAATTTTTCTGCTGCGGGGCGAGTAACTAATAACACTCTTAGCACTCTTCAACCGAGTGAAATTCATGAAGAATGAATATTTTGTCAACTTAGTATGGAAACTTCAATCATGAATAGTCGTGTGAGAGCAACTCCTATTGCACTGAATATTGCATATAACCTTTATTACTATAATAAAAACCATGTCTGTCCAAAGCTGTAGTTGGATATAGAAAAAAGATTGCCTCATCAGAGATTTGAACCCACAACCTCTGAATTAGCCAGCCCCCACACTATCGTATTCACTAATAATTTGTCATGCTGCTTTTTTGAAAAATTGTGCAAATAATTGTTCCAGTTGATGAGCTTCTCATGGCTGACTAGACTGCTTGGTTAATGGTAACTATAACATCTTATAGAGTTTGCTGTCTAACGCAATGTCTTATTTCAGTTCAATCTCATTACCCAGATGCCTCATCAATCATTGTTTCTTTTCTGATTGGTTCTATGAATGTTTTTAAAGCTTACTTTCAATCTTTTTAAAAAAAAACTTTCCTCAAGAAAATTCTAGTAATAGTGTAGTAGAAATGAAGTCAGCAAATGATTTTCTAACTAGCAAATTATTTGTTAGTTTGAAGATCCTTTGAGAGTTAGTAAATTATTTGCGTATTAGCAAAGAATTTGCGTACATACATTATTAATTATCAAGCTACAAGTCACAGATAAAAATATATTGTGTGATGCCAAGTACTCTGATGTTTGTAGCTATTGTTCTGGTAAATAAATATAATATTATGTCAGTAATTCTAGATTATCTAAATATATTGTGACAGCATCAAAATGGCACAGCCTTGTGATACGCCTGTTGTGTATGAAATGCTAGAACGTTTTACAACTCGCATAGTATTTGTTAGCCTGTCTTGAAAAACTGTTGTTTTTTGCGGAGTTGTTTCCTCGTCGAGCGGGTGAGCAACACAACAGCTTGTCACAAGACGTACTGCACCTTATGCATCAGCTGCGCTGAAAAGGAGTTGTTCTCTTCCGTCTATGCGGCTTGGCTGTGATGTTATGGCGGTCGCTCCGTTAGTAATCATAATGGGTTTCGTGCAAAAATTTATGCAGAAAAAAATAAGATTACAGCGTTTAACCAAAGACCAGTCTCTGTCGTAAACGTTAGTAGAATTTAAGAATAAAATAAATTGAAAATAAAATCCACAAGAACAAATTAAACTGACTGATACAAAAATAGAAATAAAACTGACTGAGCGAACAAATAACGCCATGTTTAGTCGCTGTTGTTGCTTAAGTTCTCAAGTTCTACTAAAATTTACCGCAGAGACTGGTCGCTGGTTAAACGTTATAATCTTATTTTTTCTACATAAATTTTTGCGCGAAGTTCGTTATGATAATCGATGGAGCGACCGACATAACATCGCAATCAAGCCGCATTGACAGAAGAGAACAACTCCTTTTCAGCGCAGCTGATGCATCAGGTGCAGTACGTCTTGTGACAAGATGTTGTGTTGCTCGGCTGCTCAACGGGGGAACAACTCCGCAAAAACAACAGTTTGTCAAGACAGGCTAAGTATTCGTGACCGAGAAGGAAACTAAGAAGAGAAAAACAAAAATTAAATACAAGTTTAAATTACGTTTTGTGTAACGTAAGATGGAAACTTATTGTAATGTGTGTGTATTGAGATGCGTTGATTTAATTAGAATATTAAAACTTGTTATGTAACGAAGTGTAACAAAAATATAGCTTACCAAACATGTTGCCATCAAGTCTCTTTCACTCCACCAATGGCCACTACAGTCTGTTTCGAAGGGTTTTGAATTCATAATAATGATAATTATAAAATGTTAAAAATTTCAATAATCTAATTAACATTTTGATATTTTACATAGTACAAATTGAGTTGAGATACCAGAAAGCTGACACACAAAGTCAGTCTCGGAACGTGGAATGCTAGCATGCTGAGGTCAAACTGTGCTCGGCTCACACAGAAGTCTTCATGGTGTCAATAATAATATATATCAATCAGATGCTAACTGTCATGTATGTGAGAAATTTGTAAAACTCTAGAGTGGAGCATATAGAGAAAACATAGCAGATATAGAGAGCAGTCGTTGTCTAATAGTCGTTGTTATTCATTAGATCTTGTTACTCAGAGCCATTGCTCACAGGCTAAGACTTACTTTTTGCTATCCAGTGATAATTTATATCAGCATATTTTATGAAATGCAAATGTAACAGACACCCTTTTATATACTTGTTAGTTCTATAAAACGAATGATTTCCTTAATGCCAAATATTACTAAAAATCTTATTTTTAATAATGCCAAGCAAAAGCTGCATAATTTCTAATTTTAGCAAAATTAATGTTACGCGTGTTATCAAATGTGAGCAAACCAGGGGAAGACAAGTCCAATTCCTTTCTCAAAGTAAATTGAAAGGGGAAATTATTGTCAGATCATAAAGTTAGTAAAAGTAGTATTGATGCTAGTCCAAGTGTACCGATCAAATCTAGCTGACCCCCTTTTTATATTCGTAACAAGTTAATCTACACCCCTGATAAACTTGATGCTGCTTAACTTGATTCTAGTTAAACTGTTTATAATAGCCATTTATTGTAGCAATAAAAACTACTAATATAATTATTATTTCGCTGTCACTATGACTATTCCTTGAAGTTTGCTCTTTGGCTTATTATTAAATTTTTTGTGTGTAGGTTTCTGCAGGTTACCAAATTAATCGCCAAGGAGTGCTCACTAAAACGTTTAATTTTATTTGCGCCAAAATATGTAAGTGAGACCTGCTTTTTAACTTGTTTACTATGTAAAAGTTTTTCTAAGGTGTTAAAAAAGCAGTAGTAACTTGGGGTTTTGGCCACACTTTAAGGAAACTTGCATCATACAGGGTAGTAACACCTTCATTTTTAGCAACTCAAATATCATATTCTATTCAAAACACGCGACACTTTCTCTGAATCCTCTACACCTTTGTGGTTCCTTCGTATCACCATTCATTGTCAAAGATTTTTGCTTGCATTAGATGTTTTTTCAACCACCTGCCCATTTTTGTCAAAATAATCGTTTGAAGTCTTAAAAGAAATAATTTTATGGATATATTTCTAGAGCCTATATTTTCTGAGTTGTCTTTCCTTATAACTTTAGATTTGTAATGTATTATTGGAAGTTTTGTATTGTCTGTCTCAAACATAGACCTATTAACTATGCTAATGTGAATGTGACTGTTTAGGTGGGACACAATTCTGAGCCATGATGCATTAAATTGCCCAGTCTAGTATAGTTAATAGGTCTATGGTCTCAAACAAAGTAGGAAATGTTTTTTTCCACATTAATTGTAAGTCTTTTTGGAGTTGTCTTGTCGTTTACCTAATGCTATTTACACAAACCTGTACCAATGTCTGCAGCGGACACATTAAACATTGTTAAGCTTTTTTCAGCAACTTTTGAGGCATTTCTTATTTGACACGGTTTTTCATCAAACATTGGTCTATATATGAAATTTATATACTTGCACATGAACTTGTATTAGCTGTATTTATAGTTAACTAGATGAAGGTCCGCCATTGCAATGGATGATAAAATAACTACCTAATGAATCTGAGTAACTTACCTGGAAAGCTTGTTCTTTATTAAAATCTTTACTAAAACAATACGCGAGTTTTGGGCCAGAATAACAATCATTACATGTAACAGTCAACACTGCTAGTTATTAACCTAAAACAAGCGCTTTGAGTGTAAGGTGCCAAGATGTAATCCAGTGCCATGCAGATTTTTCATTGCTAGATTATAGCTGCCATAACTGAACAAAGGGTTTAACCCTTTCACTGCCGTAGACGCATAAATGCGTTTTTGTGGGACGACTGCCGTAGACGCATTAATGCGACTTTCCCAGCCATTGCGTAGTTACCTCATTTTATTATTCGTTGACAGCATAACCCACGGTCTTTAAGACTTTTATGAAATTGACAGTGTTGTCTGAAGATTTGTCTATAAAATTAACCTAAAGTAACGAATCAATTTCAAACTTTTGTTAGAGAACTTCTAATTTAATAACGAACATATTTTGTGTGAGTTCATTAATTACCGCGCGCGAGTCAGAAAACAGGTAATTAGTAATGTTGATGGCATTATAGCCATTTCAGATTCAGATTTTCGTGATTATACAGATAGTTAAAGCAGCAGCACTGTCTCTGAGAGTAGTGAAAGTAATAATTTTGTGAGAGTAAGAAACACGGAAGATCGTTTTAGCTTCGCATCGATCATAGCATCACACAGCTTTATCATCGCACAAAGTATAGATCCGTTGAATTTTTGCATAGCAATGATGGCTACAATGTTAGCAAATTAAAATATGTAACAAAATTGTTCTGAATAGAGATTGAAATTGGAAAAAATACTGTTTACATACCATGAAGCAATATCGGCAATTTTCGGTAAAATGGCTGGTACTTGGCAAATACCCAAATTTGTAAATGCTCGGCAGTGAAAGGGTTAAAGGAAACTTGAGAATATAAACTACATATTAAATATATTTCGAATTATAGGGTTTGCTTAAATGAAACAATTAAATTATACAAAGTAATTTGGAAATTATTGTAGAAATCATTGGTCATGCAGCAGCAAAGAGAGGAGTTCTTTCGTAACTTCGATGTTACATTGACTTTAAAAGTAAGTATTACATTATATTTATTTCGTCTAATATCGTTGTATAATGATAAAACATGTAACTAAAGATCAAATACATTCAACAAAATTCACTCCAATTGGTATGTAGGAATGTTAAAATGAGTATCAATCTGTGAAAACAGTAATTAATATTTTGTATAACTCCACTTTAAAACAAAAGGAGTTGGAATTGAAATTCAAAGTAAGACCTGACTGTGTTTTAATTTGTCTGCATGTTCTACTCTGACTATAATCAATGCAATTGTAGGATCCTGGGCATCACCGAACTAAATATAGTCCTTTTCGGAGAAGGCTTTATGAATTTGAATCTTCAGTAAGTAGTACATTATATTTATTTCTTTATTTTAACTGAATATCCTCCTCTGTCTGTGTGTCCTAGTCTGACTATGTGATGTAACATATTTGTTTTTCTTATTGTCTGTATGTCCTACTCTAGCTGATTGCATATCCTATTCTGTTTGCATTACATCTTGCATATCATTCTATGATTCGATGACTAATGCAATTGAAATTTACAATTTAAGTTGGAGTCCATTGTGAATGTAGAGTCTACTATCTCAGCAAGGTTATAGTAATCCATCCTGACTGTAATCATTGCAATTGCAGGCTCCCGTATCTCAACAGGAAGATTCCATTCAGAAAAAGGATGGATCTTCTTCTTCTTCAGTAAGTATTACATTATATTTGATTTTTAGTTTGAATGAATGATCTAATCTGATTGTATGTCTTACTTTTACTATATCTCACTAAAAATAATGTATGTTTTGATTGTAGACAGTTCATTCTCATTCGACAATGAAAGAAGAAGAAGAAAATTGGGATTGAATGAAATTCAAGAAAGATGTATTCCAAAACTTTCCTTTTTAAAACGAATGACAGAATGATTTTGAATTTTTTGTAACATTTATAGTTTATATTTTATAATAAAAACTTATCTCTCATTCAACCAAATATATAACATTCTCCGGAAAATCAACCCCTCGGTGTCCCAGATATTAACCCCCTCACTCATCCGCTAGGTAATCTCTCGCTCTCCTCGATAATCCGCGAGATCCACTCCGGAAAACCATCCAGCCCTCGATGTCCCAGATATTCACCCCCACTATTCCACCGATAATCGGCGACGATTCGCCCGACTAATCCGCGACGATTCCCCCGACTAATCCCGCGATAATCCGCGTTCAATCGGATGACTCATCCCCCGCTAATCCGATGACTCATCCACAGATAATCCGCCGATTACGCCAGGAGCGGATCCGTAACCCCTCGAATTCAACCCCCTACTCTACACCACAATTTCCCCCCAAACCCTAACATCTCATTCAACTCCACACGATTCAATCTACACCCCTAGCCAATTTAATTCACAACCCCCTTTTTCTATCCCCCCGCTGGATCCGTCACTTTTGTGTGTAGATCTGCTCTCTATATACTACTAACATTTCCACTCCCTTGCCCGTGTCTATGCTCACAAGTATACTGCATGGATTATCAATTATTTTTTATCTTTCCGGTGAGATTACATACCATGTCTATGTATATATATGTCTGTTTCTATGACTGCATCCATATCTATGTACATGACTCATGTATATGCATACAAACAAGCTCATGAGACCATCCACGTCTTTATTGAAGTTTATGCCTTAGTTCCTGTTCATTTTCATGCCCATGTTCAAGCTCATGCCTAAGACCAATGCCCATTCCCATGTCAGCGTTCATGCCCATACCCTTGTCAACTCCTATGTCTATAATAACTTTCATGTATTATAATTTTACATCAAATATTATCTGTTAGTATGCAATAACATTGAAGTAAAAAGGGGAGGTAATCACCGTACAGAAATCTTATTCAAAACCATCCTTAAAATATAATATGTTTATCAGCCACATTGTAAATGTATAACTTGATGATCCCAAAAGTAAATAAACTTCATGTATAAATGTGTATTTAAGGATGGAACACAAATATCATGCTTTAAGAAAATGTCATGATGTGAAACCAAATAATTGGCATGTTCTTATCACTTTAACAAAAGAAGACTGTGGCAGCAGAACAAAAGGTAAAGTTTAACTTCTGACAGCACTACATTTAAATAATCAGTTTAAGATCATACAGTCAGCCATTGAGCTAAGAAAGTTGATAGAATATAAAATATGATGATAATAATAATGATACTGTTAGTATAACTTCACTATAGAGTAGTCAGTCTTGATGAAACCTGATCATGAATATTGTTATATGATGATAAATAAGAATGTGGTTCTTATTTCTCACTCAGTTTATAGAAGAGCAGCTTGCGAGTCTGCCACTGAGGTACAACTAAGGTGTTACCAGTGACACTCAGGCTATGGATATAGTAGAAGAGACTGCCAATACATATAGCATCATCTCTCATCTCTGATACTTTCTCACCTGTAATAAAAGTATATGAATATCTTGATTATTATTACTGTACAATCATCACATCCACACTTATTATATACTTGTATGGGTAATTACTACACATAAAATACCTGGCGACATATTTATTAAAAAGCCAATACAATTCTAATTAAACATAACATAATAAGATACAATAAGTTGCAGGTTCTCTTTGCAAGAAGATCAACAAAAGTTTAGCCATGGCAACCATTTGGTCAGCAAAGATAAGCAATGACGATAAAATTTAATAAATCAATCAATTCAAGAAAATAGTACTTATGGAAGAAAGCCGTCTTGAGAAAGCAATTTAATATTGCTAGAAAGTAGTAACGTCAGAAAGCAACAAACAGCTGCCAAATACTGGACTTGGCTGTCATTTATTGTAGCTACCATTCCTGCCACACCTTTTATATAACCGCTATAGATATTACTGTAGCATTCATTTGTATAATTGTTTTAATTCTTTCCAAGACTCTTTTGCAGTTGAAATTGCCATAAGATGATGTGCATACTCTCATTAGATTTTACTGTAATTTCACTAATTTATTTGACAATCTAAAATTTGTTGGTGAAAACATCATCTGCTGATTATATATAAAATTAAAAGGAAATGCTTCAAATGAAACTTTAGCCAAGAGCGTCTATAAAAATAAATGAAAAATAAGGATAAAACCAATGAAATGCTGATAAATAGAACAAGTTCATATTGTCAGTTGTTAATTTTCATCACTAAAGATATGTTAAAATTTATATGAAGGTGTAAGTCAAGAATTGACTGTAACCTTTAGGCAAAAACCTAAAGCTGGTACCTGAGCCATAGCAGCTCTGCTCGATAAAGAATTTGATAGGACTTTCATTTGGACGGCTGCCAAGTTTACTAGAAGAAATTTGTCACATTTTTGTGTTCGCGTGTTCAAACCTATATGTAATGCAACCTGTCATTACGAGGAACAGAATGATGTACCAGTCAATACTAGACTTTGTCTGTTAATATAGTAATATAAGTATTAAATACAATAATCATGACTTCAGTGTTGTATAGTCATCATTACAAGGAAAACTGATCCTGACAGAACAACTTAATAACCACTTTGTATTGTATTATTAGATTAGTGAGCTTTTTAATCACATTAAATTATAAATAGGTAATTATGTATCAAATATCTAACATAGTTTATTGCTTTTAAACTAGTTACAAATAATAAATTACATCTCACATAATCAACTTTGGAAAACAAGCAATGGAGATATCAATGATCTTTTACTCAATTTGCCTTTGATAACATAATTATTATTGTAATTTAATTTTTAAAATCATACATAAAGAGATCAAGGGTTTAAAGATACTTATACCAGGATTTAAAGACATTTTTTATAATAGAACAATTTCAAGCAGAAACTTTTGCTAAATAATGAAATGTGTCATAAGCTAACATGATACTCTCAATGAATGTTACTAACCAGCACCTCATACATACAACTTACCTGTAGCATAGCTGAGTGTGTAGATGATACTGCTGTTCCATGCAGCTACCAGTATGTAGTCTCCATAGCACACCAGGCCTTGTGGATGATTAGGATGGGTGAAAGTGCACATGACATTCTCAGTGGTGATGTTAAATCTGAAGACTTTCTTTGTCTTCCAGTCAGCTATGATGACATCATCACCATGTCCAGCGCATATCGAGACCTCGTCGTTACTCAAAAGAGGGCAGCTGATGTTCCGCAGAGTGTTACCAGTGAGAGAATAAATAGTTAGTATTTTGTTAGGAGGATCAGCAACCACTACATTACCTGCTGCTACAGTCAGCATGCTACACCAACTGCCGTGATAAGGGTGCTGCCAGGTTGTGATCACTTGTCCTGACAGATCATTGACACTTACTGTGCGAGGACTACTATGAGACAATACGTATAGTCTGTTCTCATGGAGACTGATGGACTCAACACAACCAGAAGTAGAGATGAATGAGTCATGCAGCTTGTAGTTGCTATCAATTCTACTGACTGTACCATTATGCAATCCCACATATGTAACTCCTTCATGCTGACATACTGATATAGGCTCTGATGGTAGTTTTATAGATTTGAGTAGAGTTATAGACTTTGGAGGGGATAAAGGAAGTTGTGGTTGTTGAGGAACTACAGCGTGCTGGTTGCTGTTAACTACTATGTCATCAGCTGAAACAATCTTCAACTCAATCTCACGCTTTTCACCTGAAACATTAATAATATAATAGCATAATGACATACTTACAAGGTGTAATAAAATATTTGTATGCAGGCAGCGCGGCACAACATCCTAGAAAAGAGTCAAGACAGATTACTTAATTACTCATTTTCTTTAAATAATTAAGACTTAATTACTCATTGGCTCAATTCATCTACCAGAGACATCAGAAAGTTTAACATATTAAATTTTGTAATATGAAAACAGTAAGAATAAAAATACATCTTCTTACCTAAAATTACAGTCTTTTATCAACTGACTAAAATTTAGAAGTTGTAAATGTTTTGAAGTGATAAATATGAGAGTTAATTAAACAAAGATACTGTAACAGTGCTTCTATGATATTTAGCCTGAGAGCAGATCATGCATGTAGAGACATGCTAAAATTTACTAGCTCAGCGTACCAATATTTTAACAGCGAGTCTATTTTAGCCTGAGATTATAGCTTGCATGTAAATGAGACTACAATTTTAACCAGCTGTGCGAACAAAGATACTGTAACAATTTATCTTTATGTAATATCATAGCCTGAGAGTAGAGTGTCCATATCCTGCATTTTCATTGTGTTTATCATTTCTACTAACTTCCAGACAAATATGGGATAAATTGTAAAGATTTGTTGATTATTGAAAGATGGGAGAAAAAATATCACCTTTTTTATCGTAATTTCTATTTAATTAATTAGTATGCAAATAGGCTAGTTGCTGCTTTTCTTCTAGTAGTCATTGTTGACTCATCCCTTGTCCTATTTTTAACACCAGCACAATTTACTACATAATTTGACTTGTCACGTTGAGCTTGTATAGCTAACATGTCTTTCAACACAGCCCGCCCTCAGAGCAATTACTAAAGATCGCTTCTTTACTTGTAAACCTAACAATTTAACTACAAACTTATCTCTAAAGGTTGACTTGCAACAAACTTCACATTATTGTAATTTGATATGAAAATATTCACCATGTCTTACTCTGTTGTGTTGTAGGTGCCAAATATGTGGAAAGGCAATTACAAGCTTTTAAAAGCTCAAAAACGAACAGAAAATCGCAGCCACTGCCATAGTTTGGATTCCCTTTCCAAAACGGCTCAAATGTGATGTAGTTGTGAGAGATGGTTTCTGTTTACACTTTCTTGCAACCTTAATCGTCAAAATATTTTCACAAATATACTAAAAAATAAAAATACCGTAAAAAATCGTTAAACTTTTTAACCTTAGCTCGAAGGAGTACATATCATTGTCTGATAATCGTGACGAGCCTGTTGGTCACCTGTGATAATCGAAAAGTGCTGCAAAAATTATTTGCGAATTATTGGGTCACATGATCAGATTACGACTTGATAATTGAATAATGCCGAAACAAAACTGTAAAGCAAGCGAGCATTTATATTTGATACGGGGTCTTTAGTGTAACCCGAATTGTTTGTCATAAACTAGTACTACGATAAGTTTTATATTGAGCTTTGTATTGGCCTTTCAATTCACGTGAGAACATACGTGACAAGAAGATAATCAAAATTCGTGGTTATGTCATCGAAATAAAGAGATTCCAATCTATGGCGGTTGTTCGTTTTTGAGCTTTTAAGAGCTTGTAATCACATTTCCACATATTTGGCACTTACAACACAACAGAGTAGGACACGGTAAACCTTTTGATACCAAATAACTGTAATGTGAATTTTGTTGCGAGTCAACTTTTAACATAAATAATATGGTAGAAGTCTTAGTATAGACTATAACTTTTATCATTTATTTTGATTCTTTTAATATACAGTCAAACATGGATAACTCGTCCACGGATAGCTCGAACACATGGTTAATTCGAACATTTCCTTTGGTCCGTTCCCACGTAATGATAAATTGCTATAGATAACTCGAACTCAACACTGTTAATTCGAACTGTTTTTTTGCCCAACGGCTACCGAAACGGTTGTTATCGCTTTAGAAAATCACTTTATTCAAAGCCATAGAGGTAAACTTCATCTTTTCGTAATTCATAAGCGTCGTTATTACCACCATCGGCAAAATATTTTTGTCAACGACTTTTCTAAAAGTTTGGTGAAAGTTGATTTGTACTGCGATACGATGAATAGCACGGGCTAGCCGGGTCACGCGCGCAAGGATTTTCGCCACGCACATACAAAACAAAAATCGCATGTTGTTTTGTATGTGCGTGGCAAAAATCCTTGAGTGCGTGACCCGGCTAGCCCGTGATGAATAGTTTTCCGACGTTGATTCCGTGTTGAATCAACGCCGGAATGTTGAATGTTTAAAACGTCTTAAAATTGGTGTAATTAAACGTATACGTTGTCTGAGCTACAAAATACTATTCATCGGTTGACCTAAACACAGAATACGTGTGTACATTCAATAAGTATCTATTAAAAAGCGTGAGTGATATAGAATGTACCGTAAAACCTCGTAAAACTTCTAATTGAACTGCCTCGGAGTGTTGCTCTTAACGAATCCCAGGTAAAGTAATCTGCATAAAGTTCAAGAAAAGACGGCGAAATTGATCGTGGGTAAAACCCCAAAAGAAAAAATGTTTTTTCTTTTGAGCATTTCAACAACAATCAAGTTTTGCCAATGTCAATCTGAAAAACGTCCTGGCAATAACATCACCTCAAACAACAAACCAATCTCAAGTGATAGAAAAATCTCTATACTTTTTCATGAAAACGTTTTAAACTTTACATTAGAAGCATTTAATTTGAAACAAGCCATTTGTGCTTTTGATTTATATTATAGTTTGTATATGTACATGTATATACTAATAAATAAGTAAATATATGGACTTGTGACAGTGCTCTGATAACTTGAACGCTCTGATAATTCGAACACTTTTGCTCGGTCCCTTGAAGTTCGAGTTATCCATGTTTGACTGTACCTGTTTGCCTTAGTTCGAGTTGTCCTCCCAATTCCAGTTTAGGAAACTCCTCCACAATAAATTTGTCCATCTGTTTCTTCAGCTCCTTGAATCCTCTCACAATGTCATCCTACATGTCCAATGTATTAAAAACTATTACAACCTTGACATAGACCAACAACATGTGTAGAAGCTATTGTGAGAAAGCTATAAACGTGGTTTATAGCAAAGAATACAACATTTAGGTTTAAAGCCAATTAGCATTCGTACATGTTATAAAAGGCTAAACTGTTTATTCAGAAAACTTATCCACTTCCTTTTGACTTCAAATAACTGAACTGATTTTTCTTGATCATTTAGCCACATAAATATGTCCAATGGTATTATATTTTAACTTTCTGTAGCCTATTAAAAGTGTGTATGTGCGTCACAATCTCAGAAACCACGGTTAAGTCGCAAATCATGAATTCGAGTTATCCGACTTTGAAGCTTCACTAACTGAATTTACAAAATCGGTAACGATTTTTGCAACATGTGCCTCTAGACCAATCGAAGAGTGACATTTCTGAATCTGAAGTCAGTTCAGCCAATGCAAGTGTCCAAACCTTGAAAAAAACTTGAAACCGTTGCCTCGCTAAACAGGAAGCACTGAAAAATGGTGTTCGATAGAAGTAATCGATTTCTTTGCCGGATTTTAAGATAACTCTAACATTTTGGACACTTTTAATGAGTACTTTGGTATTCCTGATGTCGAAAACAGTGAACGTAATGGGATTGACGATGATATTTTTGAATGACAATGATTAGAATATTATAAGATTTAATTATAAGAATAATTATTCGATTCTACCAGATTGAAGTATATGGTGTCCAATGGTGTGCAAATGTGACGGTTATTATCTTTCTAAAAAATATCTTTGGTGATACTACGGCTGTGCACAAAATCGCGATACTGCCAAGCCATTTTAAACACCTGAAAAATTTTTAATAAGTAAGACATTTTCTGATAAATATACAGCTATTTTTATGACAGCTAGATAAAATCTGTTTAGATTTTTAAATTCAGGAACATTTTTGTATATAAGTCAGGGCTGTCAATTATCCCAGATTTTGCAGGACCCTGCCGGAAGTTAAATTACCTTCCCGCAAAAATAAAATCACGCGGTATACTCCCGGATTTATGTTTTGTGCTCTAGTATAAAACACCGAGCCATTTATTTATCAGTCGCTATAGCATTAACACGATGCGTGTAATCTAATGATAACAAAAGACTCGCTGTATTGCCAAAAACACTTTTTTATGACTTCGTGCATAGCATTATCGTTTGTTAACTTTATGGCCTTTGAACTAGGCACTCGAATATTTCAGAACACTTGTTTTTCGTAGGCTTACGAGCCACCTAGGTCCGAGTAAAAGTTCATATGTATAGCCATTTGGGTGGGCTGTTCCCACGGGTTTAAAATTTTCTTGTTTTGATGTCGCGAG
Organism: Watersipora subatra; assembly: GCF_963576615.1. Classification (NCBI taxonomy): domain Eukaryota; kingdom Metazoa; phylum Bryozoa; class Gymnolaemata; order Cheilostomatida; family Watersiporidae; genus Watersipora; species Watersipora subatra. The sequence continues at coordinate 8,576,502 of NC_088715.1, read as the reverse complement.
ATACGATCCACCATTCAGCCATGTCCAAAAATCTCAAGTACTTCTCAAAATTTTAACCGGAATGAACCAAAGAATGGCCCTTCATTGCATCAAGCACTAAGGGTAGTTAGGATGTATCGTCCTGTCATTGTACCTGCTGCTTTGAAACAGAGTTGAAAGCTGACCTACTCAAAAGTGTTAAAAATCAGCCAAAACCTACAACTTGAAACATCAAGGAGCAGCAGCTACCTCATCTCAAATCAGTGAAGACCAAATGTACATAGAGATGATGCAGCATCCCCGTCTAATTACCAAATTCATTTACCGTAAAAATTTGAGAGTTTTATGTTTACGCTATGTTCATCACCACGGGTATGATACAATGTTTATTTGCAGAACAAAAATGTAGAACATTAAGTTCGTAAAAAGTCGCCTATGATTTGTTTTTATATTTTGGTAGTTCACTTAGGCATAATTTCAGGGCTGTAATACAATGTTTACCTGTTTAGGTTTAAAATTTTTTGGCTAGTGCGAGGCTATAGAGGCTAATTTTTCCTTCATTTGCGTAGCACCAAGTTGACAGGTCTGATATATATAAGTACAGAAATCTAATAAATCTCACAACATCTTGATAATGGTTGCTTTGACATTTTGAATTGTAAACAAAATTGTGCATTGGTTTTCGTTTCTCAAACTTTAATACCAGTTTTCTCAAAACTATGTTTTCGCACTAATGGTAAACATGCATTCAGCTTATTGACCATAAAATCTGCTGTTTTTGAGCTAGAAGCAAAAATCCTGTTGCAAAATAACTCTGAGAAATTCTTCATTTTTATAGCGTTGATAACTGTGAATCTAAGACAATCAAATTAACCATTGCTTCTGAGATGATGACCTATTTACCAATTACAAAAAATGTAAACGATGTATATGATGATAGAAATTATATGTGTCAAAATCATATTTTTATTTAACATGTACAACATATAAAATTCTAACTTTTAAACTTTCTATCAGAAAAAAGTTTTTGTGTAAATCAAATAAATTAAGAAAAAAATACAAAAAGGAGTTCATAGAAGTGTGTGTATAAAAAAGTTTACTGTAGCAGCAGAAGCTCATTGTATTCAACATTTTGATGAGCGATACTGGTACCTATTGGTACAAACATAAAAATGATATTGTAGATGACTCTACCAGCCCTTTACTTTCTATAAGACCCATCAAATAAGCCAATAGACCGAACATATATTCAATAAAATATGTATTCAATAAAACATCTATTTGAACGTCACCTCTATTTGAACGTCACCTCTACTTGAAGGCCTCCTCTAATTCAAGGCCACTATGAGAGAAGAATTGAAAAGTAGGGCACCACCATTTGTTTGAACCCCACCTCTACTTTACCGACAGTTTAATTATTTTGCCACCGCATTAAATTCTGGCCGATTAATTATTCTGACCAAATTAATTCAAACAGAAAAAATTCGAAAAAAATTAATTCAAAAAAAAAATGATGTACCACTTGCATTTGAGCAATATCTCGAGAACAAATACGCAGATATTGTTTTACCGTAAAGTGCATCTTATTCAGAAAAGAACTTTCTGCAAGATAAGTATAAAATGTTTAGTATATCTTACTTTCGTAATTTTACCTAGCTTTTCTTATTGCCATGAGAATAGCGATCTTGTTTTGCTGTTTTGATAAATAATTATAAATGGAGTTGTTGAGCCAAAATTGTTTCTAATAATTGCACATGAGTGGCAACAAAGTTGTTTGTAGAAAACAGAATTTGATTAGCCTAGCTAATGTGTACGTTTCATAATGAAAAGAAAAGTGAAACCCTATTGATAAGCCGATACATCGGCTTATGGACTGTACTTATATTACTGTGCAAGCCGATGCTTCGACTTGCCGTAGCGGAAGATTTAACTGTCAGTCTGATCTTTATGAACTCATAAAATCAAGTGATGATTAGAAAAGTGTCCACAAAATCAAATTTATATATATATATATATATCTTTATATATATATAAATATATATATAAATATATATATAAATACATATATATATATATATATATATAGATTAGCGGGTTTGCTTTCTCTTGAGTATGGGGTAATAGAAAGTTTGAGCAATTCGATTTGGTGGGTTTGGGTTTTGACTGGCGAGTTCGGGTTTTGGTACACGGATCCATCAAGTAAAGTGAACAAAAACTCGGTCTATGGCGCCCTGTGCTCTTGACTGTTCACCAACCTGCCTGTTAAAGTTTCGAGCACAAATTTCAGTAAATAAGTTAGTAAAAAAAAATAAATAAATCGATTAGAAATATAATTGCTTAGTACACTTTAAGATACGTCTAATGTTTAAAAAATTAAAACATATAATGCGTATCAACAAACCCAATACTCAAAAAACCTGTTTGTCAAAAAGTACTCATGCCAAGCACTTCCATCTACCCAGTACTTGAAAAACCCGAGCAGAAGGGAACGATCCTAAACTTGTTGGCCAAGAAATACTCGTTATCAGCACGAATGGAGACTAGCTGTGCAACCTGGTGTTACCTGAGTAGTGAAAGTAAGCTTATAAACAATGAGGTGTAGTGAGAGTATCCTGCCACCTGCTGGCAGGCAACTCTCCCGCAAGTGGCACGACACTGCTAATGGAAAATTTCCAAAAGCTTACTAAGTGCAAGGCTTTTAATGACTGCATGGCATGATGTTGCGTACGCGTGGTCCAGCTACAGCTATTCTAATAATAGCCATAGCTAGACGTACTGAAGAAACACTGATGAAAACAGATGAACTTTGAGAAATATATATATATATATATGTTTCTCAAAATATGTTGTTTTATATTGTATGCCTGTATGCATTCCCACTATGGCTGTAGCGCATGCCAATTATTTTACCAATGCGGCCGATTGTTACGATACCCCTGTTATAAAACATTTCAGGTTCAGTTACTATATCTGAGGTCAAGGCTGATTCTTTTTGCATGGACCCTTAAATTGTCTCCATGGAAAAGGTCTCCATAGAGCAGAAGTGTTTCCGTAATCAAAGATTTGATAGATAGCTTCTGGTGGAACAGTAACATTTTTATAGACACACACTTCTCTGCAAGAACTGTGAGAATTAATTCTACATATTCAGGATTTTTATTTTGTTTACTCAGCTAGTATTAATTGTATCACGAAAGGATTTTTATTGTAATCATAGCAAAAGCGACCTAATTTAACTATTTCTTGCTAATTGTTTTGCATTTACATCTAAACCTTTTTATAGTTATTTTATTTTTTCTAATTTATTTGACCTGCACAAAACATTATCTTGATGTTATGAGGAAACATAAGTGTAAAAGTCGTTTGACAAAGTTTAAAAACCTTTACAGCTATTTTTATCTTTTCTAATTTATTTAAGTTCTTCTCAAAACACCTTTCTCATGATATGTAGTTTGAAAGGTAGAATGGCAGAAGGTAGAATGTTGATATATGTTAAATACAATCAATTTTTTTGGAAAAAAGACCTTTTTATTACCCAGGCAACACCGGGTAGCCCAGCTACTGTTGTTAAAAGTAAATTGTTTTATCCACAACAATCAAATCTCTTGTCCAACTTCAAAGCTTTTCGCATTTTTTGTTGAAACTATGGAAGCGACACCATGAAAATAACTAATAGCTGTCTCAGGTAATAGTAGTTCCTTGTTTAACACAGTTTTGATACTTCGAAGTACATGTATATAAAAATGGTTTACATTTATGATGGTAGATTAACGACTAGTTCCAGGCCAAAAGTTACGTTTAGCGAGCGAAACATTTACGCTTTGCATTTGTGCTAACAGCTCGTGCAAAAGCTTGCTTTGCCAAAAAAAATGTTTGAATGCCAATAGCAACTAGTTCAACAGTGCAGAAGAAAAGTTGAGGTCAGAAGATATTGTGGAATGCATTGAACAACCAGGAAACGTTCGTTCTATCGAAAGTGACAATCATAATGCAGCGATCCGAGCAAACAACGCAAATATTTTTGTTTCAAAAACATTAATTTTTCTTTCTGCTTGTAATATTATTATTGTTGTATTATTATTATCCACTTATTTATGAATATATATTTGTAGCATATGATGGTTTATCATTATACAACTAAAAGACTAGCAGATTTATAGCCTATTATTTGATAGCAGCACTTCATTAATCTCATCTTACAATTGATCGACGGTCGTAACCCCTAATAACTTGCACATGAACAGCTAGTTTTGCCCGCAAACTGTAACAAACATATCAACAAGTGCAATGAAACTTTATGCAACATTGGGAACCATTAATACAAAATAAAAATATGTCTTCAAAAAGAATGAAAAAAATTTGAAAGCTCTAACAAATTACAAACCAGGACACAAGCTTTAACCTTTTCGATGCTGTAGACTCATTTATGCGTTTTTATAGTCGAGTGCCATAGACGAATTTTTGCGCCTTGCCCAGCAATTGCAAAGTAGTTTCATTTTATTATTGGTTGACAACATAAACTACAGTCTTTAGGATTTTTAAGATATTGACAACTTTGTTCAAAAATATATCTATAAAATTAGCCTAAAAGAACGAAGCAATTTAAAACGTTTGTTTGAGAACTGCTAACCTAACATTGAACAGTTTTTGTTTAAGTTCTCCTAAATACCGTGCGGGTCAGAAAACAGGTAATTACTTACGTTGGTGATGTTTCAACCAAATCAGATTCAGATTTTAGTGATTATACAAATAATTAAAGTACCAGCAGTGACTCTGATAGTGGTGAAAGTAATAGTTTTGTAAAAGTAAGTAACATGTTGGAGGATCGTCTTAGCTTCAAAGCGTTCGATTCACATTGCTTTATAATCGCACAAATTATAGATACATTGAATTTTTTGCATAGCAGTGTTAGTTAAAATGTTGGCAAAATAAAATATGTTGCAAAAATGTTCTAGATAGAGTTTGAAACTGAAAGAGTATTGTACACCTATCCTGAAGCAATATCGGCAATTTTTGGTAAAATGGCTGGCACTAGGCCGATAGCTAGGTTTGTACATGGATGGCAGTGAAAGGTTTAATATCATTGCAGATTAATTGTAAGCAACAAATACCAACTGGTAGAGATATTTCTCAGTTTTCAGTGCATGTTTTTAGGAGATCGTTGACAAATTCATGGTAAGCTAGCAAAGTTACTGCATCCAAAAGGTTTAATATCGCTCCACCAAAAATGAGAGCAAAATATAAGCAACATTCGCCTCAACTGTAAAAAAGGCGAACATTTATCTTCCAAGCCATTGGAATGAGCCATTGGCAAAGTACTATTCCAGCTTTTGCTTGAATTCCACCTCCACTATTATAGTTCTATTATAGATATTCAAATATTTACATACTGGGGGAGAATGTTTGATTTTAGTCTCCAACATTTCTCTGTGGTTTCTGAGACTTCTCCATTTATCAAGGACAACATCCTCCAAAAAGTCAGTAATCTGTACTTTAGACTTCTGCCTGTTCTCAAGCACCTTCTTCTCTATTTCATCATACTGCTCCTTCAGTGAGTTTATCTACAGTTATAGTCAACTCCGATACAAAACAAGAATATGAACATTACTGATGAATGTTCCTCTAGATATAAAAAGTTTAAACTCACTTTCTGCTCAAGCAGTTCACAGGTATATTGAAATAGTTTTAATCTGAATAAAATACATTATTTTGCTTTCTACCTACTCTCTGCTTTCTGCTCACTCAATTTAAAGTTTTAGCCCTTTGGCTGGGGAAACGACCAAAATGTTGTTTACCGGGTGCGTGGGGAAACAGAATTTATGTTGCCTTCGGTAGACGCTTATAAAGCTGTCGCCTAGTAACGTTAAACAAAAGACATTAACACTAGTAACTTTTAAATATCATCCACAAAATATTGGTCGATGATTTACAATATGAAACGATTACCTGAGAGGCGTTGCTTTGCGCTAAAGGCTAAACAAATCGCACCTCCCTGGAAAAGAATAAACGTTGGAAAAACCAGTCAACATTGGCTCGACATTCACAACAGTAAAACAAAAAATGATTGATCCAGCGATGAGCATAAGCATAATTTTCATAATAATCTGCTCAATAATTATGATGCATTATTGTTATGGTCACCTTGATAATACCAACCGTATAGACAGTGGTAACTATAGCATCACAATTGAATATATAATTGTGATGAATTATTGTTATAGTCACCAGATAATATCAACAGTATGCACAGTGGTAACTATAACATCACAATTTAATATATAATTGTGATGTTATAAAAACCGTCAGCAAGAATATAGAGATAAATTACCCAGTTATGCCTATAGATATATTTAAGATTTAATTTACTGTGTGAGATCGTGTGTTAATAAGGTTCAGGGAATAGGTACGATCTTTCAGAAATGCTATAAGATGATTGATCGGTGTGGATGTCAAAGTGTTGATGTACTATACTGAATTTCACAGACATGAGTTTTAGTCTCGTCACAGACTACATTTTAACCTAACATTAAACGCAGAGTTAGGCAGACATTGCACTTTCGGGTATAGCAAAAAAGAAAGTAGAAAAAATAACTCTTTTGCTTTATTTTATTTTTGACAGAACAGAAAGTTTTGGTTGTTTCTAATTTGGCTAATAGACCATGCTTTCTATAAAAATTAAAAAAGTGAATTTAATTTGCTATTGTATGTAGAGGTGCATTTAATTACATCATTGTACAATTACCATAGCTATGGACCATGAGCTAAGTTAAACTGAAAGAAATAAAGAAAATCGCTTGAGACAAACAAGTACTGCTTGTATTGTCAATATTTGTTGATACAAGCCAATAGTGCTACAATTACTGTACAGCCACTTGATGAAAAAGTTAAGTCTAGTTTTTTTCCCTTAGAAAGTAGTAAAGGTGTGAGTTGGGAGACAGTCTTCAAATTTCATAATCTTTAGTTAGACTTCAAATTTGCCAACAACAAAGTTCAAGGTCAGCGTACGCCATAAAAGGAAATATTTTAGATATATGATGTCGGTCATCCATACTAGCTAGCTTTGCTTCTCTTGAAATAGAGAATATGCCATTGTGAAACTTCTGTATTGAACCAGCTTTTGATTACAAATAATTCTAGATCTCTGACTATTTTATTATTGATGTATAACGTAGGAAACAAAAATTATTGAGTTGAAAATGCAAATAAAAATGTGCAAAAAATATTTAAACACAAACATAGACCGTCCTAATTCCCCACCTGCTCATCTCTCTTCTGATGAGTCATATTAAGCATATCTTCAGTCTCGCTGTCATATTCAGAGACCATCTTAGATATTTGCTTGAACAGCGCTTCAAACTGCTCATCTTTAGCAGAACTCTCAGCAGATATCGTGCCTGTAAGAAGGGCTGATGCCAGGTCCTCTAATGGAAGCAGAGAGTGTGTAGAACCTAAATAAATAAAAACTTTACATAAAACAATCACTCATTACAAATAGTGACTGGTGATTAGTAGAAACATTTAGGCAGTTATTGATGCATTACTTGTATTAATTGCAAACAAAATGAAAAATACAAAATACTCACACTCGACTCCAAAGCAGATACATTGATACAACTTGAACATGTTACACTGACAAAAGTCTAGCTGATAATATCATCATGAGTCAATTGATGTTATGAGACATCACACTAAAACTAATATCTTGTCTTTAACAAATCTAATATGTTTGGAGACCTACACGCACACCTACAATAACCCCACATACCACTGTCACAGGTTGGCAAGTTAGGAACACACTTCAGACAGCTGAGCACATAGCAGACTCCACACCCAAGAACATATTGTTGGTCTTTATGTTTGGGGCAGCTGCTGACTTTAGCTTTTTGTTGTTGAGACAGGTACTCTAGTATTGTTATCTTGTTATGTTCATCCATTGTGTCATCATGGGACTGAAATATAAAAGCTGTGACTGTGACTATATATACTGTGACTTTTGACTAATGTCTCATATTTTTAATTTCAGAACATTTCAAAACATGTTATTGGTGAAAGACATATATAATAATAATAAAGATAGTTTAGAGCATAGTCATATCAGGTTGGTTTTTACAAAAGAATAATGATTAGGGAAACAGACAATTCTTAATTTGACAACACTCAACTGATAGTTATTTAGACCTAGACTAAAGTACCTGTATGTTGTCTTGCTGTACACCATACTGGCTTAGTAAGTTATCATTTCAAAACAATAAACCAATTACAGCTTCAATAGGTAAATTGGGTCGCAATCCCAGAAACCAAGGTTAAGTCACAAATCCTGCAGTAGTTGAGTTATGCGACTTTAAAGTTACACTAACTGAATTCATAATATTGGTAATGATTTTTGTAGCACGTGCAACTGGACTAATCGAAGAGTGATCTCTTTGAATCTGAAGTCAGTTTAGATAATAAAAGTACCTAACCCCCGAGTAAAACATTAAAACCGTTGCTATGCTAAACATGAAGTACTGGAAAATGGTGTCCGATAAAGGTAATCGTTTCTTTTTTTGCCAATTTTGAAGATAATTCTGACAATTTGGACACTTATAATGAGTACTTTGGTATTCCAACTGATGTCAAAAGCAGTGAGTAAACAGAATAAAAATTATATTTTCCTAACGATTATTACAAGATTATTACCATATTTAATTATAAGGATTATTATTCGATTTTATAAGATCTAATTATAAGAATAGTCATTCGAATTTGCAAGATCGAAGTATATAATGACTGATGATGCGCAAAATGCTACTGTTATTATTTTTTTAAGCTTTTGTTGATCATACTACGGCTGTGCCAAAAATCGCTGTACTGTCAAGCCGTTTTTAAAATCTGCAAAGTTAAGAAATACATTTTCTTATAGATATACAGCTATTTCTACGACAACCAGCTAAAATCTGTTTAGATTTTAAACTCAGCTTAGTGTTTTAAATATGAATACGGAAATCTAGATGAATATCACAATTTGTTGATATTGGTTGCTATGATGCTTTGAAATGTAAAAATAATGGTGCATTGGTTGTCGTTTCTCCAACATTACCACCAGTTTTTTCGGAACTATGTTTTAGCACTGATGGTGAACATGCGTTCAGTTTATTGACCATTAAGCTAGAATCAAGATTTGTTTCGCAAAATAACTGTGAGAATTTTCTCATTCTGCTAGTGTAGATAACTCCAAACCTTATAATCCCGACTTAACGATGGTTTCTGCGATCATGACACAATTATCATTGTTTTAAAAACGAGGAACCTTAAATCGCCGTAAAACCCACAATAGACCGAAGTCACCATAGTTGAAATTACCAAGTATTAAATATTACAGCACACCCACATTCTAAGTTTTGTAAGAAACAGTAGAGCTGTTCGATGTCTACCTGCACTATGCATTCAATTTCAGAGTTGTTTTCTCCTGAGAACTGAAAGAAACCTAATATTCAATTGTTACTTCGGTTTACTCATATTGGCATTATGAACCGCATCGAACCGAGAGTTGTATATTTATTAATAAATAGTAAACTAACAATTAATATTTGCAAAAATGTTTAAGTAATGGTGAAAATTTTAACTATATTAATTAACCAACCCAATTTGAAGAATGTTATTCTCTTTAAAATTTAATGAATCAACATCAAATTGATTACGTAATTTAAGAACAATCGAATAAATATAAATATAAAAAATACAATATACTCAGGACAAATACAATCAATGAACATTAATACCATAATAAGATATTACAAATATAAGTTTCTTAACTACAAAACATCACATGAGTTTATTTGGCAAGAGTCAAAACTAATGCTAAAATTTAGATAAAAAAACTCCAAACTCATTTGCTGGCCGATCGATGCTCTAACGAAAAATTGCTTAGGAAACTGCTGTGTGGGCATGCGCAAACACTGAATCGAATCGTGATGTAAAATTCGGTTCATAAGCAGTTGTCTTCTCCTTCTGAATCGATGAACCGAGAGAGAACAACTATCGAAAACCGAATGCACTCGAATCATTATCCAGCACTAAGAAAAGGTATTGGTTTGGGAAAAAAAGTCCAGCCTATAATATAAATAAGCATAACATTTTTTTCTGACGAAAAAGCAAGTTTTTATTGCAGTTTTATAGTACCTTCACATTGTGTCTTTTTGTAATTGGATCATTCTATAAGGAGTTTAATTACCAACATCAGCTCAATTTTTATTAATAATTTACATGAGCAACTTCATACAGAACCAGAAATGACAACCTATTTAAATGATGATCTTACAGATTTGAAAAAGACACACTAGTACCTCCAAATGGGCAGGGCAGAACTTTTTACAACAGTAAGTACAATAGCTGATAGCCTTCTGTCTTGGTGAGCTCTTCTTTAGACAAACATCACATAGTGTCTTGTCTGTACCCAAGTCATAAGATGGTAGATTGGTTGGTGGCATCTCAAACACCTGGCTGCAAAGAATTATTCATAAATGATAAACTATTTGCTACATGGGCCATACAGTGCTAGATGATGCATTATATGAGTCATTCTATGATGGTCGAGTCTTTTTCTAAGCTTGTATGTCGGTAGTAGATCAATCTATGGATCTGCACCTGTAAAGGGCAGAGTGGGGAGGTTTTATTATCAAAATTAAAGCTGGAATAGCTAATATGTAGATATGACTACATCATTTGATTAAGAGTCTGGTCTCTGTTTTTCTTAAATACCGTTTGAGACAAACATACAGATTATAACATAGAGGAATATTAAGGTGGTCTTTAAACTGAACAATATATTTTCAACTTAAAGATAAACTTGCATGAAATTTTGATACGCAGTTTTTGTTCCTTTGAAATGTTATTAACTAATCAGATTCTGCTATAACATGATATGCCTGCTTGCACAGACTATAAATGCTGCATGAAATACATGAAATGATATGGAAGTTATAGAGCAATTTCCTTAACTTACTAAACACAGCAGAGGACAATTTTGTACAATGCAGTATAAACACTTGGAAAGTCAGCAGTGTAAGCTAATCCATAGTATCAAACCCCTACTAAACCAAAGCTGCAGTACATGTGCAGTTTCAGATTTTGAAGAGTATGCATGTGCAGTGCACATGAATTGCTAGGTTCACTTTCATGAGCGTCATGGGAATAAATCTCCAGTGGATCTCAGGAAGAAATTGCAGTAAGAATGCAGTTCCAGTAGCAATGTTTCAGCTGGGCATTAGAAAGTTGTAATTGATTCCAAAGTTATTGTATACTGCGCTGCATTGGTGTAATGCAGTTTTAATGCATCACAGCCCTGGCTATGTGCACTATTATATAATCTAAGTTTAACCGACATATAGTAAGACTCACCCGCATCCAGTGTTTCCACACAGCAGCAGGTGTTTGCTCTCATAGTAGGTGGTCAAACAGGTCATACAGTGAATATGACTGCATGGTAGCACTTTGGGGTTGACAATGGTGTCACTTTTACGGCAGCAAAATTCACACTCAACATCTGCTAGAGCTTCAGCCATTGTGATGTTTAACTTTTAAAAAACCAATATTTGTTGAAAGTTAGTTTTTAAAGATAAATGATTAAGGGTGTGTGAAGGTCTGCAGTCGAGAGAAATTATCACCTACAAGTACCTGCTACAAATGCTAAACAATACTCAAAAACTCAACCACAAGCTCATTACAAGAGCTGCTCAACATCTGCTACAGCCTGAGCCATTATAATCTAGAAATAAAATGCACATGTCTGAGATTCATCTTACTACATATGTAAAAATACAGCATCATGGTAGAAACTTTCAGGTGCAATCTATAACACAATTTGTGAAAGCTTTTGGTTTGAACCAAATACACATTTTAGATACACTTTCAAACTTTGAGTGGCATTTCATAGCCTTGTAAGTAGCCTTAGGAAACAACTAACAAATTACATTATTTATTACACAAATGTAATACGTCTGGCTGCAAATACACTGCCAGTGTAGCGATGATCTCTATTCTGTAGCATGGAAGTTATCAAGTTATTATAAATCACAACATCATAATCTGGAAAGGCATGTATCTCTATCTTAGCAATGAGATATCTAAATTATTTGTAAATTTGGTTGAACCGATACTGGAGAAACACGTACCCCTAAAATATTGTCCACATGTTTGTCCACGTTTATCAATCACAAGCAATGTATACTTCACACCACATCAGTAGGCCTATTATGGAATCAATTTTATCATGTTATGTAATTGACACTGTGACACTCATGTGAGGCATGCCCTGCCATTGCTCTCACCAATTTAAGCGCATTCCATTGCAACCATCACTATGGTTAATGGCTATTGGAACGAGCCCTTTATCAGAGACATAGAATGTTTTTGTCAATTTAATCTAAATGGTATAATAATTGTTTAGTCATTAAATAAGTTTCTCTTGTCAGACAGCAACCAGCAGATAAATATATAAACATTAGATAGAAATCATTAATAGTTTGTGGTGTATTTAATATGCAGAAAATGAAATAGTTTTTTATAGATTTGACTAGCGGTGATGAAATTTGATAAAATAATAAAGGTGATACTAATAGTGTGTGTATTAGAATACATTATTATTACACTGTTGTTAGGACTCTCTACTCACTGGATTAATACTATGCATAAGATCGGATATTCAACTGTTATGGATTAATATATTTCAGCTTTCGTAAGCAGCAAGGAAGTCAGCCCAAGTGTATCGTGGAATAGATTATTGCCTTTATTATTGCAAACTGACACCAATAATGACTAGATAATGTTGACTATGCTTGTATTTTTTAAGAACGTATTTGGTTTCAGCTATATTCAAGTATAATATTTTCAAAGAAACGACTTGCTTATTTCATTTACTAACAACTTTTCAGTTTGAATAGCAACTGAGAACTTTGCTGATACAAATGCTTCGACGAACTAGATTTACCGGAGGACCTAATTACCATAAACTGGCAGAATTGTAGTCGGTGCTCAAATGTTTACACATCATTTAGAAAAAATTATGGGACAAATTTTAATTACCTTATTTGAGCCAATTATAGCAATATATAAAAAACTAAACTAAAATGTTTTTCTATCAATCATGAGGAAATACGTAATTAAACTTATGCTGGGACAGCCACATAGGACCCGACTTTCACAGCAATGGCGAATTTGAATAAGAGAGAAAGAGACAGGCTGCCTCCCTACATACATCATTTTGGGCAAGCCTGCGCACATCTTTTTCTTCTGAGCATTTTAGCAGCAATAAACTTTATTAAATTTCAAAGCAATCTTTTATCTCAACAGTGCAGTTTATTGTCGGTAATTTCAGGCTGCGAGACAATTAATAACCTTTAATATCACATTCTCTTTATGGGTCAAAACAGTACTAACTCAAGTTATATAGCGCATCTCACCAGCATAATTTATCACTGTCTGTAATGTCAGGCTGCATGAAGAAGGATTAGAAGATTAAATTAGCACCATAACATCTTTTATTAATTGCTACTAAATTACTAACTATATAAATGCTGTACTTCAGGATTCTTTGTTTATTACCTAAATAAAAACAAGAAAATACTCGTAATCAAACAATCAAAAACTACATAAAGATAGAATAGAATTACTAGCTATTAAATAAAAACTCACTTTTTTGTGTTAATCCATTTTGTAAAACGTAATGTTGCTTCTTGTTAAACTTTCTAAGTGCTAAGTTTAGTTATAAATTGTTTAAACACACGTGTTTGTAACACACAATAATTCACACGGTAATGATTTTTCGTCGCAGTTGAATGGGAACAAAATATTAATTGTGATCCAGCCAGTTGACGCATTGTTAGCTATATAAACGCTTCATTACGGTATATATTGCTCAAATAGTTATAAAAATTTATTGTAAAAATAAACAAAATACGCAGCCTTTTGAATCGCGGTTTTTTCATTCATGTAGAAAAACTGCGGACATATCTTAAAATTAATTAAGGCGTCGTCTATTTACCTCGCAGTTAGTAAGTGAATAAATAAGCTTTTTCTTTAATAAGACATCAGGGTAAAAAGTATTGTTGTTAGGCATAAAACTATGCCAATCTTGCGAAGCAAACTGTATCATTTATGTTTAATTTGTCAAAATCAGGTAAAAGCTTGAATATCTGCTTACCGAATGCGTAATAGCTCTAAGATACCACCAGCTTCGTTACGAACGGGATTGTTGCGTTGCCAGGCAATCAAACGGAACTTCAGCCTTAGCGCATTGTTTGATACATATTAATTACGGATACGCTGCCGTACGTTGTCAAATACGCTTGCAATTTAAGGTGTTGTTCAAGCGAAGCGCATTAGAAAACGCACAAGTAGGCGTGGCGCGCAATACCGATGTTGTTTATCAGGAAGAGGAGCTACGCTTGATAGGGCTAATTATTATGCTGGTCTATTTGTACCACCTTTAGACCTGGCATAATAATAATAACGGATTCACTACATTGTAAATAAAGTAAGGCCTTTAATCCTTACATTTTACAAATAACTTACCAATTATGACAATAAATGTTATTAAGCCGCGCTAGTTATCGGCTGTAACAGGATACAGACTGTCTACAAGACACGAGATGCGGTACTGTCAGAAATCAGCCGTGCAACATTATCTACATGAGAACCTATATTGCCCACAAAAACATGAACTACTAAGCCCTTTGATGACAACAATGCCTCAGAAGGGAGATTCATTAACCTATGTGCAACATTATCTACATGAGAACCTATATTGCCCACCAAAACATGAACTACTAAGCCCTTTGATGACAACTGTGATGGAAACGTGCGTTACCATCTCCTTTTTCTGATTGTCGTTAGAGTTGTGTTCTCTTTTTTGTTCCTTTATGTAGTCACGCCCCTAGAGGAGGCTGGCCCTTGCCACCTCATTTACATATTTGATTGTATTTAAGGCCGAGCTTCGGCTCAGTTAAATCGTTCAATACATGCTTTGCATTTGGACCCACACTCTTCTGTTACTTTGCGCAATAACAGAATCACACTGAGCACTTACTTTACTCCAAGACTCAGTCTATGGACTGTGCTTTGGGCGTAGAGCCACAGAAACACTGTCGACCCCGTCGACCTCAGGTCGACCTTGTCGAACGAGTATAATATCACTCAGGGAGCAATTCCTGGTGTAAGGTGGTTGATGTAGACCGGTGGTGTAAGTCAACCTAGTCGCCTCCGCGTGTTGGTCACGGGCAACCCTTACACAGCCCCTGTGGATAGTGAATGCAGACCGGTAGAGTAAGCCGACCCAGGTCGCCTCTACGTGTTGGTCGCAGGATCCAACACACTGGTGGCAGCAGTGGGATTTAACTGCGGTAATTAGGACTTATAAGACGAACCTAGTAACCATGCCAAACAGCCGACGGAGTGCTACCAGAGATCTGGCTGAGGCAGAGTTACAGCAGGTCGACCAGATTGGTCAGCTGACAGAGGCTATCACTAGAGCCTTACAGATACCCAGAGGGGAAGCTAGCTTCAAGCCTCCGAAGTTCGATGGGAGTGAAGATGTAGAGTTATTCATCTCCCAGTTCGAAGAGGTTGCGGAAGCTAATGAGTGGAGTGAGAAGGCCACGCTCCTCCACCTGCGGGAGACCCTGAAGGAGGGAGCCAGAAGCTGTAGTCGAGGGGACTCACCTGCCTCCATCTTCTCGGCTTTACGCACGAAGTACGGGCTCTCCCCGAGAGAGGCTAGGAGTAGGCTCCACCTCAAGAGGGAACCAAAGACGAGCCTCCAAGAACATGCCACAGAGATGGAGCGTCTGGTGAAGATAGCGTACGCTGACCTTCCAGACTCCTACCAGTCCAGTATGGCCATGGATGCGTTTTCTCTGACTCTGGGAAATACGCCCCTCCAACGCCACCTGTTAGCAATGAAGGCCCAGAGCTTGGAGGAAGCAGTGCAGGCGGGGAATGAGTTCCTGCAAATCCCGCCCACTCTTCCTCGGCCTGGTGCCCGACCCCTAATAATGACGGTGGAGGAGGAGGAGGTTACCCCCGCTACAGTCGCCCCCGTCCATTCGGATTCCCCATCAGCCACCTTGAACGACGTCCTGATGGCTATAAAGGGATTAGCGGATGGACTGAGGGAAGGAAAGCTGTTGGGACAACGGGGAGTGGAAAAAAGGGGACCAAATTGTTGGGGTTGCGGCCAGACAGGGCACACCCAACGCCGGTGCCCCCAAGCCTCCCAAGGACAACAGCCTCAAGTCACGAGGTCGGGAAACGGCTACCATCCACAGCAGTAGGGGGAAGTACTGACTGTGGATCAAATATACCCTTGCAAGGCCAGTGGCAACGGCCACGACGGACTAGGCGACACAGGCTCCCCCCCTGCTCGCCACCGGTCCCCTTGCATAACCAATATCAACCCTTACCTGAGTGTGCAGGTCTCCCACCCTCAGAAGCCAAGGACGAAACGTACGTCTGGCCAAAGCCGTCTCGGCCTTCCAAAAAAGGCCCCCAGAGGACGAGCAAAGCCAGACGGACTCACGGAGACGAATCATGGAAGCCGCATAATAGCAGCTATTTCTTGCCAGGTCGCATCGGAGGTCAGCCCGTCCAATTCCTCGTGGACACCGGATGCACCTCTAATTTGTTGGGACGACATGTCTTTGAGCGATTACCTAAAGATGTCAAAAGCAAATTAGAGGTTCGGGAGGACTATGGACAAATGGCAGATGGTACCCGGCTGCAGTTTCACGGACTCATCACTCTCCCGGTCAGAGTCAGGAGTGTCCAGGTTACTGTATCTCTCGTGGTGTGTGCCCTGAAGGAGGACGCCATCCTGGGCATGCCCTTCTTGGTCGACCACCACTGTGAGATGAACTTTTAGCAACCCACGTTGGTGTTAAATGGACAGAAGTTGACTTGCACTGACCGAGAGGGTCGACCTCTGACAAGCAGCGTTCAAATAATGCGAGCCACAACGCTTCCCCCTCGAACCGAGGTCCTGGTTGCCGGACGTCTCACGTCCTCATCCTATCAACCGGTCGGGTTAATCGAGGGAACAAAAAACGGATATATGGTGGCCGCCAGCTTACACCAACCCGGTGAGAAGGGGAGAGTGGCCATCCGTTGTATGAACCCCACCGACCATCCCGTCAACGTGACGGCAGGAACGGTCGTGGGACAATACACTGGAGTCGGGCCGGACGAAATAGGGGTCCCCTGGACAGCGAAGGGAGAAGCCGAGATTTCCAAAGAAACTCCCCCTCCTGTTTCCAACGTACCTCCCCACATGCTGGACTTGCTCCAACAGGCGGCACCACATTGCTCGTCCCCTACCGAGCACCGAAGGATGGAAGACCTTTTGATCCGTTATGCGGATGTATTCAGCCAAGGGAGTGAAGACATGGGGCGTACCACCCTGGTACAACACGAGATCCCCCTCCTCCCAGAGGCACAACCCATCCGTCAACACCCGTACCGTGTAGGACACGAGAAAGAAGTCGAAATCGAACGACAGGTTTTGGCCCTGGAAAAGCAAGGCATGATTGAGCCCGCTCACGGGGCCTGGAGCTCTCCGGTGGTCTTGGTGAGGAAGAAGGACGGGGCGTGGCGATTGTGTGTAGACTATAGAAAACTTAATAGTGTCACTCGCCAGGACGCCTACCCCCTCCCCCGGATTGACGAGAGTTTGGACGCCTTGTCTGGCAGTAGGTTCTTCAGTACCTTGGACATGATGAGCGGATACTGGCAGGTACCCCTCTCCGCCGAGGCCCAGGAGCGGTCGGCGTTCGCCACACGCAGTCGGTTGTGGAGGTGGAAGGTGCTCCCCTTTGGACTGACCTCCGCCCCGGCTACCTTCCAGCGGCTGATGGAGCGCGTCCTCCAAGGGCTACATTGGAAAACCTTGCTGCTGTACCTAGACGACATCATCGTCATGTCAGCCGACTTCTCTAGTCATGTCACTAGGCTGGCAGAGGTGTTAGAGCAATTGAGACAGGCCGGGCTGAAGCTAAAGCTCTCCAAATGCAGTTGTTCCAGACCCAAGTCAAGTACCTGGGCCACATAGTCAGCGACACGGGAGTGGCTACCGACCCTGAGAAGATTCAGGCCATAAGCGGATGGGCAGTACCCCAGGATGTGACGCAGTTAAGGTCATACTTGGGTACCACTGGGTACTATCACAGATACGTGCCTGACTACGCCTCGATCGCCAAACCTCTCACCTTGTTGACAAGCGAAGGGGTCCCCTGGAAATGGGGAGAAGAGGAACAGGAAGCTTTCCTTAGGCTCAAATGGTCGCTGACACACGCTCCAGTACTGGCATATCCCGACCCCTCCTTGCCCTACGTGCTAGATACCGACGCTAGTAACGTAGGGACCAGGGCTGTGTTATCCCAGGTCCAGCAGGGCAAGGAGCGACCCATAGCCTACTATAGCAAGACCCTCTCCTCCGCCGAACGCAACTACTGCGCAACCAGAAGAGAGTTGCTGGCAGTTGTGCTGGCTGTCCGGCATTTCCGGCCCTACCTATATGGCAGAGAGTTTACCATCCGGACCGATCATGCCTCCTTGGTTTGGTTGCACCGGAGGAAGGAACCCTCTTGCCAGGTGGCCCGGTGGCTGGAGAGCCTGGCCGAGCACAAGTACCGAATTATCCATCGAAAAGGCGATAAGCACGGGAACGCCGATGGATTGAGTCGACGACAGTGCGTCGACTGCCGGCAGTGTGCTGCTATTGAGAAGCGGGATCAGGGGCCAACGAGGTCACAAGTGTGCAACTCTCTAGTAACCCCAGGAACAAATTGAGAAACTGCTGTGCCAGTGAACCAGGTTCCGGTACAGCCACCAAGAGGCACAGGAACATCCAGTCCCAACCTCCGCCAGTTGGATGAAGATGAATGGCCTCGACTACCTGGCAGCGGACCTGCCTTAGGGCCCGGCCTCCCGACTCCCACACCAGCCAGTCCAGTCCCAGTACGGCTGTCGGGCGGTGCGGGGTCACCCGGAGTGTCGGACGACCCTCCCAGAAGGCTTCAGAATCCTCGGTTACAGGCCATCAAGGTAACAGGCGAAACCGGAATCGTTGAGGGAACTGGTGAAAGCACGGTCCCAAAGGTTCCAGAACGGTTGACGGTGGTGCAGACTTCGCTGGATGAAGTACGGGCATTACAACAGAGAGCCGCTACCGACCTAGGGGTCATTTACCAGGCCGTCAGGAACCGGAGGAGAGTAGAAGAGGCCGTGCTGCAAGTAGGCAGCCCCGAGCTGCAGCGATTGGCCCAGATGTTCCACCAGCTCCAGCTCGACGAGTCGGGTGTATTGACCCTTCATCTCACCCAGAATGGGCGAGAAAGGGTGGTGGTGGTATGCCCGAAAACGCTGAGACAGGAAATCCTGTGGAAAGCCCACGAGCAAACACACTGCGGTGTGGAGAAGACCTTGAAACGCGTCCAATTGGACTGGTATTGGCCGGGTATGGCTGGAGATATCCGGAGAGCAGTTCTCTCTTGCGAAGTTTGCCAGAGGGCCAAAACAGGAAAAGGCCGGACCTCCGGGAACAGACAACGGCTGTACGCCGGGAGGCCATGGCAACGCCTAGCCGTAGACTTGGTGGGACCCCTACCTCAGACCCCTCGAGGAAATAGCTGGGTGTTGGTGCTCACTGATCATTTCACTAGGTGGTCAGATGCTTTAGCCATCCCCGACGCTACGGCCCCAACGGTAGCTCAGGTCCTGGACGAGAGGATATTTAGCTACTTCGGGCTACCCGAGGTTATCCACACCGACCAGGGGAGCCAATTCGAGTCCTCTTTATTCCAAGAGCTATGTGACTTGTGGGGAGTCGATAAATCCAGGACCACTCCGTACCACCCCGAAGGGAATGGTGTGGTTGAGAGAAACAATCGTGTATTGGGTGACGCCCTACGAGCTCTCTTACTGGGCAGAGGACAGGAAGATTGGGATCAGTTACTGCCACAAATCATGCGGACGCTGCGAGGGTTACCGCACTCCGCCACTAAAGAAACACCCAATTATCTGATGTTGGGTCGAGAACTACGTCTTCCTGACCAGTTGCTGTATGGAAACAGGCTGGAATCATTCACAAGCATACATGAGTATGTTCAGACTGTCCACGACCGGTTGATGCAAGCCCACACTCTCCTCCGAGACAGACAGAAGGAAATTGTGTCAACTGATGTGAGAGAGCCTCCGCTATTCAATGAGGGTGACCTCGTGTGGTTACTAAGCAAGCGGCGGAGAAGAGGGGAAAACCCGAAGCTAGCGGCCAAGTACTTGGGACCCTATCGCGTATTAAGGAGTCACGAAAATCATACTTACGAAATAGAGAGGTATGGACAGCGATCCATTCAAGCTGAGGGAAGGTTAAGACTCTGTCGCCCCAGTCCGGTGCAACAAGGACGAGCCCCAGTTGAAGTCGAGCCTGCTCGACGTCCTAACATGAGGGGTCAACCCCGAAGACGAATCTCACGAGGAAACCATAATCCAGAGGCCGCTATTCCAGAACCACTCCTGCCTAGCCGACTGACGGAGTTACGAATACCCCAGTCGCCAGGAAGGTCAGAAGCACTTCGATTTCCCAGCGAAGATTCCTTGGTCTCCCCAGGGGAACGCAACCCTAACTCGATGACTGACCCCGATCCTGGCGGCGAGTTGACAACCGAAGAGGAAAGAACCACGGAAAATACGGGAGCCCAGGCTAGTAATACCGGGGCTGGGAATGCATCACGGCCCCAACGAATAAGGAGGCCTCCTGCGTATTTGGCCGATTACGACACTAGCGCCGTCCAATTGGGAGAAGCCATCAGAGTTCAAGGTCAGAAGGCGGCCATCTTGGGCCCCAGACAGAGCGCGCTCATTACTTGTTGTCAACTCGAAGCGCACGCACCTATATCCCTTCTAAACATGGAAATTACTAAAGAAACAGTGAAGGAGGCTGCACCGATCATCGGAGCCTTACCCTTATTCTCTGAAGTGACGACCATGCCACTGGAGCTCCACCCAGCGCTGGGTGAGACTCTGGATGACTCGGAGATGGACTCGTTGAAGGAGAATCACGCTCCACACTCCCCACTACCGACAAAATGGATCTCGGAGGATATAGCTAAGACAATCTCGAAATTATGTCGGGAGAAGGGTGTTAGCTGCCCACTATGCCAACAACTATTATCTACCCCTCGACGGCGCAGAATACATATAGCCCAACATTTCACACGCTTCTTCTGTAAGCGTGGGAGAAACTCCACGTCCAGAGATACCATTTCGAAACATCAGGCTCGAATTAAAGATGCAGAGGTACGGAAGGCTCACGGCGGAAAAGGTATTACCATCTACGAAGTCGACCGCGCTAGTTACCCGGCATGGAGCCAGAAGGTCCAACTAATTAATCCTCCAGCCTTCGAAAAGCCCACACCCTACGGGCCAATTAAAGCCAAGCCGCCTACGCGAAGAGGGCCCCAGGCACCTCTCCCCTCTCCCCCGAAGAAGAAGTGGTGCAGTCCGCCCAAGTTGGAACGACCGGTTCCAGCTCCCAGAAAATTGACCACGATAGGCAGCGTCCAGAGCCGGCTGGGGGACATTCGACCCCGGGTCACGGTGGACGTCCTGCGGGAGGAGGCTTCCAACCTCCGACGGGCGGCTCGTCGTCTGGAGGACCTGGCGAACCGCATGTCGACCTCCTAGAAGATACGATCGACATTGTTTATCATTATTTCTCTTGGTACGTTTTAGTAATTGGTGTCTCTCATGTTATTATATCTTCTTGTTTTTGTATGTTGTAGCTAGTTGGTGTTTTGTTACATTTCTTGTATCTTTTTTTTCTTTTCTTTTCTTTTGGTTTTATATAGCCGGTGGTCGTCTATAGGGGCGGCGTGTGTAATGGAAACGTGCGTTACCATCTCCTTTTTCTGATTGTCGTTAGAGTTGTGTTCTCTTTTTTGTTCCTTTATGTAGTCATGCCCCTAGAGGAGGCTGGCCCTTGCCACCTCATTTGCATATTTGATTGTATTTAAGGCCGAGCTTCGGCTCAGTTAAATCGTTCAATACATGCTTTGCATTTGGACCCACACTCTTCTGTTACTTTGCGCAATAACAGAATCACACTGAGCACTTACTTTACTCCAAGACTCAGTCTATGGACTGTGCTTTGGGCGTAGAGCCACAGAAACACTGTCGACCCCGTCGACCTCAGGTCGACATTGTCGAACGAGTATAATATCACTCAGGGAGCAATTCCTGGTGTAAGGTGGTTGATGTAGACCGGTGGTGTAAGTCGACCTAGTCGCCTCCGCGTGTTGGTCACGGGCAACCCTTACACAGCCCCTGTGGATAGTGAATGCAGACCGGTAGAGTAAGCCGACCCAGGTCGCCTCTACGTGTTGGTCGCAGGATCCAACACACAACAATGCCTCAGAAGGGAGATTCATTAACCTATTCATTTTAGACATAACACACCGGACAGCCCAAAAGGATGTCAGCTGCTAACTGGACTGGAAAATCACAAATTCCTGTACCTCACCATAATTTATACATTGGTTTATACCCTCTTTCAGATTCAACGTATCAAAATATTGCATACACATTGTACAGACATGCGTGATAATGGAACAGCTATCCAATCTTGCAAACAGACTATACAGAGTAGAAGAGAGCCTCTATGCATATGTCTTGGAGTCACAACAAAAGGTTGAGTATGTCCGATTTACAAGAATCGTATTGTTTAAGCTTAGATGTTAATTTTTGTATTTCATGCCTTCTACTTTATGTTAATTTTAATTTTTTGGATTTACGCTAATTACGTTTTAGTTTATACGAGCAATGTCAGTGGTCTTCAGAACCATCAAACTCATGAAAAACAGTCATTTTATTATGTGTCCACGATACTCCTTTTAATCATTGAATTTCCTAATAAGCTGGTTTCTAGCAGTAAACAGACTCTCTGCAAAATTAGCTTGAATGAGTTTTCAAAGCTAAAATAGGTTTTTCCATCGTGAGATTCAGAGAAACCAAAATAATGAAGCAATATATATATACCAAGATTTTTTTTCTATTTCTTAGAATAAAAAAAGAGATAGAGACAATTATGTAAACTTTACACTTTGCAATATGACTTCGAAGTTGAACAGATATTTTGAAGAACTTTGAAGTTTGACAAATTAATGTTTACCAAAATTGTGGGCTTCTTCAAAAATTAAGGTGATAGGTTACCACATCAAAGGTGTTGCCCTATGCCTAGACAGCATTTGCACATAGGTTGCAAAATTCTGACAAGAAGACCATAAATAGATGCTATTCTCAAACGACCTGTATAATAGGAGCCTCTGAAGGTGATTTTATCAGAGAAAATATGGTCGAAGAGGCCAAACGGGTGAAATATTGCAACCCTTTTATTGCTACTTACTGTTTTTCACTCTTTTCTCTGCTAGGAGAAAGGCCATTTGAGCGAGTACTACTACTACAGTAATATGCTTTGAGGACATTTTTGATCGCTATCATTTTGACTAAACATACATTATATACATGTACTACAAAGTATTTGGAGAATTTTTTAAAATTTTATTGAGTATACGAAATGTCAACATTTTGAATATTTTTAAATATACAGTATATTGACAGTATATAATTATTTTGATATGATAATGAGCACGAAATTAGAAATTGCTTACCAAATGTGCAGCTAATGTCCCAAAAGAGGCTAAACACTGGTAATAGTAAATATTGAGAGCTACACAAAAACATGATTATATTCATTTGTACAAGTTTCACTTTATAAAATTTACATTTTAGTTATATTTAAAATAGTTTTTCATATAATTATATTTTGTTTGTTTAGATTTTAAATTACTTAATTTTTCTCATGTGACAAAACTTTAGCTTTGTACTATTTATTATACTTTGTCTCCTTTGACAATAGTAATAATAGGAACAATAGTAATAATAATAATTCAAACCACAGTAATAATAGTAATAATAGTAATAATAGTTACAATAGGAATAATAGTAATAATAGTTATAATAGTAACCACAGTAATAATAGTAATAATAGTAATAATAGTGAGACTATACAGAAGACGGCCATCTTAGGAACAGCTCACATTTTGAGGAAGGTCCTCTCTTAGTGGAGTTGAGGAAGATGTTGGATCCTTTGGCCTTTTGTTAAGACCCGGACTCAACATGGACTACAACCAGTCACCTACCACCACACGACTGTGAAGAAAAACTTTTACAGCAATAGTAATAATAGTAACAATAGTAAATATAGTAATAAAAGTAATAATAGTAAAAATAGTAACAATAGTGATAATAATAACAATAGTAATACTAGTAATAATAGTAATAATAGTAACTATAGTAATAATAGTAATAATAGTAACAATAGTAATAGAAGTAATAATAGTAATAATAGTGATAAAAATATTAATAATAATAGTAACAATAACAATAATAGTAACAATAGTAACAATAATAATAACAGTAATACCAGTAACAATAATAATAGTAACAATAGCAATAACAGTAATAATAGTAACAATTTTAATACTAGTAATAAAAGTATTAATACTAATAATAGTAACAATAGTGATAATAGTAATAATAGTAACAATAGTAATAATAGTAATAATAGTAACAATAGTAATAATAGTAACAATAATAATAATAGTAATAATAGTAATAATAGTAACAATAATAATAATTGTAACAATAATAGTAATAATAGTAACAATAGCAATAACAGTAATAATACTAACAATATTAATACTAGTAATAAAAATATTAATAGTAACAATAGTGGTAATAGTAATAATAGTAACAATAGTAATAATAGTACCAGTAGTAATAATAGTAACAATATCATTAATAGTAACAACAGTAATAAAAGTAATAATAGTAACAACAGCAATAGTAGTAACAATAGTAGTATTAGTAATAATAGTAATAATTGTGGCAATAATAATATTAGTAACAATAGTAATAATAGTAACAATAGTAATATTAGTAGTAATGGTAATAATAGTAATAATAGTAACAATAGTAACAATAGTAATAATAGTAATAATAGTAATGGATGCAAATGTTTTTCTTGATAAAAAGTACATCTATGTGATACATCCATGTTAGCCTCTGTTCCCTAAACTATATTTTACAGTACAATTAGAAATACATATGTTACTAATACCTCTATATTATTTACTGTGAACATCACTCTCTCTATAATCACACGACTTAATACTTGCTAGTCACATTTGTGTCAGTACTACTTGCTCATCATCCCAACTTCTCATATAACTACTAAATGAAGAACCAATAAGATAATATGCTGTTAATCATAATAGTTTACTGGGTTGTTATTGTTGCAATTTACTCTTATTGAATACATGTATGTTTCAACATGATTAACAACTTATCTGTAACAGTTTTTGGTTGCTGTTGTTGCTGTTGTTACACTCGACATACTTGTGAAATAGCATGTTACTCCAATGATGCTATCTTAAGGGGGCCTTTTTATAGCCCCCTTAAGCTGTATCGAATTGCTACTTTAGTAAATCAAGACGAGCTTCAAATTTACAGTTTATTTGATATAAAGTCCAATGTACATTTGTAGATGAGCAAATCAGCTAAGGACCTTAAAGCTGATTAGTTTATCAAAGGTCACTTTAAAGGTCACTGTAATTTATGTCTTCATAAAGTTGTTCATGAATTTATTAAACAGGCAGTCTTTGATCATTTTGTGAAGAACCATTTGAGGTACTTTGTTGAATTTAAAAAAACCAACAATTAAAATTTATATCAATTATTTTAATATTTTATTTTAAATATTTATCATTTTAGATAACGACATTCATTTTTCTCGGAAATATAATCATAGAAGCTACTAAACAGTCATTTTATTGTTTGTATTCACGTGTTGAAATTGGCATGCATCGTTTATGAGATACATGAATGTGTGCTGCAACACCCTTGATATGTGACATTTGGTTCCTCTGACTGGTTTCAAGTGTGTTGCGGAGGGTAGAAGATTACAGACCTTGTAAAACTTAGTCCATTGAGAGTTACCTATCGTAACTAACAGCAGTATCGTTGTAAGTTTTGTAGCTATAATCGGATTTTATTGCTGCAATTTTTGCTGGATGTCATATAACTTCCGACCGACAATCAATAAGCTCCCAAAAAATGATGAAAGTTTAATATTTATATAGTTAGTGCCCAAGTATTCAGATGTGGAGAGTCTGAAACTATCTGAAATGCAGCAGGAACATGAGATGCACAACATGGTATGCAGAGACAGACGGAGGTAAATATCTATGGATAAATTGTGCTTGGACATCTCCAAGAAGACTTACAAAAGCAAAGTGGTGGCTGATACCAACCTGAGTATGCAACATAGTGAGAGCTACATGTCCTAGAATCTAAGATAAAGAAAAATATCCAGATGAGATCCATACAGAGTTTGAGTTTACTGCAGTAGCAAAAAAAGCTTTCCCAATATATGAGCTGTAACTATGTGAGTGGCTGTGATAGATGTTTTTAATGGAAACTTTTGCTGAGATGAAACTCTTTTGGTTTGTGAAATTTTTATTTTAAATTATAATGTTAGAGAAAATGCAAAATATACTTTTAAACAGAAAAATGCAAAATATCAGTGGCATAATCATGAATGAAAACTGATTTGCAACAAAATTTTAAATAGGCGTATATTTTGGCCTCGCTACTACCTGTGCCAAAATTTTCCTGATTGGTGAGTTTATGAAGAGTAATCAGAGCTATAATTACAAGTTGTTTTGCATATTATTACTCAATTTCAGCAGCCCAAATATCTAGAGCTACTCAAAAATTTATATGCTTTCCACTACTCAATAAAACAGGTGCGTCGACACCGCAAACCCCCCAATCATATGCACGAACGCCTATATTAACCCTTGGTTAAACAACTTTATTTTTAGAGTAGAATCCGTGGGTAAATTGATTTAAAAGAAGTTGATAGCAGTAGCCAATGTAAATACAAACAGGAGACAGGAAGTCTTGCAGCTATGCACATGATTCTCTGGCAAGTGTGGACATATCGTTTTCTTCTGAGCATTTTAATCGTTATTAGGTTTGGTCGATTTTAATCTCGAAACCTTAAATCTTTAACATCTCAGCGGCCAGATCATTTCAAACATCAAAAACTATTGCCATTTATAAAATAATACCTACACTTTCTGGTAGAGTAAACTAAAACTTTTTGCAAGTACATCTCGAAAGCTTCCATAACTTAGCTGGGAGTTGTCTTACTACTATGATGCAAATATCAGATTGTTGATTATTTAAAAGCAGTATACCAATATAGCAGTGTGAGAAATCAGCCCTGAAAAAATGTGTATGTGAGGACACACTTTGACAAAAAAATCTTGACATAAACTACTTTGCCGTATGATGACTACTATTTGTGCAGAAAGGGGATTTAACTACTTATTCATCATAGAAACAACACACCAGATCACCCAAAGGATGTCAGTTGCTATCTAGACGGCATAACCACATTTCACTATAACTCACCATAAAATACATGTATAATGTTTATAGGTATAGTCATTCAAATTCATCACATTAAAGATAGAGAGAGAGAGAAAGAAAGCGAGAGAAATAGAGGGAGCGGGAGGTTCAAAGAAGTCCAACAGGTGAAGTATTACAACCCTCTTACCACTATTTACTGCTATTTCCTTATTGCTCTGCAAAGAGAAAAGCCAATTTAGTTGAGTTCTGCAGTAATATTTTTAGAACAGTTTTGATTGCTGTCATCTTGAATAAATGTAGGCTTCTAACGTACGTCATATATCACAGATTATTTGAACAATTTTTAGACTTTTTGTCGAATTATAGAGTATTACGAATGTTTTGAATATTAATAAGTATACCATATATTATATAGAAGCCTGAAACCTCTTAATCTATTGTTGATATGACAATGACTATGACATTCCAGATTGTATACATAATTTTCATTTCGCACCCCGGCGGAGGCTATGCACTAGTAATAAAAATAATATAGTACGATACAAAACGTGATTATGTATTACAAATTTAATTCAAATAAGATTATTTTTTAAATATATTTGAAATACTTATTTTTATATAATTATATGTTTTATGATTATCCTTTAATTGATTCAAGTTTTCTCCAAAGACAAAGCTTTTGCCTTTTTTCTGTGAAAATGGCAAAGTGCATCAAATGTAAGAAACAGCTGCTTCTATAAATAATTTATAATAGTCGGTAAAAATAATATAAACTTATGAGACAGAAACAGAATACTGAGATATTTGGCAAGGAGATTGAAGTGCAGTTAAATGGCAGCACAGCAAGCAATAAGCTGACATTTTCAGATTGACTTATTTTCGGATCACATGATGACAAAGCTGATGTCATAACATGATTGTCTCCCCATGCCACACATTAAGATCTTCTAATGACTCGTTAAGAAAGTTCAAACAAGAGAAATGAGAAGTGATGTGAGAGTTTAACCAGCATCAGTATATCAGCATCAGCTGAGTATCGAGTTTAATATCAAGTCCTACAGCATCCAAGCCATGGACCTCTGTTGCCAGGAAGGCAAACTGCCTGAGATTAGCTCAGCATTGCCAACTCTAAACTACAGAAGACTGAATTACGATTTAATTTTATGATGAGTTTGCCATCATACAGTTGGACTTTAGATAAAAATAATGTTTGAGTTCTTGCAGGTGATGGGAGGTCACACGCTCAGCATACTGGAAAGGCTTCGATATCATCTTAGAGCTAACCAATCATATTTGAAGAAGACCGCTGAACTGTATTTATTTAACAGGGAATATTTTGAATTAGAATAGGTACACCAACTGTGAAAGAAAAACTGATAATGTGTGCGGGCATACAACAAACAGCAACAATAATACAAGGTGTGGCTCATGAACACTTATTTAATCTGGTATATTGTTTTTAATTACAAGCAAAACTGGAAAGGCTATGATCTTATTTTAAAGCTGATCAATCATATGTGAAGAAGACAGCTGAACTGTTTTTTGTAAACAGGGAATATTTTGAATAAGAATAGGTACAACCAACTGTGAAAGAAAAACTGATACTGTGTGTGGGCATACAACTAACAGCAACAATAATACAAGGTGTGGCTCATGACCACAAATTTAATCTGGTAAAACAATTTTAAGTACAAGCAAGTCAAACAAAACAGATGACTTTTAATCTGATAGAGAATTTATGGTTCATTTAGCAAAATAAGGCGGCGAAACTCAAATCTGAATAACTCTAAAAGGTCATAAAATATGTCGGGACAACTTAAATAAAACTAGCCTTTTGCATGACTCTGATAGGAAGTATACAGTATGCAGAAAAATCTACAGTCATACCTCGACATAAAAGTTCCCCAACATATGAAAACTCTGAGTTAAAACAAAATTTACAAGCAAACTGTTGTCTTATAAACTAATAAACCTTTGCAATTGAAGACAGCTTGAGACTAAATGGCCTGCAATTTGGAGAAAACTAATTAAGTCTTAACCAATTTTTATTGACATGACAATTCTGAGGTTTATTCATGAGGCACTCCCTTGTTTTTGAAGGAATATTATGAACATAAATTCATCAGATTTTTATCTACTATTTACAAAATTGTTGACTTTAGTCAATTCCTTTAAATTAAAGGATCTTACAGCTGATTAGTTAATCAAAGGTCACTTTAAAGGTCGGTGTAATTGTTGTCTTCACAAAGTTGTTTATGAATTTAATAAACAGACTGCCTTTGATCATTTTTTGGAGAACCATTTGAAGTTCTCAATTAAACTTTAAAAGACACACAAAGAACATTTTTAAAGGCAATTATTATATTACGTTTTAGCTATTTATGGAGGGTGGGGTGAAAGGCAGTGTCATGGATATGTACATTATTTAGGGTAAGTCTGGACTTATGTTTACTTTTTAGTATTTATACAGTGATAAAGTTTTTTCAATTTCAATCTTGAAACAATTTATCAAGCAGACCATCTCAAACATCAAAATCAGTAGCAAATTATAAAATATTACCTGTACTTTCTGATAGAATCAACTAAATTTTAGTGCAAGTTCATCTTCAATACTTTTGTAAATTTACCTTGGAATTGTCTTACCTTGGAGTATGATGTGATCGACTGATTGTTGATTATTTAAAAGCAACATTCTAATGATGTATCTATATTCATTTAATTTATATTTTGAAATAAAATGATTGTAAAGTCTCCTAATCAGTTGCTCCTGTTGCTAATTTAGGGATGTTACAATACTGGTACACAAGATAGTAATCTACTTTAAAACTAATAAAAACTTGCAATGAGGCAAGTTTAAGACTAACTGATATGTAATTTGAAGCAAATTAGTTGAACTACAATTGGGCTAATTAGTCTAAACTTAGCCAGTGTTCTTTAACATACGTAACAACTCGTAGGTTGATGCATGTGGTAGTCCCTCCTTTAAAGAATAGTATGAATGGAATTCAATCAGCCCTGCATCTAATCCTTACAACATTGTTGATTTTAGTAAATTCCATTGAACCAAGTGGTTTTATATAGAAATGATAGATAAACACCTAAAGAAAAAAAACTACTGCATTTTCTTAATCGTCCGCCTTAACTGCTTTATTTGAATTGAAAAAAGCCAAAAGAGATCATTGAGTCAATTGTTTAATAAGCCAATGAGGAAATAAACAAGCCAGTGGATTGATATGTTAAGCAGGTGCTATAGACAGCTAAAAATAACAGGTAATACACTGACACTCTTTAGAACATAGCAAGAATGAGCTGAACCTTCTATGCTGGTCACATACTAAAACTATTAATATTATGTTGTTCCTAAATGTCTATATGATTAAATGTCTGCCAACATTTAAATCATAAAATTGTTCATGAATTTATTAAACAGACAGTCTTTGATCATTCTGTGGAGAACCATTTGAAGTACTTTGTTGAATTTTAAAAGACCAACAATTAAAATTCATATCCATTATTTTTATATTACGTTTTAACTATTTATTGTTTTAGAAAATGACATTTATTTTTCTCATAAATATAATCGTAGAAGCTACTAAACAGTCATTTTATTGTTTGTATTCATGTGTTGAAATTGGCATGCATCGTTTATGAGAGACATGAATGTGTGCTGCAACACCCATGATATGTGGTATTCGGTTCCCCAGACTGGTTTCAAGTGTGTTGCAGACGTGCAGAAGATTACAGACCTGGTAAAACCCAGTCTACTGAGAGTGGCCTATTATAACTACCTACACTAACCTAGTAAGCTTTGTACCTAACTGGATTTATGTTGATGCTATTTTTAACTAGATGTCCTATAACTTCCAAGCAAAATTCAATAAGTTATCTAAAGATAATGAAGGTTTAATATTTCCGTTAGTGCCAAACTCTCTAGATGTAGAGAGTCTGAAACCATCTAAAAGACAGCAAGAACATGAAATGTTCAGATACGACACATACAGGGTTTGAGTTTACTGCAATAGAGTAATTTTTCTCATTATATGAGCTGAAATTATTTGAGTAGCTGTGATGGATGTTTTAAAAGAAACTCTTGCTGAAAGAAACTCTTGGTTTAAGAAAAATATTTTTTAAATAATAATAGTAAAGATAATGTAAAACACAGTATTACATACATGCTATCATACAAAATATCCATCACACAATCATGAATGAAAAGTGATTTGAAACAAAATAATAAAAACATATTTGCCTCGTTGCTAGCTGAGCCAAAACTAGATTAGTTTATGAGGGGTAATCAAAGCTATATTGGTGAGTAATTTTGTATATCTCGACTCAGTTCCGACAAACCAAATATCAAAAACTGCTCGAAAAACTCTATGCTTCCCACTACTAAATGAAAACAAGTGAGTCCACACCACAAACTATCAACCAAGTGAAGGAAGCCTTTATTAACTTTTTGCCAGACAAGTTTTTTTTCCGAGTAGATTTGGTGGGTAAATTGATTTAAAAGAAATTGATAGCCATATCCAATTTAAATACAAACAAAAAACAGGCAGTCGCGTGGCTATGCACATTGTTTAGGGGGTGTCTGGACCTATGTTTTCTTCTGAGCATTTATACTGTGACTAGCTGCATTACCCGTGTTCGGGAACAGATTTACACAAAGCAATAGTTTTATTGAGAATTGTCTTTCATACAGTAAAACAACTCCAAACATGCAAGTTTATTTGAGAGTTGTCTTTCATAATGTAAAAAAACTCCAAATATGCAATCTACTGAAATTTTTGTGCTGATCTGACTGCATACACATACGCAGTCCTACATGTCAATAATGTTAAAGAGACCAATTGAAATATGCAATGTGTTTTACAGCTAGTCTACAACGCATCAGTCTCGAACCACTCAAATCGGAATTGTCCTAGTTTTGTACACAGAACTGATAACAAATTTGACATTGCTAGGCCAAGTGACGTTCTTTAAACTGTCAGTATTGAAAAGTTTTACATATTTTAAGAAATTCTAGAAAATATTTTTCTATTGCACTGCTTAGCTATTACCAGCATTTATTGAATTGAGACCTCTACATGCTTGAAACACTAATCATGACTCACCAGTTCTTCGTCTATAGCCTGTGTTTTGACATGGTATATACAAACTGTGCAGCAGTAATGTGGTCGTGTTGATAAAATTTATTATCAATAAAATCTACTATATAAACTACATATATGGCCTCTCGCCTTTTCAACGTTAGGCATTACATC
This sequence comes from Watersipora subatra, assembly GCF_963576615.1. Lineage (NCBI taxonomy): Eukaryota > Metazoa > Bryozoa > Gymnolaemata > Cheilostomatida > Watersiporidae > Watersipora > Watersipora subatra. The sequence goes on along the minus strand of NC_088715.1, from coordinate 8,543,740 downwards.
TGGAGCATTTTTGGACAATTGTCCCATAGAAATATCCGGCTCTATACTATGTTGCAGGACTGTAGCCAAGTGCAAAGTTTTCTGTCCATACACGGCGCCTGGTAGCAGCTGCTATAGTTAGTGCATCTCGCTGTTGTCGCCGTTTCATCTGCTCAGAAAATTCAGCTCACCAAGCAGCTGTTGTAGCTAGTGCAGCATTTTCTGGCCATTGCTGCATCTGCTTGGAGGTTTCTGCATGTCTGGCCGATGTAGAGGCTGCTCTGAGCCGTTTGAGTCGCTGCTGAGTCGGTTCAGTAGTCTCTGCACTTCTAGCGGCTGCAGCATCTATTCTAGCCTGCTCTCGATGTACCTGTGTTTGTTCAGCGGTTTCTGCTCTTCTAGCAGCTGCTAATCTGTTTCATTGTAGGCGTAGCTGTGTTTGCTCTGCAGTTTCTTCACTTCTAGCAGATGCAGTAGCAGTTCCGCTTCATTGTGGGCGTAGCTGCGTTTGCTCTGCAGTTGTTGCTCGTCTAGCTGCTGCTTTGTGAATTCGGTCTCTTTCTCTGCGGGAATCAATCTCTTCTTGCGTTTGGGCGGTAGGCTTTTTAAAAGACATTGCACTGCTTCAAACATTTCTAAAATTGAATGGGGTGGTGTGCTTTTTTTGTAATATACACTGCTCGCTTTCTTCTCACCGTCGCCTATCGCAACGCTCGGAGTGCCCGTGCAATTTTTGTAGTAGCTGTAGTTCTGTAGTACTTGTAGCTGGAAAAAAAGTAAAAGTAACTCAGCTGCGGAAGGAAATGAACATGTTTACTATCATAAACAGTGGCAAATCCAACGTTTTTAACCTTATCACTGAAATAGACTCATGCGTTTTCTATGGTCGACCGCCGTAGACACATATTTGCGACTTTCCCAGCAATTGCTAGTAACTGAATTTTATTATTCAATGATAACATAACCAACGATCTTTAGGACTTTTATGGTAGTGACAGTGTTGTCCTGAGATTTCTCTATAAAATTAGCCTAAAATTTAATTTTAAATCTTTGTTTGAGAATTTCCAACTTAAAAGCGAAGATTTTTTGTGCGAGTTTATTAAATGCGTCGGAGTTAAAAAAATCAATAACTACTTATGTTGATGACACTATAGCCATTTCAGATTTTTGTGATTACACAGATAATTAAAATACACAAAGTATAGATACAACGAATTTTTCTGATAGCAGTGCTTGTTAACATGTTGGCAAAATGAAAAATATAACCAAAACAAACGTTATAGATGGAGTTTGAAATTGAAAAAATATCGTATACATATTAAGCAATATTGGCAAAATGGCTGGCAGTAGGCCGATAGCTAAATTTATACACGGACGCAAGTGAAAGGTTTATGTAGTGGAAGTGTGGCAATTCATAGACAATACAACATTGATTAAGGAATACTTACCTTTTTATGTAAAAATGTAATAGGTGAGGACTGCGTTTTCCCGTGACCGCATGAAACCAACGTTCGCGTGACCTTCTCATTACACGTTGGCAGTAAATATTAATCGCATGTTAATTACTATTTATTAATTTAATTTATTTAATGATTAGTACATTTGTATAGCTGTATAGGGCGCCGAACTCAGGACGGCACTTTCTAACAAAACAGCAACTTTGCTGTTTCAAACGCACCAATGTTGTTGGCCGCCGTAAAGAGGCACGCTAACCAGATATGATATGTTCCGTGTAAAAACGATGATGATTAGGTTATGTATAATAAAGGCGTGTACTAACCGGAGATTCCCGTTGATGCGCCCAAGATACCTAGTAGCGGGTAATAGTCCGAAAATTACGGTACTCTATAACGCGGACACTCAATCACACACACACACGCAAGCACGCACCCACACACACACACACAACGATTGCCGTTTATATAGTAGAAAAAGTTTTGTCAATTTTAATCTTTAAACAACTTATCAATCAGACCATCTCAAACATCAAAATCAGTAGCAAACTATAGAATATTACCTATACTTCCTGATAGAATCAACTAAATTTTAGTGCAAGAACATCTTCAAGACTTTTGTAAATTCACCTTGGAATTGTCTTACCTTGGAGTATGTTGTGACCGACAGATTGTTGATTATTTAAAAGCAACATTCTAATGAGGTATCTATATTCATTTGATTTATATTTCGAAGTAAAATGACTCTAAAGCCTCCTAATCAGTTGCTCCTGTTGCTAATATAGGGATATTACAATAGTGGTACACAAGACAATAATCTACTTTAAAACTAATAAAAACTATAGACAGCTAGAATTAGCAGAAAATACACTGACTACCTTAACAAACTATCAAGAATGAGCTGAACCTGCTATGCTAGTCACATACGAAAACTATTAATCTTCTGTGAAGTCTCAGGAATAGTAAAACTCGAGTCACATGAGTTGTTCCTAAATGTCTGTATGACTAAATGTCTGCCAACATTTAAATCAGCAAAGGCTGTATGTAGCAGCAATAGAAGCCCCTTGATACAAGCTCTAACTCTAACAATAGCAATTTATAGGCTTTGACTGTAATAACAGATGAGGCACTTGACTACTTACTAACTCATTATGATGGGTAGATCTTATAAACCTGCCAAGTTACTATGAGACGAGGTACACAACCATTTTGTAGCTTATTGTAATATGTAACTCTAATGATATAATGAGTTATCATGATATTGCATCAATTTCATGATATCATAGTCTCCTTAAAGATGTAGTTGCGTCAAATTTAAGTTGATCTTAAAAGAAAGCTTTTTTTTTTTCTCTATCAGTTGGTATGTTGTTTGTTGTGTTACGCGATCGCATTGCCAAGATATTTGAAGATTAAAACCAAAAAAATCTGATCGCCATAAAACCGCTCAGGCCACCAAAACGTGCCCAGACTTGCCCAAAATGATGTCACGCGTTTGGCAACCTGTCTCTATCTCTCGTATTCACATCGGGTATTTGCGATAAAAGTCTAGTCTTACGCGGCTCTATTGGCATATATCTTATTTTGTATTTGCTCATGTTGGCTAGAATAAAATTTTAAATCCTGCTACAGATGCATTATTATGAATGTTTCAAAGGCCTCAAATAACGAAAATTGAAAATTTGTTCTACTCACTTTCTCCAAATGTTGTGTAAACATTTGGGTACCGACTACCAATTCTACCGGTCTACGGTAATTCTGTCAAGTCATTTATGTAGAACGCGGTCTTTGTATCAGCACAGTTCTGCAGCTACCCATACAAACGATATACAGCCTCCCATAAGCCCCGCCCACATTATGTCGCCTATTAGCTATTGCCTACGTACTAGTTTCTTACTAGTAGTATTCTCACCGAATACTAAATAAGTGAAATAAGCAAGCTACCTCTTTGAAAAGAATATAGACAGGGATAGAGTTTTAAGGATGAGAAGTCTGGTGCAAACTGGATTTGAACTCACATTCTCCAGTTCTGCCGACACCCATATACCATATCCGATTCACTACAATATTCTGCAAATCATGTTTTGCATTATCTTCAACAATATTATTTTATTATATAATTTTTACAAGCAAAAATATTTTCATCTTGGCATAAAGCTTTTATTAAAAATATTCATCAAGTCGTGGCCACTCACATAGTATTAGCTGATACAATAAGACAAATTCATCTACTGCAACAAACTCAAACAAAACATCATGGCTTATCCAGCACGCATTCAAGTCCGCTTTCTCCTTTATGGCAGTTTCCACACTGACAAAGCTTCTTCGGCTGGTGGCACGACATAAACATTCTGTAATCAGTAAAACAAGTAAATGTAAACAAAGTAGATGCAATAAATATGTCATTCATAGATATGTCATTCTAAAGCGTATCTATTGACAGCTTCCAAATTGGGAGTTAAATAGATTGCGAGTGTAATTTTAAAAACGAATAAACATTTAATAAAGGCACAAGTACGCCAAGCCAACGATTCAAAGCTTTGGTTCTTGAAATTAAAGATTTGCAATGATCAATCGATTTTAACCACTTCCTACGAGTGAAAATAATTTGTAATCATGACTCTAATTTACCAATGAAAATTCGAAAAAAATATTATAGTTAGGTAAAACTTCAGATAAACTATGAAACGATGATTGGAGATAGCAAAGAATTATCATTTTATTAATTAGTATATGTATTTATGACTATAAAAAATATTACATTTACTCAAGTATAGAAGACTTTAAGGTAATTTACCTCCATTCTGTCTTCTTCTGCAGCAAAACGCTGCTGATTCCTGTCAGCTTTGGCCATAGGCTGTCTACTCTAATCTTTTACTAAAAGTTGCCCAGATAACTCTGAGTAGCGGTCGCTCAAACTTGAAGCCATTTTAAAACTATGTATAACTTAGTAATTGTTGAAACGCGTTGAATCAGTAACGATGAGAATGAATTCTCTAACGTTGAGAATCTTCGAGATCACAGACAACGCGTTTTACGAGCGATAACATTTATTAGGGTCTATATAAAAATTTCGCACGCATGATTGGCTAACGAATCGACCTCATATTTATTGCTCGTGGTTTCGTTTCAGATACCTTGCTTGTGACGTCACGAAATAGGCACCCGCTGGAACGTGAGCTTTTTAAAAGAGGGCCTCATTCAAACGCATATATCTCTGGACAAGGTCGGTCTACAAAGACAAAAATGGCATCAAATTGTAGCTGATGTTTTAGCCTTTTATGGGTCCTAATTTCATTAAATTGACTTTTTTGACGCAACTACATCTTTAAAGGAGCATCTGACTTCATATGGTAATAATATATTTTAATAACATAAAATTGAAAAAGTTTAAAAATACCAAGCCATTGAAATTGTTGAGTTTTTAGCTATAAAACTTGCAAATATATCAAACTACTTTTTATCCGCAATGTATATTACACTTACTAACACTTTAACCCATTTTCGATTACCCAATTGATAAGATATTGTTGATGTTATGTAGCTTCATAATTTTTATATCATCTCTACATCATAAAGAGGATAAATCAAAAGTAGCAAGTTATGGTCATGCGATTGAAAGTGCAAAGTGGTGATACTCATAATAACCATACAAATGTAATTTCAATTAGATATAAATAACTTTTTAATTTAAATATTTTAGCGTAATATTTAAAAAACTGTAAAATTAACACTGAATTTATCCCATGAAAATAGGTGATAGATTTTCATGGTAATTTTATTTATTTACAAAAGTCTTATTTTTACAGCAGTAAATATGTCTGAATGATGGTGGTGAGAAGTTGTCTCCTCATTGTGCCAGTTAAAAATGTATCTGTAAAAGTCCAGCACTTTATTCGGTAGATTATCAACTCTTGTTGGCATTTTGGTTACATTACATACCATTGTCATGTCTATGTATAGATATGTCTATGACTGCACCCATGTCCATAAACATTTCCACTCCCTTGCCCGTGTCTATGCTCACAAGTATACTGCATGGATTATTAATTATTTTTTATTTTTCTGGTGAGATTACATACTATGTCTGTATATGTCTCTTTCTATGACTGCATCCATATCTATGTACATGACTCATGTATATGCCTACAAAGAAGCTCATGAGACCACCCACGTCTTGATTGAAGTTTATGCCTTAGTTCCTGTTCATTTCCATGCCCATGTTAAAGCTCATACCTAAGACCAATGCTTATTCCCATGTCAGCGTTCATGCCCATACCCTTGTCAACTCCTATGTCTATAATATCTTTCATGTATTATAATTTTACATCAAATATTATCTGTTAGTATGCAATAACATTGAAGTAAAAAGGGAAGTAATCACCATATAGAAATCTTATTCAAAATCATCCTTATAATAGAATATGTTTATCAGCCACATTGTTAATGTATAATTTGATGATCACAAAAGTATATTAACTTCATGTATAAATGTGTATTTAAGGTTGGAACACAAATCTCATGCTTTAAAAAGAAATATCATGATGTAAAACCAAACAATTGGCATGTTCTGATCACTTTAACAAAAGAAGACTGTGGCAGCAGAGCATAAGGTAAAGTTAAACTTCTGACAGCACTACATCTAAATAATCAGTTTAAGATCATACAGTCAGCCATTTAGCTAAGAAAGTTGATATAAGATAAAATATGATGATAATAATAATGATCCTGTTAGTATAACTTCACTGTGGAGTAGTCAGTCTTGATGAAACTTGATCATGAATATTGTTATATGATGATTAATAAGAATGTGGTCCTTATTTCTCACTCAGCTTATAGAAGAGCAGCTTGCGAGTCCACCATGTATACAGAGGTATTACCAAGGTGTTACCAGTGACACTCAGGCTATGGATAGGTTTGAGGAGACCACCAATACCACTACTTCTCATCTCCGATACTTTCTCACCTGTAATAAAAATATATAAATACCTTAATTATTATGTTATTATATATTATATGAATATGTTGATTATTATTACTGTACAATCATCACATCCACGCTTATTATATACTTGTATGGATAATTACTAAAGAGAGAGTACCTGACAACATTTTTAATAAAAAGCTAATACAAATCTAATTAACCATAACATTGTAAATGATAACAAACAAGCTCACATTTTGCTATAATAAGATACGATAAGTTGCAGGTTCTACTTGTAAGAAGATCAACAAAAGTTTAGCCATGTCCACCATTTGGTCAGCAAAGATTAACCATGATGATACAATTTAATACATCGAATACATAATAATTTAATTCACATCATCTGGTAATTATATATAAAACTAAAAGGAAATGCTTCAAATGACACTTTAACCAAGAGCACCTATGATAAATAAATGAAAAATAAGAATAAAACCAATGAAATGCTGATAAATAGAACAAGTCTTTATTGTCAGATGTTAATTTTCATCACTACAGATATGTTAAAATTTATATGAAGGTGTAAGTCAAGAATTGACTGTAACCTTTAGGCAAAAACCTAAAGCTGGTACCTGAGCCATAGCGGCTCTGCTAGATAAAGAATTTGATAGGACTATCATTTGGACAGTTGCCAAGTTTACTAGAAGAAAGTTGTCACATTTTTGTGTTCGCTTGTTCAAACCTATATGTAATGCAACCTGCCACTAAAAGAACATGATGATGTACCAGTCAATACGAGACTCTATCTGTTAATATGGTAATATAAGTATTAAATACAATAATCATGACTTCAGTGTTGTATACTAATCATTACAAGGAGAACTGATCCTGTCAGAACAACTTAATAACTACTTTGTATTGTATTATTAGTTTAGTGAGCTTTTTAATCACATTAAATTATAAATAGGTAATTATGTATCAAATATCTAACATACTGTATTGCTTTTAAACTAGTTAAAACAATAAATTACATCTCACATAATCAACAATGGAAAACAACGAAAGGAAATATCAATGATCTTTTACTCAATTTGCCTTTGATAACATATTGAAATTTAATTTTTAAAATCATACATAAAGTGATCAAGGGTTAAAAGATACTTATACCAGAATTTGAAAACATTTTTTATAATAGAACAATTTCATGCAAAAAGTTTTACTAAATCATAAAATGTGTCAGAAGCCAACATGAAACTCAATAAATATGACTAACCAGTACCTCATACATACAACTTACCTTTAACATAACTGAGTATGTAGATGATATTGCTGTTCCATGCAGCTACCAGTATGTAATCTCCATAGCATACCAAACCTTGTGGAGGATCAGGATGGGTGAAAGTCCACATGACATTCCCAGTGGTGATGTTAAATCTGAAGACTGTCTTTGTCTCATAGTCAGCTATGATGACATCATCACCGTGTCCAGCGCATATCGAGACCTGACTATTACTCAAAAGGGGGCAGCTGACGTTACGCAGAGCCTTACCAGTGAGAGAATAAATAGTTAGTCTCTTGTTAGGAGGATCAGCAACCACTACATTACCTGCTGCTACAGTCAGCATGCTACAGTCAAGGCCATGATAAGGGTGCTGCCAGGTTGTGATCACTTGTCCTGACAGATCATAGACACCCACTGTGCGAGGTTCACTAAAAGACAATATGTATAGTCTGTTTTATGGAGGCTGATGGACTCAACACGACCAGAAGTAGAGATGAATGAGTCATGCAGCTTGTAGTCGCTATCAATTCTACTGATTGTACCATTATCCAATCCTACATATGTAACTCCTTCATGCTGACATACTGATACAGGTTCTGATGGTAGCTCTATAGATTTAAGTAGAGTTATGGACTTTGGAGGAGGACGGGGTAAAGTAAGTTTTGGTGGTTGAGGAACTACAGGGTGCTGGTTACAGTTAACTACTATGTTATCAGTTGGTACAATCTTCAACTCAATCTCACGCTTTTCACCTGAAATATTAATAATATAACAACATAATAAAATGCATATAACGTGTAACAATATATTTGCATGCAGGCAGCACAGCACAACATCCTTGAAAAAAAGTCAAGAAAAATTACTTACTCATTTAATTTAAATAATTTGGACTTAATTACTCGTTGGCTAAAATCATCTGTTAGAGAAATAAAAAAGTTTAACATATTAAATTGTGTAATATGAAAACAGTAAGAATAAAAATACATATCCTTATTCATATTCTTACATATTCTTACCTAAAATTACAGTCTTTTATCAACTGACTAAAATTTAGAAGTTGTAAATGTTTTGAAGTGATAAATATGAGAGTTATATAAATAAAGATACTGTAACAGTGCTTCTATGATATTTTAGCCTGAGAGCAGGTCATGCATGTAGATAAAATAGCTAAAATTTACTAGCTCAGCGTACAAATATTTTAACAGTGTGTCTATTAGGTCTATTTTAGCCTGAGATTATAGCTTGCATGTACATGAGACTGCACAATTTTAACCAGCTATGCGCGCAAATATACTGTAACAATTTATCTTTATGTAATATCATAGACTGAGAGCAGAGTGTGCATATCCCTGCATTTTCATTGTGTTTATCATTTCTATTAACTTCCGGGCAAATATGGCATAAATTGTAAAGATTTGTTGATAATTGAAAGATTGAGAGAGAAACCATCATCTATTTTATTATATATTTCCATTTAAATAATTTGTATGCAAATAGGCTAATTGCTGCTTTTCTTCTAGTAGTCATAGTTGACTCATCCCTGGTCATATTTTTAACGCAAGCACAATTAGCTGCATAATTCGGCTTGTCAAGTTGAGCTTGAATAGCTAGCAAGTCTTTCAACACAAATTACCTTTAAAGCAATTACTAAATATCGCTTCTTCACTTGTACACATATCAATTTAACTCTAGACTTATCTTTAACATGAATAATATGGTAGAAGTCTCAGTATAGAGTATAATTTTTAATACTTATTTTTATTCTTTTAACATACCTGTTTGTCTCACTTGAAGTTGTCCTCCCACTTCCAGCTTGGGCAACTCCTCCACAATAAATTTGTCCATTTGGTCCTTCAGCTCCTTGAACCCTCTCACAATGTCATCCTACATGTTTGATTTATTAAAAACTGTTATAACCTTGACATAGACCAACAGCATGTGTATATTGTGAGAAAAAAACAAATGTGGTTTATAGCAAAGAATACAACGATCAGGTTTTTAGCTGATTAGCATAGCTTACATATATATTTAAAGATGTAGTTGCGTCCAAAATTTAAGTTGATCTTAAAAGAAAGCATTTTTTTTTCTCTATCAGTTGATATGTTGTTTGTTGTGTTACGCAATCGCATTGCCAAGATATTTGAAGATTAAAACCGAAAAAATCTGATCGCCGTAAAAACGCTCAGGCCACAAAAACGTGCCCAGCCTCGCCAAAAATGATGTCACGCGTTTGGCAACCTGTCTCTATCTCTCGTATTCACATCGGCTATTTGCGATAAAAGTCTAGCCTTACGCGGCTCTATCGGCATATATCTTATTTTGTATTTGCTCATGTTGGCTAGAATAAAATTTTAAATCCTACTACAGATGCATTATTATGAATGTTTAAAAGGCCTCAAATAAAGAAAATTGAAAATTTGTTCTACTCACTTTCTCTAAATGTTGTGTAAACATTTGGGTACCGACTACCAATTCTACCGGTCTACAGTAATTAGGTCAAGCGAACTAAGTTGATTACGGTCTCTGTGTCAGCGCAGTTCTCAATTGCTACTCGAACGTGAAACTACTAGCTGATCAAGCTACTACCGATATACCGGTATTGCGAAAATACGAATAACTTTTGCTCATAAATTCCAACTTTAGTTGTGTTTGACAGAGACTAAAGTGAAAAGGCAAATCATTATTTAGTAAGTCAATAGTATTTTCATTTGTTTTGATTTGTTGCTCTATAAATTAAAACAACATTAGCCATACTATTTTAGTTCATAGTTGCAGAACGCTGTTGTAGTTAGTTCGACTGGTTTACTAGTCAATCTGTCTTTTCAATTGACGAAAATACTTTAAGTATGAAATATTAATCGTGGTTATACTGTAGTTATTCAACTTCGTTCACTTTTACGTATCTTTAAACGTTGTCGTTTTAAGATAAGATAGACACACCTTCGTATTTATATGAATAACTTTTTCTCACAATTTCCAACTTTCGTTGTGTTTGACAAAAACTAAAATGAAAAGGCAAATCATTATTTAGTTAGTAAGTCAATTAGTATTTTCATTTGTTTTGATCTGTTGCTCTATAAATTAAAACAACATTAGCCATACTATTTTAGTTCATAATTGCAGAACGCTGTTGTAGTTCATTCGACTGGTTTACTAGTCGATCTGCCATTTCAATTGACGAAAATACTTTAAGTATGAAATATTAGTCATGGTTATACAGCTATAGTTATTCAACTTACTTCACTTTTTCGTATCTTTAAACATTTTAGTTTTAAGATAAGGTAGACACACCACGTATTTGTACGAACATAAATCTCGGCCATATTATGGATATTAAGCATTTTCTTCAAAGTCACATTAGGTTACACACTTGAATATCGTGATATTTTTCTATTTGTTAAGAATAGTCTGCATAACCACTTCAATGTTTCGTTGTAGCAGTAAAATGTCTTCAAGTCGACATTGGGCTCTCTCCTGTGCCGCAGCTAATTGTGAAGAAACCAAACATCTATTTGCTTGGCCTCGGGGAAGGACATCAACAGATGTACAGCGAGCCAAATGGACAGCATTTGTGAAGAAACATGTAGCAAATTTTCGATATAAAACCATATCTAGAATTTGCTTCCGGCATTTTACTGAGGAATGCTTCAGCAACTACCACCAATACAGGTACCAACAAGGAGAAGATATCCGGCTCATGTTAAAGAAGCACTCGGATATAATTCCCACACGAAACCTGCACATTAAAGCTGATTCTGCTGCTACCCCAAGGAAGCAAAACCCAATTACCCTTTTGCCTACAAGAGAGCGCAGAGCAGTGGTGCGAGGCTTACTTGCTGATGCGTAAATGGTGTAAGATGTGATAATGCACAGTACTAGAAATCTTTGAATTTCACAAGTTATGTTATGAGCTTCCAATTTGAAAATATAAAACAACTCGTGTTTTACGGAAAAAGAATTCTTGTCTATATATTACAGTGTTCCTGCAGTGCCTAGTACAGCAACCTTTTTTTCTCATTCACGATCGAAAATACCAGTTCGTAATCCTCAGCCTGCCGAGTCCTTTGGACCTGGAAAGTCCTCTAAGGTTGACAAAGGGGTACAAATGCTACGGAAATGCTACAAAGCTACGGAAATGTCTTCACCGTCCTAAGTATCGGTCGATTTCAACCCAGACCGATGCTAAACAGTGAGTACAGTTAACTTGTTTCATATGGTTGGACGGGATTCTTTTTTACAATATATATTGATAGTCTATAAACATTTATTCACAGGCCTGATCTTCCAGCCTCACCTCCATCTAAAAGAAAAATGCCAGTAGTCGATGAAGCAAGCTCCATTCCTTCTACATCTAAACAGTTACAACGTTATTCTCTAATTATGGAGAGTGATACTAGTGATGAGATGCAGGAACGAGAGGAAGATCTGGTAAGTTACAAATACTTTGATAAAATGTCATAGCAATTTTTCCTTTTCTCATGCTTCTTTTACGTTAAAGACTTAGATGAGTTTCCTAAAATGCCATAGCACTTTTCTTCATTTTCTATGCTTCTTTTAGGGTAAAGCCTTGGATGAAGAAGAATGGGTGCCAGATTCAGATAACAGTGAGACGGAAGACGAGGTTTCAGAAGAAAGCTTTGAGGGGTAAGAAATATAGTAACTGCTAGTTCGTATTTGATAATGCGTATTATTTCATCGATTATATGTACTCACTGTCTTTACAACAATATTTATTTTAGCCTGCTTGCAGTAAGTATGTGTGTGCTTCCTGAAGAAGCTAAACATAGGCTTGCCTTGTCATACGCTTGCTGCTTTCTCATGCCTGCCTAACAACGCTATTTTACATTCAAGTGTTTCACTTAATTGCCGCAAATCAAACTGTAGAACTCTGCTAGATATTTTGTAGTTGCTAGCTGCTGTTAAATTTTTTACTATTTATTAACTGTAAAAATGATTGATTTTTTAAATATTTCTAAATTTTAAATATTTACAATATTTCAATCTTACAATATAAATATTGTAAGGTTTCAATTTTTCTTCCTTATACACTAATGAAGGCTTAATCCAGTGCTTGATTTTATATTACTAAAGTATTGTCTGATCTTCACTAAAAATGTTTTGTTGGCGTTCACAGGGAGCGACCTTGGCAGAAACAGCCAAAATATATTGTGGAGCATAGCCAGCTTCAAAAACTCCTTGAAGTATGCCCTATGTGTGCGGGTCCCAGTGCTGTGGAAGTGGTGGATAGACGTGGGGCGTATATTTGCTACATTACTCGTTGCTCCACCTGTAACCACACGAGAACTTGGTCAAACTCTGACAAGGTTTCCAGATTTCCAGTCATCAACATTCTTATTTGTGCCGCCATATGCTTCACAGCATCACTGCCAAAAAAAGTATTTGACTTTTTCTCTGCGATAAACATTGCAATGCCGATGTTAAATACTTACCACAGGCATCAAAAGGCATATCTACATGGGGTAAGCTTTATCTTAAATCTAGTTCAAAATTGTATCAACTTTATTGTATTCTATGATGTGAGGTTTACATGTTTTGGGATGCGATTTACAACAGGCTGTTAGAAGTGTGACAGCTGAAATGCTGGAAGAGGTTCATCAAGAGCACAGGGAAAAATCCATCGGAGTGAGTGGCGATGCCTGTTTTCACAGCATTGGACATTCAGGTACCGTATTTGTTGTGTAACTTTTTATGCTTTGCAAACTTGATCTGTGGACCGCATGTTTCAATATTGGGGTCTCCTTGTAGCTACATACAGTTTCTACACTTTGATGGATAAATCTTCCAGCAAGATTGTGGCATGTGAGCTCCTAAAATGTACAGAAACATCATCGTCACCTGCTATGGAACTTGAGGGGCTAAAAAGGTGTCGAGCTTACCTAGAGGAGAAAAATCTACACGTAGCCGAGTTGACAACTGACAGACACTCCTCTGTCATGAAGTACATGTCCACTCAGTGGAGCACCGTTTTTCACACTTTTGACTCATGGCACTTGACCAAAAATTTGAGGAAGCGATTAACAACTCTTGCCAACTCCAAGGTTGCTTACAGAATTCTTCTTGACTGGGTACCCGCCGTTATAAATCACATGTACCATGTGATTTCACATATTCAAAGTGGCCAGCTCAGGAAAGAATGGTGGTGCTCCACTGTCAATCACATTTGTGATATACATGTTCACACCTATGAAACTTTTCCAGAGTGCCAACACGAACAAGCAGAAGACGTGTTTGATGAAGAAGGCAACAAGCTTGAGGTTGCCTATCTAGATCGCCAGCTTCATGCCGACCTTATCCAGCTGTTCTCGGATATCATCTTCGATTTTAGCTCAGCTATAAACCGAGCAAGCACCGTCTCTACTAGTGAACTGGAAAGTTTCCACAGCTCTTTAAACCGAAATGCTCCAAAGAGGGAAGGCTTCTCCTTTGCTGGAATGCTCAGCCGAGGACAGCTAACTCTCCTCCATCACAACGAAAACTGCCAAAGACCAGTCATGCTAGATAAGACCAGCAACCCTGTCAAGGTTGTCGCTAGGTCTAAAGCAACCAAGCTCCGTCCCAGTATGCGGTATATAAGATCCAGGCCTACATATGGTAAGTTGCCATTACATTACCACATGCTGCTCAAACTTCTGATGTTTAGGTTTGAAATTTTTTGTTTTTATTCACAACAGATTATCTCAACAAGCTATTCCATCAGCTGAGACTTTCTATTGTGGATGCCAAAGGTATACCGCATGATGTAGAACCTCCAAGTCTAGCGTCAACTGGTCCTAGCTACAGGTCCATTGATGAAGTAGAGGAAGCAGCCAGACAGAGGAAACGAGGAGTGTATGTCAAGCCACATTACCTTTCGTTGGCAGAGTTGGAGCTAGCCAAGCGGAGAGCTATTCGTGGCAAGAAGAAGGCAACTACGTAGAGCCCCATGTAGGTAGGTGCTTGGCTGTTTGTTCTGTGATATGTTCATACTGCATAATTATTGGTGTGATTTAGTCTGTGCATTGCAGGCTGCAGCATGTGTTTGTAATAACATGGCTGGTTCAGGCCAAGGATCTGTATCCCATTTAATTCCTGTGATTTTTCGCTGTTCCTATTGCGACTCTGTTTGTTACATTTCTTTTATTTTGTTATTTGCTGAAGATATACCATGAGATGTACAATCTCTAAGTGGTCCTAGCTACAGATCCATTTATGAAGTAGAGGAAGCAGCCAGACAGGAGTTTGTCAAGCCTCGTTCCCTCCGATGTCTGTCTGTATCCCATTTACTTTCGGTGATCTTTCTCTATTCGTATTGTAACTCTGCTACATTTATTTTGTTGTTCGCCGTTTGCATTCATTTTCTTTTATTTTGTAGGCTATATATATTATGCCTACAAAATTAGAATATATAAATATATTATAATATGTATAGTATATATAGTATATATATTATGTATATTATAATTATATATTTATATATATTATTTATATCATATAATATTTATAAAAAGATCGACGTAGTGCCGAGCGCTGGGATTTGCCAAGGTAGATGCCAGCCGCGGTACTAAGTTGGACGCCTTCTGATGTGCCTTGTGTGTTTCGTTGAGCCTCAAATATAGTAGGATACCTCAGTCAACGGCTCAAGGCACTGATGGAGCAACCTTAGCAAGATGCAGACAATGACATCGTGCTAAGGCTGAGTAGCCGCATGTTCAAAAAGAACTATTCGAATGTGGTGAAACTAACTGCATCGTGTATTCATCATAATCTAGACATTGTTAGTGTGAATTTGTAGAAATTTTTCTGCTGATCATTTATATGATTAGTTGATAATAGACAAGCAATTGTTTTGTGAGTTGACCAAATTAGTGAACGTAAGACGTAATAAAAAATTTTGTTGAAGTCAATTCACCCGCATTAGAAACTAAAATTTAATTTGACCTGGCAAGGGGTTTCCCTTTTTTCCATTCGCGGGAAAGCAACCTTTCCACTCTGCGATTGATGGTGTGGCTCAGAATGGTTTGGTTATGCAAGGCTTGTACGAGAGTGCATATAACAATGGCTTTGTTCATGGGGAGCCAGCAAGACAAGATTTCATGACCATGGTGATTCTAACTTTGTGCGATGAATAGAGCTTTCCACGAATCTCTCAGTAATACTTAATCATACTGCTGATTATAATTCATAAGCCAGTCTGCCAGACAATACTTTGGCAGATGTGGCAAGACAATGAAGTGTTTAATTTTTTTTGTCATTTATCTTTTGTTGATGATTATAGCTGCAGGTTCGTTGATGAGGTAGAGGAAGCCGCCAGACAGGAGACGAGAAGTTTGTCAAGCCACATTTTTTCCATTGTCTGACTGTATTCCTGTGAATTTTCTCTGTTCGTAGTTCAACTCTATTTGCTACATTTATTTTGCTGTTCGCCGTTTGCATTCATTGTCTTTTACTTTTTTATTTTTGTATATATTATACATTGCCTACAAAGTTTAAGTGTATAAATATATTAATTTATATTAAATAGAAATTATATCTTTATAGTATATTTGTAAAATAAAGTATATAAAAATCACTCCACTGCAGTAAATTCAAATTCTGTATGCGCCATATCTGCGTATTCATCCTCATCTTCAGTGCCAGGGTATGCAGCTCGCACCATGTTATACACGCAGGCTGGTAGTGGTCGTCGCTCTCCCCTCCTAAGTCCTGTTGGATATGTCCAGAATACCAGAGATCTATACGCGCATAATCTCCTCTGCCTACACACCATGTTGTAGATGTCGCAGTCTTTCAGTCTTTCAGATGGTACCAGGCTCTCCGCATCTGGATACTTGGGCACTAACAAAATATCATACTTTTACAGTATCTTGATAACTTACTTGAAGTAAGCAGTAAAAATAGCAGCTACAAACCTCATAAGCTTACCATGGTAGTGGCAGTAGTTATAATAAGCCACTCTCAATGGACCTGGCTTTATTAGATCTTTTATTTCGTCAGCTTCGGTAACGCATTTGATACCAGTTTGCGGAATGGAATGCCACATGTCGTGATTTGTGCAGCATATGTTCATTTCTTTTTTACTCCACGCATGGCAATTCTCACACTTGCACCACTGCTGAACTGGTGGTGCCACGTAAACATCCTGTAATCAATAAAACAAACGTAATGATTACACGCATTCATTGATGTCGTTCTAAGGTGTATTTACGGTAAGGTTTCAATTTGGGAGTCAATTAGATTGCTAATCTAAAATCACGATATGAGTAAACGTTTAACAAAAATATAGGTATGTAAAATATATAAATACAAAACCAGCAATTCGAAGCTTTGTTTTTGGTAGTTAATGATGAGCAATGATCAATCGATTTTACCCACTTCCTACGAGTGAAAATAATTTGTAATCATGACTCTAATTTACCAAAGATTCGAAAAAAAATATTAAAGCTAGGTAAAACGGCAGATGAGCTATGAAACGATGATTGGAGATAGCAAAAAATTATCATTTTATTAATTAGTATATGTATTTATGACTATAAAAATAACATTTACTTAGGTATAGAAGACTCTAAGTTAATTTACCTCCATTCTGTCTTACTCTACAGCAAAACGCTGCTGACGCCTGTCAGCTTTCACCATAGGCTGCCTGCTCCAATCTTTGACTAAAGGTTGCTCAGATAACTCTGAGTCGCAGTCGCTCGAACATGAAGCCATTTTAAAACTATAACTTGTATGTAGTAATTGGTGAAAAGCGCTGAACCAGTAACGGTGAGAATTCTCTATCGAATGAGAATCTTCGAGATCACAGACAACCCGTTTTACGAGTGATAACATTTATTACGGCCTATATAAAAATTTCGCGCTCGTGATTGGCTAACGAAGCGACCTCATATTTATCGCTCGTGGTTTCGTTTCAGAAAACAAACTTGTTACGTCACGAAATTGGCACCCGCTGGAACGTGAGCTTTTTAAAAGAGGGCCTCATTCAAACGCATATATCTCTGGACAGGGTTGGTCTACAAAGACAAAAATGGCATCAAATTGTAGCTGATGTTTTAGCCTTTTATGGGTCCTAATTTCATTTTTGACGCAACTACATCTTTCACAAGAGATGGTGGTAGCAACAGAGCATAAGGTAAAATTTAACTTCTGTCAGCACAACATCTAAATAAGCTTAAATAAGTTTAAGATCATACAGTCAGCCATTTAGTTAAGAAAGTTGATAGAAGATAAAATATGATGATAATTATAATGATACTGTTAGTATAACTTCACTGTAGAGTAGTCAGTCTTGATGAAACCTGATCATGAATATTGTTATATGATGATTCATTAGAATGTGGTCCTTAATTCTCACTCAGTTTATAGATGAGCAACTTGGGAGTCCGCCACAGAGGTACAACCAAAGTGTTACCAGTAACACTCAAGCTATGGATAAAGTTGAAGAAACTATCAATACCATCACCTCTCATCTTTGAGACTTTCTCACCTGTAATAAAAGTATAAGAATATGTTAATTATTATTACTGCACAATCATCACACCTGCACTTATTATATACTTGTATGAGTAATTACTACACATAGAGTACCTGGCAACACTTTTACTAAAAAGCTAAAACACATCTAACTAAACATAACATTGTAAGTGATACCAAAAAAACTCATATTTTGCAATATGAGATACAATAAATTGCAGGTTCTCTTTGTAAGAAGATCAACTAAAATTTAGCCATGGTTACAATTTGAATTGCAAAGATAAGCAATGATGATACAATTTAATAAATCGATCAATTCAAAAAAATAGTGCTCATTGAAGAAGTTCGTCTTGAGAAAGTAATCTAATCTTGCTAGAAAGTAGTAACGTCAGAAAGCAACAAACATAACCTCCAAATACTGGACTTGGCTGAGTCATTTATTGTAGCTACCATTCCTGGCACACTTTTTATATAACCGCTATAGATGTTACTGTAACATTCATTTGTATAATTGTTTTATTGCTTTCTAAGACTCTTTTGCAGCCAAAATTGCCATAAGATGATGTGCATACTCTCATTAGAATTTACTCTAATCTCACTAACTTATTCAACAATCTAAATTTTGTTGGTGACAACAACATCTGGTAATTATATATAAAATTAAAAGGAAATGCTTCAAATGAAACTTTAGCCAAGAGCATCTATAAAAATAAATGAAAAATAAGGATAAAACCAATGAAATGCTGATAAATAGAATGAGTTTTTATTGTCAGTTGTTAATTTTCATCACTACAGATATGTTAAAATTTATATGAAGGTGTAAGTCACGAATTGACTGTAACCTTTAGGCAAAAACCTAAAGCTGGTACCTGAGCCATAGCGGCTCTGCTAGATAAAGAATTTGATAGGACTTTCATTTGGACGGTTGCCAAGTCTACTAGAAGAAAGTTGTCACATTTTTGTGTTCGCGTGTTCAAACCTATATGTAATGCAACCTGTCATTACGAGGAACAGAATGATGTACCAGTCAATACGAGACTTTGTCTGCTAAAGTGGTAATATAAGTATTAAATACAATAATCATGACTTCAGCGTTGTATACTCACCATTACAGGGAAAACTGATCCTGACAGAACAACTTAACTACTTTGTAATGTATTATTAGATTAGTGAGCTTTTTAATAATATTAAATTATTAATAGGTAATTATGTATCAAATATCTAACATACTGTAATGCTTTTAAACTAGTTACAAACAATAAATTACATCTCACATAATCAACTTTGGAAAACAAGCAAAGGAGATATCAATGATCTTTTACTCAATTTGCCTTTGATAACATATTGTAATTTAATTAGTAAAATCATACATAAAGTGATCAAGGGTTTAAAGATACTTATACCAGAATTTGAAAACAATTTTTATAATAGAACAATTTCATGCAAAAAGTTTTACTAAATTATAAAATGTGTCAGAAGCTAGCATGACACTCTCAATAAATGTTACTAACCAGCACCTCATACATACAACTTACCTGTAGCATAGCTGAGTGTGTAGATGATATTGCTGTCCCTTGCAGCTACCAGTATGTAGTCTCCATAGCACACCAGGCCTTGTGGATGATTAGGATGAGTGAAAGTCCACATGACATTCCTAGTGGTGATGTTAAATCTGAAGATTTTCTTTGTCTCATAGTCAGATATGATGACATCATCACCATGTCTAGCGCATATCGAGACCTCATTATTACTCAAAAGAGGGCAGCTGACGTTACGCAGAGTCTTACCAGTGAGAGAATAAATAGTTAGTCTCTTGTTAGGAGGATCAGCAACCACTACATTACCTACTGCTACAGTCAGCATGCTACAGTAACTCACATGATAAGGGTGCTGCCAAGTTGTGATCTTTCGCCCTGACAGATCATAGACACTTACTGTGAGAGGTTTACTACGAGACAATATGTATAGTCTGTTCTCAAGGATGCTGATGGACTCAACAGTAACAGAAGTAGAGATGAATGAGTCATGCAGCTTGTAGTTGCTATCAATTCTACTGACTGTACCATTATCCAATCCTACATATGTAACTCTTTCATGCTGACATACTGATATAGGCTGTGATGGTAGTTCTATGGATTTGAGTAGAGTTATAGACTTTGGAGGAGGGGGTAAAGGAAGTTGTGTTGGTTTAGGAACTACAGGGTGCTGGTTATTGTTAACTACTATGTCATCAGCTGAAACAATCTTCAGCTCAATCTCATGCTTTTCACCTGAAACATTAACAATATAATAACATAATGACATGCTTACAAGGTGTAACAAAATATTTGTATGCAGGCAGCGCAGCACAACATCCTAGAAAAGAGTAAAGACAGAATACTTAATTAATCATTTAGTTTAGATAATTAAAACTTGATTACTCATTGACTCAAATCATCTACGAGAGACATGAAAAAGTTTAACATATTAAATTGTGTAATATGAAAATAATAATAATAATGAAAATACAGATTATTTTAATAATATTTTCAATAAAATAATATATAATAATATAATAATTTTAATAACTGACTAAAACTTAGAGGTGCTAAAAATTTTGAAGTGCCAAAAAAGCAAGTTATAAAAACAAAGATACTGTAACAGTGTTTTAGCCTTAGAGCAGATCATGCACCTAGAGACTGGCTAACAATTACTAGCTCAGCGCACAAAAACTTTTAACAGTGTCTCTAATTTATTTTAGCCTGAAAGTAAAGCTTGTATGTAGTGACTGTACAATTTTTATTAGCTATACGCGCAAAGATATTGTAACAACATTGATTTATGTATTATCCTAGCCTGAGAGTAGAGAATGCATATCTCTGCATTTTGATTGTGTTTATCATTTCTGTTAATTCACAGGCAAATATAGTATAAATTGTAAGATTAGTTAATTATTAAAAAATGGAGAGAGAAAATATCACCTATTTTACTCTACACTTATTTTTAACATAAATCGTATATTCCTATTTAGATAATTAATGCAAATATGTGAATAGGTCAATTGCTGCTTTTCTTCCAGTAGCCATTGTTGGCTCAACCCGTGCCCTACTTATAACGCCTGCATGATTTGCTGCGTAATTTGAGTTGTTATATAGAGCATGTATAGCTCGGAGCCGTATATCTTCAGAGTCCCGGACAGAAACGGAAACAAAAACGCTTGTTTCCTAACAAAACCGATCGACATGCTAATATGTAATACTGATCTATAATGGAATATTTTTACCTCGCTCTCAATATCTCACTTTTTTTGCATTCACTATATTTTTATACAAAAACTATTTGTAGCTTCTTGTAGCAAATTTTGTCCTCGTTAAAATGGTGTATAATTAGAGCTGGAACGAGACCAAGGAATGCAGAGTCAGGCCAGACTCAGGGTCAGTACTGAGGGCCAAGATCGAGTCGGGCGGGTAAGCACGCGCGATTTTTTATTCATTTAAGGTTAAGAGATAGTTCGATTACAGCCTAATGTTGTTCAAATGGTGTATAATACAATCAATTTCAGAGCGACTGCCAATGGGGTAATTTTTGTTGGTTAGTGTCGGGGTCTCTCCATTATAGCTTATATAAAAAATAGTAGGCATGTCTTGTTTGTTCGGAATCGTGGAAGTTCCGATATACGCTTCCATTAGCCACGAAACTTTGTGAAGTTATACAGCTCTCTCTTGTCAGAGTAATATAGCTTAACAAAGTTTTGCGACCAAACCGAAAACAAAAATGTCTGATTCCAAACAAACCCGATCGACATGCTGATATCTAATGGAACATCCGTACCTCGTTCTCAATGCCGCTATTTTTTGCATTTACTTTACTCTTTTACAAAAACGTTATTATTAGCTTTTTGTAGGAAACTTTGTTTTCTTTCAAATGGTTCATAATACAACAATCAACTTTAAAGCAACTGCCAATGGGAATAGATTTTGTTGGTTAATGTTGCGGCCTCTCCATTATAAACTATATAAAAATAGTAGGCGCGGCCTGTTTGTTTGGAATTGAGCGAGCTCCCATATACGCTTCTTTGGTCTTTGGACTCTGTGAAACTATACGGCTCTGATATAGCTAACATATCTTTGAACACAATGCACCTTCAAAGCAATTACCAAAGATAGCTTCTTTACTTCTACATATAACAATTTTACTCTAAGACTACAAGTGTCATCATTTACTTTTATTCTTTTAGCATACCTGTTCGCCTTAATTGGAGTTGTCCTCCCACTTCCAGTCTAGGCAACTCTTCCTCAATAAATTGGTCCATTTGTTTTTTCAGCTCTTTGAACCCTCTCACGATGTCATCCTATATGTTTGTGGGATAAAAAATGGTATAACCTCGACATAGACCATCAGCATGTGCATAAGCTATTGTAACAAAGCTAGAAATGTGGCTTATAGCAGAGAATACATTCTTCAGGTTTCTAGCTAGTTAGCTTAGCTTACGAATATATTAAAAAAGTTAAACGGTTTGTTCTTGGAACATATCTACTTTGTGTTGATTTTATTGAACTTGGCTGATTTTTCTTGATCATTTAAAAACATTAACATATTCAATGCTGTTATAATATAATATTTTGTAGCCTATTAAACGGGAGTATTTACTAGATATTTTTCTACAAGTACAAAATGTAAACAGTGTAAACGATAATAAAAACTTATTTGTGTAAAAAATTATTTTATTTAACTCATACGACATATAAAATTGTAACTTTTAAATTTCATTTCATGAAAAACATGTCGACCCGTAGTTCAAATGAATTAAAAAATACAAAGAGAGTTCATGGAAGTGTTTGTATAAAAAGTTACTGAGAAAGCTCGTTGTACTTAAAGTTTTGATGAACGATACTAGTACCTCTTGATACAAACGTAAAAGTAATATTGTAAAGGACTTCATCAGCCCTTTACTCTCCACAAAATGTATCAGTTAGTCCAACAAACCAAGTGTTTATTTAATATAATATATTTATAAGTTGAAGCAGAAACAAGCATACTGGATGCATTAAGACTACTCAAACTTTAAATAATTTCTATGTATCCCGTAAAACGTCTAATCGAATGCCACCTCTATTTGACGGCCACTCCGAGAGAAGGGTTGAAAAATAGAGCGCCATGGCATTGAATTAGAGGTGTTACAGTATGTCATTCTTCAATAGGCTCCACCCCTTTTGTTCATGATAGCTCCCAGTCCCCTCAGCTTTCTGAAAGCCGCCACTCTTGCCCTAATAAGAAGATTTTGTCTGACTATGCCAATGCTCACAGAGTTGGCCCTTCCAGCTCAGACAACAGTTCTATGACATAACAATAGGTTAAACTTTGATGTACTATACTTTGTCTGACCGAATGGAAAAAAAATGTAGAGGCATTTCCTGATCCAGAGAATACAGTCGCCTAAACGATAAGCATTTAGCTTTGGCAGATTTACCCAAACCAGAAATAACAGGCGTAACAGGACATTTGAAATTAAAACAGAACATTTTAGAATAATAAATAAATAAATTGTAATGTTAAAAAACAGCTTTGGAGAAAATTGCAAAAACACAAAAAGGAATAATAATTAATACACAAATGAACCCTTGTCATATGATTTTAAAAAGTATTACTGTTGGCGTCATCAGGCAAAAATTTCATTTAGAGGAGTATTTAAACTCATGGTAACTATCTAATGAAGTTCCAACTAATCTAAATGAAGTTCACAGCTATATTATAAGTAATAATACTTATAACATAGCTGTGAATTTAACATAGCATGAAATTGATACATATATATAAATTAAGTTACTAGCCATGTTATAAGTTATAATACTTATATAGAGAATGGTATGATGTCATGACCTTTCATTTACAACTTCAGTATTAGATACATCTCTATAAGGAGTCCACTACTACTCTGATGTTCTACTATAGATATTCACCTATTTACTTACTGGTGGAGAATGTTGGATTTTAGTCTCCAACATTTCTCTGTGGTTTCTGAGACTTTTCCACTTGTCAAGAACAACATCCTCCAGAAAATCAGTCATCTGTACTTTAGACTTCTGTCTGTTCTCAAGCACCTTCTTCTCTATTTCATCATACTGCTCTTTCAGTGAGTTTATCTACAGTCATGGTCAAATCTGATACAAAAAAATGAATGTAAACGGTACACCAAAATGTTTTTCTATATATATATATATAATTGTAAACTCACTTTCTGTTCAAGCAGTTCAAAGGTATATTGAGTTTGTTTTAATCTGAATAAAATTTATTTGCTTTCTACTCACTATTATAATAATAACAATAATAATAATAATAATAATAATAATAATAACACCACTATTAAATGGATGATGTCATCACTGTAGTTACATGCAGAACCCTAAATCTTATAATATCCTGTGTAATAATTTGATGCATTATTGTTACAGCCACCTTGATAATACCAACCATATGCATAGTGGTCTCCACCATTTTCTATATTATCTCTATGTTAGAGCTGTAGATGATTCTAAGTGACAAATTACACAAACAATTTATATTAATACACCTATGCAAAATTCAGCAAATGTATAGGTGTTGATTTACTCAACAAATTAAATATACCTTAGTCACCCCAACCTACTCAATGAAGTATGTTGACATTGGTCATCATTGCTGGCCCATTCAGCAGCTACAACAGACACTCCCATAAAGTGTACCTCCTATAATGTAAATTCCACTATCCCTGACAAATTTATGTAAAGTTTTTATTTCAAGCTACATACAACCTTTCACATGTCGTAAAGTAGCAAGTTGGCACGAATTATCAAACACGGTATGAATTATAATAATGTTGTTGCAATTATAGCGTCAAAATTGAATGTATAATTGTGATGCTATAATTACAGTTAGACCAAAATTAGAGAGTAAACAGTGCATGCCGTTATTTTTATGGCTATATACAATATTTAATTTACTGTGTGAGATTGTGTGCCTAAAAAGTTCAGGGAATAGGTACAATCTTTCAGAAATGCTTAAAAATGATTGATCAGTGCAGGCGTCAGAATATCAATATATCATACCGAATGTCACAGGCATGAGTCTCATCAAAAACTATATTTTAACCAAATATTAAACGGAAAGTTAGGCAGACATTATAATTTTATGTATGTTAAGGATACAGTTTTTACTTTGTTTTATATTAGACAGAACGAAACGTTTTTATTATTTCCAATTTGCCTAATGCTTTCTATAAAAACAAAAAAAACACTTTGAGATGCTATTGAAAGTATGCGTTCCCTATAACATTGTAGAATTACCATAGACATGAACCATAAGCTAAGTAAAACCGAAATGAAAATGAGAAAATTTGTCGATACAAACCAATACTGCTACCGTTACAGTATATGGTCATTTGCTGAAAAAGTTAAGTCTAGGCTTTTCCTTTTGAAAGCAGCAAAGATGTGAGTTAAGGGGGATTCTTCAAAACTTTCAATCTTTAGTTCGAGTGCAAATCTACCAACATAAATTTCAAGGTCAGCATACGCCATGAGAGGAAATATTTTAGATATACAATGTGAGTCAACTTTACTTCAGCTAGCTGTTGTTCTTCTGAAATAGAGAATATGTCCTAATAAGACTTCTTGATTGAACCAGATTTTAATTACAAATGATTCTATATCTCTCCCTACTCTTTTATTGATGTATAAAATAGGAAACAAGTGAGTTGAAAATGCAAATCAAAAGGTGCAGAAAATAATTAAACACAAACATAGACTGAGCTAATTCACCAACCTGCTCATCTCTCTTCTTATGAATCATCTTTAGCATATCTTCAGTCTGACTGTCATATTCAGAGACCATCTTAGATATTCGTTTGAACAGCGCCTCAAACTGCTCATCTCTAGCTGAACTCTCGGCAGATATCGTGCCTGTAAGAAGGGCTGATGCCAGGTCCTCTAAAGGAAGCAGAGAATGTGTAGAACCTAAATCAAGAAAATAACTTCACATATACCAATCATACATGACATATAGCCACTTTAGTAAATAGTGAAAACATTTATATGCTTGTTTATGCGTCGTTTACATTATTTGCAAACAAGGAGACAATAAACTTGCTACTGTTGTATATGCAAGCGTCTCTTGCGTGCTTGACTATGTTACGTGAACTTAGGCTAAGGGAGCCACATAGGCTTTGGGAGGCAAAACCTCTCATACAGGCTTGCAGGATCATGTAGCTTTTTCAGCTTATTGATAAAGCTAAGGAATAGCTAAATAACTATGGAGAAGAGTGTATAAGAGAGCATTCTTCTTCCTGCTAGAGGAGAGTGAAGTGGTGGTGAGTGAATACACAACAGCTAAAACCACAGACAATTATTTGGTGTTCTAAGAAAACCGATATCATACTAGATCTAATATATTGTATCTAACAAATCTAATAACATTTAGAGACCTACACACACCTACAATAAGTCTACATACCAGTGTCACAGATTGGCAAGTCAGGAACACACTTCAGGCAGCTGAGAACATAACAGACTCCACATCCAAGAATATATTGTTGGTCTTTATGCTTTGGACAGCTGCTGACTTTAGCTTTTTGCTGTTGAGCCAAGTACTCAAGTACTGTTATCTTGCGGTGGTCATCAAGTGCATCATCATGGGACTAAAGTATCAAAGCCCAAAGAATCCTGCCAATTTTGGCTAATATCTGGCTATGTCTAATTCAGAATATTCCAGAACAAGTTAACAGTATGATATATATGTGACAATAATAAAGTTAGTTTTGAACTGCCTCCTATCAGGTTGGTTTTACCAAAGTTCAGCGATTATGAGGCACAGCTAGTTATTAATTAACCAACACTCAATGATTATTTAGACAGAATAAAGTATGTCGACTAGCCGTACATCACACTGACTCAGTAAGTCATTATTTCAAAACAATAAAACAATTACGGCTTTACAACATAATTTATCATTGTTTGAATAATCAAAAACCTTAAATAGCCATGAAACCCACAATAGACTAAAATCGCAATGGTTGAAATTTTAAAGTAATAAAGATAACTACCTACATATCCACCTTTGAAACTTGGGGGTCCTCCCATGTTTTGTGACGATTCTGACGACCCGACGACAGGGATATTTAAAAAGTGACAGACGAGACGACCATTTATCAATGTAGGTGGCGATAATTGCGTAAGTAGGATTACTAAAGGTACGGCTACACGTAACGAATTTTTCGTTGGTTCGGAGTTCTGACCGAAATCACGAAAAACGCAGAATTAACGGTCGAAATTCACAGAATTATTTGAGCTGTGCATGCCCACCGAGTTCGTCGACAAAACGCTTTTAAAAGATTAAACAAATTATTAGCGAGCACGATTCTAGCAGATTTAGCAATTAGTATAGTCCAAGACATGTATCGCGACACACAATAAAAGTACGAAAGCAATTCAACATAGAACACACGATATAACTGTTAAAGTTGCGCTATTGTTGGTTAGCGAGCACGACTCTAGCAAATTTTAAGATATATGTAGTCCGAGAACAAAATGCGACACGCAAGAAAAATATTGAGAAAATTCACGATAGTAAATACGATGCAACCGACTTGATTGCGTTAAAGATTGCAACATTTTTTACCACAAAACTTTTGCTGCTGGAAAGAAAATACAATTAAAGAATAAACAATTTGTAGCTACAGCGTCCAAACAATAAATACATACAATAACGCAATCTAAGCAGTTGCATCGTGTGTACTATGTTGAATTGCACTTATACTTTTATTGTGTGTAATTATACGTCTCTTGGACTATACTAATTGCAAAAGCTGCTGGAATCGTGCTCACTAGCACGATTCTAGCGCAGAATAATTCTGTGTTTCAATCATTTCGTGATTTCGGTTAGAAGCAACGAAAAATTTGTTACGTGTAGCCGTACCTTTGCTAACTTATTATTTGTCCAAAATCAACACTGTCAACCAAAACTTCACTAGTTTTGGTTTGAAGCATCTGGCCCAGCATTTAAAGACTGCCAAATAATTAAAGTAAACGGCAATGTAATGCCACGACATTGACAGCAAATCCGTTTCCAAGTCTATGACTGACAGTGATTATTAAAGACAATCTCGGTCTATTTTCAGTACAAGAAATGTAGCCCTAAAAACCTAAGACGGCTGTCACTCTTCGCGGAGTAATCAGAAACCCTCCCAAACATCACTAATAAGTTTGTGAAGGTCGCTGGTTGAGTCATGCTTTTGGTTAGCAGAAGTTCAAACTGAGCAAGTTTCAGGTTTTCAATGCAACCCAGTGCCACCAGAATGGATATTTGTATTAAAATAACGAATGCGAAGAAAGAGGTTGTTTTGGTTACCAACTTGAAAAAGGTGACAGTGATTTTAAAAGTGACGAACGTGATTTTAAAAGTGACGACAGTGATTTTAAAAGTGACTATTCTGACGACAACTTTGTGTGGTAGGACCCCCAAACTTTCTAGGAAACAGCATTAGTCTGGGAAAAGAATAAGTCCAGCCTATAATTTAGCCACGCACAAAATTTTTCCGGATTGGCAAGAAGCTTTTTATTGTAATCCTATAGTACCTTCATATTGTACCTTTGTGCAGTTGCATAGTACGATGAAGCTACTGGTTTCCAATATCAGCTTGATGTAAAGGAATAATATATACTAACAACTTCATACATAACTACTGCTCAAATCATATTCAAAATATCATATCAAGATATCATAGGGAAACACTCGTACCTCTAAATGAGCATGGCAGAACTTCCTACAGCAGTATGTACAATAGCTAATAGCTTTCTGTCTTGGTGAGCTCTTCTTTAGACAAACATCACATAGTGTCTTGTCTGTACCCAAGTCATAAGATTGAAGACTATCTGGAGGCATCTCAAACTCCTGGCTACAAAAAATTAGTCAAAAGTAATAAGCTATTTGCTATATGGGACATACAGTGATATGTTAGATATGCTACGAGTCATTCTATGCTAGATAAGTTTTTTACGAATGATACAGTGATAGGTGATGAACCCTATCACTATGTTTCCATGGTGCGCAGTACTGCGAAGCAGCGCCCTCCGAAGTCGAGGGGATTGTACGTTTCCATGCTGCGCAGTGGTTTTCAGCAAATACCGCAAATTAGCCAGAGAAGAGAAATTGTATAAATCGAATCGCCTGATGGAGAAATATAATCGATCACGGATACCGAACGTCATAAACGGTCTTTTTATGATTCTGTCGTCATACTTTTATTTACAAGGCACATTCACAAGGTTTTACAAACCTTAACACACTTTTTACATAGTAATATATTTTTAATAATTATTTTTAAGTAATATATTATTTAAATGTTAATTTAGGACTTGCCACATATTTTTCGAAAAGTGTTGGCATCGATAACAAAGTCCAGGAAAGTAATCATCTCATCATCCTCGTGAATGCAGACCTTAATTAAATTTAGGAGAAAGAAGATCGGAAGAATAGTAAAAAAAACAAGATTAGCAGGACAACCTTTGTACTAGTTTATGGCCCTCGAAGAATCCGTCTCCACGGCATGAGAGCTATGCGCAGCCACTGCGCAGTCGCTGTTTCCTTGCTGCGAATTTGCACTGGCTTCGCACTGATCAGTGCGCAGTGACTTCAGTGCGAAGACGCCGTTTCCATGATTCGGAGATAGCGCAACTCCGAAGCACTGCGCATCATGGAAACATAGTGTATGAGTCATACTAAGGGAGGTGTCTTTTTTTAAGCTTTCTAATTGGCAGAAGATAAATCTGTAAATCTACAACTGTAAAGAGTAAAGCTGAGAGGTTTCATTATTAAAAGTTAGGCTGAAGTAGTTGGAAAATGTTCATGTGACTGCATCATTGTTATGGTAGATACTAGAAGACATGAATATTAGAAAATACTTATTTCCCTGCGTATCTCTTGATTACACTCGAAGTTATTTTTACCAATAAAAGTGTTTCTAAAAGATTCAATTAAACGTGCGATGTACTTGCAGTGAAAATAAGGAGGGACAAATACTTAGAAATTACCAGTGATTTCTACACCGAGGAAGGTCTAAAATTAGATAGAATAAGAGACTTAATGATTCCCTGTCCCCTCTTTAGATTAATAGTCTGATCTATGTCTTACATGGCTACCATTAGAGACAAACATAGAGATTATAAGATACAGCAATATTAAGGCTGTCTTTAAACTGAACGATATATTTCTAACTTAAGGATGGAGTTGTTAAAAACATTGGAAGAATTTATCAGAAAGTGTGGGTGTGATTCTGTCAACTACAATTGTTTTTGATGTTAGAGGTGATATGATTGCAAGAATATTTTGAGATTAAAATCTACAAAAATTGATCTCGGTAAAATGCTTGAATCAAACCAGACTGCGATTATCATTTCTATAGTTGAATAGAATCTGACAAAATAAAAAGCAAAACGAAAATTGATCGAACTAGCCGATATCAACCAAAGCATCGATAGCAACTAGTCTCATCCTTTCAAATAGAACTTTCTTTTGAGCATTTTACCAGTGATGAGTTTTGACGATATTAATCTTGAAAAATATTGCCAGTCAGATCAATTGAAATATCAAAAACAATTGCAAATGATAAAAAAATACTTATATTTCTGATAAATCTATCAAAGTTTTATGTTAGGTTTATCTTTCATGTGGTTAATTAATAAGATCCACCAATTTGATTGTGAGACACACAGAAGCAGGCAGACAATCTTTACTTTTCAGTTTAAGAGATCAGGAAAAACTTGATATGAAATTATACCAACTTTTTTACCAAACTATATAACTATCTTACTATTGGTCATTTGTTTTGGAAAACAATGTTTAAACAGCAAAGATATTGTTGTAAACCACAAGCAGTATGAATGTAGGCTGAAAGTCGAAAGCACATTTTGAGTTAAATATTTAGCGTTGAGTTGGCCAACTTCAGTACAAATGCAAGCATTTTATGTAATTATGATGTGGTCCTGGAGTAGGACTTTGGTTCTAATTTGATTATCAGATGCTTGTATAGCTAGTTGGTTGGTATTTGCCTAAAAATATTAGAGGTAGGTCAGTGTCTGTGTTAAAGGGTTGGTGAGTGTTTATAGCCAGGGTTTGTGAGTTTTTATATAAAGGGTTAGTGAGTGTTTATATAAAGGCTCAGTGAGTGTTTATATGAAGGGTTGGTGAGTGTTTATATAAAGGGTTAGTGAGGGTTTATATAAAGGGTTGGTGAGTGTTTATATAAAGGGTTAGTGAGTGTTTATAAAAGGGTTGGTGAGTGTTTATATCCAGGGTTAGGAAGTTTTTATATAAAAGGTTAGTGAGTGTTTATATAAAGGGGTAGTAAGTGTTTATATAATGGGTTAGTGAGTGTTTATATAAAGGGTTAGTGAGTGTTGATATATAGGTTTGTAAGTGTTCATATAAAGGGTTAGTGAGTGTTTGCATAAACAGGAATATTCTCAATTTTCGACAGCCATATAGAGTGTTGATTTTTCATGAATGGGACGCGAATGAAAGTTGGTTGTGGTTGATTTTCTGTGGATACCAGACTAAAGTGTATTACATATATCAACTATATAGTTTAACACAGATAATGAAATACTTCCGTACAAAACTTCAGTAACTCACTTGGTAAGATAGTGATTTGCTCAGTTAATATTCGTCATATTAGATAATTAAAACAATAACAACCAGCTTTACTTCGTAGTTGATCACCCCAAACAGTTCAAGTGCAAGTACTATAATTGATGAGATGATTGTCATCACAATCATCTCATTAGTGTGGCCAGTTGGACATCATAGTGTAGTGGGTTAGCTTATTAGTCTGCAGACTTGGAGGTTCAAATCTGCTGCGAAAAGGATATTTCGTTACTAAAACTTAATCCCTTCAAATTTCACTGATAACGATCAACCGACTGCCGTCTGTCGACCGCCTGTCCACAGACGGCAGTCGACAGACTGTTGTCTGTTGACCTTCATCTGTTGTTGTTAATAAAGTTGTTAATAGTTGTTAATAAACTTACAGTTTACTACCTATTGTCCAGTTAACTATTAAGAAATGTGTTAGAATCCTGCACAGCATGACATAAAAAGCTTGTCTATAAGATGTTGTCTACAAACCTTGGTGTAATTTAGAACAATCATAACTGATACTGCTATAACATAATATGCTCCAGCTTACACAAAATTGGCAAAAGCAGCGTGAAATAAACGACATGGTATGGGAGTTAGAGAGCAATTTCTTGAACTTGCTAAATCCAGCAGAGAACAATTTTGTACAAAGCATTATAAACACTTGGAAAGTCAGCAGTGTAAGCTGATCCATAGTATCAACCCCATACTAAAGCACAGCTGCAGTACATGTGCAGTTTCATATTTTGAAGAGTGTACATGTGCACTGCACATAAATTGCTAGTTTACTTTCATGAGTGTCATAGTAATAAATCTGCAGTGGAATGCAGCCAGGTATTTGCAGTAAGAATGCAGTTACAGTAGCAGTAAGCATCAACTGCACATTAGAAAGTTGTCAGTGATTGCAAAACTACTGTGTATGGCCCTGCAATGATGCATTGCGGTTTCGATGCATCACAACCCAGACTATGTGCACTATTATATAATCTAACTTTAACTAACATATAGGCCTAAGAAGACTCACCCACATCCACTGTTTCCACACAGCAGCAGGTGTTTGCTCTCATAATAGGTGGTCAAACAGGTCATACAGTGAATATGACTACATGGTAGCACTTTGGGGTTGACAATAGTGTCACTTTTACGGCAGCAAAATTCACACTCAACATCTGCTACAGCATCAGCCATTGTAATCTAGAAACAAAACACACTTTGTCTGAGATTCACTTCACTACATATATATATAGAAGTATAACATCATCGCTGAAACTTTCTGCAACAAGTTGTAACCCAATTTGTGAAAGCTTTTGGTTTCCATCAATTGCTCTTTAAAGACACTGTTGAACTTTGAGTGACTTTTCATGCCCTAGCAAGCAACACTGAGATGCAACAAGCAATGTTTGCATGAGTTTTACTTTGAAATGAATGCACAGCATTTTGCATCTGGTTCAGAAAGTTGAAGTCAAGAACATCTAGTTTGCTGCAATAATATCATAATTAACTAGGGTGAAATGTGTATGTAATACTATCAACTAAATCATTTTAACTTATTTTCAGTAACTACATAGAAATGACTCTGTTAGATTACAACCTATGGCTGCAAATACACTGCCAGTGTAGCGATGAACTCTAATCTATAGCATGGAAATTTATCAAGCGATTGTAAATTGTAATATCACAATTTGGAGAGGAACGTATTTCTTTGTCATAGCAATGAGTTATTTAAAGTATTTGTAAATCCATTAAAACATCTGCTTGAGAGATAGTGTATCCATAAAATATTGTCCACCTGTTTGTCCACTTTTATCAATCACGCGCAACGCAAACTTCACGCCACTTCATTATTACGAAATCAATTTTGTCTTGTTATGTAAGTGAGAGTGTGATACTCCTGTCAGGCTTTCCCTGCAGTTCGTTCCATCAATCTAAGGTAATTAATTGCAACCATTACTATGGTAAATGGCCATAGGAAGTCCTTTATCAGAAGTATAGAACGTTTTGCTGATATTAAACTCAGTGGTATAATAATTGCCAGGTCCTTTAATAACTTCCTCTTGTCAGACAGCAACTAGCAGATAAATATATAAACAGTAGATATAATGATTAGTAGTGATAGATGATGTATGTAATATGCATGAACTGAACCAGTTTTTATTTTAGATTTAGCTAGCGATGATGAACACGAATATAATAATAAAAGTGATAATAACAGTGTGTGTATCATAATACACAATTAGCACACTGCTATTAGCAATATCTACTCACTCGCTACTTGATACTCTGCGTATGATCAAAGCTTCAACTGTTATGGATTAATAAATTTCAGCTCACGTAGGCGACGCGGAAGTTAGCCCAAGCGTAATGTGGATTAGTTCATTGCTTTTATGCGAGTAGCGCTATCAGTCACTAGTTAGCTAGCTGCTGAGGGCGCGGTTGATCAAGCGTGAAGCGTGTAAAACAGATAGGCTAACGTATATTTGGCACGCTCTATGTCAAATGTGGAGTAAAAGGAAGGGTAACTTCAAAAGGAATCGCTTACCCAAAGTATTACCGGTGTGAGGGTCTCGCTATCCGTCACTTAGCAAATAATGAACTCACAATGAATCAGGCGTGAAACACATAAAGGAGAAAATAATTGGTGTTGAATGATGGGATGCGTGATGCTCAGACTAAATTGATGCCTGAGCTCACAGTTGTTACGGTTAGTCAAGGCAGTTATGATAAGTAGAGCATGGCAGAGGATTACAGAGTATTCCATAGTATATAAGGAAATGTTAGTGCAGAGGAAGGTGAAGTCCTTCTTTGCTACATCACTTGTGAGTAATTATCTTCATAC
Organism: Watersipora subatra; assembly: GCF_963576615.1. Classification (NCBI taxonomy): domain Eukaryota; kingdom Metazoa; phylum Bryozoa; class Gymnolaemata; order Cheilostomatida; family Watersiporidae; genus Watersipora; species Watersipora subatra. The sequence continues at coordinate 8,509,157 of NC_088715.1, read as the reverse complement.
ATTATTAGGCATATGTTACCATTGCTCTATGGAGCAAAACATTTATCAATAAAACAAACACTGACAGATGTTTGTCAGTACTACTTGCTCATCAACCCAACTCCTCATATAACTACTAAATGAAGAACCAACAGGATAAGATGCTGTTAATAATACTAGTTTACTGGGTTGTTATCGTCGCATTATACTTTTATTGGATGCATGTATGGTCATTAGAGTTTATGTCATCATTTTGATTGCTGCTTTCTTTTGTGCTGTTGGCGACGGCCTTCAACTTTCAATGTTTCCAACTTTGAAAGAAGCTACTAAACACCAGTCTTATATTTCATTTTTATGTGTTCAAAAAGTGATGCATGGGGTTTGAGAGACACGATTGTCCGCAGCACAAACCATAATATGTGCCATTCAGTTCCTTAGACTGGTTTTAAGTGCGCTGCAGAAGTCCAGAAAACTACCGGCCTTATGAAACCAGGTCTATTGAAAAAACCTAGTCTATTGAGAGTGGCCTGTCATAACTACCAACACTACCATGGTAGGTTTTGTAGCTAATTGGATTTTTGCTGACATTTTACTAGCTGTCATATGACTTCCAAGCAGCGTTCATTAAGCTGTCAAAAGATAATGAAAGTTTAATATTTTGTTAGTACCCAAGTATCCAGATGTGAAGAGTTTGAAACCATCTGAAAGGCAGCAACGTGGGATGCACAACATGGTATGCAAAGACAAGGAGTCAAGCATCTACTCTACAGATAAATCGTATTTTTGGACATATCCAGAAAAACTTACAAGAGCTGAGTGGTGGCCACTACGAACCTAGAAATTGGCATGCACGGAGAATAAGAGACATGATTGTCTGCTGCACAAACAATATTATGTGGCATTGGGTTCCTCAGATTGGTGTTAAGTGTGTTGCAGAAGTGCACAAGACTTCAGACTTTATAAAACCAAGTCCATTAAGAGTGGCTTATCATAGCTACCGACACTAACAAAGTAGATTTTGTAGCCAATTTGATTTTTCTTGCTCCTACTTTTGCTTACTATCATATAACTTTCAAGCAACATTCAAAAAAATTATCTAAAGATAATGAAAATTTAATGTTTTGTTAGTATTCAAGTATCCAGATGCGGAGACTCTAAACCATCTGAAAGACAGCAGGAACATGGGATGCACAACATGGTATGTAGAAAAAGAAGGAGTCAAACATTTACAGATCAATAAAACTTTGAATATACCCTCAAGGTCTTACAATAACAGAGTGGTAGCTACTACTAACCTGCGTACACAACATACAGAGAGCTACTTATCCTAAGATAAAAAATGAGGAGAATTTTCAAGATACAATACAAACAGAGTTTGAGTTTACTGCAGTAGTATAATTATTCATACTATATGAGCTGAAACCATGGGAGTGGCTGTGATGGATGTTTTTAATGAAAACCTTCGCTGAGATGAATCTATCTTGGCTTGTAAATATTATATAATAAACAATGATGTTAATGATAATGCAAAACATAGCTTTGAAAAGTATCATGCAAACAATCAGTCGCAATACCATGAACAAAAAAGGATTTGCAGGAAAATTTTCATTACATCTGCACCACCTGTTTTAAAGCCTGCCTGATAAATGGGTTAATTATGCGTAACCAGAGCTGTATTGCCAGCTAGTTTTCTCATATCTCGACTCAATTCTATTGAACTCAATATTAATAGCTACTCAAAAAACTATTTGCCACACTGATAAATTAACCACATTACCACATTAACCCTTTGTCAGACAAAGGGTTAATATTATTTAACTCTTTATTTTCAGAGTTGATCCAGTGGGTAAGTCGATTTTAAAAAGAGGATAGCAGTAGCCAATGTAAATATGAGCAAGATACAAACAGCCTCGTGGCTATGTATATTATTTCAGGCAAAACTTGGGATGTTTTTTTTTACGAAGCATTTACATCGACAAAAGGTTTTGTTGATTTCAATCTTGAAACATCTTAGCAGTAAGATCACCTCAAACATCAAAAACCATTGCAACCGCTAGATCAATACCTTTACTTTCTGATAGAATCAACCAAAACTTGGTGCAAGAACATCTTTGAAACTTTTGTGAATTCACCATGGAGTTGTCTTACCACTATGAAGTGATTAATATTAACACATTGATTATTTAAAAGTAATATACAAACAGGGTTTCTACATTAATTTGATTTATATTTTAAATTAAAATTATATTGAAGTATTATAAACTGTCACTTCTGTTGATAATCTTGGAATGTTATAATACTGGGGCGCGAGATATAAATCTGTTTGGAATCTAATAAAAACTGGCAATAAGGCAAACTTGAGACTAACTAACATGCTATTTGGAGCAAATTAGTTAAACTATAGTTGAGCTACTTAGTTGAACCTTAGCCAATGTTCTTTAACATACGTAACAATTCTAAGGTTTATGCCTGTGGCACTCCCTCTTTTAAAGGATAGTATGAATGGAATTTAATCAACACCGTCTACTATTTACAACATTGTTAAATTAGCAAATTCCTGTAAACAAAGTGGTTTTATATAGATATAAAACATAGAAAAATAACCAGAAAAGAAAATAAAGTGCTTAATTTTTGTAATTATTTGTCTCATGGGCTTTATTTAAATTGAGCAAAGCCCAGTGAGACAATGAAGCAATTTCTTTGATAAGCCAATAATGAAATGAATAAGCTACATAGTTGATTGACATGTCAGGCAGGTGCTTTAGGCTGCTAGTAATAGCAGGTAACACACTGACATCTTTAGGAAAATAAATTTTAAGGTTGAGCGGAACATTCTATTCTGGTCACATACTAAATCTATTAATATTGTATGAGGTCTCAGGAACAGTCATTTACACTTAGCAAACTTGCAGGAAAAGACAACTCCCGCCTATTACAATTGTTCTTTCCCATTTACAACTTTCTATTTATAAATTTACAAAAATTTTTTTGTATATTTTATATTTTGTTTTTATTTTTTATTCTATTTATATGTCTTTAGAATCTTTTCAATTAAGGTGTCTTAAAGCTGACCAGGTTTTCAAAGGTCACTTCGAAGGTCATTTAAATTTAGAGTATCATAGTGTTGTTTCTACATTTAATAAACAGACCGTCTGATCATTTTTTAAAGAGCCACTTTAAGTACTTTGTTGAGTTTTAAAAGACAACCAAATAGCATTTATGCAAGCTTTTCTTATATTACGTTTTACCTATTTGTTATTTAAACAATTATTCACATTTATTTCGTGAATAAAAATGTAGAATCAGCAAAACACTTATTCTTATATTTATTTTTATGTGAGTGTATAATTAACATAACACTACTGCTGACCTAATAAGTTATTCCCAACATAAAACAAGCTGCAAAGAATACTTATAGAGCAGTTACATGTACAGTATGTAAAAGTCCTAAAATCCCAGGCTATTGATAGTAATTGAATTACAGTGTAAAGTACCAAAGGCATAATGGTGCAGCTGGTTCTATTTTCTCTCTGTGATCTTATTTTAGATTTATAGCAAGTTGAATAGTATAAAAAATAGCGATAGTCATATACGTATTTTGCTCATATACTTGCACCTCATTGTTGCTAACGATGAGGTGCTTGTTTTAAGGTAGATCAGTCGGATTAAAAAATAATGTTGCATCTGGGTCAATAAATAGATTTAACAAATTAAAATTAGCAAGAACACTTATTCATAGATTTGCAGTAGTAGATTCACAGCAAGTTGAACAACAATACTGCCTAAGAATCTTTGACCAGGTATAATTACAACACAACTGTGTGCACAGTTCTGGATTTTACGCGCTAAATTATTCTGATGCCAGATGTTATTTATGTAAAAGTTGTAGTATCTTAATTTTAAGGTTTTCACGATTGATGTTATAAAAATTACAGTTTTAAGCACTTTTACCGCTCAAGATTATTTTACAATCATTTTCAAACATGTTAAGGCCCTTGAAGTAGCTCATTTTATTTATTTATTAACAAGAAATGTACAAGGTACAATAAGAATGACCTCCATGCTACCAGGAAATTAGCAACAAACTGCTGAGTACATGATGTACTTAAATACTGTATGATTGTTGCTGTCACATTGTATTTACAGTGGAACTTTTCATAGATCAAGACAGCAGTCAGTCAAAGATCATTTTAACCTTCATACGACCTCACCCATAGTGAGACAGTAGTGCATAAAGTAATTTGAGCAGCGTCTTTGGTTCTACTTTTGTGTAAAGAAGAAAAGTTAGAATTAGTTTTAACTTTACAAATAACTTTATTAAATTTTCCTTTTCTCAACAACTTGATTATTTTTATGCCATGCTTTCAGAGAGTAGACGATTCTCAATAAGAGGGAAGATAAAAAATTATTAAACTTGGTTTTATTTATTAGTTGGTCTCGAGTAATTGTCGTATATTTGAAACGCTTTTAAAGTAAATGCAACATTTGGAAAGCAGGTTCTGCAATCATTATCATATTAAGATTCTATACTCTTCGGAATTTTCATTATTTTATTTGATATATTTTAGGAGGAAACAACTCCACTTTATAAATTGAACACGTCTAGTAAAAGAGTAGATTAATGCAAATTAACCAAAAATAGCCATAGATTAGTCAGCTCTACTAGTTGTGACCTTCACCTCTGCGACAAGTGATCTTCTGGACATAATTACAACTTGACATTGAGCTATCATAACCATCTCAATAATAGTAAATATCATAATGCAGTATTTTAGTTTACAAAGAAATTAAATATCATAGTTATATTTCAAGTGTCATTTTATTCATATTCATATAGTGGTATCTATAAAATATGAATTGCTATTTTTACTGAGTCACATAAGTTTTTCCTAATAGTTTGTATGAGTAAAGAACTGCCAACATTTAAATCACCAAATGCTGTATGTAGCAACAATAGAAGCCCCTTGATAAAAGCTCTGACTCTAACAATAGCATGGTATAGGCTTTGACTGTAATAACAGGAGAGTTAAACAACCAATTAGTAACTCACTGTCATGAATAGATCTAATAAGCCTGCCGATAGCAATATAATGCTGCCTCGCATGCTGTTTATCATGCTATGTTAGTTCACTGTGTTAACCATGTTAAAAGTAGTTACTCTAGTGATAATACAATGACTATGTTTCAGCTTTACTTACTGTCTAGAAGAACGACCACACGTAACGATTTTTCCGTTTCTTCCAACTCAACTCACAAAATGAACGAAAAATGGAAAACTATATGGCCGAGAATTGCAGAAATATCTGAGCCATGCGGCAAAACTGAAATGGTTGACGAAACACTTTTAATTGGTTGAACAATTATTAACGGTCACAATTTTAGAAGCTTTTGCATTTGATATAATCCAAAACACATATTACGACACACGATAAAATTATCATTGCAAATTAACATATAGCACATACATGTTTGTGCGATGCAACTGCCGAGATTGCACTTTTGTTGATTTTTATCCTTTGGACAGCATGGCTACAAATCATTTGCTTTGAATAATAAAAGTTTATTTTTAGCTGCAAAACTTTCGTTGTAAAAAAAGTTGCTATCTTTAGGGCAATCAAGTTAGTTGCATCATGTTTACTGTTGCAAATCACGTTACTACTTTTGTTGCGTGTTGGGCTATGTGTTTTGTACTATATAGATGACGGAAGCTTCAAGAATTGCGCTCGCTAATTATTTGTTTAGCCAATTAAAAGGGTTTCGTCGACGATTTCGGTGTACATGCACAGCTCAGATAATTTCGTCAATTTCAGCTGAATAAATCTGTGATTTTCATTGATTTCGTGATTTTGGTCAAAACCAACGAAAAAATGGTTGTGTTGCCGTATGTAATTGTTGGTATACTAGTATTCTGGTGTGAGAGATCATCAAGTGTAATAACTATACGAATAACTATTCCAATATGCCAAATTATAGCTGGTTGCCAGATGTGCTGCAGTCTCAGTCTAGCGAGCTGAATGTCATGAGTTCGAATCTAGTATGATGTAATATTTTTTCCCAACTTTCAACCATTGTTTCAGATAAGGGACACAACTCTTAATACAGTAAGTATTTATTATGAACAATTCTACCAATCTGTATACTTATAAAACTCTGATCATTTTGTTAACAAGCTTGATTGTTAACAGCGTTTTACAAGGGATCAGTAAACTGACAGTGTGATAATGTCATACAGTACCATTGCTTCACGAAATACAGCTTATTTAAGTTGAAATATAAAGCTCACTTCAAGCAATGACTGGCTCAATTGACAATTCTAAAACTTTAGTATTTGTATAAATGCGCCATGGTGTATCTGATTCAAAACTTATAACTTTTTAACTTGTATATAAATGTGCCATGGTGTATCTAATTCAAAACTATAACTGTTTAACTTGTATGTAAATGTGCGATGGTATACCTGATTAAAACTATAAGTTATTACATTACATGCATTGAAAATATTTCCTCTTAGTCGAAGCTTTCATAGATTGTTGCCGCAAAAGTAAAAGTTAAAATTTGTTTGAAAAGTAAAAGAAATCATGAGCAGCACAAAGCTCATGTCTAATCTATATATTTATATTTCTCATAGTATGTCTGTGGGTCTGTCATTCTGGCTATAAATATAAAAATATTGGAATAAAGAATCGGTACCAAAGATTATTTAATCTCGAACCCTCCCATTTGCTTGTCCAACCACTACCAGTTTGGCCACAGAAATTGATTCCTTCGCTGGCCGATATATGGCGCTATATGGGAGCAAAAACCCAATCATTTTGCCTACTACGCAGGGTGATTACGTAACGCCACTGAAACAATTAGCTCTCATCAGTAAGCATACTCAAATTTTCCATTGGCAATGTGTCAGGCTCATAGCAATTGGCAGGCAACTCTTATTACCTCTCATTGTTTATAAGCTGATTTTTATTCCCCTAGCAACACCGTGTAGTACAGCTAGTCGTTAATATCAAATGGGGTGTGTCTGTCTCTCCGAATTACTATAAAGAACGAAAGTTTGCACCAGGTGATAATGGAATTAAGATAATTGAATTCCCAGTGAAGCACACTACCATCCGTAGAACCCAAATCCCTTTACACATTTAAGAATAAATATGCAAATATTTATTACAGATGACAATCTCTCATGGTGCCTAAAAAAGAGGAAGCCATTTAAATTAAAAATCCAGAGCAATGTCATGTTTACCGATAATTATTAATAATATTAGCACATCTCTCAGTAAAATTATAGTACAACAATTGAAATTGTTTCCTTTAAAATTTCTAAAACAGTCTGGTTTACAAAACAAGATTACTATTTTTCTCAACTAAGTTAAAGAACTAGAATAGTTTAATTACTGGTACAAAAACCAAGAAGTTAGTCATTAATCAGTTGCGATGGGATTATTATATCCTGAGAACACAACTCCTACACAGTGTTTATAAAAAAAGTTTGATAAGAGCCAGACTTGAATATACAACATGGTTGCAGTGAAGCATCTGTAAAAAAGGAAACCGTTTTTAATGTTAATTGAGTTATCTCTTTTAGCACTGTGACTCAGTATTTTAAGGACTTTGAGTACCTCTGATACCCGCCCCGCAGTTCACCAATGAGAGCTATAAAAAACCTAATATCATCTGCTACAATGGTTGTATCTACTACCCAATCCTGAGAAACAGCCGCCGTAAGACTATTATATTATATTCATGTATTTTTCTTAATTCTTATTGGTCTAAAAACAACCCTGTTGACTGTTTAGATCTCAGACTCTACTTACCTGAGTTAAACACAATAACAGCACCATACTGACATAAAACAAGATAGAGATTATATATTTCATGTGCAGTTAAATTTTAACATAATTATACAGAGAATTTGATATAGCTTTAAAGAAGATTGTTAGAACTTTGTCTAAGTATTTATTTTTTATGTATTTATATTTTAACCATTGTATAATTAGATACCTTATGTATATATTAATAATACTTGCAAAATTTTGTACCACAATAGAATATTTTTATTATTAATTTTATTAACTTGAAACAATTTTGTTAGTATTGGTAATGTTATAATCATCCTATTTTTGACTAAATTTTATTGTAAAGAATCTTTTAAAAATTCATTCCACAGACATAAGAGGCTTAGTTTTGCTTCTCTATTTTCCAATTTTGTTTCTAATTTTAAAATTAAACTGCTGTGATATTTTTGCTCTAGAGGTAATATGCTATTTATGCTCCACAATTTCATTGTTTTGTAAAAAAATCCTTTTTACCAGCAAGTTTGCTCTTATGCTTCTAAATTTCAAAAAATGTATTTTCATGGAAGGTTAAAAATTTGAAACTATTTTTTGCCTAAACTTAAAATCATATATTTTCTTAGCCCCTTGCAGTTCTATCAATTTTATAACGATTTCAAAAACGAACTTTCGAAAAGCTTTTCAGCACTAACATTATATAAATCTAAATGTAGAGCAATGATTGTAATCCTTAACAACAATTCAAGACATCTTATCGATTTGAAAGCTGTAAAAACTCCCAACTGCATCAGCAAATAGCATTTTTGTTATTACAGCTTCCAAGTTGGAATATAATTATACTCAAGTGGTCAGAGAACTTGGAGTTACTTGACCTAGGTAATACATTCATGTTAGGATAACTCCGCATTTTTGTTAAATTCTGTTTGAAATCATTAGAAATGATTGGTAAAAAAATTCTAGAATTCAGTGCATAAATATATATTTTTAATTTTGAAGTTTAGCTATTTTAACCAAAATAGTCATTAATCTTATACTTTTGTGTTTGTAATGTTTTCCTATCAATTTCATTACTGTCTTCGGTGCGCCAAACAGCCAGTCTTGTCCCGCCTTTTGAAATTTTGCGCTTTGTTAAAATAAAATGTTCCTCACATTTTGATGTTTGCATTGTTGGAAGTCAGAGGATAAATGTACTGGTAATATTTTGTTCTGAGCCAAAGGTTAAAATGACTGCTTTGGTAATATTTTTATGCTAAATGTTTCTTGCATTCCTTCTTTCAGTTGTTCACTTATAAATGTTAGCACATCCTTAAAAACACTGGCTTTGTTTAAAACCAATACTTCTTACAGTGAAAGATGAACTAGCAAAATATTTTAGTAGATTTTCTGAGAACCTATCAATATTTTTCAACTGTTCAATGTCTTTTTTGTTTGTGGTGTTCTGAGTACTTGAGTTTTTCGAGGTAGAACATAACAAGACTTGATGTTAATCGATCCTGAGTAAAATGCTCCGAGGATAAATACGTGCAAAGTTATGGTACTAGTTACTATCACTGCTATTGTTGACATCTGCTATAATTGCTCTCAAGCTGTCCTGTTCCGCATCTCAATTATGTTGGTCTCTTTGTAACTTTGGATGTCATAATCATATCTTTGCTTGATCCAAACATTTCACACCAACTAAGTTTTTTTCATTTTATACTTGAAACATCCTGACAGTCAGATCACCCAAAGAATAAAAGCAGTTACGAATGATAGAAACACAGATAGTTTCTGATAAAATCTACATAGATTTGTGTGAGTACATTTTGAATGGGCAGTATGACCGGTCTGACATGCTCACCCTTGGTATAAGCAGTATGACCGATCTGACATGGTCACCCTTGGTATAAGCAGTATGACCTGTCTGACATGCTCACCCTTGGTATAAGCAGAATTTGACTAACATATTCATCCTTGGTCATAGATAGAACTACTGGTTATAGATAGAACTACTATTAATCATTACTATATATTATATATTATCATTACTATTACATGACTATCATTTTATCTGAAACCATAGTTAGATGCTGAGGTAAAATATTGTTATAAGCAGGATTTGAACTTGTGACATTCAGCTTGGTAGAGTGATACTCTCTACCCTTCACTAACCATCCACCCTCTGATGTTCCAGAATAATTGGACAGATACTTGCTCTCTTTGTTTTATGGTCCCATCTGACTATCACTCCCAGCATGATAGACTTTCAGTGTGCTAGCCACTATAATCAATGACAGGCAAAATTATATAAAATTGAATAAATATATATATTTGTATATTAATATGTATATGTATATATATATATTTAGTATAATATATTTTTTTCTTAAAGTTGATGGTATGTCTATAGTTGCATCCAGCTTTAATTATTAAAATCTTTGATGCAACCTTTTCCGTGTTCTGATGGATTTGAACTCATGGAGTTCAAAACAGTTCAACTGCTACTGCAAGTTTAAAATCTAAACACTATCACTGGGCCATAAGACACATAGCACTCTGAGATGTTAACATATACCATAATACTGTATGCACACACTAATTATTTTAGCAATGCGTTACAATGCCCCGTTAAGAAAAATCTTACATAGCTTTATTACCATATTTGGGGTCAAAGTCAATTTTTTATATTCTCTTTTTGTTTTATTATCTCCGTAGGAAGAGCCTCTACATTTCCTCTCCGTTTGGTCAGACAAAGACAGTATGATATCTGATTTTTACATTTGTACCAGTATCGAGAAGTACCGGTCCATTGTATTGTCATCTTCATAGTTTTGATGGATAACTTTGAGTAGAGCAGTAGGCTTTTTTATACACCAGCGTGCACACACGCAGGCACGCACACACGCACGCAAACACACCAACGCAAACACAAATGCACACATGCACACATACACACACATCTGCACACATACATGCACACACACATGGGTGCACATTCTTGCGCACACACACATGCTCAAACACATTCACGCACTGGCACACAAGACATGCAGACATACATGTGTTGGTGCACACACACACACACGCACGCACGCACGCACACACACACACACGCACGCACGCACGCACGCACGCACGCACAATATTTTACCAAAGCATATTTCCAAATCACATATTTTAGCTAGTACCTTTTTAAACCTTGAAACTTCTTAAAAGTATTATTAAATATTAAATATTAAGATTATTTTAAAATTATTCTAGGCGCAGCACTGGCGAGAGTAGAATGCATAAAAACTACAAAGTAGTTTTTTATATAATAACTTAGACAAACTGATTATTAGCAAGTCCGAATATTTAGCCATAGTACTCCCCCAAGTGGCTTGCTGTCTGTCGCTTTCTACAATAGTTTGCTTCTCAGCAATGCATGTTCGGGTCAGACAGTATGGTAGAAAAGAGCTGACCTAGTTCTTAGAATCTACCACTTCTGGAACTGTCAGATTAACCTGATAGGATGCCTTAGCATCTAGCTAGAATGACAGAGTCGAGTAGCCATTTTACTTGCCGAGTGTGCAAAGGACAGAGGTGGATCTTCAACGTGCCTGCATTGACAGTGTGATACATGGGACTTTCAAAGTATGGTCTAGATGCTAAAGACCCAGCAATTTCATGTTGCAAGCTTGCTGAGAGCTTTTTGACAGCTCGGAATTAAACAGGAGTCAAACCACCAGCCCGGTGGTTGACAGGCGCTGCCACTAGACCAGCCTGAAACCATGACTACCGGTGTAATTGACTCACAGTTACTATGCTATATTGATTATCAAATACTTTTATATTTTGGTAGCATTACATACCATGGCCATATTTATGTCTAGGTATATCTATATGTACAGTGCTTACTGAAATAGTTGGAACGCTTATTGAAATAACTAGAAATTCACGTTCACATTGAAATAACATGGCTGTTAGAGCAGTTAGATGACTAAAACTGTATATTTTCTGCTTTCTCATACAGTCAGGAGTATGATGAAACTAATTATATTAATATTATAATTAGTTGGTGTTTGTTCAACATGTTCAACCCCAATATCTAGCAAGATGTCGATTATGGTCAATATATGACACAGTGTCTGCCAGATGCTGTCAAATTGTACAACAAATTGTTCAAAATTATTTAAATATGATATCTAGCAGACACGGTGTCATACATTGTAGATTGACCATAATCTAAATTTTGCTAGATTTTGTGGTTGAACATGTTCCCGGTAAAAAAGTTCATAATAAATCCCAGCTAATTATAATATCAATATAATTAGTTTCAACATAATCCTGACTGTATGAGGAAATATAAAATACATAGTTTCAGTCATCCAACTGCTCTAATAGCCATTTTATTTCAATATGAACATGAGTTTCTAGTTATTTCAATAGGCTTTCCAACTATTTTGGCCATTGCTGTATGTCAATTACTGCATAAATCTCCATGAACCTGTTCACGCCCTTGCTCATATCTATGTTTATATTCATGATCATGTATATGTCCACAACCGCATTCATGTCCCTTGTTTTTATCATAGTTTATATCCTAGGTTCCTGTTCATATTCATTTCCATGCCCATGTTCAAGCACATGCCTAGGAACACTGCCCATTTTCATATCGGTGCCTATCTTCAAGCCTATTTCAACTTCTATGTCCATAATACATGTAGCTTGCTTCTATTGAAATTATACATAAGATATACAAGATATTATCCGGTAAAATACAACTGAAAAACAATAAAAAGTGGAGGTAATCACCATACAGGAATCTCATTCAAAATCATCCTTAAAATAGATGTTTATCAGCCTCATTGTTAATGTATAATTTGATAATCACAAAAGTTTATTAACTTTATGCGCATTCAAGTCTGAAACACAAATAGAAAGAAATACCATAATTCGAAATTAAATAACTGCTATTTTCAGCCCACTTTTAAAATATGAGGCTGCAGCTGCAGAGCAAAATATAAAGTTTAACTTCACACAGCACTACATCTAAATAAGCAGTTTAAGATCATACAGTCAGTCATTTAGCTAAGAAAGTTGATATAAGATAAAATATGATGATAATAATAATGATACTGTTAGTATAAATTCAGTGTAGAGTAGTCAATCTTGATGAAACCTGATCATGAATATTATTATATGATGATTAATAAGAGTGTGGTCCTTATTTCTCACTCAGTTTATAGAAGAGTAACTTGTTAGTCGACCATGTATACTGAGGCACAACCAATGTGTTACCAGTAACACTCAGGCTAAAGATATAGCCATAGAGACTGTTGGTAGAAATATCATCACCTCTCATCTCTGATACTTTCTCACCTGTAATAAAAGTGTATGAATATCTTAATTATTATTACTGTACCATCATCACATCCACACTTATTATATCCTTGTACGGTTAATTACTACACAGAGAACAGGACAGTGCTTTTATTAAAAGGATAATGCAATTCTAATTTAAAACTATAGTGTTATAATGTTATAAGTTATAGCAAACAAATTTGTTTCCACTTTGCTACAACGAGATAATTCGCAGGTTCTATTTGAGAAAAAATCAATTTATCTGTAGGACACCATTTAGTTAGAAAAAAAACTATAACTACCTTGATAAAATTTAACTATAACTACGTTGATTAGTTTTAAAAAATTGATCAACTCGAGAAAATACTGTTTCTGCAAGAAAGTCATCCATGAGAGCCTCATCTTGCTAATAAGCAGTCGTAACGTCGAAAGCAAAAATATAGTCTCCAAAATATGGGTGGGCTTGGCTGAGTCATTTATTGTAGCTACCATCCCTGGCACACATTTTACATGACAACTATATATGTTACTGTAACATTCATTTTTATAATTGTTCTATTGCTTTACATGACCCTTTTTCATGACGAATAGGCATAGGATGATGATCATATTTTCATAAGAATTCACTGTATTTTCACTAATTTATTCCACAATCGAAAATTTCTAAAATTAAACAAGCATTAAAACTAATGAAATGCTAATAAATCAAACAAGTTTTTATTGTCAGTTGTCAATTTTTATCACTACAGATATGTTAAAATTTATATTAAGGTGTAAGTCAAGGATTGATTGTGACCTTAAAAGGTTGACTTGCAACAAAATTTACATTACAGTTATTTGGTATCAAAATATTCACCATGTCTTACTCTGTTGTGTTGTAAGTGCAAAGTATGTGTAAATGTGATTAAAAGCTCTTAAAAGCTCAAAAATTAAAAGCCGCCATATATTGGAATCTCTTTATTTCTCTGACGTAGTTATGAAATTTATTTATTGTCTTGTCACTTGAAGTTCTTTCGTGAATTGAAAGCCAATAAAAAGCACAATATAAAACTTATCGTAGCAACAGTTTATGACAAACACTTCGGGTTTTACCGAAGAACACATATAAAATATAGATGCTCGCTACTTTGCAGTTTTGTTTCGGTTTGGTTTAATTGGCATTAAGTCATAATCTGATCATGTGACCAATACTTCGCAAATAATCTCTACAGCACTTTTCGATTATCACAAGTGACCAACAGGCTCGTCATGATCATCAGACAATGATATGTACTCCTTCAAGCTAAGGCTAACAAATTAAACAAATTTTTATGGTAAGTTATACGATATCCCTGTTAAAAATGACAGCATTACAATGGCGAAAAAACAGACGCGTAAGAACAATAGACATGGCTTTATTGAATGCGTGAAGTATATTTGTGAAAATATTTCGACGAATAAGGTTGCATGAAAGTGTAAACAGAAACCATCTACCACAGCTACGTCATATTTGAGCCGTTTTGGAAAGAGAATCCAAACTACAGCGGTTTCGTGATGGCTGCGATTAACTGTTCGTTTTTGAGCTTTTAAGAGCTTGTAATCACATTTCGACATAATTTGCACCTACAACACAACAGAGCAAGACATGGTGAATCTTTTCATATCAAATAACTGTAATGTGAACTTTGTTGCAAGTCCACCTTTAAACAACAAGCTGGTACCTGGGCCCTGGCCTGCTTGCTCTATAAAATATTTGATTAGTTTCATTTGGACATTTGCCAAATTTACTAGAAGAAAGTTGTCACATTTTTTTTGTTTACTTGTGCAAACCTGTATGTAGCATAAGATTAATTTACAGATAGGAAATCATACATTAAATATCTAACATATAGGAGTGCCTGTGAACTAGTTATAAACAATCAACTACTTTCCATGTCTTTTACGTTGGAGAAGAACCAAAGGAACTATCTCCATGATATTTTACTCAAGTTGTGTAAGTTTATAACATAATTTAATTTAGTTTTAAATATTATAAATGAAATGATGATGTATTTAAAATTAGTTGTAATTGAATTGCTAAGAATTTTCTAAATTTTTAATCAGTTTTCGCGAAAAAAGCTCTAAATTAATAAAAAAGCTCTAAATTACTCTCATTACTAAATTATGAAATACTCCATAAGAACTGATCCTGACAGAACAACTTAATAACCACTTTGTAATATTGAAGCCAACATGAAACTCTCAATGAATGTTAATAACCAGCACCTCATACATACAACTTACCTGTAGCATAGCTGAGTGTGTAGATGATACTGCTGTCGTATGCAGCTACCAGTATGTAGTCTCCATAGCACACCATACCTTGTGGATAATCAGGATAGGTGAAAGTCCACATGACATTCCCAGTGGTGATGTTAAATCTGAAGACTTTCTTTGTCTTATGGTCAGCTATGATGACATCATTACCATGTCCAGCGCATATCGTGACCCGATAATTACTCAAAAGAGGGCAGCTGACGTTACGCAGAGTCTCACCAGTGAGAGAATAAATAGTTAGTCTCTTGTTAGGAGGATCAGCAACCACCACATTACCTGCTGCTACAGTCAGCATGCTACAGTAACCACCATGATAAGGGTGCTGCCAGGTTGTGATCTTTCGCCCTGACAGATCATAGACACTTACTGTGAGAGGATTACTAAAAGACAATATGTATAGTCTGTTCACATGGAGGCTGATGGACTCAACACGACCAGGAGTAGAGATGAATGAGTCATGCAGCTTGTAGTTGCTATCAATTCTACTGACTGTACAATTATGCAATCCTACATATGTAACTCCTTCATGCTGACATACTGATAAAGGATTTGATGGTAGTTTTATGGATTTGAGTAGAGTTATAGACTTTGGAATGGATAAAGTAAGTTGTGGTTGAGGAACTACAGGGTGCTGGTTACTGTTAACTACTATGTCATCAGCTGAAACAATCTTCAATTCAATCTCACGCTTTTCACCTGAAAAATTAATAATATAATAACATAATGACATGATTACGAGGTGTAACAATATATTTATATGCAGGCAGCGCAGCACAACATCCTAGAAAAGAGAAAATAAAGGTTACTTAATCACTCATTTAATTGAAATAATTAAAACGTAATTACTCATTATTACTAGCAATTACTAGCTCAGTGCACAAAACGTATTAACAGCGTCTCTAATTCATTTTAGCCTGAGAGTAAAGCTTGTATTTAGAGACGATACAATTTTTATTAGCTATACACGCAAAGATATTGCAACAATATTTATTCATGTATTATCCTAGCCTGAGAGTAGAGAATGCATATCTCTGCATTTTGATTGTGTTCATCATTTCTGTTAATTTACAGGCAAATATAGTATAAATTGTAAAGATTTGTTAAAAGGGAGAAAATATCACCTATTTTACTCTACACTCATTTTTAGCATAAATCCTACATATATGATTTATGTTTATGAATATATTCATATTTAGTAAATTAGTATGCAGATAGGTCAATTGCTGCTTTTCTTCCAGTAGCTATTGTTGGCTCATCCCTTGTCCTATTTTTAACACCTCGCGTAATTTGACTGGTCACATTGAGCTCGTATGGCTCAAAGCCGTATAGTTTCACAGAAAGCCTCGAAAACAAACGGAAACAGAAACGCTTGTTTCCCAACAAAGCCGATCGACATACTGATTTATAATGGAATAATTTGACCTCGCTCTCAATATCTCACTTTTTTGCATTTAATAGATTTTTATGCAAGAAACTATTTGTAATTTATTGTACCAAATTTTATCTCGTTCAATTGGAGTTTTATAAAACAATCAATTTCCGAGCGACTGCCAATGGGAGAAGATTTTGTTGGTTAATGTTGCGGCCTCTCCATTATAAGTTATATAAAAGTAGTAGGCGCGGCCTGTTTGTTGGGAAACGAGCGAGTTCCCATATACGCTTCTTTGGTCGCCGGACTCTGTGAAACTATACGGCTCTGATATAGCAAACATATCTTTGAACACAATACACCTTCAAAGAAACTACCAAAGATTGCTTCTTCACTTGTAAACATAACAATTTTACTCTAGACTCATCTTTAACATAAATAATATGGTTGAAGTCTCAGTATCGAGTATGATTTTTATCCTTTATTTTTATTGTTTTAACTCATTCGCACCCAGGCGCGAGTTAACTCGCATATTTATAACGTTGCTATGCACCCAACGCGAGTTAACTCGCGTCTGAAATTTGCCAACTTCTTGCATCGTTATCTTTTAATCATAAAAGAATATTTTTGATTAGTTAGAAAGAAAAATTTCTGGCCAATCAGACAAACTTTAAAATATGCCTCTATGACGTCTCCAGCGAAAGTTATAAGCAAATTAGTACACCCATCTCAGTTTCTACCAAAACTGGAAATCATCTTGCCGACTTGAAATTTTATCGTTCGTGATAATTTTTTTTCAACTCCAGAAGTAAATATGCAGATTCAGAAGTGGTAAGACATTGAAAGACTGCATAAATCAAATCAAAACATTATTTTTAGTGTTTCAAAGTTTTTATTAGCTTTTACTTTTGCCAATTTGAATCGTTATGATCGAATAAAAATGCACTCTTCAGGCTGCCAGCCGTAGTCGGACTAACGTTATCTTTCAGTTTCGATAGGATCATATTGATTCTTAGAGCTGTCTACAAAGTCTGAAAAGTCAAGAACAGAGTTATTGAACATATTTTTATTATTTGAAACATTTTCATGATGTTTTATTTGAGTTATATTGGCATATAGATTTGCTATGATTTTGTTTGAAGGATGATGCTCGTGAGGAAAAGTTTGAAGTTAAAGTTTCAGAATTTTCATGTTCATGACTGACTGCATATGTATAAATAATAATCATAAATATGTATTGTCTGTAATAAATGAGTAATTTCAGTCAAACTTTGTATATTTTGTAATTTTTATGGTGCAAATCTAACTTTGTTTCATCAAATGACAATTTTTTCAAAATTGGAAATGTCCTGAAACTACCTTCTTTGAGGCACGGATCTACATAAAAGGGATACAAGGTGTCTATATGAATGTAATATATCTTGAAAGAGGAGTCTTGGTTGGTTCTTTTGAATTTTGATTGAATAAATTATCTCAAGTCTGTCTCCTGTAGTAGTAATTTGAATTACGACAATTTTTTGAAAAATAAGCGGTATCTGGGGCTAATCGCCTAGAAATTCGTCGGGTGCGAATGAGTTAACATACCTGTTAGCCTCACTTGGAGTTGTTCTCCCACTTCCAGTTTAGGCAACTCCTCAACAATAAATTTGTCCATTTGTTCTTTCAGCTCTTTGAACCCTCTCACAATGTCATCCTACATGTTCAATGGGTTAACAGCTGTTAAAAGCTGTTACAGATATACTAAAAAGGTTAAACTGTTTGTTCAAGGAACAAGCAGTTTAACCTTTTCAGGTTCATAAAAGTTTACATGGACGATTCTTGTACCTCTTGGTACAAGCGTAAAATAATATTGTAAATGACTTCATCAGCCCTTTACTCTCCACAGAATGTATCAGATAGCCCCACAAACCAAGTGTTTATTTAGTATATAATATATTTATTTATAAGTTGAAGCAGAAGCAAGCATACTGGATGCATTAAGACTACTCAAACTTTAAATCATTTCTATATATCCCGTAAAACGTCTAATCGAATGCCACCTCTATTTGACGAGCACTATGAGAGAAGCGTTGAAAAATAAAGTGTCATGGCATTGAATTAGGGGTTTTACAGTATGTCATTTTTCAATAGGTTCCACCCCTTTTGTTCATGATAGCTCCCAGTCCACTCAGCTTTTTGATAGCCGCAACTCTTGCCCTAATAAGAAGATTCTGTCTGACTATGCCAGTGCTCACAGAGTTGACCCCTTCAGGTCGGACAACAGCGTTCTGACATAACAATATGTTGAATTTTTGTTGTACGATACTTTGTCAGACCGAATAAAGTGGAAATGTAGGGGCATTTCCTGATCCAGAGAATACAGTCGCTCGAACAAAAAACATTTAGCTTTGACATATTTACCCGAACCGGAAATAACAGGTCTAACAGGACATTTGAAACTAAAACAGAACATTTTAGAATTACAAATATAAAAAATTGTAATGTTAAAAAACAGCTTTCGAGAAAATTGCAAAAACACAAACAGGAATAATAATTAGTACACAAATGAACCCTTGTCATATGATTTTAAATAGTATTACTGTGGACGTCGTCAGGTAACAATTTCATTTAGAGGAGTATAAAAACTCATAGTAATTATCTAATGCCAATAATCCCTGGTGAAAATGGTCAAAATCTCATATAGGCCTACACACTGTTTATATTAAAAATATCAACATAACAATGTGTTAATTGTGGTAACTATAGAGTCCTGCAGTAACTTTAGTGTATTTAGTGTGTTTAGGGGTTTTGAGCTGCAATAAAGTCTGACGTTACAGTAAACCATGTGTAGTACTTGCTGTGAAGAGTTCTTACCTTTAAGACATACGTATAACATAAATGTTAAATTTAATTTAAATGATATTAGCTTATTAACCCCGTGAATCTAAGTTCTAATATGTATTTTACTAAATTTCCAGGTTAGTTTATACCACAAGTAATAACAAATAATGCTGAAATGAGAGAGACCAAGTGAGCTATCTTTTTAAAACGTTAGCTGGTAGGATTTCGGCAAACAGCCTATCAGCATCTTCATTATTTTGATATATTCAGCAATATGAACTCCAAAAACTCAAAACTTATTGTGTTATCGAATCGCACAAAAAGATTTCAGGTAGTGTAGGCAAAAACATTGTGTTGCACATGACAAAGCAAAATGTTTATATAAAATTGTCATTATGCACCACACACCGTAGGAACTAAGTATGAAGGTGACTTTTCGTTACAAAAAACCTTATTACTATAACTGGACAGAAGAACGAGCACAGACTAATACTGAGATTTGTACATATAAATAAAGTTACCAGCCATGTTATAATTAATAATGTTTATATAGAGAATGGTATGATGTCATGACCTTTCAATTACAACTTCAGTATTAGATACATCTCTATTAGGAGTCCGCTACTACTCTGATGTTCTACTATATGTATTCAACTGTTTACTTACTGGTGGAGAATGTTTGATTTTAGTCTCTAACATCTCTCTTTGATTTCTGAGAGTCATCCACTTGTCAAGAACAACATCTTCCAGAAAATCAGTAATCTGTACTTTAGATTTCTGCCTGTTCTCAAGCACCTTCTTCTCTATTTCATCATACTGTTCCTTCAGTGAGTTTATCTACAGTCATGGTCAAATCTGATACAAAAAATGAATATAAACGATACTCAATTTTTTTTCTATCTGTATATATAAAATTGTAAACTCACTTTCTGTTCAAGCAGTTCAAAAGTATATTGAGTTAGTTTTAATCTGAATAAAATTCATATGCTTTCTGCACACTATTTTAATAATAATAATGACACCACTATTAAATGAATGATGTCATCACTGTAGTTACATGCAGAACGCTACATCTTATAATATTCTGTGTAATGATGTTATGCTTTACTGTTACAGCCACATTGATAATACCAACCATATGCATAGTGGTATCTACCATTTACCATATTATCTCTATGTTAGAGCTGTAGATTATTCTAAGCAACTAATTACACCAACGATTTATAATAATACACATGTATAATTCAGCAAATGTACAAATGTTGATTTACTCAACAAATTAAAATGACCCCAGTCACCCCAACCTACTCAATAAAGTATGTTGACATTGGTCATCATTGCTGGCCCCATTCAGCAACTACAACAGACACTATCATAAAGTGTACCTCCTATAATGTAAGTTCCACTAACTCTAACAAATTTATGTAAAGTTTTTGTTTCGAGCTACATACAACCTTTCACATGCCGTAAAGTAACAATCCGGCACAAACTATCAAACACGGTATGAATTGTAATAATGCTGTTGCAATTATAGCGTCACAATTGAATGTGTAATTGTGATGCTATAACTAAAGTTAGCCTAAAAGTAGAGAGAAGACAGTGCATGTCGTTATTTCTATGGCTATATACAATAATTAATTTACTGTGTGAGATAGTGTGTCTAAAAAGTTCAGGGAATAGGTTCAATTTTTCAGAATAACTTAAAAATGATTCATCAGGGCAGGCGTCAGAGTATCGGTATACGATAGCGAATGTCACAGACATGAGTTTAAGTCTCATGAAAAACTATATTTCAACCTAACCTTAGATGGAAAGTTAGACAGACATTATAATTTTAGGTATATTAAGGACACCGTTTTTACTTCAATTTATATTAGACAGAACAAAATGTTTTTATTATTTTCATAATGTGGCGGATGGTGTCCCTTTACGTTTAGCCAAGCCAAGCCAGAGCCGTGCCAAGGCAAGACCAAGCCGAGCCGTGCCCGGTCCAGCCAAGTAGAACGGAGGTGGAGCTTGCTAGCTATATAAGCTTGAACATTTGTGTAGAAGAGCAGAGCTGTTCTGGGCCTGTTCATTGTCGGTTACTTGATCATTATTGTACAACTTATGAACTAAGCAGAAATATACAGTGAAACATGGATAACTCGAACTTCACGGGACCGAGCAAAGGTGTTCGAATTATCAGAGCGTTCAAGTTATTAGAGCACTGTCAAAAGTCCATGTATTTACTTATTTATTAGTAGATACATGTACATATACAAACTATAATATAAATCAAAAACACAAATGGCTTGTTTCGAATTAAATGCTTCTAATGTAAAGTTTAAAACGTTTTTATCAAAAAGTATAGAGATTTTTCTATCACTTGAGATTGGTTCATTGTTTGAGGTGATGTTATTGCCAGGACGTTTTTTGGAATGACATTGGCAAAACTTGATCGTTGTTGAAATGCTCAAAGAAAAGACATTTTTTTTCTTTTGGGGGTTTACCCACGATCATTTTTGCAGTTCAATTAGAAGTTTTACGAGGTTTTACGTACATTCTATATCACTCACGCTTTTTTAATAGATACTTATTGAATGTACACACGTATTCTGTGTTTAGGTCAAACGATGAATAGTGTTTTGTAGCTAAGACAACGTATACGTTTAATTACAACAATTTTTAAGACGTTTTAAACATTCAATATTCCAACGTTGATTCAACATGGAATAAACGTCGCAAAACTATTCATCACGGGCTAGCTGGGTTACGCCACGCACTCAAGGTTTTTTGCCACGCACATACAAAACAAAAACAACATGCGATTTTTGATTTGTATGTGCGTGGCGAAAATCCTTGCACGCGTGACCCGGCTAGCCCGTGCTATTCATCGAATAGCAGTATAAATCAAATTTCACCAAACCTTTAGAAAAGTCGTTGACAAAAATATTTTGCCGATGGTGGTAATAACGACGATTATGAATTACGAAAAGATGAGGTTTAGCTCTATGGCTTTGAATAAAGTGATTTTCTAAAGCAATAACAACCGTTTCGGTAGCCGTTGGGCAAAAAAACAGTTTGAATTAACAGTGTTGAATTCGAGTTATATATAGCAATTTATCATTACGTGGGAACGGAACAAAGAAACCGTTCAAATTAACCATGTGTTCGAGCTATCCGTGGGCGAGTTATCCATGTTTGACTGTATGTATAAACTCATGCACCGAGTCTTGTACTAGTGGAGGAAAAATTAAGGTCGCACAAAACTTTTACAATATTGCATTATAGACCATGCTTTCTAGAAAAACAAAAAAAAACCTTCGAGATGCCATTGAAAGTATGTGTTCCCTATATCATTGTAGAATTACCATAGCCATCAACCATAAGAGAAGTAAAACCGAAATGAAAATGAGAAAATTTGTCGATACCAACCAGTACTGCTACAGTTATTGTATGGTCATTTGCTGAAAAGGTTAAGTCTAGGTTTTTCCATTTGAAAGCAGCAAAGATGTGAGTTAAGGGGGATTCTTCAAATTTTTCAATCTTTAGTTTGAGTGCAAATCTACCAACATAAATTTCAAGGTCAGCATACGCCATGAAAGGAAATCTTTTAGATATTTGATGTGAGTCAACTTTACTTCAGCTAGCTGTTGCTCTCTGAAATAGAGAATATGTCATATTGAGAGTTCTTAATTGAACCAGATTTTAATTACAAATAATTCTATATCGCTCCCTATTCTATTATTGATGTATAAAATAGGAAACAATAAGTTGAAAATGCAAATTAAAAGGTGCAGAAAATAATTAAACACAAACATAGACTGAACTAGTTCACCAACCTGCTCATCTCTCTTCTTATTAATCATATTTAGCATATCTTCAGTCTGACTGTCAAAATCAGAGACCATCTTAGATATTCGTTTGAACAGTACTTCAAACTGATCATCTCTATCTGAACTCTCAGCAGATATTGTGCCTGCAAGAAGGGCTGAAGCCAGGTCCTCTAATGGAAGCAGAGAATGTGTAGAATCTAAATAGAGAAGATAACTTCACATATACCAATCATACATAACAAATAACAACTTTGATAAATAGTAAAAACATTATTATGTTTGTTTATGCATTGTTTACATTATTTGCAAACAAAGAGAGAATACACTTGCTACTGTTGTATATGCAGGCGTCTCTTGTTCGCCTGGCTATGTTACATGAACTTGGGCTAAGGGAGCCAGACAGGCTTTTGGAGGCAAAGCCTCTCACACAGGCTTGCAGGATTATGTTGCTTTCTCAGCTTATTGATAAAGCTAAGGAATAACTAAATTAATATGGAGAAGGGTGTATAAGAGAGCATTCTTCTTTCTGCTAGAGGGGAGTGAAGTGGTGGTGAATGAATACACAACAGCTACAACCAAATACAATCATTTTGTGTTCTGAGCAAATAGATATCTTACTAGATCTCATATATTGTGTCTAACAAATCTAATAACATTTAGAGACCTACATACACCCACAATAAATCAACATACCAGTGTCGCAGGTTGGCAAGTCAGGAACACACTTCAGGCAGCTGAGAACATAGCAGACTCCACATCCAAGAATATATTGTTGGTCTTTATGCTTTGGGCAGCTGCTGACTTTAGCTTTTTGCTGTTGACCCAGGTACTCAGGTATTGTTATCTTGTGATGTTCATCCATTGTGTCATCATGAGACTGAAGTATAAAAGTCAAATCAATACTGTGACTTTTGGCTACTATCTCATATTTTCTATTTCAAAATGTAGAGGAACAATTGTCATCAGTAAAATATTCATGTGACAATTATAAAGCTAGTTTAGAACAGATTTGTTTCAGGTTGGTTTTACCAGAGTTTATAGATTATGAGGCTTAGATAGTTGTTAAATTACCAACACTCAATGAGTAGTTATTTAGACACAGACTAAAGAATGTTCTCTGGCTGTACATCATATTGACTCTGTAAGTTATTATTTCACAACAATATAGCAATTATGGCTTTAAAACATAAGTTATCATTGTTTAAAAAATCGAAAATATTAAATGGCTATAAGATGCACAATAGACCGTATTCACCACAGTTGAAGTGACTTGTACAATGAAGTTGAAGTACAACTTTTAAATTTTCTAACAAACAACATTTGTTTGTAAAAATAAAAAGTCCTGTCTATAAATTAAACATGAGTAAATTCTTTGATGATGAGCAAACAACTTTTTATTGCAATTCATAGTACCTTCACATTGTACCTTTGTGTATTTGCATAGTAGGATACTAAAAGCAATTGGTTATTAAAATCAGCTTGATGCAAAGTAATAATATATACTAACAACTTTACATAAAACTACTGCTCATACCCTGTTTTAACTATCATGTATGAGTCTGAAAAGGAAACACTAGTACCTCCAAATGGGCAGGGCAGAACTTCTTACAACAGTAAGTACAATAGCTGATAGCTTTCTGTCTTGGTGAGCTCTTCTTTAGACAAACATCACAGAGTGTCTTGTCTGTACCCAAGTCATAGGATGGGAGACTGTCTGGTGGCATCTCAAACACTTGGCTGCAAATAATTAGTGATAAGTGATAAACTATTTGCTACATGGGTCATACAGTGATAGGTAATGCATTATATGAGTCATTCTATGATGGGCGGGTCTTTTTCTAAGCTTGTATGTTGGTAGTAGATCAATCTATGGATTTGCACATGTAAAGGGCAGAGTGGGGAGGTTTTATTATCAAAATTAAAGCTGGAATAGCTAAAATATAGACATGAATACATCATTGGATTAAAAGTCTGGTCTCTGTTTTTCTTAAATGCCATTTGAGACAAACATACAGATAATAACATACATGAATATTAAGGTTGTCTTTAAACTGAACAATATATTTCATCTTAAAGATAAACTTGCATGAAATTTTGATACATAGTTTTTGTCCCTCTGAAATGTTATTAACTATTCAGATTCTGCTATAACATGATATGCCTGCTTGCACAGACCAAACATACTGCATGAAAAAACATGAAATGGTATGGGAGTTATAGAGCAATTTCTTTAATTTACTGAACCCAACATAGGACAATTTTGTACAATGCAGTATAAACACTTAGAAAGTCAGCAGTGTAAGCTGATCCATAGTATCAAACCCATACTAAAGCACAGCTGCAGTACATGTGCAGGTTCATATTTTGAAGAGTGTGCATGTGCACTGCACATGAATTGCTAGGTTCACTTTCATGAGCGTCATGGGAATAAATCTCCAGTGGATCTCAGGAAGAAATTGCAGTAAGAATGCAGTTCCAGTAGCAATAAGTTTCAGCTGCACATTAGAACGTTGTAACTGATTGCAAAGTTACTGTATACTGCCCTGCAATGCAGTTTTAATGCATCACAACCCTGGCTATGTGCACTATTATATAATCTAAGTTTAACTAATAAATAGTAAAACTCACCCGCATCCAGTGTTTCCACATAGCAGCAGGTGTTTGCTCTCATAGTAGGTGGTCAAACAGGTAATACAGTGAACATGACTGCATGGTAGTACTTTGGGGTTGATAATCGTGTCACTTTTGCGACAGCAAAATTCACACTCAACATCCGCTACAACCTCAGCCATTATAATCTAGAAATAAAATGTACATCTGAGATTCATTGTACTGCATATAGAAGTATATAGAAGTACAGAATCATGGCTGAAACTTTCAGGTGCAATCTATAACGACATTTGTGAAAGCATTTGGTTTGAACCAATTACAGAGTTAGATACACTTTCAAACTTTGAGTGGCATTCTATAGCCTAGCAAGCAGCATTAGGAAACAACTAAAAAATTACATTATTTATTACACAAACGTATTACATTGTCTGGCTGCAAATACCCTGCCAGTGTAGCGGGAACTCCATTCTGTAACATGGAAGTTATCAGGTGATTATAAATCATAACATCATAATCTGGAAAGGCAGGTATCTCTTTCACAGCTATGAGTTATTTAAATTATTTGTAAATTTGGTAAAACCACCAGTCGAGAGACACGTATCCCTAAAGTATTGTCCACATGTTTGTCCACTTTTATCAATCACGAGCAACGTAAACTTCCCACCACATCAGTAGGCCTATTATGAAGTAATTGTTATCATGTTATGTAATTGACACTGTGACACTCATGTCAGGCATGCCCTGTCATTATCTCATCAATATAAGCATATTCAATTGCAACCTCTATCGGAGGCATAGATTGTTTTTGTTCATTTTAAACTCGGTTAAAATGAAACATAAATAGTTGTTGCATAGATTTGACTAGCGGTGATAAGTTCTGATAAAATAATAAAGGTGATATTAATAGTGTGTGTATCATAATACATGATTAGCACACTGTTGTTAGGACTCTCTACTTACTGGATTAATAGTCTGTGTAAGATCGGAGATTCAACTGTTATGGATTAATAACTTTCAGCTTTCGTGAGCAACAAGGAAGTTAGCCCAAGCGTAATGTGGAATAGATCGTTGTCTTTATGCAGTTAGCGCTGTCAGTCACTTAGCTAGCTGCAGAGTGCACGGGTGATCAAGCGTAAAACTAGTAAATTAGAACGGGATAGGCATATTTTCCAGACGCTCTAAGTAAAATGTAAAGTACAAGGAAGGGTAACTTCTAAAGGAATCGCTATGCTATTGCATTATGTGGGTCTCCCTATCAGTCGCTTAGCTAATGGTTGAACTCACAATGGATCAGATGTGAAAAAAGTCAAATAGAAAATAATTGGTACTGAATGGTGGGATATGTGATGCTCAGACTACATTGGTGTCTAAGCTCACAACTGTTACAGTTTGTCAATGCAGTTATGATAAGTAGAGTAAAGCAAAGGATTACATGGTAGGCTACTACACAGTACATAAGTAAATGTTAGTGCAAAGGAAGGTCGAGTCCTTCTTTGCTACAACACATTTGTGTATATATCTTCATGCATTATTAGTCATAGGTTAAAACTACTTTATAGAGCAAATAAAAGCATAACTTTAAAAATAATTGCTATGGTATAATATTATGATTATACCCAAATAGAAAATTAATACATGAGCCAAACAACAGTTCAGTCGTATTCTGTTGTACTATTGGACAAAATATATTTGAGAAAATAAAAGCAACAGATAAGAATATCTTTCTTATCCGAATGCATAACTTGTTTCTTGCTTGTCACATTTAACAATAACAAACACTGACATAATTATGTTTGTCAGTACTACTTGCTCATCATCCCAACTTATCATATAACTACTAAATGAATAACCAATAGGATAAGATGCTGTTAATAATATGAGTTTACTGACCTGTCATAGTTGTATTTATTATTACTGGACACGTAATGTATGTTTAACATGGTTATCCACTTATCTTTAACTACTCTTTGTTTTGGTGTTTTGTGATGAAAGATATTTATAGTTTGAGGGGTTCTGACTTTTATTATGACAGTAAAAAAAGTTTTTTATATTATTTCTGTGGGTTGATAAAGTACAAGGTCAGCTTTGTTTAAAAATTAATTTTTTAATAAAACTTTTGTAAAAGTTTAACTTCTTTTAGATTTTTACAAACGTTCAAACAAAGTCACACTTTTAACAAAAGTTTTGTAATATTGCATAATATTTTATTAACGATGTGTGTTAATCATAAAAATATATATCAGCATTATTTAATTTGGTCTCAACTTTATTTGAATTCTAATAAAACAAATCAGGCGGCATGGACAGAAAAAAACTGTGATACTAACAGTGCTAGTCTGTAATTTTATGAATAAATTTTCGTGATGTGAGGATGTTAAAGATATAAGACAGACATGATGTTTGGTTTGGAGTGTTCATTTGTTATCTGGTGAAAACTTTGTGCTTTTTGTTGCTGCCATTTTTGCTGACTATCATATAAATTTCAAGCAACATTAAAATAAGTTATCAAAAGATAACAGAAGTTTAATGTTTCGTTACTATTAAAGTATCCAGATGTGGAAAAACTCAAACTATCTGAAAAGCAGCAGAAACATGAGATGCACAACAAGGGATGTAAAGACAAAAGGAGTCAAGCATCTACAGATCAATTGTGTGTTGGATATACTCAGATGGACTTACAATAGTAGAGTGATGGCCACTACTAACCTGTGTACACAACATAGTGAGAGCTACTTATCCTAGCATTAAAAATTGGGAAAAATACCCAGATACGATACATACTGAATTTGAGTTTACTGCACTAGAGTTATTGTTTCTATTATATGAGCTGAAACTATGTGAGTATCTGTGACGGATGTTTTTAATTAAAACCTTATCAGAACATATTGAATATATCTTAGCCTCGTTGCTACCTGTATCAAAGTCTTTCTGATAGATTGGGTTATGAAACGCATAATTAGCTCTATTGACAGGTGACTTTGCATAGCTTGACTCAATACCAACGAACCAAATATTGAGAGCTACTCAAAAAATTTTATGCTCTTCACAAGTAAAGGAAAATAGGTTAGTCTACACTACAAACTGCCAACCAGGTGTAGAAGTGACTCCATTAACTCCTTTCCCAGAATCAGTGGGTTAATTGATTGAAAAGAAATTAACTTTCGTCTGCATACATAATGTTTGCCAATTAAAACAATCCATTTGTTTTGTACTTAAATCAACTAATCAAATGTAGCTAATAAAATTATTTTTGCAAACTGATACCAATAATGACTAGATAATGCTGAATATGCATGTATTTTTAGGACCGCAGATGGTTTAAGCTATATTCAAATATAATATTTTCGAAAATGTGACTTGCTGTGACTTGTATCTCCTAATCAATTTTCATTTTGAGCGGAAACTGAGAACTTTGCTGATACAAAGGCTTTTATGAACTAAGTCAACGCGATGACCTAATTACCGTAGACTGGCAGAATCATAGTGGTTGCTCAAATGTTTACACAACATTTAAACGAAAGCAATATGACAAACTTTTAAGTAGGAATACCTTTTTTGGAAACATTCATAACAATGTATCTGTAGCTAGATTTGAAAATTTATTCTATTAATCATGAGAAAATACCAAATAAAATGTATGCCGATACAGTCACGTAGGACTTGACTTTTACATTAGCCAATGTGAATAAGAGAGAAAGAGACAGGTTGCATTCCTACATACATCATTTTGGTCTAAGCACATATTTTGCTCTGAACATTTTAGCGGAGATAAAGTTTAGTCAATTTTGAAACAATCTTTTAACTCATCAGTGCAGTTTATTGTCTGTAATCTCCGGTTGTATAATTATTAATAACTTTTAATATCACATTCTTTTTATGTGTCAAAATAATGCTAACTCAATTTATATAGTGCATTCACCAGCACAAATTATCACCGTCTGTTATCTCAAGTTGCATGAAGAATGCTTAGAAGACTAAATTAGCACCATAAAATATTTTATTAAATGCTACTAAATTAATAACTAAATAAATGCCGTACTTTAAGATTCCTTGTTTATTAACTAAATAAAAGCAAGCATTTACATGTAAATAAAAACACATTCATTAAAGCATGTATGCCATTTTATGAAACTTTTTTCGTGCTAATTCTTTTGTAAAATGTAATGTTGCTTCTTCTAAAACTTTTCAAGTGCTAGTTTTAATTATTATATGTTCAAACACACATGTTTGTAACACACAATAGTTAACACAGTAATGATTTTCGTTGCAGTTGAATGGGAACAAAATATTAATTGTGATCCAACCAGTTGACACATTGTTAGCGATATAAACACTTCATTACGGTATATATTGCTCAAGTAATGAGTAACTATTATTTTAAGTAATACATAATAAACAGCCTTTTGAATTGCGACTTTCATTCGTGTAGAGAAACTGCATACATATCTTAAAGTTGACGAAAGCGTCGTCTATTTTCCTCGCAGTAAATAAGCTAATTAATAGGCTTATTATTTGATAAGGTATCACGGTAAAAAGTATTGCTGTTAGGCATAAAATCATGCCAAAGTTGCGATGCAAACTGTATAATTTCTGTTAAATTCATCAAAATACAGTAAAGGCTTAAATATCTCCTTACCGAATGTGTAATAGCTTTAAGATATGGCGCCTTACAGTGCCTCGCGTTGCGCGTTCACAACTCGAGTTGTACAACTCGAGTTGCCGTGTTGTCCAACTCGAGTTGCCGAATTGTACAACTCGGCCTGGGTTTATGACCTCGAGTTGTGTTACCTATACGCAAAACTAACACAGGTTCGTAAAGAAAGCAAAGTGAGTAATTGGGGTGTCTCATTTACAGAAATTTAATAATAATTTAAATATGTATACATATTTAAATTATATATATTGGCGAGATTTGCGCATATTCATTTCTATAATTATAAAGAGACAAAAACAATTGCAGAATGTAAAAAGCAAACTAAGAACAATCTATATGAGAACCGAACAGCGAAATTTTTTTCCCAAACAGGTTTACAAACGGCAGTAAAATTTTGGCTCATGATTGGCTTTAGTAATTGAGTTTTAGTAATCAAAACTTACATCATTACATGGAAAGTCAATAGTTATAATTAGAGAAATACACAAAATTTCAAAATTTTATTCAAAATCGCTTAAATTAATGAGTTTTAAGTGAGCGCCTTTTACGTTTAAACAGCACTTTTTGAATGATAACATCAGTTTTGCTACGTTATTTAGAATTTTGTGTTTTTCCTAATTATAACTATTGATTTCTATTTTAATGATGTAAGTTTTGGTTACTAAAACTCAATTACTAAAGCCAATCATGAGCCAGAATTTTACTGCCGTATGTAAACCTGTTTGGGAAAAAGAAATTCGCAGCCAGCCGGGCAACTTCTTTTTCAAATGAAAAAAGAGTCATCTCTCTAGAATCTGACAAGAAACTGAATGAACACCGAAAATGAACATAGAAATTATTTCAACGGCGTTTAATGATGCACAAAAAAATTCCATATAGCTAGAGAAAATAAAATGATGAGATGTTCTCAAGCCGAGTTGTTGAACTCGAGTTGCTGTTGAAAGAACTCGGCTTGGGTTTTGATGAACTCGAGTTGTGCAACTCGAGTTGTACAACTCGAGTTATATTTACAAACTCGAGTTGTACAACTCGAGTTGTGCAACTCGAGTTGTACAACTCGAGTTGCAAACTCGGCACAGTATAATTCTAATAATTCGCTATTAGTTTTAGTTTTACAGTACATACATAGTTTAATTTCTATTAGCTAACGGGTGCCTATTGATATACCATTGTTAATATAACCAGATCTACGGTTATGCTACCGTAATACCAGTATATTGCACCTTACTTTTGAAAAGTCGCGTTGCGTGTTCACAACTCGAGTTGTGCAACTCGAGTTGTACAACTCGAGTTGCGAACACGCAACGCGAGGCACTGTAAGGCGCCATATTAAGACGCGACCAGCTTCGTTACGATCGGGATTGTTGTGTTGCCTGGCAATCAAGCGGAACTTTAGCCTCAGCGCATGGTTAAATAAATATTGGACTTACGTCTACGCTTCTGTACTTTGTCAAATACCAGTATATCCCTCACCTGTACGACTATATTAGTCGATAGAGTTGTGGGCGCGGGTCGGCGTATGTGGTCGTGGTGAAAGGCTACGCGTATACGACTGATATCGTCGACAATACAACCCGCTTATAATATTGCTGTACATTCTTCACCTGCACGACTATATTAGTCGATATAGTGGTGGGCGTGTCCATCCAATCTGACCCGTAGACTTTTTTGTTAGGTGCTCCGTTGTATTCGGACACCGCACGTTTTCCGGAGAAATAATTTATTATTCTTTCGTTGGACAATTCTTCAGCGCTAATAACTTGAACATAACGCTACGCTAGATAACTAGACTACTAAGCACCATAGATTTAGGCTTAATGATACGCTAAAAGAACTTGAGCAGTTTGGTCGTGTCATGAGAAAATGTCCGAACTGTGCTGTACCATTTGTTAATTTGTTACAGTTATAGTATTTTTATTGTGTTAACTTTTATAGTATTGACAGTGTTGTCCGAAGATTTCTCCATAAAGTGAGCCTCAAATCACGAAGTAGTTGTAATTTTTTGTTTGTGAATTTCCAACATAAAAACGAACATTTTTGTGTACGTTTTGTTAAGTACCGCGCGAGCCAGAAAACAGAAAATTATTTGTGTTGGTGCCATCATAGCCAATTAAGATTCAGCTTTTCGTGATGACACAGATAATTAAAATAGCATCCTTGACTCTGATGATGGTGAACGTAATAGTTTTGGGAGAGTAAGGAACATTTTAGAGGATCGTTTTAGCTTCGAAGCGATCGTGGCTTCACATAGCTTTAGCAATGCACAAAGCGTGGATACATTGAATTTTTTTGCATAGTACTATTGGTTAACATGTTAGCAAAATAAAATATATAACAAAGTGTTCTAGATAAGTTTGAAGTTGAAGAAAAAATTGTATACATATCATGAAGAAAAATCGGCAATTTTCGGTAAAAGGCTGGCAGTAGGCCGATAGCTAAATTTGTACATGAGCAGCAGTTAAAGGGTAGCTCACAGCAAACACAATTTGGAGAGTTCAAGGCCGTGAAAACTATCTAGCAACTTCATTAGTCTTACACACAGCCAAGTTTTCAAACCCTGTTGATTAAAAAAACATCCAAACACAATTCAGTTGTAATGCATTTCTGAAATTACACATCTTATAAAGACCCAGCATAGGTACCCATAAGTATAGCAAAATAAAGGGAATTGATTGGGTGCAGGCTTAATTAACCCTATCCATAAACTGATTTAGCGAGATGGCTGTACCATTGAATAACGATTCAGGACATATGTGTTTAATATCTTTGCTGAAGGTCATGTGTAGTTGAAAATTCATAATCACTACCTACTACGGCTGTGCTGGTAATCTAAAATTTTGAACTTAGCCATACCTTAACTTTACAACGAGAGTGATCCAGGTGACTCAAGTGTTGATTTCTTTGCTTAGACGGTACGTCAATTGGTACATATTTAACATTACAACTTTTCGACTTCATCTTGAGACTGGAGACCAGGCTCCTAGGCTGGGCATGTACCATATGAAGCGGCGCTCAGTTTATTAAAAAAAAAGTTATTATCATGAATCACCAGTGAACCACGCACAAAAATCTAATACAGTGAAACTCGGCTAACTCGACATTCACGGA
This sequence comes from Watersipora subatra, assembly GCF_963576615.1. NCBI lineage: Eukaryota > Metazoa > Bryozoa > Gymnolaemata > Cheilostomatida > Watersiporidae > Watersipora > Watersipora subatra. The sequence goes on along the minus strand of NC_088715.1, from coordinate 8,475,392 downwards.
ACCGAAAGAAAGTGTTAGAGTTATCAGAGCGTTCAAGTTATGAGAACACTCACAAGTGCATGTATTATTGTATTTATCAGTACATATACAAACTATATATAAATCAAAAGCATTTATTGCTTGTTTCAAGTTAAGGGACCTCTCATGTAATGTTTTAACAATTTTTATCAGAAAGTATAAATATTTTCCTCTTATTACTTGAGATTCGTTTGTTTGTTTTTGGTGATGTGACGCTTCTCCTTGCTTGCGGAGGGCTATCCCCAAGCGGATGTTTGGTAAAATTTAATTTTTTGCAAACCTTTAAAAAAGTCGTTAACGAAAATATTTTGCCGATAGTGGTAATAATGACGCCTAAGAACTACTAAAAGTTGTTGTTTATCTCTATGGCTTAGAATAAAGTGATATTCTAAAGCGATAACAATCGTCTCGGTAGCCGTTGGGCAAAAAAACTGTTCGAATTAACAAAGTTAAGGTCGAGTTATCTAAAGCATTTTATCATTGCGTTGGAACGGACCAAACAAATCCATTCGAGTTAACCATGTGTTCGAGCTATCCGAGGGCGAGTTATCCGAGTTTCACTGTATATGGCTTGAAGCAATAAAGTCTCTATAATATGTCTTTTCATTTTATTGTTTGTTTTATGAACATATCTAACAGCTCATTTTATATGCTGGAAGCGGTCAGACTGTTGGGGCGTCTCCTTGTTATTACTTATATTACTGGTATCACGCTACCACCACCTCATATTTTATTGTCTGATGTTCTTTTGTCTGTGTTTTAGCTTGCAGCATTATGGAAAGGAGTTGTAGCATTTGCGGTAGCACAGGAAATGTATCTAAAAATAAATGTAATGCATGTGGTAAGTTTGTCTATTTGTTGTAAAACAGTGAGCCCGCTGCCCTTTTAATTCTGCAATATTTATAATAATTTGTTATGATTCACAGGCAAAGCACCCAGTCACATCAAAATAAAAGTAAGCTGTCCTTAAATTTTCCGTTTTGCATTTATTTTTAGTTGTCAAGATGAAGTGCCAGTGTGGGGCCATTAATGCCATCAATGCCACAAAGTGTAGCGCATGTCGTAAGTCTAAAACAATCATCATTTAAAAGCTTCTGCGTTAATACTAATAGTCGTGATTGCTTTGCATGGTCTTTTAGCATTGAACTCTTTTCTTGTTTTGCCTAAATCTCACTGTTCTCCATAACAGCTTTAGATCATCAGAACTCCACCCCATGTGGAAATGCGATGTTGGTTTCGTATGCTTTGCAGTGCCAGATTATCCATCAATGTCAAAATGTCAAAGTTTTATTCTGTATGCGATAGTTTTATCTGTACCCATTTATTGTTTTCACAGCTATCATCTTCCGTGATTTGAAGGCACAGACAAGGATGTCTACACTTAAGAAAAGGCGGGCGGAGGGCTGGGCTGGGAAGAAGACCACAAAATACTATGTGGATGCACTGGAGCGTGCTGTGAGTGAAGTAAAATATATTTTGCTTTACGTCAAGTTATAAGACTGACATGCCAAATTGTGTAAATAGAAAGCTTTAAATACGCTCAGGCTCAACTTTAAAACAACTTACTTTTGCGGCTGCAATTCAAGTTTTGTTTACATTGAAAATGCCCGAAAGTATGCAGATATCGAAGTATAGTAGATTCAGATACAAACGTGGTTAATGTGAAAAATCACTTGTAATATTGGTTTTGAAGCCTTGTGATGGCGGTGACTACAACACTATTGATTGGTCCCCTGAAGCTTAACATGCCAGTAATAGTTGCACAAGCCCAACTGAGTATAGGACAGCTTTCCTTAGTAGATGAAATGAATAAGACAACAACCCATGCAAAAGAGTTATTTTAGGAATACCTAGCATCCAAATAACTGAGAAAATAGTGCAAATTCTCCAAGCTCAACAAATCTGAACCAGCTCACGTCTAGTGCAATGGTATATTATCAGCTAGCAGAAGATTTGCTTTTCATGTTGTTGTTGTAATTCATGGTATGAACGAATGTATCATACACTCTTATAATATTGTTTATGTTCATTTTTACAGGCTGCCCACGCCCACGGTGCAGGTTTATCTGTTTTATGCCTGGTATTCAAACCTTCAGGCAAAGGTACCTTGTCTACTATTATCGAGGAAGGATGCCACCAGACTGAAATTGTGTCAGTCATCAAAGAAGCGTTCAATGATATGACAAGATGTAGTAAGTTCCCTTGGTCTTTTCAATGTACAGCAGAACTTAATTGCCTGTTTTATATTACATCCTACTCCCCTATGTGATTGTTTTGTTGCAGAAGACTATGTGCAAAGGACCTATAAACCGTATAACCCCACATCTGCTTCCACATCAGCTACTACATCAGCTTCCACATTTGCTACTTCTAAATCTGCTCCCACATTACCTTCTACATCTGTTCCCACATTACCTTCTACATCTGTTCCCACATTACCTTCTACATCTGTTCCCACATTGCCTTCCACATCTGCTCCCACATTACCTTCCACATCTGCTCCCACATTACCTTCTACATCTGTTCCCACATTACCTTCTACATCTGTTCCCACATTACCTTCCACATCTACTCCCACATTATCTTCTACATCTGTTCCCACATTACCTTCTACATCTGTTCCCACATTACCTTCCACATCTGCTCCCACATTACCTTCCACATCTGCTCCCACATTACCTTCTACATCTGTTCCCACATTACCTTCCACATTTGCTCCCACATTATCTTCTACATCTGCTCACACATCATCTGCTCCTACATTACCTTTTACTTCTGCTCCCAGATCAGCTACTACTACTACTTCCTCAACCACACCAACACCTACAAAGGCTGTAAGTATAGTATTCCTAATATTTCGTCCCAAAAGAAACCAAAATTTTAAATAATACGAGATCTTTAGAGAAACAATGCATATGAATTGCTTCCCATTGTTTGGTCATCTTTTTTCATACAAATTATGACATATAAGATAGACAAACAGTTCAGAAAAACTAATACAGACCCAGCAATGAAATGTTCAATATCGTTTGTTGTAGAAAAGGTGTGCTAACAAAGCATGGCACACACAGACACACAAAGTAAGTAAAGCCATAGCTCATTTCTCACTGTCTAATTTTGTTGAACCTCAGTCAAGCAATTTCATTGCTGATATGTTTGTCTACGCCATGAGATATTTACTTTGCAATTGACCTTTACTCAAATTTAAAGTACCCATAATTTCTGAATGCCATTGACCTCAGTACTGTTATTTTCCAGTGTAAGCAGAGAAAAAGGCCGAATAAGCAGCGCTCTAGTAAGTAGAAAATGCTGTTTCATTTTTCATTGTCGTTGTGTTGAATCTCTTATCAATTGTACAGTAATGCGCTATGACCATGATGAAATTGACTATTTTGCTATTTTATTTTCTCTTAGAGAGGATGGCTGCTATGCAGGTAAAATTTTTCTTCTGTGTGGTGCATAGGCAGCAAAAACTCTTGTTATTCTCTTCTTTCCTTCCCTCACCACTCTTCATGCGAGGAGAGGTGGGAGGGGAAGAAAAGAAAAGAATAAAAAGAGTTTTTGCTGCCCATGGGTGGTGTCTTTTTTTGCCTATAGTGGAATTCACAGAACAACCCTGCAATACTATCAGTTATAACAACCTGGTGTCGTGATTTTGTTACCATTTTGTTTAACATGTCATAATTTGACATGTTTGTATGTTAATTGGCAGCCAAATAACCACAACACAGCTTGCGTTTGCCTCACTCACTAGCAGCTTTGTCATAATCACGACATGCCAACAGCCCACAGGGTGGCAGTACATGATCAAATAATTTGCTTTCTTCAGCTAACCATGGTTGATTTCAGGTCTGATTCGGGATGGGCTTTTCGCTTGTACAAATTACTTGTTGCGCTAACATGCTGTGATATGTACTGGTTGCTAGCAGCTCAATCATTGCGTCTTTTTTCACCAAAGATATGGTTTTTCTTTGTTGTATAGGAAATACTACTCCAGCAGAGTATATCAACCCAAACAATTCTGACTCAGATGCAGAAGAGATATTGAGTGAAAAGTTGGTAAGTTGATGAACAGTCAAAGGCACTTTTCCAGTGTTTTAGAGTACACATTGAAGTATACCAAGGTCCAAATCATGGTAATTTTTTGTCTTCTCATGCCAATAAACATCTATAATCCTGGGGATCTATCCTTTGGCAAAAAATTGCCTAAAAGGACTAAATTGGTTAATTAATTGGGTATGATCATTACAAATACCTGAAATGGTGTACTCGGTAATGTATGTGTATTATTTTTAAATGACGTTCAATATCTTATGGCACTGTTTTATTAGATAGGTGCAAATTTGATCAATTTTTTGTGTCAGCAATGGGTAATGTTACTGTCGAGAAAAGACAACTTGACACATATTTGGAATGCAAATTGATATTTTGTGTTCAAAAAGTTTCAACCTCTGGTCATGCGTGGACTACATTCACTACCACATGTTACAATATGTTTGACATAGATTTTCTGCCCCTCCCCTCTTCTCTCTTTCACTTTTCGATTCTCATAATTTGTTTCTGAATCTTTTTCAGGACAAGAATGGTAGAACACTGTACCTGGTCAAGTGGAAACATTATTCATCACAGTAAGTCGCGTCAGCCGAATGTCTATTAGGGGCGAATATTCATGGGCAGAGTCATGACTAAAATCCATGCTTTTAGTCATGACTCAGCTTCAGCCAGTCAATACGATGAAAATAACAATTTAGCAGAGTATACAAAAATCAGGATTATCAACAATAGAGCAATTGATGCTGTATTGAGTTGTCATTTATTTATTTAGTCATTGCTGCAACAAAGCACAATGACCTTATGTTAAGAGCGGAAACATGTAGCATCTTAAAACCCACCAGCTGATCAGACTAATAATCATCTCAATTTTATTTTGTTGCAGAAGTAATACCTGGGAGCCCTCTAGAAATCTCAAACAAACTTTGGCACTGCTAAACTATAAGGTGAGTTTAGCCAGTTACACAAGCAAAAAGTGCTTTGCTGAAAGTCTTATTGTTTACCTAATCATTGATAAAGATCGCCACAATCATGGAGTCAAATCTGCACCCCATTCATGGCTATAGGTCGCCCGATTTTTGTCACGCAATGCATTCATATCATACAAGTTAGTTGCAAGGACATCAGCCGAAAAGAGTATCGCCTCTCCAGCTGAATCATCATATAGCCATGTGTTTTTACTGGGTAACTAATGCACATCTTGTTTTGTCACTTCAGACAGCATTTCTTTACCGTTTTTCCTTCTTTTGCAGGAACATGTCCAGTCAACATAACCAGCAACTCCTATCTGCCACCAGCAAGCATCCACATACACAGACATTCTTTACTTTTTACCACAAAGTTGTATAATATAAAAATATGTAATGTAATAGTAATATAATATATCAATTAATAATCAACAGAAAATAACACTTTGTTGCAATAATCAATTCATCAGATCAAACTACCCGGCTTGCATTATTCTATTTGAGGATTGGTAACAATAGGAAGAAGAAATAGAATAGAACGGAATCTTGCTTACTCTTGAGTGGAGTTCCCTACACAGCTTTGTTGTGATCCTTTGTGTAATCTTATAATTATGTTCAATAAAAGTGATCACAGAGACCCCCTACACATAACCACAACATTCTAACACAATTCTAACCTGTTGTCCAATCAGGTTGATTTATGCAACTTGCTCACCTGCTTAGTCCATACAAACCATCATAAAGTTTTCGAAGCCTTAGGATGTGCACTGATGTGGTCCAGAACAGTTTTGTAAATCACTGCTTTTTTGGTAAGGCAGTGATGGCTGAAAGTGTCATGGCTGTCTCACTGGTGCGAACACCTGCAGGTATGAATAGACAACTCCAGAGTAGATAGATAATATTTATCTATTAATAACGAATTTCTACAATTCTTGTCCCACATGTCTAAAAACTTGGTATTTATACCGGTGAGCCTTGTTAATACTGAATATTACTTCAATATTGCTACATTTGCGTTAGTTCCCATGTAAACAGTGAAAGATATTCAGGATTTATCTCCCCCTTGTGTTGCCTGTCATAGTTGATTATTTTAATAATTCAACTCAATAGATACAGTAGGCTTATGGAAATGCATTTTAGTCATTTTGACTTGTATTCTGAAAAAATTGAAATGGTTAAAATTAGGTGCCCGACTTGCTTCTCCATGCAAATCACAATACTTGTGGAAACCTATTACTTTATTTACTCATGTCGCCCTGAATAGTTTTGTGAAAATGAACTTTTACAATTTTTAGGCCACGTGTATAAAAACTTGGTATTTATACCGGTGAGCCTTGTTAATACTGAATATTACTTCAATATTGCTACATGTGCGTTAGTTCCCATGTAAACAGTGAAAGATATTCAGGATTTATCTCCCCCTTGTGTTGCCTGTCATAGTTGAATATTTTAATAATTCAACTCAATAGATACAGTAGGCTTATGGAAATGCATTTTAGTCATTTTGACTTGTATCCTGAAAAAATTGTAATGGTTAAAATTAGGTGCCCGACTTGCTTCTCCATGCAAATCACAATACTTGTGGAAACCTATTACTTTATTTACTCATGTCGCCCTGAATAGTTTTGTGAAAATGAACTTTTACAATTTTTAGGCCACATGTATAAAAACTTGGCATTTATACCGGTGAGTCATGTTAATACTGAATATTACTTCAATATTGCTACATTTGCGTTAGTTCCCATGTAAACAGTGAAAGACATTCAGGATTTATCTCCCCCTTGTGTTGCCTGTCATAGTTGAATATTTTAATAATTCAACTCAGTAGATACAGTAGGCTTATTGAAATGCATTTTAGTCATTTTTACTTGTATCCTGAGAAATTGAAATGGTTAAAACTAGGTGCCCGACTTGCTTCTCCATACAAATCACAATACTTGTGGAAACCTATTACTTTATTTACTCATGTCGCCCTGAATAGTTTTGTGAAAATGAACTTTTACAATTTTTAGGCCACGTGTATAAAAACTTGGTATTTATACCGGTGAGCCTTGTTAATACTGAATATTACTTCAATATTGCTACATGTGCGTTAGTTCCCATGTAAACAGTGAAAGATATTCAGGATTTATCTCCCCCTTGTGTTGCCTGTCATAGTTGAATATTTTAATAATTCAACTCAATAGATACAGTAGGCTTATGGAAATGCATTTTAGTCATTTTGACTTGTATCCTGAAAAAATTGTAATGGTTAAAATTAGGTGCCCGACTTGCTTCTCCATGCAAATCACAATACTTGTGGAAACCTATTACTTTATTTACTCATGTCGCCCTGAATAGTTTTGTGAAAATGAACTTTTACAATTTTTAGGCCACATGTATAAAAACTTGGCATTTATACCGGTGAGTCATGTTAATACTGAATATTACTTCAATATTGCTACATTTGCGTTAGTTCCCATGTAAACAGTGAAAGACATTCAGGATTTATCTCCCCCTTGTGTTGCCTGTCATAGTTGAATATTTTAATAATTCAACTCAGTAGATACAGTAGGCTTATTGAAATGCATTTTAGTCATTTTTACTTGTATCCTGAGAAATTGAAATGGTTAAAACTAGGTGCCCGACTTGCTTCTCCATACAAATCACAATACTTGTGGAAACCTATTACTTTATTTACTCATGTCGCCCTGAATAGTTTTGTGAGAATGAACTTTTACAATTTTTAGGCCACGTGTATAAAAACTTGGTATTTATACCGGTGAGCCTTGTTAATACTGAATATTACTTCAATATTGCTACATTTGCGTTAGTTCCCATGTAAACAGTGAAAGACATTCAGGATTTATCTCCCCCTTGTGTTGCCTGTCATAATTGAATATTTTAATAATTCAACTCAATAGATACAGTAGGCTTATGGAAATGCATTTTAGTCATTTTGACTTGTATCCTGAAAAAATTGAAATGGTTAAAATTAGGTGCCCGACTTGCTTCTCCATGCAAATCACAATACTTGTGGAAACCTATTACTTTATTTACTCATGTCGCCCTGAATAGTTTTGTGAAAATGAACTTTTACAATTTTTAGGCCACGTGTATAAAAACTTGGTATTTATACCGGTGAGCCTTGTTAATACTGAATATTACTTCAATATTGCTACATGTGCGTTAGTTCCCATGTAAACAGTGAAAGATATTCAGGATTTATCTCCCCCTTGTGTTGCCTGTCATAGTTGAATATTTTAATAATTCAACTCAATAGATACAGTAGGCTTATGGAAATGCATTTTAGTCATTTTGACTTGTATCCTGAAAAAATTGTAATGGTTAAAATTAGGTGCCCGACTTGCTTCTCCATGCAAATCACAATACTTGTGGAAACCTATTACTTTATTTACTCATGTCGCCCTGAATAGTTTTGTGAAAATGAACTTTTACAATTTTTAGGCCACATGTATAAAAACTTGGCATTTATACCGGTGAGTCATGTTAATACTGAATATTACTTCAATATTGCTACATTTGCGTTAGTTCCCATGTAAACAGTGAAAGACATTCAGGATTTATCTCCCCCTTGTGTTGCCTGTCATAGTTGAATATTTTAATAATTCAACTCAGTAGATACAGTAGGCTTATTGAAATGCATTTTAGTCATTTTTACTTGTATCCTGAGAAATTGAAATGGTTAAAACTAGGTGCCCGACTTGCTTCTCCATACAAATCACAATACTTGTGGAAACCTATTACTTTATTTACTCATGTCGCCCTGAATAGTTTTGTGAAAATGAACTTTTACAATTTTTAGGCCACGTGTATAAAAACTTGGTATTTATACCGGTGAGCCTTGTTAATACTGAATATTACTTCAATATTGCTACATGTGCGTTAGTTCCCATGTAAACAGTGAAAGATATTCAGGATTTATCTCCCCCTTGTGTTGCCTGTCATAGTTGAATATTTTAATAATTCAACTCAATAGATACAGTAGGCTTATGGAAATGCATTTTAGTCATTTTGACTTGTATCCTGAAAAAATTGTAATGGTTAAAATTAGGTGCCCGACTTGCTTCTCCATGCAAATCACAATACTTGTGGAAACCTATTACTTTATTTACTCATGTCGCCCTGAATAGTTTTGTGAAAATGAACTTTTACAATTTTTAGGCCACATGTATAAAAACTTGGCATTTATACCGGTGAGTCATGTTAATACTGAATATTACTTCAATATTGCTACATGTGCGTTAGTTCCCATGTAAACAGTGAAAGACATTCAGGATTTATCTCCCCCTTGTGTTGCCTGTCATAGTTGAATATTTTAATAATTCAACTCAGTAGATACAGTAGGCTTATTGAAATGCATTTTAGTCATTTTTACTTGTATCCTGAGAAATTGAAATGGTTAAAACTAGGTGCCCGACTTGCTTCTCCATACAAATCACAATACTTGTGGAAACCTATTACTTTATTTACTCATGTCGCCCTGAATAGTTTTGTGAAAATGAACTTTTACAATTTTTAGGCCACGTGTATAAAAACTTGGTATTTATACCGGTGAGCCTTGTTAATACTGAATATTACTTCAATATTGCTACATGTGCGTTAGTTCCCATGTAAACAGTGAAAGATATTCAGGATTTATCTCCCCCTTGTGTTGCCTGTCATAGTTGAATATTTTAATAATTCAACTCAATAGATACAGTAGGCTTATGGAAATGCATTTTAGTCATTTTGACTTGTATCCTGAAAAAATTGTAATGGTTAAAATTAGGTGCCCGACTTGCTTCTCCATGCAAATCACAATACTTGTGGAAACCTATTACTTTATTTACTCATGTCGCCCTGAATAGTTTTGTGAAAATGAACTTTTACAATTTTTAGGCCACATGTATAAAAACTTGGCATTTATACCGGTGAGTCATGTTAATACTGAATATTACTTCAATATTGCTACATTTGCGTTAGTTCCCATGTAAACAGTGAAAGACATTCAGGATTTATCTCCCCCTTGTGTTGCCTGTCATAGTTGAATATTTTAATAATTCAACTCAGTAGATACAGTAGGCTTATTGAAATGCATTTTAGTCATTTTTACTTGTATCCTGAGAAATTGAAATGGTTAAAACTAGGTGCCCGACTTGCTTCTCCATACAAATCACAATACTTGTGGAAACCTATTACTTTATTTACTCATGTCGCCCTGAATAGTTTTGTGAGAATGAACTTTTACAATTTTTAGGCCACGTGTATAAAAACTTGGTATTTATACCGGTGAGCCTTGTTAATACTGAATATTACTTCAATATTGCTACATTTGCGTTAGTTCCCATGTAAACAGTGAAAGACATTCAGGATTTATCTCCCCCTTGTGTTGCCTGTCATAATTGAATATTTTAATAATTCAACTCAATAGATACAGTAGGCTTATGGAAATGCATTTTAGTCATTTTGACTTGTATCCTGAAAAAATTGAAATGGTTAAAATTAGGTGCCCGACTTGCTTCTCCATGCAAATCACAATACTTGTGGAAACCTATTACTTTATTTACTCATGTCGCCCTGAATAGTTTTGTGAAAATGAACTTTTACAATTTTTAGGCCACGTGTATAAAAACTTGGTATTTATACCGGTGAGCCTTGTTAATACTGAATATTACTTCAATATTGCTACATGTGCGTTAGTTCCCATGTAAACAGTGAAAGATATTCAGGATTTATCTCCCCCTTGTGTTGCCTGTCATAGTTGAATATTTTAATAATTCAACTCAATAGATACAGTAGGCTTATGGAAATGCATTTTAGTCATTTTGACTTGTATCCTGAAAAAATTGTAATGGTTAAAATTAGGTGCCCGACTTGCTTCTCCATGCAAATCACAATACTTGTGGAAACCTATTACTTTATTTACTCATGTCGCCCTGAATAGTTTTGTGAAAATGAACTTTTACAATTTTTAGGCCACATGTATAAAAACTTGGCATTTATACCGGTGAGTCATGTTAATACTGAATATTACTTCAATATTGCTACATTTGCGTTAGTTCCCATGTAAACAGTGAAAGACATTCAGGATTTATCTCCCCCTTGTGTTGCCTGTCATAGTTGAATATTTTAATAATTCAACTCAGTAGATACAGTAGGCTTATGGAAATGCATTTTAGTCATTTTGACTTGTATCCTGAAAAAATTGAAATGGTTAAAATTAGGTGCCCGACTTGCTTCTCCATGCAAATCACAATACTTGTGGAAACCTATTACTTTATTTACTCATGTCGCCCTGAATAGTTTTGTGAGAATGAATTTTTACTATTTTTAGGCCACATGTATAAAAACTTGGCATTTATACTGCTGAACTATGTTAATACTGAATATTACTTCAATATTGCTACATTTGCCTTAGTTCTTATGTAAACAGTAAAAGATATTCAGGATTTATCTCCACCTTGTGTTGCCTGTCATAATTGAATATTTTATATAATGGATACAGGAGGCTCATTGCAATGCATTTTTTGTCATTCTCACCTGTATCCAAAGGTATCAAAATAGTTAAAACTAGGTGCCCGACAGGCTTGTTATGACATTCTCACCTATTGTCGCATGGCCTAGACTCACCTGAGAGGGGTTGTCCATTTTATTCTGGCTGATAACATATGTGACCCAGGCAGTCAGAATGTACAATTGTACTAAAACCACATTTTTGAGTTATTTAAAGATTTAAAATCAGCAAATTCTGAGGATTTTAATGCATTTTAAATTTTTTCAAATTGGATTATTTATACCCAGGTTAGACAAGATTTAGTAGAGAAGGTCTCATGATAAACTAAAACTGTTGTTTTGAGTTTAATCAGAATAAAGTTGGTGATTCATGAACTGTAAATCATGGTATTTTCTTACAAATCAAAACGCCATAGCAACCAACCACTTAATCTCAACCTATATTGATGAAACCCGGCATTCTTCACAATAAAACCTTGAAACAGATGATCGTTGCATTTTTATTCCAATTCGATTGACGGTTGACATCCCAAAGGTCATGGTAAGGTTAACAATATATGTGGCTAAAAGCTCACCGTCCTGGATGTATTCATTAAAAGGGTATGCTTCAAACTGGACAATTCTCATCAAGCTATATTGCTATGACTGCATTTAATGACAGTCCAACAACTTAACAAAGAGCTGGATGTGTATTCAGAATTGTCCACCTATACAGAAGGTCGTGGTAAGGTCAACGATGCGGAAAATATGTGATGCGAAAATATCAACCCAACTCATCAAGTGACTATTCAATCTAGAGCTCTTTTTATGTAGTTTAACACTCACACAGTGTAGCACGAGTACGCTGCAAAGATTTATTGTAGCACATTGGAGAGGTTTGTTTGTTATGCTAGTGGCAATTTGTCCCAACGCAACCATATCCAATGTTTCCTTCGGCAATCCTTGATATACAGTTCTAATGAGGCTTAATTGTTCAGATGACATAAAACTAGCGCATAATTCCCTACATTTGCACCCACTTATTAGTTTGATGTCAACAGCTAGAATGGGAATGTTATCAGCAGTGATAGGCTGATCGTTATTCTCTGTAATTTGATTTAATTAATTCGCATTATCGTTAGCAGCCACATACTGCGTAAGCAGCTGTATTTCTAAGATTGCCCTATTATCACAATTCTCATCATCACTTTCACTATGATCTGAGGCAGCTGACTCAGATTCTAAGTAGAAATACTCATCTAGCATCAACAAGCCGTAATTTTGCGATTGTTTATTTTGTTCTAGCCTGAAGCATTAAAAGAGGAAATGGCCACATACATGCGCGCACCCGCAGTTAGAGCCTACAGTAATGATCTTGGGTTATGAAAAATTCCATAGCAACCACCAATATGGGTATAGTCAGAGCCGTATACATAGTTTCACAGAGTCCCGTAACCAAAAGCCGGAAACAAAAACGCTTGATTCCAAACAAACCCGATCGACATGCTGATCTCTAATGGAATATTCTTACCTTGCTCTCAACATCTCACTCTTTTGCATTTACTTTATTACAAAAAATAATTTGTAGTTTCTTGTAGGAAATTTTGTCCTTTTTCAAGTGGTGTATAATACAACTATCAATTTCAAAGTGACTGCTAATGGGAGTAGTTTTTGTTGATTAATGTTGCGGCTTCTACATTATAACTTATATTAAAATAGTAGGCGTGGCCTGTTTGTTTGGACTCGAGCTCCCTCCCGTATACTCTTCTGTTGGTCGCCGGACTCTGTGAAACCATACGACACTGGGTATAGCTAAATGGCAATTCTGGATTTATGATTGGTCAGACACAAAAATAAACAAGACCATGTGAAAGAGCAGGGTTGAATGCACTGTAAACCACTGTTTACTAAAATAGTGACGGTGAGTCATATAATAGCGTGAAGCACGCTTAGCGCGCTATTGTGAACAATGGAATTACTGCACGATTGTACATTCTGACGGCCGGGGTCACATATACTAAAGGTTATACAAAAGACATTTCGTTTATTATTGAGAAATAAATTAATATACTTTATTACAATATTGTTTTGTGAAGATCAGCATAAAAAGTAATACAGAAAGTAGATCAGCATACATGTAAATCATGGCATTTCAATCCCCATAAAAACTTCCATCAGAGTCATCGTCGTCCTCGTCATCATCAGATACATCTAAGTCCTGGCATAGTGATACGGCTAGCTGCATATCCTAACAATAGAATAATTCAATGAATGAAATCATAAGTAAATCATAGGTAAATCATCGGTCATGGCATCAAATAATACTGGATGTTTTTTAAATCTGTCATTTTCTGCTATATGAAATGTTGTTGCTGACTGGCAAACAGTGACTGGCAAAAGCTTGATCACTATTGCGATACTGTTCTTCCCCAATTTAATAGTACGTACCTCAACTTCCTCAGAGAAGAAAACAGAGGATTTTTCGACCATGTTTTGAAGAAATATGGCCTCTTCTCCATTGCATGTATCAAGTTGCTGGACTGAAAATGAAGAGGACCAAATTAGCCAGAAATCTGAACTCAGAATTCAACTAAATACTTAAAAAAGTATCTTATGTTTCAACGTGATGTTGTAGACAATTTGTTATAGAATGGACCTGCTAAAAACAACTGAGACATCACTATTGATACTATATCATGTATATTAAGCATTTACAAACACGGATAAGAAACTCACCTATTGTTCTTATCATTGTATGCCTTTCCTGTTCTAGAATAGGGATTTCTTCTACAGTTCTCTGCCACAATTGATAGCTCTCCACTGCCTTAAGAACATCCTGTGAGAAGGTTATATCTGAAACATCAAAAAGTGACATCAGCATGGCTTGCTAATATAGGGTTTTCATGTGTAAAAGTTGAACAAGGAATGTCTAGATTTGTTGCGGGGAATTGATATTTCATGAAAAAACTTACCTCCACGGACAACTGCCCATGGGAATAACCCTGACTTCAAACAGCTTTGCAGCTCTTCTGTTGTCGTTTCTGGATGGAGGTTGCTGTATTCTAAAGCCTTTTTCTTATAACTGCAATGGTTTGCACGCAGACGCGATCTCAACTTCTGTGCAATTTTTCCACTCTCTGTTAATATAAACAGCAATTACATTCTCGATAACTTAGCCATACATAGAAAAATTTTAACTTTGATTTTTTTTCAGAGAGATCACCTGACAAACCTACCTGATTTCTTAAGAACATCTTCTTGCCGCAGGATATTGACTCTGAGGTCTTCTAAGACAGCTTGTATGTTATCTGGTTCTGAAAGATAATACAATATATCAATCACAACATTCTAATCATACATCTATATGTATACTTCTCAAAGTATGTATGTGTGTATTCCGGCTATAGCTACTATTAAAATTGCTATTATTAAAATAGCTACAGCTGGACAATGCTGACGCAACATCATGGCGTATGTCATTAGAAGCCTAACGCTTATTAGCAAGCTTAATGGAATTTTCCAGTGGCAGTGTGCCAGGCTAATAGCAAAGTGGCAGGTAGCCTGTCTTGACAAAATGTTGTTTTTTGTAGGGTTGTCCCCCGTCGAGCGGGCGAGCAACAAAACAGCTTGTCAAAAGACGTACTGCACCTGATGCATCAGCTGCACTTATAGGGAGTTGTTCTCTTCCGTCTATGCGGCTTGGTGGCAATGCTATGTCGGTCGCTCCATTGGTAATCATAACCGATTTCGGGCAAAAAATTATGTAGAAAGAAATAAGATTACAACGTTTAACCAAAGACTGTTGGTTGTTTACAACTCTGTTGTAAACTTTAGTAGAATTTAAGAATAAAATAAATTGAAAATAAAATCCATAAGAACAAATAAAACTGACTGATACAAAAATAGAAATTAAACTGACTGAGCGCACAAATAATGACGTTTAGTCGCTGTTGTTGCCTAAGTTCTCAAGTTCTACTAAAGTTTATCGCAGAGACTGGTCGCTAGTTAAGCGTTATAATCTTATTTCTTTCTACATAAATTTTTGCGCGAAATCAGTTATGATTACCAATGGAGCGACCGACATAACATTGCCACCAAGCCGCATAGACGGAAGAGAACAACTCCCTATAAGTGCAGCTGATGCATCAGGTGCAGTACGTCTTGTGACAAGCTGTTGTGTTGCTCGCCCGCTCGACGGGGGACAACTACGCAAAAACTACAGTTTGTCAAGACAGGCTAAGTGGCAGGCAACTCTCATCACTCCTCATTGTTTATAAGCTGATTTTTAATACCCGGGCAACGCCGGAGGCACAGCTAGTTGTTACTATAAACTACAATGAGCATCTTTCACCATGAAACGTCATCTTTGCATCAGGGCCTCATATTATTCATACTCATATTATTATGAGCATTATCATGAAATACAAATCATCCACTGCTAATTGACACAGAAAAACAATCATTTATTCTCTAAGCATGCGGAAATAGTATAAGTAAAAAACTCACTTGGCGGCAGCTTGGCAACAAGGATTGCTCTGGCCTCAAGTTCAGCTAAAGTTAACCCAATTGAGTGGCAGTGTGCATCCACTTGTGCCTCTAGAATGGGTAGTTGTTTCTTGGCCTAAAACGAGACGTACTCGGCACTATAATTCTTCACTTGTTGTATAACTGCAATAAAGCCAATTATTTATTGAGAAAGCTTGGCTTTTTGTCAATAGTTAAAACAAATTGAACCTGGGTAACAGTACGATTTCATCCTATGATTGCTGTTTCTACATACTTTGGAAAGAGATGTAAATATCTGTTTGGGCAGATTGACAAACTTTCGGAGATTCCAAAAAGCTGCCCCTTGCTCCAAGCGTCTCCGTCTACCTTGAAACAAGAGAATAAATTGGGAAGTCATACCATTGACAAGTTGGCACTTAGGCACAATAGGCGCCAAAGTCACCAATGTGTATTGTCATTAACCAAGTTATAAAACATATCACAGTAGTACAATACATTGAACATTGTCAAATGCAAAGCTAATAACTTACCCGATAGGTTTTAACTATCGGGTAAGTTATTAGCTTACCTGACAGTTAAGGCCTAAAAAATACCTCCCTTGACAATATATAAAATAGTGCTCACTGAATAAACTCACCATCTGATGTCATGTGTCTTGTTACTTTTCCCAATCGGGACATGTAGCTATTAACAAGTTCTGTAGTCTCCCCAGTACTTAATCCTGTTCCTACAGTGACTCTTCCACTCCATTTCATCTGAAAAAAGCAAAAAAGAAAATTTTGGTAATACGAAACTTAAACTAAAGTAGATGAACGATTACTATATTCATTAGACAGATTACTGACAACTCCAACGGTGAGCTTTATTCATTAGACAGATTACTGACAACTCCAACGGTGAGCTTTATTCATTAGAGAGATACCTGACAACTCCAACGGTGAGCTTTATTGATTAGACAGATACCTGACAACTCCAACGGTGAGCTTTGGCGTGCATGATACTAAGGAACGGGCGTTGCTGCTGTGGTAGCCTCTCCAGCCGCTCTAGCCAAGGCCAGTATCTGCACATTGTATCAAGGGCAATGAATTTTGCACCTTGAAATTCTCTCTAAAAACATAATACATTAGCTTTATGGAGGGAGCATCGTAGCAAAAACTATTTAAGATTTCTGCAATAGAAAGACCATTGTAATAAGTAGACAGACATTCCTGTTGCCAGAAAAGAAGTTGTAGGTTTTAGGGAGGTTTGTGAATTTTTTCTGTGACAATAAAAAAGGTTGACTGGACCGATGATGAGGTATTATGGACAACCACCAATACCTGCATAGTGTATGGATACGCGTATATCTCCCCCCTAGTCATATCCAATCCCTTCAACAGGAAACAGTGGCGGCATGTGGCTAGCAAACAACCAGTCACATCCTTCTTGGAGAATGCTTTTCCTTTGGCAGACGCAGCCTTCCACACCGTATCACCACATCTATTGGAGACCTGTAATAACGATCTAGGTAATTGAGGTATATAAAGACAACCGCAATTGGCCAGGTTCATTGGCTATAGACCAGGACTTCCCAGCAGTTATCTTTTCAAGATATTCCATATAGTTTTTAAAATATTCTAAATTTGACCCATCAAACTTACTAAGATTTTTTTAACTTGGGTGGATGGCAGCACTATCAATTCAGTGCACTGATTGGTTATTCAATGGTACAGCCACCTTGCTGTATGGGGTTTATTAGGCCTGCAACCAAACAATTCACTTGATTCTGCTATACCTATGGGTACCTATTCTGGGTCTTCATAAGGTATGAGATTTCAGAAATGCATTACAACTGAATTGTGATTGGATGGTTTTTAATCAACAGGGTTTAAAAACTTGGCTGTGATTAAGACTAATGAGGTTGCTAGATAGTTTTGACGACCTTAAACTCACCGAATTGTGTTTGCTGTTCTTTATACGCGTGACCTGCTCTTCGACGTCACTAGTAGAAACAAAAAACTCACTTGGCTCCTCAATTCCTGATGAAACTCTAAGATCAATGACAAGAATCAAATTAAAAAATGAATAAACAAAGGCTTCCTCTTTGAATTACTACACAATAGCCCCACTTGAGAAATCTAGTAATAGAATGCGAATAATATAGTTGCACATCAAAACTTTAAACACGCAACATCATATTAAAAGCGTTGGGTGCGTCTAAACATTTTATATGCTGAATGGAGCTAGTGCTTAGTAATTTGAAGATTTGATGATAGGCAGAACCCACTGTCCCAAAATGAAATTAACCCATATTAAATTGTTATTATCTGTAAACACAGAGAATGCAAAAATCTGATATATGGTTTTTTCATTAGATATCATACCTGCCGGCAGCTCTATAGTGAAATAGTTTTGCATTCCCGTCAATGTGAATCGCATGGGGCTCGTCCAAACATGCAGGGCAACTGAACAAACTACCACCGGTAGCTTTAGATAAATAGTTTGTCTCTTGAATCCTCCATTCCGACATTGAATAGTTGAAGACATCTTGTTTGAGCATGAAACTCTAAATAACAACACAACACCTTTCAAATCTAATGGAAAAGTCAAAGAAATGTCACAAAAGACTCTGTGTCTAGTTTTTCTGCTAATTGGATCCTTGCTTGATGACAAATGCGGCATTGCGCAAGTTGGCTGACTATATAGCTCGACACTCTACACGTTATACAATGATGATATCACTAACATCCACTGTGAACATAACGATCAGATGTAATACCTCGCCATCCAAGGATGAGATAAAGCTGACGGAATCTAACAGACTTTTAAGGCTTAGAGATGGTGAGAAGTGCTGCAGGATTGAAGCACTCAGAAGAAAACTGAAGTTGAAGTAGGCTCTTCCCTCAACGTCAACAGGCCAAAGTCCATACTGGACCAGCTGTTGAGGCTCCCGCCAAGAAGACCACGAACATGCTTCACAGACCATAACGTCTATTTTTTGGCTGACCATCCCTGAAAGATTAGTTCAATTTTTACAAACACAAAACACATTAGCCTATTCTAGTACAGCTAACTAGGGTAGCCTATGTTAGTACAAGTAACCCAGGGTAGCCTATACTAGTACATCTAACCTAGAGTAGCCTATTCTAGTACAGGTAACCTAGGGTAGCCTATACTAATATAGGTGACCTAGTGTAGCCCATGTTAGTACAGGTAACCTAGAGTAGCCTATGTTAGTACAAGTAACACAGGATAGCCTATACTGGTACATCTAATCTAAAGTAGCCTATGTTAGTACAGGTAACCTAGGGTAGCCTATACTAATACAGCTAACCTAGTGCTCGTAAAGCTAACCTTGGCTAGTATAACTAATCAATTCAGTTGAAAACATACCTTCAAAAGAAATAATTCTAACCATATCATATCTACCAGGTGGACAGAACACGGTTCCATTGCAGTCTGGGCAAACCTGATGAATGGCAGACTGACGATCATCTGTAAAATTATATGAAAAATGAAAAACATAATCGCCTTTTATTATCTTCTGAATTTGTGATATATATATATTCGACATATTCTTGATCATCTCAGATAACGGAATAACACGGGGATGCTCACCAACTCTCATTTTTCGCACTCTCATTCCATCTGCAAACAATCTCCCAATCTCCTCTCGGTGAAGATCCCAATTCCCTTTCTGGGTCTGGATGTAAGTCTTCTTACGGTGTCTCAATGACTTTAGTCTGGTCAAAATAGTTTCATCTACAATAACACATTAGATAGTACAACCAGTGTGTTAGTTAAACATGAATATTAATAAATTATAAGATGTATGAGGAAACAAATATTCATTTTACAATCTCTCAGACATGTAAAAGGACCAATCAGATTGCAGCAGACTCATTATAGCGGTAGATTCAAGCTTGTTCAGTCAAATGACTTTAGGTCTAAGATTTTTGGCAATACAAACAGCCAACCATGCACAAATGCCACAAAACCTAGCCAGCTTCATTGGCTATAGACCAAAACTGTCCATACCAAGTCTTTTCTAGAGACCACATGTAGGTTTCAAGATATTCTATTTGAGCAGTAGGCAGCACTTGATTTGATTGACCTTGACCAGTCCTATCATCATGTGAGTGCAATGATTCATTGGTACAGCCACCTTGTATAAGTTTTGCTAAATGGGTATAAGGGTATGGTTAATTAAGCCTGCAACCAATCGATTCACTTGATTCTGATAATCCCCGTGGTAGGTGTGCTGGGTCTTTATTACCTATGCAGCCTGTGTTTGTTATGACATCACCTCCACTGCCATCACCAATTTCCATATCACAAGCTGACGTATCTATAACATGAAAATCAATATTGGTAATTAAAAAATACAAACAAGAATAGAAAGCACACAACAGCACATTGATTTAATAATAGTATTTCCTTTGCTCCGGCTCTCACCTGTAAAAGCGGTTGCTGCTATTCTACTGTTGTCAATTGCATTCCTCAATTTATGGAGACTCTCCTGGGCTTTTTTTTTGCTCTTACTCTGCCTCTTCTCTTGAAACATACAATGCATGTTAACAACTAGGCAAGAATCATGATACCCATAATTACGCTACACATGGCATATTAATAAAACTGCATCACTGTCAAACTTTTTGACAGTGTGGTAGTTCATGATAAATGCTCAAAAAATATAAAGCCAGCACTGGGCCTTGCTGAACCAACGTGTAGTGTCTCATTACTTACTTTCCAATTGATCCTAAACGCCAGTTCAAGGCATGTAGGGTATATTAACCTGTATCACCGAGTATTAACTGAGCTCTGAGTAAAGTGAATCAAAGTATAGTTGTTGGCATAAAATGAGGGTTATAAAGTGGTAAAAACTATATATACGAGTATTTATGTATCATCAGTCCGATTGTCTAAGGCCAAAGGTGATATGAATGATATGAGTATTTGTGCATATCAGTGAGTATTATTAGTCTGATTGTCTGTGGGCGGAAAATATATTTTAACTTGGTTTTTAATGCGATTGTAAAAGCTAAATCGCCACACATTTGTTCGGTGTTGGTGGCTTAATATCTTACTTCTAGTGTCATGTGTCACAAGTGCAAATTTAATGTATTCATTTAATTGTATGTTATAGAAACTCGCTTCAATTTTTCTCAGAAATAGGGTATCCAGACTGTCTCGCCTGTCACTCAGAAAAAGAATTTCATTTTCGTCGCGGCATTTTGTTATACTAGCTCTTTTACGGAGCCAGAAAATCATTCACCAAAGGCTACCAAATACAAGCCCATCCATTATCATAAGTCAAGATTGAATAAACCAACTTTAAATACATAAATAATTATATATGATATTGAATATATTAATTTTAGTAAATAATAACAAAAAAATAATGGTTTAGAGTCAAATATAACAAATGGTAAAGTACAGACCTTTTCTCATTCTGTTTCTCCTGACACGACCAGACTCCACAAGTTCTTTGAGCGTTTCCATGAGCCAAAATCTATGAGACTTAGTAGTTTAGTAGTCTTGCGAAGCGTTGTGTTCAAGTTATTAGTGCTGAAGAATTGTCAAACAAAATAATAAATATTTATCCCTTCGCAAGCGGTGCTGTCCGAATACAACAGCGCACCTAACAAAAAAATCTACGGCTCGGCATAGATATAGAGATTAAACGCAACTTTCCATTGGGTGCAGAATCGTTAGGGACAATTCGACCGTATGCGTCGTAGAACGCCCATCGACGAGATCAGGCGACCATGAAGCACGACCGATTTCGTGGATAAGCTACACGCGTCTATCGACCGTTTTGAGCGTATGAACTGCGGTATGGGCTGCAAATACGCTTGCGATCAAAGGTGTTGCTCAAGCGAAGCGCATTAGAAAACGTACAAGTAGGCGTGGCGCGCAATACGAATGTTATTTATCAGAATGAGGAGCTACGCTTGATTGAGCTAATCATTATGCTGGGCTATTTGTACCCGCTACAGACCAGACATAATAATAATGGCAGCTTCACTAAGTCGTAAATAAATTTATGTCTTTCATCCTTACATCCCACAAATAACTTACCAATTATGGCAATAAATGTTATAATTCCGTGCTAGTTATTAGCTGCCACGCTGCTTGTTAGCTGTAACATGATATTAACAGATATTAACACTGCAAAAACTATGTACAGGAGGACACATTTTGCCCAGAAAAATTCATACACTATTATGTTCTATGATAACAACAAGGACTGAAGATAGGAGATTTATTTACCTGTTTCATTTTAGACATCACACACTGGACTGCCCAAAGAATGTCAGCTGCAAACTGGACTCGAAAATCACAAACTCTTGTATCTCACCATAATCTATGCATTGATACCCTTTTATACCCATTTTATACCCTTTTTCAGACTCAACACATAATATTGCATACGCATTCGACAAAGAGACGTGGTAATAAAAATTCTATCCAATATTGCAAAGAGACCATACAGAGTAGATTAAAGTAATAGTTATGATATACATGTGAAACCAAAACAGAAATGTGGTTATGTCTTACAAGTTTTATTCTATTAACTTTACATTTAGCTTATACTTAAAATAGTTATTTCATACAATTACATGTTGTTTGTCTAGATTATAAACTAGTTAATTTTTTTCATGTGACAAAGCTTTAGCTTTGTAATATTTATTTCATATTTTATTTTGTCTCACATGACAATAGTGATAATAGTAACAAGAGTAATGAATGTAACATTAGGAACAATAAAAATAATAGTAATGAATGCAAATGTTCTTTCATCTTTATAGTACCTGTATGTGATCCATTCATTTTAGCCTGTGTTCCCTAAACTGTATTTTAGAGTATGATTAGAGAGACATGTGTTACTAACTCCTTTATGTTCTTCACTCTGAACATTACTCTCTACATTGTATGATCACATGACTTTTTACTTGCTAGTCACATTTGTGTCAGCGCTACTTGTTCATCATCCCAACTTATCATATAGCTTCTAAATGAAGAACCAATAGGATAAGATGCTATTAACCATAATAGTTTACGGGATTGTTATTGTTGCATTATATTTTTTATTAGACGCATGTATGTTTCAACACGATGCACAACTTATCTTTAACAGTTGTTGGTTGTTGTTGTTGTTGTTACACTCAACTAACTTGTGTTCCTAGGTTACTCCAATGATGCTATATTCAATAGGCTTTTTAATAGCCCATTACTGCATTGAATTGTTACTTTAGTAAATCAAGTTGAGGTTCAAATTTACAGTATATTTACGATGAGTCAAATGTAGATAAGCTAGTCAGCAAATGATCTTAAAGTTGATTATTTTACCAACGGTCACTTTAAAGATCATTGGAGTTTATGTCATCATATTGATTGATTACTGGTTTCTTTTATACTGTTTGTGACCGCCTTCAGCTTTCAATGTTTCCAACTTTAACAGAAGCTACTAAACACCCGTCTTATATTTCGTTTTTATGTGTTCAAACAGCGATGGTGCGTGGGGTTTGAGAGACACGATGTAAGGATCCCACAGACCATTTCCCACGGATCCGAATTCCCACGATCGAAACATTTCAACAGATTTCAACATGACATTCATCCTAACATCTATACAGCTTTACTCAACCAGAAGATACATCTTACACCCACAAACTGACATTTTAAAGACAATCTATTAACGCTCCAAATGAACATAGAAATACTCCGCCTAGGGTTGCATGACTATGTAAAATTTATCTAACCGAAGTTAATTAACTCTACCCATCTTGGCTCTCCGTTTTCCGAGTTTATGGTTTGAAGCCACCATAAAACTATTGCACATTGACCATTGAGATATATTTTTAGTACTACTTATTTCCCAAACATTTTAATCCTAACAAGCCGTGGCCTCATTCTTTATATATATATACGGCCCCTTCATTGTGATCCTTAGTTTCTTTTGTTGAATTAACCTCTGGATACACCTATACTATTATTTTATTCTACCTTTTTGACACTTCCACTACACACTCTCTCTCGAAGCCAGGTAGTTACCGACTGTGTTTCAGTTCCACATTTTATCTGCCATTGTTGAACCTTTTTTTATTAACTTTGCTAATTGTGCTTGTTTTATTGGGTAATTAATAAAGTATCCTTGTTTTGATTTCATTATAAAATAGCTTGCTGAATGATCCCGTTGCAAACTAATTATCAATAGTCTCAAGAGAAGACAACCACTAAGAACCAGGTCTTAAATTACAATACAAAGATTTGCCTCTATTTTTGGGCAAATCTTTACATTGGTGCCGAAACCCGGGACCTAATAAAAGTAAATAAAATAATAATATTCCTTTGAGTTAAATAGAATTTGGGTTAGTAGTGACATAAATTGTTTGGGTTAATAAGTTGAAGGAATAGATAATTAACTTGCTTAAAAAGTGATTCAGATACTTAACTGGACTATCTTAATAAATCAGTAACGGAAAATACACACAATGGCTGAGGAACAAGTGAAACAGGCAGTAGTGGAGAGCATCCAGGCTTTTCGAGAGGAGATGATGACAGCGCTTAGGGATGCGATGCAACAGGCCGCATCCCAACAGGAACAGCAGATGACAGAGCTGAGGGCCGACCTGCAGGCATCAGAGGAGAGGACCAGCCAGAGAGCAAAGGAGCTGGTGGACTCCTTGGCAGGGGTCGTGACCGAGACATCAAGGGATATCCGCGAGCGGGTAAGGCAGGTTCGCGACCTGCACCGCACCGATCAGGAGGAGTCACCGATGGGGAGGTCCCGCCGACGGGAGAACCTGACAAGCCTCGAAGGATCGGAGGATGAGGACGTGCAGCCAGGAGGGCCATCTGAAGTAGGTTCTAATTTGTCTAGTGGTGTTGGGCTAACTGGTGAAGGGGAATTGATGTATGTTGGTGGTGGTGATTTTGGTGTTGGGAACTCCCGGCAGATTACCCAGAGGTCTGACGACACAGGGGGCAATCCCAGAGATTGGTTGAAATTTGCGTTGAAGGGATTTGCGGGGGAGACGGGTGATCTGACTTGGCCCGAATTCCTGTCAAAATTTGAAACCTGCTGTATTTTCAATAGAGTACCAGACAAAAGCAAAACGGCAGTATTGGGTTTTTATCTATTGAGCATACCAAAAGGATACTACGACGAAATTATTCGGAAAGATAGAAATATTACTTACAAAGAGCTGTGCAATGAGATGAAGATAAAGCTGGGGGCGAGTAGAGGGTCAGATCAAGCGGCTCTTGAGATTTCCATGACCAAACAACTTCCCCGCGAGTCTGTAAAAGAGTATTACGAACGGTTTAGGAAAGTTGTTACTGCCAGTGGGACCCCGCTGTCAGACCCCTTTGTATCTTTGCATTTCAAGCTTAACCTGGTAGATAACATTCGCAAAAACCTATTAACGGTCTCTGACAAGGCTATCGATGAGATAGTCAAGATGGCTTGCAGTGTAGAGACTGGACAGAGGGCGATAGGCACTCTGCGCGGTCGGGGTGAAGGGTATGAATCGTCCGATAGCATGGGTATGGCTGATATACCCCAGAATCGGAGATTCACCCCTAAAAGAGCGGAGAGTCAAAATCTCCGTAGGGAGAAGGGTTGCTTTGAGTGTGGTAGCTTGCAACATTTCCGTAAGGCATGTCCTTCCCGAAAACCTAACCATGGTGAGAGACAACACCCTTCTAACAGTAGGCTAACTAATCACTCTCCTAGGGAGTGGGAGCCACCTCGCGGTTACCAACCTGATTGGGAGAATCCGCGCCAGGTACGGCCTCCGGACTCCTACTTTGAGGGGGCAGCGTATTATCCCCCTCGGGAGGCCATGGTGCCGGGGCCCCCACCTCCTTTTGGCAACCCGAACACGCCGGGCGCTCCTATGCGCGGGCCGGGGGCTAGACCCTCCCGACCTCCGCATGGGCAGCGTTCAGGGCGGGCTCGGACCGCTAACAACTGTGCTGTGTTTGATGTCAATTTTCTTGAGGTCGTGGACCTGCGGCCCGAGCCGAATAATGAGGGTGGCGTCGGTGGTGTAAAGGTTAGCACGGAAGCCTTGCTAGCAACGCAGGCACCCGGACACTCTCCTTCCGCACCTACAACAAGTAAGCATCAATATTCATTTATGCTGACTCTACTTATACTGATCATGACATGCCTGACAAATACATACATAAAACTTAAGAGGGGAAGCAACTCCCGTTCAGTGTTGATTACATTGACCAATGGATTGATAGGGATTATGTACAGACTAAATGTTAGACTCTTAGGGACTTATGCCATACTGATACTCCTTTGCCTACCGACTTGTGCGGCCACTACCCCTATGATTTGTCGTACGTCGAACCCAATTGCTCGGTTTAGACTACCTGAGACCCCAACTTGTGTTCTACCTCCTACTGACCAGATACCTGAACCAACCCCCATGACTATTGAGTTATATAGACAGAACCATGCCCAATACCGGACCACCGCAATAGTGTGCAAAGTAGTACAGACCTTAGTGACTTCCTCCGCAAATTTTGTAGGCGGTAATAGGAAAAAGACCATTGACTACAAAACACAGACTGTGACCTTTGACGCGTGTGTAAGAATGAAAGACCAAAAAACGAGCGACTTTGGAACAATGACTGAAACAAATGGAGTCTACAAGACTGACAATAAGGTTGACGTCAGGTACATGTCCGGCTTTAAATGCTGTCAGACCTACTCCTTCACGGCCTCGAACGCCTACCTCTACGAGACCCTAGTCTTAAAGAGACATGGGGAGGGCGAGGTTATGGAGAGCGTGGTTGGAGTCGTGTCACACTGTATTTACGAGCAAGGTACATGTAACCTTAGGGACGGGTCTTTCCTAATGTGGACCCCGGACAAAAATGAAACCTGTGACTTTCTGTTTCAGAGGAAATACGACGGACAAGCGCAGGCTAATACGTGGCTCTCGGAAGATGGTGAATTAGCACTGACCTTCACCCGAAACACCACCTTCTCCATGAGTGCGCAGTGTGGCGGACAGCTCGAAATATCTGACCAGCAGATCGCCGTGAGGAGACCCCAGTCCAGAGGACGAAGGGAGGCGGAGCCGAATAAAGGGGGTCTGGTGGTCAGTTCGGAGCTGAATGCCCGCCTGCAAGCGGTGGAGTGGAGGATGAGGGATAACCTAGTTACCATGTTCCGAGCTGCCCTTGCTGCCACTTGCCAATACATGAAAACTACGACCAAACTACTAACCACTTCATTAGCAGGTAACCCCACCTTAGCTACTAGACTGTTGACTAAACAAACTTACTTGTTTGCGCGACTGACTGGAAATCTCATTACGGCTTATCCATGTGAGCCGGTAGACGATTACCATATCATTGCCTCAGACACCTGCAGTGACAGAATCCCTATGACAGTCATAATTAACGACGAAAACATGACTCTATTCATGGATACGCACACGCATATACTCTACAGAAACACTCATTCAGACGACTGTGCCTTAGATGTGGAAATACCGGTGGTGTTGAGCGATAAGGCTTATTTCTATCATCACCAAACCGGCACACTTACGGAAATAGGTAAGACTGACACTCTAAATCTGGTCTCTCTGAATTACTCATCGACAGCCTTCCCACTTAATGGCACCATCATTCACAATCTTGTATTACGTGACTGGAAGGAATTTGGACAAAAATATAGCTTAAATGACTTGCAGGGAGAAAATGCAAAGCAAAAAGCAGTTCTCGAATATCTAGGCATCTCTTCCCACGTCCATGCCGACCCGCAGCAACAGGCTGGAACTATGGCCCGGTCCATAGTTAAAAAGGGAACTTTTGCTTTTCTAACAAATTTAAAAGAGGTAGACCTGAAACAATTGTGGATTTTTGTTTGTTGCATAATCGTAACGATGAAGACCTTGTGGCTGTTAATTAGAACTTGTACTCGCTGTAAGTCTCTTTTGAAGGAACCCAAGCAGAGGCTAAATAACTATATGTGGGGTGGTGGCACTAACGGCTCGGGAGCAAGTACTAACCTCTCGGTGCAGGTCAACCAGCAGGGCGCTGGGGAAATCCGCCAGGACTCAGCTGAGGCGGAAGACCCCGCTGAGATGGCTCTCACGGCTCCGCCTTATCCTCCTTCCCGCAAGGATACTCCCACGACCAGTGAGTTGCATAGTGACGACCCGTCAAGAACGCTCCCACGTCCGACTCGGAGACCCAGGAGGAGCCGCCCCCGGCGATCGGCGAGGTTCGCTCCGACTGTACATGACCTCCTCTGCGGTTCTTCCTCCTCCCACCTGTCCTTGACCCGCTTGAAGGTGAACGGGACCCCGATGGACGCCCTGATCGACACTGGAGCCCAGGTGAGTACCATGACCCAGGAGCTCTGCAGCAAACTCGACCTCTCCAGGTGGGTACGGAACAGTAGCAGGGCTATCCGCTCTGTAACAGGTAATGTAGTCAAGGGAATAGGCGAAGTGTATGCACCATTACAGTTTGAGCCGGAAGTGAGATGTAAAGGATTATTCTTGATACTAGCCAGTTGTCCCTACGACCTTATTATAGGCGTAGATAATCTTAAGAAGTTTGGTCACGTGGGGTTTGAATACACCTCCGGAAGGCTCAAACTAAGTTTTAATCCTCACCAGGTGCGTGCACTTCGTGACCTTGATGTATTAACAACCGACAGGGTAGACACCGGTAAACAACTAGCCACATTACACACAGATTTAGTTTTCCCTCCTATGACCGATTCGAAATTCACAGTACCTTGCTCAAAATTTGGCGGGAAAGTCACCATCCTATTTGAGCCGAGACATCTACATGAGGACTTGATCCTCTCAAGGTCAGTCAATCAAGCCGAGGGCCACTTTGGGTGCCGAGTGGTTAATACCAGTGAGAACCATGTGGTGGTGTACAGAGGCACGCCTTTGGGGGTGTTGGAGACCCTTCCTGCCGAGGTTGTTTTGGACCAGTGCACACTGGACCCGGCAATTTGGACTCCTCCAGGGGCACCTCTCGAGGATGTGGTGTCCAAGGTAGACCTGTCCAAGTCGGTTCTCACTGAAAATGAAAAGCATGATTTGCGAAAGTTCTTGCAAACCAAATCAAGAGCTTTCGCCACCCATGATTATGATTTAGGGAAAATCACGGGGTTAGCGGGTAGAGTATGTGATACGGGAGACACCTTACCCATTAAGAAAGCTCCTTATCGGTTGCCCGTCTCGCAGCGAGAACCGCTGGATCGTGAAATTCAGAGAATGTTACAGGCAGGTCTAATTGAGCCCGGAAACCAGTCAGCATGGGCATCCCCGGTCCTATTAGTGAAGAAGAAGGAAGGAGCTTGGCGACTGTGCACAGACTATCGGGCGATCAACGCTGCCACCAAGAAGCTGTGTCATCCCCTTCCCCATCAAGACTCCGTGCGGGAGATGCTATCCGGACAGGGACTGTACACAACCATCGACCTCCAGAAGGCGTATTGGCAATTGGAGTTGGACAGCGAGGAGGATAGAGACCGCTCAGCCTTCGTCACCTACAACAACGTATGGAGGTACCGATGTTTACCCTTTGGCATGACTAATGCACCCAGTGTGTTTCAACGAGCTGTCTCAGTTATACTGGGAAATCTTTTGTGGGTGGAATGTCAGTGTTTTTTAGATGACATTTTAATCTTTTCACCCCCGAATTATGCTGAGCATAAAAGGCGGATTGGCAATGTTTTGGACAAGTTTATCCAGTATGGAGTGAAAATTAACCCTGCGAAATCTGTTTGGGCACGAGCTGAAGTACAATACCTAGGGTACGTGTTTACTTCAGTAGGCAGTAAACCCGCCCCTGGCCTAGTGGAAAAGATACAAAAATTTCCCTCACCTCATGATTTACCCTCTTTACGCCGTGCACTAGGCATGTTAAACTTTTATCGAGCATATATCAGTAACTATAGTGAAAAAGCACAGCCGCTAATAGACTTGTTGAAGAAGGATAGAACATTTACGTGGTCTAAAGAGTGTGAAGAAGCATTTACTTACCTAAAAGCGAGACTGGTCGAGTTTCCGGTGTTACGTTTTCCTAATTTCAGCCTCCCCTTTTTCTTACACACTGACAGCTCGGGTTATGCACTGGGGGCTCAGTTGTGCCAGTATGTCGAGGGTAAGTTGCATCCGGTGGCATACTATAGCAGAAGTTTAAACGAAACTGAGCAGAGGTACAGCACGTTTGAGAGAGAAGGCTTGGCCATCGTGGATGCTTGTACTCATTTTAGGCACCTTGTGTTGGGTTACCCCCTTACTGTCGTAACGGATCATGCACCCCTACAGTGGCTCATGACAGCAAATCATAAGAACTCTAGACTGGCTAAGTATTCTTTGAAACTTCAGGAGTACAACTTAAAGGTAATTTACAAACCTGGTAAGACACATGTGGTTCCCGACGCCTTGTCCAGAGCCATTTACACAACTGAAGGGTTTGTGGGCGCTACCGCCTTGTATTTGAATGCGTCTCCGACTGAGGTTGATGATTTTAGTAGGAGACAGAGGGAAGACCACTTCCTGGGACAGATTCTCGACCTCCTACAAAGCGGGACCATTCCACATCAGTTGGACGTGACCCAGAAGCGACACCTCCAATTACATCGCGACAAGTACTCCGTCCATGGTCACGTGCTCTACTTCCATCCTGCCGGCAGCACTCGCCCGTTACTTTGCGTACCTCAGTCCATGCAGCTTGACTTGTTGCAGGCGTATCATTCCGGTTTGTTTGGTTGCCATGTTGGGAGGAGGCGCACCCTCGGACGGCTAGCCCAGAAATACTACTGGTTGGGAATGCACCAGACCGTTGCTACCTTCGTGGAGGCCTGTGTACTCTGCAATCAGAGAAAGAGAACTCATTCCAAGCCGGTGTACCCCCTCCAGCCACTAGGATGCGAGCGCCCCTTTGCTAGGGTGAGTACAGACATGCTTGGGCCACTACCTGTCACTCAGCAGGGCAATCGGTACATACTGGCATTTCAGTGTTGTTTCACAAAGTACGTGGTGGCGGTACCAGTGCCTGACAAGGCCAAGGCCACAGTGGCCGAGGCTTTGGTTCGGCACGTGGTATTGCCACTAGGCATGCCAAACGTCCTGCTGAGCGACAACGGTGGCGAGTTTGTGAACGGGGTTATGAAGGAACTGACCTCCCTGTTGGGAATTGAGAAGAAAGAGACTACACCCTTTCACCCGGCCACTAATGGCCTCATTGAGCGTTTCTTTTCCACTTACAGTAATCTGATGGCAACCATGGTCAGCTCATGCCAGGACGACTGGGATAAGCTGACCCCCTTTGTCATTCACAGTTATAATAATACCCAGCATGCCAGTACAGGTTTTACTCCCACTTACCTCCAGTGTGGGAGGGAAATTGACATTCCTTTTGATCTATGTGTGCCTGCCTCTTTGCCTGAAACCTATAATGAGGATAAAAGTGTTGCCGAAACCACTCGTGAGTTCTTAGCTGTAGCATGGCGTTTGGCAAGTGACAATATTGAAAGTGCTCAGCGCACGTACAAATTCTACCATGATATGCATGCTAGGCAACACAAATATGTGGTAGGAGATACGGTTTATGTCTTGGTCCCTCGCACCCTACCTGGGAAAGTGAAGAAATTCACGTCTCAGTTCCACGGCCCTTATGTCTTGACTGGCTTGAGAGGATTAAATGCCCGTGTTAAAGCTATGAATGTAGACGGTAATCCTACCGGAGTAGAGTTTGTTGTCCACTTAGAGCGCCTAAAAAGGGCGGCTTCTCCGCTTGCACAATTTGTTAAGCCTGCCTACGTGTCCAAAACATTAATCCCTTCACCAGACAGCCACGTAGATGATACCCTTTCAGACGGGCACGTGAATAACCAGTCACGCGCTCCTCAGCCTAAGCCCAGGAACCATACTTATAACCTGCGGTCCAATACGCAGTGACACTCACTTTTCTTCTAGTTTTTTTGTGTATAATCATTTATGCGTGTACTTACTACCTTTGAGATCGCGTACGATAGCGTAGTCCCTTCCTATTGGTTAGCTAATTTCTATTTAACATTTCATGCCCTTCGTGGCTATGCCGTCACGCTCAATGACCGTGGCTTACGCCTGCTTGCCCTTGTTGTATGTATAACCCTTGAATCCTCGAACGCTACCCATGCAAATAAATTTTATTGTAAATAGTAAGTCACAAGTATGGGTATAGAAGAAAGCTATGCTGATTTATTGTATCTTGTAAAAGCTTATCAAAAGCTACAAAAATGCTTCACAAAAAGAGGTGATGGTTTAACTTGTGGAACTATGTACGTGGGGTAGAATCCTGACGCTCGGTGATTGTTTATATTTTATTCGTTGTTTGTTCTCCCTTGGTTTATCCTTTATACTTTGTTTCTCTTTGCGCTCGCCGTTCGTGGTGCCTTGATATGGATTTTTGCGCTTTGTTTGCGCAGCCTTGCCGGTCTAGGATGCCACTGTGTTTATTATTCCTGATGTGGCGGCACCTGTCAAACATGAAATTTATTATAACACTCTCGCCTCAGTTCATAAAGCGAGCGTAGGAACGTTCGCGCTTGGTTGATTTTGGCAATACTCCTTAGTAATTATCCTAACTAACTATTCTA
The DNA here is from genome assembly GCF_963576615.1 of Watersipora subatra. NCBI lineage: Eukaryota > Metazoa > Bryozoa > Gymnolaemata > Cheilostomatida > Watersiporidae > Watersipora > Watersipora subatra. The sequence goes on along the minus strand of NC_088715.1, from coordinate 8,442,755 downwards.
ACCCAATCAATGTTGTAGCGCGATAGCGTACCCTATACAAGTAGGTTATCGCCACAGCCTGTCCGTGTTTTAATTTAATCTGGTCCACGCATGTTGTGCTCATCGGCTTATCCAGCGGGTGGGCCACTACAACCGCTTTCTATGACCTTATACTTTATATTTTGCCATATAATCCCTTGTCACATATACATGTAGAATATTTTAACAGTACTAACCTGATGAGGTGGTAAATGTGGAATCCGTAAGACCCCAGTAGCGTGGGTGTAGGGAGGTGATAGGTGTCGTTGCAGGAAGGGGAGCCGGGGGAGGCTCGTGGCTTTTCCGGTGCAGATCTTCGTCATGGCTGTTGGCAAATCGAAAGACTGTCGGACGATACCTCAGAGGGAGGAAGAGGAAAGGAGATGCCCCGGTGGAGGCCGAATACGAACGAAGAGAAGATGTGGCACCCCGGTAGGGACCAGGTACCGGAGTGCGAGTTGCAAAAGGATGACACACGACAAAACCTTGCTGCCGAACCACCGACGGGGGTGGCGCCTATCCAACATACTTTACTGAGATTAATTTGAATTGTTGGTTTGAGTAGTAATAATGTTTTAGTTGAAACTGGTATTAAACTGAGCACAGTTGCACTGCATGAATTTTATGAATGAATTTTCTTAACGGATTTAATTTTAAACAAATTGTAAACACGTTTAACCATGGAACCTTTTGGAAGAAGAGGCCTGGCTTTGGCCAGGCGCATGCCATAATCATGATTTAGGTTATAGGTTCCTACCCCTCCCCACTTGGTTGACCTTGAGGAGACAGATCCTTGAGATAGGACTTTGAGACCGCATGCAGACATTGTCGATGCCTTACGACTCACCACAGCCAATAGCCACCATATATCTATCCTACAATAACCTTATGAGGCCTGTTCTACCACTGAGGGAGGCTCCTAAGTCATGAGAGCCATTGTCTCTGACCCGCCTCCCTCCAAATGAGTGAGTAGATAGTATCTCGTGCAAGAGGAAGCAGCCAAAGTCACCCACCTTGCCAGAAAAAAAAATGAAAGGAACACTTGTGCTGCTGTTTGTTTTTATTACTGTTAGGCGCAGAGGACCAGGAAGTTGCCTGCAGCGTCAGCTGTCTACATTATCTACATTATCCAAGCTATCTTAACCTTCCACACTATCCGGACTACCTATATCGTCTACATTATCTACATTATCCGAGCTATCGTAACCTTCTACACTATCCGAACTGCCTAGATCATCTACATTGTCCCACCTATCTAGATCTACCTGACCTGCCTGACACTGGACTGGAGGCTAGATGGAGGTCAACCCCCAGGACAGTGGGTTAACAAGGCAAGTGCACGCCCATAACGTGAATTGGATTGGTGCATGGATGAGATCTTTGTTTGTCTAAGTTGGTTCTGTATTTTTTTTTGGTTTTCTGTTTTTGTTTTTCTTTTTGGTTTTCCTTCTTATATGGTTTTCTTTTTGGTATTCCATACGTTTGGTTAGAGCTTTTGCTTTGACTTTGTGAGAACTTTTACTTCTGTAGTTTGGGTATTTTATTTTAGCCTGGCAGTCTGCTCTGGAGGACGGATAACCAACCCGGGTAGAGTTCGTGATTGTGGACGAATTGGGGGTCATGCAGCCCTACGCTTATTCACCAGCCACACCTAAGTGTACCAGAGAAACTTTATATCACTAACGATCGTGGGATTGTCCATATACGTATATATATATATATCCAATACGAGCTGCCATGTCCTTTTGTGGAGTCGTCTCCCGTGCCGTTCGACTGGCGGATGGGGGAGGTGTAAGGATCCCACAGACCATTTCCCACGGATCCGAATTCCCACGATCGAAACATTTCAACAGATTTCAACATGACATTCATCCTAACATCTATACAGCTTTACTCAACCAGAAGATACATCTTACACCCACAAACTGACATTTTAAAGACAATCTATTAACGCTCCAAATGAACATAGAAATACTCCGCCTAGGGTTGCATGACTATGTAAAATTTATCTAACCGAAGTTAATTAACTCTACCCATCTTGGCTCTCCGTTTTCCGAGTTTATGGTTTGAAGCCACCATAAAACTATTGCACATTGACCATTGAGATATATTTTTAGTACTACTTATTTCCCAAACATTTTAATCCTAACAAGGCGTGGCCTCATTCTTTATATATATACGGCCCCTTCATTGTGATCCTTAGTTTCTTTTGTTGAATTAACCTCTGGATACACCTATACTATTATTTTATTCTACCTTTTTGACACTTCCACTACACACTCTCTCTCGAAGCCAGGTAGTTACCGACTGTGTTTCAGTTCCACATTTTATCTGCCATTGTTGAACCTTTTTTTATTAACTTTGCTAATTGTGCTTGTTTTATTGGGTAATTAATAAAGTATCCTTGTTTTGATTTCATTATAAAATAGCTTGCTGAATGATCCCGTTGCAAACTAATTATCAATAGTCTCAAGAGAAGACAACCACTAAGAACCAGGTCTTAAATTACAATACAAAGATTTGCCTCTATTTTTGGGCAAATCTTTACAACGATTGTCTGCTGCACAAACCATGATATGTGCCATTCGGTTCCTTAGACTGGTTTAAAGTGTGGTGCAGAAGTGCAGAGAACTACTGGCCTTATGAAACCACATCCGTTGAGAAAACCTAGTCCAATGAAAGTGGCCTATCATAACTACCAACACTACCATGGTAGGTTTTTGTAGCTAATTGGCATTTTTTGCTGATATTTTACTAGGTGTCATATAACTTCCAAGCAGCATTCAATAGGTTATCCAAAGATAATGAAAGTTTAATAATCCAGATGTGAAGAGTTTGAAACCATTAGAAAGGCAGCAGCAACATGGGATGCACAACATGGTATGCCGAGACAAGGAGTCAAGCATCTACTGTACAGATCAATTGTAATTTGGGCATATCCAGAAAGACTTACATGAGCTGAGTGGTGGCAACTATGAACCTAGAAACTGGCATGGATGGGAAATGAGAAACATTATTGTCTGCTGCACAAACCAAGACGTGTGGCATTCGGTTCCTTAGACTGGTGTCAAGTGTGTTGCAGAATTGCAGTAGATTACAGACTTGATATAACCAAGTTCATTAAAAGTGGCTTATCATAGCTACAGACACAAACATAGTAGATTTGGTAGCTAATTTGAGTTTTGTTGCTGCTAGCTTGCTGACTATCATATAACTCCCAAGTGACATTCAAATAAATTATCTAAAGATAGCGAAAGTTTAATGTTTTGTTAGTAACCAAGTATTTAGATCTGGAGATTTTGAAACTATTTGAAAGGCAGCAGGAACGAGAGATGCACAGCATGGTATGCGGAAACAAAAGGAGCCAAGCATCTACATATCAATTGCATTTTGGACATACCCAGAAGGTCTTACAATAGCAGAGTGGTGGCTACTACTAGCCTGCGTACACAACATAGTGGGAGCTAATTATTCTAGCATTAAAGATGGGGAGAAATATCTAGATACATGCAGAGTTTGAGTTTACTGCACTAGAGTTATTGTTCCTATTATATGAGCTGAAACTATGTGAGTGACTGTGACGAATGCTTTTAATGAAAACCACATGAACCCTTTGTCAGAATAAAGGGTTTATGTCATTTAACTCGTTATTTTCAGAGTTGACTTGGTGGATAAATTGATCTAAAAAAGGTGATAGCAATAGCTAATGTGAATATGAGCAAGATACAAACAGTTTCATAGCTATGTATATTATTTCAGGCAAGTCTGGCATATTTTTTTCTTTGAATCATTTCAACTGACATAAAGTTTTGGTGATTTTAATCTGGAAACATCTTAACAGTTAGATTACTTGAACCATCAAAAACCATTACAAATGATAGAACAATATCTATACTTCTTGATAGAATCAACAAAAATTTGGTACAAGTACATCTTGGGAACTTTTGCAAAATCACCTGGGAGTTGTCTTACCACTATAAAGTGATTACTATATTGATTAATTAAAAGTAATTTACAAACAAGGTTTCTACTTTCATTTGATTTATATTTTAAATTAAAATTATATTAAAGTACTATAAACTGTCCCTTCTGTTGATAATCTTGGAATGTTATAATACTGGTGCACGTGATTAAATCTGTTTGGAATCTAATAAAAACTTGCAATGAGGCAAACTTGAGACTAACTGACATGCTATTTGGAGCATATTTGTTGAACTATAGTTGAGCTAATTAGTCGAACCTTAGCCAATGTTCTTTGACATGCGTAACGATTCTAAGGTTTATGCCTGCTGCGCTCTCTCCTTTGGAGGATAGTATGAATGGAATTTAATCAACACTATCTACTATTTACAACATTGTTGAATTTAGTAATTTCCTTTGAATCAAGTAGTTTTGTATAGATAAAAAACATAGAAAAATAGCTTGAAAAATGTGCTTAATTTTTTTAATTATCCGCCTCAACTGCTTTATTTAAATTGAGCAAAGCCCAAGGAGATGGTGAAGTCATTTCTTTGATAAGCCAATAATGAAATGAATAAGCTGGTTGATTGACATATGTCAGTCAGGTGCTTTAGGCTGCTATAAATAGCAGGAAATACACTGACACCCTTAGGAAAAATTTAGGAATCAACGGAACCTTCTATGTTGGTCACATACTGAATCTACTAATATTGTGTGAGGTCTCGGGAACAGTTGATGACATGGAGCAAACTTGCAAGATAAGACAATTCTTGACGATCACAATTATTCTTTTCCATTCACAATTTTCTTGATATATTTTTTACAAAAAAATGTTTTGTGTAATTTATATTTTATTTCTTGTTTCCAATATATTTATATGTCTTTGAATTCTCTGGAATTAAGATGTCTTAAAGCTGACCAGGCTTTCAAAGGTCCCTTTGAAGGTCATTAAAATTTATATAATCATAATGCTGCTTATACATTTAATAAACAGACAGCCTGATCATTCTTGGAAGAGCCACTTTAAGTTGGGTCTTAAAAGATCAACAATTAACATTTATGTAAGATACTCTTATATTATGTTTTACCTATTTGTTATTTTAAACAATTATTCACATTTATTTCATGAATAAAAATGTAGAATCAGGAAAACACTTATTTTTATATTTATTTGAATGTAAGTGAATAATTAACATAACACTACTGCTGACCTAATAAATTATACCTATCATAAAACAAGTTGCAAAGAGAATACTTAGAGAGCAGTTACATGTATGTAAAAGCCATAGGATCCCAGGCTATTGATAGTAATTGAATTACCATGTGAAATACAGAAGACATAGTTGGTTCTATTTTCTCTCTATTATCTCATTATATATTTAAAGCAAGTTTAATAGCATAAGAAATAACAATAGTAATATATTTTGTGTTGCCAACAATGAGATGCTTGTTTCAAGGGGGACCAGTCAGATTAAAAATAATGTTGCATCTGGGTCAGATGACCGCTAGTTTGTCAGTAATAACATTTATTACGACTTGAATAAAAAGTTTTGCTGATGATTGGCTAAAGAATAGACTGTATATTTATAATTCCCAGGCTGTTCCACATACACCATTTTATACTTTTAAAATTTGCTACTCGCTAAATATGGAGCATTTTAACCGCAAGCAAGTTTTGTCTATTTTAATCTTGAAACATACTTGCAGTCAGATCGGTTCAAATATCAAAAACTATTGCAAATGATAAAACAATACCTGTACCTTCTGATAGAACAATTAAATATTTATGCAATCATATATTTTTCTTGTTTTAAACAACGAGCTTTATAAGTAAAATAAAAGGGGTTTTTGAAAAGTTGTCATTTCATGGGTTCAATAGGAGGCAACTTCTACTAAGTACAACTTTACAATGTGTGAATCTAAGGAATTGTTCTATTTTTTGCATAACATATTATGTTAGGAATGTTAATAAAATTGTATATATTTTGCTCATGATTGTAACAAAGCATAAATACAATGTTAGTTTAATAATTTCCGTCAATTTAACTCTTGTGAATATAAATATGAGAGATATACACGTAAAATAGAAGCAGTAATTATTAAGAGTTGTGTTCTTTATAAGACGGCTACTTCCAAGTTGTTCCGTCAGCTCTTTGAATTAGATTAAATTGAAAGTTTATGTAAGAAAGTCAAAGTTCAAACAGTTTATGAGCTAACAAAATAAGTTTTCTGTTGACTCTGCTGTTGCTGACCTTCCGGTGACAAATAAGGGTTTGCATACAGTGGAAAAAAAACATAAGTACAATACCCTGTCAATTTATTTTACTTTAAAAAAACAAAAGATCTTGTTTACTTACTTTCTCTTTTTTTGTTTACATCAGAGAGAAAGTAAGTAAAAAGCCATAGTCTTGTTGCGAGGTACTAGGTATTTTAGGCACTACAGAAATATTGAGCTATGTGCAAGGCGTCAGTGCTACAAGTTTTGTTGTTACAAGTCAACCATAGCGAAAATACAATTAAAACTTCTAATGTTAAAGTATGTCAGTTATTCAATATAATGCAATTTATCCCGGTTGCAGAATTGTACCAGAGTTGTCACCAAAACCAATCAACAGGGAGGATTTGCACATTGTGGTTTATTTGGCTGGAGAAGCTGCTACTCTTGCTTTAGTACTAGAGTAGTGCAAGTAGGAAAGTGCTTCTCTATTCTGTCTAAAGTATGAGATGTGATAAGCATCATATGTATATCTAAGTAAACATTTCTAGTGAGAGAGCATGAACACAGACTGTAAGCAGTTGATCTTCAGTTAGTTAGCTCTTTTTCACCTTCTCCTATTAGGGATCACCACTGCAAATGGTCTCAATCTTAGTATAGAATATATTGATAATGATATATGGGACAAATACTTGTGGTTGGGTACCCTTCCTAACACCACCAATGGTTATTGTATGAATCAAAATGCTGACCCACTTATCATATGTCAGCCTTTACTTTGTTAGTCCACTGTGTTATCTATGTTAATAGTACTTGATCTAATGATACAATAATGAATACGTGTTGGAGTTTAACTTACTGTATAATTGTTATTATACTAGTATCCGGGTGTGAGAGATCACCAGTGTAATAACTATATATATAACTATTCCTGTTCTTTGATCATGTAATTAATATTTAGTCCGTTAGCTATTTTTTCCTTATCACATTTTCTCATTGGGGATCACCACTGCCAAAGTTATTATCCCTAATATAGAATTTATTGTGGTTATATGCTAAAGACATATGGCACAGATACAGTAACTGTTGGTTACCCTTAAGAGCACCATCGATAATTCTTGTGTGACTCAAAATGCTTACCTCCTTATTATAATTATGTCGACCTCTACTTTGTTAGTTGACGGTTTTATTCATGTTAATAAGACTTACTCTAGTGATAACATTACAACTATGATTGTTCAGTTGAACTTACTGTATAACTGCTGTTATAAAAGTATCCTGGTGTGAGATATTATTAAATGTAATAATTATACAAACAAATTTTTAATCTGCTATATGACTATCAGTGACTATATATTAATTTTGTTTCATGTTAAAGCTGTTATATTTTGGACTAGATATTGTATATGACTTTATGGTATATGACTATATACTGATATGCTATATGACTATCAATCGGTGGAGGTGCGATGATATCAGTCTAGCGAGCTGAGTGTTGAGAGTTCAAATTCAGTACATTGCAATATTTGTTACAACTTTCACCCATTGCTTCAGGCAAATGAACATGACTCTTACTAAAGTTAAGATTATCTTCTCAACAATTCCACAAACTTGTATACTGGTAAAACTCCTGTCATCTTGTAATCACGTTTGATATCATCACTTTGAAGATATATTGTTGATAGTGATTAAACTGGTCTTAAACTTGGTGCACTCTGGTTAGGATCTAAATAGTTTTCAGCATATTAAACGTGTTGCTGTATTACATTTAAAATGCTAGCATGAGGGAGGTGTTATAGATAAAACTTCCAAACTTCCATAATTGCTTGTAGTTTATCTGACTAATAATAAATTTTTTTTGATGTTATATTTTGTAAAACTGTTATATTTTAGACCAAATATTCTTACAAAGTCTTACTGTACATGTCATTCATTTTACCCCCATAGGCTCAACATTGTTTTTCTTATTTCCTATTTTTGTCTCTCTTCTATGAAAATAAACTGTAGTGATATACCCACATTTTTAATTCCTAGTAGTTATTTTGTTTTAAAACGTTGCTTTTCCCAGCTCATTTGCTTCTATGCTTCCAATTAAAACTTAAAAATTTGAAACTCCTTTTCACTTGAATTTGAAATCATGTGTATACACAGCCAGTTTTTAATCTTAGAATTTTGATTGGATTTCAAAACAAACAGTTGATGAGCTATTTATGCAAACGGTTTACAAGTATAAGTAGAGAAGTTTATTATACAAAAAAGTGGAAGATATTATATTTATTTTAAAGCTGCAACAGCTTCTAACTGCATGAGTGAACAGCTATAATTGTCGCTGCAGCTTTCCAACAGTCACAACAACAAGATATCCATTAAGTTTCCTTGCTTTGAATGTGTTTGAAGTTTACCTTTATCGACAAATTCACACCCTACCGTTTTGATAATCTGTAGATGCACTTTGTTGTTTTATTTAAAACTAACAATGTACTCCTCTACACAAAACTTGTTAAAGTGGAATCGCTCTCGGGCTATGGTTACTTTTCTGCTCACACTTTGTGGTAGTAACTCAGCTATGATACCTGATCAGAATTCTCATCCTTATTAATAGTATTAATACACCACAATAATAGCTGCTTTTTAACAGCTGGAGGATTTATTCAGGTGTTCAGAGAGAACCAAAAGTTTTGGCCCACCAAATGTGTTCATGTTAGGATAACTACACATTTCTGTTATATTAAGTTAGTACTGCAGGTTGTGTTACTGAGCGTGAGTGTGTTTTGGTGTGTGAGTGTGAGGTGACTTGCGTGGGTATGTGTATGAATGTGCGTGCAAGCATGGGCATGCACTTGTGAGTGCACACTTGCATGCACAGCTTCCAAATACATGGGTACGTGTAGGGTGCGCATGAAGACATGCACATACATCTGTTTGAGTATTCACACGCTCGTCCAATTGAGCGCTTGAATGTGTGTATTTGTGTGTGTGTGCGCACACAGTTAATGGTAGGTATGCACTACAGTATGCACCATGTAGTGTGCACCCTATAGTATGCACTTTGTGCTTGTATGCGCGCACACACAAAGTGGGTTTTATCAAAATATAGTTTCAAATTGAAGATTATTCAGCTAGTTCATTTTTCAACAAAAGTAACATTACAATATTAACATGATTTTAAAATTAATTGAGGAATGAATAGAATGCATAAAAGCTATATTCTAGTAATTTATACATTAAGTTAGACTGAGTGATTGTTAGCAGGTCTGAATATCTTGTCGTAGTACTAACAATTAATGCATAGATTATCTAGCTCTTTTTAGGTTTGTGCTGACATTAACTACCATGGCCTTGTCTATGTCTATTCATGTCTTTGAAAGTGGACAGGTTTTTTCCTGCAACCAAGGTTATGGCCACACCCATGACTTCATCGAGTTTTAAGCCCAAGCTATCGTTGATATTCAGTTCCATGTTCCAGCTCATGCCTAAGATCAATGACCATTCCCATATCAGTACCCATACTCATGTCCTTGTCAATTTTCATATCCATTCCCATGTAGATTGCTATGCTCGTAATAGTTTTCATGCATTCAAATTATACGTGAAAATAAATTCTACAACGTCTATTAATATGCAACAACGTAGAATTGAAAAGGGAGGTAATCACCGTACAGGCATCTTATTCTGAATCATCCTTATAATAGAGTATGTTTATCAGCCCCATTATTAATGTATGATATGATGATCACAAAAGTATATAAAATTCATGTATAAATGTGCATTTAAGGAGGTTGGAACACAAATCTCATGCTTTTAAAAAATGTCATGATGTGAAACCAAACAATCAGCATGTTCTGCCCCTTTAACAAGATGAGGCTGTGGCAGCAGAGAAAAAGGTAAAGTTAAACTTCTGACAGCACTACATCTAAATACGCAGTTTAAGATCATACAGTCAGCCATTTAGCTAAGAAAGTTGATATAAGATAAAATATGATGATAATAATAATGATACTGTTAGTATAACTTTACTGTAGAGTAGTCAGTCTTGATGAAACCTGATCATGAATATTGTTATATGATGATTAATAAGAATGTGGTCCTTATTTCTCACTCAGTTTATAGAAGAGCATCGCTTTGGGCCGCCACTGAGGTACAACCAAGGTGTTAGCACTAACACTCAGACTATAGGAAGGGTTGACGAGACTACCAATACTATCATCTTTCATCTCTGATACTTTCTCACCTGTAACAAAAGTATATGAATATCTTGATTATTATTACTGTACAATCATCACATCCATACTTATTATATACTTGTAATATATCTTTATATACTTGTATAGACAATTACTACACAGAGAGTACCTGACAACATTTTCAATAAAAAGCTAATAAAAATCTAAATTAAACATAACATCGTAAGTGATAACAAACCATATTGCCCATATTTTGCTATAATAAGATACAATAAGTTGCAGGTTCTACTTGCGAGAAGATCAACAAATGTTTAGCCATGTAACCATTTGGTCAGCAAAGATAAACAAGGATGGTACAATTTAATAAATCGTTCAATTAAAGAAAATAGTACTTATGGAAGAAAATTGTCTTGAGAAAGCAACCTAATCTTGCTAGAAAGTAGTAACGTCAGAAAGCAACAAACAACCACCAAATACTGGACTTGGCTGAGTCATTTATTGTAGCTACTATCCCTGCCACACCTTTTATATAACCGCTAAAAATGTTACTGTAACATTCATTTGAATAATTGTTTTATTGCTTTCTAAGACTCTTTTGCAGCCAAAATTGCCATAAGATGATGTGCATACTCTCATTAGAATTTTCATTAGAATTTACTGTAACTTCATTATTTTAATACACAATCAAAATTTTATTGATGAATACATCTGGTAATTATATATAAAAATAAAAGGACTCAAACATCTTGTAATTATATATAAAAATAAAAGGAATCAAACATCTGGTAATTATGTATAAAATAACTGGAAATGCTTCAAATGAAACTTTAGCCAAGAGCATATATAAAAATAAACGAAAAATAAGAATAAGACCAATGCAATGCTGATATATAGAACAAGTTTTTATTGCCAGTTTTTAATTTTCATCACTACAGATATGTTAAAAATTTATATTAAGGTGTAAGTCAAGGATTGATCGTGACCTTTAGGCAACAACCTAAAGCTGGTACCTGAGCCATGGCCACTCTGCTTGATAAAAAATTTGATAAGACTTTCATTTGGACAGTTGCCAAATTTACTAGAAAAAAGTTGTCACAGTTTTGTGTTCGCTTGTTCAAACCTATAAGTAACACAACCTATCATTACAAGGAACAGGATGATGTACCAGTCAATACTAGACTCTGTCTGTTAATATGTTAATATAAATATTAAATACAATAATCATGACTTCAGTGGTGTATACTCATCATTCCAAGGAGAACTGATCCTGACAGAACAACTTAATAAACACTTTGTATTGTCTTACTAGGTTAGTGAGCTTTTTAATCATGCTAAATTATATATAGGAAATTATATATCAAATATCTAATATATTGTATTGCTTTTAAACTAGTTATAAACAGTAAATTACATTTCACCTATTCAACATTGAAAAACAACGAAAGGAAATTTCAATGAATTTTTGCTCAATTTGACTATGATAACATATTGTAATTTAATTTTAAAAATCATACATAAAGTTATGAAGGGTTTAAAGATACTTATACCAGGATTTGAAAACATTTTTTGTAATAGAACAATTTCAAGCAAAAACTTATGCTAAATAATGAAATGCTTCCTAAGCTAACAAGATACTCTCAATAAATGTTACTAACCAGCACCTCATACATACAACTTACCTGTAGCATAGCTGAGTGTGTAGATGATATTGCTGTTGTGTGCAGCTATACCAGTATGTAGTCTCCATAGCAGACCAGACCTAGTGGATGATCAGGATGGGTGAAAGTCCACATGACATTCCCAGTGGTGATGTTTAATCTGAAGACTTTCTTTGTCTTATAGTCAGCTATGATGACATCATCACCATGTCCAGCGCATATTGAGACCTCATTATTACTTAAAAGGGGGCAGCTGATGTTACGCAGTGTTTTACCAGTGAGAGAATAAATAGTTAGTCTCTTGTTAGGAGGATCAGCAACCACTACCTTACATGCTGCTACAGTCAGCATGCTACAGATATGGCCATGATAAGGGTGCTGCCAGGTTGTGATCACTCGTCCCGACATATCATAGACACTTACTGTACAAGGCTTACTACAAGACAATATGTATAGTCTGTTCTCATGGATGCTGATGGACTCAACAGTATCAGAAGTAGAGATGAATGAGTCATGCAGCTTGTACCCAACTAACAACGACATTCCTGGGATGTTCCGTAACGTTACGCTGAAATAACGTTCCAAAAAAACATTGTCATAACGTTCTACAAACGTTATTTGATGATCATTGTAGAATTATGTTCCAACAATGTCGCAGGACCGTTGCATAGAATGTTGTGCAATAATATTATCATAACGTTCAGCAGAATGTTACAGGAATATACTTTGGAAACGTTATCATAACGTCGTTAGCGAACATTATTAATGAATGTCCCAGGAATGTCCCAGCAACGTTACTCTGGAATGTTCGAGTGAAAACATTCATATAACATTAGCTTGAAATGTAACTGGAATATTATGGGGTGACATCATATTTACATTCAAATAATTGTCCCAACAATGTTTCAGGAATGTTACTTTTGAATGTTCGAGAGTTGATGTTCATATTACATTGGCTTGTAATGTAGTTAGAACATTATGGTGTTACATCAATTTTACTTTCAAATGAATGTCCTAGCAATGTTACAGAAATGTTACTTTTGAATGTTCGAGGGTTAACATTCATATAACATTGGCTTGCAATGTAACTAGAATATTATGGCGCGACATCATATTTAACTTCAAATGAATTTTCTAGCAATTTTTCAGGAATGTTACTTTTGAATGTTTGAGTGTTAACATTCACATAACATTGGCTTGCAATGTAACTAGAATATTACGGTGTGACATCATAATTAACTTCAAACGGATGTCTTAGAAATGTCCAGGGAACGTTACTCTGGAATGTTCAAGTGAAAACATTCACATGACGTTGGCTGGCAATGTAGCTAGAATATTATGGTGTGACGTCATATTTACCTTCAAATGAATGTTCCAGGAATGTCCCAGCAACGTTACTCTCGAAAGTTCGAGTGAAAACATTCATATAACATTGGCTTGAAATGTAGCTGGAATATTATGGGGTGACATCATATTTACATTCAAATAATTGTCCCAACAATGTTTCAGGAATGTTACTTTTGAATGTTCGAGAGTTAATGTTCACATAACATTGGCTTGTAATGTAGTTAGAACATTATGGTGTTACATAAATTTTACTTTCAAATGATTGTCCTAGCAATGTTACAGAAATGTTACTTTTGAATGTTCGAGTGAAAACATTCATATAACATTGGCTAGCAATGTAGCTAGAATATTATGGTGTGACATCATATTTAACTTCAAATGAATTTTCTAGCAATGTTTCAGGAATGTTACTTTTGAATGTTCGAGTGCAAACATTATTATAACATTGGTTAGCAATGTAGTTGGAATATTATGGTGTTACCTCAATTTTACTTTCAAATGAATGTCCTAGCAGTGTTACAAAAATGTTAATTTGGAATGTTCGAGGGTTAACATTCATATAACATTAGCTTGCAATGTAACTAGAATATTATGGTGTAACATCATATTTAACTTTAAATGAATTTCATAGGAATGTCCCAGGATATATTTGATATTTTATTCATGAATAGAAGTTAGTTTATTCATGAATATAATATAATTGTAAAAGCAGCATATCTACTCTATACTGCATTCGCAATTGCTAATACAATGGGCAACTCCTGTCATTCACCAGGATATCCAACTAACAACGACATTCCTGGGATGTTCCGTAACGTTACGCTGAAATAACGTTCCAAAAAAACATTGTGATAACGTTCTACAAACGTTATTTGATGATCATTGTGGAATTATGTTCCAACAATGTCGCAGGAACGTTGCATAGAATGTTGTGCAATAATATTATCATAACGTTCAGCAGAATGTTACAGGAATATACTTTGGAAACGTTTTCATAACGTCGTTAGCGAACATTATTAATGAATGTCCCAGGAATGTCCCAGCAACGTTACTCTGGAATGTTCAAGTGAAAACATTCATATAACATTGGCTTGAAATGTAACTGGAATATTATGGAGTGACATCATATTTACATTCAAATAATTGTCCCAACAATGTTTCAAGAATGTTACTTTGGAATGTTCGAGAGTTAATGTTCATATAACATTGGCTTGTAATGTAGTTAGAATATTATGGTGTTACATCATATTTAACTTCAAATGAATGTCTTAGGAATGTCCCAGGAACGTTACTTTGGAATGTTCAATTGAAAACATTCACATAACGTTGGCTGGCATTGTAACTAGAATATTATGGTGTGACGGCATATTTAACTTCAAATGAATGTCTTAGGAACGTCCCAGGAACGTTACTCTGGAATGTTCGAGTGAAAACATTCAAATAACATTGGCTAGCAATGTAGCTAGAATATTATGGTGTGACATCATCATTAACTTCAAATGAATGTCCCAGAAATGTCACAGGAACGTTACTCTGGAATGTTTGAGTGTTAACATTCATATAACATTGGCTTGCTATGTAGTTGGAATATTATGGTGTGACATCATATTTACATTCAAATGAATGTCCCAGGAATATTCCCAAAATATTACCTTTGAATGTTCCAGCGTAAACATTTATATAACGTTGCCTTGCAATGTAGTTAAAACATTATGGTGTTATATTGTTTTTACTTTCAAATAAATGTCCCAGCAATGTTACAAAAACATTACTTTAGGATGTTGGAGTGTAAACATGCGTATAACATTGGCTTGCTATGTTGCTATAACATTATGGTGTAACATATGTACATAGTTGTATAACTGGTTCTATTAGAGCTTTTGTTGGTAGTTTAATAAATAGGCGAACAACAAACTATTAAAAAAAAGATTAATTTTAGTTTTACCCATTTTGCCATCCTCCTATGCAAATATTGTTTTGACTAAAACCAATTGATAGCAATCATTTGTCTTTTTCATCATAACAGCTGTCTGCAATCATTTTACTTTTCTCATTTTTGTATGGGAATTATTAATAGCTCTATCGATATTCATTATTTTGAGAAATCGAGCACAATGGTACAGAGAGTTTTAGACATTAGCCAAATGTGATTAATTATGAGTTGCAATCAGGAACATTATGGTCAGGCAAGTGTATCCTGACCATGACGGTTTCCACCGCTAGTGGTCGCTTCTAGATCCCAAATTTTCAGCTGGGAGATATGCAATAATATTTAGAAAGAAACCTATTTAAACAAATTATGAGCTTGCATCTAAAAGCAACAATGCTGTTGACATATTTGCTCGGAGCACGCCACACAATATTTATATTTTGCATACAAAATTACATAGAAGTTACCTTCTCATTTTGCAGCAAGATACAGTAACTTCAAGTGATGTTTTAATAATTTGGGAGTTGTACCACTACGCTTTAACAAAAGGACAACTTTTAGTTTCACATTAACTCGTTTTTATTAAATTGCTATAATAGTTGATGCTTGCAATTTTTTGAAACTAACATAGTTAAACTGCAGTAGTCAATAAAATGGAAAGTAAGATTATTGACTTGCTAAAATTCACGAAAAGAAAGACACTGTATTCACTTTGCATACAGTTTATAGATGCTATTAACTGAAGATCCTAAATACTAGGTATGTAAAATAATACTACAAAGTTTATAGCAAGAATGACAGACTACCGCTGTATGCGTTTTGACCATAAACTCATTAGTAATGTAGTTAAAACCTCATTAGTAACCTGTTAAAAATTTGAGATAAATGCAAATATAGTTGAAAAGAGCAAATTTCAAAAATAATACCAACTGATACTGGTACTCACTTCAGAGAGCGCTGAAAAAGTAAAACATTAGCTAATTTGATAACAGGCCAACGCAAAGAAGTTTGAATGCAAACAAAGAGTTTCTAAAGAGGAAAGTGTAGCAGTAATATAAATGTAACGAGGTTATAAAGCTGCAGCACTTACTAGTTCACAGTAGTTGCATCTGTTTAGACTGTTCTACATATACATTTGGTAAATAGGCATAAAGCATTCAGCTACAATTGTAATTCTTAGAAGTAATGATGATGCAAAAAAACAGTCTTTATATAATTTGACAAACGACATTTTATTAACAAGTACTTTGATTCTATGTGTGTAACATCAACTGATATGTTTTAGGGGAGTTAATAATACTACGGCAAGGTTTTAAAAATTGTAGCATTAAGTACTGAAATTCCAAAAACGATAATGCAATTGGCTTGCCAGATATTTGTTTTTTATCATTAAAAGCTTTTACAAATTATATAGACGAAATACAAGTAAGTTTAATATGTGTATTAGTACATTTTAAACAAATTTTTCATGTTTACATTTTGTTTTGTAAGTTAAATGTTTTTAACCAATTAATTAAAAATGTATTTTGTTGAAATTATTTCAAAAGACTTGAGTCTGCTGTTGTGAGCCTGTGTAATATTTTTAAACATTTTTGGTTTGAGTTTTGATTTATTATACCAAAACAACATTGTTTGAATACTTTCAAATTACTATTCAATACTCGATTTATTCATACATTTTATTTGCATAACATAGTACCGAAAGTATATACCTTTCATTCCGCTAAATAATTTAGTTCTGTCATAATGTTAGAATAATAATAAATGATGATTTTACCAAATATGGCAGTTTTCATCAATTTAGTAGTTATACTAAAGAACTGGTAAGGAGTTGTTATACTGTGGTGTATTTTATCAGGATGTTTCATAGCTTCTGTTGTTGTCAGGTTTCAACTCTTTTGCAGAATCACATGGTACTAAGCATAAGTTTTAGGGTGCAGTAAGACAAGTTACCGGAGGTTGTATCAGATAATTGCTAGTAATTCTAGAGAAATGCTATGAGGCATGATTAACACCTCATAGATGAAACCTTCCAAGGAGGGAAAACTCTAACTGGAAAAAACTGGGTAATCTGTTATTGAAATAGATTGCAGCTGAGTACATGCTTGAACTGAATCAGTGTTTTTGCATTACATAGAAAAATACATGTGCATGTAGAGAGCTCCAAGTCAAGTCATGTTTATGAAAATCTTTAACAAGTTCACATTAAATTAGTTTTAAAAAATTCATTTTTATCATGTTGCAGTTCAGATCCAAATAGGACACTGAAGGATAAGCTAGATTAATTTGGCTTTAGAATTGTTAAAATACATCATATGTAGATTTGATACTAAGCGAAATGTCTATAGTACAATGCAACCACAAATGGTTTTTCTATTGTCTGTTTGGGTAATAGGGTTTGTGCATTTAAGGTATATCATAATCCATTTACTATAAATATAATGTTCAAGTAAAATGTTTAGACTACCAGTTAGTATCGCTACGGCTCAGTAGTCCACATCAGACAGCTCTTAGCTTTAGAAATCAGGGTTGTATATTAGAAGACACAACATCATTGTTCAGGCTTGTCGACACATTTGGTATTTGCTTGCCTACTTGCTATCATTTTCCTTGTGATTTTATTTGCGTGTTTTATGCAAAATTTTGTGTCAACACTATGTACATAACCATAATCTGCAAATGGAGCGTTTATTTTCTGTTTTTTTGCATATCTGGCTAGTTGATGTTCTAAACCAGTCAATCACAGATGTCACTAAAATAATAGACATGGGCTTACATGTGATTCTTGATAGACTACAAAAGTAAGCTGAGCCTAATGAATAATAAACAACAGTCTATATATATATATATATATATATATATATATATATATATATATATATATATATATATATATATATATATATATATATATATATATATATATATATATACATATATATGTATATATATATATGGTGTACAGTGTAAACCACATATATATATGTGGTTTACACTGTAAAGTGCTCAATAATTGAGTCAATTAGAGCATGATGATGATGCAACCACAAATGGAGAGTGAATTTCCACCAGAACACAAATTACACAACAACAAAGCTGTTAACACCATGATCGGTAAACAATTTTTCCAGATCCTGGAGAGTAAATTTCCACCAGAACACAAATTACACAAAATCTTCAACAAAAACTCCGTAAAACTAAGTTATAGCTGTGCTTCTAATATCAACCACATAATTAGCGGGCACAATAAACAAGCACTATCACAACCAACCAACATCGACAGAAAATGCAATTGCAAAAATCGGGAAAATTGCCCTCTACATGGAGAATGCCTTTCAAAATGCATAGTATATCAGGCAACCGTAGAGTCTGAAGAACGCGATGGGCAAGAGAAACAAACGTATGTAGGCCTAACCGAAACAACTTTTAAAACAAGACTAGCCAACCACAATACATCCTTTAAATATCCTACTAAAAGGCTACAAACAGAATTGAGTAAATACATATGGGACTTAAGACAAGAACATTCGCTATAATATAACCTGGAAGATCATCAAAAGAGCGCGATCTTAGAACACATCAACAAAATCTTGCCAGTTATGTCTATGGAAAAAGTACTTCATCATATTCGAACCGAAGTTAGCCAGCCTTAACACTAGAAGTGAGCTAATATCCACATGCCGGCATGCCAGAAAACATCTAATTAGCTCAATAACATAATTTGACTACATAATTTGCTGTATACTATAATATATATCACACAATAGTATTAAGCCCTCAGCTTTATTAAGTAATTTTATAGCTTGTACATTATACATTTTAGTCATTCTACCTGAAGATTGCAACACGATTGCATGAAACTAATACTAGTAATGATTTTAACCTGTAGTTTTTAATAAACTTTATATATATATATATATATATATATATATATGTATGTATATATATATGTATATATATATACATCCATAAATAGATATATAAATAGATACATACATAGATATATAAATATCTCCCTTTCTGGAGAAGAAATTGAAAAATGCTGGAATGTAAGAACAACTGTAATCCCAGTAGTCATTGGGGCACTGGGCGCAATAACACCGGCGCATAAAATGTGGCTTGCCCAAATACCAACAGCAATCAACTCAGGTGAGTTGCAGAAAAGTGCGCTATTGGGAACAGCTAAGATCTTGAGGCGAGTGCTCAAACTCCCAGGTCTCTGGTAGGAGACCCGAGTTAGAGCAGAATTTACCACCCATACGGGGTATCCGGGGTGAGGAAACAATTTTTTATATATATATATATTGTGGAGGACTAGACAAATGTATTAACTATGCTCTTATCTTTAGATATCAATGTTCTGTATTACAACCTTATGTGTGCTTTTCTATTATACCCTATTATGTAACACTGCATATCTAGGCCTGCCTCACAGGCTTGCCGCAACGTAATTAGGTGTTATGTAATCATTATGTAAGTGGGCGACACTGTGCAACATGTATTCATGATTATATATAATAAATAGGCTAAATTCACTCACACCGACTGATCACGTTTATGCCTGCCTGGGTGGCTTAGTCAGGACCATTCTACCAAAACTGATCTAGCTTCAAGTAAGGACTGCTTGGGAGATACCTAAGGAAGGCTAAGGGTTGGCTACGCTACAACAGGACCTGATCAGAAATGCCATAGCATTAGAGATCAGGCCCTACAGTAAGCTAGCCCGGAACCTAGACTCGCCTAGATAGGGTCTCAGAGAGCAGGCTGTGTTAGCGTTCCAAGTGAGCCTGAGATTGGGGCAACCAGCCGTGGCCTGATCAGACCACTAGGTGTGTCAGGCAGGCCGACGAGGGGAAGGCCCAGAGTTCAGGCTGCACCGGCTTGTTAGGATAGTAAGGCTGGCTCAGCTACCGGCCAAGCCATTACAATATATATATATATATATATATATATATATATATATATATATATATATGTATATATATATATATTTATATATATATATATTAATCTGTGTCTAAGTGTAGTCCTGTTATAGCAATGATAATAATTACCATCTAGCTTCAGGGCTCATAGCCTCACTAGCTGAATGCCTGGCATTGCAGGGGTAATAAAACAACTTATAAACAGTTGCAGATAATGTACTGTAATTGTAATGTAGTAGGTAATGTAGTGTTTATAAGCAGTTCTATTACCCTTGCAACGCAGGGCATTCACCTAGTAATAAATGAAGCGTTGTGCATGTCTTGACAATGTTCTAATGAACTGGATTGTTTTGCAGAGATAAATTAATCATATTAGCAATGAGCATATTAGTCTTATTAGCAATGAACAAGATGAATGTTTGAAATATGTGACATATTATCTGAAAACCCACCTCAAAGAAGAATAATGGCTAATTTTGTGAATACTTTTTACAGAAGCAGCGGACCATTTTAACCTTAGCTCAAGTGTTGTTTTTGTAGGCCCAAATTTATTTTGGCTTAGTTTAACTTTAACTTAAGTGACCTCATAACACCTTTCAGAGGTACATGTATATGGTTTCATTTGATACCATGCCTTCAAAGTTTGCTCCATAATCGAATTAAGGGCAAGTCAGTTAATGTCAACTCATGCATACCTCAGATGTTTAGATTTGTCACTCTGTAGCTTTTAAATGAAGTAGACGTATTGAAAGTTATTGTTAAGTATCCCTACCATAACTTTGCTAGTAGATGAACTAGGAAGCCTCATACTAAGTCATACACTGTGAAAAGAAGAAAAGCGATGAGACATGATCAAAGTCAACTAGCATTTGCAATGATTGGTGAAACATGTTTATTCATATAGAAGAGCAATAAAGGTGAAAAATTCAAACTGCAAGCAATAAGCGCTGTAAAATAGTCAGCTTGTCTGAGGTTGGGTGAACAAAATCCTCCACAACATGACAAAAGCTATCACAAAGATTTTGTTATATATTCTGCTGATGTTCCAAGCTTTAGCTGCGGGTGACAACATCTGTAAGGGAAAAAGCTTACAAAGATGTTTGATGTCAAAGATAGTCATTGACTCCGCCCAATGCACTCGCGCAACTGCATCAAGCTTCGAAAATATAAATTCTAACTGTTTACATGTTTCAAAAAACAAATAAGTCTGGTAAATCTAAAATTTTACTGTGCAATCATCGGTGGAGTTGTAGGAAGTTGCAGCTATGTGATTGCAGCCAATTTCATGTGCAACTAAAATTGATAGTAGTTGCTGCAGTGTAAACACAAGGTAAGACATTTCCACTGTAAGCCTATTGAGTGATGTCATAGCGAAGAGGCAAACTGGTAAACATGACTAAAATAGTAAACTTTTGATTGATTACTGTTCATGCAGTCATAGAGCTTACTCCATGAATAATACCTACTTTGGGACAGCCATAGCATTGCTCAATGAGCGAATGATGGAGATGCGATGCACATGAGACTGGTGGGTTTAAATATACCATAGTCATCTATTTTGGCAGCACAACTAAATGTCTGGCCAGGTGTTTAGTTGTTAAAGGTTGACTTGCAACAAAATTCACATTACCGTTATTTGATATGAAAATATTCACTATGTCTTACTCTGTTGTGTTGTAGGTGCAAAAGATGTGGAAATGTGATTACAAGCTCTTAAAAGCTCAAAAACGAACATAAAATCGCAGCCCCACGAGACCGCCGTAGTTTGGATTCCCTTTCCAAAACGGCTCAAACGTGATGTAGTTGTGAGAGATGGATTCTGTTTACACTTTCATGCAATCTTATTCGTCAAAATGTTTTCACAAATATACTTCACGCATTCAATCAAACTATGTCTATTGTTCTTACGCGTCAGTTTTATCGTCATTGTAATGCTGTCACTTTTAGCACTGATATCTTATAACTTATCGCAAAAGTTCATTAAATATTTTAACCTTACCCCGAAGGAGTACATATCATTGTCTGATAATCATGACGAGCCTGTTGGTCACCTTTGATGATCGAAAAGCGCTGCAAAATTTATTTGCGAAGTGTTGGGTCACATTATCAGATTATGACTTGCCAATTAGACCAGGCCGAAGCAAAACTGTAAAGTAGTGAGCATCTATATTTGATATGCGGTCTTTGGTAAAACCCAAAGTGTTTGTCATAAACTAATACTACGATAAGTTTTATATTGAGCTTTGTATTGGCCTTTCAATTCGCGTGAGAACATTCGTGACAAGACAATAACCAAACTTCGTGGTTACGTCATCGAAATAAAGAGATTCTAAGCTATGGCGGCTTTTCGTTTTTGAGCTTTTAAGAGCTTGTAATCCCTTTTCACATATTTTGCACCTACAACATAACAGAGTAAGACATGGTGAATCTTTTAATACCAAATAACTGTAATGTGAATTTTATTGCAAGCCAACCTTTGACACATCTGCAAATATAATGGAAGACAGCTTCAAAACAGTGCCATTATATGTTGTAGCCACATAAGTATCAAAATGATTAATAAAAATTTGTGTGTATTTCTATTTTTAGAATGGCTGTAACATATATGCAACATTCCAAAACATTATGGTTAGATTGCACCGCACGGTGAGATGGCATAGATAGTCGATGCAAAGATAGTCAACGGACTGAGCTCATGTTAGCAGTCAGACATCCTCAGCCTGTGTAACAGTCCTTGACAGTGAGACCATCTACTGTAGTGCTATTTGAAGGATGTGATTAATTCGCTCATCTCTTAGAGCTCAACTAGAGAAGAGTTCAACATGCTAGAGAATTAACAGACAATAGCTGCGTTTCCATGACGCTCATAATTTGCAAACTGAGCCAATCCACAAGTTATCTGCGTCATAGAAACGGCATAAATCCGCAAACTAAGCGAGTTTTGCGATCTACAAAACATTATCGAATCCATTGTTCTTGCCAATTATGGAAACGGCACTAGTGTTATTAATGTGCA
Source organism: Watersipora subatra (assembly GCF_963576615.1). NCBI lineage: Eukaryota > Metazoa > Bryozoa > Gymnolaemata > Cheilostomatida > Watersiporidae > Watersipora > Watersipora subatra. The sequence continues at coordinate 8,419,502 of NC_088715.1, read as the reverse complement.
TTAGAATATCGACGACAATCACATTAAAAACATTTTCACGATTCAGTCGTTTCTATTTCCATTTCAGCAGTCTCAATGTGCCAACCTTCCGAATCATTGCTGCGGGGCTTAGCGGGGACAAGACTGTTTGGCTATTTATTAAGTCATTAATTAGGCTAGTACTTGACCTATGAGGTCAAGCCTGGTGTTAAATCCACATCAGCAAGTGTTTATTGAAACGCTCGATTGCAGAGTACAGTGTGTACATAGCAAAATGCTTAATTATTCATATTCTCTGATTGTAACGCGCAGTCACTCGTACTAATTCCTCATTGAAGTTGAGAGCACTTTTGCAGGATTTTATTACATTCAATTTACTCTTTTCTACATTTCAAGTGAACTTAGGTACAATACATCAACATTTTACTCAATCGAGGCCTGCACTTGTTTCACCTATGTTGTCATTTAAGTTCCTTCTATTTTATTGTTTGCATGCAAAACTTTAGCACAGAATAGAAAACCATTTTAATATTTAACAATGTTCTTTAAAACACAAACAAAATTATTATTAATGAAGTATCCTTATTCAGCTTTAGTCTTGCTTCATGCAATGAAAACAACATCTCTATAAGATATCACTGTTTTTCTGCAACAATGCTTTATTCAGTTGCAGAATTTAAAAAAAACTTTAGATAGGTTATTTTAAAATCTAAGCAAAAATCTTTAGCTGTTTTATGGTTATAAAATACCTGCAAATTTTCCAAATGTATAAAAGGAAACCTTATTGCAAATATCGTTCACAATAAACGAGCTGCTCTGTTTAAAGATCGGTCTATTGTTAGAGCAATGTTAAAAGGACTATAACTATGTTTCCATGGTGCGCAGTACTGCGATGCAGCCCCCTCCGAAGTCGAAGGGATTGACACGTTACCATGCTGCGCAGCGGTTTTCAGCAAATTAGCCAGAGAAGATACATTGTATAAATCGAATCGCCTGATGGAGAAATTGAATCGATCATGGATACCGAACATCAGAAAAGGTCTTTTTATGCTTCTGTCATCATTATACTTTTATTTACAATACACAATCACAATGTTTTACAAAACTTAACACAATTTTTACAAAGTAATATATTTTTAATAAGAATTTTTTAAGCAATATATTATTTAAACGTTATTTAGGACGTGCCTCCTGTTTCTCAAAAGGTGTTGGCGTCGATAACAAAGTCTGGGAAAGTAATCACCTCATCCTTGTGGGCGCAGACCATAATTAAATATAGGTGAAAGAAAATCAGATTAGAAAAAAACAAGATTAGCAGGATAGCTTTTGTACTATTTCATGGCCCTCGAAGAATCCGTTTTCATGGCATGGGAGATATGTGCAGCCACTGCGCAGTTGCTGTTTCCTTGTTGCAAATTTGCACAGACTTCGCACTGATCAGTGCGCAGTGATTTCAGTGCGAAGACGCCGTTTCCATGATTCGGAAAGGGCGCAACTCCGAAGCACTGCCCATCATGGGAAAATAGTGTATGTCAAAAACCCTCCTAAGAAGGTTGAACTGGCTAATTTTGAGCACCTAATATTACTGCTGCAATATTTGGGTAGCCCTTTTGCTAGATTAATTAAACGCTCATGCTCTAATATTGTTCGATTCATTTTGGTTCAGTAAATGTTTGTTCCAGCTGTCTCAAGCCATTTTTAGTCCTAATAGTCAAAATAGTCCTATAAAACCACGGGTATGGGTACGCTGTAAGCCTCATAAGGACACAACAGAGAGCATTTAAATCCAAATTGCTGATTACAGCTGATGTCTGATCAGAACTTTATAGGATAAAAATAAACTAACTTGAATTGCATAAATTTGAAAAGTTCTCACAATTGTATTCACATAGTTAAACAGCTGCAAAATGGCTGAAGACTGTTTTGCCATAGATATGTTGGAGATTATATTCATGACCAGGGGAGTGTCCTACTACATGACTGACCCTGACACTATATTGAACTCATAAGTGATGTTACCACTTATACCCCATACAGAGTGAAGTAGCAGGGATAGCTCAATATGTATGTGTGCCTGTGTGTGTTGGTCTGCGTACTGCTACTCATGTTTAATTCTCAGCTTGACCTTTGGTGTATTTTAAATGCCAATGCGCTGGCTGAAGCTCACTACCCTTTCTTGAAGGTGACATTTACGAGCCTATTTAAGACCTATTAGCTATAGGAGACTGGGCAATGCAAAGCCGTGATGTCCTATATAAATAGCCGCATGCTTTGTGACAGAAGGGCAATGCTTTGTTCACTTGCAGCTGGTCAGGCAAGTGAGTCATCATTGTTTACACTGAAAGAATCAAGAGACATTTTTGTTGCTACATGTAATTCGATATAACTACTAAAGCACGCAAGATATTTGTTTCAAATTTTAGATACAACGCTTATACACTATGTATTTCCTACCCTGCAAATTTATAAACATAAAGTTGAATATTTCATATAAAAAGTGCGAGTAAAAGTGTATATTGATGCACATGTATTCCAAAAGATATTGCAAAATTATCAATGTTGCCATATGCTATGGGCTAACATGTCAGATAGCTAGGTGTACAAACTGATTTCAAATGCATACACACTGGTACATCGTACGCTGATTGCAGTCTGCCATGAATATAAATGTTGGGTCTTGGGTGTTATGCAAACAGCATCAGCAAACTCGTAGAAAACAAGCGACAAATGGTACACTTTTCTAGACATACTGTGAAAGGCTACACATGACTAAAGACGACCAGTCGGCTGAGCCATGATCTGAGATTTTCTTGTTAGCTGCTACCTTTGTAGCCTCCTGATGAATTATAATCCTGAAATATCTGGAGGTGATATTTTAACTAACGTTGCGCTGTGCAGTGGAACGAGCATGGAAATCCCTGATGCAAATTGCTTTGTAAAACCGATGAAAGAGTTTTAGTGACCACCAGCTTGTGTATGTCTGCAGTGATTCCTTGTAAGTCGACACCCTGCCGTATGCTCAGTTCTGAGCCTAGACATATCTTTGTGATGACAGGATGAGGTGGAAACATACCACCTCTATCTTTTACACTGATTAGTATCGCATCATCCCCTGATGCGTAAACCTGGACAGGAGGCTATAAAGCTGGTGCAGTCATTGCAGTTGAGTTTTAAGCTCTGTACCTCATAACCTGCTAAATAAATACCATATGCTAATATTATTATAAAAAGCATATGTATCAACCATAAAATAAATTTACCTACATTTCACTGATCTGCTGCAGTATTATTTCAAGCCACTCTGCTTTCTGTATATCTGCTTTATACACTAACAATAAGTGAAAGTAGCTAATACCAAAATACATTTATATACCCAAATTATGCACCACAATATGAGCAGCCATGCAGTTTAGCATATGCAGCAAGGCTGCAATGTGTGCCAGATATTTTGTTTTGTAGAAAACCTGGATATATTGGTCATATTTACCTACCGATGCACTCCACTATGTTCGAGCCAGACCTTGACAGTTCGATTTCCAGCTGTTCGCTTGATTCCAAATCATTATGGAAGTCATCGTCACCTTCTACATGACTCTTTCTTGGTTTAGATGAGAGAAGTAGGGGCAGGAGCCATCTGTGTCATTAAAATCAAGTTTTAATTGCATAACACAATTGCAAAGAATGCTATTTTTAATAAATTTCGGAAGGTCTCAGGATCTTTTCATGAGTTACATCGGAATACTGTGCCAAAATTTATCCAAAGTTTCCAAACCAGCCATTGTACCTACCACTTAGATTTAATAGCAATTAATTTTAAAAATATTATTAAATTCACATAAAAGCTTTGCATCCATAAAGCTGGTTGCCGTATGACATTAAATAATACTCAGCATTTAGGTGGCTGAATGGCATGTAGTAGAGTCGCAAGTGGTGATAAGTGAGCATGCTAGTCACAGTAAATGTAATAAACATGGGCTAGTTAAGTTGAATCAAAAAGCACTAGAAACAGTATTGCTGTTTTTCTAGCAAAAAAGCCATTTTAAAGCTGATCCAAAAAATAGGTGCGAGCTTAGCAACAAGGGTAGTTACCATTTTTAGAACACATTCTCCTATTCTGTAATATATTTGATTGTTAATGTGTTTGCTTGCAGATTTCGATGCCATCTACCAAGTCCAGCATACTAATAAGTTAAGACGAAGAATCATAGTGCTTTACTTTTAAAATTATAAAATAAAATACATTTGTCTACCTTTGGGTTGTTATGTATAGAGTTCCATTATAACATGTTTTATAGAGAAAACAAATAAAGCAATTGATGATTTCAGGCCTATGCCGACAATAATAAGTCTGACAAAGATACTAATGCTCAGCAAACCAAGCCAATCAATGATTAACCAGATTTTTGAGAATACAATAGAAACACTCATGAAGAGATCTGCCTTCTTACAATATTCAGTTATGAGATACACAGTTTTACAAGCAACTTGTGTGGAGTATAGTATGGAAGTTAGTGATGTACTTGCGGTTATTATACAATGTATATAGTTAAAATCAATACACTCAGATTTTCAACAGTTTTGCTGGAAAAAATTTGCTGTTAGAAAGTTGCTGGCAGCAAAATCACAAACTACTATCTACAACCACCACAAACATGCTGCTTCAGTAATGAACTTGTCAATTGAATAGTTGACTGATGACATAGAAATTGTAATGACCCTCTGTTTAAAGGATTATTAACTATAAGTGCTGGATTGGTGGTTCAAGCAGTTGGTGTATGATTTGCGAATTTATAAAGGACTGTATTTTAGGTGTAGATTTAATGTCAAGAATTAGTCTGGTTTGTTTTAGTTAAAAAACTTTAAAACGGAATATATTTATTAAAAATTCCAACTTTCAATTGCAAAAACATAAAATATATGAAGGCTAATCAAGTCAATGGCCGATGCTCATTCCGCAAGTCTAAAAATATAAAGAGTGATACAAGAGCAGAGTGATACATAGAGCGTGAGTAAAATATGGAGTTCGAATTGTTTCTGATCTACACAGGCTTATATATGTTTGCCTAATCAGTCAGGCAATCGTCACATCCGTAGATCACAGACGATTGGGCGCTGCAAAGCTTCCTAGGCAGTAAGGCTAGCAAGTAGCCTGGGCATGGCTCTCGTGGGGATTGGGAGAGAGAGCCTGGGACACATCGCAACATGCGGGGAAGACAACTCTAAAAGCCGACTTCTGAAGTCGCTAATATCACAATCATTATTTCCGAAGGAGTATCATGTGACGGTCTTATTTATGATCTACGCGAGTATTATCTATTATTTTCAATCTGAATTGGCAGCAAACAAACGCTGGTTAGTAAGTATGAAATGTTGGTTGCATAATAAATCAATAACGACAGTTTTATTATTTCATATGTTCAATTCATTATGTTTTGATTTAATTATAATAAAAATTTGAATCATCTGAATAAAAAAAATTCACAATAACAATACAAACATAACAAACGAATAGCAATAGAACAACAAAAATGAATTGCACGCTGCTAATAAAGAAAAGTTTATCTGGTAAAAAGTAATCTCAGTTTTATTTTACTCACGAGTATTATTACTCGCGACAGTTATTATGAACAACTCGGACCTACCACTGCAAAACGGTGCCATCTGAAAGCAAATACTCTTTCCGAAGCCAGTAGGAAGAACTACAAATTGGTCAAAACCTGCGATAATATGTTGTAAAGCTTGAGACTGTTCTGGTCTCAGTGTGACTATGCCTAGCTTTGATAGTAATTTTTGAATGGCTCCATTTTTATCAGTATAGGAAATGAAACTGCTAACGTGAAAACGCAAGAGAATAGTAGCCTATGGTTCCTATCGTTTTATTATCAAACGAGGTATTTCGTAACCACCCAGCCTATCAAAAAAATAGCGCTTTTTACTAGATCAAGTCACGTTACCGTGACAATAGGCTTTTAAACGCGCCACATCTAATACATCGTGAGATACGAATCTAACGACACGCTTCCATTAGTATCAGTCTGAGCGTCATATGTAACATATGTCGCTCGTTTTGCAGAAGTTATCTTACCTTTTTTTCGCTATGTGTCCCAGGCTCTCTCTCCATATCCACCACGAGAGCCATGCCCAGGCTAGCTAGCAAGAGTCCAGAAAGCTGTTTCCTAATCACATCAGAAATGGTTAAATAAAAGGGGATGAGTGGTTATGTAAGATGTGTATAATACTCTTAAGACAGGATGCATAAATACTAATATAGAAGTTGAATAACATGATGAGTTCCTTTGTTTCACAATGACAAGTATTCATGGGGTGTGTAACTAAAGATTACAAATGCTGGTCGCTTCACAAAATGGCACCACAATGCACGATTATATTAGCTCAAAATTCAAAGGCAGACACTACCACTGAAGCTGCAATAAATTAGAACTGGAAACAATTGCCAAAAATTAACGAAAGTCAGATATATGCTTCTACTGAGAATACCCTCTAGAGAAGAAAAAAAAAACATCAGTTTCTATTAGGCCCCTACAACAAACTAATAAGCATTAAACCTGACACCACTGCCCTACTAGAGCAGATACACGATGTGACCAACCAACAATATTCGTTATAATAGCTTTTGCATAACATAAGTTTCCTCCTAAAAGCAGAAAGCTAAATCTAACGGACTAAAGCTGCGGTCACAGCAGCCGATTTTGGGTCAATTCTCTGACCAATTTTTCTACTGACCGAGAATCGTATCGTGTGAACAGCGCAAACAAGCCTGATACCGATATAGTCCAAAGAGAAAATTTTTTTTCAAAGCCGATATTCTATTTGAGTAGCCAATGACATCTTTTTTACCGTGAGCCATAGTGTCATTAAAGCCTGGTTTCCATATGACAGCACAATGATCGTGCGCAGCCCAGTGATCGTGCACAATGCATTTCATGGGCCGCAATGCGGTGTTTCCATATCGCGCGTAGGCACCACGCTTGCATTGGACAGAGTGGATAATTTCCTTACTTTTTCGTAGGAGAGACGGATTTCTTCGGAAAACAGCCCTCCGTTTGAATTATGGGATGGGTTGACAAGGTCTAGCGGTGTATTGTGGGATACATAATCGTGCGCACCCATCGCAAGGACCCATTCTGTTGGATCCTTGCGATTAGCGTACGCACGTTGCGCTATCGTCGTGTGTTGAAGTTTCCATATCACAGCTGGCCTACGCACGCAGGACGTCGCGGCCTTGTGCTGTCATATGAAAACCAGGCTTTAATATGAACACCATATTTGTCTTCACATCTGTGTATGCCATTGTCATAGCTTCACTCATGAGTAACAGCAACCCGGAAAACTGCTGTTATTATAATAGTTGAAGCACATTATGTTAGCAAAAGATCGTCCTCCTTATGGTTATCCATTATTAGCGATGAGCACTGCAAAATAATCGGGCAGCTTGCTAAAAAAGTTCACTAAAAACATTGTAGGAAACAGTCAGCAAAATTCAAGGAGTGACTCACTAAAATATATCAGCTAAAGTTATCTGACCCTGCAAATAAAAAACGGACAAAATCACCCACCCTCAGATCAAACTTGGCCTCTGCACAACGGCTGATCTGAACGCAGCTTAATACTAAAGCCTGGTTCACATATTGATTGCGAAACTCTGGCGGTAACTTGCGCAGCAAAACCCTTGCGGCACTAGGCTCGGTGGCATATGTTCACATATAAGCTACATCGCTAAACATAATCGAGGAATCACATAAAATGTTCGCTCGCCATGCCGTTTCTATAATGGTGACCTTCACCTGTACGAGCATTACATGAAGGTTTTGCCTGCGGCCTTTTGCGACATTTGAACAGCCATAAACTATTGCGAGGCCGTCTGCAACTATCGGCGGTCCTTGGCTGTACCCGGCGCATAGGTTCCCATTTTACCGCTAATAGCATGCGGTGCTGTCGCCAGTACTTTGTGACGTGTATGGGAACAGGCGAGTGACCAGAGCACACATACACACACACAAACAAACTGCTTATGAATCATTCAATAAACTAGTGGACAACCAAAGCGACACAAATGATTGTCCATACTGGTTAGGTTATTAAACTATTGAGGCACTCTGCTTGCGCAAACTCTAGTGCGTTCTATACAAGAGGTCAGAGGCTTTTCTGCTCCTTCCAACCTCGGACAAACAGCACAAATAAGCCTAATTGCCAAAGAAATAAGTATAACATCATAATTCATGTAGTAATTGGACAAGCACTGATCATTTTTAGTACCAAAGATGGCTGTGATTCTTTGTAAAGTGCTTAACCTCATCCTATTCTGATATTCGATATTCTAGAGCACTTGCACAATTTAATTGAAAAAATAAAATAAAAATCATGACTAGGCTGAATTATTAATAACAGTGACTATATACATGTAGAAACGTGTGTATACAAAGGTTACTGCTGCAGCAGAAGCTACTTTGAAAAACTATTGAAAAAGTTTTTATGGACGATACCAGTACAAATGTATAGCAATGAAGCGCACCACGGTTCTTTGTAGATTTAGCGATTGCTTTATAAGAAACCGAAAATATGAGTGTAGCAGGACATCTGAAATTGAAACGTCACATTAAAAGAGAGGTAATGGATTTTAAAATGACTTTATAAAAATGAAACAAATGGTGATATTAGTTAATAGTAAAAATACATATGTGACCTCTCGCATGAAAATCGACCAAAAGTCGGCATTCACTATCGTTAGTAATGAAGCTTCGAAGTTTGCATTAGGTTTATTGGGGAGCACATGGCTATTTTGTTTATTATTTCACCCTAAACCAATCAGAGTGTGAGGAATTCATTTCTGAAGTCAAAAAGTGACTTCATTGGCTCATTATACCGAAAATTTGCGATCGTAGTCGTTGCTATGCGATCGTGACGTCATCAAAATGGCGACTCGTGAAAAAATTAAACCTTCGAAAAACTTTTTTTCTGAGGAACTTGGCACATTGCTCGATGAAATTGATGCTGAATATGGAGAAACAATGTCTAGAGACCTAGATTTTCATGTTACTGATGACCTGCAAGCTCGGATGCCCGAATTTATTGATGACAAGAGGACGATGTTGAACTTACCGAAGGATTAACTGTTATTCAATCGTATAATACTCCGGTTAATGACTCCGAATCACCTGCTGCCAGCTTACCAGCTCATCCTATGGTGTCTGATGAACCTATTAGCTTCAGTTGCAAGTGTGACTGCATCAAAAACTTTGACAGAACTCTGATTCTCAGTCAGCTGACTTACATTAAAGGAATTTCAAAGACAGAGTAAAATTTGATTATCATGGTCCGAATTTCTACTCGTGTGGATGATGGGAACACCACAAAACCTTTCGAGCTTAAGGAGAAGATCAGAAAAAGGTCAGTATGCAACTTTAAATATCATGGTGAGTCTTATTGAATTTTTTTTCTGATCTATCCTGTTTGTTTTTGGTAGTAATAGTATGGGTGTAGTAGCTTACTAGTTGCTGGTTCAGCGTATGCCTCCCCGAGTCACATAAAATTACATCCTACAATACATCACTGTGATCAGTCGTACTCACAGGCTTGAGTTAAGTGTGTTTTCACTCATAATTGATTGCCAGTTGCCACATGAGTTATTCAATGTGTCAATGTTTGTGTATTTATTTTTTTGCCTGCTGACATTAACCCTATGGCATGAGCAATCAATCCCTTGGTCACACGATCACTAAGCCACGAAGTCTATTACTTGTAAAAGTGTCTCAGAGTCAGAATCCGTTGCCAATCACCTCATTAGCTCATTTTTTAGATTTTTTCTAAATTAATTAGGAATTAAAGAAAATTCTAAATTAAAGGAATTTAATTTAAAGGAATTTAAGGATATAATTCTAAATTAAAGGAATTAAGAGCTTTCACAAGTTTTTATTCAGCCAAGCTTACCCCGGTACAATGACAGGTTATTCTCATAGATTGTTGTGTGTACTGTTTGCTAACCATGCTACCAGAGTCACTTTGATGCACAGCCATGTTTTTGTTTGGTTTAGGAAAAGTAAAAGTTCAGACGTATCTAGACTCCCCTGCCATGATGTATGATGTAAGACTCGAAGGTATCAATGGACTGCCGAATGTGATAAAACCTGAAGGTTTAGACTATGACCGCCAAGAATACTTGCATACTAACATTTGAGAATTTTGCCGTCTCCGTTTTTTGTTGTTGCTTGTCACAGTAGATATTACAAATAATTAACAAAACAATGAAGTGTTCAGTTATTGTTATTAGCTTGCTTATATGACATTGTCAATTTACTAAACAAATCTTCCTTTTGCAATTACAAAATAGTTTGCGCCCATCTGGGGCATTGGTCAGTAATGACACAAGAAACAACCATCGTAACCGAGCCTGTCAACTTGCAGAAAATTCTCACATAGATGATTTATACAGCTTAAAGGCAATTACGCGGCTATATCAAACAGTCAGTTCACATACCCGTTGAAATGATTGTTGTATTGTCAGATTTGCTCTTTACAAAATAAGAAAAAGGGGGATGCACCTTCAAAAAAATTTCCAAACCTTTATGCAATCTTGTTGTTGAATTTAACTCGAAGAAAGATTATCTCATTTATATCAAATTGTAAAAATTACAATTAGATAAATTACAGAAATTAAAAATTACAGTTACTACATGGTCATGTCATAATAATTAGTCTACTGAATTTGCTAGAATAGACCATGGATCCGCATAAAGTTACTTCCACTTGGCAATGCTTAAATAATTTTGGCAAAGATAAATTTTCTTAGAATTGTGTAACATATTAGCAGACAAATCACTGAAAATTATGTTTTTTGCAAGGAATGTTAGAAGTGAAAAGGTTGCTTTGCTTGTTGTCTGACGGATTATTTTTGGACTCAACAAAGTTTCATGCTGTAAATAAAAAATGATTATTGAGTCTTGACTGACAACTTGCAACTTCGTTTTTCTTTTCAGTCAGTACAATAAATAGTTTTGTAACATAAACATGATGTACTGCTCACAAAAAAATCACCTCAAAATCTCTTTCTCATAAAAGAGTCTTCAACTTATTCACTACGTAATTCATTTTAGGTTGAACATAATTAATTTGTGTCAACAAAAGCCATTCAAACAGCTGCTCACAAAATGGGTCAGGCCAAACAAGGCAAGTCTTCGTCAGATGCGATGAAATTCGTATGCTCTCTACGATCGCGTTTCAGAGCTTTTGTGCTTATAGATGTTGGGAATCATCCGCAGTTAACGTTTCACATGAAATGAATTCAAATGCTATATATATAATACTTATAAGAATCCTTTACTGTCAGTTTCACATGAGCACACACTACAATAGTCTCCATACTAAGCATTTGAACCAAGAAAATTTGAATCCATTCACTTGTAGCTACAAAAAGAGAACCAAACCACATAATATAAAAAAAGCTCCAGTGAGGGGCTTCCGTCTGATTTAAATTGTCTGTAAGCCCCACAGAGGGGCTTATAGTAGTGCATGAGTTAAATCGGTCACCACAAGGCAAATATGGTATTCATTATTCGATATCAAGTTGATTTCAACCCTTCGGGCACCATTTTCGCAGGTCTGCGAGTGTGCAGTGGCTTTGTGTAAGGCAGTTTTGTAACTGATCAACAATTTGAGGTTTCTTACCAAATAGCGTCAAATCACGTCCATTAGTAGTGAATAAATCACTCGGCGATATTTATTCAGAACTCTTTTAGTAGTTTTAACACAACATCATGAGTATAGGCAGCGGTAATCACATCGGTAGTTTCAGAAAAAATCACCAACTTGTCGGAATCTCCAACAGGTATTCGGCGTTAAGTATGACTCGCTTGGTCTTCCATAACCGTGGTTTTACGACGTTTTGTCAGTTTACGTCTATTAAATCTTTACAAAGAGATTAAACGCTTTTTTGTATTACTGTATTATGAACCAAAATATCAACCGAGATTGTTTGTGGGCATATACATACAATTCAGTTATAACTTTTCTGAATTTATGAAGTTCGATGCGTGGGAAAGCTAAAAATCCGCATCGTACTCCTTCGAAAGATTTCGAAGGTATGCATTTACATCGTATTATGCCTGAAAATATCGGACAAGGCAAAACTAGGAGGAGGAAATATCCGCCATACTGATTTATTTTTCCGGTTGTTGTAGTTCAATTAATGATTTAACGATGCTTAACTCATCTGCAATACTTGCAATAAAATTCACAATATAGTAATAAATGATATTGACGCTCTTTGTGATCGTTATTGCAGGTGAGTAAAGTTTTTTGCATTGGTACAAATTCAAGTTTTTCTCCGTAAATAAAACCGAGTGTTAAAGACTGTGTTTATAAATAATTGCACTCCATGGTGGTAAACTGCAGTGGATTATCGTTCTTGGATGCGTTTGACGTTGGAAAACAGCTTGAAAAGCATTTGCGAGTCATAGAATGGATATAATTTGTCTTTAAAATGTCACGCTTCTGTAAACAGGAATTCATTAAAAAGAGTAGGCCTATGGCACTAAAAGGGTTACATATTGCTTTCGTTCTTTAACTGTACCTCTGTGCTTTAAGAGAAGTACAACTTTTAAAATGATTTTTTTCACGTATCACAGCGATGTTATCAAATGTCTTAATAACTGATAAAAACACTTTTGCTGGTTGAGCGAGCTTTTGCTAATAGAATTGAAATGGCTTTGAAGCCATATATGCGTAGAAAAATGTGTAAAGCATGTTACTGAGTAGTAGCATTATCTTTTGATTTCATTACCTACTTCAGAGGCATTGTTGATAATAAATATCATTGCGAGTGACTGTGTGTTGTGTACAAACGGAGTAATGGTGAATCATTAATAGTTTTTGACTGCCATAAAATAGAGAAGACAACTCTGATGTGACAAACTCTGATACAAGTTTGAACGCCATTTCCTAAACTTAATTTGAAGAAATCTTTCTTTGCCATTATTTTTGTCTCCAAAATTTCATAAAGATGAAGATCTATACGCATATATCAAATGAGTAAAGACATGTTTGTTAGCCACTGAGCTACTAAACTTGTTATTCAGTTGGAAAATGTTGAGCAATATTAGTAGTGACCAACCAGCAGTTTTTAGTGGCCAGATTTAGGGTTTGCAACTACAAGGTTATCGGTTCAATCTCAGTCCAAGTCCATAACCATTAGATTCTTACCATATAGATAGTTTATCGATTTGCTGTTTGCAAGATCTCTAATGTAGTTTGTTTGCGATTTTTTAGAATGAATCTCACAAGATCTGGCCATTATCCTTGCAACTAATCGTCTAATCGCTATCTAGTCAATCACCACTACTATGGTCAATTTGCCAACCATACACCGGTTCGGCTCAACAGTAAATTCTCCATAACCAATTGAATCGGTATCAATAACTGTGGGACAGGTGAGATCTAGACATATTTCTTGCATTTTTCCATCAATATTGCAAATTTTACATGTCTGTGTTTTTATTATACATGTTGTAGGCTTACTAATATGTTATCAATATGCTTTAATTCAGCTACATGGAAAGTTTGTTTATTTGTGCCCTAAGCCCTTGTGACGTCGTGACAACCATATCAAATTCGATAAACATACCATATAATATTCAGTACATAAGACCAGTCCTTCTACTGCAATGTCGCCTTGCGCACTGACCAGTGTGTATTTATGCTACACCTACAAGCTTCCAGCTCGCTGCGCTGGAAGATGTTACCATAGAGCATTTGTGTTTGAATCCCAACAGTGACTTCGTTTCTTTCATGAATTTAAATAGTATTGCTGCGGTGTCTGCACAAAAATACGACGGTAATGTAATTCATGGCACGATTTCTAGTAAAATTCAACTTCAAAAAACCGTTGCGAATCAAAATTACATGATATCACATATAGGAATTTATTTATAAAATACTGCAATACCAGTAATCCTACTCAATGTGAGCTGATTGGAACACCAGGTCCCCATTATTCACCATTCGAAATGTCATCACTAGGATTCTCTTCTGGAATTACGTGATATGTTTTGATTTTGATGTTGGTTTTTGTAGTATCTGCCTACAAAGCCACACTTCAGTAATCCATTTGACACATCCACTATTGGGCATTCACACCTTTTTCTTGTACATGAATCACGATTTCTGACAGAAATCTGTCTTGCGGCATTGCTACACTGTTGAATACCTATTATCCGAGGTAGCGGTTTTGTTATTGTATTGAGGTGAACCAGTACGTTGGTTAAGTGCTTGTTTTTTGTTCTCTGTGATCTTCACTATAACATGCTACTCTCAGGCTTTTGTTAATTGTAGTATTCCCGACGGCGCCAAAAAAGGCGTCCTTACTGATGGTGTTTTGAATGCCATTTCTTCAGCTACGCATTGCCCGCCTCTGATCCCGATTGAACTATTAGCGAATAAAAGATTTGGGCCATGGAAGAGGTCACGGTATGTACATGTCAAAACCAGGATTTTCGAACCAAACTTCAGATCTCGACTTGTACTCTTGAATTTACGATAGATCTATAGTTACTCTCCCTTTAACTGCGATTTTTGTTATTGAAAGTTGGAAAAATTAGTTTCAAATTTAGAAATGCTGTAGTACAAAACGTAGATTTTTTTGGCAGATTGGAAGCACATTTCAACACAAACTACCTAGCACATCAGAATTTTAAGCAGAGAAAATATGGAAATCTAAGAGTTGTGTGCACATGTAGATAATTAAGAAAGCAACTCTTGAAAGTTCGCATTGTGTTAGATTATGTATAACTTGTGATAAGCATGTTAGGTTGAGAATCGTGCTGCCTTTTACCAAAATCTCAACTTAGAGCTAGTAGTGCGATGTAATTTCTTTTTCTCTTTTTATGACATGATTTTCAGCTATTTGATTGTGATATAAGATAGGTATGATTGAAGGATTTGACAATATGTAAGAGGCAACAATAGCCGATTGACTATGTCTTTTTAAAAGAGTGTACGCGCTAATTCAAACAAGCTTATAAAGGAAATTGAAAAGGCAGGCTGCTCGCATACTTCTAGATCAACTAAAACTTACAAAATCTTATCGTTTAATTTTTCATTAAATATCTGCACGGCGTTTCTTAAAGCTTTGGAACAATCTGCAATAGCATTAGCAGTGCTTCTCATTTACCTGTGTATATAGCTGTTTGCACATATAGCGTCTCATCAGAAAGGTTTACTCCAAGTGAATAACTCGACTAATGCGGAGTTGTTAGCTTACAGTTTGTTATTATTTTTTAATGGATATGTCCAAGTTCGTGTTTTTTGCTACATGAGATTTACTAATTAATTTACCGCATTGCTATTCTACAACAACTTTTTTTTTTAAATTTCAAATTATTAAAATGATAATTCAGCATAAGAACGATGTGACTAGGACATTAGTTGCTTCTGAAGAAACTTACTATTAGCGCAACCCTAAATATGATATGCTTGTGCATTTTTCATAATATGCCAATATGAAGTTGCAGCCTTATAGGAAGCTCATTTATGAAGCCATTAAATAAAAAGCTGATTAGGATAATTTTGAAAATGTGGTGGTTGTGCACTCTTGTATCCACCTGTGCCTATTATGAGGAATCGCGATTCCAAAAACTTGAATGAGTGAACAATATTACCTTATTATAGAGTGCCCACAAATAGTGAAAAGAAAAGTATTGCTGGTACTATTTCATGTATCTAGCAAGTGACACTGTGATGTGGCAGATCAACCTCGATGTTCATAATTACATTGTTAACAGGGTGTTGCCATATTTAGTTTATACTCATATTTGCTTTGTTTGTATTCTGTACTTTTTAGCAGTTCTCATCTGCTAATATAAATGCTTCTTCACATTTTAGGGCTTAAAGGATTGTACTGTAATCTGAATTGTTGGATGAAAGAACAGCCTTCGCCACCACAATCCAAGGACGGACGAGCTGGAAAAACTTTAGTCTAATGTGGTAATGCATTTGGTGGACTGTAGCATTATTCACAAATATGATCATAGCTTTGCTTGTTTGTCTCTGTGTATCATTGATATATAATTTATTCTGGTGTAAAGGTTGTGGTATTTTTCTGCCATGTTTTGATGATGGCAATATATATAGAGTTTAGTCATTTTATAGCCATATTTTTATTGTGTTTCATATTATTTTTTGTTATTATATCATGCAACTGTTTGTACCAAAATATACAGCTTCGGAACCATGCCCTAACTATTGAGATGCTCACAAAGATTATTTTAAGAATAATCTAGTAAAAGTCTTCGTATATATCTAAGGTGCAATATTTGTTGAATGTCCGGCAGCCTTGAGAAGAGATGTTGTGTGAAGGTTAAGCATGGCACATTATAGAAAAATTAGGTTGCTTCGGAGACGTAATGTTGGTGGAATGTTGTATAGCTTAAGGAAATAATATTGTCGACGGTTATGCTCAGTACATTATAGTAACATTGTACGCAATTCATTAGAAGAACATTCTGTGAAACATCAAAATGTTAGAAATTGTCTACACAGTTACACCCCACTAATGTTCTGCACGAAAACGTTCCTGGGATGTTAGCTAATATCTTTGAGGCAACATCATGAAAGGCATGCTTGTGGAATGTTCTGTAACATTCTCCCCATGTCGCAGGAATTTTGCACCAGATCATCTGCTGAATGTTCCATAATGGTGAAATGCCATACTGTTCCGAATATATTAGAAGACAATATTATGTGAATGTTTATACCCAGACATTTCAAAGTAGCAATCCTGTAACATTGCTGAGACATTCGATAACAATGTTTTGCAATAGCGTTATAATAACGTTAGCAAACCTTTTCCTCTAACGTTCTAGCTAGAGTGGTACAAAAACGCATGATTCATTTTTTGGAAGTTGTCCCCCTTTCATAACAAAAAATTATTTAAAATGAAGCAAATTAAAAATGTTATAGATTTTTTATTACATATATAAAAACAAACAAAATAATAATAAAAAATAATAATAAATTTGAATGATTTATGTAAATGAAATGAAAAGTCACTACAAATTTATATTTTCGCACTTTATTAGACATATCGCAAAAATGACTAGGGTCCATTAGGCTATGACCATGCGTTAAACGTGTCAAAGTAAGACGCGACAGTGTGAACACATCGCAACTGATCAGTTCGCCACATATACATGTTGTGTCAGATGGATGGTGATAGTCTATCCACCGATTGATGAACGTTCCGTGTCGTCCGACAAGCCGACGCGTATGTATATCATTTCGTTAGAAGAGCGAACCCAATGCCCTTTAACTTGTATGCCCTTATAATTATAATTCTTTTTAGCTCAACGAGATTATCGCGGCAAGGAAAGCGATGCGCAGTAGCTAGGAATATTGTATAATACTTCAAAAAACCGTTGCGAATCAAAATTACATGATATCACATATAGGAATTTATTTATAAAATACTGCAATACCAGTAATCCTACTCAATGTGAGCTGATTGGAACACCAGGTCCCCATTATTCACCATTCGAAATGTCATCACTAGGATTCTCTTCTGGAATTACGTGATATGTTTTGATTTTGATGTTGGTTTTTGTAGTATCTGCCTACAAAGCCACACTTCAGTAATCCATTTGACACATCCACTATTGGGCATTCACACCTTTTTCTTGTACATGAATCACGATTTCTGACAGAAATCTGTCTTGCGGCATTGCTACACTGTTGAATACCTATTATCCGAGGTAGCGGTTTTGTTATTGTATTGAGGTGAACCAGTACGTTGGTTAAGTGCTTGTTTTTTGTTCTCTGTGATCTTCACTATAACATGCTACTCTCAGGCTTTTGTTAATTGTAGTATTCCCGACGGCGCCAAAAAAGGCGTCCTTACTGATGGTGTTTTGAATGCCATTTCTTCAGCTACGCATTGCCCGCCTCTGATCCCGATTGAACTATTAGCGAATAAAAGATTTGGGCCATGGAAGAGGTCACGGTATGTACATGTCAAAACCAGGATTTTCGAACCAAACTTCAGATCTCGACTTGTACTCTTGAATTTACGATAGATCTATAGTTACTCTCCCTTTAACTGCGATTTTTGTTATTGAAAGTTGGAAAAATTAGTTTCAAATTTAGAAATGCTGTAGTACAAAACGTAGATTTTTTTGGCAGATTGGAAGCACATTTCAACACAAACTACCTAGCACATCAGAATTTTAAGCAGAGAAAATATGGAAATCTAAGAGTTGTGTGCACATGTAGATAATTAAGAAAGCAACTCTTGAAAGTTCGCATTGTGTTAGATTATGTATAACTTGTGATAAGCATGTTAGGTTGAGAATCGTGCTGCCTTTTACCAAAATCTCAACTTAGAGCTAGTAGTGCGATGTAATTTCTTTTTCTCTTTTTATGACATGATTTTCAGCTATTTGATTGTGATATAAGATAGGTATGATTGAAGGATTTGACAATATGTAAGAGGCAACAATAGCCGATTGACTATGTCTTTTTAAAAGAGTGTACGCGCTAATTCAAACAAGCTTATAAAGGAAATTGAAAAGGCAGGCTGCTCGCATACTTCTAGATCAACTAAAACTTACAAAATCTTATCGTTTAATTTTTCATTAAATATCTGCACGGCGTTTCTTAAAGCTTTGGAACAATCTGCAATAGCATTAGCAGTGCTTCTCATTTACCTGTGTATATAGCTGTTTGCACATATAGCGTCTCATCAGAAAGGTTTACTCCAAGTGAATAACTCGACTAATGCGGAGTTGTTAGCTTACAGTTTGTTATTATTTTTTAATGGATATGTCCAAGTTCGTGTTTTTTGCTACATGAGATTTACTAATTAATTTACCGCATTGCTATTCTACAACAACTTTTTTTTTTAAATTTCAAATTATTAAAATGATAATTCAGCATAAGAACGATGTGACTAGGACATTAGTTGCTTCTGAAGAAACTTACTATTAGCGCAACCCTAAATATGATATGCTTGTGCATTTTTCATAATATGCCAATATGAAGTTGCAGCCTTATAGGAAGCTCATTTATGAAGCCATTAAATAAAAAGCTGATTAGGATAATTTTGAAAATGTGGTGGTTGTGCACTCTTGTATCCACCTGTGCCTATTATGAGGAATCGCGATTCCAAAAACTTGAATGAGTGAACAATATTACCTTATTATAGAGTGCCCACAAATAGTGAAAAGAAAAGTATTGCTGGTACTATTTCATGTATCTAGCAAGTGACACTGTGATGTGGCAGATCAACCTCGATGTTCATAATTACATTGTTAACAGGGTGTTGCCATATTTAGTTTATACTCATATTTGCTTTGTTTGTATTCTGTACTTTTTAGCAGTTCTCATCTGCTAATATAAATGCTTCTTCACATTTTAGGGCTTAAAGGATTGTACTGTAATCTGAATTGTTGGATGAAAGAACAGCCTTCGCCACCACAATCCAAGGACGGACGAGCTGGAAAAACTTTAGTCTAATGTGGTAATGCATTTGGTGGACTGTAGCATTATTCACAAATATGATCATAGCTTTGCTTGTTTGTCTCTGTGTATCATTGATATATAATTTATTCTGGTGTAAAGGTTGTGGTATTTTTCTGCCATGTTTTGATGATGGCAATATATATAGAGTTTAGTCATTTTATAGCCATATTTTTATTGTGTTTCATATTATTTTTTGTTATTATATCATGCAACTGTTTGTACCAAAATATACAGCTTCGGAACCATGCCCTAACTATTGAGATGCTCACAAAGATTATTTTAAGAATAATCTAGTAAAAGTCTTCGTATATATCTAAGGTGCAATATTTGTTGAATGTCCGGCAGCCTTGAGAAGAGATGTTGTGTGAAGGTTAAGCATGGCACATTATAGAAAAATTAGGTTGCTTCGGAGACGTAATGTTGGTGGAATGTTGTATAGCTTAAGGAAATAATATTGTCGACGGTTATGCTCAGTACATTATAGTAACATTGTACGCAATTCATTAGAAGAACATTCTGTGAAACATCAAAATGTTAGAAATTGTCTACACAGTTACACCCCACTAATGTTCTGCACGAAAACGTTCCTGGGATGTTAGCTAATATCTTTGAGGCAACATCATGAAAGGCATGCTTGTGGAATGTTCTGTAACATTCTCCCCATGTCGCAGGAATTTTGCACCAGATCATCTGCTGAATGTTCCATAATGGTGAAATGCCATACTGTTCCGAATATATTAGAAGACAATATTATGTGAATGTTTATACCCAGACATTTCAAAGTAGCAATCCTGTAACATTGCTGAGACATTCGATAACAATGTTTTGCAATAACGTTATAATAACGTTAGCAAACCTTTTCCTCTAACGTTCTAGCTAGAGTGGTACAAAAACGCATGATTCATTTTTTGGAAGTTGTCCCCCTTTCATAACAAAAAATTATTTAAAATGAAGCAAATTAAAAATGTTATAGATTTTTTATTACATATATAAAAACAAACAAAATAATAATAAAAAATAATAATAAATTTGAATGATTTATGTAAATGAAATGAAAAGTCACTACAAATTTATATTTTCGCACTTTATTAGACATATCGCAAAAATGACTAGGGTCCATTAGGCTATGACCATGCGTTAAACGTGTCAAAGTAAGACGCGACAGTGTGAACACATCGCAACTGATCAGTTCGCCACATATACATGTTGTGTCAGATGGATGGTGATAGTCTATCCACCGATTGATGAACGTTCCGTGTCGTCCGACAAGCCGACGCGTATGTATATCATTTCGTTAGAAGAGCGAACCCAATGCCCTTTAACTTGTATGCCCTTATAATTATAATTCTTTTTAGCTCAACGAGATTATCGCGGCAAGGAAAGCGATGCGCAGTAGCTAGGAATATTGTATAATAAAGATGGAATATCCCTCCGCATCAATGTCCCACCAATGTTCTATACGTAACCTTCCTGGGATGTTAGCTAATAGCCTTGAGACAATATTATGGAAGAAATGTTCGTGGAATATTACGTAATGTTCTCCCAATATTGTGGGAATGTTATGGGGGATCATTTGCTAACATTCCAGCAACGTAATTCCCACAACGTTGCTGGGACGTTGTGGGAAATACGTCCCAGCAACGTATTTCCCACAACGTTGTAGGGACATTATGGGAAATACGTTCCAACAAAGTAATTCCCACAACATTGATGGAACGTTTTAAGAGTTACGTTCCAGCAATGTTTTTCCCACAACGTTGCTGGAACGTTGAAAATGTGTCTACAAATAATCTTGTGACAACGTTACGATGTAACGTTTCTGGGACTTTTCGGAACATCCCTGGAACGTTCTGGGAACGTAAAATTGTTAGTTGGGTAGTTGCTATCAATTCTACTGACTGTACCATTAATCAATCCTACATATGTAACTCCTTCATGCTGACATACTGATACAAGCCATGATGGTAGTTTTATGGACTTGAGTAGAGTTATAGACTTTGGAGGAGTGGATACAGGAAGTTGTGGTGGTTGAGGAACTACAGCGTGCTGGTTACTGTTAACTACTATGTCATCAGCTGAAACAATCTTCAGCTCAATCTCACGCTTTTCACCTGAAACATTAATAATATAACAACATAATGACACACTTACAAATTGTAATAAAATATTTGTATGGTGTAATAAAATATGTGCATGTAGGCAGCACAGTACAACATCCTAGAAAAGAGTAAATTGAAATATTACTTTCTCATTTAATTTAAATAATTAAGCCTTGATTACTCATATAACTACTCAACATATGAGAGACATCAGAATGATTAACATATTAAATTGTGTAATCTGATAATAATAAGAAAAATTGAAATGAATATTATTTTAATCGCTGACTAAAATTTGGCGGTGCTAAACGTTTTGGAGTAGCAAAAATGCAAGTTATATAAACAGAGATACTGTGACAGTGTTTCTATGATGTTTTAGCCTGAGAGCAGATCAGGCATCTAGAGACTGACTAACAATTACCAGCTCAGTACACAAAGATTTTTAATAGTGTCTCTAATATATTTAGCCTGAGACTAAAGATTGCATGTAGAGACTGTTCAATTTTTGCAATGCAAATGCAAAGATATTGTAACGGTATCTCTTTATGTAATATCATAGACTGAGTGTAGAGATCCCCAACTAACAATTTTACGTTCCCAGAACGTTCCAGGGAGGTTCCGAAAAGTCCCAGAAACGTTACATCGTAACGTTGTCACAAGATTATTTGTAGACACATTTTCAACGTTCCAGCAACGTTGTGGGAAAAACATTGCTGGAACGTAACTCTCAAAACGTTCCATCAATGTTGTGGGAATTACTTTGCTGGAACATATTTCCCATAATGTCCCTACAACGTTGTGGGAAATACGTTCCAGCAACGTATTTCCCACAACGTCCCAGCAACGTTGTGGGAATTACGTTGCTGGAATGTTAGCAAATGATCCTGCATAACATTCCCACAATATTGGGAGAACATTGCGTAATATTCCACGAACATTTCTTACATAATATTGTCTCAAGGCTATTAGCTAACATCCCAGGAAGGTTACGCATAGAACATTGGTGGGACATTGATGCGTAGGGATTTCCATCTTTATTATACAATATTCCTAGCTAATGTGCATGGCTTTCAATGCCGCGGTAATCTCGTTGAGCTAAAACGAAATATAATTATAAGGGCATGCAAGTTAATGGGCAATGGCTTCGCTCTACTAACGAAATGATTCACATACGCGTCGGCTTGTCAGACGACACGTAGCGTTAATCAATCGGTACATAGACAATCACCAAATATCTGACACAACATGTATATGTGGCGACTTGGTCAGTTGCGAAGAGTTCACCTTCTTGCGTTTGACATTGACCCGTTTAGCGGATGGACAGAGCTAATGGACCCTAGTCATTTTTGCGATATGTCTAATGAAGTGCGAAAATAGAAATTTGTAGTGACTTTTTATTTCATTTACATAAATCAGTCAAATTTATCATTATTTTCTTTTCATTGTTTTGTTTGTTTTTATATCTGTAATGAAAAATCTATAACATTTTTAATTTGTTTCATTTTAAATAATTTTTTGTTATGAAAGGGGGACAGCTTCCAAAAAATGAATCATGCATTTTTGTACCATTCTAGCTAGAACGTTAGAACGAGGAAAAAGTTTGCTAACGTTATTATAACGTTGTTACAAAACATTGTTATCGAATGTCCCAGCAATGTTACAGGATTGCTACTTTGAAATGTCTGGGTATAAGCATTCACATAATATTGTCTTCTAATATATTCGGAACAGTATGGCATTTCACCATTATGGAACATTCAGCAGATGATCTGGTGCAAAATTCCTGCGACATGGGGAGAATGTTACAGAACATTCCACAAGCATGCCTTTCATGATGTTGCCTCAAAGATATTAGCTAACATTCCAGGAACGTTTTCGTGCAGAACATTAGTGGGATGTAACTGTGTAGACAATTTCTAACATTTTGATGTTTCACAGAATGTTCCTCTAATGAATTGCGTACAATGTTACTATAATGTACCGAGCATAACCGTCGACAATATTCTTTCCTTAAGCTATACAACATTCCGCCAACATTACGTCTCCGAAGCAACCTAATTTTTCTATAATGTGCCATGCTTAACCTTCACACAACATCTCTTCTCAAGGCTGACAGACATTCAACAAATATTGCACCTTAGATATATACGAAGACTTTTACTAGATTATTCTTAAAATAATCTTTGTGAGCATCTCAATAGTTAGGGCATGGTTCCGAAGCTGTATATTTTGGTACAAACAGTTGCATGATATAATAACAAAAAATAATATAAAACACAATAAAAATATAGCTATAAAATGACTAAACTCTATATATATTGTCATCATCAAAACATGGCAGAAAAATACCACAACCTTTACACCAGAATAAATTATATATCAATGATACACAGAGACAAACAAGCAAAGCTATGATCATATTTGTGAATAATGCTACAGTCCACCAAATGCTTTACCACATTAGACTAAAGTTTTTCCAGCTCGTCCGTCCTTGGATTGTGGTGGCGAAGGCTGTTCTTTCATCCAACAATTCAGATTACAGTACAATCCTTTCAGCCCTGAAATGTGAAGAAGCATTTATATTAGCAGATGAGAACTGCTAAAAAGTACCGAATACAAACAAAGCAAATATGAGTATAAACTAAATATGGCAACAACCTGTAAACAAAGTAATTATGAACATCGAGGTTGATCTGCCACATCACAGTGTCATTTGCTAGATACATGAAATAGTACCAGCAATACTTTTCTTTTCACTATTTGTGGGCACTCTATATATAATAAGGTAATATTGTCCACTCATTCAAGTTTTTGGAATCGCGATTCCTCATAATAGGCACAGGTGGATACAAGAGTGCACAACCACCATATTTTCAAAATCATCCTAATCAGCTTTTTATTTAGTGGCTTCATAACTGAGCTTCCTATAAGGCTGCAACTTCATATTGGCATATTATGAAAAAATGCACAAGCATATCATATTTAGGGTTGCGCTAATAGTAAGTTTCTTCAGAAACAACTAATGTCCTAGTCGCATTGTTCTTATGCTGAATTATCATTTTAATAATTTGAAATTTAAAAAGAGTTGTTGTAGAATAGCAATGCGGTAAATTAATTAGTAAATCTCATGTAGCAAAAAACACGAACTTGGACATATCCATTAAAAAATAATAACAAACTGTAAGCTAACAACTCCGCATTAGTCGAGTTATTTACTTGGAGGTTAACCTTTCTGATGAGACGCTATATGTGCAAACAGCTATATACGCAGGTAAATGAGAAGCACTGCTAATGCTATTGCAGATTGTTCCAAAGCTTTAAGAAACGCCGTGCAGATATTTAATGAAAAATTAAACGATAAGATTTTGTAAGTTTTAGTTGATCTAGAAGTATGCGAGCAGCCTGCCTTTTCGATTTCCTTTATAATCTTGTTTGAATTAGCGCGTACACTCTTTTAAAAATACATAGTCAATCAGCTATTGTTGCCTCTTACATATTGTCAAATTCTTCAATCATACTTATCTTATATCACAATCAAATAGCTGAAAATCATGTCATAAAAAGAAAAAAAGAAATTACATCGCACTACTAGCTCTAAGTTGCCATTTTGGTAAAAGGCAGCACGATTCTCAACCTAACATGCTTATTACAAGTTATACATAATCTAACACAATGCAAACTTTCAAGAGTTGCTTTCTTAATTATGTACACGTGCACACAACTCTTAGATATCCATATTTTCTCTGCTTAAAATTCTGATGTGCTAGGTAGTTAGTGTTGAAATGTGCTTCCAATCTGCCAAAAAAATCTACGTTTTGTACTACAGCATTTCTAAATTTGAAACTAATTTTTCCAACTTTCAATAACAAAAATCACAGTTAAAGGGAGAGTAACTATAGATCTATCGTAAATTCAAGAGTACAAGTCGAGATCTGAAGTTTGGTTCGAAAATCCTGGTTTTGACATGTACATACCATGACCTCTTCCATGGCCCAAATCTTTTATTCGCTAATAGTTCAATCGGGATCAGAGGCGGGCAATGCGTAGCTGAAGAAATGGCATTCAAAACACCATCAGTAAGGATGCCTTTTTTGGCGCCGTCGAGAATACTACAATTAACAAAAGCCTGAGAGTAGCATGTTATAGTGAAGATCACAGAGAACAAAAAACAAGCCCTTAACCAACGTACTGGTTCACCTCAATACAAGAACAAAACCGCTACCTCGGATAATAGGTATTCAACAGAGTAGCAATGCCGCAAGACAGATTTCTGTCAGAAATCGTGATTCATGTACAAGAAAAAGGTGTGAATGCCCAATAGTGGATGTGTCAAATGGATTACTGAAGTGTGGCCTTGTAGGCAGATACTACAAAAACCAACATCAAATTCAAAACATATCACGTAATTCCAGAAGAGAATCCTAGTGATGACATTTCGAATGGTGAATAATGGGGACCTGGTGTTCCAATCAGCTCACATTGAGTAGGATTACTGGTATTTCACTATTTTATAAATAAATTCCTATATGTGATATCATGTAATTTTGATTTGCAACGGTTTTTGAAGTTGAATTTTACTAGAAATCGTGCCATGAATTACATTACCGTCATATTTTTGTGCAGACACCGCAGCAATACTATTTAAATTCATGAAAGAAACGAAGTCACTGTTGGGATTCAAACACAAATGCTCTATGGTAACATCTTCCAGCGCAGCGAGCTGGAATCTTGTAGGTGTAGCATAAATACACACTAGTCAGTGCGCGAGGCGACATTGCAGTAGAAGGACTGGTCTTATGTACTGAATATTATATGGTATGTTTATCGGATTTGATATGGTTGTCACGACGTTAAGGGCTTAGGGCACAAATAAACAAACTTTCCATGTAGCTGAATTAAAGCATATTGATAACATATTAGTAAGCCTACAACATGTATAATAAAAACACAGACATGGAAAATTTGCAATAGTGATGGAAAAATGCAAGAAATATGTCTAGATCTCACCTGTCCCACATTTATTGATACCGATTCAATTGGTTATGGAGAATTTACTGTTGAGCCGAACCGGTGTATGGTTGGCAAATTGACCATAGTAGTGGTGATTGACTAGATAACGATTAGATGATTAGTTGCAAGGATAATGGCCAGATCTTGTGAGATTCATTCTAAAAAATCGCAAACAAACCACATTAGAGATCTTGCAAACAACAAATCGATAAACTATCTATATGGTAAGAATCTAATGATTATGGACTTGGACTGAGATTGAACCGATAACCTTGTAGTTGCAAACCCTAAATCTGGCCACTAAAAACTGCTGGTTGGTCACTACTAATATTGCTCAACATTTTCCAACTGAATAACAAGTTTAGTAGCTCAGTGACTAACAAACATGTCTTTACTCATTTGATATATGCGTATAGATCTTCATCTTTATGGAGACAATTTTGGAGACAAAAATAATGGCAAAGAAAGAATTCTTCAAATTAAGTTTAGGAAATGGCGTTCAAACTTGTATCAGAGTTTGTCACATCAGAGTTGTCTTCTCTATTTTATGGCAGTCAAAAACTATTAATGATTCACCATTACTCCGTTTGTACACAGCACACAGTCACTCGCAATGAGATTTATTATCAACAATGCCTCTGAAGTAGGTAATGAAATCAAAAGATACATGCTACTACTCAGTAACATGCTTTACACATTTTTCTACGCATATATGGCTTCAAAGCCATTTCAATTCTATTAGCAAAAGCTCGCTCAACCAGCAAGTGTTTTTATCAGTTATTAAGACTGATATGTGCAAAATTAGTATACCTGATTAGCACATAGAAACAAAGGACTACAAATTATACATAGTAGGCTATAGCTAACGCAGTTACCCTTCCGAAACATAAGCCACAATTCATGACTGGCATATCTTATGAACTAAGTATTACCATCTAATTATACATACTTCAACGGAACCAATGCTGATGTAAGAATGAATAATTTAACCTTGAAAGACACACAGCATTGGATCCCTTATGGCTCAAATAAGGGTAAAGACAGCCTACCAGTTTCTAGATACTGCCTCTGAGTGGTTGATTTTAGAATAAGAAATCTGCAGCTCCCAATCTCAGTGAGCTCCACAGACTTGAAGTTGGACAACACTCAGAGGTAGACGTACCAACGAGCCCTGCAACAAGTCGCAAGCCTAAGTACTTTGGTGAGTCAATGTGCTCTCTAGTTGTCTTTGATTTATAGCTTGTAAATACTTATCATAACTAATTAACATGATAACTAGATAGAGCATTTTGGTGGAGGCGCCGGGTAACTTTCCTGTGCACCAGCAGCCAAGCTTGTGTAAAAACATTTTTGCACATACAATATATTTGAGATCTCTGGTGGAATAGCCCCCATCCAACCAAAAGATTAATTGCTCTTGTAGTCAGTTGCCTTGTTGCTGTTGTCGCGTGTAGTACCGCTCAAATAGGGCAGGGAGCACGCTTGATAACGCTTCTAGGCAAGCAGAAATCCTAGGCCTGGGAAATCTTTTTTTTTAACAATTTAAAAGGTTGTTGAATTAGACCGCAATTGAGTAATTCTGACAAGCTAATATACGCCTGACAGGGAACCGGCAACCTGACTGCGCTGTGTCATTAGCAATTATCTAATCAATAAATTTTTGATAGATAACTAAAGGGTAGATTAAAAATACATTTAATCCCCACACTAAGCTCTGAAAGGACTTGATAAACTGTCAAGAGAGCGAAGCGAATTTGTCTGTTTGAGCAATTACCATTGGCTTGAGTGCAGTTCATATTATTTAAACAATTTCCATTTATCTTAGTGAACCCGCATTCGCCAAGAGTGTATTTACATAGCAACTGGCAGTTAATATATTCACCTAAAAGTAAAATAATCAATTAATTCAATTTTCACAGCTGACTGTCTTGCAATTTGCTCACAGAACATAACCATCAAATGTTTTCATCTGACTGGTACAAAAACTTAGTAGGTGGTAGAACTCGTGGTGGAACCACATATAAAGCTGTATCAACTGAATCAGTAACAGTGATGGCGTCAGAAGCCACTAGTACCAATTCAACCCCTCTCGTCACCACTGCCTCTACAGTCTCATATACTCCTAATCCTTTATCTACACCTCTTCATTCATCCACACCTTACCAAAGGCCAAGGGACTTGCTGGATAAAATACGTGAGAGCCAAGCCCAGCAAGCACCTTCAGCCACACCCCCTCTACCATCCAACATGTCTGTACAAGACATGCAGCTTACCAATCTGACCACCTCTACTATCACTCAGCCACCATCACTGCAACCAAATCAGCAAATACAAATGGCAGCATCTTTTGGTACATCTCCCATACCACCGATAAATATGGCTTCTGGAGGTATGTGTAATGCTCGATTATCTAATCAAAATTTTCAGCAGTCAGTGGTAGATAGCCAACCAGTAAATGGAGCAATCCCACCGACTAGCTCAGCACAAGCTAACACAAACATTTCCAGAGAACATCAAGCATTAGCAGTATGGAACTCTATACCTAATGACTTGAAAGCATATATATTAACAATGAATGGAGCTCCTGTGCATAGCACACCACTCGTCCCTCCAGCACCACCGCCTCGGCCGAACTTCACGGGTGCTCACCCTCGTCCGAACAACCCTAGGCATGGCTATGGCCACCCAGGCAAAATCTTTGGCGCACCAGGAATGCCTCCGCCACGCTTTTCTCGACCCCCATACGAGAATCAGCAAGAACGGATGGCTCAAAGACCAGGAGCTCAAAGCCAGCTTAAGGAAATAAACCGAGTGCTAAGCGACGAGTTGCCCCTAACCGCATCCGTCAATAATAAAGACCAAAAGGCAAGCGGTACTATCATTCTACCCAATTTTGATGTGAAGGAGACATTCGCCGATGAACCGACAGAGAGCTGGGAAGGATTCATCGAGCGTTGGGAGATAGGAATGATGACCTTTGGTCTGGATGAACTGCAGCTAGCCCAGTGCTTACCAAAGTCATTAAAAGGGTCAGCGTATCAAACTTACATAGGTTTGGTGAAGGCCGGAAGCCCCGCCATTCGTGACTATGCAAAGCTCAAAAGTGAACTGAGCAGCGCCTTTTTGAGGCATAAGCCGATGAAAGGACGAAGTATATTTACTCTATCACAAGGGAAAAAGAGCGTGGGCACATTCTATGATGAGGTGGTGACCGCAGGCAAATCAGCATATGCTGATATGCCAGCTGACTACAAAAATCGCATTATACGAGATGCATTCATCAATGGACTCAAAGACAAGTATCAGGACAAGATTTTGGCCAGTGGAGACGTGTCTCTTGAAAAGGCTTTGGACATAGCGAAAAGAGTGGAGTATACCGATACAATCGGTAAAGGTCAGAAGCTGGTGGCAGCATCCCAAGGACATGTAAATTGTGTTCAGGATAACCCTGACCAACTACAAGCCCTTACTCAGCAAATGAGTGCTTTAACTGAGTTGGTAAGAGCCCAAACTGCAAGGCCACCCAAAAGCCATGAATCTTCCAAGCATAGTTTTCCATCAAATGGTTCGGGGAAAGGCAGCAACTCGAAATGGGTTCCGAAAGCTCAGAATCAGCAAAAATTTCAGCATAAGAATACAACATCAGCGAATAACCCTCGTGAAACTCGAAACTTTGCTAATAGCCAGCCGAAGTCTAGACTCTTTTGTACACATTGCCGTGTACCTGGTCATGATATCGCTAAATGCTACAAGGTCAAGCGAGGTGTGAACGCGGTGGACCTTGACACAAACCATGAAGTAACAGCTGAAATGAGTGATGATCAGTTTGCGGAGATGTTGTGCCAACCGGCAGAAGAAAAGGAACATGTAAATGTGGTGATGGACGAAAAACCAAAACGACGCCGTAATCGGAAAGGGAAAGGTAGTGGCATAACTCCGACCACTTACGCGTCGTTAGCATTGATGACACTGCTCTGTCAGTTTGTAGGCGGAGAAGCTGTGCATCCTAGAGGCCCATTGATATGTGGATCAAGGAAAGAGGACAGTCCTCACATTTTTCGAGTTAATACAAACTACCACTGTGATAGTAGGGTGCAGAATGCTACACTGAAACCTGCCCCCTTACGCATGATGGTCTACCAAAGAAATTTAGTGAAATGGAACAGCCTAGCCTATCAATGCAGCAAATTTCGACAAACTATTACCACAGAAGTTAGTTTCTTCACTGATATAAAAACCAAAACAACAAGCTCTGAACCACTCTCGATAGCGAAAGAAGAATGTTTGACCATGGTCAGCAACCATGAATGCAAAGATGGAAATCTCTATGGAGAACAAGGTGTTTACCTAACCAAGAACCCTATTGATGCAGAATACAAATACTGCTGCAAGAAACACGACTTCAGTGCTGATCAATGCAGCACAATCGAAACAACCGTGTATAAAAGGCATGGCACTCAGTACTTTGAGTCACCTGCAGGAGACGTATCTCACTGCAATTATGACCATGGTAGTTGCCTACTGGCTGATGGCACCATGCTCGTTTGGGAAAAGAACGAAAATGTCACCTGTGAGTTTGAGCCAGACTTTTCAGTCAATGGCACATACTTTGATGGACATTTTGTGAGTGATGATTTCGATCTCGCCTTTACTTTCACTAAACATGGACTGCATCATCACAAGGACTGTCAAGGAAGAGTCGCATCCATGACGGACCAAGGACTCCTTGTGCGGTTCTTGACACCTTTACCAAATATCACCCTAGATGATCATGTTGTAAATGAGTATACAGCATGGGGAGATGATACGGCGTTACTCAACGCAATGATACAGGACGTAGCAACTGATCTTGCAACATCAGAACGGAAACAATTTTGGGACAACTACGCATACACTTGCCAGAATATTGCAGCTACTCTGAAAATAGTAAGTCTGCTGATGTCTCAACATCCCACAATTAGCGCTCGATACATGCTGAAAAATCCAAACATAACCGCCAAAGCCGGCCCAAGTTTTGTGCAAGTCTACCCTTGCACCCAACTGTCTGCAGGCATGTACAACTTTGTGGCAATGCCCAAGGATAACTGCACCGAGTACCTTCCAATGAATGTTACTATTGGTGGCAAGACACATACAGGATTCTTGGATCCAGTAATGAATGTCGTTCATTCCAAAAGCATGCAAGTAAAATGCGAGTTACAAGAAGAGGCATTAGTACAGCTAAATGACACAATATATAAGTACAAACTGGATGGAACCCTGGAAGTAGCAAAAGTAACTCACAACCTTACTCTGCCAAATATCCATTTAGGTGCCCATCCAGTAGAGATTCATGAAAGTATTTTCAGTCTCGCCCATCGTCTCAATTGGCAAGAATTCAGTGACCATAGCGCTCTGAATGATATGCTTGCCACATTCAGCCGACAGCATCAAGTTCTACACGCTATGGGAGTGGCCACCTCTCCCCATAAATCATTTGAGGAAAATGTAGTCGAGTCCAAGGAAGAGGTCCTAGGCAGGTCCTTCATGGCTTTCTTATTTGGAGGACATGTCGCCTCAGGCTTCGAACTCTGGACCTTAGCAGTCAACATGATTGTTAGTGTTATTTCTATAGCACTCCTAGGATATGGCTGTCTCCTTAAATGTTGTATTCCACGGTTTGGACCCCGTAGAGAGTCAGTAAATGCTATTAGAGCGCAGAACAATGATGAGGAAGAACTAGAAGTAATTGTTGACCAGACTCCAGCTTTCCAAGATGCAAACGATCTAGTTCTGGCCACAAATGAGCAGGAAACCATGTTACTCCCGTGTAGCGCCACGACCTCCTGGGAACTACCATCTGCTCCAACAGAATCAGAAGTGTATGCCCAGGAACCTTTGACCATGATACCGGAAGTAACATTTCCAACTTACTTCACAGAAGAATTTTGACTAGAGGCCGACCCATTCAACATCTCACAAGTTTTCGGAGTCAATAGCGGTAGACGATGCAAGAATGCATTGGTGAAAGTGAGCATAGCCAGTCGCAATTATATGGCTTTAGCAGATGCAGGAGCCACTATTACCCTAATGCGATTGAACATTGCTCAAGAACTAAATCTACCACTGCATAAACATAAACTTTGTGCAACTGGAGTAACCAATGACGCATTAGCTATTGTTGGTCGTACCGCAGCACTTGTGAAACTTGGAAGACATGAGTATCAGCAATGTTTTTATGTTGCTGATAAAATTTCTCACGAAATAATCTTGGGTACTGATTTCTTGGCCAAGTTGGGTGAGGTCGCCTATAACTTTGACAAATGCACGATACGAGTCAATGGAGAGACGCTACCTATGGACAACAAAGCTGTCAAGGCTTGCACAGTGTCGAGGACAGATCATATGGTCTGTGCAGTAAAAGTTGTACACAACACCGAACTGCCTCCATTTTCTGTGACACTAGTAGAAGCCCAGGTTAAATCATCAAACATTGATGGACGTGACTGCATATTCGAAGGAGATTCAAAAGCTGGATCTCGACGTGTAATTATGGGAAAGTCAGTGTGTAAAGTTGATAGAGAAAAAATTCGCATTCCAGTGATGAATGCCGGACCATCATCCTATACACTGCAAGAAGGTACGTTCGTAGGCAATGTAGAAACTTTAGAGCAAGACTTGCCTATACTCAATCTGAAATCAGTTCCTGCGAGAACCAAGGAGTCTACTAACCCAGGAGACACCCTGAAGCAAGAGAACACAGATCTGACCGATAGTGAAATGGGTCGACTAAGAACACTGATAAACAATTTTAGTGACATAATTGGAGAAAATGTCTCAGAGCTCGGAAGAACTACCATTGTCGAGCATGTTATTGAAACTGTACCAGGAGCAACACCTGTACGGAGCAGACCCTACAACATACCGGTACATCTAAAAGCCGAAGTGAAATCTCAGATTGATGAAATGCTAGAACATGGCCTGATAAGAATGAGCACAGGTAATTGGAGCTCTCCAATAGTATTAGTTAAGAAAAAGGATGGTAGTTGGAGATTCTGTGTCGATTACCGCAAATTGAATGCTGTCACTGTCAAGCACTCTATGGCCTTATCTAACATAGAAAATGCCATGGAAGTGATGCATGGGAAGAAGTATTTCAGCAGCATCGACTTAAGCTCCGGATTCTATCAGGTAGCCCTCCACAAGGATTCTCAAGAGAAGAGTAGCTTTATAACACCATGGGGATCCTACGCATGGACAGTTATGCCTATGGGTGCATCCGGAAGCCCTAGCACATTCACACGGTTAGCGTTAGCCATAACTGCTGATCTGATTAGTGCTGGAAACTCTTGCGTTTATATAGATGATTGGCTACTCACTTCCAAAGATTTTGATCACCACATCAAACTACTGACCACAGTATTCACACGTTTGCGATATGCAGGCATAAAATATCGCTTCAGCAAGAGTTACTTTTGCCAAAAGGAGATAACGTATCTCGGTCATGTGATTTCACAAAGTGGTATAACTGTGTCACCACATAACACTGTGAAAATACAGGAATTTCCCACGCCGAAAGATAAAACAGGAGTTCGGAGACTCTTAGGATTGTTCGGATTCTACCGGTCCTACATCCAGAACTTCAGTAAACTAGCGGCACCATTGATAGCCCTCACCAAGGAGTGCAGTCCCTTCATTTGGACAGAAGAATGTGAGAAAGCTGCCATTACGCTCAAGGACAGAATATGTTCAGCACCAGTTCTAGCATTCCCAAATTTTAAACAAGAATTTGTACTGACTACGGATGCATCAGCAACTGCAGTGGGAGCAGTGCTTTCACAGAAGGGAGAGGATGGGAAAATGCACCCAATCTCCTTCTACTCGAAAGCCCTCTCAGCTGCAGAACAAAAATGGGATGCTTGTGAACAGGAGCTCTACGCCATTTTATGTGCAATAAAGCACTACAAGGCATTCCTCATGAACGCGCACTTCAAGGTGCTAACAGACAATATAGCCTGCACATTCATTGTAAAGAAAGGCGACTTATCACCAAGACTAGCTAGGTGGGCAGTGCAGCTAGCTGACTACTCATTTGACATCAGCCACAAACCTGGAAAAGAGAATGTAGTAGCAGACGCTCTATCCAGAGCAGAAGTTGCTTTAGTCGAATTGGATGACGAGATTACTGAAAATGATAGGGCAACATCAGCTGCCCAAGCAAAAGATTACTATCTCTCACCAATCCTCTTGTATCTCCAGAAAAGAAAATTCCCAATAGATGCCGGAAAACGAGATATTAACGTCATTAAAGAGAAAAGCAAGCATTTCAAAGTAGTGAAAACAGTGTTATACCGTGTTAGAGATGACAAGCTGTTACTGGCAATACCATCCTCTCAAAGGAAGGAGTTGCTACATGCGGCACACGAGTCCGTGATGTCCATGCATCCTGGCCTGACAAAAACAATGTTAACCTTGGCTGATCGTTATTGGTTTCCGAAAATGCGAAAAGAAGTTGGCCGTCACATTGCCCAATGTGGATCATGCCAACAGAAGAAAAACCCAAAAGTACCAATGAGAGTACCACTGAAAAATCAGATGGCACAACACCCTTTTCATGTAGTTTCGGTTGATTTTCAAGGCCCATATGTTGAAAGCGAGTCAGGTAACAAACACATTCTGGTATGGGTAGACCATTTCACTAAATGGTGTGAAATGGAAGCCACCAAGGACCAATCCGCCGCAACGGTAGCTCGATCGTACATACACAGAATTTTCTGTCGATTTGGAGCTAGCAAGATTCTAATCAGCGATCGAGCAAAGAACTTTTTGAGTGATGTAATCTCAAATATCAACAAGTTGTTAAAAGTCGATCATCGATTGACCACCCCGTATCACCCACAAACAAACGGTCAGGTTGAAGTTTACAATCGGAGCATCGGAAACATGCTATCACATGTCGTAGCTGAGAATCACAAAAACTGGGATGAGTTCATTCCATTTTGCCAACTGGCTCACAATTCTTCCCGACATACAATAATAAACGCCTCTCCAAGCCTACTCCTGATGTGTCGAGAAATGCGATTACCTTACGACCTAACTAAACCTGAACTATCTGAGAGAATTGAACCAGGAACATTTGCTGCTCAACTACATGAGAAAATGTCCCAGGTTTGGCAACGAGCTAGGGAAGCTATAGAGAAAGGAAAGCTCATGCAGAAGCATCAGTATGATAAGAAGGCGAAGCCTTCAAGCTTGCAAGTGGGTGATGCAGTTCTATATTACACACCCAGAGGATACAAAAATCGTACCTCTAAGCTAATTAAGCGATGGACAGGAATATACATAATCAAGAGTATATCCGACACTAATGCCGACATCCAGCATTTTGATGACCCGGATGAGCCACCCTTCCGAGTACATTTAAACACGCTCAAGCTATATCTTGGACCACTAGTACGAGGAAGTAGTCATGAGATGAGTCTAGATCTTGGTTACTCACCTGATAGCGACACCGATGGAGATTCGGAAAGAAACGTTAGCAGTGAATCCGAGTCGGATGATGATACTAGCGCATCAACAATAGATATTAGCCGAAGTGATGAACTAAGCGATAGCTCTATGGCAAATAGCAAACCTACAATTAAAAAGAAAGAGTTAGTAGCTCAACAATCAAACAACAAACAACCTGCAAACACAAGAAGTCAGCTGCAACATTCGACAAAACTCGCAAACAAATTGGCGACAGATCAAGAGTCTGTAGCAAAGTCTGAAACAGGCAGCAACCCTACCACCACTAACGAGCAAAGAGCAAACAGATATGGTCTGCGGAGGAAGCCAAAGCAAAAACGAGAGAAAGGCTTTCTCTACTCCAGCCAATAGACTAACCTTGGCATCTGTCATTTTATAATCGCATATAACCGCATTATCTTTAACCAAAGACATTATTAAGAACCAAATAGACTGGATGTGTAAACACGATTACTTTTATTGAATTATTTATATACACAATTAGGCATCAACTTGTGCTAATTCAATTTGGATGGGTGCACGCTGGCATCTTCTATGTAAGTAGCAAAAAAAAATTGTACCCACAAGTAGGACCATGGCACCGACTGCCACTATCGGCCCAACCACTGACCAATCTACAATGATAACAAATACAATAGAGAATACCATATATATATATCAAGCTACTCTTGTGTGTTGATGTAAATTGATCCGAAATTCTTTTACACATGACATGACTAGCAGAACTGAAAAAGGTAAATAAATAAATTTGTAAACTATAAATTGCTTAGCACAATTACCGATAGCTAGTGGCAATTCAGCTGTAGATGTAAACACAAACGGAGCTGTAGTAGGAGGCTTCAGTGTTGTAAGACGCTTCAGTGTTGTGACACACTCTGTGACACCCCTCCATCCTTTACAAGTGTTTCTAATCTGATAATTAAGTCGGAAGGAAATAGTCACGCGCCAATCACTTCTAGGTATTGCAATGGATAGTATATCTAGAGCCTGTTTTCTATGCATACAAACATACATTTTTATTTTGCTATTTTTATTTTAACTAGAAACATAGCCACGCTTACGCTGCTTATATTGATAACCAAATTTCTGGGAAAGTGGTGAGGCGTTGCTATTACCTTCCTGGTAGTTAGGGACCGTTTGTACACTCTTGCACTCATGGATAGCGAGTGCACTATTCATTCAGTTATATGTAATGTAAAAGGCATTTATGTGAGCACAGGTGTGCCTTGAGTAATCTAAAGCTAATATAATCTGGTAAATGTAATTTTTGAAGAAAATTCCGAGAAAAAAAAAAACTTTCTCGGTCTCAAAGCCATATTTTTGGCCAAGCACAAAAAAAAAGAGTACATAACGGCTTTGTGAAAAGATGCAATGACGGCCTGATCAAGAAATATGATGTTTCTTCACAATTATGTTTTTATTTTAATACTTACAAAAGGTGTAGAAGTAGCAGTAGCATAATTGATTATGAATGTAGCTAGAATAAACTGGTTTTGCAGTGACATAGTAGTGTTTTGGATAGCAGTGTGTAGTGTACCTGTAGTGCTGAGTACGACCATGCGTATGTTGTTTACGCATGCGTAAATAGCCTAAGTGAACCGTACAATTATTGTTTTTTTTTTAATCTCCGTAGTTTCGGTTTCCACCCTCTGATTTGGTGGGACCTTATTTTATAATTATTACTTTATTATGATCATGTCATTTTTGTTTTTCATATTAGGGACTAATATGTTTTAAACTGCGGGTGTATGATATGTGCAAAATTAGTATACCTGATTAGCACATAGAAACAAAGGACTACAAATTATACATAGTAGGCTATAGCTAACGCAGTTACCCTTCCGAAACATAAGCCACGATTCATGACTGGCATATCCTATGAACTAAGTATTACCATCTAATTATACATACTTCAACGGAACCAATGCTGATGTAAGAATGAATAATTTAACCTTGAAAGACACACAGCATTGGATCCCTTATGGCTCAAATAAGGGTAAAGACAGCCTACCAGTTTCTAGATACTGCCTCTGAGTGGTTGATTTTAGAATAAGAAATCTGCAGCTCCCAATCTCAGTGAGCTCCACAGACTTGAAGTTGGACAACACTCAGAGGTAGACGTACCAACGAGCCCTGCAACAAGTCGCAAGCCTAAGTACTTTGGTGAGTCAATGTGCTCTCTAGTTGTCTTTGATTTATAGCTTGTAAATACTTATCATAACTAATTAACAGGATAACTAGATAGAGCAAGACATTCGATAACATCGCTGTGATACGTGAAAAAAATCATATTAAAAGTTGTACTTCTCTTAAAGCACAGAGGTACAGTTAAAGAACGAAAGCAATATGTAACCCTTTTAGTGCAATAGGCCTACTCTTTTTAATGAATTCCTGTTTACAGAAGCGTGACATTTTAAAGACAAATTATATCCATTCTATGACTCGCAAATGCTTTTCAAGCTGTTTTCCAACGTCAAACGCATCCAAGAACGATAATCCACTGCAGTTTACCACCATGGAGTGCAATTATTTAGAAACACAGTCTTTAACACTCGGTTTTATTTACAGAGAAAAACTTGAATTTGTACCAATGCAAACAACTTTACTCACCTGCAATAACGATCGCAAAAAGCGTCAATATCAATTATTACTATATTGTGAATTTTATTGCAAGTATTGCAGATGAGTTAAGCATCGTTAAATCATTAATTAAACTACAACAACCGGAAAAATAAATCATATGGCGGATATTTCCTACTCCTAGTTTTGCCTTGTCCGATATTTTCAGGCATAATACGATGTAAATGCATACCTTTGAAATCTTTCGAAGGAGTACGATGCGGATTTTTAGCTTTCCCACGCATCGAACTTCATAAATTCCGAAAAGTTATAACTTAATTCTATGTATATGCCCACAAACATTCTCGGTTGATATTTTGGTTCATTATACAGTAATACAAAAACGCGTTTAATCTCTTTGTAAAGATTTAATAGACGTAAACTGACAAAACGTCGTAAAACCACGGTTATGGAAGACCAAGCGAGTCATACTTAACGCCGAATACCTGTTGGAGATTCCGACAAGTTGGTGATTTTTTCTGAAACTACCCATGTGATTACCGCTGCCTGTACTCATGATGTTGTGTTAAAACTGCTAAAAGAGTTCTGAATAAATATCGCCGAGTGATTTATTCACTACTAATGGACGTGATTTGACGCTATTTGGTAAGAAACCTCAAATTGTTGATCAGTTACAAAACTGCCTTACACAAAGCCACTGCACACTCGCAAACCTGCGAAAATGGTGCCCGAATGGTTGAAATCAACTTGATATCGAATAATGAATACCATATTTGCCTTGTGGTGACCGATTTAACTCATGCACTACTATAAGCCCCTCTGTGGGGCTTACAGACAATTTAAATCAGACGGAAGCCCCTCATTGGAGCTTTTTTATATTATGTGGTTTGGTTCTCTTTTTGTCGCTACAAGTGAATGGATTCAAATTTTCTTGGTTCAAATGCTTAGTATGGAGACTATTGTAGTGTGTGCTCATGTGAAACTGACAGTAAAGGATTCTTATAAGTATTATATATATAGCATTTGTTGAAGTAAATTCTACTCGACAAGGATAGACAACTCCCAACTCAAGAGCGAGTTCACACAACTTGATGAGTCAATAAACAGACTTGTGGGTGAGCCGATAAACAGACTCGAGAGTGAGCCGATAAACAGACTCGAGAGTGAGCCGATAAACAGACTCGATGGTGAGCCGATAAACAGACTCGATGGTGAGCCGATAAACAGACTCGATGGTGAGCCGATAAACAGACTCGATGGTGAGCCGATAAACAGACTTGAGAGTGAGCCGATAAACAGACTCGAGAGTGAGCCGATAAACAGACTCGATGGTGAGCCGATAAACAGACTCGATGGTGAGCCGATAAACAGACTCGATGGTGACTTTTCTCAACTATTACACCCTAGCAAGCCAAGCGCAATAATTCTTGATGTTCGGTCGATAGCACTTATAGTGAATGCAGCTATGATACGCTGGCTAATATCACAATGCTAAAGTCAGAAACAGTGACAAGAATGTTATACCTATTTGCTTTTCAACTCAAGCAGAGCTTGTTTGTAAAGAACGCAGTATCTTTATTGGTGTTACATCTCTCAGTACCAAGCAGTAACACAACAACAATGATCAAACTGGCAGGTTATATAGCAATCCCAAGAAAAATCTACAAATTGATTGGCTGCACAGTAATCAGGTCAACCAATTCCACAATAACATATTTCGAATACAAAAACGATAACATTTGTCACTAACTAATCACGCAATACGAGTAATAATAATTTTTTTTGTGTCTGTATAGTAACATGCAAATCTTAGAACAATATGGTAATAAATGGTTAACATAAAAAAAATTGCTAGTATCACACATACATACACTCTACATTGAACAAGTGTTAAGCGTGCGCCTTATAAATGACTATTCAAATTTGTCTGAATTGCGATGAACGTAATATAGATCCGTTGAGTTAGCAATTTGAAGCTGCCGGATTATAGGCTTAGAAAAGACGTCATCAGCTCTTGCGCATTCTGACGTCTACAATTACGGGTACACACTGATTGACAGCTCATTCGCTTTTACAAGCATGAAGTCGGGTCCAAGACCATTCGCCCATCGGTAGATCCTATCGGGGACGACAGTGACCCTCTCGGGCTACCAGTCAAAATCGATTTTTGAGTGCCAGTAGTCTCACCAACCACCTCAGCCCTTTTTAGGGCTATCATTTCCGTTTTAAGGGTTTTGTTCTGCGACGACAATGGTGAAAACTCGGTGTCGTAATTGTCGTCCACTTTTTTTATTACACTGTCCCCT
This sequence comes from Watersipora subatra, assembly GCF_963576615.1. Classification (NCBI taxonomy): domain Eukaryota; kingdom Metazoa; phylum Bryozoa; class Gymnolaemata; order Cheilostomatida; family Watersiporidae; genus Watersipora; species Watersipora subatra. The sequence continues at coordinate 8,378,500 of NC_088715.1, read as the reverse complement.
CCTAAGGCAGAATTCTGTCTCAGAATGGCTGATAGCTTATCATTGTCTGTTTGCATTTTGTTGAGCCAATAATTTTGTAGATGCATTGGCTTCTTTCTTACCCTAGAAGGTCGCTGCTTTACGTCAGGGTTGGTTGGCTTCACTGACGTTTCCGCGGCAGGGGGTTCGGGCTCAAAACTAGTTGCTACCTCTTCTGCACTTCCCACAAAGCTTGGTCTGCGAGCCCGAGCATTCTCTCCCGGAGGAGCGCTTGTACCAGCTTCCTGGTACAGTTTAATCCGGCCTTCGTGCTGTACAGACAATTTTCCGTTTCGCTCCATTTCGTACGTTTGATAGGGCAGAGATTTCGTAATGCGGTAAGGCCCGACATACTTGGGTTGAAGTTTTGTTCCTCTACCTTTTGTCTTAAAGTATGATTTGAGCCAGATTTGATCACCTTTGACAAATTTTGGCTCTTCTTCACTGTCATCCGTCCGAGGTTTGCATTTTTGATGCTGTCGTAGTTTTATGTATGCGGTCTGCATGTCTTTTTGTAGTTGTGCAGCATACTCATCCCCTGTAAAATCCAACCCGGTTGGGTAGTTGACCAGGAGGTCATGCGGCAGTCGGACATTTCGCCCTAGCATCAATGAGTTGGGCGTCTCTCCAGTGCTTCGATGTGGCGTAGCCCGTATGATCCGCATGATTTGGGGCACTAGGCGATCCCATTCCTGGTGTTCTGACTCGGCCAGCATAGCCCTCAAGGAATTTCCCAGTGTCCGGTTCAATCTTTCCACTATCGAATTTCCCTGGGGATGATAGGGAGCGCAACGGGTTTTCTTGCAGTTCCATAATTCACAGCAGGCCCTAAATAGAGCTGACTCAAACTGTGCTCCTTGGTCCGTGTGTATTGTTTCAGGGATCCCAAAGTAGCTAAACACTCGCTCATCTAGAACCTTAGCTACTGTTGAGGCCTGCCCATCACGGATTGGAATGGCGTCGTCCCATCTGGTGAAATGATCTGCGAGGACTAAAATCTGGGTGTTACCGTCGGTAGTCTCTGGCAGGGGCCCACATAAATCTACCGCAATAACCTGCCAGGGTCTTCCGGCCCCCAGCTTGTTTTGGGGATCAGAGTGTCGGTGGAGTGCTGGTTTTGCTTTCTGACAAGCAACACATCCATTCACCCACTTCCTGACATAACTCGTCATGCCAGGCCAAAACCAATTTTGGCGGATTATGGCCAGGGTCTTATTAAAACCAAGATGGGCTGATTGGTGCGCGGTCTGTGTTACCTCTGCTTGTTTAACACGGGGACATATCACCCTTGAGACTCATCTACTTTGATAAGGCAACTCTACGTGCAGCACACCAGATTCGTCTAATTTTAGGTGCTCCCATAATTTAACTAGCTTTTCTGCCTGCCATCCCAGGTACCGGTCTGAAGGGGGTTTCTGTTCCCGGACCCCATGATACACATCGCCAATGTGCTCATCCAACTCCTGAGCCTTGGCCAAATCAATTTGCTGTCCCGCTAGATGAGTGGATACTGCATCAATGCGTACTGGCTGCATTTGGGATGCTTCGGGAACAAGGTAGCGTTGGCATTGCTTGCAATCTTGGCAGATCTGCCGACTTAGTCCGTCTGCATTATTATGTTTCAGCCCCTTGCGGTGCTTCAAGGTAAATTCGAATTCCGAGAGTACCTCAAACCATCGGGCTAGCTGACCTGTCGGCGTTGAAGCTCGCAGTAACCATGGCAAGCTGGCATGGTCAGTGCGTATCTCAAATCTCCGTCCATATAGTTGCGGACGGAAATGTTTTAGGGCCTTCACAATAGCCAGTAGCTCCAGCCGCGTCACACAATAGTTCGCTTCTTCCGGTGAGTGCATCTTAGAATAGTATGCAATTACTCTCTCTTGACCACCTTGTTCTTGTGCCAGGACCGCTCCAGAAGCCACTTGGCTTGCGTCCGTATCTAGAATGAATGGTTTCGAGTAGTCCGGATAGGCCAGCACCGGCGCAGTTGTCAGATGATTCTTGAGAGTCTGAAAGGCATGCTGACACTCGTTGTCCCAGCAAAATTCTGCTCGGGTAGAACACAACTGGCTGAGTGGTCGAGATAACTCTGCATAATTTGCAATGAACCTGCGGTAATACCCACAAGTGACCAGAAAGGCCCTGACATCAGACTTATGCTTGGGCAAGGGCCATTCGCTAACAGCTTCAATTTTGGTCGCATCGGTTTCCACCCCATCAGCGCTCACCACATGCCCCAGGTAATGTACCCTCTCCCCGAAAAGCGTGCATTTAGATGGCTTCAGCTTTAATCCGGCAGCCTGGAGTCTGTGAAAGACCTCTTCTAAGCATTCTAGGTGAGGGTCAAAATCGGCAGAGAACACAATTATGTCATCTAGGTAGATCAACAGTGTGCGCCAATGCAAGCCCCGTAGAACTGTTTCCATTAATCGTTCGAATGTAGATGGTGCTGAGGTAAGGCCAAAAGGAAGAACTTGCCACTCCCAAAGACCGGATCTAGTAGTAAAAGCGGCAGCTTCCTTGGCAGAACTTTCTAGCTCCACTTGCCAATAGCCACTGGCAACATCTAGAGTACTGAACCACTTGCTACCACCCAAGGCATCCAAGCTATCATCAATTCTAGGGAGAGGGTATGCATCCTTGGTGGTGAGTTCGTTCAGCTTACGGTAGTCCACACAGAAGCGCCAGCTGCCGTCTTTCTTTTTCACCAACACAACTGGGGAGCTCCAAGCGCCATGGCCCTCCTTGACTAGGCCATGTTCCTTGAGCTCTTGCACTTGCTTTTCGATTTCTGCCTCTTGAACCGGGCCATGCCGATAAGGCCTTTGTTTGATGGGTCGTGCATCTCTAACCAAAGGAATGGTATGCTGGACAACAGCTGTCCTTCCAAGATCATACTTGCCTGTACTGAAAATTGACTGATTTTTCTGCAATAATCCCATTGCCCTTTTTACATGGTTATCGTCCAACCTATGGCACCATTGTTGAAAAGCATTCTCAAGGTCTTCCGGAAGCGCTCCGTTGGTCGGCCCCATGTTTGGGTTATCTTCCACCGCCCCAACTATGGAACAGCTTGCTATGACCTGTCCCGACTTCAGCTCCATTTCCGCATCTGAATAGTTCATTATGCGTATACAGACATCTTGATTTTTCGGTTGATGTATGGATGAGGCCACTACTAGCCCTGGCAGCCCACCAGTGTGCTCTATACACGCTGCCCCATGCCTCCAAACGCGATTCAACCTAGCTTGAACGAGCTTCTCACTACGGGGTGGAATGGATGTAGTGTATTTGGCCTGTACCTTGACCTGCAAGGGCTCTCCGTTGGCAGCGCAGCAATCGATCTTCTGTCCTTGGCAGACCAGCTAATTGTTCTTGAAATCAATCTTGCAGTTAAAGTTCTTGAAGAAGTCAAAACCCAGCAGGATATGGTTATCTATTTCGGCAATGATGAAGTTCGTTACAAATACTTCATTGCCCAACTTCAATGTGACTTTTGTTGTCCCTTCCAATGGAATTCGTTGGCCATCTGCAAGCACACCCTGGCCTTCAACAGGTAGGGGGTGGGTGAAGGAAGACGGGGGTAGCTGTTGTAGGACTCTTTTAGGAATTATGGATCGGGAACAACCACTATCGAGAAGAAGCGTAAATTTTGTCTTTCCTACCTGAGCCCGAACATAATACGATGTGGCCTCGGAAGGTTGACAGAAACTAACTAGTGTGTCACCCCTTAGGTTTGGTTCAGCTTGTCCGGGGCCTATGACTGCTGAACTGATTCGTTTCCCGCCTTCTTTTGTCTGCAGTCACGAGAAATATGTCCTAAACCCTGGCAATTGTAGCAGCGTATGTCCTTGGTGGTTCGAGGCCTCCGGTTAGCCGCCAGTCCATTTAACAGCTCACGCTGGGAGGTTGCCAACTGTCTTTGTGATTCCACCAATTTCTGGGTTAGTTCCATTTGCATGGAAGCAAATTTATCCAGCATTTCCTTTTGAGAGTTGCGAAACTCTTCAGCCTGCAGCTCTATTTGCTTCTTCAGGTCTTGGACGTCCTCTGTCTCTAACCGGTGGATCCCTACATCGGCAGTTGTCATTGAGCGATATTTATGGATGATATCGACTGCCTCTGCGAGAGAACTTGGTGGTGACAACCGTAATGTCCATGCCAATTGTGGCATTGTTGACACTGCACACAGAACTTCCTGTTTCGCTTGTTGATCCTGTTGATCAGTCGTTAAATTTGGGTACGCCTTTTTCACCAATGTCATTACTTTTTCCCCAAATTTATGAATGCTTTCTTTAGGTTTTAACTTCAACCCCCGCAAAAGAGTATTTGCCATATCTGTAGTGAGTTCATACTGCGATTGTAGCTTATCGTACACTTCCTCACATGAGTCGCCATTAGTTCCCATTGTAGCAGGGCCCTTTAGGGATAGCCGAAGACGTAGCTTCTTCTCAGCATCACTCCATCTATTATGTTTAGCAATGGCTTCATAGCTAGTGATGAATGTGTCTACATCTTCTGTTCCATCAAATGTGGGTGCGGGGATTGGATGATGTGGTGGGACAGCTACCTTCATGTGTGGTCGCCCTATTTCTTCCTCATCACCACTGTAATGGTCACGACACCCCCGTTCCATTTCTAGCCTCTCTTTCTCTAACCTTTCCTTTTCTAACCTCTGTCGTCGAGTGCGTGTAGGCATTCTGGGTTCGTCTAGATTGCTCTAGCAGAAATATCCCACTGCTGCCACCAGTGAAGTAAATTCTACTCGACAAGGATAGACAACTCCCAACTCAAGAGCGAGTTCACACAACTTGATGAGTCAATAAACAGACTTGTGGGTGAGCCGATAAACAGACTCGAGAGTGAGCCGATAAACAGACTCGAGAGTGAGCCGATAAACAGACTCGAGAGTGAGCCGATAAACAGACTCGCGGGTGAGCCGATAAACAGACTCGCGGGTGAGCCGATAAACAGACTCGATGGTGAGCCGATAAACAGACTCGATGGTGAGCCGATAAACAGACTCGATGGTGAGCCGATAAACAGACTCGATGGTGAGCCGATAAACAGACTCGATGGTGAGCCGATAAACAGACTCGATGGTGAGCCGATAAACAGACTCGATGGTGAGCCGATAAACAGACTCGAGAGTGAGCCGATAAACAGACTCGAGAGTGAGCTGATAAACAGACTCGATGGTGAGCCGATAAACAGACTCGATGGTGAGCCGATAAACAGACTCGATGGTGACTTTTCTCAACTATTACACCCTAGCAAGCCAAGCGCAATAATTCTTGATGTTCGGTCGATAGCACTTATAGTGAATGCAGCTATGATACGCTGGCTAATATCACAATGCTAAAGTCAGAAACAGTGACAAGAATGTTATACCTATTTGCTTTTCAACTCAAGCAGAGCTTGTTTGTAAAGAACGCAGTATCTTTATTGGTGTTATATCTCTCAGTACCAAGCAGTAACACAACAACAATGATCAAACTGGCAGGTTATATAGCAATCCCAAGAAAAATCCACAAATTGATTGGCTGCACAGTAATCAGGTCAACCAATTCCACAATAACATATTTCGAATACAAAAACGATAACATTTGTCACTAACTAATCACGCAATACGAGTAATAATAATTTTTTTTGTGTCTGTATAGTAACATGCAAATCTTAGAACAATATGGTAATAAATGGTTAACATAAAAAAAATTGCTAGTATCACACATACATACACTCTACATTGAACAAGTGTTAAGCGTGCGCCTTATAAATGACTATTCAAATTTGTCTGAATTGCGATGAACGTAATATAGATCCGTTGAGTTAGCAATTTGAAGCTGCCGGATTATAGGCTTAGAAAAGACGTCATCAACTCTTGCGCATTCTGACGTCTACAATTACGGGTACACACTGATTGACAGCTCATTCGCTTTTACAAGCATGAAGTCGGGTCCAAGACCATTCGCCCATCAGTAGATCCTATCGGGGACGACAGTGACCCTCTCGGGCTACCAGTCAAAATCGATTTTTGAGTGCCAGTAGTCTCACCAACCACCTCAGCCCTTTTTAGGGCTATCATTTCTGTTTTAAGGGTTTTGTTCTGCGACGACAATGGTGGAAACTCGGTGTCGTAATTGTCGCCCACTTTTTTTATTACATTGTATTCATTTCATGTGAAACGTTAATTTCGGATGATTCCCAACATCTATAAGCACAAAAGCTCTGAAACGCGCTCGTAGAGAGCATACGAATTTCATCGCATCCGACGAAGACTTGCCTTGTTTGGCCTGACCCATTTTGTGAGCAGCTGTTTGAATGGCTTTTGTTGATACAAATTAATTATGTTCAACCTAAAATGAATTACGTAGTGAATAAGTTGAAGACTCTTTTATGAGAAAGAGATTTTGAGGTGATTCTTTTGTGAGCAGTACATCATGTTTATGTTACACAACTATTTATTGTACAGACTGAAAAGAAAAACGAAGTTGCAAGTTGTCAGTCAAGACTCAATAATCATTTTTTATTTACAGCATGAAACTTTGTTGAGTCCAAAAATAATCCATCAGACAACAAGCAAAGCAACCTTTTCACTTCTAACATTCCTTGCAAAAAAACATAATTTTCAGTGATTTGTCTGCTAATATGTTACACGATTCTAAGAAAATTTATCTTTGCCAAAATTATTTAAGCATTGCCAAGTGGAAGTAACTTTATGCGGATCCATGGTCTATTCTAGCAAATACATGTAGACTAATTATTATGACATGACCATGTAGTAACTGTAAGTTTTAAATTCTGTAATTTATCTAATTGTGATTTTTACAATTTGATATAAATGAGATAATCTCTCTTCGAGTTAAATTCAACAACAAGATTGCATAAAGGTTTGGAAATTTTTTTGAAGGTGCATCCCCCTTTTTCTTATTTTGTAAAGAGCAAATCTGACAATACAACAATCATTTCAACGGGTATGTGAACTGACTGTTTGATATAGCCGCGTAATTGCCTTTAAGCTGTATAAATCATCTATGTGAGAATTTTCTGCAAGTTGACAGTCTCGGTTACGATGGTTGTTTCTTGTGTCATTACTGACCAATGCCCCAGATGGGCGCAAACTATTTTGTAATTGCAAAAGGAAGATTTGTTTAGTAAATTGACAATGTCATATAAGCAAGCTAATAACAATAACTGAACACTTCATTGTTTTGTTAATTATTTGTAATATCTACTGTGACAAGCAACGACAAAAACTGAGCCAAAGGTTTCAAAAGAACAGTGAATATCACACTGTATTATTTAACACTGTTTACGAAAACCTACAATAGGTGTTCTCGTCATTTCATGAACAAAAAATAAGATTGTTATATATGACCTATTGTTAAAGGTTGACTTGCAACAAAATTCACATTACAGTTATTTGATATCAAAAGATGCACCATGTCTTATTCTGTTGTGTTGTAGGTGCAAATTATATGGGAATGTGATTAAAAGCTTTTAAAAGCTAAAAAAACCAACAGTTAATCGCAGCCACATGAGACCGCCGTAGTTTGAATTCTCTTTCCAAAGCGGCTCAAACGGGACGTAGTTGTTACAGGATGGTTTCTGTTTACACTTTCATGCAACCTCATTCGTCGAAATATTTTCACAAATATATTTCACACATTCAATAAAACCAGGTCTATTGTTCTTACGCGTCTATTTTATCGTCATTGTAATGCAGTCACTTTTAGCTCTGATATATTATAACTTACCGTAAAAAGTCGTTAAACTTTCTATCCTTAGTTCGAAGGCGTACATATCATTGTCTGATAATCATGACGAGCCTGTTGGTCACATGTGATATTCGAAAATTGCTGCAAAAATTATTTGCGAAGTATTGGGTCACATGATCAGATTACGACTTGATTAAATCAAGCCAAAACAAAATTGAAAGTAGCGCGCATCTATATTTGATATGGGGTCTTCGGTAAAACCCGAAGTGTTTGTCATAAACTAGTGCTACGATAAGTTTTATATGGAGCTTTTTATTGGCCTTTCAATTCACATGACAACATCACGTAACAAGACAATAACCAAACTGTCAGAACTACGTCAGAGAAATAAACAGATTCCAATTTACGGCGGCTTTTTGTTTTTGAGCTTTCAAGAGCTTGTAATCACATTTCCACATATTTGGCACCTACAACACAACAATGTAAGACATGGTGAATCTTTTGATACCAAATAACTGTAATGTGAATTTTGTCGCAAGTCAACCTTTAAAACTAAAACTAAAGCTTTGGAGGCTAAGCTGCTTTTCATCAACAACAAAAACTTCAGCTTTTTAAAATTCACTCTCAGAGTCGTAGAGCTCACATGGGTGCTATACGGCTCTGTTCACGTCTACACATACTGTTGCAACAATAAAGCTATCTCTCCTTGGAGCAGACAATTCCACTTCTCCGGTAACTTTTAACTACTAAACAGCTATGGCATTCGTTAAAAAGTATTAGTCAGCCCAGCTTATAGCTCTATGGTGACAGTTTTGTCTTATTAATAGAAACGCACATGCAATAGATTGAAGGGGAGTCTATGGGTGATCGATCCGCATGATGCCACACTATCACAGTATTATCCAAGAATTGTATTTCAATGGGATTATCGCTCAACTGAGCAGTTACCAGTGTATCTTAGACTCGCAGCTTACAAATTTCTTACTCATCAATACTCTTTAAGGGTGGTCAGTGGTCACGTGAGAGCCGAAATGAACTAAATGACACAAAACAACGTCGCTGTCAGTTGTATGACCAGGCTCTCCCGGACTTGTGATTGTGTTGCATGAATGTAAGATGTTGTGCTTGAGTTTTGCATAAATGTTAAAAAATGGTTGTGGTTTTATTTCCTGTAGAATATAAGTAATGTGTCATACTCATCATGATGAATAATCGTTGCCTGTTTTATTTATGTAAAACCACAGTACTATGATGAAGACTGTTTTTGTTTGTTATGTACTCAGCATAGAAAAACATTCATCTATTAACAAAAAGTATAATTTTGTTGATGGAAGGTTTGGCAAAATTTTTCTATCGAGTGATTTATTCTGAGCAGCTGAACGATCTTCTGATAAGTCTGCTGTGTAATAATAATTAATAATTGTTCCTCAAAGTTTTTTGTTTACAATAGAAATATTTAGTTTAAATACATAAAAACTACCAATGAAACAGTGTCCTGTCTCCATGCGTATGGTATCTAGGAGGCGAACTGACTTCAGATGCCATGTGACATGTGGCTTAGCCGACCCAAAGTAAACTAACCTCCAAACCTAAGTCAGTTCGGTCATCGCGTGACCACGGCTTTAGCGTGTCACCTTTGCAACATTACTAAAAGGCTGTGTTTCAAGTAAGCGAATCTATTACTGGTGCACCTTCCATTACATCACGTGGTCCATACATGCATACATAGCTGAGAGGTTCTATAGAGGTCCGAAGGGCTATACAATATTACATAGCCTTTTGCAGAGGTCTCTCCAAAGTCGTTATGTTATCGAAGATGTCATTGGCAGCTGACCAAAATTAAAGTAAAACAACCATGATAGTTAGTGTAATTAATATAATTATTCAATAAGTTAAAGCAATGGTAAAATAAATTGCGCAATATGTTAAAATGCAATACTGTAAGCAGCGGATGACATTCAATCTATATATAAATGTGAGCGTTTGTCGGTCGGTCCAGTTGTATACGGATAGTTTTAGTAATAAAAAATTCGCTTCGCAGAGGATTTAAACTTGCGAAGATTGTAATCGCAAGTTTGCAAACACGCATAACTAGCCACAAGATTGTGATTTTCGGCCATCTTTTTTTCAGTATCCGTATTGCGATTGTAGGTTACTAACTAAATGTATATGTAATTTTTACTATTAACTAATATTACCATTTGTTTCATTTTTATAAAGTCATTTTAAAATCCATTACCTCTCTTTTAATGTGACGTTTCAATTTCAGATGTCCTGCTACATTCCTATTTTTGGTTTCTTATAAAGCAATCGCTAAATCTACAAAGTACCGTGGTGTGCTTCATTGCTATACATTTGTACTGGTATCGTCCATAAAAACTTTTTCGATAGTTTTTCAAAGTAGCTTCTGCTGCAGCAGTAACCTTTGTATACACACGTTTCTACATGTATATAGTCACTGTTATTAATAATTCAGCCTAGTCATGATTTTTATTTTATTTTTTCAATTAAATAGTGCAAGTGCTCTAGAATATCGAATATCAGAATAGGATGAGGTTAAGCACTTTACAAAGAATCACAGCTATCTTTGGTACTAAAAATGATCAGTGCTTGTCCAATTACTACATGAATTATGATGTTATACTTATTTCTTTGGCAATTAGGCTTGTTTGTGCTGTTTGTCCGAGGTTGGAAGGAGCAGAAAAGCCTCTGACCTCTTGTATAGAACGCACTAGAGTTTGCGCAAGCAGAGTGCCTCAATAGTTTAATAACCTAACCAGGATGGACAATCATTTGTGTCGCTTTGGTTGTCCACTAGTTTATTGAATGATTCATAAGCAGTTTGTTTGTGTGTGTGTATGTGTGCTCTGGTCACTCACCTGTTCCCATACACGTCGCAAAGTACTGGCGACAGCACCGCATGCTATTAGCGGTGAAATGGGAACCTATGCACCGGGTACAGCCAAGGACCGCCGATAGTTGCAGACGGCCTCGCAATAGTTTAGGGCTGTTCAAATGTCGCAAAAGGCCGCAGGCAAAAACTTCATGTAATGCTCGTACAGGTGAAGGTCACCATTATAGAAACGGCATGGCGAGCGAACATTTTATGTGATTCCTCGATTATGTTTAGCGATGTAGCTTATATGTGAACATATGCCACCGAGCCTAGTGCCGCAAGCGTTTTGCTGCGCAAGTTACCGCCGGAGTTTCGAGATCGATATGTGAACCAGGCTTTAGTATTAATCTGCGTTCAGATCAGCCATTGTGCAGAGGCCAAGTTTGATCTGAGAGTGGGTGATTTTGTCCGTTTTTTATTTGCAGGGTCAGATAACTTTAGCTGATATATTTTAGTGAGTCACTCCTTGAATTTTGCTGACTGTTTCCTACAATGTTTTTAGTGAACTTTTTTAGCAAGCTGCCCGATTATTTTGCACTGCTCATCGCTAATAATGGATAACCATAAGGAGGACGATCTTTTGCTAACATAATGTGCTTCAACTATTATAATAACAGCAGTTTTCCGGGTTGCTGTTACTCATGAGTGAAGCTATGACAATAGCATACACAGGTGTGAAGACAAATATGGTGTTCATATTAAAGCCTGGTTTCCATATGACAGCACAAGGCCGCGACGTCCTGCGTGCGTAGGCCAGCTGTGATATGGAAACTTCAACACACGACGATAGCGCGACATGCGTACGCTAATCGCAAGGATCCAACAGAATGGGTCCTTGCGATGGGTGCGCACGATTATGTATCCCACAATACACCGCTAGACCTTGTCAACCCATCCCATAATTCAAACGGAGGGCTGTTTTCCGAAGAAATCTGTCTCTCCTACGAAAAAGTAAGGAAATTATCCACTCTGTCCAATGCAAGCGTGGTGCCTACGCGCGAGATGGAAACACCGCATTGCGGCCTATAAAATGCATTGTGCACGATCACTGGGCTGCGCACAATCATTGTGCTGTCATATGGAAACCAGGCTTTAATGACACTATGACTCACGGTAAAAAAGATGTCATTGGCTACTCAAATAAAATATCGGCTTTGAAAAAAAATTTTCTCTTTGGACTATATCGGTATCAGGCTTGTTTGCGCTGTTCACACGATACGATTCTCGGTCAGTAGAAAAATTGGTCAGAGAATTGACCCAAAATCGGCTGCTGTGACCGCAGCTTTAGTCTGTTAGATTTAGCTTTCTGCTTTTAGGAGGAAACTTATGTTATGCAAAAGCTATTATAACGAATATTGTTGGTTGGTCACATCGTGTATCTGCTCTAGTAGGGCAGTGGTGTCAGGTTTAATGCTTATTAGTTTGTTGTAGGGGCTTAATAGAAACTGATGTTTTTTTTCTTCTCTAGAGGGTATTCTCAGTAGAAGCATATATCTGACTTTAGTTCATTTTTGGCAATTGTTTCCAGTTCTAATTTATTGCAGCTTCAGTGGTAGTGTCTGCCTTTGAATTTTGAGCTAATATAATCGTGCATTGTGGTGCCATTTTGTGAAGCGACCAGCATTTGTAATCTTCAGTTACACACCCCATGAATACTTGTCATTGTGAAACAAAGGAACTCATCATGTTATTCAACTTCTATATTAGTATTTATGCATCCTGTCTTAAGAGTATTATACACCTCTTACATAACCACTCATCCCCTTTTATTTAACCATTTCTGATGTGATTAGGAAACAGCTTTCTGGACTCTTGCTAGCTAGCCTGGGCATGGCTCTCGTGGTGGATATGGAGAGAGAGCCTGGGACACATAGCGAAAAAAAGGTAAGATAACTTCTGCAAAACAAGCGACATATGTTACATATGACGCTCAGACTGATACTAATGAAAGCGTGTCGTTAGATTCGTATCTCACGATGTATTAGATGTGGCGCGTTTAAAAGCTTATTGTCACGGTAACGTGACTTGATCTAGTAAAAAGCGCTATTTTTTTGATAGGCTTGGTGGTTACGAAATACCTCGTTTGATAATAAAACGATAGGAACCATAGGCTACTATTCTCTTGCGTTTTCACGTTAGCAGTTTCATTTCCTATACTGATGAAAATGGAGCCATTCAAAATTCATCTATCAAAGCTAGGCATAGTCACACTGAGACCAAAACAGTCTCAAGTTTTACAACATATTATCGCAGGTTTTGACCAATTTATAGTTCTTCCTATTGGCTTCGGAAAGAGTATTTGCTTTCAGATGGCACCGTTTTGCAGTGGTAGATCCGAGTTGTTCATAATAACTGTCGCGAATAATAATACTCGTGAGTAAAATAAAACTGAGATTACTTTTTACTAGATAAACTTTTCTTTACTAGCAGCGTGCAATTCATTTTTGTTGTTCTATTGCTATTCGTTTGCTATGTTTGTATTGTTATTGTGAATTTTTTTTATTCAATTGATTCAATTTTTTATTATAATTAAATCAAAACATAATTAATTGAACATATGAAATAATATAACTGTCGTTATTGATTTATTATGCAACCAACATTTCATACTTACTAACCAGCGTTTGTTTGCTGCCAATTCAGATTAAAAATAATACATAATACTCGCGAAGATCATAAATAAGACCGTCACATGATACTCCTTTGGAAATAACGATTGTGATATTAGCGACTTCAGAAGTCGGCTTTTAGAGTTGTCTTCCCCGCGTGTTGCGATGTGTCCCAGGCTCTCTCTCCCAATCCCCACGAGAGCCATGCCCAGGCTACTTGCTAGCCTGACACGCAGATTTATTATTCCAACTTCCTAGCACCTGCTATTTTACTGCTTAGCATAAATGTTATCTGCTTCCTTGTACTTACTCGCTTACTGCCTAGGAAGCTTTGCAGCGCCCAATCGTCTGTGATCTACGGATGTGACGATTGCCTGACTGATTAGGCAAACATATATAAGCCTGTGTAGATCAGAAACAATTCGAACTCCATATTTTACTCACGCTCTACGTATCACTCTGCTCTTGTATCACTCTTTATATTTTTAGACTTGCGCAATGAGCATCGGCCATTGACTTGATTAGCCTTCATATATTTCATGTTTTTGCAATTGAAAGTTTGAATTTTTAATAAATATATTCTGTTTTAAAGTTTTTTAACTAAAACAAACCAGTCTAATTCTTGACATTAAATCTACACCTAAAATACAGTCCTTTATAAATTCGCAAATCATAAACCAACTACTTGAACCACCAATCCAGCACTTAAAGTTAATAATCCTTTAAACAGAGGGTCATTACAATTTCTATGTCATCAGTGAACTATTCAATTGACAAGTTCATTACTGAAGCAGCATGTTTGTGGTGGTTGTAGATAGTAGTTTGTGATTTTGCTGCCAGCAACTTTCTAACAGCAAATTGTTTCCAGCAAAACTGTTGAAAATCTGAGTGTATTGATTTTAACTATATACATTGTATAATAACCGCAAGTACATCACTAACTTCTATACTATACTCCACACAAGTTGCTTGTAAAACTGTGTATCTCATAACTGAATATTGTAAGATGGCAGATCTCTTCATGAGTGTTTCTATTGTATTCTCAAAAATCTGGTTAATCCTTGATTGGCTTGGTTTGCTGAGCATCAGTATCTTTGTCAGACTTATTATTGTTGGCATAGGCCTGAAATCCTCAATTGCTTTATTTGTTTTCTCTATAAAACATGTTATAATGGAACTCTATACATAACAACCCAAAGGTAGACAAATGTGTTTTATTTTATAATTTTAAAAGTATAGCACTATGATTCTTCGTCTTAACTTATTAGTATGCTGGACTTGGTAGATGGCATCGAAATCTGCAAGCAAACACATTAACAATCAAATATATTACAGAATAGGAGAATGTGTTCTAAAAATGGTAACTACCCTTGTTGCTAAGCTCGCACCTATTTTTTAGATCAGCTTTAAAATGGCTTTTTTGCTAGAAAAACAGCAATACTGTTTCTAGTGCTTTTTGATTCAACTTAACTAGCCCATGTTTATTACATTTACTGTGACTAGCATGCTCACTTATCACCACTTGCGACTCTACCACATGCCATTCAGCCACCTAAATGCTGAGTATTATTTAATGTCATACGGCAACCAGCTTTATGGATGCAAAGCTTTTATGTGAATTTAATAATATTTTTAAAATTAATTGCTATTAAATCTAAGTGGTAGGTACAATGGCGGGTTTGGAAACTTTGGATAAGTTTTGGCACAGTATTCCGATGTCACTCATGAAAAGATCCTGAGACCTACCGAAATTTATTAAAAATAACATTCTTTGCAATTGTGTTATGCAATTAAAACGTGATTTTAATGACACAGATGGCTCCTGCCTCTACTTCTCTCATCTAAACCAAGAAAGAGTCATGTAGAAGGTGACGATGACTTCCATGATGATTTGAAATCAAGCGAACAGCTGGAAATCGAACTGTCAAGGTCTGGCTCGAACATAGTGGAGTGCATCGGTAGGTAAATATGACCAATATATCCAGGTTTTCTACAAAACAAAATATCTGGCACACATTGCAGCCTTGCTGCATATGCTAAACTGCATGGCTGCTCATATTGTGGTGCATAATTTGGGTATATAAATGTATTTTGGTATTAGCTACTTTCCCTTATTGTTAGTGTATAAAGCAGATATACAGAAAGCAGAGTGGCTTGAAATAATACTGCAGCAGATCAGCGATATGTAGTTAAATTTATTTTATGGTTGATACATATGCTTTTTATAATAATATTAGCATATGATATTTATTTAGCAGGTTATGAGGTACAGAGCTTAAAACTCAACTGCAATGACTGCACCAGCTTTATAGCCTCCTGTCCAGGTTTACGCATCAGGGGATGATGTGATACTAATCAGTGTAAAAGATAGAGGTGGTATGTTTCCACCTCATCCTGTCATCACAAAGATATGTCTAGGCTCAGAACTGAGCATACGGCAGGGTGTCGACTTACAAGGAATCACTGCAGACATACACAAGCTGGTGGTCACTAAAACTCTTTCATCGGTTTTACAAAGCAATTTGCATCAGGGATGTCCATGCTCGTTCCACTGCACAGCGCAACGTTAGTTAAAATATCACCTCCAGATATTTCAGGATTATAATTCATCAGGAGGCTACAAAGGTAGCAGCTAACAAAGGAATCTCAGATCAAGGCTCAGCCGACTGGTCGTCTTTAGTCATGTGTAGCCTTTCACAGTATGTCTAGAAAAGTGTACCATTTGTCGCTTGTTTTCTACGAGTTTGCTGATGCTGTTTGCATAACACCCAAGACCCAACATTTATATTCATGGCAGACTGCAATCAGCGTACGATGTACCAGTGTGTATGCATTTGAAATCAGTTTGTACACCTAGCTATCTGACATGTTAGCCCATAGCATATGGCAACATTGATAATTTTGCAATATCTTTTGGGAATACATGTACTACATCAATATACACTTTTACTCGCACTTTTCATATGAGATATTCAACTTTATGTTTATAAATTTGCAGGGCCGGAAATTCATAGTGTATAAGCTTTGTATCTAAAATTTGAAACAAATATCTTGTGTACTTTAGTAGTTATGTCAAATTACAAGTAGCAACAACAATGACTCTTGATTCTTTCAGTGTAAACAATGATGACTCACTTGCCTGACCTGCTGCGAGTGAACAAAGCATTGTATGGCGCCTTACAGTGCCTCGCGTTGCGTGTTCGCAACTCGAGTTGATCAACTCGAGTTGCACAACTCGAGTTGTGAACACGCAACACGACTTTTCAAAAGTAAGGTGCAATATATTGGTATTACGGTAGAATAACCGTAGATCTGGTTATATTAACAATGGTATATCAATAGGCACCCGTTAGCTAATAGAAATTAAACTATTAGTCTGGTGGCCACAGGGCATTATCGTGTCAACAGGTGGCAGAAGATGGGGTCTATGGTAACTTGACCCTTTTAACATGTTTCTAATTTATTCATTACTAATTTAGTTTTTTACTGCTATTTTAGTTGATAAGCTAAGAGTAATTTGCCATTAAATGGTTAGTGGTTATACAAAAATAAATTTTTTCTTACGCCGTGCGCAGTCAGTCGGACAAACAAGTAAACACTTGTTTGTGGTTCTCACAACCTGTTGTCATAATTAGCATTTAGCCTTACGTCATCGATCCCTTTCACTGCCATCGAGGCTGCATTTTTCCGTAACAATCGGTGCTTAAAACCCATAAAGCGCTAATAATAAACTAAGATTCTAGATAATCAGCGATGTCTGGGAATCGTGCTATCGCCCGACCGATACAAACACATGTTCTGGGTTTATATATATTTTGGGTGATTGTTAGAGCTTGCTTTTTTATCCTTTCGTTCATTTTAAACATACAGTCAAACATGGATAACTCGGCCACGGATAGCTCGAAAACATGGTTAATTCGAACAGTTTCTTTGGTCCGTTCCCACGTAATGATAAATTGCTATAGATAACTCGAACTCAACACTGTTAATTCGAACTGTTTTTTTGCCCAACGGCTACCGAAACGGTTGTTATCGCTTTAGAAAATCACTTTATTCAAAGCCATAGAGGTAAACCTCATATTTTCATAATTCATAAGCGTTGTTATTACCACCATCGGCAAAATAATTTTGTCAACGACTTTTCTAAAGGTTTGGTCAAATTTGATTTACACTGCTATACGATTAATAGCACGGGCTTGCCGGGTCACGCGCGCAAGGATTTTCGCCACGCACATACAAAACAAAAACAGCGTGTTGTTTTGTATGTGCGTGGCGAAAATCCTTGAGTGCGTGACCCGGCTAGCCCGTGACGAATAGTTTTCCGACGTTGATTCCGTGTTGAATCAACGTCGGAATGTTGAATGTTTAAAACGTCTTAAAATTGTTTTTACTAAACGTATACGTTGTCTTAGCTAAAAAACTATTCATCGTTTGACCTAAACACAGAATACGTGTGTACATTCAATAAGTATCCATTCAAAAAGCGTGAGTGATATAGAATGTACCGTTAAGCTTCGTAAAACTTTTAATTGAACTGCCTCGGAGTGTTGCTCTTAACGAATCCCAGGTAAAGTAAGGGATTTTTCTTTGGTAACTTTTTCTTGAAGTTGCATAAACTTCAAGAAAAGTCGGCAAAATTGATCGTGGGTAAAACGCTCAAAAGAAAAAGATGTCTTTTCTTTTGAGCATTTCAATAACGATCAAGTTTTGCCAATGTCAATCTAAAAAAACGTCCTGGCAATAACATCACCTCAAACAACAAACCAATCTCAAGTGATAGAAAAATCTCTATACTTTTTGATAAAAACGTTTTAAACTTTACATTAGAAGCATTTAATTTGAAACAAGCCATTTGTGCTTTTGATTTATATTATAGTTTGCATATGTACATGTATCTACTAATAAATAAGTAAATACATGGACTTGTGACAGTGCTCTGATAACTTGAACGCTCTGATAATTCGAACACTTTTGCTCGGTCCCTTGAAGTTCGAGTTATCCATGTTTGACTGTATAATACTTATTATAACATTGTTATATATGATGGCATTGATTGTCCCATGCGGAAATGCTGAGAAAAACGACCTCAGGCTGCTTGCGATGGTATCGCTTTCCATATTGCTTTCTAAATATGATTTTGCTTCAATAAATATACTGTTGTCGATAAAAGTAATGCAATCACATCTATTACATTGTGAACTGCAGTGGCGTCTTCTTAGGACTATGTGTAAATTGTGCTCTTGCGAGATCCTGCAATGCTTGAAATTAATCAGCTTCAGTGGTGCCCCTCAACATCACAATAAAAAGAGAGGGCTAGTGCATAATATCATTAGAAACAATTATAGTATGGTGCTTGGAATCTGATCTATTTTTCATAGAAATAATCTGTACACGGAGAGCTAATGACACTAATTTTTTTGTCATTTATATTGTTTCTTTGGAGTTGTCCTACCTTTGCCTGCCGCTATCGTCATTATCGTAATTGATAAATGAGCCGTAAAAGAACAAAACAGCCAATATGAAAATTGTGGCATCATAATTTGTGAGCCTATTCCATTGAACATTTTTGTGGTAGAGCTCTGGAGAAATCCCATAAACACCAACCAATGTCTGTCTCACCATGTCAAACAATGGCTCATTTAAAAACCAATATATTGAAGAACCTGAACAAGCTGAAACAGTAATTATCCAATTTATGTGCTTAAAAGAAGTTAAACTTTTGGTAGGGCTGTATGAAGATGCATTCAATATTTAACCAAATCAAACTCAAAATGACTGCATGATTATTATTATTTACGTGAGTGCAGGCTAGCCAATAGTATTCACCAGATAATAATACACGCCAAAACAAAAATTTATGGGAAAAATGTCGCTCTCAACTTTTTGAGAAAGTCAATAAGTGAGAGTTTTCTTTTCCGGTACTGTTTTATGTACAGCTAGTAAATTGTGGCATATATATGATATATGGCATCATACAGACATAATACCTAGAAGTTTAAGGGATGGGGGGTACATGATACTGTTGAAACTAAAGCTTACTATAAATTCAATAGATAATAAAAAGGTTTTAAATGCATATGTGTAAGCCATATGCCTACATACGAATAATGTGTAAATA
Source organism: Watersipora subatra (assembly GCF_963576615.1). Taxonomy (NCBI): domain Eukaryota; kingdom Metazoa; phylum Bryozoa; class Gymnolaemata; order Cheilostomatida; family Watersiporidae; genus Watersipora; species Watersipora subatra. Next base: position 8,359,141 of record NC_088715.1, on the reverse strand, counting down.
CAATAAAACACAGAAGCAAAATTAAATATTTTTCATGTAAAAAGTTTAATTATTTCAGGATTATCGGTTAAGCATATTTATATATATTTCAAAAATGTCTAATTAAACCTAATTTGATATGGATTTTTGTTTTCGCATTTCATTGTATGCTAGCTATTGTTCAAAGATTTCAAGGGATGTATAGGTCGACCATGAAGTTATCTCACAGTTTATTACGGGTCCACCATTCTGCATTGTCTCAAATAATATTCAACTTTTTTATTGTCACATAAAGTTATTACACTTAAATATCTGTTTTTAATTAACCAACCTATTACAAGTAGAGAGTCTCTTATAAATTGGAAACTGCAATCTACCCTCAGCTAGCATACCGTAATAATATTCACCCGCAACCAGAAATTATTTATTTATCAGTCTGCCGAGTCGATCATGATAAACTTTCTATATGTAGTTGTCAAGAGGTTGCTAGCAAACACTGTAATAGTGCTAGATAGCTTATTCAGTTTACTTGAATGATGTTATATTAAATTGTAAAGTAGGCTTATACATTCTGTATTTAGCATCCGTTTTAGAGTTTGATTAATCAATTCAATTAGTGAAATTTGCCAGAACGAAAAGTTTTGTTTCGGGGCTTGTTTCTGTAAAATATTAATAGGCCTTAGATAGCAATACTAATTTTCTATTTAGTCAACAACAATTATACATCAATTGGTGAATAATGACTTTGGTAATGACAAAATAAATGATCAAAATTATCCAAAATATTGACACAATTGATTTATTGAGTGAGTTTTAACAAACGGTAAGTCTGTAAAATTATTATTAGTTTTTTTTATAACGTAATAGTCTTTTAATCAAGCTGGTACTAGTGCTAATAGCTTTTAGTGAAGGTCTGGTATTCTTAATTGACTGCTTCAACCGTTTATCTGGTTGATTAATTTACCAAATATCTTACAGTTAAACTTCCCAGATGCATCATTTACGTACAAATGCTACAGTATTTTAAACGAGATGAGGTTCATTATCATATTATCAGATGTAGATTGGCACCAGATACAGATCTTGATATCGCATGACGCAAGTTGTCATAGTCTGTACTATGACTACAATCTTTTGGCAATTATCTGAAATTTCCCTATGTCATGTTTTCAATTTTCTAATAGTACAATGGTTACGTTGAATCTGGAAATTGGCTCGTTATGGTGATCATTCCATCTCCGGAATTTGTAGATGTTATATCCATGAGAATATGTGTCGCGGTCACAAAAACCATGGTTAAGTCGCAAATAACGAAACTGCGTTCGCCGCCTTCGGAGTTGCACCAACTGAATTTATAATATTGGTAACGATTTTTGTAACACGAGCATCTGGACCAATCAAAGAGTGATTTTTCTGAATCTGAAATCAATTTATCCAATAGAAGTCTTTAACCATTGGATAAAAAACTGAAAAGCGTTGCTATGATAAACAGGAAGAACTGAAAAATGGCGTCCGATAAATATAATCGTTTCCTTTTTGCCAATTTTACAGATAAATCTGACATTTTGGACACTTATAATGAGTACTTTGGCATTTTAACTGATGTCAAAAGCAGTGAAAGTAAAGGGATTTACGATGATATTTTCCTAACAAATCTTACAAGATTATTACAATATTTAATTATAAGAATAATTATTCGATTTTGTCGGATTATTATTAGATTTAATTATAAGAATAGTTATTTGAATTTCCAAGATCGAAGTATATAGAGACCGATGGTGTGCAATATGTTACTGTTGTTATTTTTCTGAAGATTTTTTTGATGATTTGGCTGTGTCCAATATCGCGGTACTGCCAAGCTGTTTTTAATATCTGCAAAATTAGGTAATACATGTTTTTTTATTAATATACAGCTATTTTTATGACAACCAGCTAAAATCTGTTTAGATTTTCAAAGTCAGTATGATCTTTTTGATATCAATACAGAAAACTAGATAAATATCACAACTTCTTGACATTGGTTGCTATGAAATTTTAAAATTTAAACAAAATTGTGCATTGGTTTTCGTTTCTCAAACTTTTACACCAGTTTTTTTCAAACGATGTTTTTGTACTAATGGTAAATGTGCATTCAGTTTATGAATCATAGCATATGCTAAAATTAAGCTAGAATCAAAATTTTTTTTGCAAATTAACGGTAAGAATTATCTCCTTCTGCCAATGTAAATAACTTCTAATCTCACAATCCTAACTTAACCATGGTTTCTGTGATCATGACCCACATGTTAAGAAATTCTCAATGATGTTGTAACTTGTTAGTCTCTTTATGTCTATCTTTACATGGCTGATGTCAGATATAACAAAACTTTCTATCATTAACTAAGTAACTGCTAGCAAAACCCACTTAATGATTCTTTTTAGAGTTACCCTTCCTTGTACTCCGCATTTGACATAGAGCATGGAAAACTTAGGCTTAACACTTTCTATTTTACTTGTTTCACGCCTAATCACAAATGGGGGTTAGCTGCTAGTTAAGTGATCGATAGCGAGGTCTGCATAAAAGCAATGATCCATTCCACCTTACGCTTCGGCTAACTTCAGTGTAATTTATTAATCCATACCGGTTGAATCTCCTATCTTACAAATATTATTATTCAATAAGTAGATAGTTCTAATAACAGTGTACTAATTCTATATTATGATACACACACTGTCAGTATCGCCTTTATGATTTGATCCGTGTTCATCACCTCTGGTGAAATCTATAATAAAAACTATGTTTTGCTACTAACATATATTTGCTAAAATTGTTATGACAATGGTAAATGACAATTTCTTTTAAATGCTAGTTACAAAGGTTCTTTGCAAAACCTTATTATTATTATTAACCTTATATTAAAAAAATTTGTTGCAAAAGAAATTGGTCGTTTGAGAGCCTTGAAAGTGCGGTTATAAGCTCTGAAGCATTGCAAGAGCGCCACTCGAAATTCTCAATGCGTGACCCAAAAGACCAGCAAAAATTGAGGCTTGACATGGTCACCTAAATTTAGCTATAACCTACATGCGAACTGGCATAAAGCTGCCAATGAATATGCATATGAAAGCTGAGATACTTTTGTACGGACTGAGATCTTTTCCTTCAAGCGGCTTGCAGGTCTTTGCAATTTAAGATCAATTTATTTCCAGTTATAATTATCTACAGTCAGATTGATTTGTATTCCTTGAAACTATTGATATACATGTAAGCAGAAACAGCAAATCATGGATTTCTAGATTGCAAAACAATATGAACTGAACTCTTTGATTAGGTGAGTGCCCTGAAGAGATCAATGGGCAACAAATACAACATACTAATGCACAACAATTACAATAAATTATGACATTTCAGCAAATGTAATGATGTACAAGCTAGCAATACGAAGCAATGAAGCATTTGTAAAAACTAAATAAAAAACAAGTTGTAAGTAAATTTAGTTAGAACATGATAAGGATCAAAACCTGACTCACACAAAGATACTCCACAAGTTACTCCACTGCACCTTCAGCTTGCTCTCACTCATCACTGATGTATAAAGACAACTTGTGCACATAGCCAGAGACAGCATCGCAGAGAGCAAATAACTTAATTCAAAATATAAATCTCTTAGATGGAATATACTGCCTGAAGCTGAGCCATCTTTTCCATGCCAGCAAGCTTTTGTCTATAGATATAAATTTACTAGGCAAAAACATTTTGTAACTTGAACAATTTATTGCCAGCATACTGTTCAAATAGTCAGCAAAAATTAAACCTGTTTTTATTTTTATTTTCAATTTGATTAAAAATCAGTCTAGATAATAAAGGATTGTGGAACAGTAAGACAACAGAGTATGGTTTTTAAGAATGCCTGTATGCATAACTAAACAACTAATTTGCCAGATGTCTTTACTGTCAACAGGCTCCGAATTTTCGCAGTTTTTGAAAGTCAAATTTATTTGTTTTGTTAAATATAACATTTATAATGGCCGATGTTGTAAAAACTTTAAGTAATAAAAAAAACTTACCTGTTTAAAAATTCAAACTTTTAATACTGCCAAGCTGTCAGCAAAACGTAAATCTTTTGGTTTTAAGGCAGCTCCTCTTCAAAATTCGTAAATACTCTCTGTTTCATCGCTGGCCGTTTCACTGTCACTTTCGCAATCCATTTCACTCTGCTACTTTTATTAAATTCCATCGTCTTCTCTACATTTTTATGACCTAATATCTTTTTGTTCACTTCCAAACCAGCCAATGTTGTCCTCTAAATAATCACATACATTATGTTGAGTTCTGAGCAGATGCCATTATGATGGATGGATGACTTTAGTATCTTACAAAATACGTTTTAGCCGTTTTATTATAAAACAGGAAGAAGAAGGAACATAGACGTAGCTATTATAAGCTTTAGTAATATAGCATAGACATCGATACACACTTAGTACCCACTAGTAATGTAAAATGTTTCGTGGTGAGAAGACAACTACGAAGTGTAAACAAAACAAAAAGGAGAAGATAACTGAAAATTGTAGAACAATAATGCTAATTAGTAAACATGAGTCAGTCTAATCGTATGCAGATTGTAATATCTCAACACATTAATGATGAAAAACTTTCAAAAAAGCAAGATCAAATCTTTTGCAACGTGTTTTGCTTGCATATGTGTATTAGGAATTATTTATAGCGTCAAACCAGTAGTGTAAAGCCTACCAAAGTTGATGGAACTATTACTTTTAATTTTTAACAATTTTTCTTAATTAAAAATATTTTTAAAAAGATCTATCGAAGACTGAACTATTTTGAGATTATTCGAGATCTATACACTGAGACATTGTTCGTTTTACAGGCTTTGTCGAGCTTTGGGTCAAAAGAGTTAGTAAATGTCAGCAAACATATGGACAACACTTCAGGGATACACGTGTCTCACAAACAGTGGTTTTAATGGATTTAAAAATAATTTAATTCATCTTTTTGCTTTGTGAGAAATACATGCCTCTCCAGATTACGATATGATGACTTACAATTGCTTTACAAACTTATATGCTACAGACTAAAGTTCATCGCGGAACCAGCAGTGTAATTGCTGCCAAAATTAGTAATATAGCACAGTCAACTTGAGGTTGTTACTAAAAATAAGTTAAAAGGATATAGTAAGCAGTCCTACATACCGATTTCACCCTAATCACTTATTATATTATGCAGAAAACTAGGTGGTCTTGACTTCAGCCTTCTGACCAAGATTCAAATTGCTTTTCACTCATTTAAAAAAAAAACTCTTTTAATCTTTGCTTATTGCTTTCCAGTGCTGCTCGCTGGGGCATGAAAGGTCACTCAAAGTTCAACAGTGTCTCTAATTTTATGATTGATTCAAGCCAAAAGCTTTCACAAATTTTGTCACAATTTACTGATGAAAGTTTAAAGTCATCATGTTACATGTATACTTTTATAATTGTAGTGGAATGAATTTCAGACATATGCATTTTATTTCTAGATTACAATGGCTGAAGCTGTAGCAGATGTTGAGTGTGAATTTTGCTGCCGTAAAAGTGACACCATTATCAACCCCAAAGTGCTACCATGCAGTCATATTCACTGTATGACATGTTTGACCACCTACTATGAGAGCAAACACCTGCTGCTGTGTGGAAACAGTAGATGTGGGTGAGTCTTACTACATGTATTTGTTGGTTAAAGTTAGACTATATAACAGCACACATAGCTAGGGTTGTGATGCATTAAAACTGCATCGCATCATTGCAGCGCAATACACAGCAGTTTTGCAATCACTTACAACTTTCTAATGTGCAGTTGACACTTACTGCTACTGCAACTGCATTCTTAATGCAAATACCTGGCTGCATTCCACTGCAGATTTACTTCCATGATACAAATGAAAGTAAACCCAGCAATTTATGTGCACTGCATATGCACACTCTTCAAAATCTGAAACTGCACATGTACTGCAGCTGTACTTTAGTATGGGGTTAATACTATGGATCAACTTACACTGCTGACTTTCCAAGTGTTTATAATGCACTGTACGAAATTGCCCTCTGCTGGGTTTAGTAAGTTCAAAAAATTGCACTCTAGCTCCCATACTATGTCCTGCATTTCATGCTGTCTTTAGCTAACTTTGGGTAAGCAGGAGCATATGATGGTATAGCAGTGTCAGCTATGATTGCTCTAAAGTACCCAAGGGTTTGTAGACAGTTGCTTACAGACAAACTGTTTATGTCTTGCAGTGCAGTACTCTCATATGTTTCTTGATAATTTACTTGACAATAAATAGTAAACTTTGATTCTGTTAGCAACAATAACAGCTCTATTAACAACAACAGATAACAGTTAACAGACAATGGTCTTTTGACAATCGTCTGTTGACGGATAGTCGACGGATGATGGTATGTTATCAGTGCAATAAACAGTGATAAAGTTTTACTAACAAAAAATCCTTTTCACAACAGAATTGAACTCGGAACCCCTAGGTCGGCAGACTAACGAGCTAACCCATTACGCTATGATGTTGATCTGGCCATTTGAAGTACTCTCACTTAAGCACTTGGGGTGATCAACTAGTACAGTTGGTTGTTGGCAGTTGGTTGTTATGAGTAACAACCAAATTAATCATTATTTTAATTAACTGAAATGACGATGATTGACTGAGTAAATCACTATTTTACCAAGTGAGTTTCTGAAGTTTTGTACGGAAGTATTTTATTATCTGGACCAAGCTATATAGTTGATATATTTAATACTCTTTAGCCTAGTATTCACGGAAATTCAACTACAACCAGCTTTAATTCAAGTCCTCTTCACGAAAATTCAACACTCTATATGACTGTCGAAAATTGAGAAACGCTCTTTTCTGTTTTATGCAAACACTCACTAACCCTTCATATAAGCACTAACTAACCCATTATAAAAATACTCACTAACCCTTTATATAAACACTCAGTAAACCTTTATATAAACACTCACTAACCCTTCATATAAACACTAACTAACCCTTTATATAAACACTCACTAACCCTTTGTATAAACACTCACTAACACTTTATATAAACACTTACTAACCCTTTATATAAACACTCACTAACCCTTTATATAAACACTCACTACCCATTATATAAACACTCACTAACCCTTCATATAAACACTAACTACTAACCATTTGTATAAACACTCACTAACACTTTATATAAACACTCTCTAACCCTTTATATAAACACTCAATAACCCTTTATATAAACACTCACTAACCCTTCATATAAACACTAACTACTAACCCTTTGTATAAACACTCACGAAGACTTTATATAAACACTCACTAACCCTTTATATAAACACTCAATAACCCTTTATATAAACACTCACTAACCCTTCATATAAACACTAACTACTAACCCTTTGTATAAACACTCACTAACACTTTATATAAACACTCACTAACCCTTTATATAAACACTCAATAACCCTTTATATAAACACTCACTAACCCTTCATATAAACACTAACTACTAACCCTTTGTATAAACACTCACTAACACTTTATATAAACACTCTCTAACCATTTATATAAACACTCAATAACCCTTTATATAAACACTCACTAACCCTTCATATAAACACTAACTACTAACCCTTTGTATAAACACTCACGAAGACTTTATATAAACACTCACTAACCCTTTATATAAACACTCAATAACCCTTTATATAAACACTCACTAACCCTTCATATAAACACTAACTACTAACCCTTTGTATAAACACTCACGAAGACTTTATATAAACACTCACTAACCCTTTATATAAACACTCAATAACCCTTTATATAAACACTCACTAACCCTTCATATAAACACTAACTACTTACCCTTTATATAAACACTCACTAACCCTTTATATAAACACTCACTAACCCTTTATATAAACACTCACTACCCTTTATATAAACACTCACTAACCCTTCATATAAACACTAACTACTAACCATTTGTATAAACACTCACTAACACTTTATATAAACACTCTCTAACCCTTTATATAAACACTCAATAACCCTTTATATAAACACTCACTAACCCTTCATATAAACACTAACTACTAACCCTTTGTATAAACACTCACGAAGACTTTATATAAACACTCACTAACCCTTTATATAAACACTCAATAACCCTTTATATAAACGCTCACTAACCCTTCATATAAACACTAACTACTAACCCTTTGTATAAACACTCACTAACACTTTATATAAACACTCACTAACCCTTTATATAAACACTCAATAACCCTTTATATAAACACTAACTACTAACCATTTGTATAAACACTCACTAACACTTTATATAAACACTCTCTAACCCTTTATATAAACACTCAATAACCCTTTATATAAACACTCACTAACCCTTCATATAAACACTAACTACTAACCCTTTGTATAAACACTCACAAAGACTTTATATAAACACTCACTAACCCTTTATATAAACACTCACTAACCCTTTATATAAACACTCACTAACCCTTTATATAAACACTCACTAACCCTTTATATAAACACTCAATAACCCTTTATATAAACACTCACTAACCCTTCATATAAACACTAACTACTAACCATTTGTATAAACACTCACTAACACTTTATATAAACACTCTCTAACCCTTTATATAAACACTCAATAACCCTTTATATAAACACTCACTAACCCTTCATATAAACACTAACTACTAACCCTTTGTATAAACACTCACAAAGACTTTATATAAACACTCACTAACCCTTTATATAAACACTCACTAACCCTTTATATAAACACTCACTAACCCTTTATATAAACACTCACTAACCCTTTATATAAACACTCACTAACCCTTTATATAAACACTTACTAACCCTTTATATAAACACTCACTAACCCTTTATATAAACACTCACAACTATTTATATAAGCACTCACTAACTCTTTATATAAAAACTCACTAACTCTTTATATGAAAACTCACTAACTCTTTATATAAACACCCACTAAACCTCTATATAAACACTCACTAACCCTTTTATACAAAACCCGGCCATACCTCTAATATTTTTATGCAAATACTAACCAACCAACTATACAAACATTTGATCATCACACAATAACCAAAATTCTGCCCCTGGGCCACATCATAATTACATAGAATGCTTGCAGTTGTGTTGACGTTGGCCATCTCAGCACTAAATATTTAATTCAAAGCTTACTTCTAGCTTGCAGCCTGCATTTATGCTGTTTGCTGTTTACTGCAAGATCTTTGCTGTTTAAACATTGTTTTTCAAAACAAATGACCAATAATAATATAGTTATATAGTTTGGCAATTTAGTTCGTATAATTTTATGTCAAGCTTCTCCTGATCTCTCAAACTCAAATGTAAAGATGGTCGGCCTGCTTTTTTGTGTGTCTCAATATCAACTTGGTGGATCTTATAAATGTGCCACCTAAAAGATAAACATACATAAAACTTTGAATGATTTTATCAGAAACTAAGGGTTTTTTATGATTTGCAATTGATATTAATGTCTCAAGTGATCTGACTGGCAGGATTTTCCGAGATCAATATTGTCAAAACTCATCACGGTTAAAATGCTCAAAGGAAAAAATATATTTGAAATGATGAGACTTGCTATCAATGCTTTAGTTGATACCGACAGGTTCGATCAAATTGCGTTTGTTATTTTTATTTTGTCAGACTCTATGCAACTGTGGACATGATAATCACAGTCTCATTTGATTCAAGCATTTCACCAAGATCAAATTTTGTCAATTTTAATCTCAAAATATCCTTGCAGTCATATCTCCTCAAACAAAAAACAATCATATTTGACGAAAGCACACCCATACTTATTTTCTAATAGATTTTCTGATATTTTCTGATATAATCTGCCAACAATTTGTGCTAGTTCATTTTTAAGCTAGAAATATATTGTTCAGTTTAAAGACAGCCTTAATATTAAGATTATATAACATACCGATACTTTGGATGAGATGTACTAATATTTAGTGCTAGTTCATCTTTAAGTTAGGAATATATTGTTCAGTTTAAAGACAGCCTTAATATTAAGATTATATAACATATCGATACTTTGGATGAGATGTACTAATATTTAGTGCTAGTTCATCTTTAAGCTAGAAATATATTGTTCAGTTTAAAGACAACCTTATTATTCCTGTATTTTATAATCTGCTTGTTTGTCTCTAATAGTATCTAGGTAAAACAGACCAGGCTCTTAATCTACAGAGACGACAGGAAAGCATTAAGTCTCTTCTTCTGTCTAACTGTAGACCTTCCTCATTGTAAAGTTACTCTCTGGTGAATTCTAAGCATTTGTCTTTCCTCATGTTTACTCCAAGCACATTGCACGTTTAATCGAATTTTTCAGAGATGTTTTTTTCTGGTAAAATATAGCTACTGGTGTAAGCAAAAGATACGCAGGAAAATAAATATTGTCTAATATTCATGTCTTCTGGTATCTATCATGACAATGATGCAGTCACATGTACATTTTCCAACTACTTCAGCTTAAATTTTATTAATAAAACCTCTCAGCTTGGCCCTTCACAGTTGTAGATTCATTGATTGATCTACTGTCGATGAACAAGCTTACCAAAAAAACACACCTACCAATGTATGACTCATAGAGTTTATCACCTATCACTGTACCATTCGTAAAAAGACTTACCTATCATAGAATGACTCATAAGATGCAACACCTATCACCACAACACCATAGCGCATAGTTAATAACTTCTTACTAATTCTTTGTAGCCAGGTGTTTGAGATGCCACCAGACAGTCTCTCATCCTATGACTTGGGTACAGACAAGACACTCTGTGATGTTTGTCTAAAGAAGGGATCACCAAGACAGAAAGCTATTAGCTACTGTACCTACTGCTGTAAAAGGTTCTGCCCTGCCCATTTGGAGGTACGAGTTTTCCTCATCATATCTTTATATGATACTTTGAGCATGTGGGCAGTAGTTATGTCTAAAGTTGTTAGTATGCATTATTACTTTACACCGGACTGATATTAGTAACCAAAGGCTTCATCGTATTATGCATCTGCACAAAGGTACAATATAAAGATACTATAAGATTACAATAAAAAGTTTCTTGCCGATCAGCAAAAATGTTACGCATGCCTAAATTATAGGCTGGAATTTTTTCTGTTCTCAAACTAATGCTGTTTTCTAGAAGGTTTAAAAGGTGGATGTGCAGCAATCTTTAATACATTAAAATTTCAACTATTGGGATTTTTGTCTATCGTGGGTTTAATGGCTGTTTAAGGTTCTTGATTTTTCAAATGCTGATAAATTATCTTTGAAAGCTGTAATTGTTTTATTTTTTTTAAAATGATAACTTACCGAGTCAGTATGTTATAAAGCAAGACCGCATACTTTAATCTATGTCTAAATAATTAATCATTGAGTGTTGGCAGATGGAGAGTTAACTGTGTCTCATAATCACTAAACTTTGATAAAACTAACCTGATAGTAGTCTGTTCTACACTAGCTTCATTATTATTACATATATATTTTACTTGTGACATGTTCTGGAATGTTCTAAAATTGAAACTATGAAATATTAGTCAAACGTCACAGTATTGTGCTGCTTTGATGTTTCAGTCCCATGATGACACAATGAATGAACATTACAAGATAACAATAATGGAGTACCTGGCTCAACAACAAAAAGCTAAAGTCAGCAGCTGCCCCAAGCATAAAGACCAACAATATATTCTTGGGTGTGACGTCTGCTATGTGGTCAGCTGCCTGAAGTGTGTTCCTGACTTACCAACATGTGACACTGGTATGTGGTGTTATTGTAGGTGCGGGTGGCTCTCCAAATGTTATTAGATTTTTTAAACGCAATATGTTAGTTTTAGCATGATATCTAATTACTCAGAACATCGAGTGACTTGTTATGATATTATAAAATTCCCTGTTGTCAGTGTAACATGATCAAGTTGTATCAATATACCCACAGTTGGTTATAGTGTGTGTATTTCCCTTTTTGACTGAAAATAATATAAGGAATAAAAAAACAAACGAGTAAATTTGTTTATCATTTCACAGAAATTATAAGTTGTTTTGTATGATTAGTATACGTGAAGTTATCTTTTGCTTTAGGCTCTACCCATTCTTTGCTTCCATTAGAAGACCTGGCATCAGCCCTTCTCACAGGCACAATATCTGCTGAGAGTTCATCTAGGGATGATCAGTTTGAAGCGCTGTTCAAACGAATATCTAAGATGGTCTCTGAATATGACAGTCAGACTGAAAATATGCTAAATATAATTCATAAGAAGAGAGATGAGCAGGTAGGGAATTAGTCCGGTTTTTGTTTGTGTTTAATTCTTTTTTGTACTTTTTGATTTACACTTTTAACTCATTCTTGTTTGTTTCTTATGTTATACATCAATCATAGAATGGGGAAAGATCTAGAATTATTTGTAATTAAACTCTTTTTCAATCCAAAAGTCTCACAATGACATATTCTTTACTTCAATAGAATAAAAGCTAGCTGAAGTAAGATTGCCTCACATCATACATTTAAAAGATTTCCTTGTATGGCGTATGCTGACTTTCATCTCTATGTTAGCAGATTTGCACTCGAACTAAAGATTTTGAAACTTGAAGAAGCTCCCCCAACTTACATATTTGCTCCTTCTAAAAAGAAAAAACTGTAAACTTAACCTTTTCATCAAACGACCGTACAGTAACTGTAGCAGTGCTGGTTTGTATCAACACATTTTCTTTTCATTTGCTTTCAGTTTTACTTAGCTTAGGGTCCATGGCTGTGGTAATTCTACAATGATGTAAGGGGATATACGCCTACAATAGCAAAGCAAATTAATATTTTCATTTGTTATAGAAATCATTGTCTATTACACAAATTTAAAAAAAACAAAAACCTTTTGCTTTGTCTAAAATAAAATAAAGTAACAACTGTGTCTTTACTATACTTAAAAATGCAATGTCTGCCGAACTTTACGTTTAATGTTTGGTTAAAATATAGTTTTTGACGAGACTAAAACTCATGCGCGTGACATTCAGTATAGAATATTGTAAAGGTTTTGTGCGACCTTCACTTTCCTCCACTAGTACAAGACTTGTGCATGAGTACAATACATATATTTCTGCTTAGTCTAGCAAAATGTACAAGAAAAAATCAAGTAACAGGCATTGAACAGGCCCAGAACAGCTCTGCTCTCTACTGCAAATGTTTGTGCTTATATAGCTGCTAAACTTCGCCCTTGTTCTGCTTGGTTAGACCTCGCACGGGTCGGCCCGGCTCGGTTCAGCTCGGTTCAGCACCGAGTCGGTACGGCTCTGGCTTGGCTGTGGCTTGACTCGGCTTAGCTGTGCTTCGGCTTGGCTTGGCTAAATGTAAAGAGGCGCCATCCACCACATCGATCCGCGTCCATTCTGCAAGAGGACTAGCTGGGCCAGAGCCTCATGCTGCTGGCGGGCTCCATAGCGGAGGCGCTTTATTTCTTTCAATAGTAGCTGGCGTTCCCGGTCCTCCAGGTGCCATTGCCGTAGGACCGCTTGCATAGTCTTGGCAGCCCTGGTCCACTCTTGGACGTTCTGTGTTAGCAACCGGGCCTGGCTGCGCTGCGTCTGTAGGAAGGTCTGGCTGGCTGGAGTCCGCCCTATTACTTCGGCTAGGTTGCGTGACCCGGCAAGCTCCACCGTCGTCCTGATCCTCTTGGTCGAAGCCGGGCGGACCCGGGCTGGGGAGCACAGGGGTGTCCTAGCCCGATGTGCTCCTCTCTGGGAGCTGCAACGTCTCCTTACTCTAGTCGTGGGTGTGCAGGTAGCCATCGTCAGGGAGCCCCTCATGTTCTCCTGGCAGAACTGCTCCCAGGAGTCTTGGTCCACCAGATATGCCACTGTCTCCACTCCTCTTTGCTGGTGAGTCGCGTGGTGTTGCAACATCCAATTCCTCGACACGTCCTGTCAATCGCAGCGGCATACAAACACGGCATAGTGTTGCAGCACGTGAAATGGAATTCGCCGGGTGCTGGTTGTGAACTGGCAGATCCGGCAGCTCTCATCTTTCACCTGCTCTTCCGCTTGCGTTACAGTCTGGGAAGACAAGTACTTAATGGTCCTTACGATGTTCTTCTTCCGTGGCCTGACTCTTTCTGGCTTCGGCTGCCTCATGGGTGTACTTTTCTTCACGGCAACGGCCGGCAGAGAAAAAGACAACTCTGGTGAAAGGGGACTGACCCGTCTCCTCTTCATGCTTACAGCAGCCACCGGGCATTCTTCTTACACTGGTTCTGGCATGACTTTTTTTATTAGCTCCTCTACGCTGTCCTCTGTCAGAGTGGCATCTAACAGTGCCTCTGCTCCCTCCTCAGTAATCTCCAACATGGCCGAATCTGGCCGTCGTGCCATGTCCCTCTCCGTGTTACTTGTTTGTAGGTCACCACGTTTGCCGGTGTTGGCCTACCCACTCCTTCTCCAGTTTTTTTCAAACTAATTGTGACCGAAGTCAGTAAATCCTGTAGAGATGTGATGCCTTTGCTCTCCATCTTTTCCAGTGCCTTGATGTCATCTAAAGAAAACGAGTGCTTTAATAAGAAATTCTAGGTTGTGTCCGTGAGGACCATTTTGCCTCCTTCTTGTGCGACCTCCGCACCGTTTTCCGTTAATTCCATAGAGTGGCATACACCATCTCCGTATCGTTCCGGCTTCTTAGTTGTCTGGGCCAGCCTCGGATTGTGCCGGACTGGAGTTGATTGGATTGCCGGGCTGATGGGATCTGGTGTTGCGGTCTCTTGGTCTCTACCGGATTCGATTCTGGTTCTCCCGGAACCTTAATTCGTGTGGCCGGACTTATTTCCTCGGAACATGGAGGGCGTCCTGGACTTCCTTCTTTTTCTGGTCTGGCCAGATTTTCCCTGGGAGTTACCTCCTTCCCTTGATTCTTTGCAGCTTCTATTAGCAACTTTTCTCAGTGGGGGGTTGCATTATTGGTACAGGGTCTATCCTGCCCTTCTCTTGCCTTCTCTCCGGCCCGCTAATTTTAGCGTCCTTCATGTTGGGGCCTCTCCTTGGCTCCAGAGTGGCTGGGGCCTGCCCCAACCTCTCTGAGCAAGTGTGATAAGGCTTCAGCCTTTCCTCGCTCTGGATGGATGACTGTCCCTGCCGTTCCACCAAATATGTGTGGTTCCCTAAGGCCTTCAAGACCTAGTATGGTCCACAAACTTTGCCTGTAGCTTGGGGATTTCTCCTCGTCTCCGGCGTTTGTTCGTGAGCCATACCCAGTCGTCTGGGGTGTACAGCAGTAGCTCTTCCTTTTCCTCTTGTCGCATCTCTATCTGGTTTTGCCGGAGCGCCTCGTGCACTGTCTGCAGTCTCCGCTGCACCTTAGGAGCGCGCTAGTGGGCAGGAAAGAACTCGGTCAGTGGGGGGTGACTTTGCAGCTGGTGTGGTAATCTCAGCTTCCATCCCAACATTAGCATGTTGGCCGTTTCTCCAGTCGCGGAGGGGGGGGGGTGCCTCTGTATGCCCTCATCAGCTGGAGAATCAATAGGCTCCACATGTCCTGTCCCCGAGCCAAGAGCAGCGCCCTCAAGGAATCCCCGAGTCCCCGGCTATTCCGCTCCACGATTCCATTTTCTTGTGGGTGATACGGAGTCGTGTGGGTTTTTCTTATTTTCCAGAGTTGGCACAGTTTGGCCATCAGTTGGCTCTTGAACTGTGCCCCCTGGTCTGTGTGGATCTGCTTAGGCAATCCCAAAGAACAGAAAACCTGCTCATCCAGTGCGTTGGCGACCACCAGGGCCGTGGCGTCAGGTAGTGCCAATGCTCTCTGCCACCGGATGAAGTGGTCGGTGAGAACCGGCACCCATTTGTTCCCCCTCGGTGTGACAGGAAATGCTCCCACCAGATCCACGGCCACCTTTTGCCAGGGTTTTCCTGCGTAGAGCCTCCTTTTTCCTCCGGCTGTCTTTGTCCCTCCATGCTTTGCGGCCTGGAAAACCTCACAACTCTTGATGAGCCGCCTGACTGTGGACGTCAGCCCTGGCCAGTACCAAGTCAGTTGGAGGCGACCTATCGTCCTGTCCACCCCCGAGTGAGCCAAGGCGTGCGTTTGCCACGCCGTGGTTTCTCGCATGGCCGGGGTCAGATGGCGCACCATCTAGTGTGGCCCTGCGGGGCCACGCGTGCTTCCAGCATGCCGCCCTGTCGTATGCGCAGAGTGACCAACACGTGATGCAGGATGTCCGGCTTTCTGCTCCCGACCACCAGGTGTTTTGCTGGCACCTCTTCTCCTGTGGCGATGGCATGGTACATGATGGCCACTGGTCCCTGACTGGTAGCCTGTGTCCTTGCTAGTGCGCCATTTGGTCCTGTCACTCCTGGCGGGGCTGATAGCCCTTCGAGGAAACCCCCTGCCCCAGGTTCAATTCTGCCACTGTTGGGGCGGGAGTCCCATGCGGTTTGCCAGCCGGCCCCTGGCGAATGCAACGTTGTCCAGGGTCAATCCCTCCCCAACGAGGGCGGGTGTCCCATCCTGGCAGCTAGTCGGTACACACGCGGCTAACAGCTCTTGCTCCTTTGCCAGCTTATTCTGTGATTGGCCCCCGTCCCTCAGTTCCATGCTTGCACATTGCCAGCAGTCCTCGCAGGTTTGCTTGCTAAATCCTTCCGCATTCCCGTGGCGAGTCCATGACCGGTGCTCCAAGATGTAACGGAACTCCACCAAGATTTCAAGCCACCGGGCTACTTAGTTTGAGAGTTCCCTCCTCTGGCATAGCCAATGGAGTGGTGCATGGTCCAACTGCAGGAGGAACACCTAGCCATACATACACGGCCGGAAGTGCTTGACCGCCTTCACTACTGCAAGTAGCTCCCGTCGAGTGACGCAGTAATTGCGTTCCGAGAGTGTGAGGGTCTTGCTGTAGTAGGCAATGACCCTTTTGCAGCCCTCCTGCACCTGGGACAGCACGGCTCCTACTCCTCATCCGCTGGCGTCCGTGTCCAGGATATACTGTCTCCAAGGATCAGGATAGCCCAAGATCAGGGCGGTGCTGATGCTTTCCTTCAGCATGTCGAAGGCGGCCTGCTCTCCCTTTGCCTATCTCCAGGGCTCTCCCTTTGCAGTCAGTCGAAGCAAGGGGTGTGTTATAGTGGCGAACTCCGGTATGGATCGTCGGTAAAACCGACCGTTACAAGAAATCCTTGGAGTTCCCTTACTCCGCGCGGATTCGGCCACTTTGCTACTGCCTCCATTTTGTCGGTGTCTGTAGAGACTCTGTTCTGGCTTACTATGTCCCCCAGGTAGCGAAACTTAGGTTGTAATAGCTTGCACTTGGAGGGCTTCAGCTTGAGTCCGGCCTTGTGGAGTCTCTGGAAGACCTCCAGCCGATGTAGATGCATATCGAATTACGGGGCGATGATGATAATATCATCCAGATATAGCAGCAGTGTTCTACTGTGGAGGCCATGTAGCACACGTTCCATGAGTCTTTGGAAGGTGGCGGGGGCGGACGTAAATCCGAAAGGCAACACCTTCCACTTCCACAGCCCGGACCGTGTCGAGAAGGCTGACTTCTCCTGCGCCTATGCATCCAGGGTCACCTGCCAGTACCTGCTCACCAGATCGAACGTGCTAAAATAGCGACTGCTGGCCAGGGGGTTCAGGCTGTCGTCGATCCTAGGTAGCGGGTAGGCATCCTGCTCCGTGACGGCGTTGAGACACCGGTAATGAATACAGAAGCGCCAATTCCCGTCCTTTTTCCAAACCAACACCACTGGGGAGCTCCAAGCTCCTCGGCGGGCTCGATGAGTCTTCGTTTGAGCAGGTTCTGAACCTGCCTTCCGGCCTCTGCCTCCTTTTTTGGTCCTAGTCTGTCAGGGGTTGTCGGATTGGCCGAGTACCTTCCTTAAGTGGAATAGAATGTTCCACTTCCGAGGTCCTTCCCACGTCATCATCACCTGTACTAAATATGGTGGCATACTGACGGAGCGAGGTTGCCAACCTTGATGTTTGTCCCCTGGCCTCACCGTTTGGCCAGGCCGCCTGGAACAATTCCTCAAAGTGAGCCGGCACTCCATTAATTGAAGTCGGACCGGCATCACACAGTAAAGGATCGTCTTTTTCAACCTGTGGGGCCTCTACTCCCGTGTACATAGCGATAGCGGTTCTGGACCGAAAAGTCAGCGGCCGCTCCGTAGTGTTCATGCAGCGGGTGATGACCTGTTCCTTGGGTCCTGGCTGGTTCAGGCTACTGGCCATGAGAGGTCCGTCGGGAAATCTCTCGGTTAGTGTCACGGGGCAATAGTTCCGTGTGGGGATGGAAAGTGCATTGCCATCTCTGTCCGGGAGGGAACCACTACCCACCTTATCACCTGCACTTTGCTCTGTAGCAACTGCCCATGCCGGTCCATGTAGACTTTCTATCTGCTATCCATCCAAACCACCGGTTGCACAAACTCGAGATCACATTGATGAGCCACGAAGAACGGCATTCCGAGGATGGCATCCTCGCTCAGTCGGCTCACTACGAAAACCTCCTTTGTCTTCACATCCTTCAAGCGGATAGTTAAACGGATTATTCCGTAGAAAGGAAGCCGTGTTATGTCAGCCAATAGTCCCTGGCTGTCACTCTCCTCGAGTCGGTTCCGCACGGTTCCTGGCAATTGATCAAATACCTGTTTATTGATCAGATTGGTGGTGCATACGGTGTCTAGTAGGAACTGGATGGGCCGCCCCTCCACTTTTCCTGGGAGGAAATAGCTGTTGGAGTGCTGTTGGCTGAGGGCTTGCGCCCTTGTGGTGTCCTCCAGGACATTCTCCGTGAGGCCTGGATAGCTTCCTTTCCGTGGTGGGGCGAGGTCAGTACCTTGGGCCATACCATGCCCGCAGCAAATCTGCTGCTCCCGTGATTGCCACCCCCAAGGCGGAGAAGGGGCCGGCCCGGCCGCTTTCAGGGCAGGCTTCCGACTGTCCGGTCCAGTGGGGATGGTTCTCAGTATCTGGGGCGGAGGGAATTTGGGGGTCACCCTCTGGCGCTTCAGGCTACGTCCCTGCCATTTGCACGGAGGGGCCTAGGCAATATCCGAGACATGGGGCTGTCCAGACTAATCTCACCCAAAAACTGGTAATAATTCCATGTCACCACAGATCCTTCCTGTACACGAATTTTTCTTGGCCTAGTCCTTGCTGGTTGAGATCAGCCATCAGTCGTCGTTGAGTCCCGCAAAATCCTAGTATATTTCCGTGATTGCTTGGCTTTGGCACAGCCAGTAGTCGGAGCTACGGCTGTGGCCCTTCTTCATCTCTCGAAGCTGGTCTGGTGTAGCGAGGGCAGTTCTTTCGTACATGCCCCAGTTGGCCACATTTCAAGCAAAGAGTAGCTTGCTGGCTCCTTTTTTCAGCTGGGGCGTGCACCTGCTCCTGGAGCCGCTCCACCTTGTCCGTGAGTGTTTGGACCAGCCGGGTTAGTAGTCCTATGATATTTGTCTCGGCCGAGTTCACCTGGTTAGAAGTTCTTCCCTCCAGGACTCGCACCGTAGATCCGGCTGGCCTACGCTCGCCTTCCTGGATTTGGAGATAGTCATTTCCGGCTGGTACAGCGTTCACCAGCGTGGGCGTAGGTACGGCCAACAGATGTCTCTGCAGGGCAGGGTCCCTCAGCAAACTGCAGAAAGTCTCCATAGCCATGCTATTTTTGTGGCGATTCGGCAGGTCCCCGTATGCAATGTGCACCAGCCTCTCTACCTCCATTACATGCTCCTGCAGCGTCGTCCTTTGTTCTCGCCTAAGGGCACTGAGTTGGCTCAGCGCTTGCCTAGCGGATAGTCTGAACCTTGCCCGGAGGGCATTGAAAATGGCCTCATGGTCCTTGGCTTGCCTGCAGTCCTCAGCCTGGTCGCCCAACGCTTCCCAGAGGTGCAGTAGAATTGCTCCTTCCATTTACTGCTTGGCATCGGCTACTTCTGTGAAATGAGCAATGAAGTATTCCACATCTCCTTTCCCAGTATACTAGAAAGTCCTGAAGCGCGGCGCTGGCTCCTGAGCTCTCGGCGTCAGCAACACCCGCTTTAGTGCCTCGACTAGTCGGTTGGGTCTAGAGTCAGCGCTCCTGGCTCTCCGGTTAGCCATGCCTGGCTCCTAGTAGATTTCTGCTCCTCTCCCATAGCTGTGCCTCTACTGTGTTGGCGGCTGCTGGCTCCTTTCTGGGTTTCTTTCTGTAGGAAGTTCTTCCAGTAGAAGCACACCGCTTCTTCAAGCAAGTCCTGGCGGGTCCCTTAGTAGGTTTCTGTTCCTGGAGCGGTGCATCTACCGGATCCGATTGGCAGGCTTTTCCGCAGCTCTTCTTGGGTTTCTTCCGGTAAGAAATTCTTCCAGTAGGATCTTGCTGCCTCTTCAGGTAAGTCCTTTTAGTAAGTTTCTGCTCTCGGAGCAGTGCATCTACTATTCCTGTAGGGCTTTCCACAGCTCTCTCTGGGTTTTTTCCGGTAGGAAGTTCTTCCAGTAGGAGTTGTGTTACCGTTTTTCAGGCAGCCCTAGTTTATCCAGAGTCCAGTGATCCAATGCAAGTTCTGTGGTGGGGCCCTTGGGATCATTACCAATGCCACTGCTGCTACCAGTGCAAAGGTTTTGTGCAAACTTCATTTTCCTTCACTAGTACAAGACTGGTGCATGAGTACAATACATATATTTCTGCTTAGTTCATCAAGGTGTACCAGAAAGAATCCAGTAACGGGCAATAAACAGGCCCAGAACAGCTCTGCTCTCTACTGCAAATGTTCGTGCTTATATAGCTGCTAAACTCAGCCCTTGTTCTGCTTGGTTAGACCCGGCATGGCACTGCTCGGCCTGGCTCGGCTTGGTCCTGTTTGGTTTGCTACTGAGTCGGTACGGCTCTGGTTTGGCTCTGGCTTGACTCGGCTTGGCTTGGCTAAATGTAAGGGGGCGCCATCCACCACAATATCAACACTTGAACGACTACACCCATTGATCACCTTTAAGCATTTTTGAAGAAATTGTACCAATTCCCTGAATTTTATTGACACAAGATCTCACAAAGTGAATTATATCTCGTATATATCCATAAAAATTATTGCATGGATAACTTATCTCTATGTCTGTGCCAACAATAATTATAGCATCACAATTATATATTCAATTATGACAATTGTGATGCTATAGTTACTACTAAGCATATAGTTTGTATTATCAAGGTGGCCATAATGATAATGCATCATAATTGTTAACAGGTGTTTATGAGAATTATGCTTTTGCGTGTAACTAGAGTGATGACATCATTATCTTAATAGTGATTTTATTACTATTTTAATGGTGATGTAATCACTATTTAAATAGTAATGTAATCACTATTGTAATAATGGTTAGAAAGCAAATGTCTTTTATTCAGATTAAAACTAACTCAATATACCTGTGAACTGCCAGAGCAGAAAGTGAGTTTGCCATTTTATATATCTAGAAAATTATTCATCAGTAATGTTTATATCTATGTTTTGTATCAGAGTTGCCTACAACTGTAGATAAATTCACTAAAGGAGCAGTATGATGAAACAGAGAAGAAGGTGCTTGAGAACAGGCAAAAGTCTAAAGTACAAATTACTGATTTTCTGGAGGATGTGATTCTTGACAAATGGAGGAGTCTCAGGAATCACAGAGAAGTGTTGGAGACAAAAGTCAAACATTCTCCACCAGTGAGAAATTATTTGAATATCTACAGTATAACTATAGTAGAGGTGGTGTTCAAATAAAGTCTGGAAATGTTATTTGCCAATGGCTCGTCAGCATTTTGGGACGATAAATTTTTGCCTTTTTTCCAGGCAAAGCAAATGTCGCCTATATTTTGCCCTCATATTTGGTGGAGCAATATTAAACATTTTGGATGCAGTAACTCAGTTAGCTTACCAAAAATTTGTTTACAATCTCCTAAGAAAATGCATAGAAAATTCGAGAAACATTCTTACCGGTTGATGATGTTACTTACAATTAGCCTGCAATGATATTAAAACCCGTGTTCTGCTTTGCAATATGTTAGAGCTATCAAATTTTTCTCCTTTTTTTGACATAATTAATTTTACTTTTTATCAATAGTTACTAATGATGCAGGATGTTTCATTGCACTTATTGATATGCTTGCTACAGTTTGCAACCAAAACTAGATTTTTATGCGCGATATATTAAGAATCAGGGCTGTCAAACAATTGTAAGATCAGATTAATGCAATGTTGCTATCAAATGATTATACGCTTTAGATCTGCAAGTTTTTAAGTTGTATGATGATAGTCTATCAAATGTTACAAATATGTATTCATGAACAAGCGACATAAACGAACTAAAATTATATTACTTGCAGAGAGAAAAATAAATGTTTGTAAAACAAACATATTTACATTTTTTGCTTAGATAGCTGCTTTCTGATTGTTGCCTTTGATGGAACAAAAACTTTCTGGTTGTCCAATGCCTTCCACAATTTCTTCTGACCTCAACTTTTCTTCTGCACTGCTGAACTAGTCGATATTAGCGTTCAAACATTTTTTGGCAGGCAAAATTTTTACATGATGCATTTAGCACAAATGCAATGTGTTAATGTTTCGCACACTAAATGTAACTTTTGGCCTAAAACTAGTCGTTCATCTACCATCATTATTGTAAACCGTTTGTATATACATTACTCGTACGTAATTTTAAATATTCAAACCATATTAAAGATGTGGCTGCGTCAAATTTGAGATAAGTTTTAAAAAAAGTATTTTTATATATATGTATCTGTAGCTGAATTTAAAACTTTATTCTAGCTGACAAGAGCAAATAGAAGGTAAAATATATGCCAATAGAGCTGTGTAGGACTAGACGTTTATCGCAATTGCCGATGTGAATACAAAAGATAGAGACAGGTTGTATCACTCGTTACATCATTTTGGGCAAGTTTGGGCAGGTTTTTTGCCCTGAGCGCTTTTACCCCTATCAATTCTTTTTGATTTTAATATTCAGATATCTTGAGAATGAGATAGCCTAACACAACAAACAACATATCAACTGATAGACGAGAAAATACTTTCTTTTAAAATTGGCTCAAATTTGACGCAACCACCTCTTTAAAGATGGGCATTGATCAATCAATTTTCCTCACTTTTAACAAGTGAAAAGTGAACATCTAAAGTCTAATCTACTATATAAACGACAATCGTTGTCTGTCTATCTATCTGTGTATGTGTTCGCCTCATAGAGTACCGTACTTTTTGGACTATTTGACGCTACTAGGTATCTTGGGCGCATTAACAGGAATCTCCGCTTAATGCACCTCTATACATAACCTATTCATCGTTTGCCGTTTTCACACGAAAATGACGCAATAATTTTAACTCTATGGCTTTCTTTTAGCTTCATAACACACGATACTTTTTTGTCCTCGACGTATTAAGGCTAACTTGTTTTTGCCAAAACAATATCGACAATGACTCTCTCGATATTAAAATTTGGCGATTAAATTTTATTAACTCTATGAAACACGTTTGTCGTTTTTGTGAACCTCTATTTTTGGCTTTTTTTACGGTTTAACTGCTATATCGCTGTTAAGGTCACTACTTTTCACGCAGACAATTGTATTTTCCCTAGTAGGAATAGCATCTAGATTCTCTCATCTTCGATCAGGCAAAGACACTACACTATTTTATTTTCTCATAACATATCCTACCCACTATATATATATATAGGGGTATATATAATATATATACCCCTATATATATATATATATACATATATATATATATATATATAGTGGGTAGGATATGTTATGAAAAAATAAAATAGTGTAGTGTCTTTGTCTGATCGAAGGTGAGAGAATCTAGATTAATTAGAATCTAGATTAATTTAGAATCTAGAATATTAAAATCAAAAAAAAATTGATAGGGGTGTATATATATATATATATTATATATACACCCCTATCAATTTATTTTTGATTTTAATATTCAGATATCTTGATATATATAAAAAAAATATATATATATATACAGTCAAACATGGATAACTCGAACTTCAAGGGACCGAGCAAAAGTGTTCAAATTATCAGAGCGTTCAAGTTATCAGAGCACTGTCACAAGTCCATATATTTACTTATTTATTAGTAGATACATGTACATATACAAACTATAATATAAATCAAAAGCACAAATGGCTTGTTTCAAATTAAATCCTTCTAATGTAAAGTTTAAAACGTTTTCATGAAAAAGTATAGAGATTTTTCTATCACTTGAGATTGGTTTGTTGTTTGAGGTGATATTATTGCCAGGAAGTTTTTCAGATTGACATTGGCAAAACTTGATCGTTGTTGAAATGCTCAAAAGAAAAGACATTTTTTTTCTTTTGGGGTTTTACCCACGATTAATTTTGCCGTTTTTTCTTGAAGTTTATGCAGATTACCTCACTTTACCTGGGATTCGTTAAAAGCAACACTCCGAGGCAGTTCAATTAGAGGTTTTACGAGGTTTTACGGTACATTTTATATCACTCACGCTTTTTTAATAGATACTTATTGAATGTACACACGTATTCTGTGTTTAGGTCAAACGATGAATAGATTTTTGTAGCTCAGACAACGTATACGTTTAATTACAACATTTTTTAAGACGATTTAAACATTCAACGTTCCGACGTTGATTCAACACGGAATCAACGTCGGAAAACTATTCATCACGGGCTAGCCTGTTCACGCACTCAAGGATTTTTGCCACGCACATACAAAACAACATGTGATTTTTGTTTTGTATGTGCGTGGCAAAAATCCTTGCGCGCGTGAACCGGCTAGCCCGTGCTATTCATCGTATCGCAGTATAAATCAAATTTCACCAAACTTTTAGAATAGTAGTTGACAAAAATATTTTGCCGATGGTGGTAATAACGACGCTTATGAATTACGAAAAGATGAAGTTTACCTCTATGGCTTTGAATAAAGTGATTTTCTAAAGCGATAACAACCGTTTCGGTAGCCGTTGGGCAAAAAAACAGTTCGAATTAACAGTGTTGAGTTCGAGTTATCTATAGCAATTTATCATTACGTAGGAATGGACCAAAGGAAATGTTCGAATTAACCATGTGTTTGAGCTATCCGTGGACGAGTTATCCATGTTTGACTGTATATATACCCCTATCAATTTTTTTTGATTTTTCCCAAAGTATGTCCATAGATATGTTTGTAGGGTTGATTGTCCGGCTATAGATCTTAGAAATTTGGTGCAAAGTTTTCGTACTGAAGAAGATTTGATCTCGGACCCTGCCGTTCACCAGTCTGACACCCTACCCACTAGGCTACCAGAATCTAACTGCTAGCTAATATAAGTCATTATATTAGAGCAACTACCTAACGGCTTTTCGTACGACGCGGGTCATGTTGTTATATATTAAACACAAATCCATTTTCTGTCCAAAGACTTTTCTAGTACCAGGGCAATGCCGGGTAGCATAGCTAGTGAGTTCATGAAAATAAAAAAATGGTTAAACTTCTAGTAGGGTGGAGGTGGCATTCAAACGGAGTGTGGTGCCCCCTTTTTAAACTCTTCTATCATAGTGGCCATCAAAAAGAGGTGACTTTCAAATAGAGGTGATGTTCAAATAGAGATTTTTTGGTATATATACCAGTGATTCAAAGATTCGAGTTGTTTTAAAGTGTTCTGCATGCTTGTTTGTGCTTGAGCTCACAATTTAAAATATTCTGTTGAATAAAAACTTGATCTATTGGGTTATTTGATAAGTCTTGTAGAGAGTAAATGGCTGGTGGAGTCTTTTGCAATATAATTTTTACGTTTGTACCAAGAGGTACCAGTATTGTTCATTAAAACCTTGAATACAATGAGCTTCTGCGGCAACAGCAACATTTTTCATACACACACTTACATAAACACCTTTTGTATTTTTTCTCAATTCATTTGAACAATACAGAACTTTTTCATGATATGAAGTTTAAAAGTTAGAGCGAAATGTTGTATTTGCTAAATAAAAATAGGGTATTGTGGTGGATAGCATACGCTTACGTTTAGCCAAGCCAAGCCAGAGCTGTGCCGAGTCAAGACCGAGCCGGGTCGAGCCGGGCCGAGCTGTGCAGAGTCCAGCCAAGTAGGTCGGAGGCGGAGCTTACTAGCCATAAAAGCTCGAACAATTGTGCAGAAGAGCAGAGCTGTTCTGAGCCTGTTTATTGCCCGTTACTTGATCATTGTTGTACAACTTACGAGCTAAGGAGAAATATATTTATAAACTCATGCTCCGAGTCTTGTACAAATGGAGGAAAAGTGAAGGTCGCACAAAAGCTTTACACTGGTGGCAGCAGTGGGATTTCTAACGATCGTTATAACGATCCAATAGGAGAGCGAGTAGTGCTGATCCAGGACCCGACCGACTAGTCGAAGCACTAGAATGGGTACTACTGATGCCAAGGGCTCAGGAACCGGCACCACGCTTTAAGACTCCTCAGTACACTGGAAAGGGAGATGTGGAGTACTTCATTCCTCGCTTCATGGAGGTAGCCGACGCTAACCAGTGAACAGAAGGAGCAACCTCATTGCACCTCCGGGAAGCACTGGGCAAACAGGCTGAGGCCTGCAGGCAGGCGGAGGACCAGGAGGCCATTTTCAATGCCCTCCGGGCAAGATTCAGGCTATCCGCCAGGCAAGCGCTAAGCCAGCTCAATGCCCTTAGGCGAGAGGAAAGAACGACACTTCAAGAGCTTGCTATGGAGGTCGAGAGGCTGGTACGCATTGCATGCAGGGTCCTGCTGAATCGACACTAAAATAGTATGGCTGTGGAGACCTTTTGCAGCCACACTAAAGGACCCTGCCCTGCAACAACATTTGTTGGTTGTACATACGCCCACGCTTGCTGGCGCTGTACGGGCCGGGAACGATTACCTCCAGATCCAAGGAGGCGAGCGTAAATCCACCGGATTCTCGGTATGAATCCTGGAGGGAGGAGCCTCGGACCAGGTGAACTTGACCAAAACCGATGTTACAGGACGACTAGCCTGGCTGGTCCAAACTCTCACAGACAAGGTGGAACGACTCCAGAAGCAGGTTCGCACTCCAACCGAGAGGAGGAGCCAGCTAGCTACCCTTTGCCGGAGATGTGGGCGACCAGGGCACATACAGAAGAATTGCCCTAGCTACACCACACCGGCTTTGGGAAACGAAGAATGGCCACAGCAGTAGCTCTGACTACTGGCTGTGCCAAGACCAAACCATCCTGAAAACACAATAGGACTAAACGAGATGCAGTGACAGCCGACGGTTGGTTTCAACCAGCAAGGACTAGGCGGAGCAAAATTTGTGCAGAAAAAAGGCCTGTGGAGACACGAAACTACTACCAGTCTTTGAGTGACGCCAGTCGGGACATTCCCACTGTCCCGGATACTGTCTATGTCCCTCCCTGCAAACGGCAGGGACGTAACCTGAAACGAAGGAGGGTGACCCCTAAAATTTTTTTTACCCAAGACAGTGAAAACCATCCCCGCTGGACCAGATGGTTGGAAACCTGCCTTAAAGGCGGCAGGGCCGACCACATTTTCCGCCTTTGGGATGGCAATCACAGGAGCCGTGGGTCTATCCCGGACATGGGACAGCCTGAGAGACTGACCCCACTGCACTGCAAAAAGGAAGGCTTCCAGTCCTCCCAGAAGATGGTTTGAAAGACACCACTAGAGCGCAAGCCCTCAGCCGACCTCACTCCACTAGCTATTTCCTCCCAGGAAAAGTAGAGGGGCTGCCCATCCAGTTTCTTTTAGACGCAAGATGCACCACAAACCTGATCAATAAGCAGGTGTTTGACCGATTGCCAGGAGCCGTACGGGACTAACTCGAGGAGAGTGACAGCCACGGACTATTGGCTAACAGAACACGGTTCCCCTTCTACGGGATAATCCATTTGACCATCCGCCTGAGGGATGTAAAGACAGAGGAAGTCTTTGTGGTTAGCTGTCTGAGCGAGGATGCCATACTCGGAATGCCATTCTCCATGGCCCATCAATGCTTTCTCGAGTTTGAACAACCAGTTTTTCTGAGTGGATGGAGGACAGCTAGTCTGCACAGATCGACATGGGCGGCTGCTACAGAGAAAGGTACTGGTAATAAGGGGGTAGTAGTTCTCACCCGCAAAGGGATGGCAATACACTGCCGCATCACCACACGAAATTACTGCCCCATGGGACTGATCGAAGCATTTCTCGACAGATCTTTGGTAGCAAGTAGCCTGAATCAGCCAGGACCCAAGAGACAGGTCATCACCCACTGCATGAATGCTGCGGAGTGACTATTGACTTTCCGGTCCGGCGCAACTATCGGCATTCACATGGGAGTGGAGACCCCGCAGGTCAAAAAGGACGATCCCTTACTGTGTGGCGCCTGTCTGACTTCAATCAATAGAGTGTCGGCTCACCTTGAGGAGTTGTTCCAGGTGGCCTGGCCAAACTGTGAGAGGACGGGTCAAACGGCGAGGTTGGCCTCTTTGCCAAGTCGATATGCCAGCGTGTTCAGTACGGGTGGCGCGACATAGGAAAGACCTCTGTGGTGGAACTTTTCATTCCACTTGCTGAGGGCACCTGGCCAATCCGGCAACCTCCTCTCACAGACTTGGACCAGAGAAGGAGGCTGAGGCCGAAAGGCAGGTCCAGGATCTGCTCAAGCGGGGGTTTATCGAGTCAGCTGGACGAGCTTGGAGCTCTTCCGTGGTGTTGGTCTGGAAAAAGGACGAGAAGTGGCTTTTCTGCATCGACTACCGGCGTCTGAACGCCACCACCGGGCAGAACGCCTACCCTCTATCCAGGATCGACGACAGCCTGGACACCCTGTCCGGCAGTTGCTATTTCAGCACCCTCGAACTAGTAAGCGGGTACTGGCAGGTACCCCTGGATGCAGAGGTGCAGGAGAAGTCGGCCTTGTTGACACGGTCTGGCTTATGAAAATGGAAGGTGTTGCCATTTGGACTGACGTCCGCGCCTCCACTTCCAAAGACTCATGGAACGCGTTCTACATGGCCTCCACTCGAGAACACTGCTACTATATCTTGATGATATTATATCCATAGCCCTGGACTTTGATACATATCTGCATGGGCTAGAAGAGGTCTTCCAGAAGTTAAAGTCGTCCAAGCGCAAACTATCGCAACCCCAGGTCCGCTACCTGGGCCACATAGTAAGCCAGGATGAAGTTTCTACAGACCCTGACAAGGTGAAGGCAGTCATGGATTAGCCGAGCCCGCACAGAGTGAAAAAACTCTAAGGACTCTTCGAGACGGTCGGGTACTACCGACAATATATTCCGGAGTTCGCTACGATAGCGCATCCCTCGCACCAGCTGTCTGCAAAAGGAGAGCCCTGGAAATGAACAAAAGGGGAACAGATCGCCTTCAACATGCTGAAGGATAGT
The DNA here is from genome assembly GCF_963576615.1 of Watersipora subatra. Taxonomy (NCBI): domain Eukaryota; kingdom Metazoa; phylum Bryozoa; class Gymnolaemata; order Cheilostomatida; family Watersiporidae; genus Watersipora; species Watersipora subatra. Next base: position 8,329,681 of record NC_088715.1, on the reverse strand, counting down.
ATCAGCGCCGCCCTGATTCCGGGCTACCCGGATCCCTAGAGAGAGTACATCCTGAACACAGACGCCAGCGCATGTGGAGTGGAGGCAGTGCTCTCCCTAGTACAGGGGGGCTGCGAGAGGGTCATTGCCTACTACAGAAAAACCCTCACCCCTTTGGAGCGCAATTACTGGATTACTCGACAAGAGCTGCTTGCGGTGGTAAAGGCAGTTGAGCACTTTCGGCCGTATTTGTATGACCAGGAGTTCCTCCTAAGAACAGACCACATGTCACTCCGGTGGCTATGCAGGAGGAGGAAACCCTCAAACCAAGTAGCCCAGTGGCTTGAGATCCTGGCTGAGTTACGATACGTCCTGAAGCATCGGTCAGGGACTCACCACAGGAAGGCAAATGGGTTGAGCAGGCAGACCTACGAGAACTGCCGACAAAGCGCGAGCATTGATCCAAAGGACGGGGGCCCCTCACGGAAGGAGTTGGCAAGACAACAAGGGCCGTTAGCCGTGTGTGTACCGACCAGTTGCCTGGATGGGACTCCTGCCCTCGAAAGAGCAGGATCATCCGGCAACTCGCACGGGACTCTCGCCCAAACAGTGGCTCGATTGAACCTGAATGCCGTAGGTTCCCCCAAGGGGCTATAGCCCCAGCAAGAGTGACAGAACCAAAAGGCGAACTGGCAAGGACACAGGCTACTAGACAAGGACCAGTGGCCATCATGTACCATGCCATCACCACAGGAGAAGAGGTTCCAGCCGACCACTTGGAGGTCAGACGCAGAGAGCTGGATATCCTGCATCACATGCAAGGCTCTCTGCGCAGACAACAGAACGACGTGCTGGAAACGTGGATGAGTCACGCCAGATGGTGCGCCATCTGCCCTTGGCCATGTTGGAGACCTTGGTGTGGCAAACTCGCAGGAAGAATGATAAGCCGCCTCTAACTGACTTGGTACTGGCCCGGAATGACGGCTACAGTCAAACGGCTCATCAAGAGTTGTGAATTGTGCCAGGGTGCAAAGCATGGAAGGACAAAGGCGGCCGGAGGAAAAAGAAGGCTCAATGCCGAATGACTCTGGCAGAAAGTGGCCATGGACTTGGTGGAGCCACTTCAGGTCATGCCTAGGGGAACAAGTGGGTGTTGGTTCTCACCAACCACCTCATCAGATGGCAGGACACGCTGGTGCTACCTGACGCCGTGGCCCCAGTGGTCGCAAACACACTGAATGAGCTGGTCTTCTGCTACTTGGGGTTACCTGAGCAGATCAACACAAACCAGGGAGTGCAGTTTGAGAGCCAACTGATGGCCAAACTGTGCCAACTTTTGACCATGGGAAACTCATATGACTCCATATCACCCACAGGCCAACGGAATCATTGAACGGAACAACCGGAGACTCAGAGACTCCTTGAGGGCAGTACTCATGGCCCGGAGACAGAAAATGTGAGACTTGCTGCTTCCCCGCTGATGAGGGCATACCGAGGCACCTCCACTCCGCAAACGGAGACACAGCCAACATGTTGGTGTTAAAACGGGAGCTGAGGTTGCCGGACCAGCTGGAATGTCACCCACCACCAATATGCAGACGGTGGATGAGGCGCTACAACAAAGTCAGATGGAGGTGAGATAGGAGGACTGGAAGGAGCCACCTTGTACGCCCCAGAGGCACGACTGGGTATGGCTCACAAATAAACGCCTAAGATGGGGAGAAAATCACCATTGGCAGGCACAGTTTGTGTGACCATACCAGGTCCTGAAGGCCTGGGGGAATCACAAATATCTGGATGAACCTCGGGCCAGTTGGTTGAGGTCCAAGAAAGGAGTTCCAAAAAGGTTAGAGCAACTCCCGGCCATTTTGGAGCCAAGGAGGGTTTCTAACATGAAAGGAGCTCGACCCAGCGGGCTGGAGAGAAGGCAGGAGGAGGTCAGAATAGACCCTGTACCCATAATGCCGCACACAGCTGGAAAAGGTTGCTGCTAGAGGTTGCAGAAAAACGAAGGCAAAAGATAACTCTGAAAGAAAATCCGGCTGGACTTTAGGCAGGAGAAAGCCAAAGACGCCCTCCGAGTTCTGAGGGAATCAAACCGGCCATAAGGAATAAAGTTCCGAGAGAACCTGTAGCAAACCCGGTGGAGATCGAATGGACCGCGACACCAGATTCCATCAACTCCGCAATCCAATCAACTCGGGTCCGGCACATTCCGAGGCCGGCTCAAACTTCTAGGAAGCTGGAACGGTACAGAGATGGAGTATGTTATTCTATGGAATTGTCGGAAAACAGTCCAGAGGTCGCGCGAGAAGGTTGTAAAACGGTTCTCACGAACTCAACCCTGGCTTTCCTTTTAAAGCACTCATTTTTTCTGGATGACATCAGAGCACTGGAAAAGATGGATAGCGAAAGCAACACATCACTACAGGACTTACTGACTTCGATCATATTTAGCTTGAAAGAAGCTGGAGAAGGAATGGATAGGCCAACACTTGCCAATGTGGTGGCCTACAATGAGAACAACATGGAGCTGGATATGACATGACAACCGGACTCTGCCGTATTTGAAATTACCAAAGAAGGAGCAGAGATACTGTTAGATGCACCCCTAACCGAGGAGAGAGTGAAGGATCTGCTCAATGAGACCATGCCAGAAGAAGTAGAAGAGGAGTGCCAGGTGGCTGTTGTACGCACTGATAGGAGACGAGTCAGCCTCCTCTCACTAGAGTTGTCCTCTTCTCCATGGGCTGTTACCGTTAGAGAAAGCACGCCTGTGAGAGCCGGAGTCAAAGGAAACCAGGCCGCGGAAGAAGACGATAGTGAGGACTATCAAATACCTGTCTTCCCGGACTGTCTCACAAGCGGAGGAACAGGTACAGGATGGGAGCTGCTGGATCAGCGAGTTTACAACCAGCATCCGGCGGATCCACTTTCATGTCCTACAACACTACGCCGTGTTTGTGTGCCCTTGTGACCAGCAGCATGTGTCGAGAGATCAAATGCTCTTACACCACGCTACTTACCAGCAGGGAGAAGTGGAGCCGGTGGTGTATCTGGTCGACTAAGACTCCCGAGAGCAGCTCTGCCAAGAGATCATGCGAGGATCTCTGACGATGGCTGCCTGCATTCCCACTACTGGAAGAAGGGGCGCCGTAGCCCGCGAAGAGGCGTCTAGCAGGCCAGGACTCATCTGTGCCCCCAAGCCCGGGTCTGCCCAGCCTCGACCAGGAGGAACTGGATGGCCATGGATCCTGCTGGTTCATGCACGTTGGCTGAGGTAAAGGGACGGACTTCAGCTAGCCAGACCCTCCTGCAGACGCAGCGCAGCCGGGCCCGGTTGCTAGCACAAGACGCCCAGGAGTGGACGAGGGCTGCCGAGACAATGCAGACTGTCTTACAGCAAGCACACTTGGAGGGCCGGGAGCGCCAGCTACTGCTGGAGGAGGTGGAGCGCCTCCGCTACGGAGCCCGTTAGCATGAGGCCCTGGCCAACTGGTGCTCCCTTAGGACATAAATTGGAGACTTTAGTCACCAATTGAGGGGAGTGTGCGGTGGATGGCGTCCCCTTATGTTTAGCCAAACCAAAGCCAAGCCAAGTCAGAGCTGTGCCAAATCAAGACCGAGCCGTGCCGGGTCCAGCCAAGTAGAACGGAGGCGGAGCTTACTAGCTATATAAGGTCGAACATTTGTGTAGAAGAGCAGAGCTGTTTAGGGCCTGTTTATTGCCTGTTACTTGATCATTATTGTACAACTTATGAACTAAGCAGAAATATATGTATAAACTCATCCACCGAGTCTTGTACAAGTGGAGGAAAGTGAAGGTCGCACAAAACCTTCAGTGTCTACTATCTACACAAGTGATTTTTAATTTCTTTTACATTCTTTACATTTTTTGTATTTAGTAAATACACACTTTTATTAGGCTACATAAAGCTATAACATAATAACATTAAACATATTTATGTTTATAAATGATCAAGAAAAATTAGGTAAGTTATATATATTCATCAAAAAGTGGATGTTTCATGAATAAACTGTTTAACCTTTTTTAATATGTACAAATGCTAATCAGCTAAAAACCTAAACACTGTATTTTTTGCTATAAACCACATTTGCTTTTTCTCACAAAAGCTTATACACATGATGTTGGTCTAAGACAAGGTTCTAACGGTTTTTTTAATAAATCAAACATGTACATGTAGGATGAAATTGTGAGAGGATTCAAAGAGATGAAGGAGCAAATGAACAAATTTATTGTTGAGGAGTTGCCTAAGCTGGAAGTGGGAGGACAACTCGAACTAAGGCAAACGGGTATGTTAAAAGAATAAAAATAAATGATAAAATATATAGTCTATACTAAGACTTCTACCATATTATTTATGATAAAGATAAGTCTAGAGTAAAATTGTTATGTGTACAAATGAAGAAGCAATCTTTGGTAATTGCTTTGAAGGCGTATTGTGTTTAAATACATGTTAGCTATACAAGCTCAACGCAACAAGTCAAATTATGCAAATCGTGCAGGCGTTAAAGATAGGACAAAATAGTCACCAAAGACTACTAGAAGAAAAACAGCAACTCACATATTTGCACACTAATTAGTTAAATAGGAATATATGATAAAAATATGTGATATTTTTTCTTTCCATCTTTCAATAATCAACAAATCTTTACAATTTATCTCATATTTACCTGTAAGTTAACAAAAATAATAAACGCAATGAAAAATGCACAGATATTCACGCTCTAAACTTAGGCTAGGATATTGCATAAAGATATATTGTTACAGTATCTTTGCGTGCATAACTAGTAAATAATGTACCTTCTCCTTTACATGCAAGCTTTACTCTCAGACTAAAATAGACATAATAGAGACACTGTTAAAAGATTTGTATGCCGAGCTAGTAAATGTTAGCCAGTCTCCACATGCATGATCTGCTCTCAGGCTAAAATATCATAGAAACACTGTTACGTATCTTCATTTATATAACTTGCATTTTTGCCATTCCAAAACTTTTAATGCCTCTAAATTTTAGTCTGCTGTAAAAACACATTCTGTATTTTTACAATTATATTTATTATTGTCATATTACCCAATTTAATATGTTAAACTTTCTGATGTCTCTCGTAGATGATTTGAGACAATGAGTAATTTTTAAGTTATTAAGTATTAAAACTTAATTATTTCAATTAAATGAGTAATTAAGTAGTCTGTCTCGACTCTTTTCTAGGATTTTGTGCTGTGCTCCCTACATACAAATATTTTGTTATACCTTGTAAGCATGTCATTATGTTATTATATTATTAATGTTTCAGGTGAAAAGCGTGAGATTGAGTTGAAGATTGTTTCGGCTGGTGACATAGTAGTTAACAGTAACCAGCACCTTGTAGTTCCTCAACAGCTACAACTTCCTTTATCCCCTCCTCCTGCAAATTCCATAACTCTACTCAACTCCATAGAACTACCATCTCATCCTGTGTCAGTATGTCAGCATGAAGGAGTTACATATGTAGGATTGAATAATGGTACAGTCAGTAGAATTGATAACAACTACAAGCTGCATGACTCATTCATATCTACTTCTGGTCGTGTTGTGTCTATCAGCCTCCATGAAGACAGACTATACATGTTGTCTCTTAGTAAGCCTCGCACAGTAAGTGTCTATGATCTGTCAGGACAAGTAATCACAACCTGGCAGCACCCTTATCATAGCAAGTACTATAGTATGCTGACTGTAGCAGCAGGTAATGTAGTGGTTGCTGATCCTCCTAACAAGAGACTAACTATTTATTCTCTCACTGGTAAAAGTCTGCGTAACATCAGCTGCCCCATTTTGAGTAATAATGAGGTCTCGGTATGCGCTGGACATGGTGATGATGTCATCATATCTGACTATAAGACGAAGAAAGTCGTCAGATTTAACATCACCACTGAGCATGTCATGTGGACTTTCACCCATCCAGATTGTCCACAAGGTCTAGTGTGCTATGAAGACTACATACTGGTAGCTGCATACAAGAGCAATACCATCTACACACTCAGCTATGATACAGGTAAGTTTTATGTATGATAAGCTGGTTACTCACATTTATTGAAGGTCAAGTTTGTTTATGAAGCATTTTATCATCTAGTTAAAGTTTTTTTGTCAGAAATTGTTTTAAAATTTGAATTTAAAAAAAAATTGTTATGGTAATCATTAAATCTATCATCAATTCAATTGATTCAAATTCAATTCAATATGATTCAAATTCAATTCAATATGATTTTTTAAATTAAATTAGTATATTTCGTTATTGTCAACTTGAGTAAAAGATCATGAATATCTCTGGTTGTCTTCGAATATAGAAGAAATGGAGAGAAATTTATTGTTTCTAACTAGTTCAAAAGCAATACAATCTGTTGTATATACTTTCCTTTTTATAATTTACTATGAGTAAAAACTCGCTAACTTACTATGACAATCTTAAGCAGTTATTCAGTTGTTCTGTCAGAATCAGTTCGCCTCATAATGATAAGTATACAACACTGAAGTGATGGTTATTATATTTAAAACTCAGATTAACATATTATGATACAGAGTTTAGTGTTGACCTGTACATCTTCCTGCTCGTTTAATGACATATTATGATACATACATGTTTATACAAGTAAACAAAGAGATGTGACCACTTTCTTCCAGTAAAATTGACAAACTTTCAAATGAAAGTTATCAAAATTAACTATTTATCAAGCAAAGCAGGTCAGGGCCCAGTTACCAACCTAAAGATCTGGCCACGCGTAACGAATTATTTGTCAATCTGGCCAAATTCACGAAATTCACAGATTTACCTGGCCGAATATCACAGAACTATCTGAGCTGTGCATGTTCACCGATTTTGTCGACATAATGCTTTTAATTGGCTAAACAATTCTTATTTTAGCGAGCAGGATTCTAGCAGCTTTCACAGTTGGTATAGTCCGAGACACGTATCACGACACACAATAAAAGTACGATTCAACATAATAGACACGATCAATCTGCTTAAGTTGCGCTATTGTTAGTTAGCGAGCACGATTCAAACAACTTTTAAAATTTATGTAGTTCAAAGCACATTAATCAACACAGAAGAAAAATATCACAGCAATTCGCCAAAGTAAATATGATGCAACTGACTTGATTGCGTTAAAGACGGCAACTCTTTCTACCACGGAACTTTTGCTCCTGAAAAGAAAATTGTTATTATTAAAAAAGAAACGGTTTGTAGCCGTAGTGTCCGGACGATAAAAACCAACAATAGCGCAATCTAAGTAATTTTAATTTAATTAAATTAAATTACAAAATGATGTCATAGTCAACTTGAGTAGGAGATCCTGGATATCTCCTTTGGTTGTCTTTCACTGTAGAATATATGGAAAGTAGTTTATTGTTTATAACTAATTCAGAAACTGTCCAATATGTTAGATATTCGACGTAGAATTTCCTATTCATAATTTAATATGAGTAAAAAGCTCACTAACATTGTAAGACAATACACAGTGATTATTAAGTTGTTCTCTTAGCATCAGTTCTCCTTGTAATGATGAGTATACAACATTGAAGTCATGATTATTGTAGTTAATACTTATATTAACATGTTAACATATAGAGTATAATACTGACTAGTACATCCTCTGCTCTTTGTAGTGGCAGGTTGGGTTACATATAGGTATGTACAAGTAAACGAAAAAAGTGACAACTTTTTTCTAGTAAATTTGGCAAACGTCCAGATGAAAGTCCTATCAATTTTCTATCAAACGGAGTGGCCATGGCTCAGGTACCAGTTTTTGGTTTGTGCCTAAAGGTTACAGTCAATTCTTGACTTACACCTCGATATAAATTTTAACATATCTGCAGTGATGAAAATTAACAACTGGCAATAAAGACTTGTTCTATTTATCAGCATTACATTGGTCTTATTCTTATTTTTCATTTAGGTTTTCTATATATTTGTTTATAAAGTTTTATTTGATTTCTGCATTTTTTTATATTTAATCACTAAATGTAGTAACCAATAATTTTTTAATCGTGGAAGAAATCAGTGAAAACCCTGTAATTTCCTATAGCATTATGCGCGCCATCCTATAGTCACTTTGGCATGCAAGAGTCTTGAAAAGCATTAAAACTATTATACAAGTCAATGTTACAGTAACATACATGTATGTAGTGGTCATGTAAAAGGGGTGCCAGGAATAGTAGCTACAATAAATGACTCAGCCACGCCCACCCACAGGTTGTCAGCTTTTTTTGTTGCTCGTTGACGTTACGACTACTTTATAACAAAATGAGGTTGCTCTTTTGGGACGACTTTCTTCCATAAACACATTTTTCTTGAACTAACCAATTTTGTCATGTATTCTCTGTGTAGCGATAATCTATAAAAGCATATTATAAGGGAAGATGTGATGGTTGTATGGTAAAATGATTAAGATATTCTTATACTTTTATTACAGGAGAGAAAGTGTCAGAGATCAGAGATGATGCCATTGATCATGGTTGTATTTATAGCTTGAGTGTTACTGGTAACACGTTGGTTGTACCTCTGTATACGTGGTGGACACGCAAGGTTCTTTTCTATAAACTGAATGAGAAATAAGGACCACATTCTTATTAATCATCATATAACAATATTCATGATCAGGTTTCATCAAGACTGACTACTCTACAGTAAAGTTATACTAACAGTATCATTATTATTATCATCATATTTTATCTTATATCAACTTTCTTAGCTAAATGGTGACTGTATAATCTTAAACTGGTTATTTACATGTAGTGCTGTCAACAGGTAGACTACACTGTTTTTTCTGATGTCTTTGTATGTCTTTGTTTAAGCAAACGGAATGGATGGCATGTTTATGTTAAAATTGTGCCAGTTGTGTGGCAACATTCTGCAACATCTTGCAACAAAAGAATGCTTGCAAATTAAAAATATATTATCTTCCAAACTTTTACATAAAGTTAATATACTTTTGTGGTCCTCAAATTGTACATTAACAATGATGTCGATAGACATATTCCACTATCATGAAACATTATCTGAATGGTTTTGAATAGTACTCATATATGTTGATTGCCACCTATTTCATTTCTATTCTATTGCATATTGCATATATTCTATATCTATATTCTATTTCAATGTTCGCTATTATTCACCACGAATTATGCATAACATTTAAGAATTTATTTATAATGTAACCAGTCAATGATAATCCAATAAACTGTGAACTGATAAACAATTGACTCTGACTATATGGATGGATGAATTGAATTGATTTATTGAATGTGAGATAGCTACAGTACTGAATTGATAATTGAATTGAGGCACTTTGCATTTAAATCGCTAATGGAATCAATTCCTAAAGATCTGCAATGCACATTAGTTAGGAATTTAATTGGTAATTCCTTGAAGGGAATTGAATTGATTAACTTTTAGCCCTACACAAATCAAAAGCATTGCAAACATCTCTAATTATATTATGTAATATAAATACTTTATAATACGAATCAGTAAAACTATTCTATACATAATAAAACTCTTATTATAGGTACTTATATGGTGCTTGTTAATAAATTGAGGGATGAGGATCACAAGTGCCAGTCAAAAGAACAAAAGTGTTTAGAGGGCAAAAATTAATATAATTAGTAAGAAGATTGGGTCATTTTTAAATAATATGTTATTACACATGTTACAATAGTAAAATACGAAAATAGGCTATGGTAGTTTTTATGTCTTCAGACTCTTGCTCTTGTAATATAAGTGCTGAAAGGTGGAAAACTGATAAAAGGCAAAGTTAGATGTGTCATCTCGTGACTTACATGTATGCTGAAAAAACATAAAACAGTTGAAAGGAGGGACGCTTTGGCTGTGCTCATAAATGATGAATGATTATGACTTAGAGAGATCACATCAAGTTGTTTGATTATTGTGTAGAAGAGTACTGAGTAAATGAAGGTCTTTTTTATTGCGCTACTCTAGATTCCACCTTCAGCTTAAAAATAATGAAAAAGTATAGAATGTTTTGTTAGTTGTAAACCGATACCTTTCACTAGCCTACATGTATATTAAGTATATATTATACATTGTAAATATATCATAAAGAAGATTTAAAATTTTGTCAGGGTTTTAAAAACACAAAATATTACAATAAACGGTGAGCGCTAGAAATAATTGATGATGTGCGGACTCTGAAATTGCACCAGCAGTGATGTCAGGAGCAGCACTAATGTTTGTTAGTTACATGATTAAGTCAAGAAGAATAGCTACGTGTCTATATCAGTTGTCAGTTACAGATAAACAACTACTCAATATAAATAAATTAATATATATTGTTTAAGATAGAATCAGAGTAGCATTAATATTATTTAGAACGAAAACAAGAGGTGAATAAAAGAATTCAACTGCTATTTTAACTGCTCTACAGCAGAAGTAAAAGTGAAAACAACAAGGAAGTCAGCCTTCAGGACGGAGATAGAATTAAAGTTGGCAGGACTTTCCTCAATAGTATTAACTGTTATGCTGTTAGAGTCCACTTCTTGGTAATTAAGATGTTCCTTTGTCTCGGCTCTCATCAGCTGATGTTTACTAGTCATCTCTTTTGTTAGCCACATCATACTTTCACATCTTAATTTGTTTCCTCGGAGTTGTCATCTTCTACAAACTCTATCTTATCACCGACACAGGGAGATTTTTTGTTATGAATATCTAGCGTAAAAGTTAGTCAATCTTTCAAAGTTTTTTTTAACGTTCTCAAAGTTTAGTATGTCATAGTATAACATCTGACCTATCTAAAACTTGAAAAAAATTAGAATCGGCCTAATGGCATATATATTGTCCAATTTTGATGTCCCATCGGGATGCAAATGCATGCGATAAAAGAGCACCATTATAATCAAGAGACACTAATAAACTTGGTAGCACAGTATCCCATGAGACCTGGTGTTTACTGTCTTGCAGAAATAAAGTATCCTGTTTTGGTGTTTTACATACTTCACCTCTCTTAGCTTGTCTCTTTTCCTCAGTCATGTTATAACAATAATTACAGCATCACTGATTTTTCTTGGCTTATTATTCTGTTTTTTGCAAAGCTTTTAGTAACATTTACCGTTTTTCAACTTAGGTGGTAATCTTTCAAAGGCCTATTTGATATGGCATATGTAAGTTGCACCAGTAGTGTATTATGCCAGGTAGCCTGCATATATACAAGTATTATAGTATTATAGTAGTATAGTAATATAGTACTTTATTCCTAAAGCGAACCAAGTAAAACATTATTGTTTAGTCGATTTAAAGAAAGTAACACCGTACTCATTACTAAATTAAAAGAGATTTAAATAACATTCTATCAATATACACATGCTGCATTCAACAAAGCTATGAATATATTTAATAAATTATACTAAAATATATCGTATACCAATTCCACCAACTAAAATTAGTAACTCTGTTTTGTAACTAGTTAAATAGGTAGCTGACATTTAAAAAACTTTTTTTATAAAATATGAACAAAAATTATTTTACAAGCAGTTGTAATATGAACCTAGGTGAAATTTTAACGCAGTGTTATACTATTTCACGTAATGAACCATAATATAATTGGTATTAAGTAGTTATATTACATTATCACATAATTGTAAATAATATAATAATGAATATTTAAACTTTAAATTTAATTTGTAATTTACGATCAAATTAGCACCAAATATAATGTGATAAACTATGTGCTGAAATTATAAAATCTTATTAGATATTATATTTAGAAAACTTCCTTCAATGTCATGTAAAAATAAAATATAACTTGCAAATTATACAATACTAACTGCATTACCAGCTTACCAGCATACAGCTGGTCATGGCCAAAGCAAGGTGACAGTAAGCCGATACCAGCTGCTCTTTTTCTTTTCACCATCGCCTATCGCAACCCTCAGAGTACCTGTACAAGTTCTGTTGTAGTAAGTTAAAGTAGGCCTACTCATAACTGAAAAAAAATTAACTCATCTGCTGAAGGAAATGAACATGTCCCACTATCACGAACAGCTGCAAATCCAACTTTATTAGATAGTTGAGGTGTGGCAACTCATAGACAATATACTACAACATTGAAGGAGAATAACTTACTTTTTTGAAATAGAAATTTAGTAGATAAAACGCAGTCGCAGTACCCGTGCAAGTTCTGTAGTAGCTGTAGTTCTGTAGCACTGGTAGCTGGAAAAAAAGTGAAAGTAACTTGGCTGCGGAAGAAAATGAACATGTTTACTATCACAAACAGTGGCAAATCCAACATTTCAAACCCTTTCACTGAAGTAGACTCATTTATGCGTTTTTTATGATCGACGGTGTAGATGCATTTTGCGACTTTACCAGCAACTGCTAGTAACTGAATTATAGTATTAGTTGATAACATAAAAAACGGTCTTTAAGACTTTTATGGTAGTGACAGTGTTGTCTTAGGATTTTTCTATAAAATTTGCTTAAAATTTAATATTCTAATCTTTGTTTGCGAATTTCCAACTTATAAACGAACATTTTTGTGTAAGTTCATCAAAAGCGTCCGTGTTAGAAAACAAATAACTACTTATGTTGATGAGAATATAGCAGATTCAGATTTTTGTGATTACACAGATAATTAAATTAGTAATAGCAGCACTGACTCTGATGGCGATAAAAGTAATGGTTTTGTAAGAATAAGGAACATTGTAGAGGATCGTTTTGCTTTGTAGCTTCACATCGCTTTATCAATGAGCAGAGTATGGAGACAATGAATTGTTTGAGTGTCAGTGTTTGTTAACATGTTGGCAAAATAAGATATATTACCAAAACAAACGTTCTAATTAGAGTTTGACATTGAAAAAATATTGTTTACATATCATGAAGCAATATCGACAAAATGGCTGGCAGTATGCGATAGCTAAATTTGTACGTGGACGCAATTGAAAAGGTTATGTAGTGGAGGTGTGGCAATTCATAGACAATACAACATTGAATGAGAAGTACTCACATTTTAAAGTACTCACCTGATGTATAAATTTAGTAGGTAAGAACAGCGTTTTTTCCAGTGGCTCCAACAAACAAGCGTTCACATGACCTTCTCGGTACACGTTGGCAGTAAATATTAATTACATGTAAATTACTACTCATTAATTTACCTTATTAAATGAGTAGTACATTATTATAGATGTATGGCCACTTTTGTCTAAGCCGCAGAACTCATGACCGCACTTTTTATCATGGCAGCAACTTTGCTGTTTAAAATGGAACAGTGCCGTTGGGTACTGTAAAGAGGCGGAGATAACTAACCGGAGATGACATCATTTTTGTGTGAAAACTGAAAACGATGAGTAGTTAGGTTATGTATAGAGGCACACTAACCGGAGTTTTGTTTTAACGCGCCCTAGCGGTGAAAGATTTATAGTCACAATGCTAATACAATAATTAATTCATGTTTTTAAATGTTTGCTTTATTGTTCTTTAATATCTTACTCTTTACCAACATTGTTATTAATCGTTAACTATCGATGATTGTTATTTAGAAAAAATGAAAAATAACATGTGGCAAGAAGATTTCAAAAGCACATTAACCTATTAATTTATTTTCAAAAATCACATAGTTTACAATCTAACCTATGAAATATTTACTCTAATTAAAGCTTTACCAATGTTCTGAATATTTGTCTTACAACGCAAATCGCTAACGGAAATGCAGTTATGCGCTCACTAAACAGTAAGGACTGTGACAAACACCCTTGCTAGTACATGTATTGTACATAGCATCATCGGTATGACCATGTTAAAAAGGCATAAATAAATTATGTGCTATTGAAACTGACAAGCAATTTACAAAGATCTTTTTTGCATGTACAATCATCTGTATAGTCCATGGAGTTTGCAAATTAAATATAAAAGTTTTTTTTTCATCGTTAAAGTTTGACATCAGGATATGTTTAAACTTTTTTGATATCAGCGTTAAATCGGAGTGTCATATTCACGGCATAATTGTTTTGCAACGCTGGTGTTTCAAGACTAATTATTATCGTAAAATATATGTGAATTTTTAATTTTAAATTAGAGTGTCATATTCATATTCATATTACGGCATAATTGTTTTGCAACGTGTTTCAAGACTAATTATTACTTTAAAGTATGCTAGAATTTTAGAATTTTAGCTCTTTACCAAAGGTTTGTTTGATAAAAGTTTTTACAAGAGAAACTACATGTATTACAATTGCTGCAGATTATACTGACCAGCGTGATGTTTTTCTGCAGGTGCTACTAATGGTAAAACTGGCACTTAAAAATTGAACTACTTGCAAACCATATTTAAACTGTAATAATAGTTGTTTCACTTTTACATGGGAATCTTTGGAAAATTTATAATTCAACTTCATACAGACAACAAAAACAATAAAACTGAATGCAGAGTCTGGATACATTGCCAATGCGACCTCAATGGCCAACAAAATATTGATTTTAGTTTCATTTTTAAGGTGTGATTTCTTGTATTGTACGGTTTACGGTGGAATAAAATATAGAGACTAAGAAAATAAGAAACTTTGTTGCAAAACTACAAATTACAGTATATTTTCATGCAAACTTTTAAAGGAAGTTCCAAAATCTAGTGATTGGCTTAATAAAAGATTTTGCCCATATGCATTGACATAGATATAGATGTGAACCATAGACGTTGATATAAATATAGATACAGATGAAAACATGGACATAAATGTTGGCATAAAAATGCATGCATACATCAAGAAAAACAGAGACATAAAATAGATAGAGAGGGAGATGAGGATATAGATATAAACTCAGACATCATTTATGCTGTAGATGTAGACTTGAAACCTTTTAATTTGTAAAGCTCAAGTAAGGTTCAAGTAAGGCTTAAGTAAGGCTCGAGGAAGGCTCGAGTAAGGCGCGAGTAAGGCTTGTGTAAGACTCAAATAAAGCTCCAGTAAGGCACGAGTAAAGCTCTAGTAAGGCTCGAGTAAGGCGCGAGTGAGGCTCAAGTGAGGCTCGAGTAAGGATTGAGTAAGGCTTGGGTTAGGCTCAATTAAGGCGCGAGTCAGGCTTGAGTGAGGCTCAAGTAAGGCTTGAGTAAGGCTCAAGTAAGGCTCGAGTAAGGCTCGAGAAAAGCTCGAGTAAGGCTCAAGTTAGGCGAGAGTGAGGCTCAAGTGAGACTCGAGTAAGGCTCCAGTAAGGCTCGAGTAAGGCTTGAGTAAGGCTCGAGTAAGGCGCGAGTAAGGTTTGAGTAGGGCTGGAGTGAGGCTTAAAGTGAATGGACCGGTTGTGAGTGTTTTTGGTTCTTAAAAATCTTTACTAAGTTATATTAAGCTCCATCTGTACCACATATCATTTCTAGAAGAGGGTCTATATCATGCGACCACTAACAACCAGCTGAACATAGGCCTAATAGCGCATATAGCCGTCATCAGTAAGTTATCAGTAGATTATAAGTATTAAGAGTGTTACTCTATTTACGATATAGTAAAGCTATATTATGACTCATCTGTAGTAGTACAAATAAACCAGGCCTTGCGTGACACACCTACTTGTACTTTCTTTAGGGCGCTTCGCTTGAACAAAGCATTTGTTTGTGCAGCACCCTCTCCATCAATCGCTAGAAGGTGGCGGGGCAGAAGTCAGTCCAAGAGGAAGGACACTCCATTTCCACAATCCTGAGCGAGTGATGAAGGCTGACTTTTTCCTGGCATCTTCGTCCAGCGAAACATGCCAGTATCCGCTGACAAGATCTAGTGTACTAAAATATTGGCTTCCAGCCAAGGCATCCAGACTTTTGTCTATCTGGGGAAGGGGATAGGCATTTTGTTCTGTTACGGCATTGAGCTTTCAGTAATCCACACAGAACCGCCATTTTCCATCCTTTTTTACTAACACAATAAACGAGCTCCACGCTCCTCCAGCTGGCTCAATCAACCCTCTAGCCAGCAGGTCCTGTACCTGTCTTTTGGCCTCTGCTTCCTTTTCAGGCCCTAAGCGATGAGGGGGTTGATGAATAGGTCGGGTCCTGTCTTTCACAGGTATAGAGAGGCTCCACAAGCGACGTTCTACCCATATCGTCATCTCCAGTGCTAAGCAGTGTCCCATACTTGGTAAGTAGAGTAGCCAACTTTCTAGCCTGCTCTGCATTCTGGCACGAGAGTCTGGCAACTTGGTACAGCTCCTGGAGATGCTGGGGGATCCGTGGCTAAGCCTCGACTCAAGTAGGGCACAGTAGGGCTTCCTTTAAAGGGAAAGGTGCTGGCGATTAGAGGAGGCACTTCCACACTAGCGTAAGTGCCTATGGTGCCCCAATGAATGGTCAGGGGTTGGGGGTTCCGGTTGAGACACCTACCCAATACCTTTCTATCTGCTCGGGGCTCATTTAGGTTTGCAGCTAGAGGCGTGCCTTCAGAGTACCCTTTTATCATCTCGAATGGACAGAAAGTTTGTGTGGTCAACCTATACCTGAAGGCAAACTCTGTTCTAGCTGGCTCAACAAAGTTCCCTGATTACCTGGGCTTTGTTCTGGAGAAGCTTCCCCGTTTGGTTTATACAAGCAAATGGTTTTTCATTCACCTCCACCATGGGTCGTGCAAGCACCATCGAGCATTGGTGTGCCATAAAGAAGGGTATGCTAAGAATTGCGTCTTCACTAATTTGACTGACTATGAAGACTTCTTCGGTCTTCACTTCACGAAGCCTTACTGGGAGCCGGATTACACCGTAAAATGGTAACATGGTCCTCTCAGCGAGCAGGCCATGGGTGTCGCTCTCCTCTAATTGTTTTCTTATACCCCGAGGAAATTGGTCGAACACCTGTTTTCCCAGCTGGTTAGTGGTGCATCCGGTATCCAACAAGAAGCGCACTACTCGACCTTCAATTTTACCCAGGAGGAAGTAACTGGTAGAGTGTGGGATGTGCAGCAGATGTGCTTGCGCAGGTTCTCTGTGCTCGAAGGGGCTGCCTGAGGCTGCTCCATTTGTGCAGGTAGAGAACATGCCTGGGCGAGTCTCTTTGGATGGCGGGGGACTGACCTCCGCAAGACAGGGCGCCAAGGTACCTAAGAGGAAGCCATAATTCTTACTTCAGAAGGACTCATGCCTACATGTAACTCTTCTAGATGTAGTGTTTTGAATGTGTTCTGGGTAGCTGTTGGAGTGACTCGAGGTGGAGTTCGGGGTCGGCCTGACTTTTTTGGATAGGTCCATCCGAGTGAGACTTTGGCTGAATCGGTAATTCGTTTTTTCCTGGATCCCGCAGGGGCCTTATTGCAGCTAGTAGTGGGTGCTACTGTTGCGGCCTTCTTCCCTGTCCCGACTCTTTTTTCTTGTGAATGGGGCACTCATTTCGGAGATGTTCCATGCCTACACATCCTCAAAAATTGCCTGGCTTACTTGTTAGAGGCTCTGTTGGCTTTTTTTGCAGCTGTTTGACCTGTTCCGCCAGCTGCTTTACTGTGGATAGCAGTACATTCAAGGTGTCTTGTTTGACACTGCGTACCGCACCATGTCCTGTTTTGGCCTCCAAGTTTTCTACAACCCGAACGGCTCTGCCCAGAGTCGATTCTCTGGATTTAATCTGAAGAAATTCTCCTCCAGCCCGTACTGCATCCACAAGAGTCTTTGTGGGTACCGCTAGGAGGTGCAGCTGTACGGCAGGATGGTTTAAGGAGTTTGAGAAGTACTCATTTGCCATGTTACTTCTGAACGGTTTGGGCAGTTCAGCATAGGCTATTTGGACTAGCCATTCAATTTCTGCTGAGTGTTCCTGCAGGGTAGTTTGGGTTTCTTTTTTCCAATTGCTCAACTCTGCTCTGGCTTGTCAGGGAGATAGTTCAAATCGGGTTTGGATAACTTAAAAGATGGCTGCCACCCCGACTGCCCTTCTGCAGGACTCTGCCTCTCCCTTCAATGCCCCATTGAGGTGCAGTGTGCTGGCCTCCTCGGCCCACTTATTCGCACCTGCAATTTCTCTAATTCTGGTAATGAAGTATTTTGAGTCTCTGATGCCATTATACTCGGGCGCTTTGAACTGGGAGGCCAGTTCTGGGTTCCGACTTAATCTGACAAGTTGCCCAATAGCGTCAGCTAGTCCATGTTCCGGTCTACTTTGCTTGCCCTTCTTTGAGACATGACTTGAGCTTTTCTCCGAGTGATGGGGGCCATTATAGATGATGATAGCGTGACTTTGAGTGGTTAAGCCTTTTTCTGGCCGTATCGAGCCCTTAAAGAGTGGGGTGGGGGGGGGTGGTTGCCGTAGCGCCAGTCATCAACCCTTCTCTGGAGTGCTGGATAACTTGCTTATTCTAAAACACTATGTTTCTCTGTGAATGTGGGGGATAGCCGTACAGCTGTCTTGGCCAGATTCGGAACCCCTGGTGTTTGCCGTACTACTCCGGTTTTCCTCCACTGAGGCTGCTTTAACAAGCAAGCCCGGAGATCTGCCAGAGTGGGATTTCTAAATTTCTAGATGGTGCCTGCCGGGTTTGGTGCAATTTTACTGTTGCCACCAGTGGGAAGGGATTTGTCGGCCTTTACTTGGCACGATCTAGACTATTTCATAAAAAAATAAATTGCATGTGGTTCCGTTCATTTTTATTAGAGAAGGAAAATCCACTAGTCAAGGAGAGTACGGCCATTTGCTCTGGTCAACTAACAGAGCGCGCTCTTCTATATATAATGATATCACCCGTTCCAGCTAAGGGCTAACGGTAAGAACACCTGCTAACAAGGTGAATAAACAGGATCGCTAGTGGGTTGGTATGACAACGATTTAAGTGACGATAAGTGATAATCATAACGAGTGAAACAACGATATAATAAAAAGGACATACAATAAAATAAGACAACAACATGAGTGACGATAAGTGATAGCACAATGAGTAATACAACGATATAATAAAAAGGATCACACATACAATAAAATAAGAAAGGCAACGTCCTGGCCCGGCGTCCACCACAGTAGTTTAAGCTCGTTCTGCATTTTAATCTATTGGACAGCAATGGCAGTGCTTGCAGCGCGAGCAGGTTTTGGTCCATGTTACAAAATGACCAATACTTTTACCGCAACACCTTTTCAATACTAATCTAAGTTACTATTTTACCAACTATGATGGAAATACACAACGGGGATCAGTTTTAGGATATGTACAAAAGTTTTCCTATACAAAAGAGAGCTGTAAGTCAAAAAACTACCTGATGAACTAAATGTTAAATAATGTTTATGTATCAATTAAGCATTATATGCCTTTCATAATGTATTTTTTGCTAAAAATTGTCAACTGGCTGTTTTACTATTAATATTTTGTTCCCATTCAACAGCGCCGCAAAGCATTAACCGCTTTAGCACTTGTGTGTTACAAATATGGACGCTTAAATATTTGGGCTATAACAAGTCTGCAAAGTTTGAAAATTGTTGAAATCAAATTTAACAAAAATAACTATATGGAAAAAGGTCCATGACAAATCACACATGCTTTAATTTACATTTAATTCTATTTTTATTTGTAATTTTTTTAATAATATCATTATTCTATTTTTTCTATTTAATTATATATTTTAGTTTTATATTTAACTACATTAATTCTAGTTTAATGTAGCTTTTGAGCTGTTGATAAGGTCAATATGCATCTACTGGGTGAAGTCTGATTGTTAAACCAAAAATAAACAAAATCAGCATTGATTACTTAGGAAATTGTTTAGTAAGAATTAAAACACTTTATGGTTCTATTTCAGTTTTCTAGTCTTTTTTTATGCAGTCTGAGATTACAAACACTTGTAACCTGTACTGGTGAGATGTGTGACAGAACATGGGCTAGTAATATTTTATCACATAAAGAGAATATGACGTCAAGTTACAAGTAATTATCAGATGCGGTATTTTCAGTGTTTGTATCACTAAGATCTTATTTGTGATCTTCATTACTAGTCTATGTATTCTAAAACTACTGTCAGTGTTTGCATGCAACAGCAACCAATAAAAATTCAATAAATTTAATACAGGGTTTGTACACACAGTTGTCTGCTAGTTACTAACTAACAAAAGTAAGTCCATAAGTGAAGTTTTGTCGTCCTTATCATTTTCATAGCATGTACATGTAAATGGTTTAAAAAGTCAAATCTTTTGTTCTTCAAAGCAATTCAAACCTCCGTTTCAAGAGGGGTATTTTTGAAAACATTATATTAAGTATGTAGTACTGCGTATGATGTGACTTTCAATATTTGTATTATTGCACAGATATTTGCAAACAGAGGTTGAATTTTTATCGTCTTCATTAGTGGGGTCTTTACAGCATTGCTAAGCAGCTCTGTTTTTAATGCTGGCGTTTTAAAAATATTATATCCGAAATAAAAAAGATTAACTCCGAAGTTTAAAGAAAAATTTCTTAAACACTTTGACATTGACATTTGAGCTTAGACGGATTTTAAGAATGTCAGTTGCGATATACATTATGCGCCCTATTGTAGATAAAAGCACCGCATACTAATATAGTAAACACGAAGTTGTGCGACAATTTCTTTGTAGCACTAAACTCGTCAGCTACAAATATTGGCGAGTTGTGCGACCTCTCCTGTATATCACGTGAATTCGTCCTCCTCATTCCAACGATCAAAATCACAACTTTGAGGCTCAAAAATGCGTAGCATGTAACATTAGTGACTGACAATTACTGATCTCATTGTCCTATATTGATGAGAAGCAAAATATGCATTGTATTAGTTCTGAAGTTCGTGACCAAACTAATTTTGCAATGCTATTTGATAGGGCTTAAAATTTACATGGCATGTGGTCATTAAAATAAACAAATGCAGAGCTACTTTAGAGATGTATGCTAGCGCTCTAGAAATTTGTGTATCAGATTCACAGGATGAATTTAATAATTCTTTATTACGAGACAGTGATACATTTATACACATTATTATGTTACGATTTGTCACTGTTCACAAGCTTCCATGATACGTAATAAAGCTAATGATACACTGGAGCCGTGTGTGCAGCTTTGAGTTGTTGAAATAGCAGAGTCATTTCTAATTGTTACTAATAATAAGTTAGGATGATAAATGAAATGGTTTATAGTATTACATACAGACTTAATACTTTCTGTAAACTCTAATCAGTTATTATATTATTACCACTGATTATTTGGTCATGACTTAAACCTGCCGAAAAAAATGTAAGACACAGTTAAATGTGATCCCGGCAGTCAGAATGTACAATCGTGCGGTAATTGGATTGTTCACAATAGAGCGCAACGCGTGCTATATGCTATTATACGACTCACCATCACTATTTTAGTAAACAGTGGTTTATAGTGCATTCAACCCTGCTCTTTCACGTGGTCTTGTTTATTTTTGTGTCTGACCAATCATAAAGCCAAAATTGCCATTTAAATCTACCCATATCGGCGGTTGCTATGGAATTTGTCATAACCCAAGATCTTAAGTATAGACTCTAATTGCGGGTGGGCGCGTGTATGTGGCCATTTTCTGTTTCAACACTTCAGGCTAAAACAAAATAAACCGTCGCACAAAGTACGGCTAGTTGACGCTAATAATTTAGATGTAATTCTAAGTATTTCTACTTAGAATCTAAGTCGGCTGCCTCAGATTATAGTGAACGCGATGATCAGGATTGTGATAATAGGGAAACCTCAGAAATACAGCTGCTTACGCAAAATTTGGCTGCTAACAATAAGGAGAGTAACAGCGATCATCATAATTAATTAAATTACAGAGAATAAATTACTATCAGCCTATCACTGCTGATGACTTTCCCATTATAGCGGTTGACATCAAACTAATAAGTGGATGCAAATGTAAGGAAATCTGCACTAGTTTTATGTCATCTAAACAAATAAGCCTTGTTAGAACTGTGTATCCAGGATCACCGAAGGACACAACCATTTGATATGGTTGTGTTGGGACAAACCGCCACTAATAAAACAAGCAAACCCATTGAATGGGCTACAATAAATCTCTGCAGTGTACTCTGTGTTACAATGTGTGAGTGTTAAACTACATAAAAATAGCTCTAGATTGAATGGTCACTTGATGAGTTGGGTTGATATTTCCGCATCTTGATGCCCTCTGTGGTCATCTTTCGTTGACCTTACCATGACCTTCTGTATAGGTGGACAATTTTGAATACACTTCCAACATTTTGATAAGTTGTTGGATTGTCATTATATGCAGTCATAGCAATATAGCTTAATGAGAAGTGCCCAGTTTGAAGCATACCCTTTTAATGTAAATCTCCAGGAAGGTGAGCTTTTAGCCACATGTATTGCTGACCTTACCCTGACCTTTGGAAGGTCAACCGTCAATCAAATTTAAATAAAAATGTGACCATCATCTTTTTCAGGGTTTTAATGCATAGAATGCCAGGTTTCATCAATATAGGTTGAGATTAAGTGGTCTGTTGCTATGGCATTTTGATTTGTAAACAAATACCATGATTTACGATTCATGAATCGGCAACCTTATCCTGCCTAAACTCAAAACAACAGTTTTAGTTCATTGTGAGACCTTCTCTACTAAATCTTGCATAACCTGGGCATACATAATCCCATTTAAAAAGTTTAAATTGCATTAAAATTCTCAGATATTGCTGATTTTGAATCTGTAAATAACTCAAAAATGTTGTTTTAGCATGATTGTACATTCTGACTGCCTGGGTCACAAATGCTTGTCAAACCGAGTCTAATTATTTCAAACTCAAGACTCGCACAAACTTTGCTTATTGTCTCCGACTGCCGCTCACAACAAAATAAAAGGTCACTTAAGGTCACTGGTGTCGTTCAATTTGTGATTACTTCAAACCAAAAGCTCTCACAGATTTAATTGCAGTTCGCTGTCATGTTTCAGGCAAAGTGAGGCAAACTCCAACGCAAAGTAATTTTAGACACAGTATGCTTTATTTCTAGATTGCAATGGCTGAGGCTTTAGAAGATGTTGAGTGTGATTTTTGCTGCCGTAAATGTGGCACAATTATCAACCCCAAATTGCTACCATGCAGTCATGTTCACTGTATGACCTGTTTGACCACCTACTATGAGAGCAAACACCTGCTGTTGTGGGGAAACAGTTCATGTGGTTTAGTCTTAATTTTTGTTGGTTACAATTAGATTATAAAATAATGCACTCAGTCACCGTTGTGATGCATTAAAACTGTATTGCATCATTGCAGCCAATGCACAATAATTTTATGGATAAATTAAAATATGGATTAGCTTCCACTGCTGACTTTCCAAGCGCTTACACTGTACCGTACCAAAACGATTGCCTGCTGGTTTTATTGAATCCACAAAATTCGCTCTAACCCCAATACCTTTTCAAAACAAGCAGTCAAGCATTATCACCGTTCTGATAAAACTGGGACACAGTATTGGTATTATATTCACATTAGCATTATACATTGAAATCATAATATATAAAATTGTACTTTATTATTGTTAGTATTGTATGTCGAAACCAAACTGTAGTGTCTTTTTAACTATATACAGTATGATGATTGTGATAAACTTGTTTGCCCATTTATTTATTCAAATCTTGCAATTATGTTGCGAATGCCCTTATTAACTAAATGCGGTAAAATTCGGATCACTCAAATCTCACGGGATCACGCAAAAGTGTTGTAGTTATCAGAGCGTTCAAGTTATCAGAGCGCTGTCACAACTGCATGTAGTTATTAGTAGATGCATGTACATATATAAGCTATATATACATCAAAAGGATAGATGGATTGCTGCGAGCTAAAGGATCTCTTGTGTAAAGTTTTAAAGTTTCATCAGATACTATAGATATAATTCTATCATATGAGATTTGTTCATTGTTTTAGGTGATGTGACTGCCAGGGTGTGTTCATGTTAAAATTGGCAAAACTTGATCTCGGTTAAAACACTCAGATGAAAGACATATTTTTTGTTAAGCGTTTTAACCAAGATCAATTTTGCCGATTTTACTTTAGGTTTACCCGAAGGTTACTGCGCTTTTCTTTGCCTTTAAAGGGCCATCGCATAGCGGATGTTTGATAAAATTTTATTTTCTGCAAACCCTTAGGAAAATCATTAATAAAAATATTTTGCCGACGATGATAATAACGACTTCTAAAAACTTTTAAAAGTTCATGCTTATCTTTATGGCTTGGATAAAAGTAATATTTTAAAGTGATAACAACCATCTCGGTAGCCGTTGGTCAAAAAACTGTTTGAGTAAATGATGTTGAGGTCAAGTGATTTAAAGCAATTCATCATTGCGTTGAAATGATCCAAACTAATTCATTCAAGTTTACAATGTGTTTGAGCTATCCGAGATCGGGTTACCCGAGTTTGACTGTACTTGTTTTTTTATGAGCTTTCATAAAATGTGCTGTGCATGTATATACATACAGTGTATATGTAATGCAAAACTTTCACAGCATCTAGCACTTTACAGCATGCAGATAGTAATAGTGCTCATGAACCAGAAATGCTTACTAAGCATTAAAAAATTGAACTGCGTGTATGCTCTATATAAACAAGAGCATATTATGTTATAGCAGAATCAGCTATGGTTGCTCTTAAATACACCAGAGTTTGTAGACAGCTGCCTACAGACAAATAGTTTATGTCTTGCAGCGCATGATTCTCACATGTCTCTTGATAATTTACTGAACCTGAATAGTTAATAAACTTTCAGAGGGACAGAAACTATTGTACTACTTCCTCTTAGTTGCTGTATTTGTTTTAAAAATATAAACCAATCTATAAGTTTCAATGTTCATCTCTCCAGTTTTAGCAAATAAAGTCTAGCAATGAAAAATCTCTTTCACAGAGGATTTGATTTCACAACCTCCAGACCTGAAGACCAGTGATCTAAGTCTCTACACTGTGACCATTCAACTGACTGTGGTGATGATTGATTGTAAGTATATTCAATAAACCAGTTAAAATACTTACACTCAAGTGCTTGGGGTATTTATCTAGCCCAGTTGGTTGTGACGCGTAATATTACAATTATTAACATTGCTAGATCATCTAGCTTACCTGGTTAGTTACTCACATTCAATTGGGAATTATATAATACCTTTTCCAACTTCAGTGTTAGGCTAGTTAGATAATATATTTAAAGATGGTGTTGCTTAAAATTTGAGTTGATTTTCAAAAAAAGTATTTTTTGGTCCATCAGTTGATATCTTGTTTGTTAAGTTAGGTGATCTCATTGTCGAGACATTTGAAGATTAAAATCGAAAAAATTTGATCGCGGTAAAAGCGATCAGGCCAAAAAAAACATGCCCAGACTTGCCCAAATTGATGTAACGTCTGATACAACCTGTTTCTATCTTTTGTATTCACATCAGCTAATGCGATAAAAGTTTAGTCTTACGCAGCTTTATTGGCATATACTTTATTTTGTATTTCCTCGTGCTGGCTAAGATAAAATTTTAAATCTCGCTACAGATACATTTTTATGAATGTTTCAAACGCCTCAAAAAAGGGAATTTAAATATTGTCATATTTACTTCCTTCAAATGCTGTGTAAAGATTTGAGTACGAACTACCAATTTCACCAGTCTACGGTAATTAGGTCGTTGATTTAGCATATTTCATCACGACCTTTGTATCAGCTAAGTTCTCAGTTGCTAAATGCACACCAGAAACTAACTACTAAATAGAATAAGTTTGCCGCCATCTTTGAAAAGAATATGTTCGAATATATGACAAAAACCAACTGCATCCCAAAAAGTCATGTATAGTCTACGTTATCTAGCCATTATTAGTATCATTTTGTAGAAAATTTTACTGGTCCTTTCGATTAGTAAATTATTAGTACAAAACAAATGGTTTTATGAGTTGACCAAACTATGGAACACTAAGCAACGTCAAGTTCGTTGAAATCAATTAACCCAGCGATTCTGGTAGAGGATTAATAAAACCATTATTGCACCTGGTTGGCAGTTTGTGGACTCAGCTGTTTTCACTTAGCTGGGTGGAGCATAAAATCTTTTGAACTTAATATTTAGTCTGTTGGAATTGAGTCAAGCTATGCAAAAGTACCTGTCATTATAGCTCTGATTACACTTCATAAATCCATCTATCAGAGAAGAGTTTAGCACAGATGATAACACCGCTAAAGTGTATTCAATATGTTCTGCGAATCATGTTTTGCATTGTCTTTAACAATATTATTTTATTATTTAATTTTACAAGCCAAAAGATTTTCATCGCAGCACAAATTTTTTGTTAAAATCATCAATCTACGTAAGTGGTTGCCATTCACATAGTTTTAGTTCATATAATAGGACATATTTATCTACTGCAGCAAACTCAAACTAAACGGATTATGGTTTGTGCAGCACACATTCGTGTCTCTCTTTCCAATTTATGGCAGTTTCCAGACCAAAAAAGACCGCTCCTCTAGTGAACCTGTAAACATAAACATTTTGCACCATTAAAACAAATGTAATAAATGTCATTCATATATGAATGTCATTCTAACGCGTATCTACTAAAAGCTTCCAAATTGGGAGTTAGATAGATTGCGAGTGTAATTTTCAAAACGAATAAATGTTTAACAAAAGCATAAATAAGCCAAGCCAACAATTCGAAGCTTTGTTTCTGAGAGTTGAAGATGAGCATTGATAAATGGATTTTCTTCACTTTTTACACACTGAACATGAATTCTAATCATGAATCTGATTTACTAGTGAAAATGCCAATGAAAATGCTATAGATAGGTGAAATGATAAAAAGTTGTGAAACAATTAAAATGTTATGCAACGATGATTCGTGAAAGCAACAATTTATAATTTTACTTATTAGTAGATGTATTCATGAGTACTAAAATTATTACCATTGGCTTATGTATAGGATACTCAGTTGAAGATAAATTTACCTCCGTTTTCCTTTCTTTCTCTGCAGCATAACGCTGCTGACGCTTATTAGCCTTAATCATAACATGTCTGATGATTAATGTAAAATAATTATGTCGACACATGTAGCTACTAGAATCTATTAGTAGAAGCTACTAGTAGAATCTACTAGTAGAATCTACTACTAGTAGAATCTACTAGCAGTCGATGCGCGTAACTGACTAGTAATACAGTAATCTCCCTAACAACGAGAATCTTCGACATCACAGACAAACCGTTTTGCGAGCGATAACATTTAACATGACTTATACAAAAACTTCGTCCTGGTGATTGGCTAAAGAAGAGATCTTATATTTATTGCTTGTAAACTATTTTCACATGTATCACTTGTTACGTCACAAATGAAGCACCAGCTGGAATATGAACTTTTTAAAAGATGGCCTCATTCAAACGCATATATCTCTGGACAGGGTTAATCCACAAAAAACAAAAATGACATCAAATTGTAGCTGATGTTTTAGCCTTTTATCGGTTTTAATTTCATTAAATCGACCTTTTTGAAGCAACAAAATCTTTAACACCCTTTAGCCTGGTCTACAGTTAAAATCAACAACACCATCACTCTACAACCACAAACACTGACATAACTCTAATATTTTATCCAAACACCAACGAACAGGTTATACAAACGTCTGCTAATCACACGAGAACTAAAGTCTTGCCTCAGAGCCACATCATAATTGCATAGCATGCTTGCATTTGTGTGGACACTGGTCATTTCATCATTAAATATTCAATACAAAGTGTGCTTTCAACTTTTAGCATACATTTATAATGTTTGCAGTTTATTTCAAGATAGCTTCTGTTCAAACACTATTTACAACAATCACTGACCAACAGTAATATAATTTGGTAGATGAGTTGGTGTAATGTTATTTTAAGTTTCTTTTGATCTCCTAAACTGAAAGTTAAAGATGTCTTGTTTGTGATTTTGTGTGTCTAACAATCATCTTGCTAGGTTTGTGTAAATCACCATATTAACAACTAGCCGAACGTCTGCTATTGTATGGGTATTAATAACAGCTTATAAACAGATGCAATTAATTTAGTTGACAGTCACTTGCCATTATTCAGGCACACTGTCGATGGTTAATCTGAGTAAGCTACATAGTATCTGCTGCTAACCTACTAATAA
This sequence comes from Watersipora subatra, assembly GCF_963576615.1. Classification (NCBI taxonomy): domain Eukaryota; kingdom Metazoa; phylum Bryozoa; class Gymnolaemata; order Cheilostomatida; family Watersiporidae; genus Watersipora; species Watersipora subatra. The sequence continues at coordinate 8,301,638 of NC_088715.1, read as the reverse complement.
GAGCTGTGAAAGCAAACTTTAGTGGCGCTGCCACAATGACTCATATCAGGCAATAAATCTATTGCGTGTCGCGTAGTTCAATGGATTAGTTCATTGCCAGGTGGGCAGAAAATTCCGAGATCAAATCAGTGTTACAGATTTGTCATAGTTTGATACTAATCACTGTAGCTGAACGCCTGATGACAAATGACAAGTTTTTTAGGTTCAAATATAATATTATAGATAAATTATATATAATATTATAATATAATATTATAGATAAATTTACACAAAACTGTAGTAGATTTTATCAAAAAAATCTTAGTATTTTCTTTGCTTTGCAATTGTTTTGTATGTCTGAAATGATCTGACTGCAAGAAAGTTTCAAAACGTAATCTACTAAACTTATCATGGTTAAATTGTGTAATAAAAATCTGTTTGAAATGCTGTCACTATTTTCTTTTGTTTTTTTTGTTGATATCAACTATCTTGATCAAATTGTGGCGTTCTCTGTTTATGTTCTGTCAGTCTCTTTGCTACTATGGGCAAAAAGGCGCAGCCTCGTTTGATCGGAATATTTTACAAGGATAAAGTTTTGCCACACAAAATGAAGCATCTTGCAGTCATTTAACCTCAAACACCAATAACAAAAATATGTTTTTCAGATTAAAGACAACCTTTACCCTTTGAACTCCGATGACTGTTATTCTGGCATTCTGTAGGGTGCGTCAGAAACTCTAGCAGCCGCAATATTGACAATCACAGGGCTTTCTTTACAGATGCTGTTTATAAGTAACAACGTAAACCAATCAAATGAGTTATGGTACTAACTAGAGTTTTCCAGTTTATTTTGAGTCATTAAATGATGATATTTTGTTATGATAAATTGCTCTCCTTGTCAAAATGTTTACTACTGTTAATAGTTTTTGCGAGTTTTTACAATCATATGAATTTTTAAAGTTTAATTTCGAAAAATCGTGAAATAGGGTTTTTTTTTCTGTTTCATGTCATATGATGCAATTTGCCTGAAGTTTTTACTGGTGCTTTACCAAATATAATTGTATTAGAAGCATATTTAGATATAATTAATTAAAGTTTCAAAACTTGGGATCGTTGGGCAAATTGCCAATGGTTAATGACACATATTGACAAAAGCGGCAAGGGTTCAAAAGGTTAATATTCCAGTATGTTATAATCTGTATGTTAGTCTTAAATGTTATCTACAATGTAAGTTAAACAGCGACCAGACTCTTACTCAACAGGGACAACATGGTTACGTTATCCTTATTTTACAGCTTTTCACCACACAAAAATCAACAAAAAAGTTTCAAAATTAAAAATTTTGGCTTAGCGTGCTGCAAACATCGGAATAAAAAATATGCCAATACAATATACAGCAATTTTGCGTCTCATAAATACTTGACAATGCATGAACAAAGCGAAAATTTGTGAAAATTTACTGTGCATTCAAGTGTTTAATTAAATATATACAACAAACTTTAATTCATTATTTCATATAATTCTATAATTTCTTTTATAACTTCAATTTATTAGTCATTGAGTGTGACAATAATGATCATGGGAAAAATAAAACTCATAATCGTAATCATAAGCAGATTATAAGCATTAAATAACCTACATTAACATTTTTTGTAGGTAACTATAGTTACTAAGTTTAATATACTATTTTGTTAATTCTTTTAATTTTCACAGTCTGTATATCTGTATATATGTCTGTATATCAAATTTTGGATGTTTTTGCCAAAATTTTTTGCATTAGACAGTAACTATGGGTTTCCATTTTCCATTGTACAACATGTTCGTGCCAACATTGGAAGAAACTAAATCCTGTGACAAAATCTTCTGTAGAGAGGAGACAACAACTCTTCTTCTGCTCTCACATATAGCTTATATAGCCTGTTCACAATAAGTTTACACCATTATACCACTATAGCAGTAAACTAATTGCATGGAGAGCACCGTATTATAATAGTAGTGATGTTAGTAAATGACCTCTTTATATAACTATGTTGCTGCACAAAGGAACAATACAAGAATGCTTTTTAACTGTATAACTATTTGCTGAACTTTTTCTTTCTCACAAACAGTGTTATTCAAATTTACTAAAAAATTAAAATGTGGATGTATTATGATTTTCACTACTTGATGACTTCACATATGGTGCATTCATTATATTATGGTTTTTACAGCAATTCAAAGTTTTAAATTTTACAATCAGTGATAGCTTGTTTTAAAGCTGCAATTATTTTATTGTTTGAAACAATAACTTACTGAATAAGTATGGTGTACAGCAAGGTGGTATATTTTAGTTTGTGTCTGGATAACTACTCATTGAGTGTTGATAAATTTAAAATTATCAGTGCCTCTTTTTGAAAAAAAATTTGTGAAGCCAATCTGATAGGAATTCATTCTAAAATGTTCTGGAATTATCTAAATTTGAAAATATTAGATAGATAATTGAAAAGATGAGATATTAGCCAAAAAGTAGCAATATGGTGATAGTTTTATATTTCAGGATCATGATGAAATGCTGGAGCAGCATCACAAGATAACAATCCTAGAGTTCCTGTCTCAACAAAAAGGTCAAGTCAGCAGCTGCCCAAAGCATAAGAGCCAACAATATGTTCAAGGGTGTAGAGTTTGTTATGTGCTCAGTTGTCTGAAGTGTGTTCCCGACCTTCCGGCATGCGATCAAGGTATGTAAGGTAATCAAATTGGCAATTACGAAGAGTCGGTGGTAATAAATTAACATGCAACAAAATTTCCGCAGAGACTTGAAATTGCCGATATTGTTGTCAACTTGAGCACCTTCAATCTGGTATTACCAGATGAATCTAATCTGAAGCGTTACATAGTAAGTTTGTAACATGCTACTGCAGAGGTCAGCATCATTACTAATTACCATCTCTACTCTCTCATAGTTTAAATACATTTGTCTCTACATACCAAGGAACATGTAGATAATCATTATGCTAATCATAGATGTTTGATACGCAATACCGCTTTGTTAATTGATACAATCAATGAGAATTTGCAGTACTTAGTTTCAGGGCTCCTTCATTCTTTGGTGCAATTAGAGGAGTTAGCTTCTACACTTCTCACAGGCACGATATCTGCAGGTAGTTCAGCTAGAGACAATCACTTTGAAGTGCTGTTCAAGCAAATATCTAAAATAGTCTCTGAGTATAACAGTCAGACTGAAGATATGCTAAAGGTGATTCATAAAAAGAGAGATGAGCAGGTTAGTTATTAAGAACAGTTTGTGATTTGTGTGGTAGAACTTCATCGATGTTCTGGACTTTTTGTTTTACCATCAGAAATATATTATCACATATTGTGGCTGCGATTTTCAACATTAAAAGCAACAAAAACAAGTAAACACTCTGGTTATCAACCACAGTAGACCCTCACCATACTATTCTAGTTTGTTCCAATTTAGTCCTTTTGCAACAAAAAACTGCATAGAGAAGTATAGAAACCCATTATTTAAAACCTAATGTAAACACCTCTAGTAGAAAAAATCAAAAGTTTTTACGTAATGTACATATTAAAATTAACAACAAAATAGCATGTTAACTTTAACAACCATAGCTACCTACAGTAGGTTTTGTGTATTCAGTGGATATGGTCTGCAATATAATGTGATGCTACAACGTAATATGTGCGTTACAAACATGTATCATAGGAAATTCTTACTTTCAAGCCTGACATATGGCATAAATGTTGAATTTAACTCAAATGATTTTTGCTTACTAATCTCATACGTAAAGCTAAATTTTAGTATCTTAACTAAATTAGTAAACTTCAGTTCTTTCATCTCCAACATCGTATTACTTATCTATTTTCAGTTTCGCTTTCACAATAACTAAAAATGCCGAACTGAGTTAGATTGATTGTCAGATTTCTTTCAATTGTTGTTAGAGGAATTTCGGCAAAAAACATATACATGTAGCATATCGACATACTTTTTATTCCTACATAATCAGCCCATCGACTGTTAAATTTGTATTTAGAGAGAAACTTTTTTTTGTGATTTTGCATGATGAAAAATGTTTCAAATAGAAAGAGTAGAAAATCAATGTTTTCTACATTGCAGGTAAAAAAAATCATATAAACTGGTTGTCGTAACCCGAGTGCACACTGTACACTGCGGACAGTTTAGAAGCAATTTAATATTTGGATCATCAAGTATGTTGCAGATTGCCTGAAATAAAATATAACAAAAGGGCATAAAGGCAGGTTTAGACAAGCAGCAATGGCCTTTGAAGTCCTGATAAATAAAAAAAAGTAGATAATTAGACAGGAAGTCATATTTAAACTAGTTGAAGCTGGCATAACAAGAGAAATCTCTACCTTTCTTATTAGAGAGTAATATTCAATTATTAAAATTGTGGTAACAGCCGTGAACATGTAACCACGCAAGTTTTTTAGCAGAAGCTTAGAAGTATATTTCGCTTCATGAGTCGTAGAATCGACATCGATCGTCTCTAAATAGATGAAGTCTAATCTTATGGAGCACAAAGCTTTGGATCAGACAGTTGCTTAAGGATGCCAGCAACAAAGAGCAAGTGACCCAATTTGTGGGCCCCATAGCTGTCTAAGATTACTTTGGTCTCACCAAAAGGAGACAATTATAGCAGAAAGTTTGCAGCCTCGAATATGGGGTCTGACTTCACAGGGCCTTGGCTCAGTATGCTTGTCCACAAAAGTATGATCAGATAATGGTAGCCTCAAAGGGGAGAATGTGTGTTGGGAGACTGTCATGAACCATGTGTCCGGGCCAATACTTGGCAGAGCTTGACTTTTTTACAGTTGAGCATAATGCCGTACTTCTGAAAAAAACCATTATTAGTCCGGAAGTCCAAGCCATTATATAAAGAGACCTGCAAGAAAAAAGGCAAAGCACCCTTGGGCCTCGTTATATGTGTGATTGCAATAGATTGAGATATAGTGTGGTGCCTTGGGAAAAGTCTTTTTGACTTTATTTACCCAATGTATACATAAAGTTTGTTTGAAATTTTTTGTTTAATCAGTTTCATAGTTTACAAATACCTTATGGGTAAACATATTAGCTTTAGATAGGTTTATTTTATAACTTTTATTAAAGATATTATCTAATTGAGCAGTTTATAAATAGCACCTTATGAGTACTAATATAAAATTTACTTTATTAATTTTCTTTAAACGATTGTTTACTTTAACATCCTTTAGTTGAATATGTATATACATATGCATTACAATGTATATTTATACATACTGTAGTTAGGTGCGAGCACAAACATTAACATAAATTAGAAAATATTGACAATATTTTCGCATTCTCGCTATAATCATTTTAAGAAAACTATTACATGACTCATCCCGCCAAACACTTTATGAATATGCTGTAGCCGAGGAGTGACTATAACTGCAGATAAACTCACTGAAGGAGCAGTATGATGAACTGGAGAAACAAGTACTTGAGAACAGACAGAAGTCTAAAGTAAAAATTACTGACTTTCTGGAGGATGTTGTTCTTGACAAGTGGAGAAGTCTTAGGAATCACAGAGAAATGTTGGAGACTAAAATCAAACATTCTCCACCAGTGAGCAAATATTTGAAAATCTATAGTAATATAGATTTTCAATAGCGATACTTTTCAATACTTGTCTAATAGCGACGTCATCACTCTTAGAATAGTGATGTCATCACTATTCTAATAGTGATGACATCACTTTGAGAAAAGTGAGTAGAAAGCAAATGGCTTTTATTCAGATTAAAACTAACTTAATATAACTGTGAACTGCCTGAGCTGAAAGTGAGTGTACAAATTTATATATCTAGAAAAACATTCTTGAGTACCATTTATAATCATTTTTTGCATCAGATTTGACCATGACTGTAGACTATTGACTGGGTTTATTGTGTTGACCATGGCTGTAGATAAACTCACTGAAGGAGCAATATGATGAAATAGAAAAGAATGTGCTTGAGAGCAGGCAGAAGTCTAAAGTGCAGATGACTGACTTTTTGGAGGATGTGGTTCTTGACAAGTGGAGAGATCTCAGAAACCAGAGAGAAATGTTGTAAACAAAAACAAAACATTCCCCAGCTGTAAGTTAATTCCAGCCTAATCCATTGGAACAGATGGTCTTCTCTCTTCCTTTATCACAAATTATTCTGAAATATTAACGTCTATTAATCACTATATATCACTATTACAATCTATCATTATCTACCACTATCATCATCCATCACCATCTCTTTATCAATCTATCAACATAAATCACCATCTATCACCATCTAACGTCATCTATCACCATCTAACATCATCTATCACCATCTAACAATATATATCACTATCTATCACTTTCTATCACCATATATCACCATCTATCACCGTCTATCATCATATATCACCATCTATCACCATCTATCACCATCTATCACCATCTATTACCATCTATCACCATCTATCAGCATCTATCACCATCTATCACCATCTATCATCATCTATCACCATCTAACAATATATATCACTATCTATCACCTTCTATCACCATCTATCACCATCTAACATCATCTGTCAAAATATATCATTTTATATCACCATATATCACTATCTATTACCATCTATCACCATATATCACAATCTATCATCATATATCACAATATACCATCATTTATAACTTATTGATCAAAAGTTGTAAGAAAAATGATTAATAAAGTTCAGATGATAGTTCAGTCCGTTATTTTCAGATTACTTTAAGGATGATATTGTGAGAGGGTTCAAAAAGCTCGAAGAACCAATAAACAAATTTATTGTTGAGGAGTTGCCTAAATTGGAGGTAGGAGAACAACTCCAATTAAAGCAAACAGGTAGGAACTAAAATGAGGATGCAGAATAAAAAAATAGAAGTCTTAGATTTAGTCAGTTTCCTATCTTTCTGTTGTTTTTTTATTTGGTCCCAATTGCTATTCAATAAAATGCCTTTTGAAACATATTTTCACATATTCTATTATTAAAACTAAGATACTTTGTGCATGCGCGACATTCCTATTTGTGTCAATAATGTTGGTAATAAGTCATAGTCGTCAGTCAGTTATCAAGCAATAGTCATAGGTACATAAATTTCATTGATAAATTCTTTTTTAAAATTTTGGGAACAAGCGTTAAGGTTGGTACATTTTGAATGAGGTATGAACGTATGTCAGTCACAAATTTAATTTTTTTCTTTGAAGTACTCATCTTAGTACCTTTTCACACAACTGAGAAGCTAAGTCTTGATATTAGCAAAAGCTATTAAGTAATAGCATTCCATGTTGGGTGGTTTTTGAGTCTTGAGAACCAATTCTTTTGGTTCATACTCACAGTTTCTCTTTCACTTTGTCCCTTAGCACAACCTTATCTTCTTTTTACAAATACTAAAGATAAACTCACATTAAACTTTAGTAGATTGATCAAAAGTACCATCAGTTTTCTATCATTTGCAATTAGTATTGATGTTCTTGGTGAGCTGACTACTAAAATGGTTTAAGGAAACCTCGTTATTTCTGTTTTACAGAAAAAGTAGCTGAAACTTCAACTACTATCCATAGCTTGAAATCATATACAGTGCACCCTCGAGATACGATGTTAATTCGTTCCAGGGTTGGCATCGTATGGTAAAAAATTTGTATATCGGGGTATAGAGACCATTGTAATTATACAATGCAAACACCACTTGGTGAAATTCGTCAATTTTTTTTATAAAAATGTGTCAATATTGACAATTAGCAACAAAATAGTATGTTAACTTTAGTAATTATAGTTACCTACAGTAACTGTATTGTATTTAGTGTATTTTAATGGTTATGATCTGCAATAAAACACAAAATTATGTGTGTACCAAATGTAGTACGTACGGTAAGGAGTTCTTGCCTTTAAAAGGTACGCATAACATAATCTTTGAATTCACTTCAAGTTTAGCTTGCTATGCCTACACTTAAAACTAAGTTTTAGTATGTATTTTGAACTATTTTACTGAATTTCAACTTTTTATCACAAAATTTTATCCTTCAGCAGTTCCTATCTTCACTTTCACTATAAACTTTAGCCTATCTGGTTGAAACTTTTTTCAACCTAATTCAGTAAGGCTAAGCGATGCAGTTATAGAAAGCGGCCTCTCGCACATTTGACCATTTAATGGCTACCAAAAAGAAAAATAAAATTATGTTTTCTATGCTGGACGTACATACCTTTGGAGTAACGTGGCTTTAACTGGTACATGTAACGGGTAAAGCAGAGAGGAGGCAAAAACGTATCAATGCTAATTATGGTGCTGTACACTTTAAAATAAATTTAAAACGTAATGATTTGGAATTTTTTAGCAGGCTACAAGAAGTTGTCCATTCCTGTCCAATTTTTCTACGAAAAAATTGATGGTGCAATGCAGAAAATTGCTAGCTAGCGCTTGTAAAAGGATCCAGAGAATGTGGTGCAGTAGTTTGTTTTGTATGAAATGTGCACAAGAATCAATGTAACCATACATACAAAGTTTGTACGTATTTATACCCTATGGGGGGACAGGGCTTTAGCAAGTTTCAAAAAGTAATGTGGATGCGTCAACTATCTTGAGTAGCTAGTTATATGAGTTACATACATACATACGATGAATTATATTCACGTAGAAGATAACAAGCCCACATGCAAAGACATGGTTAAACAAGAAAATATAACATAAAATCAAAAGGAAACAAAATGAATAAAATATGAAAAACATGCCACACAAGAGATAAATAATATATATTACACATGCATTGTTTTAATGTACCAGTCCATATCAGTAAATTAAACACTTGAAATATTTGCGAATGTGGGATTTTCTGTATCTTCCACATCCTCGCCTTTACTAAATGGTTGCTCCTTTTGAATGCTGATAGCGTGCATGACCTGGCTCATTCAAATCTTCAGTCGGAAGCTCTTTCTTGTGCTTGCTTAATGGAGATCTTGTTTGAATAATAATTGCAAATGCTGATTGGTTGCGATCATATTCCTTGACAATGTTAATAATACGGGTCCCTTCTTCTTATTTACGACATCCAACTTTGTTGACATAGAAATCATTTTTCCTTCGTTTTGTAACGTTTGTATCGGTCTCAGATTCCATAGATAACAAATTAAATGAAGATAGTTGTAGTTAAATACGTATGCTGACTTAAAAGTTTATAGTAAAAGCTATAATAACGCTACAAATGAATATTTGCTCTCGCTTGTGTATTTTACACGAAATTTTCCACGCGGACATGAAAGAAGTCGATCATCGTGTCTCTTCTAAACGTTCTAAGAGTGTTTTCGGCAAACTATATTTCGGTGTCTTTTTTATTTCGACGTGTGTTATGAGCACACCGACGGCCAAATTTTAACTCAGGCGAAACTTTTCTCAAATTCGTATGGTGAAATAAAATTTGCATAGCGAGGTGAAGATATCACAATGTTTGACTTCGTAAGGTGAAAAAATCGTATATCAGGGTAATCGTATCTCAAGGGTGCACTGTAGTTTGATGTACATGTCACTGGTCTATAAGTAATCTTTGCTACTTGTTTTGTGTTAAATACAATTAATTAAATCAGCAGTTATCTTCTTTTAATCGGAATAAGAACTTGCAATGTCCTACCTTCAAAAGAACACTTGCTGGTTAATAATATGATTACATTAAATAAATATCAAATAGGTAGGTGTTCGGACCATTCTACATTTTTATTTATAAAAAAAAGATAAATAACTATCTAAATTATTAAATTGTTAAAAATATGATAACAATAGTTTACATAATTGTTAATTGTCGGTCTTTTAAAATTCAACAAGGTACTTAACATGGTTCTTCCAAGAATGACCAAAGGCTTCGTTATTTCAAATTACAAACAGCATTACGAAAACATAAATTCCAATGCTGTTCAAAATGACTTATGAAAATCTGATCAGATTTATGACACTTTAATTCAAAAAAATTTGCAGACATATAAATGAAACTGAAAAAAAATTGAAAGCAAAGAGAAAGCAGCGTGTTATTCAGGAATTGTCTTGTCCTGCAATGTTGCACAACGAAATTTACATTGTCTGAGACATCAAATAATTTTAATAGATTTATTCCATTGCCAGCATGGAAATTTCAGCTCACTTTTGAAATTTTGGTAAGGTTGACACTGTATTTCCTGTTTCTTTGAGCAACCTGAAGCATCTACAAGACATTTTAATAAACCAGCTAATTCATTTTCTCAGTGGCTTATTGAAGAAAAGACTTACCTATCTCTTTTGGCTTTTTATATATTTAAATATTTATAATTTTATGTATGTAAGTATGTATACAAATAGATGTTTATACCCTATATATATATATATATATATATATATATTGTTACTATTATTACTATTGTTACTAACAATAATAGTAATAATAGTAATATTAGTAACAATAGTAATAATATTAACAATAGTAATAATAGTAGTAATAGTAACGGATGCAAATGTTCTTTCTTGATAAAAAGTACATCTATGTGATACATCCATGTTAGCCTCTGTTCCCTAAACTATATTTTACAGTACAATTAGAAATACATATGTTACTAATTCCTTTATATTATTTACTGTGAACATCACTCTCTCTATGATCACATGACTTGTTACTTGCTAGTCACATTTGGGTCAGGGTCTACTTGCCCATCATCCCAACTTCTCATATAACTACCAAATACAGAACTAATAGGATATAATGCTGTTAATAATAATAGTTTACTGGGTTGTTACACTTCCATTTTACTTTTATTGAATACATGTATGTTTCAACATGATTAACAACTTATCTGTAACAGTTTTTGGTTGCTGTTGTTGTTGTCGTTACACTCGACATACTTGTGGAATAGCATGTTACTCCAACGATGCTACCTTAAAGGGGCCTTTTTAATAGCCTCCTTAAGCTGTATCGAATTGCTACTTTAGTACGTAAATCAAGACAAGGTTCAGATTTACTGTCAATTTGATATAAAGTCCAATGTACATTTGCAGATGAGCTAATCAGCTAGGGACCTTAAAGCTGATTAGTTTATCAAAGGTCACTTTAAAGGTCACTGTAATTTATGTCTTCATAAATAATTTTTGAAGACATAAATTATTAAGAACAAATCATTTGTTCATGAATTTAATAAACAGACAGTCTTTGATCATTCTGTGGAGAACCATTTGAAGTACTTTGTTGAATTTCAAAAGACCAACAATTAAAAATTATATCCATTATTTTTATATTACGTTTTAACTATTTATTGTTTTAGATAATGACATTCATTTTTCTCATAAATATAATCATAGAAGCTACTAAACAGTCATTTTATTGTTTGTATTCATGTGTTGAAATTGGCATGCATCGTTTATGAGATACATGAATGTGTGCTGCAACACCCATGATATGTGACATTGTTGAGAGAGAGAGCTCAGGAGAGAGGGAGAGAGAGAGAGAGAGAGAGGGAGAGAGGGAGAGGGGGAGAGAGAGAGGGAGAGAGAGAGGGAGAGGGAGGGAGAGGGAGAGGGAGAGAGAGGGAGGGGAGAGAGAGAAGAAAGAGAGAGAGAGAGAGAGAGAGAGAGAGAGAGAGGGAGAGAGAGGGAGGGGAGAGAGAGAGAGAGAATGAGAGAGAGAGAAAGAGAGAGAGAGGGAGAGAGGGAGAGAGGGAGAGGGGGAGAGGGAGAGGGAGAGGGAGAGGGAGAGAGAGAGAGCGGGAGGGAGGAGAGAGAGAGAGAGAGGGAGAGAGGGAGAGAGGGAGAGGGGGAGAGGGAGAGGGAGAGGGAGAGGGAGAGAGAGAGAGCGGGAGGGAGGAGAGAGAGAGAGAGAATGAGAGAGAGAGAGAGGGAGATGGGAGATAGAGAGAGGGAGAAAGAGAGGGAGAGAGAGAGAAAGAATGGGAGAGAGAGGGAGAGAGAAAAAGGGAAAGAATGGGAGAGAGAAGGAGAGGGAGAGGGGAGAGAGAGGTTCAAAGAAGTCCAACAAGTGAAGTATTACAACCCTTTTACTGCTATTTACTGTTATTTAATCATTGCTCTGCAAAGAGAGAAGACAACTTAGTCAAGTACTACACTAATATGTTTTGTAGCAGTTTTGATTGCTGTCATCTTGACTAAATGTTGGTCTACAATGTATACAAAAAAAATTTAAACATTTTTTTAATTTTTGTTGATTATACAGTATTATGAATATTTTGATTTTTATTAAATACACTACGAAGCCTGAGACCTTCCAATCTATTGTTAATACGGCATTGACCATGACATTCAAAACAGTGCACAATTTTTTTAATTGAAGCCCAAAGGGAGGCTATACACTAGTAACAAAAATTTTATAGAACTACACAAAACACGATTATAAATTGCAAATTTCATTTTAATAGTTTTAATGATTTATACTTAAAATAGTTATTTTTGTAAAATTATATGTTTTATAACTTTATTTTAATTAATTTTTTTCCCAGGACAAAGCTTTAGTATTTTACCTTTGAGAATGACAAAGTGCATCAAATGTATGAACCAGCTGCTTCTATAAACAATGTGTAACTGTCAGTATAAATAGTATAAATTCATGAGAAATAGACAAAGACAGAATATGGAGACATGTGGTAAGAAGGTTGAAGTGCAGTAGGACGGCACAGCAGGCTATCAGCTGGTCTTTTCAGATTAACTTATTCTTAGATCTCAAGCATTCCTGTCGCCGTTGGGCAAGGATGTACAAAACTGATGTCATAACATGATTGTCCCCCCATGCCACACAATAAGCTTTTCTAATGACTCATTAAAAAAGTTCAAACAAGAATGATGAGTAGTGTGAGGCTGCCAACAGCATCAGTATCTCTGTTTTGGCTGAGTAGCACGTTTGGACTTAAATCCTACAAGCCAGATTTAAAGCCACGTCCCGAACTTGCCATGAAGGTAAAATGCCTGAACTTAGCTCAGCAGTGCCAACTGTAGACTACTGCAGAACACTGAATTACGATTTAAGTTCTTGATGAATCTGCCATCTAGCTGTTGAACTTTAGAAAAAAACACGTCAGTGTCAGCAGGTGAGAGGTTACACTATCTATGGCTATGATATCCTCTTGTGAATTACTTATGAAAACTTTGTTAGGTGAAAGTTATCAGTTATGTACTCATTATTAGTACAATATCAAGCTTTATCAGATTAAGGTATTAGTCTTATAATTAATCTGTCTTAATGCTTGTTGCCTGCAGTTGCCTGTAACAATGGTTTTTATAAACTGCAGTAGAAAAGCATTACAAGCTTTTTAATGCTTTGTTTGCGCAGATTCCTCAAATAAATTCAACCATCAATCAACTCAATAAAGCATTAACAAATTTGTTGTTTGTTATTTGCCTATTTCTATCGATGTTTTTGCCAATAAAATTAGCACATATCTCTTAATTCTTTTTATGTACATCATAATATCTTGTGGAATCACCATGGGACTGTTAGCTAACAATAGTAGACTCCAATTTCAAAGCATCAACTGAAACAACCTTGTCAGGATATTCATCTTGAGTGTATTTCTCGCATTACTCAGAGAAAAATATTGATATACCTCTAATTCTGGGAACTTGAGTATAATGAGCATAAGAAATTCACCACACTGTTGATAAATATGAAACCAACACCAAACAGTTCTCTACTCGTCAAAAAAAGGTATGTGTGACAAACTATTGCAGTCAGAAACAGAATATAAATGTAGACAAACTAGGAGGTATACTAGCTAATAAGGTACTAGGAGACTTCTGGTTATTAGTATGCGTGAGATTTTGTGTCATAGCAAAACAGATTTTCTCCAAGTGAGTTTCTTTCCCAACTGAAATAATATTCATTTTAATTTTTTTCCGAAAACTTATGAATACTATTTGACGGGCACGGAAGGCAAGTGGCGGAAAGTGTGTTCATAATTTTTTTTGAACATTTTGGGATATCACATCACATCCCATGTTATACATACAACAAAAGCTGGCAACCAAGTTCAGCTGACTACAACCCATGAGTAATGTGAACGGAAGAAGCTGGAGGTTAATCCATTGCATGAACAGATAGATTCACACACTCGTTCTTACAACCTTTGCATCTCACTCATATTATAGAAGGGAACATGTGCCACATCAATTTTATTTGCCTCATGGCATAATATTGAATTTACATAATACCAAATTTTACAAAATATTGTGATGTATATGCGAAGAATTAGGAGAGATGTGCTATTTTAATTGACAAAAACCTCGATAAAAATAGACAGAACAAAATCCAGATTTGGTAATGCTTTATTAAGTTGATTGATGGTTAAATTTATAAAAGAGAAATCTGCGCAAACAAAGCATTAAAAGCCTGTCATGCCTTTCTACTGCAGTTTATAGAGACAAATTTCGCAGGCAACTGCAGGAAACAAGCATTAAGACAGATTAATTATATGACTAATAAATTAATCTGGTAAAGGGTGATATTGTACTAATAAGGATGACATAACTGATAACTTGCAAACATCAAAGATTTCATAACTGCTTTGCAGAGAGTTTGGCAAGTGGAATTCTAAAATATTAGCAGATAATGCTATTCTAACACAGAGGGCAGTGCTGTGAGGCTGCCGACAGCGTCAGTATCTCAGTTTTGGCTGAGTAGCAAGTTTGGACTTAAATCCTACAAGCCAGATTTGAAGCCACGTCCCGAACTTGCCAAGATGGTAAAATGCCTGAACATAGCTCAGCAGTGCCAACTGTAGACTACTGCAGAACACTGAATTACGATTTAAGTTCTTGATGAATCTGCCATCTACCTGCTGAACTTCAGAAGTAAAACATGTCAGTCTCAGTAGGTTAGAGGTTACACTATCTATGGCTATGATATCATCTGAAAGCTAGCTAATCTTATGTGAGGAAGGCAGCTGAACTGTATTTTATGAACAGAGAAAATATGGAATAAGAATAGGTGCAACTAAATGTGAAAGAGAAAATGAGACTGGATATAGGCATACAACAAACAGCAACAATTATACAAGATGTGGCTTATGACCACAACTTTAATCTCATAAAAAGCTTTTAATTACAAGCAAGTCAAATAAACAGCACAACTTTGAACCTGGTAGAGAATTTTTAGGTCATTTAGAAAAATAATCCGATAGAACCCAAATCTAAACAACTCTGAAATATCATCAAGTTTGTCAGGACAACTTTAATGACATCGGAGTATTGCAGGACTCTGATAGAAAGTATACAATATGCAAAAACATTTGAAGTCGTACCTAGAGATATTACTGCCCCGACATGCAAAAAATTTGAGTTTTAAGGAAAATTACAATAAACTTTTGTCTTAAGATACAGGACTAAATTGAGATACAAGCATGTGAGTCGGTTTTTGATACAACCGCTATATATTTACCATAGAGATATTGATAAAACGTGACATACAAAACAGGTTTCTACTTTCATTTTACATTATTTTCAAAATTGATGAACTAATTCAATGATGCTAATTTTATAGTAATAACTGCTCAGGTGGGTAATTTAGGGATGTACAACACGCACGGTGTGTAAAATGGAAAATTGTTTAGAAACTAATAAACTATTGCGTTTGAGGAAAGCTTGATAATAATTTTATTGGAGAAAATTGATTGAATCTAGTTAATGTTTATTGACACAACAACTTTGAGTTCTACGCATTTGGAAATCTATCTCCCTCGAAGGAATATTATGAATAAAATTTAGTTAACACTGAGGCTAATATTAACAACGTTGATTTTAGTAAATTCATTTGAATCTATGAATCTTATGGTTTGTTTGTTCATGAAGGGTTACTTAAAAGGTCTTTAACATTTATGGCTTCATGAAGTTGTTTATTAAATTAATAAACAGACAGTTTTCGATCATTTCTTGAAGAACCATTTTAAGTACTTTTTAAACTTTGAACAACTTTTCAATTTGATGAAATGAATGGAAGAAAACATTAAATACATCTCTGCCCCGTTGCCACCTGTGCCATAACCTTTCTGATAGATTAGTTTATGAAGTGTAATCAGGGCTGTATTTGCAAGCAGTGAAAACAGTAAAGTCCACACCACAAAGTATCAACCAGGTGCCGGAAGACTTTATAAACCCTTTGCCAGGCAAGTTTATTTTCAGAGTTGAATCGGTGGGTAAATTGATTTGAAAGAAACTGATAGCAATAGTCAATGTGAACACCAGCAAGGGACAGGCGACCTCGCGAGTATTTACCTTATTTCAGGCAAGTCTAGACCTATCTTATATTAAGAGCATTTCAACAGCCAAACTGTTTTGTTGATTTTAATCTTGAAATATCTTAGCTGTCAGATTTCCTCAGACATAAATAAAAATTGCAAATGATAGAATAATACCTATAATTTCTGATAGAATCCACTTAAATTTCCTGCAAGTAAACACACTGTATATACGACTTTTGAAAATTTACTTTGGAGTTGTCTTTTCATTATGAAGCGCTTCACAGATTGTTGTTTATATAAAAGCAACATACAAATGCATCATACATACATCATTTGACTAATAAGTTAAAATAAAATTGTTCTAAAGTATTATAAACAGTCACTCCTGTTACTAAATTAGGAATGTTACAACACTGGTACACAACATAACAATTATTTGGAAGTATTATAAACAGTCACTCCTGTTACTAAATTAGAGATGTTACAATACTGGTACACAAAATAATAATCTACTTTGAATCTAATAAAAACTTGCAATAAGACAAGCTTGAGACTAACTGACATGCTATTTGGAGCAAATCAGTTGAACTATAGTTGAGCTAATTATTTGAACTTTAGCCAGTGTTCTTTGACATACATGTACGCAACAAATTAAAGGTTTATTCATGGGACACTCTCCTTCCTTTAAATTATAGTATGAATGGAATTTAGTCAGGCCAGCAGCTACTATACACAACATTGTTGACTTTAGTGATTTCCTTTGAACCAAGTGGTTATATATAGATAGAAAATATAACACAATAAATAGAAAACAAAAAATATGCTGAATTTTTTAAAATCATCTGCCTTAACCGCTTTATTTGAATTGGGAGAATCCAATGGAGGTGAAGTATTCCTTATTCCTTAGCATATGGCCTAGGAATATGGAATACTTATAAATACTTATAAATGCATATAAATATTCAATATAATGAATATGATTACTTATACGTCAAGTATGGCTTATATGGAATAAGCCATACTTGGCTTATGGCTTATTCCTTTAATAAGCCAATGAGAAAATGAATAAGTAGGTTTATTGACATGTTAGGCAGGTGATTTAGGCTACTAGAAATAACAGGTAATACACTGACAACCTTAACAATATTTTAAGAATGAGCTGAACCTTCTGTACTAGTTACTTACTAAATCTATCAATATTATATGAGGTCTCAGAAATAGTAAAATTTTCACAAACCACTTGAGTATCATATTTGTATTTCAAGTGCCGTTATATTCCAATTCATGAAACTGTATTCATAAAATATGATTAGTTATAAGTTTGTCAAAGGTGCCAGGGTGGTCAGCGGTGTGGCCTGACCAATAGGTCAGCCAGAGCGACCAAAGCAACAGCCAGCAAGCCAGCTATAAGTTATGGATTATTATTTCTAGTGAGTCACACAAGTTTTATCGAATTGTCTGTATGATTAAATGTCTGCCAACATTTAAATTACTAAATGTAGTATTTAGTAGCCTTAGAAACCCTAAAGTAGAAGCTCTAACTGTAAAAATAGCAATTTATAGGCTTCGGCTGTAATAACAGTTGAGGCACTTGACTAACTTACAAACTCATTATGATTGGTAGATCTCACCAATCTGTCATGTTACTATGAGATACATAACTATTTTGTAACTTATTTTAATGTACTATACACATGGAAAAAATCCCTCTATATATTTGTGTGTTAGTCTACCTTATAGAGCGGTCGTTCCTTTTTTCGCATCGATCATACAAAGCGAATTTAATTAATATGAGCAGTAAAATTCAAATTACTGAACTTTTCGGACTATTAGTTGCTTCTTTTTGTGAATGTTTTCAGCCACGTGGCTTATTTAGACGCTGAGGCTGTTTTGTGGCTTTTTTCTTTCATTTCTATGCCGCATTAACCAGATTATATGGTTGGTGCGCTTCTAGCAGTGAAATAAAAAAACGAAACAATGCCTACGAAACAAAGCGACGGTTATGTGGTAAATGAATAAAATTTACCACAAAACTTAAATAAATTAATGAGTAATAAATTACGTGTAATTATTATTTACTGCCAATGTGTAGAGGAAGGTCACATGAAGGTTGGTTTTTTGAGGCTACTGGAAAAAAACATTGTTATCGCGTACTAAATTTCTACTTTAAAAAGTCAGTACTTCTCATTCAATGTTGTATTGTCTATGAATTGCCACACCTCCGCTACTTAAAAACGTATGATTTGCCACTGTTTGTGACAGTAAACATGATCATTTCCTTCCGCAGCTGAGTTGCTAATTTTTTTCTAGCAATGAGTACTCTTACTACTATGACACATTCCTTCAAATAAGTTGTTATTGATTCATTGTAGACTTTCACTGCTCTGAAGCCGGAGTCGGGCGTTGAAAATGCTACTTTGTTATCGACAGCAACAAGTTTCTTTTGACAGACTGTGGAGGTAGCATTTTCTCTATTTTCTTGGATGAACGATATTATATCTATTTTTATTATGCATGAATATAGCTTAAGTAGGGCTACAGTTTGTTTTGCGTTTTAAGGGTTTAGAGAAGGTCAAACAATTGCAACATTATTCCTTCGTACATTAAAATTTAATTACACAAACTAATTATGTTGTTGCACTCATTAGCTTTAACTTGGAGAGGCGCTCTTCACCAATGCGTTATTAAACTTTGTCTTCAGGTAAGCTTACCTGCATCAAATATTTTGGCTGCACTGGCACTAGAAACCGACGAGTCAAATTCCATCTATTCATTAAGCCCTAATGACTCCAAAAAATGATATAATATAAAAATAATAAAAATAATAATAATAATAAATAATAATAATAAAAATGTAGATATATTATAGCATGACGTTCATTGACATGTTTCTGTGGGCAGCACATGTTCATCTTAAAACCAATTGACGTCTCCACTATGATTTCTGCTTCGTTATTCAGATGCAGACAACAGCACATGTAATCCAATGACGACACTGTTTTCAAAGGTCACTCAAGCATATGGGAGCCGTACAACAAAGGATGCATCTATAATCACCCATGTTCGGTCTACAACACTGTACCCTGCTACCTCATTGCCTCCAGTGAAGGGATCTACAGATAAAGTTAAGTTACATTATATAATTTGGAGAGTTTAACCAATTAAAACGCTCACCTCTTCTAACGGTATTGAAGCAGTACAATGCCTCCCAAAAAGCCTACTGCTAAAAGGCAAGAGCGGATTGCGTCCCGTAGAGAAGAGACCGAAGTTGCAAAGCAGCAGCTAGACAAGCAGATACTGCTGAGCAATTACGGCTACGACTAGAACAGGCCAGGACTGCTACTGCAGCTGCTAGAAATGCAGAAACTGCAAAGCAAACAGAGCAAGGCCTACAACGAAACAGAATAGCTACTGCAGCTGCTAGATGAGGAAAAACTGCAGAGCAATCACAGCTACGCCTACGACCAAACAGAATAGCTACTGCAGCTGCTCAAAGAGCAAAAACTGCTGAGCGTACCCAGCAGCGACTCAAACGTCTCAGAGCAGCTGCTACAACTGCCAGATTTGCAGAAACAACTGAGCAGATGCAGCGGCCACAAGAACATGAT
Organism: Watersipora subatra; assembly: GCF_963576615.1. Classification (NCBI taxonomy): domain Eukaryota; kingdom Metazoa; phylum Bryozoa; class Gymnolaemata; order Cheilostomatida; family Watersiporidae; genus Watersipora; species Watersipora subatra. The sequence continues at coordinate 8,281,826 of NC_088715.1, read as the reverse complement.
GCACTAGTTACAGCAACTGCTCAGCGAGCTAAAATTCCAGAGCAGATAAAGCGGCGAAAACAGCAAGATGCACTAACTACAGCAGCTGCCACCAGGTGCGGTGAATGGGCAAAAAACTTTGCGCTTGACTACAATCCTGCAACACAGTATAGTGCCAAATCTTTTATGGGACGACTATCTAGAAAATGCTCCAGACGTAATGCCTTACTTTGTAAAGATGAAAAGCAATATAGGTAGTTTATATAGTAGACTTTATTGATAATAATTTTTATAATCACTACCACATTACAGCTGCACTGTTTGAATATACCGTGTCAAATCACAGGCTTTAGACAAATAACTGGTGAGTCATGATTAATGTTTCAAGGATGCAGAAGTCCCAATTCAATGAATGCTGACAATAGCTCAGCAGCGCAATAGCAAAATATTTTGTAGAATTTCTTAAAATATGTAAATTTTTTAATAATGCCAGTTAGAAAAACTTCAGCTTGCCTAGTAATGTCAATTTCATTATCGGTTCTATGTAGAAAAATAGGACAACTCCAATTTGAGTGGCTTGAGACTGATGCATTGTAGACTACCTGCAAAACACATTGCAGATTTCCATTTTTCTTTCCAACATTATTGACATGTATGACTGCATATGTGTATGTGTATGAGTGTGCAGTCTGATCAGCCCAAAAATTTCAGTAGATTGCATATTTGGAGTTGTTTTACAGTATTAAAGACAACTCTCAGTAAACCTAATGCTTTACATGAATCTGTTCCCAAACCCGGGTAATGCGACTAGTATGTCTATACAACTCTGACGGTATAATAAGTTATCTTAATATTGCAACAATATGATGATGTCATAGTCTTCCTAAAAGAGCATCTGACTCTATAAGATAATAATATATTTTAATAACATAATCTTGGAGAAGTTTAAAACAACTAAGTTATGAAAATTATTGAGTTTGTAACTATAAATAATGAACACATAACAAACTACCTTCTAACCATAATATACATGTATATTTCACTTAATAAAACTTGAACCCATTTTGAATTACCCATCTGTTAAGATATTGTTGATGTCATGCAGCCTCATAGTTCCTATATATTCATCACAAGGAGGACAAGTCAAGACTATGATCACGTGATTCAAAGAGCAAATTGGAAACACCTATAATAACCATACTTTCAATTAGGTTTAAATAATATAAATAGTTTTTTTATTCAATTATTCTAGCGTAATATTTAAGAAACTGCTAAAATAAAATTTAAATTTATCACATGAAAATAGGTGAAAGATTTTCATGCTAATTTTATTTTATTTACTGGAGTCTTTATATTTGCACAAGTAAATATGTCTGAATGATAGTGGTGAAAAGTTGTCTCCTCATTGTCCGAGTTGTGGATGTATCTGTAACTTTTTTACAAAATATTTAAATAATAAAAAATATTCTCTAGTTTTTGTTTACCTTCGACACACTATTCACCCTTTAGGGGCTGCATTAGTCAGGAATTGTCATGACTTGACCAAGAATACTGTACAAGCTTTCATTTTAATAGTGCGAACGTAAAGAAACCCTTGATGATTTTTTTGTCAAACAGACTTATGAAACACTCAGATTGGTAACTATGAACTTTAATTGACAGATTTAACAGACTTTAAGACTCATCAGAGCACCAAATAGCTAAAATATTGTATGACTTTGTAACTAAGTAAATTTAAACTGTTTAATTTGTAGCAGCTAGTTTAAAATGCAATTTGAAAGTTTGCGATACTTTTCATTTTAGTTTAACTTAAATATGCTGAGTAAGGTGGTCAAATTTGGCTTATACTTTCCAATTCCTTTTTAAATTTACTTTTTTGTAAAAAAAATAGCTATGAAGGCACACAGTTTTGTGTTTTATAAATCTATCAAAGAATAGAAAAATGGTAGTAGGATTTTCACCAGCTGTGAGTAAAAGTTATGAATGAATTCTCTAGATGCTAAAATACATACATTTTAATTATATATTTAAGTTGGAGCAATTAAAAAGGTCATTTTAAAGTCTTTGTCTGAATTCAAGTCACAAGACTGTTATTATACTAACTATCTGATTGTCAGGTCTAACAATAAAACAAATTTCTATTGTATTATATGCTATTTTAACAATTTACAGTTTTCTTACTTTCAATACTTTTTTGGGACCAGGAGCAATATTTTGTGAATTAAAACTATTGCTCATCTTTTGCTAAGTAAAGCTACAGCTGCATGGTTACGATGTATATATGTAACACATACTTTAAACTGTGAACCTTTAATATACACAACCATACAAGCATTATATCTGCTTGTGTGGGTGTAGCCTTGGGGGAAAAACACATTTCATTACTTGCTGTAGATTTCTGCATGCTTGTAGATGCATGTATGTGAAGCCGTGTGTGTGCGTGCATGTGCATGTGTGTGTGTGTGTGCGTGTGCGTGTGTGTGTGTGCGTGCGTGTGTGTGTGTGCGTGTGCGCATACGCATGTGTGTGCATATGTGTGCATATGTTTGCAGGCGTATATATGAATGTATGAATATTTATTTCAAAATTATTTTATAATCATATCTAGCAGCTACGGTGTCATAGATTGACCATAATCAAAATCTTGCTAGATATTGTGGTTGAACATGTTCCCCGGTAAAAAGGTTCATAACACAAACCAGCTAATTATGATATTAATGTAATTAGTTTCATCATAATCCTGACAGTATGATAAAATAGAAAATATATAGTTTTAGTCATCTAACTGCTCTAACAGCCATTTTATTTCAATATGAACATGAATTTTTAGTTATTTCAATAGGCGTTCCAACTATTTTGGCCATCACTGTATGTCAATTACTGCATAAATGTACATGAACCTGTTCACACCCTTGATCATGCCTATGTCCATGATCATGTCTATGTCCACAACCACATTCATGTCCCTTGTTTTTATCATAGCTAATATCCTAGGTTCCTGTTCATATTCATTTCTATGCCCATGTTCAAGCTCATGCCTAGGACCACTGCCCATTTCCATATCAGTGCCTATCATCAAGCCTATTTCAACTTCTATGTCCATAATACATGTAGCTTGCTTCTATTGAAATTATACATCAGATATTATCCGGCAAAATACGACTGAAAAACAATAAAAAGTGAAGGAAATCACCATACAGGAATCTTATTCAAAATCATCCTTAAAATGGATGTTTATTAGCCTCATTGTAAACGTATAATTTGATAATCACAAAAGTATATTAACGTCATGCGCATTCAAGTCTGAAACACAAATATCTTACTTAGAAAGAAATACCATAATTCGAAATTAAATAACTGCTATTTTTGGCCCACTTTAAAAATATGATGCTATGGCAGCAGAGCAAAAGGTAAAGTTTAACTTCTGACAGCACTACATCTAAATAAGCAGTTTAAGATCATATAGTTAACCATTTAGCTAAGAAAGTTGATAGAAGATAAAATATGATGATAATAATAATGATACTGCTAGTATAACTTCACTGTAGAGTAGTCAGTCTTGATGAAATCTGATCATAAATATTGTTATATGATGAATAATAAGAATGTGGTCCTTATTTCTCACTCAGTTTATAGAAGAACAACTTGTTAGTCTAATTCTAATTCGTCTTGTTATAATAATATTTCAAGTGATAACAAACAAGTTTGCTCACAGTTTGCTATAATAATATAAGTTACAGGTTCTATTTGTGACAATAACAACAAAAAGGTAAATGTAAGCCACGCCAACATCAACCATAATAACATTAGTAAAATTTAAAAAATTGATTGACAAGTATTTGCTTACGAAAGAAAGTCATCACAAAAGAACAACCTCATTTTGTTAGGAAGTAGTTGCAACATCAGAAAACAACAAACATAGCTGATAAGTCATGGGTGGGCATGGCTAGGTCTTTACTGTAGCTACTAACCCTGGCGCTTCTTTCACATGACTACTAATACAAAATCTGCCATAAGATACCGCAAATATTCTTCTAAGATTTTTTCACACTTTCACTAATTTATTCCACAATCAAAAATTAATCGGTAACTACAATTGGTAATTATATACAGAGCTTAAAAACACATCAAATGAAACGTCAGCCAAAACATCTATAAAAACCAAATGAAAAATAAACGTAAAAAATGAAATGCTGACAAAAAGAATGAGTTGTTTTTGTAGGCTGTCAATTATCATTGCTGAAGATATGGTGATGTTTATATTAAGGTGTAGGTCAATAATTGACTGTATCTTTTAAGCAAAAAACCTAAAACTGGAATCTGAGCCTTTGCCTGCTCTGCTTGATAAACTATTTGATAATACTTTTGTTTGGACATTTACCAAGTTTACTAAAAGAAAGTTGTCACATTTTTTTGTTTACTTGTACAAACCTATATGTAACATAACCTGTCAATACAAGGAGCAGGAGGATGCACCAGTCAATAAAAGACTCTATATGGTAATATAAGTAATAAATACAATAATCATGAAATCAGTGTTGTATACTCATATTTACAAGGAAAACTAATCCTGGCAGATCAACTTAATAACTACTTTGTAATTTCGCACTAGGTTAGTGAGCTTTTTACTCATATAGAATTATAAACAAGAAATATACACCACACATCTAACATATTTGATTACCGTGGAACCAGTTACAAACAATAAATAATTTTGATCATATTGTACATTGGAGAAAAACCAAAGGAGTTCTAATTAAAGTTTTACTCAAGTTGAATATGATACAACATTGTAATTTAATTTTAAAAACCAGAGAAGAAGTGATGAAGAAATTAATATTACTTATTGCAATACTTTAAAAAAAAATTTTTAAAATAGTTTCCTCAAAAAACTTTATTTTTTTCATCATAAAGTGGGTCATAGGCTAACATGACACTCTCAATAATTGTGACTAACCAGCGTATCATACATACAATTTACTTGTAGCATAGCTGAATGTGTAGATGCTATTGCTGCGGCATCCAGCTACCAGTATGTAGTCTCCATAGCACACCATACCTTGTGGAAGATCAGGATGAGTGAAAGTCCACGGGATATTTCCAGTGGCTATGTCAAATCTGGAGACATTCTTTGTATCAGAGTCGGCTATGATGACATCATCACTATGTCCAGCGCATCTCGAAACCTGATTATTACTCAAAAGGGGACAGCTGACGTTACGCAGAGTCTTGCCAGTGAGAGAATAAATAGTTAATATCTTGTTAAGATGATCAGCAACCACTACATTACCAGCCACTACAGTCAGCATGTTACAGTAACTCCCATGATAAGGGTGCTGCCAGGATGTGATCACTTGTCCTGACATATCATAGACACTTACGGTGAGGGACTCACTACGCGGCCCATCATGCGACAATATGTACAGTCTGTTCTAATGGAGACTGATGGACTCAACTCGAGCAAAACTGAAGATGAATGAGTCAGGCAGCTTGTAGTTGCTATCAATTCTACTACCTGTACCGTACCATTAAGCGATTCTACATATGTAACTCCTTCATGCTGACATACTGATACAGGCTGTGATGGTAGTTCTACGAATTTGAGGAGAGTTATAGACTTTGGAGGAGGACAGGATAAAGGAAGTTGTCCTAGTTGAGAAACCACAGGGTGATGATTACTGTTTTTTACTATATCACCAACTGAAACAATCTCCAACGCAATCTCACGCTTCTTACCTAAATTCATAGTATTTAATTTAATCTTTAATAATTGATACTAATATCAAAGAAAGTATTATAACAAACTGAGCTGTCTGACCGTATAAATAAAGTGCAATAAATGTTTGATAAATCATCTGCTGACTCATATCAGTCATATGTGCTATTGTAAGGTTTTGGGAGTTTATATCTACAAGTATTGTATTTCTTTTTATTGTCAAATTAAATATCACCAAGTCACATACTGGAATATTTAGGTTATATTTTAATTGATATCACATGTCACTAGTTTTACTCTATTTTCTTCTTTTCGAACGCAATCTATTCCTAGTCTTGTTTATGTTGATACTCTCAACACTCAGTTATATACAGCAAAATTTCCCAAAACTTCCCATCTTTATGATAAATGCATTACACATTTATCATAAAGCATTTAATGCATTATGTGCACACAAGTTTCGAAAATTATTTATTAACACAGTACCCAAACCCTTGTACCAATATCTCATCAACAAATTTATCCTTTTTTGGCATCGTTCAAGTATAATAACGATACAAAACACATATAAACCTATTTAAACATGTTACCAAGGTATGGAAAAGTGTGGATAATATCCTAAAACTTACCCGTCTGATCAGATAATACATAACTAGACCGATTAATTTGGCCTAAATTGCCATTAAAACCTGTCAAGCTTTTTTTAATCAAGAGATCTTTTTTTAAATTAAGACCGGCCAACAAAACGCTGATAAAGCTGTGCGACAGAGAGTAGAACCATTAGGTCGTGCGCCTTTCACAACAAATATGTCCACATTTCACCAGCCTGTGGCAATGTCCATATGCCGAAGGTTTCTGCAATTAACGTAGAAGTATTGAAAAGTAGTTGTTTCTTTTTTGCCAATTTTAAAGTTAACTCTGACATTTCAGACAATTATAATGAGTACTTTGGTATTCCAACTGAGGTCCAAAGTAGTGAAAGTAAAGGAAATGACAATGATATTTTTCTAAAAATATGTATAGGATTATCAAAACATTTAATTATAAGAATAATTATTCGATTTTATAAGACTATCATAAGATTTAATTATAAGAATAATCATTCAAATTTGTAAAATCAAAGTATATAGTGACAGATGGTGAGCAATATGCTACTGTGATTATTTTCCTAAATATTTAGTTGATGATACTACGGCTGCGCCCAATATCGCTGTATATATATCACACTCCGATTCACTCTGTTGATCTTCATTTTTACTTGCATCATCTTCTTCACATTCTTTTGCACTAAAATCCTCTGCTTCACTTTCAAACCAGTCGATAGCTTCCTGTAAACAAATCTCTTTAACAGCTCTTGAAATATCATGTCAGTTCATGATGATAAGCTTTTCATAAAGAACGTTCAACTTCTAGCAACGTGTTATTTTTACACATGTGTATAAGGGACTATTTGTAGCCTCAAAATAGTAGTACGATATCTTTTGAATCTCCTAAAATTATTAATTAAAAAGTTTAGTGCCGTTTTTAAAATAAATAAATGAATTTTTAAAAAACCTATCGAAGACTCAGATCCGACGGGCATACATGGGTTTGGTGTGCTGAGACTGCTCTCTCAACACGTAAATTTACAGGAATGAGGTGGAAAAGGTTAAAACACGTGCATTAAAAATAGAGCTGTTTAGAGATGCTGTAAGGATGTCAATTATAGAGATGATGAAAATTCAACGTCTGTTCGCAAAGATCTGTGCAATAATACAAATGTTGATGTTCACATCATAGACAGTACTTTGTACTTGATACAATGTTTATGTAGTCGATACATTGTTGCATGGAACACTAGTGAGTATCGCTATGATGAATGGGTGTAAGAAAGAGCATGTGGGAATAGTATGGTCTTGTTTTTTTAAACTAAGTGACAGAAAAAAGTGTTTGGTCACTCATTGACTAACTTTTGTGAGTTAGTAGCTAGCAGACAATTCTGTGTATAAACTCTGCAATAAATTTATTCAAAATTTATTGGTTGCTGTTGCATGCAAACGCTAAAAGTAGTTTTATTATCCATAGACTAGTAATAAAGATCACAAGTAAAATACCAGTTATACAAACGCTGAAAATACAACATATTATAATTACTTGTAATTTGACGTCATATTCTTTTTATGTGATAAAATATTACTAGCCCACGTTCTGTCAGACATCTCACCAGTACAGGTTACAAGTGTTTGTAATCTCAGACTGTATAGAGAAAGACTGAAAAACTGAAATAGAACCATAAAGTATTTTAATTCTTACAAAATAGTTTCCTAAGTGATTGATGCTGATTTTGCTTATTTCTGGTTTAGCAATCAGACTTAACTAAATAGGTGCATATTGATTTAATTACCAGCTCAAAAACTATATTAAAATAGAATTAATGTAGTTAAACATAAAATTAAAATATATAATCGGATAGGAAAAATAGAATAATACTATAATTAAAACAATAAAACTAAAAATAGAATTAAATATAAACTAAAGCAATTGTAACTTGTCATGGAACTTTTTCCATATAGTTAATTTCGTAAAATTTGGGTTCAACACTTTTCAAAATTTGCAAAGATTTGTTATAGCCCGAACTTTTAAGCGTCCATATTTGTAAGGCACAGTGTACTAATGCGGCTAATGCTTTGCAAGCGCTGCTGAATGAGAACAAAGTATTAATAGTGAACCAACCGGTTGACGATTTTTAGCAAATAAACACATTATGAAGGGCATGTAATACTTAATTGATACATAAACATAATTTAACAGTTCATCAGGTAGTTTTTTGAGTTACAGCTTTATTTTGTGTAGGAAAACTTTTGTGCATATCTTAAAACTGATCCCCATCATGTATTTCCATCATAGCTGGTAAGATAGTAATTTAGATTAGTATTGAAAAGGTGTTACAGTAAAAGTATTGGTCATTTTGTAACATGGACAAAAACCTACTTGCACTGCAAGTACAGCCATTGCTTTCCAATGGATCAAAATGCGGAACGATCATAAACTATTTGCTTACCAAATGAGTAATCATTCCAAGACGTTCCCAGCTTTATCGCGAACTGGATTGTTAAGTTGCTTAGCAATCAAGCGGAACCTCAACCTTAGCGCATTGATAATGATTAGGTCAGGTCACCAAGGCACGCCTCATCTTTTTACGCTTGAAATCAAATGCTTTGTTTAAGCACAGTGCACTAGAAAACGTGCAAGTTGGCGTGGCGGACAAGGCAAACGCTGTTCATTAGATTTAGTAATTACGTATGCTCAGCCTGGTTTATTCGTACTACCAGAGATCAGTCATAATATAGCTTTACTATATCGTAAATAAAGTAACACTCTTAATTCTTATAATCTACTAATAACTTACTGATGACGGCTATAAATGCTATTAGGCCTATGTTGTGCTGTTAGTTAGTGGTCACATGATATAGACTGTCTACTAGAAATGATATGTGGTACATATGGAGCCTGATATAATTTGGTAAAGTTTTCAAGCCTCAAAATACAATCACAACTGGTCCATTCACTCCAAGCCCTACTCGAGCCTTACTGAAGCCTTACTCATGTCTTACTTGAGCCTTACTCAAGCCTTACAAATTACAAAGTTTCAAGTCAACATCTACAGCATAGAAGATGACTGAGTCTATATCTATATCCTCATCTCTGTCCTTATCTATTTTATGTTACTGTTTTCCTTGATGTATGCATGTATTTTTATGCCTACATCTATATCCATGTTTTCATCTGTAGCTATATTTCTATCAACGTCTATGGTTCACATCTATATCTACGTCTATGCATATTTGCAATATTTTTTATTAAACAAATTGCCAGATTTTTGAACTTTATATAAAAAACTGAATGAAAACATACTGTAGGTGTAGTGTTGCAAATAAGTTTCTTATTTTCTTGTCTCCATACTTTATTCCATCGTAAACCGTACAATACAGGAAATAACTCCTTAAAAATGAAATTAAAACCAATATTTTGCTGGCCATCGAGGTCGCATTGACAATGTACCCAGACTCTGCATTCAGTTTCATTGTTTTTTGTAGCCTGTATGAAGTTGAATTATAAATTTTCCAAATATTGTAAAAGTGAAACAACTATTATTACAGTTTAAATATGTTTTGCAAGTAATTCAATTTCTAAGCACCAGTTTTGCTGCTATTAGCACCTGCAGAAAGGCGTCACTCTGGTCAGTAAAATCTGCAGCAATGGTAATACACGTAGTTTCGCTTGTAAAAACTTTAATCAAAAAAACCTTTGGCAAAATGCAAAAATTCTAAAATTCTAATATATTTTACAATGATAATTAGACTGGAAATGCCAGCGTTGCAAAATAATTATGCCATGAATATGACACTCTAATTTAACAATGATATCAGAAAAGTTTACACATATCCTGACGTCAAACTTTAACAATGAAAAAAATTTTTTATATTTAATTTGCAAACTGTAATATACTGATAATTTTACATGCAGAAAAGATCTTTGCAAATTGCTTGTCGTTTTCAGTTGCACACAATTTATTTATGCCTTTTTCCAACATGGTCATACCAATGAAGCTATGTACAATACATGTGCGAGCAGGGGTGTTTGTCAGATTCCTTATACTGTTTAGTGAACGCATATCTACATTTTCGTTAGCAATTTGCCTTGTAAAACAAATATTCAGCCCGGTTGTAAAGTTTTAATTAGAGTAAATATTTCATAGGTTAGATTGTAAACTATGTGATTTTCTTACACAAATTAATAGGTTAATGTGATTTTGAAATCTTCTTGTCGCATGTTATCTTCTATTTCTTCTAAACAACGATCAATGATAATGATTAATAAAAATGTTGGTAAATAGTAGGATAATATAGAACTATAGAGCAAACATTTGAAAACCTGAATTAATTATGTTACTAGCTTTGTGATTATAAATATTATATAGTTTTCACGTTATGTTTCTATCTTGACATGACGTTAAATGGTATTTTCTAGATATAATATCTAATAAGATTGTATATTTTTAGCATATAATTTATCGTAAATTACAGTTTAAATTTACAATTTAAATATTCTTTATTATAATATTTACAATTATGTGACAATGTAATATAACTACTTAATGCCAATTATATTATGCTCCATTGCTAGTATAACACCGCATTCAAACATCACCTTATTACAACTGCTTGTAAAATGATTTTTGTTCACATTCTATAAAAAAAGTTTTTCAAATGTTAGTTATCACCAATTTAACTAGTCACAAAACAGAGCTACTAATTTTATTTAGTGGAATTGGTATACAATATATTTTAGTGTAACTTATTAAATATATTCATAGCTTTGTTGAATGCAGCATGTGTATATTGATAGAATGTTAGTTAAATTATCTTAAATAAATATAAATATTAAATCTCTTTTAATTTAGTAATGAGTATGGCGTTAATTTTTTTAAATCGACTAAACAATTATAATGTTTTACTTGGTTCGCTTTATGAATAAGGTACTATAATATATATGCAGGCTATTTGGCATAATACACTACTGGTGCAACTTACATATGTCATATCAAATAGGCCTTTAAAAATTGCCACCTAAATTGAAAAAGGTAAAAGATATTAAAAGCTTTGTAAAGAACAGGAAAATAAGCCATGAAAAATCAGTGGTGTTTTAATTATTGATATAACATGACTGAGGACAAGAGACAAGCTAAGAGAGGTGAAGTATGTAAAACACCAAAACAGGCTACTTTATTCCTGCAAGTCAATAAACACCACGTCTCACGGCATACTGTGCTACCTAGTTTATTAGTGTCTCTTGATTATCATGGTGCTTTTTATCGCATGCATTTGCATCCCGATGGGATGTCACAATTGGACAATATATAGGCCAATTGGCCAACTATAATTTTTTTCAAGTTTTAAATAGGTCAATGTTATACTATGGCATAATAAACTTAGAGAATGTTAACAAAACTTTTAAAGATTGATTAACTTTCCCGCTAGAAATAATAATAATAATTGTAAAAAAATTAATAATTACTAATTAATAATTTGATAATCTTAATAAAAAATCTTCCTGTGTCGGTGATAAGGTGGAGTTTGTAGAAGAAGACAACTCCAAGGAAACAAATGAAGATGTGAAAGAATGATGTAGCTACAAAAGAAATGAATAGTAGACATCAGCTGATGAGAGCCAAAATAAAGGAACATCTTAATTACCAGCAAGTGGACTCTAACAGCATAACAATTAACAATATTGAGGAAAGTGTTGCCAACTTTAATTCTATCACCGACTCGAAGAGTAACTCATTTGTTGTTTTTGCTTCTATTTTTGCTGTATAGCTTTTAAAATAACAGTTGAGTTTTTTTATTCACCTCTTGTTTTTGTTCCAAATAATATTAATGCTACTTTGATTCTATCTTAAATAATATATGTTAATTTATTTATATTAGGCAGTTGTTTATGTGCAACTGACAACTGATATAGACATGTAGCTATCCTTCTTGACTTAATCAATTGTGTAACTAACAAACATTAGTGCTGATCCTGACCTCACTGCTGGTGCATCTTCAAAATTGCACATTATCAATTATTTCTAGCGCTCACCAATTATTGCAATATTTTGTATTTTAAAAAACCTTGACAAAATTTTAAATCTTCCTTATGATATAGTTATTATAACATATACTTGTTATAGGTTAGTGAAAGGTATTGGTTTACAACTAACAAAACATTCTATAATTTTTAATTATATTTATGCTGAAGATGGAATCTAGAGTAGCGCAATAAAAACCTTCATTTACTCTTTCACACGATAATCAAGCAACATGATGGGATCTTTCTGATTTAAATGCAAAATGCCTCAATTCAATTATCAAATCAGTAGTGTAGCCATCTCACATTTGATAAATAAATTAAATTCATTAATATAGTCAGAGTCAATTATTTATCAGTTATACAATATTTATCAAATTATACATTAATAAATTAGCAATTAAATTCCTAATTAATTTCCATCATAGATTGTGGGGGAATTATTTCGTCAAAGAATAAAGCACCAAAAATCTCACTTCAATTATCAGTTCATTAGCTATCTTACCTTGAATGAATCAATTCAATTGATCCATATAAACAGAGTTGTTTACAGTTTATTGGATAATCATTGATTGGTTACATTACAAATAAATTCATAAATTTTCTGCATAATTCGTGGTGAATAATAGCGAACATTGAAATAGATAGCATGGTAAATATGTGGGTAATACGCAATAAAGTATAAATAAAAGGGGTGAAAATCAACATACATGAGTCCATTCATATTCAAAACCATTCTGAAAATATTTCATGATAGTGGAATATGTTTAACGACATTGTTGTTAATGTATAATTTGAGGACCACAAAAAGTATATTAACTTCATGTAAAAATTTGTAAGATAATACATTTTTAATTCGCAAACAATCTTGTGTTGCAAAATGCTGCAACACAACTTGCACAATTTTAACATAAAAATGTGATCCATTCCGTTTGTTTCAACAAAGACATACCAAAACAGCAGAACAAATAGTGCAGCTTACGGTCTGACAGCACTACATCTAAATTATCAGTTTAAGATCATACAGTCAGCCATTCAGCTAAGAAAGTTGATATAAGATAAAATATGATGATAATAATAATGATACTGTTAGTATAACATCACTGTAGAGTAGTCAGTCTTGATGAAACCTGGTCATGAATATTGTTATATGATGATTAATATGAATGTGGTCCTTATTTCTCACTCAGTTTATAGAAGAGCACCTTGTAACTCCACCACTGAGGTATAACCAAGGTGTTACCAGTGACACTCAGGCTATAGATAGGGTTGTTGAAGAGACCACCCATATAAATATCATCATCTCTCATCTCTGATACTTTCTCACCTGTAATAAAAGTATATGAATATCTTAATTATTATTACTGTACAATCATCACATCCATACTTATTATATACTTGTATGGACAATTACTAAACATAGAGTACCTGAAAACATATTTATTAAAAAGCTATTACAAATCTAATTATACATAATATTGTAAGTGATAACAAACAAGCTCATATTTTGCTATAATAAGATACGATAAGTTGCAGGTTCTATTTGTAGGAAGATCAACAAAGATTTAGTCGTGGTTACAATTTGAATTGCAAATATAAACCATAATGATACAATTTAATAATTCGATCAATTCGAGAAAATAGTGCTAAAAAACAAATATAGCCGCCAAATACTGGACTTGGCTGAGTCATTTATTGTAGCTACCTTCCCTGGCACACCTTTTATATAACCACTATAGATGTTACTGTAACATTCATTTGTATAATTGTTTTAATTCTTTCCAAGACTATTTTGCAGCCAAAATTGCCATAAGATGATGTGCATACTATCATTAAAATTTACTGTAAATTCACTAACCTATTTAACAATCTAATTTTTGTTGGTGACAACATCATCTGCTAATTATATATAAAACTAAAAGGAAATGCTTCAAATGAAACTTTAGTCAAGAGCGTCTATAAAAATAAATAGAATGAGTTTTTATTGTCAGTTGTTAATTTTCATCACTAAAGATATGTTAAAATTTATATGAAGGTGTAAGTCAAGAATTGACTGTAACCTTTAGGCAAAAACCTAAATCTAGTACCTGAGCCATAGCGGCTCTGCTCGATAAAGAATTTGATAGGACTTTCATTTGGACGTTTGCCAAGTGTACTGAAAGAAAGTTGTCACATTTTTATGTTTGCTTGTTCAGACCTATATGTAATGCAACCTGTCATTACGAGGAACACAATGATGTACCAGTCAATACTAGACTTTGTCTGTTAATATGGTAATATAAGCATTAGATACAATAATCATGACTTCAGTGTTGTATAGTCATCATTACAAGGAGAACTGATCCTGACAGAACAACTTAATAACCACTTTGTATTATATTATTAGTTTAGTGAGCTTTTTAATGATATTAAATTATAAATAGGTAATTATGTATCAAATATTTAACATGCTGTATTGCTTTTAAACAAGTTACAAACAATAAACTACATCTCACATAATCAACATTGGAAAACAACGAAAGGAAATATCAATGATCTTTTACTCAATTTGCCCTTGATAACATATTGTAATTTAATTTTTAAAATCATACATAAAGTGATCAAGGGCTTAAAGATACTTATACCAGAATTTGAAAACAGTTTTTATAATAGAACAATTTCATGCAAAAAACTTTTTTTTTACTAAAATTAAAATGCTTCATAAGCTAACATGACACTTTCAATAAATGCTATTAACCAGCACCTCATACATGCAACATACCTGTAGCATAGCTGAGTGCGTAGATGATATTGCTGTTGCATGCAGCTGCCAGTATGTAGTCTCCATAGCACACCAGACCTTGTGGAGGATCAGGATGGGTGAAAGTCCACATGACAACCCCAGTGGTGATGTTAAATCTGAAGACTTTCTGTGTCTTATAGTCAGCTATGATGACATCATCACCATGTCCAGCGCATATCGAGACCTCGTCGTTACTCAAAAGGGGGCAGCTGACGTTACGGAGAGTCTTACCAGTGAGAGAATAAATAGTTAGTCTCTTGTTAGGAGGATCAGCAACCACCACATTACCTGCTGCTACAGTCAGCATGCTACAGTAACAGCCATTATAAGGGTGCTGCCAGGTTGTGATAACTTGTCCTGACAGATCACGGACACTTACTGTGCGAGGTTTACTACAAGACAATATGTATAGTCTATTCTCATGGAGACTGATGGACTCAACACAACCAGAAGTAGAGATGAATGAGTCATGCAGCTTGTAGTTGCTATCAATTCTACTGACTGTAGCATTATTCAATCCTACATATGTAACTCCTTCATGATGACATACTGATACAGGCCCTGATGGTAGTTCTATGGATTGGAGTAGAGTTATAGACTTTGGAGGGGATAAAGGAAGTTGTGGTTGTTGAGGAACTGCAAAGTGCAGGTTACTGTTAACTACTATGGCACCAGCTGAAACAATCTTCAACTCAATCTTACGCTTTTCACCTGAAACATTAATAATATATTAATATAATGACGTGCTTACAAAGAGTAATAAAATATTTGTATTTTGGCAGCACAGTGCAACATCATAGAAAAGAGTAATGACAGATTACTTAATTACTCATTGACTCAAATCATCTATGAGAAACATCAGAAAGTTTAACATATTAAATTGTTTGATACGAAAATAATAAAAATGATGAAAATACAGAGTCTTTCAATAACTGACTAAAATTTAGAGGTGCTAAAAGTTTTGTAGTACAAAAAAGCCAGTTGTATAAACAAAGATAATGTAACAGTGTTTCTATGATATTTTAGCCTGAGAGCATTAATTACCTATTACTCATTTAGTTTAAATAATTAAGACTTGATTACTCCTAAGGCTTAATTACTCAGATAATTACTCAACATATGAGAGACATCAGAATGGTTAATATATTAAATTTTAACATATTAAATTGTGTAATATGATAATAATAAGAATAATGAAGATGCATATTCTTTTAATCGCTGACTAAAGTTTGGCGGTGCTCAACGTTTTGGAGTAGCAAAAATGCAAGTTATATAAACAGAGATACTCTAACAGTGGTTTTATGATGTTTTAGCCTCAGAGCAGATCATGCATCTAGAGACTGGCTAACAATTACTAGCTCAGCGCACAAAGATTTTTAACAGTGTCTCTAATATATTTAGCCTGAGACTGAAGCTTGCATGTAGAGATTGTACACTTTTTACTAGCTATGCGTGCAAAGATATTGTAACGGTACCTCTTTATGTAATATCATAGACTGAGAGTAGAGTGTGCATATTCCTGCATTTTCATTGTATTTATTATTTCCAGTAACTTCCAGACAAATATGGTATAAATTGTGAAGTTCTGTTAATCACTGAAAGATTGAGAGAGAAAATATTGCCTATTTTTATTATACAATATAATGTATATTCCTATTTAGTTAATTAGTTTGCAGATAGGTCAGTTGCTGCTTTTCTTCCAGTAGCTATTGTTGACTAGTCGTCTGTCCTACCTTTAACACCTGAGCAATTTGCTGGTCATTTGACTTGTCACATTGAGCTTGTATAGCAAAGAGTCGTATAGTTTCCCAGAGTCCTGCGACAAAAACCGGAAACAGAAACGCTTGTTTCCCAACAAAACCGATCGACATACTGATCTATTTTAAAATATTTTTAGCTCGCTCTCAATTTATCACTTTTTTGCATTTACTATACTTTTATACAAAAAGCTATTTGTAGTTTCTTGTAGCCAATTTTGTCCTCGTTCAAATGGTGTATAATACAACAATCAATATCATAGTGACTGCCAATGGGAGTAACTTTTGTTGGTTAATGTTGCGGCTTCTCCATTAAAACTTATATAAAAATAGTAGGCACGGCCTGTTTGTTGGGAACTGAGCGAGCTCCCATATACGCTTTTGTTGGTTGCAGGACTCTGTGAAACTATACGGCTCTGATATAGCTAACATATCTTTGAACACAATATACCTTCAAAGCAATTACCAAATATCTCTTCATCATTTGTAAACATAACAATTTTACTCTACACTCATCTTTAACATAATTAATATGGTTGAAGTCTTACTATAGACTACAATTGTTATCATTTATTTTTATTCTTTCAACACACCTGTTGGCTGTACTTGGAGTTGTCCTCTAACTTCTAGTTTGGGCAACTCCTCCACAATAAATTTGTCCATCTGTTTCTTCAGCTCTTTGAACCCTCTCACAATGTCATCCTACATGTTCAATGCATTAAAAACTGTTATAACCTTGACATAGACAAACATCATTTGTATAAGCTATTGTAACAAAGCTAGAAATGTGGTTTATAGCAGATAATACAATATTCAGGTTTCTAGCTGATTAGCATAGCTTACGGATATATTAAAAATGTTAAACTGTTTGTTCAAGGAACATATCCACTTTGTGTTGATTTTATTGAACTTGACTGATTTTTCTTGACCTTTTAAAAACATAAATATATTCAATGCTGTTATAATATAACTTTTTTGTAGCCTATTAAACGGGAGTATTTACTAAATATTTTTGTACAAGTACAAAATGTAAACAGTGTAAACAATAATAAAAACATCTTTGTGTAGAAAACTTATTTTTATTTAACACATACAACATATAACATTGTTACTTTTAAATTTCATTTCATGAAAAACATGTTGATGCGTAGTTCAAATGATTTAAAAAAAATACAAACAGAGTTCATGAAAGTGTTCGTATAAAAAAGGTTACTGTTGCAGCAGAAGCTCGTTGTTCTCAAAGTTTTTATGGAAGATACTTGTACCTCTTGGGACAAGTAATATTGTAAAAGACTTCATCAGCCCTTTACTCTTCACAGAATGTATCAGATAGCCCAACAACCCAGGTGTTTATTCAATATATAATATATTTATTTATAAGTTGAAGCAGAAACAAGCATACTGGATGCATTAAGACTACTCAAACTTTAAATCATTTCTATATATCCCATAAAACGTCTAATCGAATGCCACCTCTATTTGACGGCCACTATGAGAGAAGGGTTGAAAAATAGAGCACCATGGCATTGAATTAGAGGTTTCACAGTATGTCACTCTTCAATAGGCTCCACCCCTTTTTCCATGATAGCTCCCAGTCCACTCAGCTTATTTAGAGCCCGACTCCTGCCCTAATAAGAATATTCTGTCGGACTGTGCCAGTGCTCACAAAGTTGGCCCCTCCAGCTTGGACAACAGTGTTCTAACATAACAATATGTTAAATTTTTGTTGTACGATACTTTGTCTGACCGAATGAAGTGGAAATGTAGGGGCATTTCCTGATCCAGAGAATAAAGTCGCTCAAACGAAAAACATTTAGCTTTGACAGATTTACCCAAACCAGAAATAACAGGACATTTGAAATTAAAACAGAACATTTTAGAATTACAAATAAAGAAAATTGTAATGGCAAAAACAGCTATGGAAAAAAATTGAAAAAACACAAAAAGCAATAATAATTAACACACGAATGAACCCTTGTCATATGATTTTAAATAGTATTACTGTTGGCGTCGTCAGACAAAGATTTATTTTAGAGGAGTATAGAAACTCATAGTAATTATCTAATGCCAATAATCCCTGGTAGAAATCATCAAAATTTAATATACACACTGTTTATATTAAAAAGTAGCAACACAATAATGTGTTAATTGTAGGAACTATAGTTACCTGCCGTAACTTTAGTGTATTTAGATTGTTTAGCGTTGTGAGATGCAAT
The DNA here is from genome assembly GCF_963576615.1 of Watersipora subatra. Taxonomy (NCBI): domain Eukaryota; kingdom Metazoa; phylum Bryozoa; class Gymnolaemata; order Cheilostomatida; family Watersiporidae; genus Watersipora; species Watersipora subatra. The sequence goes on along the minus strand of NC_088715.1, from coordinate 8,262,764 downwards.
AAAATGGTACGTTGCAATAAACTGTGTGTAGTACTTGCTATAAGGAGTTCTTTCCTTTAAGACAGACATATAAGATAAATGCTAAATTTAATTTAAATTATATTATCTTAGTAACCTTTAAGTTAAATCTAAGTTCTAATATGTACTTTACTACACTTCAACTGTGTCTTCAGCTAAAATGTTATTACTACTCTGTTTCCAGGTTAGTTTATACCACAAGTAATAATGAATAATGCTGAAATGAGAGACCAAGCGAGCTATCTCTTTCCAACGTTGCTGGAGGAGATTCAGCAAACAGCCTATCGGTATCTTCATTAATTCGATATATTCAGCAATATGAACTCGAAAAACTCAACATTTATTTTGATATTGTAAGGCAAAAAATGTCAGATAGTGAAGACAAAAACATTGTGTTGCACATGACAAAGCAAAAACTTTGTATAACATTGTCATTATGCACCACACACCATAGGAATTTAGTATGAAGGTGATTTTTCGTTGCAAAAAAACTTACCGCTATAACTGGACAGAAGAATGAGTACAGACAAACACTGAGATTTATATATAAATAAAGTTACCAGCCATGTTATAAGTAATAATACGTATATAGAGAATGGTATGATGTCATGACCTTTCATTTACAACTTCAGTATTAGATACATCTCTATAAGGAGTCCTCTACTACTCTGAAGTTCTACTATACTTTATTATCGCTCCACTAAAACGAGGATATAATTAAGGCTACATTCGTTAAAGCGAAAAAAAAGACTAACATTTATTTTTCAAAAACTTTGATGAACAAATGGAAATACAATTCCAGCCTTTAATTGAACGGCACCTCCATAATAGTTCTACTATTAATAGATATTCAACTATTTGCTTACTGGTGGATAATGTTTGATTTTAGTCTCCAACATTTCTCTGTGATTTCTGAGACTTCTCCATTTGTCAAGAACCACATTCTCCAGAAAATCAGTAATTTGTACTTTAGACTTTTGCCTGTTCTCAAGCACCTTCTTTATTTCATCATACTGCTCCTTAAGTGAGTTTATCTACAGTCATGGTCAAATCTGATACAAAAATGAAAATAAACTGTACACAAAAATGTTTTTCTATCTACTATATAAACGGCAATCGTTGTCTGTCTGCGTGTGTGTATATGTGTGTATGTGTCCGCCTTATAGAGTACCATACTTGTCGGACTATTAGCCACTACTAGGTATCTAGAGCGCATTAACGGGAATCTCCGGTTAGTACGCTCCTCTATACTTAACCCATTCATCATTTGCCGTTTTCACACAAAAATGACGTAATAATTTCAACTCTATGGCTTTCTTTTAGCTTCATGACTCGCGATGCTTTTTTGTCCTCGACGTATTAGGGCCAATTTTTTTTGGCGAAACGATATCGACAATAGACTCTCTCGATATTAGAATTTGGCGATTAACTTTATTTACTCTCTGAAACATGATGCCAATTTCGTGAACCTCTTTTTCTGGCTTTTCTTAAGGTTCAAATGCTGAATCGCTGTTAAGGTCACTACTTTTCACGTGGACAATCGTATTATCTTGAGTGGGAATAGCATCTAGATTTGCTCACCTTCGATCAGACAAAGACGCTATAATATTTTATTTTTACATAACGTATCGTCGTACCAGTATCGTCGTATGCAGAGTTTTGATGGATAGCTGTTGGTGGAGCTGTAACTTTTTTATACACACACTTTTATGCAAGTATTGTTATTACTAATTCAACATATTCACAAGTTTTACTCTGTTTTCTCAGTTTGTATTAATTGTATCATTACCGAATCATCTCATATAGTAATCGTAGCAAAACAGACTCAATTTAGCTATTACTTGCTAATTATTTCACCGTTACATCTAAACCTTTCTGTATTCATTTTATTTTTAAAATTTATTTGACCTGCGCAGAAATTTTTTCTCGTGATATGAAGTTTAAAAAGTTGTTTGACAAAGTAAGTTTGAAAACCTTTACAGTTGTTTTAGGTAGAATGGCAAATGTTGTTATATGTTAAATACCAATCAATTTTCCGTTCAGTTTTTTTATTACCCGGGCAATGCTGGGTTGTACAGCTAAATGTATTAGCTTACACATCTTTTCTTTTAAACCTAACCAATTAGTTTTTTGTAATTAGTTTTACATTTTACAACCAACATTTGTAAGATTACGGCAAGATTTGTCGTGTAAGATTGCAAGTATCAGTTATTCTCCACTCTCTTATATTTACATACATTTACATACATTGAGAAATATATATATATATAGATAGATAACTTTAAATACAGAATATATTTATACAGAAGATACATAACTTTAAATTATCTTATTACATTTATAAACTTCTTATGGCTTTTGAATTTATAATATAAGTTTTTTAAAGTTTGTTTCATTGTTGTTATTATTTCAACTTGCATTTTTTTAAACATAAATTGAGTATAGCGTTTGAAGTTAAAACATTATTCATTTTCCTATCACTGTTATTATTACTTGATAAGTTTCCAATCTTTATTATTAATATTATTATTTTATTCAACCATTTTTAGCAGACATTGCACTAATAAAATTTCAACTACAAAATACTATAATATTATGTCATATTTTTTAGTATCATCGTATTCAAAGAATTGATGAATAGTTTCCGGTGGGACAGTAACCTTTTTATACCCACACACTTCTATGCAAGAATTGTTATTACTAATTCAACATATTCACAATTTTTTTTTTAGTTCGTATTAATTGTATCATTACCGTATCATCTTTTTTTGCAATTGTTGCAAAGCCAACTTAATTTAGCTATTACTTGCTAATTATTTGAAATTTACATCTAATCTCTTTTACAATTGTTTTTTTCTAATTTATTAGACAGGCAGAAAACCATTTTCTCATGATATGAATTTTGAAAGTTACAGTTGTTTGACAAAGTTTGATAAACTTTACAGTTGTTTTTATTTTCTCCTAAATTATTTCAACTACCCAAAGCCCTTTTCTCATGATAGTTTACCGATCATGTTTGTTTATGTTACTTATGTAGTTTTAATGTTAGAATGGCAAGTTTAGTTATATATGTTAAATACAAATGAATTTTCTGTGCAGAGACTTTTTTATTACCCGGGTACAAGTACAGCTTATGGTGTAAAATGTTTAAAAAATACTTTACCAAATTTGTTTTCTCGCCTTGAAGCGGATTAAATTTTACATTATTTAATTTCAATGGGAAAAATTGTTTTGGATCTCGAACTTCTGGAACTGATTATGTTCGAGAACTGAAGTTCCACTATACGTTATCAAAAGATATAGGTCGCTGAAAGTTATGAAATTTTAAAATTAAAGTGGTTTGAAAACCTTTACAGTTGTTTTATTTTCTCTCCTAATTTATTTCAACTACACAAAACACTTCTTTCATGATATGTAGTTTGAAAGGTAGAAAGGCAAATGTTGTTATATGTTAAATACATATCATTTTTCGGTGCAAAGACTTTTTTTACTACCCGGGCAGCGCCGGGTAGTACAGCTAGGCTAGGGGCCGTGGCGTCACTAGGGGATGCGCGGGAGACCCTTTTTGCCCCGAGTACAGTGAGTCTCCAGGCGCGTCTTTCCGCATGAATGAGTTGGCGAGTGTGAGGCGATTGATTGCGAAGCGATTGAGTGCTAGGTGATTGATTGCAAGGTGAGTGGGAAGTGATTGCAAGGTGAGTGCAAGGCAATTGGTTGTGAGGCGATTGATTGCGAGGCGATTGATTACGAGGAGAGTGCAAGGCAATTGATTGCGACGTGCGCAGGCCGATTGATTGCGAGGCGGGTGCGGGCCGATTGATTGCAAGGCGATTGATTGCGAGTGCAAACCAATTGATTGCGAGGCGAGTGCAAGAGCGCGATTGCCACCTGCTCGGCAGGTAAAGACTAGTCAGTCGAGGCTCAGCGACAGAAGTGCGCCACCATCAACTTCAAACATAGAAGTGTATGAACGGATGCATGAATCTAGACACATGAATCTAGATTATTTACTAGATTGTACACGCATCTAGCTGTAAGACACAATGCAGATTTCCATTGTTTTCCCCAACATTGACATGTATATGTGCATACATACTCTGATCAGGACAACAATTTCAGTAGACTGCATATTTGGAGTTGTTTTACAGTATGAAAGACAACTCTCGATAAACCTTATGCTGCACGTGAATCTGCTCCTGTAAGCGGGTAATGGAGCTAGTAAATATATAAAATTTAAATTCACTTTCTGTTAAAGCAGTTCGAAGGTATATTGAGTTAGTTTTAACCTGAATAAAATTAATTTGCTTTCTACTCACTATTATAATAGTAATGACACCCCTATTGAATTAATGATGTCATCACTGTAGTTACATGCAGAACCCGAAGTTTCCTAATATCCTGTGTAATAATTTGATGCATTATTGTTACAGCCACCTTGATAATATCAACCATATGCATAGAGGTCTCCACCACTTTCTATATTGTCTCTATGTTACAGCTATAGATGTTTCTAAGTGACATATTACACAAAAAATTTATATTATTACACATATGTATAATTCAGCAAATGTATAAGTGTTGATTTACTCAACAAATGAAATTGACCCCAGTCACTCCAACATACTCAATAAAGTATGTTTACATTTGTCATCATTGTTGGCCCCATTCAGCAGCTACGACAGACACTCCTAAAAGGTGTACCTCCTATAATGTAAATTCTACATAACATAGATAGTTTATGTAAAGTATTTGCTTCAAGCTACGTACAACATTTCACATGTCATAAATTAGCAAGTTGGTGTAAATTATCAAATCCAGTATAAATAATTATAATGCTGTTGCAATTACTGCATCCGAGTTAAGTGTATAATGGTGATGCTATAATTACAGTTAGCATAAATATAAAGATAAACTATCCATGCAGTTAAATATATGGATATATACAATATTTAATTTACTGTGTGAGATCGTGTGTCAATAAAGTTCAGGGAATAGGTACAATTTTTCAGAACTACTTAAATATGATTGATCAGTGCAGGCGTCAGAGTGTCGATATTCCAATTTGTGGTATAGTAAAAACAGAGTTTTTGCTTTATTCTATATTAGACAGTATGAAACGTTTTTATTATTTTCATATTGCCTAATAGACCATGCTTTCTATATAAACCAAGAAAACCATTTTGAGATGCTATTGAAAGTATGCGTTCCCTATATCATTGTAGAATTACCATAGCCCTGAACCATATGCTAAGTAAAACCGAAATGAAAATGAGAAAATTTGTCGATACAAACCAATACTGCTATTGTTATTGTATGGTCATTTGCTGAAAAGGTAAAGTCGAGGTTTTTTCTATTTGAAAGCAGAAAAGATGTGAGTTAAGGAAGATTCTTCATATTTTTCAATCTTTAGTTCGAGTGCAAATCTACCAACATAAATTTCAGGGCCAGCATACACCATGAAAGGAAATATTTTAGATATACGATGTCAGCCAACTTTACTTCTGGTAGCTGTTGTACTTTTGAAATAGAGAATAATGTATGTCATAATGAGACTTCTTAATTGAACCAGATTTTAATTACAAATAATTCTATAGCTCTCCCTATTCTATTATTGATGTATAAAATAGGAAACAGTCATAAGTTGAAAATGCAAGTCAAAAGGTGCAGAAAATAATTAAACACAAACATAGACTAAAATAATTAACTAACCTGCTCATCTCTCTTCTTATGAATCATATTTAGCATATCGTCAGTCTGACTGTCATATTCAGAGACCATCTTAGAGATTCGTTTGAACAGCACTTCAAACTGATCATCCTTAGCAGAACTCTCAGCAGATATCGTGCCTGTAAGAAGGGCTGATGCCAGGTCCTCTAATGGAAGCAAAGAATGTGTAGAACCTAAATCAAGAAAATAACTTCACATATACCAAACATACATAACAAATAACAACTTTGGTAAATATTAAAAACATTTATATGTTTGTTTATGCATTGTTTACACTATTTGCAAACAAGAGAGAATACACTTGCTACAACCAAAGACAATCATTTGGTGTTCTGAGCTAATAAATATCTCACTAGATCTAATATATTGTGTCTAAAACATCTAATAACATTTAGAGACCTACAAACACCTACATTAAGTTTACATACCAGTGTCACAGGTTGGCAAGTTTGAAACACACTTCAGACAGCTGAGCACATAGCAGACTCCACACCCAAGAATATATTGTTGGTCTTTATGCTTGGGGCAGCTGCTGACTTTAGCTTTTTGTTGTTGAGACAGGTACTCTAGTATTGTTATCTTGTTATGTTCATCCATTATGTCATCATGGGACTGAAATAAAAAAGTCAAAACCATACTGTGACTTTTGGCTACTATCTCATATTTTCTATTTCAAAATGGTGAGGAACAAATTTCATCAGTAAAATATTCATGTGACAATTATAAAACTAGTTTAGAACAGATTTGTTTCAGTTTGCTTTTAACAGAGTTTATAGATTATGAGGCTTAGATAGTTGTTAAATTACCAACACTCAATGAGTAGTTATTTAGACTCAGACTAAAGCATGTTCTCTTGCTGTACATCATATTGACTCTCTAAGTTATTATTTCACAACAATATAACAATTACAGCTTTAAAACATAAGTTATCCTTGTTTAAAAAATCAAAAATATTAAATGGCTAAAAAACCCACAATAGACCGTATTCACCATAGTTTAAGTTACAAAAAAATTGAAGTTGAAGTACACCTTTTAAATTTTTTTACAAACAGCTGTTGTTTGTGAAAATAAAAAGTCTAGCCTATAAATTAAACATGAGTAAATTCTTTGATGATGAGCACAAAACCTTTTATTTCAATTCATATTACCTTCACATTGTATCTTTGTGCATTTGTATAGTAGGATACTAAAAAGCAATTGGTTATTAAAATCAGCTTGATGCAAAGTAATAATATCTACTAACAACTTCACATAAAACTACTGCTCATACCTTATTTGAATTCTCACATAAAAATCTGAAAAAGAAACACCAGTACCTCCAAATGAGCAGGGCAGAACTTCTTATAGCAGTAAATACAATAGCTGATAGCTTTCTGTTTTGGTGAGCTCTTCTTTAGACAAACATCACACAGTGTCTTGTCTGTACCCAAGTTATAGGATGGGAGACTGTTTGGTGGCATCTCAAACACCTGACTGCAAACAATTAGCCAAAAATGATAAACTATTGTCTACATTGGTCATACAGTGATAGGTGGTGCAATCTATGAGTCATTCTATGATAGGCGAGTCTTTTTCTAAGCTTGTATGTTGGTAGTAGATCAATCTATGAATCTGCACTTGTAGAGGGCAGAGTGGGGAGGTTTTATTATCAAAATTAAAGCTGGAATAGCTGGAATGTAGACATGACTACATCATTGGATTAAGAGTCTGGTCTCTGTTTTTCTTAAATACCATTAGAGACAAACATACAGATTATAACATACAGCAATATTAAGGTTGTCTGTAAACTGAACAATATATTTCTAACTTAAAGATAAACTTGCACGGAATTTTGATAGATTTTATTAGAAATTATCGGCAGGTTTTTATCATCTACAATTGTTATTTATGTTTTAGGTGAAATGACAGCAATAATATTTCAAGATTGAAATCGACAAATTTTGATCACTGTGTGCGATTAGTGCGATTAGAGCGAAAGTGCAATTATGACGTTCATAAGTGCAAAGAGGCAGAATAGAGACATTTAACTCTGCAACTTGAAACCTGATATTAACTATAGCAACTAATGACTTGAGCAACTCTGAACAATGTAGACGGTATCAACTATAGCAATAATAGCAACTAGTGATATCATTTAGCATGATACAATGTATGCCTGCTTACACAGACTATACATGCTACATAAAATACATGAAATCGTATGGGAGTTATAGAGCATTTTCTTTAACTTACTAAACCCAGCAGAGGACAATTTTGTACAAAACAGTATAAACACTTGGAAAGTCAGCAGTGTAAGCTGATCCATAGTATCAACCCCATATTAAAGCACAGCTGCAGTACATGTGCAGTTTCAGATTTTGAAGAGTGTGTATGTGCAGTGCACATGAATTGCTAGGTTCACTTTCACGAGCGTCATGGGAATAAATCTGCAGTGGATCTCAGGAAGAAATTGCAGTAAAAATGCAGTCCCAGTAGCAATAAACTTCATCTGGGCATTATAATGTTGTAATGGATTGCAAAGTTACGGTATACTGTGCTGCAATGGTGTAATGCAGTTTTAATGCATCACAGCCCTGGCTATGTGCGCCATTATATAATTTTAGTTCAACTAACAAATACAGTGCACCCTCGAGATACGATTACCCTGATATACGATTTTTTCACCTTACGAAATCAAATATTGTGATATCTTCACCTCGCTATACGAATTATATTTAACCATACAAATTAGAAAAAAAATTCGCCCGAGTTAAAATTTGGCCGTGGGTGTGCACATAACACACGTCGAAATAAACAAGACACCGAAATATAGTTTGCCGAAAACATTCTTAGAACGTTTAGAAGAGACACAATGATCGACTTCTCTCATGTCCGCGTGGAAAATTTCGTGTAAAATACACAAGCGAGAGCAAATATTCATTTGTAGCATTATTATAGCTTTTACTATAAACTTTCAAGTCAGCATATGCATATAACTACATCTATCTACATTTAATTCGTTAGCTATGGAATCAGAGACTGATACAAAACAAAGGAAAAATGATTTCTATGTCAACAAAGTTGGATGTCGTTAATAAGAAGAAGGGACCCGTACTATTAACATTGGCAAAGAATATGATCGCAACCAATCAGCATTTGCAATTATTATTCAAACAAGAACTCCATTGAAGCAAGCGCAAGAAAGAGCTTCCAACTGAAGATTTGAATGAGCTAGGTCATGCACGCGATCAGCATTCAAAAGGAGCAGCCATTTTGTAAAGGTGAGGACGTAGATGATACAGAAAGTCCCACATTCGCAGAAACGTTTCAAGTATTTAATTTACTGATGTAGACTGGTACATTAAAACAGTGCATGTATAATATATATTATTTATCTCTTGTGTGGTATGTTTTTCATATTTTATTCATTTTATTTGTTTCCTTTTGATTTTATGTTATATTTTCTTGTTTAACCATGTCTTTGCATATGGGCTTGTTATCTTCTACGTGAATACAATTCATCGTATGTATGTAACTCATATAACTAGCTACTCAAGATAGTTGACGCATCCACACTACCTTCTGAAACTTGCTAAAGCCCTGTCCCCCATAGGGTATAAATACGTACAAACTTTGTATGTATGGTTACATTGATTATTGTGCACATTTTATACAAGACAAACTACTGTACCACATTCTCTGGATCCTTTTACAAACGCTAGCTAGCAATTTTTTGCATTGCACCATCAATTTTTGCGTAAAACAATTGGACAGGAATGGACTTCTTTTAGTGTGCTAAAAATTCCAATTCATTACGTTTTAAATTTAGTTTCAAGTGTACAGCACCATAATTAGCATTGATATGTTTTTGCCTCCTCTCTGCTTTGCCCGTTACATGTACCAGCTACGTTACTACAAAGGTATGTACGTCCAGTACAGAAAATATAATTTTATTTTTCTCATCGGTAGCCATTAAATGGTCAAGTGTGCGAGAGGCCGCTTTCTATAACTGCATCGCTCAGCCTTATTGATTTAGGTCGAAAAATATTTCAACCAGATAGGCTAAATTTTATAGTGAAAGTGAAGATAGGAACTGCTGAAGGATAAAATTTCGTAATAAAAAGTTGAAATTCAGTAAAATAGTTCAAAATACATACTAAAACTTAGTTTTAAGTGTAGACTTAGCAAGCTAAACTTACTTGAAGTGAATTCAAAGTTTACGTTATGCGTACCTTTTGAAGGCAAGAACTCCTTACTGTACGTACTACATTTGGTACACACATTACAATTTTGCGTTTTGTTGCAGATCATAACCATTAAAATACATTAAATACAATACAGTTAATATAGGTAACTATAATTACTAAAGTTAACATACTATTTTGTTGCTAATTGTATATATTGCATTGTACAATTACAATGGTCTTTATACCCCGATATACGAATTTTTCACCATACAATGCCAACTCTGGAATGAATTAACATCGTATCTCGAGAGTGCACTGTAGTAAGACTCACCAGCATCTAGTGTTTCCACATAGCAGCAGGTGTTTGCTCTCATAGTAGGTGGTCAAACAGGTCATACAGTGAACATGACTGCATGGTAATACTTTGGGGTTGATAATCGTGTCACTTTTACGGCAGCAAAATTCACACTCAACATCCGCTACAACCTCAGCCATTATAATCTAGAAATAAAATGTACATGTCTGAGATTCATTGTACTGCATACATTATATAGAAATACAGAATCATGGCTGAAACTTTCAGATGCAATCTGTAACAACATTTGTGAAAGCATTTGGTTTGAACCAATTACAAAGTTAGATACACCTTGGAACTTTGAGTGGCATTCCATAACCTAGCAAGCAGCATTAGGAAACAACTAACAAATTACATTATTTATTACACAAACGTATTACATCGTCTGGCTGCAAATACCCTGCCAGTGTAGCGATGAACTCCATTCTGTAACATGGAAGTTATCAAGTGAATATAAATCATAACATCATAATCTGGAAAGGCATGTATATCTTTCATAGCTATGAGTTATTTAAACTATTTGTAAATTTGCTAAAACCACTAGTCAAGAGACACGTATCCCTAATGTATTGTCCACATGTTATTTAAATTTTTTGTAAATTTGGTAAAACCACTAGTCGAGAGACACGTACCCCTAAAGTATTGTCCACATGTTTGTCCACTTTTATCAATCACGAGCAACGTAAACTTCACACCACATCAGTAGGCCTATTATGAAATCATTGTTATCATGTTATGTAATTGACACTGTGAAACTCATGTCAGGCATGCCCTGTCATTATCTCATCAATATAAGCATATTCAATTGCAACTTCTATTGGAGGCATAGAATGTTTTTGTTCATTTTAAACTCGGTTAAAATGAAACATAAATAGTTTTTTGCATAGACTTGACTAGCGGTGATAAGTTCTGATAAAATAATAAAGGTGATATTAATAGTGTGTGTATCATAATACATGATTAGCACACTGTTGTTAGGACTCTCTGCTTACTGGATTAATAGTCTGTGTAAGATCGGAGATTCAACTGTTATGGATTAATAACTTTCAGCTTTCATGAGCAACAAGGAAGTTAGCCCAAGCGTAACGTGGAATAGATCATTGCCTTCATACAGGTAGCGCTGTCAGTCACTTAGCTAGCTGCTGAGCGCACGGGTGATCAAGCGTAAAACTAGTAAATTAGAACGGGATAGGCATAATTATATTCCAGACGCTCTAAGTAAAATGTAAAGTACAAGGAAGGATAACTTCTAAAGGAATCGCTATGCTATTGCATTATGTGGGTCTCCCTATCAGTCACTTAGCTAATGGTTGAACTCACAATTGATCAGATGTGAAAAAAGTCAAATAGAAAATAATTGGTGTTGGATGGTGGGATATGTGATGCTCAGACTACATTCGTGTCAAAGCTCACAACTGTTACAGTTAGTCAAGGCAGTTATGATAAGTAGAGTAAAACAGAGGATTACGTAGTAGGCTACTACACAGTACATAAGTAATTGTTAGTGCAAAGGAAGGTCGAGTCCTTCTTTGCTACAACACATTTGTATATATATCTTCATACATTATTAGGCATAGGTTAAAATTACTTTATAGAGCAAATAAAAGCATAACTTTAAAAATAATTGCTACAGTATAATTATATGATTATACCCAAATAGAAAAATAATACATGAGCCAAACAACATTTCAGTCGTATTCTGTTGTACTATTGGACAAAATATGTTTGAGAAAATGAAAGCAACAGATAAGAATATCATTCTTATCTGAATGCATAACTTGTTTCTTGCTTGTCACATTTAACAATAACAAACACTGACATAATTATGTTTGCCAGTACTACTTGCTCATCATCCCAACTTATCATATAACTACTAAATGAATAACCAATAGGATACGATGCTGTTAATAATATGAGTTTACTGACCTGTCATAGTTGTATTTATTTTTACTGTACACGTAATGTATGTTTAACATGGTTAACAACTTATCTTTGTTTTGGTGTTTTGGGATGAAAGGTATTTATGGTTTGAGGGGTTCTGACTTTTAATATGACAATGAAAAAAGTTTTTTACATTATTTCTGTGGGTCAATAAAGTACAAGGTCAGCTTTGTTTAAAAATTAATTTTTTAATGAAACTTTTGTAAAAGTTTAACTTCTTTTAGGTTTTTACAAACGTTAAAAAGAAGTCACACTTTTAACAAAAGTTTTGTAATATTGCATAATATTTTATTAACATTGGGCATTAATAATAAAAATATATATCAGCATTATTTAACTCGGTCTAAACTTGATTTGAATTAAATAAAACAAATCAGGTGGCGTGAACAGATTAAAATTGTGATACTAACAGTGCTAGTCTGTAGTTTTATGATGTGAGGATGTTAAAGATATAAGACAAACATGATGTTTGGTTTGGAGTGTTCAGTTGTTATCTGGTGAAAATTTTGTGATTTTTGTTGCTGCCATTTTTGCTGACTATCATATAAATTTCAAGCGACATTCAAATAAGTTATCAAAAGATAACAGAAGTTTAATGTTTTGTTACTATTAAAGTATCCAGATGTGGAGAAACTCAAACCATCTGAAAGGCAGCAGGAACATGAGATGCACAACAAGGTATGTAAAGACAGAAGGAGTCAAGCATCTACAGACCAATTGTGTTTGGATATACTCAGATGGACTTACGATAGTAGAGTGATGGCCACTACTAACCTGTGTACACAACATAGTGAGAGCTACTTATCCTAGCATTAAATATTGGGAGAAATACCCAGATACGATACATACTGAATTTGAGTTTACTGCACTAGAGTTATTGTTTCTATTATATGAGCTGAAACTATGTGAGTATCTGTGACGGATGTTTTAATTAAAACCTTATCAGAACATATTGAATATATCTTAGCCTCGTTTCTACCTGTATCAAAGTCTTTCTGAAATATTGGGTTAGGAAACGCATAATGAGCTCTACTAACAGTTGATTTTGCATAGTTCGACTCAATTCCAACGGACCAAATATTGAGAGCAACTCAATAAATTCTATGCTCTTCACTAGTAAAGGGAAATAGGTTAGTCCACACTACAAACTGCCAACCAGGCGTAGAAGTGACTCTATTAACCCCTTTCCCAGAATCAGTGGGTTAATTGATTTAAAAGAAGTTGACTTTCTTTTGCATACATAATTTTTGTCAATTAAAACAATCTATTTGTTTTGTACTTAAATCAACTAATCAAATGTAGATAATAACATTATTTTTGCAAACTGATACCAATAATGACTAGATAATGTTGAATATGCATGTATTTTTAGAATGTAATTGGTTTCAGCTATATTCAAATACAATCTTTTCAAAGATGCGACTTGCTTATTCTGTCGACTAATCACTTTTCAGTTTGAGTATCAACTGAGAACTTTACTGATACAAAGGACTCAATAAACTCTGTTCATGCAACCACCTAATTACTGTAGACAGGCAGAATTGTAGTCGGTGCTCAAGTGTTTACACAACATTTAGAAAAAAACTAAAATGACAAACTTTTAAGTACCCTTATTTGAGATGTTTGAGACATTCATAACAATGTGTTTGTAGCTAGATTTGAAAATTTATTTTATCAATCACGAGAAAATACAAAATAAAATGTATACTGATACAGCCACATAGGACTCGACTTTCACCGCAATGGCCGATGCAAATAAGAGAGAAAGAGACAGGCTGTCTCCCTACATACATCATTTTGAGCAGGTCTAAGCACATCTTTTGCTTCTGAGCATTTTAGCAGCGACAACGTTTTGTCAATTTCTAAACAATCTTTTATCTCATCAGTGCAGTTTATTGTCTGTAATCTCAGGCCGCATGATTATTAATAACTTTTAATATCACATCCTCTTTATGAGTCAAAACAGTACTAACTCAAGTTATATAGTGCATCTCACCAGCACAATTTATCACTGTCTGGAATCTCAGGCTGCATGAAGAAGGATTAGAAGACTAAATTAGCACCGTAAAATATTTTATTAACTGCTACTTAATTAATAACTTAATAAATGCTGTACTTTTGGATTCTTTGTTTATTAACTGAATAAAAACAAGCAATCACATATAATCAATAAATCAAGAACTATATAAAGATAGAAAAACTAGCTATTAAATAAAAACACATTCATTAAAGCATGTGTGCCATTTTATGAAACTTTTTTCGTGCTAATTCTTTTGTAAAATGTAATGTTGCTTCTTCTAAAACTTTTCAAGTGCTAGTTTTAATTATTATATGTTCAAACACACATGTTTGTAACACACAATAGTTAACACAGTAATGTTTTTCGCTGCAGTTGAATGGGAACAAAATATTAATTGTGATCCAACCAGTTGACACATTGTTAGCGATATAAACACTTCATCACGGTATATCTTGCTCAATTAATGAGTAACTATTATTTTAAATAATACATAATAAACAGCCTTTTGAATTGCGACTTGCATTCGTGTAGAAAAACTGCATACATATCTTAAAGTTGACGAAAGCGTCGTATATTTTCCTCGCAGTAAATAAGCTAATTAATAGGCTTATTATTTGATAAGGTATCACGGTAAAAGAGTTTTGCTGTTAGGCATAAAATCATGCCAAAGTTACGATGCAAACTGCATAATTTCTGTTAAATTCATCAAAATACGGTAAAGGCTTAAATATCTGCTTACCGAATGTGTAATAGCTTTAAGACGCCACCAGCTTCGTTACGATCGGGATTGTTGTGTTGCCTGGCAATCAAGCGAAACTTTAGCCTCAGCGCATTGTTAAATAAATATTGGACTTACGTCTATGCTTCTGTACTTTGTCAAATACGCTTGCGATCAAAGGTGTTGTTCAAGCGAAGCGCATTAGAAAACGTACAAGTAGGCGTGGCGCGCAATACTAATGTTATTTATCAAAATGAGGAGCTACGCTTGATTGAGCTAATCATTATGCTAGGCTATTTGTACACGCTACAGACCAGACATAATAATAATGGCGGCTTCACTCCATCGTAAATAAATTAATGTCTTTAATCCTTACATCCCACAAATAACTTACTAATTATGGCAATAAATGTTATAATGCCGTGCTAGTTATTAGCTGCCACGCTGCTTGTTAGCTGTAACATGATACGGATTGTCAACTAGGCATGAGATGCTGTACTGTCAGATGTTAACACTGCAAAACTATGTACAGGAGGACACGTTTTGCCCAGAAAAATCCATAAACTACTCTGTCCTATGATGACAACAAGGCCTGAAGAAAGGAAATTTAATGACCTGTTCATTTTAGACACAACACACCGGACTGCCCAAAGGATGTCAGCTGCAAACTGGACACGAAAATTACAAATTCTTGTATCTCACCTTAATTTACCCATTGATACCCTTTTATACCCATTTTATACCCTTTTTCAGACTCAACACATCATAATATTGTATACATATTGGACAAAGAGACGTGATAATAAAAAATCTATCCAATATTGCAAAGAGACCATACAGAGTAGAGTAAAGTAATAGTTATGATATACATGTGAAACCGCAACAGAAATGTGATTTTGTTTTACAAGTTTTATTTTATTAAATTTCCATTTAGATTATACTTAAAATATTATTATTATTATTATTTCATACAATTACATGTTGTTTGTCTAGATTATAAATTAGTTAATTTTTTTCATGTGGCAAAGCTTTAGCTTTGTAATATTTATTTCATATTTTATTTTGCCTTCCATGACAATAGTGTTAATAGTAACAATAGTGATAATAGTAACATTAGGAACAATAAAAATAATAGTAATGAATACAAATGTTCTTTCAACTTTATAGTACCTATATGTGATCCATTCATTTTAGCCTGTGTTTCCTAAACTGAATTTTAGAGTATGATTAGATAGACATGTGTTACTAACTCCTTTATATTTTTCACTCTGAACATTACTTTCTACATTGTATGATCACACGACTTGTTACTTGCTAGTCACATTTGTGTCAGTACTACTTGTTCATCAGCCCAACTTCTCATATAACTACTAAATGAAGAAGCAATAATATATGATGCTGTTAATAATAATCGTTTACTGGGTTGCTATACATCCATTTTACTCTTATTGAATACATGTATGTTTCAACATGATTAACAACTTATCTCTAACAGTTTTTAGTTGCTGTTGTTGTTGTTGTTGGTTGTGGTTAATGTTACACTCAACTAACTTGTGCTCCCATGTTACTCCAGCGATGCTATCTGAAAGCGGCTTTTTTAATAGCCCAGTACTGCATTGAATCGTTACTTTAGTAAATCAAGTTGAGGTTCAAATTTACAGTCTATTAATATACAAACAAGGTTTATACATTTTTTGATTTATATTTTAAATTAAAATTATATTGAAGTATTATAAACTGTCACTTCTGTTGATAATCTTGGAATGTTATAATACTGGTGCATGTGATATAAATCTGTTTGGAATCTAATAAAAACTGGCACTAAGGCAAACTTGAGACTAACTAGCATGCTATTTGGATCAAATTAGTTAAACTATAGTTGAGCTAATTAACTGAACCTTAGCCAATGTTCTATGGCATGCATAACGATTCTAAGGTTCATGCCTGTGGCACTCCCTCTTTTAAAGGATAGTATGAATGGAATTTAATCAACACCATCTACTAGTTACAACATTGTTAAATTAGCAAATTCCTTTAAACAAATTGGTTTTATATAGATATAAAACATAGAAAAATAACCAGAAAAGAAAATAAAGTGTTAATTTTTGTAATTATTTGTCTCATGGGCTTTATTTAAATTGAGCAAAGCCCAGTGAGACAATGAAGTCATTTCTTTGATAAGCCAATAATGAAATGAATAAGCTACATAGTTGATTGACATGTCAGGCAGGGGCTTTAGGCTGCTAGTAATAGCAGTAATACACAGACATCCTTAAGAAAAGAAACTTTAAGATTGAGCGGAATGTTCTATTCTGGTCACATACTAAATCTATTAATATTGTGTGAGGTCTCAGGAACAGTCATTTACACTTAGCAATCTTGCAGGATAAGACAACTCCCGCCTATTACAATTGTTCTTTTCCATTCACAATTTTTTATTTATAAATTTACAAAAAATGTTTGTATATTTTATATGTTGTTTCTATTTTTTATTCTATTTATATGTATTTAGAATCTTTTGAATTGAGGTGTCTTAAAGCTGACCAGGCTTTCAAAGGTCACTTCGAAGGTCATTTAAATTTAGATTATCATAGTTTTGTTTCTACATTTAATAAACAGACCGTCTGATCATTTTTTAAAGAACAAATTTAAGTACTTTGTTGAGTTTTAAAAGACAAACAAATAGCATTTATGTAAGCTACTCTTATATTAAGTTTTACCTATTTGTTATTTAAACAATTATTCACATTTATGTCGTGAATAAAAATGTAGAATCAGCAAAACACTAATTCTTATGATTATTTGAACGTGAGTGTATAATTAACATAGCACTACTGCTGACCTAATAAATTATTCCTAATATGAAACAAGTTGCAAAGAATACTTATGGAGCAGTTACATGTATGTAAAAGTCATAGGATCCCAGGCTATTGATAGTAATTGAATTACAGTGTAAAGTACAGAAGGCATAATGGTGCAGCTGGTTCTATTTTCTCTCTGTGATCTAATTTTAGATTTAAAGCAAGTTGAATAGCAAAAGAAATAGCGATAGTCATATATTTTGTGTTGCTAACAATGAGGTGCTTGTTTTAAGGTAGATCAGTCGGATTAAAAAATAAAGTCGCATCTGGGTCAATAAATAGATTTAACAAATTAAAATTAGCAAGAACATTTGTTCATAGATTTGCAGTAGTAAATTTGAAGCAAGTTGAATAACAATACTGCCTGAGAATCTTTGACCAGGTAAAATCACAACACAACTGTGTGCACAGTTTTGGATTTTACGCGCTAAATTATTTTGATGCCAGATGTTATTTATGTAAAAGTTGAAATATCTTAATTTTAAGGTTTTCACGATTGACGTTATTAACATAACAGTTTTAAGCACTTTCACAGCTCAAGATTATTTTACAATCATTTTCAAAGATATTGAGACACTTGAAGTAGCTCATTTTATTTATTTATTAACAAGAAATGTACAAGGTACAATAAGAATGACCTCCAAGCTACCAGGGAATTAGCAACAAACTTCTGAGTACATGATGTACTTAAATATGATTGTTGCTGTCACATTGTATTTACAGTAGAACTTTTCATAGATCAAGCCAGCAGCCAGTCAAAGATCATTGTAACCTTCATACGACCTCACCCATAGTGAGGCAGTAGTGCATGAAGTAATTTGAGCAGCGTCTTTGGTTCTACTTTTGTGTAAAGAGGAAAAGTTAGAATTAGTTTTAACTTTACAAATAACTTTATTAAGTTTTCCTTTTCTCAACAACTTGATTATTTTTATGTCATGCTTTCAGAGAGTAGACGATTCTCGATAAGAGGGAAGATAAAAAAATATTAAACTTGGTTTTTTTTATTAGTTGGTCTCGAGTAATTGTCGTATATTCGTAATGCTTTTAAAGTGAATACAACATTTGGAAAGCAGGTTCTGCAATCATTATCATATTAAGATTCTATACTCTTCGGAATTTTCATTATTTTATTTGATATAGTTTAGGAGGAAACAACTCCACTTTATTAATTGAACATGTCCAGTAAAAAAGTCGATTAAAGCAAATTAACAAAAAATAGCCAAAGATTAGTCAGCTCAACTAGTTTTGACCTTCACCTCTGCGACAAGTGATCTTCTGGACATAATTACAACTTGACATTGAGCTATCATAACCATCTCAATAATAGTAAATATCATAATGCAGTATTTTAGTTTACAAAGAAATTGAATATCATATTTATATTTCAAGTGTCATTTCATTCATATTCATATAGCGGTATCTATTAAACATGAATTGCTATTTTTACTGAGTCACATGAGTTGTTCCTAAATGTCTGTATGACTAAATGTCTGCCGACATTTAAATCACCAAATGCTGTATGTAGCCGCAATAGAAGCTCCTTGATAAAAGCTCTAACTGTAACAATAGCAATGTATAGGCTTTGACTGTAATAACAGGAGAGTTAACCAACCAATGAGTAACTCACTGTAATGAATAGATCTAATAAGCCTGCCAATAGCAATATCATGCTGCCTCTCATGCTGTTTATCATGCTATGTTAGTTCACTGTGTTAACCATGTTAAAAGTAGTTACTCTAGTGATAATATAATGACTATGTTTCAGCTTTACTTACTGTCTAGAAGTATGACCACACGTAACAATTTTTCCGTTACGTCCAACTCAACTTACAAAATGAACGAAAAATGCAAAACTATTTGGCCGAAATTTGCAGAAATATCTGAGCCAAGCGTGAAAACCGAAATGGTCGACGAAACGCTTTTAATTGGTTGAACAATTATTAGCGGTCGCGATTTTAGAAGCTTTTGCAATTAATATAATCCAAGACACATATTACGACACACAATAAAATTATCATTGCAAATTAACATAGTACATACATGTTTATAGGATGCAACTGCCGAGATTGCACTTTTGTTAATTTTTATCATTTGGACAGCATGGCTACAAATCAATTTGCTTGGAATAATAACC
Source organism: Watersipora subatra (assembly GCF_963576615.1). Classification (NCBI taxonomy): domain Eukaryota; kingdom Metazoa; phylum Bryozoa; class Gymnolaemata; order Cheilostomatida; family Watersiporidae; genus Watersipora; species Watersipora subatra. The sequence goes on along the minus strand of NC_088715.1, from coordinate 8,242,824 downwards.
GTTCCTTTTTAGCAGCAAAACTTTTGTTGTCAAAAAAGTTGCTATCTTTAGGGCAATCAAGTTAGTTGCATCGTGTTTACTGTTGCAAATCACGTTACTATTTTTTTTGCATGTCGCGCTATTTGTCTTGGACTATATAGATTGCGAAAGCTTCTAGAATTGTGCTTGTTAATTAATTGTTTAACCAATTAAAAGTTTTTTGCCGGCGATTTTGGTGTGCATGCACAGCTAGATAAGTTTGCGAATTTCGATTGAATAATTTTGGTGTTTTTTGTTCATTTTGTGATTTCGGTCAGAACTAACAAAAAAATTGTTACATGTTGCCGTACCCAATGGTTATTATACTAGTATTCTGGTGTGAGAGATCATCAACTTTAATAACTATATGAATAATTATTCCAATATGCCAAATTGTAGTTGGTTGCCAGAATTTTTTCCCAACTTTTAACCAATGTTTTAGATAAGTGGACACAACTCTTAATATAGTAAGTATTTATTTTGGACTATTCTACCAATCTGTATACTTATAAAACTCTAATAATTTTGTTAACAAGCTTGATTTTTAACAAAGTTTTTCAAGGGATCAGTAAACTGACAGTGCGATAATGTCATACTGTACTATGTGACAGTATCTCCCTGCCATACTGTCACATGGTGATTAGACTGCTTCATAAAATATTGTCTTGTACAAGTCTTGAACTTGTGACATTCAAGTTAGGATACCAGCACCTTACTAACAGCATCTATATAGCCATAGATATAATAATCTATACTATTGTAAAAAATGTTAATTTTTGAGTGATTGAAAAGATATAGGAGCTGCCAATGCTTCACAAATTACTGACAACTTATTAAATGTGAAATATAAAGCTCACTCCAAGCAATGACTGGCTCAATTAACAATCTTAAAACTTTAGTATTTGTATAAATGTGCCATGATATACCTAATTCAAAACTATAACTTTTTAACTTGTATATAAATGTGCCATGGTATATCTAATTCAAAATTATAACTTTTTAACTTGTATATAAATGTGCCATGGTATATCTAATTCAGAATTATAACTGTTTAACTTGTATATAAATGTGCCATGGTGTATCTAATTCAAAACTATAACTGTTTAACTTGTATATAAATGTGCCATGGTATATCTAATTAAAAATTATAACTTTTTGACTTGTACATGTATATAAGTGTGCGATGATATACCTGATTAAAACTATAAGTTATTACATTACATGCATTGAAAATATTTCCTCTTAGTCGAAGCTTTCATAGATTGTTGCCGCAAAAGCAAAGTTGGAGTTGGTTTTAAAAGAAAAAAAAATCGTGAGCCTTACAAAGCTCATGTCTAATCTATATTTATATATTTTTCAAAGTATGTCTGTGGATCTGTCATTCTGGCTATACGTATAAAATATTGGAACAAAGAATCGGTACCAAAGTTTATTTAATATCGGACCTTCCCATTTGCCTGTCCAACCACTACCAGTTTGGCCCCAGAGAATGATTTCTTTGCTGGTTGATATATGGCGTTATATGGGAACAAATACCTAATCACTTTGCATACTACGCAGGGCGATTGCGTAACGCCAGTGAAAGGAATAGCTCTCATCAGTAAGCATACTCAAATTTTTCATTGGCAATGTGCCAGGCAAATAGCGAGTGGCAGGCAACTCTTATTACGTCTCATTCTTTATAAACTGATTTTTATTCTCCTAGCAACACCATGTAGCACAGCTAGTTTTTACTATAATATGAGGCGTATCTGTCTGTCTGTTCGGATTAACACTAAAAGGACGGAATTTTGTACCAGATGAAAATTGAAATAAGGTAATCGAATTCTTAGCCAAGCACATTACTATCTATAGAACCCAAATGCGTTTACACACCTAAAAATAAATATGCTAGTATTTATTACAGATGACAATCTCTCAAGGTGCCTAAAAGAATGGAAGCCATTTAAATTAAAAATCCAGAGCAATGTCATGTTTACTGATAATTGTTAATAATATTAGTACATATCTGAAAATAACTACGGTACAAAAATTGAAATTGTTTCCCTTAAATCTTCTAAAAAAGTTCGTTTTACAAAACAAGATTATCTTTCTCAACTCAGTTAAAGAGCCGATTCGTTTAACTACTGATACAAAAGCTAACAAGCTGGTCATTAATCAGTTGCGATAGGATTGTTATACCCTGAGAACACAACTCCTACACGATGTTTATAATAAAGTTTGATAAGAGCCAGACTTGAATGTACAACATGGTTGCAGTAAAGCATGTTTGCTAAAGAAAACTGCTTTTTATGTTAATTGAGTCTCTTTTAGCGCTATGACTCAGTATTCTAAGGACTTTGAGTACCTCTGATACCTGCCCGCATTTGACCAATGAGGTTTATGAAAAACCTAATATCATCTGCTACAATGGTTGTATCTACTACCCAATCCTTGGAAACTGCCGCAGTAAGACTATTATATTCTATTCATGTATTTTTTTTAATTCTCATTGGTCTAAAAACAACCCTGTTGACTGTTTAGATCTCAGACTCTACCTACCTGAGTTTCACACAATAACATCACTGTACTGACATAAAACAAAATAGAGATTATATATTTCATGTGCAGTTAAACTTTTAACATAATTATACAGAGAGCTTGATATAGCTTCAAAGAAAATTGTTAGAACTTTGTCCAAGTATTTAATTTTTATGAATTTACATTTTAACCCTTGTATAATTAGATACCTTTTGCATATATTAATAATACTTGCAAAATTTTTAACCACAATGTAATATGTTTATTATTAATTTTATTAACTTGAAACAATTTTGTTAGTAGTAGTAATGTTATAATCATCCTATTTTTGACTAAATTTTATTGTAAAGAATCTTTCAAAAGTTCATTCTACGGACAAAAGAGGCTTAGTTTTGCTTCTTTATTTCCCAATTTTGTTTCTACTTTTAAAATTAAACTGATGTGATATTTTTACTCTAGCGCTAATATGCTATTTATGCTCCAGAAATTCATTGTTTGGTAAAAAACATCTATTTTACCAGCAAGTTTGCTCTTATGCTTCTAAATTTCAAAAAATGTATTTTCATGGAAGGTTAAAAATTTAAAACTATTTTTTGCCTAAACTTAAAATCATATGTTTTCTTAGCCCCTTGCAATTCTATCAATTTTATAACGATTTCAAAAACGAACTTTCGAAAAGCTTTCCAGCACTAACATTATATAAATCTAAATGTAGAGCAATGATTGTAATCCTTAACAACAATTCAAGACATCTTATCGATTTGAAAGCTGTAAAAACTCCCAAATGCATGAGCAAATAGCATTTTTGTTATTACAGCTTCCAAGTTGAAATATATACTCAGGTGGTCAGAGAACTTGGAGTTACTTGACCTAGGTAATACATTCATGTTAGGATAACTCCGCATTTTTGTTAAATTTTGTTTGAAATCATTAGAAATGATTGGTAAAAAAATTCTAGAATTCAGTGCATGAATATATATTTTTATTTTTGAAGTTTAGCTATTTTAACCAAAATAGTCATTAATCTTATAATTTTGTGTTTGTAATGTTTTCCTATCAATTTCATTACTGTCTTCGGTGCGCCAAACAGTCAGTCTTGTCCCGCCTTTTGAAATTTTGCGCTTTGTTAAAATAAAATGTTCATCCCATTTTGATGTTTGCATTGTTGGAAGTCAGAGGATAAATGTACTGGTAATATTTTGTTCTGAACCAAAGGTTAAAATGACTGCCTTGGTAATATTTTTTATGCTAAATGTTTCTTGCATTCCTTCTTTCAGTTGTTCATTTACATGTATAAATGTTAGCACATCCTTAAAAACACTGGCTTTGTTTAAAACCAATACTTTTTACAGTGAAAGATGAACTAGCAAAATATTTTAATAGATTTTCTGAGAATCTATCAATATTTTTCAACTGTTCAATATCTTTTTGCTTGGGGTGTTCCAACTACTTGGATGTTTCGAGGTAGAAATTAACAAGACTTGATGTTAATCGATCCTGACTAAAATGCTCCGAGGATAAATACGTGCAAAGTTATGGCACTAGTTACTATCACTGCTATTGTTGACATCTGCTATAATTGCTCTCAAGCTGTCCTGTTCCGCATCTCAATTATGTTGGTCTCTTTGTAACTTTGGATGTCATAATCATATCTTTGCTTGATCCAAACATTTCACACCAACTAAGTTTTTTTTCATTTTATTCTTGAAACATCCTGACAGTCAGACCACTTAAAGATTAAAAGAAATTGCAAATGATAGAAAACACGGATAGTTTCTGATAAAATCTGCAAAGATTTGTTTGAGTACATTTTGAATGGGCAGTATGACCGGTCTGACATGCTCACCCTTGGTATAAGCAGGATTTGACTAACATATTCATCCTTGGTCATGGATAGAACTACTGGTCATGGATAGAACTACTATTAATCATTACTATATATTATATATTATCATTACTGTTACATGACTATCATTTTATCTGAAACCATAATAGATGCTGAGATAAAATATTGTTATAAGCAGGATTTGAACTTGTGACATTCAGCTTGGTAGAGTGATATTTCCTAACCTTCATTAACCATCCACCTTCCGGTGTTCCAGAATAATTGGACAGATATTTGCTCTCTTTGCTTTATGAACCCACCTGACCATCACTCCCAGCATGATAGACTTTCAGTGTGCTAGCCACTATAATTAGGGACACACAAAATTATATAAAATTAAATAAATATATATATTTTTATATTACTATGTATATATGTAATACCGTATGCACACACTAATTATATTAGCAATGTGTTACAATGCCCGTTAAGAAAAATCTTACATAGCTTTTTTACCATATTTGGGGTCAAAGTCAATTTTTTATTTTCTCTTTTTGTTTTATTACCTCCGGAGGAAGAGCCTCTACGTTCCCTCTCCGTTTGGTCAGACAAAGACAGTATGATATCTGGTTTTTACATTTGTACCAGTATCGAAAAGTATGGTACATTGTATTGTCATTTTCACAGTTTTGATGGATAACTTTAAGTAGAACATTAGGCTTTTTTGTACACATGCGCGCACACACGCAGGCACACACACGCACACACGCACACACGCACACAAACACACAAAAGCAAACACACAAGTACACACACACGCACGCACATCAACGCAAACACAAATGCACACACACGCACACATACACACACATCTGCACACATACATGCACACACACACATGGGTGCACATTCTTCTGCACACATGCATGCTCACACATATGTCTGCACACATGCACGCACAGGCACACAAGACATGCAGACATACATGTGTTGGTGCACACACACAATTTTTTACCAAAGCATATTTTCAAATCAGATATTTTAACTAATACATTTTTAAACCTTGAAACTACTTAAAAGTATTATTAAATATTAAAATATTAAGATTATTTTAAAATTATTCCAGGCGAGAGTAGAATGCATAAAAACTATAAAGTAGTTTTTTTATAGAATAACTTAGAAAAACTGATTATTAGCAAGTCTGAATATTTAGCCATAGTACTCCCGCATGTTGCTTGCTGTCTGTCGCTTTCTACAATAATTTGCTTCTCAGCAATGCATGTTCAGGTCAGGCAGTATGGTAGAAAAGATCTGACCTAGTTTTCAGAATCTACCGCTTCTGGAACTGTCAGATTAACCTGATAGGTTGCCTTAGCATCTAGCTAGAATGACAGAGCCGAGTAGCCATTTTACTTGCCGAATGTGCAAAGGACAGAGGTGGTCTTCAACGTGCCTGCATTGACAGTGTGATACATGGGACTTTCAAAGTATGGTCTAGATGCTAAAGACCCAGCAATTTCATGTTGCAAGCTTGCTGAGAGCTTTTTGACAGCTCGGAATTAAAGAGGAGTCAAACCATCAGCCCCGTGGTTGACGGGCGCTGCCACTAGACCACCCTGTCACCATGACAGGTGTAATTGACTCACAGTTACTATACTATATTGATTATCAACTAAGTTTATGTTATGGTAACATTACATACCATGGCCATATTCATGTCTAGGTATATATATATATATATGTAAAATGATTACCAAATTAGTTGGAATGCCCTTTGAAATAACTAGAAATTCACGTTCCTATTGAACGTTCCTATCGTGTTTGTTATGAACTTTTTTACCGGGGAACATGTTCAACCACAATATCTAGCAAGATGTCGATTATGGTCAAGATATGACACAGTGTTTGCCAGATGCTACCAAATTGTACAACAAATTGTTCAAAATTATTTAAATATGATATCTAGCAGACACGGTGTCATACATTGTAGATTGACCATAATCTAAATTTTGCTAGATTTTGTGGTTGAACATGTTCCCGGTAAAAAAGTTCATAATAAAATCCAGCTAATTATAATATCAATATAATTAGTTTCATCATAATCCTGACTGTATGAGGAAATAGAAAATATATAGTTTCAGTCATCCAACTGCTCTAGCAGCCATTTTATTTCAAGATGAACATGAGTTTCTAGTTATTTCAATAGGCGTTTCAACTATTTTGGCCATTGCTGTATGTCAATTACTGCATAAATCTCCATGAACCTGTTCACGCCCTTGCTCATATCTATGTCTATATTCATGAACATGTCTATGTCCACAACCACATTCATGTCCCTTGTTTTTATCATAGTCTATATCCTAGGTTCCTGTTCATATTCATTTCCATGTTCAAGTTCATGCCTAGGAACACTGCCCATTTCCATATCAGTGCCTATCCTCAAGCCTATTTCAACTTCTATGTCCATAATACATGTAGCTTGCTTCTATTGAAATTATACATAAGATATACAAGATATTATCCGGTAAAATACAACTGAAAAACAATAAAAAGTGGAGGTAATCACCATACAGGAATCTTATTCAAAATCATCTTAAAAATAGATGTTTATCCACCTCATCGTTAATGTATAGTGTGATAATCACAAAAGTTTATTAGCTTTATGCGCATTCAAGTCTGAAACACAAATAGAAAGAAATACCACGATTCGAAATTAAATAACTGCTATTTTTGGCCCACTTTTACAATGTGAGGCTGCGGCTGCAGAGCAAAATATAAAGTTTAACTTCTGACAGCACTACATCTAAATAAGCAGTTTACGATCATACAGTCAGCCATTTAGCTAACAAAGTTGATAGAAGATAAAATATGATGATAATAATAATGATACTGTTAGTATAACTTTACTGTAGAGTAGTCAGTCTTGATGAAACCTGATCATGAATATTATTATATGATGATTAATAAGAATGTGGTCCTTATTTCTCACTCAGTTTATAGAAGAGTAACTTGTTAGTCAACCATGTATACTGAGGCACAACCAAGGTGTTACCAGTAACACTGAGGCTAAAGATATAGCCATAGAGACTGTTGGTAGAAATATCATCACCTCTCATCTCTGATACTTTCTCACCTGTAATAAAAGTGTATGAATATCTTAATTATTATTACTGTACCATCATCACATCCACACTTATTATATCCTTGTACGGTTAGTTACTACACAGAGAACAGGACAGTGCTTTTATTAAAAGGATAATGCAATTCTAATTTAAAATTATAGTGTTATAATGTTATAAGTTATAGCAAACAAATTTGTTTCCACTTTGCTAAAACGAGATAACTTGCAGGTTCTATTTGAGAAAAAATCAATTTATCTGTAGGCCACCATTTAGTTAGAAAAAAACTATAACTACCTTGATAAAATTTAACTATAACTACGTTGATTAGTTTTAAAAAATTGATCAACTCGAGAAAATAGTGTTTCTGCAAGAAAGTCATCCATGAGAGCCTCATCTTGCTAATAAGCAGTCGTAACGTCGAAAGCAAAAATATAGTCTCCAAAATATGGGTGGGCTTGGCTGAGTCATTTATTGTAGCTACCATCCCTGGCACACCTTCTACATGAAAACTATAAATGTTACTGTAACATTCATTTTTATAATTGTTTTATTGCTTTACATGACTCTTTTTCATGACGAATAGGCATAGGATGATGATCATATGTTCATAAGAATTTACTGTATTTTCACTAATTTATTCTACAATCGAAAATTTCTAAAATTAAACAAGCATCAAAACCAATGAAATGCTGATATTTAGAACAAGTTTTTGTTGTCAGTTGTCAATTTTTATCTCTACAGATATGTTGAAGTTTATATTAAGGTGTAAGTCAAGGATTGATTGTATCCTTTAAAGGTTGACTTGCAACAAAATTTACATTACAGTTATTTGGTATCAAAATATTCACCATGTCTTATTCTGTTGTGTTGTAAGTGCAAAGTATGTGTAAATGTGATTAAAAGCTCTTTAAAGCTCAAAAATTAAAAGCCGCCATATATTAGAATCTCTTTATTTCTCTGACGTAGTTATGAAATTTATTTATTGTCTTGTCACTTGAAGTTTTTTCGTGAATTGAAAGCCAATAAAAAGCACAATGTAAAACTTATCGTAGCAACAGTTTATGACAAACACTTCGGGTTTTACCGAAGACCCCATATAAAATATAGATGCTCGCTACTTTGCAGTTTTGTTTCGGTTTGGTTTAATTGGCATTAAGTCATAATCTGATCATGTGACCAATACTTCGCAAGTAATCTCTACAGCACTTTTCGATTATCACAAGTGACCAACAGGCTCGTCATGATCATCAGACAATGATATGTACTCCTTCAAGCTAAGGCTAACAAATTAAACAAATTTTTATGGTACGTTATAAGATATCAGTGCTAAAAAATGACAGCATTACAATGGCGAAAAAACAGACGCGTAAGAACAATAGACATGGCTTTATTGAATGCGTGAAGTATATTTGTGAAAATATTTCGACGAATAAGGTTACATGATAGTGTGAACAGAAACCATCTACCACAGCTACGTCATATTTGAGCCGTTTTGGAAAGAGAATCCAAACTACAGCGGTTTCGTGATGGCTGCGATTAACTGTTCGTTTTGGAGCTTTTAAGAGCTTGTAATCACATTTCCACATAATTTGCACCTACAACACAACAGAGCAAGACATGATGAATTTTTTCATATCAAATAACTGTAATGTGAACTTTGTTGCAAGTCCACCTTTAAGCAACAAGCTGGTACCTGGGCCCTGGCCTGCTTGCTCTATAAAATATTTGATTAGTTTCATTTGGACGTTTGCCAAATTTACTAGAAGAAAGTTGTCACATTTCTTTGTTTACTTGTACAAACCTATATGTAGCATAAGATTAATTTACAGATAGGAAATTATACATTGAATATCTAACATATGGGATTGCCTGTGAACTAGTTATAAACAATCAACTACTTTCCATGTCTTTTACAATGGAGAAGAGCCAAAGGAACTATCTCCATGATATTTTACTCAAGTTGTGTAAGTTTATAATATAATTTAATTTAATTTTAAATATTATAAATGAAGTGATGATGTGTTTAAAATTAGTTGTAATTGAATTGCTAAGAATTTTCTAAATTTTTAATCAATTTTCGCGAAAAAAAACTCTAAATTACTAAAAAAAAGCTCTAAATTACTCTCTTTACTTGATAAGAACTGATCCTGACAGAACAACTTAATAACCACTTTATATTATTGAAGCCAACATGAAACTCTCGATAAATGTTAATAACCAGCACCTCATACATACAACTTACCTGTAGCATAGCTGAGTGTGTAGATGATACTGCTGTTCTCTGCAGCTACCAGTATGTAGTCTCCATAACACACCATACCTTGTGGATAATCAGGATGGGTGAAAGTCCACATGACATTCCCAGTGGTGATGTTAAATCTGAAGACTTTCTTTGTCTTATAGTCAGCTATGATGACATCATCACCATGTCCAGCGCATATCGAGACCTCGTTATTACTCAAAAGGAGGCAGCTGATGTTACGCAGAGTCTTACCAGTGAGAGAATAAATAGTTAGTCTCTTGTTAAGAGGATCAGCAACCACTACATTACCAGCTGCTACAGTCAGCATGCTACAGTGACTGCCATGATAAGGGTGCTGCCAGGTTGTGATCACTTGCCCTGACAGATCATAGACACTTACTGTGCGAGGTGCACTATAAGACAATATGTATAGTCTGTTCTCATGGAGACTGATGGACTCAACAGGACCAGAAGTAGAGATGAATGGGTCATGCAGCTTGTAGTTGCTATCAATTCTACTGACTGTGTCATTAAACAATCCTACATATGTAACTCCTTCGTGCTGACATACTGATACAGGCTGTGATGGTAGTTCTATGGATTTGAGTAAAGTCATAGACTTTGGAGGAGGGAATAAAGGAAGTTGTAGTGGTTGAGGAACTACAGGGTGCTGGTTGCTGTTGACTACTATGTCATCAGCTGAAACAATCTTCAACTCAATCTCACGCTTTTCACCTGAAACATTAATAATATAATAACATAATGACGTACTTACAAGGTGTAACAAAATATTAGTATTTTGGCAGCACAGTGCAACATTCTAGAAAAGAGTAATGACAGATTACCTAATTACTCATTTAGTTTAAATAATTAAGACTTGATTACTCATTGGCTCAAATCATCTACGAGAGACATGAAAAAGTTTAACATATTAAATTGTGTAATATGAAAATAATAATAATGAAAATACAGATTCTTTTAATAACTGACTAAAATTTAGAAGAGCTTAAAGTTGTGGAGTGACAAAATGCAAGTTATATACATCAAGATACTCTAACAGTGTTTTAATGATGTTTTAGCCTCAGAGCAGATCATGCGTCTAGAGACTGGCTAACAATTACTAGCTCAGCGCACAAAAACTTTTAATCGTGTCTCTAATTTATTTTAGCCTAAGAGTAAAGCTTTTATGTATAGATGTACAATTTTTATTTGCTATACACGCAAAGATATTGTAACAATAGGTAGTTATGTATTATCCTAGCCTGAGAGTAGAGAATGCATATCTCTGCATTTTGATTGTGTTTATCATTTCTATTAATTTACAGGCAAATATAGTACAAATTGTAAGATTAGTTAATTATTAAAATATAGAGAGAGAAAATATCACCTATTTTACTCTACACTTATTTTTAACATAAATCATATATAAATGATTTTTGTTTATGAATATATTCATATTTAGTTAATTAGTATGCAGATTGGTCTATTGCTGCTTTTCTTCCAGTAGCCATCGTAGGCTCAACCCTGGTCCTATTTTTAACACTTGCATGCTTGCTGCGTAATTTGACTTGTTATATTGAGTTTGTACAGCTCAGAGCCGTATATTTTCACAGAGTCCCAGACAGAAACCAGAAACAGAAACGCTAGTTTCCTAACAACACCGATCGACATACTGATCTATAAGCGAATATTTTTACCTCACTCTCAATATCTCACCTTTTTGCATTCGCTATATTTTTGTACAAAAACTATTTGCAGTTTTTTGTAACAGATTTTGTCCTCGTTCAAATGGTGTATAATGCAACAATCAATTTCCGAGCGACTGCCAATGGGAGTAATTTTTGTTGGTTAGTGTTGGGGCCTCTCCATTATAGCTTATATAAAAATAGTAGGCGTTTCTTGTTTGTTTGGAATCGTGGAAGCTTCGATACACGCTTTCGTTAATCGCAAAACTTTGTGAAGTAATACAACTCTGTACTGTCAGAGTAATATTGCTTCACAAAGTCTTACGACCAAACCGAAAACAAAAATGTCTGATTCCAAACAAACCCCATCGACTTACTGAACTCTAATAGAATATTCGTACCTCGTTCTCAATACCGCTATTTTTCATTTACTTTATGCTTTCATAAAAACGTTATTAGTAGGAAACTTTGTTTTCTTTCAAATGGTTCATAATACAACAATCAACTTTAAAGCGACTGCCAGTGGGAGTAGATTTTGTTGGTTAATGTTGTGGCCTCTCCATTATAAGTTATATAAAAATAGTAGGCGCGGCCTGTTTGTTGGGAAACGAGCGAGCTCCCATATACGCTTCTTTGGTCACGGGAATCTGAAACTATACGGCTCTGATATAGCTAACATATCTTTGAACACAATGCACCTTCAAAGAAATCACCAAAGATAGCTTATTCACTTGTAAGCGTAACAATTTTACTCTAGACTCATCTTTAACATAAATAATATGGTAGAAGTCTTACTTTAGACTACAAGTTTGATTGTTTAATTTTATTCTTTAGCATACCTGTTTGCCTCACTTGGAGTTGTCCTCCCACTTTCAGTTTAGGCAACTCCTCCACAATAAATTTGTCCATTTGTTCCTTCAGCTCTTTGAACCCTCTCACGATATCATCCTACACGTTCAATGGGTTAAAAGCTGTTAAAAGCTGTTACGGATATACTAAAGAGGTTAAACTGTAAAAATTTAACTGGTTTAAAATTTTTCCGATTTAATTTTTTTGAATTTAAAATTTAGCCGATTAAAATTTAATCTAAATTTAAATTTAACTCTACCCCTGTTGTTCGTAGCAGCTCCCAGTCCCCTCAGCTTTTTGATAGCCGCCACTCCTGCCCTAATTAGAAGATTTTGTCTGACTATGCCAGTGCTCACAGAGTTGGCCCTTCCAGCTCAGACAACAGTGTTATGACATAACAATAGGTTAAACTTTTGATGTACTATACTTTGTCTGATCGACTGAAAAAAAATGTAGAGGCATTTCCTGATCCAGAGAATACAGTTGCCCAAACGAAAAGCATTTAGCTTTGACAGATTTACCCAAACCAGAAAAAACAGGTGTACCAGGACATTTGAAATTAAAACAGAACATTTTAGAATTACAAATAAAGAAAATTGTAATGGCAAAAACAGCTTTGGAAAAAAGTTTAAAAAACACAAAAAGCAATAATAATTAATACACAAATGAACCCTTGTCATATGATTTTAAATAGTATTACTGTTGGCGTCGTCAGGCAACTATTTCATTTAGAGGAGTATTTAAACTCATAGTAATTATCTAATGCCAATAATACCTGGGGAAAATCATCCAAATTTAATACACACACCATTCATATTAAAAATAGCAACAAAATAATGTGTAAATTGCGGTAACTGTAGTTACCTGCCGTAACTTTAGTGTATTTAGATTGTTTAGCGTTGTGAGATGCAATAAAATGGTACCTTGCAATAAACTATGTGTAGTACTTGCCATAAGGAGTTCTTACCTCTAAAACAGACATATAAGATAAATGCTAAATTTAATTTAAATTATATTATCTTAGTAACCTTTAAATTAAATCTAAGTTCTAATATGTACTTTACTACACTTCAACTTTGTCTTCAGCTAAAATGTTATTACTACTCTGTTTCCAGGTTAGTGTATACCATAATTATTAACGAATAATGCTGAAATAAGAGAGACAAAGCGAGCTATCTCTCTCAAATGTTGGCTGGAGGAGATTCAGCAAACAGCCTACCGGTATCTTAATTATTTCAATATATTCAGCATTATGAACTCGAAAAGCTCAAAATTTATTTTGATATTGTATAAAAAAAAAATTCAGATAGTGTAGGCAAAAACATAGTATTGCATATGACAAAGCAAAATGTTTGTATAAAATTGTCATTATGCACCACACACCGTAAGAATTTAGTATGAAGGTGATTTTTCATTGCAAACAACCTACCGTTATAACTGGACAGAAGAACGAGTACAGACAAACACTAGATTTATATATATATATATATATAAATAAAGTTACTAGCCATGTAATAAGTAATAATACTTATATAGAGAAAGGTATGATGTCAGGACCTTTCATTTACAACTTCAGTATTAGGTACATTTTTTTAAGAACTCCTCTACTACTCTGAAGTTTGACTATATATATTCATATAATATATTATATATATTTATATATATAAATGAACTTACTAGCCATGTTATAAGTAATAATACTTATATAGAGACTGGCATGATGCCATGAACTGTCAATTATAACTTCAGTATTAGAAATATCTCTATAAGGAGTCCTCTACTACTCTGATGTTCTACTATACTTTATTATTGCTCTACCAGAACGAGGAAATAATTTAGGCTACATTCGTTAAGGAGGAAAAAAAGACTAACATTTATTTTTCAAAAACTTTGATGAACAAATGGAAATACAATTCCAGCCTTTAATTGAACGGCACCTCCATAATAGTTCTACTATTAATAGATATTCAACTTTTTGCTTACTGGTGGAGAATGTTTGATTTTAGTCTCCAACATTTCTCTTTGATTTCTGAGACTTTTCCATTTGTCAAGAACCACATCCTCCAGAAAATCAGTAATCTGTACTTTAGACTTCTGCCTGTTCTCAAGCACCATCTTCTCTATTTCATCATACTGCTGCTTCAGTGAGTTTATCTACAGTCATAATCAAATCTGATACAAAAATGAAAATAAACGGTACACAAAAATGTTTTTCTATCTACTATATAAACGGCAATCGTTGTCTGTCTGTCTATCTATCTATCTGTGTATCTGTCTGTCCGCTTTATAGAGTACCGTACTTTTCGGACTATTAGCCGCTACTTTTATATAAGGGCGTGTCTATTCTGTGTTTTTTTTCACCGCTAGGGCACATTAACGGGAATCTCCAGTTAGTACACGCCTCTATTATATTACGTAACCTGCTATTCATCGTAGGGATGGACGATAAATACTGACATGCTAATAGTATGAGTTGTCTTCTTGATATATTGAGTCACCGATAACTCCCAAAGATGAGCAGTATAAATAAATTATATGGCGGTCTTTTTTTTTCGATTCGATCGTACGAAGCAAACTTAATTAATATGAGTAAGTAGTAAAATTAAATTAGTAGTAAATATTAGTAGTGAATTAAATAAAGTTTACTACTCTTTAAATAAATTAATGAGTAGTAAATTACATCTAATTAATATTTACTGCCAACGTGTACCGGGAAGGTCATGTGAACATTTGTTTTTTGCAACCACTAGAAAAACGCTGTTCTCTATCTACTATATAAACGGCAATCGTTGTCTGTCTGTTTGATTGAGTGTCCGCCTTATAGAGCGGTCTTTCCTTTTATCGTCGTACGAATTTCGGTCGTACGAAACGAACTGAATTAATATGTGTAGTAACAGTAAATAAATTATAGAGCGTTCTTTCTTTTTCCATTCGGTCGAACGAAGCCAACCAAACTAATATGAATACTGAATATCGTAATTTCGTAATATGGACTATTAACCGCTACTTTTCTCTGACGATTTGAGCCAAGCGGCTTATATAAAAGGTGTTGCGATTCTGTTGTTTTTCTTTCATCGCTCGGGCGCATTAACCGAAATCCCCGGTTAGCACGCTTTTTAAACAGCAAATTTTCTGCCGTGTTAAAAAGCGCCTTCCTGAGTTTTGCGGCCTATGCAAAGGTGTCTATACAGCTATACAAATGTACTATTTATTAAATAAAATAAATTAACGAGTAGTTATTTACATGCAATTAATTCTTACTGCCAACGTGTACCGAGAAGGTCACGCAAACGTTTGTTTCTTGGAGCCACTAGAAAAACGCATTTCTCACCTACTAAATTTCCACATCAAAAAGGTAAGTGTTTCTTATATGGTGTTGTATTGTATATGAATTGCCACATCTCCACTACTTAATAACGTTGGATTTGCCGCTGTTCGTGATAGTGGGTCATGTTCATTTCCTTCAGCAGCCGAGTTACTAATTTTTTTCCAGCTACGAGTTGGCCTACTGTAACTTAGTATTACAGAACTTTCATGAGTACTCCGAGGGTTGCGATACGCCATTGTGAAATAAAAGAGAGCAGCTGCTATCAACTTACTGTCACCCTGCATTAGCCATGACCAGCTACATGTCGCCTGCTCAAAAGTAGGCACACGCCAAAAACTGTTTCTTCATACGCCCGACAGAAAAACCAAAAATGTTGTCTATCCGCAAGTGTTGCGTTGAACTAAAGGAGAGAGAGAGGGAGAGAGAGGGGGGAGAAAGGGAGAGAGAGGGAGAGGGGGAGAAAGGGAGAGGGGGAGAGGGAGAGAGGGAGAGAAGGGGAGAGAGAGGAAGAGAGCGAGGAGGAGAGGGGGGAGAGAGAGAGAGGGAGAGAAAAGGAGGGAGAGAAAGGGAGAGAGAGGGAGAGGGGGGGAGAGAGAGAGGGAGAGGGGGGTAAGGGAGAGAGAGAAAGGGAGGGAGAGAAGGGGAGAGAGATGGAGAGCGAGGAGGAGAGGGGGCGAGAGAGAGAGGGAGAGAAAGAGGGAGAGAAAGAGGGGGAGAGAGGGGGAGAGGGAGAGAGAGGGAGAAGGGGAAGAGGGAGGGGGAGAGAGAGAGGGGAGAGAGGGAGAGGGGAGAGAGAGAGAGAGAGAGAGAGAGAGAGAGAGAGGGGAGAGACGGAGAGGGGAAAGAGGGAGAGATGGAGATGTAACTGCATATTTGGAGTTGTTTTACAGTATGAAAGCCAACTCTCAATAAACCTTATGCTGCCCCTTGAATCTGTTACTGTAGGGGGGTAATGCAGCTAGTCTACTATAAAAACGACAATCGTTGTCTGTCTGTTTGTCTGTCCTCGAGTGTGTAAATGTGTCTGCCTTATAGAGTACTGTACTTTTCGGACTATTTGCCGCTACTAGGTATCTACATGTAGAGCGCATTAACGGGAATCTCCGGTTAGTGCGCCTCTATACATAATCTATTCATCGTTTGCCAATTTCACACAAAATTTACATAATAATTTCAACTGTATGGCTTTCTTTTAGCTTCATGACACACGATGCTTTTTTTGTCTTCGACGTATTAGGGCTAATTCGTTTTCGGCAAAACGATATTGGCAATAGACTCTCTCAATGTTAAAATTTGGCGATTAAATTTTATTAACTCTATGACACACGATGCCGTTTTTGTGAACCTTCAATTCTGGCTTTTCTTAAGATTCAAATGCTGAATCGCTGTTAAGGTCACTACTTTTCACATGGACAATCGTATTATCTTGAGTGAGAATAGCATCTAGATTCGCTCACCTTCGATCAGACAAAGACGCTATAATATTTTATTTTACATAACATATCGTCGTACCAGTACCGTCATATTCAGAGTTTCGATGAATAGCTGTTGTTGGAGCTGTAACCTTTTATACACACACTTTTATGCCAGAATTGTTATTACTAATTCTACATATTCACAAATTTTATTCTGTTTTCTCAGTTTGTATTAATTGTATCATTACCGAATCATCTTTATTGTAATTGTTGCAAAACCGACTTAATTTAGCTATTACTTGCTGATTATTTTAAATTTACATCTAACCTCTTTTACAAATTTTTTTTTTAATTTATTAGACAGGCTGAAAACCATTTTCTCATGATATGAATTTTGAAAGTTACAGTTGTTTGACAAAGTTTGATAAACTTTACAATTGTTTTTGTTTTCTCCTAAATTATTTCAACTACACAAAGCCCTTTTCTCATGATAGTTTACCTATCATGTTTGTTTATGTTACCTATGTAGTTTGAATGTTAGAATGGCAAATTTCGTTATACATGTTAAATACAAATGAATTTTCTGTGCAGAGACTTTTTTATTACTCGGGTACAAGTACAGCTTATGGTGTAAAATGTTTAAAAAATACTTTACCAAATTTGTTTTCTCGCCTTGAAATGGATTAAAATTTACATTATTCAATTTCAATGGAAAAAATTGTTTTGGATCTCGAACTTCTGGAACTGATTATGTTCGAGAACTGAAGTTCCACTATACCTTATCAAAAGATGTAGGTCGCTGAAAGTTATGAAATTTTAAATTTAAAGTGGTTTGAAAACCTTTACAGTTGATTCATTTTCTCTCCTAATTTATTTCAACTACACAAAACACTTCTTTCATGATGGGTAGTTTGAAAGTTAGAATGGCAAATGTTGTTATATGTTAAATACAAATCAATTTTTGGTGCAAAGACTCTTTTTACTACTCGGGCAACGCCGGGTAGTACTGCTAGACTTAGGGCCGTGGCGTCACTCGGGAATGCGTGGGAGACCTTTTTCGCCCCGAGTACAGCGAGTCTCCAGGCGCGGCTTTCCGGATGAATGAGTTGGCCAGTGCGAGGCGATTGATTGCAAAACGATTGAGTGCAAGGTGAATGATTGCAAGGTGAGCGGGAAGGGATTGCAAGGTGAGTGCAAGGCAATTGGTTTTGAGGCGATTGATTGCGAGGAGATTGATTACGAGGAGAGTGCACGGCAATTGATTGCGAGGTGCGCAGGCCGATTGATTGCGAGGTGGGTGCGGGCCGATTGATTGCAAGGTGATTGATTGCGAGTGCAAACCAATTGATCGCAAGGCGAGTGCAAGAGCCCGGTTGTCAACTGCTCGGCAGGTAAAGACTAGTCAGCCGAGGCTCAGCGGCAGAAGTGCGCGATCGTCAACTGCAAAAATAGACGTGTATGAACGGATGCATGAATCTAGACACATGAATCTAGATTATTTACTAGATTTTACACGCATCTAGCTGTAAGACACAGTGCAAATTTCCATTGTTTTCCCCAACATTGACATGTATATGTGCATACATACTCTGATCAGGACAACAGTTTCAGTAGACTGCATATTTGGAGTTGTTTTACAGTATGAAAGACAACTCTCGATAAACCTTATGCTGCACGTGAATCCGCTTCTGTAGGCAGGTAATGCAGCTAGTATATATATAAAGTTTAGATTCACTTTCTGTTAAAGCAGTTCGAAGGTATATTGAGTTAGTTTTAATCTGAATAAAATTCATTTGCTTTCTACTCACTATTATAATAATAATGACACCACTATTGAATGAATGATGTCATCACTGTAGTTACATGCAGAACCCGAAGTTTCATAATATCCTGTGTAATAATTTGATGCATTATTGTTACAGCCATCTTGATAATACCAACCATATGCATAGAGGTCTCCACCACTTTCTATATTATCTCTATTTTACAGCTGTAGATGATATATACATATTACACACAGAATTTATATTATTTCACATATGTATAATTCAGCAAATGTATAGGTGTTGATTTACTCAACAAATTAAATTGACCCTAGTCACCTCAACATACTCAATAAAGTATGTTTACATTTGTCATCATTGCTGGCCCCATTCAGCTGCTACAACAGACAATCCTAAAAGGTGTACCTCCTATAATGTAAATTCTACATAACATAGATAATTTATGTAAAGTATTTGCTTCAAGCTACGTACAAAATTTCACGTCATAAAATAGAAAGTTGGTGTAAATTATCAAATCCAGTATAAATAATTCTAATGCTGTTGCAATTACTGCATCCGAGTTAAGTGTATAATGGTGATGCTATAACTACAGTTAGCATAAATATAAAGATAAACTATCCATGCAGTTAAATATATGGATATATACAATATTTAATTTACTGTGTGAGATCGTGTGTCAATAAAGTTCAGGGAATAGGTACAATTTTTCAGAACTGCTTAAATATGATTGATCGGTGCAGGCGTCAGAGTGTCGATAATCCAATTTTTGGTATAGTACAACAGAGTTTTTACTTTATTCTATATTAGACAGTACGAAACGTTTTTATTATTTTCATATTGCCTAATAGACCATGCTTTCTATATAAACCAAGAAAACCATTTTGAGATGCTATTGAAAGTATGCGTTCCCTGTATCATTGTAGAATTACCATAGCCATGAACCATAAGCAAAGTAAAACCGAAATGAAAATGAGAAAATTGGTCGATACAAACCAATACTGCTACTGTTACTGTATGGTCATTTGCTGAAAAGGTAAAGTCGAGGTTTTTTCCTTTGGAAAGCAGGAAAGATGTGAGTTAAGGAAGATTCTTTAAATTTTTCAATCTTTAGTTCGAGTGCAAATCTACCAACATAAATTTCAGGGCCAGCATACACCATGAAAGGAAATATTTTAGATATACGATGTGAGCAAACTTTACCTCTGGTAGCTGTTGTACTCTTGAAATAGAGAATATGTCATAATGAGACTTCTTAATTGAACCAGATTTTAATTACAAATAATTCTATAGCTCTCCCTATTCTGTTATTGATGTATAAAATAGGAAACAGTAATAAGTTGAAAATGCAAATAAAAAGGTGCAGAAAATCATTAAACACAAACATAGACTAAGACAATTAACTAACCTGCTCATCTCTCTTCTTATGAATCATATTTAGCATATCGTCAGTCTGACTGTCATATTCAGAGACCATCTTAGATATTCGTTTGAACAGCACTTCGAACTGATCATCCTTTGCAGAACTCTCAGCAGATATCGTGCCTGTGAGAAGGGCTGATGCCAGGTCCTCTAATGGAAGCAAAGAATGTGTAGAACCTAAATCAAGAAGATAACTTCACATATAACAAATTATCTACTTTGGTAAATATTAAAAACATTGATATGTTTGTTTATGCATTGTTTACACTATTTGCAAACACAAAGAAATACACTTGCTACAACCAAAGACAATCATTTGGTGTTCTGAGCAAATAAATATCTCACTAGATCTAATATATTGTGTCTAAAACATGTAATAACATTTAGAGACCTACAAACACCTACATTAAGTTTACATACCAGTGTCACAGGTTGGCAAGTCAGGAACACACTTCAGGCAGCTGAGAACATAGCAGACTCCACATCCAAGAATATATTGTTGGTTTTTATGCTTGGGGCAGCTACTGACTTTAGCTTTTTGCTGTTGAGCCAGGTACTCAAGTATTGTTATATTGTTATGTTCATCCAGTGCATCATGGGACTGAAGTATAAAAGTCAAAACAATACTGTGACTTTTGGCTACTTTCTCATATTTTCAATTTCAAAATGGTGAGGAACAATTGTCATCAGTAAAATATTCATGTGACAATTATAAAGTTAGTTTAGAACAGATTTGTTTCAGGGTGCTTTCACCAGAGTTTATAGATTATGAGGCTTAGATAGTTGTTAAGTTGCCAACACTCAATGAGTAGTTATTTAGACTCAGACTAAAGCATGTTCTTTTGCTGTACATTATATTGACTCTCTAAGTTATTATTTCACAACAATATAACAATTGCGGCTTTAAAAGATAAGTTATCATTGTTTAAAAGTCAAAAATATTAAATGGCTAAAAACCCACAATAGACCGTATTCACCCTAGTTGAAGTTACAAAAAAATTGAAGTTGAAGTACACCTTTTAAATTTTTTACAAACAGCTGTTGTTTGTGAAAATAAAAAGTCCAGCCTATAAATTAAAAATGAGTAAATTCTTTGATGATGAGCATAAAACTTTTTATTTCAATTCCTATTACCTTCGAATTGTATCTTTGTGCATTTGTATAGTAGGATACTAAAAAGCAATTGGTTATTAAAATCAGCTTGATGCAAAGTAATAATATATACTAACAACTTCACAAAAAACTACTGCTCTTACCTGATTTGAATTCTCACATAAAAATCTAAAAAGGAAACACTAGTACCTCCAAATGAGCAGGGCAGAACTTCTTAGAGCAGTAAGTACAATGGCTGATAGCTTTCTGTCTTGGTGAGCTCTTCTTTAGACAAACATCACAGAGTGTTTTGTCTGTACCCAAGTCATAAGATGGTAGATTGGCTGGTGGCATTTCAAACACCTGGCTGCAAATAATTATTCAAAAATGATAAACTATTTGCTACATGGGCCATACAGTGCTAGATGATGCATTATATGAGTCATTCTATGATGGGCGAGTCTTTTTCTAAGCTTGTATGTCGGTAGTAGATCAATCTATGGATCTGCACCTGTAAAGGGCAGAGTGGGGAGGTTTTATTATCAAAATTAAAGTTGGAACAGCTAATATGTAGATATGACTACATCATTGGATTAAAAGTCTGGTCTCTGTTTTTCTTAAATACCATTTGAGACAAACATACAGATTATAACATACAGGAATATTAAGGTTGTCTTTAAACTGAACAATATATTTCTAACTTAAAGATGAACTTGCACTAAATATTAGTACATCTCATCCAAAGTATCGGTCTGTTATATAATCTTAATTTTAAGGTTGTCTTTAAACTGAACAATATATTTCTAACTTAAAGATGAACTTGCACTAAATATTAGTACATCTCATCCAGAGTATCGGTATGTTATATAATCTTAATATTAAGGTTGTCTTTAAACTGAACAATATATTTCTAACTTAAAGATAAACTTGCACGGAACTTTGATAGATTTTATCAGAAATTATCGGCAGGTTTTTATCATCTACAATTGTTATTTATGTTTCGGCTGAAATGACAGCAATAATATTTCAAGATTGAAATCGACAAATTTTGATCACCTTGTGCAATTAGTGCGATTAGAGCGAAAGTGCAATTATGACGTTCATAAGTGCAAAGAGGCAGAATAGAGACACTTAACTCTGCAACTTGAAACCTGATATTAACTATAGCAACTAATGACTTGAGCAACTCTGAACAATGTAGACGGTATCAACTATAGCAATAATAGCAACTAGTGATATCATTTAGCATGATATGCCTGCTTACACGGACTATACATGCTACATAAAATACATGAAATGATATGGGAGTTAGAGTGTAATTTCATGGACTTGATAAACCCAGCAGAGAGTAATTTTGTACATTACAGTATATACACTTGAAAAATCATCAGTGTAAGCTGATCCATAGTATCAACCTTATACTAAAGCACAGCTGCAGTGCATGTGCAGTTTAGGATTTTGAAGAGTGTGCATGTGCAGTGTACATAAATTACTAGGTTCACTTTCATGTGCATCATGGGAATAAATCTGGAGTGGATCTCAGGGAGAAATTTGTAGCAAGAATTTGGTTACAGTAGCAGTAAGTGTCAACTGCACATTAGAAAGTTGTAATTGGTTGCAAAGTTACTGTATACCATGCTTCAATGGTGCAATGCAGTTTTAATGCATCACAGCCCTGGTTATGTGCACTATTATATAATCTAAGTTTAACCAATATATAGTAAGACTCACCCGCATCCACTGTTTCCACACAGCAGCTGGTGCTTGCTTTCGTAGTAGGTGGTCAAACAAGTCATACAGTGAACATGACTGCATGGTAGCACTTTGGGGTTGACAATGGTATCACTTTTACGGCAGCAAAATTCACACTCAACATCTGCTAGAGCTTCAGCCATTGTGATGTTTAACTTTAACAAAACCAATATTTGTTGAAATTCAGTTTTAAAAGGTGATTAAGGGTGTGTGAAGGTCTGCAGTGGAGACAAATTAGCACCTGCAAGTACCTGCTACAAATGCTAAACAATACTCAAAAACTCAACCTCAAGCTCATTACGAGAGCTGCTCAACATCTGCTACAGCCTCAGCCATTATAATCTAGAAATAAAATGCACATGTCTGAGATTTATCTTACTACATATATAGAAGTACAGCATCATGGCTGAAACTTTTAGGTACAAATTATAACAAAATTTGTGAAAGTTTTTGGTTTGAACCAATTACAAAGTTAGATGCACTTTCGCACTTTGAGTGGCATTTCATAGCCTAGCAAGCAGCATTAGGAAACAATTAGTAAATTACATTATTTATTACACAAATGTCTTACGTCTGGCTGCAAATACCTTGCCAATGTAGCGATGAACTCTAGTTCGTAGCATGGAAGTTATCAAGTTATTATCAATCATAACATCATAATCTGGAAAAGCATGTATCTCTCTCTTAGCAATGAGTTATTCAAATTATTTGTAATTTTGGTTGAACCGATACTGGAGGGACATGTACCCCTAGAATATTGTCCACATGTTTGTCCACTTTTATCAATCACAAGCAATGTAAACCTTACACCACATCAGTAGGCCTAGTATGGAATCATTGTTATCATGTTATGTAATTGACACTGTGACACTCATGTCAGGCATGTCCTGCCATTCCTCTCACCAATTTAAGCATACTCCATTGCAACCATCACTATGGTGAATGGCTTTTGGAACGAGCCCTCTATCAGAGACATAGAATGTTTTTGTTCATTTAATCTAGGTGATATAGTAATTGTTTAGTCCTTAAATAAGTTCCTCTTGTCAGACAGCAACCAGCAGATAAATATATAAACATTAGATGGAAATCATTTATAGTTTATGATATATGTAATATACAGAAACAGAAATTGTTTTTTCATAGATTTGACTAGCGGTGATGAGTTTTGATAAAAGAATAAAGGTGATACTAATAGTGTGTGTATCAGAATACATGATTATCACACTTTTGTTAGAACTCTCTACTCACTGGATTAATACTCTGCAAAAGATCGGAGATTCAACTGTTATGGATTAATATATTTCAGCTTTCGTACGCGACAAGAAGGTTAGCCCAAGTGTATCGTGGAATATATTATTGCCTTTATTAATGCAAACTGATACCAATAATGACTAGATAATGTTGAATTTACATGTATTTTTAGGATTGTATTTGGTTTCAGCTATATTCAAATGTAATATTTTCGAAGATGTGACTTGCTTATTTCGTCTACTAACTACTTTTCAGTTTGAACAGCAACTGAGAACTTTGCCGATACAAAGGCCTCGATGAACTAGGTTTACCCGACGACCTAATTACCATAAACTGGCAGAATTGTAGTCGGTGCTCAAGTGTTTACTAAACATTTAGAAAAATTAATGGGACAAATTTTAATTACCTTCTTTGAGACATTTGTAGCAATTTATAAATAGCTAAACTAAAAATGTTATTCTATCAATCATGAGGAAATACGTAATTAAACTTATGCTGAGACAGCCACATATGACTCGACTTTCACCGCATTGTCCAATTTGAATAAGAGAGAAAGAGACAGGCTGCCTCCCTACATACATCATTTTGGACAAGTTTGTGCACATCTCTTTCTTCTGAGCATTTTAAGCGGCAATAAACTTTATTCAATTTCAAAGCAATCTGTTATCTTAACAGTGCAGTTTATTGTCTGTAATTTTAGGCTGCGAGACAATCAATAACTTCTAATATCACATTCTCTTTATGGGTCAAAACAGTACTAACTCAAGTTATATAGTGCATCTCACCAGCATAATTTATCACTGTCTGTATTCTCAGACTGCATGAAGAAGGATTAGAAGATTAAATTAGCACCATAACATATTTTATTAATTGCTACTAAATTAATAACTAAATAAATGCTGTACTTTAGGATTCTTTGTTTATTAACTAAATAAAAACAAGAAAATACTCGTAATCAAACAATCAAAAACTACATAAAGATGGAATATAACTACAAGCTATTAAATAAAAACTCATTCATTGAAGCATGTGTGACATTTCATGAAACGTTTTTTGTGGTAATCCATTTTGTAAAACACAATGTTGCTTTTTTTAAACTTTCTAAGTGCTAAGTTTAGTTATAAATTGTTTAAACACACGTGTTTGTAACACACAAGAATTCACACGGTAATGATTTTTCGTCGCAGTTTAATGGGTGTAGGGTATCGTGAGAACGGCATTGACCCTAACGGAAGATCACGAAGTGCTGGCGAAGCTAGTCGACAGCTGACGGAGATATCGGAAAGGCCTTCTTGTCTAGAACGGTGAGCTTGCTGGACGTGCTTGAGAAGCTGATACAATACTTCAACTATTTAAGGTATAGCTTAGTGTTAAGCATATACTACATGGTGTCAGAAGTTAACTACTAGAAGCCTAGTTAGCGAATTTGTAGGAATTCGTGGTATATTTAAGATTCAAGTCATCAGAAAGTTTGTAAGAACTTCTGTCGTTAACATTAGCACATTGTATTGAGCTGCCATTGTTTCCGTTGGGGTTTTAATAGCGAATTTGTAGGAATTCGATTATAAAGAGTTTGTAGGAACTCTGGTAATTATAAATCATATCGATTGGAGTTGTACAAGAAATTGAAATGGCTGAAAGTAGAGAAGATCGTTTTGTGCAAAGATTAAATTTTAAAGGAGAAAATTTAGCACTCAATTGGAAAGTCTTTAAAGCTCAATTTGATATATTGAAAATTGCTAAGAAGTATTCAGATATGGACGCTGATCAACAGATTGCCAATTTGCTACTCTTGATGGGATCTGATAGTGTGCCGATATACAATCAATTCACATTTCATGCCACAGAAGAAGGAAGAACCAAGACATTAGACAATGTAATAGCCATGTTTGATCGACATTTTGAACCGGTAAAAAATGTTATTTTTGAACGAGTGCGGTTTAACAGTATCAAGCAAGGAACTCAGTCTATCCATCAATTTATTACACAAATACAATCACAGGCAGACAATTGTGACTATGGAACAATTCGTGATGAAATGGTGAGGGATAGGATAGTTGTAGGAGTTGCTGACGATAAACTTAGAGAATATCTAATAGACGTAGAGGACCTAGACCTGAATAAATGCATAACTAAAGCGAAACAGTATGTAAGTCACCATGCTCAGGTATCAAAAATGACAAGTCAGGGGATGGGTACGGAAAATTTAGATACAGTCAAACAGTCCCAAAGCTTGGATATAGTTAGACAATATAGGACAGGATATCAAGCAAGGTCAGTTGATGATTATCGGCAAGATAGATTTGGTAGTCAGAAAAGACATGGACCCATTAATAGCAAAGAAAGACCTAAGTGTGACTTTTGCAACAAACCAGCCCATCCAAAAGATAGATGTCCGGCCCGAAACTCTATTTGTCACATGTGCAAAGGTCGTGGACATTGGGCACGGGCTAAGGTCTGTAAAGTAGGCTACAGAAATAGAGCTGAGGAAGTTGAGTGTGATGAACTAGAAGGTCTGTTTTTGGGCAACTCCGAATGACTAAATGGAGTGTCCGAATCACTCACCGAAACATCAAAAGCTTGGTTAGTAGATATTAAAGTAAATACTCGAATAATTAAATTCAAAATAGATACGGGAGCAGCAGTAACAGCCATTCCATCGGAACTCAGAAAATATGTTAGAAATACAAAATGTTCGAATAAAAAATTAAGAGGAGCAGGAAACCACGAGTTGGTTGTGACTGGTCAGGCAGTTGTAAAGTTGTCTAAAGGAGGTAGACAAGTTGAGGAAACAGTGTACTTTGTAGATAATCTAGTTTCACCATTGTTGGGAAAGCCAGCAATAGCAAAGTTAGGGTTGATACAGTTTGTAGGAACTGTAGAAGAAGCTAAAAGAAATGATTGGAAAAAGAAGTATTCTAAAATGTTTGTAGGGTTAGGATCATTAGACACTAAAGTGAAAATATCAATAAATAAAAAAATTGATCCGTTTGTCCAGAGTGTCCCTCGGAGGGTTGCAGCAGCGCGAAGAAAACCACTGGAAGAAGAACTGCAAAGGATGGAGCGACTCAAAGTAATTGAGAAAATTGAAGAGCCAACAGAATGGTGTGCCCCTTGCATCGCAGTGCCAAAGAAAAATGGAAAGCTTCGCGTCTGTATAGATTTCACTAACCTGAACAGAGCAGTTAGAAGAGAATACCACCCACTTCCGACTTCAGAAGAGACACTGGCGGAGTTAGGAAACTCCAAAGTGTTCAGTAAATTAGATGCCAATTGTGGTTATTGGCAGTTAGAATTACACCCCGAGTCACAGAAGATGACAACATTCATTACACCGTTTGGTAGATTTTTTTGTAAAAGATTGCCGTTTGGAATAAGTTCTGCCCCAGAAATATTCCAAAGAGAAATGCAGAAAGTATTACTCGGTCTTGAAGGGGTTATTTGTCAAATGGATGACATCTTGATTCACGGCACCTCTAAAGAAGAACATGATACGAGACTGAAGAAAGTTCTCGATAGGTTGGAAAAAGCAGGTATTACCCTTAATTCAGATAAATGTGAGTTTGAAGTAAATAAAACTAAATTTATAGGCCACATAATTGACGAAAATGGAATCAGAGCTGATCCGGAGAAAACCAAAGCAGTAACAAATTTTCCAAAACCATCCAACAGAACAGAATTGAAACGTTTTTTTGGAATGGTCAATTACTTGGGAAAATTTACTCCGCTATTAGCGGATAGGACTCATCATTTACGCCAGCTGTTAGGCAAAGACTGTGATTGGGCATGGGGAGAATTACATGATGAACAATTCAAAAATGTCAAAGAAATTTTAACAAATACCCCAGTATTGGTTCCATATGCTCTGTCTGCCGACACGATGATCAGCGCGGACTCGTCGTCCTATGGATTAGGCGCAGCCGTACTACAAAAGGTCAATGAAGAGTGGAGACCGGTAGCTTATGCTTCGAGGGCCCTCACATCAGCAGAAAAACACTATGCACAAATAGAAAAGGAAGCCCTGGCTATAGCCTGGGCATGCGACAAGTTCAACTATTACGTGGCTGGAAGAGACTTTACAATAGAGACTGATCACAAGCCACTGCTAGCGGTACTAGGTAACAAAGAGCTGGCCAAGCTACCGGTTAGAGTGCAACGTTTCCGACTACGAATGATGGCATATAGGTACTCGATCATTTATACACCTGGCAAAAAGTTGGTCCTGGCTGATGCTTTGTCAAGGGCACCAGTAGAAGAGATAGGAAATGACGTAGACGAGTTGAAGGACTCGAAGATGGTATTGGAAATAATAGCAGCTATGCCAATTGCCACGAACAGATTAAACAGAATCAAAGCAACACTACTAGAAGATGACTTAGGAGTGTTGTTAAGTAAATACATTGCAGATGGATGGCCGGACTGGAAGAGATTACCGGAGGAAGCTAAACCGTGTTATACATTTAGAGATTTTCTGACATACGTTGATGGGATCATTCTATACAACAATCGCGTATTTATTCCATTGCTGGAAAGGCAGAGAGTATTAGAAGACATACATAAGGGACATCAAGGAGAAACAAAAAGCATCCGAAGAGCAACAGAGATAGTCTGGTGGCCAGGTATGACAGCAGAAATTAGAACAATGGTTAAGAACTGTGACAAATGTGAACAGTTTCGGTTGAAACCAAGGGAACCATTGCTAACTACTCCGATACCAGAGAGACCCTGGTGGAGATTGGCAATGGATATATTTGAAAAGAATGAAAAAGAATATTTGTTGGTGATAGATTACTTTAGCAGATTTGTTACGGTGCACGAGTTGAAGGACTCGTCCAGCTCATCGGTAATCGAAAAGACTCTGGAAGAATTATTTTGTACCATAGGAATTCCGAACACTATAGTCAGTGACAATGGCCCACAGTTTGTTTCGGAAGAAATGAAAAGTTTTTTCAGAAAATGGGACATTGAACACATTACCAGTGCGCCACGTTATCCTCGAAGTAATGGTGAAGCCGAAAGGGCAGTAAGAACAGTAAAAGGCCTGATGAACAAGAATACCAACTTACAAGCAGCGTTGTGTATGTATAGGGACACACCACTGTCAAATGGTTATTCACCAGCCCAATTATTGTTCAATAGATCAATGAATTCGATGGGCATTATGCCCGAGGGCAGAATTGACTTAAAAAAGCTGAAGAATAAAGAGTCCCAAATTCGAGCTAAAAGAGACTTGTGGTATAACAAACGACATGCGACAAAACCAAGATCGGATTTAACGATAAATCAGCCAGTGGTCATAAATAATCCAGGAGGTCAGAGTGTTCCAGCTCGAGTAGTTGCTACTAGAGGTAGGGAAGTAGTAGCTAGAACTTCCAGTGATACACTTTTTAGGAGGAATCGGGCTCACGTAGTAGGAAGAGGTGAAGCGAATACAGAGTCGGAAGAAGTGCAGGCTTCTCCAGAACTGCTAAAAGAAAGAGAGAAAACAGCATCAGGATTTTCCGAAGAGTCAAGGATATCACATGAAGGCCATACAGAAAGGGGACAGGGAGATGATAGAGAGATTACTCAGGAAACACATACTAGTGACAATAGGCAGGAGAGGGAGTTGTCGGCAGGAAACAGTCCGGTAAATAGATGCATATCAAGACATCAGAGCCCAATTCTTCTGAGACATCAAGCTCTGCAAGAAAGGGAGGAACCACAAGAACAGACACAGTTTTCGCCTCAAGGAAGACGATCTAGTAAACAGCAGAGTGACCCCAAACCAGTATACGTCACAAAATCAGGAAGGCAATCGAAACCTCCAAAGATGTTTGATTTATAATTATCTGATTTCCTTATTATTGTAAATGTGTTGTTATTTAACTGTTATAATTTGTTACAGTCATGAAAACTTTTGTTCTGGGAAACTCTATTGTGAGAGAGTTGGAGGACTCCTCATTTGAAACTATATCAATACCTGGTCTGACGTGGAGCGAGGCGTTACAATATATAACATCAGACTTTGGAAGGTTCCGCGGTTCTATTATCTATGTTCATGTAGGGCCTGTAAGGTTTAGTAGGATTAATTATTTGGGTAATGTAAGACAGTGTAGTTTAGATAGACCCAATAATTGTAGTTTGGATGAGATATATGAGCCTTATAGGATACGGATGTTCAGAAATGACATTACTATAGTTATTTGTACAATCTATCCCATGGACTTTGCCATTTATAACAATCAGCTAGCTATAAGGGCTAGGAGTAGAGAGAGGAGTGTAAGAAATGACAATGAACGGTATACTAGGATGGTGAGAGGGATGGTCGTCGTCGAGAACAGACTGATCATTGATTTTAATATGGCTAGAAATATGGCAACCCCCTATATGCATAGAAGAATTTTCACTAGAAGGAACCACACGTATAGATTCAGACCACAACTGTTGAGGGATGGTGTTCACCCAACGAGAGATATAACTAGAGATTGGGCCAGAGAAATAAGGAGGGTGAACACAATTAATATGGAAAGATTAAGGAGGAGGTTCATCTAAATAGAGTTGTACATATGTATATATAAAATAAATAAAATAAAGGATAAAAAAAAAAACAAAGTTACTGCTGGTTGTTGGTATTTATGTTTGTAGAGAGGGTGTGAGGGCACCCCGGAAGGAAGCTTGAAGGGGAGGTGTAGGGTATCGTGAGAACGGCATTGACCCTAACGGAAGATCACGAAGTGCTGGCGAAGCTAGTCGACAGCTGACGGAGATATCGGAAAGGCCTTCTTGTCTAGGACGGTGAGCTTGCTGGACGTGCTTGAGAAGCTGATACAATACTTCAACTATTTAAGGTATAGCTTAGTGTTAAGCATATACTACATAACTAAATATTAATTGTGATCCAGCTAGTTGACGCATTGTTAGCGATATAAACACTTCATTACGGTATATATTGCTCAATTATTTGTAAAAATTTATTGTAAAAAAGCAAGATACGCAGCCTTCTGAACTGCGGTTTTTTCTTTCATGTAGAAAAACTGCAGACATATCTTAAAATTGATGAAACCATCGTCTATTTTCCTCGCAGTAAGTAAGTGAATAAATAAGCTTATTCTTTTATAAAACATCGGAGTAAAAATGATTGTTGTTGGGGATAAAATTATGCCAATTTTGCGATGCAAACTGCATGATTTCTGTTATATTCGTCAAAATAAGGTAAAAGCTTAAATATCTGCTTACCGAATGTGTAATAGCTCCAAGATACCACCAGCTTCGTTACGAACGGGATTGTTGCGTTGCCAGGCAATCTAGCGGAACTTCGGCCTTAGCGCTTTGTTTGATAAATATTGTAATTACGGTACGCTGCGGTACTTTGTCAAATACGCTTGCAATTTAAGGTATTGTTCAAGCGAAGCGCATTAGAAAACGCACAAGTAGGCGTGGCGCGTAATGCCGATGTTGTTTATCAGGATAAGGTGCTACGCTTGATAGGGCTAATTATTATGCTGGGCTATTTGTACCACCTACAGACTAGGCATAATAATAAAAATAGAAATAATAATAATGATAATAATAATAATGATAATAATAAGAATAATAATAATAATAATCATAATAAGAGCTTCACTACATTGTAAATAAAGTAATGCCTTTAATATTTACATCCCACAAATAACTTACCAATTATGACAATAAATGCTAATTATCCGCTGTAGCATGATACAGACAGTCTACAAGACTCGAGATGCAGTACAGTCAAAAATCAGTTGTGCAAAAATGTACATGAGAACCTCTATTGCCCACACAAAAACCATAAACTACTATGCCCTTTGATGACAACAATCTCTGCAGAAAGGAGATTCAAATACCAATTCAAGTTCAATTCATTTTAGACACAACACACCGGACAGCTCAAAAAGATGTCAGCTGCTAACTGGACTGGAAAATCACAAATTCCTGTACCTCACCATAATTTTTACATTGGTTATACCCTCTTTCAGATTCAACATATCAAAATATTGCATACGCATTGTACAAACATACGTGATAATGGAACAGCTATCCAATCTTGCAAAGAGACTATACAGAGTAGAGGAGAGCCTCTATGCATATGTCTAGGAGGTACAACGAAAAGTTGAGTATGTCCGATATACAAGAATCGTATTGTTTAAGCTTAGATGTTAATTTTTGTATTTCATGCCTTCTACTTTATGTTAATTTTAATTTTTGGGATTTACGCTAATTACGTTTTACTTTATACAAGCATTGTCAGTGGTTTTCAGAACCATCAAACTCATGAAAAACAGCCATTTTTATTATGCCTCTACAAGACTTCTTTTAATCATGGAATTTCCTAAAGAGCTGGTTTCTAGCGGTAAACAGACTCTCTGCAAGTTAAGCTTTAATGAGTTTTCAAAGCTAAAATAGGTTTTTCCAATGTGAGATTCAGAGAAACCAAAATAATGAAGCAATATATTTATACCAAGATTTTTTTTCTATTTCTTAAAATAAAAAAAAGAGATAGAGACAATTATGTAAACTTTACACTTTGCAATATGACTTCAAAGTTGAACAGATATTTTGAAGAACTTTGAAGTTTGACAAATTAATGTTTACCAAAGTTGTGGGCTTCTTCAAAAATTAAGGTGATAGGTTACCACAGCAAAGGTGTTGCCCTATGCTTAGTCAGCATTTGCACATAGCTTCCAAAATTCTGACAAGAAGTCCATAAATAGCTGTTATTCTCAAACAGACTGTATAAAAGGCGACTCTGAAAGTGATTATATCAGAGAAAATATGGTCGAAGAATCCAAAACAGTGAAATATTGCAACCCTTTTACTGCTACTTACTGTTTTTTACTATTTTCTCTGCTAGGAGAAAGGCCATTTGGGCGAGTACTACTACTACAGTAATATGCTTTGAGGACCTTTTTGATCGCCTTCATTTTGACTGAACATACATTATATACATGTACTACAAAGTATTTGGAGAATCTTTTAAAATTTTGTTGGGTATAAGAAATGTAAACATTTTGAATATTTTTAAATATACATTATACTGACAGTATATAATAATTTTGATATGATAATGAGCACGAAATTAAAAATTGCATATCAAATGTGCAGCTAATGTCCCAAAAGAGGCTAAGCATTGGTAATGGTAATTATGGAGAGAAACACAAAAACATGATTATATTCATTTGTACAAGTTTCATTTTATAAAACTTATATTTTAGCTATATTTAAAATAGTTTTTTATATAATTATATTTTGTTTGTTTAGATTTTAAATTACCTAATTTTTACCCATGTGGCAAAGTTTTAGAATTGTACTATTTATTTAATTTTGTCTCCTTTGACAATAGTAATAATAGTAACAAAAGTAATAATAGTAATCATAGTAACAATAGTAATAATAACAATATTAAAAATAGCAATAATTGTAACCACAGTAATAATAGTAATAATAGTAAAAATAGTAATAATAGTAATAGTACTAATAATAGCAATAATTGTAATAAAAGTAATGATAGTAATAGTAGTAGCAATAATAATAATAGTAATAATAGTAACAATAGCAATAATAGTAACAACAATAATAATATTAATAACTTTGACAATAGTAATAATAGTAACAATAATAATAAAAGTAGTAATAGTAACAATAGTAATAATAATAATGGAAATAATAGTAACAATAATAATAATTGTAATAATAGTAACAACAATAATAATAGTAATAACAGTAATTATAGTAATAATAGTAACAATAGGAATAATAGTAACTATATTAGTAATATTAATATTAGTATTAATAGTAACCACAGTAATAATAGTAATAATAGTAACAATAATAATAATAGCAATAATAGTAATAATAGTAACGATAGTGATAATAGTAAAATAGTAAAAATTGTAATAATAGTAACAATATTATCAATAGTAATATTAGTAATAATAGTGACCACGGTAATAATAGTAACAATAGTAATAATAGTAATAAAATTAACAATAGTAATAATAGTAACAATGATAATAATAATAATAATAATAATCATAATAATAATCATAATAATGGAACAGCTCACATTTTGAGGAAGGTCTTCTTAAAGTGGAGTTGAGGAAGATGTTGGATCATTTGGCCTTTTATTAAGACCCGGACTCAACATGGACTACAACCAGTCACCTACCACCACACGACTGTGAAGAAAAACTTTTATAACAATAATAATAATAGTAATAATAGTAATAAAAGTAATGATAGTGATAATAGTAACAATAGTATTAACAGTAACAATAGTAATAATAGCGATAATAGTAATAATAGTAACAATAGTAATAATAACAATAATAATAGTAATAACAGTAACCATAGTAATAATAGTAACAATGATAATAATAATAATAATAATAATAATAATAATAATAATAAAAGTAATAATAGTAATAATAGTAATAATAGTAATAATAGTAACAATAGTAATAATAGTAATAATAGTAACAATAGTAATAATAGTAAAAATAGTAACAATAGTAATAATAGTAACAATAGTAATAATAGTAATAATAGTAACAATAGTAATAATAGTAATAATAGTAACAATAGTAATAATAACAATAATAATAGTAATAACAGTAACAATAGTAATAATATTAACAATAATAATAATAGTAACAATATCAATAATAGTAATAATAGTAATAATAGTAACAATAGTGATCATAGTAACAATAGTACTAACAGTAACAATAGTAATAATAGCGATAATAGTAATAATAGTAACCATAGTAATAATAACAATAATAATAGTAATAAAAGTAATAATAGTAATAATAGTGATAAAAGTAATAACAATAATAATAGTATTAATAATAGTAATAACAGTAATAATAGTAATAATAGTAACAATAATAA
The DNA here is from genome assembly GCF_963576615.1 of Watersipora subatra. Lineage (NCBI taxonomy): Eukaryota > Metazoa > Bryozoa > Gymnolaemata > Cheilostomatida > Watersiporidae > Watersipora > Watersipora subatra. The sequence goes on along the minus strand of NC_088715.1, from coordinate 8,207,629 downwards.
TAATAATAGTAACAATATCAATAATAGTAATAATAGTAACAATATTAATAATAGTAACAATAGTAATAATAGTAACAATAGTAATAATAGTAATAATAGTTACAATAGTAATAATAGTAACAATAGTAACAATAGTAATAATAGTAATAACAGTAACAATAGTAATAATAGTAACAATAATAATAATAGTAACAATATCAATAATAGTAATAATAGTAACAATATTAATAATAGTAACAATAGTAATAATAGTAACAATAGTAATAATAGTAATAATAGTAACAATAGTAATAATAGTAACAATAGTAATAATAGTAATAATAGTAACCACAGCAATATCAATAATAGTAATAATAATAATAATAACAATAATAATAATAATAATAATAACTGCTGTATTAGAGAACGAGAAAGTCAAGCTGCTATGGGACTTCAATGTGCAAACAGACAAGGTTATTGAAGCTAGAAGACCAGACCTTATACTAATAAATAAAGAAACCAAACTGTGCCAGGTCATAGACATAGCAATACCTGGAGACACAAGGGTAGTACAGAAGGAAGCTGAGAAGATTGGTAAATACAAAGAGCTTGGGTTCGAGATAAACAGACTGTGGAAGGTGAAGACCGAAGTGATACCAATAGTAATTGGTGCACTTGGAACAATATCAATGAGGCATGTAGCATACTTGGTGGAGGTGGGAGTGAATATGTCTTTTGAGACTATACAGAAGACGGCCATCTTAGGAACAGCTCACATTTTGAGGAAGGTCCTCTCTTAGTGGAGTTGAGGAAGATGTTGGATCCTTTGGCCTTTTGTTAGGACCCGGACTCAACATGGACTACAACCAGTCACCTACCACCACACGACTGTGAAGAAAAACTTTTACAATAATAATAATACTAACAATAGTAATAATAGTAACAATAGTAATGATAGTAACAATAGTAACAATAGTAATAATAGTAACAATAGTGATAATAGTAACAATAGTAATAATAGTAACAATAGTAACAATGGTAACAATAGTAATAAAGGTAATAATAGTAACAATAGTAATAATAGTAACAGTAGTAATAATAGCGATAATAGTAATAATAGTAACAACAGTAATAGGAGTAACAATATTAATAACAGTAAAAATAGTAATAATAGTAATAATAATAACAATAGTAATATTAGTAATAATATTAATAGCAGTAACAATAGTTATAATAGTAATAATAGTAATGGATGCAAATGTTCTTTCTTGATAAAAAGTACATCTATGTGATACATCCATGTTAGCCTCTGTTCACCAAAATATATTTTACAGTAAAATTAGAAATACATATGTGACTAATACCTTTATATTATTTACTGTGAACATCATTCTCTCTATGATCACATGACTTGTTACTTGCTAGTCACATTTGGGTCAGGGTCTACTTGCTCATCATCCCAACTTCTCATATAACTACCAAATACAGAACTAATAGGATAAGATGCTGTAAATAATAATAGTTTACTGGGTTGTTATACTTCCATTTTATTTTTTTGAATACATTTATGTTTTAACAGGATTAACAACTTATCTGTAGCAGCTTTTGGTTCCTGTTTTTGTTGTCGTTACACACAACATACTTGTGAAATAGCATGTTACTTCAACGATGCTACTTTAAAGGGGCTTCTTTACTAGCCCCCTTAAGCTGTATCAAATTGCTACTTTAGTAAATCAAGACGAGATTCAAATTTACAGTCTATTTGATATAAAGTCGAATGTGCATTTTTAGATGAGCTAATCAGCAAATGACCTTAAAGCTGATTAGTTTATCAAAGGTCACTTTAAAGGTCACTGTAATTTATGTCTTCATAAAATTGTTCATGAATTTATTAAAGGGACAGTCTTTGATCATTCTGTGGAGAACCATTTGAAGTACTTTGTTGAACTTTAAAAGACCAACAATTAAAATTTATATCCATTATTTTTATTTTAAGTTTTATATATTTATCATTTTAGATAATGACATTCATTTTTCTCATAAGTATAATCATAGAAGCTACTAAACAGTCATTTTATTGTTTGTATTCATGTGTTGAAATTGGCATGCATTGTTTCTGAGACACATGAATGTGTGCTGCAACACCCATGATATGTGACATTTGGTTCCTCTGAGTGGTTTCAAGTGTGTTGCGGAGGGCAGAAGATTACAGACCTTTTAAAACTTAGTCCATTGAGAGTTACCTATCGTAACTACCAACACTATCGTTGTAGGTTTTGTAGCTAATTAGAATTTTATTGCTGCAATTTTTACTGGATGTCATATAACTTCCGACCGACAATCAATAAGTTACCAACAATAATGAAAGTTTAATATTTAGTTAGTGCCCAAGTATTCAGATGTGGAGAGTCGGAAACTATCTGAAATGTAGCAGGAACATGAGATGTACAAGATGGTATGCAGAGACAGACGGAGGCAAATATCTACGGATAAAGGGTGTTTAGACATACCCAGAAAGACTTACAAAAGCAAAGTGGTGGCTGATACTAACCTGTTTATACAGCATAGTGAGAGATACATGTCCTAGGATAAAGATAGAGAGAAATATCCAGATGTGATACAGACAGAGTTTGAGTTGACTGCAGTAGAGTAAACTTTGCCAATATATGAGCTGAAACTATGCGAGTGGCTGTGATGGATGTTTTAATGGAAACTTTTCCTGAGATGAATCTCTTTTGGTTTGTTAAATTTTATTATAAATTATAATATTAGAAATAATGCAAAACATATTTTAAACATTAAAAGGCAAAATTTCAGTGGCATAATCATGAATGGAAACTGATTTGCAAAAATATATTAAAGTAATTATTAATTAAAAGAAGAGGGAGAGAGAGGGAGAGAAAGAGAAGGAGAGAGAGGGGAGAGAGAGGAAAAGGGAGAGAGAGATATAGAGAAAGAGGAAGAAAGAGAGGGAGAAAGAGAAGGAGAAAAAGAGGAAGAGAGAGGGAGGGAGAGGGAGGCAGGGGGAGAGAGAGGGAGGGAGGGAGAGGGAGGGGGGAGAGGGAGTGGGAGAGGGATAGGAAGTGGGAGAGGGAGAGGGAGATGTGTGCGCTGGGGAAATGTTTATGCTAATGCAATGCAGGTGATGTCGAGCTAGTTCATGCTTGTATAAAGATCCCCAGAAGATTGTAGTATGTCTTGTACTGTGGACAAAAATGAACATATCCATACATGCCATGTATTTATATCTTAGAGGACGGGCCTTAGCCAGTTCACCCAGGTCAAGAGATTAGCTAGGCACATGAAAATATGTAACGAAAAACAGCCCCACCTTCAACATATGATTAGATAATGGCTACACATATAATGACTACATATACAGAAACAAGGAAGAGTTATGAACATGTATAATTGGTTATTTGTACTACTGATACTCACATCAGCTCACAGTTGTTACTGTTAGTCAATGCAGTTATGGTAAGTAGAGCATGCCAGAGAATTACATAGTACTAAGCAGTATATAGGTATATGTTAGTGCAAAGAAAGATCAAGTTTTTCTTTGCTACAAAACATGTAAGTATATATGTTCATACATTTTTAGCCATATGTTACAATTACTCTATGGAGCGCAAGAAAGGATAACGTTAAAGGTTGACTTGCAATAAACTTGGCATTACAGTTGTTTGGTATCAAAATATTCACCATGTCTTACACTGTTGTGTTGTAAGTGCCAAATATGTGGAATTGTGATTACAAGCTCTTATAAGCTAAAATAAGAAAAAAATGCCGTAGAATGGAATTAGTTTATTTCTCTGACATATAGTCATTAAATTTGGTTATTGTTTTGTCATGTAAATTGAAAGGTCATTAAAAGGCTCAATATAAAACTTATCGTAGCACTAGTTTATGACAAACACTTCTGGTTTTACCGAAGACCCTGTATCAAATATAGATGGTCACTACTTTACAGTTTTGTTTTGACTTGGTCTAATGATTAGACTCTAATCTGATCATGTGAACCAATATTTGGCAAATAATACTTCACCAAAATAAGAGCTTACTAAATGAGACAAACAACAATTGATTCATATTCTGTTTTAGTATTGCACAAAAGATATATAAGAACATGAAAGCAGCAAATAGTAATATTATTATTATCTGAATGTTTGATTAATTTTTTGCTTCACACATTTATCAATAACAATAACAAAAATTGGAAAGTAGAAAGGGATAGGCCTATGTTCCACACACTCTATGTCAAATGTGGAGTACAAGGAAGGGCAACTACAAAGGGAATCGCTAACCCAAAGTATTATATGAGTCTCATTATTAGTCGCTTAGCCAATGATTGAACTCACAATTGATCAGTCGTGAAACAAGTAAACTAGAAAAGAATAGCTGGTCAATTATGGGATACATGATGCTCAGACTATATCGATGTCTGATCTTCCGGCTGTCAGGATTAGCCAAGGCAGTTATGATAAGTGGAGTGAACCGAAGGTTATGATAAGTGAACCAAAGGATTACACAGTACTACACAGTATATAAGTACATGTTAGTGCAAAGGAAGGTCGAGTCCTATGATACATACAGGTGTTTGAATTTACTGCAGTAGAGTAAGTGTTCCTACTGTATGAGCAAAAAACATGTGAGGGGCCATATCTTGGATGGATTTTTTAAATGAAAATATTTTACTGAGATGAAAATTTTGAAGCCTTTAAAATTATATAATAATATGTTAGCTTTATAGATAATACAAAACTTAATTTGCATAACATGTGGATGAAATCTTTGCCTCCGTGTTACCTTTGCAAAAGTTTTGTTCTGCTAGATTGGCATATGAGGGTTTAATAAGAGCTGTATTGACAAGTAATATTTCACTCGACTCAATTCCTACGGGCCAAATATTGAGAGCTAGTCAAAAGATTCTATGCTCCTCACTACTAAGTGAAAATAGGTGAGTCCACACTAAAAAAACGCCAACTAGGTGTGGAAGTAACCTTAATAACCCTTTGCTAGAATCAGTGGGTTAATTAATTAATTCAAACAAAAATCACGTTATTTTGAGTATGCAGTTTAGTCAATTAAGAAAATCCATTTGTGTTGTACTTAAATCAACTAATCAAATGTGACCAATAAAATTATCTCTACAAACTTATACTAATAATGACTAAATAATGTTGACTATGCATGACTCTTTAGGAATGTGGTTGGTTTCAGCTGTACTCAAACATATTCATTTCAAAGATGTGACTTGCTTGTTTTATCTACTAATTACTTTTCAGTTTGGTACTGAGAACTTTGCTGATACAAAAGCCTTAATTAAGTAAGTTCAGGCAATAACCTAGTTACTATAGACTGGCAGAATCATAGTCGGTACTTAGATGTTTACACAGCATTTAGAGGAAACTGATATGCCAAACGTTAAATTATCCTTATTTGAGATGTTTGAGACATTTATAACTGTAATAATGTATCTGTAGCTGGACTTGAAATTACATTCTAGCGTTCATGAGCAAACATAAAATAAAACGCATGCCAATACAGTCATGGAGAACTCGATTTGTACTGCAGTAGCCAATTTAACTAAGAGATATCGAGACAGGCTGCCTCTCTACATATATACATCATTTTAGGCAAGTCTGAACACATCTTTTTTTTCAGAATTTCAACAGCGACAAAGTTTCGTTGATTTCAAAGCAATATTTTATCTTAACAGTACAGTTTACTGTCTGTAATCTCTGTTTTAATGATAATTAATAAATTTTAATGTCACATTATCTTTATATGGCAAAACAGTTCTAAATATAGTTATTTAACACATTTCACCAGCAAATTCTATCACTGTCTGTAATCCTGGTTGTATGAAAAATGATTAATTCGCTAAACAAAATTAATAATTGCTACTAAATAACTTAATAAAGCCTGTATTTAATGTTTCTCTGATTAATTGCTAAATAAAAACCAATAAATACATGTAATCAGCCAATCAATAACTGCATTAAAAGAAAAGTAGGACCTATGAAATAAAACCATATTTATTAAAGCATGTGTGACATGTCATGAAATGCTTTTGTGTCAATCATTTTACAAAATATAATTTGGCCTCTTCTTAAACTTTCCAAATGCTATTTTTAATTAAAAATCTGTTAAGCACACGTATTTTATTTTCAACACACAAGAATTCCCGCGGTAAGGATATATTGTCGCAGTTGAATGGGAACAGCATGCTAATAGTGATCTAACCAGTTGATGCATTTTTAGCGATATCAACACTTCATTCCGGCATATAATACTCAATTAATTAATCAATTGTAAATGAAACATCATGAACAGCTTTTTGAATAACGACTCTGTTTTGTCTAAGTAAACTCTGTACATGTCTTTAAATTGATGGAAGTGTCTATTTTCATCACCGTAAAGAGAGATTAAATAAGGTTATTGTTGACGAGTCGTAACGGTAAAAAGTATTGTGGCAGATTTGCTACTATTCTTATTACATTTTGATTAGTTTTTATTTTTTATTTCACTTACTGTATAATATTCTTAATTGACCTACCAGTCAGTTATCCTTGTATGGTCACCTGAGGGTCGTCATAGTCTTCTACAATTATAAACAATTATTGTGCACAGCAAGATTAATGTAAGCCGACCAGCAGGGTCACCATTAGGTTCTGGTAGACCAAATTGGTACAGTATTGTTGTTGACCATAAACTTATGCTTATTTGTGCTGCCAACTCTGTCATTTCTGTCTAATTCCTCAAAGTATGGTAAAACCTTAAATATCTGCTTACTGAATGTGTAATAGCTCTAAGACCCTACCGGCTTTGTTACGAACTGGATTGTTGCATAGTCTGGCAATCAAGCAGAACTTTAGCCTTAGCGCATTATTATATAATTAGTTGATTTAAGCAGCCGCTCCGCTCCCATACTCTGCCAAACAAGCTTGCAATTGAAGGTTTAGTTCAAGCGAAGCGCATTAGAAAATGTACAAGTAGGAGTGGTGCGCCCTGCATGTGTTGTTTATTAGAATGAGGAGCCACGCTTGATTGGGCAAATTATTATTAATCAGTAGCGTGATTCTTTCGTCCCAAAAACGCGCACTGTTTTCGGTGTAAGGAACTCGAGCTAATATAAGTTCGGAAAGAAAAGGAAAAAGCATTGTGTGAATATTTCACTTCATTCCGGTTTTACCGCATTTAATAAGATATGAGCAACTTTATAGGAGGGGGTACGCGTCCTAGGGAGTACCCCCACTAATTCTTCCTAGGAGTATGTCGTACCCCTGCGTACACCCCCCCATTTCAAACACTGATAATAACGGCTTTACTGCATTGTAAATAAAGTCATGCCTTTAAACCTTTCATTCCACATAGCCTTCTATCTAACCAATTTTGACAGTAAATGCTGATACATCATGCTGCTTGTTAGCTGTAGCATAATACAGACTATCTACTAAACATGAGATCCAGTGCTGTCAGATATCAGCCCCGCACAAAATATGCATATGAAGACATGTTTTGCCCAAAAAATCAGTAGAATACTTGACCCTATGATGGCAACAATGCGTGCAAGAAGGAGAATTAATTGTTTATTCATCTTAGACAAAACACACCAGACCACCCAATGAATGTCAGATGCTGACTTGACGGCAAAACCAGAAATTACAGAATCTCACCATAGTATATAATATTTATTTGTATAATCATTCAGATTCAACTCATCAGAATATAGAATAAACATTGGAAGAAGAGACACACAAATGAAACATTCGTGTGTCTGATATTACTGATTACATTACTGATATTTTAATATTTTTATATTTTCTCAAATTTCAATGTGTCATAAAAAACATATTATATATTTAAAACTTTAGCCATCTTTAAAATCTAAAGATAGATTGAACGACCATATATTGACGATTTCGTAATTTCTCATCAGGATGTAAACACTTGCAACAAAAAGACAAAATGATAGTCATAGAACACTAAATAAACTCAGTAGCACATTATCATGCACCACCCTGTGTTTACTGACTTGCAAGAGTATATAGCACATTATCATGCGCCACCCTGTGTTTACTGACTTGCAAGAGTATATAGCACATTATCATGCGCCACCTTGTGTTTACTGACTTGCAAGAGTATATAGCACATTATCATGCGCCACCCTGTGTTTACTGACTTACAAGAGTATATAGCACATTATCATGCGCCACCCTGTGTTTACTGACTTGCAAGAGTATATAGCACATTATCATGCGCCACCCTGTGTTTACTGACTTGCAAGAGTATATAGCACATTATCATGCGCCACCCTGTGTTTACTGACTTGCAAGAGTATATAGCACATTATCATGCGCCACCCTGTGTTTACTGACTTGCAAGAGTATATAGCACATTATCATGCGCCACCTTGTGTTTACTGACTTGCAAGAGTATATAGCACATTATCATGCGCCACCCTGTGTTTACTGACTTGCAAGAGTATATAGCACATTATCATGCGCCACCCTGTGTTTACTGACTTGCAAGAGTATATAGCACATTATCATGCACCACATTGTGTTTACTGACTTGCAAAAGTATATAGCACATTATCATGCACCACCCTGTGTTTACTGACTTGCAAGAGTATATAGCACATTATCATGCGCCGCCCTATGTTTACTGACTTGCAAGAGTATATAGCACATTATCATGCACCACATTGTTTTTACTGACTTGCAACAGTATATAGCACATTATCATGCGCCACCCTGTGTTTACTGACTTGCAAGAGTATATAGCACATTATCATGCACCACCTGGTGTTTACTGACTTGCAAGAGTATATAGCACATTATCATGCGCCACCCTGTGTTTACTGACTTGCAAGAGTATATAGCACATTATCATGCACCACCTTGTGTTTACTGACTTGCAAGAGTATATAGCACATTATCATGCGCCACCTTGTGTTTACTGACTTGCAAGAGTATATAGCACATTATCATGCGCCACCTTGTGTTTACTGACTTGCAAGAGTATATAGCACATTATCATGCACCACCCTGTGTTTACTGACTTGCAAGAGTATATAGCACATTATCATGCGCCATCTTGTGTTTACTGACTTGCAAGAGTATATAGCACATTATCATGCGCCACCTTGTGTTTACTGACTTGCAAGAGTATATAGCACATTATCATGTGCCACCCTGTGTTTACTGACTTGCAAGAGTATATAGCACATTATCATGCGCCATCTTGTGTTTACTGACTTGCAAAAGTATATAGCACATTATCATGCACCACCCTGTGTTTACTGACTTGCAAAAGTATATAGCACATTATCATGCGCCACCTTGTGTTTACTGACTTGCAAGAGTATATAGCACATTATCATGCGCCACCCTGTGTTTACTGACTTGCAAGAGTATATAGCACATTATCATGCGCCACCTTGTGTTTACTGACTTGCAAGAGTATATAGCACATTATCATGCGCCACCCTGTGTTTACTGACTTGCAAGAGTATATAGCACATTATCATGCGCCACCCTGTGTTTACTGACTTGCAAGAGTATATAGCACATTATCATGCGCCATCTTGTGTTTACTGACTTGCAAGAGTATATAGCACATTATCATGCGCCACCTTGTGTTTACTGACTTGTAAGAGTATATAGCACATTATCATGCGCCACCCTGTGTTTACTGACTTGCAAGAATATATAGCACATTGTTCTTGCGATTTGAATACTTCTTCCCTTTCAGCTTGTCTTTTCTCCTAAGTCATATTTTAATAATAATCAGGACACTTTCCAATCCAGGACATAGGACACTCTCCAATCCAATTAGGACATATCTAATCCTGCAAAGATATTATACAGAGTAGAGGAGAGCCTCTTTGCGCATATCCCCAAGCAACAAAGAAAGGCTGAATCTGACACATAGACCAGAATTGCATCGCTTGAGCTTGCTTTCTAATTTTTGTATTTTACACCTTCTACTTCATGTTACTTTTAAATTTATGCCAACTTTATTTTATTGTACACTAGCAATGTCAAAGAGTTCCTCAGAAACTATCAAACTCATGAAAAACAGTCATTTAAGTTATGTCTCTACAGGATTTCATTTATTCATAGAGTTTTTAAAAGAGATGACTTATGGTAAACAGAGCCTCTGCAAAATAAGTTTGAATAATTTTAAAAATGAAATAATTTTTATAAATATTACATTTAGAGAAACAAAAAAATAGAGCAATATATACCATATCTTTTTAGATCTCAAAATTTAAAAAAAGAGATGAAGAAACTTTTATAAATTCTACACTCAGTAAAATGGCTATTTTAAATATCATAATCCTATTAAAAAGTGAGAGTAATGTGCTCAACCAAAAGTCAATTAATAGCTGCTATTCTCAAACGGCTCTGAAAGTGATTTAATCAGAAAGAAAGTGGGTCAAAAAGATCAAACAGGTGAAATATTACAACCCTTTCACTGTTATCTACAGCTATTTACTCCTTGCTCTTATAAAAGAGAAGGCTATGTGGTTGAGTAATACTACTACGCTGATTTGTTATTGAAAAAAAGTTTCGATTGCTATCATTTTGACTAAATATACATGGTATAGCACAAGCTATTTCAATGATTTTTTATGTTTTTGATAAATTTTCAGTATGGTGAATATTTCGACTATTATCATACATGTATACACCATATATAATATCAAAGGCTGAGGCCTTTCAATCTATTGTCGATTTGACAACGACTACGAAATTGAGGAATGCCAACAAAATTTTCAATCGACACCACAAAAGAGGCTATACACTAGTGACAGAAACTATATATGCCCAAAAAAAATTGATTATATATTACAAGTTTCATCTCATTAAATGTATTTTTTTATTTTTACTTGTAATAATTATTTTTATATAATTGCATGTTACATTATTATATTTTAATTTACCTAATTATTCCTGTGAGAAAAAGTATATAAAATATATAAAAAGTTTGTAAAGTATAAACAAAAAAGAAACCAAACAAATGATACAAACCTTTAGCTTTGTAATATTTATTTGAGTTTTTATTTTAGTTATTATTGGGCAGTCGTTATTATAACAGTTATTATTACCAGTTGCTCTTTCTGCTATTTTAGGGATGTTAGAATACCAGCCCATAAAATAATAATCTACTTTGAAACTAATAAAAACTTGTAATAAGACAAGTTTGAGACTAACTGACTGGTTTGGAGCAAATTAGTTCAACTACAGCTTAGCTAAGGAGGTGAACCTTGAAAAATCTTCTTTGATTATTCTAAGGTTAATGCATTCAGCACTCACCCTCCTTTGAAGGGACATTCTGAATTTTATTGGAGCATGTGAATATAATACTCATACTATTTTGCTCCTGTTGCTAATTTAGGAATGTTACAATACTGGCACATGATATGAAAATCTGCATTTGAATTAAAAAAAATTTATCATCAAGCAAGCTTGAGACTAATTGATACTCTACTTAGAGAAAATTCATCGAGCCTAACCAATGTTTACTGACATAAAACTTTGGAGGCTTATGCATGAGGCACGTTCCTTCTTTTGAAGGGATATTATGAACAGAATTCAGCCAGCACTCTATCTACTACTTACAAAATTGTTGAATTTAGTATTTTCTCTGAATCAGGGGATCTTAAAGCTGATTAGTATAGCAAAGGTCACTTTAAAGGTCATTATAATTTATGCCTTCATAAAGTTTTTTATAAATTTAATAAACAAGCAGTTCTTGATCTTTCCTTAGAGAATTGCTTTAAGTATTTTGTTGGATTTAAAACAAAAAATAACAAATAATATTTATATAAGCCATTTTTATGTTACGTTTTATTTAGTTTTTTTATTTTAGATAATTACTTTCATTTTTCTCGTAGCTTTAATCATTTAAGTTACTAAACACCCATCTTATAATTGTTTTATATGTTGCAACTGCCATGCATGGGGATTAAGAAACATGATTGTCTGCTGCACAAACCATGACATATGTCATTCAGTTCCTCCGACAGTTTTCAAGTGCGGTGCAGAAGAACAAAAGATTACATACCTTATAAAACTAAGTCCATTAAGACTGGCCTATCATAGTTACTTTCATTACCATGGCAGGATTAGCAGCTAATTAGATTTTGGCTGCCTCTATTTTACTGAATATCATATAACTTCCAAGTGATATTCAATAAATTATCAAAAGTAAGGAAAGTTTAACATTTTGTTAGTATCCAAGTATCCAGATGTTGAGAGTCTCAAACCATCTGAAAGGCAGCAGGAACATGAAATGCACAACATGGTATGTGAAGACAAAATGAATCAAGCATTTAGAGATTAATTGTATTTTGGACCCACCCAGACAGACTTACAATAGCAAAGTAGTGGCCGCTACTAACTTGTGTATACAGCATAGTGAGAGCTACTTATCCTAGCATTGAATATGGGGAGAAATATTCAGATACGATACATACAAAGTTTGAGTTTACTGCAGTAGAGTAATTGTTTCTATTATATGAGCTGAAATTATGTGAGTGGCCATATCTTGGATGGATTTTTTAATGATGACTTTATGGCAGGCTAAAAACTTGTTGGTTTGTAAAAGTCGTATAATAAAACAATTTTGTTGAAGATAATGCAAAATATGACTTGCAAAACATTTTGAATACATCATTGCCCCGTTGCCACCTGTGCTGAAATCTTGCCTGATAGATAGATTTATAAAGTGTAATCAGAGCTGTTCTAAGAGATAGTTCTGCATAGCTCGATTCAGTTCCAATGGACCAAATATAAACAACTACTTGAACAATTTCTAAGCTTCACACTAGTAAGTTAAAACAAGTGAGTCCACACCACAAACCATCAACCAGGTGGAGGAAGGTTTTATTAACCCTTCGCTAGACCAGTTTATTTCAGAGTTGAATTTGTCAGTAAATTGCCTTAAAAAAAATTGATAACAATAGCTGATGTGATTAGGGAAAAGAAACAGGCGGCCATTATTTTGTACATTATTTCTAAGCAAGTCTAGGCATTCTTTTGTCTGAGCATTTTAACCTCGTTCAAGTTTTGTTGATTTTAATCTTGAAACATCTCAGCAGTGAGATCATCTCAAACATCAAAAACAATTGTAAATGATAGAATGATACCGATGCTTTCTGATAGAACCAATTAAAATTCGCTGCGAGCGGGTCTTCAAGACTTACGTAAATGTACCTGGGAGTTGTCTTACCACTATGCAGTGATTGACAGATTGTTGGTTATTTGAAAGCAACATACAAACGAGGTTTGTACATTCATTTTATTTATATTTCAAAATAAAATTATTCTGAAGTTTCATAAACAGTTGCTCATGTTGCTAATTTAGGGATGTTACAATACTGGTACACAAGATAAAAATCTGCTTTGAAATTAATAAAAGCTTTCAATGAGGAAAGTTTGAGACTAACTAATATGTGATTTTGAAAAAATTAGTTATATTATATTTCAGCTATGGAGTTGAACCTTAGGCAATGTGTTTTTAAATCTGTAACATTTCTAAGAATTATCCGTGTGGCACGGCCCCTCCTTTGAAAGGATACTATGAATGGAAATTAATCAGCACTGCAGCTACCATTTACAACATTGCTGAATTTAGTAAATTCCTTTCAACCAAGTGGTTTTATAGCGATAGAAAATATAAATGAATAGCTAGAAAAGAGTAAAACATGCTGAATTTCCTTAGTCATTTGCATTAACTGCTTTATTTGAATTGAAACATGCCAAAAAAATGATCATGTCATTTTTTTAATAAGCCAATGAGGAAATGAGTAAGCAGGTTGATTGACATGTTAGGCAGGTGATTTAAGCTGCTAGAAATAGCAGGTAAAGCACTGAAAACCTTGACAGAGTTTCAAAAATGAGCTGAACTTTTTATGCTGGTTACATACTAAATATATTAATAATATGTGAGGTCTTAAGAGTCGTAGAGTGGACTGTGTAAATCTGCAAGAGAAGACAATTTCAGCATATAACAGTGGTTCTTTCCCGTTTTCTTATAATTTTACAAATAAAAAATTTGAATAATTTGTTGTTTTCGTTCTATTTTCAAGTTTATTTTCAAGTCTCTAAATTTTTAAAAACTCTATATTTCAGGCCTCTTAACGCTGATCAGTTTATCAAAGGTCACTTTAAAGGTCAGTGTAGTTTATGTCTTCATTTGTTTATGGTTTGATCATTCATTTGAAAACACTTTTAATTACTCTGGTAAATTTAATAAATACCTGAAAATAAAATTAATGGAAGCTACTTGTATATCAAATTTTACCTATTTACCTTTTTAAAAAATTATTCACCTTTTTGGCATACAAAAGTTAGAATCCGAAAAAACACTGATTTTTATATTTACTTGAGTGTATTGTTAACTAGCAGGTGTTCTTTTTAAAGTGGGAATTTAAAAGTTTTTATTCAGATTTATATAACATCACTGCTGATTTAATAAATTATACATAACACAAAACAAGTAACAAAGAATAATTATGGAGCAGTTACATGTACATAAAAGCCATAGGATCCCAGGCTATTGATAGTAGTTGAAGTATGATGTAATATTAAAAAGCCATAATGTTGCAATTGTTTTTATTTGCTCTCTATGATCTCATTTTATATTTAAAGCAAGTTGAATAACATAAAAAGTGGCAAAACAGTCATTTTTTGCTTGAATGTATTATTGTTAGCAGGTGTTGTTTTAAGGTGGAGCAACAAGCTTACAAATAACATTATATCTGGGTCAGTAATTGACAACACATTTTGAAAATACATGTATGACCTGTACATTCAGGTCATATGTTATACATGTAATTTCAAATTAATGGCTTTGGTGTGTAAAACTAGAAACTGACTATGCATTTGTGTTGTAATTCTACCAAGTTAAAACTATTTTGGCAGTGTTTTTATTTAACTTGATCTGAAAATATGTGAACAAGTGTTTTTTTGCAAATTCTATCTTCTTTTGATGTAGGATTTTATTCATGTAAATCTGGAATTGTTTAATGTGGTTGTTTTAAAACTTGAGGTGGCTCAAAAACAGTTTTAACAAAATAAATTTTGTTATTCTCATCCAGACGCTTTCACAAAATTAAAATTCATTCAACTCATATGTGATATAACCTACCAACTAGCAGCATAGTGTTACAATCAAAAAGAGGGCCTCACCTTTGCCAGGGAGTCAGCAACACAAGCTATAATGGACGCAGGTCCACTCCCTCTGCTTAGGAAATGATGCACTTTAAGCTGGCTGTTGCTGTCACTCAGAACTTACAGTGGCACTCTTCATACCTTATGGCAGCTGCCAGTCAAACAACATTTTGACCTTCATATGAGCTTCACTCATAGTGAGGCAGTAGAGCTAGAAGTACTTTTAGCCCCTTAATTGGTTCTACTTTTGTGTAAAGAAGAAAAGGTAGAATTAGATTGAACCCTTACCATAACTAACTTTGTTAGGTTTATCTTACATTATATCAACAATTTACTTATACTTCTGCAATGCTCCCAGAAAGTAGATAATTCCCAAGTAGAACTAACGTAAAAACAAAACTTATTGGCTTATTTTATTAGTTGGTTATAAATAAGTCTTTCATAGTTGTAATCATTTTGTAGTGTATACAGTATTTAGAACAACGGTAATGAAATAATTATTTTAGTAATATTACATAATTTTTGTACTTGTCTTTTCTGTATTTGAGGCTTTGTAGGAGAATACAACTCTAGTTTTATTAACTGCTTACAGAAGATGTTCAGCATAGATAAAAAGTACATTAGGCAAATAGCGCAAATTGGCTACTGATTTAGGTCACGACGCAAAATGATTGCTCATTGTCATAAGGTTAGCTCTTATAAGCAAGCTCACCCAAATTATCCATTGACAATGTGATAGGATAATAGCAAGTGTCAGGCAACTCTTTTTACCTCTCATTGTTTAAAAGCTGATTTTTGAAACCCGGAAAACACCGGGTAGTAGAGCTAGTGAGATTACAAATTTAAGTAAAACAAAACAACTTATACAGTAGCATTATATTATAATATATGATGTAATATTATACCATAGTGCATTATAATGTATTATACCATATGGTACTCTGGTATATAATAATACTTTATTATAAAATGCTACATTAAAATTATATATTGAATTTTATTTAACATCAGAGACAAGTGTCAAAGGTTAAATGATAACTATTGAATATGTTAAATAAGTTTGTCATGCAAAGACCTTTTCATTACCGGTTAGTAATAGTATATAATAGTATACAAATATCCTGACAGTCTAGTGCCTTGTGAGGTATTAATAACAACCTGCACTATTATTTCTAGACTACATATGGTGGTTGATTCGTGCAGATGGTAGAGTGTCAGGGTGAAGCTGAACGTCAGGAACTTGAATGCCCCAGAATGCAACATTTTTTCAACAAAATGTGGTTCAGACAGAAACTGATTCTATTAAATTAGATTTGGGCATGTACCAAAAGTTTTTTGCAGCTTTCATAAAATATATCAGTATTTTTCGTAATTTGTAATGTTTTTTTTTATGTTTAAGGTGACCTGTTTGTTAGCATACTTTAAAATAAGAATTTATTATTAAAATGCTTATTGAATTTTGTGATCATATTATGTTATACTAGTATTTCAGTAATATCATGTACTGTAAGAGATTGTCAGAAAAGCTAAAAAACAACAGATAATAATTATGTACACTATCATATGGCAAACTTTAATCTAGCTAACTGAAACATATCAAATAGCGTCAGGCTGAACACCAAGGAGATCACATCCCAATAAAAAAATTCTAACAAGACACTGCAGCTGTCACTAAATAAAAACAATATTGTTTCACAGTTCTTCGTGATAAAACCATAAAAAATTTATGATTTTAAAAACTTCTAAAAACCTGTGATAGCATCATATCCATTGAGCGTACCTTCAACGTCATATTGAGACTCAGAGCAATCTGCAAAAGTATAATTAGTGTTATATAATTCTTCATCTGCAACCCAATCATTCATTACATGTCAACAAAGAGTCGTATGAATTTTTTTGCAATATTGTCTTAGTAAAATTGCCATTATAATGAATGAAGCAGGCTATTTGGAAACCATTGAAATGTATGTAAAATTTTTGTTTTAACGTCAGGTGCAAGAATTAATTTGATTAGTTTACACTGCTACTTACAAGCAGCTTTTATAAACAGAGCTACATGGATGCCTCAACTGGTTGGTAAAGCCGGGCTTCCATATATGCTGAAAACCCCGGCGAAGGCACCGCAGGCCGATCAGCAATGAAATGTTAACCTATGCGCCAAGTGCCGCGGGTAGTTGGTGGCGGTCGACGCAAGAGCTCATCAGTGTTAAAATTTTGCGAAGAGCCACAGGCGAAACCTTCCCCAAATGCACTGCACATGTGAAGGTCAAAGTTTTTAAAATGGTAAGACGGGCAAAAGTTTTCATGCAATTATTTGTGATATTATCAAAAGATTTTGACTCGCACATGAAAAAATGCAAAGAATTTTAACGGTTAAACCTTGTTTTATTGCTGCAGAAAATATTTAGTATGACAATATGTAGGACTATTTTAAATATGTTGTATAATGTTTGGCTGGTTTTTTTTTATTGTATAACCGTTGGAAAAATAAAATAACATGTTTTTTTGTTCATTTAAGCCTTTGAATGAGAACATAAATGAGATCTTGGAAATACCAATTAAAACATCAGTTTATTTAAAGCTTTGTATATGCAATTGAATTTAATTCTAAAAGTTTGTACTACATGTGTGTGATTGTGTTTGAGATCGTGAGCGTGTTCATGTGTGCATATGAGTGTGTGTGGGCATGTGTGTGCGTACTCATGCATATGATTGTGCATGCAATTGTGCATATGTATGCGCATGTTTGTGTATGTGTACATATGTGCGGGCAAACGTGTATGAACTTATTGAGTTGGAATGAAATAATGCCTCACATTATATGCAAAGATATGAAGGTAACAAAAGTGACTGCCAGATAGTTTGGAACTAGAGACAAGACTAGAGACTTAGTCTAGAGACTAGTCACACTTAACTAGAGACTTAGTCACATTTACATATACTAAAAAATTACTTGTTCAACCTATGTCTCATGTAACTCCAGTCAAGCATGTCCATCGAAGAAAATGTAAAGACCACCAATAAACAACAGTGTTAATTACTGAATGGACCAACGATCAACCAAAGACCTTTTGCCAGTCAAATTAACTTGATATTTTAGCTCACATCAATCAAGTTGTGTACACTCAGAGCTCTTACAGACATTGTCATCTGTCTGTTTGCTTTTTATTAGTCAGGCATTTTCCTGTAACCAGCATGGTTGTCAGTGTGATATGGCCGCTTTTATTACTTGAAATTGTCTGCTCTCTCAAAAATTCGTGCTGAGTTAAGTAAATCAAAACTTAGGTTTACGCTGATTGAATATGTTAATATATAATCATAAGATAGCCTAAGTTATGAGTGAAGTATTTATTTTGTGGTGGGCTAACTAAAATGCAGTGGTTATATTATAGGAAAAATCTTTTTTCCAAAGTTAGTCCTCAATTTCCTGTTCGCGTCCATTTCCATGCTCATGCCCGATACCGATGTTAACTTCTGTCCATAATAATTGTCATGTATTAAAATTATACATCAAATATGATCTAGTAATACGTAACAAAACATAAATAAAAAGGGAGGTAATCAGCATATAGAAATCGTATTCAAAATCATATTTATAATAAAATATGTTTATCAGCCTCGATGTTAATATATAATTGGACAATCACAAAAGTATATAAACTTCCTGTATAAATGTTTATTTAAGGTTAGAGCAGAACTATTATCCTTTAGAATGAAATATTGTGATATAGAACCAAACAATAGGTATGTTTTGCCCACTTTAACAAAAGAAGGCTGTGTCAGCAGAGTGAAAAGTAAAGTTAAACTTCTGACAGCACTACATTTAAATAAGCGGTTTAAGATCGTACAGTCAGCCATTTAGCTAAGAAAGTTGATAGAAGATAAAATATGATGATAATAATAATGATACTGTTAGTATAACTTCACTGTAGAGTAGTCAGTCTTGATGAAACCTGATCATGAATATTGTTATATGATGATTGATAAGAATATGGTCCTTATTTCTCACTCAGTTTATAGAAGAGCAACCTTTTAGTATACCCTTGAGGCACAACCAGGGTGTTACCAGTAACACTCAGGTTAAAGATACCGTTTTTACCATCAACTTTTATCTCTGTTACTTTCTCACCTTTAATAAAAGTATATGAATATCTTAATTATTATTACTGTACAATCAAGGCACCTACTCCTATTATATAGCTGTATGGTTAATTACTACATAGAGAGTACCTGACAATATTTTTACATCTTTTATTAAAAAGATAATGCCATTATATGTTAAAATTGTGTGCTATAATGTTAAAAGTTATAGCAAACAAATTTGTTTCCACTTTGCTAAAATGAGAAAACTTGCAGGTTCTATTTGATAAAAAATGAATTTATCTCTAGGCCACCATTTAGTCAGAAAAAACTATAACTACCTTGATACAATTTAATTATAACCATGTTGATTAGTTTTAAAACAATTGATCAACTCGAGAAAATAGTGTTTCTGGAAGAAATTCATCCATGAGAGCTTCATCTTGCTAATAAGCAGTCGTAAAGCCAAAAACAAAAATATAGTCTCCAAAATGTGGGTGGGTGTGGATGAGTCATTTATTGTAGCTACCATCCCTGGCACACCTTTTACATGACAACTACATATGTTACTGTAACATTCATTTTTATAATTGTTCTATTGCTTTACAAGACCCTTTTTTATGACGAATAGGCATAGGATGATGATCATATTTTCATAAGAATTTACTGTATTTTCACTAATTTATTCTACAATCGAAAATTTCTAAAATTAAACAAGCATCAAAACCAATGAAATGCTGATCAATCAAACGAGTTTTTGTTGTCAGTTGTTAATTTTTATCTCTACAGATATGTTGAAGTTTATATTAAGGTGTGAGTCAAGAATTGATTGTATCCTTTAAAGGTTGACTTGCAACAAAATTTACATTAGATTTATTTGGTATCAAAAAATTCACCATGTCTTACTCTGTTGTGTTGTAGGTGCAAAATATGTGGAAATGTGATTACAAGCTCTTAAAAGCTCAAAAACGAAAAGCCGCCATATATTGGAATCTCTTTATTTCTCTGACGTAGTTATGAAATTTATTTATTGTCTTGTCACGTGAAGTTCTCTCATGAATTGAAAGCCAATAAAAAGCTCAATATAAAACTTATCATAGCACTAGTTTATGACAAACACTTCGGGTTTACTGAAGACACGGTATCAAATATAGATGCTTGCTACTTTACAGTTTTCTCTCGGTTTGGTCTAATCGGCAAGTCATAATCTGATCATGTGACTCAATACTTCGCAAATAATCTCTACAACACTTTTCGATTATCACAAGTGACCAACAGGCTCATCATTATTGTCAGACATTGATATGTACTCCTTCAAGCTAAGGCTAAAAAATCAAACAAATTTTTATGGTAAGTTATAAGATGTCCCTGCTAAAAATGACAGCATTACAATGGCGAAAAACAGACGCGTAAGAACAATAGACATGGCTTTATTGAATGCGTGAAGTATATTTGTGAAAATATTTCGACGAATAAGGTTACATGATAGTGTGAACAGAAACCATCTACCACAGCTACGTCATATTTGAGCCATTTTGGAAAGAGAATCCAAACTACAGCGGTTTCGTGATGGCTGCGATTAACTGTTCATTTTTGAGCTTTTAAGAGCTTGTAATCACATTTCCACATAATTTGTACTTACAACACAACAGAACAAGACATGGTGAATTTTTTTATATCAAATAACTGTAATGTGAACTTTGTTGCAAGTCCACCTTTAAGCAACAAGCTGGTACCTGGGCCCTGGCCTGCTTGCTCTATAAAATATTTGTTTAGAGTTTCATTTGGACAGTTGTCAAATTTACTAGAACAAAGTTGTCACATTTTTTTTTGTTTACTTGTGCAAACCTATATGTAGCATAAGATTAATTTACAGATAGGAAATCATACATTAAATATCTAACAGATGGGAGTGCCTGTGAACTAGTTGTAAACAATCAACTACTTTCCATGTCTTTCACATTAGAGAACTACCAAAGGAAATACCTCCATGATATTTTACTCAAGTTGTGTAAGTTTATAAAATAATTTAATTTAATTTTAAATATCATAAATGAAGTGATGATGTATTTAAAATTAGTTGTAATTGAAATGCTAAGAATTTTCTAAATTTTTAATCAATTTTCGCGAAAAAAGCTCTAAATTACTCTCTTTACTAAATTATGAAATACTTGATAAGAACTGATCCTGACAGAACAACTTAATAACCACTTTATATTATTGAAGCCAACATGACACCCTCAATGAATGTTACTAACCAGCACCTAATACATACAACTTACCTGTAGCATAGCTGAGTGTGTAGATAATATTGCTGTCGCGTGCAGCTACCAGTATGTAGTCTCCATAGTACACCAGACCTTGTGGAAGATTAGGTTGGGTAAAGTCCACATGACATTCTCAGTGGTGATGTTAAATCTGAAGACTTTATTTGTACCATAGTCAGCTATGATGACATCATCACCATGTCCACCGCATATCGAGACCCGATTATTACTCAAAAGGGGGCGGCTGACGTTACGCAGAGTCTTACCAGTGAGAGAATAAATAGTTAGTCTCTTGTTAGGAGGATCAGCCACCACTACATTACCAGTTGCTACAGTCAGCATGCTAGAGTAACTGTAATGATGAGGGTGCTGCCAGGTTGTGATCACTTT
Source organism: Watersipora subatra (assembly GCF_963576615.1). Lineage (NCBI taxonomy): Eukaryota > Metazoa > Bryozoa > Gymnolaemata > Cheilostomatida > Watersiporidae > Watersipora > Watersipora subatra. The sequence goes on along the minus strand of NC_088715.1, from coordinate 8,185,725 downwards.
CCCTGACAGATCATGGACACCTACTGTGCGAGGATCACTACGAGACATTATGTATAGTCTGTTCTCATGGATGCTGATGGACTCAACACAACCAGAAGTATAGATGAATGAGTCATGCAGCTTGTAGTTGCTATCAATTCTACTGACTGTACCATTATGCAATCCTACATATGTAGCTCCTTCATGCTGGCATACTGATACAGGCCCTGATGGTAGTTCAATGGATTTGAGTAGAGTTATAGACTTTGGAGGAGGGGGATAAAGGAAGTTGTGGTTGTTGAGGAACTACAGAGCGCTGGTTACTGTTAACTACTGTGTCACCAGCTGAAACAATCTTCAACTCAATCTCACGCTTTTCACCTGAAATATTAATAATATAATAACATAATGACATGATTACGAGGGGTAACAAAATATTTGTATGTAGGCAGCACAACATCTTAGAAAAGAGTAAAGAAAGATTACATACTCATTTAATTTAAATAATTTGGACTTAATTACTTGTTGGCTCAAATCATCTACGAGAGATATAAAAAAGTTTAACATATTAAATTGAGTAATATGAAAACAGTAAGAATAAAAATACATATGCTTACATATTCTTACATAAAAATACAGTCTTTTATCAACTGACTAAAATTTAGAAGTTGTAAATGTTTTGAAGTGATAAATATGAGAGTTATATAAATAAAGATACTGTAACAGTGCTTCTATGATATTTTAGCCTGAGAGCAGATCATGCATGTAGATAAAATAGCTAAAATTTACTAGCTCAGTGTAAAAATATTTTAACAGTGTGTCTATTATGTCTATTTTAGCCTGAGATTATAGCTTGCATGTAAATGAGACAGTATAATTTTAACCAGCTATGCGCACAAAGATACTGTAACAATTTATCTTTATGTAATATCATAGCCTGAGAGTCGAGTGTGCATATCCCTGCATTTTCATTATGTTTATCATTTATTTTAACTTCTAGGAAAATCTAGCATAAATTGTAAAAACTTGTTGATTATTGAAAGATGGAGAGAGAAAATATCATCTTTTTTATCATATGTGACCCCGGCCGTCAGAATGTACAATCGTGCGGTAAATGCATTGTTCACAATAGCGCGCTAAGTGGGCTTTACGTTATTGTATGACCCACCGTCACTATTTTAGTAAACAGTGGTTTATAGAGCATTCAACTCTGCTATTTCACATGGTCTTGTTTATTTTTGTGTCCGACCAATCATAAAGCCATAATTGCCATTTAAATATACCCATATCAGTGGTTGCTATGGAATTTTTCATAACCCAAGATCATAAATATAGGCTCTAATTGCGGGTGCGCGCATGTATGTGGCTATTTCCTGTTTTAATGCTTCAGGCTAGAACAAAATAAAACCATCGCAAAAATAACGGCTAGTCGATGCTAGATGAGTATTTCCACTTAGAATCTGAGTCATCTGCCTCAGATCATAGTGAAAGTAATGATGAGGATTGTGATAATAGAGCATCCTTAGAAATACAGCTGCCTACACTATATGTGGCTGCTAACGATATTACGAATGAATTAGATCAAATTACAGAGAATAACGATCAGCCTATTGATGCTGATAACATTCCCATTCTAGCTGTTGACATCAAACTAATAAGTAGATGCAAATGTAGGGAATTCTGCGCTAGTTTTATGTCATTTGAACAATTAAGCCTCATTAGAACTGTGTATCAAGGATTACCAAAGGAAACATTGGATATGGTTGTGTTGGGACAAATTGCCACTAGCATAACAAACAAACCCTTCCGATGCGCTAGAATGAATGTCTGCAGCGTACTCGTGGTACACTGTGTAAGTGTTAAACTGCATAAAAAGAGCTCTAGATTGAATGGTCACTTGATGGGTTGATATTTCCGCATCCTGATGCCCTCCGTTGTCACTTTTCGTTGACCTTACCATGACCTTCTGTATAAGTGGACAATTCTGAATACACTTCCAACGTTTTGTTAAGTTGTTGGACTGTCATTATGTCATTATATGCAGTCCTAGTAATATAGCTTGATGATTAGTGCCCAGTTTGAAGCATACCCTTTTAACTCATTCGCACCCAACGCGAGTTAACTCGCATATTTATAACGTAGCTATGCACTAGAGATGCCCCGATTCTAAATTCACCAGCCGATTCAGATACCGATCCGATATACCGATCCTAATTGAAAAAATAAGCCGATTCAGATACCGATTCAGATCTTTTGTGTTGCATAGATAGTAGCTCATTTTATTATGCAAATACAAACATAATGCAAAGAGAACATGAATATTATTGTATTTATTTGTTTGCATTTATGGAAAAAAATATATACATATTCACATACTGACATACCGTGCATGTAGTAACAAAACAGTCCATGTTTCTTGTAATCTGTAAATAAAGGTAATTACTGTTAGTGGTAGAATTCTATCTGTGATAACGAAGTCCCTCTTCTATTGTTGAATGAACTGCTGTGTCTGTACAAGTTTAGAGCAAATCAATGTTTCTTTTAAAAACCGTTAGTGATTCAATTATCTCAGTAAGACGTCTCTTTTCTTCCATCATTATCAATGTAGCCGAGCGTACTGAAGGGGGATTCCCTTGCAACAGATGTTGGAAGACAGGCTACATACCGATACGCCACTGGGGTTACCGTTTTTTGTACAATACAAACGATCCATTGTATCGTCAGGATCAAGAGAGTGATGGATAACTTTATGTGTCAACTGTTTAAATTACTTTCGTAATGCTAGTAAATAGAAATATTACACTGCGTTCTTGTTTCCCACTTTTGTTATCTTGTTCGTGATTGCTTGCAATAAAACCTATCGCTGTAATTAGGAAATACCACACTTTTTGTTTACGTTCTGGCTAAAAAGTTTCCTTCGCTGTGTTGATCAGGCTATAGACATGAAATAAATTGTGTAGCAGGCCTGAAATTCATTAAGTAAAAGTAAGAAGCTTACAGCTGATGATTTTTTATTAGTATAGCAGGCTAAAATACAGTTTTCTGCTAAATGGTTGATCTGTAAAAAGTATCGGAAGGTTTAGATTTTTTAAGAAAAGATCGGCCGATACCGATTCCGATACTTGACACTCATATCGGCACCGATACCGATTCCGATACCAAAATCGGGGCAACTCTACTATGCACCCAACGCGAGTTAACTCGCGTCTGAAATTTACCAACTCCTTGCATCGTTATTTTTTAATTATAAAAGAATATTTTTGATTAGTTAGAAAGAAAGATTTCTGGCCAATCAGACAAAATTTAAAATATGCCTCTATGAAGTCTCCGGCGAAAGTTATAACCAAATTAGTACACCCATCTCAGTTTCTAACAAAACCGGAAATCGTCATGCCGACTTGAAATTTTATCGTTCGTGATAATTTTTTTCAACTCCAAAAGTAAATATGCAGATTCAGAAGTGGTAAGACATTCAAAGACTGCATAAATCAAATCAAAACATTATTTTTAGTGTTTCAAAGTTTTTATTAACTTTTAATTTTGCCAATTTGTATCGTTATGCTCGAATAAAAATGCACTCTTCACGCTGCCACCCGTAGTCGGACTAACGTTATCTTTCAGTTTCGATAGGATCATATTGATTCTTAGAGCTGTCTATGAAGTCTGAAAAGTCGAAAACAGAGTTATTGAACATATTTTTATTATTTGAAACATTTTCATAATGTTTTATTCGAGTTATATTGGCATATAGATTTGCTATGATTTTGTTTGAAGGATGATGCTCGTGAGGAAAAGTTCGAAGTTAGAGTTTCATGATTTTCATGTTCATCACTAACTGCATATGTATAAATAATAATCATAAATATGTATTGTCTGTAATAAATGAGTAATTTCAGTCAAACTTTGTATATTTTGTAATTTTTATGGTGCAAATCTAACTTTGTTTCAGCAAATGACAATTTTTTCAAAATTCGAAATTTTCTGAAACTACCTTCTTTGAGGCACGGATCTACATAAAAGGGATACAAGGTGTCTATATGAATATAATATATTTTGAAAGAGGAAACTTAGTTGGTTCTTTTGAAGTTTGATTGAATAAATTATCTCTAGTCTGTCTCCTGTAGTAGTAATTTGAATTACGACAACTTTCTGAAAAATTAACGGTATCTGGGGCTGATCGTCTAGAAATTCATTGGGTGCGAATGAGTTAACGAATATCTCCAGGACGGCGAGCTTTTAGCCACATATATTGTTAACCTTACTATGACCTTTGGAAGGTCAACCATCAATCAAATTGGAATAAAAATGCAACGATCATCTTCTTCAGAGTTTTATTGTAGAGAATGCCAGGGTTCATCAATATAAGTTGAGATTTAGCGGTTGGTTGATTTGGAATTTTGATTTGTAATTTGTAATTTGTAAGAATTCATTTTGATTATGTACAGTTGATGAATCATCTTCTTTATCCTGCTTAAACCCAAAACAAAAGTTTTAGTTCATCGTGAGACCTTCTCTACTAAATCTTGCATAACCTGGGCATAAATAACCCAATTTAAAAAATTTAAAATGCATTAAAATCCTCAGAATTTGCTGATTTTAAATCTTTAAATAACTCAAAAATGTGGTTTTAGCACGATTGTACATTCTGACTGCCTGGGTCACATATACTTCTATTTAATTAATAATTATGAAATAGGCTAATTACTGATTTTCTTCTAGTAGTTATTGTTGACTCTTCCCTTGTCCTATTTTTAACACCTGCATGATTTGCTGCATAATTTGACTTGTCTCGTTGAGCTTTAGCAATTACTAAAGATTGCTTCTTCACTAGTAAACATAGCAATTTAACTCTAGACTTATCTTTAACATAAATAATATGGTAGAAGTAATAGTATAGACTATAATCTTTATCATTTATTTTTATTATTTCAATATACCTGTTTGCCTTAGTTCGAGTTGCCCTCCCAATTCCAGTCTAGGCAACTCATCCACAATAAATTTGTCTATTTGTTTCTTCAGCTCTTTGAACCCTCTCACAAAGTCATCCTACATGTTTAAATTATTAAAAGCACTGGTACAACCTTGACATGGACCAACAACATGTGTATAAGCTACTGTGAGAAAAAACAAATGTGGTTTATAGCAACGAATACAATGTTTAGATTTTTAGCCAATGAGCATTTGTTTGTTAAAAACAGGCTGAACTGTTTATTCAGAAAACTTATCCACTTCCTTTTGATATCACATAACTTAGCTGATTTTTCTTTATCATTTACAAACATAAATATGTTCAATGGTATTATATTATAACTTTCTGTAGCCTATTAAAACTGTGTATATGCGCCCTATTCTCAGAAACCAAGGTTAAGTCACAAATCACAAAGTTGAGTTATCCGACTTTGAAGCTGGACTGACTGAATTTATAAACCTGGTAACAATTTTTGTCACATGTGCCTCTGGACCAATCAAAGAGGGGCATTTCTGAATCTGAAGTCAGTTCAACCAATGGAAGTTTCCAACTTTTGGAAAAAAAACTTGAAACCATTGCTTTGCTGAACAGAAAACACTGAAAAATGGTTTTTGATAAAAGTAATTGATTCTTTTTTGCCGGCTTTTAAGATAACTCTAAATTTTGACACTTTTAATTAGTACCTTTCTGGCATTCCTACTGCTGTCGAAAGCAGTGAAAGTAACGAGAATGACGATGATATTTTCGAATGATGATGATTAGATTATTATAAGATTTAATTATAAGAATAATTATTTGATTCTACCAGATCGACGTATATAGGGTCCAATGGTGTGCAAATTTATATGTTATTACTTTTCTAAAAAGAAATTTGGTGATACTATGGATGTGCCAAAAATCGCGATACTGCCAAGCAATTTTAAACACCTGAGAAATTATTAATAGGTAATACATTTTCCGATAGATATACAGCTATTTCTATGACAGCCAGCTAAAATCTGTTTAGGTTTTAAGTTCAGGAACATTTTTGTATATAAATTAGGGCTGTCAACTCTCCCAGATTTTGCCGGACCCTTCTGGAGGTGAGATTACTCTCCCGCAAATATAAAGTTTATCGGTAAACTCCCGGATTTATGTTTTGCGATCGAGTATAAAATACCGAGCCATTTACTTATTAGTCGCAATAGCATTAACGCAATGTGTGTAACCTTATGACAACAAAAGACTCGCTGTATGGCCCAAGATACTTTTCTATGGCTTCGTGCATAGAACTATCGTTTGGTAATTTTATGGCCTTTGAACTAGGCACTCGAAAACTTCAGAGCATTTGTTTTTCTTAAGTTCACAAGTCACCTGGGTCCAAGCAAAAATTCATACGTATCGCCATTTGGGTGGGCGTTTCCTATGGGTTTGACATTTTCCTGTTTTCATGTCACAAGATACGATCCACCATTCAGTCATTTTCAAAAAATTCAAGTTTACATCAAAATTTAAACCGGAATGAACTAAAGAATGGCCCTTCATTGCATCAAACACTAAGGGTAATTAGGATGTATCGGCCTTTCATTATACCTCCTGCTTTGAAACAGAGTTGAAAGCTGACCCACTCAAAAGTCTTAACACCCGGCAAAAACCTAATTTGAAACATCAAGGAGCAGCAGCTACCTCATCTCAAATCAGTGCTGACCCAAATGTACGTAGCGATGATACAGCATCCCCGTCTAATTACCAAATTCATCTACAGTAAACTTTTGAGAGTTTTATGTTTACGCTATGTTCATCACTATGGATATGATACAATGTTTTTTGCAGAATTAAAGTTTAGAACACTAAGTTCGTAAAAGTTGCCCGTGATTTGTTTTGATATTTTTGTAGTTCACCTAAGCATAATTTCAGAGCTGACTTTACCTGCTTAGGTCTCCATTTAAATTTTTTTCGGCTAGTGCGAGGCTATAGAGGCTAATTTCTCCCTCATTTGCATAGCACCAAGTTGACAGGTCTGATATATATAAACACAGAAATCTAAAAAATCTTGCAAATCTTGATATTGGTTGCTTTGACGTTTTGAATTGTAAACGAAATTGTACGTTGGTTTTCGTTTCTCAAACTTTAACACCAGTTTTCTTAGAATTATGTTTTTCGCACTAATGGTAAGCATGCATTCAGTTTATTGACCATAAATTCTGCTGCTTTGGAGCTAGAATCAAAATTCCTTTTGCAAAAAAACTCTGACCATTTCCTCCTTTTTATAGTGTAGATAACTCTGAATCTTAGACAATCGACTTAACCATGGCTTCTGAGATGATGACCTATTTACTAAATACAAAAAATGTAAACGATGTGTATGATGATAGAAATTATATGTGTCAAAACCATATTTTTATTTCACACGTACAACATATAAAATTCTAACTTTTAAACTTTTTATCAGAAACAAGTTTTTGTGCAAATTAAATGAATTTAGAAAAAAAACAGAAAAAGGAGTTCATAGAAGTGTATGTATAAAAGAGGTTTCTGTTGCAGCAAAAGCTCATTGTATTCAAAGTTTTGATGAACGATATTTGTACCTTCCTGTACAAACATAAAAATGATATTGTAAAGGACTCTACCAGCCCTTTACTTTCTATAAGACCCATCAAATAAGCCAACAGACCAAATGTAAATTCAATAGGATATGTATTCAATAAAACATATATTTGAATGTCACATATATTTGAATGTCACCTCTATTTGAATGTCACCTCTATTTGATGGCCACTATGAGAGAAGAGTTGAAAAGTAGGGCACCACCCTCTGTTTGAACTCCACCTCCACCTTACCGACAGTTTAACTCTTGTGCTACCGCATTAAATTCTGACCGATTAATTATTCTGACCAAATTAATTCAAACAGAGTTTCGAAAAAAATGATGTACCCTTTGTATTTAAGCAATATCTCGAGAATAAATACACATATATTGTTTTACTGTGAAAAGAATCTCATTCAGAAAAGAACTTTCTTCAAGATAAGTATAAAATTGTTTAGTATATCCTACTTTCGTAATTTTTCCTAGCTTTGAACCATTGCATTGTGTTTCTTAATACCATGAGAATAGCAATCTGGTTTTGCTTTTTTGAAAAATAATTAGAAATGGAATTGTTGTGCCAAAAAATATTCTAATAATTGTACAAGAGTGGCAAAAAGGTTGTTTTGTTGAAAACAGAATTTTATTAGCCTAGCTAATGTGTAGGTTTCATAATGAAAATAAAAATGAAACCCTATTGATAAGCTGATACATCGGCTTACAGTCTCTATTTATATTACTGCGCTGATGCATCGACTTGCCTTAGCGAAAGAGTTAACCATCAGTTTGATCTTTATGAACTCATAAAATCAAGTGATGATTAGAGAAGTGTTCACAAAATCGTATTTATATATGTAAATATATATATATATATATATATGTATATATATATATATATATATATATATATATATATATATATATATATATATATATACACTTATAAAATGGCTAGTAACTTCATTTATATATACATATATATATATATGTATATATAAATGAAGTTACTAGCCATTTTATAAGTAACAACACTTATATAAAGAATGGTATGATGTCATGACCTTTCATTTACAACTTCAGTATTAGATACATCTCTATAAGGAGTCCTCTACTACTCTGATGTGCTTCTATACAAATTACACTGTTTACTTACTGGAGGAGAATGTTTGATTTTAGTCTCCAACATTTCTGTGTGGTTTCTGAGACTTTTCCATCCTCTAGAAAATACGTCATCTGTACTTTAGACTTCTGTCTGTTCTCAAGCACCGTCTTCTCTATTTCATCATACTGCTCCTTCAGTGAGTTTATCTACAGTCATGGTCAAATCTGATACAAAAAATGAATATAAACGGTACACCAAAATTTTTTTCTATATGTGTATATATAAAGTTGCAAACTCACTTTCTGTTCAAGCAGTTCAAAGGTATATTGAGTTTGTTTTAATCTGAATAAAATTAATTTGCTTTCTACTTGCTATTATAATAATAATAATAATAATGACATCCCTATTGAATGAATGATGTCATCACTGTAGTTACATGCAGAACCCTAAATCTTATAATATCATGTGTAATAACTTGGTGCATTATTGTTACAGCCACCTTGATAATACCAACCATATGCATATATGTCTCTACCATTTTCCATATTATCTCAATGTTAGAGCTGTAGATGATTCTAAGTGACAAATTACACAAACGATTTATATTATTACACGTATGTAGAATTCAGCAAATGTATAAGTGCTGATTTACACCACAAATTAAATTGACCCCCGTGACACCAACATACTCAATCAAGTATGTTGACATTGGTCATCATAGCTGGCCCCTTTCAGCAGTTACAACAGACACTCCCATAGGGTGTACCTCCTATAATGTAAATTCCACTAACCCTGACAAATTTATGTAAAGTTTTCGTTTCAAGCTACATACAACCTTTCACATGTCCGATGTACCGAATTATCAAACACGGTATAAATTATTATAATGCTGTTGCAACTATAGCATCACAATTAAATGTATAATTGTGATGCTATAATTACAGTTACACCAAAAATAGAGAGAAGACAGTGCATGCCATTATTTCTATGGATATATACAATATTTATTTTACTATGTGAGATTGTGTGTCAATGAAGTTCAGAGAATAGGTACAATCTTTCGGAAATACATAAAAATGATTGATCAGTGCAGGCGTCAGAGTATCAATATATCATACTGAATGTCATAGGAATGAGTTTGATTCTCGTCAAACACTATATTTTAACCAAACATTAAATGGAATGTTAGGCAGACCTTATAATTTTAGGTATAGTAAGGAGACATTTTTATGCTTTATTTTATATTAGACAGAACAAAACGTTTTTATTATATTTCCATATTGCCTAATGCTTTCTATAAAAACAAAAAAAAACACTTTCAGATGCCATTGAAAGTATGGGTTCTCTATATCACTGTAGAATTACCATAGCCATGAACCATAAGCTAAGTAAAACCGAAATTAAAATAAGAAAATTTGTCGATACCCACCAATACTGCTACCGTTACAGAATGATCATTTGCTAAAAAAGTCAAGTCTAGGTTTTTCCTTTTGAAAGCAGCAAAGATGTGAGTTAAGGGAGATTCTTCAAAATTTTCAATCTTTAGTTCAAGTGCATTTATACTAAAATAAATTTCAAGGTCAGCATACGCCATGAGAGGAAATATTTTAGATATACAAAGTGAGTCAACTTTACTTCAGCTAGCTGTTGTTCTCTTGAAATAAAAAATATGTCCTAATAAGACTTCTTGATTGAACCAGATTTTAATTACAAACAATTCTATATCTCTCCCTATTCTATTATTGTTGTATAACATAGAAAACAATAATAAGTTGAAAATGCAAGTCAAAAGGTGCAGAAAATTATTAAACACAAACATAGACTATGCTAATTTACCAACCTGCTCATCTCTCTTCCTCTGAATCACCTTTAGCATATCTTCAGTCTGACTGTCATAATCAGAGACCATCTTAGATATCTGCTTGAACAGTGCTTCAAACTGCTCATCCCTAGCTGAACTCTCCGCAGATATTGTGCCGGTAAGAAGGGCCGCTGCCAGGTCCTCTAATGGAAGCAGAGAATGTGTAGAACCTAAATCAAGAAAATAACTTCACACATACCAATCATACATAACAAATAACAACTTTGGTACGTAGTAAAAGACATTTATATGTTTTTTTCTGCATGTTTACATTATTTGCAGACAATGAGAGAATACACACGCTACAACTGAAGACAATCACTCGGTGTTCTGAGCAAATAGATATCATACTAGGGTTATTATGTTGTATTTAACCAATCTAATAACATTAAAGGTTTATGTGAATGTCATTAAATTTTAATGACCTACACACACTTACAATAAGCCTACATACCAGTGTCACAGGTTGGTAAGTCAGGAACACATTTCAGGCAGCTCAGCACATAGCAGACTCTACATCCAAAAACATATTGTTGGTCTTTATGACTTGAGCAGGCGCTGACTTTAGCTTTTTGTTGTTGAGACAGGTACTCAAGTATTGTTATTTTGTTATGTTCATCGAGTGTATCATTATGAAAATATATATTATCATATATATCATAATTATGAAAGTGTGCACATGAGATTGCACATGAAATTGTCCACCGAGCACATGAAATTGGCAAAAAAATAAGTATACAAAAAAGCAAAGTGTTTTTGCATACTCGCAAACAATAAAAAGATTTTTTGGGGTGTTAAATGGGTGTGAAATACTGAACGCAAATAATCGTCAACATGAATGATTTTTTTAATGTTTATTACTACTTCGTTAATGGGAATGCAACAGATTAAAAATTTTTTAATTTTATTGTAGTATTCATCATATATAATTTTAGCTGGATTTCAGTAGTGTATATATGTAAGAGCCTAATATGGTTCAGTGAATGCATGAAACTTTGTTTGTTCAATGATATACAGCCCAAATGATATACATTGGGGCTGTATATCATTGGTTTGTTATACGATGCAAAGCCAAATGCGCTTAGCTAACGTCTCAGCAAATAAGCAATGCATACTGAAAATCTGTTTATAAATATCAGTGTCTTTTTGTCTTTTATTGTATGTTCATTTATAATAAGTATGCATTGTTTTAACATAACAATGCATAACTTACATGACTCTCTCATAAGCTTGATTGATATGATAAGCAAAAATATTGCAATCGGTAGAGAGCTGTAGTAGGACTGAAACAGGCACAGTATAAATTACACAAATATATAAAAAGTACACAGAAATAAATGCAGTACGCAGAAATAAAAAAAACACCTTCATTTGAAACCGTCATTTTTATTACCCGTGCAAAATTGGGCAATCTGCTTGTTTTATATAAAGCAAGAGAGGCTGCTACCTATTTGTAAAAATTCACAACAATAAAAAATCTAAAGAAGTTAGACCAATATAAAAAAAAACATTTTTTATAATTAAAACACAAAATGAAACCAAAACTTCTGTTGATCACCAAAAAATACCAAATAGTGGATCCCTGGTCAAAGATTTTCAAAATCACACTGGCAAAACTGCTAGCAATTTCTTGTTAACTGTTTTTTTAATTATTTTTGACAAAGTTATTACTTACGCTGTTTTAATTAAAAAAGTTCACAGGTAAACGTTTGTTATTTTGCTATTTTTAATTTTGTTCCAAAAACTTTGCAATTATTTTTTATAGATTGCGTTGTAACAAGCTAATTTTAGATATCAATAGCGATAGGGCAATAATTTAATTATGGTGCTATTGTTATTGCGATTCCTAATTTGAAGTAAACAGTTTCATGAGAATTATTCTATAGCGGGCCCTTGACTACTTCTGTTGGAAAGCTTACCTACAGTTTTTATGTTTGAAAAACCGACTCATTTAACTTTTTGTTGGTCATAGTTGCTTGTTCTTCTAATAGTTACTTTAAAAAACTCTCGCAGCAATGGTAAAATTTTCATGCTATTTGAGATTTGTTTGAGCCAACGTGTTATCGCTTCTCAACCTTTGCCTGTCATACATTTAGCCTGTAGTGTCTCGCTTATGATTATGTAACATCGCAGAACCACAAATTAAATATAGAGAACAAAGAAACTTATTCAGTACTGCTGGTCATCTGTAATAACAAGATTATAGCATTGGATGCTTTACACACCAAATCAAAGACAAATAAGATGCTTACTTCCATAAAATTTGTGCTCAATAGCATATACAATTTACAAATATTCAATGAGTTTATTATTTTCCATTTACTCCATTCTATAATATTCTATTGGCACAAGGCTTTATTGTTAATTAAAAATCAAGCAGATGCAGTGAGTGAGACATGTTTTTAATAAAATAGTAGCTTGTAAATTTCACAGAGACTGCAAATAATTTGTCAATAATTTACCTAGGCGCGAGATTTTGAACTTCATTTGCAATATCACCCAGTTAGCCTCAAACAAAACAAATTGTATTTGTTTTGTATTAATGATACTCATGTTCGCATTCCCTTTAAATCAAATTGTTTTTACTATGCCAATCTTTTTAAGAAAATGCGTACTTATTTGCCAATATAAATAGCTTTCAAAATGCATCAAATTACTGTTCAGGCGCCAAAGAGTAATGTTATATGTTTTAAATAGAGAAAATAAAGTGAACCACCTGTAATAATCAAGCCAGATCATATTTTCAAAATATTACATCTGAATTGATGTTGCACACAAAGATCACTGTTATCATGAACTATACAGACATAGATCAATGTTGTCAAATATTTCACATGGAAACATCCTATTTGACATTCGCAAGAATTTTTTTATAGATTGCAGTGTAGCAAACTAATTTTAGATATCAATAGTGCAATAATTTACTTAGTGTTCTATTGTTATTGTGATTGCTAATTTGAACTAATCAGTTTTATGAGAATTATTTTATAACTGGTCATTGACAACTTCGGTTGTAAATTTTATCTACAGTTTCAATGTTTGGAAAACCCATCTAATTGTACTTTGTTTTACTGATAGTTGCTCTTTTTTCCATAATTACTTTGAAAAAGTCTCACGGCATTAGGGAAATTTTGATGCTGTTTGCGATTTGTCTGACCCAACATGTTATCGCTTCTCAATCTTTGCCTGTCATACCTTGAGCCTGTAGTGTCTTGCTTATGATTATGTAATATCGAAGAAGCAGAAGTTAAATCTGGAGAACAAAGAAACTTATTCAGTACTGCTGGTCATATACAATAACAAGATTATAACATTTGATGCTTTATACACCAATCAAAGACAAATCAAATGTTTACTCTCATAAAGTTTGCTCTTGCTAGCATATACAATTTACAAATATTTGATGAATTTAGTATTTTCTATCTACTTTGCTCTACAGTATTCTATTCTGCGCAAAGCTTTATGGTTAGCTAAAATTCAAGCAGACTCAGCAAGTGAGACATGTTGTAAATGCTATGGTGGCTTCAAAATCCCCAGACACTGCAAATAGTTTTTAAGAATCTACTCAGGTGCCAGGTTTTAAACTTTATTTGCAACATCACCTAGCTAGCCTCAAACAGGAAATATTACATTTGTTTTGGATTAACGATAGTCATGCTCACGTTCATTTCAGATCACATGATTTTCACTAAGCTCATTTTTTAAGGAAATGCGTACATATTTGCCTATCTAAACAGCTTTCGCAGTGCATCAAATCACTGCATAGTTTCCGAAGAGTTATCACATGCATCTTAAATAGAAAAAATGAAATGAACAAAAGCTAACAATCAAGACAAATCATATTTTTAAAATATTTCATCTAAATTGATGTTGTTCCCATAGACTACTATGATCATACGCTATACTGACATAGGGCAATATTGTCAAATGATTTATTTGATAACATTATGAAAAACAAAACGTAATATGGAACACAAATTAATTCTTTAATTGGACTATCAAATTTACAAAGAGTTGAACAGTTACATTTTAAAACAAATATGAAGGGTATTTCTTATAAAACCTTTTTCAATTTCTCAAGAGAAATATAGTATTTTGACAATTTTAATGCAATTTAACCATGAGCAACTTATACCAGAAGAAAATTATGATAGACAATAGAATTATATCACCCAAACTATGGAAGGTTTGAAGTCATGTATTTACTGATTTGCTTTAGTTTTTAATTTAAATTGCAATTGGAAAAATCTTTTAAACCCAAAATGCATGATTCTCAAAGTTGAATGATGGAATATCACACTCACAAAGTTTTTTTCTTTTGCATCACATTAGATAGTTCGGTTGATGTACCGGCTTGCACAGCAAGAACTTTAATAGTGAGTGATTATTGCAAAGTTGTTTTCTAGTGTCGTTGTTTTTGTAATAATTTTTGTTTAATATCCGTCGTTTTGGTATACTTTCAGTATTGGTAGAGAATCTCCTGAACCAAGTAAATATTATTACTTCCCACTTATTTTCTGCTAAACATTAAGCAGCAAGGGTCCAGGTAATCATGATGCAACATCAAACAGCAACAAGATCTATTAATAGAACAAAGGAAATTATGCAATACAGTTACTTGCAGGCAATAATAAGATCATATGGTTTGCGACTTTTACACAGTCTCTCATTCAGAGAAGAATATTTTTCTTTAAAGATATGCTCTCCATAACATACTACACTTAAAAATATTTAACGGTTTTAATTACAATGCTAATTTTATATGAAGCAAGAGAGGCTGATAATTGCTTATAAAATTCACAATAATAAAAAGTCTGCAGGAATGATACCAATTTGCAAAAATATTTCTGATAATTTTGACACGAAGTTAAACAAAAACTTGTGTTGAGCACCAATAATTACCAACTGGTAGATCCCTTGTTGAAAATTCGCAAAAGCACACTTGCAACATTGCCTGAAGATCCTTGTCAACTGTTTGTTATTACTGCTGACAAAGTTATTACTTTTGGTCTTTTACTCAAGGAAGGTCACAAGCCAAAACTCCTGTTTTGTCAATTTGTAATTTTGTTTGAAAAACTAAACAAGTCTTTTTAGAAATTGCATTGTAACAAAATAATTTTAGATATCAATAGCAATAGTGCAATAACCTACTCATTGTTCTATTGTGATTGCTAATTTGAACTAAACATCTTTTTTCAGATTTATTCTATAGCTGGCCATTGACTACCTTTGTTGAAAAGCTTACCTATAGTTTTAAAGATTGGAAAACTCATCTCACTTTACTTTGCGTAGCTCATACATGTATATAGCCACCCCTTTTTATTAATAATTGCTTTGAAAAAGTCTCACAGCATTGATAAACTTTCTGCGCTGTTTGAGAGTTTTCTGAGCCAACATGTTTATGACTGTTGAAACTTTGCCTGTCATACATTGAACATGTCTTGTTCTGCTTATGGTTATGTAATATTAAAGAAGGATCAAACTTAGGGAACAAACAGACTTATTCAATACTGCAATCAGTAAAGTTCAGCGCTGCTCACGCACAATGACAAGATTATAACATTTTCTGCTTGTACACTAAATCAAAGACAAATAAGATCCTAAACTCTTATAAAGTTTGTGCTCAATAGCATAGACACTTTACAAATATTAAATGAACTTGGCATTTTCTGTCTACGCAGTTCTATAATATTCTATTCTGTGCGCGGCTTTATGGTTAGCTAAAAACCAAGCAGATTCAGTGAGTGAGACATGTTGTTAATGAAGTGGTAGCTTGTAAATCTCGCAGTCACTGCAAATAATTTGACGAAAATCTACCTAGGCACAAGATTTAAAACTTTATTTGCAACATCAGATGGTCATGCTCATTTTTATTTTATATCACATGGGTTCCACTATGCCCATTTCTTTTAAAGACATGCATACATATTTGCCAATCTAAACAGCTTTCACAATCCATCAACTTACTGCACAGTTGCCAAAGAGTTATGCCATGCGTTTTGAATCGAAAAAGTAAAGTGAACAACAGTTAACGGTAAAGACGAATCACTTTTTCAAAATATTTCATATTATTGGATGTTGCTCACATAGATGATTATTATCATAAAAAATACTGACTTAATAAAATATTGCCAAAGGTTTCACGTTGAAATGTTATACTTAAAAATTTATTAAATACTTAAAGAATTTGATAGTTACTGTCTATTTTTATTTTTAAAAACTTCAATATGAATTAAAAGCCAAACAGGCATAGCAAGTGAAATGTGTTTGACAGGTTGTATTTTGTTTCACAGATTCTGAAGATAAATAATTCTAGCAAATACCTACTTAGCGGACAGCAAATCACCTTTAGTTGCAATATTGTCTTTTAGCTGTACACAAATTATATTATATTTGTATTGCATTAGTGTTGTTGTCTTGTGTATGTGTGCCAATTATATGCTCAATAATTTCTATCATGCAAATATTTGAAAGAAAATAAATATTTTTTAATACACCTAATAATTTTCGTACAAGAATTGGTAAAAATCCCAAACTAATAATAGGTTAAATGTCATACACACCCATGATAATAATTCCAAAACCGAAATGAGGATATATTATTGCAATGCTATTTCTATTATTTGGTTAAACTAATGTTTGCAAAATTAATTGTTGAAACAACAAACACACCTCTAATTTCTCAATGTTTCATGAATTTTTTATGGATGAAAGTATACTTAATTAATTCATTAATATTCTAAAAGTAATATTTGTATTTTAATTAACGGTTTTGATAATATTCGTAGTTAATGAAACAGCATTGAGAAATTTTATGACTGTATGTACAGTTATGATATTTGCTTTATGTTTTTAAACCAATGGCCATACAAGTAAATGTTCATGCACTGATATTTTTACCATCAATTTGGGAACATCTTATTACAAATGTTTTGAGATTGGTGGCGACTAATTGTGCTCTTATAATCATTGTGTAATGTTCCAAACTAATGGTTGTAATATAATAAGTATTTGTTGTGGTATTCATCTTTCCAAATTAGAGATATTTTATTCTTTGTCATCAAATGTAACAACAAACTGAAGGAAACTTTTTGTAACATCCTTGATATGAATTAATACTATGTATGCACTAGTAAATTTTGACAATTATTTCAAACCGATGGTTAAAAGATCACGCAAACTCGTGGTTATATTTGAAGCTTCAAATTGGCAACAACATAGCACAATGGCGTTGAGATGCTATATCACTCAAACTGCTTTTGTAATAATTGCTCAATATCCCGAGCAAATGGTTAAAAAGTCATACAAGCTTTGTGGAGATAATGAAGCGAGCATTAGGGACATTTTATTACAGATACTTTGAGCTGTTGTACGACTGTGAGCGGAGTTGCATATCGGCCAACTTCCCAGAATAGTTACATAATTATAAAAACTCGTGATGGTATTTTAGCATCTATTTGGGGACATCTTGTCACAATAGCTATGAGATGCTTGATCACTGTGTGTAGATTGGTAATAATTGATCAATGTTTCAAACTAATGGAAGCAAAATCATTCACAGTTGCAATGTTAGTTTTAGCACAAAATTGGTGAAGTCTTCTCACACATTCGCTTTAAGATGGTTGGCGAATAAGTGTGCACTTACAATTATAGATCAATTTTTTCAAGCTAATGGTTCAAATATAACTAAAACTTGCTGTGATATTTGTGCCATTAAATTAGAGAGATTTTCCCACAGCCCAGATGCTTTGAAATGATTAGTGACTGTAAGTGAACTTACAAAAATTTGTAAAGTCATATGCATATGTGATAATAGTTCTGTGATCAAATTGAGACATCTTGGCATGATGAATTTAAATGGCTTAAAACTGCACATTATTTTATCATAATTGGTTAATGCGACCATACAAATGTTTAAAATAGCGTAAACATGTCTGAGATATTTGGCTGTCAAATAACGGCCATTTTACAGCAACGGTTTTTAGATTGTTCATGACTGTGATTTCACACATAATAATTGTTCTATGTCCCCAAATATACGGTTAAAATATCACACACACACACACACATGTGAGAATAATTTTACCATCAAATTGGGGACATTTTGTTGCAATAGTGTTGACATTGTCTATGACTGACTGTGTTCTTTTGTTCTAATTGGTCAATGTGCTCAGAAAACTGCTTAAAAAGCATATTCATTGGAGTTGATATTTTGGCATTAAATTTGGAACATCGAGCAGCAATGGTATTAGGAATGATGATGGCTGTGATTTCAAATAAATTAATCAGTCAATGTCCCCAAATTAATGGTTAAAATATCATACACACCTGTGAGAATAATTTTACAATCAAATTGGGGACATATTGTTGCAATGGAGTTGGCATATTCCATGACTGACTGAGTTATTTTGTTATAATTGTTCAATGTGCTCGGGAAACTGCTTAAGAAGCATATTCATCAAGGTTGATATTTTGGCATTAAATTTGGAACATCTTGCAGCAATGGTATTAGGAATAATCATGACTGTGATCTCAAATAAGATAATCAGTCAATGTCCCCAAATCAATGGTAAAAATATCATACACACATGTGAGAATAATTTTACAATCAAATTGGCGACATATTGTTGCAATGGTGTTGACATACTCTATGAATGACTGTGCTCTTTTGTTATAATTGGTCAATGTGCTCAGGAAACTGCTTAAGAAGTATATTCATTAGCGTTAATATTTTGGCATTAAATTTGGAACATCGAGCAGCAATGGTATTAGGAATGATGTTGACTGTGATATCAAATAAAATAATCAGTAAGTGTCCCCAAATCAATGGTAAAAATATCATACACACCTGCGATAATTTTTCTACAACCAATATTGGGATATATTTTCATGATAATATTTCTACTAATTTGTTAAACTAATGGTTACAAACTTGCTGATTAAAATACCAAACATTCCCTTGTGTTCATATTGACCTCTAAATAGTTGATGGTGAAAAGTACAGACTCCCTATTAGACTAGCATTGAGCGAATTTATGATATCGTGTGCACTCGTAATAGTTTGTCAATTGTACCTAAATAACTAAATAACACGCATACTAATACAAACACACTTTTCTTTTATGTTTACATCATACATCAGAAAGATTGTATGACAACATATTTGAAACTATTTTTTACGGTTTGCAGTTACAATAACTGGCCAATTACTTCAAAAAACATGGACTGTAGTATCATACATAATTTGGATGACGTACACGCCTTCAAATGGAACAAAGTTTATTTCAATAGTACCGAGATAGCTCAAATCAGTGTGTGCAGTGATAGTAGTTATTTAACACTCCCAAGCTAATGGTTAAAATATTTTGCATACTTTTGGTCATATCTGCACTAAAAATTGAGTCAATCTTGTTATTAAATATTTGAATAGATTACAATTAAATGTATGGTTTTTGCAAAGATGGGCAACTCAATATATTTTTAAGAAAATGTAATAGAAAGAAAATTTTTGGTACGGATAACACGTTTTATCAAACATAATGATATTTTTATAAGGTAAAAGTTATTGGGCTTACATTAGGCATATTGGAGATACCAATGCTTCATTTCCAAAGCTTGATTCTAATATGTCTCCGCCTATGCTTGGCTTATCATGCATGGCTTACAAACAGAAGAATTGCACAAAAGTTTAAATTAAAAGTGGTAATCATCGTGTGCAACCTAACAGAAAAGAATGACTAAAATTGACTGTATCCAAATTTATTTGACTTCCTGATTTAAAAAAAATTACTCACATTTGCTTGCCTGGTTATTTTTACTTTTGTTCAAAAAGTTAACTCATGATCGTGCAATGTAAATTTTCTGATAGCTGCTTTTGGTAGTGATAAAATGAGATGTAGCAAAATACTTTATCGATTATAGTAATTAAATTTGTTGCCTATTCAGGGCTTAAGAGTTCTATGAAAACTATGTTAAAATGTTTACCTTGAACATACTCGCGTTAAATGTTGAAAAGTCTTAAATCTAGATAGACATCAGCCTGCAACCCACGCCTGGCTGTTTGCAATTCAAAACCTTAACTTGAACAGATCACCGTAAATTCTGTGAAGCACTTGATTACACTGAATTTATTACTAAATATAAAAGTCTAAGGTCGATTCAACCTTTGCGCACCACACATGTGTAGAATTAGTACTTTAAATAGGTTTAATAAAGAACTATTAAACTTCTAAGTTGACATTTGGGGAAAAATTAAGTGATGGATAACTTTTACAAGCACATTTACGAAAGTGTGGGAAAAGTATCACATACCGACAACTCCAAAATGGTTGAAAAAAACAAAAATAAGCCAGAGTTATCTTCTCTACGCAAAAGTCCCCGTTTATTAGATAAAAAATTCATACATGTGTGTGATGTGATGTCCCCAAAGTTAGCGTTAAATTCTCATGAGCTATATCTAAAAAACGGATAAGATGACAGCTCCAAAAATCAGTGCATTTGTAAACCCAACAAAAAATGTTTTCATATGTTATTTTTTAAAGCTCTTAATGATAGATGAAAATTATCCTCAAAGTGATGGTAAAAATATCGCGTCCCCAATTGCATGCGTTTACAAGACGGTGTGCGTGCGTGCGTGCGTGTGTGTGTGCGCGCGCGCGCGAGTGTGTGTGTCTGAGCATGTGTGATGATTGGGGGGGTGTGTGTATGCGCACACATTTAAGGGTAGGTATGCACTGTAGTATGCACCATGTAGTGTGCACCCTATAGTATGCACTTTGTGCGTGTGTGCGTACACCATAGATATATAAACCTAGATTGGCAAATAGGTAAAAAGCCTGTCAGACTTAAATAGCACGTAACGTAACGTCATTGTATTGTACCTCATGCTTGACTGCACTGCTATTAACAATGGAGCTCATCAGGAGAAGATGACAAAATAACATTTATTTTCACATTAAAACCTGCTTGGATATAAAATCTAGTAAACTAAAGCAATTCTGTGATAATATTTAATAACCGCCATAGATTAAAAGTATAAAAGCTATGAAATGTTGCACACAAATCATGAGTCATCAGGGCTTTATTTGCCACCCTCTCCTATCCCCATTCTCTCTTTTCCCCTTCTCCAAAGAAGATGTGAGAAAAGGAAAAGAGACAAGTGGGAAAAGTGAGAGGGGGGCAAATAGCCCACCCACCCAAAGCGCCAGACCCTGGCTAGGTGAATAGACTCATATCATGCTGAACTAAACATGACTAAATATGATGAGTATGCAAGTATGTCTTAAGTCAAAAATGAGACAGAATGATTATTTTACAGTTAGCTATGTAGATGGCTAGGCCACCAAAGCTGAAGTGTAATGATTGTATCACTAGCATCGTGGATGTTACCAACTATGATGTAAACCAAGCAACGAATTCCTAATCACAGTTAATAATCGTGGTGGCTTGACTTTGTCTTCGCCTCCGGTGATTGAGGTTTGCAACCACAGTGAGAAAGCGATGAGAGTGTTGCTTAATAAAACTGGATTGGTGAAAAACTTTTCCCGGCTAGCACTAATTGCCACCATGGAGAAGTTGGTGAAATTCAACATCATGCTATTGTTTAAGTGTAATCATAAAGCTAGTAGCCTAGCTTGATATCACCTGTTCAAAAACTCGCCTAATAGATGGGTTAATTATGCATAACCAGAGCTGTATTGCCAGGTAGATTTTTTGTATCTCGTATTCTCATGTCTCGAATCAATTCCATTGAACTCAATATTAAGAGCTAGTCAAAAAACTCTATTTGCCACACTGATAAATTACAATATTAGCGCGTTAACCCTTTGTCAGACCAAGGGTTAATTTTATTTAGCTCTTTATTTTCAGAGGGGATCCGGTGGGTAAATCGATTTTTAAAAAGTTGATAGCAGTAGCCAATGTGAATATGAGCAAGATTCAAACAGCCTCGTGGCTATGAATATTATTTCAGTCAAGTTTTGGCATATTTATTTCTTCGAAGCATTTATATCGACATAAAGTTTTGTTGATTTTAATCTTGAAACATCTTAGCAGTCAGATCACCTCAAACATCAAAAACAATTGTAAATGCTAGAAAAATCCTTTTTCTTTCTGATAGAATCAACAAAAATGTGGTGCAAGTACGTCTTTAGAACTTTTGTAAATTTACCTAGGAGTTGTCTTCCCACTATGAAGTGATTACCATATTGATTATATAAAAGTAATTTACAAACCAGGTTTCTACGTTCATTTGATCTATATTTCAAAATCAAATTATTCTTAAGTATTATAAACAGTCAATCCTGTTGCTAAATTAGGGATATTACAGTATTGGTACTCAAGATAATAATCTACTTTGAATCTAGTAAAAACTTGCTAAAAACGGCAAGCTTGAGACTACTGTAACTGACATGCTATTTGGAACAAATTAGTTGAACTATAGTTGAGTTAATTAGTTGAACCTTAGCCAATGTTCTTTGACACTCGTAACGATTCTAAAGGTTATGCATGTGGCACTCCTAATTTGAAGGTATAGTATGAATGGAGTTTAATCAACACAATCTACTATTTACAGCATTGTTCAATTTAGTAAATTCCTTTGAACCAAGGGGTTTTATATAGATAGAAAACATAGAAAAATAGCCAAAAAAAGAGCGCATATTTTTTTAATTATCTGCCTCATCTGCTTTATTTAAATTGAGCAAAGCCCAAGGAGATGATGAAGTCATTTCTTTAATAAGCCAATAATGAAATGAGTAAGCTGAGTGATTGACATGTCAGGCAGGTGATTTTGGCTGCTACACATCGCAAGAAATACACAGACACCATTTAGAAAACTTTTGCAAATTTAATGTGTAGAACCTTCTATGCTGGTCACATACTAATTCTATTAATATTTTGTGAGGTCTCAGGATCAGTCGATCACACTGAGTAAACTTGCAGGATAAGACAACTCTTGCCTATCACAATTGTTATTTTCCATTTACAATTTTCTTTTTATAACTTTTAAAAACAAATTTGTATAATTTATGTTTTATTTTTATTGTTCATTCCATTTATATTTCTTTGAACTCTTTTGAATTAAGGTGTCTTAAAGCTGACCAGGCTTTCAAAGGTCACTTTGAAGGTCATTAAAATTTATATCATCATAATGCTGCTTATACATTTAATAAACAAACAGCCCGATCATTCTGTGAAGAGCAACTTTAAGTACTTTGTTGAGTTTTAAAATACCAACAATTAACATTTATGTAAGCCAAGTGACCCGCCAGCTCACTCGGCACCCGCCGACTCCGCCGCCGCAACTGACCCCCCTGTGGCAGGGACTAGATCAGGGCGTGCAGTTGTTAAACCAGTTCGATATCGCGACTAGGGGAAGGATGTAACATTCTATGTATATTCTATGCATCCGTGCCTTCTAACTCTACTAATCACGTGGCTCTAATTATAATATTATGTGTTAGCTTCATCAGCTTTGTATAATATTATGAGTTAGCTTTATCAGCTTTGTATTATACTGTGTGTTAGCTTTATCAGCTTTGCTTTATCAGCTTTGTTGGTAACTACATGTCTTGTACTGAAACTTTCTTTTCTGGTCTATACCTGTGAACAATAAACTGCGTTTCAATTCTCCAAGCAATATTCCTTACTTGAGCAACTTAGAACCAACATATTACAGTTATGTCTAAAATGAATAGGCAATTGAATCTCCTTTCTGCAGGCATTGTTGTCATCAAAGGGCTTAGTAGTTCATGTTTTTGTAGGCAATATAGGTTCTCATGTAGATAATTTTGCACGGCTGATTTCTGACAGTACCGCATCTCGTGTCTTGCAGACAGTCTGTATCCTGTTACAGCCGATAACTAGCGCAGCGTAATAACATTTATTGTCATATTTGGTAAGTTATTTGTGAGATGTAAGGATTAAAGGCATTATTTCTTTTAAGATGTAGTGAGGCTGCTATTATCATTATGCCTGGTCTGTAGGTGGTACAGATAGCCCAGCATAATAATTAGCCCTATCAAGCGTAGCTCCTTATCCTGATAAACAACATCGGATTTGCGCGCCACGCCTATTTGTGCGTTTTCTAATGCGCTTCGCTTGAACAACACCTTAAATTGCAAGCGTATTTGACAAAGTACAGCAGCGTATTGGTAATTCCAATATTAATTAAACAATGCGCTAAGGCTGAAGTTCCGCTTGATTGCCTGGCAACGCAACAATCCCGTTCGTAACGAAGCTGGTGGTATCTTAGAGTTATTACACATTCGGTAAGCAGATATTTAAGCTTTTATCTGATTTTGACGAGTTTAACAGAAATGAGGCAGTTTGCATCGCAAACTTGGCATAATTGTATGCCTAACAACAATACTTTTTACCCCGATGTCTTATTAAAGAATAAGCTTATTTATTCACTTACTTACTGCGAGGAAAATAGACGACGATTTCATTAATTTTAAGATATGTCTGCAGTTTTTTTACATGAAAGAAAAAACTGCAATTCAAAAGGCTGCATATCTTGTTTTTTTTAACTATAAATTTTTATAACTAATTGAACAATATAAACCGTAATGAAGTGTTTATATCGCTAACAATGCGTCAACGTGCTGGATCAAAATTAATATTTTGTTCCCATTCCATTTGCGACGAAAAATCATTACCGTGTGAATTCATGTGTGTTACAAACACGTGTGTTTAAACAAGTTATAACTAAACTTAGCACCTAAAAAGTTAAAAAAAAAAGCAACGCCATGTTTTACAAAATGGATTACCACAAAAGAAGTTTCATGAAATGTCACACATGCTTCAATGAATGAGTTTTTATTTAATAGCTAATAATTCTATTCTATCTTTATGTAGTTTTTGATTGTTTGATTACAAGCATTTTCTTGTTTTTATTTAGTTAATAAACAAAGAATCCTAAAGTACAGCATTTATTTAGTTATTAATTTAGTAGCGATTAATAAACTATGTTATGGTGCTAATTTAATTTTCTAATCCTTCTTCATGCAGCCTGACATTACAGACAATGATAAATTGTGCTGGTGAGATGCACTATATAACTTGAGTTAGTACTGTTTAGACCCATAAAAAGAATGATATTAAAAGTTATTAATTGTTTCGCAGCCTGAAGTTACAGACAATAAACTGCACTGTTGAGATAAGAGATTGCTTTGAAATTGAATAAAGTTTATTGCTGCTAAAATGCTCAGAAGAAAAATATGTGCGCAGACTTGCCCAAAATGATGTATGTAGGGAGACAACCTGTCTCTTTTTCTCTTATTCAAATTGGCCATTGCGGTGAAAGTCGAGTCATATGTGGCTGTCTCAGCATAAGTTTAATGACGTATTTCTTCATGATTGATAGAATAACATTTTTAGTTTAGCTATAAATATATTGCTACAAATGTCTCTAATAAGGTAATTGAAATTTGTCCCAATAATTTTTCTAAATGTTGTGTAAACATTTGAGCACCGACTGCAATTCTGCCAGTTTATGGTAATTAGGTCATCGGGTAAACCTAGTTCATCGAAGCCTTTGTATCAGCAAAGTTCTCAGTTGCTATTCAAACTGAAAACTTGTTAGTAGATGAAATAAGCAAGTCGCATCTTAGAAACTATTATATTTGTATATAGCTGAAACCAACTACTTTCCTAAAAATACATACATATTCAACATTATCTAGTCATTATTGGTATCAGTTTGAAATAATAAAGGCAATAATCTATTCTACGATACACTTGGGCTAACTTCCTTGTCGCTTACAAAAGCTGAAATATATTAATCCATAACAGTTGAATATCCGATCTTATGCATAGTATTAATCCAGTGAGTAGAGAGTCCTAACAACAGTGTAATAATCATGTATTCTAATACAGACACTGTTAATATCACATTTATTATTTTATCAAAACTCATCACCACTAGTCAAATCTATGAAAAAACTATTTCAGTTTCGTTATATTACATACACCATGAACTATTAATAATTTCCTTCTAATGTTTATATATTTATCTGCTGGTTGCTGTCTGACAAGAGAAACTTATTTAAGGACTAAACAATTATTATACCACCTAGATTAAATGAACAAAAACATTCTGTCTCTGATAGAGGGCTCGTTCCAATAGCCATTCACCATAGTAATGGTTGCAATGGAACACGCTTAAATTGGTGAGAGGAATGGCAGGGCATGCCTGACATGAGTTTCACAGTGTCAATTACATAACATGATAACAATGATTCCATAATAGGCCTAATGATGTGGTGTGAAGTTTACATTGCTTGTGATTGTTAAAAGTGGACAAACACGTGGACAATATTTTAGGGGTACGTTTCTCTCCAGTATCGGCTCAACCAAATTTACAAATAATTTAAATAACTCATTGCTAAGAGAGAGATACATGCCTTTCCAGATTATGATGTTATGATTTATAATAACTTGATAACTTCCATGCTACGGAATAGAGTTCATCGCTACACTGGCAAGTTATTTGCAGCCAGACGTAATACATTTGTGTAATAAATAATGTAATTTACTAATTGTTTCCTAATGCTGCTTGCTAGGCTATGAAATGCCACTCAAAGTTCGAAAGTGCATCTAACTTTGTAATTGGTTCAAACCAAATGCTTTCACAAATTTTGTTATAGATTGCACCTGAAAATTTCAGCCATGATTCTGTACTTCTATATACTGTATGCAGTACAATGAATCTCAGACATGTACATTTTATTTCTAGATTATAATGGCTGAGGTTGTAGCGGATGTTGAGTGTGAATTTTGCTGTCGCAAAAGTGACACGATTATCAACCCCAAAGTATTACCATGCAGTCATGTTCACTGTATGACCTGTTTGACCACCTACTATGAGAGCAAGCACCTGCTGCTGTGTGGAAACGCTGGATGCGGGTGAGTGATACTATTTGTGGGTTAAACTTAGATCATATAATAGTGCAGATAGCCTGGGCTGTGATGCATTAAAACTGCATTGCACCTTTGCAGCGCAGTATACAGTAACTTTGCAATCAATTACAACTTTCTAATGCGCAGCTGAAACCTATTGCTACTGGAACTGCATTCTCGCTACAAATTTATTTCTGAGATCCATTGGAGATTTACTTCCATGATGCACATGAAAGTGAACCTAGCAATTTATTTGCACTGCACATGCACATTCTTCAAAATCTGATACTGCATATGTACTGCAGCTGTACTTTAGTATTGGGGGTGGTACTATTGATCAGCTTACACTGCTGACTTTCCAAGTGTTTATACTACATTGTACAAAGTTGTCCTCTGCTGGGTTTAGTAAGATAAAATGTCCAGAAGAAATAAAATGTGCTAAATGAAGTCACCAGTTGCTATTATTGCTATAGTTGATATCGTCTACACTGCTCAGAGTTGCTCAAGTTTCAGAGTTACAAGTCTCTATTCTGTCAGTCTCTTTGCACTTATGAACGTCATAACTACACTCTCACTCTATCTGAGCATTTTATGGTGATCAACTTTCGTCGATTTTAATTTTGAAACATTATTGAAGTCATTTCACCTGAAACATAAATAATTATTGTAGATGATAAAACATTCTGATAGTTTCTGATTAAATCCACCAAAATTTTGTGCCAATTTATCTTTAAGTTAAACTATCTTGTTCAGTTTAAAGACAACATTAATACTCCGGTGATTTATAATCTGTATGCTTGTCTCAAATGGTATTTAAGAAGTATTAAATTTTTAAATTAAAATAATATAAATTAATTGAATTTATTTAAATAGCCAAGTGTTCGAGATGCCACCAGACAATCTCCAATCCTATGACTTGGGTACAGACAAGACACTCTGTGATGTTTGTCTAAAGAAGAGCTCACCAAGACAGAAAGCTATCAGTTATTGTACTTACTGCTGTAAGAAGTTCTGCCCTGCTCATTTGGAGGTACGAGTGTTTCCTTTTTAGATCTGTAAGATCATCATTTAAATAGGTTGTCATCTCTGGTTCTGTATGAAGTTGTTCACGTAAATTATTAATAAAAATTGATCTGATGTTGGTAATCAGACTCTACATAGAATGATCCAGCTACAAAACGGTACAATGGGAAGGTACTATAAAATTGCAGTAAAAAATTACTTTCTCGTCAGGAACAAATGTTACGCTTGTTTTTATTTTAGGCTAGACCTTTTTTCCGAAACCAATACTGTTTCTAAAGGAACTTAAAAGGTGGTAATAATCTCTAATACTTTGTAATTTCAACTATGGTGACTTCGGTCTATTGTGGGTTTTACGGTCATTAAAGGTTTTTCATTTTAATAACAATGATAATTGTGTCATGATTACAGAAACCATGGTTAAGTCGGGATTGTAAGATTTGGAGTTATTTATACTAGCGGAAGGAAAAAATTCTCACAGTTATTTTGCGAAAAAAATCTTGATTCTAGCTTACTTACAACAGATTTTATGGTCAATAAACTGAATGCACGTTTACCATTAGTGTGAAAACATGGTTCCGAGAAAACGGGTGGTAAAGTTGGAGAAACGACAACCAATGCACAATTTTGTTTACATTTCAAAACATCATAGCAACCAATATCAACAATTTGTGATATTCGTCTAGATTACTATATCTATATCCAAAACATTAAGCTGAGTTTAAAAATCTAAGCAGATTTTAGCTGGTTGTCGTAGAAATAGCTGTATATCTATAGGAAATTTTATTTCTTAACTTTGCAGATTTTAAAAACGGCTTGGCATTACCCTGATTTTAGGCACAGACGCAGTATGATCAACAAAAGCTTAAAAAATAATAACAGTAGCGTGTTGCGCATCATCAGTCACTATATAATTGGATGTTGTAAATTCGAATAATTATTCTTATAACTAAATCCTATATTAATCTTATAAAATTGCATAATTATTCTTATATTTTAATAGTGTAATAATCTTGTAAAAATCATTAGAAATATATAATTGCCATTCCTTTTACTCTCACTGCTTTTGACATCAGTTAGAATGCCAATGTAGGCTACTCATTATAAGTGTCCAAATTGTCAGACTTATCTTTAAAGGTTCACTTGCAACAAAATTCACTCTACAGTTATTTGGTATCAAAAGATTCACCATGTCTTACTCTGTTGTGTTTTAAGTGCCAAGTATGTGGAAATGTGATTACAAGCTATTAAAAGCTCAAAAACGAAAAGCGGCCATATATTGGAATCTCTTCATTTCGATGACGTAACCACGAAATTTGGTTTTCGTCTTGTCACAAATGTTCTCACGTGAATTGAAAGGCCAATACAAAGCTCAATATAAAACTTATCGAAGTACTAGTTTATGACAAACACTGGGTTTTACCAAAGACCCTGTATCAAATATAGATGCTCGCTACTTTACAGTTTTGTTTCGGTATTATTCAACCGTCAAGCCGTTCTCTGATCATGTGACCCAACATTTCGCAAATAATTTTTGCAGCACTTTTCGTTTACCACAGGTGACCAACAGGCTCGTTCTGATTATCAGACAATGATATGCACTCCTTCGAGCTGAGGTCACAAATTTTAATGATTTTTTACGGTAATTTATAAGATAGCAGTGCTAAAAATGACAGCATTACTATGACGATAAAACAGACGCGTAAGAACAATAGACATAGTTTTATAGAATGTGTGAAGTATATTTGTAAAAATATTTTGACGAATAACGTTGCAAGAAAGTGTAAACAGAAACCATCTCTCACAACTACATCAAATTTGAGCCGTTTTTGAAAGGGTCTCGTGTGGCTGCAATTTTCTGTTCGTTTTTGGGCTTTTAAGAGCTTGTAATCACCTTTTCACATATTTTGCACCTACAACACACCAGAGTAAGACATGGTGAATCTTTTTATACCAAATAACGATATTGTGAAGTTTGTTGCAAGTCACCTTTTAAAATTGTCAAAAAAGAAACAATTACGTTCATTGGACGCCATTTTCCGGTACTTCCTGTTTAGCATTGCAACGGTTTTAAGGGTTTTTTTAGGGTTAAAGACTTTTATTGGCTAAACTGATTTCAGATTCAGAAAAATCACTCTTTGGTTGGTCCAGATGTACGTGTTACAAAAATCGTTACCAATATTATAAATTCAGTTAGTGTAACTTTAAATTCGGATAACTCCACTTCATGATTTGCGACTTTACCATGGTTTCTGTGATCGTGACCCAATTTACCTACTAAAGCCGTAATTGATTTATTGTTTTGAAATGATAACTTACTGAGTCAGTATGGTGTACAGCAAGACAACATACATGTACTTTAGTCTAGGTCTGAATAACTAGCAATTGAGTGTTGGCAAATTAAGAATTGTCTGTGTCTCTAATCACTATTCTTTTGCTGAAATCAACCTGATATGACTATGTTATAAATAGCTTTATTATTGTTATGTATGCTTTTTACCGATGAAATGTTTTGAAATGTTCTAAAATTAAAAACATGAGATAACAGTCAAAAGTCACAGTTTTGTGCTGCTTTTATGTTTCAGGGTCATGATGAAATGCTGGAGGAGCATCATAAGATAACAATACGTGAGTACTTGACTCAACAACAAAAAGCTAAAGTCAGCAGCTGCCCCAAGCATAAAGACCAACAATATGTTCTTGGGTGTGGAGTCTGTTATGTGCTCAGCTGTCTGAAGTGTGTTCCTAACTTACCAACCTGCGACACTGGTATGTGGGGTTATTGTAGGTGTGTGTGCAGGTCTCCAAACACATTAGATTTGTTAAAGACATGATATTAGTTTTAGTATGATATATCATAACATCAATTGACTCATGATGATATTATCAGCTATACTTTTTTCAGTGTAACATGTTCAAGTTGTATCAATGTATCTAATTTTGAGTCGAGTGTGAGTATTTTGTATTTTTCATTTTGTTTGCAATTAATACAAGTAATGCATCAATAACTGCCTAAATGTTTCTACCATTCACCACAGTCATTATTTGTAATGAGTGATTGTTTTATGTAAAGTTATTTTTTTATTTAGGTTCTACACACTCTTTGCTTCCATTAGAGGACCTGGCATCAGATCTTCTTACAGGCATGATATCTGCTGAGAGTTCAGCTAGGGATGAGCAGTTTGAAGCGCTGTTCAAACAGATATCTAAGATGGTCTCTGAATATGACAGTGAGACTGAAGATATGCTTAATATAATTCATCAGAAGAGAGATGAGCAGGTGGGGAATTAGGACGGTCTATGTTTGTGTTCAATTATTTTCTGCACCTTTTTATTTGCATTTTCAACTCAATAGTTTTTGTTTCCTACGTTATACATCAATAATAAAATAGTCAGAGATCTAGAACTATTTGTAATTAAAAGCTGGTTCAATACAGAAGTTTCACAATGACATATTCTCTATTTCAAGGGAGCAAAGCTAGCTGATGTATGGATGACCGACATCATATATCTAAAATATTTTCTTGTATGGCGATGCTGACCTTGAACTTCAATGTTGGCAGATTTGAAATCTAACTTAAGATTTTGAAATTTGAAGACGGTATCCCAACTCACGTCTTTACTACTTTCAAAGGGAAAAAACCTAGACTTAACTTTTTCATCCAGTGTCCGAACAGTAGTTGTAGCACTACTGGTTTGTATCAACAAATATTGACAAAACAAGCAGTACTTGTTTTTATCAGCAGATTATTTTTCATTTCTCTCAGTTTAACTTAGCTTATGGTCTATAGCTATGGTAATTCAACAATGATGTATGTGAATGCACAACTAAAATAGCAAATTAAATTCATATATTTAATTTTTCTAGAAAGCATGGTCTATTAGCCAAATTAGAAACAACCAAAGCTTTCTGTTCTGTCAGAAATAAAATGAACCAAAAGATTTATTTTTTCTACTTTCTTTTTTTGCTATACCCGAAAGTGCAATGTCTGCTTAACTCTGCGTTTAATGTTAGGTTAAAATGTAGTCTGTGACGAGACTAAAACTCATGTCTGTCAAATTCAGTATAGTACATCAACACTCTGACATCCGCACCGATCAATCATCTTATAGCATTTGTGAAAGATCGTACCTATTCCCTGAACCTTATTAACACACGATCTCACACAGTAAATTAAATCTTAAATATATCTTTAGACATAACTGGGTAATTTATCTCTTTATTCTTGCTGACGGTTTTTATAACATCACAATTATATATTAAATTGTGATGTTATAGTTACCACTGTGCATACGGCTGATATTATCAAGGTGACCATAACAATAATGCATCACAATTATATATTCAATTGTGATGCTATAGTTACAACTGTCTATACGGTTGGTATCATCAAGGTGACCATAACAATAATGCATCATAATTATTGAGCAGATTATTATGAAAATTATGCTTATGCTCATCGCTGGATCAATCATTTTTTATTTTACCGTTTTGAATGTCGAGCCAATGTTGACTGGTTTTTCCAACTTTTATTATTTTCGAGGGAGGTGTGATTTGTTTAGCCTTTAGGGCAAAGCAACGCCTCTTGGGTAATCGTTTCATATTGTAAATCATCGACCAACATTTTGTGGATGATATTTAAAACTTACTAGTGTTAATGTCTTTTGTTTAACGTTACTAGGCGACAGCTTTATAAACGTCTACCGAAAGCGACATAAATTTCGTTTCCCCACGCAACCGGTGAACAACATTTTGGTTGTTTCCCCAGCCAAAGGGCTAAAATTTTAAACTAGTTGAGCAGAAAGCAGAGAGTATGTAGAAAGCAAAATAATGTATGTTATTCGGATTAAAACTAACTCAATGTACCTGTGAATTGCCGGAGCAGAAAGTGAGTTTATAAATTTTCATATATAAATAAACATTCATCAGTAATGTTCATATTCTTGGTTCGTATCAGAGTTGACTATAACTGTAGATAAACTCACTGAAGGAGCAGTATGATGAAATAGAGAAGAAGGTGCTTGAGAACAGACAGAAGTCTAAAGTACAGATTACTGACTTTTTGGAGGATGTTGTCCTTGATAAATGGAGAAGTCTCAGAAACCACAGAGAAATGTTGGAGACTAAAATAAAACATTCTCCTCCAGTATGTAAATATTTGAATGTCTATAATAGAACTATAATAGTGGAGATGGAATTCAAATAAAGGCTGGAATTGTACTTTGCCAATGGCTCGTCAGAATTTTGGGGAAGATAAATGTTCGCCTTTTTTGCAGCTGAGGCGAATGTTGCTTATATTTTGCCCTCATTTTTGGCGGAGCGATATTAAACCGTTTGGATGCAGTAACTCTGCTAGCTTACCACGAATTTGTCAATGATCTCCTAAAAATATGCATTGAAAACTGAGAAATATCTCTATCAGCTGACATTTGTTGCTTACACTTATTCTGCAATGATATTAAACCTTTCACAGCCATCCATGTACAAATTTAGCTATCGTCGTAGTGCCAGCCATTTTACCAAAAAATGCCGACATCGCTTCAAGATATGTGTACAATATTCTTTTAATTTAAAACTCTATCTAGAACATTTTTGTAGCATATTTTAATTTACCAACATTTGCACTAACACTGTTATGCAAAAAATTCAATTTATCTATACTTTGTTCAACGATAAAGCTATGTGAAGTGATCGCTACGAAGCTAAGATGATACTCCATAATGTTACTTACTCTTACAAAATTATTACTTTCACCACTATCAGAGTCTCTGCTGGTACTTTAATTATCTGTATAATCACAAACATCTAAATCTGAGTTGGCAATAACCTCAACAACATAAGTAATTACTCGTCTTCTGACCCGCACAGTACTTAGGAACACTTACACGAAAATTGTTCAATTTTAGGTTAGTAGCTCTCAAACAAATGTTTTAAATTGCTTCATTATTTTAGGCTCATTTTGTAAATATATCTTTGAACAAAAAAGTCAATGTCAGAAAAGTCCTAAAGACCGTGGGTTATGTTGTCATTGAATAATAAAATGAAGCTACTATGCAATTGCTGGGAAAGTCGCTAAAAATGTGTCTATGGCCCTCGACCATAGAAAATGCATAAATGAGTCTACAGCATAGAAAGGGTTAAAGCCTGTGTCCTGCTTTGCAATTTGTTAGAGCTTTCAAATGTAATTTCATTCTTTTTGAAGACATCTTTTTATTTTGAATCAATATTTGCCAGCGTTGCATGAAGTTTCATTGCAGTTAGTGATATGTTTGCTACAGTTTGTAGCCAAAACTAATTTTTCATGTGCAATATATTAGGAGTTACAACCGTTGACGTTTCCCATGGAGACAATTTAATGGTCCGCGCAAAAAGAATTGGCGTTGACCTCAGATATAGTAATTGAACAAAAATGTTTCATAACAAGGGCATCATGACACGCG
The DNA here is from genome assembly GCF_963576615.1 of Watersipora subatra. NCBI lineage: Eukaryota > Metazoa > Bryozoa > Gymnolaemata > Cheilostomatida > Watersiporidae > Watersipora > Watersipora subatra. The sequence continues at coordinate 8,150,888 of NC_088715.1, read as the reverse complement.
GCCACATTGGTAAAATAATCGGTATGCGCTACAGCCATATCCGGAATGCATACAGACGTACGATATACAACAAAATATTTTGAGAAACATATATATATTTCGCAAAGTTCGTCTGTGTTCTGTGGTTGTTCAGCATGTCAAGCTATGGCTATTATTATAATAGCTGTAGCTAGACCATGCGTATGCAACATCATGGCGTACAGTCATTAGAAGCCTTGCACTTAGCAAGCTTACGGAAAATTTATATTGGCAATGGCCTGCGACTTGCGGGAGAGTTGCCTGCCAGCAGGTGGCAGGTAACTCTCGCCACTTCTCATTGTTTATAAGCTGACTTTCAACACTCGGGCAACGCCAGGTTGAACAGCTAGTTTCTATTAGTGCTGGGCACAAATAATTCTTGGCCAACGAGTTTAGCATCGTCCCCTTCCGCTCGAGTTTTTCGAGTATCGGGTAGATTGAAGTGCTTGTCAAGAGTACTTCATGGCCAACAGGTTTTTCGAGTATCGGGTTTGTTGATACAGATTTTATGTTTTAATTTTCTAAACATTAGACATATCTTAAAGTTTACAAAGCAATTATATTTCTAATTGATTTATCTATTTTACTAATTTATCTACTGAAACTTGTGCTCAAAATTTTAACAGGCTGGTTGTTAAAAAGTCAAGAGCGCAGGGCGTCATAGACCGAGTTTTTGTTCACTTTACTCAATGGATCCATGTACCAAAACCCGAAGTCGCCAGTCAAAACCCGATCCCACCAAATCGAATTGCTCAAACTTTCTATTACCCGATACTCAAGAGAAAGCAAACCCGCTAGTCTATATATATAAATATATATAAATATATATATATATATATTTATAAAGAATAAGTGGTCAGGCCTACTGCTAACAGCACTCTATGCTCTAAAAAGTGCGTAGTGTTATAACTAATTAGAGTGTTGGAATAGGTTAATGTTACTTATCTTTCTTCCAGATTGATGTTTTACTCTGGGGTCACGACAGGTCTGTTTCATGCTGGTGCACCCTTCAGGCGACTTGTGTTAAATGTCGGGTGGGATTGCCTTTCCTGATGTTGTTGGTGGTGTTTGCAGCTCCGCCTCTGCCTGGATCGTACTGGCTGAGTAGGTATTTCTTGGAGTGTCGGCATGTATTGTTTATTCCTTTTCTTTTGTTTAAGGTGGCTGTTTCTGGCCTACAAATGATGTAATACTTTTCCCTGAGGCACAGATGGCATTTCTTTGTTTGGTTTGAATAAGGTCTAGTTTTCTGCATAGTTTTCCATTTAACCCTGTAGCTTGCATTGTCATTCTTCAGTTTCCAGATGTGTTTACTAAGTTCTGTGCTGTTTTTTTTGTCACTGTGTATGAAAGAGGCCGTGTGGTTTCCAAATCTGGTCTTGAAGTCAGTTGTGCATAGTCCTATGTAGGTGCTCTCGGTGCCTGTATCTTCTTTAGTCACTAAGGCCTGGTATATTATGTTCGTAGTTAGGCAGTTTTCATCTAGTGGGCAGTTGTTCCTTTCTCTACAATTGCAGGCGCTATTTGTAGTTGTGCTCTGCTGACTGCTCAACAGGCGTCTGTTATGCGAATCTATGTGATGTTTCATATGTTCGGCATGCAAGAGTAGCTGATTTTTAGTGTGTGTCGGTTAAATATTTTTTGCAGTGAATGAGTAGGCGGGAAGCATGCATCTATATTGTTTCTAAATTTCTTGCCTCTGTTAGTCTGTACGTCGGCGTTAAAAGGTGGCTTGTACCATGTTACGTGTTGCTTACGCTGTCTCTTGTTAGTCGCTGGCTGGGACAGGATGTGTTTGTGTTTTAGTGTGTGGTTATAACCACTGTCATTGAGTGCTTTTTGGTAAAGGGATGCTGCTTTACTAAATAAATAAAAAATATATACATGTATATAAACTAGCAGGTTATATCTTATATCAGCCATTGTACATATATATATATACAATTTTGTGGACACTTCTCTAAGCATCACTTGACTTTACGATTTCATAAAGATCAAACTGACGGTTAACTCGTTCGCTACGGTAAGTCGATGTATTAGCTTGCGCAGCAATATAAGTACAGTCCGTAAGGTGACGTATCGACATATCAATAAGGTATCACTTTTATGTTCAATATGAAACCTACGCATTAGCTAAGCTAATCAAATTCTGTTTTCAACGAAACAACCTTGTTGCCAATCACATGCAATTATTCGAAAAAATTTGGCTCCACAACTCCATTTCTAATTATTTTTCAAAACAGCAAAACCACATCGTTATTCTCATGGTATTAAGAAACACAACGCATTTGAAGCTTTGAAGCATTTCAAAGCTATGAAAAATTACCAGCGTAGGATATATTAAACAGTTTTATACTTATATTGTAGAAAATTCTTTTCTGAATAGGATGCATTTTACAGTAAAACAATATCTCTGTATTTATTCTCAAGATATTACTTAAATGCAAGTGGTACATCATTTTTTCGAAATTCTGTTTGAATTAAGTTAGACAGAATAATTAATCGGTCAGAGTTTAATGTGGTAGCACAAGAGTTAAACTGTCGGTAAGGTGGAGGTGGGGTTCAAACAGAGGGTGGTGCCCTACTTTTCAATTCTTCTCTCATAGTGGCCATCAAATAGAGGTGGCCTTCAAATAGAGGTGACATTCAAATATATGTTTTATTGACTATATATTTTATTGAATATACGTTTGGTCTGTTGGGTTATTTGGTGGGTCTTGTAGAAAGTAAAGGGCTGGTAGAGTCTTTTACAATATCATTTTTATGTTTATACCAAATATATGTTTTATTGAATATATATGTGACAGGTCGTGTCATTTTCAATACAAACGAGGTCAGATCACAAAATTGTTTTTTTGCCCAATATAATAGAGAAATCTCTCAGCTTTTCAAAACTGTTTTCGGAATTGAAATCAAAGCAACCTAACCTGAGATACAGGTTTTTATCGAAGAAGGTGTTGGTCAATATGGTCGTCACCACAAACTGAGAAATTCGTCTTTAATGTTGATGGATTGAATTTCAAACAGTATTATTTGTTGACGTTTTGGAATGTCATAGCAACCGCACGCTACAGACATTATATTTTCATGAATGTTGAGATCTATAGGGAAGAGAACATGGCGAACGATATGAAATGGGTCCCGATGATGTCACATCAACTCGAATACATAAAAACAGTGAGGTCAAGGTCACATGTTGTGTCGTTGTAAAGGAACACATTATTATGCAGTAAAGGAGTTACTACCAAAATGTGTTGCACATTGAATTGATTATTTTGAGCATAAAATTGATGCAAATGTATCAGTGTTAGAATATACACTCAATGCACTCACAGAACTTTTACTGAGATGAATGAGTTAGCGTCTTTAGAGTAAACGATCCAGGCTTCTGAGCCCGAGGAGACAATTTGAGATCAATGTTACCTGTTTAGTAGATAAATTAGGTTTAAATTAAAGCAGGTTAAAATTGATCAAAAAATATTATTAAAATAACATGATTATAATATAATAATATAAATAAAAAAATAAATTAATAGCACTGCTGCTACTGTCCATGATTGACGTTTACATTTCCGTATCAGGGCGATACAGCTAGCCTTAGTAGACTTTTTAGTAGTCTTTTTGGATTCTGCAGTCATTGCAGAAGGCGTTTTGAGCTGTGATGGCTGTTGATTGGGCGCTGGGCACACAATATTTTTTTTGCTCTCATCACATAACTCTCTGATTTCTTTGAAAAGATATTGCTGACATTCAACACTCAGACAAGGTGGCGGAATGATTTCAGGCCGCCCTGACCTGGCTGACTCTGCAGACATAAGATGTATATCTTCACTCTCCATGCTATTGCCATGCTTTTTACTTGGACACTGCCTGCAGCAAAACAACGATTACTGCACACACTGTCTATTAGTATTACATTTAATGTAAAACATTATCGAATTTCTCTATGTTGTACTTTCAACTCAGATTAAGTAACCAAGAACCTTCAGATACTTTGTATATAGATAGCGCATGCAAGAATTGCAAATTCCTATTTCACTAATTGACAAAATGAGAAACATACCTCAGCTATATCAGAAAGAGAGGTACTTGGTTAGTTCTGTATTTCATTTTTAGCAGGCCAAAGCAGTAATCACAGCTGAGCTTCGTGTGACCTGCGACGAGAAAATTCAGTTCAATCTCCTTGAGCAGCTCGTTTGCAACGCACCAAGCCATGTACTGTATTACTGCGTTGTTTTTTTTCTGGCCACTAAAAAGGGTTTGATATGTGTACATAATTTTATCACTACATTTTCAATACAAACACGAAACTTCAAAACATTGATTGTTGCTTGCATACCAACAGTTGTCAGCATGGAACAAAGCTTTCTTTTCACCAAGGCCATAGGTCTCTAGATAGTGATGAAAATTGGATACGATGCTGTTGACTCCTTTTGTTGTACAAGCAGTCTCATCAATCAGATAATTTACTTGTGCAGGGAAGGTGTCACAGACTACTCCAAATAGCGCACACCTCCGAGGGTTTTGAAATAGAGTGGCCCAGGTTGCTGTGGGTTGGCAGAGTAGTGGACCTAAGAATTAAACAAAAAGAACATTTGTTGTTTTTTATAGGCTTGCAAGTACATTGTAAATTTACTATTTTAATTTTTAATTGTACATTTGTATTTATAAACTTGATTGTTTTTATAATTCTTAATTAGCATTTGCAATTGGCAATTGCTAATGATTAAAACTCAGCAATGTTCAAACTTAATACACTACATTTATAGCCTTAGACTCTTGTAATAGTCAAGTAATTATTATTATATTTCGGGCTGTATGTGTTTGTTTTTTACTAAAATAACGTTTACCTTTTGTAACAAGCAACAAGAAATGTTTTAAATTTTTTTGACTTATCCTACCTAAATTGGGTTAGATTGGTAATGGAAAGTGCTAGTTAATCGTTTAAACCAAACTGTAGAAAAAGATAATAATACTACTAGAGAATTCTAGTAAAATAATACCTAATAAAATAATACTCATAATAATACATGTATGTAATGCTTTTCTTAGACTACAGCTACCTGCTTGCAGTAAGTATTCATCATCACTGAGATGAAACTCTACATCTGTTGGCAGAGCTGTACTTGTATCATCTGAGCAGGGCTGAGCAGCTGCATTCTTTTTAAAAAGTGTCTCTAAACTACGACTGGTATCAATAAAATTGGCTGAGTAAAATTGGCTGGAAATAAACCTCATCATTCTCAAGAATTAAATCGATCTCACTGCTTCCAAAATCACTATCACTTTCTTTTCTACACTGTAAATCTAAATAATCTACATCTACCTCCTCAAATTTTTTCCAAAAATCACCACCATCGACATCGCGGTAAGACTAAAAAAAACGATACGTAGACCGAATAACCGGAAATGAAATATCGCCATTTTTATCGTCCTTAGCAACCAATTTAAAGCCTGCAAAACTGTCTAATAAGGCATACTAGCTAATCAAACAAATCAGAAAGTGATTCCTGACATATGATTCGACCTAGAAAAATCATGACCTGAAAACACAAAAGTCTAAGTCGCATGGACGAGCCTCGCTTTGAGAGCCTATTGTGCGCTATATGAAATGCCGCGTTTGTATTGAAAATAATACGAGCCGTCACATATTTTATTGAATACACGTTTGGTCTGTTGGCTTTACTGATGGGTCTGTTAGAAAGTAAAGGGCTGGTAGAGTCATTTACAATATCATTTTTATGTTTGTACTAAAAGGTACAAATATCATTCATCAAAACTTTGAATACGATGAGCTTCTGCTGCAACCTCTTTTATACACACACTTCTATGAACTCCCTTTTTGTATTTTTTTTCCTTAATTCATTCAATTTGCACAAAAACCTTTTTATGATAGAAAGTTTCAAAGTTAGAATTTTATATGTTGTACGTGTTAAATAAAAATATGGTTTGGACACATATAATTTCTATCATCATATACATCGTTTACATTTTTTGTATTTGGTAAATAGGTCATCATCTCAGAAGCCATGGTTAAACCGATTGTCTGAGATTCAGAGTTATCTACACTATAAAAATGAGGAAATTCTCAGAGTTATTTTGCAAAAGAAATTTTGCTTCGAGCTCAAAAACAGCAGATTTTTATGGTCGATAAACTGAATGCATGTTTACCATTAGTGCGAAAACATAGTTCTGAGAAAACTGGTATTAAAGTTTGAGAAAGGAAAACCAATGGACAATTTTGTTTACAATTTAAAATGTCATAGCAACCAATATCAAGATGTTGGGAGATTTATTTAGATTTTTGTATTTATATATATCAGACCTGTCAACTTGGAGCTATGCAAATGAGGGGAAAATTAGCCTCTATAGCCTATATTGATGATTACCAAAACACTTATGTTTTTTTGGTTGACCTGTGTTTGGCTGGCTATATCTCAGCTTGCCGTTGGTCAATCTCCTTGAATCTTTTTTTAGAACATCAGTCAACACCTCAAGATGAATAATAAAGCATAATGATATTATGCTTTTTCTATTCTTTAAGTGAATTTCAAAAATATAAAAACAAATCAAGGACGACTTTTACAAACCTAATGTTCTAAATTTTAGTTCTGCAAAAAACGTAGTATCATATGGCGGTATCACATAGCGTAAACATAAAACTCTCAAAAGTTTACTGTAAATGAATTTGGTAATTAAACGGGGATGCTGTATCATCTCTATGTACATTTGGGTCTGCACTGATTTGAGATGAGGTAGCTGCCGCTCCTTGATGTTTCAAGTTGGGTTTTGGTTGACTTTTAAGACTTTTGAGTAGGTCAGCTTTCAACTATGTTTCAAAGCAGCAGGTACAATGACAGGACGATACATCCTAACTACCCTTATTGCTTGATGCAAGGAAGGGCCATTATTTGGTTCATTCCGGTTAAAATTTTGATGTGTACTTGAGATTTTTGAACATGACTGAATGGTGGATCATATCTCGCGACATGGAAACAAGAAAATTTCGAACGCGTGGTAACAGCCCACCCAAATGGCTATACATATGAACTTTTGTTTGTACCTAGGTGGCTTATCAGAAAATGTATTACTTATTAATCATTTTTCAGGTGTTTAAAATGGCTTGTCAGTATCACGATTTTGGGCACAGCCATAGTATCACCAAAGATTTTTTTAGAAAGATAATAACAGTCACATTTTCATACCATTGGACACCATATACTTCGATCTGGTAGAATCGAATAATTATTCTTATAATTAAATCTTATAATATTCTAATAATTGTCATTCTAAAATATCATCGTCATTTCCATTACGTTCACTGCTTTCGACATCAGGAATACCGAAGAACTCATTAAAAGTGTCCAAAATGTTAGAGTTATCGTAAAAATTGGCAAAAAAATTGATTACTTCTATTGAACACCATTTTTCAGTGCTTCCTGTTTAGCGAAGCAACGGTTTCAAGTTTTTTTTTCAAGGTTTGGACACTTCCATTGGCTGAACTAACTTCAGATTCAGAAATGTCACTCTTCGATTGGTCTAGAGGCACATGTTGCAAAAATCGTTACCGATTTTATAAATTCAGTTAGTGCAGCTTCAAAGTCGGATAACTCGAATTCGTGATTTGCGACTTAGCCATGGTTTCTGAGATTGTGACGCATATACAGACTTTTAATAGGCTACAGAAAGTTATAATATAATACCATTGGACATATTTATGTGTGTAAATGATCAAAAAAAATTATTTCAGTTATGTGAAATCAAAAGGAAGTCGATCAGTTTTCTCAATAAACAGTTTAGCCTTTTTTAACATGTACGAATGCTAATTGGCTTTAAACCTAAACATTGTGTTCTTTGCTATAAACCACATTTCTAGCTTTCTCACAATAGCTTAAACACATGTTGTTGGTCTATGTCAAGGTTATAACAGTTTTTAATACATTGGACATGTAGGATGATATTGTGAGAGGATTTAAGGAGCTGGAGGAACAGATGGACAATTTTATTGTGGAGGAATTGCCTAAACTGGAATTGGGAGAAAAACTCGAACTAAGGCAAACAGGTATATTAAAATAATCAAAATAAATGATAAAAGTTATAGTCTATACTAAGACTTCTACCATATTATTTATGTTAAGAGTTGACTTGCAACAAAATTCACATTACAGTAATTTGGTATCAAAAGGTTCACCATGTCTTACTCTGTTGGGTTGTAAGTGCCAAATATGTAGAAATGTGATTACAAGCTCCTAAAAGCTCAAAAACGAAAAGCCGCCGTAGATTGGAATCTCTTTATTTCGATGACATAACCACGAATTTTGGTTATCTTCTTGTCACGGATGTCCTCACGTGAATTGAAAGGCCAATACAAAGCTCAATATAAAACTTATCGTAGTACTAGTTTATGACAAACACTTCGGGTTTCACCAAAGACCCCGCATGAAATATAGATGCTCGCTACTTTACAGTTTTGTTTCGGCATTATTCAATTATCAAGTCGTAATCTGATCATCTGACCGAAAACTTCGCAAATAATTGTTGCAGCACTTTTCGATTATCACAGGTGACCAACAGGCTCATCATGATTATCAGACAATGATATGTACTCCTTCGAGCTAAGGTTAAAAAGCTTAATAATTTTTTACGGTAAGTTATAAGATATCAGTGCTAAAAGTGAGAGCATTACAATGACAATAAAACAGAGGCGTAAGAACAGTAGACATAGCTTAATTAAATGCGTGAAGTATATTTGTGAAAATATTTCGACGAATAAGGATGCAAAAAAGTGTAAACAGAAACCATCTCACACAACTACATCACACTTGAGCCGTTTTGGAAAGAGAATCCAAACTATGGCAGTGGCTGTGATTTTATGTTGGTTTTTGAGCTTTTAAAAGCTTATAAATGATTTTCCACATATTTGGCACCTACAACACAACAGAGTAAGACATGGTGAATATTTTCATATCAAATAACGGTAATGTGATATTTGTTGCAAGTCAACCTTTAAAGATAAGTCTAGAGTTAAATTGTTATGTTTACAAGTGAAGAAGCGATCTTTATTAATCGCTCTGAAGGTGCACTGTGTTCAAAGACAAATGTGTATTGTGGTGAAAGACATGTTGGCTACACAAGCTCAACGTGCCAAGCAAATTTATGCAGTAAATTGTTCTGGGGTTAAAAATAGGACAAGGGATGAGTCAACTATGACTACTAGAAGAAAAACAATAATTAGCCTATTTGCATACTAATTAATTAAATAGAAATACCGTGAAACATGGATAACTCGTCCTCGGATATAGCGAACACATGGTTAACTCGACTGGATATGCTTGGTCCGTTCCCACGCAATGATAAATGGCTCTATATAACTCGAACTCAACACTGTTAATTCGAACTGTTTTTTGCTCAACGGCTACCGAAACGGTTGCTATCGCTTTATAAAATCACTTTATTCCAAGCCATAGAGGTAAACCTCAACTTTTCGTAATTTATAAGCGTCGTTACTACCTCCATCGGCAAAATATTTTTGTCAACGACTGTTCTAAAGGTTTGGTGAAATTTGATTTATACTGTTTTACGATGAATAGCACGGGCTAGCCGGGTCACGGGCGCAAGGATTTTCGCCACGCACATACAAAACAAAAACAGCATGTTGTTTTTGTTTTGTATTTGCGTAGCGAAAATCCTGGAGTGCCTGACCCGGCTAGCCCGTGATGAATAGTTTTCCGACGTGGATTCCGTGTTGAATCAACGTCGGAATGTTGAATGTTTAAAACGTTTTAAAAATTGTGGTAATTAAACGTATACGTTGTCTTAGCTTAAAAAAAACTATTCATCGTTTGACCTAAACACAGAATACGTACGTACATTCAATAAGTATCCATTCAAAAAGCGTGAGTGATATACAATGTACCGTAAAACCTCGTAAAACTTTTAATTGAACTGTCTCGGAGTGTTGCTCTTAACAAATGCCACGTAAAGTAAGTTAATCTTTGCATAAACTTCAAGAAAAATCGGCAAAATTGATTGTGGGTTAAACGCTCAAAAGAAAAAGATGTCTTTTCTTTTGAGCATTTCAGCAACGATCAAGTTTTGCCAATGTCAATCTAAAAAATGTCCTGGCAATAACATCACCTCAAACAACAAACCAATCTCAAGTGATAGAAAAATCTCTATACTTTTTCATAAAAACGTTTTAAACTTTACATTAGAAGCAAGCCATTTGTGCTTTTGATTTATATTATAGTTTGTATATGTTCATGTATCTACTAATAAATCAGTAAATATACATGGACTTGTAACTTGTGACTCTGATAATTCGAACACTTTTCCTAGGTCCCTTGAAGTTTGAGTTATCCGAGTTTTACTGTATATAATAAAAAAGATGATATTTTTTCTCCCATCTTTCAATAATCAACAAATCTTTACAATTTATGCCATATTTGTCTGGAAGTTAATAGAAATGATAAACACAATGAAAATGCAGGGATATGCACACTCTACTCTCAGGCTATGAGTTTACATAAAGATAAATTGTTACAGTATCTTTGCGCGCATAGCTAGTTAAAATTGTATAATCTCATTTACATGCGAGCTATAATCTTAAGCTAAAATAAACATAATAGACACACTGTTAAAATATTTGTACGCTGAGCTAGTAAATTTTAGCATGTCTCTACATGCATGATCTGCTCTCAGACTAAAATATCATAGAAGCACTGTTACAGTATCTATATTTATATAACTCTCATATTTATCACTTCAAAACATTTACAACTTCTAAATTTTAGTCAGTTGATAAAAGACTGCATTTTTTTGTAAGAATATGTAAACATATGTATTTTTACTCTTACTGTTTTCATATTACACAATTTAATATGTTAAACATTTTTACGTCTCGCGTAGATGATTTGAGCCAACGAGTAATTATATCCAAATTATTTAAATTAAATGAGTATGTAATTTTTCTTGACTCTTTTCTAGGATGCTGTGCTGCTTGCATACAAATATATTGTTACACCTCGTAATCATGTCATTATTTTATTATATTATTAATGTTTCAGGTGAAAAGCGTGAGATTGAGTTGAAGATTGTTTCAGCTGGTGACATAGTAGTTAACAGTAACCAGCACCCTGTAGTTCCTCAACCACCACAACTTCCTTTATCCCCTCCTCCAAAGTCTATAACTCTACTCAAATCCATAGAACTACCAGCATGGCCTGCATCAGTATGTCAGCATGAAGGAGTTACATATGTAGGCTTGTATAATGGTACAGTCAGTAGAATTGATAGCAACTACAAGCTGCATGACTCATTCATCTCCGTTTCTGGTTGTGTTGAGTCTATCAGCCTCCATGAGAACAGACTATACATATTGTCTCATAGGAAACCTCGCACAGTAAATGTCCATGATCTGTCAGGAAAAGTGATCACAACCTGGCAGCACCCTTTTCATGGCTATTTCTGTAGTATGCTGACTGTAGCAGCTGGTAATGTAGTAGTTGCTGATCCTCCTAACAAGAGACTAACTATTTATTCTCTCACTGGTAAGACTCTACGTAACATCAGCTGCCCTCTTTTGAGTAATAATCAGGTCTCAATATGCGCTGGGATTGGTGAACATGTCATCATTGCTGACTATATGACACAGAAAGTCTTCAGATTTAACATCACCACTGGTAATGTCATGTGGACTTTCACCCATCCTGCTCGTCCACAAGGCCTGGTGTGCTATGGAGACTACATACTGGTAGCTGCAAGGAGCAGCAGTATCATCTACACACTCAGCTATGTTACAGGTAAGTTGTATGTATGAGGTGCTGGTTAGTAACATTCATTGAGAGTATCATGTTAGCTTATGAAGTATTTCATAATTTAGTAAAATGTTTCTGCCAGAATTTGTTCTATTATAAAAAATGTTTTCAAATCCTGGTATAAGTATCTTTAAACCCTTGATAACTTTATGTATAATTTTAAAAATTAAATTACAATATGTTATCAAAGTCAAATTGAGTGAAAGATCATTGATATCTCCTTTGCTTGTTTTCCAAAGTTGATTATGTGAGATGTAGTTTATTGTTTGTAACTAGTTTAAAAGCAATACAATATGTTAGATATTTGATGCATAATTACCTATTTATAAATTAATATGATTAAAAATCTCACTAAACTAATAATACAATATACAGTGGTTATTAAGTTGTTCTGTCAGGATCAGTTCTCTTTGTAATGATGAGTATACAACACTGGAGTCATGATTATTTTATTTAATACTTATATTACCATATTAACAGACAAAGTCTAGTATTGACTGGTACATCATTCTGTTCCTCGTAATGACAGGTTGCATTACATATAGGTTTGAACAAGCAAACACAAAAATGTGACAACTTTCTTCCAGTATACTTGGCAAACGTCCAAATGAAAGTCCTATCAAATTCTTTATCGAGCAGAGCCGCTATTGCTCAGGTACCAGGTTTAGGCTTGTTGCCTAAAGGTTACAGTCAATTCGTGACTTACACCTTCATATAAATTTTAACATATCTGTAGTGATGAAAATTAACAACTGACAATAAAAACTTGTTCTATATATCAGCATTGCATTGGTCTTATCCTTATTTTTTATTTATTTTTATAGATGCTCTTGGCTAAAGTTTCATTTGAAGCATTTCCTTTTAGTTTTACATATAAATATCAGATGATGTTGTCACCAACGAAATTTAAATTGTCAAATAAGTTAGTGAATTTACAGTAAATTCTAATGAGAGTATGCACATCATCTTATGGCAATTTTGGCTGCAAAAGAGTCTTGGAAAGAATTAAAACAATTATACAAATGAATGTTACAGTAACATCTATAGCGGTTATATAAAAGGTGTGCCAGGAATGGTAGCTACAATAAATGACTCAGCCAAGTCCAGTATTTGGCAGCAATGTTTGTTGCTTTCGGACATCACTACTTTCTAGCAAGATTAGGTTGCTTTCTCAAGACGACTTTCTTCCATAAGCTCTATTTCCTTGAATTGATCGATTTATCAAATTGTATCATTATGGTTTATCTTTGCAATACAAATTGTAACCACGACTAAATCTTTGTTGATCTTCCTACAAAGAGAACCTGCGACTTATCGTATCTTATTATAGCGAAATGTGAGCTTGTTTGATATCACTTACAATGTTATATTTAATTAGATTTGTATTAGCTTTTTAATAAAAATGTTATCAGGTACTCTCTGTTTAGTAATTGTCCATACAAGTATATAATAAGTGTAGGTGTGATGATTGTACAGTAATAATAATTAAGATATTCATATACTCTTATTACAGGTGAGAAAGTGTCGGAGATGATAGGTGATGGTATTGGTCATGGCAGTATTTGTAGTTTGAGTGTTAATGGTAACACCTTGGTTGCACCCCAGTGGCATACTAACAATGTGTTCTTCTATAAACTGAGTGAGAAATAAGGACCACATACTTATTAATCATCATTTAACAATATTCATGATCAGGTTTCATCAAGACTGACTACTCTACAGTGAAGTTATACTAACAGTATCATTATTATTATCATCATATTTTATCTTCTATCAACTTTCTTAGCTAAATGGCTGACTGTATGATCTTAAACTGCTTATTTAGATGTAGTGCTGTCAGACAGTAGGCTGCACTATTTGTTCTGCTGTTTTGGTATGTCTTTGTTGAAACAAACGGAATGGATCACATTTTTATGTTAAAATTGTGCAGGTTGTGTTGCAGCATTTTGCAACACAAGATGGTTTGCGAATTAAAAATATATTATCTTACAAATTTTTACCCGAAGTTAATATTCTTTTGTTGTCCTCAAATTATACATTAACAACAATGTTGATAAACATATTCCACTATCATGAAATATTTTCAGAATGGTTTTGAATATGAATGGACTCATGTATGTTGATTTTCACTCCTTTTATTTATACTTTATTGCGTATTACCCACATATTTACCATGCTGTCTATTTCAATGTTCGCTATTATTCACCACGAATTATGCAGAATATTTATGAATTTATTTGTAATGTAACCAATCAATGATTATCCAATAAACTGTAAACTGATAAACAACTATGTTTATATGGATCAATTGAATTGATTCATTCAAGGTAAAATAGCTAATGAACTGATATTTGAATTGAGATTTTTGGTGTTTTATTCTTTGACAAAATTAGTTCCCCCACAATCTATGATGGAAGATAATTGGGAATTTAATTGCTAATTTATTAATGTATAATTTGATAAATAATGTATAACTGATAAATAATTGACTCTGACTATATTAATAAATTGAATTGATTTATTGAAGGTGAGATAGCTACAGAACTGAATTGATAATTGAATTGAGGCATTTTGCATTTAAATCAGAAAGATCCCATCAAGTTGCTTGATTATAGTGTGAAAGAGTAAATGAAGGTTTTTATTGCGCTACTCTAGATTCCACTTTCAGCATAAAAATAATGAAAAAATATAGAATGTTTTGTTAGTTGTAAAGCAATACTTTTCACTAACCTATAACAAGTATATGTTATAACTATATCATAAAGAAGATTTAAAATTTTGTCAAGGTTTTGAAAATACAAAATATTGCAATAATTGGTGAGCGCTAGAAATAATTGATGACGTGCAATTTTGAAGATGCACCAGCAGTGATGTCAGGATCAGCACTAATGTTTGTTAGTTACACATTTGATTAAGTCAAGAAGGATAGCTACATGTCTATATCAGTTGTTAGTTGCACATAAACATCTACTTAATATAAATAAATTAACATATATTATTTAAGATGGAATCAAAGTAGCATTAATATTATTTGGAACAAAAACAAGAGGTGAATAAAAGAACTTTACTGATATTTTAGCGGCTCTACAGCAGAAATAGAAGTGAAAACAACAAGGAAGTCACTCTTCGGTTCGGTGATAGAATTAAAGTAGGCAGCACGTTCCTCAATACTGTTAATTGTTATACTGTTAGAGTCCACTTGCTGGTAATTTAGATGTTCCTTTATTTCGGCTCTCTTTCAGTCTACTATTCATCTCTTTTGTAGCTACATCATTCTTTCACATCTTCATCTGTTTCCTTGGAGTTGTCTTCTTCTACAAACTCTACCTTATTACCGACACAGGAAAATTTTTTATTACGATTATCAAATATTAATTAGTAATTATTAATTTTATTACGATTATTATTATTATTTCTAGCGGGAAAGTTAATCAATCTTTAAAAGTTTTTAACATTATCTAAGTTTAGTATGTCATAGTATAACATCTGACCTATTCAAAACTTGAAACAAATTATAATCGGCCTATTGGCCTATATATTGTCAAATTGTGACCTCCCATCGGGATGCAAATGCATGCGATAAAAGAGCGCCATTATAATCAAGAGACACTAATAAACTTGGTAGCACAGTATGCCGTGAGACCTGGTGTTTACTGACTTGCAGGAATAAGGTACCCTGTTTTGGTGTTTTATATACTTCACCTCTCTTAGCTTGTCTCTTCTCCTCAGTCATGTTATAACAATAATTACAACACCACTGATTTTTCATGGCTTATTTTCCTGTTCTTTACAAAGCTTTTAGTATCTTTTACCTTTTTAAATTTAGGTGGAAATTTTTAAAGGCCTATTTGATATGGCATATGAAAGTTGCACCAGCAGTTGATTATGCCAAATAGCCTGCATATATATGATAGTACCTTATTCGTAAAGCGAACCAAGTAAAACATTTTAATTTTTTAGTCAATTTATAGAAATTAACGCCATACTCATTACTAAATTAAAAGAGATATACATGTAATTTAAATAACATTCTATCAATATACATATGCTGCATTCAACAAAGCTATGTATATTTAATAAATTACACTAAAATATATTGTGTTTCAATTGCACTAAATTAAATTAGTAACTCTGTTTTGTGACTACACTAGGACACTTATATTTTGCTAGTATTTAGTTTCGTGAGTAGCTCACAGAGTAAAATTTTGCAGCAACCTAATTTCGCAGCTCTGATAAGTGCGAAAATATAGTGATGTAAAAATAAATGCAGTGGAACAAACATAATTAGATTACTCAGTTTCAGTTCACCGATAAAAAAAAATTCAATTTGCGACTAATTTGTAATTGTGAACCGGAAGTAGAATGGTGTGGGCAAGGTCGATAATGCAATTTGATCGCTTGCTGCCATTTGTTTCTTGGACTATCAACAGGCCCGTTTTCTCTGGGGCGGCTGGCCGGCTGAGCCGTCCCAACATTTTGGGAATTTTTTACGGTAAGTACAATCCAACTAAGATAACTCGCCCTCGGATAAAATGTAACGTTTCATCTCAACCACAAGGTTAACTCGAACAGACTTGTTTGGTCAGTTCCAGAGCAATGATAAATTGCTTCAGATAACTCGACCTCAACATCATTTATTCAAAAAGTTATTTGCCCAAAGGCCATGTACACGGTTTTTATCGCTGTAGAATATCACTTCATTCCAAGCCATAGAGACAAACATCAACTTCTAGTAGTTCTTAGGCATCATTATTATCATCATCATCAGAGGCAAAATATTTTTGTTAACAAACTTTATAAAGGTTTGCAAAAGATTAAGTTTTATCAAACACCCGCTTGGCCATGTCCCATCGAAAGCGTAAAAGCCTCCGAATGAACTTAAAATAGAATCCGCAAAATTGATCTTTGTTAAAACGCTAAAAAAAGATGTCTTTTTCTGAGCGTTTTTACTGCGGTCAAGTTTTGCCTATTTTAATTTAAAAACGTCTCGTCAGTCACATCACCTAAAAGAAAACAAATCTCAAAAAATAGAAAAATGTTGATACTTTCCAATAAAACTTTTTAAAACTTCACACGAGAGGCCCGGCTGAGGCCCTACATGAAAGAAACCTGTTTGCGGCTTACACCGCCCCCAGTTGCCTAACTAGTCGCCTAACATTAGCCACCCCAACTTGCAACCAGTGAATATAGCCTGACTATCAATGAACAAAGCTATTTAGTTTCACTTTTTCGCTCGTTTGTAATGATAGTTTAGTTTCGCACATTAAATTTTCGCGAAAGGATGACACCGTGAAAACGCAAAAGTTAGATGAGGCCAATACATAAGTGTCTTAGGGTAGTTAAATTGGCGATAACTAACATTTGAAAAACTTTTTTTTATAGAATATGAACAAAAATCATTTTACAAGCAGTTGTAATATGAACCTAGGTAAAATTTTAACGCAGTGTTATACTATTTCTAGTAATGAACCATAATATAATTGGCGTTAAGTAGCTATATTACATTATCACATAATTGTAAATAATATAATAATGAATATTTAAATTGTAAATTTAAACTGTAATTTACGATCAAATTAGCACCCAATAAATGTGATAAATTATATGCTAAAACTATAAAATCTTATTAGATATTATATCTAGAAAATACCATTAAACGTCATGTCAAGATAAAAACATAACTTGAAAATTATATAATATTTATAATCACCAAGCTAATAACATAATTAATTCATGTTTTTAAATGTTTGTTTTATTGTTCTTTACTATCTTACTATTTACCAACATTGTTATTAATCATTATAATTGATCGTTGTTTAGAAGAAAGAGAAAATAACATGTGACAGAAAGAGTTCAAAAGCACATTAACCTATTAATTTGTGTAAAAAAAATCAAATAGCTTACAATCTAACCTATGAAATATTTACTCTAATTAAAACTTTACCACCGGTCTGAATATTTGTTTCACAAGGCAAATTGCTAACGAAAATGTAGATATGGCTTCACTAAACCGTAAGGAGTGTGACAAACACCCCCGCTCGTACGTGTATTGTACATATCATCATCAGTATGACCATGTTGAAAAAGGCATAAATAAATGATGTGCTACTGAAAACGACAAGCAATTTACAAAGCTATTTTTTGCATGTACCTTTATCAGTATATTCCAGTTTGCAAATTAAATATAAAAGTTTTTTTTCATTGTTCAAGTTTGACATCAGGATATGTTCAAACTTTTCTGGTATCATCGTTAAGTTAGAGTGTCATATTCATGGCATAATTATTTTGCAACGCTGGTATTTCAAGACTAATTATTTTGGTAAAATATGCTAAAATTTTAGAATTTTTGCATTTTGCCAAAGGTTTGTTTAATAAAAGTATTTACAAGTGAAACTACATGTATTACCATTGCTGCAGATTTTACTGACCAGCGTGATGCTTTTCTGCAGGTGCTACTAATGCTAAAACTGGTGCTTAGAAATTGAATTACTTGCAAACCATATTTAAACTGTAATAATAGTTGTTTCACTTTTACACTCTTTGGAAATTTTATAATTCAACTTCATACAGACTACAAAAACAATGAAACTGAATGCAGAGTCTGGATACATTACCAATGCGACCTCGATGGCAAACAAAATATTGATTTTAATTTCATTTTCAAGGTGTTATTTCCTGTATTGTACGGTTTATGATGGAATAAAGTATGGAGACTAAGAAAATAAGAAAGTTATTTGCAAAACTACACATTAGAGTATATTTTCTTTCAGTTTTTTAAAGAAAGTTCCAAAATATGGCGATTTGCTCAATAAAAAATCTTGCAAATATGCATAGACGTAGATATAGATGCGAACCATAGACGTTGATAGAAGTATAGCTACAGATGAAAACATGAACAAAGATGTAGGCATAAAAATACATGCGGACATCAATGAAAACAGTAACATAAAATAGATAAGGACTGAGATGAGGATATAGATATAGACTCATACATCTTCTATGCTGTAGATATGGGTTTGAAACCTTGTAATTTGTAAGGCTTGAGTAAGGCTCAAGTAAAACATGAGTAAGGCTTCAATAAGGCTAGAATAGGGCTTGGAGTGAATGGACCAGTTGTGATGGTATTTTGATGCTTGGAAACTTTACTAAATTATATCAGGCTCCATAAGTACCACATATCATTTCTAGTAGACAGTCTATATCATGTGACCACTAACTAACAGCCTAACATAGGCCTAATAGCATTTATAGCCGTCATCAGTAAGTTATTAGTAGATTATACGAATTAAGAGTGTTGTTTTATTTACGATATAGTAAAGCTATGTATTGACTGATCTCTAGTAGTACGAATAAACCAGGCTGAGCTAGAGGTGGAACGAGACAGGTTTTTTAAGCTCGAGACGAGACTCGAGACACTATCTTGTAAAAATTCGAGACTCGAGACACGAGACAGTAAAATAATGAGCATTTGGTGATGATTTCACTACACAAGTACTAGCTACTTGGTATATATAAAATTAATAAAACTCTTTTTAAATTGAATTTTCACCTGGTGTAACCGATTTAAATACAACATTTTAATAGTGATATGCATGTAGTTTTTGTAAACAAAAGTGACACAAACAGCTCTAAAATACCGAAGTTATATATTCTAAGAATTTTGAGCTTGATTGATCATAATTATTATAAACATACTGCTTTGTACATGTATATTTTTACCATCTATTGAATAGTTCTTACTTTTTAATGTAATGAAACCGATAGCCGTCGCTCTACAAAGAAATACCGCAACTAAAAGAACACACGATAACACTTTCGTTCTTATCGTTTCTTTAAAGTTTTGTTTGTGTATTAGCTGTAGTATGTGAATTATATTTAAATTGTACTCATGAAATTATATTAATTACTGTATACATGCACATGTATATTCTTATATTGAGCTAACAAAACGTTATTGTTAACCGAACACGGACTATGGTCGACACGGCCTTTTGTTCGTTTCTCCATGTTTGGGCAAGTTTTACCCGCGATTGGTAGTATATACGTAAAAGAGGCCCGAATTTTATGAAGGGCAGTTGGTGTTTAGACACGATACGATAAAATACAGACATTTTACCCGCAAAAGTCTTATTTATTAAATTGGATTATCCGAAGAGTAATTAGATACGACCCGGTATCTGTTTTAAGGACACAGAACCGAACTAAAAAATAACAGGGCCGTTGTCCGGACTACATAATTAGACTCAGTGGCCAACATAATCAGTAGCAACAGGTAGTAACGGACCGGGTATAACTTTAAAGGCAGTTGCCCGCAATCCATTGCAATATATGGAGTTGTTGCTACCGCAAGAAGCCATGTTTCAACAACCGTGCGCAGGCGCTTTAGTTCTATTTCCTGTCTCGAGTTTGGCAATAGTTAAGTCGAGACGAGACCGATACGAGACGAGACAGGTCGATACTCGAGACGTCTCGTGTCTCGTTCCACCTCTAGGCTGAGCAAACGTAATTACTAAATCTAATAAACAGCGTTCGCCTTGCTCGCCACGCCAACTTGTACGTTTTCTAGTGCGCTGTGCTTGAACAAAGCATTTGATTTCAAGCGTAAAAAGATGAGGCGTGCCTTCGTGACCTGACCTAATCATTATCAATGCACTAAGGTTGAGGTTCCGCTTGATTGCTAAGCAACGTAACAATCCAGTTTGCGATAAAGCTGGGAACGTTTTGGATTGATTACACATTCGGTAAGCAAATAGTTAAGCTCGTGCCACATTTTGATCCATTGGACAGCAATGGCTGTGCTTGCAGTGCAAGTAGGTTTTTGTCCTTGTTACAAAATGACCAATACTTTTACTGTAACACCTTTTCAATACTAATCTAAATTACTATCTTACCTTTGTACATATCTTAAGATATGTACAAAGGTTTTCCTACACAAAAGAAAGCTGTAACTCAAAAAACTACCTGATGAACTGAGTGTTAAATTATGATTATGTATCAATTAAGTATTATATGCCCTTCATAATGTGTTTATTTGCTAAAAATCGTCAACCGGTGGTTTCACTACTAATATTTTGTTCTCATTCAGCAGCGCTTGCAAAGCATTAGCCGCGTTAGTACACTGTGCCTTACAAATATGGACGTTTAAAAGTTCGGGCTATAACAAATCTTTGCAAATTTTGAAAAGTGTTGACACCAAATTTTACAAAATAAACTATATGGAAAAGATTCCATGACAAGTTACAAACGCTTTAGTTTATATTTAATTCTATTTTTAGTTTTATTGTTTTAATTATATTATTATTCTATTTTTCCTATTCAATTATATATTTTAATGTTTTATTTAACTACGTTAATTATTATTTAATGTAGTTTTTTAGCTGTTGATTAAGTCAATATGCACCTATTTAGTTTGGTCTGATTGCTAAACCAAAAATAAGCAAAATCAGCATCAATCACTTAGGACACTGTTTTGCAAGAATTAAAATACTTTATGGTTCTATTTCAGTTTTTTAGCTTTCTTTATACAGTCTGAGATTACAAACACTTGTAACCTGTACTGGTGAGATGTGTGACAGAACATGGGCTAGTAATATTTTATCACATAAAAAGAATATGATGTCAAGTTACAAGTAATTATAGTAAGATGTTGTATTTTCAGCGTTTGTATAACTAGTATTTTACTTGTGATCTTTATTACTAGTCTATATATATTATTATTAGCAATATGTTATATTGCATCAGCATTTTTCACCATTATGTTGTATTGCATCAGCATTGTTATTAGCAATATGTTATATCGCATCAGCATTTTTCACCATTATGTTGTATTGCATCAGCATTGTTTTACCCTTATAAGGCTAAAAACAATGCTGATGCAATACAACATAATGGTGAAAAATGCTGATGCGATATAACATATTGCTAATAACAATGCTGATGCAATACAACATAATGGTGAAAAATGCTGATGCAATATAACATATTGCTAATAATAATGCTGATACAATACAGCATAATGCTAATACCAAAGGCTAATACTGACTTTATGATCTGACCATAATTTCACCTTTCAATTTACTTTGAGAAAGAAATTGGACTTGTCTTTCCTTGGTTTGCTCACATTTGATAACACGCTTAACATTTGCTAAAAATAGATATTATGCAACTTTTGCTTGGCACTATTAAAAAAAATAATTTTAGTAATATTTGGCATTAACCTTTTGAATACCGTTCCCGTAATCTGACGGGCTGAGAGCGCAGTCTCAGCGTACCAAACCCGTAATTGCCCGTCAGATCTGAGTCTTCGATACGTATCTTTTAAATTCATTTATTTATTTTAAAAACGGCACTAAACTTTTTAATTAATATTTTTAGGAGTTTTAAAAGATATCACACTACTATTTTGAGGCAATAATTAGTCCCTTCTACGCATGTGCAAAAACAACACGTTGTTAGAAGTTGAACGTTCTTTATGGAAAGCTGATCATCATGAACGGACGCGATATTTGAGGCGCTGCTAAAAAGATTCGTTTACAAGAAGATACCGACTGGTTTGGAAGTGAAGAAGAGGATTTTAGACTAGAAAAATGTGAGGAAGACGATGAAAGTAAAAAAGAAAATCAACAGAATGAATTGGATTGCGAAAGTGAGACTGAAAAGGCCGGCATTGAAACGGCGAATATCAAAGAGGAGCTGATTTAAAACCAAAAGAATTACATTTTGCTGACAGCCTGGCAGGAGTACAAGTTTGAATTCTTAAACAGGTAAGTGTTTTTATTATTCAAAGCTTTTTAAACATCGGCCATGATAAATGTTTTATTTAACGAAACGAATAAATATGGCCTTCAAAAACATTGCGATGCTTCGGAGCCTGTTGATGATAAATATTTGGCGAGTTGCTTGTTTAGTTTTGCATATAGGTATTTTCAAAAAGCCTACTCTATTGCCTTACTGGTCCACATTCCTTTATTATCTATGCTGATTTTTAATCAGTTTATAAATTGAAAAAAAGTTAGCAGCAAGTTTACACTTTATTGACAATTTTGAAGACCCTGCTGGCAATAAATTGTTCAAATTAAAAAATGTTTTTGCCATGACATGCGACTGGTTCTATCCTGTTTTTCTATCTGATAAATTTATATTTGTAGATGAAAGCTTGTTGGCATGGAAAGGCTGGCTCAACTTCGGACAGCATATTCCATCTAAAAGATCTAAATTTGGAATTATGTTATTTGCTTTCCGTTGCTGTCTCTGGCTATGTGCACCAATTGTCTGTATACATTGTCGATGAGCAAGCTGAATGCACTGGCAGCGGAGTCACTTTTGGAATATCTCTGTGCGAGTCATCTTTTGATCCTTACCATGCTAGCTAAATTTATTTACAAATGGTATTTTATTTAGTTTCTGCAAATGCTTCACAGATTTGTATTGCTAGCTTTTGTACATACATTTGCTAATCTATTGTATTATTTGTGCATTGATGTGCTGTATTTGTTCCACACTGCCATCTTCAGAGCAGCAGTCTAATCAAATAGTTCAGTTCTCATATTGTTCTGCAATCTAGCAGTCCATGATTTGCTGTTTCCGCTCATAAATGTTGCTTCCTGTCTTTTGCTGCTTCACCAAATGTGTGAATATAGGCTCACGACTCAATTCTTCTTGCACACATCCAGTTAATCTTTGCTGCAGCACACATGAATCTGTGCAATGACTTTAGATGCAAATTTTTTACATAAATCTAGTCTCAAGAAATGCATAAAAAATCAGAGCAAAAAATTGTAACTGCGCATATATAGATGTCTAGCTGCAAAGTTTTTGCTAACTGTGTGGAGGAAAAAATCTCATTCTGCAGGAAAATGTCTCAGCTTCCAGATGCATATTCATTTGCAGTTTTGTGCCAATTTGCACGAAAGTTGGAGCAACCTTGTCGGATGACTGTCTTGCGCTGCTTATGGACATGGCGTCTCGAGCTTTTCCAATGGCGCTCCCGCTATACATCAGAGCTCATAACTCCGCTTTCTATCTATCTATCTCGATAAAATATCTCTTGTGGCCCGATAAGCCTTTAGAGATAAGATGCGACTATAACGATAAAAGAGATCAGATATTCTTGTAAAATCGAGAGTTAAACAAAATCTGCTATTGAGCTTGTTCCATATATGTATCAAAACTTCATGACTCGGTTAAAAAATGAGAACTTCATGGCATCTGTATTAATAGTGTGCCTAATATTAGACCCACGAGTAAAATAGGCGGAGTTGCACAGTGTAAACTTTTTAAAATCGACCATAAGGTCTTGATTTAAAATTTTCAGTAAAGTGTTTTTATCCTTAGTGCATCTCCTCTCCTCAAGAGTGTGCCAAGACATGTTTTCCATTGAAGATGTAATACTGTCATACTTTCTAAAACCGTTTGCCCATCTGAACGCTCTTCTGTTTATGGCTTCTAAATCCCTAATGATGTACATAAAATGTGGATTCCACACCTCTGAAGCATACTCCTGTAAAGGACGACATACACTAAAATAAGCCGTTCTCTTAACAGCATGGGAAGTTCCTTTGAGAGTTCGCATAAGCATGTAAAGGGTGGCATTAGCCTTACGCATAATAAAATTTATATGATCACTAAAATTGAGCGATTTAAAAACCTGTATGCCCAGGTATACAAAGGAATGGGATGAAATAAGCGGAGTGCCTCCATAACTGTATGTATGCAAAAATTTAACCGGCTCCATTGACGTGGATGTGCATTTAGCTACATTAAATTTTAGCTGCCAAGATCCGGCCCACGCAGCAACTCTGCTCAACTGGTCCTGCAATGCTTGGCTGTCGGACACGCAACTAACAGGTCTGTAAAGGATGGCATCATCGGCAAATAAGCGTATAGATGTTGATGGACAGTTTAAAGCATCTGGCAGGTCATTGATGTAGATGAGAAAAAGTAGTGGTCCGAGCACTGAACCCTGAGGCACACCCGAGGTCACCTGGGTCGGCTGAGAAAGACAACCATTAACGATGACCCTGAATGTTCGACCGGAGAGCCAGTCTCGGATCCATGCCACTATGTTTGGATTTAGGCCATAGTATATAAGTTTATGCAATAATTTATTGTGAGGGACCGTATCAAAGGCTTTACTAAAATCTAGGACTAAAGCGTCTACTTGAGTATTGTGATTGTTATAAGAAGCTAAATCCGATATTGTATGAATAAGCTGTGATTCACAGCTGTGTTTTTTGCGGAAACCATGTTGAGTTTCACTTAGGATGTTGTTATGATCGAGAAAGTTGCGTATGCTGTGAGCAATAATATGCTCAATTAACTTCGACGGGACGCTAATCAGAGAAATTGGCCTGTAGTTAAGCGGTGCTTTTCTGTCGCCTTTTTTGAAAACAGGTACAATGTTTGCACATTTCCAGTCTCTTGGAACACACCCTGTATTTAGGGAATGTTTAAAAATTAGTGTCAAAGTAGGAGCTATGTCTGTAGCTAAAAAATTAAGTAGTGCAGGACTGAGATTATCCGGGCCTGAGCCTTTACGGCGGTTGAGAGATTTCAGGATGGTCAGAACACCTTCCTCACCAATATCAATATCTGCCTGCGAGTCAACAGCCCTATCAGACATAGTGGCCGAGACCTCAGGAGTGAGGCCGTCATCGACAGTGAAAACGGATTTAAAATTCTCTGCGAAGCACATTGCCATATCTGAATCAGTTACACAATTGTGTAAGTAATTTATGTTTGAGCTATTTCCCCCCTTTGCTGCCTTGGATACGAGTTGGAAAAGAGGCTTTGAGTCCCCATTATTAAGGCTTTCAGTAATGTGTGATTCTAAAAATTTGTTATAATCCCTTTTAATGAGGCGTTTGGATAAATTGCCAATCGCTTTTAGTTGTTGTAAATTGTGGGAGGTAGGGTACTTTTTGAAAGTGTGGAAGAGTCTTCTTTTCTTACGACTCACTGTCCTGGCCTCTCGTGACAGCCAAAATCTCTTAGTTCTTGGTTTCCGCTCTGGGATTAGTGAATTAGCTATGTTTAAAATGTTGTGCTTAAAAATGTTCCATAAAAAATCTGTTGTACTTGAACTCACTAGAGCTTGAAGATGGTTATAAAGATTTCAATGCTCTTGGACGACTAAATTTTTTTGCAAATTGTTGTGAACATATGAATCCATGCAAGAATTATTTATACCACATTGCCAATTGCTTTCAGTGAATATAAAATACAATTGAAAATGACGTACTAACACAAAAAACTCGTAGCTTCAACGAATTGCGACTCTTGCAGGTAAGCAAATGCAAGCTAACTACATTAAAAAAGTATCAGCTTGTAGAGAAATTTCTCAGGATTCCGATGCATGTTAATTTATGTAACTACCTCAAGTTTGAAGAAAATTGATGCAGTTTTTACGCAGTGGTGTGCAGTTAATGCACTGGTACGCTGGGGAATTTCCAGCCGTAAGCCCGCGGTCGCTACAGGGTTAAGGATATCATTCGTTTTATAGAACTAACAAGTATATAAAATGTGTCTGTTACATTTGTATTTCATAAACTGAATAGCAACAAGTAAGTCCTAGCCTGTGAGCACTGGCTCTGAGTAACAAGATCTAATTAATCACAATGATTACTAGACAACGGCTGCTCTCTATATCTGCTATGTTTTCTCTATATGCTCTACTCTCTAGAGATTTATAAATGTCTCACATACATGACAGGTAGCATCTGATTGATATATGTTATTATTGACACCATGAAGACTTCTGTGTGATCCGAGTACAATCAGACCTCAACACGCTAGCATACCACGTTCTGAGACTGACCTGGTATGTCAGCTCTCTGGTATCTCAAATTAATTTGTACCAAGTAAAATATTAAAATGTTAAATTACAGTCATACTTCAACTTACGAGCTTAATGCGTTCCTAGACTGAGCTCGTATGTCAATTTACTCGCATGTTGGTGCAATTTATTTATATATAGAGCAATTAAATATATATTGATTGGTTTCCATACTCTAAAAAAAGCAAATAAAACACTCAAAACAAGATATTGTAACAGAAAAAACATGTTGGTTATTCTCCTTACGTACTGCATGCTTTCAAAAAGCAGCAAATAAAAAATAATGCAAGGAAATGTGATTAATTAAAATGTAAAATTAAATACATACAATAGCAGTTAACACTCGCGTTTGCCAGGGAGGGAGATATAACTTATCCTTCGTTACAACAGTTGACTTTTATAAATTTGGATTTTATCAAAGTGTTAAAAGACAAACTTAGAAGCAAACCTAAAAGCAAACTTTCATTTTCAACTAAACGTAATTAAAATTTCTTCGGCGTTCATAGTTGGAAGTTTCTTGCTGGTTCGCGAGAAATTTTTCCTTTTTTTCGCTTTCACGACTAGCCGGCCGTTTTAAGATAAACCTATCTAAGGACGTTTGCCTTTGTCGCCCTTGCAACATGTTGCGATTAGGACGAACACAGGTTTCGTCACAAATGGTTAATGCACGACCACTAGCCAGCTTGTCCGAATGTCTATTAAATAGTTTGGATAGATAGCGCCGGCCTTTTCACATAGCATCGTTTCAGTTACGCTGTCACCGGCTAATTGTTTGTCCAATGCCATCAGCGGTCGTGAAGATCGCTGCACCGTTTAGAAACTATGGTTAGTCCTTTTGCGAACTAAATGCCCTGGATATAATCCTTCTGTTTGATAATTATGAATGTATTTCTGTCATATTGCCGAGCTAGCTCAATCACGCATACACATTTCGCATATTTTTCAATATTTTTCCGTTTAATATCAATTGTTACTATTTGCTTTTTCTTTGTATTATCTTTCATTTTACTGGCAAACTTTCGGTCTACGCACAGTACGTTTAATTCACATAATTCTGCACAGAAAATTGTGCACAAAAAACAGGGTACAAAAATATAACCTGAGCAGTTGAAAAATACAGAGTGATCTTGTTCTCAGAAAACACCTCCGGCATACTTGGCAACTTACACAAGTGCTCGTATCTCAAACATGGATCGTATGTTAGTGCTAAAACGTGCTTAAAAACTGGCTCGTATCTCAAGTTTCTCGTACGTTGGAGCACTCGTAAGTTGAAGTATTACTGTATTAAGTTATTATAATTTATAATTACAATTATTATGAGTTTATTTACTGAAATAAATTCATTTCCACCCACTAAACAAAAACCAAATGTTACGGAAAATTACAATGAAAAGGTGTTTTTTTAATTGTTTTATATCACTACATACACTCACAAAATAACAAATACCTATCTTGTGGTTATGATAGGTAATAAAATGCAAACATATTATGTACAGTACTGAGCAGAGTTCCTACCTTCAGGACAGGCTCTAGTGGCTATTAGTGGTGTGAAAGAGACTTGATGGAAACATGTTTGGTAGGCCACACTTTTGTTACACTTTGTTACATAACAACTTTTAAAATTCTAATTAAATCAACGCATCTTAATACACACACATTACAATAAGTTTCCATCTTATGTTACACAAAACGTAATTTAAACTTGTCTTCAATGTTTTGTTTTTCTCTTTTAATTCTC
The DNA here is from genome assembly GCF_963576615.1 of Watersipora subatra. Classification (NCBI taxonomy): domain Eukaryota; kingdom Metazoa; phylum Bryozoa; class Gymnolaemata; order Cheilostomatida; family Watersiporidae; genus Watersipora; species Watersipora subatra. The sequence goes on along the minus strand of NC_088715.1, from coordinate 8,122,483 downwards.
GTGCTCGGTCACTACTACTACGTGAGTTGTATAATATTTTGGTGTTTCATAAACAACAGGCGTACCCTAAGGTCTTGAATTTTTTGCCTTGCTTTCGACTTCCTTTTATCTTCGATTCTACCAAGCCTATTTAAAACTTTTAAAAAAAGTTCAAATTTTAAAAACCGAAAGATGCTATTTTTACGAGTGGCTTCTCTCTTCATAAGTGGCCAACTAGTAACCACATGGAGAACCGTTTCATATACCTGTATTTAACATTTGCATCCGTATCTATTAGCAAATATCTGTTCAGAAGTTTTGTCATATCTAAATAATCTCGTATGTTGGGCACTCATATGACTAGGTATAACTGTAGCATTACATATAAGTAAACTATAGAACAACCTTTAGTTATTCATATTTGAATATTGGCATAATGCCAGAAGACAAAAATTTAAAAAAAACCAGCAAATAAGTTTAGGAAACTTCAGGAGGTTTTTAATTAAATTAAAACCAAACTTCATGTATTCATTAAGTAGAGATTTCTTTACAACCTACATTAGGTTGATAATTACATAAACCTTTTAAATATCGTAAAACACTCACACATCTCACGTCTCTGTGTGTCTTGTTACTTTCGGGATGGTTAGTCAACCTCTGCTTGTTCAGCCAGTCTTCTTGGCTATCCATCTTGTTCATGTCCAGCCACTAGTACAACCAGTTTCACCTCTTCCTGACATATCTAATCACCTTCTACCAAATTATTTGCAGTATTAAACACCAATTTAGACAAACTATTTCTATAGATTGTACATAGGCTTACCATCAAGCCAAAGGATTCAACATTGAGTATTCAATTAGCAGCCATTAGGCCACGCTACCCTTTCAAAGATACCACATAATGAACTTCAAAGGATAGAGAGCTGCAGTCAGGACATACTAATGCTAGTAAGCAAAGCTTTGCACCAAAGAAGCATTTAAAAAAGGAGATTTGGCTTTTTTGGCTAAATTAACCAATTTTATTGAAGGCCCTGACATGTCAACTGAATCTGCCACAACAAAGGTGAGTTTACACTCCTTCGCACAGTGCTATAAATGAAGATGTTAGTGTTTTTAATGACATGTGTCACCAACATCAGCACTCTAATTCTTTGCTAGCTAGTAAATAATTTGCTAGTTAGCAAAGAATTACCACACTTTTTTAACAACTTTCTTTTAGAAATATATACCAAGAAAGAGTATAGTTTAGCTTTAAAAACATTTATAGAACCAATCAGAAAAGAGACAATAATTGATGAGGCATCTGGGTAATGAGATTGAACTGAAATAAGACATTGTGTTAGACAGCAAATTCTGTAAGAGGTTATACTTCCCACTAACCTGGCAGTCTAGTCAGCCATGAGAAATCCTCAAATTTAATAATAATCTACAACAAATGATTAACATATACTATAGTGTCAGAGTTGGACAACCCAGAGGTTGTCGGTTCAAATCTGGAATGAGTCACTCCTTTTCCAATATCCAACCACGGCTTTGGACATATACAGCTTTTATTACAGTAATAAAAATTATGGAAAATATTCAGTGCACAAGGAGTTGCTCTCACATGACTGTTCGTGATTGAATTGTTTCTATTTTTTACTACTCAAATGGCATCATGTCCTGAAAATTACAGAATATCCATTTTAACAAATTTCCCTTGGCTGGAGAGTGCTTGGATAGTTACGAGTCACTCGCCGGCATCAGAAAATTATAAAAATAACTTATTAGTTTCGAGAAGATAAAATAAAGGTTCATTCGCAATTATATGACTTACATAGCTTACTTACAGCTCAGCGTTAAAAAACTGAACTGAATAACTGGCAGGTGCTACCCATCACTTGACATCTCTAACAGGTGCTACCCATCACTTGACATCTCTAACAGGTATAAAAATTAGAGCAAACATATATATACCGTGATGTCATGATGAAAGCCCTGAGGGGTAGAATGGTTAAACCTACTTGTAAAGATATCTCACATGTAACATCATAAACCGATGTCTATGGTACTGTTATTTATTGATTTTCAAGTAGTTACATTAGGTACTTGCTAACACATGCTTATAACCCTTGTGAAATACTTGATGTTGCAAATGATATAACAATTCTTTTTAACAACAAAAGTTTTTTTAACAATAATATAATTGTTGTAATAGTTGGCTTTTCCAAAAGGCAACGAAATAAATGATTCGCGCGTGATAGCATGGCAGTTTGTGAACCCAGATGCCGTGGGTTCGAATCCAGGACGATGCAATCTTTTTTCCACTATTTAACCACAGTTTTGATTACAGTAAAGATTAAGCATGATATGGGGTATTCATTCTCAAAAAATACTATTCATGATAGAGTTGGCTATATTTATTTCTACAACAAATATTTCATGATCCTGAGTAAGTTTACAAAGTGCCCAATTTTATTAATTTTTTAAAAAGAATTGCAAGATTTTACATCACATAAATTTTCTACAAAGTGATTTTATGTTGTAACCAAATTTAGAGTTGCTGCCCTTGCTTTCATCTTCAAGTGGTTTTGCCTTGTTCCTAAAAATACTTTATTAAACATGTTTTGTTTCCACGGTAACCAGTTTAATTTATAGCAAGCAACAATGTGAACATAGCATATATTAGTAATAAATAAAGCAATGGTATTGTATTTTCTTGTGGGGAGTTGCTGGCTGCCCTGACAAGACAGTTGACAAAAGGAGTTTTACTTATCTATACATGAAATGTTTGTCTTTTTGTCTTTTTGTTAAACCCTGTGTTCAGTTGGCAGTTAAAATCTGGCAATGAAAAATCCGCGAAGTACTGAATTTCATCTTAGCACCTCCAGGTGGCGAACATAACAATTAAGCCGGACACGAAAAACAATGGATTCTGCTGTAAGATGCTCACGCTTAAATCGCTTGCTTAAGGTTAATAACTAGCACTGTTAACTGTTACGCGTAACGATTGTTATGCTGGCCCAAAACTCGCGTATTGTTTTAGTAGAGATTATAATAAAGATCAAGCTTTCCAGGTAAGTTACTCAAATTCATTAGGTAGTTATTCTATCATCCGTTGCAATGGGGGCCTTCAGCTAGTTAACTATAAATACAGCTAAAACAAGTTCACATGCAAGTATATAAGTTTCATATATAGACCAATGTTTGATGAAAAACAGTGTCAAATAAGAAATGCCTCAAAAGTTGCTGAAAAAAGTTTAACACTGTTTAAATGTGTCTGCTGCAGACATTGGTACAGGTTTGTGTAAATAGCATTAGGTAAACAACAAGACAACTCCAAAAAAACTTACAAATAATGTGAAAAAAATAATTTCTTACTTTGTTTGAGATCATAGACCTATTAACTATACTAGACTGGGCAATTTAATGCATCATGGCTCAGTATTGTGTCCCACCTAAACAGTCACATTCACATTAGTATAGTTAATAGGTCTAGGTTTGAGACAGACAATACAAAACTTCCAACAATACATTACAAATCTAAAGTTATAAGGAAAGACAACTCAGAAAATATAGGCTCTAGAAATGTATCCATAAAATTATTTCTTTTAAGATTTCAAACGATTATTTTGACAAAAATGGGCAGGTGGTTGAAAAAACATCTAACGCAAGCAAAAATCTTTGACAATGAATGGTGATACGAAGGAACCACAAAGGTGTAGAGGATACAAAGAAAGTGTCGCGTGTTTTGAATAGAATATGATATTTGAGTTGCTGAAAATGAAGGTGTTACTATCCTGTATGATGCAAGTTTCCTTAAAGTGTGGCCAAAACCCCAAGTTAATACTGCTTTTTTAACACCTTAGAAAACCTTTTACATAGTAAACAAGTTAAAAAGCAGGTCTCACTTACATATTTTGGCGCAAATAAAATTAAACATTTTAGTGAGCACTCCTGGGCGATTAATTTGGTAACCTGCAGAAGCCTATACACAAAAGATTTGATAATAAGCCAAAGAGCAAACTTCAAGGAATAGTCATAGTGACAGCAAAATAATAATTATATTAGTAGTTTTTATTGCTACAATAAATGGCTATTATAAACAGTTTAACTAGAAACAAGTTAAGCAGCATCAAGTTTATCAGGGGTGTAGATTAACTTGTTACAAATATAAAAAGGGGGTCAGCTAGATATGATCGGTACACTTGGACTAGCATCAATACTACTTTTACTAATTTTATGATTTTCAATTTATGGTTTCAATAATTTCCCTTTTCAATTTACTTTGAGAAAAAAATTGGACTTGTCTTCCCCTGATTTGCTCACATTTGATAACACGGGTAACATTAATTTTGCTAAAATTAGAAATTATGCAGCTTTTGCTTGGCAATATTAAAAATAAGATTTTTAGTAATATTTGGCATTAAGGAAATCATTCGTTTTATAGAACTAACAAGTATATAAAAGGGTGTCTGTTACATTTGTATTTCATAAAATATGGTGATATAAATTATCACTGGATAGCAAAAAGTAAGTCTTAGCCTGTGAGCACTGGCTCTGAGTAACAAGATCTAATGAATAACAATGATTACTAGACAACGGCTGTTCTCTATATCTGCTATGTTTTCTCTGTATGCTCCACTCTCTAGAGTTTTACAAATTTCTCACATACATTGGTAGCATCTGATTGATATATATTATTATTGACACCATGAAGACTTCTCTGTGAACCGAGAACAGTTAGACCTCAGCATGCTAGCATTCCACGTTCTGAGACTGAGTTTGTATGTCAGCTCTCTGGTATCTCAACTCAATTGTACCATGTAAAATATCAAAATGTTAATTAGATAATTGAAATTCTTAACATTTTATAATTATCATTATGATGAATTCAAAACCCTTCGAAACTCTGTAGTGGCTATTGGTGGAGTGAAAGAGACTTGATAGCAACATGTTTGGTAAGCTATATTTTTGTTACACTTCATTACATAACAAGTTTTAATATTCTAATTAAATCAGCGCATCTTAATACACACATTACAATAAGTTTCCATCTTACGTAACGTAATTTAAACTTGTATTTAATTTTTAGTTTTTCTCTTTTTAGTTTCCTTCTCGGTCACGAATACTTAGCCTGTCTTGACAAACTGTTGTTTTTACGGAGTTGTTCCCCCGTCGAGCGGCTGAGCAACACAACAGCTTGTCACAAGACGTACTGCACCTGATGCATCAGCTGCGCTGAAAAGGAGTTGTTCTCTTCTGTCAATGCGGCTTGGTTGCGATGTTATGTCGGTCACTCCATCGGTTATCATAACGAATTTCGCGCAAAAATTTATGTAGAAAAAATAAGATTACAACGTTTAACCAGCGACCAGTCTCTGCGGTAAACTTTAGTAGAACTTGAGAACTTAAGCAACAACAGCAACTAAACATGTCGTTATTTGTTCGCTCAGTCAGTTTTATTTCTATTTTTGTATCGGTCAGTTTTATTTATTCTTAAAGATTTTATTTTCACTTTATTTTATTCTTAAATTTTACCAACATTTACGACAGAGACTGGTCTTTGGTTAAACGTTGTAATCTTATTTTTTTCTGCATAAATTTTTGCACGAAATCCATAATGATTACTAATGGAGCGACCGCCATAACATCGCAGCCAAGCCGCATAGACAGAAGAGAACAACTCCCTTTCAGCGCAGCTGATGCATCAGGTGCAGCACGTCTTGTGACAAGCTGTTGTGTTGCTCACCCGCTCGACGGGGAAACAACTCCACAAAAACAACAGTTTTTCAAGACAGGCTAACGAATACTATGCGAGTTGTAAAACACTCTAGCATTTCATACAAAACGGGTGTACCACAAGGCTGTGCCATTTTGATGCTGTTACAATATATTTAGATAATCTAGAATTACTGACATAATATTATATTTATTTACCAGAACAATAGCTACAAACATCAGAGTACTTGGCATCACACAATATATTTATCTGTGACTTGTAGCTTGATAATTAGTAATGTATGTACGCAAATTCTTTGCTAATACGCAAATAATTTACTAACTCAAAGGATCTTCAAACTAGCAAATAATTTGCTAGTTAGAAGATCATTTGCTGACTTTATTTCTACTACACTATTACTAGAATTTTCTTCAGGAAAGTTTTTTTTAAAAAGCTTGAAATTAAGCTTTAAAAACATTCATAGAACCAATCAGAAAAGAGACAATAATTGATGAGATATGTATTAGATGATTGTATTAGACAGTAAACTCTGTAAGATGTTATACTTACCATTAACCTGGCAGTCTAGTCAGCCATGAGAAATCATCAAATTTAATAATAATCTACAACAAATGATTAACATATACAATAGTGTCAGAGTTGGACAACCCAGAGGTTGTCGGTTCAAATCTGGAATGAGTCACTCTTTTTCCAATATCCAAGTTGCTGCAAGAGTCTGGAAAAAAATCAAATGGGCCAACCACAATCTAAATTATAAAGTGCAAAAACTGGAAATAATCTTCATTTTAATAAATTTAAAATAAACTTAAAACTAGAAAAAAAATTCAAATGTTTTTAAAATCCAACGAAACTTTTTGTATTCAAAAAGCGAAGATATCCTTGTAAACTAGGTTAGAAATTTCATAAACCCTTTAGATATTGTAAAACACTGACACAGCCAGCGTCTCACTGCGTAGTCTTGTCACTTTCTGCATGGCTAGTCACCCTCTGCTTGTACAACCACTGTCTCCTTGACTATCCATCTTGTTCATGTCCAGCCACTTGTTCAGTCTGTTTCACCTCTTCCTGACATACCTAACCACCTTCTACCAATTCATTAGCAGTATTAAACACTAATTTAGACAATCTATTACAATAGGTCAACACACCTAGGCCATCAAGCCAAAGGATTAAACATTGAGTATTCAATTAGCAGCCATTAGGCCAGCTAGGCTACCCTCTCAAAGATATTGCGTAATGAGCCTCAAGGAGTAGACAGCTGCAGTCAGGACTGACCAATGCTAGTAGGCAACAAACTGCACCGATAAATCAAAAACCAACTAAGAGATGACCTTGACCTTACGAAGATACTGGGATTTTAGCTGGCTGTACCGTAACAAAGGTATATTTATACCGACTTGCAGTTCTAAAAATCAAGGTGCTGGTGTCGTTGATGCCATGTCATAAGTGTGACCAACATCAGCAGTCTTCATGTGAGCAGCATGAGCAGTACTGCTGGTGTTTAAATGCATGATATGAAACAGTACGTTATTTTGAGCATCTAAACACAATATGGTAGCCAATCAGAGCTTTTATTACAATAGTGTCAAAAATGGCAATCATTAAAATATTTTAAGCAATTTGTACCCTTTTCGACGTGAGCAGTTCTAAAAACATATCATTTCAATTATTCATTGCATATTATAAGAATGACAGAGTGATAAGACAGCTATTAAGAAGATGAGTATGTTTGGGAGAAAAAATAAGCACCTTCCTGACGTGTCACATTATTCCAAAACACAACTCATCAACTGAACAGAAATAAATATTATATTTCATACAGCTACGTATGACCAGACTAAATTACAGAGCTGCAGCTGGAGAGCTATATTAAATATCTACTGATTTCTTATTGGCTAATGTAAAACGCTGCTCAAAAACTGCAAAGTATTTAGTAAAACCTAATAGATTTGCTTTTTGGTAATGCAATTTTTGTCAGCAATGGATTAGCTTATTTGCGAATGATTGGCTGAAAAAGACATCATTTGCTGATATGTAAAGGATTTGCTTATTTGCAAATGTTTGCCTGAAAAGGACACCATTTGCTGATACGTAAAGGATTTGCTTATTTGCAAATGATTGGCTAAAAAGGACATCATTTGCTGATACGTAAAGGAGTTGCTCATTTTCAAATGATTGGCTGAAAACGACATCATTTGCTGATACGCAATGGATTTGGTTGTTTGGACATCATTCATTTTTATTAAAAATTGATGTTTTCAACCACCAGGCATTTCATAAGCAATAGAAAATAAGTCTATAATTTGGTAAGCTAATTCAAAAGAAGCAATTAGGTCAAAATGTTTTCTTCATAAAATATTGAGTATTTATGTTGTTCTGTGGATAGTAGGCCCATGTTTTCAACTGTTTTACTGTTTGTAGTTATGCTAGGCTTTATTACTCATCTCCAACTCCCCGTATCTCACATGATGACCGGCTAAGACTCACTCAATGCTCCAGAAATCCATTACGTAAGTCCTGATGAAAACATGATTACTTACCCTTGTTATACGCAACATCCAGCCATGCCCCTTTACTTCATGTAGTTTTTGGTTTTTCAACATAGGAATGCTATTTTTGGGTCACAACTAGAGAAGAACAACTAATATTATTGGGAAAACATCAATTCATGCGAACTCAATGACTACAAGTAAAACTGCTTCATTTGTTTCTATTGTCATTGACACGACTTGCTTACAATTTAAGAGTGGCTCTCACCATCACAGATATTGTTATTTTGTGGTTAAGTTCTGCGACTTCAAGATGGTATGTTCTCTAACATTTCAAGCCGCAATGGTTAGTATGATCTTTGACCATATTGTTTATTCTTCTACCTATTAATTACACATTTGACAAACAAGAGATCAAGGAGGAAAGCCGCTATCATCAGAGTATATTTAAGGGTCAGAGGTATATGTCTATAACATCAATATTCATAGTAGACTACAGCCAGTTTCATATTATTCCTGCATACTACGGACATTGATAAATTGCACTGAAACATATCAATAGAGTAAAGCAACTTCATGGTAGTTTTATGAAATTACTCATTAAGTGTCTACTTATATGAGCAAATAGCAAAGAATCTCACAGAAACACAAAACATACCAACTTTTTGTTGGAATAAAATATTCTGAAATCACAAATTTCCTGTAACTATTTAAATACCTGATGGTATATGAAGGAGTGATTTGTAAGTGTCAAAACTAACCATAACTAACCTCAGATAAGAAATGAGGCTATAGACGAATATGAAGACTATGAGTTTATGAGTTGACAGCAATACATGGATGGAATCTCATTTAATCAACTGTAACTTGACCTGCCGTTAGAGAGGCAATTTGCCGTCACATCTACACTGTCAGTTTTTCTCTGAGTACTAAGCGATAAGGGTTTGATTTTTTGTCAGCCATGGGGATGGGACCCTGAAAAATGAAATGGTTCTAAGAATATAAATTGACAATGAATAGATACAACATAGGACTTTAAAACATTAGATATATACGTTTGAAAAGGACAAGGTGTGTGCGAAAAAAATACTAACAGTTGGCCAATCAGGGTTCAGCTTACAGAGCCAAGAAAACATTTGACCAATGAACACCTCTATGACGGAATATCTAAAGCTAAGAAAATGACTAATAGTATGACTAAATATTATATTTGAAGTGATATAAATAATTCTATGGCTAAGAATCTAATGCTATAAGCCTATGAATAGCTATTGGACTAAGAACCTTAACCTTTTGAACCCTGGCAGTTCTTGACAATGCGCGTCAGTAACCCTGGGCAATTTGTCCAACGATCTAAAGATTCTAAACTTTTATTAAATATATCTAACTGCTCATAATGCCATGATATTTGGTAAACACTAGCAAAAAAGTGGAGTAACCCACAGCAAATGTCACTACACAGCAAAAAAACAGTATTTCTTCATTCCCCGAGCTGAAGCCATAAAAATTTGTACAGATTAAAAAACTTTTAAAAAAATAATTACAGTAGCATCATATCCATTGCACACACATTCCTCTTCAGTTCATGACTCAAACTAGACTGGATAATTATAGTTAGTAGCATGAAATTCTTCCTCTGTATAGCAATGATCTATGACCAACCATAAAATGAGACATCGGTTTTTTCGCGATAAGTTCCTATAAAATTTGTTATTGGAATGAAGGAAGTAGATAAAGATATTTGAAAAATGTTACAAATGGAAGAGAAATTTTTGGTCTAACGCCATGCGCAAGAAGTAATGTGATTTGTTTACACTGTTACTTAGAAATAACTTTGGTGAATACAGCAATGTTAATGACGGTATCCCAGCTGCTAAGGTTTCTGACACACTCTACGCGACGCCAGAACAACAGCTGTTAGGGTTGAGAAGGTTAAGCCAAAACAATTAGCTAAAATGAATAGCTCTATGATTGAAATACTCAAACTAAAATGCTATAAATATGTATATGATTAAATACTAGTGTTGGGCTGGTAAGGAGTTATCTGCTGTTACCGACACCGAGGGATTATCGGTACCCGGGAAAACCAATCATTTCAGTGACAGTTATTCGCGGCCAGTTTAATATGATCGGTATTTATCCGTAAAAGCCTATCGGTAAATGGTTATGCGGATAGATTTTTGTATTGGAAAGGCTACAGCATTACTAGCCACGCGTTGCGCGGGAGAATCTCACGCATAATGAGCTGCTTATGAAAGAGCTCATTTGAGGTCTCGCGCACAATCGCCATGTAACGGAATGAGATTACAATTGTGAGTCAATTGATGTTATGGTTAATTGCTAATCAAAAAGAGTCCCTCAGCGCACATTGGCAATCACAACTTTTTTTCTCCGACTTTCTAAAAACACAACACACGCGAATTATATTATAACTCTTTCTTCAACGACCATTTTCACGCTTACCTAAATGTATCTAGTATAATATTACATCTTACATTAATAAAATGTAAAATGTAATATACGTTTTACATTTTATCAAAAAGAAAACGTATATTACGTTTGATATTTGATACGTTTGATATATTTATGTTTTATATTTCATTTATCCCACCTGCGTTATATAAAATGGGCAGTAGGTAAGCTGAGGCTAAACACACACTGAAAAACATGTACCGAACTGCTACACCGACAATACCGAACTTTCTTAGTTGGCAAAGGATACCGAAGATGGTTAATACCTAGAATACCGACACCTGGAAATCCAATAAAAAAACACAAGGATATCCTATCCGACTCTAAATTATATACCACCCCAACGCTATTAAATACCTTCGAGCTAAACAACGATGATCAGAACCCTCAAGCTAACAGGCTATAAATAGGTCTATTACTGAAATCTTAATGCTGAAACATATACAGGTGTGTACCATAAACGGACACATATTATACACAGGCACATACCATGCACAAGTGGATACCATTCACAGACAGAATCCATTCACGGGCGCATACCATATACAGGCTTAGACACAGGCGCGTACGTTGCACGGGTACATACCATACAATAGCGGATACCATTCATGGGCAAATATCATATATGCAGACGTGTAATGGCTCATACACAGTTTCATATCATATACAGGTGTGTACCATGCATGGGTACATACCGTACATGGGTACATACAATCCACAGGTGCATCCACAGGAATCCATTCACGGGTTCCTACACAGGCCCATACATTGCACGGGTACATATCATATACAGGTAAACACCATACACAAGTGCAAATGTACAAGCGCAAACCATACACATATGCATACTATACACATATGCATACCATATAGGAGTGCAAAGCATGCACAGATGCATACCAAACGTTGGTACATACTATATACAGGTACATACCATACAGACATGTAGGCCTACCACACCCAAATATACTACATTCATATATTGAATGCAATGGATTCACCGCACTAAACTATTGCCACCCTGCACGAAAAAGACTTGAATTCAACTTGAATGAATTTTGTGTATTAAACCCACACGTGAAGTTATATTTTAAATATTTACCAGATGTGCTTTAATTATGTCATCTAATTTTTCTAGTATAGTTAGCCTCGGTTTGCCTCGCGTAGCCTCCAACCTTTAGCCAAACTTTTATAAGCATTTTTCAAATGAATTCGAGAAGAAATACCAAACGATGGTGTTTACGAAAGCGGCTTCTCGGATACTTGGCCATGTAATGGCTATATAGTGGCCAATGAGAACCAGCTCTTATGTTCGTATCTCCAAGAATACTCGTATCTCAAGGAAGAAACTTGAAAGAAAGTCAACTTGCATATCAAGTTTCTTTCATGTTGGAGTTGTCATATCATAACTCATATGTAAAGTTATGACTGACTACAGTACTTTTCTGACTATAAACCGCACCCCTATATAAGGCGCATATGCTTTATTTTTCAACAAAATGATAATAAAACAATACATAGGCCGCACCTTTGTATAGGCCGCAGAACTCAGGACTGTGCTTTTTAACACGACAGCAACTTTCTGGTTTAAAACAGAACAGTGCCTAACGGCACTGTTTCGTATTAACCGACGCTTTTTAACCTAGTGCCTAACGGACCAGTACTGTTAGGCATTGTTTTGTATTTTCTTTCACTGCTAGAGGTACACTAACTGGATATTCTGGTTAATGGGCCCTTGTGATGAAAGAAGAAGCCACAGAATAGCTTATATAAGCCGCATGGCTCAAATCATCAGAAAAAAGTAGCGGCTAATAGTCTGAAAAGTACGGTAATGTAGAGGAGTATAGACGTTGTATACACATATAGTACAGTGTACACACTGTCATAAAAATATTTTTTAAACACGGGTATAAAACCAAAGTTAAGAAAACTATTTTTGTTTCCCTCATCAAAAAGAAGAACCTTGATAAGAGAAACTTAAAAGTATGCCAACACGTAACGATTTTTTCTTTGGTTCTAACCAAAATCACGAAATAAACGAAAATCATAAAATTATTTGGCTGAAATTCACAGAATGTGCATGCACACAGAAATCGTTGACGAAATGCTTCAAATAGGCTAAGCAGATTATTAGCGATAACGATTTTAGCAACTTTTGCAACTTATATAGTCCGGGCACATAACGCGACACACAAGAAAAATACTAATGTAACTTACCATAGTAAATACATTAAACTGACTTGATTGCACTAAATATGGCAAGTCTTGCTACAACGAGAATTGTGTGTTGCTAAATAAAAATTGTCATTGTTAAAAAAAGACGATTTTTAGCTGTAGTGTCTGAAGGATAAAAACCAACGATAGCGCAATTTAAGCAATTGCATCGTATGTTTTATGCTGAATTACAACGGTACTTCAATTGTGAGTCGTAATACGTTTTTTGGACTGTAGCAATTGCGAAAGCGGTGAAATTCATACTTGCTAATAATTTGTTTAGACAATTAAAAGCGTTTCGTCGACTATTTTGGTGTGCATGCTAGTGTTGGGACGGTATATAATTTAGTGCCGGATAGGATATCCTTGCACTTTTTTATCGGTTTTCCCGGTGTTGGTATCCTTGGTATTTACCGTCTTTGGTATCCTTTGCCAACTAATAAAGTTCGGTGTTGCTGGTATTGCAGTTTGATACAGTCAAACATGGATAACTCGAACTTCAAGGGACCGAGCAAAAGTGTTCGAATTATCAGAGCGTTCAAGTTATCAGAGCACTGTCACAAGTCCATATATTTACTTATTTATTAGTAGATACATGTACATGTACAAACTATAATATAAATCAAAAGCACAAATGGCTTGTTTCAAATTAAATGCTTCTAATGTAAAGTTTAAAACATTTTTATGAAAAAGTATAGAGATTTTTCTATCACTTGAGATTGGTTTGTTGTTTGAAGTGATGTTATTGCCAGGACGTTTTTCAGATTGACATTGGCAAAACTTGATCGTTGTTGAAATGCTCAAAAGAAAATACATTTTTTTCTTTTGGGGTTTTACCCGCGATCAATTTTGCCGTTTTTTCTTGAAGTTTATGCAAAGATTATCTTACTTTACCTGGGATTCGATAAGAGCAACACTCCGAGGCAGTTCAATTAGAAGTTTTGCGAGGTTTTACGTACATTCTATATCACTCACGTTTTTTTAATAGATACTTATTGAATGAACACACGTATTCTGTGTTTAAGTCAAACGATGAATAGTTTTTTGTAGCTCAGACAACGTTAAAGTTTAATTACAACAATTTTTAAGACGTACGTCGGAAAACTATTCATCACGGGCTAGCCGGGTCACGCACTCAAGGATTTTCGCCACGCACATACAAAACAAAAACAACATGCGATTTTTGTTTTGTATGTGCGTGGCGAAAATCCTTGCGCGCGTGACCCGGCTAGCCCGTGCTACTCATCGTTTAGCAGTATAAATCAAATTTCACCAAACCTTTAGAAAAGTCGTTGACAAAAATATTTTGCCGATGGTGGTAATAACAACGCTTATGAATTACCAAAAGATGAAGTTAACCTCTATGGCTTTGAATAAAGTGGTTTTCTAAAGCGATAACAACCGTTTCGGTAGCCCTTGGGCAAAAAAACAGTTCGAATTAACAGTGTTGAGTTCGAGTTATCTATAGCAATTTATCATTACGTGGGAACGGACCAAAGGAAATGTTTGAATTAACCATGTGTTCGAGCTATCCGTGGACGAGTTATTCATGTTTGACTGTATATGGTTTTCGGTGTGCGTTTAACTTCAGCTTACCTGCTGCCCATTTTTATATAACGCAGGTAGGGGTATAAATCAAATATAAAACGTATAAATATATCAAACGTATCAAATATCAAACGGAGGGTTTTATCAAATATAAAACGTATATTACGTTTTATATTTATCAATGTAAGACGTAATATAATACTAGATACATTTAGGTAAGCGTGGAAATGTTTGTTGAAGAAACAGTTATGATATAATTCACATGTGTTGTGTTTTCAGAATGTCTGAGAAAACAGTTGTGATTGCCAATGTGCGCTGAGACTTTTTTTAATTAGCGTGTTCGTCAAAGAGACGTTTTTCGCAATGAACCATAACATCAATTGTTGCGCGATTGTAATCTCATTCCGTTACATGGCGACTGTGCGCGAGACCTCAAATGAGCTCTTTCATAAGCAGCTCATTGTGTGAGAGATTCTCCAGCGCATTGCGTCACTAGTAATGCTGTAGCCTGCCAAATACAAAAATCTATCAGGATAACTATTTACCGATAGGCTTTTACGGATAAATACCGATCATATCAAACCGGCCATGGACAACTAGCTGTCACTGAAAATGATTGTTTTCCCGGATACCGATAATCCCTCGATGTCGGTAAGAGCAGATAACTCCTTACCGGCCCAACACTGGTGCATGCACAGCTCAGAAAATTCTGTGAATTTCGGCCCATTAATTCTGTGTTTTTCGTACATTTCATGATTTTGCTCAGAACTATCGAAAGAATAGCTACGTGTGGCCATACTTTTACTCATCCTAGACCGCTTATAGAAAGAAGGCTGGCACAGTACTTGGACTAGTGCCAAATTCAGAAGCCTTATGTATATGAGGCTTTTTGTTGTGCGATGGGGAAGTATAAGCCTCAAACTGCTAATATTAGATATCAACTCACCTCAGTCTATGTAAGGATGATCCATAGGGTCAGGTATAATTGCAGTGGCTCAAAACCTGGTCAGTTTCTGGGTCGTTTTGTAGGGGTGGAGCTTAATCCGGAAATACAAAAGCTTTAAAGTTAGCCGAACCACTGCAAACGTTTAGTTGTTGATAAATCGAGTAGTTATCTTTTTGTTTAACAAAATATCACGTAAGCATCTTTTCCAAGCAAATCTTTAATTACAAATATGAGTTCTTTTAGCAAAATAACATAGAGTATTTACATAGCTGTTTATCGTAGTTTTTTCTTGTTAAGAATAAATGGTAACACGCTCACAAAACGGAAAAAATCTTCTCAAAAATACACCATTAATTATTTTGTATTCGTTTATATTTGAAAAATAGTTATATATTTTTTTAATATGAATACACTTTTGTAAAGCGGTATTACATAAAATATTGAAAAGTTACGATTATGTTCTGAACAAAGAAAATGCATATTAAAACGGTTGTCCACTTTGTTACCATTCTGAGAGCCTAAAATGATTCTATTTTAATTCACTGTAAATATTAGTATTAGCATCTCGTTAGGCATTGATTGTAAAAATGAAGGCAACAGAAGACATCAGTTTTTTATCTTTACTGTATTTGCTGCAAGCACACACTTTTTTAACAACTAACTTTATATTACTACCAAGTCTCAACTGTAGCACATTTTGAAACAACGACAGTATGTAGCTACCTAAGGAACAACCATTTAATTGTGTATCTCAAATTTTATTTGAACTTGTTACTACAATGGTGCGCTGTCAGTAGCACCGCCAGGCCTAGGCTGTATCTCATCTGTTTGGTTCACAAAAAGTGTAGGAGAGGAGGCAAGGTAAAGCAAGTTTTTGTAGTCTTCTGCAATGCAGGGCAGTTATATTTTTGGACTAGACAGCCTGCCTGTGATCAGTAGTCCTCAGTAGTCAGAGTCGCTTACTGCTTGCAATTTGTCTTAAAAAATTAATTGAAATGCACTGCATATTCATATTGCTTCAAGACCTCAGTGGGTCATCATGTATTCATAACTGACTTTTTGTATTCATCATTTTATCTTCTATATAGACCTACCTACAGGCCTCCCGTGCCTGTAGTCGGCAATCATGTCGGTAGGTTATCGAAGCCTCGATAGCTGAATGACATGATCGCTGACGACAGTCAACTTCTACGAGGAGCCTGAGGGCCTACCAAATATATATTTTTAATTGCAGTGCATTTAAACATTATGCCGCTCCTTCTTGCCTCATTGTTAGACGAGTCTGAGCAAGCTATCAAAGCCCATGAAATCGAATATGGCAACAAGTTTTACACAAACCATGAGGACGGCATATTCAACAAGCATGAAAGACTTTTTGAAGGTAATCTCATATCCTTAAAGCACTTTTTCTTCACTGCCTAATTTGTGATCTTGCGTTGAAAATGAACATTTTATACCTCGGATATTTTAGTGTAACCTTGACGTTGAAGTGTAACCTTGATTGTAAAATGTAGGCCTATGCTTGGTTGTTGTGCAATAGAAGTACATGTCAATAGTAGCTTATATGTTTTTATGCTGCAGTTTTATGAAGCCCTTTTTGGTTTATTTTTGTACCATGTGATCTATGACGTCACAGGCCCTACTTGAAGCAGAGTTGACACAATTTTCATCAGTTCACTAGCAACTCACACTGGATACACACCATCTAAGTCTCAGCAATAAAGGATTACTCTCTATAGACACTCAACTCTTAAGCTTAATTTGACGAAGTGGATATTCGGGTATATACAGACATGCAGTGGATTACGATCAAGCTTATAGTGCAGCCTTGATTAGAAGATATACATGGGCTTCAGTGTACAAGCATTGGCATGCAATTGAGATGACATTAAAAATCATTGTATATATTAATAACTACAATCAAGCAAGCAATAAATGTATCAAGCATCATATACATGCAGCAGTTAGTTCCCAATTGAGTGTTAGCAATCAAGTAAGGCTAAAAACCTACAACGTCTTCAGCCAATGAATCTAAAAAATCTTTACCATGTTTCTTAATTTTAAAATTTTATCTGCTCTAATTTAGCAAGGTGAAGATATTTGGAGAGGTAAGAACGTCATCCATGACAGTCAAGGCTATTGTATGTATGTATGTATGTATGTATGGCGAAGAAAAAGAGTATGGCGAAGAAAAAGAGTATGGCTGCATGTATGGCCCTGAAAGACAGCAAACCCAGAAGGAAAAGTACAAAGAACAGCGGAGGGTAAGTTACCGGTACACCAAGAATATTTTGCTCAGCCTATTTTAAGGGATATTTTTGGACAGCAAAACTTGGTCATTGTATGTCCAATATATTTAGACAGGGCTATCCTTCTATGTCTTTTCAAATGCACAGATAGTATAGTATGGATTTTACATAGAGATGATGAATAATATTTATTACTTTTATGGATTTTAAATTGTTTTATTTCTGAAATAGCTATCTTGTAACAAAAGCAAGCGTGCACATTTATATTCTTGTAAGCCAAAATCAGAGAATGCAGTAAATCTAAGTCTACACTACTGTGAGGGTTGCGACATGTCTAAGCTGTATTCGATACTTTGCTTTCGGTCTCACAGTACATCAAAGTTCAAAAACATTTTCTCTTCTTTTAATTCATCTACACTCTCATAGAAATTTGGTAGAATTGCAAAGAAACACGGACTTGATTGGAATGCTCAGATACCATATCCTTGACCCAATAGCCAGTGAAGTTTACGGCAATCTGTCTCATTTTTCTTGAGAATTTCTCATCCCGAGGCCTCACACATGCGCCAGATAGTATTATATCGCAGTTCACACCTTTGGTTAAACTTGGACGTAATATTTTATTTTACATTGAATATTTCACACCTAAAATTTGCAAAAACAATCATTAAAAGCAAGATAAAATGAATGCTTATTTTGGAGCCCTGGCAACAAGGCCTTTGTTTGGACTCTTTTGCCAATTTGAATTTAGTTAGATTGTGCCCACAAATATAAATATGCTATACATGTGCATAAATTCATATATGTTGTCACATGGTGTCGATATACATAATTTACGTATTGTTTATATTTTTAGTCACAGAATCCAACAAAGAGACCGCATCCTCAAGACAATACATCTGATAGTAACACGGAGGTACTCACTCACATAACCAGCAATAAAATTTTAGGCAAATCGTGCAATATTAATTATAGTTAAATGTGGAATTTCATTGGTAGGCGGATCTTCAAGCCATTTATAGCCCTAGATTAGTAGCTAGAAAAATGTGAAGTTATAGTAGGATAATGCAGAAGAACCCCTTGTGTAGGCAGGATTAGGTTTCAGAAACAAATTATTTGCTGCCAACTGCGATATTTGTTAAGTTGCCTGTTCACACCCAGCCAAACGTTCAATGCCTCGAGCATTCTGATTTATAGCTCAAGATAAGGAGGAAACGCAGTGCTTGCTCAGGACGGGTAGGAGTAAGAGCAGAGGCTATGTGAGCTTCCATAGATGTGGGGAGCATCTACGAAACGCCACAAACGACAGCATTATAGATGTAACTCAGACACCTGATGTTACTTTCATACCTAACAGTCCGGTGAGTGGTAATATTCAGTAACTCAGTTTTAAAATTAGAACCCTGTTGCATGATGCTTTTGTGTCACTTTAGTGTAAGTGCTCAGTGTCTGAATTGGAGAGAGTTGTGCGGCGATGCTCCCAAGTCTTTGATTCCAGATTTGTAAAACATATCAAATCGCTGGCATGCGTTTTGCTCCAAATCAAATCACTTAGAAGGGTGACTGCTCAGCTTTCAAATAAAATTAAATTAAAACCATCATCCACTATGTAATTGATGGTTTTAATTTGATTTAATTTACAAACTGGGTAATCCATTTTTATGGTGCTTTGATGCCAATCTCATGATTGGTGATTTGATGTAATGTGCAAATCTCTAATCAGGATTTGGGAGCATCTCTGGAGTTGTTATCAACTCTTTGAAAAATTGATAACAAGGTGCCACAACACCATCCGATTCATAGACTGAGTACTTGGACTAATTTCGCTGTTGTCTTGTACAAGTCAACTCTATGGGCTAAGTCAGTTGAGCAATGTAGGATTGGAGAAGATATATGAAGCCAGGAAATAATTGTGAAATCAAACTACTGTAAAAACAGTAATAAAGTCAGGAACTAGCAAAAGCAGATTTGTCCGGTTCTTTGAGATCGCCAAATTACCTTCCAGCTAATCACAATGTCCAATGTAACTTTCCAATCTACTTCATTAAATTAACAAATAGTATTCCTGTCAAAGTAAAAAATTGTCGCAAATAATGCCACTTGAATACTGCATTCACAGTACTTTACAAGTTCAAGGAGATGTAAATACACATGCTATGATTGTTTTTATTTTAGATCAAGGATCTCCAAGAGGAGTTTGCAGGGAGTAAGAAATGACAGAGCAAAAATGCTTCCTGAGGCTTTCTAATACAAGCAATATCTAGATAGGCATAGAGCAAGTTTGTTCCCCATAGCTGTGGGTGAACTGGCAATGAAGGGAAGTCACGCCAGACGGCATCTGGCGTGCCCTCTACCTCATTGCCAATTCATCTGCAGCCATAGAAAACAAACTTGTTCTAGATAGGAATACTTTTATATGCAAAATCTCGAACTGTTTCAGCTTGTACTGTGCTCAATTTTGAGTGAATATATTGATCAAATTAAAACATACCTACATACATAAAACATTCAGGATTTTCAACACTGATTTTTTTTTAAATAAACCAGACTTATATTCACTTATTTTCACATATCTACATGTAGTATATGTAGCCCTTTTCTACTGTGTTATTCTGTTCTCATTTGTGCTTGTTAAAGGCCTTTTATGGCTTTGGTGCTGATGTGGTAGTAATTAAGTTATGTGCAACATTTTCTTTTTATATCAAATAAAGTAAAATTATTAAACTTTACGATTTATCATGATAGATTCGTCCGATAACTAAAACAACCTACTTCTCATCATTGTTCCAGTGGTCCATCACCAGACATTTTGTCATTGCGCATCGACTTTTCAAACAATGTATGTTGTACAACATCAGCAATGCCAATAGACATACATCATGCTGAAGGTTTTGTGTGTGCTGCCCTCTGATTTTCCAGAATTGGCTACATTGTGCTTGTGGAGGTAACGGAAAAGCTGCTAACAATGATGCACAACAATTGCCACATGCATTATTTATATTGGAGCCAGAAAATACATCATCATGCCAACAAAAAGAAAATATTTTTTGCCCAACAAATCAAGAAAATTTTTTTGGTCACACAATGCTGTACATAAATAATAAATATATAAGCAAATTGACAAATGAATACCTACAGAGTGCGGTCATGTTCAAAATCTAAACAAAGTTAGTTGTTGGAGAAGTCGGTGTTTGTAGTAAAGATACAATAGACTAATGTCTTCTGTTGCCTTTTCACAATCTTTGTCTTACGATACGCTAACATAAATAGTTACACTAAAATGAAATAGAATCTTCTTTAGCTCTCAGAATGGTAGCAAAGTAGACAATTGTTTCAATGTGCATTTTATTTGGTTAGAACATAATCACAAATATTCAATAACTTATATAATACCGCGTTACATACATGTAAGTGCAATCATATTAAAACGTATGTAAGACATTTTTCATACACACTGTATAAACGAATACAGAATAATTAATGATGTATTTTTGAGAAGACTTTTTTCCGTTTCGAGAGCATGTTACTATTTCGTCTTAACACGACAAAACTACGATAAATAGCTATGTGAATACGTTATGCTAGTTTGATGAAAGATCTCATATTTTTGATTAAAGATTTGTCTAAAACGATGTTTATGCTTTATTTTGTTACAAAAAAATAAAAAGATTACTGACTCAATTTCTAACCGACTAAACATTGGCACTTGCTTAAAACCTCGTCGCTTAGTGCCGACAAAACATTTGCATTTCCGGATTAAGCTCCACCTCTACAAAACGACCCAGAAACTGACCAGGTTTTGAGCCACTGCAATTATACCTGACCGATCCATAGAGTAGTAGAAATCTAGGTGAGTACAACTAGATGTGGAGCAGAGGTGAGACAGTCCTATCACTGCCCTCATCTACCTACAAACTATGAACATAAGAAAACACTGTTTAAATTAAAACATTGTTAAAATTTCACAAATACGTAAGGAATTTGACTATACACATGATCAGCTATGCAAGTCAGTTTGATTTTAGAAAACCCGCAGTATACCATATCCATGTGCATATCATCTACAGGAGCGTATCATATACGGGTGCATACTATACACGGGTGCATGCTAGTGCTGGGCATGAGTAATATAACTCGTTGAACTCGCGGGTTTATCTTCTCTCGAGTCTTGGGTGATAGAGATTTTGAGCACTTCGATCTTGCCAGTTCAGGTTTTGACTTACGAGTTCAGATTTTGGTACACGGATCCCTCGAGTAGAACGGACAAAAAATTGGTCTATTGTGGCGGCACTCTAAACACTGTTAAATAACCCGCCTATTAACCCTTTGAACTCTGGCATTTTTTGTCCATGCATGTTAGTAACCTTGTGCAATCTGTCCAATGATCCAAAGTTATCAAACTTTCATTATATATATATATATATATATATATATATATATCTGAAAATGCTCATAATACAATGATATTAGCTGAAACACTAGTAAAAATAGTCGGGCCACCCAGTGCAAATGTCATCAAACAGAATAAAACAGTACCTTACCATTTTTCGGGCTGAAACTGAAAGTTCGTACGATTGAAAAAAACTCGTAAAAACATTTACAATAGCATCATATCCATTGAGCACATGTTCATCATTGTTTTATGACTCAAAATATACTGAAAAAATGTAACTAGTGTAGCAGTTCACGCGGTCTGCTATGTACATACGTGTATACCCGACAAGCTAATTGTTATGTAATTGCACTTGAGTGCTGTAGCGAAGTGTTTGTGGTGAGCGTTCGATTTCACTGGTGTTTATTTATATATATATTCAAACTTCCATCAACGCTGGCTAATAAGTAACATCGTGAAATCTACAATAACATGTTAATTACGAATAAACACAAGGAAGTTTAAATTCCAGTAAAATAGATATCAACAGTTGCTGAATGAATGTCATTTGAAAGCTTAAAATAAAAGATTATAATAGTAGCTTAAACACAAAATAAAAGATTATAATAGTGGCTTAAACAAAACGAACCTTTGGCTTTCTGTCACATTAGCTTGCCATAGTTTCTGATAATAAAATTCTATGTATTCAACACTTCATTTGCGTTTCAAAGCTAAGCATAATAAGTTCCATTCAGCTTTTAGTGGCTGCAGACGGTTGCTAACGCAACGATCTTTCCCTTAGTCTAAACGGTAAACAAGTCCCCGCCCCCCATTGATCGTGGTCCGAGGCAGCGGGTCTGTCAAACTCATTAGCCAAGTGATCAAACGAGCGAGCGCTAACTACTGAATATAGATTCTGTATGGATATATGTACACAAATTTGTGGTTGATCAGCCGCCTAGCCTACTATTATTACGGAATTTACTTGACTGATAAACAACACACAATAAAGTCCTTGCTAAAACTATTTTAAAACTGATTTATTTATTTAAG
Source organism: Watersipora subatra (assembly GCF_963576615.1). NCBI lineage: Eukaryota > Metazoa > Bryozoa > Gymnolaemata > Cheilostomatida > Watersiporidae > Watersipora > Watersipora subatra. Next base: position 8,099,439 of record NC_088715.1, on the reverse strand, counting down.
CAGAGTAGTATAGCAGTGGTTATAGTATTAGGAAAAATACAAGTTAAACAGATTTCAAGTTAGCTACACTCCCACCTTAATTTTTCCTTTGCAAAATTTATCAAAAGTTTTAGTTTTATTTTAAAGTGGTTCTAATGTAATTTATAGCATTTTATAGCATTACAGGATCTGCATGCTGTGGAAGTTGGATGGAGGTGATGGTCGTCTCACTCGTCTCTTTGGAGCAGTACTAACTTTTGAATGGGTCTTTCTAAGGTGGAGCCTTTCGTGATGATCTTCCCCTTGCTGTCGATGCCTCGGTTGGACATCTTTATCTTCACTTTTCTTATTTTGCTATCTGTGCTGGCAATCGTCTCCTCAACCATTCCATAAAGCCACTGATTCCTCGGAGTGTTTTCGTCTGTTAACATAACTATGTCACCTTTCTGAATATTGGGTTTTGGGTTCTGCCACCTTTGTCTTTTCGTGATTCTATTCATGTACCCGGTTTTCCACAATGTCCAAAACTCTTCAGCAAAATGCTGAACTTTTCGCCACATTTTCCTGCTATAAATGTCTGTACTTCCAAAGTTTCCTGGTGGTGAAGTCACCTCCTTTGCTTTCGATGTGATTAGGTGGTTTGGCGTTAGAATTGGCACCTCTGGGTCATCCATGTGGTTGACTGCTATTGGTTGGCTATTAACAATGGCCATCGATTCATAGAAAGCTGTTCGAAGTCCTGTTGTGTCTAGTCTATTGTGGTATCTTCCGATGCGCATTCCGTCTAAGACAGCTTTCACGCTACGAATTTGACGCTCCCATACGCCACCGGTGTGGCTTGCCTGGGGTGCAGTAAACTTGAAAGTTATTTGTTTATCTAAGAGAAAAGTTCCTAGGGCAGATGTCCTCTTATTTAGAGACTGTAGTTCTTTTGAAAATTCATTGCTCGCTCCGAGGAAGTTGGTCCCTTGATCGCAGTATATAGTGTTTACTGCTCCTCTGAGGCAGATAAAGGTACGAAGGGCATTAATGAAGGAGTCGGTTGTCATGTCATTTAACAGCTCGATGTGTATGGCTCTTGAATAAAGACATGTGATAAGCAGTCCCCATCTTTTTATTTCTGATCGTCTTTCTTTTACAACAAATGGTCCGAAGCAATCTATCCCAATATTCAAGAAGGGTGGTGCAGGCTCGACTCTTTCTAACGGTAGGATTGACATTATTTGCTCCATGGGTTTACCCCGTAATCTTTTGCAGGCAATGCAGTTACTCAGAACGGACTTCGTCAGTCTGGTTACACCTATAATCCAATATCCAGCATTTCTGATGGCACTCAGGGTATATGTTCTACCTTGATGATGCGTGCTGTCGTGATAGTGGCGTACGATCAAGGATGCTATGTGGGCGTCACGTGGCAAGATTATTGGGTGTTTTTCTTGGTAATTTAGGCTCTGCGAATTCTGTAGCCTTCCACCTACTCTCAGAATTCCTGTTTCATCGACGAATGGGTTTAGTTTAGACAGAGTGTGTTTTTTGCTCAGTCGCTGCCCACTCTTTATCAAGGTGTAAGAATCTTCGAAGTGATGCTTTTGAACTTCGCAGATGATCTTGTTTTCGGAGGTGCGGCCGTCTTCTACAGAAATTGGTTTTATGGACCATGATTTAGTACAATTTTTTTGAATGTTCCTAATTGTGCTAATAGAGCGCACGAGTCTGGTCCATGTTGAGAATTTAGCAAACCTAGTGACAACTGTAGTAGGCTGCCTGACGTTTGCAGTTTTTGACACTTTTAGTTTTTTTAGCTCGGGATCTTTTGGGTCTAGAACTTCAGAATGTTGCTGATTTAGCTTGTACTGATCAATGGTTGCAGCCTTCAGGAAGTCGGGTCCAGAGAACCACGCCGAATCTGCCAATTGATCACATGGTTTTCCTCTCGATGCAATGTCTGTTGGGTTGCAGTGTCCCGGTGTGTGATTCCATTGTTTTATTTTTGTTTCAGAAGTTATGATCCTGATCCGATTGTGAACGAATGTGTTGAATCGTCTAGAGGCGTTAGATATCCAGCCTATAACAATTTTTGAGTCCGACCAGAAGAACTCATCGTATTTCATATCTAACTGCTCACGAAGCGTTTTGCTAAGTTGTGTTGCCATGACGGCGGCCACAAGTTCCAGACATGGTGTTGTAAATAAGCCTTTCGATGGTATCACTCTTGATTTTCCTACAAGAAATGCCACGTGTACATGACCATTGTCGTTAACTTGGCGGATATAAGAGCATGCTCCAATTCCAACATCACTTGCATCACAGAAGTGATGCAGTTCAGCTCTGACGACTTTACCGAAATCTTTTGGCTTGAAGCATCGTGGTATGTTGATTCGTTCTAATGCTGGCAGTTGGGAGGTCCATTTGTTCCATTTAAGAGATATCTCTTCGGGTATTTGCTCGTCCCAGCTAACATTGGCTTTGTTTATCTCTGGCAGGATGTTTTTGCCAATTAAAGTGTACGGAGCTATAAAACCAAGGGGATCGTACAATTGGCCAACGATCGAGAGGATTCCTCTTCGTGTGCTTGGTTTTTCCTGGATCTTGTTCACGAACTTGAATGTGTCGAACTCCATCGACCACTGTAGGCCCAGGGTTCTTTGTTTGGGAAGTGAGTTTGTAAGTAGGTCTTTGTCGTGTACTGATCTTTCAGATTCGGGGAGAGATGAGAGAACTTCCACACTATTGGATGAAAATTTATGTAGTCTCATGTTACCCTTTTTACAAATTTCTCGAGATTCTGCAATAAGGCTAACGGCTTCTGTCTCTGAAGCTACACTGGTGATGCCATCATCGACATAAAAGTTGCGATTGATAAATGCTGCCGCTCTCTTGGAAATGCTGCTATGATCTGTTGCAATCTTGCGTAATCCGTATGTGGCCACAGCAGGCGACGACTTGGCACCAAATAGGTGCACCTTCATTATGTAGGTTTTTGGTTGGCCTTCTTCGTTGTACCACAGGAACCTTAGATAATCTCTGTCGTTAGGCGCTACCAAAAAATTATAAAACATTTTTTGAATATCGCAGCTAATAGCCACTTGCTCCCTCCTAAACCTGCAGAGTATCCCAAAGAGGGAGTTCATAAGGTCAGGGCCTGGAAGTAGGTGATCGTTTAGCGATGTTCCTTTGTACACAGCTTTACAATCAAAAACCACTCTTAGCTTTTGTTTTTGAGGATGTTTTACTGCAAAGTGTGGCAGATACCATCGTTCTCCTGGTTTTGCATCTTCTTCCTGCACTGGCTCCGCTAGTTTTTCCTCTATCAGTTCATTCATAAACTTATGATAATCTGCCCTGAATTGAGGTTGTTTCTGAAACTTTTTGCTTAGACTTTCTTGCCGACTCTTGGCTTGCTCTATGTTGTTTGGGAGTATCGGTCGTTGTTTAAACGGGAGCGGCATCATGTAATTTCCAGCCTCCGTAGTTGTTGTATGCGCCTCTAAGAAGTTCATAAATTGGTAGTCATCTTGAGACAACATATCACTCTCGACCTCGCTGGTATTGGTTTAATAGGTTGTGCATACCTTGTGTTTAGTTCGGCAGGTCTCCTCTACACCGAAAACGGCCCACCCGAGTTTTGACCTGAGTGCATAGGGCTTATTGTCTCCACCTTTGATAGCTTCCAGAGGGAAGAAGGCAGAAGTACAGTTGGCACCAATCAACAGGCTCACGGGGAGGTTCATTGGTGGTGGCAATTTGTCCGCTATCTTTTGCAGGTGAGGGTGATCCAATACGTTGGTGTGATTCGCAAACTCACCGGTCGAGTTTGGGATAGTTTCCCACTCATATGCTGATGGTAATTTAACTTCTCCGCCGTTATAACCTTGAATGATGATGTCTCCGACCATGTTTATCCTACTCAGTTGTATTTCGCCAGTCAATGTTTCGATTTTGATGGGTTTTGTTCCTAGACTCCTCAGTCCTAGTTGTGTCGTGAGATCTTTGGTTATATAAGAATGGTCTGATGCTGAATCAAGGAATGCATAGATCAGAACTTCATTGAGCGGGTTTGAGGCTGAGGATACATACACTGGCATACCCATATTGAACAGCTTGTTTTGGGATGTCGTTCTTGTGTTTTTATTTGACAACTTAATTAAATCCGCACCCTGTAGATCTTGGTATTCCACCGGAGAAATGAGAGGACAATGCTCCGTGCTACTGGTTTTGTTGGAGTTCAGTGTCTGCGCCACTTGTGGTGAGTTGGTGTTTTTAGCTGCATTACCCGGAGTTTGTCGATAATTTAAGTGAGCTGAAGCTGTTTGTTGGTGAGGCGTGGCGTTTCTGGGCCACATGTGTCCTGAATTGTAGTTTCGGTGGTCCGCATTTTGTTGCTCTTCATCCCAGTCTTCTTTTGTTTTATGTAGACATGTGGCATGCCCTGGTCTTCTTCATTTGGAGCAGATGTTTTTTCCTTTACTGCTGCATCTGGCAGCCCCGTGACCATGTTTAACGCAGATGTAGCACAGCATGTTGTTAGCAATAAACCTCATACGCTGACTATAGGGCTTTTCCCAAATTTTGAAACATTCTGCCACTTTGTGGCGGGGTCTTCGCAGTATAGGCAACTTCTCTCTGGTGTATGGTCGACGCTGTTTGTGGCTAAAGATCTGGTGTTATTGGGTCTTGGCCGTTTGTCATGTGCCTTCTCAAGATTTTGCATTAGAGGCTGTGAGCGCATTTCTGCTAAGTCGTCAACAAATGAAGCGAACTCTGCAAATTTAGGGTAACGCATTTCCTTCTTCCGTATACGGTGTGTCGTTGCACCCCACTTTTGATGCGCCCAGTCAGGAAGCACTCTTGCAAATCGTTCGTTGTTGAGTTCCTCGTCTAAGCTCGCTAGGCCTGGAATCGATTTCATGGCGTTACTACAGCTCTCCAGGTAGTCGGCATATCTCTGGAGGGCTGGCGTGTCGTTAGCAGAGATCTTTGGCCAAGTATCGAGTTTGTTTTTCATTGAACGGGCCACGTCCAATTTGTTCCCGAATCGAGAGGTGAGTTTCTCTCGTGCATGTCGATAGCTCAGCTCCGTACGAATCATAAATTGGCCATTTATGCATTCCCTAGCAGTTCCTTCAACATATTTTTTAAGGTATCTTATCTTTTCAGAGCCGTCTTCGATGCCCATTGAAGAAAGATAACCGTCAAAATCACACTCCCAGTCGTCGAACTCTAGTGCATTGCCGCTAAAGATTTCAGGTTCGATGTCAACCTTTCTAGATCTTTTTATTCCTTGCGTAATTTCGTTCGCTAAAATGCGAATGGAATCGCTCTCTGATATCTCACTGTTAGCATGAGATGCCTGATTGATCTTTTCTTTTACTGAAAGTGCGTCGAGTCGGCTCCATATGCCCGTTTTTCTTGTTGGAGTTTCTGGAGGCGACTCTAGGTTCACTGGTTCGGTTCTTATAGGCTCTTCATACAGTGGCATACTCTGTTGGTAAGGCGTTGATTTAAGTAAGGACGCTCTTAGTGGTGGCTGCGCATTCAAACTGATTGGTGTTGTGAGTGTGGATGTTGCTCCCAGTCGCTGTTGCTGTTTAGGTTTCGATCCCAACTCTTCTTCTATATTCCTTTCTTCAAGGTATTCTTCAAGTTTCCGCTGCTCTTCAAGTAGCCTCTCTTTGACTTCCAGCTGTTCCTGTTCTCTAGTTTCTTCTTCTTCATATGCCATACTCTGCTGTTGTTCCAGGATTCTTTGTGTAATCTTACTGGTTTCACCAATAAAGAATTCAAAGTGTTGTTTTATTTTCATTTCCACTCTATTATCAGATAGCTGAGACAGTTTAGCGTAATCAGAGGTAATAGCTGAAGCCTTCGCTTCAATATCAGTTACGCATGCATTGAAAGTTTCTGACAAAACAACACCTTTAAGACAGCTCTTAAAAATAACATCGACCGCTCTTAGCTCTCTATTTATGGAAGCATACAATGAAAATGCAACTCATTTTTCTGGCTTTCTTTGCCAATTGCAGAAGCTTTGAAGGTACGAGTAGGCCTGGTCTTAGCTATGATTTTTACTTCACTTAATGAGTCAGCACTGGTTGTAGGCATAATTGGATCTGCTAATTGATTTTTAGGATTGTCGTCCAGGTCAAGTAAGCTGTTGTTAACTCCAGCCATAATATGATCTAATTGATTTAAGAAGACAATTACTTCGCTTTATAATGAAAGACAGATTAGATCAACCACAAGTTCGTATACAATCTGAGTTAACTAAATTGAGCATACGCTGCTCGAGTCACAAAGCCGAATTATTTTCATGAACCGTACTCTGGACCAGTTTTGAATGGGTCTGATCACGATAGGCTAAACGACCCAGACCACGATAGAGCAAAGGGAACGAGGTCACACAGGTAGTCAGAGAAAGAACGTTGATTCTAGGTTAATTTAAACACCAATAATATTAGAAGAAATACAAGTTAAAATTTAAGAAAAAATACAATCACTGTCAATGCTAATTTATGAAGTTTATGACATTTACTAAATAACTATTTTAATCAAGTGAAACTTATCCAACAGTTGAATGTCTCGGAGTCCGTTACAGAGTTTGGTGGTGTAGTCCTATATAGTCCTCTCTGTAGTTCACGATATTCAATCTGGCTCGTTGGCTCTGTCTATAGTTTGCAATAATCAGTCTAGCTCGTTTCCCTGTCTGTAGTTTACAATATTCAATCTGGCTCGTTGGCTCTGTCTATAGTTTACAGTATTCAATCTGGCTCGTTGGCTCTGTCTATAGTTTGCAATAATCAGTTAAGCTCGTTTCCTTGTCTGTGGTTTACAATATTCAATCTGGCTTGTTGGCTCTGCCTATAGTTTACAGTAATCAATCTGGCTCGTTGGCTCTGTCTTTAGTTTACGATATTCGATCTGGCTCGTTGGCTTTGTTTCGGTCTGGTAGATAACCACAAAGATTTCACTGTAGCAGTTCACGCGGTCTGCTATGTACATACGTGTATACCCGACAAGCTAATTGTTATGTAATTGCACTTGAGTGCTGTAGCGAAGTGTTTGTGGTGAGCGTTCGATTTCACTGGTGTTTATTTATATATATATATTCAAACTTCCATCAACGCTGGCTAATAAGTAACATCGTGAAATCTACAATAACATGTTAATTACGAATAAACACAAGGAAGTTTAAATTCCAGTAAAATAGATATCAACAGTTGCTGAATGAATGTCATTTGAAAGCTTAAAATAAAAGATTATAATAGTAGCTTAAACACAAAATAAAAGATTATAATAGTGGCTTAAACAAAACGAACCTTTGGCTTTCTGTCACATTAGCTTGCCATAGTTTCTGATAATAAAATTCTATGTATTCAACACTTCATTTGCGTTTCAAAGCTAAGCATAATAAGTTCCATTCAGCTTTTAGTGGCTGCAGACGGTTGCTAACGCAACGATCTTTCCCTTAGTCTAAACGGTAAACAAGTCCCCGCCCCCCATTGATCGTGGTCCGAGGCAGCAGGTCTGTCAAACTCATTAGCCAAGTGATCAAACGAGCGAGCGCTAACTACTGAATATAGATTCTGTATGGATATATGTACACAAATTTGTGGTTGATCAGCCGCCTAGCCTACTATTATTACGGAATTTACTTGACTGATAAACAACACACAATAAAGTCCTTGCTAAAACTATTTTAAAACTGATTTATTTATTTAAGCAGAGTAGTATAGCAGTGGTTATAGTATTAGGAAAAATACAAGTTAAACAGATTTCAAGTTAGCTACAACTAGTATTCACACAACCATTCACACAACCATTCACATCCTACCAATAAACCAGTTGTGGCCATTTTATTGCGATATCATTCAAATAAAATTTCTTATTAAAACCAAGAAGGCAAATAGAGACATTTGAAAACTATTCCAAATGGAAGTGAAATTTCTGGTCTAACAACTTGTGCAAAAATCAATTTGGGTAGTTTACGCTGTTACTTAAAATTGGCTTTTGTGAACAATGCCAAGTGAATTCCTGCCAATAGAGATTCTGACACACCCTACGCCATGCCTGAAGACTGACAGTTGGGGTTCAAACTTCAAAAGGTTAAAGCTGCGAGCACCAATATCGGTCGTTAGAACATAGTAAAAATAAGATTAAAAAGTTGAATAAAATTATAATTGCATTGTGAAATTTAAAATATGTCTGATGTTTGGAAATTTTAGACATAAAACCTGTATCAACAAACCCGATACCCGAAAAACCCGTTGGCCAAGTACTCATGCCGTGCACTACCATCTACCCGATACTCGAAAAACTCGAACGGAAGGGGACAAGTCTAAACTCGTTGGCAAAGAAGTACTAGTGTCCAGTACTAGCGCATACCATATACGGGTGCACACCATACATGGATGCATATAATATACATCGTATATTATATGATGTATATTATATGTATATATCGTATATCATCTGTACATTGGCTTCTGGCATAAGGTCAAGGGTACAACTTGGAGTTGTATGCCAGCTAGCAATAACTGCAGCCCAACAAGGCCAAGAGAAGACAACCGCCACTTATCAAATGCAGCACATCTCTAACTGCTAAAACAGACACAGGGACTTGTTCAAATAACCATGTCGAAATAATTTAATTTCAAATTCTTCCTTGAAAGCTTCTGCAGAAATTTCATAGTCATTCCCTTTTCAAACCTTTGATAAGCCCTTCCGTTTCTAATACACCATCCTATTCAGTTCCCTTCCTAGGCAGATGATATAGCATAAGCTTCCGCAACAACGATGTTTACGGCAAAATTTAAAAAAAACTGTAACAATACTAATGCACGGTGATCAGGATACATCATTACCTGAAGAAACATTAAAAGGTTTTGGAGCATACGTTGGCTTTATAACAGCTCGCTTTAGTACCTACACAAAAACATTGATCATGGATGACAAGGTTAACAAAATTTACCAAAATCATGCCATCGTAAATTTAGGATCTTAGTCTATCATTTAGCACAAACAAACAACAAGCAAGTTTTCTTTTCACTCAGAGATCACAGAGCAATATCGCTGTTATATTTTTGCTTTATATTGAATGAACAACAATCGCAAATGTCGACTTGAACATATTTTTGCTAGCAACCTTCTTTAACATTAGGCCCAAGATATTTCTGATAAATATAATTTTATAAGAAAATGGTGTCCATGTTTTGGTCACACTGCAAAAAAATGGCGTTATTTGTTGGCAGCAGGCTTCCTTGAACTTAAAAAACCAGATCACTTGAGCGTGTTCAAAGTGGTCTTCGTTTTTCTGTCACTTTGTATGCAGACATGCCTTGACATGATGGTCACACAACCATCACTCTACTATTAATACAGCCCTATTGAAACATATCTACTTGTCAGCACAGCATATCACTTCAGCACTGGCTCACCCAGGCGTCTCTACACTATCACTGTATGGAAACTTGGTAAATTACTCATCCTATAAAACGCTATTATTAGAACGCTGGCACACAACGTTTGGACTAGTGCCAAATTCAGTAGCCTTATGTAGATGAGGCTACTACTGGTCAGATGGGGAGTGTAGGCCTCAAACTGCTAATATATCCATATGATCTTGACTCACCCCCAGTCTATGTGAAGACAATGAAAGTAATAGCAGAAGTCAATGTGGATACAACCAGATGCGGAGCAGAGGTGAGACAGTCCTATCACTGCACTAATGTACCTACAAACAATGAACAGAGGAAATCACTGCACTATCTTATCATTGAGCAATACAAAAGAATAATTTACAAACCAACATTGTTAAAATTTCACAAACACGGAGTTTCATTAAGGAATTTGACAATACACAGAATCAGCTATGCAAGTGAGTTTGACTTTAGAAAAACCTACACGGTTTTGGGACTATTGTGTTTTTATGGAAAAATCAGAGGCCTTCCCAAAATAACCACTAATAAGTCTACATGTAAAATGCTATGTACAACAGCAAAGAAAGATCGCTGTAGAATACATTTATCTCAACAAACTTTTTCGTTAAAACTTCCCTTTCCAAACGGAATTCTAGCAGACGAGCTAAATTCAACCAAGTCAAGTGTATTAAATGATGAAGTAATTAATGTTCCATCAGTTTAGAAGGATCAGACTCGCTATATAGTATTCTACTAACATCAAGGGAATCACAAAGGAAAGTCATCAGAGTTGAGTAAAGGCTAAAGTACATTGAAGTAAGATCCACTATAATTCGTTGACTTTGAATCTTGCAGCTAACTCTAGTTATAGACACTAGTGTGTATGTACTAGGAGTGCTTAATATTGTAAAGGTCTGGCCCCGGTAGCTGAGCCAGCTTTACTTCCCTAGCAAAGCAGTGCAGCCTGAACGCTGGGCCTTCCTCTCGTCGGCCTGCCTGACACACCTAGCGGTCTGATCAGGCCGCGGCGGGTTGCCCTCAGTTCAGACTCACTTGGAAAGCTAGCACGGCCTGCTCTCTGAGACCCTATCTTGGCTAATCCAGGTCCCGGCTAGCTTACTGGAGGGCCTGATCTCCAATGCTATCGCATTTCTGATCAGGTCCGATCGTAACGCAGCCAACCCGCGTTACGATCATGAAAACCTCAATAAATAATATTCACAAACAAACCCCTAGCCTTCCTTAGGTGTCTCTCCCAAGCAGTTCGTGCTCGAAGCCAGAGCAGTTCTGGCGGAAGGATCCTCCTTATGCCAACCAGGCAGGCATCAAACGTAGGCAGTTTATAAGAATAGGTATAGTGTATTTAGCGTATATGTATAACTCCGTCTTGACAGTATAAAATCCGTTCACAGAATCCCAAAGAGTTGGCTTATGCCTTCTCCTTTTATACTATTTGCTCCGCCCACAATTATATAACATTCATTGTTTCACATCAGGCCTGTGAGGCAGGCCCAGACAATAGGCATAATGGTGTGCTAGCAGGCCTGCGAAGCAGGCCCAAAAATGTAGTATTATATAACAGTTTTACCAGGGTATTATATAACCGGTTAAGAAATATACATAAGTGACTAGGCATAATGTAGTCTCAAGCACAGCATATGATTTAGTATAGTCCCGTCCTCCACAATATTTACCCCTGCTGTTTAGTCCTGATTGGCTAGGAGAGTCCAGGTTAATATTTAGAGGTTGACTTGCAACAAAATTCACATCACAGCTATCTGGTATGAAAAGATTCACCATGTCTTACTGTGTTGTGTTGCAGGTACCAAATATGTGGGAATGTGATTACAAACTCTTACTTAAGCTAACATGTGACAAGTGGTGAATGGAAATTGCATGTTGCATATTAAAACAGGTAAGTTGTTAAAAATGATGAGAACTTCTATAGCAGAGATAATAGTGGCACATTTTTGACTCACTGGCAGCAAGCTCTTGAAAAAGGAATTAATAGAGTATAAAATATGTTTAAAATGGAATAGCTCGCTTTGCATTTTATCGCACATCATTTTCAGGTGCAGTTTCCATCTTTCGTAACCTTTTGGCTGGGAAAACAACAAAAATGTCGTTCATCAGTTGCGTGAGAAACGACTTTTATGTCGCTTTCGGTAGACGTTTATAAAGCTGACGCTTAGTAACACTAAACAAAGGATATGAACACTGGTAAGTTTTAAATATCATCAACAAGATATTAGTCGATAAATTACAATATGAAACGATTATCTGAGAGGCATTGCCTTGCACTAAAATCTATAGAAATCGCGACTCCTTAGAAAAATATGTAAGGAAAACCTGTCAACATTGGCTCGGCGTTCAAAATGGTAAAATAAAAATTTATTTGATCCTGCGATCGTTAGTGATCTTTCGTCTGATCAGTATAAAATAATTCATATAATAGAAGTGATGTAAACTTTGAAAACTTTGAAATATAAAGAGAAAAGTGACCGTTGTGGTAGCTTGTACAGCTACGCTGTCGCGTTTGACTCCACCGAAAGGAATGCTTCCAAGCATTTCACATAGGAACAATTGTACATGGTTGTAACATTTTTTTAGCAGTACATATGTAAACTAGTAGTGTTTGTACAAAAGATTCCGTTAACAAAAATAAATTTCAGTTTGAGCTACGCATGTTCATTGTATATTGATTTTATTGAATTTTTAAAAATAAGTTACGCGATTTTCGAGTGTTTTTGCGGGGCCATAACCCAGCTAAAGGGTGAAAGGGATGAAAACATTCAGCCAAAAGTTGTGAGTAGGATAATTTTCTTGACTCACTGGTTTTGGCCAGTTCAATCTTGCGTATGTTACAGATTGTTACAGATGTCACAAATTAATTGAGTCATGGAGATTTAGTGATATAAATGGACATCCACAAGTTTTCTATTTTAAATGTATGCTGTGATCAATATAAGGTTCCATTACCAGCTGAGACATTGTGTATGACATGACGTCTTCTCAAGCCAGCAAACGCTACTACAACAGTATCTATTGCTATTGGCTGATGGCCAGCTAGGTCAATTGGCACGCAGCCAAGAGACTGCCTCGCTTCTTTGGAGAGCTGTTTACTGTTTGAGTAGAGTATGGACATGGCAGTGAATAGAGATTAAATATTAATACTCAGCATCATTGTTTTAATCTAAAAGAAATTACATTTATAAGCTTAACAAACTTAGATAGAGATATACAATAACAGAAATAAATAAAAAGTGTGATAGATAAAAAATTCACCACCTTTTATTAACCCTTTACTGTGACCAACGTCTGCAGTCCCCTGCAGACGAACTGCGAGTGACTAAACGAGCAGTTCAGTTGATGTGACTAGAGATTTCTAGCTGCATTTTTTATTATATTATTATTTATTGTTTTATCACCACATGTATATATGTTAGGCCTATTTCACATTTTTGTAAAGTACTAGCAGCGAGTCCGGAGTTGTCTAGGATTTTTTAAATTTTCAATCATGTAGACCCAGGCTTGTAGAATTACAACACAAATAGCTATACAATGGGCCCTTGCCATAGAGTAGACTCTTGCCATAGAGTAAACCCTTGCCATAGAGTAGACCCTTGCTATAGAGTAGACCCTTGCCATTGAGTAGACCCTTGCCATAGAGTAGACCCTTGCCATAGAGTAGACCCTTGCCATAGAGTAGACCCTTGCCATAGAGTAGACCCTTGCCATAGAGTAGAACCTTGCCATAGAGTAGACCCTTGCCATACGACTTTAATTCGTTCCACATGGGTTCATAAGACAGACGTGTCCCATAGAAGTGCATAGAAACCCATAGTGTTTATCTAATACAAACACTCCTTACAAAACTCATCAAAATTTCATAACAAACCTTATTTTGATTTGCAAATTTTGCCGGTTTCACCTTGCGGATTGATGCAAACATGCGCATTATGGAAACAGCAATTGAACTCGCGAAACGATACAATTTTGGCAACAGACGGCCACTGATTTCCAGTAGTTGTATACAAACATCTGATATACTAAGTGAATGCACACAAGTGCATACAATACGGATGCCAACACTAAATGAGCCAGTGTGCTATGTAGCAATAGTAAAGATAGCCCACTCTCTATAAGACATGGGCTGATACTAACCAAGTCACCAAGTCAACCAAGTCAACTACTTCCTTACACACGCTAGTAAAACCATGTTAACATCATTTCTTTTGTAATAGTTTTAGCTTAATCATGCTATCGGCCTACTTCCCTCCGTGGAGTACCAACTAACCAATATTCTCATAACACACGGCATCAATGGCTGACCCACCTCTATAGATGTCGTTAGTTCCCATCTCCCGACCATTATCATGGTTTGTGGAAGTTTCTGATTAGCAGTGGTTTGTAGGAGGAGCTTAGCATCGTCTGTATATATTCAGGGATGCGATCTCAACAGACAAGAAGAATACGTCTGCAAAGACAGTGGTTTGTAGGAGCTTAGCATCGTCTGTATATATTCAGGGATGCGATCTCAACAGACAAGAAGAATACGTCTGCAAAGACAGTGGTTTGTAGGAGCTCAGCATCGTCTGTATATATTCAGGGATGCGATCTCAACAGACAAGAAGAATACGTCTGCAAAGACAGTGGTTTGTAGGAGCTTAGCATCGTCTGTATATATTCAGGGATGCGATCTCAACAGACAAGAAGAATACGTCTGCAAAGACAGTGGTTTGTAGGAGCTCAGCATCGTCTGTATATATTCAGGGATGCGATCTCAACAGACAAGAAGAATACGTCTGCAAAGACAGTGGTTTGTAGGAGCTTAGCATCGTCTGTATATATTCAGGGATGCGATCTCAACAGACAAGAAGAATACGTCTGCAAAGACAGTGGTTTGTAGGAGCTTAGCATCGTCTGTATATATTCAGGGATGCGATCTCAACAGACAAGAAGAATACGTCTGCAAAGACAGTGGTTTGTAGGAGCCTAGCATCGTCTGTATATATTCAGGGATGCGATCTCAACAGACAAGAAGAATACGTCTGCAAAGACAGTGGTTTGTAGGAGCTTAGCATCGTCTGTATATATTCAGGGATGCGATCTCAACAGACAAGAAGAATACGTCTGCAAAGACAGAATAGAAAAAACTTCAAATATGATTTTGACGCAGTGCAACTATAGATTTACTGGTAATAAGAAACAAAAAGTGGCAAGACTATAATTATAATACAGTCACACCTCGACATGTGAGTGTCCCAACCATAGAGTTATCTCCCCCTAGAGTGATAACTACACGAGCGTTTCCGGTGCCAACAAGGAGCGTTTAGGCCACGCCTCTTTTTTGTGCTAGTCAGTCGTAGTGATTGACTAGATCAATAACATCAGCCATGAGAAGGGTTAAACAAGGATCATGAATTCCAGTTGAGATAGTAATTAATGCTCATATTAAAGAAATGATGATTATAGTTTATCACTCTAATATATGCTTATTATTTAAAGCAATTCAATACCTACCAGGAATCGCTAAACATATTATGGAAATGTTTACTTTTCCATATCCATTTCCATAAACATAAATATTTTCATAATTTTAGGAAATGGATATGGAAATTTTATTTTAGAAATATGGAAATGGTATGGATATGGAAATAATATAAAAATGAATTATGGAAATGCTATGGAGATGGAAATAATATGGAACAGAAGTAGGGAAATGTTATGGAAATAATATGGAAATGGAAATACTATGGAAATGAAGTAGGGAAATGGAATTAATATGGAAATGAATTATGGAAATGGAAATAATATGGAAATGGAAATACTATGGAAATGAAGTAAGGAAATGGAATTAATATGGAAATGAATTATGGAAATAGAAATAATATGGAAATGGAAATAATATGGAAATGAGTTATGGAAATGGAATTAATATGGAAATGAATTATGGAAATAGAAATAATATGGAAATGAATTATGGAAATGAATTATGGAAATGGAAATAATATGGAAATGAATTATGAAAATGGAAATTGTGACATACACGTAATCCCTGATACCTACATGACTTGCCAAGGCACTGAATAGATAGTGAGTGAAAGTGAAGGTAATGCAAGCAGTTACTCATAGATAACATACATAGTCATACTGGGGTTGTATTACATTGGTGTGATGGGAAGCTAATCAACTGCTATCAACTATGAGCTGTACTACCCGGTGTTGCCCGAGTAATAAAAAAGTATTTGGACAGAAAATTTATTTTTATATAACATTTACTATTCTAACTTTTAAACTTCATATCATAAGAAAATATTTTTAAGCAGTTTAAATGAATTAAGAGGAAAAAGAAAACAACTCTAAAGGTTTGCAAGCTTTTTCAAACAACTACAACTTTTAAATTTCATATCATGAAAGAAGTGTTTTGTTGAAATAAATTAGGAAAAAAAAACTGTAAATGTGTTTAAATGTAAAATAATTAGCAAGTAATGGCTAAATATAATCTGTTTAGCTATGATTACAATGAAAAATTATTTAATAAATAAGGTAATAAAAAAGTATATTTTATTTTTATATAATTATAGTTAGTAGAATTAAGTATAATTTATTTTTATTTAATATATTTGCCACTCTAACTTACAAACTTTCAAGCTTACATCAAGCAAAGATGTCCACTAACTAGTGGACATCTTTGCTTTAAGCTAGTCTATGTATTTGATTGATATGTATTGAAATCTAAGATTACATGCAAGGGCTGTTTATGAACTGAGGTGACAATGAATCACTCTATCACCATACAATGTCAATACTTTCAGTTGATGGCAGTTGATTAGCTTCCCATCCCACCAATGTAATACAACCCCAGTATGACTATCTATCTTATCTATGAGTAACCAATGATATACAGCCCCTCATGTGTGGGGGCTGTATATCATTGGAGTAACCGATTGCATTAACTCACTTACTTAACACCATCTATTCAGTGCCTTTTCAATGCATGTAGGTATTGAATTGCTTTAAATAATAAACATACAGTGAAACATGGATAACTCAACCTTCAAGGGACCGAGCAAAAGTGTTCGAATTATCAGAGTGTTCAAGTTATCAGAGCACTGTCACAAGTCCATGTATTTACTTATTTATTAGTAGATACATGAACATATATAAACTATAATATAAATCAAAAGCACAAATGGCTTGTTTCAAATTAAATGCTTCTAATGTAAAGTTTAAAACGTTTTTATCAAAAAGTATAGAGATTTTTCTATCACTTGAGATTGGTTTGTTGTTTGAGGTGATGTTATTGCCAGGACGTTTTTTAGATTGACATTGGCAAAACTTGATCGTTGCTGAAATGCTCAAAGAAAAGACATCTTTTTCTTTTGAGCGTTTTACCCACGATCAATTTTGCCGATCTTTCTTGAAGTTTATGGAAAGATTACTTTACTTTACCTGGGATTCGTTAAGAGCAACACTCCGAGGCAGTTCAATTAAAAGTTTTACGAGGTTTTACGGTACATTGTATATCACTCACGCTTTTTGAATGGATACTTATTGAATGTACACACGTATTTTGTGTTTAGGTCAAACAATGAATAGTTTTTTTTAGCTAAGACAACGTATACGTTTGACTACCACAATTCTTAAGACGTTTTAAACATTCAACATTCCGACGTTAATTCAACACGGAATCAACGTCGGAAAACTATTCATCACGGGCTAGCCGGGTCACGCGCTCAAGGATTTTCACCACGCAAATACAAAACAAAAACAACATGCTGTTTTTGTTTTGTATGTGCGTGGCGAAAATCCTTGCGCCCGTGACCCGGCTAGCCCGTTCTATTCATCGTATAGCAGTATAAATCAAATTTCACCAAACCTTTAGAACAGTCGTTGACAAAAATATTTTGCCGATGGAGGTAATAACGACGCTTATGAATTACGAAAAGTTGAGGTTTACCTCTATGGCTTGGAATAAAGTGATTTTCTAAAGCGATAGCAACCGTTTCGGTAGCCGTTGGGCAAAAAACAGTTCGTTATAACAGTGTTGAATTCGAGTTATATAGAGCCATTTATCATTGCGTGGGAACGGACCAAGCAAATCCAGTCGAGTTAACCATGTGTTCGCTATATCCGAGGGCGAGTTATCCATGTTTCACTGTATATTAGAGTAATAAACTATAATCATCATTTCTTTAATATGAGCATTAATTACTATCTTAACTGGAAATTCATGATCATTCTCATGGCTGACATTATTGTTCTGTCGATCACTACGAGTGACTAGCACAAAAAAGGGGCGTGGCCTAAACGCTCCTTTTTGGCACCGGAAACGCTCGTGTTGTTGAATGCACAGTTATCACTCTAGGGGGAGATAACTCTATGGTCCCAACATCCAACTCGAGACACGAGTAAATTGACAGCATGACTGTAGAGAGTTTAACCACAGACTATAATATTCAAGTCAGCTATGAACAGCCTAGCTAGCTAGATAGAACTAGCCTAGTTTATTTATAGAACATTGACACACAGCCAGGATAGTTTAAAAACTAAGATCATTGCAGAGATTGGGCAGAATGCTGGCTTATGGATTCCTAGAGCAGATACATCAGAAACCACTTCAATGCAACAATGGACCCTCGTCAAACGATTATAATTCATTCCGGTGTTGGCTTCGTAAGGAGCACATTTTGTATAGGAGGGTATCAAAACCATAGTTGATATCTAAAATTTTATATACCTACTGTACTGTACATATAAAAAATAGTAAAGAGATAATATGTTAACCTTAGTAACTATAGTTACCTATAGTAACTTTAGTGTGTTTAATGGTTATGACCTACAATAAAAATGCAATGCTATAATGTAATAAGTACAGTACGTACCGTAGGGAGTTTGTACAACGTAAACGTTGAACTTGACTGGAAGAAATTTAGCTTAATACACACACACTTGATGATAGACTTCAGTATGTATTTTAGTTATTTTACTGAATTTCAACTTTTTCCTCGCTAAATTTTTATCTACCTGTTCCTGGCTCGCTTTCACTATAAATTTTAATCGAGCTCATTGAAACCTTTTTCCACCTAATTTGACAGGCAAGTTGAGGGATGCTGTGTTCGAAAGCGCCACTCGCAAAGTCGTTTGGATCAATTTGGTTAGAATAGCGAGTTTAGTTCAGTAGTGAAAGAGTTATATTGCATGCTGTGATCAACAGAAGTTTCTGTTACCAGCTGAGACATTGTGTCTGACCCGACGTCTTCTCAAGCCAGCTACTGTAATTATAGCAATATCTATCTCTATTGGCTACTGATAAATTAGGTCAGCCGGCAAGTTTCCAAGAGACTCAGTGATCTTTATGGAGCTGTCTACTGCTTGATATTATAGATGAGAGTATAAATTGCTATACAGTAATACTTCAATTTACGAGTGCTCCAACGTGCGAGAAAAGTGAGATACGAGCCAGCTTTTAAGCAAGTTTTAGCACTAACATACGAGTCATGTTTGAGATACGAGCACGTGAGTCAGTTGCCAAGTATGCCGGAGGTGTTTTATGAAAACACCATCACTCTGTATTTTTCAACTGCTCAGGTTATACTTTTGTACCGTGTTTTTTGTGCACGATTTTCTGTGCAGAATTATGTGATTTAAAAGTACTGTGCGTAGACCGAAAGTTTGCCAGTAAAATGAAAGATAATACAAAGAAAAAGCAAATAATAACAATTATTAAACGGAAAATTATTGAAAAATATGCGAAATGTGTATGCGTGATTGAGCTAGCTCAGCAATATGACAGAAATACATCCACAATTATCAAACAGAAAGATTATATTCAGGGCATTTAGTTCGCAAAAGGACTAACCATAGTTTCTAAACGGCGCAGCGATCTTCACGACCACTGATGGAGAGACTGCTCAGGCATTGGATAAAAGATCAACAATTGGCCGGTGACAGCGTAACTGAACGATGCTATGTGAAAAGGCCGGTGCTATCTAGCAAAACTATAAACATTTGGACAAGTTGGCTAGTGGTCGTACATTAACTGTTTGTGACGACACCTGTGTTCGTCCTAATCGCAACATGTAGACAGGGCGACAAAGGCAAACGTCCGTAGATAGGTTTATCTTAAAACGGCCGGCTAGCCGTGACAGCAAAACAGAGGAAAAATTATCTAACCAGCGAGAAACTTCAAACTATGAACGCCGAAGAAATTTTAATTACATTAAATTAAAAATGAAAGTTTGCTTTTAGGTTTGCTTCTAATTTTGTCTTTTAAGACTGATAAAATCCAAATTTATCAAAGTCAACTATTGTAATGAAGGATAACTCTCTATAACTTCCTAGGATATCTCCCTTTCTGGCAAATGCTAGCGTTAGCTGCTACTGTATGTATTTAATTTAACATTTTAATTAATCACATTTCCTTGCATTATTATTTATTTGTTGCTTTTTAAAAGCTTGTGGTAAGTTAGGACAATAACCAACATGTTCTTTCTGTTACAATATCTTGTTTTGAGTGTTTTAATTGCATTTTTTTAGGGTATGGAAACCAATCAATATATATTTAATTGTTCTATATATAAATAAAATGCACCGACATGCGAGTAAATGACATACGAGCTTAGTCCCGGAACGCATTAAGCTTGTCAGTCGAAGTATGACTGTATATAACATCGAACAGCTACTTGTTAGCGATAAAGTATTAACTATTTTGCTACAAAATCGATTCATTTGCCGGGAAGTAATAGCATAATCCTGACAACCTGCTAATGCAGCATCGTGCGGTTCTTGGTCATATTGAAATGTTTTGCCAAGCCGTACTACGCAGGTCATGTTAGGGAAAGAGTTAACGCCAGTTGCAGTGTGCAGTCACTACAGAAATAATGCCGTGTGTCATACTCGTTCAAGACATCTCAACGAACCTGATTTATTGGCTTGAACAAAAAAGTTTAAAGTTTGAAAGTGGCTTTTTATTTAGAATATAAATATTCCAGAACATTCTAGAATATTAAAGGCATGAGTAATACCTACAATGTGAAATTTGTTTTAAAAATACCTATTGAATTATATATGAGATCCATATAGACATGAGTATACAGTGGTACCTTGACACACGAGTGTCTCAACCTATGAGAAATTTAAGATACAAGCATACGGAACGGTTTCAACTTTGCTAGGAAGCAGGGGGCGACTTAGGAGAATAGCATCACTCGGTCTATATCATCAGATCAGTTTGAAAGTTTTAACGACGTCAGCCAAAATTGAAAGTAAGACGACGAGTACAAAGTCTGAAGATGAATACAAAAAACTGAAAATACAAACCAAATTAAACCTATATCTAGCGTGAGATATATGTAGCACAACATTCGAACATATTTTAAGACTAGGAATAGAAAGCCAAGTTATTGCAAATTACATTACAGAAAAAGGTGTCGCTGTCTTGTCTATTTCAAACCACCATTAGCCCCTACACGTCTGTCTCGAAGATAAGAACTACATACAGTATGCTACTTACTGTATAGACTATGCTATGTACTGATAGTACTCCATATTATACTACATAATACTGTTACAATTTGTTGCAGATAATAACCACTACATAGTTATTTGTTACTTCATGAGCGTAAGTAGTGAATTATAACAAAATCACTTTTTCCAATGTAATATGACTGTTATTATGTTTTAAGTATTTGGTTCATAGGGAGAAAATCAGATTAATTAGTATTTAGTTATGTTATTCACTATGTTTCCATGACTCGCGTAATCCATATGATTCCCATAATTCGAACGATCTGCAAGTTGAGTTACTTAGCAATCGAGTGTTTCAATGAACACCTGGCAATGGGGATTTAACACCAGCACTTGACCACATAGGTCAAGTATTAGCCTAATTAATGACTCTATAAATAGCTTAGCTTAGCAGCGCTTAGCAGCGATCGTTTGGAACGTTGGCGATCGTTTGGAACGTTGGCGCATTGAGACTGCTGAAATCAAAATAAAAACGACTGAAGCGTGAAAATGTTTTTAATGTAATAGCCAACGATATTCTAATGCACATTAATCACAAGTACCGTTTTCATGATTCGCAAGCACGATGGATTCGATAAAGTCTTGCGGATCGCAAAACTCGCTTAGCTTGCGGATTTATGCCGTTTCCATGACGCGGATATCTTGCGGATTGGCTCTAATTTGCAAATTATGCGGGTCATGGAAACGCGGTGATAGTGGACAAATTGATTTGAAATACTAAAAAATTGACATTCAAGCTCGGTTTTGAAACGCTTCATGCTCACATGTTGAGCTATGACTGTATATATGGTAACAATGATTCCCATAGAGTACAGTATCAACTTCCGACATACCTCTCTGCATGACATTAGTGTTGACTGGATCAGGTTGCCAGCTACCCCAGTATCATCACGGTTCGCGCATATTTTCTATGGAACTGCAGTTTCTTGGAGATCGGCAGTGGCTGTATATATCGAGGGAGGCAACTTCTGCAGACACAAAGAGCACTTCTGAAAACAAAAGAATATAAAAACTACAAATAAAGTAACTATAGACTTAAATGTTATAAGAACAAAAAGTGAAGACACTATCAAAAGTACGCAATCGCCGTCAACTCGAACTCAAAAGCGCATGATCGCCGTTGGCTCGGAGGCGTAAGCGCACGAACGCCCTTGACTCCAATGCAAAATGGCGCTAGCACCGTGGACTCGAAGGCAAAAGCGCGCTAGCGCCGTCGAATCGAAGGCAGGAGCGTGCTACCGCTGTCAACTCGAAAGCAAAAGAGCGAGGTTGCTGTCGACTTAGAGACAAAATCACACAATCGCCGTCGACTCGAAGAAAAGCGGGCTATTGCCGTTGGCTCAAAAGCAAAAGCGTTCAGTCGCCGTCGACTCAAAAGCGCTCGATTGCCTTTGACTCAAGTGCAAAAGGGCGTTATCATCGTTGAATCAAAGGCAAAAGCACGCTACCGGTGTCGACTCAAATGTAAAAGCTCATGATCGCTTTCGACTCAAACGCAAGCTACCGCTGTCGACTTGAATGCAAAAGGGCGCTATTGCCGTCGATTCGAAGGCAAAAGGGAGCTACCGGTGCTGATTTGAAGGCAAAAGCGTGTTACTGTCGTCGACTCAAAGGCACAAGAGTGCTATCGCTGTCGACTCAAAGGCAAAAGCAAGTAATCGCTTTTAACTCAATTGCAAAAGCGAGCTATCAACGTCAATTCAAATACAAAAGCGTGTGATCGCCGTCGACTCGAAAGGAAACACGCGCTATTTCCGTCGACTTGAACCCAAAAGCGTGCTATCGTCGTTGACTCGAAGGCAAAAGCGCTGTTACTGTCGACTCAAAGGCAAAAGCTCAGTCGCCGTCGATTCGAAGGCAAAAGCGCGTGATTGTTTTTGACTTGAATATATTTCGTGGTCGATTTCCTTTATATTCACTCTATAGACTAATAAATATTTCCCTTCATAATGCTTAGTCAACATTCTTAAATTTTAAAGTCAAATTAGACAAAACCATTACACTTTTAAATAATTACAAACTTGAGAGTACAAAATTACAAGTAGCATGGACGGATATTCAAATTTGAAAAATGAAAACGGATAAACAAGCGATAACTTGTTAATGTAAAGATACGAAACTTGTTTCAGATCTTTCAACTTTTGAGAAACGGACATAAAATTCTGCCAATCTTGGCAACCTGTCAACATGTTGGTCAATTAGAGTGTTAATAGTTGTGCAGTCCGAGTCACAAATGTTAAAAGAAGCAATTCTATCCGTTATTTGATATACGAAGAGAAATTAGATAAAATCGCGCCATCTACACTATACCACATTTACAATTGTTAATTTAATAGGCAACTCCTGTTATTTTTCCAAGTACTCTATATGATATTGTGTTAATTTGTGGATAATTGGAGATTTCGTTTTTGGTACATTCCAAGGAGCTCCATGCAACAATTTTAAAAATTGTGAAATGACTAACTACACCAACAATCATAAGTAATAAATATGGTAAACAGGCAAAACGCCGGATCCTGCTGTTTTATCAGTAAAATTAGTACAGATATCTGTTCCCAAGGCTTTGCTACACAAGCTGACTTTTTATTTGATAGACTCTCACATTGAAGATAAGTTCAAAGTTATCCTATAACATCTCTTACTATTTTGAATAAACAAAATAATAATAATTCTCACTTTGATTGAGCTTGTAAAGAACCAGAAGTGTGCTACACTATAACAGAAGCCAAAGACGCAGCGATCAATGCATGAGTGAAAGGAACACGGCCCACAACCGGATTACATTGTAACATAACAACGTCTCTAGCCAAACAGGGGAAAAAGAATGTATGACAATTGCATTCTATGAAGTTTTTGTTTCATTCATAAAAAAAACATCTTATCTACCGTTATGTTTTCCTACAACAATTTATGAGAATTTTCTTCAGATGCCGACTCTTGTCTATCGTGTTGCTCATTACCTAACATACGTTGCAAGAGTGCCGAATTCTTGCATTTAATTTTGAAACATGGAATTTGTTTAATAATTTGACAAGCTCTTAGACCATCACTCGTCATTGGGTAGAATTTTTATTAGCAACCTGATTTACAGAAATACAAAATAATGAAAATGCTGCATTGTTAAATCTTACCATCAAATGCAGTGGTTACTCCAGAGTCCATAATATCGTAGATCCCTGCTACTTGCTCTCACTAACAGCCGTAAGCTGGCTATTGTCTTGAAATCAACAAGAACGCTTCAGCCAATCACATCGAGCATACTTGTTTGTCAGATAGTCGCGCCTTCCTCATCGTTTACGTATGTTTACTCAGGCGGAGACAATTCATCCCTAGTATTGCACCATATGCGTTCAGTACATTTGAAGTCCGGTATTGCCGGTTCCCGTCTCATACACGGCGCTAAGTATTGCTGTGTCTTGATTGGTTCAAAGCATGTGATTACTTAGGCAGAGGAATAATGTATTCAAGAGTTGGCTTGCCAGATTCAGTGATGTTTTGACCTAGCTACAACCTGCAAAATGTTGACCTATTGACATATTGATGCAGTCAATTTGAAATTACTATCTTGTTCACTAACTAAAACTGCAGCAGTGAGAAATGACTGCAAAATACTCTTCCCTACCATCACAAAAACACTAATGGTTGTTGTTAAGCTACTGCCACTGAAAACCATCACAATTGTCTAACTTTGTGTTCAGGCGAGCAGAAGCCATGTATAGTAAATATTTAATTTTCTGTGATTTGTTATAAATAGTCATATTATTATAAAGTTTATCAAGTAAGCACTTTGTGTTGTTTTACATTTTTTTATGGTGCATTTGTTTTTAACAAATATTTTCTGATCTTCAGCACTTGCAGGTTTTATTCTGCAGGCAAACTTATATAATGGCAGGTGGTCAATGGTGTGGTAGGTGTGATAGATGAAAGAAAGAGCGTTTGGCAACTTCAACGCAGTGCCTTTGTAGACATGGCCCAACATTATTTAATCTTCAGGCGCTGAGTGCCAACAACTCCAAAGTGCCTAAATATGGAGGTTTTAGTAGCATAATTTTGACAGCAGAAAATGCTGTACTTTTAAAATGTTATTGAGCCTTAAATAAATATGCTTTAGAAAGCTGAGAAATCTTTTTACAAGCTGATATATGTTGTTTGCAAATAATATATAACGAACATACAATCTGAGCTGCAAATTTTTGTTAAGTATTTTCTAATGCTCAAAATTTAGAAAATTTTACAATAGAAAAGGCTGGGGTCCTCTGAAACAATTCAGATTTTAAAGTAGCTCCTAATAAAAATTAATTACCCTGATAAGTTGCCTTGTATTGCTAGCGATTTATCTGTAGTAAGTTGAAACAATCAAACATGGTTTCACAGAGAGTTAGGAACTCAGTTTTGTAAGAATTATAATAGTCAAAACTACTTGGACGATTCAACAGGTGAATAGTAGTGCATGTTTATATTAAAAAGATTATAAACTGGTGAGTTGTCTATAAAACAACTAGCCCGTACTCTCATTCACAGTAAGAATGGTGAGTGTGGTCATCTCTAGCACATGAGACGACAACTTCCAATAGACTAATATTTTCTTGCTATATAGTCCAGTGATCTTTACTAAAATGACATAGCACTTATACCAAGTTAGTTCTGTATAGAAACAAAAGATCATTTTTATCAAATATATACACACGAGTGTCCTAGTTCTCAAACATATTTCAATACTTGAAGGTCTATTTTATGATACTTATTTGTTTACATTATGCTTCAATGGTGAAGCTGCTCCCAAGCAAATAACATCAAAATATACGAGTAAGAAGCAGGAAAGTCTTAACACACCATCTTGTTTAGTTCTCATTGTTTGTTGAGCAGTGGATATAAATGAGAATGAAAGATGACTTTAATGAATCTAGAGCAGCAGTTTCAAAAGAAGTATTACCAGTATATAATTGTGGTCACGTCTGCCATAACTCTTTGTGAGGAGAGTGGGTTGCGCATAGAAGTATACAATACCGAGACAACTATGGCAGGGTCAAAGCAATTCTTCTCTAACAGATTTAAATTCAAAACAAATATGAACATGTAATTAGGTTTATTAGTACAAAGATGAGTGACTAAATGAAGAGAATAATCTTGAAATGATTTTTAGTTTTAAATATTGGGGGAGACAATTCTTAATAAGGCTTGACCCGCTCAACTCGAAATTGAACCCGGGACCTCTCACACCGAAAGCTAAAAACATACCTGAGACCCCTAGTGCTATGAATATTTAAAGTTCCCTTTTACATCAATATCAAGAATGTTATTTGACTTCACAAGGATTTGAACCCAGGACCTTTTGCACACGAAATGAGAATCACACCCAGAGACGATCGAGCCACGAATGTTGTAACCAAAACGTGACTTCTCGATACGTTCTCTAAAACAACAATTGAATTGTTTTTGACTTTCTCTGTTGTTGCAAGTACCGTTGCTTCACCTTGGAGCAAATGAAATCTCTAAACAATGTAGTTTTTGGGAAAGCAAATTGACGATAAACCTATAATAAGAGCACTTTCGGTGAGATAATTTATAGAAAAGATATTTGCAAAATCATATAAACAAACTTTAAAAATGTGCACAATACAAATTATATTGAAACCCCAAGATCTAGCTAAAATGTTTTAAGATGAAGGTGTATTGGTGTAAAGTGACGTTTAACGCGTAATGTAAGTTAGGTTTATGTGTAAGAATTACTTACAGTATTGATATCATTTATCATTATTCATATCAAGTTTAAACATTGTTAAGTCTCAGCACTTGGCTAATTAGCAAATATAAAACAATTGAATACGTAAATAAAAAAAACAATTTTATTCAATAGCAAAACTAATAAATGTTGTATATGGTAAAAAAATTGCGCAACAACTTTGTTATTACTGGCACAATGCACAGGTGATTATATAGGAGAATAAGTAACTGTTAATAAGTGAGTAGAATTCACACAATGAGATTAGTTACTGATGCCTTATTTGCTCTGCAGTTAATAACAGTCAATAACAAGGATTATAAATTTAACTCCCAAATGAGACAATGATGTCAGACAATGTTGGTGATGCAGAGAATTCAAGACATACCAAGGCTGATTCAGATTAAGGCTGTGTCAGATTAATGGCCAGAAATAGTCAAGCAATCGCTCAAAATTTTCAAATACTACGTGTTGGTCAAATGAATTGAGTTTATAACGGGGACATTCTAACAATACACCATCTCTAAATCAATGTTAGTTAATAATTGGTGATCATGAAATTAGTGCTGACACATATACACACATCATTTCTACGAATGAGAAAAAAATGGCTAACTTTTAATGACCTTAAGGCGCTTCCAGATTTTTTAGGGTGCACCACTAATACTTACAATATCAATAAAACCTAATAGTAATAAATAATTACTAATAATTAGTAATAAATATTACTAAAACCTTGTATTCATCAAACACATATAACTACAGAGATATATAGTTAATTAATGGTCTATAGAATTTTTAGATAAAAATGTTACCAAAAGGAAAAAAATTATTTACATGATAATAAAGTTAGAGATTATAAATAAGCACAAAGAAAGGACCTTTATTGTTAATTAATGTTGCCAAAGAATATGGCCGCAACCACTCAAAAATTGCAACATTGTCAGAAACAAAAAAGCCATTATTCATTAAAATCATTCATTAAGAAAGTTGCAGTCATTTTTTATCCTTTGCAATTGTTTTGATGTTTGAAACTGGCTAAAGTATGGAATATGATGATGCTAAACTTTATAATATCTGAACTGGTTAATTCAAGTAACAAGACTGGTACTTAAAAATGAACTCACACAAAATTTTAGTAACTTTTATAAGAAAGTGTCGGTATTTTTCTATTGCTTGCAATTGTTTTGATGTTTGAAACCAGCTAAAGTATGTCATATGGTTATGCTAGATTTTATAACATCAAAAGTTGCAGCCGACAAAAAACGATTGAATGAAAAGAAGTGGAGAATTTCTAGAATGATTAATTCATACAGGAAGTCAGCATAAAGAACTGCCACTTAACCTACTCAATTGTCAGCCTGACACCCGCTTTCCTATAAAAAATACTCGCACATGCCTATCTTAAAAATATTGTAAATTAGTAAATTATCTGTAAAACGACCAGCCAGTATTCTCACTCACATAGTGAATGACAAGTGTGAAAATCTTTAGCACAGGTGGTGACAACTTCTGATAGTATAATATTTTAGATCTATACAGGCAACAGACATTTACAACTAAAGTTACTACTTAATATGCCAATTGATTTCCATATCAATTATTAAAGTAATTTGTAGACAAACAGATGAAACCGTTTGGTTAAAATTCCAGAAAATTCTTTAGTGACTTGAAAAGTCGTTGCTCATTGATGCAGATGACCATGAGCGAGAGTGCATTGAAATCAAACAACAAATTATTGCTTGCCTTTAAGATAGCTTCAGCACTCTAACATAATTACTTCAAAAAAGCATTACCAGCAATTAATTTGTATGAAACTCGTGATATTTGGTTAGCAGTTGATATTGAGTCAGTCATCAAATGTATGGATTATAATTTTAACTCACAAATAAAACAAGACGTTCGATGAGATTGGAGATATGAATAATTAAAAGTTACATCGTGACTCCCTAACACTAAGTGTGATCAATAGCCAGAAGTCACTAAAAATTCTCAATATATGTATTGGACATAATATGCCCAATACATATATTACGAGTTTTGCTCATAAACCTGCCGTCGGATTCCACGCACATTTGTGTATACATTTAGAATTTAGTGACATATATTTGACATTTACAGGAAGAACGCAGTAGCTTAACCCTGTCTGTGTTTTGTAGTGATAAATGTTGAGCAACAAAGATGAGCTAGGTAAGATATTAAAATCAATTATGTATGACATGTTGTGTAATTCATTTCAAAAGTTACTTTTAATAATTATTACGAGCAATATTTTTTGGTGAGCTTTCATGCCGCACCAGTATCTAATTTCATTTATAAAAGGAATGCTATTATAAAAAAAACTGTGCATATGTAATACGCCTACCAAAGTGATATGCCTAAGTGAGCTACAAAATTGTTCCTACTAAATCAATTATATTAGGAGGTCATGCCTGATTACAATATAATGTAGCAACATATTTCATAGAAATTCCTTTCTGATGTGAGGAAATCTACTTTATTGAAAAAGGTGGTAATGAGAAAACAAGCATAGGAAAAGCAAATTTTTGTTTGAATTTTTACCAAATAACAACATAGTCATAGATTTAGAATAGCTTCAAAGACTATGACATAATTGCTTCATAGAAAACATTAACAGGGCAAACATAGTGAGACGCTTGCCATATTTGTTCAACAGCTATTCTTGAGTAAGTTGTCAATTGGAAGGAATATAATTATACATGTAACTCACAAACAAGACAATGATGTCAAACAACATATGAAAGACAGAGAAATAGAGTTACACCCGGACTCTTTGATATCAGGTTACATCGCATGACATAACGAATGCATTTTTTAGCTCTAAGTATTTTTGTAAACTTGGAGTTATCTTCTACATGTCAATGTTGAGGATATATGTTAGTTGCGGTTAATGCTTTGTAAAAATACCATGACAGATTAAAAATAAAATTTTAGCATAAATAAACTGACTTGGCATAAAGACAGCGCGCAAACTTTACAATAATTTTGGAAATCTTGAGCTATGGCTTTTAACAATGCTTTGCTCATCAGTTCTGTAAAGAAAAGTATCATTTTTGTATGAAAATTTTAAGGATTGTGAAATCGGAACCTGGATTCCTCGCATGTACTGACTAGTGTATGACTTATAAATGTAGGGACAGCGTGTTCCAACGTACCTACAAGTTATTGGGTGTCAACATCAAGCATCTCTTAGACAAGCGAACATGAAACATTCAATGCTACCACCGACTGTAGCAGTCGCAAAAACAGACTCTTTTGAAAAATGCACTCAATCTTACTTCATTATGTTCAAACTATCTTATAAGGGTTACAACAGAATGCGAATTATAAAGCTGATACAATTAAACCTATACTTACGCCCATTCCATCAAACCAACTTTCTAACATACAATGACAAAGTGTGGTGGACACTGACTCCATGGTGGGAGTAATTTTAAATATTCAACTTGCAAAGTTTTCAAATATTTCAGTTTTTTTGACAAAAATAATGAGGCTAGTATAAATTGAAAAGTAAATCTAAAAAGATATATTTATTTTAAATATATTCCTTAACTAACTTGCACTAAATTAGCAGGAAAGTTAGTGCAAGTTAGTAACTTTGAACTATCTTTCACGGTAAGTTAGTTTGAAGTTGCTCTGGTATAACGCAGAATAAACTGTTAAAATTATTATGTGTGAAAGTAACAGGCTGCAAGGTAATGCTAGGTATTCATTCGTATGCACTCAGTTGAAGCAATCAAACATGGCCTTATAGCGAGTAAATAAATCTTTTTGTAAACCAATTTCAGCACCCAAAACATGAATCGTAAACTAGACCATCAAGCTTTGCATTAACCAAACAAAATATCACTTCTTGGTAGTGTTTCCCAAACAACAACAAAGCAAATATGGAAGCGAACTTAAAGATAATTCCTCAAATTGTTTTATGGCTTCACCGGGATTTGAACCCGGGACCTCAAGTGTAGTTCCAGTATGGTGAAAACATGTATTGTTGGCATAAATGATAATTTTACCTTTGAAACAAAGCAACAATATCAGACAGCAGGCAGGATTAAAATAATCGAGTTACGCCTCACTTAGCCTTGTCATTATGGAGACGTTACTTCATGCGGAACTCAGAAATATATATTACCGATATAAACAGGCCGAAGCAATATTTTACGCTCTGGATGGTTCTATACCAAACTTGATATGAAACATTATAACACTCTGGGTTATCAGTGCAATGACTAATAACTAAAAATAAAAATCCTGTTGAAATGATAAGTGGTTTTACATCTTTGCGAACTAATCATACACCATTCAGTACATCCTTGTCTAGCCGATAAAAATTGATCGGCTTGACAAGGATTTGAACCCTGGACCTCTCACACTAGCAATCTGTGCAATCCCACTCTGCAAAAAGCAACAAGATGCATGAATATTAAGACACCATTGTAGCCTTGTGTCTAATTCATTTGTATGAACAATTATTTTCTATGACATTTTTAAAAGATTTTGTAAGTTTTTTAAATATTCTTTGTAAAGATTGACTTTTCAAACAAGTTGCCATTAAATTACTTAAATTTATATAAATACTTTGGATTTTCTATGCAAAATTTAAAAGTGCTCACTTGAGAAAATATTGCAAAGTAATTATCACGGAAATATTGTGGAGTTTGGTGCTCAATAATCATTTGTTTAGTTTTATGCATATCTGTTAGGTTGGAGTTATCATCTACATGCCACTCGCAGCGATTTGTGATAGACACAGTTATTGTTTATCAAAGAGCGATGAACGAAACAATTAAAACCTTCAAACACAAACCATTTTGGCATGAAGACAGGATTGAACTATCCTAGCCTGAAATCATGACAATATTTCCAAAGGTCCTAGGGCAATAGCACTTAGGTATGCTTTGCACAATTGTTTTTGTACAAAAAATAAACCACCATGCTTCTACTACAATTTTAAGGTTTACGCAATTTAAACCTATATGTCTCACACATACTGAATAGCATATCATGTACCAATAAATCTAAAATCATCTTAAATCCAGTGACAGCGCGTTTAGACATACTTACAAGCTATTTGGTGCTAACATCAATAGGTCCCCAACACACGTAAACATGAGAGCCTCAAGCTTCTGAATCTGCAACCACAAATTCCTACAGAATGTGTGCAATCATGTACGATTGTGTTGCAGCCTTGTGAGCAATACAGTCAAAGCCTGGATACAGTCAAACATTTACTTATGCTCATTTCAGCAAACAACCAGAATCTTTAACATACGATGTTAAATTACAGCAGGAACTTGGCTCTATATTGGAAGTAGTTTACAGTATTCAACGTTCAAAGTTTTCAAATATTTCATATTTTTTTGCCAGAAAATAATAAAACTGCCGAAATTTAAAATACAATGTTAAAAATTACATATAAGCTAAGTTTTAATTGCCCTAGTGCTAGATAGTCTAAGCTCCAAATATAATTACATACCAAGCAACTTGCCAGGTATTGGTAGCTATTACTCATCTGTACTCAGTTCCAGCAATAAAACATGGCTTCACAGAGATTCAAGAACTCACTTTTTGTAAGAATTAAATTAATCAAAACTAAATGGGTGATTCGATGGGCTCCATGCCTCGCTGTATGATAGATGAGGAGATAGCGGTTGGTTACCTTAATGTAATGTCATAGTAGTTATGGTCTAGTTTAATTTATTCCTTTTATTACTGAGTGTACACAACTCCAAAGTAGGATAATATGGAGCTATTCAGGAGCACAATTTATACCAAATTTGGACTAATATTATATTAATAATACTATATAGGGATTTGAGATTGGGATAATCCCAATCTATAATTATAGATTGGGATTTGAACCGAGTACTTACCGTGCTCAAAATGAGAATCATATCCTACATGTACAACAGCAGGCTATCAAATAATGCTAACAAGACTTCACTTTTTAATGATAGCTCCGAAGCAAAAAGGTGTGTATTAAAACAAACTTTCATATTTTTGTTTAAAAGGTTGGTAGGCCAAACAGAATTTGAACCCACAAACACTTGAACCCTAAATGAAAAAAACAAATACTTAGACCGTCATACCAGTAATGATGTAGTTAAACAGCTGTTTCTTTGTTCTTTCAATGAAGCTGCAAGCATTTTTTTAAATTGTTTCATAATTTTTGCTGTAGAAAGTACTAAAGCCTCACATCAAAATTATTTTTGAAACCGCAAATAGATGATGATCCTGTATGTGTTGTGACATGTAATGTAAATTCAGTTTATATGCAAGTGTTACCTACAGCATTGCTATTTGGTCATTATTAATGCTTGTGGTTTGAAACAAATTAACCAATAAAGTGTATTAGTATGGAAACATACTCCAATCTGCAACTATTTTAACCAAGTAGTTTAACTTCTGCACAAATTACCTTCATAAACAGAAGTTGGGTTATGCATGTAGACCATGTAGACCAGCCCATAATAGCGAGCAAGTTCCATTTTATAGGCTAAAGAGAAAAAACTGTATGCCAGTCAACCATTTTTTACAAAAGTACCAAAAGTTTAGAAAAACTTAAAAATACGACAAAACTCAGTAAAACTAATAACAAAATACATAACAAAATCAACAAAATACATAACAAAATCAACAAAATACATAACAAAATCAACAAAATAATTAAATTTTACACTTACAAAACGGAAAAAAATATTTTTGCCATTTATTTTATTCTAAAGTACATACATTATGAGTTTTTCCCATGAAACCTGCTGTCGGATTCCACGCACATTTGTGTATTCGTTTAGAATTCAGTGACATATATTTCACATTTACAGGAAGAACGCAGTAGCTTAACCCTGTCTGTGTTTTGTAGTGATAAATGTTGAGCAACAAAGATGAGCTAGGTAAGATATTAAAATCAATTATGTATGACATGTTGTGTAATTAATTTCAAAAGTTACTTTTAATAATTATTACGAGCAATATTTTTTGGTGAGCTTTCATGCCCCACCAGTATCTAATTTCATTTATAAAAGGAATGCCATTATAAAAATAACTGTGGATATGTAATACGCCTACCAAAGTGATATGCCTAAGTGAGCTACAAAATGTTTCATACTAAATAAATTATATTAGAAAGTCATGCTTGATTACAATATAATGTAGCAACATATTTCATAAAAATTCCTTTCTGGTGTGAGGAAATCTACTTTATTGAAGAAGGTGGTAATGAGAAAACAAGCATAGGAAAAGCAAATTTTTGTTTGCATTTTTACCAAATAACAACATAGTCATAGATTTAGAATAGCTTCAAAGACTATAACATAATTGCTTCAAAAAAAACATTAACAGGGCAAAGATAGTGAGACGCTTGCCATATTTGTTCAACAGCTATTCTTGAGTAAGTCGTCAATCGGAAGGAATATCATTATACATGTAACTCACAAACAAGACAATGATGTCAAACGACATATGAAAAACAGAGAAATAGAGTTACACCCGGACACTTTGATCTTAGGTTACATCACGTGACCTCAGAAAGGCATTTTTAGCTCTACGTATTGTTGTAAACTTGGAGTTATCTTCTACATGTCAATGTCGTGGATATATGTTAGTTGTGGTTAATGCTTTGTAAAAATACCATGACAGATAAAAAATAAAGTTTCAGCATAAATAAACTGATTTTGCATAAAGACAGCGTGCAAACTTTACAATAATTTTGGAAATCTTGAGCTATGGCTTTTAACAATGCTTTGCTTATCAGTTCTGTAAAGAAAAGTATCATTTTTGTATGAAAATTTTAAGGATTGCAAAATTGGAACCTAGATACCTCGCATGTACTGAATAGTGAATGACTTACATATGTAATATAAATGCCCTATAAATGTAGGGACAGCGTATTCCAACGTACCTACAAGTTATTGGGTGTCAACATCAAGCATCTCTTAGACAAGCGAACATGAAACATTCAATGCTACCACCGACTGTAGCAGTCACAAAAACAGATTCTTTTGAAAAATGCACTCAATCTTACTTCATTTTGTTGCAGCTATCTTATAAGGGTTACAACAGAATGCAAATTATAAAGCTGATACAGTTAAACCTATACTTACGTCCATTCCATCAAACCAACTTCCTAACATGCAATGACAAACTGTGGTGGACGCTGACTCCATGGTGGGAGTAATTTTAAATATTCAACTTGCAAAGTTTTCAAATATTTCAGTTTTTTTGACAAAAATAATGAGGCTAGTATAAATTGAAAAGTAAATCTAAAAAGATATATTTATTTTAAATATATTCCTTAACTAATTTGCACCAAATTAGCATGAAAGTTAGTGCAAGTTAGTAACTTTGAACTATCTTTCACAGTAAGTTAGTTTGAAGTTGCTCTGGTATAACGCAGAATAAACTGTTAAAATAATTATATATGAAAGTAACAGGTTGCCAGGTAATGCTAGGTATACATTCATATGCATTCAGTTGCAGCACTCAAACATGGCCTTATAGCGAGTCAATAACTCTTTTTGTAAACCAATTACAGCACCCAAAACATGAATCGTACACTAGACCATCAAGCTTTGCATTATCCAAATAAAATCTTACTTATTGTAAGTGTTTCCCAAACAACAACAAAGCATACATGGAAGCGAACTTAAAAATAATTCCTCAAAATGTTTTACGGCTTCACCGGGATTTGAACCCGGGACCTCGAGTGTAGTTCCATTATGGTGAAAACATGTATTGTTGGCATAAATGATAATTTTACCTTTGAAACAAAGCAACAATATCAGACAGCAGCCAGGATTAAAATAATCAATTTACGCCTCACTTAGCCTGGATATTTTGGAGGTGGTACTTCGTGCCGAACTCAGAAATATATATTACCGATACAATCAGGCTGAAGCAATCTTTTGCGCTCTGGATGGTTCTATACCAAATTTGATGTGAAACATTATAACACTCTGGGTTATCAGTGCAATAACTAATAACTAAAAAAAGAAAAGCCTTTTGAAATGATAAGTGGTTTTACATCTTTGCGAACTAATCATACACTATTCAGTACATCCTTTTCAAGCTGATAAAAATTGATCGGCTTGACAAGGATTTGAACCCTGGACCTCTCACACTAGCAATCTGTGCAATCTCACTCTGCAAAAAGCAACAAGATGCACAAATATTAAGACACCATTGTAGCCTTGTGTCTAATTCATTTGTATGAACAATTATTTTCTATGACACTTTCAAAAGATTTTGTAAATCTTTTAAATATGTGTTATATCTTATATCTTATAAAAATGTGTTAATTGCGTTAATAAAAATAAAGCAATAGATGGTTGTATTAAATTGTTACTGAATTATTATATTAATTCTCTGACTTTAGTGGAAATTGTGCTACTAATAGCTCCATAATCACTCATTTTGGAGTCGAGTGCTCTCAGTAGTGAGTGAGTCAGAGAAGTAAACTTTGCCATGACTATAATGACATTAAAATGTACTTAGAAAGCTTTTGGTAACCTTTTGTAGACTTTATCAGAATATATCAGTATTTTACTATTATTTAAGGGGTTTTTTGACGTTTCAGGCGATCTGATTGCCAAAGTGTTTTTAACTTAAAATTGATAAAAATTGATCCCAAAAACCGCTCAGAAAATAAATCTTGACAATTTTCATAATAATAGGACTATTTATAAACAAATTACATGAAGTTAAATATTAAATAGTTATTATCTCTGCTCACATGTGCACACAGTTAGACAATTGTGATACTTTTCAGTAGTAGTAGTTAAACAAGAACCATTTGTGTTTTGTAATGGTAGGGAAAAGTGTTCATATTAGTCAGTACATTATTAGTCAGTAGACCAGAGGCTATTTCCAGTTTGACTGGGTCAATAAATCAGTTTGTCACCCATTCTGCAAGTTTTAGCTGGACCAGGTGAACTTAGTTAGGTTCTATAGCTAGTCTGGCAGGTTTTAGCCATGTATGAGCAACAGCACTGACAGGTCAACCTTCAAATCTACTCAACGGGTTGGTTGTACAAGGATGAATTATCTCTGCCTACTATGAGCTCAGGCGAGTGCGCCTACAAAAAATGTTCTAAATTAAATATTTTGAATATAATACTAATAATAAATGTATAGCTATCAATAAATATTTATATTAAGTTATGTGAAAAATGTGTTAAATGGGTTAATACAGAAAAAGCAATAGGTGGTTGTATTAAATTGTTACTGAATTATTATATTAATTCTCTGACTTTAGTCAAAATTGTGCTACTAATAGCTCCATATTTACTAATTTTGGAGTCGTGTGCCCTCAGCAGTGAGTGAGTCAGAGAGGTAAACTTTGCCATGACTACAATGGCATTAAATTGAACTTAGAAAGGTTTTTGCAACTTTTTATAGACATTGTCAGGATATATCAGTAATTTACTATTATTTAAGGCTGTTTTTGACATTTCAGGCGATCTGATTGCTAAAATGTTTCTAAATTAAAATTGATAAAAATTGATCACAAAAACCGCTCGGAAGATAAGTCTTGACAATTTTAAAAAAAATAGGACTATTTATAAACAAATTGCAAGAAGTGAAATATTAAATATCTGTTATTTCTATTCCCATGTGCACACATTAGACAATTGTGATAGTTTTCAGTAGTAGTAGTTAAACAAGAACCATTTGTGTTTTGTAATGGTTGGGAAGAGTGTTCATACTAGTCAGTACATTATTAGTCAGTAGACCAGAAGCTATTTCTAGCTTGACAGGGTCAATAAGTCAGTTTGTCACCCATTCTGCAAGTTTTAGCTGGACCAGGAGAGCTTAGATAGGTTCTAGCTAGTCTGGCAGGTTTTAGCCGTGTATGAGCAACAGCACTGACAGGTTGACATTCAAATCTACTCAACGGGTTGGTTGTACAAGGATGAATTATCTCCACCTCCTATGACCTCAGGGGAGCGCGACTACAAAAACATGCTCTAAATTCAATATTTTGTATATGTTACTAATAATAAGTGTATAGCACTCAATAAATATTTATATTAAGTTATGTGAAATATGTGTCAAATAGGTTAATACAGAAAAAGCAATAGGCGGTTGTATTAAATTGTCACTGAATTATTATATTAATTCTCTGACTTTAGTCAAATTCGTGCTACTAATAGCTCCATATTTACTCATTTTGGAGTCGTGTGCCTTCAGTAGTGAGTGAGTCAGAGAAGTAAACGTTGCCATGACTACAAAGGCATTAAATAAACTTGGAAACTTTTTTGTAATTTTTTGTTTTTTTATCCGAATATATTTGTATTTTACTATTATTGAAGGCTGTTTTTGACGTTTCAGGCGATCTGATTGCCAAAATGTTTCTAAATTAAAATTGATAAAAGTTGATCACAAAAGCCGCTCAGAAGATCAATCTTGACAATTTTCATAAAAATAGGACTATTTATAAACAAATTACAGTAAGTTAAATATTAAATAGCTATTATCTCTACTCACATGTGCACACAGTTAGATAATTGTGATAGTTTTCAGTAGTAGTAGTTAAACAAGAACTATTTGTGTTTTGTAATGGTAGGGAAGAGTGTTCATATTATTCAGTACATAATTAGTCAGTAGACCAGAGGCTATTTCTAGCTTGGCTCGGTCAATAAATCAGTTTGTCACCCATTCTGCAGGTTTTAGCTGGATCAGGTGAGCTTAGCTAGGTTCTAGCTAGTATGGCAGGTTTGAGCCGTGTATGAGCAACAGAACTGACAGGTCGACCTTCAAATCTACTCAATGGGTTTGTTGTACAAGGATGAGTTATCTCCGCCTCCTATAAGTTCAGGCGAGCGCGTCTAGTTTTTTAATTGTATGTGATTGGCTGAAGTTTTCTCGCTAATTTGAAAACATCGTTTACAACTACTGTTAGCTGGCGGGTGTGTAACTGGCTCGTAGTTTTCTCGGAATATTATCAAAGGACTTTGAGCAACCCAGCAAGCAATGGTAAGATTTAACGATGTAGCTTTTTCATTCTATTGTAATTAGTATTTCAATCATGCTGCTAATATATTAGCCTAGCTATGGACTAGCGAAGGTCTATGAGCCTCACGCATTTTTAAATTGCGCGATTTGTTAAAAGTTTAGGATGCAAGGATGTCCATAGGCTTGCAGCAATCGTAGGTTTCCAGCAATCGACACCTGAAGAAAATTCTCGGTGATTGTTACAAATACTAGGATTCATAATGCTAACTGAACACCGCTTATATTTTTAGAGATTCAAAGAATGAAACTGTCAGATATTCTTTCCCCTCCCGGTTTGGCTTGAACTGTTATTATACGCCGCTGCGATCAGTTGTGGAACCGGCTTGCGTCATTTTTGTATTATCTTTGGTTTATTCTGTTGAAAACCAGCACACATTTGGCTCTCTGCATTCGCCATCAGAGTCACAATTACTGTCTTGTTGCGTCAAAATAGTAACATATAGTAGAATATAGCCTTGAATTTAGCTTCAATGTGAGAGTCTACTCAATAAACGTCAGCCTGTGTAGCAAAACCACAGAACCGGGTATTGTTCTAATTTTATTTATAAAACTACAACATGCCGTAGCATTTCGCCTTTATAAAACACTTAAATATGTTGGTTCTGTTTGTCTTTCCCCAAAGTGACAACGATAATGAAATAGTATTTACCTGGTTCACTAGGAGAAGTAAATAAGCAGTGCATATGATAACCAACAGCTCGACTGGTATCGGCTCACGTCTTATGGAGAGTGTTGACATTCTTTTGCCATTGTTTCTCAGCATGTTCTGGGTCTGCACTAACTAGTAAATCCCAGGCTGCGCTACTACATGCTAGCTAGATCTGTGGGAGAAAATAAAACTGTAATCGATCTGATAGATCTACCAAAACCACCATAATGTTTATAATCAACTCGTATTTTTGATAATACAAATTGTGTGATTATGAGCTGGCGTACATGTAGCTATAGACGGTACGATCCACTAATAAGTTTTAAGCTATTCGTGTAACTCTTATACAGCTAATCGATTATTAAGGCTGGGTATTGCGGATTGATATGCATTTAGTCGTTGTCCATCACTAAAAGGTAGCATAATTATTGATAGTTTCCTTTCTGCTACCCAAATTTAGCCAATATTTCATGATTCAAAATAGTGAGTGGCCGGCGTCAAAACTGCATCATCAGCAAACGAGCTGCGGTGCATACCACCACATTTCTCACGCAGAATGAGCCGTTTTAGGGGCCATCCATTCTGGTATGGGCCAGATGGTCTACTCACTCCGAGAGAGCAGCTGTCAGACTCTTATCCAGCTTTCAGGGATTTGCACGAATCAGGTTCACTTCTGAACAAGCCATGTAATAAAGCTATCAACCTAGTAGGCTACTTCTAAACTGATGTAATGCCAGATAATGTCAAGGTCATTTAAGGAGTCTGTAGTAGTAGGCCAGTGACAATCAACTATTTACAGTAAACATATTTTACTCAGTTGGAACCTGTGATCCCAAATTACATATTTTATATTTAAAATATATATGTTGGTGTTTAGTGTATAATAACAATAATACAGTAATAACCCCAGCATATAATGGCTGTACATTGGCAATTTTCCATCTTTTGAAGGGATTTTACCCTAAACATAGAGTTTTTACTATTAATCTATTCTGATCTATATGCTACAACGCCATGGCTTGTACTATGAACTAACTAATGTGTTTATTATTAATATAATTGATATCAGCAGATGGATTGGATGACTTCAATAGATACTAATAAGTACCAAGCTATTGGCTCCCTTACAGACTCTGTTCAATCATGGGCTGTTTCCTTGTTACTCCTCATGCTGACCTTATATCTTGTATCCTCCAATTTTTATAAGATCAGTTTGTAGAAACAAATTTATACAGCCTTTGTTGATGGCTGTTTGCTGGCAGCTAGTCGTGTTGAAACTATATTATACATGCTGGATATCTCGGGATAGCTGATGCTCATATTTTGACATTTCACAATTTTACCTCTGTTTCATGGAGCTCCTAAGGCTTACTAAACAATTTAAGACTCTCCACAATCTTCAGACGATATCACATAGGCTACCCCT
Source organism: Watersipora subatra (assembly GCF_963576615.1). Classification (NCBI taxonomy): domain Eukaryota; kingdom Metazoa; phylum Bryozoa; class Gymnolaemata; order Cheilostomatida; family Watersiporidae; genus Watersipora; species Watersipora subatra. The sequence continues at coordinate 8,058,682 of NC_088715.1, read as the reverse complement.
TATGAATGACAGGATTGTCCATTAAATTAGTACTTGTAAATGCGGTATGTAGAGCAGACGTGTGTTTTTTACTAATTTTTATTCACAAATAAAATATCAAATAGCATCATTATTTTTACTGTTTGTGACAAACTACACAACTATGAACTCTCTAGAATTGACCAACATGTTGACAGCTGGTGCCAATTTTGACTGTGAATTTTATGTCTGTTTCTCCGACGTTAAAAATATAAAACAAGTTTTTCTAGTTGCATTAACAGGTTTTCACTTGTCCGTTAAGTTTTTTGTTACCAATCTTGGTATCTCTGTATTCAACGCGTAAATTTGTACCCTCAAATATGAAATTAAAATTCATAACATTTTTAATGTTTCCTGTTTGAATTGACAGTGAAACTTATGAGCGTAGATAAAGCATTCTAAAGAATGAATAATAATAGTCTGTAGAGTGAATTCATAGGGGGTTATTTTATTAGTTTTATTGCTGTAAGTGAATATCTTTACATTTGACATTAGACCTCTTGCTATGGTAGTATCACAATTGTTTAAGCTAAATGTGATGGTTAGACAGAGTTGCATGTAGGTCTGCCTGTAAGCTCGCCAACCAACTTGCCTGTCAGCCAGATTTCCCATCTGCCACTCACGTCGAGTCGACGGCAATCGCACAATTTTGCTGATTTTCACCAGAGGGTGTAGGCATTAGATATTCCCTATGGATTGTTTTACCTTTCTTTATCAGATTCCATCCTCACGATGCCAACACCGGAACGAATTAAAATCGTTTGGCGAAGGTCCACTGTAGTTATATTGAAGTGTTTTCTGATGTTTCTGCACTAGGAATCCATAAGCAAGCATTCTGCCCAATCTCTGTAGGCCTAATGATCTTAGTTTTTAACCTGTCCTGGCTGTGTGCCAATGTTCTATAAATAGACTAGGATGACTAATTATTATCTGGCTAGTTGGGCTGTTCATTGTATTGCTCTGTTCATAGCATAACTCTTTATTTACTATTAGAATGATAATCATGTCTCTTTTTGTCCTTATTACAGATTCACAAGTCACTGTTCAATCGAAAATATCTACAAGTCTGAATGATGCCAAGGAAGTAGATGACAGTCTATATGACATAGTCGACACTAATGTCATTAGTACAGGTGGGTCAAAAGTTGATACAGTGTGTTTTGATGAGAATAATGGTTAGTCTATACTCTATGGAAGGAAGTAGGTCTGTCTGCAGCATGATCAAGTTAAAATGGTTATACAATAAATGATGTTAACATGATGCTGTAAGGAAGCAGCGTGTATGACTGACAGCACACGACTTGGTTAGTGTCAGAGCATATCCTATGAAGAGCGTGGACAATCTCTACTTCAGTGTGCTTCATGGGCATCATACTTCAAGGCCTGGCTACACGCAAAAGGTGTTTTTCTATATTCAACCATTGGCCACGCTTTGGCAATGCGTTCTCTTTTTGTTCTCTTAAAACCAACTTATTTGTCTGTATTGCTAGAGGTAAGTCCTACGTGAAATTTTTGCTCTTTTGATAATTTGTCGCTATACTTTGGTATGTGACGATTTATCACAGCGAACCAAAATGTCACGACAGTTGTATATATAATAGGTAAATGTAGCTTTATACACACATCGGTTATGCCGGCAAGTGTGGCAAGATTCAAATCGAATCTGAAAAATCGCTCGACTTGACACATTTTGTCATATGGTATTTTTTACGGGGTAAGAAGCAAAAACTTTATATAAATTCTTTGTTATCTGGAATTTATGTTATAGAAGGTGTATGTTATAGGAGCGTTTACTGTATGTTCTACTCCATAATATCAAACAGTAAGCAGCTCTCTCAAAAGATGCAAGTCTCTTGGCCACATGCCAGCTGACCTACAGTAATTAGTCAGGGCCAATAGGAATAGATACTGTTGTAGTAGGTTTGCTGGCTTGAGACGACGTTATGTCAGACACAATGTCTCAGCTGGTGACAGTAAGTTCATCACTCATTTGTCATACTGGAGGAAAACCGGCGGCATATAGAGTTACCACTGTTTTACATAATATAACAGTAGTAACTCTGTTATATTACTGTTATAATACTGTTATAATAATCTGAATTGGTCTACTCATATATCTAACATACTAAAGGACCTTCGTCCAGCGGTTGGACTTTTCTATAGGTTATCAAAGTACTTCCCATGAGAAATAATGATTACATTATATAACTCCTTGGTGAATTCTAAACTTATTTACTGCCTCGAATCTTGGGGCAATTCGCCTGACATAGTTTTAAATAAAATTAAAGTCTTTCAGAAAAAGCTAGTGCGAATTATATGTCATAAACCCTCTGACTGTTCATCAAAAGAATTGTTTACTCAAACTAATATTTTACCTATAGATAAGTTATATACGTTAAAGCTGCTGCTAAGGGGTCATACTATATTTTATTCATCTGGGAATGGGGGACCAACACACTCTTATAGTACTCGTCACTCTCTTCTAAATCTTCATATTCCCTTATTTACATCTAGTGCTGGGCAAAAAACTATTCAATATCAAACAACCTGTTATTGGAATAACTTACCTGACAGATTGAAGAAAATTTTAAACAAATTTGACTTTAAAAACAAGTAAAATGCTATCTCCTGTCTCTCTGACTAGGGTGGGCTGAGGCCTGCTTTTGTTCTGCTGCTGTTGACTGTTTTTGGGCTTGCGCAACATTAGCTGGGCTACAGCGCTCCTATGGCTCCATCATCATTATCTCGTGCTCAGGTTGAGTGAATTTTGCTATACTCTTTTCATTTTCTCACTAATTTGTAATTAACCTGATATATTTACTAATACGCAGTTTATTTTTCTGTATTGTTTCTGTTGATGAAAATACACACACACACACACACATACCTTGACAGTTCATCGTAAAAGATCGTCAGGCCTGTCGATAAACCATATAGAATGAGTTTTTTGTGGAAATATTCAGAAATACTTCAATGCCATTCAAGTCGACAAGAATACCTGCACGATGCTGTTTTCATGATGAAGTAGATTTTTGTTAGCTGGTTAAAGAGGCTGTCTGACCGCTGGACCTTCTGTATGAAGCAATCACAACTTCAACTTTGCTACTCGTTTTACACATGAGAATTGCTGAATTGAGAGATATCAGTCATCGTGTCTTTTTCAGGTTTGTTGAAATATTGTCGGCAAGCAGTATTTCGATGTCTTTGTTGTTTTTGGCATTTGTAATAAGCACCCCACCGACTGCCAAATGCAAACTGAATCAACAATTTTGTTGAATAGGTATGGTGAAATAAGATTTGTATGATGGGGTGAAAACATCATCATGTTCCACTTTGTAAGTTGAAAAAATCGTATACCAGGGTAATCGTATCCTGAGGGTGTACTATATCGCATTGATCCAAATAGGCATATACATGTATATTTGTATAGGCAGCTCATAAGCACTATTGTTCAAAACAAGAAGTCAAAACAATAACCAAATGTAATGACTACATCAGAAAAATAATCGGATTTCAATCTACTGCGGTCTCGCGATGGCGGCGATTACCTGTTAGTTTTTGAGCTTTAAAGGACTGGTAATCACATTTCCACATATTTTGAACCTACGAAATGGCAGAGTAAGACACGGTGAACCTTTTGATGCCAAATAAATGTAATGCGAATATTTATGCAAGTCAACCTGTAAGAAAACATGCACTGCGTGTTTTTTAAGTCAAACTCACTCGCATAGCTGATTATATTCGTTATTGAATTCCTTGCATATTTGTAATATTTTAACAATGTAGTTTGGTGTATTATTCTTTTGTATTGCTCAATGATACGGCAGTGTAGTGATTTCCTATGTTCATTGTTTGTAGGTACATGATGGCAGTGATAGGAATATCTCACCTTTGCTCCACATCTGGTTGTATTCACCTTAATCTCTACTGTTACCTTTATGGATCGTCTTGGCATGGACTAGAGGTGAGTCAAGATCTGATGGATATATTAGCGGTGGGAGGCTTTACACTCCCCCATCTCACTAGCCTGTCTTGACAAATTGTTGTTTTTGCGAATTACCCCCTCCCCGTCGAGCAACACAACAGCTTTTCACAAGCTGTTGGTTCCCATATACGTCGCAAAGCACCCGCGTCAGCACCGCAGGATACTAGCGGTGCAATGGGAACCTACGCGCCGAGGACCGCCGGTAGTTGCCGGTGGCATCTCATTTGTTTCGCCCTGCTCAACTTTCGCAAAAGACCGCAGGCAAATCCTTACGGGTAAAGGTCACCATTATAGGAACAGCATGGCGAGCCTAGCGTCGCAAGCGTTTTGCTGCGAATGTTACCACCGGAGTCTCGCAATCGATATGAGAACCAGGCTTTACACTCCCCCATCTCACTAGTAGTAGTCCTTTTCATCTAAATAAGGCTACTGAATTTGGCACAAGTCCAAACATCATGTGCCAGCCTTCTATAAATAGCATAGGATGAGTAATTTACTTAGTCTCTGTGTGTTCTCTTAGATCACAGGTGTCAAACACATGGCCCGCGGGCCACATGTGGCCCGCCACCTCATTTTATGTGGCCCGCGAAGGCTTCATTACTCATTCGCCCGAGACTCATTCTCCCGTATTTATAACGTTGCTAGGCACACCAACGCGAGTTATCTTGCCTCTGAAATTTGTCTATTCCTTGTGTCGTTATTTTTACATTACATAAGAATAATTCTGATTAGTCAGAAAAATTTTTTTTGGCTAATCTAACAAACGTACATACATACCTCAATGATATCTCTGGCAAAAGTTATAACTAAATTACTACGCCCATTGCGACATCTACTGAACCGAAAATCATCGCCGTCACTTTAAAATTTATCGTTCGCGATCAATTTTTTTGACCTCCAGAAGCAAATATGCAGATTCAAAAGGGGTAAGACAGTGAAAGACTGCATAAATCAAATTGAAACATTATTTTTAATGTTTCAAAGTTTTTACCAACTTTTAATTTTGTCAATTTGCATCGTTACACTCGAATAAAAATGCACTTTTTAGGCTGTCAACCATAGTCAGACAAAAGTTATCATTCAATCTCGATAGGATCATATTGATTCTTAGAGCGGCCCCTGAAGTCTGAAAAGTCAAGAACAGAGTTACTGAACATAAGTTTATTGTTTGAAACATGTTAATGACAGTTTATTTGAGTTATATTGGGATGTGGATTCGCTATGCTATGAAGATAATACGCGCGAGGAAAAATTCGAAATTATAGTTTCGTGATTTTCATGTTCATGACTAACTGTACATGTATAAATAATATTCATAGCTTTGTATTGTATGTAATAAATTACTAATTTTAGGCAAACACTGTATATTTTGTAATTTCTTTGGTGCAAGTATAACTTTGTTTCAGCAAATAATTTTTTGATTTTTGCTGCTTACATATTGATTTTGTGTTGCTGCTGTTGCAATTATTTAGTGTTTGCAGATTTAATGTGTGTATGCCAACAAATTCATGTTCTTAGCAGCTCAAAATTTTTGATTTTACTGAAAGTATGCCCATGTTGATGGGTATTGTTAGTTTTTTAGTTAGTTTACTTGCCGTGGTACCTTGTGGAAAACATTGTAAAATATGACTATTGATTACCACAATAAAGATTGCTCATATATATATTGTGTAACTTTTCTGATTTTTTTTCCGAAAACAAGTGTTCTGCATGTTTTGCTGTGCAACTGTTCTGTTTGCAACTTTAAGTAATAAAGTCAGAGTTATTTAATATCAAAGACTAGTTTAAGTTATTTTATATTATTCGATTACATTTCATTACAATTATAAGTTACATCTGGCCCTTTGAGGACAGCCATTACGCTGATGTGGCCCTCGGTGAAAATGAGTTTGACACCCCTGTCTTAGATTATCACCCTCTCCATATGAAATTTTGTTTGCCATACAAAAATCAACAAATATTTTTCCCAAACTTCCAACCTGGCATCGATATGCTGATTACGGCGGCATAACAAATATGCTGGTATGCTATTCGACAGAATCGCTATAACAACGAATGAAAGAGATGTGAGGCCTGGCCTCACTCAGTTCAGCGTTATTCATTATTATTTATCATAGACCTATTAACTATACTATGATGACCTGGTCATGATCGTTATTAGTTATGATAGACCTATTAACTATACTATGATGACCTGGTTATGATCATTATTAGTTATCATAGACCTATTAACTATACTACGATGACCAGGTTATGATCGTTATTAGTTATCATAGACCTATTACCTATACTATGATGACCTGGTTATGATCGTTTTTAGTTAACATAGACCTATTAACTATACTATGATGACCTGGTCATGATCGTTATTAGTTATGATAGACCTATTAACTATACTATGATGACCAGGTTATGATCATTATTAGTTATCATAGACCTATTACCTATACTATAATGACCTGGTTATGATTGTTATTAGTTATCATAGACCTATTAACTATACTATGATGTCCTGGTTATGATCGTTATTAGTTATCATAGACCTATTAACTATACTATGATGACCTGGTGTAATGACCCTCTGTTTAAAAGGATTATTAACTATAAGTGCTAGATTGGTGGTTCAAGTAGTTGGTTTATGGTTCGCGAATTTAGAGGACTGTATTTCAGGTGTAGATTTAAGGTCAAGAATTAGACTGGTTTGTTTTAGCTGAAAACTTAAAAACAGATATTTATTAAAAATTCAAACTTTCAATTGCAAAAACATAAAATATATGAAGGCTAATCAAGTCAATGGCTGATACTAATTGCGCAAGTCTAAAAATATAAAGAGTGATACAAGAGCAGAGTGATACGTAGAGCGTGAGTAAAATATGGAATTCGAATTGTTTCTGATCTACGCAGGCTTATATATGTTTGCCTAATCAGTCAAGCAATCATTACATCCGTAGATCACAGACGATTGGGCGCTGCAAAGCTTCCTAGGAAGTAAGCGAGTAAGTACAAAGAAGCAGATAACAATTATGCTAAGCAATAAAATAGCAGGTGTTAGGAAGTTGGAATAACAAATCGGCGTGTCAGGCTACCAAGAGTCCAGAAAGCTGTTTCCTAATTATATCAAAAATGGTTAAATAAAAGGGGATGAGTAGTTCCGTAAGAGGTGTATAATGCTCTTATGACAGGATACATAAATACTAATATAGAAGTTGATTAACATGATGAGTTCCTTTGTTTCACAATGACAGGGCTGTGTAACTAAAGATTACAAATGCTGGGCGCTTCACACTGGTTATGGTCGTTATTATTTATCATAGACCTATTACCTATACTATGGTGACCTGGTTATGATCGTTATTAGTTATCATGGACCTATTAACAATACTATGATGACCTAGTTATGATCGTTATTGTTATCATAGACCTATTAACTGTACTATGATGACCTGGTTATGATCGTTATTAGTTATCGTAGACCAATTAACTATACTATGATGACCTGGTTATGATCATTTTTAGTTAACATAGACCTATTAACTATACTATGATGACCTGGTCATGGTCGTTATTATTTATCATAGACCTATTAACTATACTATGATGACCTGGTTCTGATCGTTATTAGTTAACATAGACTTATTAACTATACTATGATGACCTAGTTATGATCGTTATTAGTTATTATATACCTATTAACTATATTATGATGACCTGGTTATGATCGTTATTAGTTATAGACCTATTAACTATACTATGATGACATGGTTATGATCGTTATTAGTTATCATAGACCTACTAACTATACTATGATGACCTGATTATGGTCGTTATTAGTTATTATATACCTATTAACTATATTATGATGACCTGGTTATGATCGTCATTATTTATCATAGACCTATTAACTATACTATGATGACCTGGTTATGATCGTTATTAGTTATAGTCACAATGAAACCGGAAAAAGATTAGTGTTATGATTTTAGCATTGAAAAAGTGTAAGTTCAGTGAAATAGTTAAGAATACATACTAAAACTTACCTTTACGTTTGTGTTAAGTATGTTAAATTCGTGCAAGTTAGGTTTTCAGTTCAACATTTATTTTTATGTCTACCTAGAAAGTAAGAACTCCCTACGGTACGCACTACACATAGTAGATTGTAACGTTACATTTCATTGCAGATATTAATAACTAAATACCATAAAGTTACTGCACGTGACTAAATGTACCTACAGTAACTAAACGTATTATTTTCGTACTAATTTCTAGTATTTACGGTACGTGTATAAAACTTGTGAGATTTTTACCAGAGGGTGCTTGCTTCATATATTTACTATAAGTTTCTGTACTCGTCCATACAAAAGTTTATTCTTCACTATGCCAACGGTAGAAAAAATTAAAATCGTAGCGCGGGAGACGACTGTAATGAGAGAGGGTCCATTGTAGTGATGTATCTTGATCAGAGTGTAACTAGTATGGTGGCAATTAAAATAAAACTTTGATTTTTATGATAGCTTTCATGTGTAACTAGCCAAATACCCGGGGGTGCACCAGTAATAAAATAATCACCTACTGAATTTGGGTAACTTACCTCGTAAGTTTGTTAGTAATTTTACTAAAACAGTTGCTGTGCTTGCATACAGCTTAATAATCATTACGTTACGAGTAATGATCAACTGTGCTGGTTAGTAACCGCAAGTGCTTAATGATTTAAGCCTGTGTATTTTAACCGATGTAATATTTTGACTATTATTAATAGCTATGCTCAGTTATACTCCTCGTCTAAAGGTTAAGTCAGCCGCCTCCAGATCTGTAGGTTCCAAGATGGAATCCACTGCAATACATATTATTTGTTGTTAAATTGTAATTGTCGTAACTGGTCATCAACGGGTGTTCAAAACACAAACACTGAGATATATATATACAGTTTATAATAATAGCGTGTATGTTAAAAACCACTGCATTGTTTTATATAGCAATTGTAAAGAGTTTAGCCTGCCCATAGCAGCTCTTCTTGTTTCTAGGGTGTTTTCATTGTAAAGTGCAAGCCTGGTCGTGGATGTCATGGTCATGGAAACTTATGCTCTTTTACCTGCCTTGAAAGAGAACCGAATATGATGGGGCATTAGAAAAACGGAAAGGAGCTTATAAAAGGTTTGTTAACGAATTGACAATTAATTTCCTGCAGAAGCTCTGAAGACAGAACTTAAATTAACGTAATTTAATACAATAATAGTAGACGCTCCTATAATGTAAATAGTCCATTCCAGGAATGTTTACATTATAAGAACAGTAAAACACTGTAAATTGCATAATCCGTTCCTAGATCTTTCCTAACTCACCCCTCTGGCCATGCAAGAAGGAAAACTTTATTCAACTCTTTTAATTTGTAGGCCGTACCGTCAATGCAGAATTATTGGTTTGCATCGACAGCTTTTAATGATCAATCTCACTGGTTTTATAGACCATGACTGCGGTAAGTTTACAAAAGGTTAACATAGACTGCATACTTTCAACGTTCATTAACAATTTTTTCTAAACTGCAAAGTAAAGCTGATAACAAATATTTTGTACGTATGCGATAAAGCAAAACAACAAAATCTTTTCACTATAAAAAACACTTCTACCTGTTCGTCGTCTATCACTATCCTGGAGTCATGGTTAGAATAAAGATATTTTTTGGACGATACTCCAACTAATGACATTAGGACTGGCAGACCGATGCTGTACCATCTGTACCAACCGACCAACTTTGTATTTACAATGTATAAACAATCGCGCAGCTATCGTATTAGCCTTATTGTTGACACATTTAACGATCTATTACGGTGAACTAGAATGTTGTGAAAGTTATGTGTAATCGATAAAATGATAAACACACAGCGTTTTTTCTTCCGCAAGTGCGATGAATTAAACTAACATTCAAATCGATTTTAAAAATTCGCCTGACTTGACACTGCGTTTTACGGAATTTTTCATATAGTCGGAAGCAAAAACTTCACATACAATTTTAATGTTATCTGGAATTTTCATTATAGGAAGTATACATTATAGGAGCATCTACTGTAGTTTACCAAGCTGGTGTACTCATTTTAACATTCAGATATGTTTCATTAGACAATAGAAGCAATTGTCTTCTCTTGGCTTGGTGGGCCGCAATGGGTGCTTGCACTCTGACAACTCAAAGTTTGACCTTTAAACTTATGTCAGTATTACGAGGATTATGAAAATTTATGGCGTCGGAGAATCTAGCATTTGCGTTTTTGTACTGATTAGTAGATTCTACTAGTACATCCACTCGTAGAGTCACTTCTATGGCCACCACTACTACCACTTACAGTAAGTCTGGCTGCCTGTTTCATTCACACTTTTGTTACCTGTTGTTAATCCTAAGCTTGGTTAATCCACACTTTAATCCGTTCATAGTTTTAGGGTGTCAATCAGATCTGTTCATAGTCTTTTAGCGAATTGTGAATTGCTAATTTTTATTTGCTACTTGTCAGTTGTTAGTTGCTAGTTTGAATTTGCTAGTTGCTGGTAAGTTTATTTGCCAAGTTTTAGTTGCTTGTTGATAAATGCAGAGTTTTAGTGGCTGTTTTCCAGTTGCTAGTTGTTAGTTTTGATTTGCTATTTGCAACATGCTAATTATTAATTTTCAAAGAAACATTCACTCTGTATGCATTGTTATTAGGCTAATTTCTAGGTGAATCAAGGATTTTTGTAAAACAAAAGTGATCTCTCTGACAATCTTTACAAGAATACTGTTTATTTGAAACTAACGTGGCAGTAAGAAAGTCTTTTTGTGTGAATTGATTCAAAGTTTAATGTTAATGCGACTTTGAAACTTCGCAGTAACTTTACAGCAATTTTTACAATTCTGTTGTTCGTCAATAAAATGTGTCGATCGAGTAATTTGTTAAAGTAGCGATGTCAATTAATTTGGTAAATATCGATGTCTATGCGATTTAAGAATAGTGTAAAATCACTAAATTTGAGATCGCAGACAACACGTTTTACAAGTTATAACATTTATTACGACCAATATAAAAATTTCGCGCTGATGATTGGCTAATGAAGTGACCTTATATTTATCGCTCGTGAACTCTTTTCAGATGTATCACTAGTTACATCACATGTGAAGCACCCGCTGGAATGTGAGCTTTTTAAAAGATGGCCTCATTCAAACGCATGAGGCCATCTCTAGACAGGATTGGTATACAAAGACAAAAATGTCATCAAATTGTAGCTGATGGTTTAGCCTTTTATTGGTTTTAATTTCATTAAATCGACCTTTTTGAAGCAACCACATCTTTAAGGTTAGTTAATCGCTGGTAGTTCGCTAGCAGAGTGGAATGTTGCAGGATCGAATTCCCCGTGATGCAATCGTTTTTGCAAACTGCAACAGTAGCTTCAGACAGACTTGCCTCTTATAATAGTAAAGGTTCTCAACTTACGTAGGGCTTGTCTAGAAGCAGTATGGCATTGGTTTATTAATAACTGCATTATAGCGGATGAAAATATAGGCTTTATTCAAAAAAGCTTCTACATTTATATCATTTTCTGGTGCTGAATGTCTTGATGATGAACTTTCACACAGCTTGAGTAAGTGTTATCATCAGGAAATTATTTTTTGTATTATTTGCGATAGGTTTCCATGCTCGAGGTGATCTGGCAGCCAGGAGTAGTATGTAGAGAGCAGATCTACACAAAAAAAGTGACGGATCCAGCGGGGGGATAGAAAAAGGGGGTTGCGAATTAAATTGGCTAGGGGTGTAGATTGAATTGCGTGGAGTTGATTGAGATGTTGGGGTTTTGGGGGAAATTGTGGTGTAGAGTAGGGGGTTGAATTCGAGGGGGTATGGATCCGCTCCCGGCGTAATCGGCGGATTATCTGTGGATGAGTCATCCGATTAGTGGGGGATGAGTCATCCGATTAAACGTGGATTATCGCGGGATTAGTCGGGGGAATCGTTGCGGATTAGTCGGCCGAATCGTCGCGGATTATCGGTGGATTAGTTGGGGGTGAATATCTGGGACATCGAGGGCTGGTTGGTTTTCCGGAGTGGATCTCGCGGATTATCGAGGAGAGCGAGAGATTACCGGATGAGTGAGGGGGTTAATATCTGGGACACCGAGAGGTTGATTTTCTGGAGATTGTTATATATTTGAAACATTGAATATATATGAGAAAGTGTTTATGTACAAAGTTATTTTTTTGAAGATTTTATGTTTTTGTAATGTTGAAGCTCTTGAATGGACAAGAATTTTAAGGATTTTATTTTCGTTTTTTTTTTGTATATTTGTAAGATTGAAATTTGTTGGAGAAATTAATATGTTGAATGAAAGATCAGTTTTATTACAAAATTATTCACTTTAAAATTGAGAATTATTCCATGAAATGGTAAAGCACCCATAAATCCTTTAATTAGATTAAACTAGTAGACTTGCTAGTTCCATGCACTGTGAGAGATCATCATGAGTAATCAGTGCATTGAGAATTATTCCATGAAGTAGTAAAGCACCCATAGATCTTTTAATTAGATTAAACTAGTAGACTTGCTAGTTCCATGCACTGTGAGAAATCATCATGAGTAATCAGTATATTGAGAACTATTCAATGAAATGGTAAAGAACCCATGGATTCATTAATTAGATTAAACTAGTAGACTTGCTAGTTCCATGCACTGTGAGAGATCATCATGAGTAATCAGTATATTGAGAACTATTCAATGAAATGGTAAAGAACCCATGGATTCATTAATTAGATTAAACTAGTAGACTTGCTAGTTCCATGCACTGTGAGAGATCATCATGAGTAATCAGTATATTGAGAATTATTCCATGAAGTGGTACAGCACCCATGGATCCTTTAATTAGATTAAACTAGTAGACTTGCTAGTTCCATGCACTGTGAGAGATCATCATGAGTAATCAGTATATTGAGAATTATTCCATGAAGTGGTAAAGCACCCATAGATCCTTTAATTAGATTAAACTAGTAGACTTGCTAGTTCCATTCACTGTGAGAGATCATCATGAGTAATCAGTACATTGAGAATTATTCCATGAAGTAGTAAAGCACCAATAGATCTTTTAATTAGATTAAACTAGTAGACTTGCTAGTTCCATGCACTGACACTGAACTACTTGGGAGACTAAATGAGTCAGAGCTGATAACAAATCCAATTGATAAAATTCTGAAATAAGTATATCTTGAAGTGGTGTTCGAGATTTTGCAAATGCTCTATTCGGTTATAAGTCGAAGTTACAGATTATGATTCACCATTCATAAAATGAAGGTCTGAACTTTCATTCGATTGGAGATGAATGTGTTTAACATGTCTTTTGAGGATTGATTTTTTGTTAAATGAAGTCGAACATTCTTAGCAGATATATTTATTAGCTGAAACGGATGATGCACTTCTTTCCCTACTTCTGCTTCTTTCTCTATTATCAATTGAAGGGGAAGGAGTAGAATTTTCCGATGAAATTAAATTATGCTCTCGTGAAAGCTTGAACATCTTTGAGGAAGATTTCCAGCTGCCAAGAATTAAAAATCTCATTTTACTATTCTCTCTACATTTATTCATTCATTAAAATTTTTTTCCACCAATTATTGTAAATCAACTTACCGCATCAGATTTGCTCCAGTCTCCTTCTGAATGGGAAGATGCCGGATACATTTCCTTGTTGTATTCAAATTTCGGAGATATATAATCCGGTGAAACAGAGATAATCCAAAGTTCTGAGAGAAGATTATACATAGATATCCAAATTGTAGAATTAATCCAAACTTTTGTGAGATATATAATCCAGTTAGGTATAGAAATAGTTCGAAGTTCTGAGAATTTCATGTATAATAACTCCAGGAAAAAAAAAAAAAGTCTCGATAATGGTGAGCCCATCAAACTTGGCTGTATTTATACTAGTCAAGTTCAAGGAGGTGGAACCCGGACAAAAGCTATAAATCACTTCTAATCCATCTTGTCTCACTCAACTTTCACGAAAATTGAATTTCGCGAAAGTGAATTTCGCGAAATTGGATTTCGCGAAATTACACATTATATATATATTATATAGTCAACTTTCGCGAAATTGAATTTCGCGAAAAGTGAATTTCGCGAAATTGGATTTCACGAAATTATATATTATATAGTCAACTTTCGCGAAATTGAGTTTCGCGAAAGTGAATTTCGCGAAATTGGATTTCGCGAAATTACACATTATATATATTATATAGTCAACTTTCGCGAAATTGAATTTCACGAAATTGGATTTCGCGAAATTACACATTATATATTATATAGTCAACTTTCGCGAAATTGAATTTCGCGAAAGTGAATTTCGCGAAATTGGATTTCGCGAAATTATACATTATATATATTATATAGTCAACTTTCGAGAAATTGAGTTTCGCGAAATTGGATTTCGCGAAATTACACATTATATATGTTATATAGTCAACTTTCGCGAAAGTGAATTTCGCAAAATCCAATTTCGCGAAATTACACATATATATTATATAGTCAACTTTCGCGAAATTGAATTTCGCGAAAGTGAATTTCGCGAAATTGGATTTCGCGAAATTACACATTATATATTATAAAGTCAACTTTCGCGAAATTGAATTTCACGTTTTTCAATTTCGCGAAAAGTCTTCTGATATTATGGATGATGCAGCTAAATTTATCAAAACTCATTAATCATTTGATGAGGAGAATTGTATATAACCAGCAGAATTTTACTAAAACGATATCAATTCTTCATTCAAACTCAGAGAATTAACACACTACACAACTATGGAGGATAATACTCAATCTGGAGTGATAAAACCTGGATCGAATAGTTCAGTGAAGATGTCGAAAAAGAAAATTTCACCTGTAACTCTTTCTAACACGACTCCTCCAACGAAGAAGAAGAAATCCAACCAAATCGAAACGAATTTGGAGCAAAGGGCAAAAGATGTGGCAGACAAATTAAGAACATTAAGTAAGGATACTTTAATGGAAGCAAAATCACTGCAGAAAATGACAGACCTTTCAGTAGGATTGATTATGGAGGTGACAAAAACGGAAGAAGCTCATTCGATCCATGGAGCGTGCTGTATCATTCACTTCAACTATGTGGAAAATGGGATTAGTAAATCTACTGCTGTATTTGCTCCAAAACGATTTCTAGATGAATCGCTGTCTTATCCAAGTATTATGGTATATCTTGGATTAAAACCTAAGAGTAATGGACAGGGAAGTTACCATGACTTAAGACGAGTAACAGAAGGAACCTCAACTCCCTTGGACATGAAACGCACTCTAGCCAATCTGAGAACGAAGAGACTTGAAAAACTTATACAACTTTTCGAGACTCGTCATCTCAAGGAGTTCAAAGCACCATCTATTTTCTACTATCACAATGTTGGAACAAGTGAATACAAAGATGCTGAAGGCAAGGTGAATGTGGTACCAACTGTAGCATTTTCAACCAAAGTTGATGGAGAGGAAGTTCAAGGAACTTTAACGATGCCTTCGAGATATGCCCTTTCGTTGAAAGAAAATTATCCGGGTATCATTATATACAAGGGACTAGTAACATCTCACAATACTCACGAATACTACGATGTAGTAGTCATGGGATATGAAGAAGCAAGCAGATTTTACGAGAGTTCGGCACAATGCAAAAAGGATCCTGCTATCATAGATATTTCCGATGACGATGAGTGATTGATGAACAACTCGATACAAACTTTGTTTTAAAGATTGTACATGAACATTTTCTTATATATATATTCAATGTTTCATTTATACTATATTATCTTTATTGTGACCTATCTACTTGAACATTTTCATATATTTCAAGTTAAACATAAACTATTTTATTTTTATTGAAACAAAATGATGATGGAAATAATGAATAATACATATAAATATATCTTTTAAAGTGAATAATTTTGTAATAAAACTGATCTTTCATTCAACATATTAATTTCTCCAACAAATTTCAATCTTACATATATACAAAAAAAAAACCGAAAATAAATTCCTTAAAATTCTTAACCATTCAAGAGCTTCAACATTACAAAAACATCAAATCTTCAAAAAATAACTTTGTACATAAACACTTTCTCATATATATATTCAATGTTTCAAATATATAACATTCTCCGGAAAATCAACCCCTCGGTGTCCCAGATATTAACCCCCTCACTCATCCGGTAATCTCTCGCTCTCCTCGATAATCCGCGAGATCCACTCCGGAAAACCAACCAGCCCTCGATGTCCCAGATATTCACCCCCCCACTAATCCACCGATAATCCGCGACGATTCGGCCGACTAATCCGCAACGATTCCCCCGACTAATCCCGCGATAATCCACGTTTAATTGGATGACTCATACCCCCACTAATCGGATGACTCATCCACAGATAATCCGCCGATTACACCAGGAGCGGATCCATACCCCCTCGAATTCAACCCCCTACTCTACACCACAATTTCCCCCAAAACCCCAACATCTCATTCAACTCCACCCAATTCAATCTACGCCCCTAGCCAATTTAATTCGCAACCCCCTGTTTCTATCCCCCCGCTGGATCCGTCACTTTTTTGTGTATATCTGCTCTCTACATACTACTCTAGTATTATATCAATTAGGCAGTAAGTTAAACTGTATCACATTTTCATTATCGTATCATTAGATTAGGTACTATTAACATGGCTAATAGAGTGGACTAACAAAGTGAAAGCTGACATATGATAAGTAGGTCAGCATTTTGAGTCATACTATAACCATTGATGGTATTAGGAAGGATGCCCAACCACAAGTTTTTGTACCATATATCATGATCAATATATTCTATACTAAGGTTGAGACCATTTGTAGTGGTGATCCCTAATAGGAAAAGGTGAAAAAGTGCTAACTAAAGATCAGCTGCTTACAGTCTGTGTTCATGATCTCACACTAGACATGTTTACTCATATATACAGATGATGTTTATCACATCTCATACTTTAGACAGAATAGAGAAGCACTTTCCTACTTACACTACTCTGGTACTAAAGCAAGAGTAGCTGCTTCTCCAGCCAAATAAACCACAATGTGCAAATCCTCCCTGTGGATTGGTTTTGGTGACTACTCTGGCACAATTCTGCAACCGGGACAAATTGCATTACATTGAATTACTGACATACTTTAACATTAGAAGTTTTAATTGTAATTCAACTATGGTTGACTTGCAATATAACAAAACTTATAGCACGGACGCCTTGCACTGAGCTCAATAATTTTGTAGTGCCTAAAACATCAAGTACCTTGCAACAAGACTATGGCTATCAACTTACTTTCTCTCTGATGTAAGCAAGAAAAGGCGACTTTTATTTTTTTAAAGTAAAATAAATGGGCAGGGTATCGTCCTTATGTTTTTCTCACTGTATGCAAACCTTTATTTTTAACTGGAAGATCAGCAACAGCAGAGTCAACAGGAAACTTATTTTGTCAGCTCATGAGCTGTTTGAACCTTGATCTACTTACATAAACCTTCAATATAATCTGATTCAAAGAGCTGACGGAACAACTTGGAAGTAGCCTTTTTATAAAGAACACAACTCCATGTATTCACTGTTCTAAGTTTACATGTATATCTCTCATATTTATATTCACAGGACTTGAAGACAGAAATTATTTAACTAACATTGTATTTACGCTTTGTTACAATCATGAACAAAATATATACAATTTTATTAACATTTCTAGCATAATATGATTTGTTAAAATTAGAATAACTCCTTAGATTCACACATTGTAGAGTTGTACCTAATAGAAGTTGCCTCCTATTGAACCCATAAAATGACTTCTGCAAAAAACCCATTCATTTTGCTTATAAAGCGAGCTATTTAAAACAAGAAAAATATATGACTACATAAATATTGAATTGTTCTATCAGAAGGTACAGGTGTTGTTTTATCATTAGCAATAGTTTTTGATATTTGAACTGATCTGACTGCAAGTATGTTTCAAGATTAAAATAGACAAAACCTGCTTGCGGTTAAAATGCTCCGTATTTAGCGAGTAGCAAATTTTAAGAGTATAAAGTGGTGTATGTGGAACAGCTCGGGAATTATAAATATACTGTCTATTCTTTAGCCAATCATCAGCAATAGTTTTTATTTAAGTCGTAGTAAATGATATCACTGACAAACTAGTCGTCATCTGACCCAGATGCGACATTATATTTTAATCTAACTGATCTACCTTAAAGGTTGACTCGCAACAAAAATCACATTACAGTTATTTGGTATCAGAAGATTCGTCATGTCTTACTTTTTTGTGTTACCGGTGCCAAATATGTGGAAATGTGATCACAAGCTTTTAAAAGCTCAGAAACGAATAGTTAATCGCAGCCACACGAGACCGCCATAATTTGGATTCTCTTTCAAAAACGGCTCAAATGTGACGTAGTTGGGAGAGATGGTTTCTGTTTACACTTTCATGCAACCTTACTCGTCAAAATATTTTCACAAATATACTTCACGCATTAATAAAAACGTGTTTATTGTTCTTACGCGTTATTTTATCGGCATCGTAATGCTGCCACTCTGAGCACTGATATATGTTTAATTTTTTAATTTTAGCTTGAACGAATGCATATCATCCTCTGATAAACATGATGAGCTTGTTGGTCACCTGTGATAATTGAAAAGTGCTGCAAAAGTTATTTGCAAAGTATTGTGTCACATGAACAGATTACGACTTGCCGATTCGACAAGGCCGAAACAAAACTGTAAAGTAGCAAGCATTTATATTTGATACGGGGTCTTCGGTAAAACCCGAAGTGTTTGTCATAAACTAGTGCTACGATAAGTTTTATATTGAGATTTTTATTGGCCTTTCAATTCACGTGAAAACATCACGTGACAAGACAATAACCAAATTTCATGACTACGTCATCGAAATAAAGAGATTCCAATCTACGGCGGATTTTTGTTTTTGAGCTTTTAAGAGCGTTTAAGCACATTTCCACATATTTGGCACCTACAACACAACAGGGTAAGACATGGTGAACCTTTTGATACCAAATAACTGTACAGCGAATTTTACTGCAAGTCAACCTTTAAAACAAGCATCTCATCGTTAGCAACACAAAATATATTATTATTGCTATTTCTTATGCTATTACAACTTCTTTATATCTAAAATTAAATCACAGAGAGAAAATAGAACCAACTTCGCCATTATGCCTTTTATATTTTACACGCTAATTCAATTACTATCAATATCCTGGGGTCCTATGGCTTTTACGTATAAATCATTAATGATTATACGTATTTTTGCAACTTGTTTTATATTAGGTATAATTTATTAGGCCAATGGTATTGTTATGTTAATTATACACGTCCATTCAAATAAATATAAAAATTTGTGTTCTGCTGATTCTACATTTCTATTCATGAAATAAATGTGAATAATTGTTTAAAGTAACAAATAGGTAAAACATAATATAAGAATTGAACATAAATGCTAATTTTTGACTTTTTATAACTCAACAACGTTCTTAAAGTGGTTCTTCAAAGAATGATCAGACTGTTTGTTTATTAAATGTAGAAACAACATTATGATAATCTAAATTTAAATGACCTTTGAAGTGACCTTTGAAAGCCTCGTCAGCTTCAAGATATCTTAATTCAAAAGATTCTACAGACATATACAAAGAATGAAAAGTAGAAATAAAATATAAATTATACAAACTTTTTTTTGTAAATTTATAAATAGAAAATTGTGAATGGAAAAGAACAATTGTAATAGGCGGGAGTTGTCTTTTCCTGCAAGTTTGCTGAGTGTAAATGACTGTTCCTGAGACCTCACACAATATTAATAGATTTAGTATGTGACCAGAATAGAATGTTCCGCTCAATTTTAAAATTTCTTTTCTTAAAGATGTCAGTGTATTACCTGCTATTACTAGCAGCCTAAAGCACCTGCCTGACATGCCAATCAACTATGTAGCCTATTCATTTCATTATTAGCTTATCAAAGAAATTACTTCATTGTCTCACTGGGCTTTGCTCAATTTAAATAAAGCCCATGAGACAAATAATTACGAAAATTAACACTTTATTTTCTTTTCAGGTTATTTTTCTATGTTTTATATCTATATAAAACCACTTTGTTTAAAGGAACTTGTTAATTTAACAATGTTGTAAATAGCAGATGGTGTTGATTAAATTCCATTCATACTATCCTTTAAAAGAGGGAGTGCCACAGGCATAAACCTTAGAATTTTTACACATGTCAAAGAACATTGGCTAAGATTCAACTAATTAGCTCAACTATAGTTCAACTAATTTGCTCCAAATAACATGTTAGTTAGTCTCAAGCTTGCCTTATTGCCAGTTTTTATTAGATTCCAAACAGATTTATATCACGTGCACCAGTATTATAACATTCCAAGATTATCAACAGAAGTAACAGTTTATAATACTTCAATATAATTTTAATTTAAAATATAGATCAAATGAATGTAGAAACCCCGTTTGTATATTACTTTTAAATAATCAATGTGTTAATCACTTCATAGTGGTAAGACAACTCCATGGCGAATTTACAAAAGTTTCAAAGATGTACTTGCACCAAGTTTTTGTTGACTCTATCAGAAAGTAAAGGTATTGATCTAGCAGTTGCAATGGTTTTTGATGTTTGAGGTGATCTTACTGCTAAGATGTTTCAAGATTAAAATCAACAAAACTTTTTGTCGATGTAAATGCTTCGTAAAAAAAAACATCCCAAGTTTTGCCTGAAATAATATATATATCCACGAGGCTGTTTGTATCTTGCTCACATTCACATTGGCTATTGCTATCATATTTCTAAAATAGATTTACCCACTGGATCAACTCTGAAAATATAGAGTTAAATAACATTACACCTTTGTCTGACAAAGGGTTAATGTGGTAATGTGGTTAATTTATTAGTGTGGCAAATAGTTTTTTGAGTAGCTCGTAATACTGAGTTCAATGGAATTGAGTCGAGATATGAGAAAACTCGCTGGCAATACAGCTCTGGTTTCGCATAATTAACCCATTTATCAGGCAGGTTTTAGAACAGGTGGTGCAGATGTAATGAATATTTCCTGCAAATCATTTTTT
Organism: Watersipora subatra; assembly: GCF_963576615.1. Classification (NCBI taxonomy): domain Eukaryota; kingdom Metazoa; phylum Bryozoa; class Gymnolaemata; order Cheilostomatida; family Watersiporidae; genus Watersipora; species Watersipora subatra. Next base: position 8,037,546 of record NC_088715.1, on the reverse strand, counting down.
GTTCATGGTTATGCGACTGATTTTTTGCATGATAATTTTCAAAACTATGTTTTGCATTATCTTTAACATCATTGTTTATTATAAAATATTTACAAGCCAAGATAGATTCATCTCAGCAAAGGTTTTCATTAAAAACATCCATCACAGCCACTCACATGGTCTCAGCTCATATAATATGAATAATTATACTACTGCAGAAAACTCAAACTCTGTATGTATTGTATCTAGATATTTCTCCTCATTTTTGATCTTAGGATAAGTAGCTCTCAGTATGTTGTGTACGCAGGTTAGTAGTAGCCACCACTCTGTTACTGTAAGACCTTCTGGGTATATTCAAAATTTTATTGATCTGTAAATGTTTGACTCCTTCTGTTTCTACATACCATGTTGTGCATCCCATGTTCCTGCTGTCTTTCAGATGGTTTAGAGTCTCCACATCTGGACACTTGAATACTAACAAAACATTAATTTTTTGTTATCTTTAGATAATTTATTTGAATATCGCTTAAAAGTTATATGATAGTAAGCAAAAGTAGCAGCAAGAAAAATCAAATTAGCTAGGAAATATACTTTGTTAGTGGTGGTAGCTATGATAAGCCACTCTTAATGGGCTTGGTTTTATAAAGTCTGAAATCTTGTGCACTTTTGCAACACACTTAACACCATTCTGAGGAACCGAATGCCACATATCATTGTTTGTGCAGCAGACAATCATGTCTCTTATTCTCCGTGCATGCCAATTTCTAGGTTCATAGTGGCCACCACTCAGCTCTTGTAAGTTTTTCTGGATATGTCCAAAAATATGATTTATCTGTAGAGTAGATGCTTGACTCCTTGTCTTTGCATACCATGTTGTGCATCCCATGTTGCTGCCTTTCTAATGGTTTCAATCTCTCCACATCTTGATACTTGGGTACTAACAAAATATTAAACTTTCATTACCTTTTGATAACCTATTGAATGCTGCTTGGAAGTCATATGACAGCTAGTAAAATGTCAGCAAAAATCCAATTTGCCACAAAACCTACCATGGTAGTGTTGGTAGTTATGACAGGCCACTCTCAATGGACTAGGTTTTCTCGATGGACATGGTTTCATAAGGCCGGTAGTTTTCTCCACATCTGCAGCACACTTAAAGCCAGTCTAAGGAACCGAATGGCACATATCATGGTTTGTGCAGCGGACAATCGTGTCTCTCAAACCCCACGCATCATCGCTGTTTGAACACATAAAAACCAAATGTAAGACGGGTGTTTAGTAGCGTCTGTCAGAGTTGGAAACATTGAAAGTTGAAGGCTGTCACAAACAGCATAAAAGAAAGCAGCCATCAATCAATATGATGACATAAACTCTCATGACCTTTAAAGTGACCTTTGGTAAACTAATCAGCTTTAAGGTAATTTGCTGACTGGCTTATCTACATTTGACTCATCGTAAATAGACTGTAAATTTGAACCTCAACTTGATTTACTAAAGTAATAATTCAATGCATTATTGGGCTATTAATAAAGCCTATTGGAGATAGCATCATTGAAGTACCATGGGAACACAAGTTAGTTGAGTGTAACGACAAAAACAACCGCCAACTGTTAAAGAAGAGTTGTGCATCATGTTGAATCATTCATGCAACCAAAAAAGTATAATGCGACGATAACAACCCAGTAAACTATTACGATTAACAACATATCATCCTATTGGTACTTCATTTAGTAGTTATATGAGAAGTTGGGATGATGAGCAAGTAGAACTGACACAAATGTGACTAGCAAGTAACAAGTCATGTGATCTTAGAAAGTAATGTTCACAGTGAATAATATAAAGGAACTAGTAACGAATGTATTTCTAATTGTACTGTAAGAAATACACTGTAGTTTAGGAAAAATAAGGCTAATTTCAATGTACCACATAGAGTGACTTTTTATAAAGATAAAGAAAGAACATTCACATCCATTACTATTGTTACTATTGTTACTATGATTACTATTATTACTTTTGTTAGCATTATTACTATTATTACTCTTGTTACTATTATTACTATTATTACTATTGTTACCATTATTACTATTATTACTATTGTTACTAGTATTACTATTATTACTATTGTTACTATTGTTACTATTATTACTATTGTTGCTATTATTACTATTGTTACTATTATTACTCGAGCTGCACATAATTAATATTATTGTTGTTATTAGTATTATTACTATTATTATTGTTACTATTGTTAATATTATTACTATTATTGCTATTATTACTATTATTACTATTATTACTATTACTACTAGTATTACTATTATTACTATTATTACTATTATTACTATTGTTACTATTATTACTATTATTACTATTATTACTACTATTACTATTGTTACTAGTATTACTATTATTATTACTATTGTTACTATTATTACTATTGTTACTAGTGTTACTATTATTACTATTCTTACTGTTTTTACTATTATTACTATTATTACTATCATTACTATTATTACTATTGTTACTATTACTACTATTATTACTGTTGTTACTATTAGTACTATTAATGCTGTTATTACTATAGTTACTTTTATTACTATTGTTACTATTATTTCTATTATTATTATTGTTACTATTATTGCTATTATTACTATTGTTACTATTATTACTATTGTTACTATTAATACTATTATTCCTATTGTTTGTATTATTACTATTGGCACTTGAGACAAAATAAAATATGAAATAAATGGTACAAAGCTAAAGCTTTGTCACACAAGAAAATATAGATAAATTATAATCTAATCAAACAACATGTAATTGTATGAAATAACTATTTTAAATGTAAACAAAAATATGAGTTAATAAAATGTAACTTGTAAAATATAATCATGTTTTGTTTGCAGTTCTATATAATTAGGCTACTATTACTAGTGTTTAGCGTATTTTCGAGCATTAACTGCACATTTTGAATGCAATCTAGAAGGTTGTACTCATTGTTGTATCAACATAATTACATACTCTCATTATAATGTATATATAAAAATATTCAAAGCATTTACCAATTTACATATTCAACCAAATTAAAAAAAGATTTCTCTAAATAATTGGTACTATACAATGTATGTTCAGTCAAAATGATAGTTATGAAATTGATTTCTCTGAATCTCACATGGAAAAAAATCCATTTTAGGTTTGAAAAGTCATTAAAGCTTATTTTGCGGAGTCTGTTCACCGCTATAAGCCAACTCTTTGGGAAATTCCATGATTAAAAGGAATCATGTAGAGACATAGTGAAATGAATGGTTTTCATGAATTTTATAGTCTCTGAAGACCGATGACATTGCTCAAATACAGTAAAGTATAATTAGTACAAATCAGTAAAATTAACATAAAGTAAAAGTAGAGTACAAGGGCTAAAATACAAAGATTGAAATGCAATGCAATTCCTGTATGTTGGACATTCCTGCTAGACATTAGCTCTCAGTATGTTGTATACGCAGGTTGGTAGTAGCCACCACTCTGGCATTGTAAGTCCTTCTGGATATGTCCAAAATACCATTGATCTGTAGATGTCAGACTCATTCTGTTTTTACATACCATGTGGTGCATCTTATGTTCCTGCTGATTTTTAGATGGTTTGAGACTCTCCACACCTGGATACTTGAATACTAAAAAAATATAAAAATTGCCTTACTTTTGATAATTTATTGAATATCACTTAGAAGTTATATGATATTTACACCCTTTCTTAACAAATTATTATAGAATATTACAAAACCTTTGTAAGAGTTTAACTTTTTTGAACTTTAGTAAAAGTTTAAAAGAAGTTAAACCTTAACAAAAGTTTTACTTAATAGTTAATTTTTTTAAAGTTGACCTTGTACTGTACGGACACTCAAAATTATACAAAAAAACTTACTTCATTGTCATATTAAAAGTCAGAACCCCTTAAACCATAAATACCTTTCATCACAAAACACCAAAACAAAGAGTGGTTAAAGATAAGTTGTTAACCATGTTAAACATGCATTACGTGTCCAGCAAAAATAAATACAACTATGACAGGTCTGTAAACTATTAGTATTCGCTGCATATTATCTTATTGGTTCTTCATTTGGTTCTTTCTTTATATGGCAAGGTGGGATGATGAGCAAGTAGAACTGACAAACATCTGCCAGTGTTTGTTATATAGATAAATGTGACAAGCAAGAAACAAGCCATGCATTCAGATAAGAATGCATGACAACAGATATGAATGATATTCTTATCTGTTGTTTCAATATTCTCAAATATATTTTGTGCTATACTAAAACAAAATATGAGTGAATTTTTGTTCGTTTCATCTATTAATTTTCTATTTTGCTGATTTAGAACTGTATAATGACATTGAAGCAATTAACTTTCAAATTATCTTTCGTTTTGCTCTATAGAGCGATTGTAACATATGCCTAATAGTTTATGCAGATATATCCTCACATGTGTTGTAGCAAAGGAGAACTCAACCTTCCTTTGCACTTACATGCACTAATATACTGTGGAGTACTGTGTAATCCTCTGGCTCTAGTTATCATAAATCCCTAGACTAACCCTAACAGCTGTGAGCTCAGGCATCAACATAGCCTGAGCATCACATATCCCATCATTCAAAACCAATTATTTTCTGCGTTACGTGTTTCACGCCTGATTGATTGTGAGTTCAACTATTTGCTAAGTGACGGACAGCGAGACCCTCATACCGGTAATACATTGGGTTAGCGATTCCTTTTGAAGTTACCCTTCCTTTTACTCCACTTTTGACATAGAGCGTGTGAAATATATGTTAGCCTATCTATTTTACATGCTTCACGCTTGATCACCCGCGCGCTCAGCAGCTAGCTAACTAGTGACTGATAGCGCTACTCGCATAAAAGCAATGAACTAATCCACATTACGCTTGGGCTAACTTCCGCGTCGCCTACGTGAGCTGAAATTTATTAATCCATAACGGTTGAAGCTTCGATCATACGCAGAGTATCAAGTAACTAGTGAGTAGATAGTCCTAATAACAGTGTGCTAATTATGAATTACGATACGCACGCTGTTATTATCACTTTTATTATTTTATTGGTGTTCATCATCGCTAGCTAAATCTAAAATAAAAACTGGTTCAGTCATGCATATTACATACATCATATATCACTACTAATTATTATATCTACTGTTTATATATTTATCTGCTAGTTGCTGTCTGACAAGGGGAAGTTATTAAAGGACCAATCAATTATTATACCATTGAGTTTAATATCAACAAAACGTTCTATACCTCTGATAAAGGACTAGTTCCTGTAGCCATTTACAATAGTAATGGTTGCAATTAATTACCTTAGACTGATGGAATGAGCTGCAGGGAAAGCCTGGCAGGAGTATCACACTCTCACTTACATAAAACAAGACAAAACTGATTTCATAATAATGATGTGGTGTGAAGTTTGCGTTGCATGTGATTGATAAAAGTGGACGAACTTGTGGACAATATTTTATGGATACACTATCTCTCAAGCAGATGTTTTAATGGATTTACAAATACTTTAAATAACTCATTGCTATGACAAAGAAATACGTTCCTCTCCAAATTGTGATATTACAATTTACAATCGCTCGATAAATTTCCATGCTACAGATTAGAGTTCATCGCTACACTGGCAGTGTATTTGCGGCCATAGGTTGTAATCTAACAGAGTCATTTCTATGTAGTTTTTGAACATAAGGTAAAATGATGTAGCTGATAGTATTACATACACACTTCACCCTAGTTAATTCTGATATTATTGCAGCAAACTAGATATTCTTGACTTCAACTTTCTGAACCAGATGCAAAATGCTGTGCATTTATTTTAAAGTAAAACTCATGCATAAATTGCTTGCTGCATCTCAGTGTTGCTTGCTAGGGCATGAAAAGTCACTCAAAGTTCAACAATGTTTTTAAAGAGCGATTGATTGAAACCAAAAGCTTTCATAAATTGTGTTACAACTTGTTGCAGAAAGTTTCAGCGATGATGTTATACTTCTATATATGTAGTGAAGTGAATCTCAGACAAGGTGTGTTTTATTTCTAGATTACAATGGCTGACGCTGTAGCAGATGTTGAGTGTGAATTTTGCTGCCGTAAAAGTGACACTATTGTCAACCCCAAAGTGCTACCATGTAGTCATATTCACTGTATGACCTGTTTGACCACCTACTATGAGAGCAAACACCTGCTGCTGTGTGGAAACAGTGGATGTGGGTGAGTCTTCCTAGGCCTATATGTTAGTTAAACTTAGATTATATAATAGTGCACATAGTCTGGGTTGTGATGCATCGAAACGGCATTGCATCATTTCCGCGCCAAACACAGTAGTTTTGCAATCACTTACAACTTTCTAATGTGCAGTTGACACTTACTGCTACTGTAACTGCATTCTTACTGCAAATACCTGGCTGCATTCCACTGCAGATTTATTACTATGACACTCATGAAAGTAAACCAGCAATTTATTTTCACTGCACATGCACATTCTTTATAATCTGAAACTGCACATGTACTGCAGCTGTGCTTTAGTATGTGGTTAATACTATGTATCAGCTTACACTGCTGACTTTCCAAGTGTTTTTACTGCATTGTACAAAATTGTCATCTGCTGGATTTAGCAAGTTCAAGACATTGCTCTATAACTCCCATACCATGTCATTTATTTTACGCTGCTTTAGCCAACTTTGTGTAAGCAGGAGCATATTATGTTATAACAGTATCAGTTATGATTGTTCTAAATTACACCAGTGTTTGTAGACAACACATTATAGAGAAGCTTTTTATGTCATGCTGTGAAGGATTCTAACACATTTTTAATAGTTAACTGGACAATAGGTAATAAACTGTAAGTTTATTAACAACTATTACCTATTAACAACTTTATTAACAACAACAGATGAAGATCGACAGACAACGGTCTGTCGACTGCCGTCTGTAGACAGACGGTCAACAGACGGCGGCCGGCTGATCGTTATCAGTGAAATTTGTAGGGATTAAGTTTTAGTAACGAAAAGTCATTTTCGCAGCAGATTTGAACCTCTAAGGCTGCAGACTAATGAGCTAACCCACTACACTATGATGTCCAACTGGCCACACTAATGAGATGATTGTGATGACAATCATCTCATCAATTATAGTACTTGCACTTGAACTGCTTAGGGTGATCAACTACGTAGTACAGCTGGTTGTTATTATTTTAATTAACTAATATGACGAATATTAACTGAGTAAATCACTATCTTACCAAGGGAGTTATTGAAGTATTTTATTATCTGGGCTAAGCTATATAGTTAATATATTTAATACCCTTTAGCCTGGTATCCACATAAAATCAACCACAACCAACTTTAATTTGTGTCCCATTCATGAAAAATCAACACTCTATATGGCTGTCAAAATTGAGAATATTCCTGTTTATGCAAACACTCACTAACCCTTCATATAAACATTCACTAACCCTTTATATAAACACTCACTAACCCTTTTAATAAACACTCACTAACCCTGGATATAAACACTCACAAACCCTTTATATAAACACACACTAACCCTTTTAATAAACACTCACTAACCCTGGATATAAACACTCACTAACCCTTTATATAAACACTCACTAACCCTTTATATAAACACTTACTAACCCTTTATATAAACACTTACTAACCCTTTATATAAACACTCACTAACCTTTATATAAACACTCACTACCCCTTTATATAAACACTCACTAACCCTTTTTATATAAAAACTTCCTAACCCTGGATATAAACACTCACCAACCCTTTTATACAGACACTGACCTACCTCTAATCTATACAAACATCTGATAATCAAAAAGGAACAAAAGTCCTGCTCCAGGGCCACATCATAATAACATAGTACTCTTGCATTTGTACTGAAGTTGGCCAACTCAACGCTCAATATTTAACTCAAAATGTGCTTTCGACTTGCAGCCTACATTCATACTGTTTGTGGTTTACAACAAGATCTTTGCTGTTTAAACATTGTTTTCCAAAACAAATGACCAATAGTAAGATAGTTATATAGTTTGGTAAAAAGTTGGTATAATTTCATATCAAGTTTTTCCTGATCTCTTAAACTGAAAAGTAAAGATAGTCTGCCTGCTTCTGTGTGTCTCACAACCAACTTGGTGGATCTTATTAATTAACCACATGAAAGATAAACCTAACATAAAACTTTGATAGATTTATCAGAAATATAAGTATTTTTTATCATTTGCAATTGTTTTTGATATTTCAATTGATCTGACTGGCAATATTTTTCAAGATTAATATCGTCAAAACTCATCACTGGTAAAATGCTCAAAAGAAAGTTCTATTTGAAAGGATGAGACTAGTTGCTATCGATGCTTTGGTTGATATCGGCTAGTTCGATCAATTTTCGTTTTGCTTTTTATTTTGTCAGATTCTATTCAACTATAGAAATGATAATCGCAGTCTGGTTTGATTCAAGCATTTTACCGAGATCAATTTTTGTAGATTTTAATCTCAAAATATCCTTGCAGTCATATCACCTCTAACATCAAAAACAATTGCAGTTGACAGAATCACACCCACACTTTCTGATAAATTCTTCCAATGTTTTTAACAACTCCATCCTTAAGTTAGAAATATATCGTTCAGTTTAAAGACAGCCTTAATATTGCTGTATCTTATAATCTCTATGTTTGTCTCTAATGGTAGCCATGTAAGACATAGATCAGACTCTTAATCTAAAGAGGGGACAGGGAATCATTAAGTCTCTTATTCTATCTAATTTTAGACCTTCCTCGGTGTAGAAATCACTGGTAATTTCTAAGTATTTGTCCTTCCTTATTTTCACTGCAAGAACATCGCACATTTAATTGAATCTTTTAGAAACACTTTTATTGGTAAAAATAACTTCGAGTGTAATCAAGAGATACGCAGGGAAATAAGTATTTTCTAATATTCATGTCTTCTAGTATCTACCATAACAATGATGCAGTCACATGAACATTTTCCAACTACTTCAGCCTAACTTTTAATAATGAAACCTCTCAGCTTTACTCTTTACAGTTGTAGATTTACAGATTTATCTTCTGCCAATTAGAAAGCTTAAAAAAGACACCTCCCTTAGTATGACTCATACACTATGTTTCCATGATGCGCAGTGCTTCGGAGTTGCGCTATCTCCAAATCATGGAAACGGCGTCTTCGCACTGAAGTCACTGCGCACTGATCAGTGCGAAGCCAGTGCAAATTCGCAGCAAGGAAACAGCGACTTCGCAGTGGCTGCGCATAGCTCTCATGCCGTGGAGACGGATTCTTCGAGGGCCATAAACTAGTACAAAGGTTGTCCTGCTAACACTTCGAAAAAAAGGTGACAAGTCCTAAATTCACGTTTAAATAATATATTACTTAAAATTACTTATTAAAAATATATTACTATGTAAAAAGTGTGTTAAGGTTTGTAAAACCTTGTGAATGTGCCTTGTAAATAAAAGTATGACGACAGAATCATAAAAAGACTGTTTATGACGTTCGGTATCCGTGATCGATTATATTTCTCCATCAGGCGATTCGATTTATACAATTTCTCTTCTCTGGCTAATTTGCGGTAATTGCTGAAAACCACTGCGCAGCATGGAAACGTACAATCCCCTCGACTTCGGAAGGCGCTGCTTCGCAGTACTGCGCACCATGGAAACATAGTGATAGAGTTCATCACCTATCACTGTATCATTCGTAAAAAACTTATCTAGCATAGAATGACTCGTAGCATATCTAACATATCACTGTATGACCCATATAGCAAATAGCTTATTACTTTTGACTAATTTTTTGTAGCCAGGAGTTTGAGATGCCTCCAGATAGTCTTCAATCTTATGACTTGGGTACAGACAAGACACTATGTGATGTTTGTCTAAAGAAGAGCTCACCAAGACAGAAAGCTATTAGCTATTGTACATACTGCTGTAGGAAGTTCTGCCATGCTCATTTAGAGGTACGAGTGTTTCCCTATGATATCTTGATATGATATTTTGAATATGATTTGAGCAGTAGTTATGTATGAAGTTGTTAGTATATATTATTCCTTTACATCAAGCTGATATTGGAAACCAGTAGCTTCATTGTACTATGCAACTGCACAAAGGTAAAATATGAAGGTACTATAGGATTACAATAAAAAGCTTCTTGCCAATCCGGAAAAAATTTATGCGTGGCTAAATTATAGGCTGGACTTATTCTTTTCCCAGACTAATGCTGTTTCCTAGAAAGTTTGGGGGTCCTACCACACAAAGTTGTCGTCAGAATAGTCACTTTTAAAATCACTGTCGTCACTTTTAAAATCACGTTCGTAACTTTTAAAATCACTGTCACCTTTTTCAAGTTGGTAACCAAAACAACCTCTTTCTTCGCATTCGTTATTTTAATACAAATATCCATTCTGGTGGCACTGGGTTGCATTGAAAACCTGAAACTTGCTCAGTTTGAACTTCTGCTAACCAAAAGCATGGCTCAACCAGCGACCTTCACAAACTTAATAGTGATGTTTGGGAGAGTTTCTGATTACTCCGCGAAGAGTGACAGCCGTCTTAGATTTTTAGGGCTACATTTCTTGTACTGAAAATAGACCGAGATTGTCTTTAATAATCACTGTCAGTCATAGACTTGGAAACGGATTTGCTGTCAATGTCGTGGCATTACATTGCCGTTTACTTTAATTATTTGGCAGTCTTTAAATGCTGGGCCAGATGCTTCAAACCAAAACTAGTGAAGTTTTGGTTGACAGTGTTGATTTTGGACAAATAATAAGTTAGCAAAGGTACGGCTACACGTAACAAATTTTTCGTTGCTTCTAACCGAAATCACGAAATGATTGAAACACAGAATTATTCTGTGCTAGAATCGTGCTAGTGAGCACGATTCCAGCAGCTTTTGCAATTAGTATAGTCCAAGAGACGTATAATTACACACAATAAAAGTATAAGTGCAATTCAACATAGTACACACGATGCAACTGCTTAGATTGCGTTATTGTATGTATTTATTGTTTGGACGCTGTAGCTACAAATTGTTTATTTTTAATTGTATTTTCTTTCCAGCAGCAAAAGTTTTGTGGTAAAAAATGTTGCAATCTTTAACGCAATCAAGTCGGTTGCATCGTATTTACTATCGTGAATTTTTTCAATATTTTTCTTGCGTGTCGCATTTTGTTCTCGGACTACATATATCTTAAACTTTGCTAGGGTCGTGCTCGCTAACCAACAATAGCGCAACTTTAACAGTTATATCGTGTGTTCTATGTTGAATTGCTTTCGTACTTTTATTGTGTGTCGCGATACATGTCTTGGACTATACTAATTGTTAAATCTGCTAGAATCGTGCACTAATAATTTGTTTAATCTTTTAAAAGCGTTTTGTTGACGAACTCGGTGGGCATGCACAGCTCAAATAATTCTGTGAATTTCGACCGTTAATTCTGCGTTTTTCGTGATTTCGGTCAGAACTCCGAACCAACGAAAAATTTGTTACGTGTAGCCGTACCTTTAGTAATCCTACTTACGCAATTATCGTCACCTACATTGATAAATGGTCGTCTCGTCTGTCACTTTTTAAATATCCCTGTCGTCGGGTCGTCAGAATCGTCACAAAACATGGGAGGACCCCCAAGTTTCAAAGCTGGATATGTAGGTAGTTATCTTTATTACTTTAAAATTTCAACCATTGCGATTTTGGTCTATTGTGGGTTTCATGGCTATTTAAGGTTCTTGATTATTCAAACAATGATAAATTATGTTGTAAAGCCGTAATTGTTTTATTGTTTTGAAATAATGACTTACTGAGTCAGTGTGATGTACGGCTAGTCGACATACTTTATTCTGTCTAATTAATCATTGAGTGTTGGTTAATTAATAACTAGCTGTGACTCATAATCGCTGAACTTTGGTAAAACCAACCTGATAGGAGGCAGTTCAAAACTAACTTTATTATTGTCACATATATATCATACTGTTAACTTGTTCTGGAATATTCTGAATTAGACATAGCCAGATATTAGCCAAAATTGGCAGGATTCTTTGGGCTTTGATACTTTAGTCCCATGATGATGCACCTGATGACCACCGCAAGATAACAGTACTTGAGTACTTGGCTCAACAGCAAAAAGCTAAAGTCAGCAGCTGCCCAAAGCATAAAGACCAACAATATATTCTTGGATGTGGAGTCTGTTATGTTCTCAGCTGCCTGAAGTGTGTTCCTGACTTGCCAATCTGTAACACTGGTATGTAGACTTATTGTAGGTGTGTGTAGGTCTCTAAATGTTATTAGATTTGTTAGATACAATATATTAGATCTAGTATGATATCGGTTTTCTTAGAACACCAAATAATTGTCTGTGGTTTTAGCTGTTGTGTATTCACTCACCACCACTTCACTCTCCTCTAGCAGGAAGAAGAATGCTCTCTTATACACTCTTCTCCATAGTTATTTAGCTATTCCTTAGCTTTATCAATAAGCTGAAAAAGCTACATGATCCTGCAAGCCTGTATGAGAGGTTTTGCCTCCCAAAGCCTATGTGGCTCCCTTAGCCTAAGTTCACGTAACATAGTCAAGCACGCAAGAGACGCTTGCATATACAACAGTAGCAAGTTTATTGTCTCCTTGTTTGCAAATAATGTAAACGACGCATAAACAAGCATATAAATGTTTTCACTATTTACTAAAGTGGCTATATGTCATGTATGATTGGTATATGCGAAGTTATTTTCTTGATTTAGGTTCTACACATTCTCTGCTTCCATTAGAGGACCTGGCATCAGCCCTTCTTACAGGCACGATATCTGCCGAGAGTTCAGCTAGAGATGAGCAGTTTGAGGCGCTGTTCAAACGAATATCTAAGATGGTCTCTGAATATGACAGTCAGACTGAAGATATGCTAAAGATGATTCATAAGAAGAGAGATGAGCAGGTTGGTGAATTAGCTCAGTCTATGTTTGTGTTTAATTATTTTCTGCACCTTTTGATTTGCATTTTCAACTCACTTGTTTCCTATTTTATACATCAATAAAAGAGTAGGGAGAGATATAGAATCATTTGTAATTAAAATTTGGTTCAATCAAGAAGTCTTATTAGGACATATTCTCTATTTCAGAAGAACAACAGCTAGCTGAAGTAAAGTTGACTCACATTGTATATCTAAAATATTTCCTCTCATGGCGTATGCTGACCTTGAAATTTATGTTGGTAGATTTGCACTCGAACTAAAGATTGAAAGTTTTGAAGAATCCCCCTTAACTCACATCTTTGCTGCTTTCAAAAGGAAAAACCTCGACTTTACCTTTTCAGCAAATGACCATACAATAACAGTAGCAGTATTGGTTTGTATCGACAAATTTTCTCATTTTCATTTCGGTTTTACTTAGCTTATGGTTCATGTCTATGGTAATTCTACAATGTTATAGGGAACGCATACTTTTATTAGCATCTCAAAGTGTTTTTTTTTGTTTTTATAGAAAGCATTAGGCAAATTGGAAATAATAAAAACGTTTCGTTCTGTCTAATATAAAACAAAGTAAAAACTGTATCCTTAACATGCATAAAATTATAATGTCTGCCTAACTTTCTGTTTAATATTTGGTTAAAATATAGTTTTTGATGAGACTCATGCCTGTGACATTCAGTATGATATATTGATATTCTGACGCCTGCACTGATCAATCATTTTTAAGCATTTCTGAAAGATTGTACCTATTCCCTGAACTTTTTAGGCACACAATCTCACACAGTAAATTAAATATTGTATATAGCCATAAAAATAACGGCATGCACTGTTTACTCTCTAATTTTGGTCTAACTGTAATTATAGCATCACAATTATACATTCAATTTTGACGCTATAATTGCAACAACATTATTATAATTCATACCGTGTTTGATAATTCGTGCCAACTTGCTACTTTACGACATGTGAAAGGTTGTATGTAGCTTGAAATAAAAACTTTACATAAATTTGTCAGGGATAGTGGAATTTACATTATAGGAGGTACACTTTATGGGAGTGTCTGTTGTAGCTGCTGAATGGGCCAGCAATGATGACCAATGTCAACATACTTCATTGAGTAGGTTGGGGTGACTAAGGTATATTTAATTTGTTGAGTAAATCAACACCTATACATTTGCTGAATTATGCACAGGTGTATTAATATAAATTGTTTGTGTAATTTGTCACTTAGAATCATCTACAGCTCTAACATAAAGATAATATAGAAAATGGTGGAGACCACTATGCATATGGTTGGTATTATCAAGGTGGCTGTAACAATAATGCATCAAATTATTACACAGGATATTATAAGATTTAGGGTTCTGCATGTAACTACAGCGATGACATCATCCATTTAATAGTGGTGTCATTATTATTATTATTATTATAATAGTGAGTAGAAAGCAAATAAATTTTATTCAGATTAAAACAAACTCAATATACCTTTGAACTGCTTGAACAGAAAGTGAGTTTACAACTTTATATATATATATATATATAGAAAAACATTTTGGTGTACCGTTTACATTCATTTTTTTTGTATCAGATTTGACCATGACTGTAGATAAACTCACTGAAGGAGCAGTATGATGAAATAGAGAAGAAGGTGCTTGAGAACAGACAGAAGTCTAAAGTACAGATGACTGATTTTCTGGAGGATGTTGTTCTTGACAAGTGGAAAAGTCTCAGAAACCACAGAGAAATGTTGGAGACTAAAATCCAACATTCTCCACCAGTAAGTAAATAGGTGAATATCTATAGTAGAACATCAGAGTAGTAGTGGACTCCTTATAGAGATGTATCTAATACTGAAGTTGTAAATGAAAGGTCATGACATCATACCATTCTCTATATAAGTATTATAACTTATAACATGGCTAGTAACTTAATTTATATATATGTATCAATTTCATGCTATGTTAAATTCACAGCTATGTTATAAGTATTATTACTTATAATATAGCTGTGAACTTCATTTAGCTTAGTTGGAACTTCATTAGATAGTTACCATGAGTTTAAATACTCCTCTAAATGAAATTTTTGCCTGATGACGCCAACAGTAATACTTTTTAAAATCATATGACAAGGATTCATTTGTGTATTAATTATTATTCCTTTTTGGGTTTTTATAATTTTCTCCAAAGCTGTTTTTCGCCATTACAATTTATTTATTCATTATTCTAAAATGTTCTGTTTTAATTTCAAATGTCCTGTTACGCCTGTTATTTCTGGTTTGGGTAAATCTGCCAAAGCTAAATGCTTATCGTTTAGGCGACTGTATTCTCTGGATCAGGAAATGCCTCTACATTTTTTTTTCATTCGGTCAGACAAAGTATAGTACATCAAAGTTTAACCTATTGTTATGTCATAGAACTGTTGTCTGAGCTGGAGGGGCCAACTCTGTGAGCACCAGCATAGTCAGACAAAATCTTCTTATTAGGGCAAGAGTGGCGGCTTTCAGAAAGCTGAGGGGACTGGGAGCTATCATGAACAAAAGGGGTGGAGCCTATTGAAGAATGACATACTGTAACACCTCTAATTCAATGCCATGGCGCTCTATTTTTCAACCCTTCTCTCGGAGTGGCCGTCAAATAGAGGTGGCATTCGATTAGACGTTTTACGGGATACATAGAAATTATTTAAAGTTTGAGTAGTCTTAATGCATCCAGTATGCTTGTTTCTGCTTCAACTTATAAATATATTATATTAAATAAACACTTGGTTTGTTGGACTAACTGATACATTCTGTGGAGAGTAAAGGGCTGATGAAGTCCTTTACAATATTACTTTTACGTTTGTATCAAGAGGTACTAGTATCGTTCATCAAAACTTTAAGTACAACGAGCTTTCTCAGTAACTTTTTATACAAACACTTCCATGAACTCTCTTTGTATTTTTTAATTCATTTGAACTACGGGTCGACATGTTTTTCATGAAATGAAATTTAAAAGTTACAATTTTATATGTCGTATGAGTTAAATAAAATAATTTTTTACACAAATAAGTTTTTATTATCGTTTACACTGTTTACATTTTGTACTTGTAGAAAAATATTTAGTAAATACTCCCGTTTAATAGGCTACAAAATATTATATTATAACAGCATTGAATATGTTAATGTTTTTAAATGATCAAGAAAAATCAGCCAAGTTCAATAAAATCAACACAAAGTAGATATGTTCCAAGAACAAACCGTTTAACTTTTTTAATATATTCGTAAGCTAAGCTAACTAGCTAGAAACCTGAAGAATGTATTCTCTGCTATAAGCCACATTTCTAGCTTTGTTACAATAGCTTATGCACATGCTGATGGTCTATGTCGAGGTTATACCATTTTTTATCCCACAAACATATAGGATGACATCGTGAGAGGGTTCAAAGAGCTGAAAAAACAAATGGACCAATTTATTGAGGAAGAGTTGCCTAGACTGGAAGTGGGAGGACAACTCCAATTAAGGCGAACAAGTATGCTAAAAGAATAAAAGTAAATGATGACACTTGTAGTCTTAGAGTAAAATTGTTATATGTAGAAGTAAAGAAGCTATCTTTGGTAATTGCTTTGAAGGTGCATTGTGTTCAAAGATATGTTAGCTATATCAGAGCTGTATAGTTTCACAGAGTCCAAAGACCAAAGAAGCGTATATGGGAGCTCGCTCAATTCCAAACAAACAGGCCGCGCCTACTATTTTTATATAGTTTATAATGGAGAGGCCGTAACAAAAACCAACAAAATCTATTCCCATTGGCAGTTGCTTTAAAGTTGATTGTTGTATTATGAACCATTTGAAAGAAAACAAAGTTTCCTACAAAAAGCTAATAATAACGTTTTTGTAAAAGAGTAAAGTAAATGCAAAAAAATAGCGGCATTGAGAACGAGGTACGGATGTTCCATTAGATATCAGCATGTCGATCGGGTTTGTTTGGAATCAGACATTTTTGTTTTCGGTTTGGTCGCAAAACTTTGTTAAGCTATATTACTCTGACAGTACAGAGCTGTATAACTTCACAAAGTTTTGTGGCTAACGGAAGCGTATATCGGAACTTCCATGATTCCGAACAAACAAGACATGCCTACTATTTTTTATATAAGCTATAATAGAGAGGCTCCCGACACTAACCAGCAAAAATTACCCCATTGGCATTCGCTCTGAAATGGATGGTATTATACATCATTTGAACAACATTAGGCTGTAATAGAACTATCTCTTAACCTTAAATGAATAAAAAATCGCCCGTGCTGACCCGGCCCGACTCGATCTTGGCCCTCAGTGCTGACCCTGAGTCTTGCTCGACCCTGCATTCCTTGGTCTCGTTCCAGCTCTAATTATACACCATTTGAACGAGGACAAAATTTGCTACAAGAAACTACAAATAGTTTTTGTATAAAAATATAGTGAAGGCAAAAAGTGAGATATTGAGAGCGAGTTAAAAATATTCCATTACAGATCAGTATGTCGGTCGGTGTTGTTAGGAAACAAGCGTTTCTGTTTTCGTTTGTGTCTGGGACTCTGTGAAAATATACGGCTCTGAGCTATACATGCTCAATATAACAAGTCAAATTACGCAGCAAATCGTGCAGGCGTTAAAAGTAGGAAACGGGTTGAGCCAACAACAATAGCTACTGGAAGAAAATCAGCAATTGACCTATTCACATATTTGCATTAACTAAATAGGAATATACGATTTATGTTAAAAATAAGTGTAGAGTAAAATAGGTGATATTTTCCCTCTCCATCTTTTAATAATTAACTAATCTTACAATTTATACTATATTTGCCTGTAAATTAACAGAAATGATAAACACAATCACAATGCAGAGATATGCATTCTCTACTCTCAGGCTAGGATAATACATAAATACATATTGTTACAATATCTTTATGTGGATAGCTAATAGAAATTGTACAGTCTCTACATACAAGCTTTACTCTCAGGCTAAAATAAATTAGAGACACTGTTAAAAGTTTTTTGTGCGCTGAGCTAGTAATTGTTAGCCAGTCTCTAGATGCATGATCTGCTCTGAGGCTAAAACATCTTAAAAACACTGTTGGAGTATCTTGATGTATATAACTTGCATTTTTTTCACTCCACAACTTTTAGCTCCTCTAAATTTTAGTCAGTTATTAAAATAATCTGTATTTTCATTATTATTATTTTCATATCAAACAATTTAATAGGTTAAACTTTTTTATGTCTCTCGTCGATGATTTGAGCCTATGAGTAATCAAGTTTTAATTATTTCAATTAAATGAGTGATTAAGTAACCTTTATTTTCTCTTTTCTAGGATGTTGTACTGTGCTGCCAAAATATAAATATTTTATTACACCTAATAAGCATGTCATTATGTTATTATATTATTAATGTTTCAGGTGAAAAGCGTGAGATTGAGTTGAAGATTATTTCAGCTGATGACATAGTAGTTAACAGTAACCAGCCCTCTGTAGTTCCTCAAAAACCACAACTTCCTTTATCCCCTCCTCCAAAGTCTATAACTCTACTCAAATCCATAAAGCTACCAACATGGCCTATATCAATATGTCAGCATGAAGGAGTTACATATGTAGGATTGTTTAATGGTACAGTCAGTAGAATTGATAGCAACTACAAGCTGCATGACTCATTCATCTCTACTTCTGGTCCTGTCGAGTCCATCAGTCTCCATGAGAACAGACTATACATATTGTCTTATAGTGAGCCTCGCACAGTAGGTGTCTATGACCTGTCAGGGCAAGTAATCACAACCTGGCAGCACCCTTGTCATGGCAGTTACTGTAGCATGTTGACTGTAGCAGCAGGTAATGTAGTGGTTGCTGATCCTCCTAACAAGAGACTAACTATTTATTCTCTCACTGGTAAGACTCTGCGTAACATCAGCTGCCTCCTTTTGAGTAATAACGAGGTCTCGATATGCGCTGGACATGGTGATGATGTCATCATATCTGACTACGGTACAAAGAAAGTCTTCAGATTTAACATCACCACTGGGAATGTCATGTGGACTTTCACCCATCCTGATTGTCCACAAGGTCTGGTGCGCTATGGAGACTACATACTGGTAGCTGCATACAACAACAATATCATCTACACACTCAACTATGCTACAGGTAAGTTGTATGTATGAGGTGCTGGTTATTAACATTCATTGAGAGTTTCGTGTTGGCTTCAATAATACAAAATGGTTATTAAGTTGTTCTGTCAGGATCAGTTCCTTTGAAGTATTTCATAATTTAGTAAAGAGAGTAATTTAGAGATTTTTTCGCGAAAACTGATTAAAAATTTAGAAAATTATTAGCAATTCAGTTACAACTAATTTTAAATACATCATCACTTCATTTATGATATCTAAAATTAAATTAAATTATGTTATAAACTTACACAACTTGAGTAAAATATCATGGAGATAGTTCCTTTGGTTCTTCTCCAACGTAAAAGACAGGGAAAGTAGTTGATTGTTTATAACTAGTTCACAGGCACTCCCATATATTAGATATTTCATGTATGATTTCCTATCTGTAAATTAATCTTATGCTACATATAGGTTTGTACAAGTAAACAAAAAAATGTGACAACTTTCTTCTAGTAAATTTGGCAAGCGTCCAAATGAAAGTCTTATCAAATATTTTATAGAGCAAGCAGGCCAGGGCCCAGGTACCAGCTTGTTGCTTAAAGGTGGACTTGCAACAAAGTTCACATTACAGTTATTTGATATGAAAAGATTCACTATGTCTTTCTCTGTTGTGTTGTAGGTGCAAAATATGTGGAAATGTGATTACAAGCTCTTAAAAGCTCAAAAACGAACAGTTAATCGCAGCCACACGAGACCGCCGTAGTTTGGATTCTCTTTCAAAAACGGCTCAAATATGACGTAGCTGTGGTAGATGGTTTCTGTTTACACTTTCATGTAACCTTATTCGTCGAAATATTTTCACAAATATACTTCACGCATTCAATAGAGCCATGTCTATTGTTCTTACGCGTCTGTTTTCGTCATTGTAATGCTGTCATTTTTAACAGGGATATCTTAAAACTTACCATAAAAATTCCTTTTATTTATTTAGCTTAGCTTGAAGGAGTACATATTAATGTCTGACAATCATGACGAGCCTGTTGGTCACTCGTGATAATCAAAATGTGTTGTAGAAATTATTTGCGAAGTATTGAGTCACATGATCAGATTATGACTTGCCGATTAGACCTAACCGAAACAAAGCTGTAAAGTAGCGAGCATCTATATTTGATATGGGGTCTTCGGTAAAACCCGAAGTGTTTGTCATAAACTAGTGCTATGATAAGTTTTATATTGAGCTTTTTATTGGCTTTCAATTCATGTGAGAACATCGCATGTCAAGACATGCGATGTTCTCGTTTTAGCAAAGTGGAAACAAATTTGTTTGCTATGACTTATAACATTATAACATTATAATTATTAATTAGAATTGCATTATCTTTTTAATAAAAGCATGGTCCTGTTCTCTGTGGAATAATTATCCATGCAAGTATACAAGCATATAACAAGTGTAGACGTGATGATTGTACAGTAATAATAATCAAGATATTCATATACTTTTATTACAGGTGAGAAAGTAACAGAGATGAGAGCTGATGATACTAGTGGTTTCTACATCTCTATCTATAGCTTGAGTGTCACTGATAACACCTTGGTTGTACCTCAGTATAGGACTCGCAAGCTGCTCTTTTATAAACTGAGTGAGAAATAAGGACCACATTCTTATTAATCATCATATAACAATATTAATGATCAGGTTTCATCAAGACTGACTACTCTACAGTGAAGTTATACTAACAGTATCATTATTATTATCATCATATTTTATCTTCTATCAACTTTCTTAGCTAAATGGCTGCATGAATGTATGATTTTTTTGAAACTGATTATTTAGATGTAATGTTAAGGTGGGCAGAACATACTACTTGTTTGGTTTTATATCACGATATTTCTTTCTAAAGTATTATATTTCTGCTCCAACCTTAAATACACATTTTTACATAAAGTTAATATACTTTCGTGATCATCAAATTATATTTAAACAGTGAGGCTGATAAACATATTCTGTTATAAGGATGATTTTAATAAGATTCCTGTATGGTGATTAATACCCATTTTTATTTATGTTTTGTTGCATCTTGCTAAATAATATTTGATGTGTAATTTTAATAGATGACAATTACTATGGACAGAAGTTGACATCGCTATTGGGCATGAGCATGGAAATGAACGCGAACAGGAAATTGAGGACTAACTTTGTCAAAAAGTTTTTTTCCTATAATGTAACCACAGCATTTTAGTTAGACCGCCACAAAATAGCTTCTTCACTCAGAACTTAGGCTATCTCATAATTAAATATTAACATATTCAATCAGCATAAGCCTAAGTTTTGCTTTACTTAACTCAGCATGAATATTTTGAGAGAGCAGACAATTCCAAGTAATAAAAGCTGCCCAATCACCCTGACAACCACGTCGGTTACAGAGAATTGCCTGGCTAACACAAAAGCAAACAAAGAGAAGACAATATCTGTAAGAACTCTGAGTGTACACAACTTGCTTGATGTAAGCTAGAATATCAAGTTAATTTGACTAGCAAAAAGTCTTTGGTCAATTGTTGTTCAATTCAGTAACTGACGCTGTCGTTTATTGGTGGTCTTTACATTTTCTTTGATAGTCAAATAGGAAAAAATTTAAATATTTTTCGGGTTAAAGTCAAACTAAAAATAGTTGTCGGAGAATTACCGCTTGAATGTCGCTACATGGGAGATAGTTTGAACGGAGGATGTTTTTAGTATGTGTAAATGTGACTGAGGTGCCTTGTCTCTAGTTCCAAACTATCTGGCAGTTATTTTTGTTACTTTTATATCTTTACATATAATAGGAGGCATTATCTCATTCTAACTCAATAAGTTCATACACATTTGCCCGCAAATATGTATACATACACAAGCATGCGCATACATATGCCCAATCACACACACAATCACATGCATGAGTACGCACACGCATGCAAATGCGCACACACACTCATATGCACACATGAACAGTCTCAGGTTCATTGACACAATCACTCACATGTATTACATACTTTTACGATTAAATTCAAATGCATATACAAAGCTTTAAATAAACTGATGTTTTATTTGGTATTTTCAAATTGGAATTTAAGTTCTCATCCAAAGGCTTAAATGAACAAAGCAAACATGTTATTTTATTTTTCCAACGGTAATGCAATTGGGAATCATATTTGTTGTCTATACCTTATGCTTCAGACTAAGTTCCCTGAGTCTGTATAGATTTCATCTGATAAACAACCCCCACCCTAAGTCTACTATAACTATCAGCTATCCTTAAGTTTTAGATATATTATTATGATTCTTAACATGTCTCTGTAAGTATATCCATATCTACTGAAGTGAAATCAACAGGATCGATCTCTTGTTCAAGTCTTGGAGCAGTAAATAGAACTAGAGAGTGTTTTTTTCTCTTTAGCCATCTAATAAAACTATGATATACCTACACACATACACATGAAGATATGGAGTCCTGTAATCCTATTAAGGACTGAATTGCACTGTTGGTAGAATGTCAGAGTAACTCTGTCAGCAAGGGATTTTATGATTACTCCCACTGTAAAGTTCTGCTGTCTGTTAAATTTCCTAATTTGATGGTGCACTGCAATATCTAGTCACCCTTTGTGATTCACTGTTCCTGCCCAGAGCAATGCCAGTTGATCTGTTGATCTTGGGTGGTCTAATGGTCTTGTGTGGTCTGTCTGACTTGTCACAGTGCCATACGTTTGATTAGGTGTCATTGTTTTATCAGCCTTTGAGCCAACAACATGTAGTTTTTAAGCCTCATTTTTTGATGCTGATACTTTCTTCTATCTGTATTAAGTTTCATCATTACACCAATATCTATCGCATACACATATAATCAAGAGTTAAACAGAAGGAGAATCACATACTATTTAGCAATCTCCTGGATGTGTTATTAAGGTAAATATTATATCTTTCATTTTATGTGTTTTATTTTATGTTTCTAAATGGCTTTGTAGATGACTACCTGTATAATTAGCATACTTTCAATAACCTTTATCAACAATCGAGTTATTGTTTTATTGTAGTTTCACGGTGTTGACAAGCATATATAATAAACTTTTAATAGAATATACACTATGCCTCATCACCCGTATGTGACAATATAACTACGAACCAGCGGATTCGCTACACCCACCATCATGAAGTTCTTAACGAATACGGTTCTGAAAGAAAAACATTCATATTTACAGGTTAGAGAGGCATAAAATATCATCTAACATCCATCATCTCTACTAATCAGCCAATATATGTAGTCTATGAATAATAGTGCAAGTTGTTATTCATTGTGTGTTATCAACTTCTGACAACTTTTCAACAAATGAGTGTTTTGCCACTTTATGTTATTCAACTTTCTTTGATTCTAAAATGGGACCATAAAGGAAAATTAGATACCACTGCATTCTTATGTGTTCCGAATATTACATCATGCTTCAACTACTATCAATAGCCTAAGATCATATAGGTTTTACCTACATGTAGATGTTACAACTCTATAAGTATTCTTGCTACTTGTTTTGTGTTACAGTAAGTATAGGTTATGAAATCAGTGGTGGTGTTATTTAAATTTTAAAAAGAATTTGCACAGACCTATCTTAAAAATAACCTCCAGATTAACACAATCAAGTAAATATAAAAATATTTTTTTTACTGATTCTACATTTTTGATTTGTAAAACAAATGGAATAATTGTTTAAGACAATAAAAAGGTAAAACTTTATATGAAAGTGGCTAACATAAATGTTATTATTTGGTCCCTTGAAGTTTAGCAAAGTACTTACAATGTTTTCTCAAAGTACAATCAAAGACTGATTGTTTATTGGATCAATAACAAAAATTATGAAAATATAATATGTAATGTATTTTATTGTGACCTTTGACCTTTGACCACCTGATCTGCTCTAAGCCAATTTAATTCAGAGGAAAACAAATACATATATATAGAATAAAAAATTATGTTAGTTTTTTTTAGTTAAATTATAAAAAATAAGTTGTGAATGCAGAAGAACAACTGTGATATGCAGAGATTGTCTTATCCTGCAAGTTTGCATGATTTAATCTACTATTTCTTAATTCTCACATATTATTAATAGATTTAGTATTATGGCTAGCGTAGAAGGATTAACTCATTCTTGATATTTTGTCAAGGTTGTCAGTGTATTACCTGTTATTTTTAGCACTCAAAAGCACCTGCTTGACATGTCAATCAATGAGCCAACTATTTTCTTCTTGGCTTATTAAATAAATCACTTCATCATCTCATTTGGTTTTTCCCAATTCAAATAACGCATTTAAGGCAAATGATTAAAGTTGAAAATAAAACAGGTAAGAAAGATGGTTAAAAAATTCACCACGTTTCATTCTCTGCCAGCTTATTTTTCTATTTTTTCAATTTATACAAAACCACTTGGTTCAGAGGAATTTACTAAAATCAACAATGTTGTAAAGAGTAGCTGCAGGGATGATTGAATCCCATTCATAGTATCCCTTCAAAAGACAAGGAGTACCACATGTAACAACCTTAAAATTGTTACGTATGTCAAAGAAAACTGGATAAATTTAAACTAATTAGCGCAACTATAGTTCAAGTAATTTGCTTTGAATCACATATTAGTTATTCTTAAACTCGCCTTATTGCAAGTTTTTATTGATTTGAAAACAGATTATTGTCTTGTGAACTAGTAATGTAAGATCGCAGTCTGCTATGAATATAAATGTTGGGTTTTAGGTGTTACGCAAACAACATCAGAAAAATCGTAGAAAAGAGCCGACAATTGGTATACTTTTCTAAACATATTGTGACATGCTACACATGACTAAAGACGACCAGTCATCTGAGCCTTGATCTGAGAATACCCTTGTTAGCTGCTATATGTACCTTGGTAGCCTCATGGTAAATTCTAATTCTTACATATCTGGAAGTGATAGTTTTAACTAGCATCTCAGGGACGAGCTTGATTTTCATGGTCTTATTTTTCCAGTTCATTGGGCTTTTTGTAAGCTTGTTAGCAAGTCTTAGCCCGATATATTTCTGGAGTTTATGAAGGTTTTCAATGTAGGTATACATCACTTTCTGGAGATGTATACCCGCATTGCCTTTAGTCTAAATCACCTTCTGGAGATTTAAATCTCCGCAACGTGCCCAGCGAATTCCTCGCTAACTTTAGCATGTGTACCCATTCCAATATAACATACACTTTGTGGTCCATCATGGGTGTGGAAAAAATGGCTTTTATGGTATTTCGGCACCTAGTTTTTTTCATAACGGTGATGTTTGCTTGTTCGCCATCACAAGTTATGTTTATAATCCTGATTACATGTTCGGCGGTAAGGCGTAGGCACTGCTGTATCAGTTGAGACAGTAAATCACTGTCAATCTTGTCTACATAGAACTAGCCAATTGGATTTCGTACACGGCCCATCACTGGAACGAGAAGAATTACTAGTGACTCGCTAAATAACTTAGTTTTTTCTATAATGGTAACATGGCTCTGTACAGAGTCGGTTGACTTCTCCAGACTAAGCTTCTTTCAGATACCAATAATATCTATCACAATACTGTATACGTTCATTGCACATGTCTTATTACTGATGATTTCAATGACATTTGTTAAAAAACCAAGATCACATTCTACAGACTCGAGCCAACGTCTCAGAGTTCGTTGATTAGGAAGTTCGAACAACGTTCTAAGATAGGCATATGCTTTTGGAGAATAGTAGAACATGATGACAGTAAACTCTTTGATTTTTGGACTTTAGACCATTTTGGTTTTTGTATTTTCATTTTTGGCTTCATTTTCTACTAGCTCTTTCAGGCAACCATCTATCAACTATCCAGTCTATCAACTTTACGTCAGTCTATGTGTTTTTCTTCTGATGGAAAGGTGTAAAAATGAGTTTACTGTCTTTTGCTGGAGTATTAGAACACCCAAATGTACAGCAAAAACTTCTACCCCTCGCGCCCTGCAAAATAATCAGTAAATAATCAGCATTCTTATGAGACCATCATAAAAAAAGAATATTTTTGCTTTGGTTTAGCTACACTTTTGTGGTGATAGCACAGCCATCTCCATACTCATTTACTAGCCTATGTCCACCTGCCATGTTGATGAAAAAGTTCTTGAAATGGGCAACACTTTGTCTACTTCGCGCTTGGCACCTCTTTGCGCGAAACAACCTTTGAAATATTAGTGCCAGCAATGAACTTTAGGAAAACATTTTGGAAAAACCATTATTTGGATGCATATTTAAAAAAAATCCGCAAGTTTTCTTGCTCTATATATCTAGATGCCTATCACAATCACACTTGTAAACAATTGGAGTAAATTTTACCTTCAAATCATTTCTAGTGCTCTTAGATGCTCCACTCTTCTTTGCTTCATACTCAAAACCATGACCTGGACTAGGCAAAACGACAAAGCAATGACATTGTGTCGCGAATAATGTGACTATATAAGTAGGACACAATAGTGAGCTGTGATTCATTAGATTGCCCAGTCTAGTATAGTTAATAGGTCTATGTTTTAGCCTCAGTTGTATTTCATGAACTTTAATCTTCAAACTTCTATGCGTTCAGGTCACCTTAAACATTAACAGCAACAATATAAATGAAATAATGAAAAAAACTGATATTTTATAAAATCGGTAAAAGTTTTATAAAAGCAGAAAGTAAATGTGTTTTGATGAAGTCGACTAAAAAGTTTTTGTAGGTTAATATTGTAATGACTTGCTATTGACATGTAATAAATGATTGGGGTGCAGCTGATGAATTATATGTTACTAATTATAATTTTACAGATTGCTCTGAGTTTCAATATGAACGTACGCTCAATGGATATGATGCTATTGCAGGTTTATAGAAGTTTTTAAATCATACATTTTTTTATGGTTTTATCACGAAGAACTATGAAACAATATTGTTTGTATTTAGCGACAGCTGCAGTGTTTTGTTATAATTTTTTTATCGGGATGTGATCTCCTTGGTGTTCAGCCTGACACTATAAGATACATGTATGTTTCAGTTAGCTAGATTAAAGTTTGCCATATAATTATTATCTGTTGTTTTTAGATTTCCTGACAATCTCTTACAGTACATGATATTACTGAAATATTAGTATAACATAATATGAACATAAACTTCGATAAGCATTTTAAAAATTATTTTTTATTTTAAAGCATATTAACAAACAGATCACATTAAACATAAAAAAAACATTACAAATTACAAAAAATACTGATATTTGATGAAAGCTGCAAAAAACTTTTGGAACATGCCCAAATTTAATTTAATAGAACCCGTTTCTGTCTGAACCACATGTTGTGGAAAAAATGTTGCATTCTAGGGCATTTAAGTTGCTGACGTTCAGCATCACCCTGACACTCTAACATCTGCACGAATCAGCCACCATATGTAGCCTAGAAATAACAGTACAGGTTGTTAATAATATCTTACAAGGCACTAGACTGTCATGATATTTGTATACTATTATATACTATTACTAACCGGTAATTAAAAAGTCTTTGCACGACATACTCATTTTGTTTAACTTGTTCAATATTT
Organism: Watersipora subatra; assembly: GCF_963576615.1. Lineage (NCBI taxonomy): Eukaryota > Metazoa > Bryozoa > Gymnolaemata > Cheilostomatida > Watersiporidae > Watersipora > Watersipora subatra. The sequence continues at coordinate 8,009,818 of NC_088715.1, read as the reverse complement.
ACCATTTAACCTTTGACACTTGTCTCTGATGTTACATAAAATTCAATATATAACTTTAATGTAGCATTTTACATTAAAGTATTATTATATACCAGACTACATTGTGGTATAATACATTGTAATGCACTATGGTATGATAATACATAATATATTATAATATAATGCTACAGTATATGTTGTTTTGTTTTACTTAATTTTGTAATCTCACTAGCTGTACTACCCGGTGTTTTCCGGGTTTCAAAAAGCAGCTTTTAAACAATGAGAGGTAATAAGAGTTGCCTGACACTTGCTATTATCCTATCACATTGCCAATGGAAAATTTGGGTAAGCTTACTTATAAGAGCTACCCTTATGACAATGAGCAATCATTTTGCGTCGTGACTTAATGCCGTAGCCTATTGCCGCTATTTGCCTAATGCACTTTTTGTCTATCCTGAACATCTTCTGTGAGCAGTTAATAAACTAGAGTTGTATTTTCCTACAAAACCTCAAATATAAAAAGACAAGTACAAAAATAATATAATATTACTAAAAAAATATTTTATTACCTTCTTTCTAAATACTGTATACACTACAAAATTATTACAACTATGACAAAACTATTTATACTCAGCTAATAAAATTAGCCAGAAAGTTTGGTTTATATGTTAGTTCTACTTGGGAATTATCTACTCTCTGGGAACATTGCATAAGCATAAGTAAATTGTTGATATAAGATAAACCTAATAAAGTTATTTATGATAGGGGTTCAAACTAATTCTACCTTTTTTCTTTACACAAAAGTAGAACCAAATAAGGGGCTCAAAGTACGTTCTACTCTACTACTTGACTATGAGTGAAGGTCATATGACGGTTAAAATGTTGTTTGACTGGCAGATGCCATAAGGTATGAAGAGTGTCACTGTAAGTTCAGAGTGACAGTAACAGCCAGCTTAAAGTAAATCATGTCCTCAGCAGTTGGAGTGGACCTGCGTCCATTATAGCTTGCGTTGCTGACTCCCTGGCAACGTTGAGGCCCTCTTTTTGATTGTAACTTTATGCTGCCAGTTGGTAGGTTATATCACATGTTCGTTACATGAATTTTATTTTCGTGAAAGCATCTGGACGGGAATAACAAAACTTCTTTTGTTAAAACAGTTTTTCAGTCACCTCAAGTTTAAAAACAACAATATTAAACAATTCCAGGTTTACATGAATAAAATCTGACATCGGAAGAAGATATAATTTGCAAAAACCACTTGTTCACAGATTTTCAGAGCAAGTTAGCTAAAAACACAGCTAAAATATTTTTAACTTGGTAGAATTACAACACAACTGCATGGTAAGTTTCTTGTTTTGCACACCAAAGCCATTAATTTGAAATTATAACATATGACCCGAATGTACGGGTCATACATGTGTGTTTGAAATGTGATGTCAATTACTGACCCAGATATCATGTTATTTGTCAGCTTACTGCTCCACCTTATCCCAACACCTGCTAGCTAACAATAATACATTCAAGCAAAAAATGACTGTTTTGCTGCCTTTTTTATGTGATTCAACTTGCTTTGAATATAAAATGAGATCATAGAGAGAAAATAGAAACAACTGCAACATTATGGCTTTTGTATATTACATCATACTTTGACTACTATCAATAGCCTGGGAACCTATGGCTTTTACGTACGTGTAACTGCTCCATAATTATTCTTTGCTACTTGTTTTGTGTAAGTGTAATTTATAAAATCAGCAGTGATGTTATATAAATCTGAATAAAAACTTTTAAATCTCTACTTTAAAAAGAACACCTGCTGGTTAATAATACCCCTACATTAAAGTAAATATAAAAATTAGTGCTTTTCCAGACTCTAATTTTTTTATGCCAAAAAAGGTTTAAAATGATAAATATAAAAAATGTGATATACAAGTAGCTTCCATAAATTTTATTTTCAGGTATTTATTAAATTTACCAGAGTAATTAAAAGTGTTTTCAAATGAATGATCAAACCATAAACAAATGAAGACATATACTACACTGACCTTTAAAGTGACCTTTGATAAACTGATCAGCGTTAAAAGGCCTGAAATATAGAATTTTGAAAAATTTATGGACTTAAAAATAAACTTGAAAATAGAACTTAAACGACAAATTATTCAAACTTTTTATTTGTAAAATTATAAGATAACGGGAAAGAACCACTGTTATATGCTGAAATTTTCTTCTCTTGCAGGTTTACACAGTCTACTCCAAGACTCCTAAGACCTCACATATTATTAATATATTTAGTATGTGACCAGCATAAAAAGTTCAGCTCATTTTTGAAACTCTGTCAAGGTTTTCAGTGCTTTACCTGCTATTTCTAGCAGCTAAAATCATCTGCCTAACACGTCAATCAACCTGCTTACTCATTTCCTCATTGGCTTATTAAAAAAAATGACATGATCATCTTTTTTGGCTTGTCTTAATTAAAATAAAGCACTTAATGCGAATGATTAAGGAAATTCAGCACGTTTTATTCTTTGCTAGCTATTTATCTGTATTTTATAAAATATTTTATTTTGTATTTTATTTTATACTTTTTAAATTTTCTATAAAACCACTTGGTTGAAAGGAATTTACTAAATTCAGCAATGTTGTAGTGCAGCTGCAGTGCTGATTAATTTCCATTCATAGTATCTCTTCAAAGGAGGGGCCGTGCCACATGGATAATTCTTAGAACCGTTACGTATTTAAAAAAAACATTGGCTAAGGTTCAACTAATTAGCTGAACTATAGTTTAAATAAATTGCTCCAAATTGCATGTCAGTTAGTCTTAAACTTGCCCCATTGTAAGATTTTATTAGTTTCAAAGTAGATTATTATCTTGTGTACCCGTATTATAACATTCCTAAATTAGCAACTGCAGCGACCTTTCATAATACTTCACAATAATTTTATTCTGGAATATTAATAAAATGAATTTAGAAACCTCGTTTGAATGTTGCTTTCAAATAATCAACAATCTTTCAATCACTGCATAGTGGTAAGACAACTCCCAGGTATATTTACGTAAGTCGTGAAGACCCGCTTGCAGCAAATTTTAATTGGTTCTATCAGAAAGTATTGGTATTATTCAATCATTTGCAATTATTATTTATGTCTGAGGGAATCTGACAGGTAAGATGTTTCAAGATTAAAATCGTCAAAACTTTTTGCTGGTTAAAATTCTCAGACGAAAAATGCCTAGACTTGCTTAAAAATAATCTACATAATAATGGCCGCCTGTCTCTTGCTCGTATTTACATCAGTTATTAATATCAATTTTTATTAAATCAATTTACTCACCAGTTCAATTGTGTAAATGAACTAGTCTAACAAAGGGCTTTAAATCCTTCTTGCACCTCATTGGTTGTTTGTGGTGTGGACTTTACTGTTCTCACTTGGTAGTAGGAAGCAAAGACATTTTCAAGTAGTTGTTTATATTTGGCCCTCTGAAACTGAATTAAGCTATGCAGAACTACCTCTTAAAAAAGCTCTGATTACACTTCATAAGTCTATCTATCAGGCAAGATTTCAGCACAGGTGGCAGTGGAGCAATGATGTATTCAGGATGTTTCGCAAGTCATATTTTGAATTATCTTCAACAATATTATTTTATTATATAATTTTTACCAACCAAAATTTTTTTATGATGCCAGAAAGTATTCATTAAAACAATCCATCCAATATATGACCACTCACATAATTTCAGCTCATATAATAGGTACAATTACTCTACTGCAGTCAACTCAAACTCTGTATGTATCATATCTGGATATTTCTCCCCTTCTTTAATGCTAGGATAAGTAGCTCTCACTATGTTGTATACACAGGTTGGTAGTAGCCACCACTTTGCTATTGTAAGTCCTTCTGGGTATGTCCAAAATACAATTGATCGGTTGATGTTTGACTCCTTCTGTTTCTACATACCATGTTGTACATCTTATGTTTCTGCTGCCTTTCAAATGGTTTAAGACTCTCCACATCTGGATACTTGGGTACTAATAATGTATTAAATTGTCATTATTTTTTAATAATTTATTGAATTTCGCTGGAAGTTATATGATAGTAAAATAGCAGCAGCAAAAATCAAATAAGCTACAAATCCTACCATGGTAGTGACAGTAACTGTGACAGGTCCGTCTTAATGAACTTGGTTTTATAAGGTCTGTAATCTTCTGTTCTTCTGCAACACACTAAAAACCAGTCTGAGGAACCAAATGCCATGCATCATGGTTTGTGCAGCAGACAATCATGTTTCTTAATCCCCATGCATGGCAGTTGCAACATATAAAACAATTATAAGATGGATGTTTAGTATCTTAAATGATTAAAGCTACGAGCAAAATGAAAGTACAAGTGTAATTATCTAAAATAATAACTAGATGAAACGTAACATAATAATGGCCTATATGAATATTCTTATTGTTGCTTTTTGTTTTACATTCAAAAAAATACTTTAACTAATTCTATAAGGAATGATAGAGGGCTGCTTGATTATTAAATTTATAAACAACTTTATAAAGACATAAATTATAATGACCTTTAAAGCAACCTTTGATATACTAAACAACATTAAGATCCCCTGACTCAGAGAAGTTACTAAAGTCAAAATTGTTGTCAATAGTAGATAGAGTGCTGAATAAATTATGTTCAAAATATCCCTTCAAAAAGGGGGAGTGCCTCATGCATAGGCTACCAAATTTTTATGTCAGTAAACATTGGTCAGGCTCGATGAATTTTTTCCAAGTAGAGTATCAATTAGTCTCAAGCTTGTTTGATCGCAATTTTTTATTAGTTTCAATGTAGATTTTTATCTTGTGCGCCAGTATTGTAACATCCCTAAATTAGAAACAGAAGGGACTGTTATTAATAACCATTATAATAATGACTGCCCAAGAATAATGTACTGAAATAAATACTAGAATAAATATTACAAAGCTAAAGGTTTGTATATTTATTTTTTTTTCGTTTGTTTATATTTTACAAACTTTTATATATTTTATAAACTTTGTCTCACAGAAATAATTAAGTAAATTAAAACATAGTAATGTAACATAAAATTATATAAAATAATTATTACATACATAAATCTAAAATATATTTAACGAAATGAAACTTGTAATATATAATCACGTTTTCATATATAATTTCTGTCACTAGTGTACAGCCTCCCTGTGGTGTTAATTAAAAATGTGTTTGCTTTCCTAAATGTTGTAGTCGTTGTCAAATCGACAATAGATTTGAAGGCCTCAGACTTTGATATAGTGTATGCTATATTTGATAATACTCAAAATATTCACCATACTGTAAATTTACCAAAAACTTTTAAAAATTATTAAAGTAGCTAGAGATATATAATGGATATTTAGTCAAGATGATCAAAATTTTCTTCATAAAAGGTTAGTGTAGATTATTTTTAGTATATAGCGTATATTTAGTCATAATGTTAGCGGTCAAAAATCTCCTCAAAAACAAATTTGTGTAGTAGTGGTATTTGCCTAAATGGCCTTCTATCTTAGCAGAGCAAATAGTAAATAGCAGTATATAGCAGTAGAATTGCTGGAATATTTCAACCGTTTGATCTTTTTGACCTGCTTTCTTTATGATTAAATCACTTTCAGAGGTCATTTGAGAACAGCAGCTACATGTATTAACTGACTTTTGGTCATTGAGCTCAAAATGTTTACAAAACAGTCAATTTACTGAGTCTAGAACTTATAAAAGTGACTCTACCTCTTTTTTAAATTTTTAGATCTAAAAGATGTCTGGTATATATTTGCTCCATTATTTTTGTTTCTCTAAATGTCATACATGTATTTAAAAAAAATTATTTCAGCTTTAAAAAATCATTCAAACTTCTTTTTCAGAGACTCTTTTACCGCTAGAAGACAGCTCTCTGGAAAACTCTATGAATAAATGAAATCCTGTGGAGACATATCGTAAATGACTGTTTTTCATGAGTTTGATAGTTTTTGAGGAGCTCTTTGACATTGCTAGTGTACAATAAAATAGATTTGGCATAAAAATAAAAGTAACATAAAGTAAAAGGCATAAAATACGAAAATTAAAAAGTAAGCTCAAGCGATGCAATTCTTGTCTATGTGACAGACTCAACCTTTCCTTGTAGCTCGGGGATATATGCAAGGAGGCCCTTTTCTACTCTGTATAATATCTTTGCAGGATTGGATAGCTCTTCCACTCGTGTGTCTCTTCTTTCGACGTTTATTCAATATTCTGATGAGTTGAATCTGAATGATTATACAAATAAATATTTGATATTATGGTGAGATTCCGTAATTTGTAGTTTTGTCGTCAAGTCAGCATATGATACATTTTATGCGGTCTGGTGTGTTGTATGTAGAATGAATAAATAATTAAATCTCATTCCTGCACGCATTGTTACCATCATAGGGATAAGTATTTTACGGATGTTTTGGGCAAAACATCTCTTCGAGTGCATATTTTTTGTGGGTCTGATATCTGACTGTACTGGATCTCATGTCTAGTAGACAGTCTGTATTATGCTACAGCTAACAAGCTGAATGATGTATCATCATTTACTGCCATAATTGGTTAGTTTGAAGGCTATATGGAATGAAGGGTTTAAAGGCATGACTTTATTTATAATGCAGTAAAGTCAGTATTATACCTGGACTGTAGGGGATACGAATAGCCCAGCATAATAATTTGCCCAATCAAGCGTATAGCTCCTCATTCTAATAAACAACATTTGCAGGGCGAACCACGCCTACCTGTACATTTTCCAGGGTGCTTCGCTTGAACAAAACCTTTCTTCACAAGCTTATTTGGCAGATTACGGGAGCATCTCCTTAACTCAACTAATTATATAATAATGTGCTAAGGCTAAAGTTCTGCTTGATTGCCAGGCAACACAACAATTCAGTTCGTAACAAAGCTGGTAGGGTTTTAGAGCTATAACACATTCAGTATGCAGATATTTAAGGTTTTACTTTATTTTGAGGAATTAAACATAAATTACAGAGTTGGCAGCACAAATAAGCATACGTTTATGGTCAACAACAATTTGGTCTACCTGATCCCTAATTGTTGTTGACCATAAACCTAATAGCGACCCTGCTGGTCAGCTTACATTAATCTTGCTGTGCACTATAATTGTCTATAATTATAGAAGACTATGTTGACCCTCAGGTTCCACAGTCTGAGTAACTTACATTAGGTTGACCATTCTTTCAGGTGACTAGGTCGACCCAGTCAGATCACATTAGTTGCTGACTCGCTTAGTCAACTAGATGACTGATTATGCTTGTACTGATCGTCTATCAAGAATGAATTATTTAATTACTTGCTCAGGCATGAATGAAGAGAGAGTGTGCATGGGTATAACTGTATTGCTATCTCACTAAAACTGGCCCACTGCGGACTATATACATTCATTTATATAGGTTGTTCAATCAAGCGTACAGTTCAGCCATATCAGGGAATAATGGCTACATAAGGTAATGATGACCATACAAGGATACCTGACAGGTAGGTCAATTAAGAATAATATAAATGAGATAAAAGATAAAAACTAACCAAAATGTAATAAGAATAGTAGCAAATCTGCCATAATACCTTTTACTCGTTACGACTCGTCAACAATAACCTTATTTAATCCCTCTTTATTTAATCGCTACCCCTCCCTCCCCCTCCCTCCCTCTTCCTCCCTCTCCTCCCTCTCCCTTCCATTTTTACTCCTTCTTTTTCTCCCTCTTTCTTTTTCTCTCTCTCTCTCTCTCTCCCTTTCCCTCTCTCTCCCTCTCTCTCTCCTTCTCTTTCTCTCCCTTTTTCTCCCTCTCATTTCCCTCCCTCTCTCTCCCTCTCACTCTCTTTTTCTCACTCCCTCTCCCTCCCTTTTCCTCCCTCTCTTTCCCTTTCCCTCTCCCTCTTTCTTTCCCTTTATCTTTCTCTCTCTCTTTTGCTCTCTCTCTCTTTCCCTCTCTCTACCTCTTCCTCTCTCTCTCTTCTTCTCTCTCTCTCCTTCTCTCCCTCTCTCTCCCATTCCCTCCCTCTCTTTCTCTCCCTCTTTCTCTATATCTCTCCCTCTCCCTTTCCCTTTCCCTCTCTCTCCCCCTTTCTCTCCCCCTCTCTCACTCTTCTCTCCCCCTCTCTAACTCCTCTCTCTCTTTCTCCCTTTCTCATTTAATCAACTTCACTTATACAGCCTGTTTGAAAGAAAAACAGCTTTTATTGGCTTCTGGTTGAGCACATTACTCTCACTTTTTGAAGTAACCCATAATATTTATAATGTTAATTAATAATATTTTTCTATAACACAATGATTCATAATTAATACACTAGCTAGTCCTTTTACTGAGTGTAGAAGTTATGAAAGTTTCTTCATCTCCTTGTTTATGTTTCGAGGTCTAAAAGATTTGGCATATATTGCTCCATACTTTTGGTTTTCTAAATGAAATATTTAAACAAAATTTCTTTTAGCTTTTAAAACTTATTGAAACTTATTTTGCAGAGGCTCTGTTTATCACTAGAAGACAGCTATTTGGAAAATTCTATGAATAATTGGAATCCCGTGGAGACATAACTAAAATGACAGTCTGTTATGCGTTTGATAGTTTATGAGTGCCTCTATGACACTGCTAGTGTGCAACAAAATAAAGTTGGCATAAAACACCAAACTTAAAATTAACATAAATTAGAAGGCAGAAGATAGAAAAATTAAAATTGAACCTCAAGCAATGCGATTCCTGTCTATGTAACATACTCAACCTTTCGTTGTAGCTCAGAGATATATACATGGACACTCTACTCTACTCTGTACAGTTTTTTTGCAGCATTGGATAGCTGTTGCTTTCTCACATCTCTTCTTCCAATGTTTATGTAATATTTTGATATGTTGAATTTGAATGACTATACCAATAAATATTACACATGTATAGTATGGTGAGTCGTAGTGAATTGTGGCGATGCCATTTAGATAGCATCTGACATCCTTTGGACGATCTGGTGTGTAGTGTCTAAAATGAATAGCTAATTAAATCTCCTTTCTGCAGGAATAGTAGTCATCATAGGACATATTAGGCCTAGTTTATAGATTTTTTTTTGGCAGTGTGTCCTCACGTACACATTTTTTTCAGGGCTGATTTCTAGCAGTACTATATTGGTACGTATATTGCTTTTGAATAATCAACAATCTGTTATTCGTATAACACTGGTAAGACAACTTCCAGCTAATTTTATGGAAGCCTTCGAGATGTACTTGCAATAAATTTTAGTTGATTCTACCAAAAAGTGTTGGTATTATTTTATAATTGGCAAATGTTTTAATGTTTGAAGTGAACTGACTGCTGAAATGTTTCAAGATTTAAATTGACAAAACTTAATAGCGGTTAACACGCTCAGAAGAAAATGATATGTCCAAACTTGCCAGAAAATTATGTGCATAGCTGCAAGGCCGCCTGTCTCCTGCTTGTATTTACATTGGCTATTGCTATTAATTTCTTTTAAATTAAATTACCCACCGATTCAACTCTAAAAGTAAACTTGTCTAGCAAAGGGTTAATGAAGGTCTTCCTGCATCTGGTTGGGGGTTTGTGGTGTGGACTCACTTGTTTTAATTGAGTAGTAGAAAGCATATAAATTTTTGAGTAGCTCTAAATATTTGGTCTGCTGGAATTGATTAAAAATATGCCAAATAGCTTGTAAATAAGGCTCTGATTACTCTCCATAAACCCACCAATCAGGCAAATTTTGTCACAGGTGGTAGCGAGGCAAAGATGTAGGCCTATTTAATATTTTTTTGCCAATCAGTTTTCATTCGAGATGATGCGACTAATATTTTGCATTTTAACATTTAAAAACATGTTTTGCATTATCTCTAACATTATAATTTACAATAAAAGTTTCACAACCCAAAAAGTTTTTTCTCAGCAAAGGTTTCCATTAAAACATCCATCACAGCCACTCACATAGTTTCAGCTCATATACAGTATTGGCAAAGTTTACTGTACTGCAACAAACTCAAACTCTGTCTGTATTTCATTTGGATATTTCTTTTCATCTTTGATCCTAGGACATGTAGGTCTCACTATGCTGTATACGCAGGTTAGTATCAGCCACCACTCTGCTTTTGTAAGTCTTCCTTGGTATGTCCATACACCATTTATTCGTAGATGTTTGCCTCCGTCTGTCTCTGCGTACCATGTTGCACATCTCATGTTCCTGCTGCTTTTCAGATAGTTTCAGACTCTCCACATCTGGATACTCAAGCACTAACTATATAAATATTAAACTTTCATTATATTTGGTGACTTATTGATTGTCGGTATGACATCCATTGGTAGTTACGATAGGTTGACTAATTTGACTAAGTTTTATAAGGTCTGTAATCTTCTGCCCTCCGCAACACACTTGAAACCAGTCAGAGGAACCAAATGTCACATATCATGGGTGTTGCAGCACACATTCATGTGTCTCATAAACGATGCATGCCAATTTCAACACATGAAGACAAACAATAAAATGACTGTTTAGTAGCTTCTCTGATTATATTTATGAGAAAAATGAATGTCATTATCTAAAACAATAAATAGTTGAAGCGTAATATAAAAATAATGGATATAAATTTTAATTTTTCGTCTTATAAAATTCAATAAAGTACTTCAAATGGTTTTCCACAGAATGATCAAAGACTGTCTGTTTAATAAATTCTTGAACAAATTTATGAAGACATAAATTACAGTGACCTTTAAAGTGACCTTTGATAAACTAATCAGCTTTGAGGTCATTTGCTGATTAGCTCATTTACAAATGTACATTTGATTTTATATCAAATAGACTGTAAATTTGAACCTTGTCTTGATTTACTAAAGTAACAATTCGATACAGCTTAAGGAGGCTATTCAAAGGCCCCCTTAAGATAGCATCGTTGGAGTAACATGCTATTTCACAAGTATGTCGAGTGTAACAACAACAACAGCAGCAACCAAAAACTGTTACAGATAAGTTGTTGATCATGTTGAAACATACATGTACTCAATAAAAATAAAATGGAAGTCTAACAACCCAGTAAACTATTATTATTAACAGCATCTTATCCTATTAGTTCTGTATTTGATAGTTATATGAGAAGTTGGGTTGATGAACAAGTAGACCCTGACCCAAATGTGACTAGCAAGTAACAAGTCATGTGATCATAGAGAGAGTGATGTTCATAGTAAATAATATAGAGGAGTTAGTAACATATGTATTTCTAATTGTACTGTAAAATATAGTTTAGGGAACAGAGGCTAACATGGATGTATCACACAGATGTACTTTTTATTAAGAAAGAACATTTGCATCCATTACTATTATTACTATTGTTACTATTGTTACTATTGTTACTATTATTACTGTTATTACAAATGTTACTAATATTACTATTGTTGTTTTTATTACTATTGTTGCTAATATTACTATTATTACTATTATTATTAATATTGTTACTACTATTACTATTGCTACTATTATTGCTATTATTACTAATGTTATTATTGTTACTATTATTACTATTGTTACTATTATTACTATTGTCGCTGTTATCACTATTATTACTATTGTTACTATTATTACTTTTGTTACTATTATTACTATTGTCAAAGGAGACAAAATAAAATTAATAGTACAAATCCAAAGCTTTGTCACATGAGAAAAAATAAGTAATTTAATATCTAAACAAAAAAAATATAATTATATAAAGAAACTATTTTAAATATAACCAAATTATAAGTTTTATGAAATGAAACTTGTGCAAATGAATATAATCATGTTTTTGTGTAGCTCTCCATAATTACCACTACCAGTGTTTAGCCTCTTTTGGGACATTAGCTGCACATTTGGTATGCAATTTCTAATTTTGTGTTCATGATCATATCAAAATAATTATATACTGCCAGTATAACGTACACTATATTTAAAAACATTCAAGATGTTTACATTTTGTATACTCAACAAAATTTTTAAAACTTCTCCCAATACTTTGTAGTACATGTGTCTAATATATGTTCCCTCAAAATGATAGCGATCAAAAATGTCTTCAAAGCATATTACTGTAGTAGTAGTACTCGCCCAAATGGCCTTTCTCCTAGCAGAGAAAAGAGTAAAAACAGCAAGTAGCAGTAAAAGGGTTGCAATATTTCACCTGTTAGGCCTCTTCGACCATATTTTTTCTGATATAATCACTTTCATAGGCTCCTTTTATACATTCCGTTTGAGAATAGCAGCTATTTATAGACTTCTTGTCAGAATTTTGGAAGCTATATGCAAATGCTGACTAGGCATAGGGCAGCACCTTTGCTGTGGTAACCTATCACCTTAATTTTTGAAGAAGCCCACAATTTTGGTAAACATTAATTTGTCAAACATCAAAGTTCTTCAAAATGTCTGTTCAACTTCGAAGTCATATTGCAAAGTGTAAAGGTTACATAATTGTCTCTATCTCTTTTTTATTTTAAGAAATAGAAAAAAAATCTTGGTATTTATCTATTGCTTCATTATTTTGGTTTCTCTAAATCTCACATTGGAAAAAACTATTTTAGCTTTGAAAACTCATTAAAGCTTATTTTGCAGAGAGTCTGTTTACTGCTAGAAACCAGCTCTTTAGGAAATTCCATGATTAAAAAGAGTCTCGTAGAGGCATAATAAAATGACTGTTATTCATGAGTTTGATGGTTCTGAAGACCACTGACAATGCTCGTATAAAGTAAAACGTAATTAGCGTAAATCTCAACAATTAAAATTAACATAAAGTAGAAGGCATGAAATACAAAAACTAACATCTAAGCTCAAACAATACGATTATTGTATATCGGACATACTCAACCTTTCGGTGTAACTCCAAGACATATGCATAGAGGCTCTCCTCTACTCTGTATAGTCTGTTTGCAAGATTGGATAGCTGTTCCATTATCACATATGTTTGTACAATGCATATGCAATATTTTGATACATTGAATCTGAAAGAGGGTATAAACCAATGTATATATTGTGATGGACTTACTAAGCTGAGCTGCTTTAATTGCCATAAGCATTTAGCTATTCTCAGATTAGCCCTATAATTTAAAAGCCAGCTTTCGTGGAAAGCCCGTTGATTAACACTCAGCCCTTGCTATATAAGCAATGGTGCTTCAGTGTTAAGACGGGAAAACAAAGAGCACAGAGCTAGCGATACAGACTATGAACGACAGAACTAAAGACTGAGAGTTACGTTCATATTCTGCATTAAGAACAGTACGGTAACATTAACTTACCTTTGTGCAGCTTTGTATATCTTTGGTAACATATATGTATTGCTTAACATTCTTACATTTACAAGTGTAACTGTGAGTATTTATTCTTTAACTCATTTCAGCATTACGCTTGATTGTAGTGAACTGTTCTAATTGTTACACCTTTTCATGTTTATAGAGCTTGTGAGAATAAAAGCCATTATTCACCAGACCCTTTGTTTGCAACAATTACAGTTGTGCATGAGAGCTATTACTCATTCGGTATAAGACAACTTGTACGCAGAAACCACTTGCTAGTGGCTAGTCAGCGCTGACTTCCACAACAATATTATGGTGAGGTACAGCAATTTGTGATTTTCCAGTCCAGTTAGCAGCTGACATCCTTTTGGGCTGTCCGGTGTGTTATGTCTAAAATGAATAGGTAATTGAATCTCCTTTTCTCCTTTCTGCAGGCATTGTTGTCATCAAAGGGCTTAGTGTTTCATGTTTTTGTGGGAAATATAGGTTCTCATGTAGATGATTTTGCACGGCTGATTCCTGACAGTACTGCATCTCGTGTCTTGTAGACAGTCTGTATCCTGTTATGGCCGATAACTAGCGCGGCGTAATAACATTTATTGTCATATTTGGTAAGTTATTTGTGCGATGTAAGGATTAAAGGCATTACTTTTTTAAGATGTAGTGAGGCTGTTATTATCATTATGCCTGGTTTGTAGGTGGTACAAATGGTCAGGTATAATTGCAGTGGCTCAAAACCTGGTCAGTTTTTGGGTCGTTTTGTAGGGGTGGAGCTTAATCCGGAAATACAAAAGCTTTAAAGTTTGTTGAACCACTGCAAACGTTTAGTTGTTGAGAAATCGACTAGTTATCTTTTTGTTTAACAAAATATCACGTAAGCATCTTTTCCAAGCAAATTTTTAATTACAAATATGAGTTCTTTTAGCAAAATAACATAAAGTATTTGCATAGCTGTTTATCGTTGTTTTTTCTTGTTAAGAAGAGATGGTAACACGCTCACGAAACGGAAAAAGTCTTCTAAAAAATACACCTTTAATTATTCTGTATTCGTTTATATTTGAAAAACAGTTTTATATTTTTTAATATGAATACACTTTTGTAAAGCAGTATTACATAAAATATTGAAAAGTTACGTTATGTTTTGAACAAATAAAACGCACATTAAAACGGTTGTCCACTTTGTTACCATTCTGAGAGCCTAAAATGATTCTATTTAATTTCACTGTAAATATTAATATTAGCATCTTGTTAGGCATTGATTGTAGAAATGAAGACAACAGAATACATCAGTTTCTTATCTTTACTGTGTTTGCTGCAAGGGTTTATAGTCCGAACCGCGACTGGTTTGAAACTCGACGAGTTTGTATATCGACAACGGTTGGTCCAATCTCGACAGCAGTTTTACTATTTTACCATCTACTATTTTCATAGTAAATGAGCGATTTATTATGTAAAAGATTTATTTGCGCAAAAATATATTGTTATCCATTTGATGCAGCACTCCCCAGCTTATGTAGGCCTAACAATATTTTGCCCAACCTATATATAGAACGAATGCTAAAACAAGTAACAATCATAAATATGGTTGACTGTTATGCTAGCAAAATGTTTTATTTAAAGACTAAACTTCAGTGAGTAGCTTTGGTTTTTATTTTTTGAAGTGAGGATAGAACTGCAAAAAGACATTTATTATTTGATAAAGATTAAATTATTGTAAAACTGCATCAGCCTTTGTCGATGTTCGGACCAACCTTTGTCTAGATTCGGACCAACCTCTGTCGAGATTGGGACTTGTCTAGGTTCGAACTTGTCGATGTTTGGACTGTTTCCCGCTGCAAGCACACACTTTTTTAACAACTAACTTTGTATTACTACAAAGTCTCAACTGTAGCACCTTTTGAAACAACGACAGTATGTAGCTACCTAAGAAACAACCATTTAATTGTGTATTTCAAATTTTATTTGAACTTGTTACTACAAATGTGCGTTGTCAGTAGCACTGCCAGGCCTAGGCTGTATCTCACCTGTTTGGTTCACAAGAAGTGTAGGAGAGGAGGCAAGGTAAAGCAAATTTTTGTAGTCTCCTGCAATGCAGGGCAGTTATATTTTCGAACTTGAGAGCCTGCCTGTGATCAGTAGTCCTCAGTAATCAGAGTAGGTTACTGCTTGCAATTTGTCTTAAAAAATTAATTGAAATGCACTACATATTCATATTGCTTCAACCTTAAAAGAAGACCTCAGTGGGTCATCATGTATTCATAACTGACTTTTTGTATTTGTCATTTCATTTTTTATATAGGCCTACCTACAGGCCTCCCGTGCCTGTAGTCGGCAATCGTGTCGGTAGGTTATTGAAGGCTAGTAGTATAGTGAGAGCAGATCTACACACCTTTGCACTTAAAGTTGGATTTTGGGTACATTTTAGCCCGAGAACCTCGGAGAATGGTGTTGTTTGATGGAAAGTTTGGGGGGGTAGGTGTGTGAGTGTTGGGAGCTAAGGTTATGAAGTTTGAGAGGAATTGTGGGAAGGATGCGGTGCCGGTCTCGAGAGGAATCGCGGGAAGGATGACGTGAAGAGGGGCGACGGTTTCGCGTTTCGATGCGACGGGTTTGGGGTGTCGTCGACGTCGACGACGTCGACGAGTTGAGCGATCGAACGTCGAATGGTTGGGGTCGGGTTGGCGACCGGTGGGGTGAACGTTGTTATGTCGTTTCGGTTGAATGAACGCTGATGTTGGACGAGTTCGGGCGTGTCTAGTCATGGAATCGATTAACTGTCCATTCACTATTTATAAGTTAAGAGTTTTATATATATGAACATTATATCATTGAGAAGTTCAACTAGAAGGAATATAAAATTATGGAAACTATTCATAAGAATAATTCTAAAGTTTACAATTCTTGTGAAGAAGAAAAAGATGAA
The DNA here is from genome assembly GCF_963576615.1 of Watersipora subatra. Taxonomy (NCBI): domain Eukaryota; kingdom Metazoa; phylum Bryozoa; class Gymnolaemata; order Cheilostomatida; family Watersiporidae; genus Watersipora; species Watersipora subatra. Next base: position 7,993,626 of record NC_088715.1, on the reverse strand, counting down.
ACAGATGGATTAGTTGAAGAGGCTGTATTATTACATAATCATTTTGATAACATTACTAAATCTATATCAAAACCGCTTCGACAAAGTTTGCTTCAATTTTTTGGAGTGGTTTTAATATTACTTGCAATAACTGTAGCTTCATGTTTGATTGAATATTTTTTTATTTGGATTACAGGAGAAAAGATGAATGCTACTGTGAACTATGTAGAAGTATTTTTTCAAATTCTTGTGAATAATGAAAGTATGATTTTTGAAACATCTCCTCATCATTATAATTAGTTTAAATGAAAACTTCAAATGTTAGTAATTATCAAAACATGGAGAAAGACGGACTACAATCAATTGATGTGAGGTTACATTCTCCTTTCACATCTATGATAACAGGACCAACAGGATCAGGAAAAACTCAACTCGTTAAACGGTTGATTGAACAATCTCAATTAATATCTACTCCTCCTCCAATCGAAATTATATATTGCTATGGAATATGGCAGGAAGCTTTTGAGGATATGAAAGGAGTGGAATTTCATGAAGGATTGAAAGATCCGAGTACTTTTCCCAAAGATGGAGAAAATAGATGGATGATCATTGATGATCTAATGGAGGAATTATCATCAAATGTCAAGATGGCTAACAATTTGTATACTCGAGAAAGTCACCATCTAAATATTAGTATTTTTACTACTACACAAAACTTATTCTTTGGTAAACTTAGAACAATTTTGCTGAATAGTCACTATTTTTTTATAGGAAAAAACCCCAGGGATTCTACATCAATCACATTTTTAGGAAAACAAGTTTTTCCTGGACAAGTTAAATATTTTCAGGAATCCTACCGAGATGCAACATCTTCACCATATTCCTTCATGAGACTGGACCTCCGACAAGAAACCGATGATACAATGAGAATTATGGGAAATTTCCCTCCTGTTGACTCTACGCCTATGATTATTTATAAGCCTAGTTAAGCAAACGATTTTGATTTGTATTCCATAATTAAATAAAACAAGTATATATTCCAAGTTCTCTTTAAATATTCACCATACTACTTCTGTATCTTCCTCTGAGTGATTACTATAACATCACTAAAATTATCACATAGATATGGCTGAAACAAAAAGAATTCAACGAAATTTACTAACTTTATAATCTCTAGTTGAAGATTCTATTTCTTCTCAACAATCGATTATTAAAAATGCTAAAACGGATTTAATTTTAGCAATTATTGATTGTGTGAAATTACTCATTAAAAGAAAAGAACGACTAACTGATGCTCAGTATAAAGCTTTGAGTCGACAAAGTAAAAACATCGCTCGACTGATTAGTCCTAGAACATCGAATTTGGAAAAGAAACAACTTTTGCAAAAAGGAGGGTTTTTATCGGCTTTACTAGGTCCGATCGCGGGTGCTATACTCCCAGGATTAGTTGATCCATTGCTCGGAGGATTGTTTAAAACACGAAGAAGAAAATAATTAAGTTATCATGGATAATTCTCCACTTTCTAAGAGAATTAAAAAAAACAGAGTAATTCTGCAAATACTGAACAGTCTTACCGATGAACTTGCAAGTTCTGCTTTACCTCATATGAAAGAAGTAATTAGAACATTACTTGAAATTGTTAAAAATATTATATATGGGAATGTACCTTTAACGAAAAATCAATACCATTCTCTGAGTCAACATAAAAAGGAGCTGATGAATATTATCGATGAAAACAAACCTCTTAAATATAAACGAAAGATTTTGCAAAACGGAAAAGGATTATTGAAACGGATTATAAAGCCATCCCTCAACTTGTATTAATCATTCAGCAGGAAGATGAGCTTTCCTAAGTATACAAAAAATTTTTTTTTGGTTTCTGAAGACGAGTACAAAAGGAACCAATTTAAAAGTCAACAGGATTCAAAAATTATCAATGATGGCTATAGTTCGTCACTTCGTTTTAATCCATTAGAAATTCCAAGAGTAAGTAAGGTTAAGAAGACCAGAGATAGGATGCGTCAAACTAATAATGATAACACTATTTCAGACTATAACAAAGTTAATTTGTATGCAGCTGAACTTCAAAATTTTTTAGATGAAATGAATTCAATTCAGAGTTATCCAATTCAACAGTCTCCGACTATTCGAAATCCGATTTCAATGATGTCACAAACACCTTCAGCTCCACAAAATTCAAAAGAAACTTTAAAGAAAGATACACCTGAATTACCCGAAGATAATTCGTCTCAAGACTGTACAATTTTAAAAGAATCGCCAAAGAAAGAAGACACATTATTACCACCGAAGTTAAACGAAGAAGAACCATCGTCAAATTCTTCTAGATCTTATTCCATTTCTTCAATAGTTAAAGACTTCGGTTCGATTCAGGATCGAACTAAAGCGAAAAATCTTCTGGAAAAATTGAAAAAGTCTGGAAATTATGATTCTTTAACCGGGGTAATAACAGGATCTACAAAAGAGATTAAACCTGAGAACTTACGAAATCTTCTTGAAAGAAAGATTCGAGTTAAAGATAGTTCAATTGTATCTTCTCCCTTTTCTCCAAGTTCATTTGAGAAACAATATAACTTATTTGAAAAAAATTATCAAGGAGTCGAACTCGAATTTATCAAATAAATCAAAATCCAATTCGAATAGATCGTCTTCACGAAAACCTTATGTAGGAACAAGAGGAAAATGGACGACTTACTAAATGAATTCTATTATACCCCGGATCTACCATCTTCATTAGGTGGAGCACGAAAACTGAATGAAGCACTTCGGAGAAAAGAAAGCGAACAAGAAGTTAGAGATTGGTTAAGTGGTGAAGATGCTTATACGTTACACAAACAAATAAAAACGAAATTTAGAAGAAGACCTACAATTGTTGCAGGAGTTGGTGAACAATTACAGGCTGATTTAATGGATGTTAGATCTCATCGACCTGAAAATGATGGAATTACATTTTTACTTACAATGATTGATGTTTTTTCAAGAAAATCATGGGTAGAGCCTCTTGTTAACAAATCAGGTATATTGGTAGCAAAAGCCTTAAAAAAAGTATTGGATGGAACTAATTATAGAGTTTTTCAAACAGACAAAGGAAAAGAGTTTAATAATCGAGATGTCAAAAAAGTTTTGAAAGAAAATAAAGTAAAATGGTTTACATCTGAGAATGAGACAATTAAAGCTTCCATCATAGAACGATTCAACAAAACATTACGGATGAAGATGTATAGATTCATGACATATTCGGATGATCGTAGATATATTGATGTTTTACCACAAATGGTAAAGGCATATAACAATACTATTCACACAACATTAGGAATAAAACCGAATGATGTAAATTATGAAAATCAAGAAAGAATCTGGAATAGGATTTATGAAAATGGAGAATATAGTTCTGACAGTACTCCCAAATTCAATATTGATGATTACGTTCGTATTAGTAAAGCTAGAACAGTTTTCGAAAGAGGTTTCACAATAAATTGGACAGTTGAAGTTTTTCAAATTACAGAAGTGCTTGATTTTGAAAGACCGATTATCTATAAATTACGTGATTTAGCAAACGAACCGGTTGATGGAACTTTTTATGAAGATGAACTACAGAAAGTAAAAAAACCCGCATTTTTTCGAATTGAGAAAATTCTCAAATCTCGGAAACGAGGAAGAACAAAGGAAATACTCGTTAAATGGATGGGATATCCTGATTCATTCAATAGCTGGGTCAATGAAAGAGATTTTGTTAAATAAAAGAGGATGATAAGGAATTGAACTTCATTGAAAGAATTGAAAATGTCGGAGTTCGTAACTCTTCCTTCTGATGCTAGTTTTAGTGACTTTCCTAAAAATACTAATTCAAACTTTACAGTTAGACTAGCCAGATATGTAGATTTTACAGAAGGACAATGGGAAGTTGCTCTAAAAGATATATCGTTTTTAAATAATTGGCCAAATGTAGTAGAAGGAATAATAAGCATCACAAAAGCAGAACTTAATGGGAGATTTCGTCGTTTCGACATAAAAATTGGAAATGGAAGATACGAAGATATAGATGAAGTAATTCAACGAACTCATGATGTTCTAAAACCCTTCAATCTCCATCCAACTATAGAATTCGAATACGACAAAATATCCAACAAATCTATGTTGTATGTAAGAGATTCGAGTGTTCAGGTTTCGTTTTCACAAGATTTCGCAAATATCTTAGGATTAGATCCGAAGATAACTTATAATGTGGGAAAACACGGAAACATCACATCTCCGGATATCAACTATGGATTTACATCATTATACGTATCTTCATCAATTGTAAGTAACAGACTCGTTGGAGATGCAAATGTACGATTGCTACGAGTTGTCCCAGTAAGTGGAAAGAAGTTCTCTCGAGTTTATACAGAAATTTCTACTGATGTGATAGAGACCCTTATAACAAGTGATGATGGAGAAAAAGTACCATTTGATGGAGGGAAGGTTATACTAACGGTTCATCTCAGAAAGAAACAATGAATTCCATATTAATTCCATATACTCCAGAAGACTCAAAAAACTTTTACATTCAATATTACACGTCTAATCAATCAGGAAATGGCGGATTGACACCATATAAAGGAAAGAGAGTGATGGGAAATGGACGACTATCAGGAATATTTAAAAAATTAGCAAAAGCTGTTGCGCCTCTAGCAAAAAAACGGCTATCTCATTAGGGAAAAAAGGGTTAGATGCTGCATCCAATTATCTTAATAACATGGTAGAGAGACCAAAAGAAGAAGAAGAAGAAGAAGAAACAGATGAAGTAGTAATTCCAAGAGTTAGAAAACCTGGGAAAAGAAAATTAAATAACCGTAGCAAACCTGCAAAGCGACGGAGAAAAGCCACTCCAAATATTTTTTAAAATTTGAAAATGCTTTATATATTATTATCTCAATATTTTTTAGTTCATTTCATTGACATACATCAATAGTGAAAGATGAGTTCTGGAGAGATTGGTTCAACAGGTTTAAAAATATCGGGTTCTCCTTTTATGATAAACGAAAGTTTGGGTATATTTGATGTTCCAGGCACACATAGTTCGGTGGAGCACGGATATTATAGTGAATTAGCTCTGTCACGTCTCAGTGAATATGGGCCAATTGAAATTGAAATACCTGGAGATGTAGATCACTATATCGATTTAAGTAATTCATATTTGCAAATCGAAGGAAAAGTAGTCAAGGACGATGGTTTCTATTTAGACAATACTGCTGCTAATGTAAATGTTGTACCAGGGGATGCGTTTTTTCATTCGCTAATCAAAACAGCAACATTCAAAATTAATGGATCTGTTGTTGAACATTCAAGTGATTATCCTATGAGATCGTTCATAGAAACCCTTCTCAATAATAGCAGAGAAGCAAAACAATACCAATTAAAAGCAGAAGGATGGTTTCAAGATGATAATCTTGCAAAAGATGGTGCGGAATTCGATAATAGTGCGACTACAGCAAGAAAGAATCTTATTAGAGGTTCAAACACATTTGAGTTTTTTGGACGACTCCATCTTAGCATTTTTCAACAGGAAATATATCTCATTCCAGGATTGAATTGTAAATTAGAACTAGACCGAAGTAAACCAAGTTATTGTTTGATGGCAGCAACAGCTACTCCTGGAGGAGGGGGAAAAGTAAAGTTGACGAAATGTGTACTTCATCTTCGAAAATTAAAAATCAACCAAACAATTCAGCTTTTACATAACGAAAAACTACTTAATGGTGTTAATGCAAAGTATCCTCTTTCTCGGGTATACACCAGATCTTATAATGTGAATACTGGATTAACCCATACTCAAATAAAAATTGCTGATAACACACTTAGACCAAATTTAATACTTGTTTCACTTTCATCACACGATGGAGAAAATGGATCATACAATCGTAATCCTTTCAAATTTGGTCATTACGATGTGAGTCATGTAGAACTACAAATTGATGGACTACCTTTTGGAAAACGATATACTCCAAATTTTGTAAATAGAATGTATACTCGACCATATGTACAACTTCTAAATGCAATGGGAAAAGATCTTTCTTCTGAAGGAAGTGGAATTGGACTGAGTGAATATGAAACTAGACTTGCAATATACGCTTTCGATTTGACAGGTGATCTCTCATCCGAAGGATTTCATTTAATGAGACATGTTTCACTAACAATCGATATCGGTTTTCGGGTTGCAACACCAGAAAATGTCTATCTTAATACATATATACAAAAAGATGGAATGATGGAAATCGCTTCTGACTTTAGCGTTCGACTCAGTGGTTGAAGCATATTCTAAGGATGAATACAGCAAATATTTTCGATGTTCTTTCCCAAGATCACATGACTAATAATCATTTTTTTGCTGTCTGTGCAAGAAATGAATTTATAGAACAATTTTTATCGAATGAAGGAATATATATTTTTAACACACACTATTCTTATCAACCAGGAGAACACTGGATAGGAGTTATTCGAACAAAATCCGAAATTAATTATTTCGATTCAACAGGACGAGATCCTTCAACATATCCAGATGTCGCTCAAATCTTAAAACTTTCTGGAATAAAGTTAATTAAATGGAATGATGTTCTACTCCAAGGTTTTCTTTCAACAACATGTGGAGATTACTGTCTTCTCTTTGCAATATTTTGGAGCAGAGGATGTTCAATAGAAGATTTTCTAACAGTTATGCTAAAAATTTCTGAAAAAGATACACGAGATCATGTAGTTCGAAAAACTATACTAGATAGATATGATTGGAATGGAAAAATTAGTAAAAGTCTTAATAACGAAGAAAATGAAGGTATTGACAATGTACATATTCAAGGAACTTCCCAAATTGTTAAATTACTAGAAGAACTGACATAAAATTTTTTTTCTATATTTTACAATTGAATATACATATATACTTTATATCGAAATAGACTTGGTAAAAAATACAACCGAATGTTATTTACTTTTTTGATATAAGTTTAATATATTGATATACTCACGCTGAGTTGGAGTTATCCTCAAAATAATCCACATATTAACCCATGTATGCCTCTTTACTAGTTCATCATCTTCATCTATTTACTGGTCGAGAGACTGTTATGGAATGGTTAAGCCAAACCAAACAGGAGAATTCCATAGGTAAACCTAGGAAAACAATCAGGTCGAATGCCAAGGCGCTTGTCCACACAACAGCCCCTGAAAACAGCGACACTCAACGAACTTAATTGCGAGTAGCCGACTAACAGAATTCTAGCTGAAGCATACAAGCCTTATGATATCAACGCTCGATCGACCCAAATTCTCAAATATAAGTAGGCATCAAGAGATGGTTAATGAGGCAGAATATTCCATCAGATCATGCAATGCTTATATAGTGAATTGAAGAATGATGGGTGTGTCCAAAGGAATTAATGAGGCGAAAATAGCAAACAGATTTTCGCGAAATTGAATTTCGCGAAAGTTGACTATATAATATATATGATGTGAAATTTCGCGAAATCCAATTTCGCGAAAGTCACTTTCGCGAAATTGAATTTCGCGAAAGTTGACTATATAATATATATGATGTGAAATTTCGCGAAATTCAATTTCGCGAAATTCAATTTCGCGAAAGTTGACTATATAATATATATGATGTGAAATTTCGCGAAATCCAATTTCGCGAAATTCACTTTCGCGAAATTCAATTTCGCGAAAGTTGACTATATAATATATATGATGTGAAATTTCGCGAAATCCAATATCGCGAAATTCACTTTCGCGAAATTCAATTTCGCGAAAGTTGACTATATAATATATATGATGTGAAATTTCGCGAAATCCAATTTCGCGAAATTCACTTTTCGCGAAATTCAATTTCGCGAAATTTCACATCATATATTATATAGTCAACTTTCGCGAAATCCAATTTCGCGAAAGTTGACTATATAATATATATGTGTAATTTCGCGAAATTCATTTTCGCGAAATTGTAAGCATAGAGAAATGTTTTGTAATCTATTTATAAATTTTCATTAAACTCACTCAAGCGTTTTACAGATGCTCAACTGTATAAAGCAATCGAGAACGAATCATTATTATCATAACACTCTTCATAAGCTAACAGAATTCTGAGAAGGGTAAAATGTCAGAAGGGAAATGTACAGATAGTTGTGTTCAAATTTGGGCTACACCATGGGAATATTGTACACACGGACTACTTTCCTGTACATGTGGACATGTATATGATGGATTAGCACAATGTGTACATTGGTAAGTACATTTTGAAATTTTAAATTCTAAAGTTTTATATGAATATATAATTATTCATTTTATATACATCATCTTTTCTCAATTTTCAATGGATTTTCAAAAAATTAAACAGGTATCAAGAAGATGGTGAGGAAAGTGATGAAAAAAACACCTCGAAAGAAACAAACTCTCAAAATAGTGAAACGGAGTTGCAATTGGATTTACCATTGGATTATCCTATAGACAGATTACCTTCCTGCACATGTGGACAAGACGTATACGATGGCTTAGCTCAATGTATATTTTGGTAAGTAGATTTTGAGAATTTTAAAACCAAAGATATATAGTTATCCATTTATTTCATCCTTTCTCATTCCTCAATGTTTTATATATTTAAACAGTGATGATGCAAAACAAAAAGAAGATGATGAGAAAAGCGAGTCAAGCAGCACATACTTCTTTCTCGATAAGAAAGAATTACAATATTCTGAAGTGACAAGCTCTTCATCTCCACAGAAAACTGACAATTAGTATTTATAAAAAAGATTTTTTTTTTTGAATGAATAAATATGCAAATCAATAGAACCTTTAGAAATAAAATCTTCATCTCCAAAGATGGAGAATTTATATTTTATTGTATATTTTAAGATACTATTATTAAAATAAAATCAATACAATATTCACATATCATTTTCATTGTGGAATAAAAATTTAGGAAAGCATGAAAATTAGATTACAACTTTAGCAGCAGCATGTGATTATGATAAAAAATTTCGACATCCTGTAATTTGTCTACAGAAAAACTTTCATTTCCATAGCCTCTTTCTTTATTACTTGGAGGGGTATTAGTTATATTTTCCTTAAGATTTTCAGATGATGGAAGAGTTGTGATTCCACTTGCTAGAATGATGGTTGCGAGTGTAGTTGTGGTGGTAGTAGGAATTGTACTAGCGAGTGTAGTTGTGGTGGTGGTAGGAATTCTGGATGTATGTGTAGTTCTGATGGTGGATCGAGTAGTGGAAGAATTAATTGGAGCTGTAAATCTACCATTATTTTCTTCGAATTGTGGATGATAACAAACAAACTTAATAGGCATTGATCTCCATCCACAAAAGTTTGAACGAGCTGAGTTGCCTACACAATATCTCGCTGACCGTGAAGATGGATTAGCCCATTGAACAAGTCGTTCAGTAATTCCACACCTTTGAATAATTTCATAACTAGCTATACCATAAGTACAATCCGAGGGGTTATGTTCAAATTGAATTAAATTTCGTAAAAATTCACCGTTAACCGGAAAAAATCCAAAACTAATAAATAGTATTGGAGAAATTTGAATTATATCATCTAGTTTTCTATAAAGACTCTTCATGTCTTCTCAAAAGAAATTTTTCATAATGAATAATTCATTCGACTTTCCCCTTTTTTATTACTCATCTTTAAAGAGTTTTATAACGAAGGGAGACTTAACCGATTCCACGAATAGACACGCCCGAACTCGTCCAACATCAGCGTTCATTCAACCGAAACGACATAACAACGTTCACTCCACCGGTCGCCAACCCGACCCCAACCATTCGACGTTCGATCGCTCAACTCGTCGACGTCGTCGTCGTCGACGTCGACGAAACCCCAAACCCGTCGCATCGAAACGCGAAACCGTCGCCCCTCTTCACGTCATCCTTCCCGCGATTCCTCTCGAGACCGGCACCGCATCCTTCCCACAATTCCTCTCAAACTTCATAACCTTAGCTCCCAACACTCACACACCTACCCCCCCAAACTTCCCATCAGACAACACCATTCTCCGAGGTTCTCGGGCTAAAATGTACCCAAAATCCAACTTTAAGTGCAAAGGTGCGTAGATCTGCTCTCACTATACTACTAAGGCTCGATAGCTGAATGACACGATTGCTGACGACAGTCAACTTCTACGAGGAGCCTGAGGGCCTACCAAATATATTTTTTGCAGTGCATTTACGCATTATGCCACTCGTTCTTGTCTCATTGTTAGAAGATGCTGAGCAAGCCATCAAAGCCCATGAAATCGAATATGGCAAGAAGTTTTACACATACCACGAGGACGGCATATTAAACAAGCATGAAAGACTTTTTGAAGGAAATCTCATATCCTTAAAGCACTTTTTCTCCACTGCCTAATATTTGATCTTCTGTTGAAAATGAACATTTTACACTTCGGATATTTTAGTGTAACCTTGAGGTTGTTGCGCAATAGAAGTACATGTCAATAGTAGCTTATATGTTTTCATGCTGCAGTTTTATGAGGCCCTTTTTGGTTTGTTTTTGCACCATGTGATCTATGACGTCACAGGCCCTATACTTGAAGCAGAGTTGATACAATTTTCATCAGTTCACTAGCAACTCACACTGGATACACACCATCTACCTCTCAGCAATAAAGGATTACTCGCTATGGACACTCAACTCTTAAGCTTAATTTAACGGAGTGGATATTCATGTATATAAAGACATGCAGTGGATTACAATCAAGCTTATAGTGCAGCCTTGATTCGAAGATATGCATGAGCTTCAATGTACAAGCATTGGCATGCAATTGAAATTACATTAAAAATCATTGTATATTAATAACTACATTCAAGCAAGCAATAAATGTATAAAGCATCCTATACATGCAGCAGTTAGTTTTCAATTGAGTGTTAGCAATCAAGTAAGGCTAAAAACCTATAACGTCTTCAGCCAATGAATCTAAAAATTAGGTACCAAGTTTCTTAATTTTAAAATTTTATCTGCTCTAATTTAGCAAGGTGAAGGTATTTGGAGAGGAAAGAAGGTCATTCATGACAGTCAAGGCTATTTATGTATGTATGGCAAAGAAAAAGAGTATGGCTGCATGTACGGCCTTGAATGACATCAAACCCAGAAGGAAAAGTACAAACAACAGCGGAGGGTAAGTTACCGGCACACCAAGAATATTTTACTCAGGCTATTATAAGAGATATTTTGGACAGCAAAACTCGGTCATTGTATGTCCAACATATTTAGACAAGGCTATCATTTCATGTATTTGCAAATGCACATATAGTATAGTATGGATTTCACATAGAGATGATAAATAATATTTATTACTTTTATGGATTTTAATTTGTCTTATTTCTGAAATAGCTATCTTGTAACAAAAGCACGCGTGCACATTTATGTTATTGTAAGCCTGAAATCAGAGAATGCAGTAAATCTAAGTCTACACTACTGTGAGGGTTGGACATGTCTAAGCTGTATTCGATACTTTGCTTTTGGTCTCACGGTATATCAAAGTTCAAAAACACTTTTTCTTATTTTAATTCATCTACACTCTCATAGAAATTTGGTAGAATTGCAAAGAAACAAGGACTTGATTGGAATTCTCAGATACCATATCCTTAAACCAATAGCCAGTGAAGTTTACGGCAATCTGTCTCATTTTTCTTGAGAGTTTCTCATCCCGAGGCCTCACACATGCGCCAGATAGTATTATATCGCAGTTCACACCTTCGGTTAAACTTGGACGTAATATTTTATTTTACATTTAATATTTCACACCTAAAATTTGCAAAAACAATCATTAAACGCAAGATGAAATAAATGCTTATTTTAGAGCCCTGGCAACAAAGCCTTTGTTTGGACTCTTTTGCCAATTTGAATTTGGTTAGATTGTGCCCACAAATATAAATATTATGGCGCCTTACAGTGCCTCGCGTTGCGCGTTCACAACTCGAGTTGTACAACTCGAGTTGCACAACTCGAGTTCATCAAAACCCAAGCCGAGTTCTTTCAACAACAGCTCGGCTTGAGAACATCTCAACATTTCATTTTCTCTAGCTACGGTATATTTTTATATGGAACTTTTTTGGTGCATCAGTAAACGTCGTTGACATAATTTCTATGTTTGTTTATTTTCGGTGTTCATTCAGTTTCTTGTCAAGTTCTAGAGAGAACTCTTTTTTCATTTGAAAAAGAAGTGGCCCAGCTCCCACATAGATTGTGTTTTAGTTTGCTTCTTACATTCTACAATTGTTTTTGTCTCGTTATATTTATAGAAACAAATATGCGCAAATATCGACTATATATAATTTAAATGTGTATATACATGTATATTTAAGTTATTATTATTAAATTTCTGTAACTGAGACACCCCAATTACTCACTTTGTTTTCTTTACGAACCCGTGTTAGTTTTGTGTAACACAACTCAAGTTCATCAAATACCCAGGCCGAGTTGTACAACACGGCAACTCGAGTTGCGAACACGCAACGCGAGGCACTGTAAGGCGCCATATAAATATGCTATACATGTTCATAAATTCATATATGTTGTCACATGGTGTCGATATTCGTAATTTACGTATTGTTTATATTTTCAGTCACAGAATCCAACAAAGAGACCGCATCCTCAAGACAATACATCTGATAGTAACACGAAGGTACTCACTCACATAACCAGCAATAAAATTTTAGGCAAATTGTGCAATATTAATTATGGTTAAATGTGGAATTTCATTGGTAGGCGGATCTTCAAGCCCTTTATAACCCTAGATTAGTAGCTAGAAAAACATGAAGTTATAGTAGGATAATGCAGAAGAACTCCTTGTGTAGGTAGGATTAGGTTTTAGAAACAAATTATTTGCTGCCAACTGCGATATTTGTTAAGTTGCCTGCTCACATCCAGCCAAACGTTCAATGCCTCGAGCATTCTGATTTATAGCTCAAGATAAGGAGGAAACGCAGTGCTTGCTCAGGACGGGTAGGAGTAAGAGCAGAGGTTATGCGAGCTTCCATAGATGTAGGAAGCATCTACAAAACGCCACAAGCGACAGCATTATAGATGTAACTGAGACACCTGATGTTACTTTCATACCTAACAGTCCGGTGAGTAATATTCAGTAACTCAGTTTTAAAATTAGAACCCTGTTGCATGATGCTTTCGTGTCACTTTAGTGTAAGTGCTCAGTGTCTCAATTTGAGAGAGTTGTGCAGCAATGCTCCCAAATCTCTGATTCCAGATTTGTAAAGCATATCAAATCGCTGGCATGCGTTTTGCTCCAAATCAAATCACTTAGAAGGGTGACGACTCAGCTTTGAAAAAAAATGAAATTAAAACCATCATCCACTATGTAATTGATGGTTTTATTTGATTTAATTTACAAGCTGGGCAATCCATTTTCATGGTGCTTTGATGCCAATCTCATGATTGGTGATTTGATGTGATTTGCAAATCTCTAATCGGGATTTTGGAGCATTTCTGGAGTTGTTATCAACTCTTTGAGAAGTTGATAACAAGGTGCCACAACACCATCCGATTTGTTGACTGAGTACTTGGACTAATGTCGTTGTTGTCTTCTACAAGTCAACTCTATGGGCTAAGTCGATTGAGCAGCGTAGGATCGGAGAAGATATATGAAGCAAGGAAATAATTGTGAAATAAAACTATTGTAAAAACAGTAATAAAGTCAGGAACTAGCAAAAGCAGATTTGCCCGGTTCTTTGAGATCGCCAAATTAACTTCCAGCTAATCACAATGTCCAATGTAAATTTCCAATCTACTTCATTAAATTAACAAATAATATTCCTGTCAAAGTCAAAAATCGCCTCAAAACAATGCCACTTAAATACTGCATTCACAGTACTTTACAAGTTCAAGGGGATGTAAATACACATGCTATGATTGTTTTTATTTTAGATCAAGGATCTCTATAAGGAGTTTGCAGGGAATAAGAAATGACAGAGCAAAAATGCTTCCTGAGTCCTGAGGCTTTATAATACATGCAATATCTAGATAGGCATAGAACAAGTTTGTTCCCTATGGCTGTGGGTGAACTGGCAATGAAGGGAGGGCACGCCAGAGGGCATCTGATGTGCCCTCCACCTCATTGCCAGTTCATCTGCAGCCATAGAAAACAAACTTGTTCTAGATAGGAATACTTTTATATGCAAAAACTTGAACTGTTTCAGCTAGATGCGGTGCTCAATTTTGAGTGAATATATTGATCAAATTAAAACATACCTGCATACATACAACATTCAAGACTTTCATCACTGATTTTTTTTTAAATAACTCAGACTTATATTCACTTATTTTCACATATCTACATGTAGTATATGTGGCCCTTTTCTACTGTGTTATTCTGTTCTCATTTGTGCTTGTTGAAGGCCTTTTATGGCTTTGGTGCTGATGTGGTAGTAATTAAGTTATGTGCAACATTTTCTTTTTACATCAAATAAAGTAAAATTATTAAACTTAACAATTTATCATGATAGATTCATCCGATAACTGAAACAACCTAATTCCTATGATTGTTCTAGTGGTCCATCACCAGACATTTTGTCATTGCGCATCGACTTTTCAAACAATGTATGCTGTATAACGTGAGCAATGCCAATAGATATACATCATGCTATAGGTTTTGTGTGCTGCCCTCTGATTTTCCAGAATTGGCTGCATTGTGCTTGTGGAGGTAACGGGAAAGCTGCTAACAATGATGCACAACAATTGCCACATGCATTATTTATATTGGAGCAAGAAAATACATCATCTTGCCAACAGTAAGAAAATATTTTTTGCCGGACAAATCAAGAACAATTTTTTGGTTACACAATGCTGTACATAAATAATAAATATATAAGCAAATTGACAAATGAATACCTACAAAGTGCGGTCATGTTCAAAATCTAAATAAAGTTAGTTGTTGGAGAAGTCGGTGTTTGCAGTAAAGATACGACAGACTAATGTCTTCTGTTGCCTTTTCACAATCTTTGTCTTACGATACGCTAGCATAAATAGTTACACTAAAATGAAATAGAATCTTCTTTAGCTCTCAGAATGGTAGCAAAGTAGACAATTGTTTCAATGTGCATTTTATTTGGTTAGAACATAATCACAAATATTCAATAACTTATGTAATACCGCAGTACATACATTTAAGTGCAATCATATTACAATGTATGTAAGATATTTTTTCATACACACTGAATAAACGAATACAGAATAATTAATGATGTATTTTTGAGAAGATTTTTTCCGTTTCATGAGCATGTTACTATTTCGTCCTAACACGACAAAACGTAGTTTTGTGCCCGTAATCAACCCGATCTCTGGCACCACAGCTTTGATTAAAGATTTGCTTAAAACGATGTTTATGCTTTATTTTGTTACAAAAAATAAAAAGATTACAGACTCAATTTCTAACCGACTAAACATTGGCACTTGCTTAAAACCTCGTCGCTTAGTGCCGACCAAACATTTGCATTTCCGGATTAAGCTCCACCTCTACAAAACGACCCAGAAACTGACCAGGTTTTGAGCCACTGCAATTATACCTGACCGGTACAAATGGCCCAGCAATAATAATTAGCCCTGTAGTATTATTGCGTTTGGCTAAAGGTAGAATTGTAGAGTTGCGGTTTTATTCGTAGTTTATTGCGTTAACTTGCGCCCAGAATGATCACCGATGTCAAGGTCAAAAACTACGTAACATTACATAAGCAAGGAAAGACAACACTTAGAGTATAGCCAGCCTAGTTCCACTACATCTCCCCTTCTGGGATTAGAAACAAGCACCAAATGCAACTTAAAGTGTGTACAGCAAAAGATAGGGTATACAACAAAAATGATTATCAGTAGGATTTATCTCAGTACAAAAAAGTACATCATAGGATATATATGTCATAATTATCCGAGGGATGTTTGGTAGTTTTTTACAAGATATGGCGGTGGCTTGCGATCACGTCGCGGTCTACTGTTGATGTTCGGAGACTGAATGTCTTGCCCCTTTTCCGGTATATCCACTGGTCTACACTGTAGCTTAGCTGGTGTGATCACCTGAGTATCTGAGGGGACTGTCATTGGAACGAGGGCTGATCTATTTCGGCGTACTGTGTTGTCTGCTTCATTAGTTATAGTGTAGGAACGAGGAGCTACTTGTCGTAAGACTACTCCTGTGGCTTTCTGATCACGGATGTAAACCTGTTGACCTGGTTTCATCTCTGGAAGGTCTTTAGCACGATGACGTTTATTGTAATGCTCCGCTGCATACTTTCGTCTGTCCTTCTCCCGGCTGCAAATCTCTTGTTGATTGGCAAGAGCAGGCATAAGGTGATCCGGAAGGACCGGTATACGTGTTTTGAGGCGTCGGCTCATCAGAAGCTGTGAGGGAGAGGATCCATTTTCCAGAGGGGTTGATCGATAATTCAACAGAGCTGTGGAGAGGTCCCCTGTCTTAACCATTAGGTGTTTCATGGTGCCCACTGCACGTTCAGCCTCACCGTTAGCTCGTGGATAGCGGGGTGATGAGGTAATGAGTGTAAAATTGTTGTCTCTTGCATATCGCTCAAAGCTTTGTGATGCAAACTGAGGACCATTGTCTGATACGATATAGTCTGGGAACCCATGTGTTGCAAAGACTTTGTCTAGGATGGCTACTGTGTTAGCAGAAGTCTGGTTCTTCGTGGTTTCATGAACCTCAATCCAACGACTATAGTAGTCTACAATCAGAAGGTAGACCTTCCCGTCTAATTCAAACAGATCCATCCCGAGTCTCTCCCATGGGCGATCAGGGAAGGAACTGGGTGCCAGTGTCTCTCTTGGGGTAGGCAGAACTTGTTGGCAGATGTTGCATTGACGAACTACCGCTTCTATGTCACCACTCATACCTGGCCACCATATATCTCTCCTTGCTCTCGCTCTACATCTCGCTATGCCCTGATGGCCCTCGTGTACGAGATTGAGCATCTCCAGCTGAAGACCGCCAGGTATTACAAGTCTCCCATCATAGAGCAACACTTCCTTATCTACAGTCAGATAGCCCTGATGATCAAAATAAGGTGTAAGTGATGGATGTTCACTTTTGTAGGCTGGCCAGCCACGTTGACAGAATTCTATTACCTTCCGCAGGATTGGGTCATCGTTTTGAGCATCCCGTATGCGATTCACAGATGAGTGCTTTGGTATGAACACCTTATTGAAGTATTCCACTTCATCAATGAACTGCACTTCGCTAACAGTAGTCGGCGCTCCATTAGTCCTTGATAGATATTCTGCTACATGGTGTTTCGACCCTGGGATATAGGTAACTGTGGGAGAATACTTCATCAGACGAAGACGAAATCGAAGAACACGGGCCGGCATATCCGCAAGATTCCTTGAATTGAGCAGCGTGACTAGAGGCTTGTGGTCTACCTCTACGGTGAACATTAGCCCGTGTAAGTACTGGTTGAATCGTTCACAGCCCCAGGCTACTGCCAGCGCCTCTTTCTCGATGACTGCATATCTTCCTTCAACCTCCGTTAAGGATCTTGAAGCAAAGCTGACTGGTCGTCGTGTACCATCAGCTTGAATCTGAAACAAGGCCGCTCCTACTCCGCTGTTACACGCATCTGTGGCAAGTACTGTCTCCAGTTTTGGGTCATACGGAGCAAGAACTTTGTCAGAAGCCAGTATTCCTTTCAGTCTTGCAAATGCTTCCTGCTGAGCCGTGCCCCAGACCCACTCTCGGTTTTCTCGGAGTAACTGACGAATCGGTGCCGTGAGCTCCGCTAGATTAGGGATGAACTTCATTAGCTGATTCAACATACCGTTTAGGCGTCTGATGTCTGATTGGTTCTGAGGTTCAGGAAACTTTAAAATGGCCTTGGTCTTCTCTGTGTCAGGGTGTATACCCTCCCCATCTATGATATGTCCAAGAAATTGGACCGATGTCTGCCTAAATAGACACTTTTTCCTATTTAGAGTCATGCCTGAGTGAGCGATACGATTAAGAACCTTCCTGAACCGGTCATCGTGGATTTCCCTAGTAGCGGCATGGATCAGAATATCATCCATGTGAATTATTACGCCCTCGATATCACCTAGTAGTTCATTCATATATCGCTGAAAAACCTCTGGTGCGGCTGAAATTCCAAATGGCAGTCTGTTGAATGCATATCTACCAGACGGTGTAAGGAAAGTGGTCAGCAATCGAGAGTGTTTTGTAAGGTTGATCTGATGATACCCAGAATTGGCATCCAGACGAGAAAAAACCTTACTCTGTCCAAGTTTGGCCAGGCTGTCCTCGACACAAGCAGTTGGGTAAATCTCTCGCCTAACTGATTGATTTAGGTGGGACAGATCCACACATATGCGCACGGATCCATCTGGTTTTGGTACCGGCACCATTCCACTACACCATTCCGTGGCCTCCTTCACCGGGGATATAACGCCCATTTTTACCATCTCCTGGAGTTTATCTTTAACCTTCGGTAACAGAGGTTGTGGTACAGAGCGGGCCGTATATATACACATAGGTCGGGTATCTTCTTTGAGACTTATTTCGTAAGAGTAGTCCTTGACAAAACCCAGTCCATTGAAGACTGTAGGGTATTGCTGATATATTGTCTCTATGTCTGTCTCAACCTGGTACACATTGCATGTTAGCAGCCCAAGGTTTTTGCAGGCCTCCCGACTCAGTAGGTTGGTGTTCTGGTTAGCTATCACATATATAGTCTCGTTGGTAGATTTTCTGCCATATCTGAGGCACGCTGTAAAAGTTCCTAAGCAATTAATGCTGTGGTTTCCAGGACCACGAAGACGAGACCGGGCTTGGTCTAGATTGACCCTCTGAACCATGGGTTCCGCAATTTTCATAACTGAAGCATCTGCGCCAGAATCGAGCTTGAATTTCACTGGTGTCTTATCAACTTCTATAGTAGCTGACCATCCTGGATGGTTGTGGACACTATCAATCTTGAGGTCCTCGCAGAACAGAGTTTCTTCGGCAGGGCCATCAGACTCTGTTTCAGCCAAATTGATTCGCTTGGAATAGATCGCTGATCTGCAAGCCTTTCCCCAGTGGCCAACTTTGTTGCATTCCTTGCACCTATCTGACCGAGCTGGGCATTGAGACCTTGGATGTGTTGTTCCTCCACAGTAGCCACATGTGCCTGACTTGCCAACACTTGGTTTACTGACATGGGCTGGTTTTTGTCGTCGTGATGACCGGGAGACAGCTTCGACTGGTTTAGTTGGCAAATCAGAGGCGAGTGCTTGTGAGCTAATATCTTTCATCGCCCTGGCAGCCAATTCTTGTGATCTGCAGATTTTTACGGCCTCTTCCAGTGTGAGATTATTCCCGAAGGCTATCAGCTTTTTCCTAGTACAGTCTTCGCGGATGCCTAGAACAATCCTGTCGCGGATGAGGTCTGATTCTACATAACCGAATTGGCACTTCTGAGCCTTTTGGCGCAACTCAAGATAAAATGCCTCAAATAACTGTCCTTCAGTCTGTGACGTAGAGTTGAATAAATATCGATCATGGATGACATTACGTTCTCCGACACAGTATAAGTGTAAGATTTTAAGAATATCGTCCACTTTACACGAATCTTCCTCATACTGTGGGCTTGTTTCAATGATTTTAACCGCTTCAACGCCTACGCAATGTTTTAGCATAGCCACTTGGTATTCATTTGGCCGTTTGTTTAGCTCGGTTAGTATATAAAACGTTTTCCAGCTTGACACAAATGACCTGTAACTTTCCTCCTTGTCTTGCAGTAAGTCAATTGCAGCAGGCTGTTGTATGACAGGTTGATATACAGTTGACATGTTGCCGGTCGACTCAAAGCTCACAAAAACAGTTTGGTCAGTTGCTATATCTTCGGTACTTGAGTTCAATAATTGGCTCTCTGGTTCAACAGAAAACACTGGACATGGGAATCACCAAACCAACTCGCTGCCACCATGTAGTATTATTGCGTTTGGCTAAAGGTAGAATTGTAGAGTTGCGGTTTTATTCGTAGTTTATTGCGTTAACTTGCGCCCAGAATGATCACCGATGTCAAGGTCAAAAACTACGTAACATTACATAAGCAAGGAAAGACAACACTTAGAGTATAGCCAGCCTAGTTCCACTACAAGCCCTATCAAGCGTAGCTCTTTATCCTGATAAACAATATCGGAATGGCGCGCCACGCCTCCTTGTGCGTTTTCTAATGCCCTTCGCTTGAACAACACCTTAAATTGCAAGCGCATTTGACAATGTACAGCAGCGTATTCGTAATTCCAATATTTATGAAACAATGCGCTAAGGCTGAAGTTCCGCTTGATTGCCTGGCAACGCAACAATCCCGTTCGTAACGAAGCTGGTGGTATCTTAGAGCTATTACACATTCGGTAAGCAGATATTTAAGCTTTTATCTGATTTGACGAGTTTAACAGAAATGATGCGGTTTGCATCGCAAAATTGGCATAGCTTTATGCCTAACAACAATACTTTTCACCCCGATGTCTTATTAAAGAATAGGCTTATTTGTTCACTTACTTACTGCGAGGAAAATAGACGACGATTTCATCAATTTTAAGATATGTCTGCAGTTTTTGTACATGAAAGAAAAAACTGCAATTCAAAAAGCTGCGTATCTTGTTTTTTTTTACAATAAATTTTTATAACTAATTGAACAATATAAACCGTAATGAAGTGTTTATATCGCTAACAATGCGTCAACGGGCTGGATCACAATTAATATTTTGTTCCCATTCCAATTGCGACGAAAAATCATTACCGTGTGAATTCTTGTGTGTTACAAACTCGTGTGTTTAAACAATTTATAACTAAACTTAGTACTTAAAAAGTTTAAAAAGAATCAACGCTATGTTTTACAAAATGGATTAACACAAAAGAAGTTTCATGAAATGTCACACATGCTTCTATGAATGAGTTTTTATTTAATAGCTAATAATTCTATTCTATCTTTATGTAGTTTTTGATTGTTTGATTACGAGTATTTTCTTGTTTTTATTTAGTTAATAAATAAAGAATCCTAAAGTACAGCATTTATATAGTTATTAATTTAGTAGCAATTAATAAAATATGTTATGGTGCTAATTAAATCTTCAAATCCTTCTTCATGCAGCCTGAAATTACAGACAATGATAAATTATGCTGGTGAGATGCACTATATAATTTGAGTTAGTACTGTTTTGACCTATAAAGATAATGTGATATTAAAAGTTATTAATTGTTTTGCAGCCTGAAATTACAGACAATAAACTGCACTGTTGAGATAAGAGATTGATTTGAAATTGAATAACGTTTATTGCTGCTAAAATGCTCAGAAGAAAATTATGTGCGCAGACTTGCCTAAAATGATGTATGTAGGGAGACAACCTGTCTCTTTTTCTCTTATTCAACTTGGCCATTGTGGTGAAAGTCGAGTCATATGCGGCTGTCTCAGCATAAGTTTAATGACGTATTTCCTCATGATTGATAGAATAACATTTTTAGTTTAGCTATAAATTTATTGCTACAAATGTCTCAAACAAGGTAATTAAAATTTGTCCAAATAGTTTTTCTAAATGTTGTGTAAACATTTGAGCGCCGACTACAATTTAGCTAGTTTATGGTACTCAGGTCCTCGGGTAAACCAAGTTCATCGAAGCCTTGGTTTCAGCAAAGTTCTCGTTTGCTATTCAAACTGAAAAGTTGTTAGTAGATGAAATAAGCAAGTCGCATCTTTGAAATTGTTATATTTGTATATAGCTGAAACCAACTACTTTCCTAAAAATACATACATATTCAACATTATCTAGTCATTATTGGTATCAGTTTGCAATAATAAAGACGATAATCTATTCCACGATACACTTGGGCTAACTTCCTTGTCGCTTACGAAAGCTGAAATATATTAATCCATAACAGTTGAATATCCGATCTTATGCATAGTATTAATCCAGTGAATAGGAGAGTCCTAACAACAGTGTAATAATCATGTATTCTAATACACACACTGTTAGAATCACTTTTATTATTTCATCAAAACTCATCACCGCTAGTCAAATCTATGAAAAAACTATTTCAGTTTTTTGTATATTACATACACCATACACTATTAACGACTTCCATCTAATGTTTATATATTTATCTGCTGGTTGCTGTCTGACAAGAGAAACTTATTTAAGGACTAAACAATTATTATACCATTTAGATTAAATGGACAAAAACATTCTATGTCTCTGATAAAGGGCTCGTTCCAATAGCCATTAACAATAGTGATGGTTGCAATGGAATGCGCTTAAATTGGCGAGAGCAATGGCAGGGCATGCCTCACATGAGTGTCACAGTGTCAATTACATAACATGATAAAATTGATTCCATAATAGGCCTACTGATGTGGTGTGAAGTTTACATTGCTTGTGATTGATAAACGTGGACAAACATGTGAACAATATTTTAGGGGTACGTGTCTCTCCAGTATCGGTTCAACCAAATTTACAAATAATTTAAATATCTCATTGCTAAGAGAGTAATAACTTGATAACTTCCATGCTACAGAATAGAGTTCATCGCTACACTGGCAGGGTATTTGCAGCCAGACTTAACACATTTGTGTAATAAATAATGTAATTTACTAATTGTTTCCTAATGCTGCTTGCTAGGCTATGAAATGCCACTCAAAGTTTGAAAGTGCATCTAACTTTGTAATTGGTTCAAACCAAAAGCTTTCACAAATTGTGTTATAGATTGCACCTGAAAGTTTTTACCATGATGCTGTATTTCTACATATGTAGTAAGATGAATCTCAGACAAGTGCGTCTTATTTCTAGATTATAATGGCTCAGGCTGTAGCAGATGTTGAGCAGCTCTCGTAATGAGCTTGTGGTTGAGTTTTTGAGTATTGTTTAGCATTTGTAGCAGGTACTTGTAGGTGATAATTTCCCTCGACTGCAGACCTTCACACACCCTTAATCATTTATCTTTAAAAACTAACTTTCAAGAAGTATTGGTTTTGTTAAAGTTAAACATCACAATGGCTGAAGCTCTAGCAGATGTTGAGTGTGAATTTTGCTGCCGTAAAAGTGACACCATTGTCAACCCCAAAGTGCTGCCATGCAGTCATATTCACTGTATGACCTGTTTGACCACCTACTATGAGAGCAAACACCTGCTGCTGTGTGGAAACACTGGATGCGGGTGAGTCTTACTATATATCGGTTAAACTTATATTATATAATAGTTCACATAGCCAGGGCTGTGATGCATTAAAACTGCATTGCACCAATGCAGCGCAGTATACAGTAACTTTGCAATCAATTACAACTTTCTAATGCCCAGCTGAAACTTATTGCTACTGGAACTGCATTCTTACTGCAATTTCTTCCTGAGATCCACCACAGATTTATTCCCATGACGCTCATGAAAGTGAACCTAGCAATTCATGTGCACTGCACATGCATACTCTTCAAAATCTGAAACTGCACATGTACTGCAGCTTTGTTTAGTATAGGGTTGATACTATGGATCAACTTACACTGCTGACTTTCCAAGTGTTTATACTGCACTGTACAAAATTGTCCTCTGCTGGGTTTAGTAAGTTAAAGAAATTGCTCTATAACTTCCATATCATTTCATGTATTTCATGCAGCATTTATAGTCTGTGCAAGCAGGCATATCTTGTTATAGCAGAATCTGAATAGTTAATAACATTTCAAAGGGACAAAAACTATGTATCGAAATTTCATGCAAGTTTATCTTTAAGTTGAAAATGTATTGTTCAGTTTAAAGACAACCTTAATATTCCTCTATGTTATAATCTGTATGTTTGTCTCAAACGGTATTTAAGAAAAACGGAGACCAGACTTTTAATCAAATGATGTATTCATATCTACATATTAGCTATTCCAGCTTTAATTTTGATAATAAAACCTCCCCACTCTGCCCTTTACAGGTGCAGATTCATAGATTGATCTACTACCGACATACAAGCTTAGAAAAAGACTCGACCATCATAGAATGACTCATATAATGCATCATCTAGCACTGTATGGCCCATGTAGCAAATAGTTTATCATTTATGAATAATTCTTTGCAGCCAGGTGTTTGAGATGCCACCAACCAATCTACCATCTTATGACTTGGGTACAGACAAGACCCTATGTGATGTTTGTCTAAAGAAGAGCTCACCAAGACAGAAAGCTATCAGTTATTGTACTTACTGTTGTAAGAAGTTCTGCCCTACCCATTTGGAGGTACTAGTGTGTCTTTTTCAAATCTGTAAGATCATCATTTAAATAGGTTGTCATCTCTGGTTCTGTATGAAGTTGCTCATGTAAATTATTAATAAAAATTGATCTGATGTTGGTAATTAAACTCCTTATAGAATGATCCAATTACAAAAGACACAATGTGAAGGTACTATAAAACTGCAATAAAAACTTGCTTTCTCGTCAGGAAAAAATGTTATGCTTGTTTATATTATAGGCTGGACTTTTTTTTCCAAACCAATACCTTTTCTTAGTGCTGGATAATGATTTGAGTGCATTCGGTTTTCGATAGTTGTTCTCTCTCAGTTCATCGATTCAGAAGGAGAAGACAACTGCTTATGAACCGAATTTTACATCACAATTCGATTCAGTGTTTGCGCATGCCCACACAGCAGTTTCCTAAGCAATTTTTCGTTAGAGCATCGATGGGCCAGCAAATGAGTTTGGAGTTATTTTTATCTAAATTTTAGCAATAGTTTTGACTCTTGCCAAATAAACTCATGTGACGTTTTGTAGTTAAGAAACTTATATTTGTAATATCT
The DNA here is from genome assembly GCF_963576615.1 of Watersipora subatra. Taxonomy (NCBI): domain Eukaryota; kingdom Metazoa; phylum Bryozoa; class Gymnolaemata; order Cheilostomatida; family Watersiporidae; genus Watersipora; species Watersipora subatra. The sequence continues at coordinate 7,968,834 of NC_088715.1, read as the reverse complement.
TATTATGGTATTAATGTTCATTGATTGTATTTGTCCTGAGTATATTTTATTTTTTATACTTATATTTATTCAGCTGTTCTTAAATTACGTAATCAATTTGATGTTGATTCATTAAATTTTAAAGAAGATAACATTTTTCAAATTGGGTTGGTTAATTAAATTAACTAAATTTTTCACCATTACTTAAACATTTTTGCAAATATTAATTATTAGTTTACTATTTATTAATGAATATACAACTCTCAGTTCGATGCTGTTCATAATGCCAATATGAGTAAACCGAAGTAACAATTGAATATTAGGTGTCTTTCAGTTTTCAGGAGAAAACAACTCTGAAATTGAATGCATAGTGCAGGTAGACATCAAACAGCTCTACTGTTTCTTACAAAACTTAGAATGTGAATGTGCTGTAATCTTTAATACTTGGTAATTTCAACTATGGTGACTTCGGTCTATTGTGGGTTTTACGGCCATTTAAGGTTCCTCATTTGTAAAACAATGATAATTGTGTCATGATCGAAGTCGGGATTATAAGATTTGGAGTTATCTATACTAGCAGAAGGAAAAAATTCTCACAGTTATTTTGCGAAACAAATCTTGATTCTAGCTTAATTACAACAAATATTATGGTCGATAAACTGAATGCATGTTCACTATCATTGCTGAATCATAGTTCTGAAAAAACTGGTGGTAAAGTTGGAGAAACGACAACCAATGCACAGTTATTTTTACATTTCAAAGCATCATAGCAACCAATATCAACCAGTTGTGATATTCATCTGGATTTCCGTATTCATATCTAAAACATTACGCTGAGTTTAAAAATCTAAACAGATTTTAGCTGGTTGTCGTAGAAATAGCTGTATATCTATAAGAAAATGTATTTCTTAACTTTGCAGATTTTAAAAACGGCTTGGCATACCGCGATTTTGGGCACAGCCGTAGTATGATCAACAAAAGCTTAAAAAATAATATCAGTAGCATTTTGCACATCATCAGTCATTATATACTTCGATCTTGTAAATTCAAATGACTATTATTATAATTAGATCTTATAAAATCGAATAATAATCCTTATAATTAAATATGGTAATAATCTTGTAATATTCGTTAGGAGATTATAATTTTCATTCCGTTTACTCACTGCTTTTGACATAAGTGTCCAAATTGTCAGAATTATCTTCAAAATTGGCAAAAAAAGAAACGATTACCTTTATCGGACGCCATTTTCCAGTACTTCTTGTTTAGCATAGCAACGGTTTTAATGTTTTACCCGGGGGTTAGGTACTTTTATTATCTAAACTGACTTCAGGTTTAAAAAGATCACTCTTCGATTAGTCCAGTTGCACGTGCTATAAAAATCATTACCAATATTATGAATTCAGTTAGTGTAACTTTAAAGTCGCATAACTCAACTACGGGATTTGCGACCTAACCTTGGTTTCTGTGATCGCGACCCAATTTACCTATTGAAGCTGTAATTGGTTTATTGTTTTGAAATGATAACTTACTAAGCCAGTATGGCGTACAGCAAGACAACATTCATGTACTTTAGTCTAAGTAACTAGGATAAATCTTTAGGCTAAATAACTAGCAATTGAGTGTTGTCAAATTAAGAATTGTCTGTGTCCCTAATCATTATTCTTTTGTTAAAACCAACCTGATATGATTATGTTCTCAACTAGCTTTATTATTGTTTTATATGTTTTTTACCGATAACGTGTTTTGAAATGTTCTGAAATTAAAAATATGAGATATTAGTCAAAATTCACAGTATTGCGCTGCTTTTATGTTTCAGTCCCATGATGACACAATGGATGAACATAACAAGATAACAATACTTGAGTACCTGTCTCAACAACAAAAAGCTAAAGTCAGCAGCTGCCCCAAGCATAAAGACCAACAATACATTCTTGGATGTGGAGTCTGCTATGTGCTCAGCTGTCTGAAGTGTGTTCCTGACTTGCAAACCTGTGACAGTGGTATGTGGGGTTATTGTAGGTGTGTGCGTGTGGGTCTCCAAACATATTAGATTTGTTAGATACAAGATATTAGTTTTAGTATGATGTCTCCTAACATCAATTGACTCATGATGATATTATCAGCTGTACTTTTGTCAGTGTAACATGTTCAAGTTGTATCAATGTACCTGCCTTTGAGTCGAGTGTGAGTATTTTGTATTTTTCATTTTGTTTGCAATTAATACAAGTAACGCATCAAAAACTGCCTAAATGTTTCTAGTAATCACCACAGTCATTATTTGTAATGAGTGATTGTTTTATGTAAAGTTATTTTTTTATTTAGGTTCTACACACTCTTTGCTTCCATTAGAAAACCTGGCATCAGATCTTCTTACAGGCACGATATCTGCTGAGAGTTCAGATAGAGATGAGCAGTTTGAAGTGCTGTTCAAGCAAATATCTAAGATGGTCTCTGAATATGACAGCCAGACTGAAGATATGCTAAATATGATTTATAAGAAGAGAGATGAGCAGGTAGGGAATTAGCTCAGTCTATGTTTGTGTTTAATAATTTTCTGCACCTTTTTATTTGTATTTTCAACTCAATAGTATTTGTGTCCTATGTTATACATCAATCATAGAATAGTCAGAGATCTATAATTATTAGTAATTAAGAGCTGGTTCAATACAGAAGTTTCATTATGAAATTTTCTCAATTTCAAGAGAACAACAGCTAGTTGAAGTATGGTTGTCTCACATCATACATCTAAAATATTTCCTTTTATGGCGTATGCTGACCTTGAACTATAATATTGGAAAAATTGAAATCTAACTAAAGATTATGAAATTTGAAGACTGTCTCCCAACTCACATCTTTAGTACTTTCAAAGAGAAAAGAACTTAGAGTTGGCTTTTTCATCAAATGGCCGTACAGTAACTGTAGTCCTATTGGTTTGTATCAACAAATTTGGACAAAACAAGAAGTACTTGTTTGTATCAAGCGATTTTCTTCATTTTGTTCAGTTTAACTTAGCTTATGGTTCATAACTATGGTAATTCTACAATGATGTAAGTGAATGCACACCTACAATAGCAAATTAAATTCATTTTTAAAATTTTTATAGAAATCATGGTCTATTAGCCAAATTAAAAACAACCAAAACTTTCTGTTCTGTCTAATATAAAATAAAGCAAAAACTTAATTTTTTTAACCTTTTTTTTCTTTCTATACCCAAAAGTGCAATGTCTGCCTAACTATCTGTTTAATGCCTGCCTAACTCTCTGTTTAATGTCTGCCTTTCTGTTTAATGTCTGCCCAACTCTCTGTTTAATATCTGCCTAACTATCTGTTTAATGTCTGCCTAACTCTCTGTTTAATGTCTTCCTCTCTGTTTAATGTCTGCCAAACTCTCTGTTTAATGTCTGCCTAACTCTTTGTTTAATGTTAGGTTAAAATATAGTCTGTGACGAGACTAAAACTCGTGTCTGTGAAATTCAGTATAGTACACCAACACTCTGACATCCGCGCCGATCAATCATCTTAAAGCATTTCTGAAAGATCGTTCCTATTCCCTGAACCTTATTAACATACCATCTTACACAGTAAATTAAATCTTAAATTTATTCATAGAAATAACTGGGTAGGTTATCTCTATATTTTTAGTGAGGTAATAACAACATCAAAATTATATATTCAATTGTGATGCTATAGTTACCACTGTGTATACGGTTGGTATTATCAAGGTGACCATAACAATAATGCATCATAATTATTGAGCAGATTATTATGAAAATTATGCTTATGCTTATCGCTGGATCGATCAATTTTTCATTTACCGTTTTGAATGTCGAGCCAATGTTGACTGGTTTTTCCAACTTTTGTTTTTTTCCAATGAGGTGCGATTTGTTTAGCCTTTAGCATAAAGCAACAGCTCTCAGATAATTGTTTTATATTGTAAATTATCGTCCGATATTTTGTTAATGATATTTAAAACTTACTAGTGTTCATGTCCTTTGTTTAACTTTACTAGGCGACAGCCTTATAAACGTCTACCGAAAGTGACATAAATGTTGTTTCTCCGTCCAACCAGTAAAAAACATTTTGGTCGTTTTCCCAGCCAAAGGGTTAAAGTTCTAAACTGACTGAGCAAAAATGCGGAGAGTAGGTAGGAAGCAAAATAATGTATTTTCTTCAGACTAAAACTAACTCAATGTACCTGTGAACTGCTTGAGCAGAAAGTGAGTCTAAAACTTTTTATATTTAGAGAAACATTCATCAGTGATGTTTATATTTTTGGTTTGTATCAGAGTTGACTATAACTGTAGATAAACTCACTGAAGGAACAGTATGATGAAATAGAAAAGAAGGTGCTTGAGAACAGGCAGAAGTCTAAAGTACAGATCACTGATTTTCTGGAGGATGTGGTTCTTGACAAGTGGCGAAGTCTCAGGAATCACAGAGAAATGTTGGAGACTAAAATCAAACATTCTCCACCAGTAAGTAAACAGTTGAATATCTATAATAGAACTCTAATAGTGGAGGTGGAACTCAAATAAAGGCTGGAATTGTATTTTGCCACTGGCTCGTCAGAATTTAGGGAAGATAAATTTTCGCCTTTTTTACAGCTGAAGCGAATGTTGCCTATATTTTGCTCTCATTTTTGGTAGAGCGATATTAAACCTTTCGGATGCAGTAACTCTGCTAGCTTACCACGAATTTGTCAACGATATCCTAAAAATACGCATTGAAAAACAGAGAAATATCTCTACCAGTTGATATTTGTTGCTTACACTTAACCTGCAATGATATTTAACCTTTCACAGCCATCCATGTACAAATATAGCTATCGTCCTAGTGCCAGCCATTTTACCAAAAATTGCCGACATTGCTTCAGGATATGTGTACAATATTCTTTTAATTTCAAACTCTATCTAGAACATTTTTGTAGCATGTTTTATTTTACCAACATTTTAACTAACGCTGTTATGCAAAAAATTCTATTTATCTATACTTTGTGCAACGATAAAGCTATATGAAGCGATCGCTACGAAGCTAAGACGATACTCCACAATTTTACTTACTCTTACAAAACTATTACTTTCACCACTATCAGAGTCTCTGCTGGTACTTTAATTATCTGTATAATCACAAACATCTAAATCTGAGTAGGCAATACCCTCACCAACATAAGTAATTACCCGTCTTCTGACCCGCACGGTACCTAGGAACACTTACACGAAACGTGTTCAATTTTAAGTTAGTAGTTCTCAAACAAACATTTTAAATTGCTTCGTTATTTTAGGGTACGATTGTAAATATTACTTCGAACAAAGTTGTCAATGTCAAAAAAGTCATAAAGACCGTGGGTTATGTTGTCAACGAATAATAAAATGAAGCTATTACGCAATTGCTGGGAAAGTCGCAAAAATGTGTCTATGGCACTCGACCATAGAAAACGCATAAATGAGTCTACAGCATAGAAAAGGTTAAAGCCTGTGTCCTGCTTTGCAATTTGTTAGAGCTTTCAAATGTTATTTCATTCTTTTTGAAAACATATTTTTACATTATATCGATAGTTACCAATATTGTATAAGGTATCATTGCACTTATTGATATGTTTACTACAATTTGCAGCCAAAACTAACTTTTCATGTGCAATATATTAGGAGTTACGACCGTCGACTTTTCCCATGGAAACAATTTAATGGTCCGCGCCAAAAGAATCGGCGTTGACCTCAGATATAGTAATTAAACGAAAATGTTGCATAACAGGGGCATCGTAACACGTGGCTGCATTGGTAAAATAATCGGTGCGTGCTACAGCCATACCCGGAATGCATACAGATGTACGATATACAAAAACATATTTTGAGAAACATATATATGTTTCGCAAAGTTCGCCTGTGTTCTGTGGTTGTTCAGCATGTCCAGTCATGGCTATTATTAGCATAGTTGTAGCTGGACCAAGCGTATGCAACATCATGGCATACAGTCATTAGAAGCCTTGCACTGAGCAAGTTTACAGAAATTTTCCATTGGCACTGGCCTGCCACTTGCGGGAGAGTTGCCTGCCAGCAGGTGGCAAGCAACTCTCTCTACTTCTCATTGTTTATAAGCTGACTTTCAATACTCGGGCAACGCCAGGTTGCACAGCTAGTTTCTATTAGTGCTGGGCACAAGTACTTCTTGGCAAACGAGTTGAGAATCGTCCCCTTCCGCTCGAGTTTTTCGAGTATCGGGTAGACGGAAGTGCTTGTCATGAGTATTTCTTGGCCAACAGGTTTTTCGAGTATTGGGTTTGTTGATACGGATTTTATGTTTTAATTTTTTAAACATTAGACATATCTTAAAGTTTACTCAGCAATTATATTTCTGATCAATTTATCTCTTCCTTTTAACTAATTTATCTTCTGAAATTTGTGCTCGAAACGTTAACAGGCAGGCTGTTAAAAAGTCAAGAGCGCAGGGCGCTATAGACCAAGTTTTTGTTCACTTTACTCAATGGATCCGTGTACCAAAACCCGAACTCGCCAGTCAAAACCCGAACCCACCAAATCGAAGTGCTCAAACTTTCTATTACCCGATACTCGAGAGAAAACAAACCTGCTAGTCTGCATATATATACATATATATAAATATATATATTTAAAGAATAAGTGGTCAGACCTACTGCTAACAGCACTCTATGCTCTAAAAAGTGCGTAGTGTTATAACTAAATAGAGTGTTGAAATAGGTTAATGTTACTTATCTTTCTTCCAGATTCATGTTATACTCTGGGGTCACGACAGGTTTGTTTCATGCTGGTGCACCCTTCAGGCGACTTGTGTTAAATGGTGGGTGGGATTGCCTCTCCTGGTGTTGTTGGTGCTGTTTATAGCTCAGCCTCTGCCTGGATTGTACTGGCTGAGTAGGTATTTCTTGGAGTGTCCGCGTGTATTGTTTATTTCATTTCTTTTGTTTAAAGTGGCTGTTTCTGGCCTGCAAATGGTGTAATACTTTTCCCAAAGGCACAGATGGCATTTCTTTGTTTGGTTTGAATAAGGTCTAGTTTTCTGCATAGTTTTCCATTTAATCCCGTAGCTTGTATTGTCATTCTTCAGTTTCCAGATGTGTTTACTAAGTTCTGTGCTGTTTTGTTTGTCACTGTTTGTGAAAGAGGCCATGTGGTTTCTAAATCTGGATTTGAAGTCAGTTGCGCATAGTCCTATGTAGGTGCTCTCGGTGCCTGTATCTTCTTTAGTCACTAAGGCCTGGTATATCATGTTCGTAGTTAGGCAGTCTCCATCTAGTGGGCAGTTGTTCCTTACTCTACAATCGCAGGCCCTATTTGTAGTTGTGCTCTGCTGGCTGCTCAACAAGCGTCTGTTATGCGAATCTATGTGCTGTTTCATGTTCGGCATGCAAGAGTAGCTGAGTTTTAGTGTGTGTCTGTTAAATACTTTTTGCAGTGAATGATTAGGCGGGAAGCATGCATCTATAATGTTTATAAATTGTCTCCCTATATTAGTCTGTACGTCGGCGTTAAAATGTGGGTTGTACCATGTTACGTGTCGCTTACGCTGTCTCTTGTTAGTCGCTGGCTGGGTCGGGATGTGTTTGTATTTTAGTTTGTGGTTATAACCACAGTCATTGAGTGCGCTTTGGTAAAGGGGTGCTGCTTTACTAAATAAAACAAAAACAAAATATATATATACCTGTATATAGACTAGCGGGTTATATATTATATCAGCCATTGTATATATATATATATATATATATATATATATATATATATATATATATATATATATATATATATGTATATATATATTGTCTGTATATATATATATATATACAATTCTGGCTCTATATCATACTTTGTATAAACAATGTGTAGGAGTTGTGCTTCAGTGTATAATAATCCTTCACCAAGTGAAGAATGACCAGTTTATCGGTTGTTGTAGCAGAATTTAAACCAACATGGTTGTTCAAATTTTATCTTTTGGAATATACAATAACTCATAACCACTTAGTTACAAAAAATAGTATTTTTGTTTTGTGAAATGCACCACATTACAAATCTTTTCACTGAGACCACTTCTAGTATTATACAGTAATTTTATTCATAGATATACCTAACTTCATCGATTACTATCAGTGAGTATGGAATTACTCAGGATTTCCCATTTAAATTGCTTTCATAACAACAATCCATGACAATTTTCGTTGGAAGGAGTTAATGAAAACAACTGCCCTTAATGCCTGATAAGACACATTATTAAGTTTCCAATCAGATAGACCACTGTGCATTTATATAAAAATACATGCTACAAATTTGCTAATTGAGCCGGGCATTCCTTGGAGTCGCCTCCTTTTTCACATTAAATAAGCAGTAGGTCGTCTGCTCTTATAAATCTTCAACAAATTTTTTTGTATTTGGTGACATTTGCTGTGTTTCGGTGGAATTTTTATTGTCGATATGTGATTTCCTTAGTGTTCCTCTGAGGCTATACGATAGTGCTTTAGTGTTCTCCTGAGGCTATAAGATAATGCCTTAGTGTTCCTCTGAGGCTATAAGATAATGCTTTAGTGTTCCCCTGAGGCTATAAGATAATGCTTGAGTGTTCCCCTGAGGCTATAAGATGATGCTTTAGTGTTCCCCTGAGACTATAAGATGATGCTTTAGTGTTCCCCTTAGGCTATAAAATAATGCTTTAGTGTTCCCCTAAGACTATAATATAATGCTTTAGTGTTCCCCTGAGACAATAAGATAGTGCTTCAGTGTTCCCCTGGGGCTATAAGATAATGCTTTAGTGTTCCCCTGAAGCTATAAGATAATGCCTTAGTGTTCCCCTGAGGCTATAAGATAATGCTTTAGTGTTCCCCTGAGGCTATAAGATAATGTCATAGTGTTCCCTTGAGGCTATAAGATAATGCTTTAGCGTTCCTTGAGGCTATAAGATAATGCTTTAGTGTTCCCCTGAGGCTATAAGATAATGCTTTAGTGTTCCCCTGAGACTATAAGATAATGCTTTAGTGTTCCCCTGAGGCTATAAGATAATGCTTTAGTGTTCCCCTGAGGCTATAAGATAATGCTTTAGTGTTCCCCTGAGACAATAAAATAATGCTTTAGTGTTCCCCTGAGGCTATAAGATAATGCTTTAGTGTTCCCCTGAGGCTATAAGATAACGCTTTAGTGTTCCCCTGAGACTATAAGATAATGCTTTAGTGTTCCCCTGAGGCTATATGATAATGCTTTAGTGTTCCCCTGAGGCTATAAGATAATGCTTTAGTGTTCCCCTGAGGCTGTAAGATAGTGCTTTAGTGTTCCCCTGAGGCTATAAGATAATGCTTTAGTGTTCCCCTGAGGCTATAAGATAATGCTTTAGTGTTCCCCTGAGGCTATAAGATAATGATTTAGTGTTCCCCTGAGGCTATAAGATAATGCTTTAGTGTTCCCCTGAGGCTATAATATAATGTTTTAGCGTTCCCCTGAGGCTATAAGATAATGCTTTGGTGTTCCCCTGAGGCTATAAGATAATGCCTTAGTGTTCCCCTGAGGCTATAAGATAATTCCTTAGTGTTCCCCTGAGGCTATAATATAATGCTTTAGTGTTCCCCTGAGGCTATAAGATAATGCCTTAGTGTTCCCCTGAGGCTATAAGATAATTTAGTATAAGATAAGATTTACTATAAGAAAATGCTTTAGTTAGCTCCATCAAATTTGGCCAAATAATTGTGTTCATAGGTAATATCTGTGATTTTTCGACTCGCCTGACAATCTCTTACAGTACATGAGATTACCATAATAATAGTATAACATAGTATGAACATAAATAAACATTTTAATAATTAATTTTACAATTAAAGCATTCTAATAAGCGGAGCACCTCAAATATAAAATCCATCAAAGTTTTAAAAATACTTACAGATACTTTCTGATAAAATCTACAAAAAGGTTTTTGTTTAAGCCCATATTTAATATAATAAAGTGGGTTTCCCTCTAGATCAGAAGTCCCATTTGGTCAGGAAAAATTGTGCATTGTGGGACATTCAAGTTCCTGAATTTTAATGTACCATTCTGACACTGTAGCATCTGCGCTATCAGTCACCATATGTAGTTTAGGAAGAGCAGTACTAATTGTTATCAATATCCAACAAGGCACTAGACTGCTGGGATACTGGTATAATGCTATATGCTATGACTAAATGAATGCCGACATCACTCTGGTAATAAAAAGGTCTACATAAGAACCTTATTTTATTTAACATCCACAAACTTTATAATTCAACATTTAAAACTTGTTTCTGATTTAACATATAATTTACTGTAAAACTATATGGCACCATATTATATTAAAGTATAATATACAATAATACAATATGGTATAAAACATTATAAAATACTATAATGCAGTAAAACAAATATAATATATTACTATGCTATATTATGTTGTTTTTTTTAATTTTGTAATATTATATAAAATACATTAGATTGCATTATACTACATTACAGATGAAGATGATACTGTTTGGTTCCAAACATTTATAGTTTTACTTTGTTATGTCCTACATTTTAACTTCTTTTTTTTATTTTTTTTTATTGCTGGAAGTTATTATGAAATGCTTTAAACGTGTGGTTAGTCTATATTTCTGTATATAATTGCTTTTTAAATGCCTTAAATGCTGCACAAATATACAGATAATATTGCTAAATATTCCAAACATTACAAACAATTATTTCAAGAATGACAAGTTTTTCTGATGTCATCAGTATCCTTACATATTTTCAACTACTCTTCACATCTTCCGCAAGCTGTTAATATACTAGAGTTGTGTTCTCCTACAAAGCCTCCAAATTACAAGAGACAAATACACAAATAAAAGAATATTACTAAGAAAATTTTGTCTCAACCTCTTACCAAACATTGTATTCACCCCGCAATTATTACAGTTACATGTAGAATTAAATACTCCGCCCCAAGTAATGATATAAACCAGAAAGATTTGTTTTCATGTTGCTTCTACTTGGGAGTCGTCTACTCTCCAAAGCTTGCTTGAGAATAACCAGATTGTTGAGATAAGCAAAACCTAATAAAGTTATTTATAATAAAGTTAAAGCTCATTCTATTTTTTCTTCATCACACAAAAGCAGAACTAATTAAGTTGCTCAAAAGACATCTTACTCTAATACCTGACCATGAGTGAAGGTCATGTGGAGGTCAGAATGGTGTTTGATTGATAGCTGCTATGAGCGATGAAGAATGTCACCGTAAAATCAGAGTAACAGTAACAACCACCTTAAAGTAAGTATTGTCCTCAGCAGTTGGAGTAGACCTGTGTACATTGAACTCAGCGCTGCTGACTCCTAGCAACATTGCGACCCTCTTTTTGATTGTAACACTACGCCGCTAGTTGGTAGGTTATATTACATGCGAGTCACATAAATTTAGAGTGCCTGAATGTAGTTTAAGTATACTTTAGACATGTGTTTGAACTAGAAGGGTCTCAAACTGTTTTTAGTTACTATGAGTGTTAAACCTACCACATTAAACGCTTACAGTTTTATCATTAATAAAATCTGACAGCAATCTGATTTGTTTAAATCTATAAATGATTGTTCTTGGAAAATTATAGTCTGTTAAGTCTAAGTCATCGACTCAGACTCCATGTTATTTGTAATATGGCTGCTCTGACTTAAAACAAGCTTCTGCTGGTTAACAATTATGCATCTAAGTGAAAATCAGTATTTTGCAGCTTTTTATGTCATTCAACTTGCTTTAAATCTAAAGTAGGATCATAGAGAAAAATAAAAGCAACTCCAGCATTATGGCTTCTGAATATTACATCTCACATTGACTACTACCAATAGCCTGGGATCCTATGACCTATGTATATGTAACTAAACCCCAATATGAATATTAATTGTAAACCACAATATGAAGACATAAATAACAGTGACCTTTAAAGTGACTTTTTGATAAAATAATCCGGCTTAAGATCATTTGATTCAAAGCAGTTTACTAAAGTAAACTATGTTGTAAACAGTATATGTACTAGTGTTGGGCTGGTATTGGGTTATCCGCTCTTACCGATACCGAGGGATTCTCAGTATCCGAGGAAACCAATCATTTTCGGTGTCAGCTAGGTATCCCCGGCCGGTTTGATGTGATTGGTATTTATTCGTAAAAACCTACCGGTAAAAGGTTATACGGATATCCAAAGAGAATTTTAAAACGCTTCATGACGAACATGTTAATCTCAGCACGCATTGGCGAACAAATTCAACAAAAATCTCCATGCTTACTGTATCTACTATTATATTACGTTACATTGATAATGCCACCAGCCTCGAAGGTTTGGGACTGGACTCTAATTGCACTGCGTATAATTATGTGATTACATTACCTGATTACAATATGTGATAGTAAGATTTTTTTAACCCTTTCACTGCCGAGCATGTACAAATTTAGGTATCTGCCAAGTGCCAGCCATTTTACCGAAAATTGCCGATATTGCTTCATGATATGTAAACAGTATTTTTTCCAATTTCAATCTCTGTTCAGAACAATTTTGTTACATATTTTAATTTACTAACATTTTAGCCATCATTGCTATGCAAAAATTCAACGGATCTATACTTTGTGCGATGATAAAGCTGTGTGATGCTATGATCGATGCGAAGCTGAAACGATCTTCCATGTTTCTTACTCTTACAAAATTATTACTTTCACTACTCTCAGAGACAGTGCTGCTGCTTAAACTATCTGTATAATCACGGAAATCTGAATCTGAAATGGCTATAATGCCATCAACATTACTAATTACCTGTTTTCTGACTCGCGCGCGGTAATTAATAAACTCACACAAAAAAATGTTTGTTATTAAATTAGAAATTCTCTAACAAAAGTTTGAAATTGATTCGTTACTTTAGGCTAATTTTATAGACAAATCTTCAGACAACACTGTCAATTTCATAAAAGTCTTAAAGACCGTGGGTTATGCTGCCAACGAATAACAAAATGAGGTAACTACGCAATGGCTGGGAAAGTCGCAATAATGCGTCTACGGCAGTCGTCCCACGAAAACGCATTTATGCGTCTACGGCAGTGAAAGGGTTAAACTGTTTCAATATATTTAACAAAGAGAGCCCCTTGCCATTATCTATCTGCTCTTTATTATACATAAAGTTTCTATCAATAACTATATTTTTTAATAGAATAAACAATAAAAACATCTATCATGAAAATTATATTTCCATCTTTTTTTTCTTTTTTGGCTTTTTAACACAAAGAGTTTCTTTGCCGTAACAATATCCTGCTGACTAAAGAATGGTTTTTTGCACAGGCTATTTTTTGCACAACGATAAAAATTGTTCGAGACAGTTATAATTTAAAGTTTAAACCATTTAAAGACATACACTGATAACCAGATACCGAACAATAGTACCGACAATACCAAACTTTTTTAGTTGGCAAAGGATACCGAAGATGGTAAATACAGAGGATATCGATACCAGGAAAACCAATAAAATGTGCAAGGATATCCGATCCGGCACTAAATTAGATACCGGCGCAAGTGCTGATTAAATTCTATTCATAATACCCTTTCAAAGGATAGAGAGTGTCAGCCCGTATTCCCTGGAGCGGAGCGGCTGGGCGGATGGGCCTCCCAATATTTTAGTAATTTTCAATGGCTAAGTACTAAGAATTGCAGTCTAAGCTCATTCATTTGGAATTTCTAACTACTACATGTAATTATTAGAGCTGGTCGCGCTCTAGTGCTACAAGCGATGAGGCTCACTAATCTAGGTATGGTTTTGTATGGCACTAATGCAGTGAGTGAGAGATACTTTTCTGCATTGAAGCAAATGAAAACAGATGAGGAGCACTATCAAGCAGGCTTGTCTAAATAATCTTCTAATATTACACATATATAAAGATGTTGAAATACATGTTGATACAGAATCAGTTGTGAAGGATTTCTGCCATGGACTCATTGACAGAACAAAAGCTATTGCAACAAAGAATTAACAGCTCTTGTTCTTTCAATGTATTTTACAGAAATCTGTACGTTTCTCATTAAGGGGGTCTTACACCGCCCCCTAAACCCCCAAGTGTTTATAACTAGTCGCCTAACATTTGCAGCCCCAATTTGCAACCAGGGAATACAGATCTGAAGAGTGCTACATAAACAAACTTTCCAATTATAATGCCAATAAAACATTTACTAGGTTCAATTAGTTATATCCAAGTTACAGGTCAGTTAGTCTCAAAGTTAGTCTCAACTCAGGTCAGATTACCTCAATTACAATGCTTAATTCTGAATAAGAACTTTCACTTACCTTGTACCTTAAAAAGAACACTTGCCTATTAACAATACACCTGCATTCAAATAAATATAAAAATAGGTGTTTTGCCTCAAGTACCTTTCTCATGGTGAAAAAAATAAGACGAATATCCAAAACCATAAATAGGTAAAACATAATATAAAAGTAATTTATGTGAATGTTATTTATTAGTATTTTAGAAATCAACAGAGCAATTAAAATTCCTCTCAAAGGAATTATCAAAGACTGTTTATTCCATTCATAAACAACATTATGAAGACATACATTCGAGTACATAAAGCGACCTTTGAAAACCTCATCAGCTATAACATCACTTGCTGATTAGTTCATCTAAATTTGACTTTATAACCAGTAGACTGTAAATTTGAACCTCTTGTTTATTTACTAAAGTAACAATTCAATACAGCTAAAAGGGGGGCTATTAAAAAGCCCCTTTAAAATAGCATCTTTGGAGTAACACGCTATTACAAAAATAAGTCAAGTGTAGCAACAACAACAACAACAACCGGAATGTGTTAAAGATAAATTGTGAACCATGCTGAAGCATCGTGTCCATAAGCTGACACAAATGTGACTAGCAAGTAACAAGTCATGTGATCATAGAGAGTGATGTTCACAGTAAATATTATAAAGGAATTAGTAACGTGTCTTTCTAACTGTACTGTAAAATATAGTTTAGGAAACACAGGCTAACATGAATGTATCACATAGGGGAAATTTTTATAAAGATTAAACAACATTTTAGTCAGTAAGCCACTATCTAAAAAGTGGCCTAAAAATTGAGTTCCGCTCCAGTAACATGGATATACACAATTTAAGTGGTTTCTGGGTAAAAAAAATCTGAATTTTTCAAATCTGGGTAGTAACTCGCTCCAAACCGGCACGATAGCCAGGAAAACAGGGGTGTATAAAAATATGAACAAACCCCCTTCATTACATATGGGAATCATTTAAAATCAAACTGAGCATTAAGTTTTCATAAATTTATTGACTGAACACTCACATCTTTTGAATGAAAATATAACTAAAGATTTTGATTGTGAAAAAATCACAGGGGTGGATAGAAATGCCCTCTTGCTGGCATATGCCTTTCAAATTATCAAACAAGTTAAAAAACATTGGTAGTTGATTTGTTTGATTATCTACTGGTCTATGGAAAAGTTAAAACTAGATTATGTTGGAATACACCAAATTTATCAAATACACCAGAACTGAATTAGCTATCAAAGTTGTGGTCCTTTTGGATTTCTCCTTCGTCGTTGTCATTTCCTCCAGCTTTATTATCACAATTGACAACACTGACAGAACTCGGAGCATTTCAGGTTCAGCTTATAGCAGCCACATTGTCCAGACTGACATTTACTAGCCTTACATGAGAAAAAGGCATCTTTGAGTACTTCCTCACTCTGTGTGAGATACTATCTTTGCAGAGCACCTAGACAAAAAAGTATGATGATCAAGTTGTAAACTATTATTGGCAAACCAACAGTTCTTTGAGCAATTTAAGACATTCTTGGCTGCAAGTCAAATCATGTTTGGCTTTTTTCACAAAGGGAACATCTTCCAAATAAACTGATGAACAATCCATTACTCTATATACTCTATATTACTCCCTATACCTCTCGATATCAGGGGGCATCATCATACTTATTGTGGAGCTCTCTTAACCGAGTCATTGGTAAGATCTGGTTCATGGTGACTAATTGATAAGTGATCACTTCCCGGCAGAAGTTAGGGCTGAGTCGTGTCTCCAGGTTACTAAAAAAATAAGTAAAACATTATTACAAATGCATATGGTACTGTTTGTCGCAATAGATTCCCATGTACCACAATGTTCAGATAGCATGTACTGTAATTCATAAGAAGGTGCTCCCTCACCGAGGAATCAATCATCCATTTTTTTATTGTTTAGGACACCAGTCCAGCTTAGGCCATGTTAAGAAGTTTTTCCAATTTCACATACACAGACAGGATGTAAGTGTATTAGGTGTAAGATTATGCATCCTGTTTTGTAGAGTTGCCCCCATTTCGGTATCGAAATTGGTATCGGTGCCGATATGGGTGTTAAATATCTGAATCGGTATAGGCTGATTTTTTCTGAAACTATCTGAAACTTGCAGTACTTTTTACAGATCAACTATTTGGCAGAAAACCGTATTTTAGCCTGCTACACTAATAAAAAATCATCAGCTGCGAGCTCCTTACTTTTACCTAATGAATTTCAGGCCTGTCACACAATCTATTTCATGGCTATACTCTGATCAACACATCTTGCTTTGTCAGGACGTAATCACAAAGTGTAGTAATTCCCAATTACAGCGATAGGATTTATTGCAGCCAAACACGAGCAAGATAACAAATATGGAGACAAAAACGCAGGGTAATATTTCTATTTACTAGCATTACGAAAGTAATTCAAACAGTCGGTGCATAAAATTATCTATCACTTTCTTGATCCTGACGATACAATGTATCATTTGTACCGTACAAAAACGGTAACCTCAGTGGCTTATCGGTATTTATCCTGTCCTTCATCATCTGTGGCATCGCCTTTCAGTACGACTGGCTACATTGATAGTGATAGAAGAAAGAGACTTCTGACTGAAAGAATTGAATCACTAACGGTAATTAAAACAAACGGTGATTTGCTCTAAACTTGTACAGGAGCAGCAGTTTATCTAGCAATAAAATAGAGACTTCGTTATCACAGAAAGAACTGTACCACTAACAGTAATTACCTTTATTTACAAATTACAAGAAACGTGGACTGTTTTGTTACTACATGCACGATATGTCAGTATGTGAATATGTATATACATGTATAATTTTTTCCATAAACACAAACAAATTAATACCTTAATATTTATATTTTCTTTGCATTATGTTTGTATTTGCATAATAAAATGAACAACTATCTGTGCGACACAAAAGATCTGAATCGGATTATTTTTCAATGAAAATCGGTATATCGCATCGGTATCTAAATCGGCTGGTGAATTTAGAATCGGGGCATCTCTACTGTTTTGCAAAAAATAGACACATTTCACACAATCTATATATTGTGCAGTATTACATATATTAGGTTTATAGCTGATTGAGTAAATATTCATTAAAAAGAAACAGAGTATAGCTGAACGATGGCATGTTATAAATAATTTAAATTCTACATAGTAAGTATTGATGTAAATCACAATTTACACACTTTTCATATTTCATTTGGTGCGTTGCTAAAATCTAAGTATATGGTGGACATGTCATATTAGTTTGTAGTCTGGTTTTGGTTGATATTGGACGATGGGAGCAGTTACGTACAGAACATCCAGCAACAATGTTCATATTCACACAAATAACAATGTACAGTGATTACACCAACCTGGATGATGCACCCGTGTCTTGTGTGTGGGAGTTATACAATGATTGGTATTGGTAGTAACACTGTCTGTGGTAACACATCTCCTGAGTGACAGTGTCAGCAGAGAGAAATTGTACCAGGAGGCTATGATCAGCTCTTAGCGCAGCAGCTTGTTTTAATTTACCTTGCAAAAACAAACATAACAATTCAACAAATCATCACAAATGCTAGATTAAATAGTTTTTACTGTAGACCCCAGTTGTGATAAACATAATCCCAAGGTTACCTAACTTACCAGCATCTTTGGTCTCTGTCCTTAGTAGACCATCTCTGATGCGTTTCCCAGCTTTCTTAGTCTACGGCTCTTTTTTTCCACAAATAACACATAGTCTGGTAGCGTAGTTTCAGCTCTTATTGAGGATGAGGAGCGATTAGTAGTTGGCTCAGGACCTTCATTCTCATGAGTTACAATCTTGAAAGAAACATGTACCAATAAAATTTAGCCAGATGCAGACATTCATACATTTCATTCATCATTCAGAGTTGTCTAGACAACAGTGAAAGCCTAGCTCAAAATTTGTAATTTTAATTTAATAAATGTAATTTAAAATTTTAAAAACATTAGGTACTGCAGGTTAGTTCAGAATTATGAGATTACTTACATTTGACTGTTGTGCTGATTTGAGCTTTGCTAAGCTGGTTATCCTTCCATAGCAGATTTGGTGAATTAAAAGCAGCTCAACTTTGCTACCAGTGGACTTATCAACAACATCATCATAAGTATAAGAATGTACAAATTCTTTGCACAAAGTTCTTTCTGGATCTTTATTAGTAACTACCCAGTCTTTGGCATACTTCAGCAACTTATCATAGCATAGCTGACTCAGTTGTTTGGGTAGATTTCTTTGACTAGTGCTTTGAAAGTGGCAGCAACAAATCATAATGCTGATTATCTTAGTCAGAAATCAAAAACATGTCGATTGGAACTCAATTTCTCAATATAAATAAATGATAGAACTCCACACACTGTATTCACTCTTAAACGACCTTGCGCTTTAAACCAATTAAATGGCCGAAATTTGTTTGGCAAGAGAGGGCAACTCTTCAATTTTAGTTTTTAAAAAATCATTAATTCTGAGTGAATGTTCCGGTTTGCAGTGAGTTACTACCTGCCATGTTGTTCAGCGCCTTCAACTCTATAACCCACAACCTACAAAAAGTATATCCCTGCAACTGGAGCGGAACTTAACATTAATTGGAGGTGGTTTACTGACTATTTGCATTCATTACTATTATTACTATTGTCACAGCAAACAAAATAAAATATGAAATAAGTAGCTAAAGCTTTGTCACATGAGAAAAAAAAAGTAATTTATACTCTAAAAAAACAACATGTAATTATGTAAAAAAAACTATTTTAAATATAAATCAAGTATAAATTTAATGAAAAGAAACTTGTAAAATATAATCACGTTTATGTGTGGTTCTATATAATTACTATTACCAGTGTTTAGCCTGTTTTTGGGTCATTAACTGCACATTTTGTATGCAATCTCGAAAGCCGTACTCATTGTCGTATCGACAAAATTACATACACTCAGTAACATGTATATAAAAATATTCAAAATATTTACCATTTTATATATTCAACCAAATTAAAATGAGTTCTCTAAATAATTGGTACTAAACAATGTGTATACTTAGTCAAGGTAATAGCTATCAAAGTTGTTTTTAAAAACATATTAGTGTAGTTGTACTACTCAACCAAATTGCTTTCTCTCCTAGCAGAGCAATGAGTAAATAACTTTAGATAGCAGTAAAATTACTGGAATATTTCACCTGTTTGACCTCTTTGACCCACTTTCTCTCTGATATAATCACTTTCAGAGGCTTCATTTATACAGTCCGTTTGAGAATAGCAGCTATTAATTGGCTTCTTGTCAGAATTTTGGAAGCTATGCACAAATGCTGACTAGGCATAGCGCAACACCTCTGCTGTGGTAACCTATCCTCTAAAACTTGGTCATTTTACTAAGTGTGGAATTATATAATTGTCTCTACCTTTTTTTATATTTTCGGATTGAGAAAAATGTTGTATATATATATTGCTCCATTTTTTGTTTCTCTGGATTCACATTGAAACAATTACTTTAGCTTTGAAAAGTCATCGAAGCTTGTTTTGCAGAGACTCTGTTTACCGCTAGAAGTGAGCTCTTTGGGAAATTCCATGATTAAAAGGAATCTCGTGGAGACATGATTTTATGACTGTGTTTCATGAGTTTGATGGTTCTGAAGACCACTGACATTGCTAGTGTATAATAAAATAAATTTAGCATAAAACACAAAAAATTAAAGTTAACACGAAGTACAAGGCCTAAAATCCAAATATTGAAATGTAAGCTCAAGCAATGCAATTCTTGTCTATTTGACATACTCAATATTCTGATGTGTTGAATCTGAAAAAGTACATAAACCAATGGATAAATTAGGGTGAGATACAGGGATTTGTGGTTTTACAGTCCAGTTAGCAGCTGACATCTTTTGGGCGGTCCGGTTTAATTGTTGCGTCTAAAATGAATAGGTAATTAAATATCCTTTCTTTAGGGTTGCTTGTCATCATAAGACAGTAGTTTATGGATTTTTTGGGCAAAAAATGTCCTCATGTTTGTATTTTTCGCAGTGCTGATATCTGACAGTACTGTAGCTCAAGTCAAGTAGACATTCTGTATCGTTTTACAGTTAACAAGCAGCGTGGCGTAATAGTCTTTATTGTCATAATCAGTAAGTTATTTGTAGGATGTAAGGTTCAAAGGAATGACTTTATATACGTCATAAACCCGCTATTATGACTGGTTTGTGAGAGTATAAATAGCCTGGCATCATGATTAGCCCACTAAAGCGTAGAGGTGGAACGAGACAGGTTTTTTAAGCTCGAGACGAGACTCGAGACACTGTCTTGTAAAAATTCGAGACTCGAGACACGAGACAGTAAAATAATGAGCATTTGGTGATGATTTTACTACACAAGTACTAGCTACTTGGTATATATAAAATTAATAAAACTCTTTTTAAATTGAATTTTCACCTGGTGTAAACGATTTAAATACAACATTTTAATAGTGATATGCATGTAGTTTTTGTAAACAAAAGTGACACAAACAGCTCTAAAATACCGAAGTTATATATTCTAAGAATTTTGAGCTTGATTGATCATAATTATTATAAACATATTGCTTTGTACATGTGTATTTTTACCATCTATTGAATAGTTCTTACTTTTTAATGTAATGTGTAATGAAACCGATAGCCGTCACTCTACAAAGAAATGCCGCAACTAAAAGAACACACGATAACACTTTCATTCTTATCGTTTCATTAAAGTTTGCTTTGTGTATTAGCTGTAGTATGTGAATTATATTTAAATTGTACTCATGAAATTATATTAATTACTGTATACATGTATATTCTTACATTGAGCTAACAAAACGTCATTGTTAACCGAGCACGGACTATGGTCGACACAGCCTTTCGTTCGTTTCTCCGTGTCCGGGCAAGTTTTACCCGCGATTGGTAGTATATACGTAAAAGAGGCCCGAATTTTATGAAGGGCAGTTGGTGTTTAGACACGATACGATAAAATACAGACATTTTACCCGCAAAAGTCTTATTTATTAAATTGGATTATCCGAAGAGTAATTAGATACGACCCGGTATCTGTTTTAACGACACAGAACCGAACTAAAAAATAACAGGGCCGTTGTCCGGACTACATGATTAGACTCAGTGGCCAACATAATCAGTAGCAACAGGTAGTAACGGACCGGGTATAACTTTAAAGGCAGTTGCCCGCAATCCATTACAATATATGGAGTTGTTGCTATCGCAAGAAGCCATGTTTTAACAACCGTGCGCAGGCGCTTTAGTTCTACTTCCTGTCTCGAGTTTGGCAATAGTTAACTCGAGACGAGACCGATACGAGACGTCGATACTCGAGACGTCTCGCGTCTCGTTCCACCTCTACTAAAGCGTAGCTCCTCGTTCTGATGAACAACGCTCGCATTGCGCGCCAGCACTACGTTTGTGCGTTTTCTAATGCGCTTCGCCAGAACAATTTGCAAGCGTGTTTTATAAAAGTGAAGGAGCGTGTGCGTGAGTTGCCTGATTATATGCTAATGCGCCAAGGCTAATGTTCCGCTTGATTGCCAGGCAACGTAACAATCCTGTTCGTGGCGAAGCTGCTGGCATCTTGAGCTATTACACATTCGGTAAGCAGATATTTAAGCTTTTACCGTATTTTGATGAATTTTACAAAAATGACGCAGTTTTCAGCGCAAATAAGCATGCTTTTATGCTCAACAACAATATTTTTACGCTACACATGATCAAAAAAAAACATATTTATTTACTTATTTACAGCGATGAAAATTGACTACGCTTCATCCATTTTGATATAAGTATGGAGTTTTCTTACACGAAATAAAACATCAATTCAATAAGCTGTTTATGTTGGTTTATTCCCCACAATATTTATTGATTCATTGGGTACTATATACAGTAATGAATTGTTGATATCGCTAATAATGCGTCAACTGGCTGGATCCCTATTATCCTTTTCATCTATTATCGTTTTCATTCAACTGCGACGATAAATCATTACCGTGTGTTTTTTGTGCGTTACAAAAAGTGTTATTAAAGAATTTTTTAGAAAATTTAGCCATTGGAAGTTTAAAAAAGAGGCAAACTTATATTTTACAAAATTATTAACACGAAAGAAGTTTCATGACATGTTGCACATGCTTTGATCATCATGTTTTTATTTAATAAACACTATTTATTTTTTATATAGTTCTTGATCGATTGATTACGTGTATTTACATAAATGTTTTGTATTTAGTTGGTAAACAAAGAATAACTTTATATAACATTTATTAGGTTATTGGTTTAGTAGCAATTATTATAACATTGTAGGGTGCTGTTTTAGTCTTCTAATTCTTATTCATGCTAAGCAAGATTATAGACAATAATAAATTGTGCCGGTGAGATGCACTATATAACTTGAAGTAATACGGTTTTAACTCATAAAGATAATGTGATGTAAAAACATTTACTATTACTAGATAAACTTCCATGCTACAGAATAGAATTCATCGCTACACTGACAGTGTATTTGCAGCCAGACATTGTAATATAGCAGAGTTATTTTTATATAGTTACTGAAAAGAAGTTTAAATGATGTGGTTGATAGTATCACATACAGATTTCACCGCAATTACTTACTATATTGTTGGAGGAAACTAGATGCTCTTAATTTCAACTCTCTGAACATGGTGTAAAATGCTTTCCATTTAGAAGAAAACTCATACAAACTTTGCTTCTAATTGTCTCCAAGTGCTGCTCACAAGCGCATGAAATTTCAGTCAAAAATCAACAGTTCTTTTAATTTTATATTTTTTTTAAATTAAAAACTTTCACAAGTTTTGTTACAATTTGCTGCTGAAAAATTCAGCCATGATGTTATACTTCTGTATATTGTGGAGGACGCCGGGACATGACATGGTAAATTGTCTAGATATTTTTATATGTTGTATATTGCATGCTGTGTTGTTGTTCTTATCGTTATTAATTTGTTTATATATTATATCGCTATTTTTTATTTGCTTGTCGCTGTATTATAACCATGCCAACAGATGAGCGATTTGTTTATCTTTAATATTATACCGTTTTTGCTCGGTTTTGCTAAGCGGAAGTGTGAACGTCCTTTATTGTATATAAAGGAGTGCGCTCACACAGTAGAGCAGAGCAGATAGCCGTACAAGGAACTTCCTTCTATAATAAATACTGGAACTAAAGATCGTGCCAAGTAAATGCTGGCAAATTCCTGTACAAAATGTAGTGAGATGAAGCTAAGACAAGGTTGGTTTGTATTTCTAGGTTACAATGGCTGAAGCTGTAGCAGATGTTGAGTGCGAATTTTGCTGCCGTAAAAGTGACAC
Source organism: Watersipora subatra (assembly GCF_963576615.1). NCBI lineage: Eukaryota > Metazoa > Bryozoa > Gymnolaemata > Cheilostomatida > Watersiporidae > Watersipora > Watersipora subatra. The sequence continues at coordinate 7,945,198 of NC_088715.1, read as the reverse complement.
AATTGTCAACCCCAAAGTGCTACCATGTAGTCATGTTCACTGTATGACATGCTTGACCACCTACTATGAGAGCAAGCACCTGCTGCTTTGTGGAAACAGTGGATGCGGGTGAGTCTTAGTGTTTGTTGATTAAACTTAGATTATATAATAGTGCAGATAACCTGGGTTGTGATGCATTAAAACTGTGTTGCACCATTGCAGCGCAGTATACAGTAACTTTGCTACCAAATAAAATATTTGAATGTGCGCTTGGCACTTACTGCTACTGGAACTGCTTTTTTACTGCCAATTTCTCCCTGAGATCCACTGCAGATTTATTCCCATGACACCAAGGAAGTAAACCCAAGAATTTATGTGCACTGCACACGCAAACTCTTCAAAATTTGAAATTGCATGTGTGCTGTATCTTTACTTTAATATAAGGTTGATACTATGGATCAGCTTACCCTGCTGACTTTCCAAGTGTTTATACTGCATCATACGAATTTAATATTTGCTGGGTCTAGCAACTTTAAAAAGCTGCACTCTAACTCCCATACCAATTCATGCATTTTGTGCTGCATGTATACTCTGTGTAAACAGAAGCATATTAAGTTAAAGCAGTATCAATTATGATTGCTCTAAGACGCACCAGGGTTTGTAGGCAGCTGTTTATAGACAACCTGTGTATGTCTTGCAGTGCAGGATTCTACCATGTTTTTTGATAATTAACTGATCAGTAGTTAATAACCTGTAAAAGAAATAGACATTATGGTACCACTTTCTTGTTTTTAACTGTTTTTGCAGTTGACAGACCGTCGTCTGTTGACAAACCAACCTTGTTTACCAAACACAGATTGTCTGGTACTCTGTGAATCTTATAGTGATAAAGTTTTAGTAACAAAAAGTCCTTTTCGCCATGGATTTTAACTCAGAATTTCCAGATCTGCAGACTAACTAGCTAACTCACTACATCATGATGTCTAACTGTCCATAGTGATGAACGATTGTAACCACCATCCTCCTATGAATTAAAGTGCTTGCACTTGAAGTGCTTAGGGTAATAAACTAGTACAGTTGGTAGTTACGAGTAATAACCAAATTAATCATTACTTTATTTAATTAAAATGACAAATATTAACCTGACCAGACAGCTAACTTAGCAAGTGAGTTACTGAAGTGAAGTGGGTAAGTAATTTAATACCTGTGTGCCAAACTGGTTAATATGTTTCATACCTTTTAACCTGGTGTCCACTTAAAATCAATTACAACAAGCTTTGATCCCAGACTTGTTCATGAAAAGTACCAACCAGCTATACACAATCTGATAATGATATTACAACCAAAGTCCTGCCTCAGGGCCATATCATAATTACATAGCACGCTTGCAGCTGTGTTGATGCTGGCCATACGATGCAAAATATTTAATTGGAAATGTGCTTTCAGCTTGCCGCCTGCATTTATGCTGTTTGTTGTTTACTGCAAGATCTTTGCTGTTTAAACATTGTTTTCCAAAACAAGTGACGAATAATAATATAATTATATAGTTTGATAAAATAGTTGGTGTAATTTCACGTCAAGTTTCTCCTGATCTCTTAAACTGAAAAGTAAAAATGTTCTGCCAGCTTCTGTGTGTCTCACCATCAACTTGGTGGATCTTATTAATTAGCTACATGAAAGATAAACTTATATAAAACTTTGATACATTTATCAGAAATATAAGTATTTTTTATCATTTGCAATTGTTCTTGATGTCTCAATTGATCTGACTTGCATGATTTTCCAAGATTAATATCGTCAAAGCTCAATGCGGTTAAAATGCTCAAAGGAAAAATATGTTCGAAATGATGACACTAGTTGCTATCGATGCTTTGGTTGATATCGGCTAGTTCAATCAAATTGTGTTTTATTTTATCAGACCCTCTGTAACTATAACCACAATAATCACCATCTCATTTGAGCCAAACAATTTACCAAGATATAATTTTGTCGATTATAATCTCAAAATATTCTTGCAGTCATATCACAACAAAGATAAAAACAATCGTAGTTGAAAGAGACATGCCGATACTTTCTGATAGCATCTGCCAACATTTTTTGCAAGTTCACCCTTAAGTTATAAATATATTGTTAAACTTAAAGACAACCTTAATATTGCTATATGTTATAATCTGTATGTTTGTCTCAAATGGTTTTTTAAGAAAAACAGAGACTGGATTCTTAATCTACAGGGATGACAGGGAATCATTAAGTATCTTATTCTATCTAATATTAGACCTTCCTCATTGTATAAATCACTGGTAATTTCTAAGTATTTGTCTCTCCTCATGTTCAACTCAAGTACATTGCACGTTTAATCGAATCATTCAAATATGGTTTTATTGGTAAAAATACCTTTGAGTGTAAGCAAGAGATACGCAGGGAAAAAAGATTGTATAATATTCATGTCCTCTGCTATTTATTATGACAATGATGCAGTCACATGAACATTTTTTAACTACTTCAGCTTAAAATTTATTAATTAAACCTCTCAGCTTTACCCTTCACAGTTGTAGATTCATAGATTGATCTACTGTTAATGAACAAGCTCAAAAAAGACACCTACCAAAATATGACTCATATATAGAGTTTATCACCTATCACTGTACCATTCATAAAGAGACTTACCTATCATAGAATGACTCGTAGCATATCAAACCTATCACTGTATGACCCATGTAGCAAATAGTTTATGACATATGACTAATTTTTTGTAGCCAAGTGTTTGAGATGCCACCAGACAGTCTCCCTTCCTATGACTTGGGTACAGACCAAACACTCTGTGATGTTTGTCTAAAGAAGAGCTCACTAAGACAGAAAGCTATCAGCTATTGTACCTACTGCTGTAAGAAATTCTGCCCTACTCATTTGGAGGTACCAGTGTTTCCTTATCATATCTTATATGATAATTTGAATATGTTGTGGGCAGTAGTTATGTATGGCGCCTTACAGTGCCTCGTGTTCCATGTTCTCAACTCGAGTTATACAACTCGGGTTCTATTTATAATCTCGGTTTTGTAAACGTAGGGCGCAATATATTGGTATTACGGTAGCATAACCGTAGAACTGGTTATATTAACAATGGTGCATCAATAGGCACTCGTTAGCTAATAGAAATTAAACTATGTATGTACTGTAAAACTAGAGCTAATGGCAAATTAGAGTGTTCCCAGTATGCAACTCGAGTTGATAAACCGAGTTATATTTACAAACTCGAGTTTGTAAACTCGAGCATTGAACTCGAGTTACACAACTCGAGTTCATCAAAGACTCAGGCCAAGTTCTTTCAACAGGAATTCCAATTCAACAACTCGGCTTGACAACATGGAGCGCAAGGCACTGTGGGGGCACTGGAAGGCACCATACTAAAAACAACTCGTCATTTCATTTTCTCTAGCTATATTTTTTATATGAACTCATTTTGGTGCATCGATATCTCTGACGTAATTTCTATGTTTGTTCCTTTCCGGTGTTCATTCAGTTTCTTGTCAGGTTCTAGAGAAATAACCTTCTTCATTTGAAAAGGAAGTGGCTTGGCCCCAATGTATATTGTTTTATAGTTTACTTTTTACATTGTACAATTGTTTTTGTATCTTTATATTTATATAAATAAATATGCACAAAAATGTATAATTTATTTATGTATGTATTTATTTAAATTATCATTATTAATCAATTATTGAATTTTATACAATATTCGCAAATGCAGTTTTGTAAATGAGACACTCCAATTACTCGCTTTGCTTTTTTTTAAAAACCCGGGTTAGTTTTGCATAACACAACCCGAGTTCATGAAATAACCCAGGCCGAGTTCTTTGAACAGCAACTGGAGTTCAACAACTCGAGTTGAGAAGAAGGACTGCGAGGCGCTGTAAGGTGCCATAAACTATGTGTGAAGTTGTTAGTATATATTATTACTTTTATTATTTTTCTTTTCCCAAACTAATACTTTTTTCTAGAAAGTTTAAAACATGGATGTGCAGTAATATTTAATACTTTGAAATTTCAACTATTGTGATTTTGGTCTATTGTGGGTTTCATGGCTATTTAAGGTTCTTGAATTCTAAAACAATGATAAATTACGTTGTAAAGCCGTAATTGTTTTCTTGTTTTAAAATAATAACTTACTGAGTCAGTATGGTGTACAACAAGACAGCATATTTTAGTCGATGTCTAAATAATTAATCATTGAGTGTTGGCAGATTGAAAATTATCTGTGCCTTACAATCACTTAACTTTGGTAAAACCATCCTGATAGGAGTCTGTTCTAAACTAATTTTGTTACTGTCACATGAATATTCTACTGATTACATGCTCTTCAACATTCTGAATTTCAAAACAAAAGATATTAGTCTAAAGTAACAGTATTGTGCTGCTTTTATAATTAAGTCTCATGATGATGCACTTGATGAACATAACAAGATAACAATACTTGAGTACTTGTCTCAACAACAAAAAGCTAAAGTCAGTAGCTGCCCCAAGCATAAAGACCAACAATATATTCTTGGATGTGGAGTCTGCTATGTTCTAAGCTGCCTGAAGTGTGTTCCTGACTTGCCAACCTGTGACACTGGTATGTAAGCGTATTGTAGGTGCATGTAGGTCTCTAAATTTTATTAGATTGGTTAAACACAAGATATTGGTTCTAGTATGATATCTATTCACTCAGGACATCAAGTGACTCGCTGTGATATCATAAGATACCCTGTTGTCAGGGTAACATGGTTAAGTTGTATCATTATATCCACTTCTGGCTGGAGTGTGTGTATTTCTCACTTTGTCTGTAAATAATATAATCAGTGGATAAACAAACAGGTAATTTTAACAGGTAAATTTTATTATCATTTAACAGAAGTTATAATTCGTTATGTATGATTAGTATATGTGAAATTATCTTTTTTATTTAGGTTCTACACATTCTTTGCTTCCGTTAGACAACCTGGCATCAGCTCTTCTCACAGGCACAATATCTGCTAAGAGTTCAGCTAGGGATGAGCAGTTTGAAGCACTGTTTAAACAAATATCCAAGATGGTCTCTGATTATGACAGCCAGACTGAAAATATGCTAAAGATGATTCATAAGAAGAGAGATGAGCAGGTGGGGAATTAGCTAAGTCTTTGTTTGTGTTTAATTATTTTCTGCACTTTTTGATTTACACTTTTAACTCATTAATGATTGTTTCCTATGTTATACATCAATCATATAATAGTGAAAGATCTAAAATTATTTTTAATTAAGAGCTGGTTCAATACAGAGCTCTCACTATAACATATCCTCTACTTCAAGCAAAGAAAAGCTAGCTGAGGTAATGTTGACTCACATCGTACATCTGAAAGATTTCCTTATAATGCCCATGCTGACCTTGATCTCTATGTTGGCAGATTTGCACTCAAACTGAAGAATTTGAAATTTGAAGAATCTCCCACAAATCACATCTTTGCTCCTTTCAAAAGAAAAAAAACCTAGGCTTAATTTTTTCATCAAATGGCTGTACAGTAATTGTAGCAGTATTGTATCAACCAATCTTAATCATTTCTGCCAGTTTTACTCAGCTTATGGCCCATGGTTATGGTAATTCCTCAATGATCTTCAATTCAATTTTTCAACACACACCTACCATAGCAAATTAAATTAATATTTTCATTTTTTATGGATTGCATGGTCTATTAGACAAATTAAAAATAACATAACTTCTTGTTCTGTCTGAAATAAAATGAAGCAAAAAATGTTTTTGCTGTACCTAAAAATGCAATGTCTGCCTAACTTTTCGTTAAATGTTAGGCTAAAATATAGTTTTTGATAAGACTAAAACTCATGTCCAGGATATTCAGTATGGTCTATCGATACTCTAACGCCTGAACCAATCAATCATCTCTAAGCCTTTTTGAAAAATTGTACCTATTCCCTGAACTTCATTAACACATAATCTTACACAGTAAAATAAATCTTGTATATACCCATAGAAATAACTGCATGGATAATTTATCTCTATATTTGTGGTAACGATAATTATAGCATCACAATTATATATTCAATTGTGATGCTATAATTACCAGTATGCATATAGTTGGTATTATCAAGGTGGCCCTAGCAATAATGCATTATAATTATTGCACAGATTATTATGGTAACTATGCTCATGAGTGTAACTAAAGTGATGGCATCAATATTTTGATAGTGATGTCATCGCTATTATAATGGTGATGACATCACTATTATAATAGTGGGTAAAAAGCAAATGGCTTTTATTCAGATTAAAACTATTTCAATATACCTGTGAACTGCCTGAGAAGAAAGTGAGTTTCCAACTTTGTATATCTAGAGGGACATTCATCAGTGAAGTTTATATTCATTTTTTGTATCAGAGTTGACTATAACTGTAGATAAACTCACTGAAGGAGCAGTATGATGAAATAGAGAAGAAGGTGCTTGAGAACAGACAGAAGTCTAAAGTACAGATTACTGACTTTCTGGAGGATGTGGTTTTTGACAAGTGGATATGTCTCAGGAATCAGAGAGAAATGTTGGAGACCAAAATCAAACATTCTCTCCCAGTATGTAAATATTTGAATATATATAGTAAAACTATAGTGGAGGTGCCCTTTATATAAAGGCTGGAATTGTGTTTTGCCAATGGCTTGTCAGACTTTTGAAAAGATAACTTTTAGTCTTTTTTACGGGCGAAGCGAATGTCACCCACATTTTGTCCTCATTTTGGTGGAGCGATATTAAACCTTTTTAGATGCAGCAGCTCTGCTAGCTTACTACAAATTTGTCAAGAATTTCCTAAAAATATTCATTGAAAAACTGAGAAATATATTTAACAGTTGATATACGTAGCTGTGAATTAGCCTGCAATGATGTTAAAACCTCTCTCTTGCTTTGCAATTTGTTAGAGCTTTCAAGTTTTATTTCATTCTTTTTGAATAAATGTTTTTACCTTGTATCAATAGTTACCAACATTGCATAAAGTTTCATTGCACTTATTGATATGTTTGCTACAGTTTGCCACAAAAACTAACTTCTTATAAACAATATGTTAGGAGTTACGATTGTCAATCAATTGTAAAATCAAATGTAGTGGTGCTATTAAATAATATGCTATAAACCTGCTAGTTTACAAGTAAGTATAATGATAATCAATCAAATGCTGCAAATATATATTCAGGAACAAGCGACACAAACGAACCATTATTATATTATATGCAGAAAGAAAATTTAATGTTTTTAAAACCAACATATTTGCATTTTTTGATCGGATAGCTGCATTCTGATTGTTACCTTCAATGGAGCAAACATTTTATGGTTGTCCAATGCGCTGCACAAATTCTTCTGACCTCAATTTTTCTGCTGCCCTGCTGAAATAGTTAGTATCAGCCTTCAAACATTTTATTGGCAAAATCAAACTCTTACATGCTGCACTTAACACAAATGCAACACGTAAATGTTTCGCTCCCTAAACGTCACATTTGGCCTAAAACTAGTAGTTCATCTACCATCATAAATTTAAATCGTTTTTATATACTTTAGAGTATCAAAACCGTATTAAACAAGGAACTACTATTACCTGAGACAGTTATTAGTTATTTCTATGCTATCACATTCAAAGTTTTAACAACAAAAAGCAAAAAACTTTGAAGTGTGACAACAAGAGAATTGATTGATTTTGACATAAACAATTTTTTTTAACCATTCGTGCTACCCGAGGTTGCCTAAAGAATAAAAAAGTCTTTGGTCAGAAAATTGATTTATATTTAACGTATAACAACATTTGCCATTCTACCTTTCATATTACATATAATGAGAAAGTGTTTTGTGTAATTGAAATAAATTACTGAGAAAATAAAAACCAATGTAAAGGTTTGAAACTCTGTCAAACAGATTTTATACTCAAGTTTCCTCATATCATGAGGAAATTTTTTTGTGCAGGTCAATTAAGTTGAAAAAATAACACAACTATAAACAGGTTTATATGTGAATGTAAAATAATTCGCAAGTAATAGCTAAATTAAAACGCTTTTGCTATGATTACAATAAAAGATGACTCGGTAATAAAATTAATACAAACTGAAAACACTAAATAAAACTCCTGAATATATAGATTTAAAATTAAAAATTCTTGCATAGAAGTGTGTGTCTATAAAAATGTTTACTGTTCCACCAATAGCTAGTCATCAAAACTTTGAATACAGAGACACTCCTACTGAATGAAGGCTTGACCTGTTGGGTTATCTGATAGGTCTTGTAGAGAGTAAAGGGCTGGTTGAGTACTTTTACAATAGCATTTTTATGTTTGTATTACGAGGCACAAGTATCGTTCATCAAAATGAATGTATTTGAATGTAACGAGGTTCTGCTGCAGCAGTAACCTTTTTTATACCCACACTTCCATAAACTCCTTTAGCATTTTTTTTCTTCATTCATTTGAACTCCGCAAAACATTTTCATGATATGAAGTTCAAAAGTTAGAATGTTATATATTGTACATGTTAAATAAAATAATAGTTTCTACACAAGTAATTTTTATTATCATTTAGAATGTTTACATTTTTTTATTTAGTACATACACACTTTTAATAGGCTACAGAAAGCTATAATATAAGAAAATTAAACATATTTATGTTTAGAAATGATCAAGAAAAATCAGTTAAGGTACATAAAATCATCAGAAAGTAGATGTTTTCTGAACGAACAGTTTAGCCTTTTTTAATACGTACAAATGCTAATCAGCTAAAAACTAAACATTGTATTCTTTGCTGTAAACCACATTTGTTTCTTTTCTAACATTAACTTATACATATGATGTTGGTCTATGTAAAGGTTATAACAGTTTTTTAATAAATGAAACTTGTATACCTACATATAGGATGATATTGTGAGAGGATTCAAGGCGATGAAGGAAAAAATGGACAAATTCATGGTTGAGGAGTTGCCTAAGCTAGAATTGGGAGGACAACTCCAAGTAAGGCAAACAGGTATGTTAAAATAATTAAAGTAAAGGATAAAAAGTATAGTCTGTAGTAAGACTTTTACCATATTATTTATGTTAAATATGAGTCTAGAGGAAAATTGTTATGTGTACAAGTGAAGAAGAGATCTTTGGTAGTTGCTTTGAAGGCGCATTGTAGAGATGCCCCGATTCTAAATTCACCGGCCGATTCAGATACCGATCCGATATACCGATTCTTAGTTAAAAATAATCCGATTCAGATACCAATTCAGATCTTTTGTGTTTCATAGATCCCTTCATTTTCATATTCATTTGCTCACACTTATTCATCTTTGTTCATTTTATTATGTAAATATAAATATAATGCAAAGAAAATATAAATATTACTGTATTTATTTGTTTGTATTTATGGAAAAAATATATACATGAGCACATACTACATACTGTGCATGTAGTAACAAAACAGTCCATGTTTCTTTTAATTGGTAAATAAAGGTAATTACTGTTATTGCTACAGTTATCTCTGTGATAACGAAGTCTCTCTTCTATTGATGAATAAACTGCTGCACCTTCAGAAGTTTGGAGCAAATCAATATTTCTTTCAATTACTGTTAATGATTCAATTATCTCAGTAAAAAGTACCTTTCTTTCATCAATATCGAATTAGCCAGCCGTACTGAAGTGGGGACACACTTTCCACAGATAATGGAGGACAGGCTAAACACCGATAAGCCACCGGGGTTACCATTTTTTGTACAATACAAACGATACATTGTATCGTCAGATCAAGAGAGAGATAAATAAATTTATGCATCAACTGTTTAAAGGTTGACTTGCAACAAAATTCACAATACAGTTATTTGGTATCAAAATAATCACCATGTCTTACTCGGTTGTTTTGTAAGTGTCAAATGTGTGGAAAAGGGATTACAAGCTCTTAAAAGCTCAAAAACGAAAAGCCACCGTAGATTGGAATCTATTTATTTCTCTGACGTAGTAATGAAATTTGGTTATTGTTTTGTCACGTGATGTTCTCACGTAAATTGAAAGGCCAATAAAAAGCTCAATACAAATTTATCGTAGCACTAGTTCATGACAAACTCTTCGGGTTTTACCAAAGGCCACGTATCAAATATAGATGCTCGCTACTTTACAGTTTTGTTTCAGCCTGGTCTAAGCGGCAAGTCATAATCTGATCATGTGACCCAATACTTCGCAAATAATTTTTGCAGCACTTTTCGATTATCACAGCTGACCAACAGGCTCGTCATGATTATCAGACAATGATATGTACTCCTTCAATGTTATGTACACCTCCTACTTCCTAGAAAATAACTGAATTTTTACGGGAAGTTATAAGATATCCCTGTTAAAGGTGACAGCTTTACAATGACGATAAAATAGACGCGTAAGAACAATAGAAATGGTTTTATTGAATGCGTAAAGTATATGTGTGACAATATTTCGACAAATAAAGTTACATGAAAGTGTAAAAAGAAACCATCTCTCACAACTACGTCACATTTAAACCGTTTTGGAAAAAGAATCCAAACTACGGCGGTCTCGTGTGGCTGTGATTAACTGTTCGTTGTTTAGCATTTAAGAGCTTGTAATCACATTCCCACATATTTGGCATCTACAAGACGACAGAGTAAGAAATGATGAATCTTTTGATATCAAATAACTGTAATGGGAATTTTGTTGCAAGTCAGCCTTTAACCCTTTAGCGACCGCGAAGTTACGATGGAAAAACCACTAGCGTACCAGCCAATAACTGGCGCGATTTGAGCTTTCGACATGACCGCATAGAAACTGCAGTAACTTACATCAAAATTGTAGCAGTTACATAAATTGACATGCATAGAAAAGCTGAGAAGTTTCTCTACTGGCTGATGCTTTTTCTATGTAGATAGCTTGCAAATATTTACCAACAACAGTCTCAATTTGCTGAAGCGATGAATTTTTTATTTTTGTACGTCATTTTTAATTGTATTTTTCTAATTGATAAAGGCAATTGACAGTGTTGTCTAAATAATTCTTGGATAGATTCATATCTTCACAAAAATTTAAAAAAAAACTGGACATCAAAGAGCATTGAAAGTGTAGATATGAGCTCCGTTACAATGCAGGAGCGCCTTTTCAAATCTTAACCGCGTGACCCTAACGACCTGCGAAAAACGAGGCTTGACATGGCCGACTAAAATCGGCTATAACTTGCATGCAAATTAGCATGGAGCTATAAATGAATATGCGTTTGAAAGCTTAGAAATTTCTCAACGGACAACCATTTATTTCCTGCAAATCGGCTGTGCACACTTTAGTCAAAATTCTGACTTAACAAATTTGTCACCTCTCTATCATGAAATATCGATTACAAATATGTTTTTAAAAGCAATATCTCTGCCAAAACTGGTTTATGATAAGCATCTGCATGGTGTCATATGTTTACAAAAGCTTGCAAAAAAATTGGTCTATCCAAGCGCGTCAAAAGTTGAGTTAGGTGCTTCTGTGCATTGCGGGAGCAGACCTTCGAAATGCTCATATCGCCATGGCGATAAGCAGTGCAACTGTTACCCGACATGGCTTCTCAAACTCTGCTATAATTCTTGTGCAAATTGGCATAAGACTGCAAATGAATATGCATCTGAAAGCTGTGACATTTTCCTTCAAGCAGCTTGTCGAGACTGCAACTTGAGATGAATATATTCACAGATATGATTTTTTACTGGCAGATTTATGTGCATTTCTTGAAATTATAATATAAAGTCATTGCACAGATTCATGTGTGCTGCAGCAAGGATTAACTGGATGTGTGCAAAAAGAATTGAGTGGTGAGCCTGTATTCACACATTTTGTGAAGCAGCAAAAGGCAGGAAGCAACATTAATTATGAGCAGATACAGCAAATGATGGAGAAATCATTCTGCTAGATGGCAAAACAATATGAGAACTGAACTCTTTTGATTAGGTGGGTGATAAGGGCAATGGGCAACAAACACAACATATCAATACGCAACAAATACAATAGATAATGACATTTCAGCGAACGTATCTACAAAAGCTAGCAATACAAAGCAAGGAAGCATTTGCAAAAGCTAAATAAAATACAATTTGTAAATAAATTTATTTTGCATGGTAGGGATCAAAATATGACTTGCATAGAGATATTCCACAAGAGAATCTGCTGCCGATACCTTTAGCTTTACTTGCTCATCACCCATGTATACAGACAACTTGTGCACATAGCCAGAGACAGCATCGGAGAGCAAATAACTTTGATCCAAATCTGTTAGATGGAATACACTGCCTGAAGTTGAGCCGTCCTTTCCATGCCAGCAAGCTTTCTTCTATAGATATAAATTTATCAGGCAGCAAAACAGAATATAACCAGTCGCATATCATGGCAAAAACATTTTTCAACTTGAACAATTTATTGCCAGCAGGGTCTTCAAAATTGTCAGTAAAAGGTAAACTTGCTTCTATTTTTCTTTCTACTTTCAATTTTATTAAAAATCCGCGTAGATGATGAAGGATTGTGGACCAGTAAGACAACAGAGTTGGCTTTTTGAAAATACCTATATGCAAAACTAAACCAATAACTCGTCATATATATTTATCATCAGCAACAGGCTCCGAAGCATCGCAATGTTTTTGAAAGCCATATTTATTCGTTTCGTTAAATATTATATTTATCATGGCCAATGTTATAAAAAGCTTCAAATAATAAAAAATACCTGTTTAAGTATTCGAACTTATCTCCTGCCAAGCTGTCATCAAAATGTAATTATTTTGGTTTTAAATCAGATCCTCTTTGATACCCGTCATTATTCCCTGTTTCAATGCCGGCCGTTCAATCCCACTTTCGCAATCCAATTCACTCTGTTGACCTTCTTTGTCACTTCCATCGTCTTCCCTAGATTTTTCTGAGCTGAAATCCTCTTCTTCACTTTCGAACCAGTCGATATCATCCTCTAAACAAATTTTTTTAGCCGAGCTCAAATAATCACGTACGTCCATGGTGATCAGCTTTCCATAAAGAAAGATCAATTCTTTACAACGTGTTCTTTTTGCACATAAAATTTATTATTTATAGCCTCAAAACAGTAGTAAAAAACTTACTGAAATTGCTCAAATTTTTAATTTTTAACGTTGTTTTTAAAATAAATAAAACGTTTTAAAAAAGGTCCATCGAAAACGGCAAAAATGTCGGGTTTTTCGGTTTTGGTACGCTGAGACATTGCTCATAAACCGACAAAGGTCGGTCTTGGAATGCAAAGGGTTAAATAATTTTTGTAATGCTAGGAAATTGAAATATTACAATGCGTTCTTGTCTCCCATCTTTGGTATCTTGTTTGTGATTGGCTGTAATAAATCCTATCACTGTAATTAGGAAATACTACACTTTGTGATTACATCTTGAGTAAAGCAAAAAGGTTCCTCAGCTTTGTTAATCAGGCTATAGACATGAAATAAATTGTGTGGCAGGCTCGAATTTCATTAGGTAAAATTAAGGAGTTTCCATCTGATGATTTTTATTAGGCTAAAATACGGTTTTCTGCTGAATAGTTGATCTGTAAAAAGTATCGGAAGTTTCGGATTTTTTAAGAATGTTCTGCCGCTAATGATTCTGATACATAAACCCATATTGGCACCAATACTGAATCCACACCAAAATTGGGCAACTCCAGCGCATTGTGTTCAAAGACATATATGTTAGCTATACAAGCTCAACGTGACAATTCAAATTATGCAGCAAATCGTGCAGGTGTTAAAAATAGGACAAGGGAAGAGTCAACAATGACTTTTAGAAGAAAAACAGCAATTCACATATTTGCATACTCATTAATTAAGTAGGAATTTATGATAAAAATAGGTTACTATGTGTTTTCTTTCCATCTTTCAATAATCAACAAATATTCAAAGTTTATCCCATATTTACCTGTAAGTTAATAGATTTGATAATTGCAATGAAAATGCACAGATTCTCCCACTCTACACTCAGTCTAGGATAATACATAAATATATATTGTTACTGTATATTTGCGCGCATAGCTGGTAAAAATTGTAGTCTCTACATGCAAGCTATACTCTCAGACCAAAATATACATAATAAAAACACTGTAAAAATCTTTGTACGCCGAGCTGGTAAATTTTAGCCAGTCTTTACATGCATGCTCTGCTCTAAGGCTAAAATATCATAGAAACACCGTTACAGTATCTTTGTTTATAACTTGCATTTTTTGTCACCCCAAAACTTTTAGTACTTCTAAATTTTTGTCAGTTGATAAAAGACTACGCATTTTTATTATTCCCACCATTTTCATATTACAAAATTTAATATGTTAAACTTTTTCATGTCTTTCGTAGATGATTTGAGCCAATCAGTAATTGAGTCCTAATTATTTAAATTAAATGATTAATTAGGTAATCTTTCTTTACTCTTTTCTAGGATGTTGTACTGTGCTGCCAAAATACAAATATTTTATCACACCTTGTAAGCACATCATTATGTTATTATATTATTAATGTTTCAGGTGAAAAACGTGAGATTGAGTTGAAGATTGTTTCAGCTGATGACATAGTAGTTAACAGTAACCAGCACTCTGTAGTTCCTCAACTACCACAACTTCCTTTATCCCCTCCTCCAAAGTCTATAACTCTACACAAATCCATAGCACTATCATTGCAGCCTGTAGCAGTATGCCAGCATGAAGGAATTACATATGTAGGATTGGATAATGGTAGAGTCAGTAGAATTGATAGCAACTACAAGCTGCATGACTCATTTATCTCTACTTCTCGTGTTGTCGAGTCCATCAGCCTCCATGAGAACAAACTATACATATTGTCTTGTACTGAGTCAAGCTGTGAGCCTCGAATGGTAAGTGTCTATAATTTGTCAGGGAAAGTGAACACAACTTGGCAGCACCCTGATCATGACTATTACTGTAATATGCTGAGTGTAGCAGCAGGTAATGTGGTGGTTGCTGATCCTCCTAACAAGACACTAACTATTTATTCTCTCACTGGTAAGACTCTGCGTAACATCAGCTGCACCCTTTTGAGTAATGGTCAGGTCACGATAAGCGCTGGACATGGTGATGATGTCATCATAGCTGACTATGAGACAAAGAAAGTCTTCAGATTTAACATCACCAGTGGGAATGTCATGTGGACTTTCACCCATCCTGGTCATCCACAAGGTCTGGTGTGCTATGGAGACTACATACTGGTAGCTGCATATAACAGCAGTATCATCTACACACTCAGCTATGCTACAGGTAAGTTGTAAGTAAAATGTACTAGTTAGTAACATTTATTGAGAGTTTCATGTTGGCTTCTGACACATTTTATAATTTAATAAAACTTTTTGCATGAAATTGTTCTATTATAAAAAATGTTTTCAAATCCTGGTATAAGTATCTTTAAACCCTTGATCACTTTATGTATGATTTTTTAAAATTAAATTACAATATGTTATCAAAGGCAAATTGAGTAAAAGATCATTGATATCTCCTTTAGCTGTTTTCCAATGTTGATTGTGTGAGATGTAGTTTATCATTTGTAACTAGTTTAAAAGCAATACAGTATGTTAAACATTTGATACATAATTACCTATTTATAATTTAATATGATTAAAAGCTCACTAAACTAATAATACAATACACAGTGGTTATTAAGTTGTTCTGTCAGGATCAGTTCTCCTTGTAATGATGAGTATACAACACTGAAGTCATGATTATTGTATTTAATACTTATATTAACATATTAACAGACAGAGTCTAGTATTGACTGGTACATCCTTCTGTTCTTCGTAATGACAGGTTGCATTACATATAAGTTTGAACAAGCAAACACAAAAATGTAACGACTTTCTTCTAGTAAACTTGGCAGCCGTCCAAATGAAAGTCTTATCAAATTCTTTATCGAGCTGAGCCGCTATGGCTCAGGTACCAGCTTTAGGTTTTTGCCTAAAGGTTACAGTCAATTCTTTACTTACACCTTCATATAAATTTTAACATATCTGTAGTGATGAAAATTAACAACTGACAGTATAAACTTGTTCTATATATCAGCATTGCTTTGATCTTATTCTTATTTTTCATTTATTTTTATAGATGCTCTTGGCTAAAGTTTCATTTGAAGCATTTCCTTTTAGTTTTATATATAATTAGCAGATGATTGTACAGTAATAATAATTAAGATATTCATATACTTTTATTACAGGTAAGAAAGTATCAGAGATGAGAGGTGATGATATATATATTGGTGGTCTCTTCAACCCTATCTATAGCATGAGTGTTATTGGTAACACCTTGGTTGTACCTCAGTCGTGGAGTAACAAGTTGCTCTTCTATAAACTAAGTGAGAAATAAGGACCACATTCATATTAATCATCATATAACAATATTCATGATCAGGTTTCATCAAGACTGACTACTCTACAGTGTAGTTATACTAACAGTATCATTATTATTATCATCATAATTTAAATTATTTTATCTTCTGTCAACTTTCTTAGCTAAATGGTTGACTGTATGATCCTAAACTGCTTATTTAAATGTGGTGCTGTCAGACCATAGGCTGCGCTACTTGTTCTGCTGTTTTGGTATGTCTTTGTTGAAACAAACGGAATGGATCACATTTTTATGTTAAAATTGTGCAGGTTGTGTTGCACCATTTTGCAACACAAGATTGTTTGTGAATTAAAAATATATTATCTTACAAATTTTTACATGAAGTTAATATACTTTTGTGGTTCTCAAATTATACATTAACAACAATGTCGATAAACATATTCCATTATCATGAAATATTTTCAGAATGGTTTTGAATAGGACTCATGTATGTTGATTTTCACCCCGTTTATTTATATTTTATTGCATATTACCCACATATTTACCATGCTATCTATTTCAATTTTTGCTATTATTCACCACGAATTATGCAGAAAACTTATGAATTTATTTGCAATGTAACCAATCAATGATTATCCAATAAACTAAACTAATAAACAATTATGTTTATATAGATCAATTGAATTGATTCATTCAAAGTAAGATAGCTAATGAACTGATAATTGAAATGAGATTTTTGGTGTTTTATTCTTTGACAAAATAATTCCCCCACAATCTATGATGGAAATTAATTGGGAATTTAATTGCTAACTTATTAATGTATAATTTGATAAATAATGTACAACTGATAAATAATCGACTCTGACTATATTATTGAATTGATTTGATTTATTGAAGGTGAGATAGCTACAGTACTGATTTGATAATTGAATTGAGGCATTTTGCATTTAAATCAGAAAGATCCCATCTTGCAATAGCTTCAAACACTTGGTAATATTTTTACCATGTGTAGCCATAATGCCAAAATTACTTCGCGACAGCAGCTCCAAAACACGGAGTTACCCTTCAATCTTCCACCGGAACCAAAAAACCTTTAAAAGAAAC
The DNA here is from genome assembly GCF_963576615.1 of Watersipora subatra. Taxonomy (NCBI): domain Eukaryota; kingdom Metazoa; phylum Bryozoa; class Gymnolaemata; order Cheilostomatida; family Watersiporidae; genus Watersipora; species Watersipora subatra. The sequence goes on along the minus strand of NC_088715.1, from coordinate 7,927,768 downwards.
TTTAAAAATCAATTGATGCAGCAGTCGCTTTTTACCCCTTCCATAACTTTTAATTATTCAATAAATGAAGTTTTATTGAATATTTAAAACACTTAAACTTTCACGCTAGTTGTTCGAAGTTTATTTAAAAAAATTTAAATGAAGGTTTTTTAGTTGTTTCAACTTTATAATTTACATTGTGGTTGGCTCCTTAAATTATTTTTTCAGATACTTCCAACAACTTCCAAAGTTATGTTTGGTATTTTATTAAAACCTTGAGAAATTATTTTTGGGTAAATTTCTAAGGAGTTGTCTTTCTTCGTGACCTCTAGTCAGTGAAGTATTACAAGCAGTGCTGTATTGTTTGTCTAAAATAAAAAGCAAGAAATGGTTTGTACTACAATTATTGTATTTTTACTGGGAGCTTTTTAATCAATGTGACCAAACAAGTTTCCCAAAAACGTATGTTAATGTCTACAACAAACACATAAAAAAGAGTCAAGTTTTAAATCTTTTAAAAACTTTTCTTTGGTTTTAGAAGGCGGTATAGATTTACGTTATAGACAGGTTTTTAATGAGGGGTTATGTGAAAATTTAATTAAAATATGCCACAAATTACGACATAAATACCTTAAGCAAATTTTATGTCCAAAACTTTTTAAAGCTTTTTTGTGCAACTTTTGTATTTTTTTTTCATATTACCATTGTTTCTCGCAAAATATTGGTTTTCCCAATGTGTCTGTGAAATATTAAATTCATTTCTATTGCAACAATTTAAACTTGTTGGTTTGTCAGGATGTACAGTCAAGAATGAATCTACAGTATACTCAGGCTTTAATCGAAACATTGGAATTAAGAAACAAGGAGTTGTCTACTCAACACAAATTGTTCTCTAAGAGTTTTATTTTGTTTCCTTTATAACTCTTCAGGAGTGTTATGCCAGCACCTTTGGTTCTGATACCGGTAATTAAGCCAATCTTTCAAACTCTTATTGAGCTTCCACACACAGAGAGAGAAGGGCTATTCTAAAAACATTGTAGATAGAACTTAGGCAAAAATGGCTGGTAAAACAAATGAGGCAATTTCAGCTAATTACAGTATATCAATTAGAAACATAGTGAAACTTCTACCTAATAGCTGTTGTCTCTGACATCGGCTAGGCAGCTGGGCATGGCACGATAATCTTCCATCACCCTCTCCCTCCCACCTTCCTACTAGATGCCTTTGGACTGCCTACTCAGCGTCAGCAGGAGATTTCAGCTGAGACCAGGGCTGGTGTTGTCGTGTTCCACAATCTAATGTAGGTGCTAAGCTACTGTCTCTACGAGTGTCCGGTCATCTCCGAAGAGCCTTCGGGTCCGTATCAGACTGGCAGTGCAAAAGAATACTTTCTGGCAGCAGCTGTCCTCAAACAGCTGGAGGGCTTGTTTCTCTTGTCGGTGATAGAGAGGCTTGTCGACTGTAGGCCCTCCCAGCAGACGGACTAGTACCTCATCACATGACAGCCAAGGTCCAGGTCTCTGTCTTGGCCAATGTTCAGGTCATCAACTCGTGGCTCTGGCAGCCCATGATCGCCGAGCCGGATTCGAAGAATCGGAGTGGTCAGAGTGGAGGTACACTGCTCATATTTTTAATGAAAGGCTTAAAATCTCGTCGCTTAGTGCCGACTAAGCCTGTGCACTTCCGGATTAAGCCCCGCCCCTCCTCGGTAAGTTCTTAACCCGAGATTATAAACATCTAGGGTCTACATTAAAAGATTTCTTAATAGCCGCAATCATCCACCATACAGATGTGTTGCCAGCGGCAGGCACACAGGTAGATGATGAAATGCTGCAGGGTATGTCGACTCAGTAGGCATATTTGATACCTTTACTCATGGTCTCTGTTAATAACAGGATCAACTTATTCCCTCTCGGTATTGTTGGCATTGGTCTCACCAAGTGTACGACCACCTTCTGCCAGGGGTGTACTGCTCGCTGTCAGTCCTGTTTAGTCTCTGCTTGCTGTCAGCCGTATTCGCACCTGACAGACTTCACAGCTATTTATCAGTCTATTCAGCATGGCTGTCATTCATGGCCCATGGTAAAGAGGAAATAAATGACAGGGGTGTCTGGGTGGCTTAGTGGTAGCCTATCTAATTGTTAACCAATCAGTTGGTGGTTCGAGTCTTGTTTAATGCGAATCCGACAAAAAAACTCTCAGCAAGCCTTCAACCCCAAATTGATGGTTCTTTTGAATCTAGACCATAACTTGGAGGCTACACGCACCAAACTGACAACGTGGTCATGTTAAAGATTGAATTCCTATACATTTGTGCCTGAGCTCATAAAATATATCAGCGCTTAATTTACACTAGGTGCATGCTGAGTTGTCTTCTCTGGCATTTTTGTACATTTGTTTCTTTGCATTAATCAGTCAACTGTGAGTATTTCTCAAGTTGGAAGCTTTCCATAATTTGATAAAATTGTTGTTTTTTTTCACACTTCCTTTAGTCTAAAATGAAAACGCCATTTTGTTAGTTTATTTAAATAAAGTAAATAGCTTCCCCAGGCAGCAAATGTCACACAGGCAGCACATCTAGATATATATAAACAGTGGTCAAATCATGAAAAACTTTTAGTTTTAATGTGCAGAAAGTTCTAAAACATACAAAAACAGTTTTCTAGTAAGCTATCAATGTCTTTGAATTCTAATACTAGCCTTCAGCTGAAGTCTAGACCCAATTAACAACGATTGCTTCAGTAAGAATTAATTACTGCCACTAAATACCAGTTGCTGCATAAACACACCTTGTAAGTAAAACCTATCTAAATTTTCTTGTCTGATGCAGGGTTAGCGAGCAGCAGAAGTTAGTAAAATATATAAATCATGAAAACGCATGATGCGCTGTCCAGTTGCATTTGAAAACAAATTTATTCATACCAGAGATGAATGTCCTTTCCACCGGTCCACTTCTCTAAGTACATATCGAAGAGCTCATTGTCAGCAACCGTGGAGTAGTTTTTCCAGTCTCTAAATTTACCTGCAAAAAATTACTTTATTTATATCAACAAATTCATACACAATATCAATAAATACAATATGTTTTGTAACAATCATTTTTGAGTTGAGGAAAAGCTACTGCAAGAGATGATAGCTTCTCTGACAAAGTGATTTGTTTAAGCTATTCACCAAACTTCACGGAGATCTTGTCTATAGGTAATATCATCCCATTTCAGTTTTTGTATGAAGTGAAACTCCGACAGATTATTTGAGGCGGTTTCGTATCCGATTTCAAACATGTATAGAAAAATATCGCTCTCATTTTATTTTGGACCTGACGATATTATGCAGATGCAGTGGCTTTGGCTCCAACCTCTATCCAAAGCGACTGGCTAGAAGTTGAAGCCTGTCACTGAAGGAGGTTAGGAAAAACATAGCATTGTGCTGAATTCAAACATGCAACTTTCAACATGGAAAACTGACATTACCAGCTGAGCAAAACAACAACATGCTAGCATTACAGAATAGTTGTACATTTAGTTATTACACCTGCTGATTACTCACGGCACACCAGTCTTCGAGGGTACTAGTAATTATATAAATATGGTGAGAGAATGATAGGGGCAGATGAGAGTATGAGAGGTGGATATGCCAAATGTCGCTGGTTTGATTCCTGAACAAAGCAATCTGCTGCACAACCTCAAAACGTGATTTCAAAAGACGGCCACGGCCCTTATTATAGTAAAGGCTAATACGCTGCCAGTTCAGTGTGTCAAAACAGATAGCCAAGTGTTTGATAAACCCCAAAGAACAAGCGTGTCATAAGTAGTGCTGGGACGATCTTACGATATTTCGGTATATCATCGATATCACTTTCTGATACAAACCGTACCGAGTGCTTTCTGTCCATATCGAATTATCAAATATTGTCGATATTTGAGGATAATATAGATCCATCGGTTTTTTGACGTCATCGCCCTGTTTGCGTATGCCCTTGTCTATGAAAAAGCCGCCATCTTTGTAGAAAACTATCGTCAATCTCTTGATTAATAGTATTTTAGTTAGTAATATTTAATTTTGCTGATAACAAAATAACAAAAAGCCTCTATTTGCAGGCATATTATCAAATAAAATGTAAACTTTGAAAGTATTCTGAATGCAAGATAGTAGTGAACAATTCATGTTTAGTTTGAGATTATTGGTGTAAAAATTAAAAGAAAATTTACATAAGATGATGGCTTCAAATAAGTAATGCAGGATAACTTTTACAATAATAAATTGATTGATACTATATACAAGAGTTCAGGTCTGAAGAATAGATCTGCTATGAGTATTGATTGTGGCAAGATTGATTGTTATTAATAATTTGATGACTATAATATGGTCTGTACCATCTGACTGTGCCAGTGTAAGTATCGTTGATGTTTACATGATTAATAGTATTTTTCGATGTTGTTTTGATACTAAAATAAAAATTTGAAAACAAAAGCATTGTTTGCAATAATTAATTGCCGAAGCTTAGTGTTTTTACTGATAAAAGTTCTCCATAAAGATGGCGGACAATGATGGAATGATGTCACGAAAAACAAAGGATTGTCTACTCTATTTGATACTCGGTTCTCCAAAGAATTATAATCACATGGCAGCTTTTTCTGACAGATAAGACAACTCCGAATAACATAACCGATATTTCGATATATCGGTTGACTACGCCATCATATCGTACCGAAATGAATTTTTGATATTGTCCCAGTACTAGTCATAAGTATTCCAAAATTACGAAAAGTGAATGTGATGGTGTGTAAACTAAACGTTGGAAGTTAAAATCCTGTGTCATGCAATCTTTTTTGCGCTCTCTTACTATTGCTTGAGACAGATGAATGGAAGCACAACTTGTTACAGTAAAAATCAGTTAAAATATATCATATGGTGATGCTAAACTTTATAACATCTGAACTGGTTAATCAAAGTAACAAAACTGCTACTTAAAGGTGAACTCGCACAAAATTAATTTTTAATTTTTAAACATAAAGTTGCAGCATTGTCTATCTCTATTCCATCAGTCTCTTTGCGACTTGTGACATCACAATCGCACCTTCGCTTTAGCTGAATGTTTTTAACAGTAATCAATATTTGTCAATTTTAATCTTGTTAAATCCTGGCTGTCAGATCGAAGCATCCTCGAGCATTCAAACCAATTGCAAGTAATAGAAAAATATATTTGCTGACGATAACACTTACTCAAGTTGTGTATAAGTTCATTATCATGAAATTCAGCACCAGAAAATGATATAAATGTAGAAGTCTTTTTAAAGCTATAAATAAACCAATGCCATATTGCTTCTAGAAAAGCCCTACTTTAGCTGAGAACCTGTACTATAATAAGAGGCAGGTCTATCCAAAGCTACCATTGCGGGTTGGAAAAAAGATTGCATCGCATAGGATTTGATCCTGCAACACTCCACTTTGCAGTACACACTACACTCCACTCCACTTCAACTTACGAGTGCTCCAACATACGAGAAACTTTAGATACGAGCCAGCTTTTAAGCAAGTGTTTGCACCAACATACGAGCCATGTTTGATATACGAGCATGTGAGTAACTTGCCAAGTATGGTGGAAGTGTTTTATGAGAACAACATCACTCTGTATTTTTCAACTGCTCAGGTTATACTTTTGTATCGTGTTTTTTTGAGCACGATTTTCAATACAGAATTATGTGAATCAAAAGTACTGTGCGTTGACCGAAAGTTTGCCAGTAAAATGAAAAATAATGCAAAGAAAAAGCGAATGATAACAGTTGATATTAAACGGGAAATTATTGAAGAATATGCGAAATATATATGCGTGATTGAGCTAGCTCAGCAATTTGACAGAAATACATCCACAATTATCAAACAGAAGGATAATATTCAGGGCATTTAGTTCGCAAAAGGACTAACGATAGTTTATAAACGGCACAGCAATCTTCACGACCACTGACGGAGAGACTGCTCAGACATTGGATAAAAGATAAACAATTGGCCGGTGACAGCGTACTGAAACGATGTTATGTGAAAAGGCCGGGTGCTATCTATCAAAACTATAAAAATAGACATTCAGACAAGTTGGTTAGTTGTCGTGTGCATTAACCCTTTGTGACGACACCTGTGTTTGTCCTAATCGCAACATGTTGAAAGGGCGACAAAAGCAAACGTCCTTAGATAGGTTTATCTTAAACCGGCCAGCTAGTTGTGAAAGCAAAACAAAGGAAAAATTAGCTAACCAGCGAGAAACTTCAAACTATGAACGCCGAAAAAATTTTAATTGCGTTAAGTTGAAAATGAAAGTTTGCTTTTAGGTTTGCTTCTAAGTTTGTATGTTAAGACATTAATAAAATCTAGATTTATCAAAGTCAACTGTCGTAATGAAGGATAACTTATACCTCCCTCTCTGGCAAATGCTAGCGATAGCTGCTATTTTATGTATTTAATTTCACATTTTAATTAATCACATTTCCTTGCATTATTTTTTATTTGTTGCTGTTTGAAAGCGTGTGGTAAGTTAGGACAATAACCAACATGTTCTTTCTGTTACAATATCTTGTTTTGAGTGTTTTATTTGCATTTCTTAGAGTATGGAAACCAATCAATATATATTTATTTGTTCTATATATAAATAAATTACACCAACATGTGAGCAAATTAACATACGAGCTTAGTCTCGGAACGCATTAAGCTCGTAAGTTGAAGTATGACTGTACTAGCGATTAACTAACCTTAAGTGTTAAGTTCATGTTTGATTAAACAAGTAATTACGAGGCTCTTACTGGAAACAGTTTTCTGGTTTTGGTACGTCTCTGGCAGCGCCTCTAATCTGTAATGAGTGCTGAGCACTCTTGAAGAGGGGAAGAGTTTGCCGTCATCGAGTTTGTGAACAGGAAACAAGTTCAGCATGCAAAGCACTTCAAACTCCTCTGTGTTAAGAGTTACTCAAAGTAGTGTGATCATTATCTTCTACATTAAGTTGGTTCCTAAAATATTTCTTATATTCGTAACTTAACAGAACTTTATAAACATCACCATCTGTTACTGAAGTAGTAAATGTTTAGGTTTTCGATGACAACTTTTAAATTTGTTTTCATTCATAAAAAGTTAATTTATTTGTGAGTTTTCGACACCTTTTTATGTCGCAGCTTCATTCAGGCAATAAATTTTAATAAACTCATTAGCAGTAGGCCTGGTAATGTCTGGCACCTCTTTAATTTATGATCAGTTAGTCAGCAGGTAGGTGTTTAAAAGGCTGCTTTATGGGGAACCAGACAAAGTTCATAGAAACCAGTTCTTAAATGGAATATTTTAGCAACCTGGCAGAGAGCACGGATCATATAGGGTGAAGTTTAAATAAAATCAGTAAAAAATTGTAAAAAAGCATAACGTTTGCAAAGACTAACACGTTTGCAAACACACACACAGACACACACAGACACACACAGACACAGACAGACACAGACACACACAGACACACGCACACAGACACACACACAGACACACACACACACACCTACCACACACCTACCACACACCTACCACACACCTACCACACACCTACCACACACCTACCACACACCTACCACACACCTACCACACACCTACCACACACCTACCACACACCTACCACACACCTACCACACACCTACCACACACCTACCACACACCTACCACACACCTACCACACACCTACCACACACCTACCACACACCTACCAAACACCTACCACACACCTACCACACACCTACCACACACCTACCACACACCTACCACACACCTACCACACACCTACCACACACCTACCACACACCTACCACACACCTACCACACACCTACCACACACCTACCACACCATACCTACCGCAGCGTCATCATCTTGTTCAAGTCTTGTAGCAGCTCACAGAACTAAAAAAATTTTATTCTCTTTGATACACATATCAAAGAGATCTACAGATTTACATACATTAAGTTATGTACTTTTATTAAAACTGGTTTTGCAGTGATACTATAATGGCTGAACAACTCTGTCAGAGAAGGATTTCTGATTAGTTCCTCTATCAAGGTTTTTTTCATTGCAATCGATTCTTTAAGTCAGATAATAAAATTGACAGGAAACATAAAATAATGAATTATGTGTATTAGGAAGCTTGATTTTAGCATTAAAATAATGTTATAAAAGTGCATATATTTTAGGTGAGTTAATTAAAATTTAGTTTAAATACGTACACCATTCAATTTTATGAATCATAAGATAAACAAATACTATCATTTTGTAGAGTTCTATACACTCCTCACATAACATTAATACAACTAACATTTCTTTGGAAAATTATCGAAAAATCTTCTCAAAGGTTTTTTTCCCAGTCCAAATTTAGGCTTTTGCTCCAAAGTGGCTGCTAATAAAAACATATGACAAATGACAAGCTCATTTTTAATACACCGCTCAGAATGGGGGCAGCTTTTGTTCTGAACAGAGTTTGTGTATGAAACCTTTAATAGGGCATCTAATATTTATCTAAGTTTTATCCTTGTGTTGAAAGTATATTGAGACAGACAAAAATAAAAAGAGTTAATTAAACATACTAAATTTATCACCTTTACTATTTGATAGAATGCACTGAAGACTGACTAATACGGAAATTTGCTGAGATTAAATCACTGACTACAGGAAGCTTTGTCACCTCCAGCCAATGCATGTGTAAAAGAAACTATTAAATGACTTGTTCTTTACTGCTGCCTTCTTTATTCATCTATGTATAATTAATTTTGTTTATGTACGTATATAATTCATCATGAGACTGCATGTCCCTGATTATAGTGACTAATACACCAACAATGTACTCTGATGGGAAAGATAGTCAGATCTACTGATAGTGTAAAAATAATAAATATATGCTCTGTTATTCTGGTACATCAACAGGTAGATGGTTAGTGCAGGTTTGAGGTTACCACTCCACCAAGTTAAAGGTTGCAAGTTCAAAACCGATTTATAACAATATTTTATCTTAAGCTATAACCGTGGCTTTAGATTAAAGCGCAATTATATCTCTCGCTATAGTAATAATTAATAGTAATTCCATCGATGAACAAGATTTGATATGACAGACAAGTCACATAGGCCCATTTAAAATGAGCTTACATAGATCTTTGTCTTGATGTCTTAATATAATTGCAAATCTTCATAGATTTTACCAGAAAATAGCGGCATTTTTCTATCATTCGCAACTGCTGTTGATGTTTTCGATGATCTGACTGTCAAATTGTGTTAAGATTAAAATTGCAAACACTTAATTTGTGTGAAACATTTCCACCAAGCGAAGATATGGTTATGACATCCAAAAATACAAAGAGACCAACATAATAGAGACGCGTAACACAGAAACTTGAGCGCAATAGGTGATATAAACAATAGCAATTATAGCAACTAGAGATGTCTCGTCTAAGTATTTAACCATGATTTATTAACTTTAAGTCTTGCAATTCTAACCTCAAAATATCAAAGCAGTCAAAATGCCGCAAACATAAAAATCATGAACAATTGAAAAGTATTGATACTTTCCCATAAAATCTACTAAACTATTTTGCTGTGAGAAGTATTGACTTTTTACAAAGCCAATACCTTTATGGAAATGTTAAAAGTTATAAGTGAACAATTAAAAAAAATGCAAGGAATTTGTAGAATTTGATCAAAAATTTTCCCAAGGCAGACATTTTACCATCTGATTCGAACCAAAATAAAATATAGCAGACCAAAATCTTACAGAACATTTATCTTTGGACTTTCAGCAATGCAATCATCAAATTATTATAAACATTTTAGCAAGAACCATGTCTAACATTCATTGCCAAATCATTTATATCATAAAGTTAAAAGCTCAAATGGAGGAACATGATTGACTATCAGGAGCAATAAGTACAATAATGATATTAATATTAAAACATTTCAAACATTAAAGTATAAGATGACTGATAATTCCGATCTTAATACTTAATTTTTAAAAAGAAAACAAATTATAAAAGGAATTTTGAGTTGTCTTAATTTGAATACATTAACAAGTGACTCCAGGCTCTTGCTGACTCCCTGAATATATATTCCAGCTGTTAAAAAGCAGCAGTCATATGAATAATAAAATTTTCACTCACGCAGTCGGAAGTCGTTGCACCTTTCCAATAAATAAGACATCTTCAACTCTTGTTATGGAATACAATGTTTTAAATAGATTGGTAAAATGCTTGCGTTAAAAATTTTTTCGAAAGTTTGTTTTAAAACTGTGATAAAATTGAGAGATTAAAAAGTGACTAAGAAAATACATCATTTTAAGCTTAATTGAAAAACAGTTTTAAAATTTGAACCATTTATGAGAAGAAATTTTTCTACCTTTTGAATGTAAGCATAAAAGAAAACCATTGCATGTTTTTTTTAAATTTATTTGTAAACATTTATATATTATTCTTGTGAGAATCTAGAGTAACAATTGTAGCCATATCACATTAGTTTAACTTTATAAAAAGAAAAACAAGAAAGGAAAATAGAGATAAAAAATTAGGAATTTTTAAGATGTAAAATTCTAAAAATTAGAAAAATACACAAAATTCTAAAAAGATTTCACTAAAGCTATGTAAAATTGTCTCTATGTGCAAAGGTTTACTGCACATAAAACATATAATTTCTATTTTTTTTCCTTCAGTGCAGTGTTGTTATTGTGATACTTGGGTAGGTCGAGTTCGAGACCAGTATACAGTATGACAGTCAACAGGGTTGTTTTAAACCAATAAGAATTAAATTTAATACATGCACAAAACATAATAATATTACTGAGTTTGCAAGTGTTGGGTAGTACACCTAAACATAACAGCAGATAATATTAGGTTTTGAACAATCATGCTCTAGTGTCGCATTACTAAAGAAGATAACTCTATTAACATGAAAACAGTTTCCTTATCTAATAATTCTACACTCTATCCACACTGTATATCCAAGTCTGGTTCTATATCAAACTTTGTATAAGCAGTGTGTAGAAGTTCTGTTCTCAGCGTATGATAATCCTATTGCAAGCAACGATTGACCAACCTCTTGATTGCTGCATGGGTAATTAAAAAAATATGTCTCTTGAGCAACTTGCGCGAAATAGTAATCATGTTTTGTAAAAAAAAGGCTTTGGAGATTGTAGGGAGACCACTCCAATTGTTATAGTGCAATTATACTAAGTTACATGTATGTATCTAATTTCATTTACAGTTATCAATAAGCTTAGGTACAATAATGTCAGACATTGTGAGAGATCTTCATGTGTAATAAATATGCGCACATTTATTCTTAGACATGTAAAGGCAGTTGAGTGGGGCAAATAGTAGTGTGCTTGGCTGGTAATTATCTTAATTCAATTATCATATAGTGTCAACTTTTTTTCCCTTAGTGGCGATTCAGACAGACAAGCAGACAGACTGAAAGACAGACAAACAAACGCGTCTCATATTATAGTTAAGATTACCTGTAAACTTTGTATTGCATGTTTTTTATTTTATTTTTAACACAAATTTCAACTTTGCTCTTGCAACAAAAATTAATGAATACTTTTACTGAGAAGAATTGTTCTTAACCCTTTCACTGCCAACCATGTACAAATTTGGGTATCTGCCATATGCCAGCATACCCGCCAACTCTCACGCATTGGGCGTCAGACTCACGCAATCACTCTAAAGAAAAATGAAAATGTGTGAGAAATGTGTGAGATTTTTGCTCCAATTTTCATAATTTTATATACACTATAATTGATACATCAATTGCCCCAAAAGTGAATCTCAAGCATTGCCCCGCTCTTGGGTTGGCAGGCCTGTATGCCAGCCATGTTACCGAAAATTGTCGATATTGTTTCATGATATGTAAACAGTATTTTTTCTGATTTCAGTCTTTATCTACAACTTTTTTGTAACATATTTTATTTTGCCAGCATTTTAACCATCACTGCTATGCAACAATTAAATGAATCTATACTTTGTGCGATGATAAAGCTGTGTGAAGCTACAATCGATGCGAAGCTAAAACGATCCTCCCTAATGCTCTTTACTCTTACAAAACTATTACTTTCACCACTATCAGAGGCATTGCTGCTGCTTTAATTATTTCTGTAGTCACGAAATTCTGAATCTGACTTGGCTACAATGTCATCAACATAACTAATTACCTGTTATTAATGAACTCACACAAAAACTTTCGTTTTTTAAATTAGAAACTCTCAAACAAAAGTTTAAAAGTGCTTCGTCATTTTTGACTAATTTTATTCACAAATATTTGGAAAACACTGTCAATTTCATAAAAGTCTTAAAGACCATGGTTTTTGTTGTCAACGAATAATAAAATTAGGTAACTATGCAATTGCTGAGAAAGTTGCAATAATGCGTCTATGGTAGTCGTCCCACAAAAAACGCATTTATGTGTCTACGACAGAGAAAGAGTTAATACACGTGATGTAGAGTTTTAAAGTTTTTAATCAGGTATACCATGGAACATTTATATGAATACTAACGTTTTAAGATTACCAATTGAGGCAGGCTTTGTTTGGAGTGATTTTGAACATTAAATAAGTTGTAAGTAGGCCAATACCTGAAACTCTGACAGTCTGCTCCTATAACTCTTCAATAACGTAAAGTGTTAATTTCAATGCTGATATTGGCTGAATGAGTACAGTTAGTTTGGTGCTGGTATCTTAACCCAAATGTCACAAGTTCAAGACCTGCACAAAAACCATTTTTGTATGAAGCAGTTGAATCACCATGTGGCAGTTTAATGTTGTGATGCTGCCATACTGTCCCACGATAAAGTATGGCGGAGACAGTTTACTGTTGTCGCTGGCTGCCAGATGTGTTAGAGTGTCAATCTAGCAAGCTGTGTGTCATGAGTTTGAATCTAGCATGATGTAATATTTTTTCCCTTTCAAGTATTGCCTCATAGAAGTGGACACAACTCTTAACCTAGGGAATATTGTTTTTAAACATTTCTACAAAACTGTATGTTAACAATCAAGCATGATAACAAAAATATCAAAGTTTTACAATTATACAACTCTGTAGAATCATTTAAAAATAATATTTACTACACTAAGAGTTTTGTTCACCTGTCTGAAACAATGGTTGAAAGTTGGGAAAAGTATTTCATCATGCTATTTTTGAACTCAGGACATTCAGCTGACTCAACTGACACTATTACTCCTCCACTGATCAACTTTCATTCAACATACTGAAGTAATTTTTTCTTATAGTTATATAGGAAGGATAAAAGCTATTCATATACATTTAGTTATTTTCCCTGATGATCTGTCACACCAAGATATTAGTATAACAACAATGAGATATTAAAGGAAGTTGTAACACATAATCATTATTTTATCATTAGTTTAAGTACCGATAGCATAGATAACCCTGTCAACTGACAAAATATGATGAACAGCATGTGGAACAACATGAATTTGTTATTGGCAGGTGTAATAGATCTATTCATTACAGTTACTAAATGGTTGGGTACCTCATCTGTTATTACAGTAAAAACCCATAAATTGTTGTTGTGACAATTACAGCTTCTACTTTGGGGTTTTTCTTGCTGCTACATACAGCATTTAGTGATTTTAATGTTGGCAGATATTTAGTAACACAAACAGTTAGTAAAAACTTATGTGACTCAGAAAAATAGCAATTCATATTTTATAGATACAGCTATATGAATTGGAATAAAACGACATTTGAAATAGAAATATCATATTAAATTTGTTTGTAAACTAATGTACCACATCATGGTATTCCCTATTATTGATATGGTTATGTTAGCTCTATACCAAATATATCTCGCAGAGTTAAATGTCATAACTAGTATTAGAGTATTATAGAGTGTATTAATTTTTGGCTATTGTGTGTTAATTTCCTTTAATCTACTCCATTAGTAGACATGTTTAACTAACAAAGGGAAGTTGTATCCTTCTACAATATCTCAAATATAATAATGACAAGTTCAAAGAGAATAGGATATTACTCAGAAAATGATTTCAGAACCTGTTTTCTAAATGTTGTATGCACTCCAAAAGTCTTACGAATATAAAAAATTGCTCAGGTCCAACTAATAATTTAAGCCAGAAGGTTAAACTTTAAACATTTTATTTTTTCTTGAGAATTGTCTATACTCTGAAAAAATTGCATAAAAATAATCGAAGCATAATAAAGTCATTTGTAATAAAGTTCAAAATAAATATATCCTTTCTTCTTTACACAAAAGTAGAACCATAGAAGCTGCTCAAAATACTTCATGCTCTACAGCTTGACTATGGATGAGGTCATATGGAGGTCAAAATGATGTTTGACTGGCAGCTGCCATGAGCTATGGAAACCTCGACCGTGAGTCAAATGTGACTGCAACAACCATATTTAAGTACATCATACACTCCGTAGTTGGAGAACTCCTGCAGCCTTTGCCTTACGATGTGCTGATTTCTTGGTAGCATGGAGGTCATTTTTATTGTTACACTACATTTCCAGCCAATTCATATCAAAAACTGAGTTACTTGAAGTGTCTCAACGAATCTGTACATGATTTTAAATTTGTCTTAAAATTGTAAAAACGCTTACAACTCTTTTCCAATAACATCAACTGCGAAAACCTTCAAAAGTAAGATACTACAACGTTTACATATACATGAAAAACATCTGGCATCAGAATAATTTAGCTTGTACAATCCAAAACAGCGCGCATAGTTGTGCTGTGATTCTAAACGATCAAAAATATTTTAAAAGTCTTGTTATTCAACTTGCTTTGAATCTACTGCAAATATATGAATAAGTGTTCTTTGGAAATTTTAATTTGTTAAATCTAGTAATTGACCCAGATGCAACATTATTTTTTAATTTGACAGCTCGACCTTAAAACAAGCATCTGATCGTTAGCAAAACAAAAGTTATGACATTAAAGTTAAATGAGAGTCTTGCTACTTCTTATGTGTTACTCAACTTGATTTAAATCTAAAAAGAGATCAAAGAAAGACAACAGAAACAACTGCATTATTATGTAATCTGTATTTTACACCCTACTTCAACTACCATCAATAGCCTGAGATCACATGATTTTTACATACATGTAATTGCTTGATAAGTAGTCTTTGCTCCTTATTTTGGTTTTAAGTGTTATTCATTAAATCAGCAGTGATGTTATTTCAATTTGAATAAGAACTCGCAATGATCTACCCATAGATATTGTAAACCCTAGAGATGTGAATAATCAAAACAAATCAGGCCTATAAATAGCATGACACAACGTCATGGTGATGTGTAAAGCGAGTCAGCTGATCTATGAACTCATATTGACTTAACAGCAAAAAATGCACAATTATTCCATAGTTTGTGAGATTATCTGAGGCTGTCTCTTGTATTGAAAATATATAAAACTCTTGTTATGACTTTGGATGAGAAAAGCAAGAATCTTACACACATGGTAATGGATAATACTAATGATTTAGAAGCTTCTATATCATTGATAATACAAAGAGAGACCAAATAGAAATTAATCTAATAACAAACTAATGAATAAAATGAGATTTAGAAGCAGTTAAGCTAGACCACTGTATTAAACACCCATTAAACATGACTGAAACAACTAGACGAAATAGTTTTGTCTAAGGTTGGTTGAACTAGATTCCTGCTTTGAAGCCGCATAGTGTATTCTGATTTTAATAAAGTGATTTACTATAATTTTTAGTAGATTGATGGCATACGCTGTGCATGTGAAACTTTGTTTGAGGTATTTAATATAACATACGCTATTGTCTGCGATGTTAATTGTTTAAAAAACTATGTGTGATACCACAGCGCTCCATGTGTGAACGTAAGCACTTTTCCGCAGCAATACATATTCGACTTATCAATCGGGTTGGCGTCATCAATCCTCCTCTGTTTTTAACTAAGATTAAGGTTATTTCATCACTAGTACTATTTCACACTATTCCTACATCCGTCTAGAACTTGATACAGTCATCACGTTTGAGTTAGAAAAAATGTCTCATCACCGAACTCCTGATCTTCCCCTTCCTCACATTTTCTCTCTTCTTTCTTCTTCTTTTCTTTCTAGCCAGAGAATGTAGCAGGAGTTGGCCAGTTTTTCAGCCTGCTCACATCCAGATCATTACAGTTAGCATTGGTACTTGTTGTGATATCTGCTTTTATGAGCAGTGCTCGAATTACAGATCTAAAGCACTGCACATCCGGGTTATTGTTATAGCTAACTTTAATCGTATTTTGAAAAACAGAGTCTCAATGTTATCCCGGTTGACTTTGAAAATTAGGAAGTAGTTGATGTAAGGGTATTTGCTGAAAAGATTATGAACAATGCAATGTACAGATTTGGCTGCTGACTCGAAATCAATGATGAAAGTTTTCCGGTTATTTTCCACTAGCAGCTTTCCGCTTGGTGTCTTTAACCCATTCAGGACTGTTCCCGATCACTTCGGGAAGAGTTGTGCTCTCCAGGGCCCGTTCCCGAAGTCTTCGGGTTAAACTTTGATTTGCTCTATTGCTTAGCTGTTTAGGTGCATCGGTTTTATTCATTCACCAAACGAAGTTTAAGAGTCTGCGCATCATTTTGATACCAAATATGTGATTGGACAAGAAAGTTTTAACTAACAAATTTTGTGATAGATATTAACTGTTTTGAAAATTTGTTGATCGCCATTTTGGAAAAGGTTTATCCGAACGATGGCTAAATTTTTAAGTGAATTAGATGTGGTAATCAGCTCAGGGGAAGAAAATAGCAACAAAAGTAATGTTCAAGAAGAATTTGAGAATTTTCTGATGGAAGAAGGTAAATATTATGTGGCTATTTATAGAATTTTACAGAAAAAAACGATAAAAAGCCGAATTTTTTCTTGTGAATTTCTAACAAACCTTATTCTAACAGTGTGAGATATGGATTTTTTCATGATACACATGATTATAACACTTTCAATCCAATAAAATTTAGATCTTTTTGCAGCATGAACTCATCACTCTATTACCCCATAATAAATAATAGTTTTATGATTTCCTTGTAGAACTACAAGATAATAAAAATTTCCTATTTCATTTATATCCAATTGTTCAACCCACAATTAGTCAATCATATAGTTCTCAACCTCAACATCTACTATAAACTAGCCCCAACCGCTAGGCTCTAATATTGGTTGATAGGGGACACTTACCACAGTAATCATCTTCATGACTTTCTGTGTTTATATCTACAGTATCAAAAAATATTTGCAATTTGTATTACCAATTGTTAGCTGCAGTAGACTACTTATTTTCAATTTGTTATCAGGTATTTACCCTGGAAAGCTACTAAAGCACAATTTTTTTCTAGGTTGTACGAGAAGTTTGAAAGCAAATAGTTGCTTATTACTGATCATATTTGCTACATGAAGGTGAAGACAGTCAAGGGCTTGTGAGTGATGATGCCGTTGATGATGAGCCTAGGGCTTCAACACCAATATCTGATGAATACTGCATCAACTAACTTATAATGGGAGCAAATATGCATGTGTAGTTGGCATCGAATAACTCTCACCGTGTCATCATTTTTTATGAACACACCCATATTATACATGTATATATTGTTTCGTTTTCATGCATATTCATTTTTACTGTATTTTTTACAATATATTTTACTGTATTTTTACACCTATTTTTTTGCTGGTGATTGATTGTCTGTTAGCTGGTAACTTGAGTATCTTTTTTATGCATAATATATTCATAATAACCTCTGCAATGCATTTCAATATAAATTAACAAATAGTTTGATTATATAATTGATAAAACTGTCAGTGACGTAGTGCTGGTTAGAAGCTAGTAACACCTGTTCTATTGCTTGGAATTGAGAAATCTTTTTTTTATTTGCTGCTGATAGAGTTTTCTATCAATCTAACATAGGTCCAACAGTGTCAGTACCAGAAAACTGCTTGTGAGCTGCTATGATACATAAAAAACAATTTTTATCAAAAAAAGTTCACAGAATTATTAAAAAATTGTGATTAGTAGAATTTGTGAAGGTGCACAAAAATTTATGTCAAATTGTAGCCTGGAATGTCTTTGTTAAGTTGCAAAAAACAAATCAAGATTATTTTGAAAAGAACTCTAGTTATACTCAATTTTGTGTAGCTCTATTTTAATTGTAAGGCTAGTGAAAAATTAATTAGGCTGGGGGGAGCAGTCAACCAATAACTAATTAGTCCTGAATGGTTTAATTGGCATAAATAGCTTATGATATTGTTAATAACTTGTTTTGAGTTAAAACTCTGTCTTGTTATGGGCAATCCAGAATATACCTGAGATGTTGTAGTCTCCTCTGATGACATTTCACTAAGAATTGGGTCTTATTGTTACGCTTATGACTTAAAAGCTAGCATGACAAGCATGCTTTCGCTACTAAACTCATTGCTCAATAGAAGGCTCTGATGCTGTGATGCACATCACTGCAACATAACGTCGTGAAAACAACAGCCAATTATTTGCCTCATTTTTGCTCCATTGTAATGATAGCTATTCGCCAATCTTAAGGTTTACTATGTCTAACAATACACATACATTCAAATAGATATAAAAAATATCTGTATTGCTGATTCTACAATTTATTAAAGAAAAAAGTGTGTAAAAATGTTTAAAACAACCAATAGGTAGAACGTAATACAAAAGTAGCTTACACAAATGTTATTTGTTGGTCTTTTAAAACCCAACAAAGTACTTAAAATGATTTTTCAAAACATGATAAGACTTATTTGTTTACTAGATGCATAAACTACATTATGAATATGTATATTTTAATGACCTTCAAAGTAGCCTTTACAAATTTGATAAGCTTTAAGATGCTTTAATTTCAATTCATAAAAATTTACTGGAAGATGGAAAAACTATAAATTAGACTGTAATTGTTTTTTTTGTAAAACCATGAAAAATATATTGTAAAAAAAAGAACAACTGTGATATACAGTGAATGTCTTATCATGCATGTTTTCACAGCGTAATCGACTGTTCCTGAGACCTCCCCAATTATTAATAGTTTTAGTATGTGACCAGCATAGATAGTCCAGCTCATTCCTTAAACTATGTTAAGGTAGTCATTGTATTACTTATGTTTTTGGGCAAGCTAAGGCGCCTGACTAACATGTCAATCAACCAGCTTATTCAGTTCCTCATTGGCTTTTTAAAGAAATGACTTCATGAACTCAGGTGGCTTTCTCCGATTCAAATCAAGCAGTTAAGACACATGAATATAAAAATTTAGCACTTGTTTTCTTTTCTATCTATATTTTGATACGTTCATATGAAACAACTTGGTTCAAAAAATTCAAACGGTATTGTAGAGAGCCGCTGCAGTGTTGATCAAATTTTATTCATAATATCCCTTCGAAACAGGAAAGAGACGGATTCATTAACTTTAGAACTGTTAACTTAGAATGGTTATGAATGATAAAAAACATAAGTTAAGTGGCAGTAGTGCAACACGTCGTTATCAAATCGCATGTCAGTTAGTCTCAAGCTTGCGTCATCACAAGTTTTTATTAGTTTCAAAGCAGATTATTATCTTGTGTACCAGTATTGTAACACCCCTAAATTAGCAACAAGAGTGACTGATTGCGAAACTTCAGAATAATTTTATTTTGAAATATAAATTAACAGAATGATTGTAGAAACCTCACTTATATGTTGCTTTTAAACAATCACTCTGTTGTCTTACCACAATCAATAACGTTATTGTGGTAAGACAACTACCAAGTAAAGTTTAAGAATTTTAAAGATTTACTTGTACCGAACTTTAATTGATTCTATCAGAAAATATAGACATTATTCTATAATTTGCAATTGTTTTTAATTATAGGGATTGTCTTACTGTTTAGATGTTGCAAGATTAAAACAGAAAAATCTATATGGCAGTTAAAACGGCCAGAATAAATGTTATGTCCAGATTTACCGAGACTTGCCTAAAAGGTAAGAGCTAAGAGGTTGCCTTTCTCTTGTTTGTATTGACATTGGCTATTGCTATCAATTTGTTTTAAATCAATTTACCCACCGATTCAACTCTAAAATTAGCTTGTCTGGTGAAAGGTTAATACAAGCCCCCCTGCACTTAGTCGGTGGTTTGTGATGTGGACTCACCTGCATTCACTGAGTATTGTGGAACATAGAATTTTACGAGTAGCTTTTTATATTGGATCTTTTGGATATAAGTCGAGCTGTTCAGAAGTACCTGCCAATACAACTCTGATTACACTTATAACCCTATCTATCAGGTAAATTTGGACCCAGGTGGCAACGGTGCAAAAATGTATTCAATATTTTCTGCAAATTATTTTTCATTCATGATTATGTGACTGATATTTTGCATGATTATGTTCAAAACTGTTTTGCATTATCCTTAACAACATTATTCATTATATTATTTTTACAAGCCAAAAGATTTTTGTCTCAACAAAAGTTTTTGCAAAAAGATTTGTGCCAGCCACCCACATAGTTTCAGCTCATATAATAGAAACAATTACTCTACTGCCGTAAATTCAAACTATGTATGTATAGCATCTGGATATTTCTCCCCTTCTTCAATGCTAGGATAAGTATCTCTCACTATGTTGTATACGCAGGTTGGTAGTGGCCACTACTCTGCTTTTGTAAGTCTTTCTGGGTATGTCTACATAAATACCAATAATCCATAGATGTTTGACTCCATTTGTGTTTGCATATCATCTTATACATCTCATGCTACTGCAGCTTTTCAGATAGTTTCAGATGCTATACATTCAAAAACTTAAGTACTAAAAATATTAAGCTTTCTTAATATTTAGGTAACTTATTGAATGTTGCGCGGAAGTTATATGACATCTAGTAAAAGTAGCACCAACAAAAGTCCGATTAGCTACCAAACTTACCATGGTAGTGTTGGTAGTTGTGATAGGTTACTCTCAATGGACCTGTTTTTGTAAAGTCTGTAATTTTCTGCACTTCTGCAACACAACTGAAACCAGTCTGAAGAGCCAAATGTCACATATCATGGTTTGTGAACCAGACAATCATGTCTATCATTCCCAGTGCATGCCAGTTTCAACATACAAAAACAAACAATAAAAATGATTTTTACTAGCTTCTAGAATTATGTTTAGAAGAAAAATCAGTCTTTATCTAAAATAGTAAATATTACAAACACAATATAATAATGGCTTAACTAAATGTTATTATTTGATCTTTTAAAGTTCAACGAAGTACTTAAAATGTTTCTCTGAGGAATCATAAAATACTCTGTTTATGAAATTTATAAACAACTGTACGAAGACATAAATTATGCTGACCTTTAGAGTGACCTTTGAAAAACTGATCAGCTTTATGATGCTTTGATTCAAAGAAATGTTTTAAAGTCGACAATGTTGAGATAGTATATAGAGTTCTAATCAAATTATATTCATGACATTCCTTCAAAGTAAGGGAGAGTGCCAAATACGTAGACCTAAGAATTGTAATGTCATTAAACATTGGCCGTTCCATAAGTTTTCTCCAAGTTGACGGTCAGTTAGCCTCAATATTTTTTTAATTGCAAACTTTTAGTAGTTTCATGGATGTTTTTTATCTTATGTGCCAGTATTGTAACATTCTTAAACTAGCAACAAGAGCAACTGTTTATAGGACTTTAGAGTAATTTTAGTTAAAAATTATATAGAACAAATGTAGACACCTTCTTTTTTGATCCTTTGTTGCAATTTCTCTCTAGCAAAATCATAGAAACCGCATGAAGCTTTGGCTCACTTGCTTAATCGTAATTCATTCTTGTATCTCAAGGCAAATGTTTGTTTAGAATTTACCTTGTAACTCAAATTTCTCCCATGTTTGAAGCTCGCATGTCAAAGAATGAATGTGGTTATTTATATTTTATCAATTAATTGTTATAGTATTTATTACTGTAGGATAAAGCATCATAATCGCAACACTTATCATCACTACATGAGACTTTACTCAGTGTTTAGTGTTTGTAATAACTGCCATCTAACAGTGGAGTGCCATCTAACTTTCTATTAGGTTCTTGCAACACTTTGTTGGCATATCAGTTAACCTGACAGATTTGATGACCTTTTACAATTTTTTAGATTTGGATTTCTACTGCTTCATTTTTTTGCATAAGCCAAAAATTCTCTACCAGGTTTATAGTTGTGCTCTCTTTTTAACCTGTTCATAGTTTATTAGAAATTTGTAACGCCAAACTTGTAGCCATGAGCCACATCTGGTACAAAAATGTTTTGTTTTTTTAGATTAGGGGTTTCAGTCTTTCCTATTTGTCCTTAAAGAATAGAGAAAGCATAATATTATTATGCTTTATTATTTATCTTGAGGTGTTGACTGATGTTCTAAAAAAAGAATCAAGGAGATTGACCAACCAGAAGCTGAGATATAGCCAGCCAAACACAGGTCTACCTGTATCACTGAGTTCTACACAGTGGAAAGTGGTATTTTTGAGGATTGGAGTATTACTTCGGGCTGCTGAAGTTAATTTTTGGAGGGCCATATTGCCCTGTGCATTGTTAACCTTTTTACTGTCATAGGCGCATTTATGCGTAATCTGTGGTCAACTGCTGTGGACACACTTTTTGCAGTTTTCTTCAGCAACTGCGTAGTAACCTAACTTTAGTTTTTGTTGACAACATAACCATCAATCTTAAAGACTCTAATAGTTTTGAAACTGTTGTTTGAAATTCTTTTTTATATATTTATTGTAAAATCATCCAGCAAATTAAAATTTTCGTATTGGAATTTCCAACTTGAAAACAAACATTTTTTTCTCTCTGGCATTCAAACTGTTTAGTGTTATTACGACTTTCGTAAGCAACTCCCGAGTCAGGAAGCAGATAATTTTTTATGTGGATGACATTTTAGCCATTTCAGATTATTGTGATTACAGTATTGGTTAATATGTTGGCAAAACAAAATATATAGAAAAATTTTGTAGATAGAGGTTTAATTTGAAAAAAATTGTATATTTACCAAAAAGCCAAATCAAAATTTTTTGGTCAAATGGCATGTGGCAGGCCGATAGCTATAGTTGTACATAAAATTGAAAGTCAGTGATAGGGTTAAAGGGGTTTGAGATAGTGAGCTTGCTATCAGGGTTCAGTTTTTCACTTCTTTTTCAACCTATGTACAAACTGGTTATGATATGATTGGCAAGGAAGCATTTTGAAAGCATGACTCTTTTGCGCATTGAGGCATGAAGCTATTATAAGTTTCAACAAATTCTTACATTGAAACACGCAAGTAATTGGGTACAATTATGTCATTCTTCTGTATATTTATTACATATCTCAATGTTATTTCATGTTTGATTTAGGCAAAATGAATGCTGAGATAAGGAGGGTGTAGAACAGTCACAAATCATATGAGTACATGATCAAACTGTTTTCAGGTTTGTAATTGAATTGATGTTTGTAAGGTGTTTGTATGTAGGTACGTGTATGCTCCAGTGTATGCACCAAACTTTAATTGATTCTATCAGACATTATAGACATTATTTTATAACTTCTGATAGAATCAGAAATTATAGAATAATTATGATTGTTTATGGAGAAAATTTTGAGAAACACTCGTAATTGAAAACTTTTGAGAAAGACTCGTAATTGAAACTTCTAGAGTATTCATTTATCATTACATGTATGAATTCTTTCACATACATGCATGATGAAGATACAACCACATATAATCAATACATGACACAGTCATCACTCACATGAATGGCACATAAATAGATAAAATGTAAATGGTAAAAAGTATTTTGATGTATATAGTGTTGTAATTAGAGATTATGTATATAAATAGATAATAAGTATATAAATTATGATAATCAATTAATAATAAACTAATGATAAATATTTTATAACATATTCAAAACATGAATAAATTGTAAATGAATATTTCATTTATTTATTTTTTTAAATTACTGTTTTAATTGTTTCAATATTTCTTGTCTTATTTTGCATTTAATTTTCTTTACAATTTCATACATATATTTTTATACCTTTTGTTACGCTTGATTTTTTATTTGAATTTTATTTCATCATGAGATTGATTGATTGTAGTGCCATTCTAAGTGACTGTGTGGCCCTTCTTGGGTTTTTCTCTCTGGGTGACTGTAATTAGTGAGTCATGTGTTTGGTAAAAGTTTTGAAGTCAAAGGTTATGTTATGTTACCTCTCACAGCGACTCCAGTTTGTTGAGTTGGTTTCCTTAACCACCAGCATTCATATACCCTGTGTGTTTGTCTAAGCTGCTGTCATTTGACTAGTATTCTAACGGCATATGATGCCAATTAAATAAATTTATAAACTTTTAATTTTCAGAGCAAAATATAACGCTTGACACGATACATCTTCTTGAGGATAGTGATTTTAGAGGAGTGATGAAGATGGTGACCTTTATCAGATCACAGCTTACACAGCTTTCTCATTTCAGAAAGCTCAATGTCAGGAAGGTGAGTAGTCATATTAGGCTAAGTAGAACTAAGTCTCACTATAATATAGGCTATTTATTCTTGCTCAAATAATTTTAATACACATGTATGCGATTAATACAATAAAGGCCTAAACTGTGCCAAGATACAAAAGCCGGCTCAGAAACGGTTGATTCATAAAGCGCCTCCGGCCACCAAAAGTTTGAGTAAACCGATGGATCCAGGCATTAATAACATTATCTCACCATTATTGTATTTATTTATCAGCCAAAATTTGTGTGCTGCTCTTTCACCACTGTGCTACATTCTACTGAAGGCAGACAGAAATTACCTTCCAACTTCTTTCAGGGTATTGATTCATTGGTTCTTTTCCTTCAGATACAACTTGCGGAAGTCTGCTTACAATTGGCTTTAAATAAAGCTGAGTCAAAAGAGGAAAACACCAGCCAAGAGCTAGAAGTGTTTCTTGTTCAGGATGAAACTCAAGTTTCTCAAAATGAGCTAAGTAAGTTTTTGAGTAACTAGTTTTTTTATTATGTGTGACAAAACATGCTGATGAAAAGCGAAAGCACTACAAAATACATGGCTGACAATGTCTTAACTTATCAGTAGCCTAAAACAATAAGGTGAAGAATGATCTTGATGAAAACCGAATAAAATGATAAATATTTACATGTGCCTAGTTTATTCAATACAACATGGCAGATCTCAAACAAACCGAGCACTACACATTACTGCACATATCTGCATTTTTAGGGTCTGTGGCGTCGCTTTCACTAACCTACCAAGTACTAATGCTGTCACTTGAATTACTGAACCAATGATAACTTACATAATGACAACTCACACAAAATGGGTTTGTCTCGGAATTTTGATAACCAGCCATAAAGGATTTCAGCACCTTTGGAATTGTTATGTTTTTGAGTTTTAGCTGCAGCAGAATACAACTTTAGAAAAAAGCTGACCAAGCTGGCATGTGAGTTTGACACTAAAGAAGAGCTTTTTGAATTCGATCTGATTGAGAGTTCTCAACTGATAGTACATGGTTTGCCCTGTGAAACCAATACTGTGTGTGAAGAAAGGTTAAGAGCCATGGAGAATGGGAGAGATTACTTAAAGCAACATGGTCATGGAGACCGCCTATGTAAAGAGTGAAGACACTAAGTCTATTATATACGATCTACGTAATGCCTACAACAAAGGATATCTTAGCAAAAAACAACAGTTCTGCGTCTGATAAACGACATATTAGGCAACCTACAATGCAAAAATCAGCGAAAGCGGTATAACATCTCATTTAACAATTCTATGAGGCACTACGAATCATTGCAAGCTTGGGGTAGCTAAGTGTGTGTCTGACAATTGAATGGACCACGAATGCAACTAAAAACACCTGCAACAATTATTTTGATAATTATAACCTTAGATGTAGGAGTTGCCTATAATTAAATATAACAATAAACAGTGAAGCAAGATTCACAAAGATATGTTGGACATATTGGTATAAAGTTCCATTATTCTGTGTGCCAAGTTTATTTGTTACAGTTTGTGGTAATTATTTTAGGTAAGAGAAAGACTTGGAATTACAGCCCAGCCATTCAGCCTGTTCTGCAATTTACCCTGTTCTATGTCAACGGGTGGCGTGTCCTTAAAACTTAAAAAAACCAGCATGTATTTTCAATTTTTGATCTTCAAAGACAATCATCTTAGTAATCAATATTTAATTTTTTTGACAGATATATGCAATATGAAAAAATTGATTGCGCAAGTTCAGATATAGAATGAAACAAGAAGGGCCTTTAAAATACTTATTCAAAAAGCTTGCTGATGTGTATAGACATACCAGAACCAAGCATGGCATCACATGTTTACTATGTATTATAACAGGTTTAAAATAATTTTATCACACAAGATATGATTTAAAAAGCACGGATTGCCCTCTTAGTTTATGTCCGTCTAGTTTGAGAGAGCGAGCCATCGCAGTTCAACTGCCTCAATTAAGAGTTCACTAGAAAAACTAATATAAATTATGAGAATTTATTTAGTTGTTTTTGTTTTACCACAGGACCAGTTATTGCTAATAATTGCTTATTGCGTAATATGACCTTTGGTGAATCATATCATAATTTGACATATGCTTTTTGACACTCTAAAAGTAGGGTCTATGGCACGGGCAGTCATGATTAACCCTTTGCAACTTCTTCCTCTAGCTACCATTGTCTATATTACGCCTACTTGCCACAAATTCACATCAGACGCAGGTAAGAAAGATTAGAGAACAATCCAGTCTTTGTATGACTAATACCTCTATTCTGTTCTCGGCCTAATTGTGGGTAAGTTTAGTTACATATCTTCTTTATAGCAATGGATGCATCAATACATGTTATGCTGTGCAGTTATATCACATTGTATCTACAATATGTACTCTCAAATATTAGCAACATGAGTAATAATTTAGTGTTAACAGTTCTAAGCATCGGTATCTGCATGATGATATGCAAGTTTAATTAGTCAGGAATATATCACACTGATGGTTTGCTGTGTGATGTGAACACTTTTTTGCAGGTGCTACACCCGGAAAAGTACAATAATCGCAATCACACCTAAGCTGATTTTTTTTCAGTATAAATTTCGGAATTCATAAACAATTTTAAGTCTTGCATCAGATGGAGATGTCAGAAAATAGTGCTTGATGATGCCTTTTTTAATCTGGTGGATGAAGGTCAAACTATCTCAACTCTCAACTTCACTGCTCACTTTAAGATCAATAATGGGAAGCCATAATGACTCATGTATCAAGATTTTGTCCATTATGGAAAAAAATATTTATTAATCCTCTTGAATCATCTGCCAAGGACATATATTTTGGTTAGCAATTTTAGCTTCACCAAATTGACTGCCCCGTTGGCGTTTCACAGTGAAATGATACTTTAAATAGTGGTTTCCAACCAAACTCTTATATGATTATATGCTACTGATTTTTACAATCAAGCGCATCATTTTACAGGTGAACATATTGTGATCATGAATCACATTCATCTGGTAATATGGATGTTTGGTGTACACGAGCATAGACTAAGAATAGAATATGCTATTGGGAAAGCCCATAAAAACTGGGCCTCTGCACAGAGATTGGTGTTCACATCTGTTACAAACTGTCTCAAATTACAATATACGCTCCTATACTGTAAATAATCTGTTCCAGGAATGTTTACGTTATAGGAAGTTTACACTATAGGAACATTAAAATACATGTAAACTGTCTAATAAGTTCCAATGTTTTTTGAAACTAACCCCTTTGGTCATGCAGAAAAATGAAAAATTTTGCTTGACTATTTATATTTGGGCTGTACCGTAACTGCAAAATTATTAGTTTGCATCAATAACTTTCTTCTTTTTGTGATCAATTTTACTGGTTTTTTAGACCATGATTGCGGTAAATTTACAACAAGTTGATAAGAGCTGTAAATATTGACATTCATTTACAACAATTTGCTTATTTTTTCTGTTCGGCAAAATTTATTCTGAAAAGTAAAACTAATAACAAATATTTTGTATGTCTACAATAAGGCAAAATACAAACTAATTTTACTTTAAAAAGCAGTTCTACTTGTTCCTCACCTATTATTATCCTCAGGTTTAGATAGAAAAGATTTCAACGATACTCCGACTAAAAATAATAAGACTGGTAGATCGACGATGTATGTAACACTTACATTTACGAATCGCCTATATATTTATAAACAATTGCACCGCTATCTTAGTAGCCTTTTTGTCAACACATTCAACAAGCTATTAGGACAAACCAAAATGTCCCAAAACTTATATATAATATAAAATATGTAGTATGCTAATTGTAAGGCATTTTTTCTTCCGCAGGTGCTGTAAATTGAACTATGTTTAAAGGTTGACTTGCAACAAAACTCACATTGCAGTTATTTGGTATCAAAAGAATCGCCATGTCTTACTCTGTTGTGTTGGAGGTGCCAAATATGTGGAAATGTGATTACAAGCTCTTAAAAACTCAAAAACAAAAAGCCGCCATAGATTGGAATTTCTTGATATCGATGACGTATCCGCGGAGTTTGGTTATTGTCTTGTCACGTGATGTTCTCGCCTGATTTGAAAGGCCAATAAAAAGCTCAATATAAAACTTTTCGTAGCACTAGTTTATGACAAACACTTCGGGTTTTACCGAATACCCCGTATCAAATATAGATGCTCGCTACTTTACAGTCTCAGCTTGGCCATTCTGTCCGGCGATTCACCGTGCGTGTACATGTCTGAGTTGCGATCATAACAAATGTCAAATTCTGAAGATTTAAGACCCTGGCGTTTCAAGCCTAACACTCTATCTGAAGAAGATCCTCAACAGAATCAAACCTCCCAGCAAGCAAGCACCGCCACTAGCCAACTCTTATGTGCCAAGCTAGCTAGTAGTAATAGTTTTAGCTTGAGAGTGATAGAACGAATATTATTATATACATATATGATTTTAATGATGATAGTTATCGCTTCATGTTGCAAAAAAATAATTACAGATTTTTCTTGAATGACAACATTAACAATTTTAATATTTAAATCTAGTGCTGCACTGATATACTGTTAGATAACATCAAACTGATGTATTAGCTATGGTTGCATAGACATATCTGTTCAATTCTTTAGGAGCTAATACCACCGGCTACAGAGTGGTGTGTCTGCAATCGCTGTCAAGACATGCCAACTCTTCCTGAATGTTTGTGCTGCCATGATGCTGAGTTTGCACATCGTCTTCATGACCGCGGGGAGCATGAATGCCTGTGTATGCATCCTAGTGTGGACGAACTTGTGACGCCTGGACCCCTTGAGTTGGGGTGGAATAATTATCTGCGATACCATAGTGAGTTAGATTTTCATTTAATGACAACAACACCAAAGCTATGCTAACGTGTCAAGCATTATCTACAATTCTTGTGTTACACATTTAATGCATCGGTTGAACACACATATTCTGAACTCGTGGAACACAAGGAGAACTGTTATATTTGGCTTGTACACTTACTACAGTAGAGAGTGTATTAGTTTTATGATTTTATTATATAAAGATCGAGATTATTTTGATGATCAGCAATTATTGTTTTTCAATAATTGTTTTGGTAGATAATCTATTCCCATTTGGAGAGCCATCGCCAAATGCTCGAAAAAGGTTGTGTGCATACCGCAATCTTGTGTTTTGGCTTATGCCGCAAATTCGTCGCGGTGAGCGACGACCTTTACCTGCCTGCTTGGTGTCTAAGATTCGGGCTCTTTTCCCACCAACGGATGATGAAGAAAAGTTTGCAGACTACGTCTTCAAGGGCTTCTGCTATGGCGATGAAGAGACTCAACGACTTTGATTGATAATTCTAGATCAACTCTATATCGTAGGTGGTACTCATTTTTATTGCATCGTCATTTTGTTATTTTACTTTTATTCAGGCTACCATGTTAGCCACATGGTGACTACACACCATGTGGCTAACATGTGGCTAATTTTTGTTAGTAAACTGCTGTTACATTGGTTCCATATTTAAAATCCCATTCTTAATGTGCATAAATCTGCCATCGCTGATTTTATAAAATAAAAACAAATACATAGAGGAACGCATGTTGGTTTCACCGCTTACCATTGGTTACTAAGCCCCAGTACTTTGTCAAAGTTTGCGTTCATGGCTGGGGTTCTCTACCTGGGGGCCCACTCTGAGAACTTTGTCGCCGGGGAATGAGTACCACCTACTATCATTCTGGCTTCAAAGCCTCAGAGCGGTCTTTAGAGTTGAACTGGAATTCTCAATTTCTCCGGAGAATGCCGCGTGTTGACACCTGGCACTTCGCAATAGTTTCCTCGCGTCTTTCCTGAGGACCCGTAGAGTAGAGCGATGAAGGCTGCACACGCTGATTGTCAGGTTTCGTACCAGCAGAAAGGTGGTTCTCTAACCGAGTCATCAGTTCCCCAATAAATTCTGTAAGACAATTCTTCTGTAAGCAATTTGAAATAAGTTGATGGTTCATATATAATTAGTTTCCTAACATATTTTTACCATATGTTGGGTTGACTTTCTTTCTTTTCGTCGTCTGTGTCAGCTTGTTGTCTTTGCTTCGTGCCATCACATATTGCTGCTTGCCCAAACGATCAAACTTGAACGAGCGGTTTGCGTTCTCGTTGTGGTACATCACAGCTAGCCGAAGTCTGTGAAAAACAATTCCAACTGTACATAGGAAAACGTTACCATTGAACAGTTTTGTTTATTAAATCTGCAGTCACCTTGAATTCATTCCATCATAAAAGAACCCAACCATCTTTAGAGCAAAGTGGTTGAGCTGTTTGTGGAATGATTCAAGCTCTGCAGTATTCTGCATGCCTGCTTTTCTGAGGTCACTAATCAGCCGTTTGGATGATAGTTCTTGACTGAGCCAAGTGTCAAGTTTGGTTCCTGTAATATTTGTAACTGTCAACAGACCAAAATCTGTGCTAAAATTACTTGATCGAATATTAGGTTACATACCAGGTTTAATCCAAAGCTTCTTCAGTGGAGGGTGGTCACACAAACGGTGGTCATCTCTCATGTGGGGGAGTAACTGCCGCCATCGTGCCTCACGTTTATCTGGCACCTCTGTATGATTTATTGAGTACCATAAATGGTTTATGATGGCCTTTATCCAGTTGCCAGCTGGCTCCTTATTACCTGGTTCAGCCAGAAGTCGAAAGGCGGCAGTCTTCGCCTGATTGTAGAGCTTCTTTTTTAGTCATACAAAAGTATGGACATTATATCAGTTTGCAGTGCATAATTGCTGCGTTTTTGTTATGATTAACTAGTTTTTATGCTCCATTATTAATCATTACTACCTTTCACGATGTGCCATGCATCATAATAGTGACAAACATCGGCCCACTCCTCTCGAATGTATTTTCCTACACTCAAGTGCCAGTCCGTCGTAATTGACCTCACTCTCAAGCCAAGGGAAATTAGATCGGACTGGCATTGTTTGAAGCCTTCTAGCTCCATGGCGTTAGAGCTGGTGGTCTCCGTTGACTGCAAAGTAAACCAAGTTATGACCAACAATAATCACTTTCACATTATTTGAAAGAATTTTTTAGCTTGATCAGCAACTTCATGTTTATGTATTGATACTACTAAAAAATTTGGGTTTCTGTCAGGCTTTGAAGAAAAACTGTCAAAGTTTCACCTTGACAAGATGGCTGCTGACTATTAAACCGCAGCTCTGATCCATAAGAGTGTAAGCCCCGTATAGTGCGCAATGCCCTGGACTGTCACATTTACCGTCACCTGCCAAATCGAGCTCCCAATCGATTGCTGCCATCAATCCCTCGTTATGCAGGGTGTACTGCTCAGCAATACAGTGTAAAATATTGTAAAACTTCATTAAACAAGATATATTTGTATCATTATCATTAGTCTAAGAATGTAGAATCAATGTACAATTGATGTGCATTGATTCTGCATTGATAACTGCCAAGCTTTCACTCACATTTTTCAAGTTTATGGGTAAATATTAATTAACACTCACACCATGTAAGTATTCTCTTTGTTGGTAGAGGCAAACACTGTGGCTTGGTATCGCGATGTTCAGGAGCGTCAAAAAATGGAGGTTCTGCGTAAGGCATCCGCCAGAAAACAGTGATGCAGCTGCCAGCAGGGGCTGATGACATGCGCTCTGTTCACCCTGGCAGTTGTCTCCCAAGAGTAGGATTGGTGACAGGAGGCACATGTAACCTCGAACTCTACCCATCCGCCTTCCCGCACCATCGTGAATGAGCAGGGGAGGGCGCAGACGTGACAGTGAAATAGTCGCTGGAGTGCTGTCACACTTACTATTATTTTCTCCTCTTTGAAGAACGATTCGGGTCTGAAATCACAACACAATATTTAACTTGCAATAAGATTTGTACAACATCATTTCCTGTTATTATATCATATTTGCTCGATTCAAAAGAAAATAAATATATAGCCATTTAATCATGACACAGATTTTACAAAACCTTATCAGAATCCATGATATTGTAAACATAAAAATGTGAGTAATAACTCTATGGATATTCTTTATATTTTGTCAAGTTTGGTTAAGTTCAGCTCTATCTTACATGTACGTGTAATTGGAGAGCGTTTGACACCGGCCAACATAGCGCTCAAGCTACTCCCAGTCTTCAGTGGTTGGCACAAACTCTTCATCATCTAATACCAATGAATTTTCAACTTCCTGTTCACATAATATTGAGAAGGTTGCGCATGTAGTACATCAAGTGTTTCTTTTTCTAAGCTGTAGATTAGTGTTGTTTTACACACCGATATTCCACATTTGCCAAAGGAGGCTTACTTTTGGACCAAAAAACTTTATTTAAAAACCAACTTGTCAGAGTTGAATGTTCATAATTTCTTCTTTATTTACAATTTTTAACAGCTCTGCTAGATTTAAAGGCCTGATGGCTTAGAGTATCCTAGCGGCAACTAGTATTCAAGGGACATAGCATATGGCGGCATCACCGTTTTTGGTTATCGAATAAATGAAAATTTTACATTTTCGAGGAATTCCTCAACCATCACTTCGTCCTCCCTTTCAGCCCTCCATGACTCAGTAGATGGC
This sequence comes from Watersipora subatra, assembly GCF_963576615.1. Classification (NCBI taxonomy): domain Eukaryota; kingdom Metazoa; phylum Bryozoa; class Gymnolaemata; order Cheilostomatida; family Watersiporidae; genus Watersipora; species Watersipora subatra. Next base: position 7,894,671 of record NC_088715.1, on the reverse strand, counting down.
AGACTCATACAGCACGGTCTTGTACATTCTTCGCTATGATTAAAAGATTAACGTAACAATTAAGTAACACATAGAATCATATTGGTGAATGAACTACAAACTACTATAGGATTAAATATATTAAAATTAGAAGTTAATGAATAGAAAACTTTAAAAGTCAAGCGGACGTTTACCAATCCATCAGAGATCACAATAATTCCTTGCACCAATTTCCTAATCAAAAATCAGCCTATAGTATAATAGTTTATATCACCTTTTAAGCTGAGGGTAAGGAAAGTCTGCTTGCACCCCCTTACTTTGAAAGTGGGGCCGAACATTTCGATCCGTGTTAGTACCTGAGTAAAAAAAATTTGAAACTCTATTGCCAATACAATAAGGGAGACCTTGTGCCAATCAAATTATCATCAGTCAAATAGTCCGATTGAACAAACAATCAAACAACCAATAGCTCTCCGATAACCATCAAACGACCAGAAGAATATAAACTGATGAAACAATTGGTGTGTCATAGCGATAATGAGCTTCATGTATGACGCATCTATAAATTGTCATGTCTAAACCAAAACAAACCAACACCAGAACAAAAACCAACAGCACCAATGGGATGAGCAACTAACTGGGTCTATCACCCATTAAAAACACCTTGCGACACTTTGTGGTTAGCAACAATCAGCACCGGCAGAGGCAACTTTCTCCCTGGTGGAGGAATTGACTGGCATGGTTGGACAGCAGTAGCCGCAGCAGTAGGTCTGCAACTACACAAATAACATATCGGTAAGTGAAGGAGCTCTGCAAATGTCTTGTGTAATATATGTATTGTAAATGACGAAATTAATTGGTTCGAAAAGATTAAACATGTATGACGAAAAGATCGGAATCACTACAAACTGACAACTGAGGAATATCTTAGCAAAAGCTCGTCTCAGGGATATGAATATTTGAATAAGTCAATCGTGAACTTGCATTGTTAATAACATATAAACATAAGTATCATCGTACTCCCTGTACTCGGTCAATGCTTGGCGCAGCACAGTGTGGTGATCCCTCTTAGTCATTGCAGCATCCTCCAACTTTCTCTTCCGAGGTGTCAGAACGACACGGGAGCTCTCCTCACTCCGAAAACGAATGGATGGAACTGCCTTAGTTCGATCGAGCTTCAAACTAAATAAATGTAGGTGACAACCACTGTAAGATGTATGAATGATAATAATATTAATATGCTATTAACTAGGATACCAGAAAATGACAATAACTAATTTATATGACATATCTATAAGTGAGTGGTGTTAAGAAATTTGGCGAAATTAATCATGAAACTTATAACATTATTTTATCAATTATAAATAAATATATTACGTTTTACAGATAAATATGCAGTATGAATTAGTTTTGTTATTATAATAAGAATAATACACATAATTAAAAAGATAAAATACTAATAATATCATATTACAATTAAATGACATTAATATTGTAATATTAAATATAGATTAATTGAGTAGTATTAAGAGAACACTAGAAAATAACCCGAGTTACTACTACTAATACAAGTGGTTCATAAAATAAACTACTCACGTGCTTTGGTGACATGTGGAGCATGCAAACAGGTTAGAAAACGTGTCGTCTTTGAAATTGCGAAAACAAAGGTAAGAGTGAGTAGGCGAATAAATAAAGTTTGTCACATCCAGCTTCACCCAGTTGCTCCACGCCCGGTGAAGGTCTGGTCTTTTCTCTGCTCTTGGCTAAAAAAAGGTGCTTCTCAGCTTGGCAGTTGGCAGCTGCACAAACACGTGTTAGACATCAAACACGTTTTAGATGGCGTGTTAGACATTATGACGAATTGAAATTAACAAGTTTAATACGAGAAAGCGTGTTTGCTATTTGCGATAGATCAAACTTGAACTGAAACTAACATTATCTGACCATGTGACTTACAATTCCCGCCATATGGCGCGAACAATTTCTACAGCATTTTTCGACCATCATAGCAGACCAAAAGGCTCATCATTTTTTTTCAGAGTATAATATGCAATCGTTCAAGGTAAGTTTAAAAAATTAAACATATTTTTATGCTACGTTTTGATATATCAGATCTCAAAGTTGCAGCATTACCATGCCGATAAAACAGACACGTAAGGACAATAGACATGGTTTTTATTGCAAGCAGGAAGTAAATTTGTGAAAATATTTCGACGAATAAGGATGTATGAAAGTGTAAACGTAAACCATCTACCACACATACGTCACATTTTAGCCGTTTTGGAAAACGAATCCAAACTAGGGCGGTCTCGTGTCGCTGCGATTTTCTGTTCATTTTTTAGCTTTTAAGAGCGTTTAATCACATTCCCACATATTTGGCACCTACAACACAACAGAGTAAGACATGGCGAATCTTTTGATACCAAATAACTGTAATGTGAATTTTTTTGCAAGTCAACCTTTAACTCTTTTGCACTCAACTAATTTCTAGGCGATTAGCCTCAAATACCGCTCATTTTTTCAGTTGCCATGATTCAAATTACTAGTAGGCCTACTAGAAACAGACTTGGGATAATTTACTCATTCAAGTTGCAAAAGAACCATCCAAGCCCCTTTTTCTAAACGTTATTGCATCCATATAGACAACACATATCCATTCCCTGTGTCTTAAGAAAGGAAGTTTCAGAAAACTTGTGATTTTAAAAAACTGTTATTTGTTGAAACAAAGTTAGACCTCCACTGCAAAATATATTAAGTTTGACTAAAATTACTTACTTATTACATACAGTGCACAGTTATGATATTATTAACACACATACAGTTAGTCATGATCATGAAAATTGTGAAACTTAAATTTCAAACTTTTATTATGGGTTTCATCATTCAAACCAAAAGATAGCTAATCGTGCCAATATAACTCAAATAAACTGTCATAAACATGTTTTAATTAATAAAAAAATATGTTCAATAACTCTGTTCTTGACCTTTCAGACTTCATATACAGCTTTAAGAATCAATATGATGCTATTGAAAGTAAACGATAACTTTAGGCTGACTACGGCTGACAGCCTAAAAAGTGTATTTTCATTTGAGCATAACGAGTCAAGTTGGCAAATTTAAAAGTTACCAAAAACTTAGAAACATTTGAAATAATATTTTAATTTGATTTATCCAGTCTTTCACTGTCTTACTACTTTTTAATCTGCATATTTACTTCTGGAGTTGAAATTTTTTTATCGCGAATGATTAAATTTTAAGGCGGCATGATGATTTCCGGTTTAGGCAAATGTCGATATGGGTGTAGGCCTATTATTTTGGTCATAAATTTTGCCAAAGACATCACTAATCTATATTGGTATAATTGTATGATTAGCCAGAAATTTCTTTTTTAATTAATCAAAAATTTTCTTCTAGAATTTCATAACAACGACACAATTAGGAGGTAAACTTCAAAGGCGAGATAACTTGTGCTGTGTGCATAGCAGCGTTATAATTAAGCCAGTTAACTCGGTTCGGGAGCATATGAGTAAAATTGATTGTGAAAACTCGCCTATCTTGACAATTTACATTATATACATTTTTTTACATAGTAAGAAGCAAAAACTTTACATAATTCGCTTTGTTGTTTAGAGTTTATGTTCTGAGAGGTATACGTTATGGAATTGTCTACTGTACTTGAAAGCCGTGAGCAAGGTGGAGAGTGTTAAGGAAGAAACGCAGAAGGCACAAAATAGGCAAGAATATATTGCAGAAACTGTTGCCATCCTTTTCCTTACATTACAGTGTACCTTGATTTTTTTTATCAGTGTACCTTGATCTACATCCAAGATAAACACTGAAGAAAATGTGAAAGAGATTATTTGGTAATTTATAAGTAAATCACTCTGTGTAACTGTGAATTTACAAATCAATCGACCCTACCAAACAACTAAAGGAAATTGATGCATCAAGCTAAACAAAATTACACATTATTGAGTAATCTGCAAAAGATTAGCCTTGCTTTTGTTTTGTTGGGAAGTGTACATAATTCTACTATTTTCTCTTTTCTCAATACTGGCATCAGGCCATCCAGTGATTGGTTCAGAAGTGTAATAACCATACATCAAAGAATGGGAGAAGCAGTTGACACCACAGAGTTTTATTCAATCAGGTTCTTGGGAGAGCTAGTTTTCATGATTCGAAGCTGGGAAAATGTAGGGAATGCCATCAAAATAACTAATATATCTAATACAGGATACAGTAGAAAAACTATAGCAAGCTTAATAGAGTTCACATAATACACATCAAACAAATGCCCTGGTCGATATGAACAGTAGAGGAGTATTCTTCGCTGGCTGATTCTCAGTTTAAATCTAACAAGACCAGTAACATTAATTATATCTTCATAAAGCATGTTTATATGTGCATGTAATCATACTTGTAATAGTAGCAATATGACATAGTTGACTGATCTTGGCTTGCAAACTGCCTTTATGGAAAGTCAATCTCTGAACACAGGGTGTCAAGCAGACGCTACCTAATCTTTATATCATCGAGAAGCAGAGGTAGCTCAGTAATACTTATGTCGATGAAACTATTGCCTTCTCAGTAAAGCCGCAGCCTGAGGCTCGTTCTAAATGCTTAACCCTTTGCGTACGAAAACCGACCTTTGTCGGTTTACGAGCAATGTCTCAGCGTACCAAAACCGACAAACCCGACATTTTTGCCGTTTTCGATAGACCTTTTTTAAAACGTTTTATTTATTTTAAAAATAACGTTAAAAATTAAAATTAAAAATTTGAGCAGTTTCAGTAAATTTTTTACTACTGTTTTGACGCTATAAATAATAAATTTTATGCGCATGTGCAAAAAGAACACGTTGTAAAGATTAGATCTTTCTTTATGGAAAACTGATCAACATGGACGGACGTGATAATTTGTGCTCGGCTAAAAAAATTTGTTTAGAGGATGATATCGACTGGTTCGAAAGTGAGGAAGAGGATTTCAGGTCAGAAGAATGTGGGGAAGATGATGAGAGTGAAAAAGAAGATCGACAGAGTGAATCTGATGACGAAAGTGAGAGTGAAACGACCGACGTTGAACCAGGGAGTAATTTCGGATTTCAAAGAGGAGCTGATCTAAAACCGAAAGAACTGCATTTTGATGAGAGCTTGGCAGGTGTACAAAGTCGAATTACTGGACAGATAAGTATTTTCAATTATTTACAGCTTTTTATTACATCGGCCATCATGAATGTTATAGTTAACGAGACAAATAGATATGGCCTTCAAAAACATGGCGATGCATGGGAGTCTGTCGATGGCAAAGATATTTGGCGAGTTTTTGGTTTAGTTTTGCTCATGGGTATTGTCAAGAAGCCTACTTTGTTGTCGTATTGGTCTACTAATCCGTTATTATCAACGCCAATGTTTAGTAAAATGATTTCGAGGAATAAGTTTTTAATGGTTTTGAACAGTTTGCATTTCACTGACAATTCGGAAAACCCTGATGGCAATAAGTTATTCAAGCTAGGAAATGTTTTAACCATGATATCTGACCGGTTATCTTCTGTTTTGCTGCCTGGTAAATTTATATCTATAGATGAAAGCTTGCTGGCTTGGAAAGGACGGCTCAGCTTCAGGCAGTATATTCCATCTAAAAGATCTAGATTTGGAATAAAGCTATTTGCTCTCTGCGATGCTGTCTCTGGCTATGTGCACAAGCTGTCTGTGTACATTGGTGATGAGCGAGAACAAGCCGAAGGAACTGGTAGAGGAATCACTCACAACATAGTGATGAAATTAATGAATGGTTTGCTTAATTCGGGTCGTTGTTTATATATGGATAATTATTATAATTCGCCAGAGTTAGCAGCTGAACTTATTAAAAATAACACTCATGTTTGCGGAACTCTGCGTGCAAACAGAAAAGGTGTTCCTAAAGATTTGAAAGTTTGCAATGGAAAAGCTATTAAAAAAGGTGAAACAACAAGCTTTTCTAATGGAGAAAGTATGATTGGCTGTTGGAGAGATAAGAAATATATTTCTGTAATTTCAACTATGCATAAAAACTTGGATGTCGTAGATACAGGCAAAGTAAACTATAAAGGGGATAAAGTTTGCAAACCAGCTGCTATTTTGGATTACAACCGATACATGGGAGGGGTTGACAAATCTGATCAAAATTTGCATTATTATAACGCTGCGCGTAAAACCATGAAATGGTACAAAAAACTATTTTTCCATTTATTAGATATTTGTGTGTACAATGCAGCCATAGTTTATAGAATCCGTAGCGGTTGTAAAATAACTGACTTAGAGTTTCGACAGAAATTAATTGAACAAATATTTGAATACACTGGATCTTGCCGCAAAAACACTGTTCCCCGCGCTTCAACCTCTTCCGCTCATCGATTAGTGCTAAATAGTCCAGGAAAAGGTAAACGAGCTAAATATAGAGTTTGTAGGCGCTGCCCAAAGCGAGCTAATGACAACACCCGTAAGCGAGACGAAACTAGATTTAAATGCCAAGCATGTGGAGTACCTCTGTGTGAACCCTGTTTTGAGCCTTACCATGCTAGATAAATTTCCAAATTGTATTTAAAATAATTTAGTTTATGCAAATGCTTTGTTGTGTTGTTAGCTATTGTACATACACTTGCTGAAATGTCATGATATATTGTAGTTGTTTTGCATTGTTATGTTGTATTTGTTGCCCACGGCCCTCTTCAGGGCCACAACTAATCAAAGAGTTCAGTTCTCATATTGTTCTGCCATCTGGCAGAAGGATTTCTCCATCATTTGCCGTTTCTGCTCATAATAAATGTTGCTTCCTGTCTTTTGCTGCTTCACCAACTGTGTGAATACAGGCTCACCACTCAATTCTTCTTGTGCACAACCAGTTAACCTTTGCTGCAGCACACATGAATCCATGCGATCAGTTTGCAAAATTGTTACATGAATCTATAGTTTCAAGAAATGCATATCAATCTGACAGAAAAAAATAATAACTGAATATATAGATCTGAAGTTGCAGTGTTTGCAAGCTGCCCGGAGGAAAAAATCTCAGTCTGTAGGAAAATATCTCAGCTTTTAGATGCATATTCATTTGCAGTTTTATATAAATTTGCACCAGAGTTGGAGGGGCCATGTCCGATAACTGCAGCACTGCTTATCGCCATGGCGTCAGGAGCATTTCGTAGGTCTGCACCCGCGATGCACATGGGCACCTAACTACACTTTTGATGTGCTTGGACAACCAATTTTTTTTGGCAAACTCTTGTAAAAATATGACATCATGCAGATGCTTATCATGAACCGGTTTTAGCAAAGATATTGCTTCTAAAAGTGTATTTGTTATCAAAATTGCATGGTGGAGGGGTGACAACTTCGTCGAATCTGGCTTGTGACTAAAGTGTTCCCAGTCGATGTACAGGGAATATATGGCTGTTTGTTGAAAAATTTCTAAGCTTTCAAATGCATATTCATTTACAGCTCCATGCGAATTTGCATGCGAGTTATAGCCAAGTTTAGACGACCATGTCGCGCCTCCATTATTCGCAGGTTGTTAGAGTCTTGCTTTGAAAATTTCGAGAGGCGTTCCTGCATTGCAACGGAGCTTGTAACTCCGCTTTCAATGCTCTTCGACGATCAGTTTTTTTTGCAAAATGTTGTGAACATATGACTCTATGCAAGTATCTTTAGTACAACATGGTCAATTACTTAGATCAATTAGAAAAATACAATTGAAAATGGCATACAAAAATAAAAATTTCATAGCTTCAGCAAATCGCCATTTTTGTAGACAACTATTTGTGAGTTATCTACAAAGAAGAAGCTTCAGCTTGTAGAGAAATTTCTCAGCTTTCTTATGCATACTAATTTATGTAGCTGCCACAATTTTGTTGTAAGTTACTGCAGTTTCTATGCGGTCATGTCGGCAGCTCAAATCGCGCAAGTTATTGCACGGTACTCTAGTGGTTTTTCTATCGTAACCGCGCGGTCGCTAAAGGGTTAAGGTGTATTCTTCTTTGTGACATATAATAATTATTATATACACTGTATATACATATTATTAAGATACTTGAATACTTCGGGAGAATTTATTTTCTCAAACTTTATTACTAAAGTCTTCATGTGTTGTTTAAATACAATTATCAAATATCTTGTGAGGATGCCCTATGAGAACCTGATGATATAATACATAAAATCATCGGCTTTTGTATGATTTTGAGTATATATATCCCCATGTTATCTAATGACACGGTCACATTACATCGGATTTTTGCATTTAAACAAAACATGAAGCTTTTAGATATAAAGTTTGATAAAATATCCTTCATCATGTTCATAATATTAATACTCAGTATTTGTTTAACCTAATGCATTTAAAACATTTCTATGGTGTTTTTTAAATCTTATTCTAATTGCTCATAGTTGATATGATCCCAGTCCTATTGTTCAAAGTATATATGCTCTTACTAATCAACAAAAATCCAATTAGCTACAAAACCTATCATGGTAGTGTCGGGGGTTATGATAGGCTACTCTTAATGAACTTGGTTTTCTCAATGGTCCTGGTTTCATAAGATCAATAGTTTTCTGCAACACACTTGAAACTAGTCTGAGAAACCAAATGCCACATATCATGGCTTGTGTAGCAGACAATCATGTCTTTTATTCCCTATGCATGGCAGTTTCAACATATAAAAACAATCATAAGATGGGTATTTAGTAGTTTCTATGACTATATTTATGAAAAAAATAAAAGCCATTATCTAGAATAATAAATGGTTGAAACATAATATAAAATCAGCAAATATAAATTGTATTTGTCGGTCTTTTAAAGCTCAACTAAGAACCTAAAATGGTTTTCTACAATATGATAAAACTGATTTTTTTTTTAAATTACACACCAAATTACGAGGACATAAATTGTAACGACCTTTAAAGACACCTTTAAAGATGTAGTTGCGTCAAAATTTAAGTTGATCTTAAAAGAAAGCATTTTTTTTCTCTATCAGTTGATATGTTGTTTGTTGTGTTACGCGATCGCATTGCCAAGATATTTGAAGATTAAAACCGAAAAAATCTGATCGCCGTAAAAACGCTCAGGCCACAAAAACGTGCCCAGCCTCGCCAAAAATGATGTCACGCGTTTGGCAACCTGTCTCTATCTCTCGTATTCACATCGGCTATTTGCGATAAAAGTCTAGTTTTACGCGGCTCTATTGGCATATATCTTAATTTGTATTTGCTCATGTTGGCTAGAATAAAATTTTAAATCCTGCTACAGATGCATTATTATGAATGTTTAAAAGGCCTCAAATAACGAAAATTGAAAATTTGTTCTACTCACTTTCTCCAAATGTTGTGTAAACATTTGGGTACCGACTACCAATTCTACCGGTCTACAGTAATTCTGTCAAGTCACTTTTGTAGAACGCGGTCTTTGTATCAGCATAGTTCTGCATCTACCCATACAAACGATATACAGCCTCCCATAAGCCCCGCCCACATTATGTCGCCTATTACCTACGTACTCGTGTCTTGCTAGTAGTATTCTTACCGAATACTAGATTAGTGAAATAAGCAAGCCACTTCTTTGAAAAGAATATAGACAGGGATAGAGTTTTAAGAATGAGAAGTCTGCTGCAAACTGGATTTGAAAACACATTCTCCAGTTCTGCAGACACCCATATACCATACACTACAATATTCTGCAAATCATGTTTTGCATTATCTTCAACAATATTGTTTTATTATATAATTTTTACAAGCAAAAATATTTTCATCTCGGCATAAAACTTTTATTAAAAATATTCATCAAGTCGTGGCCACTCAGATAGTATTAGCTGATACAATAAGACAAATTCATCTACTGCAACAAACTCAAACAAAACATCATGGCTTATGCAGCACGCATTCAAGTCTCTCTTTCCACTTTATGGCAGTTTCCACACTGACAAAGCTTCTTCGGCTGGTGGGACGACATAAACATTCTGTAATCAGTAAAAAAATGCAATAAATATATGTCATTCTAAAGCGTATCTATTGACAGCTTCCAAATTGGGAGTTAAATAGATTGCGAGTGTAATTTTAAAAACGAATAAACATTTAATAAAGGCACAAGTACGCCAAGTCAACGATTCGAAGCTTTGGTTCTGGAAATTAAAGATTTGCAATGATCAATCGATTTTACCCACTTCCTACGAGTGAAAATAATTTGTAATCATGACTCTAATTTACCAAAGAAAATTCGAAAAAAATATCACAGCTAGGTAAAACGGCAGATAAGCTATGAAACGATGATTGGAGATAGCAAAGAATTATCATTTTATTAATTAGTATATGTATTTATGACTATAAAAAATATTACATTTACTAAAGTATAGAAGACTCTGAGTTAATTTACCTCCATTCTGTCTTCTTCTGCAACAAAACGCTGCTGACGCCTGTCAGCTTTGGCCATAGGCTGTCTACTCTAATCTTTTACTAAAAGTTGCTCAGATAACTCTGAGTAGCGGTCGCTCGAACTTGAAGCCATTTTAAAACTATGTATAACTTAGTAATTGTTGAAATGCGTTGAATCAGTAACGTGTAATGAGATAATTTGGTAGACAAAAGAATAACGCTTATTAGGAGAATCTTCGAGATCACAGACAACGCGTTTTACGAGTGATAACATTTATTACGGCCTATATAAAAATTTCGCACGCATGATTGGCTAACGAATCGACCTCATATTTATCGCTTGTGGTTTCGTTTCAGATAACAAGCTTGTGACGTCACGAAATTGCCACCCGCTGGAACGTGAGCTTTTTAAAAGAGGGCCTCATTCAAATGCATATATCTCTGGACAGGGTTGGTCTACAAAGACAAAAATGGCATCAAATTGTAGCTGATGTTTTAGCCTTTTATGGGTCCTAATTTCATTTTTGACGCAACTACATCTTTAATAAACTAATCAGCTTTAAGATAATTTGCTGATTAGCTTACCTACACTTACAACTAGACATCTACAAATTGACTGTAAATTTGAACCTCTTCTTGATTTACTAAAGAAACAATTTAATGCAGCATTGGACTAAAAGGAAAAGCACCCTTTAAGATAGCACCATTGGAGTGCTATGATTAACAACATGTTATCCTTTTGGTTCTTCATTTGGTAGTTATATGAGAAGTTGGGTTGATGAGCAAGTAGTACTGATACTGATGTGACTAGCAAGTAACAAGTTATGTGATCATAGAAAAGGGTGTTCATAGTAAACAATATAAATTATTTAGTAACACCAGTTTTTCTAATTGTACCATAGAATGTAGTTTGGGGAATATAGATTAATTTGAACGTATCACATAGAGTTACTTTTTATAAAGATTTAAGAACATTTGCTTCGTTAATATTGTTACTATTATTACTATTATCATTATTGTTACTATTATTATTGTTGATACTATTGTTAGTATTATTAGAATTGTTAATATTATTACCATTATCCCTATTGTTCTTATTACTACTATTATTACTGTTATCTCATTGTTACTATTATTACCATTGTTACTATTAATGCTATTGTCAATATTATTAATATTGTTACTATTATTTACTATTATTACTACTATTACTATTATTATTACAATTTTTAATATTTTTATTATTAGGTATTACTATTATTACTAATATTATTATTGTTGCTACTATTACTATTATTACTATTGTCATTATTATAATTGTCATCACAATGATCGCTATTGGTAATATTGTTCTTATTATTACTATTGTTACTCTTCCCAATATTATTAATATTGTTATTGTTATTATTATAGTTACTATTATTTACTATTATTTTTACTATTATTAATATTATTACATTTTTCACTATTGTTACTGTTATTAATAATATTACTATTATTACTCTTATTATTATTGTTCCTATTATTACTTTTGTTATTATTACTATTGCTAATCCCTTTTGTTACTATTATTACTATTATTACTATTGTCGCTAGTATTACTATTATTATTGTCACTATCATTACTATTGCTACTATTATTACTATTGTTATTATTATTACTATTGTCAATATTATTAATATTGTTACTGTTAATACTATTGTTACTATTACTTACTATTGTTACTATTATTAATATTGTTACTATTGTTACTATTATTACTATTGTTACTATTGTTACTATTATTAGTATTGCCACTATTATTACTATCATTAATACTATTACCATTGTTACTATTATTACTATTGTTACTATTATTACTATTGTTACTATTATTACTAATATTAATACTATTATTCCTATTATTACTATTGTTACTAATAATACTACTATAGTTACTATTGTTAATATTACTATTTTTGTAACAAAACAAATTATAAACAAAACGGTAAACAGCTAAAGATTTGTCAAATGAAAAAAATTAAATACATTATAATCTAATCAAACAACACGTAATTGTATAAGAAATTATACAAGTATGTATAAGTAATTGTATACTTTTGTAAATATGAATGAAATATAAATCTAATAAAAGGAAACATGTAAAATGTAATAAAATTTTTATGTGGTTCTATATTATGACTATTACAAGTGTTTAACTTCTTTTTGTGGCGTTAACTGCACATTTTGTATGCTCTTTCGTACATTGTAGGCATTGTCGTACCAACATCATTATATACTTTTACTATAATGTACATTTAACAGTGTTCCAAATGCTTACTATATTGCATATTCAACAAAAATTCAAGAAATCCTTCACATAATAATTTGTACTATAGAATGTATATTTAGTCCAAATGATAGTTATCAAAATTGTCCTCAATTCGTATTAGGGTAGCAGTAGTATTCTACCAAATTGCCTTCTCTCCTAGCAGAGTAGGGAGTAAATAGCGAGACAGCAGTAAAAGGTTTGCAATATTTTACCCGTTTGATCATCTTGGCTCGCTTTTTCTCTGATTTAACCACTTTCAGAGGCTCATTTTATACAAGCCGTACAAGAATACCAGCTGTTAATTGGCTTCTGGTGGAGCGTTTTACCTCACTTTTTTGTACAGACCATTTCAGAATAGCAGCTATTACCCTATATGATGAAATTATTTAATGAAGTTAATGATTCGTGAGTTTGCGTGCAGTCAATTCAGCAAATAATTAAAATCCAGGAATAATTAGTGCTATTTTTTAACACAAGGGAGAATAACTACTACCTCAAATTAATAACTAGCCGCTCAGCAGACTTAGTAAACGTAGATGAGTTCCAAACTCGTTTTACATCATCGCCGTGGCTTTGAGTTAAGCCCATTGCCAATGCATCATGCTTCTTTACAAATTTATTTAACGTTGTAACAAGTTACTCGGAAATTGATCCGGCATCATCATCAAACAACTCTCTATTGCAATTCTTTATGTTGAAAAGACTTCTTTATGTTGGTCCACCAGAGGCTTCCAAACTGATGAAACTTCATGAAAACCTTCGGATGCAGCCAAAAAAGTATAGCTTAGCATAATTGACATAGATTTCTCTGCTTAATAGAAACCTAAACACATGGTATATGCACGCAAAGGTTTTACTCTAGTACTAGCTGCTTTCACAGACTAATTTATTCGCGATTGTATTCGTAAGCAAATAATTTAGTCCGCGAATATGAACAAAAAGACAACTTTCGCAAAATTTAACTCCGCGAATAATTTCATCTTGTAGGGTGATTGCCTTCTTGTCAGCATTTAGCAAGCTATTTGCAAAGTCTGACTAGACCTAGTGCAACACATTTGCTGTGGTTGAGCACATCTGAGTTGAAGCAGGATGCAAACCTCGACAGTGTGAGAAGGCTACAAAATATTGATCTCAAGCTTTTGGCTCACAAATGTGTGTATAAAAAGTCTGAAGTGTTGTACATAGGCCATAGTCTCACAAACAAAGACCTTAGACCTGACCCTGCAAAATTTAAAGCAATGACAGACATGAAGGTTCAAGTGGACAAAACTGAGTTTCTTCGACTTCCGGGTATGACTAAATACCTAAAAAGTTCATAGCAGGTCTTAGTAAGATTCCAGCTCCTCTGGACTAGAATTGGAGGACTCTTCTGAATGAGTATGGAAAAACTAACAAATCAAGGACTATCAGGCTGTCAAAAAGAAGATAGCTAACACCACCGCTTTGGTTTATTTTGTCGCGAAGAAAGCTGTTACACTCACATGTGATGCTTCAAAGCTGGGGATTGGAGCAGGATATCTTCAAAATGGCAAATTCTGGGCTTTGCTAGCAGGACAATGACAGACACAGAAATACGCTACTCACAAATTAAAAGGAAATGTTAGCAGTAATGTAGTATTTGCTTGCTCCAGTTTTTGTGACTACAACCTGGGAAACCAAAACTTAATGGTAGAAACTGACCATCAACCATTGGTCCCCATAGCTAAAAAGGTTCTGAGCATGGCCCCAACTTGACTTCGGAGAATGTTGTTACAGCTTCATCAATACAAACTGTGTTTGAAGTACAAAAAGGGCAAAGATATTGTTATTGCTGACACTCTGTCAAGGGACTATTTATGTGAGGCAGAGGTGTTGGTGATAAAGTTTGATGATGCAATGATTGTATCTTCTGTATCTATAGCCGAAACACGAATGGAAGAACTGTAGCGCATTTCATCAAGTTATCCTTTAATCACCAAACTCATGGAACTGTGCCACACGGGGTGGCCAAGGAATGACTCTTCTCTGGCAGAAGAACTCAAATGTTACTTTTCATTTAGAGATAAAATTTGATCACAGAACTGTGTTTTTGTACAAAGGTCAGTGTATCATAGTCCCTGAGAAACTAAGACAGCAGTACATAAGTAGTCTGCACCACGGTCACATTAGAATCAAAGGAACTAGGAGATGAGCCAGAGATATAATGTACTTGCCCAACATGAACATAGACATTAAACAGCACATTGGAAATTGTGAAATATGTCAGCAAATACAAAATCACCAGCCTAAAGTGTCTGTGAACAACTACCCTACACCAGCTAGAAGTAGTATGTAGAGAGCAGATCTACACAAAAAAGTGACGGATCCAGTGGGGGGATAGAAAAAGGGGGTTGCGAATTAAATTGGCTAGGGGTGTAGATTGAATTGCGTGGAGTTGAATGAGATGTTGGGGTTTGGGGGGAAATTGTGGTGTAGAGTAGGGGGTTGAATTCGAGGGGGTATGGATCCGCTCCTGGCGTAATCGGCGGATTTTCTGTGGATGAGTCATCCGATTAGTGGGGGATGAGTCATCCGATTAAACGTGGATTATCGCGGGAATAGTCGGGGGAATCGTTGCGGATTACTCGGCCGAATCGTCGCGGATTATCGGTGGATTAGTGGGGGTGAATATCTGGGACATCGAGGGCTTGTTGGTTTTCCGGAGTGGATCTCGCGGATTATCGAGGAGAGCGAGAGATTACCGGATGAGTGAGGGGGTTAATATCTGGGACACCGAGGGGTTGATTTTCCGGAGAATGTTATATATTTGGTGGAATGAGAGATAAGTTTTTATTATAATATATAAACTATAAATGTTACAAAAAATTCAAAATCATTCTGTCATTCGTTTTAAAAAGGAAAGTTTTGGAATACATCTTTCATCAATTTCTGTGTCACATCGAAGAACTAAAATAAGAGTTGATTTTCCCAAAGAATTGAGAAACTGAACAGGAAGTAACAAATCTAATCCTTC
Source organism: Watersipora subatra (assembly GCF_963576615.1). Taxonomy (NCBI): domain Eukaryota; kingdom Metazoa; phylum Bryozoa; class Gymnolaemata; order Cheilostomatida; family Watersiporidae; genus Watersipora; species Watersipora subatra. Next base: position 7,878,997 of record NC_088715.1, on the reverse strand, counting down.
ATTATTTCCAATATTATCATATATGAAGGTATTTTTAGGTGTAGTAGAATTTGAAATAGGCTGAAGATTACAGATAAAGTCAATATCTTGACAATTCGATCCTGGAGGACATTGCAACATTGAAAGAGTAGAGTTATATCCACATAATTCTCCTCTGTAGAATAATTTGAAATCAATTAGAATATCGATTGTGGAATTTTGAACTGAATATTCACATTCAGAATATGTTAGAACTTGCTCCGATGAAGCTGACACTATAGGATTAAGGTATAAGTTTTCTCCATCTGTTTCATTTTCATTTAGTAGTTCTTTACACGCAAATCTGTGATTGCCTGGTAATGGATAACCACAATGAAAGTAGTCCAATGGAAATATTCTTCCGCATGTTTCATTATTCTTGTGATATAAAGTAGTTTCTTCGAATGGAAGTAGTAATGAAACTTCAAATTCATTGAGTGTTCTGCTTAAGCAGTTATTCGCATCGGTAACATATTGAATTCTTTGATTTCCATTTATTATTCCCGTAAACCGTAAAATGAGAAATTTTATAATGTGCAAATTCATTATAGTCATAGTGTCTTTTTAAAATACTACTCTCTTGACTGAAGTAGGCAAAGAAAATGAATAAAAAGTATCTCAATATAATATATATAGTTCATTCTTCAAAATTATCTTGAAATACTATACAAAAAAGTTATTCAATTCTGTTTGATGACTCAATCCTTCTTGGATATGAAGTGATTAAATATAAAGAATTATGCAAAGTCTAACTGTGATGTTTATCAATTCTTCCCATTGATATGTAGGAGTTCACTGAAGTAATGATTTGTAGCTTGTTGATCATTGGTATCTCCTCTCAAATATGGATAAAGTCTTGTTTCGGTTAATATTATGTTTGAAGGTGTGTTCCAATCAAGTGAGGATAATAATGATAGTTGGACTTTGTCACTCCTTGGTCTGATTTGAGCAGATTCCAAACACGTTCCAATATCGAGTTCGACAAAAGTCTCATGAAGTTCTTGTCGAGTCAATCCTTCATTTCCATATCGTACTTGCATTATTCTAATACAATATTGACATTGGATTTTGTAATTTCGCGAAATTGGATTTCGCGAAATTACACATATATATATTATATAGTCAACTTTCGCGAAATTGAATTTCGCGAAAGTGAATTTCGCGAAATCCAATTTCGCGAAATTACACATATATATTATATTGTCAACTTTCGCGAAAGTGAATTTCGCGAAATTACACATTATATATATTATATAGTCAACTTTCGCGAAATTGAATTTCACGATTTTCAATTTCGCGAAAAGTCTTCTGATATTATGGATGATGCAGCTAAATTTATCAAAACTCATTAATCATTTGATGAGGAGAATTGTATATAACCAGCAGAATTTTACTAAAACGATATCAGTTCTTCATTCAAAGTCGGAGAATTAACACACTACACAACTATGGAGGATAATACTCAATCTGGAGTGATAAAACCTGGATCCAATAGTTCAGTGAAGATCTCGAAAAAGAAAATTTCACCTGTAACTCTTTCTAACACGACTCCTCCAACGAAGAAGAAGAAATCCAACCAAATCGAAACGAATTTGGAGCAAAGGGCAAAAGATGTGGCAGACAAGTTAAGAACATTAAGTAAGGATACTTTAATGGAAGCAAAATCACTGCAGAGAATGACAGACCTTTCAGTAGGATTGATTATGGAGGTGACAAAAACGGAAGAAGCTCATTCGATTCATGGAGCGTGCTGTATCATTCACTTCAACTACCCTAGGACACTTATATTTCGCTAGTATTTAGTTTCGTGAGTAGCACACAGAGTAAAATTTCGCTGCGACTTAATTTCGCAGCTCTGATGAGTGCGAAAATATAGTGATGTGAAAATAAATACAGTGGAACAAACAAATTAGATTCCTCAGGTCCGGTCCTCTAGTAAAAAAAGTTTTTATATTTGCGACTAGTTTGTATTTGTAACCCGCAGGTATAAATGAATAGCAGAAATCGATAATTCAACGTGATCGCTTGCTGCCATTTGTTTCTTGGACTATCAATGACGTCTCGGTCCTTTCCGTCGTGAGCGATATGGTACCAATATTAGATCTCAAGTATTTATAGCAAGCGATGGCCATGGCACGTTTTGAGTTCACAATATTTCAAATTTAAAAAAAATCAAATACAGTACATGTCTCATAAAAAAGAAAATAGATAACAACAAACATCACAACCAGAACTGTATAACATGGTTGGACCTGGTGAGGGTTGTTATCGTTTTTGGTTGGCAGTAAAAATCATCACTACAATAAGTATTATTTAATTGTATGACTTCACCTACCAGACTTTCATCCTCATCAGTTACAAATTCGGTGACTAAACTGATATCATCATCTTCTTCGTTTGTCTTGGCTTTTCCAAAAAAACTTGTTATCTTAATTTGCTTTGCCATGCTGCTCATTCGGTGTATTAACGAATTTACTAGAAATTTCCCAATGAGCTCAATCACACACAAAATTATCTGCATTTCTAATATCACGATTTTGTTGTGGATATCAATGAACTACAGGGCCGTATTCCCTTGGACAGCTGGCCGGCTAAGACGCCCCAACTTTTTAGGAATTTCATAGTCCAACGGCTATAGAAAGGTTTTTATCGCTGTAGAATATCACTTTATTCGAAGCCATAGATACAAACATCAACTTTTAGTAGTTCTTAGGCGTCATTATTATCTTCATCAGCGGCAAAATATTCTTGTTAACGACTTTTATAAAGGTTTGCAAAATATCAAGTTTTAGCAAACATCTGCTTGCCCATATCCTACTTAATGAACTTGAGATAAAATCGGCAAAAATGATCTTTGTTAAAACGCTTAAAAGAAAAAGATGTCTTCTTTCTGAGCTTTTTAACTGCATACAAGTTTTGCCTGTTTTAATTTTAAAACGTTTTGTCAGTCACATCAGCTAAAAGAAAGCAAATCTCAAAAAATAGAAAAATGTTGATACTTGCCAATAAAATTTTTTAAAACTTCACGTGAGAGGCCCGGCTGAGGCCCTACATAAGAGAAACCTGTTGGGAGCTTACAGCACCCCCCCCCCTCCTTCTCCACACCCCAGATGTTCATAACTAGTCGTCTAACATTAGCCCCCCAACTTGCAACCAGTGAATACATGCCTGTGTAGAACATAGCTATTTAATTTCGAATTTTCGCTAGTTCGTTATGATAGTTTAGTTTCGCGCATGAATTTTTCGCGTGATGATGACTCCGCGAAAACGCGAAAGTTAGATGCCGCAAATACTTAAGTGTCCTAGGGTATGTGGAAAATGGGATTAGTAAATCTACTGCTGTATTTGCTCCAAAACGATTTCTAGTTGGACCGCTGTCTTATCCAAGTATTATGGTATATCTTGGATTAAAACCTAAAAGTAATGGACAGGGAAGTTACCATGACTTAAGACGAGTAACAGAAGGAACCTCAACTCCCTCGAACATGAAACGCACTCTAGCCAATCTGAGAACGAAGAGACTTGAAAAACTTATACAACATTTCGAGACTCGTCATCTCAAGGAGTTCAAAGCACCATCTATTTTCTACTATCACAATGTTGGAGCAAGTGAATACAAAGATGCTGAAGGCAAGGTGGATGTGGTACCAACTGTAGCACTTTCAACCAAAGTTGATGGAGAGGAAGTTCAAGGAACTTTAACGATGCCTTCGAGATATGCCCTTTCGTTGAAAGAAAATTATCCGGGTATCATTATATACAAGGGGCTAGTAACATCTCACAATACTCGCGAATACTACGATGTAGTAGTCATGGGACATGAAGAAGCAAGCAGATTTTACGAGAGTTCGGCACAATGCAAAAAGGATTTTGCTATCATAACTATTTCCGATGACGATGAGTGATTGATGAACAACTCGATACAAACTTCGTTTTAAAGATTTTACATGAACATTTTCTTATATATATATTCAATGTTTCATTTATACTATATTATCTTTATTGTGACCTATCTACTTGAACATTTTCATATATTTCAAGTTAAACATAAACTATTTTATTTTTTTTTGAAACGAAATGATGATGGAAATAATGAATAATACATATAAATATATCTTTTAAAGTGAATAATTTTGTAATAAAACTGATCTTTCATTCAACATTTTAATTTCTCCAACAAATTTCAATCTTACATATATACAAAAAAAACCCGAAAATAAAATCCTTAAAATTCTTAACCATTCAAAAGCTTCAACATTACAAAAACATCAAATCTTCAAAAAAATAACTTTGTACATAAACACTTTCTCATATATATTCAATGTTTCAAATATATAACAATCTCCAGAAAATTAACCCCTCGGTGTCCCAGATATTAACCCCCTCACTCATCCGGTAATCTCTCGCTCTCCTCGATAATCCGCGAGATCCACTCCGGAAAACCAACCAGCCCTCGATGTCCCAGATATTCACCCCCACTAATCCACCGATAATCCGCGACGATTCGGCCGACTAATCCGCAACGATTCCCCCGACTAATCCCGCGATAATCCATGTTTAATCGGATGACTCATCCCCCACTAATCGGATGACTCAACCACAAATAATCCGCCGATTACGCCAGGAGCGGATCCATACCCCCTCGAATTCAACCCCCTACTCTACACCACAATTTCCCCCCAAACCCCAACATCTCATTCAACTCCACACAATTCAATCTACACCCCTAGCCAATTTAATTTGAAACCCCCTTTTTCTGTCCCCCCGCTGGATCCGTCACTTTTTTGTGTAGATCTGCTCTCTACATACTACTGCTAGACCATTTGCAGTGGTGGCAACAGACCTCTTCGAGCATGCCAACAAGACTTACCTTCTTACAACAGACTCATTCTCAGGCTGGATAAAGGTTGACCTTACAACAACTAAGGCAAAGATGGTCATTGAAAAGCTCAAAGCTCACTTTGTCCGGTTTGGGATTTCTGTCCAATTTATATCTGACAATGGCCCACAGTATTCACGCCAAGAGTTTAGGTTTTTTACCCAAGCCTGGGATAATCAGAATACAACAAGTGCACTAAAGCATGCATCATCAAACGGTGTTGCCAAAAAGGAGAGTTCAAACTGCTAAGAGATTGATTCAGAAAACATAAAATGAGGGTGGAGATATCTGGTTATGCTAAATTTACGAAACACACCAAGACAAGAGGTAGGCTTTTCAGCTCAGTGAAACCTGAATAGACGAACAAGGACACTCATCTTTGCAGCTGAGTCTTTGCTTAGACCTCAGTCTGTAGACAGTGAACAAGTTCAGCACAAACTATCGGAATCTCGCTGCAAGACTGCGATGCTAGCATCTCAGCACATCAAACCTCTCAGCTTACTGAAACCAGGAGGTTTAGTGGGTATGGAAGTTAACAAAGGTTATTGAAAGGTAGCTAGAGTCAACTGCTCTGGAACAACAAACTCTTTTTATCAGGTCGAGAATGCACAAGGCAATGCGTACCGCCGAACTAGACAGCACTTTTTTAAGATTACCACTTTCAAAAGAGGTTAATGACAACACTAGCGATGAAAGCCCATCAGACAACCTTACTAACCAGTCGGCAGCAACTACATATGGTGAGCTTGGTCAGCACCTACTTCACTTTCAACCGCTTCTGTTAAAGAATATTACATGACACATTCTGGTCGGGCTGTTCGTAATCCTGCAGACAAACCAGATAGCCCTATGTTTATTAATTACTTAAAGGGGAGGATGTGACATTATACAAGAACTGTTAACCGGCAATGGAGTTGCTTTAAACTGACTTTGTGTTGTTTAATAGTTGTTTTCTCTTGGTATGTATTTTTTAGGAGTTGTGCTTTTGTAGCTGGGTTTTAGCTCACAGCCGTTCTAGTTGCATGCTCTATTCAGGTTTTGAGTCAGCCATGTTAAGATCGACATCTTAACGTGTACTCTGAATTAATGTGAATAAATACACTCTATATCGCCACTATCACAGTAGATCATGTCAAACAATAATTTTACCCCATGTTCATGCAATACTCTGATTTGTTGAAACGGGATGAATATTTAAATAAGTATTATATATTATGGTGAGATACAGTGAATTGTACAATAGTTTTGCTGTCAAATTAGCATCTTACATTTTTTGGGCAGTCTGGTGTGTTGTGTCTAGGATAAGCAGGTAATAAACTCTCCTTTCTTCATGCATTGTTGTGATCAAAGGACATAGTAGTTTATGGATTTTTCGGGCAAAACATATCCTCTTGTACACAATTGTTGCAGCGTTGATATCTGACAGTACTGCATCTCGTGTCTAGTAGACATTCTGCATCGTGTTACAGCTAACAAGCAGCATGGTGTATCAGCATGTATTGCCATAATTAACAAGTTATTTGTGGGATAAAGGTTTAAATCCATGACTTTGTTTAGGATGCAGTAAAGCCGTTATTTTGCCTGGTGTGGAAGTATACTGTCAAGGAAGAAATTTTGTTATTTAATATTTAATAAATTTTTAAAACTGAATTAATATATGGATAGTTTTGTTTATTGTTATAACAATTGTTGTAATGATTATTTGATACTTAAATAGTAATATAAAACTTATTGTTTTTGTGCGTTTCCTTTGAGTGAAATACTACAATGGTTCTATGGTTCTATGTGCAATGGTTAGCCTCTGGACTTTGAGTTCAATTTCTCCCAAGACAATTTTTGACCGCAGACAAAGTGGCACTTCTGCCCCACAAAAAGTCAGACTGTTGCTATAAAGCGAAATTGAAATAGCAACTCAATCAATGGAGATGGATGCTACTATAGTTATCCTTGCAATTTGTTCTGAAAATAAGGTGCTGCTGTAATGATGAGCCCAAGTATCAAGTATTACTGAGATTGTGAGGCCTACTATTTCTTGTAGGCAACTGTCTGAGGGTAATTATCTTATAATCGATAATAACACGCCAGTGGTTTGTTTTTAAGTGTCTACGAACTCTATTTTCCTCCAAAGGTCAAAATAACAATTATTCTGTCAAGGCTCACTAGCTCAAGCAAAAATAACAATATGCTTGTATACTTAGCCCTATTTGTTATGGCCTTACTAAGTTCAATGAGTATGTATCTATTAGGCGTGCACCGGTAGCTCTTGCTGTCAAGGGGGCTGGATAATCTCTCTTCTCAGGGCTTTATGGCTTCCTGGCTTGCCACCTCTTTGGGTGAATCGTATCTGCTATGTATTTCCTTAACAAGCTGTTTGCTGCCGGCTCCTTAGCTATCTTGGGCTTCTGTTAGTCTTCTCCTGTCTTGGCTCCTTTTTTGTGCCTCCCCTCTGCTGCCTGGCTTGCTGCCAGTTTCTCGCTGCTGCCTGGCTCGCTGCCGGCCTCTTGCTCTTTTCTCGTCGATTTGCCCCTCTTTTATACTTTTCCGTGAGTCATTGCCATTGAGGTCATTGGTTGGTTGTGTTTTGCTTGTGGTTTTTGCATCATTTCTTGCATAGTTTCTGCTTCAGATTCTCTGCGGTGAGCTAAAATTCCATACTGTTCTTGGAATTCCATGACAACAAGCAAAAAATATTTTAAGTCTGGCAACAATTTGTACAAAACTGGCCATAACTCAAAAACTAATAGGAGTAGCATTGTGAAATTAATTTTGCAGTAATCATCATTCTAAGACGCTACTAGTTAGCTAATTCATATAAAGCAAGAAACATGTTATCCTTTTATGCCATTCTTTTCACAGCCATTTCGTCAATATTTTTGCATAAAATACAATATCTTAGTTAATGAAAAATTATGCTATATTTTTCTAATGTTATACAATACAATATTTTCTAGACCAAAATGATGCTATAAGCTATATCTAAATATACTAAATAAAGTGTTGTAAATTATTGTCTTGCTGATGACTGGTTGCTGATCTGGTGTATGCTGACTGGTACTTCGCCCCAACAAGTCATAAATCTAGCTGGCTCCTGTAATATTCATGATATACCTCTCCTTGTGCTTGACACTGTGTAGAGTTGTTTGCTTCACTGAATATCCTTGAGTAATTGTTGTAGCTAGTTAGTTTCTTTCAGTTTAGGTGGTATTGGTCAATAATAATCATGATTTAGTCGCAATTTTGTGCTGTTTTTATTTATAAGTTTTTATTACAATGATCAGACAACTCTCAATCCAACTGATGTCCCATATATTCGCATTGTATCAGCTGTGATGGTTGGACAACTCCCAAGCTTGATATTTCTAGCAGCATAGCAATTGCTCTAGATTTTCATGTTTGCTTGTTGATGTATCGCAGTGCTTAGTGTAATGTTTTGCAGCAGTTGTGGTGTTCCATGATCTCACAATTTATTATTCCTTTTGACTTATTGGTCATCTATCGTTTCAAACCCTGACAATACAAATAGACCAACATATGGAGCCTTAGAGTGCCAGGTTTGCAATCTAATGTTGCCACCAATGTAAAGGAATTTGCTGGTCTTTACATAGCACAATGTAGACTATTTCATAAATAAATAAATTGCGTGTGGTTTCGTTCAATTTTTTATTAGAGAAGGAAAATCCACTAGTCGAGGAGCGTACGGCCATTTGCTCTGCTCAACTAAGTGAGCCTGCTCCTTTATATATAATAACATCACCCGTTCCGTCTAACGGCAAACGGTAAGTATACCGGCTAATAAGGTGAATAAACAGGATCGCTAGTGCGTTGGTATGGCAACAATCTAAGTGACGATAAGTGATAGCATAACGAGTAAAAGAAGGATATAATGAGAAGGATATACAATAAAAAAGACAACAACATGAGTGACGACAAATGACATTACAACGAGTAAAAAACTATAAAACAAAAAGGACAACACATACTATAAAATAAGAAATGTAACGTCATGGCCCAGCGTCCACCACATTTTCATGCTCATAGAGCTTGTTTGAATAAAGAGCCATTATTCGCCAGACACCTTGTTTGCAACAATTAAAGCTGTGCATCAGGGCTATTACTCATTCGGTATAAGCCAACTTGTACGCAGATCCCGTTTGCAAGTGGCTAGTAAGCGTTGACTTCCGCAGCAATAATTAGCTCAATCAAGCGTAGCTCCCCGTTTTAATAAAAACATTCGCTTTACCTTCAGGCCTTCGTGTTGCGCGTTTTCTAATGCGCTTCGCTTTAACAAAGCCTATAATCGTAAGCAAACATGGCGATGTACAAAAGCGTGCACGTAACACAATTAATTATTTACTAATGCGCTAAAGCTGAATATCCGCTCGATTGCCCGGATTGACACAAGCCCGTTCGGAATAAAGCTGGTATCTCCTTAGAGCTATTACACATTAGGTAAGCATTTATTTAAGCTCTTATCATACTTTGATGAATTAAACAGAGATGAAAGTTTACAGCGTAAATAGGCTTATTTTTATGCTCAACAATATTTTCCCGCTACCTTAATCAACAATAAGCTTATTTAATCGCTTACATACTGCGATGAAAATAGACAACGCTTTCATCAATTTTAAGGTATGTACGAAGTTTTTCCATACTAAAGAAAGCCGTAATTCAAAAAGCTAGTTATGTTGTTTCATTTACATTAAGATTTTTTTATCAATTGAGTATTACATGTCGTAATGAAGTGTTGATATCGCTAATACTTCATCAACTGGCTGGATCACTATTAATATTTTGTCCCCCATTCAGCGACAATAGATTATTACCATATGAATTGTTATTTTACAAATACGTGTGATTCAACAATATTTGACTAAAACTAGCTCATGGAAAATTTACGAAGAGGCAAAATTATATTTTACAAAAGGAATGACATGCAATAAGTTTCATGACATGTCACACGTGCTCTAATGGTTATGTTTTTATTTAATAGGGACTATCTTTAAGTTTGTATAGTTACTTATTGGTTGATTACGTGTAGTTTTTTTTTTTTTTCACTTAATACAGAAATAATTATTAAATTTTGTAAAACATTTATTAAGTTACTAATTTAGTAGCAATTAATAAAATATTTTATGGTGCTATTTTAGGCTTCTAATCATTCTTCATGCAACCTGAAATTTCAAAGTGATAAATTGAGTTAGGACTGTTTGGACTCGTAAAGATAATGTGATATTAAAAGTTATTAATTATTATGCAACTTGAAATTACCGACACCAATAAACTGTACTGATGAGATAAAAGATTGCTTTAAAATTAACCAAACTTTATCCCTGCTAAAATGCTTAGAAGAAAAAGATCTGTTCAAACTTGCCCAAATTGAGGTATATAGGAAGGCAATCATGTCTTTACAGATCTCTATTATTCACATTGGCTATTTCAATAAAAGTCGAGCCCTATGCGGTTGTATCAGCATACATTTTTTATATATTTGCTCATAATTGATAGAATAAAAGTTTCAAATCTAGCTACAGATACATTGTTATGAATGTCTCAAACGTCTGAAAAAAAGATAATTAAATGTTTGTCATATTACTTTTCTCTACTTTTTGTGTAAATATCTGAGTACTGACAACGATTCTGCGAGTCTATGGTAATTAGGCTCTTGCGTGAATTTATTTTATCGAGGCCTTTGTATCAGCAAAGTTCTCAGTTGCTATTCAAACCGAAAAGTAGTTAGTGGATAAAATAAGCAAATCACATCTTCGTAAAGAATATGTTTGAATATAGCTGAATCCAACCGCATTCCAAAAACAAACATGTATTGTCAACATCATCTATTCATTATTAGCATAAAATTGTAGAAATAATTTTATTAGCAACATTGGATTGGTTTATTGAAGTACAAAGCAAGTGGATTTTTTGAATTGACCAAAATCATGTACGCAAAACAACGTCAATTTCTTTTAAATCAATTAACTCATTTAATCTGGCAAAGGGTTAATAAAGTCATTTTTGCACCTGGTTGGCAGTTTGTAGTATGGACTCACCTTTTTTCACTTACTGGTGAAGTGCATAATTTTCACTTACTAGTGAAGCGCATAGAATCATTTGAATACCTCTCAATATTTGGTGCGATGGAATTGAATCAAGTTATGCAAAATTACCTGCTAATACAGTTCTGATTAACCACTCATAAGCCAATCTATCAGACAAGACTTTGGCACATGTAACAACAAGGCTAATATTTATTCAACATGTTATGCAAATCATGTTTTGAATTATCTTTAACATTATTATATTATTATCTAATTTTCGCAAGCCACAAAATTTTTATCTCAGCAAAAGTTTTTCATTAAAAAAATCCACTCAAGATATTGCCACTCGCATAGTTTTAGCTCATATAATAGGAACAATTACTCTACTGCAGTGAAGTCAAACTCTGTATGTGTCGCATCTGGATATTTCTTCCCATATTTAATGATAGGATAAGTAGCTCTTACTATGGTGCATACGCAGGTTAGTAGTGGCCACTACTTTGCTACTGTAAGTCTGTCTGGGTGTTTCCGAAATACAATTGAACTGTATACACTTTATTTTTTGTCTTTGCATACCATATTGTGCACCTCGCGCTCCTGCTACCTTTCAGATAGTTTCAGGTTCTCCACACCGGGATACTTGAGTACTAACAAAATATTTAACTTTCATGTTTTTTTTTATCACTTATTGAATGTCGCTTGAAAGTGATATGACATGAAGTAAAATTAGCACCAACAAAAATCCAAATAGCTACAAAACTAACCACGGTAGTGTCCGTAGTTATAATAGGTCATTTTCAATAGACCTGGTTTGATAAGTTTGTATTCTTCTGCTTTATCCTCAACATACCTTGACACTAGTCTTAGGAACTGAATGCCACATATCATGGTTTGTGCAGCAGACAATCGTGTCTCTCATTCCCTATGCATGCCAGTTTACAAATACCAAAACAAAATTTTAAAAAGATTGTTTAGTAGCTTCTGTGATTGTATTTACCAGAAAAGTCAATGTCATTATCTAAACTAATAAATAATTAAAATATACAATAATGTCAGATATTAATGTTACTAGTTGACCCTTTAACGTTTAAAAAAGTTCTTAAAATTGTTCTTTAAAAAAGTTTCATCAAAGATCAACTGTTTATTAAATTCATAATCATCTTCATGAAGAGATAAATTTTATTGACCTTTAAAGTGACCTTTCATAAGCCGATAAGCTATAAGATTCATTGATTCAAAAAAGTTGACTGTTAATGGTAGCTGCAGTGCTAATTAAATTGTATTCATAATATATATATATATATATCTCAATGTATGTGTGTATGTGGATATATCTGTGCGTCATTCCGGCTGTAGATCTTAAAATATCTAGATCTAGCACTGTTGACCATTACGTTGATCGTTATGCTAGTGTATGTTAAGCTCGTCCAAAATGTGAGTATTGTTTTAGTAAAACTCTAATATTCCAGGTGAGTTACTAAAATTCATTAGGTAAATATTACTCGAGCAATGACGGGCAACACCGGCAGGCACAGCTAGTATCCCTTGAAAGGAGAGGATAGTGCCACGTGTGTAAACCTCATATTTGTTATGTCATTAAACATTGGCTAGATTCAATTAATTTTCTCTAAGTTAGTCTCAAGCTGTCCTCAATTGCAAGTTTTTATTAATTAAAAACAGTTTTTCCTCTTGTGTGCCAGTATTGTAACATCCCTGAATTAGCAGCCAGAGCAACCGCTTATACTACTTTAGAATTATTTCATTTTGAAAATAATGTAGAAGGAATGTAGAAACTTGCTTTGTATATTGCTTTATAGCGATAGCTCTATGGCAAAATCATGATGACTGAATCAAGAACTGATGCATCTGTCAACATCTGTCATCAAGAACTGTCATCATCACTAATGTATCTATAATAATACAACTTTGCATTTCTTCGTGCAACAGCAAGCAATCAGCAATTAAGTGATTTCATCTGTTGTTTACACACACATTGACCTACTGGTTACTAACTAACAAAAGAAAGTTAATTAAGGATGAAACACTTATTCTGTCAGGGAGTTTAAAATAAACGAAACTATTCTGTTCCTGCATGCTCGCTCTTACAACCATTCACCATAGCGATACTGACAATTGATCATCCTGTACTTCATTGGTGAGATGTAAGACCTGCATTGGGATAGTACCACAATGTCATTTAAAAGGACATTACATAATAAAACTGATTTTGCAATGTTGTTTGATGGGGTTTGAAAATTACTTTAAAGGTTGACTTGCAACAAAATTCACATTACAGTTATTTGGTATCAAAACATCCACCATGTCTTACTCTGTTGTGTTGTAAGTGCCAAATATGTGGAAAGGTGATTACAAGCTCTTAACAGCTCAAAAACGAAAAGCCGCCACAGATTGGAATATCTTTATTTCGATGATGTAGCCATCAAATTTGGTTATTGTCCTGTCACGTATGTTCTCACGTGAATTGAAAGGCCAATAAAAAACTCAATATAAAACTTATCGTAGCACTAGTTTATGACAAACACTTCGGGTTTTACCGAAGACCCCGTATCAAACATAGGTGCTCGCTACTTTACAGTTTTGTTTCGGTTTGGTCTAATCGGCAAGTCGTAATATGATCATGGGACTCAATACTTTGAAAATAATTTTTGCATCGCTTTTTGATTATCACAAGTGACCAACAGGCTCGTCATGATTATCAGACAGTGATATGTACTCCTTCGAAGTAAGGTTAAAAATTAAATGAATTTTTACGGTAAATTATAAGATATCACTGCTAAAAGTGACAGCATTACAATGACGATAAAATAGGCACGTAAGAACAATAGACATAGTTTTATTGAATACGTGAAGTATATTTGGGAAACTATTTCAACAAATAAGGTTGCATGAAAGTGTAAACAGAAACCATCTCTCACAATTACATCACATTTGAGCCGTTTTGGAAAGATAATCCAAACTACGGCGGTCTCGTGTGGCTGCGATTAATTGTTCGTTTTTGAGCTTTTAAGAGCTTGTAATCACATTTCCACATATTTGGCACCTACAACACAACAGAGTAAGACATGGTGAATCTTTTGATACCAAATAACTGTAATGTGAATTTTATTGCAAGTCAACCTTTAAGGCGCTATTTTGAGGATGTCCACCATCACACTAGTGGTTTGCTGACAGGATTCACAGCCTTATTTAACTAACTCTTTGCTACGAGAGAAGACATGCCTCTCCAGATAATGATGTTATGTTTCATGATGGCTTACTAAAGCCTGGGTCCATATCATTTCTTGGAACCAGGCTGTAGCTTCCTTGTAACATAAAGTAACTATTGGTAAACTAGAGTTGTGTGTGCAGATATGAGTAGTTAATATAGCAGAGTCATTTTTATTGATTACTAATAATATGTTAGGATGAGAAATTATATGGTTTATAGTATTCATACCGATTATAGACTCGCTGTAAACCCTAATCTGTTATTATATTATTCCAACTGATTAAATTGTCTTGACTTTAACCCATTGAAAAAAATGTAAGACACAGTTAGAGACTTGACAGACTTGGTCTAATCATTTCACATTCTAGACTCACACAAACTTTACTGATTTTTTCCGACACTTGCTCACAATAAAATGAAAGGTCTCTTAAATGTAAACAGCGTTTCTTACTTTGTGATTTGCGTCCAACCTAAAGCTTTCGCAAATTCAATTGCAGTTTACTGCTAAGTTTTAGGCATAATGCAATCTTTCGATTTATGTTGTAAGACTAATCTCAATAAAGTGCGTTTTATTTCTAGAGTACAATGGCTGAAACTGTAGCAGATGTTGAGTGTGAATTTTGCTGTCGTAAAAGTGACACCATTCTCAACCCCAAAGTGCTACCGTGTAGTCATATTCACTGTATGACCTGTTTGACCACCTACTATGAGAGCAAACACCTGCTGCTGTGTGGAAACAGTGGATGTGGGTGAGTCTTACTATTTTTTAGTCAAACTTAGATTATACGATAGTGCATATAGCCATGGTTGTGATGCATTAAAACTACATTGCATCACTGCAGCGCAATGTCAAGTGTTTTTGCAATCAATTACAATTTTATAATGTGGAGCTGAACCTTACTGCTATTGGAACTGCAATCTTACTGCAAATTTCTCCCTGAGATCCACTGCAGATTTATTCCCATGACACACATAGAAGAAAACCCATCAATTTATGAACACTGCACATGTACATTCTTCAAAATCAGAAACTGGACATGTACTGCAGCTGTGCTTTAGCATGAGGTTAATACTGTAAATGAATTTGCCGGCCTTTAATTGGCAAAATGCACTAGTACCACTAAGTGACGCTATCATCAACCCCAAATTGCTACCATGCAGCAATATTCACTGTATGACCTATTTGACCTCCTACTATGAGAGCAAACACCTGCTGCTGTATGGATGTAGTGGATGTTGGTGAGTCATGATTTATTTATATTGTTTATAAATCATATAGCACTATGTGCAGATAACTCTGATACGCTCATGGTGTGACATGACCAACTTTACTTGCTCTAAAGTTTACTAATCAGCTACTTGGGGAGCGTGGTAAGAGTACAATATTGAGCTATACAACATCGGAAGACGGGCATCGTGGTTTTATGATGCACCATGAAACCATAGTTAGGTTGGGTGCATGATAGCATATTACAACTGAATAGGAAAGGATTACCCAACAGTTATCAATGTTAGGCATGACGATGTATCACCAAAAGCTGTCGACTGAAACAGCTCTGAATATGTTGATGTCTTGAGACAATAGAATGCTCGCATTTATTGCAAAGTCTTTCAGTACATGAAAAATAAAATTTTTACTCATTCTGTAGATACTTGAAATGAATAATTACTTGAGGGTTTTTGCATTGCTTTATGAGCCAGATAAAAATTCACTCTACATTTACGAGCACTCAAAAAAGAAATTGAAATGCTGATCATGATTGTTAAACTAAAACTTTTTTCGGCATAATCTCATAAGTACACTGATTACAAAGAACCATCTTACGAACCTGAGAGCCAACAAGTTACTCAGCAGTTCGCTTGCTTCTCGAGCTTTCATGGTTATGCACCAAAAATTAAAAATGCTTTCCTAAGTTATGCATCATAGTTTTACACCTGCAAATTAAGTCTTTCAAACTGTAGAAACAAACATGAATGTACAGGTGCTGATGCGCTACTTGTTGAATGAAAGAAACTTAGATAAACATCTTGAACTCCATGTTGTCTGTGTACGCAACACTACAATTCTCACTACATCAGATCAAGACAATGTTGGAGCAGATGTGAAATTTTTTGTTTTAATACAGTCAGGTGTTTGAGATGGCACCAGACAATCTCCCATCATATGACTTGGGTACAGACAAGACACTCTGTGATGTTTGTCTAAAGAAGAGCTCACCAAGACAGAAAGCTATCAGCTATTGTACTTACTGCTGTAAGAAGTTCTGCTCTGCTCACTTGGAGGTATGTTAGTTTCACTTTAGTATAATTTAGCATTAACTATAGACTAGCCATGGTGAACTGTGCTAGTTTCTGTCACATGACATGTTATCAATTCTTAGAATTATTTTGAAGCATTTTCTCATTATCTTCCTGTTACTTAAAACACTATTAATTATTTTGACAGTTAGTACCTTCAGTCTGGCCAAACTTCATTGGTAGTTATTTATTAATTTGATTTTAAACCTTCCATGGTCATAGTTTTTGCTTACTTGCTGCTATCTCTCTGCCAGTTAGTGTTTGGCCAAAATAGTGGTTGGTTAGCTTCATTCAAACTTATTCCATTATAGACTATTGAGCTTATAATGCATAGTCTGGTGAGGCAACCAGATTGGCCCTGAGGTGGCGTTGCCAGGCTCCATATTCTAGGTGACGTATCTCTTGCTGTAGCATATCTCTCCTGCTGGCTCAATTGCAGGTAATACGTGATATTAGCTTTGACAAGGGCTGCATCTGTTGAGAGGTTACTGCCAGTCAGCAGTATGTTAGCAGTCTCTGTTGTTAGTTTCTAAGTAGGTGACTGGTAAGTTGGCACCTCAAGATCTCTTTGCAGCGGTCAGTGGGCAATGTAGGTTTGGCCAACTCTTCTGGCATTGCTGCACTGCAGTGAGCGTTGGTGGTGTCTCTTCTGTAGAACATGCTTGTTTTTTTGGCTTGCCACTCCAGCTAACTCGGAGTTGGAAAACTGCACTTAGAAAAGGGGTACACGACTCTATTGTCAAGTCCAGTTTCTGTTCTTAAAGGTTGACTTTTCAAAAAAATTAACATTACAGTTATTTGGTATCAAAAAGTTCACTATATTTTACTCTGCTGTGTTGTGGGTACAAAATATGTGGAAATGTGGTTACAAGTAATTGAAAGCTCAAAAACAAACAGTTAATCGCAGCTGTCACGAAAACGCCATAGGTTGCAATTCTATGAAACAGAAGCATGACGTGCTTCTGTTTACATTTTCATTCAACCTCATTTGTCGAAATATTTAGTCAAATAAACTTCACGCATTTAATAGGACCATGTTTATTGTCATTTTTCGTCTATTTCATTATCTTTGTAATGCTGTCACTTTGAGCACTGATGTTTTCAAACCTAGTCTAAGAATTTGTTTGATTTTTTTAACATTTGCTCGAGGGAGTGCATATCATCATCTGATATACATGAGAAGCTGTTGGTCACTGGTGATGGTCGAAAAGTGCTGCATCAATTGTTCGTGACATTTGACGGAGATATGGGTCACATGATCAGATTACGACTAGATGATTATACCAAGCAGAAACGAAACTGTAGATTAGCGAGCATCTATATTTGGTAAAGGTTTTCTGGTAGAACCCGAATTGTTTGTCATAAACTAGTGCTACGAGACGTTTTATATTGATCATTTTATTAGCATTTCATTGCAAATGATAAAATACAAATTTTCATACCAGTCATTTTGTGTCTGTTTAGAAGCTGCATCACTTTGTTTTCTGACACATGCTGCTATTTGTCAAATGACACAAAACAACGGCAGAGTGCTGGAAATGTGGTGGTGGCTTCAACACATTAATGGTTGCTTGTTTCACATCTTATTTATGTCATATTCATTTTTCTTGTCTTTCAGTGCGGCCATCACTCTATCCCAGGTCTTTTGGAAGATGTACTCTTCCATATGTATCATCCCCCTTAAAGGCTAGACATCTAACCTATCTATCTCAGTCTAATATTGAGCATCTTGGTGGCTGGACTAGCAAGTAGGAGCTCTTAGCCTTTTTGGTAGCTTGTTTTTCCTTGGTGCAAACCTGGCTGATTTTGCAGATGTCCAATTTAGTTTCCTGTATAATTCTTCAGGCAAGAGCGAGTAGCCAGAAGAGATCGTTGCCAAATCCCGTAGAATTTGCGACAAGTGCGCCAGCCAGCTTCGCCTCATTCAACTAGTTTTAGTCTTTGTGTATTTCTAGGAGTGCTGACAATATTGAAGAGAGTGAGTCGGATCGATAATTCGTATCCAGCTCAAACTGTTCTTTTTCTTTAGCGCAACCGACAGCGGCTGGACAGCACCAGCCGAGGGTTCAAATGCCAGCCAGGTGTGACTATAAAATAAACATACCCTGTTTCTTTTTAGCAGTACAAATGATATTCGTAGAGCCAGCTTGGTTCAAAAATTTCACACATCGGTCTCCATATTCTCTGGTAAAAGACTCTCTGTCTCGTCTGACTTAGTTGGCTTTCACACATGAAACCAGTCTACTCATGTGAGTCAAGGCAACTCTCTACCTTTCCTCCTATCCTGTCATTAGTAGTTCCAGCTGGCTCAACATACTCACAAGGAATCATTAATTAAGCTTACCTTGTTGCTGTGAATCCACATGTTAAAAGTTGGTAGTAAGCTGTATCATGAAGTATGTAGTGTGACACTGGTTCAGTAGTAGTATGTGTAAGGGAAATGAATAATAAAAAATAGCTTGTCCCGGTGCCCTTATGATGTCATCAACCTACCCCACAACACTGTCAAGGTTGATGGGGGTAGGGGTTCATCAACTCTTGCCTGGTGGATTAATTGTCCTGGATGGTCGACGATTGTGGTGCAACTGCTGGTGCCATCACCTGTGGACTTGTCAACTTGGCTAGTTGCCGTAGTACTTCAAGGTCTGTTTCTTTTGGTGTCTCAGGAGGCATTGTTGTCGGACTTTCCCTCAGTGCCTTTGGCTTTGAGATTCGCTTCAAAGGGTCCTAGAGGTTTAGTCT
Source organism: Watersipora subatra (assembly GCF_963576615.1). NCBI lineage: Eukaryota > Metazoa > Bryozoa > Gymnolaemata > Cheilostomatida > Watersiporidae > Watersipora > Watersipora subatra. The sequence continues at coordinate 7,859,796 of NC_088715.1, read as the reverse complement.
TGTAAGTGAGAACTCCGCTTCTTCCTCTGACCAAAAACTTGTGCCCTTTTGTTTATCTGACTTTGGTGCATAGTTGGCCCCTCTTGCCTGTACTGTAGCTGAATCTCAGCTTAACTCATTTCGGCATGCATGATAAGGATTCAGCTGGCTGTTGCTCTGTATGAATGACTTGCACAATCGCTGTACCAGATGTGTGGTTGGGCGTGGCCATCACTACTTTGTTTGGCCCAAACAATTTTGTTTGCTTCATTATTTGCTTCGCCTCTGGTACAACTCTACCACTAAGCATCTCTCAAACTGTGCTTCATGGCATATGTGTGTTCTGCGTTGGCAAACCGATGTGGCAAAACTCTGTTTTCACAAGTCCTCGGGTAATAGCAGTGCAGTGGTTTTGGCAGAGGTCGGTCCATCCTGGCACCTGATCATTTGGTTTGTCAGCATGAGGGTCCACCTGCACCCTTATTGATTGTTGGATGGAGCACCTATCAAGTTCACTGGCACATGCTCGGTTTTTTGCTTCTCTCAAGTTCATAGTATTGGAGCTATTCTTACATGACCAGGTCTTTCCTTGGGCGTCTGCCATCCATTAGCTTAAAAAACTCGATGTGTGAATGGCTCCTTTTTTGTGCAGTCAACAAGGAGAGAGACGGCTCTTCCTAAATAGGTGCTGGTGCCTGTACAAGGTATGTTACTTAGTCTTGACTACAGCCCGCATCTCCCTGTTAGTGGCACAGCAATTCCTATCTGCAAGTGCAGAGCTTTACTGAAGTAAGTGATTGCATATTGGACAAAACTGCCCTTCCTCCACATCCGCTGGCACTTGTATACAGTATGTCTGACTAGCTTGAATTAAGATATCCTAGAGTGTGTGCAAAGAAGATACTATCTTTTAAACTTTCAATGGTTGCCTGCTTTTGATCTTTTCACTTTCACGCCTCTTGTTTGCCTGTCAGGTTGTTCAGGGGCCATGCCAAGGTAGCTCAACTCAGAATGCACTGACAATTGTATTCTACTGTACCCAGGAAGCTATGCAGCTCTGAGAGCCCTTAATCCTTTCACTGCCATAAACACATTTGTGCGTAGTCTATGGTCGACTGCCGTAGACACATTGTTGCGACTTTTCCGTAATAGCGCACTAACCTACTTTTATTATTCAATGACAACATACCCAACAATCTCTAGGACTTTTATGGTATTGTCAGTGTTGTTTGATAATCTTGCTATAAAAATAGCCTAAAATTCTGAAGCAATTTTAATGTTTTGTTTGGAAATTTCACACTTGAAAACAAAATTTCCTTCTTTCTGACGTTCGAACTATTTAGTGTTATTATGGCTTTCGTAAGTACCTCCCGAGTTAGTAATCAGAGAGGTAGTTATGTTGATGACTTCATAGCTAATTCAGATTTTAGTGATTACACAGATAATTAAAGTAGCAGCACTGACTCTGATTGTGGTGAAAGTAATACATGTAGTTTTGTAGAAGTAAGGAAAATTGTAGAGGATCCTTTTAGCTTTGTAGCGATCCTAGTTTCACATAGCTTTAGGGATGCACCAAGATACATTGAATTTATTAGCATAACACTATTTGTTAACATTTTGGCAATCTAAAATATGTAACAAAAATGGTCTAAATAAAGGTTGAAGTTGAAAAAAAACATTGTGTACATATCACGAAGCAAAATCGGCAATATTTAGTAAAATGGCTGGCAGTATCCGATAGATAAATTTTGTACATGAATAGCCGTGAAATGGTTATAAGTTGACTTGCAACAAAATTCAAATTACCGTGATTTGATATGAAAAGATTTGCCATGTCTTACTCTGTTGTGTTGTAGACCTGTGCAAAATATGTGGAAAGGTGATTATAAGCACTTAAAAGCTCAAAAACGAACAGAAAATCGCAGCCACACGAGACCGGCGTAGTTTGGATTCCCTTTCCAAAACAGCTCAAATGTGATATAGTTGTGAGAGATGATTTCTGTTTACACTTTCTTGCAACCTTATTCGTCGAAATATTTTTACAAATATACTTCACACATTCAATAAAACTATGTCTATTGCTCTTTCGCGTCTGTTTTCTCGTCATTGTAATGCTGTCACTTTTAGCACTGATATCTTATAACTTACCATAAAAAATCGTTAAACTTAACTTTAGCTCGGACTACATATATTTGTCTGATAATCATGACGAGCCTGTTGGTCACATGTGATAATCAAAAAGTGCTGCAAAAATTATTTGCGAAGTATTGAGTCACATGATCAGATTACGACTTGATGATTGAATAATGCCGAAACAAAACTGTAAAGTAGAGAGCATCTATATTTGATACGTGGTCTTCGGTAAAACCCGAAGTGTTTGTCATAAACTAGTACTACGATAAGTTTTATGTTGAGCTTTTTATTGATCTTTGAATTCACATGAGAACATACCTGACAAGATGATAACCAAATTTCGTGGTTACGTCATCGAAATAAAGCGATTCCAATCTACAGCGGCTTTTCGTTTTTGAGCTTTTAAGAGCTTGTAATCACATTTCCACATATTTGGCAATTACAACACAACAGAGTAAGACATGGTGAATCTTTTGATACCAAATAACTGTAATGTGAATTTTGTTGCAAGTCAACCTTTAAAGATGAGCCATTTACCATCTGGTTGGGGCTTCTCAAGATTGATAGCAATCTATTCTTTTTTCACCTTATAGCCCACCTTGTAGCTTTGAGACTACCGGAATTTGTCGTTAGCTGATTGAGCTTGCGTCCCGTTTCCCTCAGCCATTTGAACATTTCTTCCAGTCTGTGCTGGTGGATGTCAAAGCCTGTTGCATTGATGATGGCTTTCTTAATTAGAGCAGCAGCGCCCTCTAGTGAGTGTCAAACGTTATCTGCACCATGGCTGTGTCAACATTTCTTTCGAAGCTGCTATCTGACTCCAACATCCCACTGAATCTGCTGCCGGACGGTAGCTGTAAGCAGCTTATCCTGTCCCCTATTCATCTGGTCTACTTGTTATTAGAGCTAGAGGCTAGTTAGATTGGGTCAGAAGGTCTGGTCTACCAGAACTAGCTTCCGCGAGTGCTCAAGCAGGAACTAGCTTCCGCGAGTGCTCTTCCGCATGGGTGAGCTTTAAAAGTTTTTGCTTCTTTCAAGGCAGGCATCATATAGACAGCTGGTCCAGCTTCTCATATCCCATATCGGTTTGGTTTATTTCTAATCACTGTGTTTGAAGTAGTCAAATGTGTGCTCAGCTTGTATTCCTTATTTTTGGCGTCTGGTAGATGGAGTCAATTTCCCTAAGAGCCATATCATAGCTGCGAATAGTCACAATAAATTCTTCCCTTTCTAATCCGCTGCATGTTCTCAAGGTATTTTGAGAATGAGTCCATCATGAGTCTATTGGTTTAACCAGTTGACAAGAGCCCCTACTGCTGAGGTCGCGAGTGCTGGAGGCCTTTGTGTAATCAGTGATCACCACTTATGTTACGGCCTCTAGTTGTTTCCCAAGGTGGGGCACGTCTTAATTGTGTGATCATCTTCCTGATTCTCACGGCTTTAGCACAGATAGGTTTGTTCTACAGTTACGATTTTATAGCCGTAGTTTCCATACTGCAGCTGCTAATACATGTTTTTCTAATTGTAGCACTAAAGTGCAGGGTACAATATTGCTCGTTTACCACTGTTACCTGTCCAACGGACTCCCCTTCCTCAGTCGTGATAGGGTGAATCCTGTTTCTCCTCTGTCTTGATTTAGAGAATCTTTGTACCAGGACACGTAACGTTAGTCAAAGTGAGGGTTGATACTTTTAGTAAATGCTTTTGTGTGCACAAGTGGTTCAGCAAGCTGCAAAAGATTTATTTTGCCGCTTTGACTCAGGCCGGTCTGGTCGATTGTTGTAAGTCACTCAGACTAGCTGTTCCACCCAGACGGCACGATTTGGATGGTTGTCTCTGAGTTTTTTACAGACTAGGCAATTCTGCTTGAGCCTGCCTGAGAAACACGCTAAATTGTGCCATGAATGCATCAAAATGCATCAAGTTTTTTTACTTGTTTGGCCAGGCCACAATTTTCTTCATCCTCCTTCATCGCCTCCCTCTGATGTAACAGCGTGGTATTTTCTGTCTACCGGTCAACTGAAGCTACTTCTTGGAAGCAACGTAAAAAGTGTTATACATCTTCAGTACATGCATACTAAGCACTTAAATTTGATGTGCCAAAACCAGGGGTCGTTGGTACCATCATCAACCTTTTTAATATCTTAGACTGACAGTCCTTGTTGATCTCCCTGCTTTGGACACACCGATGGCCATGCTGTGGTTATCCATTTGCAAGCCTATTCCATTGAGGTTTAGAAGCAGGTTACTACTTTATGGTTACTCAGCCGTAAAAGAAAACCATTACCAGTCTTGATGGTGTCTCGTTCCCTGTTACTCAGTCTCTTTGAGTTCTTTTTCGAATGCCACTTTAAAACAAGGGTTAGAGCTAGAATATGACGGATTTGACTGATGACACCAATGTGAAGAATCTGCAAAGGCCCTTTGTCTTTAACTTGGAACCAGCTGCATGTTTGAGTAAAATGATATTTGGTTAAATATATCTGTACTACAAATAACATAGCATAATTTTAAGCTTTAATTAAAACTCAATTGAGAAAGTGTACTGCTTCAAGTGCAGCTGATCAAAAGTTGTTAATAAAGTCTAGGATTCAGGCACATGCTTGTACATGTATATCAGTACATGCTTGTATTTTTGTAAAGAAGTTATGGCCAATCATTTCATTTAATGCTGCATTGATTTCTTATACCTGCAGTTGCAACTGGAGTAGGCTTTGGCCTAATGTTATTGTTGAAACTAAGATCACTTTCCTCGTTCAATACCTGAGATTTTATCTCAGCCATCTCATCCAATTATTCCAAATATTGAATATTTAGTTAATATAATGTTATAATAATTAGTTAATATAATTAATAAAGGGTGTTGATAAAGTGGTAGTTCTCATCTACATTTTCTATGGTGTTAGTTTTGCTAGATTAATGTACTAAGTCACCATTTGTATTAACATAATTAGCAGGTATTTAATTGGTTACTCAACTTCATAGGTATTACATCCTCATCACCTAACTAGAGCAAATATGTCTGCCAATAAAGTGATGCTAATATCAAAATATTTGCAAGCAATTGCTCGTAAAAACTTAAATGACAATTTAGGTAAGTATAACGGAAATTGTACGAAATATTGCCATATCAATGTTTTTTATTGTCAGTCCAAAGATGGGATTCATTAATAATTATACTAATATTGTTTTACATTGGGGTATGCTACAAAAGAGCCATAAACATAGTTAACATATACTAACATATAATTAAAAGTTTTAGCAAGTAATATAAAACTTATTCATATACAGCAAACTGACATATAAAAGTCACTCTTACAGTAGATGAATCGCGACCCTAATATAGGTGTTGATACTAAAACATCATTAACTAAATGTTGTTCAACTTATCTCAAGTATTGTTAAGTCTTAGGGTTGACAATCAGGATAAAAGTAGTTTGTAACATATATGACTATCATAGTCGTAAACACTATTTCTCTTGTCTACCTTGAACAAAATATTGAATATGACAACTTTAAGCATGGAATTACAGGCATTGCAAAAACTGATAAATCACAAATCATAACTTTTTAGGAATGGTAAGAGAAAGATTTATAAAAAAATTTATTGGTATTTTCACTAGTATAACATCTACACGTATATGAATGTTGTGTTTTAGATTTCCTCCTAATTTTTGCCAAACTTAGTTTTTATCAAATAGTTGGTTCCATATACGAACATTGTCTACCAGTTCTGTGTCAGAGGTTAGTAAATTTGCTAACATCGTTCAATGATACAATTTGTTCCTACCGTTTGTTAGACTTTGGTAAACTAAAATTGTGCAGTTTAAGAATTAACAGTTGATCACTTTATCAATGCTTTAGACCCATGATGATGCACTCGGTGAACATCACAAGATAACAATACTTGAGTACTTGGCTCAACAACAAAAAGCTAAAGTCAGCAACTGCCCCAAGCATGAAGGCCAACAATATATTTTTGGATGTGAAGTCTGCAATGTGCTCAGCTGCTTGAAGTGCGTTCCAAACTTGCAAACCTGTGAAACTGGTATGTAAGCATATTGTAGGCGCGTGTAGGTCTCTAAATTTTATTAGATTTGTTAAACCCAATACATTAGTTCTAGTATGATATCTATTCACTCAGGACATCAAGTGACTCATTATGATATCATAAGATACCCTGTTGTCAGGGTAACATGGTTAAGTTGTATCATTATATCCGCTTCTGGCTGGAGTGTGTGTATTTCTCACTTTGTCTCTTAATAGTATAAGCAGTGGATAAACAAACGGGTAATTTTAACGGGTGATTTTTATTATCATTTAACAGAAGTTATAATAATATTAGTTTTAGTATGATATCTATTTGCTCAGAACACCAAATGATTGTCTTTAGTTGCCGCAAGTGTATTCTCTCTTTATTTGCAAATAATGTAAACAATGCATAAACAGACACATAAATGTTTTTACTATTTACCAAAGTTGTTATTTGTTATGTATGATTGGTATATGTGAAGTTATCTTCTTAATTTAGGTTCTACACATTCTCTGCTTCCATTAGAGGACCTGGCATCAGCCCTTCTTAGAGGCACGATATCTACTGAGAGTTCTGCTAAGGACGATCAATATGAAGCGCTGTTTAAACGAATATCTAAGATAGTCTCTGAATATGACAGTCAGACTGAAGATATGTTAAATATGGTTCAAAAGAAGAGAGACGAGCAGGTTGGTGAATTAGCTCAGTCTGAGTTTGTGTTTAATTCTTTTCTGGACCCTTTGACTTGCATTTTCCACTCATTATTGTTTGATTCCTATGTTCTAATAATATGATCTTAAACTGAGATTTTCAGTGTTTATATCAAATCGTAGATTTGGCACTGACTTTATACATTACGTCATAAACAATATCTTACGTAGCATCAAGCACAAACCTTATCTAATTTTTTAAGCTATGTGCTATTCTTGTTATTGCATGTACACATTATCAGACCATCTGCCATAGCTGCTCAATTGGTCCAACAATGATGTCGGGGGTCAATTTTATTTATTGATTAAATCAAAACCTATCTACTGGCTAACTTATGCATATGTGTATTAATTTAACCTGTTTGTGGGATTTGTCTCATCTACAGCTATAACATAAATAATGATGATATAGAAATTGGTAAAGGCCACTGTGCATATAGTTGGTATTACCTATATATTTTATATCATTTTTGAGGACCATTTATATTCATGTTTTGCATCAGATTTGACTACAACTGTAGATAAACTCACTGAAGGAACAGTATGATGAAATAGAGAAGAAGGTGCTCGAGAACAGGCAGAAGTCTAAAGTACAGCTTACTGATTTTCTGGAGGATGGGGTTCTTGACAAGTGGAGAAGTCTCAGGAACCATAGAGAAATGTTGGAGGCAAAAATCAAACATTATTCACCGGTAAGTAAACAGTTGAATATACAATGTATATAGTGGAACTTCAGAGTAGGAAAGGACTCCTTATAAAAAGTTGACAGTACCAATGTTGTAATTGAAAGGTCATGACATCATACCAGTTTCTATGAGTATTACTATTTAGGACATGGTGGTGGGGCTATATAATCACATGAGTGTAGGTTCAATTCAATTGTTTGATGTCATACTTTTAGTCCGTAGTAGTTTATCTCAGTTTATTTCATTAACTATTGTATCAACCATAGTAGTTTATACATAGGTAATATTATATATATTCTATTTATATATTTATTATATGGTTTAAAAGTATGACATGGAAATTTATCATCGGTAACCCTATCATTAAAGCCGCGTTAGAGAGCCAACTGCTATGCAGGGACTTGTACAAAATTTTTGGTAAATACACACTTTTAATTGGCTCAGATATATTTTATCGCACTATATTTATTTATTATATTTTATCAGCATTGAACAATTTCACGTTTTATAAAGTATCAGGAGAATTCAGTGAAGCTCTGTAGTTCTATGCAATAAAAAGAAAAAGGATATTTTCTGTGAATACACAATTTACCCTTAATATGTAGGCTATTCTACTACAAACCTGAGCATCATATTTTCTGGTACTAACCACATTACTAACTTACCATATTAGTTTATCTACATGATTTCCGTTTATGTCAAGGTTATAACAGTTTGTATATCAAGTCTAACATTTAGGATGATATTGTGAGAGGGTTCAAAAAACTGCAGGAACAAATGGATAAATTTATTGTTGAGGAGTTGCCTCGACTAGAAGTGGGAGAGCAACTTCAAATAGAGCAAACAGGTATGTAAAATGATGAAAATCAATGATAAATGCTATAGCCTATACCAATGATATACAACCCCCACAAGATAGGCGACAGGCATCATGTGGGCGAGGCCTAATGTTCGAGCTCCGTTGGGATGAACCGTAACACTGCACTTGAACAAACAAATGTGCTGACTAAGGCCCCTGGTGAATTTACAAAAATTATGAGCAATAGTGGTTATTTTACTTATATTTTGGTTTTATTTTGTTGCAAAACAAATATAGTTGTCCAAAATTGTCACCGTTATGATCAGTCAGTTGCCATTCACAAGCATTCGTGATATTAATAGTCGCAATCGTAAAATTTCGTTATTTGTTAACATATTGAAAAAATAAAATAAATAACAAAAGTCTTTTAGATAGAGGTTGAAGTGGAAAAAATTGCATACATATCATGTAGAAAAATTGGCAGTTTTTGGTAAAATGGCTGGCAGTGGGCCGATAGCTAAATTTGTACATGGATGACAGTGAAAAGTTTAAAGATGGATCTAGAGTAATGTAAGTGATATTTTCACTCCATCTTTCAATAATTAACAAATCCTTTCAAATAATCTCATGTTTTAATGCAAGTTAACAAAAATGATATGCACAATAAAAAGCAGAGTCATGCATTCTCTACTCTCAGGCTAGGACAATACATAAAGAGATATTGTTACAGTATCTTTGCATGTATTAATAATAACACTTGTACAGTCTCTCAATACATGACCTGCTTTCTGGTAACAAACCGTAGAGACACTATTAAAGTTTCATTGTTGATATAACTTGCATTTTTCTACTGCAAAACTTTTAGTACCTTAAAATTTCAGTCAGTTTGTAAGATACAATGCATTGTTATTATGCTGATTATTTTCATATTGCACAATTTGATACTTCAAACTTTCTCATGTCTCTCATGGTTGATTTGAGCTAATGAGTAATTAAGTTCTTTTTCTTAGCTCTACTTGTCTAGGCTGCGCTGCTTGCAATCGAGTGTTTTGTTACACATTGTAAGCATATCACTACAAATATGTATGTACATGTATATATATATATATATATATACATGTATATATATACATGTATATATGTGTATATATACATGCATATACATGTAAATATAGTCTCAAAGTCTGTCATTCGGTATGTCTAGCTATTGTTGTTAAAATCTAGGGATGAAAGATCCTCTTTGTGCTTAATTTAATATTGAAACCTGTTCACACCATGATTACTTAATCAATTAGGCTATAGGATATCTAGTATATTCATTAGGTGATATGAGTCGTTATCTCAGTTAAAATAGGCATAGGGCTCTGTGGTAGGCAATGTCACTAGAGCTTGCTCTCGCGGCTCATATTAGTAAATGTTATTCTACTATTAATGTTTCAGGTGAAAAGCGTGAGATTGAGTTGAAGATTGTTTCGGCTGATGATATAGTGGTTAACGGTAACCAACACCCTGTAGTTCCTCAACCAATACAACTTTCTTTATCTCGTTCTACTCCAAAGTCTATAACTCTACTCAAATCTATAGAATTACCATCAGCTCCTGTATCAGTGTGCCGGCACGAAGGAGTTACATATGTAGGACTGCTCAATGGTACAGTCAGTAGAATTGATAGCGACTACAATCTGCGTAACTCATTCATCTCTACTTCTGGTCGTGTTGAGTCCATTAGCATCCATGAGAACATACTATACATATTGGCTCGTAGTAAACCTCGCACAGTAGGGGCCCATGATCTGTCAGGACGAGTGATCACAACCTGGCAGCACCCTTACCATGGCAGTTGCTGTAGTATGCTGACTGTAGCAGCAAGTAATGTGGTAGTTGCTGATCCTCCCAACAAGAAACTAACTATTTATTCTCTCACTGGTAAGACTCTGCGTAATGTCAGCTGCCCTCTTTTGAGTAATAATCAGGTCTCGGTATGCGCTGGACATGGCGATGATGTCATCATAGCTGACTATGAGACAAAGAAAAGCTTCCGATTTAACATCACCACTGGGAATGTCATGTGGACTTTCACCCATCCTAATCCTCCACAAGGTCTGGTATGCTATGAAGACTACATACTAGTAGCTGCGCACAACAGCAATATCATCTGCACACTGACCTATGCCACTGGTAAGTTGTACATTGTATGTATGAGGTGCTGGTTACTAACATTTATCGAGGGCGTCATTTTAGCTTATGATGCATTTTATTATTTAGTAAAAGTTTTCATTAAAAATTGTTTTAATATTTAGAAAATATTTTTTTAAATCTTAACATTATTATTTTCAATCAATCGCCACTTCATTTACAATTTATAAATTATAAATTAAAAAATTAATTATTACTAAAATTAAATTAGAATATGTTACCAGTAAAGTTGAGTAAAAGGTTGTGGAGATCTCCTTTTGTTGTTTTTCAATGTTAAAGACATTGACAGCAATTTCTTGTTTATAAATAGTTCAGAAGCAATCCAATATGTAGATCTTAGATGTATAATTTCCTATATATAATTTAAGATGAGTAAAAAGCTCACTAAACTAGTAAGACAATACAAAGTGGTTATTAAGTTGTTCCGTCAGGGTCAGTTCTTGTAATGATGAGTATACAAATGGTTTGTATGCAAATGAAAGTCTTATTGAATAGTTTATCAAACCGAGCAGGCCAGGGCTCAGCTACCAGCTTTAGGCTTGTTTCTTAAAGGATACAGTCATCCTTGGCTTAAACTTTAAAGCACATCAATTATATATTTATTATGCTTTTTCAGCTTGTTCAGGTTTTTCAACATCTTGGCTTTCAAATGAGCCATTGTTTGACATGGTGAGACAGACATTGGTTGGTGTTCGTAGGATTTACCCAGAACTCTACCGCAGAAATGTTCAATGGTACAGGCTCGGAAATTATGACATAACAATGTTCATATTCGGTGTTGTGTGCTATTACCGCCTATTTTTACCGCTTACTGCTTATAGTTATCAACTATGATAACTACGCTAATTACGACAACTACGATAACTACGCTAGTGGCAGGAAAAGGTAGCACAACTCAACAGAAATAATCAAAATGACAAAGGAATCAGTGTCATTAGCTCTACGTGTACAGATTATTTCTGTGATAAATAGCTCAGATTCCAAGCACCATAATATGTTTTCCTGAGGATATTTGGCACTAGCCCTTTCTTTTCATTGTAATGTTGAGGGGCATGACTGTGGCTAATTAATTTCAAGCATTTTGTGGTCTCGTGAGAGTGCAGTTTACATATAGTCCTAGGGCCACGCTACTTCAGGTCACAGTTTAATAGATGTGATTTTACTACGTTTAACGACGACAGTATATTTATTGAAGCATTATCATGTTTAGAAACCAACGTGGAAAGCGATACAAATTTTTCAGATGATAGTACTACTACAACCAAGGATGAAAAAAGCAAACTCTTAACAGTCACCAGAAATCTATCAACCCAGAACACGTGTTTGTATTGGTTAGGCGATAGCACGATCCCCGGGCATTGTTGATTACCTAGAATCCTAGTTTATTGTTAGCACTCCACGGGTTTAAGAGCACCGATTGTCGCAAAACATCACAGCCTTGTTGGCAGCGAAAAAGATCGATGACCTAAGGCTAAATGCTAATTATCACATCACATTGTGGGAACCGCCACCAAGTGTTTTTTTATTGTACGACCTACTTTTGACACCCGGTTTTTCATAGTTTCATTATCCTTTGTGTATTGAACAAAGGCTTATTCGAAAGTCAATTCTATGAAGTGCTGAAATATATGATAAAGGTACTGATATAATTGATGTGCTTTAAGGCCCGTTCACACTATTGCTCAAATTGACGATTAGCATTGGGCTGCCTTAACGTCATCACCAACGATAAGGTCTACACACTACGAGCAATCAACTGCAGGTGATCCCTACCTACAACCAATAGCAATTATGAAAAAGCCTTCCTTATATCTCGAGTCCTTTCGTTATCTTTACGCAGATCTTCACGTCATCACCAAATTAGCATGTTTTGGGAACAGGCTCAACTTGAGCTCACATCAATGATGTTGCGCTATGATCAGCATCAGCTTATAAACGAGCTAACAAAATAAATTTTTGGTGAAATTTCGTTGATAAATCATAGGAAAACAAAAAAAGAAAAGGTTGTACTACAATTTATTTCCTGAATTGAGAAAAGGTGCCAACCAAACCAAGCAGTATTTTTGCATGGCAAGAAACACGTTTGATTAGAATTTTAGCAAGATCAGGCATAGGTAAGTTTAAAACCTTCTTGGCAATGAATCGCCTAAATTATGCAATATTGTTTGTTGAAGTGAGTAGTATTAAAATATATGTGTAAACTTGTGTTACAGAATAGAAAAACAGTATAATCATCTGAGAGAAAATATTCCTGCTGATATGAGACTGGCAATGACTTTGCACTACTTGGCAGAAGGCTGCTTATTTAACTCAATAGAATATCGTTAGAGAATCTAACCGTAAACCAACCATAGGCATGATTATCCATGAGACTTGCAATGCCCTGTGGGATTTCCTAATGCAGCTATACCTGAAGCCTCCTCAAACACTTGATGATTGGAAATGAATAGCCAGATGATGAGTAGGTGACAAAAATTAATATTAATCATAATATTATTAAGTTTAATATTAATTAAACTTAATATAACTTAAAGTATTATTATTATAGGCGGGCTAACATTGTATTTCAGCTCTAAAATTATGCTCAAGTGAATTACAAAAATATAAAAACAAATCACAGGCAACTTTTACGAACTTAATGTTTTACATTTCAGTTCTGCAAAAAATATTGTATCATATTCATGGTCATGAACATAACGTAAACATAAAACTCAAAAGTTAACTGTAAATGAATTTGGTAATTAGACAGGAATGCTATATCATATCTACATTTGAGTCAGCACTGATTTGAGATGTGGTAGCTGCTGCTCCTCGATGTTTCAAGTTGAATGTTTTGGCTAATTTTTTAAGACTTGAGTAGGTCAGCTTTTAACTCTGTTTCAAAGCAGCAGGCAGAAAAGTTTATTTTGGTGGCTATCAGAGCATTCACTGTTTCAGGACATAGGTCAGCCCTAGCCTCGGTATGTATTTTTAGGCATAGAAAAAACACGCCCGGTTGCTGCATTACTGTGAGGTATGCAGAGGATGGCCCTTATTAAAGTCTTTAGTAAGGGGTAACGCTTTAATGCCATAGCATCCCAAAACTTTGCTGGTGTTGATCTCATGCTGGAGTATCATCTAGCTGCAGGTTGACCCATTCCTGGTGAGTACAGTCTAGATCAGTGGGCTGCGTAAATATGTCAAGTCCTTTTGCTAACCATCTGATGTCATCGGGCTTGAAGGACATCTTCTGGTTAACATCACTAGCTGGAACCATCTTTAGGACTTCGCTGGCCAAATGAACTAATTCCAACATTTTAGATATGGCAGCCATTTGGACATCTCTGGTCTCAGCTGAAAGTAAACAGTAAAATATACAGTAATCAATTATTTATGGCAATTTGACTGTTGAAAAGTATGGCAAGATGTTTCTTTAATTGGACTTTTAAGGTTGAGACTTATTGCTGGCAATCAGAATAACAGCGAAATGAGAAAACCAATTTTGGAGCACCAGACCGAGTGACTGCCAGTAAGCCATACTTCACATTTTGTCTAACTTATTAACCAGAAGAGTTGTTTGATTTGTACTTAACTAGCCTCGTCTTCCAAGGCTACCAGCTGGGTTCGACACTCTGTGCCAACAAATAGTTCTAAATCAGAAAGTAGTTTCTGCCGGTCTGCATATGGAACCTTTGTTATGGCAGCTTGTTTCTTTATCTCAGGATCACTGATGAGAAATTCTGATCTACGGCGGTTCCGTGATGTTGACGACTAACTGTTCGTTTTTGAGCTTTTGAGAGCTTGTAATCGCAATTCCACATATTTTGCACCTACAACACAGCAGAGCAAGACATGTAAGACATATTTTGATACCAAATACCTGTAATGGGAATTTTTTTGCAAGTCAACATTTACGATAAAATGGTTCATATAATATATATATATATATTTATATATATAATTGCTGTTGTTCTACAGAAAGTGTTAGAGGCCACTCAACAGCTGCTGTACCTACCTCTGGTACCTGTTATTCTTAAAATAGTAAAGCCCTAAAGTCATAAAACAAAAATCTAGTCAGCAAGGATACTTGGCCTAAAACTCACCAACGAGCTTGGTCTACAGTAGAAAACAAATTGCTTGCTGTGGACATATTACATATTGGCATGCCAATAAATTTGGCTACAACTTTACCATCTTTAAACACTTGTGCAAGTATGGCAAGCTGTTTATCTACATGGCGATCTGTTGGCTCATATATCGAAAGGCCGAAATAGGATGATTGGCTGATTTCTGCAGCTTGTGCTGTGCAGTATGGTTCATAACCCTCTAGATTAACAGAGCATGTGAATTCAAGTAGTAGTTGGGCCGACATATCAAACAGACCAATTATACAAAACACATGCATAAAAATAGAGCTAACAAAACCTTACGAATAATTTAAATTAAATATAAAGTCTCGATAGCTGTCTCAATAAAGATGCGTGCGGCTGTAGCATAAATGCTAACCAACCAACATCTTATCATAGCCATTGTCTGTGTTCACATGCATCTATATTTTTTGGTGATATCACTGTCAGGAAACATTTCGGAGACCAGCTTGGTGAAGTGATCTGCAGCAGAAAATGACAAATTGTGCTTTGCTATGATTAGCGTAAAAAAGGATTCTGCTTTTTTTACCTAAAACAGACATTGTCAGTGTTGAATTAACAAAGCTTTAACATTTGTGTGATCTGATACATGCATAAATGTGAAAGTATATCATCTTTTTTCTTTTTTACTTTAAAGTATACTAGTCTAAGTTTAAGAAATATAATGCTATCTTTTAGAAGGTTCAAAGCTGGAAAAGAATATAGGCCAGCGCTGCATTACCTTGTATTCATTACTAATTTGTTTAGTGGTCCTGTTAGCTTATTCTCAGGACTTACATGATCAATTTTTTCATTTCTTATTGGACAAAATTCTGGTACTTTGTCGGTCTTCGTGAGAGCTTCCTTGTGCTAGCTGTGCTTGACAGATTTTATGTGTTGTAAGACATCGTTCTGTCCGCCATACTCAATGCTAGTTTTAATTTTGCACCAGGTACAATGACAGGACATTACATCCAAACTAACCTTAGTGCTTGATGCAATGAAGGGCCATTATTTGGTCCAATCCGGTTTAATTTTGATGAGTACTTGGCTTTTTTGGACATGACTGAATGGTAAATCGTATCTAAAGACTTAAAATGGCCATAGGAAACGTCCATCCAAAGAGCTATACATATAAATATTTGCTTGGGCCTAGGTGGAACGTAAGCTTAAAAAAAACAAATGTTCCGAAATGTTCGAGTGTCTAATTCAAAGGCCATAAAATAATCGAATGATAATTCTGTGCACAAAGCCATAAGAAAGTGTCTTTTGCGATACAGCGATTTTTTCATTATTATTGGATTACGCGCATGGTGTTAATGCTACAGAAACTAATAAATAAATGGCTCGGCATTTTATCCTAGAGCACAAAGTGTAAATGTGGGAGTTTACAGGGAGATTTTATTTTTGTGTAAAGGTAATCTCAATTCTGGGAGAGTGCGCAAAGTCCGGGAGAGTTGACAGCTCTGGCGTAAATGATGGAACATCACAAATATCCCATCATTTACGCATGTTGCGCTTTATAGCTTCGGAACTACTAATTTGAAAGCAGTAAATTGTATATTATCCGAAAGCCAAGAAAATGTTGCATCAAGTAATTCAAAGAGTTTTATAAAGGGAACGCATGTGTAGTTGGCATAATATAACTCTAAATGTCCCATCATTATTTATGAACACGCCCAAATGCAAGTTTATATAAAAGATAAGATAAAGATATGAAATAACCTAGTTAGAGTTGAGCTTATCTAAATATGAAGCTGGAGGTGCTTCATCATGTCCTTCATCATCTCCTTCATCATCTCCTTCATTTGCTATAACATCAAGGATTTTTATTTATGTCCTGAGAGCTGGATTGTGGCATTTTTCTGAGGTTTCCTGCAACCTCCGTTCTAAAGTGATAACGAATATCCTTTTATTTTTTTTCCTGGAAGTACCTTCTGGAACTCTTTTAGAAATGGCGTTGAATTGCATTCTGTAAAGTTGGACAGTGATGCGCATGTGAGTTTGGATACAAAGATGCCATAAATTATGCATACTTCACAACTTTTAGTGTTTAACATATGCTTATTGGAACGAATCTTCTGCATTTTCTGCAGTCTCCTTTTTTTTGGTCGGTGGCAAGTCACGCACCATTGGTGTTTGTGCAGATGAACATGAAGGTGTAGATAAATCAGCAGGAGGGCTGCTTAAGGCTGAGGTGGAAGGGCATTTAATGCTCTATGTTAAAGCTGCTTCAGAGCAGGTGATCTCTATTGGATGCGAGATCGTAACTTAGTAATTGCTCTGTGGCCTAAAAACAAGTGGAAGAACAATTGATCCACAAACAATTACTACAATTTTATTAACCGAAACTTATAAAATATTTTTACCACATACTGACATACCATTTTGTCTTGTTGTCATCCCATAGCCAAAGAAGATGCTCCCATAGCGGCCATGTTATTATCGGTGCTTGCCAACTAACACTCTTCTCTCCATTTCCTTCTTTCACATATGATGCTAGTGTATCTCGGATATCCTTCCAACGTTTATGAATACCGATACTTGCAAAGTATTAAAAACATGAATAATATTAGGTAGCAAGGTATCAAAATTAATCATACAAAGCTACTTTATATGCTTCCTGCAACAGCCCTAAATCAGGACTGAATTAAAGCCATAGAGACACGGGTATTATTTGACAAAGCTAATGATTAATTCGTCGCGTACATACTTATTCACCATGCTTGCCAAACGACATTGACATTGATCTTCAGAACTGTTGAAATTAGATCTGATGCCATATACAAACAGCCGATCAATATGTAGATAGCTGCAATCATCGGTGTCAAAGCTCAACATGTTGAAAGTCCATCGCATCGTCGCTAGCAGTGATTGCGTTGACAACACATGGCAAAATGGCGTCATTGCAGATCTTTGCTCATCCCTAGCCGTCGATTTGAGTGATAGTGTGAATGGGCCTTTAATATAAAATTTAACATATATGTAGCAATGAGAATTGACAGCTGGCAATAAAAACTCATTCTATTTATCAGCATTTCATTGGTTTTATCCTTATTTTTAATTTAGTTTTTATAAACATTAAAAGGTAAAAGGTCATGTACAAGGTGTGCCAAGGGTAGTAGCTACAATAAATGACTCAGCCATGCCCACCCACAAATTTGTCAGCTATGTTTATTGTTTTCCGATGTTGCGACTAATTTCTAGTAAAATGAGGTTGCTCTTTTTTTTGGATGACTTCCTTCCATAAGCACTATTTTCTCGAGCTGATGGATTTTCAAATGGTATCAATCTAGTTATGGTTGTTCTGTCCTCGCACTATAGCTAAATGTTCATTGATTTTCTCATAAGTAGAACTTGCAACTTATCTTATTATAGCAAAATGTGTGCGAGTTTGTCCGTTATCACCTATAGTATTATAAACAAGATTGACATACGCTTTATATCAAAAGTGTTGTCAGATGCTCGGTGTAATATTTATCTATTAATACAGCTAGATAACAAGTGTAGATGTGATGATTGTACAGTAATAACAATTAAGATATTCATATACTTTTATTACAGGTGAGAAAGTATCAGAGATGAGAGACGATGGTGTTTATACCAATAGTCTATTTGGCTATTGCCTCTTTGACAAACCTATCTTTAGCTTGAGTGTTACTGGTAACAACTTTGTTGTACCTGACTGGGTGACTAAAAATGTGCTCGTTTATAAACTGAGTGAGAAATAAGGACCACATTCTTATTAATCATCATATAACATTATTCATGATCAGGTTTCATCAAGACTGACTACTCTATAGTGAAGTTATACTAACAGGATCATTATTATTATCATCATTTTTTATCTTATATCAACTTTCATAGCTAAATGACTAACTGCATGATCTTAAACTGCTTATTTAGATGTAGTGCTGTCAGAAGTTTAACTTTACTTTTTGCTCTGCTGCCACAGCCTTCTTTTGTTAAAGTGGGCAGAACATGCCGATTGTTTAGTTTCATGTCATTGTATTTGTTTTTTAAACATGAGATCTGTGCTCCAGCCTTAAATACACATTTGTACATGAAGTTTATATACTTTTGTGATCATAAAATTATACATTAACAATGAGGCTGGTTAACATTATCCATTATATGAATGACTTTGGATGACATTCTTGTAAGGCGATTGCCTCCTCTTTTTATTTATTATCTGTTTAGTACTACCAGATAATATTTGATATACATGTATAATATAATTTAAATACATGAAAATTATTATGGACATTGAAATTGACATGGGAATAGGCAACGGTCTTAGCCATGAGCTTGAACATAGGTGTGTAAAAGAGCATGGCATTTAAGGGCAAGGGCATAGACATGTTCATGGACACAGATGCAATCATAGACACAGCTAGATCCAGACATAGACATGGTGATGGTATGTGATGTTGCCATAAAGATAAAAATACTTGATAATCTAGGTAGTAATTGTGAGTAGGACACTATGACAACATTCTCAGACCTGCTAACAATCACTGTCTAACTTATTATATAAATTACTAGTTTACAGATTTTTATGTTTTTTGTTCATTCCTCAATTAATTTTAAATTTATGCTTTTTTGTTCATATTGTTATTGGGAGTCCTACCATCAAAAGTCATCGTCAAAATAGTCACTTTTAAAATCACTGTCGTCACCTTTTTCTAGTTGGTAACCAAAACAACCTCTTTTTTCACACTCGTTATTTTAATACAAATATCCATTCTGGTGGCACTGGGCTGTGTTAATTACCTGAAACTTGCTCAGCTTGAACTTCTGCTAATCAAAAGCAATGCTCAACCAGCGACCTTCACAAACTTGTTAGTGATGTTTGGGAGCATTGCTGATTACTCCGCGAAGAGTGACAGCCATCTTAGGTTTTAGGGCTACATTTATGTACTGAAAATAGACCGAGATTGCCTTTAATAATCACTGTCAGTCACAGACTTGGAAACAAATTTGCTGTCAGGGTCGTGGCATTTCATTGCTGTTTACTTTAATTACCTGGCAGTCTATAAATGCTGGGCCAGATGCTTCAAACCAAAACTAGTGAAGTTTCGTTTGATTGTGTTGATTTATGGACAAATAATAAGTTAGTAAAGGTACGGCAACACGTAATGAATTTTTGTTAGTTCTGACCGAAATCACGAAATGAACGAAACACACAGAATTATTCCGTGCTGCTAGATTCGTGCTAGCGAGCATGATTCTAGCAGCTTTTGCAATTAGTATAGTCCAAGACACGTATAATGACACACAATAAAATAATAAGTGCAATTCAACATAGTACACACAATGCAACTGCTTAGATTGCGCTATTGTATGTATTTATTGTTTGGACACTATGGCTACAAATTGTTTGTTGTACTTTTAATAAAAAAAATTTAGCAACAAAAGTTTTGTGGTAAAAAATGTTGCCTTCTTTAGCGCAATCAAATCAGTTGCATCGTATTTATTATGGTGAATTGCTGTGAAATTTTCTTGCGTGTCGCATTAGGTTTTCGGACTACATATATTTCAAAATTTGCTAAATTCGTGCTCGTTAACCAACAATAGCACAACTTAAACTGTTACATCATGTGTACTATGTTGCATTGCCTTCGTACTTTTATTGTGAGTCGCAATACGTATCTTGGACTATACTAATTGTTAAAGCTGCTAGAATCATACTCGCTATTAATTTTTTAGTCTGTTAAAAGCGTTTCTTCGACGAGTTCGGTGGGCATGCACAGCTCAAATACACGTATACAAAGACACGTATTTTTCATGATCTCGGCAAGAACTCAGAATCAATGAAAAATTTGCTATGTGTAGCTGTAGTAATCCTACTTACACAATCATCGTCACCTACATTGATACATGGTCATCTCGTCTGTCACTTTTAAATATCCCTGTTGTCGGGTCGTCAGAATCGTCACAAAACATGAGAGGACCCCCTTTATTTGTACTCCCAAAGAACAGTCATAATATGACTTTACACTATCGTAAATAAAGTCACGCTCTAAATTCTTATAACCCACGAACAACTTATTTATGATGGTTATAAATGCTATTACGCCATGCTCTTTGTTAGCAGTTGCATGATATAGAGTATAGACTGTCTACTAAAAATGTTTGGTATATATGTTTGGTATAGAGCTTGATATGGTTTGGGAAAGGTTTTCAAACATTTACATTTTGCTACATTCTCTTATTTTCCTCAGCAGCTTAGCGCCTGTCAGCTCATACCATAGGCTGTCTGCCCCAATAATTCACCACCTGATGCTCAAAATAGTCTGAAGCATCTTCACTGAAACTAGAGGCCAAGTTGTAATTCTGTTGTTATTCAATAAATCGTGCCGATTTAGTTGTTGAAGGAGATTCAGTTGGAAGCCGATCGTCATTTAGTAAATCAGTGACTTCTCTCATAATATACGACAGTTCTGTCATGTTACAACTTCCATTCCTCAAGTTTTGCCCGGGTAAATTACTCAATAATTTTCTATTTTGGAAAATCATCTATGCTTATGCTAATCTCTAACCTATGCGAGTCTAACTGTGAATTCTAAATTATCTAAAAATGAGAATATTTGAGATTACAGACAACTAGTTTTTAGTGATAACATTTATTACGACCTAAATAAGACACTTGTGCTGATGATTGGGTAAAGAAGAGAGTATATATTTATAGCTTCTGGACTCTTCCACATACACTACTTTATACTTACAGAATTAGCCAACCACTTAATACTGAGCGTTTTACCGTGAGAAAGTTTTGTCAATTTTAATCTCGAAACATACTTGCAGTCAGACCTCCTCAAATGTCAAAAACAATCACAAATGATGAAATAATACGTATACAATCTGATGAAATCAACTAGAGTTTTATGAAAGTCTATATTTTTTCTGTTTTAAATAGCCGCCCTTTATGTGTATAATCAAGGTTTTTTGCAGAAGTTGTCATTTCATGGGTTCCATAAGAGGCAACTTCCACTATGTACAACTTTACAATCACTTAATTTTAGGATTAACTCTATTTATTGCAAAATATAAAAAGCTAAAATTGTTAATAAAATTGTATATATCGTGTTCATAATTTTAAAAAGCATAAATATGTTAGCTAAATAATTTCAGTTTTTCAAGTTAATTCCGTGAATATAAATATGAGATATATACATGTAAATTTGAAACAGTAAATGCTAGTAGTTGTGTTCCTTATAAAATGGCAGCTTCCAAGTTGTTCAGTCAGCTCTTTGAATCAGATTTTATTGGTAGTCTATATAAATAGGTCAAAGGTTAAACAGTTCATGAGCTAACAAACTAAAGCTCTTGTTGAATCTGCTGCTAAACTTACAGTTATAAATAATTGTTAACAAACAGAGAGAAAAACATAAGGATGATACCCAGTAATTTTATTTTACTTTTTAAATAATAGTTCCATCTTATTGTTTACTTAGCCATATATCTGTAGTAAGGCACTACACAAATATTGAGGTCAGCGCAAGGTGTCAGTATGGCTATAATTTTTGTTATGTGGTAAGTTTTGTATTTTGTCAACCATATTTGTAAAACAATTTAAACTTACAATTCTAAAGTATAATGATTTACAGTATAGGTGATCTCTGTTGCAAGTTGTGCACCAGTTGGCTCCAGAACTATTCTACCAAAAAGTATTTGTGCATTGTGGTTTATTTGCTTGGAAGAGTTGGCTGCTCTCACTTTTGCACTAGAGTAGTGTAAGTAGACATGTTCTTATTTTTTGCTATTCACTCATGACATATGGCACAGAAACAATTGTGGCTGGGTTCTTGTCCTAACACCACAAACAGTTTTTAGTTCTCTGGGTTAGCCTTGTTAATAGTACTTACTTTAGAGATAATATAATAACTATGTGTTTACAGTTTAACTTACTGTATAATTGTTATTATATTAGTATCCTGGTGTTAGAGATATTCAAGTGTAATAACTATACAAACAATTATTCTGCTATATGACCAACGAAAGGTGGAGGTGTAATGATGTCCGTCTAACAAGCTGAGTGTTAAGAGTTCAAATCCAATGTAATATTTTTTTAACAACTTTCAACGATTGTTTCAGGCAAGTGAACATGACTCCTAATAAAAGAAAGATTATCTTTTAAACAATTCCACAAGTCTGTTACGACTTGTAAAACTCTGATCATCATGTAATCATGCTTGATAATATCACCATGAGATATTCTTATGGATGGTGATTAAACTGGTCTTAAACTTGTGGCATTCAGGTCAGGTTATGAATAATACTTAACATATTAAGAGTTATGCTCTGTTATGGTAAAATGCTTTTGTGAAGGAGGAGTTATATGTTCAATCTTCCAAAGTTTCATAATTGTTTGTAATTTTATGTGACTACTAGCTGTGCTACCCGGCAATGCCCGGGTAATAAAAAATTCTTTGGAAAGCAAATTGTTTTGTATTTTACATATAACAACATTTGCTACTCTAACTTTCAAACTGCATATCATGAGAAGTGTTTTGTGTAGTTGAAAAAATTTAAGAGAGAAAATAAAAGCAAAATTAGAGGTTTTCAAACTTTTTCAAACAACTGTAACTTTTAAACTTCATATCATGAAAAAAAGGTTTTCAAACGACTGTAAATTAAAAAATTCATAACTTTCAGCAACGCATAGCTTTTAATAACGTACACTGGAACCTATTCTAGCAGAACAGGTTTAGCGTTGCTAATGGAGTTTTTAGAGATCCGAAACAATTTTCCCTATTAAAAAAAAATTATGTAAATTTTAATCCGTTCAAAGATAAGAAAAACTTGGGTAAATTCAGAAATATACTTCGGTATTTTTTTCAACATTTTACACCATAAGCTGTACTATATACTGCTTACTATAAATAGAAATGGGTATATATAGATCGTGTTTAATTTTAATGAAATGTTTTATATTTATGATGATGGAAAAAGAAAGGAAAAGTAAGCATGTCGTACCTTTGGCATTTAAAACATCCAAAGTATTAAAGGTTAAAATACTACACTGAAAATTTAAAAAATAGATAAAGAAGCAGCAAAAGATGCAACAGATAGTTACATCAAAAATTGTAGGGAAAAGTAAATATGACCAGCAATGGCCTGTTAACTTTACATCTTTAAAGGAGACTCACCCTCCAAAAAGATTTAAGGTAACTCTCACTGAAATGGTTATCTCTCTAGCAAATCTCTTTGGTAGAGGAGGCATCGTCCCACATGGTTCCTCCCTTTTTGTAAAGAATTTATGAAGCATAAAATGCTTATCCGTTTCCAAATTTTTCCGGAGCTTTGCTAATTGCATTGCGCATGCTCCAGTTTAGTCGAGAACAGAATTTATTTTCAAGCTCCGAGGCAAACGAATCTCAAAATCTTTGGTGGAAAACCTAAGGCTAAAATAATTAGCATGCACATGTTGTATATTTTATATGAAAATGAATCTGCTCACTATGGCGTTCTAGCTCAGTAGTCGAGCATCCGGATAAAACACTCGTTGATGTAAAAATTGTGACTGCTTGAGACTAGCTGACATGGGGTTTGGCGCAAACTAGTTAAACTACAGTTACTGTTAGAGTTACTGTAGAGCTAATTAGTTGAACCTTAGCCAATGTTCTTTGACATACATAACACTTCTAAAGTTTATGCAGGCGGCACTCTCCTTCTTTGAAAAATAGTATGAATGGAATTTAATCAACACTGAACTTACCATTTAAAATATTGTTTAAATAAAATATTTAAAATAAGCCAAAATATATGATTAGGTCAGTTCTTACATAGCCCAATGAGGACTGAATAGGCAAGTTGATTGACATGTCAGGCAGGTGCTATAGGCTGCTAAAAAGAACCAGCAATGTATTGACAACCTTGGCAAGTTTTCAATATTAAGCTTAGCCTTCTATACTAGTCACACATAACTCTACCAAGATTGTGTGAGGTCTCAGGAATACTATATTAAAACATAACTGACACGAGCAGCTTTCATTGTTTTTTAGGTAAATCATACAAGCTGATTCCGATTTTCTATTCAAAATCAAAATTGGTTTATTATCTCAAAGTCACGAATGCTTTTTACAGCGTTTCAATATCGGTCTCGCAATTGAAGCAATCGACACAGCAAGCTCTATTCATAAGTATGTGGCGCAACGTAGGTTTTTAGGAACGGTAGTTGGGGGATGTTTAGTCCGATCTAAAATATAGATGAATGTCTTAAACTCATTATCATCTAAATTCAGCCTTCAAAATAATTCAAAAATTCTGTATAATTTTGTTTGTCATTTTCATTCCATTCGTATGTCTGTGAATTTTTTGAATTAAGGTGTCTTAGAGCTGATCAGATTTTCCAAGGTCATTTTAAAGGGCACTAAAATTTATGTCTTCTCAATGTTGTTTATAACAATAATAAAAAGACTGTCTTTCATCATTTCTTAGAGAATTATTTTAAATACTTTGTTGAATTTTGAAAAACTGACAAATAATATTTTTAAGATACTTTTATATTAGATTTTAACTATTTATTATTCTAGATGATTATTTACACTTTTTTTCATAAATAAAATATAAAAACAGCAAAACACTTCTTTTTATATTTATTTGAACATGTGTTGTTAAACAGCAGGCGTTTTTTTAAGTATAACATTGCAAATTATTATTTAAATTTTAATAACATCACTGCTGGTTTAAAGAATTATATTTAATACACAAAAAGTAGGAAATAATACTTATAGAGCCGTTACATGTACGTAAAAGTCATAGGATCCCAGGCTATTGACAGTAGTTGAAGTATGGTGTAAAATACAGAAGGTATAATGATGCAGTTGGTTATTTTCTTTCTTTGTGACTTTATTTTAAAGTTAAAGTAAGTTGAATAACATAACAAACAGCAAAACAATCATTTTTACTTGAATGTAATAATTATTGTATTATTAATCAGCAGGTGCTTGCTTTAACGTGGCACAGTCGAATTAAAATAACATCGGATCTGGGTCAATAACTAGACTCGTCGCAATAAAAGTTGCAAAGACCACACTGTTCATAGATTTGAGGCAATAGATTCAAAGCAAGTTCAATAACAATACTGCCAAAAAGTCATGTGCAGACACGTTCAGACACGTTCAGACACTCTAAGTCTATGTAGCTTAGTTTATATTATGTATCCACTTGCAACATAATGTTACAGCAAGAATATACCTCTATGCTGCCAGAGAGTCAGCACCTCAGTGTACAATGGCTGAAGGTCTACTGCAACTGCTGAGTACATGATGTACCTAGATATGATTGTTGCTGTCAGACAGAACTTACAGGTGAACTCTCCATAGCTCATGACAGCTGCCAGCCAAACATCATTTCGACCTTCATACGACCTCACTCAAACAATATGTTTCCATGGTGCGCAGTACTGCGAAGCAGCCCCCTCCAAAGTCGAGGAGATTGTACGTTTCCATGCTGCGCAGTGGTTTTCAGCAAATTAGCCAGAGAAAAGAAATTGTATAAATCGAATCGCCTGATGAAGAAATTGAATCGATCAGGGATACCGAACGTGCGAAACAGTCTTTTTATGCTTCTGTCGTCATTATACTTTTATTTACAATACACATTCACAAGGTTTTACAAACCTTAACACAATTTTTACAAAGTAATATAGTTTTAATAAGTAATTTTATGTAATATATTATTTAAACGTTAATTTAGGACTTGCCACCTATTTTTCGAAATGTTGGCATCGAAAACAAAGTCCAGGAAAGTAATCACCTCATCATCCTCGTGAATGCAGACCATAATTTAATTTAGGTGAAAGAAGATCGGAAGAATAGAAAAAATAACAAGATTAGCGGGATAACCTTTGTACTAGTCTATGGCCCTCGAAGAATCTGTCACCACAGCATGAGAGCTATGTGCAGACACTGCGCAATCGCTGTTTCCTTGCTGCGAATTTGCGCTGGCTTTGCACTGATCAGTGGGCAGTGATTTCAGTGCGAAGACGCCGTTTTCATGATTCGGAAATAGCGCAACTCCAAAGCACTGCGCATCAAGGAAACATAGTGATAGTCAAGTAGTAGAGTAGGAAGTCTTTTGAGCAGATTACCTAGTTCCAATTTTGTGTGAAGAAAAGCTAGAGCTAGCTCGAACTTTACTATAAATAACTTTATTAAGTATTGATTATCTCAACAATCTGCTTATTCCCATGCAATGCTTTCAGAGAGTAGATGACTCTCAAGACGGGAGAAGATACATACAAGACTTAACCTTCCGGTTTGTTCCATTAGTTACCTACCATTTAGTAACTCATTGTAATGAGTAACTCTAATAAACCTGCCAATAGCAATATCATGCTGTCTCCCATGCTGTTCATCATGATTGGTTAGTTTACTGTGTCAGCAATTTTAATAGTACCTACTCTAGTGAAAAGATAATGATCATGTGTTACAGTTTAACTTACTGAGTAATTGTTATTATTATAGTATTCATATAGTTTAATATACTAGTATCCTGGTGTGAGAGATTATTAAGTGGAATAATTGTATAAACAATTATTCGAATATGTCGAATTGTAGCTGGTTGCCAGATGTGTTACAATGTCAGTCTAGCAAGCTGAATGTCATGGGTTCAGATCTAGCACGGTGTAACCTTTTTTTCTGTTTTTAATCATTGCTTCAGACAAGTGGACTCAACTCTTAATATAATAAATATTACATTTAAACAATTTCACAAGTCCATATACTTGTAAAACTTTGATCATTTTGTTAGCATCCCTAATACTGTCACACTGTCGCACTGATTCATAAAACATTGTTTTTTAAAGGTTTTGAACTTGTGAAATTCAAGTTAAAATACCAAAACCCTAGGCTACTAACTGTGCCAATCCAGCTATTCTCTAATAATCTATACTGTAAGAATGATGGTGTTCTGTGAGTTTAATAAGTTTTGTATGATGGAAGAGTTATAAAAGCATACTGCCAAATTGTCAGGCATTACTTACAGCTTATTCTATGGGAAACATCAAGATCATTCCAAGCAATGCCTGTCTCTATTGGCAATCTAAGAACATTAGTATTCATATAAGTATGCCATGGTATATCTTTAAAAAAAATCTAAAATGCTACATTGCATGTTTTAAGAACAATTCCTCCCAGTCGAAGCTTTCATCAATTATTGTAGCAAAAGCAAAATTGAAATTTGTGTTAAAAATAAATCACGAGCAAGACCAAATTTACGGTTAAACTTTACTATAATAATAGACGTGTCTGTCTGTCTCTCTGTCTTTCCAACTCAACACCAAAAAAAAGGTTTGCACCAGATAATAATTGAAATAAAATATTTGGATTCCCAGTCAAGCACACTACTATCTGCTGCACTCAACTGCTTGTTTGGCATCTATGAATAAATATGCGAATATTTACTACACAGGAAGATCTCTCATGACGCGTGAAAGTAGTGTTGATGAGCTTACTAATAATTACCAATGAAGCTAGGTATATATCGGAGTGACATTGCTGCATAATAACTGAAGTTGTCCCTTGCAATCTCTACAGCTGTTCTCTTTATAAAACAATTTGACTATTTTGCAACTGAATTGAAGAGTCATATTGGTTTAATTACTGGTACAGCTACCAAGAAGCTAGTCATTCATCACTTGCATTATAATTATTATATATGGAAAACACAACTCCAACACACTGTTCATACAAACTTCGATACAGAACCAGACTAGAATATACAGCTTGGTTGGAGTGTCGCACTATTAGGAAATGAAACCGATTTTTATGTTAATAGAATTGTTTCTTTTAGCACTATGACTCAGTATTACATGTATAAGGACTACGAGTACCCCTGATACCCGCCCTACAGTTTACCAATGGCTGTTCAGAACCTAATATCGTCTGCTACAATGGTTATGTCTACTACCCAACCATTGGAAACTGACTCAGTAAAACTATTATTTTATGTGTGAGTATTAATCTCAATTCTTATTGGTCTAAAAACAACCCTGTAGACTATTTAAATCTCAGACTCTACCTACCTGATTATCACACAAAAACAACACTGCACTGACAGTGAAAAAAATAAACATTAAAGTTTATACATTTATGTTTCATGTGGAATTAAACCTCAACATATACAAATAATGTTTCACAGGTTTGATGAAAATTTTTAAAATTTTGGGTATTTATCTAATTTTTTGCAATTTTGCATTATTTAATCGCTGTATTTTAGTCCAACTATTAATTATATAAACATAATTTTATCCCAAAATATAATAATTTTATTAATAATTTTATTATTTTGTAGCATTTTCTTTATAATTTTACATGGTATAATAATTGTATTTCAGACTTTATATTCTCATAAAAGTTGAATGTAATAAATTTAGTTTATTAAACTAGAAATTAAAAATGCAGCTTAAAAAATGCTTAATGGTGTTTCTCTATTTTCTATTCTTGTCCATCTTCTTATGAAAATAAACTGGTGTGATATAGCAACAATTTTAAATCAAGATTTATATTTTATAGTAAAAACTTTTTTATAAATAAATTTGAAATAGAAGCGTAGAATGATTTTTTTATATATATGCTTCCATTCAGAAGGTTCAAAGATTTCTTCTCATGAAATGCTAATATTTTGGAACTATTTTTCACTTAAATTTGAATTGATGTATTCTCCTGGCCACTTCTTAATCTTCTTCATTAAGATTCTAAAAAACTTTTGAAAAGCTTCTTAACGCTGACACTCTATGAATTGAAGTAAGGCATTGTATTCCAGGATGACAGTTGAAAACGTTTTATCTATTTAAAAGCTGCAATAACTCCCCGACTGCATCACCAAAAATCTATATTTCTTACTGCTGCTTTTCAACAGTTGGAAGATATACTCAGTTGATCAGCAAAAACCTGGAATGACTCGACCTACTTAATGCATTCATGTTAGGATAAGTCCACATTTCTATTATATATTTCTTTTAAGTTTAATTATTTAGACCGAAATCATCAGTATTATTATACTTTTGTGTTTGTAATGTTTTACAATCAATTTCATTATTGTCCTTATGACTCCACACAGTCAATCATGTCTCAGCTTTTATGATTTTGTGCTTAACTCATTTACTATTGTATTTATTTTTAGCTTTGACCAAGGTTTTTTTATTCATGCAAATGTTGACATATCATTGTCATTAATATTGTGATAACTTGAGACGGAATGAAGATACCCACTCAAGCTAAAAAAACAGGTTGTTGATAACGAAATAATTCATTGGGAAGTAAACCAAAGTTTTATATTTACTCTATTACAAAACAACAGCAATTTCCAAAATTTTAAACGACCATATTTTGCCAGCAATTTCGATAGTTCTACTCTGACTGTCACCATAATATTCTAATGCTATACTGGTACTGCTCTTACTATTACTATACTGGGCTATTTCATAGCAAGATTCGTTGCTAGAAGATTCAGATTCACTAGATGTAGAGTTACTGGAGTCCTAATAGCTGAGAATGTCAGAAGCTTCTAGAGCTGTAATCTGTCGTGGTATTCTTTTTTCATCCAAGCTTTTTCTGTAGTAAAGTTTTTGTTTGAAAATCAGTGTTAAACTTGAGCTGCTAGTGAGAGGCCTGCTGATTGGTCTATATGGTTAGCAACAATTTTCTTTCCATGGAGACCAGAACTTATTGGTCTATCTGAAGTAAAAGGTAAGTAATTATAAATAAACTAACCCCGTCTAAAAGCCACAGAGAGAAGATAACCCGAGCCGATAGACCGGCTTGCAGTAGTGAATGAGTATGTGAAACATGGCTTTGTTAGAATATTCATCATATCTTGATGTCCACATTATTGGAAGTCAGAGGATAAATTTAATATTTTGGTTTGCTATATTATATTTTGGCCTGTATCACAAGTTAAAATGTTGGTCTCAGTAATATTTTTGTCGAAAAGCTACATTTGTCTTGCATTGTTCTCTTAGTTGTTCCCTTATAATTGTTAACACATCTATATTAGTACTGGCTTTATTAAAGGCCAGTACTTCTTACAGCAAAATTTGAATTAGCAAAATATTTAAGTAAACTTCCTGGGAAAGTATCAATATTTTTCAATTGTTCGTGATGTTTTTTGTTTGAGGTGTTCCGACTGCTTGGATGTTTTGACGATAAAATTTGCAAAACTTATAGTTAATCGTTCATGGTTAAAATGCTTAGAAGAGAAATATGTTGAACGGGATGATATCACTAGTTGCTATCACTGCTCTAGTTGATATCAGCTATTGCGATCAAGTTAGCACATTACTTGTCTCTATTCTGTCAGTCTCTTTGCAACTATCACCGACACCATAGTCATACTTTCACATGATCAAAGTCTTTTTGTAACTTTCATGCCAATTTACCACATCACCTCCTCCTATTTTTGTATTCTGCCTCAGAATGGACTAATTCGGTGCCTCTGCCTGTAATTGATTGAGCCAGTAACATTCGAGGTGCAAAGGTTTTTGAGTTCGCCTCCTGGGCCGTCTGGTATGACCTTGAGAGCTAACTCCGCCAACCAAAATTGGAGCTGGGTTCCCCCATGTGTCGTTAGGGAATAGCGGCTGGGGTAATCCTTTTCTATTGGGTTAACATGTAAATCTAACTTTTCAGATTCTTCCAAATACAGTTTGATTTGCCCTTCGTGTTGTACTGTCAACTTCCCATTTCACAGCATTCCATAAGTTTAATAAGGGAGAGATTTTGTGATATGGTAAGAACCGACATATTTCGGCTTGAGCTTTGTCCCTTCCCTCCTGAGTAAAATGATTTAAGCCAAACTCGATCCTCTTTCTTAAAGGTTGAAAGTTCATTGCTGGTAGTTGAGCGCATTATCCACTGTTATTGCTGTATTCGCTGGCCTACTTCTTGTAGGGTAGTTTGCAACTGAGTGGCATATTTCGCTTCGGTAAGCAGTTCTGATGTTATACCTGTTTGTATCAGTGTTTCAGGCGATTTAGTTTCCCTTCCGAACATATTGAAATTTGCCTTTTATTTAGTGATGCGATGTGGGGATGCCCGGACTGCCCTCATTAGTTGTGGCAGTAATTCGTCTCTATCTCGGCGTTCAACACCACAGGTGAGCGCTCGTAACGAATTCTCCAACGTACGATTCAGCCTTTCGACCACGAAATCTCCTTGCGGATGATATGGGGTGGTTCATGTTTTCTTGTTTCCCCACAGCTTGCAACATTCGGCAAACACATGCGACTCGAATTGACTTCCCTGATCGCTATGTATGACTTTCGGTAGGCTGAAGTAGGAAAAAACTCTCTCGTCCAAGGTTTTGGCAACGGTTTCTGCTTTGCCATATGGAATGGGAATGGCGTCATATCACCTTGTAAAATGATCTGCTAAAACCAATATTTAAGTGTTTCCTCGGGTTGTTTCTGGAAATGGTCCGCATAGGTCAAAAGCCACTACCTGCCAAGGTCTTCCTACGTGAAGATGTTTTCTCTTTGAGCTATTTTATGTGTAATTTGCTTTGCTTGTTGACATTCTTGGCAGTAGGCAACATATCGTCTCACATCCGCTGTCATTCCCGGCCAGTACCAAAGTAGTTTTAACTGTTCCAAAGTTTTATTAAAGCCTAAGTGAGCCTGTCGGTGAACAGTTTGAATAGCACTCTTGCGCTGCTCATATGGACAAATAGCTTGACGCCTGTGCTGTCATTTTATTGGAAGCATGATTCACAGTACGCCATCCGAATTCAACTGCAATAGCGTTTGCTTATCAGCCAGACGCTTGGTGACCCAGCCGGTATGTTGTGTTTCTGGTTCGATTCCCTTGACAATCGCATGGTAAACAGGCTCAATGTTTGCATCGGCTCGCTGCTGACTGGCTAAATCTGCTAGTTGGAGCGAGTGGATGTGTTGCTCGACCCTGTGGGAATTCATGCGTCTGCACTGCTGACAATCTGTGCAGGTCGGCCGGCTGAGCCCATTTGCGTTATTATGTTTCAAACCTTTCTGGTGACTCAGCTCAAAATCATATTTTGATAAGGCCTCAATCGAACGTGCGAGCAGTCTGACAGGTGTGGGGTTGTGCAGCAACAAAGTCAAGAATGCATGATCGGTACGTATCAAGAACTTTCACCCATACAACTGAGGATGGAAATGTTTGACAGCCTTCGCAATGGCTAACAACTGCTTTCATGTGACACAGTAGTTCGCTTCCTCAAGCTGGAACATCTTTGAGTAGTACGCAATTACTTTGTCCTTGCCATCTTTTATTTGTGACAAAGCCGCACCAGTTCCCACTTGATTAGCATCAGTATTTGAGATGAAAGTTTTAAAATTGTCGGGATAAGCCAGTATGGGTGATTGTATCAAGCGGTTTTTTCAATGCATCAAAGGAAGTTTGACAGGCTTCTGTCCAGACAAAGGGTGTGTGCTTCGAGCTTAATTGGTTTAGCGGCCTGGATAACTCTAAATAATTAGCGATAAACTTTCGGTAATACCCGCAGGTCCCTAAGAAAGCTCGCACATCTCTCTTGTGTTGGAGAAGAGGCCAATCCCTCACACATTGAACATTAAAAATGTTATAGATACTTTACCCTCTGTGCAAAGAGGGTACACTTGCTTGGCTTAAGCTTTAGTCCCGCCTCTCTCAGATGCATAAAAACTTCTTTTAGGCTGCTCAAATGACACTCTACGTATTTTGAGAACACAATGATGTCATCTAGGTAGATGAGAAAGGTTTTCCTTTGTTACCCTTTTAGGATAGTCTCCATAAGCCGCTCAAAAGTAGAAGGAGCTGAAGTCATCCTGAAGGGTCGCACTTCCTACTCCCATTTGCTAAGCTCGTTCGAGTCACCAAAGCTGACTTTTCTTTAGCTTTCTCATACAATTCAACTTGCCAGTAGCCACTGGTTAGGTCTAACGCGCTAAAAGAGTTTGCTTCTGCCTAATGCATCCAGGCTGTCATCAACACCGGATAGAGGGTAAGCATCTTTTATAGTTACGTCGTTTAGTTGGCGATAATCTACGTAAAATCGCCAGGTGTCATCTTTCTTTTTAACCAGGACTACAGGAAAGCTCCAGGCACCATGCCCATCTCTAATGAGCCCTTGTTCTTTTAGCTCCTGAACTTGTTGTTCAACTTCACCCTTTCGTGTCGGACCATGTCGGTAAGGTCAATGCTTGATTGGGCATGCATCTATGATCGTGGGCATCTGATGTCTTGTAACACTGTATCGGCCCACGTCAAACTTCCCATCACTGAATACACTTTGATGCTTGATCAACAGAGTTTGTAGTTGTTCCTTTTCGGAGGGTGCTTAAATGTTGTCCCCGTCTCTCTATGTGCTCTTCTAAATGCTTTGGAAAGTTTTTCTGCATCAAAGAGGGGGGGTGGTGGGTATTGTTGTATTACACAGATGGAGAGGATGGCTTGGATTATAACGAGAGCGATATAAGATCGTTTTTCTTTAATTTTGTATTTAACCGAAAACGCATGGTCATCCCCAGACATGAATATAATGTGCTCGTTAAATGCAAGAGTTGTCTACTCCTAATGAAAACATAAACATGAGAGGATAACTCGCACTTGTACTAATATCATTACAACATCCCTTCACAAGCTCAAAAGCTGGCATATCTATATAATGATCTACTAAGATAAATCGGCATATAAAACCTGTGACAACCACATAAGCTATCATAAATTTGTATGGGTAAATGCAACGCAAGTAAACAACAAGAATATTTGTCAAGATAAGGTACGTAATAATATGCAATAGTGATTGTCTAGAGTTCATAGTTTGTTGCTCAGCGATATGATGTAGCAGCATGTCGCAGTATGGTAGTTACCATAGTTCATAGTTTGTTGCTCAGTGATATGATGTAGTAGCATGTCGCAGTATGGTAGTTACCATACTCTTAAGCTTATGCCTCATATTTATTTGGCTGTTGCCTGAGCCGCATACTCATCCTCGGGGTTGCCGTCATAACTGATCTGACATTAGCTCTGCGTCTTTCCGCATTTACATTAGAGTCATTAACTGAGATTACTGCTGACCTGTTCCGTACCAAGTGCTGACCATTATCTCCCTCTATGATAACCTTTCGATCGCCATATTGGTTAGCTCTGACTACTGTGCCCTCCTGGCTACTATCTCTCACCATAACACAATCTCCACCACACACTGCTGGAAGATCTTTTACCTTAGGATTGATATTGTGGTTCATCTTTATTCTCTCTTTGTAAAGCTCATTCTTGGCTTTAAACTTCTCATGATCGAGTAGCTTTGGCATTAGACTATCAGGATGTACTGCCAAAGTTGTCTTCAGCATCCGTCCCATAAGCAATTCAGCAGGAGAGTATACTCCTAACTGTGGTGATGCTCTGTAGGCAAGGAGAGCTATGTATGGATCTTTCTCCTTTCTGAGCAAGGATTTTACTGTTGCAACCGCTCTCTCAGCTGCACCATTGCCGCGAGCAAACTTCAGGCTACTTGTGACATGGGTGAATCCATATGCTTTTGCAAATATCTGAAAGTCCTCAGATGAATACTGCGGTCCGTTGTCAGACACTAAACAATCTGGAATACCGTGCCGGGAAAACATACTTTTTTATGTGGGATATGACATTCTTTGATGT
Organism: Watersipora subatra; assembly: GCF_963576615.1. NCBI lineage: Eukaryota > Metazoa > Bryozoa > Gymnolaemata > Cheilostomatida > Watersiporidae > Watersipora > Watersipora subatra. The sequence goes on along the minus strand of NC_088715.1, from coordinate 7,824,530 downwards.
AGTATCTCTACCTAGTAAAGCTATCTCAGGGTATCTTGAATAATAATCTGTCACTATCAGGTAGTTGTTTCTCTCTAGTTGAAACAAGTCAGTGCCTAACATTTGCCAAGGGTGATCAGGGGTAGCGGAAAGTCTCAGGGGTTCGTATGTTATATTCAATTCTCTCTTACACACTTCACAATTAGCTATCTGTACCTCTATTGCCTTTGCCATAGACGGCCACCACAAACTGTTTCTAGCCCTTGCTTGGCATTTAGTAATGCCTAAATGTCCCTTGTGTATATCTTCAAGAACCTGACTTCTCTGGGATAGGGGAACCACCAATCTCATGCCTAGCATCAGCAGTCCCTTGTTCATAGTAAGTAGTCCTCGCCTTTCAAAGTACGGCCTCAGGATTGTGTCCATGGATGAAAGGTAAACTGGCCAACCCTGTTCAACATAATGAATAACCTGTCTCAAAGTTTCATCATCCCTTTGTTCCATTTTGAATTTCTCCAATCTGTCGCAGCTTCCATTCCAATGCACACTCTCTCGTACGTAACTCTCAATCACTTCTACTCGTACTATATCACTCTGTTCTGGTTCCCTAGTGTTATATCGTGATAGTGCATCCACTGCCTTGTTGTCAGTTCCACTCACATATTTGATGTCATAGTAGAATCTCTGTAGTCGCAATTTGAAGCCTTGAATTCTGGGAGGCAGCTTATCTAGAAACTGATTACCGAACAAGGAAATGAGGGCTTTGTGATCTGTTTCAATCGTTACATCTTTCATTCCTAAGACATAATGAGAAAATTTATCCATTGCCCAGCACACTCCTAGCGCCTCCTTTTCTATTGCTGCATAACGTTGCTCAGTTTCACTAAGGGATCTACTAGCAGCCGCCACTAGCCTACGAGTGCCGTCACCTTGAAGTTGACTCAGAGTAGCTCCTAGTCCTTGATTGCTGGCGTCTGTGGTCACAAATGTGGGCTTTTCTGTACTGTATGGAGCAAGGATGTTTGGTTTGCTGAACAGCTCTTTGACTTCTTGAAATGCACTCTCCTGTGCATAACCCCAGTGCCATTGAATACCTGTCTTCAGCAAAGCCCTCAGAGGGGCACTCTTCTCAGCCAGTTTCTCTGAGAAGCGTGCATATTGATTAGCAAGACCAAGGAAACTTCTTACAGCTGTCATGGAAGTGGGTGTGGGAAAGTCTTGTATTCCTTGTATTCGCGGTCCAGCGCTTATACCCTCCTTGGAAATGATATACCCAAGAAACTCCACACATTTTTGACCAAACTTACATTTTGACTTGTTCAGTGTCATACCCGCCGTCTTGATTGCGGCCAGGACCAGTTCCAAACTTTTGTCATGTTTCTCTTCCGTTTCTCCAAATACACACACATTGTCCATATGAACTATCACTCCTTCAATCCCATTCAGCATTCTATTCATTTCTGCTGAAAATATTTCTGGGGCACTACAAAGGCCTTGGGGAAGTCTTTCATACATGTATCTTCCCTTATGAGTCAAAAAAGTAGTCAACTTTTTTGACTCTTGACTGAGTGGTATCTGAAAAAATCCACTGTTAGCATCAATTTTTGAAAACTTTACACCGTTTCCCAGACTAGCAAGACTGCTCTCTACAGTGGCCATTGGATGAATTTCCCTCATCACATATTTGTTGAGTTGGGTGAAGTCTGTACAAATTCTAACTTTGTCTTGGCCATTTTTTGGTACAATGACCATTGGTGCAACCCAGGGTGTTGCTTCAGTAATTGGCGTGATGACTCCATCCTTCACCATCTCATCTAATGCTTGCTCTGCTTGTTTCTTTAGCGGGAATGCTATTGGTCTAGGGACGTGTATGGCAAAAGGTATGGCATCCTCCTTTAGTGTGATGGAATGTTCACTCTTCACTTTTCCTAGACCCTTGAACAGCTGCTGGTCCACATTCACATCACTCACTTCACATCTGTCAACATCCACTGATATTACCTGTAGTGTTTCACAGGCTTTTCTGCTCAGCAATGGTGTCTGTTGATTCTAAACTACATATATATATTCTTTTGTGGCAAATTTACCAGCTTGGATGCTTATAACCCCTAAGCAATTTAACTGTGTTTTACCTGCCCCGTATAATCTTTTAGTTGAAGGCTCCAATCTCCCTTTGAAGTGATTTGGTCCACAAACACTTAGTGCAGCCCCAGTGTCCAATTTAAAGCTGGCTGTTTGTCCCTTCTTCAAGCTTGTGTCTACTTTGACTGTAGAATGCCATGCTCCTGTGTTGATGGATTCCACTAGGTTTATTTCTCCTAAATAAACCTCCTCCTGAACCTCAGTTCCATCTTCTTTTAGAGCATTTATTTCTGCTCTTCTTCTGCACTGTCTGGCAAAGTGGTTAAATATATCACAGTTTCTGCATTTTTGACCCATAGCGGGGCACCTTACTTGCTTGCTATGATTCCTTCCACATCTGCCACAAAAGCCTCCACCAACTGTTTTTATTGCTGGTTTGGCTTTCCAGCTTTTCCTTTCACTCCTTACTACCTCAATATCTCCATCCTTGATTTCCTGCTTTTCTTGCTGTGGGGTGGCAGTTACATTTTTGAACTTGACTGCCATTTCTTGCACTCGAATTGCCTTGACAACGTACTCTAAAGTGAGCTTCTCATCAGGCTCTCTCATTAGCTTATCACGAAGCTTCACATCATCCATTCCAAAGAGTAGTTTATCCCTGATGAGTAAATCCCTCTGTGTTTCAAACTGACACCCTTCAGCTAGCCTCTTCAGCCTCATAAGATATACATCACATGACTCACCTGACTGAGTGCAGCCGTGGAATTGAAATCTATTCACTATAGTTCCGGACCTTGGGTTGCAATAATCTTGAAATTTCTTTAACACGTCATTTAACTTCTTCCCCTCCGTTCCTTCTTCTATCTCATGAATCAGACCATTTTCATCAGGGTCAGTTGTAAATTCCAGCTGTGAATATACTTCCCTTACATCTTCACCTCCCACATGTCTGAACAAGGCAAGCTTCCTTTTTTCTGCAGCCTTGCTTGTTGCCACCAAATCTATGGCCAGCAAATAATCTTCAAATGATCTGGACCATTTTCTCTACTTTCCAGAGAGATCATCAGCCCTCAGATCTAAGCCGTGTGGAGGCGAAACACCTTGCATGACACCCAGGAACAAGTTTAGACCGCTGCCACCATGTTGTATTACACAGATGGAGAAGATGGTTTGGATTATAACGAGAGCGATATAAGATCGTTTTTCTTTAATTTTGTATTTAACCGAAAACGCATGGTCATCCCCAGACATGAATATAATGTGCTCGTTAAATGCAAGAGTTGTCTACTCTTTATGAAAACATAAACATGAGAGGATAACTCGCACTTGTACTAATATCATTACAACATGTACATTATGACATCAACTGCTAAGCACTTTCCCAATACTTTACTCAATTTGACGATGATGGGCTTATTAGTTGTATTCATTAAGCGAATTGGAATGTCTTGGCTTTAGGGTGTGTGTAGTGAAGTCGCTACCATTAAGCCTGGTATCTGGCTTGCATCTTCAACACAGGCTGTTCCTTGTGTTCAAAGCTGATTTGATCTTGCCGTAATAATTTGTTCTGATTTTGGCTGTATAATGTTTTCCTGCTTAGCTTATACTTTGGCCAAAAGGGGATGTCCATCGGCGGTGCAACGCAATATAATTTTCTTGCCACACCGTAATTTTGCATTATGAAAGTCTAGGTGAAACTGATTAGCTTCCAAGAAATCTAGTCTGAATAAAACATGGTGATCAAGATCAGCAATCATAAATTTGTGTTGATATTGACCCTCTCCGAGTTTGAAAGTCAATACTACGGAACCATACAACTCAATTTTATTTCCATCGGCCAAATTCTTATACCAGTTACCGGTCCCATTGAATCGTGGCAAGTACTTGGTAATCGGTCTTAAATTGCTTTGGGGAGGACTGATTGGGTGCACCCACTATCCAATAGCATCACATATCTTCCCCCACCAATGTGACTGCGAACGTAATAGGCATTGGTCAATCGACATAATTATGTTGATATATCGTTGGCCCAAATTGTCAGTTGATTCATAAAAGTTGGGCATTAACTTTCCTGGACAGTCTCGTTTCTCGAACTTTTGGGTTTTTTTACAAAATCGAGAGATGTGTCCAATTTCGTTGCAGTTGTAACCGCACTAAGCTTCGGGACATTCGGACATCTGTACGAGCATCTAGCAACCCAGCCAGAAACTCTTTTTGTGATGCAGCGAGCCTTTCATGCGTTTCTGCCAGCTGTTGACTAATGCTAGTTTGAAGATCAACAAATTGCTGCATCATTTCATTTGGTCTAGTCTGAAATGTTTCATTCTGCTTACTTAGTTGTTGATGCAAATCACTGGCTTCATCAAGCTTTAATTGGTGTATACTAATGCTGGGCACGGGTATTAATACTCGTTGAACTCGCGGGTTTATCTTCTCTCGAGTATCAGGTAATAGAGATTTTGGGTATTCCGATCTTTCGGGTTCAGATTTTGACTTTCGAGTTCGGGTTTTGGTACACGAATCCGTCGGGTAGTGTGAACAAAAACTCGGTCTATTGCACCCTGCACTCTTAGTCTGGGGCCACAGGGCATTTCTGTGTCATTTTTGCTAAGGAGGCATGACAATAGGGCATAATGAGTCTTTAATTTAATAGATAGAATAAAGCATCTCATACCTTATTTACCATACCTACCGGAAATATTGTAGTCAAGCAGTGATTACTTGTCATTAAAAGGTGAGCAGAAATACTTAAATCAAATTTTATTTGCACAATTAGCCAAATCAGCTTCAAAAACAAATCTATGCCTTTTTTAATACGGCGCGTGTTTGCTTACACCGATAACACATAGGTTCTTAGTCTGTTTCCGCTATCGCCTTGTTAGAAACTGCCATCAGCGTTGGTAGTAGCAGTAAAAAGTTAATAACTCTGTTTAAATGTATTACCACAGCTAGCTATTATGGATTACATAATTCATTATAACCAAGTTTTACTAAGCCAACAAGTCTTACTTCCAGAAAAAGTCGATAATGTTAAGTTTTTATGAGATTTGGAGCACCATCTACAGAAAATCAGAGAGGTCCATAGAACATGCCTAAGTATTAAGCTACCATAGACCCTATCTTCTGCCTCCTGTTGACACGAAAATTCCCTGTGGCCCAGATTATCTTGAGTGTTTAACAATCCGCCTGTTAACGCTGCGAGTACGAATGTCAGTCGATAAAAACTGAAAAATGATAAATAAATGGAAAAGAAATATAATTGCTTTGTAAATTTGAAGATATATCTGTTTACAAAATTTAAACATAAATCCATATCAACAAACCCGATACCCAAAAAACCCGTAGCCAAAGAAATATCTGAGCCTAGCACTATTAGCTACCCGATACTCGAAAAACCAGAACAGAAGGGGCGGGTTTAGACCCGTTGACCAAGAAGTACTTGTGCCCAGCACTAGTGTATACTCACATCTGTATCCACTAGAGTATAATATTTGTGTATGACATCCACCGCTTCAGCCAGGGTGCTGGGTGGGTTCAATCGCAACGTCCAAGTTAACTGGGGGGGGAGGAAGCAACTGTGCACACTACTTTCAGTCTAGCTTGCTGGTCTTGCTGCTCAGGAGTCAGATCGGGGTAAACCATCTGAACTAGTTTCAACACTTTTTCTCCAAATGGGTGTATTTTATCTTTAGTTTGTAGTTTGAGGTTTTTTAATAATGCACTGGCTGTTTCAGCCGTTAGGTCATATTGAGAGCGCAGTTTCCTGTTTTCTTCCAGAAATCTCTTTGAACCACCCAACTAGCAGCTCTATGCATGCTAGCAGCTATCCATGCATGTATGTGTGTGCATGTGAGCACATTTGTGTTATTATGCATATGTATGTGTCTGCGTGTGTATGGGCATGCATACATGTGTGTGCACGTGTGTGTGCATGCATGTGTGTGTGCATGCGTGTGCGCGCAATTATTTGCATATGCGCTTGTGTGTGCTAGTGTATGTGTGCGTATGTGTGGGTGTGTGCATGTGTGCGTGTGCGGGAGTGCATTAGTTTGTGTGTGTGTGCATGTGTGTACTTGAATGTGCATGGATTTTCAAGTGCATGTGTGTATGAACTTATTGTGTTGTAATGAGATATTGGCTGAGAATATTTTTTAAAAATATATAATGTTAGCAAAAAGAACTGCCAGATAGTTTAGAACTAGAGACCAGGCACCCAGTCACATTTACACCTACTAGAAACATCACTCGCTCCACCTATCCTCCCATGTAATTCCATTCAAGTCTCCTACAGCCATGTTCCAGTCAGTCTAATTTTTAATCAAGCAAATATTTAAAATATTACACATATTAAAGATGATGTAAAGCGCAACAATAGACAACAGTAGAATTTGCTGTGAGAACCAACGACCAACCAAGGACTTTGCGCCAATCAACCTAACTAGAGACTCTAGCAGTTGGTAAGCAAAATGTGTACATTCAAGTTTCTTACAGACATTGTCCTGTTTGTTATTCTGTATTAGTCACACCTTTCTCTATAATCATCGTGGCTGTTAGTGTGATAGAGCAACCTTTTTTACTTGAAATTGTTTGCTGACTCATAATACTCATGCTGAGTTGAGTAGAGCATTGCTAAAGCCTTATTCCCATATACGCTGCAAAGCACCAGTGACAGCACCACAGGCTATCAGCGGTGAAATGTTAACCTACACGCCGAGTAGTGTCAGTAGCTGCCGGCAGTCAACGCAAGAGTTTAGCGCTGTTCAAATTTTACGATGAGCCGCAGGCAAAACCTTCCCAAAATTCATTGTACGGATAAAGATCAGCATTATCAAAACGGCATGGCGTGCAAAAATTTTTATTGCAGTTATTAGCGATGCAGCTTTATGTAAACAGAAGCCGCCGAGCCTAACGTTGCGAAAATTTTGCTGCGCAAGATTATTGCCGGGGTCTTGCAACCGATATGGAAACCAGGCTGTAGGCCTATGCTGATTGAATATGTTAATATATAATCATGAGATAGCCTAAGTTCTGAGTGAAGAATTTATTTTGTGGTGGTTCAACAAAGGTTCTGTGGTTATATTATACATAGGAAAAAGGCTGTTTGCAAAGTTTGTGCCCAAGTTCCTGTTCATGTTCCTTTTCATGCTCATGTCCCATATTCATGTCAACTTCAGTCCGTAATAATTTTCATGTATTAAAATTACACATCAAATATTATCTAGTAATACGCAACAAAACATAAATAAAAAGGAAGGTAATTACCATACAGAAATCTTGTTCAAAATCATCCTTATAATGGATAATGTTTATTAGCCTCATAGTTAATGTATAATTTGATGATCACAAAAGTATATAAACTTAATGTGCAAATGTGTGTTAACCCTTTGGCTGGAGAAACGACAAAAATTTTGTTTATCGGTTACGTGGGGAAACAATTTTTATGTCACTTTCGGTAGATGTTTATAAAGCTGTCGCCTAGTAACGTTAAACAAAGAATAGAAAGGCTAGTAAAATGTAAATATCATCAACAAGATATTAGTTGATAAATTACAATATGAAACGATTATCCGAGAGGCGTTGCCTTATGCTAAAAGCTAAAGAAATTGTGCCTCCTTGGAAAAAAATGGAAGCTGGAAAAGTCAGTCAACAGCGGCTAGACATTCAAAACAGTAAAATAAAAAACTATTCGATCCTGCGATCATTAGTGGTTTTTGTCAGATCAGTATAAAAAAATAAGTCAGATGATAGAAGTGATGTAAACTTTTAGAACTTTTGAATATACAGAGAAAAGTGATCATTATGGTAGCTCGCACGACTACGCTGTAGCGTTGGACTCTACCGAAAGGAATACGTTCAAGCATTTCATACAGGAACAACTGTACATAGTCGTAACTCTTTTTGAAGTAGTACATATCTAAATGAATGTTTATGTACAAAAGACTTTTTTAATAGAAATAATTTTCAGTTTGAACTGCATGTTCATAAAATACTGATTTTATTAAGTTTTCAAAAATAAATTACACGATTTTTGGGTGTTTTTGCAGCTTCAACCCAGCAAAAGGGTTAAAGGGTGAAACACATGTATCATACTTTAGAAAGAAATATCATGATGTAAGACCAAACAATTGGTATGTTCTGCTCATTTTAACAAAAGAAGGCTTTGGCAGCAGAACAAAAAGTAAAGTTTAACTTCTGACAGCATTACATCTAAATAATCAGTTTACGGTCATACAGTCAGTCATTTATCTAAGAAAGTTGATAGAAGATAAAATATGATGATAATAATAATGATACTGTTAGTATAACTTCACTATAGAGTAGTCAGTCTTGATGAAACCTGATCATAAATGTTGTTATATGATGATTAATAAGATTGTGGTCCTTATTTCTCACTCAGTTTATAGAGGAACACCTTGTCAATCTCCCAGCCACAATCGCAGAAGGCAGAAAATGAATGATAAGATACAACCAAAGTGTTACCAGTAGCACTCAAGCTTGTGATACGGCTTTCAAACCCACAAACATGATGAGTATCATCATCTATATCGAGATCAAGATGATCAACTGTCAACTCTGATACTTTCTCACCTGTAATAAAAGTATATGAATATCTTAATTATTTACTGTACAATCATCACACCTACACTTATTATATACTTGTATGGATAATCACTATACAGAGAGTACATGACAATACTTTTATTAAAAAGTTAGCATACACCTTTATTAAAAAGCTAATGCAATTCTGATTTAAAAATACTAATATTGTAAGTGATAACAATTGAATTTGTTTACATTTTCTAAGATAAGATAGGTTTCAGGTTCTATTTGTAATTAATAAAAATTTAGCCTTGGCCACAATTTAGTTAGCAAAGAGCAACCATAACTAGATTAATACAAATAAAAAATCAATTAACTCGAGGAAATAGTGCTTATAGAAGAAAGTCATCCTGAAAGAGCCTCATTTTACTAGTAAGTAGTCGCAGCATCAGAAAGCAACAAACATTGCTACCAAATTGTGGGCGTGACGGTCATTAATTGTAGCTACCATCCCTTACACAACTTTTACATGACCACTATATATTGTTACTGTAACATTCATTTGTATAATTGTTTTAATGCTTTCCAAGACTCTTTTGCATGTCAAAACCGCCATAAGATGACGCACATATTCCCATAAGAATTTACTGTATTTTCATTAATTCATTTCACAATAAAAAACTTTGTGGTGGCTACATCTGGTAATCATATATAAATCTAAAAGAAAAGCATGAAATGAAACTTCAGCAAAAGGTTACTGTTACTGTACTTACAGTTATTGTAACATTCACTTGTATGATTGTTTTATATAAATTGCAAAAGTTGCTAGAGTAGTGCTCGCTAATAACTGGTTTAGCCAATTAAAAGCATTTTGTTGACGATTTTGGTGTGTATGCACAGCTCAGACAATTCTTTTCATTGCGTAATTTTGGTCATAATTAATTAATGATTTATTACGTGCGGCCGTACCTTAAAGGTGCGGCCACACGTAACAATGCTCTTGTTGGTTCTGACCAAAATCACGAACTGAACAAGATACACGGAATTATTCAGCTGAAATTCACAGAATTGTCTGAGCTGTGCATACACACCGAAGTCGTCGACAAAATGCTTTTAATTGGTTGAACAAACTATTTGTGAGCCCAATTTTAGCAGCTTTTGCTATTGGTATAGTCCAAGACACGTACTACAACACACAATAAAAGTATCAGCACAATTCAACCCGATACATACGAGGCAACTGCCTAGATGCGCTAGAGATGGCAGCTGTTGCTACATCGGAACGTCTGCTGCTAAAAAAACTTGTTATTATTGAAAAAAAACGATGTGTAGCCATAGTGTCCAAACGATAAAGAATGAAAAATAGCAATCTAGGCAGTTGCATCGTATGTACTATGTCGAGTTGCGCTGGCACTTTTATTGTGTGTCGCGATACGTGTCTTGGACTATATAAATTTTAAAAGCTGCTAGAATTGTGCTCGCTAATAATTTGCCAAATAAGCCAATTAAAAGCATTTCATCGAAGATTTTTGTGTGCATGCACAGCTCAGATAATTCTGTGAATTTTGGCTGAATAATTCGTTCATTTCGTGATTTCGGTCAGAATGAGCGAAAAACTCGTTACGTGTGGCCATACCTTCAAGCTGGTACCTGAGCCCTGGCCTGCCCTGAAAAACTATATTTTGGCTTTCATTTTGACGTTCACCGAGTTTACTAGAAGAAAGTTATCAATTTCCGTGTTTACTTGTACAAACCAATATGTAACATAGCCTGCCACTACAAAAAACAGAAGGATGTACCAATCAATACTAGACTCTATCTGTTAATATTTTAATTTAAGTATTAAATAAAATCAGTGTTGTAAACTCATCGTTACAAGGAGAACTGATCCTGACAGAACAATTTAATAACCAATCTGTATTGTCTTTCTAAGTAAGTGAGCTTTTGACTCACAAAAAATTATAAATATGAATTTTTACATCAAGCATCTTCTGTAGCATATTGAATTGCTTTTGAACTAGTCATAAATAAAAAATGACTTCCCATATCTCTTATGAAAAACCCACTAAAGGAGATATCCATAATATATTACTCGAGAGGACTATGATAAATATTCTAATTGAATTTTAAAGATCATAAATGGAGAAATGATGTATTTAAAGATATTTATAACAGGGTTTTAAAACATCTCTTTTAATTTCAACACATATTTTAGCAAAATATTTTTACTAAATTATGAAATGCTTCATAAGCTAACATGACACTCTCAATAAATGTTACTAACCAGCACCTCATACATACATCTTACCTGTAGCATAGCTGAGTGTGTAGAAGATATTGCTGTTGTATGCAGCTACCAGTATGTAGTCTCCATAGCACACCAGACCTTGTGGACGAGCAGGATGGGTGAAAGTCCACATGACATTCCCAGTGGTTATGTTAAATCTGAAGACTTTCTTTGTGTTATAGTCAGCTATGATCACATCATCACCATGTCCAGCGCTTATCGAGACCTTACCACTACTCAAAAGGGGGCAGCTGACGTTACGCAGACTCTTACCAGTGAGAGAATAAATAGTTAGTCTCTTGTTACGAGGATCCACAAAAACAACATTACCTGCTACAGTCAACGTGCTACAGGAAGCGTTAGAGTACTGCCAGGTTGTGACTACTTGTCCTGACAGATCATAGACACTAACTGTTTGAGGCTTTGTAGGTAGACTATGACACGCTATGTATAGTCTGTTCTCATGCAGGCTGATGGAATCAACAATATCAGAAGTAGAGATGAATGAGTCGTGCAGCTTGTAGTTGCTATCAATTCTACTGACTCTACCATTATCCAATCCTACATATGTAACTCCTTTATGCTGACATACTGACACAGCAGATGATGGTAGTTCTATGGATTTGAGTAGAGTTATAGACTTTGGAGGAGAGGATAAATGAAATCGTTGTGGTCGTGGAGGAACTACAGGGGGCTGGTTACTGTTAACTACTATGTCATCAGCTGAACCAATCTTCAACTCAATCTCACGCTTTTCACCTAAAATATTCACAATATAATTACATAATGACATACTTACAAGGTGTAATAAAATATTTGTATGTAGGCAGCACAGCACCAAATCCTAGAAAAGAGTAAAAAAAAATTACTTACTCATATAATTTAAATCATTAAGACTTAATTACTCACTGGCTCAAATTATCTACGAGAGACATCAGAAAGTTTAACATGTTAAATTGTGTAATATGACAATAATAAGAAGAATAAAAACACAAATTATTTTATAAACTGACTGAAATTTAGAGGTGCTAAAAGTTTTAAAGTGTCCAAAATGTAAATTATTTAAATAAAGATACAATGTGTCCATGATGTTTTAGCCAGAGAGCAGATCATGCATATAGAGACTAGGTAACATTTGCTACCTCAGCGTTCAAAGATTTTTAACAGTGGATCTGTTATATTTTAACCTGAGAGAATAGCTTGCATATATATATATTTATGTAATATCATAGCCTGAGTGTAGAGTGTGCATATCTTTGCATTTTCATTGCGGTTTATCATTTCTGTTAACTTAGAGGCAATTAAGAGATAAATTGTAAATATTTGTTAACTATTGAAAGATGGAGAGAGAAAATATTACTTATTTTACTCTACACTCATATTTAACATAAATAATATAGTTGAAGTCTTAGTATAGACTATAATTATTATTTTTTTTTTTAAACACCTGTTGGCTTCACTTGGAGTTGTCCTCTCACTTCCAGTTTGGGCAACTCCTCCACAATAAACTTGTCCATTTGTTCCTTCAGCTCTTTGAATCCTCTCACAATGTCATCCTACATGTTAGACTTATTATATAAACTGTCATAACCTTGACATGTTACACATTCAACCAACATAACCAACAGATACACATGCTGTTGGTCTGTTGGACATAGACCAACATCATGTGTATAAGCTATTGAGATAAAAAAACAAATGTGGTTTATAGCAGAGAATACAATGTTACACCTTTTAGTTGATTAGCATTCGTACCTGTTAAAAAGGCTAAACATTCATAAAACATCCACTTTTTGATGTTTTATAGCACTTGTAGAACTAGAAAATTTTATAATAGCACTTGACTGATTTGTCTTGATCCTTTATAAACATAAACATGTTTAATGTTATTATATTATAACTTCTTGTAGCCTAGTAAAAGTTGTTATTTACTAAAAAAAATTGCACAAGTAAAAAATTATTAAGTAAATGATAATGAAAACGATATTTGTGTTGAAGCCATAATTTTATTTAACACATACAACATATAACATTCTAACAGTTAAACTTTCTATCATAAAAAAGTGTTTTTGTGCAGATCAAATGAATTAGGAAACATAAATACAGAATGAGTTAATGGAAGTGTTTGTATAAAAGAGTTACTGTTGCAGAGAAAGCTCGATGTACATGTACTTAAAGTTTTCATGGACGGTACTTGTACCTCTTGGTACAAACGTAAAAATAATATTGTAAAGGAATTCATCAGCCCTTTACTATCCACAGAATGTATCAGATAGCCCAACAACCCAAGTGTTTATTAAATATATAATATATTTATTTATAAGTTGAAGCAGAAGCAAACATGCTGGATGCATTAAGACTACTCAAACTTTAAATCATTTCTATATATACCGTAAAACGTCTATTTGAATGCCACCTTTTCACGGCCAATAAGAGAGAAGAGGAGAAAAATAGAACGCTACCCTTTATTCGATTGCCACCTCTACTTTCAGGCCAAGTTTCAGGCCAAAAGTTACGTTTAGCGAGCAAAACATTTACGTGTTGCCATTGTGTTAAATGCGGCGTGTAAAGGTTCTGCTTTGCCAAAAATTGTTTGAATGCTAATACCAACTAGTTCAGCAGTGCAGTAGAAAGGTTAATGTCACAAGACATTGTGAAAGGTATTGGACAACCAAAATATGTTTATTCCTTCGAAAGCAACAATCAGAATGCAGCTATCTAAGCAAACAATGAAAATACTTTTGTTTTAAAAAACGTTAATTTTTTTGCATGTAATATAACTATGTTTCGTTTATGTCGCTTGTTTATGAATATTAATTAGTAGAATTTGATAAATTATTATTATATAACTTATAGATTTGCAGGTTTATAGCATTTTTTAACAGCTATGTGGTAATCTGATCTTACAATTGGTCAACTGTTGTAACTCATAATCCATTGCACATAAAAAGCTCTATTGCACATAAAAGCAACCACATAACCACAATGCACATAACCTCTTCTATTGCGCATAAAAAGCTAGTTTTGGCTGCAATCTGTAGCAAACATATCAATGAATGCAATGAGACTTTATGCAAAATTGGCAAAAATCCAAAAAAATAAAAATACTTATTAAAAAAAGGAAATAAAATTTGCAAACTCGAACAAATTGAATAGCAGACCGCAGGTTATAATATCATTGCAGGTAAAGTGTAAGCAAATGGTAGAGATAATTCTCAGTCTTTCAATGCATATTTATTAATAGATCTTTGACAAGTTTGTGAAGAACAAAAGCAGAGTCGTTGCATACAAAAAGTTTAATATCACTCCACCAAAAAATGAGAGCAAAATATAGGCGAAATTCTTACAATTCTGACAAGCCATTGGCAAAATACAATGCCAGCCTTCATTTGAACGCCACCTTCACTGTAGTTCTACTATAAATACTCAACTATATACTCACTGGTGGAGATTGTTTGATTTTAGTTTCTAACATTTCTCTCTGATTCCTGAGACTTCTCCATTTGTCAAGGACCACATCCTCCAGAAAGTCAGTAATCTGTACTTTAGACTTCTGCCTGTTCTCGAGCACCTTCTTCTCTATTTCATCATACTGCTCCTTCAGTGAGTTTATCTACAGTTATAGTCAACTCTAGTATAAACATGAATATAATCGGTACTCAAGAATGTTTTTCTAGATATATAAAGTTGTAAACTCACTTTCAGCTCAGGCAGTTCACAGTTATATTGAGTTAGTTTTAATCTGACTAAAAGCCATTTGCTTTTTACTCACTTTTCTCATAGTGCGTCATCACTATTAGAATAGTGATGACATCACTAGTTTCGTCACTTTAGCTACATGCAAAAGCATAATTCTCATAATAATCTGTGCAATAATTATGATGCATTATTGCTTGTTTGTTTGTTTGCTTTATTTCATTATTAATATATGAATATGTACAAAAGAAATGAAAACTAGACAACGAACACCCGGAGAAGGTGATGATGAGGCAATATGCGCGATAGCAAAAGCTAATATTTAGCGTGGATCTAGGTGGCAGATGACAGGCAAAAATTAATAACATTATAATTAAAAAAACTATCCTAATAGCCATGCTCTTAAGCTACTTTTAAAACCTAACATGTTGTGTATACTGTGAATAGAAATAGGCAGACTGCTCCATAAAACAGCTTCATAATTAATTGTTCTTTTTTTGACCAGTAGCGGAAGATGATTTAGGTAGAGGTAAGTTGAATTTAGAATTTCGAGTTAAATAGTGCTGTGAGAGATGAGAATATGATGGGTAAAAAGATATATGAGCTCTAAACAAAGTCCAAAATTTAAACAACTGACTAACATTCAACATTTTGCATTTTTTAAATAGATCTCCAGTTGAGAAATAAAAAGGTTTCTTGTTAATGTTGTGAAATACTGTTTTTTGATAAACAAATAATTTTTCAAGATAAATTAATGGAGCGTTCCCCGAGGCTTCAATACAATATGAAATCTTTGAATTGATCAATGAGTTATAAAGTAAAATTAGAATATTTTGTGGAAAATGAAAAGATAACCGGTGCAATAGACCACTAAATGGACTTAATTTTTGTATTAAGATTTCTGTATGTAATTTCCAGTTTAAATTGTTGTTAATAGTTATTCCAAGAAATTTAACACTGTCTGTTTTCTTGTTATGGCCACCTTGATAACACCAGCTGTATGCATAGTGGTAACTATAGCATCACAATTGAATGCACAATTGTTATGCTATAATTATCTTTAGCACAAATATATAGGGAACAAAGTGTAGCAGTTTTTTCTATGAATATTTAAAAGATTTAATCTACTGTGTGAGAACGTGTGTCAATAAAGTTTAGGGAAAAGGTACAATTTGTCAAAATTTTTTAAAGACGATCGATTGGTGCGGGCGTCAGAGTGTCCATATATCATGAGGACGTCAGAGTGTCCATGTATCATGTGGGCGTCAGAGTGTCCATATATCATACGAACGTTAGAGGATTGATATACCTTATTGAATGTCACCGGCATGAGTTTTAGTCTTGTCAAAAACTATATTTTAACCAAACATTAAAGGGAAAGTTAGGCAAACATTACATTTTTAGGTATAGTAAGGACACAGTTTTTGCTTTATTTTATTTTAGACAGAGCAAAAAGTTTTTGTTATTTCTAATTTGTCTAATAAATCATGATTTCAATAAAAAAGGAAAATAGTAACTTAATTTGCTATGGTAGGTGTGCGTTCTCTTACATCATTGAAAAATTACTATAGATGTGAACCATGAGCCTAAGTAAAACAGATAGTAAAGGGGACCCATTTTTAGATACTAACCAACAGTGCAACAGTTACTGTATGGGCATTTGCTGAAAAAGTCAAGTCTAGGATTTTTCCTTTTGAAAAGAGCAAAGATGTGAGTTGGGGAGATTCTTCAAATTTTAAAATTTCTAGTTCGAGTTCAGATCTATCAACATAGAGATCAAGGTCAACATACGCCATAAAAGGAAATCTTTTAGATATACAAAGTGAGTCAGCGTTACTTAGCTAGCTTTTCTTCTCTTGAAGTAGATAATATGTCAGAGTGATAGTTCTGTATTGAACCAGTTTTTAATTACAAATAATTCTAGTTCTCTCACTATTCTATGATTGATGTATAACATGGAAAACAATAATAAGTTGAAAATGCAAGTCAAAAGGTGCAGAAAATAATTAAACAAAAACAAAAACTGAGATAATTAACTAACCTGCTCATCTCTCTTCTTATGAATCAAATTTAGCATATCTTCAGTCTGGCTGTCATATTCAGAGACCATTTTGGATATTTGTTTGAACAGCGCTTCAAACTGCTCATCTCTATCTGAACTCTCAGTTGATATCGTGCCTGTGAGAAGGGATGATGCCAGGTCCTCTAATGGAAGCAGAGCATGTGTAGAACCTAAATCAAGAAAATAAGTTAATATTAGCCAATCATAAATAACAAACCATAACTTCTGTAAAATGATAAAAACATTAAGGTGTTCGTTTATGCATTGCTTATATTATAAGCAGACAAATGAAAAATACTCACGCTAAAGCCAAAAGCACATATCTTGATACAACTTGATCATGTTACAATGAGAAAAAGGGTAGCTTATGATATCACAATGAGTCACTTGATGTCCTGAGACAATAGACATCGTACTAAAACTCATATTTTGTGTTTAAAAAATCCTACACACACCTACAATAAGCCTACATACCAGTGTCACAAGTTGGTAAGTCAGGAACACACTTGAGGCAGCTGAGCACATAGCAGACTCCACATCCAAGAATGTATTGTTGGTCTGTATGCTTAGGGCAGCTGCTGACTTTAGCTTTTTGTTGTTGAGACAAGAACTCAAGTATTGTTATCTTATGATGTTCCTCCAGCATCTCATCATGACCCTTAAATTTGAAAGCAACACAATACTGTGACTTTTGAGTAATATTTCATGTTTTAAAATTCAGAATGTTGAGCAACATGTTATTGGTAAAAAATATTTGAAGACTTCAACAGAAGAATAATCAATGTCACATTTCTTAAAAACTTTAGGGTCTTCTTCCCTTAAATAGTTCTGGCCACAAAGTTTAGCCTGTGTGACAAATTTTCAGCAAAAACGATCAAGGTCCAGAGATATTCCTGCTTGAAATAAACTAGCTCTTTGCAAAACAGATCAATGCCCAAGGGCTACAAAGCAATAACAACCATTGTCCTGTCACGTGATTACTTTCAGCATATAGAAACGCATCACTTGCTTGGGAATTTTCAACTTAAAAACAAAAACTTTTTGTATAAGTTTTGTAAGTACCTCCCGAGTTAGAAAACAGAGAATTACTTATGTTGCTGACATTACAGCCAATTCAGATTTGTATTTTCATGATTATACAAATAACTAAAGTAGCAGTCCTGACCTTGATTGTGATGAAAGTAATTGTATTGTAAGAGAAGAAACATTGTAGAAGATCGTTTTAGCTTCGTAGCGATTGAAGCTTCACATAGCTTTAGCAATGCACAATGCATAGATACATTGAATTTTTTGCATAGCACTATTTTTTAACATGTTGGCAACATAAAATATATAACAAAAATGTTCTAAATAGAGTTGGAAGTTGAAGGAAATTGTATACATGTCATAAAGCAAAATCGCCAATTTTCGGCAAAATTGCTGGCAGTAAGCCAATAGCTAAATTTGTACATGGGTGGCAGTGAAAGGGTTAATAACTTGATACAATAGACAGAGGCAGTGGGAGTTAAGGAAAATATCCCAAGAGTACTGATAAGCAAAAAACAAGTGTGTACAAAAGTGTGTAGTGTAATGTAAAACAAAATATTGCAGTTGTTCTGGGGCGCTGTCAAGTTGTTGTTGTAGTATTGTGACCTGTTTATTTTGGTTTGGTTGAAATTTAGATAGTAGAAACCTCATATGTTACTGCAATATAGCGTTTAAAATAGGAATATTATATCATTGTAATATTATCATCTAATAAAACATAATTCGTAAATAGTTGTCAATGATTTCTAAAGTAAAACGATCAATGCTGATGTAGTAGTTTTAACTTAGGCCATGTTGTGCCACCCCAAATTATGTCTACCATTTCTTTGTTGATCATATTCACAGGTAACATCCTTATTGACCAATAGCTAAAAGGTTTCTATGATATAAGATGTGATTCTTTCTAAAAAGGTTTGTAAACTTTAAAATGCTTATATCCATTGTTTGTACAATTGTGGCATTGATCATTCTTTTGTTGAGGTCTTTATATATATAACAATAATAAAGCTAGTTTAGAACATAGTCATATCAGGTTGGTTTTAACAAAGAATAGTGATTATGAGACCCAGACAGTTTTTACTTTGTCAATGCCCAAGGGCTACAAAGCAATAACAACCATTGTCCTGTCACGTGATTACTTTCAGCGTATAGAAACGCATCACTTGCCAAGCAAGTGATGCGTTCTAAATGACTACTCCATGAGCAGTTATTTAGACCTAGGCTAAAGTATGTTGTCTTGCTGTTCAACATACTGACTCAGTAAGTTATTATTTCAAAACAATAAAAAAATTTACGGCTTTAATACTTAAATTATCGTCGCTTTAAAAAATGAAGAACCTTAAACGGCAGTAAAACCCACAATAGACCAAAGTCACCATTGTTGAAGTTACAAAGTACTAAAGATTACTGCACATCCTCCTTTCAGTTTTTTTCAGCAGGTAGCAATGGTTTGTGAGAAGAAAAAGTCTAACGTTCAATTTAAGCATGCGTAAAATTTTTGTTCATGAGCAAGAAACCTTTAATTACAATTTTACAGTACCTTCAAATTGCACCTCTGCGCAGTTGCATAATACTATAAAGCATTTGATTACCATCATCAGCTACATGCAAAGTAATCATATATACTAGCAACTTCACATAGGACTACTGCTCAAATCATATTCAAACTATCATAAAAAGATTTGAAAAGGAAACACTCGTACCTCCAAATGAGCAGGGCAGAATTTCTTACAACAGTAAATACAATAGCTGATAGCTTTCTGTCTTGGTGAGCTCTTTTTTAGACAAACATCACACAGTGTCTTGTCTGTACCCAAGTCATAGGATGGGAGACTGCCTGGTGGCATCTCAAACACCTGACTGCAAACAATTAGACGTAAGTGATAAACTATTTGCTACATGGGTCATACAGTGATAGGTTTGATATGCTATGAGTCATTTTATGATAGGTAAGTATCTTTATGAATTGTACAGTGATAGGTAATAAACTCTATGAGTCATAAATTGGTAAGTGTGTCTCTTTTTAAGCTTGTTCATTGACACTGGATGAATCTATGAATCTACAACTGTAATGGGTAAAGCTGAGAGGTTTAATTATTAAAATTAAATCTGAAGTAGTTTGAAAATGCTCATGTGACTGCATCGTAGTCATGATAGGTATCAGAGGACATGAACATTGGAGAATCTTTATTTCTCTGAGTATCTCTCGCTTACACTCGAAGCTTTTTTGACCAATAAAAGTGTCTCTGAAACATTCTATTAAACGTGAAATTACTTGAAGCAATCATGAGGAGAGAGGAGATACAAATACTTAAAGTTAACAGAGTTTAACTTGCTACAAGGAAGGTCTACAGTTAGACAGAAGAGGAGACTTAATGATTCCCTGTCATCCCTGCAGATTTTGAGTCGGGTCTCTGTCTTACTTGGATACCATTACAGACAAACAGAGATTATAACGTATCGGAATATTACGGTTTTCTTTAAACTGAACAATATATTTTTAACTTAAAGATGAACTACCACTATATTTTGGTAGATTTTATCAGAAAGAATCAGCATGTGTTATCATTTTTCGACATTAAACTCGACGAAATTTGATCTCGGTAAAATGTTCGGATCAAACGAGACTGAGATTATCATGTCCGTAATTGCAAAGAGTCTGACAAAATAAAAACTCAGAACGCAAATTGATGAAACTAGCCAATATCAACCAAAGCATTGATAGCAACTAGTGTCATAATTTCAAAAGTATTTTCCCTTTGAACATTCTATTGGCGATGAGTTTTGACAATATCAATCTTGAAAAATCCTGCCAGTCAGATCAATCGAGACATCAAGAATAATTGCAAATCATAAAAATACTATACTTCCTGATAAAATCTATCAAATGTTTATGTAAGTTTATATTTTAGGTGGCTACTTAATAAATTCCACCAAGTTGATTGTGAGAGACACAAAGCTGCAGAATTAACCTTATTAACTTTCAGTTTAAGGAATCAGGAGAAATTTGACATGAGATTATACCAACTCATTTACCAAATTATAATACTATTGGTCAGTCATTATTGCAATGTTTAAGCAGCAAAGATCTTGCAATAAACTACAAACATTATAAATGTCAGCTACAAGTTGAAAGCATGTTTTTAATTAATTATTGAGTGCTGAGCTGACCAACGTCAAAACAAATGCAAGCATGCTATGAGATTATGATGTGGCCATTGGGCAGAAATTTGGTTCTAGTATAATTGTAAGATGTTTGTATAGCTAGTGGTTTGGTGTTTGCATAAAACATTACAGGTATGTCAGTGTTTGTATAAAAAGGTTAGTAAGTGTTCATATAAAGGTTTGGTAAGTGTTTGCATAAACGGGAATATAGAATTTCTTGTTTCTTGGCAGTCATGTAGAGTGTTGAGTTCTAATAAACCGGAGCAGATTCAAAGCTGGTTGGGGTTAATTTTAAGTATAGACCAGACTAAAAGATATTAAATATATTATATAGTTGGCTTAACACGGGTATTAAAATACTTACCCACTTCATTTCAGTAACTCACTTGGTAAGCTAGCTCATCTGGTCAGGTTAATATTTGTCATTTGTATTAATTAAAATAATGATTAATTTGGTTGTTATTCGTAACTGCCAACTGTACTAGTTGATCACCCTAAGCACTTCAAGTGCAAGTACTTTAATTGATAGGATGATGGTCGTTACAATCATTCATCACTAGACATCATGGTGTAGTGAGTTAGCTAGTTAGTCTGCAGATCTGAAGATTCTGAGTTAAAATCCGCAGCAACGTGGATTAGCCAGATTGGATTTGGATTCGTTGCTAAAACTTTATTAGGTAATATACATGGGCAGACGGTTGACAGACGACAGACGAACAGTAAGATATACCGTAAAACCTTTATTTGAACGCCACTTCTAATTGACTGCAACTAAAAAAGCAGGTTTGAAAAATAGAGCGCCACCCTCTATTTGAAAGCCACCTCCATTTGACCATTAGTTCGACTCCCTTTCATACTTATGAACCCATAATATCAAGTGATTCGTAGAAAAGTGTCCACAAAATTGTTTTAATAATTAATCATTTATATTATTAACAATCAATTATCTCATTGTCCAGCTCCAAAGCTTTTCCCTTTTTTTACGTTAAAACTTGATACAGTGCACCTTCGGGATACGATGCTGATCCGTTCCAGGGTTAGCATCGTATGATGAAAAATTTTTATGTAGGGGTAGAGAGACCATTGTAATTATACAGTGCAAACATCCCCTAGTAAAAGTCGTCAAAATTTTATAAAAATGTGTACATATCGAAAATTAGTAACAAAACAGTATGTTAACTTTAGTAATTATAGTTACCTACAGTAACTGTGTTGTATTTAGTGTATTTTAATGGTTATGATCTGCAATAAAATACCAAATTATAATGTGTGTACCAAATGCAGTACGTACAGTAAGTACTGATGTATTTTAGAACAATCAGAGCTGATACTGCTATAACATGATATGCTCGTGATTACCCAGACTATACATGCAGTACAAAAATACATGAAATGGTATTGGGAGTTGAAGTGTAATTTCTTGAACTTGCTGAACCCAGCAGAGGGCAATTTTGTACAATCTATATAAATATATATATATATATATATCTTAGTTTTTTGTATGTGTATTCGTGTATTCGTCGTTGTGTTTGTTCAGCTATAGATATTATTATAGCATTGTGTCCACGCGTTACGACGACCCTCTTTTTGGGACCTCCAAATATTGTTGGAAAAAATATATTTTCGGATCCAAGTACATGTATATACAACACGATTCTTCTTTGTCTTTTCTCAGTTAAAGCTAATTATTTCCGCCCAAGGATGTCGACAAAAATTTATAACTTAATTTTATTATGAACTTAAAACTTGGCGATTTGTGTAATGATTATATTTTTTATTAAAAGATATACTTCGGTGAACTCGCCATTGCGAGAAATCCGTATTCGTTATCCAGTCTATCCGGTTTCCGTTATAACAAAAACCATTCACGAATTTTTTGTTAAAAGCTTGAAGTTTACTAAAATACATACTAAAGCTTCCTTCAAGTATGTGTTTAGTCAACTAAACTCATTTAAGTTAGATTCAGTGTTTACGTTACACGTCTGTCTTGAAGGTAAAAACTCTCCGTGTAGTACATTACAACGTGCTATGCGGAAAGTAGCACATGGTAATACTACGCGTTGTGGAGATAATATATTAGTCCAAGATAATATATGCATATTCGTATACATATATTATCTTGAAGATCATAACCACAAAATGCACAAAAGTCATTGAAGGTACCTATAGTTACTAAGGTTAACATAGTATTTTGGTAATTTTTTTAATGTTGATGATTTTTACCGTGAGGTGATTGCATTAGATAATTACGATGGGTTTCTATACCACTCTATGTATGTCTATATCCTACAATATTTTTGCATGCCAAAACTGAAACAAACTAAAATCATATAAGTACAATTATATACTAAATAATTCTTTATTGTAGTCATAGGAAAGCTGACTATATTTAGCCATTACTTGCTAACAATTTCACATTTACACACCTTTACATTTTTATTTTTCTTCCTAATTTATTTCATCTAAACACTTTTTTCAAGTTATGAAATTTAAAACTTTTTTCTCTTAATTTATCTTAACTACACAAAACACTTCTCCCATGATATGTAGTCTGAAAGTTGAAATGGCAAATGTTATCATATAATAAAGAGAAATCAATTTTCTGTCTAGAGACTTTTTTATTACCCGTGCAACGCCGGGTAGTACAGCTAGTGCAGTGTAAACACTTGGAAAATCAGCAGTGTTAGCTGATCCAAAGCATCCACCCTATACTAAAGCACAGATGCAGTACATGTGCAGTTTCTAATTTTGATGAACGTGCATTTGCAGTGCACATAAATTGCTGGGTTTACTTCTATGTGCGTCATGAAAGTAAATCTGCAGTTGATCTCAAGGAGGTATTGGCAGTAAGAATGTTCTAGTAGCAGTAAATATCAACTGCACATTAGAAAGTTGTAATTGATTGCAAAGTAACTGAATATTGCGCTGCAATGATGCAATGCGGTTTTAATGCATCACAACTCTGGCTATGTGCACTGTTATATAATCTAAGTTTAACCAACAAATAGTAAGACTCACCCACATCCACTGTTTCCACACAGTAGCAGATGTTTGCTCTCATAGTAGGTGGTCAAACAGGTCATACAGTGAACATGACTGCATGGTAGCACTTTGGGGTTGACAATGGTATCACTTTTACGGCAGCAAAATTCACACTCAACATCTGCTACAGCTTCAGCCATTGTAACCTAAAAATACAAACACACCTTGTCTGAGATTCATCTCGCTACATATGTAGAAGTATAACATCATGGCTGAACTTTCAGCAGCACATTGTCACAAAATTTCTGAAAGCTTTTGGTTTGAATCGATCACAAAATTAGAGACACTGTTGAACCTTCAGTGCCAGTTCATGCCCTAGCGAGCAGCACTGCGGGATAATAAGCAAAGTTTGTATGAGCTTTACTTTAAAATGAGTGAACAGCAGTTTACATCTTGTTCAGTGTGTTGAAATTAAGTTACAACCATCTAGTTTGATGCAATGATATAATGACTAATTAGGATAAAATATGTATGTAATACTATCAACTACATCATTTTAAGCTATTTTCAGTAGGCCTAACTACATAGAAATTACCCTGCTATAGTATAACCTCTGGCTGCAAATACACTGCCAATGTAATGATGAACTCTATTCTGTAGCATAGAAATTTATCGAGTGATTGTGAACCATAATACCGTAATATGGATAGGCATGTTTTTTTTCAATCATAGCAATGAGTTATTTAAATTATTTGTAATATCGTTTAAACCACTACTTCAGAGACACGCATATCCCTGAAGTATTGTCAACCTGCTTGTCTATTTTTACCAATCATGCCGACTTCACACCACATCAGTATTATGAAATCAGTCTTGTTTTGTTATATAATTGACACTGTGATACTCATGCCAGGCATGCCCTGCCGTTCATCTCATCAGTATAAGCGTAATCAATTGCAACAATTGCTATGGGGAATGGCTATAGGAACGAGCCCTATAACAGAGGTAGGCCTATAGAATGTTTTGTTTATTTTAAACTCAGTGGTATAATAATTGCTTGGTCCTTTAATAAATTCCTTTTGCCAGACAGCAACTAGCAGATAAATATATAAACAACAGATAAAAGAATTCGTAGTTATGGTATAGCCTGCGTAATATTGTAAAGGAATTTGCTGGCCTTTACTTGGCACGATCTAGACTATTTCATATAGAAGTAAATTGCGGGTGGTTTCGTTTAATTTTTTATTAGAGGAGGAAATCCACTAGCCGAGGAGCGTACGGCCATTAGCTCTGCTCAACTAAGTGAGTGCGCTCTCTTATGTACATGTACATACAATTGTATAATAACATCACCCGTTCCGGCAAACGGTAAGAATACCGGCTAACAAGGAGAATAAACAGGATCGCTAGTGCGTTGGTATGACAACAATTTAAGTGATAGCGTTACGAGTAAAACAACGATATAATAAAAAGGACATACAATAAAATAAGGCAACAACATGAGCGAGACAAGTGACAGCACAGCGAGTAAAACAACGATAAAATAAAAAAGAAAACACATACAATAAAATAAGAAATGTAACGTCATGGCCCGGCGTCCACCACACAATGCAGCAACTGAAATTGTTTTTATTATAGATTTGACTAGTGGTGTGTCACACGAATAAATAACAAAGGTGATACTAATAGATTTATATCATAATGCACAATTAGCACACTGATATTAGAAATATCTACTTACTGGATTAGTACTCTGTGTAAGATCGGAGCTTCAACTGTCACACGTTAATAAATTTTAACTTTCGTAAGCAACACGGAAGTTAGCCCCAGCGTGATGTGGAATAGATCCTTGTTTTATGCGGGTCTCCGCTATCAGTCATTTGGCTAGCAGCTAAGCGCATGGTTGATCAGGCGTGAAACGAGTAAAATAGAAAGGGATAGGCCTATGTTCCATACGCTTCATGTCAAATGTTGAGTACAACAAAGGCTAACTTCAAAAGGAATCGTAAAGCTGGTCTCACTCAGTCACTCGCATAGAGTTATCTCCCCCTAGAGTGATAACTACACGAGCGTTTCCGGTGCCAACAAGGAGCGTTTAGGCCACGCCTCTTTTTTGTGCTAGTCAGTCGTAGTGATTGACTAGATCAATAACATCAGCCATGAGAAGGGTTAAACAAGGATCATGAATTCCAGTTGAGATAGTAATTAATGCTCATATTAAAGAAATGATGATTATAGTTTATTACTCTAATATATGCTTATTATTTAAAACAATTCAATACCTACCAGGGATTGCTAAACATATGGAAATGTTTACTTTTTCATTTCCATAAACATAAATATTTCCATAATTTTAGGGAAATGGATATGGAAATTTTATTTTACGAGTATGGAAATGGTATGAAAATAGAAATAATATGGAAATGAATTATGGAAATGGAAATGGAAATAATATGGAAATGGAAATACTATGGAAATGAAGTAGGGAAATGAAACTAATATGGAAATGAATTATGGAAATGGAAATAATATGGAAATGGAAATAATATGGATATGAATTATGGAAATGGAATTAATATGGAAATGAATTATGGAAATGGAAATAATATGGAAATGGAAATAATATGGAAATGAATTATGGAAATGGAATTAATATGGAAATGAATTATGGAAATGGAAATAACATGGAAATGGAAATAATATGGAAATGAATTATGGAAATGAATTATGGAAATGGAAGTAATATGGAAATGAATTATGAAAATGGAAATTGTGACATACACATAATCCCTGATACCTACATGACTTGCCAAGGCACTGAATAGATAGTGAGTGAAAGTGAAGGTAATGCAAGCAGTTACTCATAGATAACATACATAGTCATACTGGGGTTGTATTACATTGGTGTGATGGGAAGCTAATCAACTGCCATCAACTATGAGCTGTACTACCCGGTGTTGCCCGAGTAATAAAAAAGTATTTGGACAGAAAATTTATTTTTATATAACATTTACTATTCTAACTTTTAAACTTCATATCATAAGAAAATATTTTTAAGCAGTTTAAATGAATTAAGAGGAAAAAGAAAACAACTCTAAAGGTTTACAAGCTTTTTCAAACAACTACAACTTTTAAATTTCATATCATGAAAGAAGTGTTTTGTTGAAATAAATTAGGAAAAAATAAAACTGTAAATGTGTTTAAATGTAAAATAATTAGCAAGTAATGGCTAAATATAATCTGTTTAGCTATGATTACAATGAAAAATTATTTAATAAATAAGGTAATACAAAAGTATATTTTATTTTTATATAATTATAGCTAGTAGAATTAAGTATAATTTATTTTTATTTAATATATAACAACATTTGCCACTTTAACTTTCAAACAACATATTATGAAAAGTGTTTTGTGTAATTGAAATAAATGAAGAGAAGAGAGAAAATAAAAACAACTGTAAATGTTTTCAAGCTTATTCAAACAACTACCACTTTTAAATTTCATATCATGAAATAAGTTTTTTGTTGAAATGAATTAGGAAGAAAAATGAAACTGCAAATGTGTTTAAATGTAAATTAATTAGCAAGTAATGCTAATCATAATCTGTTTAGCTATGATTACAATAAAAAATTATTGTAATCATAGCTAATTTTTATTACTTTATTTAATAAATAAAGTAATAAAAAGTCTATTTTATTTTTAAATAATTATAATTTAGTATAATTAAGTATAATTTATTTTTATCTAACATATAACAACATTTGACACTCTAACTTTCAAACGTTTTGCTTGCTTACATCAAGCAAAGATGTCCACTAACTAGTGGACATCTTTGCTTCGTGCTAGTCTATGTATTTGATTGATATGTATTGAAATCTAAGATTACATGCAAGGGCTGTTTGCGAACTGAGGTGACAATGAATCACTCTATCATCATACAATGTCAATACTTTCAGTTGATGGCAGTCGATTAGCTTCCCATCACACCAATGTAATACAACCCCAGTATGACTATCTATCTTATCTATGAATAACCAATGATATACAGCCCCTCATGTGTGGGGGCTGTATATCATTGGAGTAACTGATTGCATTAACTCACTTACTTAACACCATCTATTCAGTGCCTTTTCAATGCATGTAGGTATTGAATTGCTTTAAATAATAAGCATATATTAGAGTAATAAACTATAATCATCATTTCTCTAATATGAGCAATAATTACTATCTTAACTGGAAATTCATGATCATTCTCACGGCTGACGTTATTGTTCTGTCCATCACTACGATTGACTAGCACAAAAAAGGGGCGTGGCCTAAACGCTCCTTGTTGGCACCGGAAACGCTAGTGTTGTTGAATGCACAGTTATCACTCTAGGGGGAGATAACTCTATGGTCACTCGTGTCGTGTAGGGAAAGTTACGCCACCAACGGAGTCTATACAAACGCGTCGAAAGTGCCAAACAAACATCGGCCACGCCTACTTTTACCGTATATAGAATTACAATAGATTGCTCTCACCTTTCTTTGTTTATCAGGTAATAAAACTACTTTGGGCAACCTTAGATCAGTATCAAATATACTCCAAAAAAGCGCAGGTTTTGCTCTAACTCACACTGCAGTTATAAAAGTGACAACTCCGTATTTACAGGTTTTCTGCTACTTCATAGTAAATAACTCCTATTATATGTGCTAGAATGTCTTAGCTAAAATGTGTTTACTTGCAATTTTATAACTTTAGGTCTACAAACAAACAATTTAATGTATTCACAATGTTAATCATATTTATAATACCATCACATGCCAATTTTTTGTTTTTTAAAAATTATAAACAGGCTTGTTTTATGCAAGTGAATAGACAACTGCAAATTTATTACGAACAATGATTTTAACTAAACTAATTGAACAACTTTCCATAATAAAAATTAAATACTAAAAGAGCATATTATTCTACCTATAAAATCCTTCATAGTAATGTTACAACAAAAATTAATAACTTTTACTAAACAAGTCAAAGAAGCTAGGATGTACTAGTACTCTCGCAAGCTATGCCAACAAGGTATTTCGTGTGCATTGGCTGACCTACACATGTTTATAACATATATACATATTATACTAGTCAACAAGAATGAGTACAGTAAGAATACAGAAAGCATCAAATTTCAACAACACTTAATGATGACTATTCTGAGCTAGTGTTTGCATGGCCATGTGTTTTCTACCTAGCGGCACTGACTGTGGAGTGGAGGTATGATTAAACATAAAATATAAAGTTTAACATTCAGAAACTTTCTCACTAGTTTCTGTAATATAGGATGACAAATGGGCAGTTCACGGGGAATATCAATATTCTCCATGCATTTGAGGTTTATATTATATTATTTTTTAATTATATTTACCATGCATGATGAGATTTAAAGCTTCTTATGACTGTCTCCCACTTTTTGAACAGAGCAAATGTGTCACCAAAATTTTCCCACAAAGCACCCTCTTTAAAGTTCTTCAATTGCAGAAAACATGACCTACAGTGCAGAACACCAGATGTGTTAGATAGGCTGGTTCAACAACCTTCACATACTTGCTTGAACTTTAGCAAATTCTGTAGACAATAGTCAGCTAGATAACATAGTGACTCATCTTCTGCTACGCTGATTTCCTCGCGTGAAGCAAGAGGTATATCTATGAGCAGAGGCTCTGCAGTTGGTACTTCTATGGTAGATGGCAAAAAATATCTGAAGTACTTTCGCTCATCTTGTACATAGTTAAAAGCTTTGGTCGGTTTGAGATACTGTGCCACAGTGATCAGTTTTAGAGCATATTTACATGTAGATTCTTTAGCTGTTGGCACAGGACTTCTACATCTTACCGAGCTGAAAAGGTTCTCGATACAGTTTTGTATCAACCTGGAGGTGAGTAAGAACTCTATGTTCTCAAGCACGTCATCGCAAGTGTTGAGTACGGATCGTGTAGATAGGTGAATTCCAGCGTAGACTGGCTTCCATGCATCCTTGACTCCTATCCGCATTGAGTGAACTATTTGTATAAAGTTATCAAGAAATGAACGAGCATCAGCATAAGTATCAAGTTTGTGTTTAGATAAAGTCACTACCAAATGTCGAGAGAACATCAAATCAAACCAATGGTCAACTGTATCAATAAACCAAGCTGTTGTTAAATACTCCTCAGATCTCCCTTCATTGCTAATGAGGTACCTCAGTGTCGCACTAACAGACTTACTAAAAAGATGCATGGCATTCGCCACATTCATCTTGCTGAAGTGTCCTGTAGATGAGACAGTTTTATTAGACAGATTAGGAGCTAATTTCAAGTCTTTACCAGACTGGAATTCAAGAAGATCAGAACATTGGAGAGTTTTATGCCGCTAGAATGAAGTTTATGTTTTCTACAAATATCGTCAGCTATTGTAAAAACTTGATGATTGGCAAACGCATTTCTTAAATTTTTAATAACATGAGGAACGTCAGATAAGAAATTATGTACGTTATCACCAGACACAGGATGTGAATTATAGCTCACCCGTGAGTACCTTTCGCTTTCAATACCAAACATCTTTCACATCGCTTGGTTGCTTGACCCCATGTCTGAAGTATCAGCAACAACTTTAAGACCAATACCGCTTGCATGTGTTATGACATCAATAATAAGATAATCTAGAGTGCTAGACTGTCCCCGGAAATATATTTACCAGTGAGATGGAATGCGACAATTTGTTTCCATCTTTCAGTAATTCCTGCAAAGATACAACCAACACTTGGACTTTAAGTTCATGTAATATTAGTGGTAAAACTGCAGACACAAAGAGGAAAGTGATAAATGAAATAAACAAGAAATAAACCTCACCAACCTCCAAGCATAATCACTAAACCATGACTAGCAAGGCCTCTATGGCCAGGTAATGTCACTTATATTGCAGAGCTGTTGCTAGCATCATACTCAAGGGCTTCAGTAATTTCCATCTCAGCCAACACAAGACAACACTGTTGACCCCTCTCATCCATACTCGCAGCCTAAATCAAAGAAGCTTGTAAATGCAGTATAATCCGCAAATACATTAAAATATAAAAATAGCGATTAGCAAAACAAATGAGAAACATAAAATTGAAAATAAACATAAGACAACTCTGTATTACACAAGCTCACCTTTTCCTTGATGTATTGAAAAACAGCCGTGAGAACTCCTGGCTCAAAGCAGATAGTTTGAAGTCGTCTTTGCAGTGTCCTAACAGACGGAAGAGGCATTCTTAAATCCAAGAGATGGTTGTAACTTGTGGACCACAAGCAAACCGCAACTTAAGCCCTTTATTTATATTATCGAGTTGCCATTGCAATCCTCTAGTGGAATGTCTCTGAAGAGCAACAAGTTGATCCCTATGAAACAACTTTTTGAGAGGCATTTCATGAGTTTAGAGATTTTCTAAGATTTTTTATATTCTTGTTGGACCTGCAAAAAATAAACAAGTGGCTACATTGTTGAAAATGTTCTTGATTATCACTACAGACCCTATTGAGAAATTGACTACGCAAGTTGATATTAAAATAATCAATAGCAACAATATAGATCTCCATGTTATCAAATTGAAATCGATCACAATTCTCAACAAGCATATACACGCATATACATGTTAGGGTTTCAGGGAACTTAAATTTCCTTAAAATTACTTGCATAAAACTGTTTTATAGCAATATGAGTCTGAACTGATCTTACCTCAATGCTTAATATCATAAATCAGCTTATATTTGTAAAAATAATCTATATCAAACGATAGTTTTCTATAATTGTCACTAATAACATACTTTCTTGAGCTTCTTCCGTGATATTCGTTCTATACTCTCGATTTCAGATGTGATCAAAGTTATAGGCTCACTTGTTGCTACTTCTGATTCTAAAACATTCGGTGAATCAATTTCTAAAAATCCAAATATACCATATTAAAATAAAGACAATTATAGTCACTTTTAAGATTTAAACATCAGCAAATAGGGAGCACTGTTACTCTCTGGACAGCGCTAAAATTTGCAAACCAAGATGAATAGAATTTGAGAACCATTTGCCTGTGTGATGTCAAAATGTGCGGCAAGCAATTCATTACATTGACGATGAGGGATGGAATTCATTAGTAAAGGCGTGTATGTTAGGCAGATATTAAAATCATACATAGCACTTTTACCTGAGCCCCTAAGTTCTGATAAGATAATTGCTGTGCCGCTAATAGGAAAAGTGTTATAGAAGTGAGTGTCAGCTAGGAAAGTTAGAGTGTGTAAGAAAGCTACATGTATAAAAAATACATATGTCAATCACACAACATTTTTGTTCCTATACCTCTTTGTAGTGACCTGTTAAAGGTTTACTTGCAACAAAATTCTCGTTACAGTTATTTGGTATCAAAAGATTCACCATGTCTTACTCTGTTGTGTTGTAGGTGCCAAATATGTGGAAATGTGATTACAAGCTCTTAAAAGCTCAAAAACGAAAAGCCGTCGTAGATTAGAATCATCGATCTCTATTTCTTTGAAGTAGTCATGGTAGTTTGGTTATTGTCTAGTCACCTGATGTTCTCACGTGAATTGAAAGGCCAATAAAAAGTTCAATATAAACTTACCGTAGCACTAGTTTATGACAAACACTTCGGGTTTTACCGAAGACCCCGTATCAAATATAGATGCTCGCTACTTTACAGTTTTGCTTCGGCTTGATCTAATCGTCAAGTCGTAATCTGATCATGTGATCCAATACTTCGAAAATAATTTTTGCAGCACTTTTCGAATATCACATGTGACCAACAGGCTCGTCATGATTATCAGACAATGATATGCCCT
This sequence comes from Watersipora subatra, assembly GCF_963576615.1. NCBI lineage: Eukaryota > Metazoa > Bryozoa > Gymnolaemata > Cheilostomatida > Watersiporidae > Watersipora > Watersipora subatra. The sequence continues at coordinate 7,791,873 of NC_088715.1, read as the reverse complement.
CCTTCGAACTAAGGTTAAAAAGTTTAACAAATTTTTACGGTAAGTTATAAGATATCGGTGCTAAACGTGACAGCATTACAATGACGATAAAATAGACGCGTAAGAACAATAGACATGGTTTTATTAAATGCATGAAGTATATTTGTGAACACATTTTGATGAATAAGGTTGCATGAAAGTGTAAACAGAAATAATCTACCACAACTACGTCACATTTGAGCTGTTTTGGAAAAAGAATCCAAACTACGGCGGTCTCGTGTGGCTGCGATTAACTGTTCGTTTTTGAGCTTTTAAGAGCTTGTAATCACCTTCCCACATATTTTGCACCTACAACACAACAGAGTAAGACATGATGAATCTTTTGATATGAATTAATTGTGATGTGAATTTTGTTTTAAGTCAACCTTTAAAAGATACATTTAAATTAATAACTGAAACTGATTGTAATATAAAATTACTTTTGCAAAAGTCTGTTGCACAGTTTGATATATCATAAACAATAGTTGAGAAATCTACATTGGATATAGAAATTCATGACAAAAATTTCCTCATCCACATTTCGGCTTGCGCTGGGGGATGCTGGAGAGCTGCAGCTTGTGGTAGTAGTATTTTTAAAGCAGTTTTTCTTCAGAGACACGTAGTGGCCTGTGAGCAAACAGGGTAGGAATGGCATCACTTGTCAGTCGATGTTTTTTCGTTTTAGTCAGTGTAAAACACTCTTCTTCAAAATGTCTCTATAACTAAACAAAAAAGAGGAGAAGTAAGCAAGGGAAACAGTAATATGAATACTACTACTACTATTAGACCTACTAACAGGGCCCCTACTATTACTATTCAACCTATTCTTGGACGCCTATACAACTTTCTCCAATAATTTTAGCCACCTATCTCTTCATAAATGCAACATACTATATGCTATTTTTTATTAACTTCAATAATAGCACAAATGCAAAGCATTACAACAGATAAGAAAACTTTTGTAATAATAATAAAACATGATAAAAAACAATAGTGGTACTATACAAGCAACTAAACTTATGAATAGCATTTATTATCATTATAATTGTAAAATGTATTCTATTAACATGACTAGCAGCAATAACAATGACAATAAAAATATCAATTTGGTTTAAAAACTGATATGCCTGTACGTATAAAACTATAGTTTTAATTATACTTTGACTAACTTCGCAAAGGTTAGAAGAAGCAGTTGGCTGCAGAAGTTTTGGATTTCTTTTGCTACTTCTTGAATCCAACCTGTAAATTTCACATTGACATTTCATTATTTTTATCATAAAAAAAATTGACTCCAAATAGTCTACAACTATTTTTAGCCTTTACACTGGTCAGCTCAACATCAAATTAATAGTAAATCTAAATCTATACAATTACAAGCACTAAAAACAACGTTAATTTTACCTGCCCACTTTAACCATCCATGCATTCCTTTTTCATGATCCTTTGGGAACTGAAACACTTGTAGGTCTAACTCTGATCTGCATGAGCATCCCACAGTCCAGCAATTAACCACTATAATGAAGATGCTGTTTAAGTTACCATTAAATTTAAAATTATAAAAAATTAAGTAGAACAGTGTTGACGCAAAGACTAAAATAATTCTCACACTGTGAGATAAACGGAATATTGTTGTTAGCTTGGTGTGAACCTAACTAACTACAGATAAGATGCTTGTGCTATACATGAAAAAATCAGAAAATCCTGACGATCTTTGTGGTGTATGAAAAGGCTACAAAAATAGGGATTTCGACTGTGTATCAATCATATTTCTGATTTGATACCTTAATTTGCAACAGAACTTTATATAGCCAAGCGAGTTTGTTTGGAACTCTCGAAAATGGCGTAACTCCAGTTGGCGTAACTCTTCTTATAATACACTGAGTCACTCTGGTAATGATTGTGGTAAAAGCTAGTCCCCATCAGAAAAGTCTCGCTGTTGTATATGTAGGCGTCTCTCGTGTACCTGACTATGCTACAGGAACTTGGGTTAAGGAAGCCAGCTTGGCTTTAGAAGGGAAAGTCTCTCACACAGGCTTGCAGGGTTATGTAGCTTTTGCAGCTTATTGTAGCTTTTTCAGCTTATTGAGGTCCCTAAGTACATGTATATGTATATACATATATACAAGAGTGAATTGGAAAGCATTCTTCTTCTTGTTTCAAGCTAGCGAAGACATGGTGAGTGCTGATAAAACACTCAAAACAACCCGCTCTATTCTTTCTCATTCTTATCTTGCTTCTAGTTCATTGAGAAAATAATAAATTACCGTGATCTATTTGGAATATTGCATCAATCATTTTGCTACTAGCTCAAACTGAGGTGAGTAGTTGCTGAGTGGGGTTTTGTTGTAAATTGATGAAACAACCACAACAACCAGTGCATCACTAGCCGTATATAAACCCATGTTTGGCTTGTATATAGGCTGAAACATCCCAGAAAAAAACACAAAGTTTAGGATCATTGTTATTGAACTTTGTGTTCTCTTTCTGTGGTGAGCTGGTTTTTCTCTGTGTTCTTGTTTATTAGGCTTATTTACCACGAGAATTATTTTATTACGAAATATTTGCGTTAACATCCCGAACTCCCACTCCTTTATCTCTGTGTTAACATTGTCATTTGTTGTAAACGAGGTTGAGTGTGACGGAAAACTGTTGATTGTGACTGCCTAGATTTATTAAAACGGAAGGTTGGCTTAAATCTCAGTCAATCGATAATTATGACAGGCTTAGCAAAAAGCAAGGAGTAATTTAATTACTAGCTAAAAGTGAGGAAATTGTATCATATTTATACCGTGCACAACATTACCTAATTACTTAAAACAACTGTGGCTGTACATTTGCGCCTTTTTTCTTGTCAGAACCATCCTTTTGAACAAAGTGGCATGTGTCAGCAGGCCTAGATGTATCTTAATAGCAGTCGAAACCAATTACAGGTATTACTTCCTAAAATTCTGTTACAGTATTCATGCTGTTTGTTTACAGCTCTAAGATGATGGCTACTCTATCACAATTTATACTGTATGTGCATTCAGCAATTTAGGTAATCTTCAAAAATACATAAAATAATATTGTGAGCTGAGACAGATGGTAAAATATGTGGTCAAGCAGCAAGACAAGAACTTTACTGTTCCACTCAATGCCGGTACACTTTAAAACTGGTTACTTACAAGGTCAAGCATGTATACACACACATATATATAATGTTCGTCAGGTCTACTCGGGCTAGCATATAGTCTTGAGTGACAGATTTTATTGCATGTATAGAAGGTGTGATTGATCAGCTTTCGGTTTTTGTTTAAGTGATACTACACTAGGTTTCAGTTTAGGAACCTATGATATCATTATCAACAACTACATCTTTTTACTTGACCGTATCTTCAAATGTGTTTTTTGTTTGCATATATGTGAAATTAATTACAGTCATACTTCGACTTACGAGCTAAATGCGTTCCGAGACTGAGCTCGTATGTCAATTTACTCGCATGTTGGTGCAATTTATTTATATATAGAACAATTAAATATATATTAATTGGTTTCTATACTCTAAAAAATGCAAATAAAACACTCAAAACAAGATATTGTAACAGAGAAAACATGTTGGTTATTGTCCTAACTTACCACATGCTTTCAAAAAGCAACAAATAAAAAAGAATGCAAGGAAATTTGATTAATTAAAATGTAAAATTATATACATACAGTAGCAGCTAACGCTAGCATTTGCCAGGGAGGGAGATATAAGTGTTATTCTTTATTACAACAGTTGAATTTGATAAATTTGGATTTTATCAAAGTCTTAAAAAACAAACTTAAAAGCAAACCTAAAAGCAAACTATCATTTTTCGTAATTAAAATTTCTTCGGCGTTCATAGTTGGAAGTTTCTCGCTGGTTAGCTAATTTTTCCTTTGTTTCGCTTTCACGACTAGCCGGCTGTTTTAAAATAGACCTATCTAAGGATGTTTGCCTTTGTCGCCCTTTCAACCTGTTGCGATTAGGACGAGCACTGGTGTCGTCACAAAGGGTTAATGCACGACCACTAGCCAACTTGTCCGAAAGTCTATTTTTACAGATGGCACTGCCCTTTTCACATAGGCCTTTTCGCCTTTATCTAAACATCGCTTCAGTTACGCTGTCACCGGCCAATTGTTTATATTTTATCCAATGCCTGAGCAGTCTCTCCATCAGCGGTCGTGAAGATTGCTGCGTCGTTTAGAAACTATAGTTAGTGCTTTTGCAAACAAAATGCCCTGAATATAACCCTTCGGTTTGATAGTTGAAGATGTATTTCTGTCATAGAGCTAGATCAATCACGCATACACATATTGCATATTTTACAATATTTTTCCGTTTAATATCAATTGTTATCATTTGCTTTTCTTTCCATTATCTTTCATTTTACTGGCAAACTTTCGGTCTACGCACCGTACTTTTAATTCACATAATTCTGCACTGAAAATTGCGCACAGACAACACGGTACAAAAGTATAACCTGAGTAGTTGAAAAATACAGAGAGATGCTATACTCTTAAAACACCTCCGGCATACTTGCAACAGACTCACGTGCTCGTATCTCAAACATTGCTCGTATGTTAGTGCTAAAACTTGCTTAAAAGCTAGCTCGTATCTCAAGTTTCTCGTACGTTAGAGCACTCGCAAGTTGAAGTATTACTGTACTTTGAAATATAATACGCACGTTAAGCTAGCGTATCTGACACTATCGTAATCCGTTTTATATTCACATTGTCATAGATATCAAAAGGAAGGGCTCATTCACCACCTCACTCATAGAAAAGCTTAAAACAAGTTAAAATATCAATAAATCTATTAACAAGTATTGGTATACCTCTCAGCGTATATGTACACTAGAAAAACATGACAAATATTAAACATACCACGCTGATGGCTTCTGGTGCTAATTGATTATGGTGGTAACAGAAAAAAGCACTTCCCTTATCACACAAATGAGATGTTATAAAATATAAACAAACAATTCCTGTTGACACAAGAGTATTTAAAACTTTATTCTGATCATAACAAGTTTATAAATCGTTATACATAAACTATAACATAAATTTTGCATCATGTATGTGAATAAAAGCCTAACCTAAATGATCACACATTCTACATTGCCATTCATGATCCACAGCACCAGTGAAGCGGTCAAAATCTGTGCGTGTCATAATAATGCACCGATGGTGAAACCACTCGTTGCAGCTGCCACACAATATCTCTCTACCAGGCAAGTCTAAATTGATGTTGTCATGAGGCCTTCGGCACTGCAGAAGAGCTAAAATTAACATAGAAATCAAATTACAGTGCACCCTCGAGATACAATGTTGATCCGTTCCAAGGTTGATATCGTATGATGGAAAAATTGTATGTAGAGGTGTAGAAACCATTGTAATTATACAATGCAAAATAAAAATGGTAAAATTCGTCCAAAATTTTATACAAATGCTGTACATATTTAAAATTTGTAACAACATAGTATGTTAACTTTAAATGTTAATAGTACGTTAACTTTAGTAATCTAGTAATTTAGTAGGAAGGTTATGGCACATTTAGTGCTGTGAGGAATAGCGAGATTCAAACTGTCAAAGTATTTTACTGTTCAATACAAAGCTCCATTATTTGTATTTGAAGCTCTAAGTATCCTCCAAGTAAGCCAATATTGTATATTTAAACCATATATATCTTTAATATCGGTAAACACCCTCTTTAAAGTTCTGCAATTGCAGAAAACATGACCTACAGTGCAGAACACCAGATGTGTTAGATAGGCTGGTTCAACAACCTTCACATACTTGCTTGAACTTTAGCAAATTCTGTACACAATAGTCAGCTAGATAACATAGTGACTCATCTTCTGCTATGCTGATTTCCTTGCGTGAAGCCAGAGGTATATATATGAGCAAAAGCTCTGCCGTTGGTACTTCTATGGTAGATGGCAAAAAATCTCCGAAGTACTCTCGTTCATCTGGTACATAGGTAAAAGCTTTGGTCGGTTTGAGATACTGTGCCACAGTGATCAGTTTTAGAGTATATTTAGATTCTTTAGCTGTTGGCACAGGACTTCTACAACTTACCGAGCTGAAAAGGTTCTCGATTCAGTTTTGTATCAACCTGGAGGTGAGTAAGAACTCTATGTTCTCAAGCACGTCATTGCAAATGTTGAGTACGGATCGTGTAGATAGGTGAATTCCAGCGTATACTGGCTTCCATGCATACTTGACACCTATCCGCATTGAGTGAACTATTTGTATAAAATTATCAAGAAATGAACGAGCATCAGCATAAGCATCAGGTTTGTGTTTAGATAAAGCCATTACCAAATGTCGATAGAACATCAAATCAAACCAATGGTCAACTGTATCAACTGGTCAACTGCCAAATGTCTTTCACATCGCTTGGTTGCTTGACCCCATGTCTGAAGTAACAGCATCAACTTTAAGACCAATACCGCTTGCATGTGTTATGACATCAATAACAAGATAAGCTAGACTGTCCCCGGAAATATATTTACCATTGAGATGGAATGCTAAAATTTGTTTCCATCTTTCAGTAACTCCTGCAAAGATACAACCAACACTTGGATTTGAAGTTCATGTAATATTAGTGGTAAAACTGCAGACACAAAAAGGAAAGCGATAAATGAAATAAACAAGAAATAAAACCTCACCAACCTCCAAGCATAACCACTAAACCGTGACTAGCAAGGTCACTATGGCCAGGTAATGTCTTTTCTCCTATTGCAGAGCTGTTTCTAGCATCATACTCCAGGGCTTCAGTAATCTCCATCTCATCCAACACAAGACATCACTGCCGACTCCTCTAATATATATAAAAAAAAATAAAAAAAAACAAAAAAAAGCAAAAAATAAACAAGTGGCTACATTGTTGAAAATGTTCTTGATTACCACTACAGACCCTATTGAGAAATTGACTACGCAAGTTGATATTAAAATAATCAATAGCAACAATATAGATCTCCATGTTATCAAATTGAAATCGATCACAATTCTCAACAAGCATATACGCGCATATACATGTTAGGGTTTCAGAGAACTTAAATTTCCTTAAAATTACTTGCATAAAACTGTTTTATAGCAATATGAGTCTGAACTGATCTTACCTCAATGCTTAATATCATAAATCAGCTTATATTTGTAAAAATAATCTATATCAAACGATAGTTTTCTATAATTGTCACTAATAACATACTTTCTTGAGCTTCTTCCGTGATATTCGTTCTATACTCTCGATTTCAGATGTGATCAAAGTTATAGGCTCACTTGTTGCTACTTCTGATTCTAAAACATTCGGTGAATCAATTTCTAAAAATCCAAATATACCATATTAAAATAAAGACAATTATAGTCACTTTTAAGATTTAAACATCAGCAAATATAGGTAGCACTGTTACTCTCTGGACAGCGCATAAACTTGCAAACTAATATGAATAGAATGTGAGAAACATTTGCCTGTGTGAATTGAAAATGTGCAGCAAGCAGTTCATTATCATTGGCGATGAGGTATGGAATTCATTAGTAAAGACGTGTATGTTAGACAGATATTGAAGTCGTACATATCACTTTTACCTGAGCCCCTAAGTTCTACTGGCCACAACAACTGATAAGATAATTGCTGCACTGCTAATAGGAAAAGTGTTATAGAAGTGAGTGTCAGCTAGGAAAGTTAGAGTGTGTAAGGAAGCTACATGTATAAAAAACACAATTGTCAATCACACAGAATTTTTGTTCCCATACCTCTTTGTAGTGACCTGTTAAAGGTTGACTTGCAACAAAATTCTCATTACAGTTATTTAGTATCAAAAGATTCAACATGTCTTACTTTGTTGTGTTGTAGGTGCCAAATATGTGGAAATGTGATTACAAGCTCTTAAAAGCTCAAAAACGAAATGCCGTCGTAGATTGGAGTCTATTTATTTCTCCGACGTAGTCATTACAGTTTGGCTATTGTCTTGTCACGTGATGTTCTCACGTGAATTGAAAGGTCAGTAAAAAGCTCAATATAAACTTATCGTAGCACTAGTTTATGACAAACACTTCGGGTTTTACTGAAGACCCGGTATAAAATATAGATGCTCGCTACTTTACCGTTTTGTTTCGGCTGAAACTAATCGTCAAGTCGTAATCTGATCATGTGACCCAATACTTCGAAAATAAATTTTGTAGCACTTTTCGATTATCACAGGTGACCAACAGGCTTGTCATGATTATCAGACAACAATATGTGCTCTTTCAAGCTAAGGTTAAAAAGTTTAACGAGTTTTTACGGCAAGTTATAAGATATCAGTGCTAAAAGTGACAGCATTACGATGACGATAAAATAAGCGCGTAAGAACCATAGACATGATTTTATTGAATGCGTGAAGTATATTTGTGAAAATATTTTGATGAATAAGGTTGCATGAAAGTATAAGCAGAAACCATTTACCACGCCTACAGCACATTTAAGCTGTTTTGGAAAGATAATCCAAACTACGGCGGTCTCGTGTGGCTGCGATTAACTGTTCGTTTTTCAGCTTTTAAGAGCTTGTAATCACATTCCCACATACTTTTCACCTACAACATAACATATTAAGACATGGTGAATTTTTTAATATCAAATAAATGTAATGTGAATTTTATTGCAAGTCAACTTTTAAAAGATACATTTAAATTAATAACTGAAACTGTTTGTAATATAAAATTACTTTTGCAAAAGTCTTTTGCACAGTTTGATATATCAAAAGCAATAAAGGAGAAGCCTACATTGGGTATAGAAATTAATGACAAAAATTTCCTCATCCACATTTCGGCTTGCGCTGGGGGATGCTGGAGAGCTGCAGCTTGTGGTAGTAGTATTTTTAAAGCAGTTTTTTTTCAGAGACAGGTGGTGGCCTGTGAGCAAACAGAGTAGGAATGGCATCACTTGTCAGTCAACGTTTTTCAGTTTTAGTCAGTGTAAAACACTTTTCTTCAAAACGTCTCTGTAACTAAACAAAAAAGAGGAGAAGTAAGCAAGGGAAACAGTAATATGAATACTACTACTACTATTAGACCTACTAACAGGGCCCCTACTATTACTATTCAACCTATTCTTGGAAGCCTATACAACTTTTCCCAATAGTTTTAGCCACTTATCTCTTAATGAATGCAACGTACTATATGCTATTTTTGTTAACTTCATTAATAGCACAAATGCAAAGCAATAAAACAGATAAGAAAACATTTTTATTAATAATAAAGCATGATAAAAAACAATAGTGGTACAAATACAAGCAACTAAACTTATGAATAGCAATTATTATTATTATAGTTATTTGTAAAATGTATTCTATTAACATGACTAGCAGCAACAATTACATTGAAAATAAAAATTTCAATATGGTTTAAAATCCGATATACCTGTATGTATATATGTATAACACAATAATTCTTAATTATACTTTGACTAACCTCACAAAGTTGAAAAGAAGCAGTTGGCTGCAGAAGTTTTGGATTTCTTTTGCTACTTCTAGAATCCAAGTTGTAAATTTCACATTTACATTTCATTATTTTTACCATAAAAAAATAAAAAATGACTCCAAATGTTCTACAACTATCTTTAGCCTTTACACTGGTCAGCTCAACATCAAATTAATAGTAATATCTAAATCTATACAATTGCAAACACTAAAAACAACGTTAATTTTACTTGCCCACTTTAACAATCCATGCATTCCTTTTTTTCACGATCTTTTGGGAGCTGAAACACTTGTAGGCCTAACTCTGATATGCATGATTATCCCACAATCCAGCAATTAGCCATTATAAGAAAAATGCTGTTTAAATTACTAATAAATTTAAAATTATAAAAAATAAAGTAGAACAATGTTGACACAAAGATTTAAATAATTCTCTCACTGTGAGATAAATAGAATACTGCTGTTAGCCTGGTGTTAATCTAACCAACCACAGATAAGATGCTCGTGTTATACATGAAAAAAATCACAAAATCTTGATGATCTTTGTGGTATATAAAAAGGCTACAAAAAATAGTGATTTCGACTGTGTGTAAGTTGTATTTCTGATTGGATACCTTAATTTGCACCAGAACTTTATATAGCCAAGCGAGTTTGTTTAGAACTCTCGAAAATGGCGTAACTCCAGTTGGCGTAACTCTCCTTATAAGACACTCAGTCACTCGGCTAAGGATTGTGGTAAGAGCAGTTCTCATTAGAAATCTAGTTCTCATCTCGCTGTTGTATATGCAGGCGTCTCTCGCATACCTGACTATGCTACATGAATTTGAGTTAAGGAAGCCAGCTTGGCTTTAGAAGGAAAAGTCTCTCACACAGTCTTGCGGGATTATGTAGCTTTTGCAGCTTATTGAGGTTCCTAATTACATGACAAGTACTTAGGGACCTCAATAAGATTATGCAAAACGATTTATAACAAGCTTATAAATCGTTTTACATTAGCCATAACATAAATTTTGCATCATGTGTGTGAATAAAAAACTTAACCTAAAGGATCAAACCTTCTACATAGCCATTCATGATCCACAACACCATTGAAACGATCAAGATCTGTGCGTTTAATAATAATGCACCGACGGTGAAACCACTCGTTGCAGCTGCCACACAATATCATCTCTCCACCAGGCGAGTGTAAATCAATGTTGTTATGAGGCCTTTGACACTGCAGAATTATAGCTAAAATGAACATAGAAATCAAATTACAGTGCACCCTCGAGATATGATGTTGATCCGTTTCAAGGTTGGTATCGTATGATGAAAAGATTGTTTGTAGGGGTGTAGAAACCATTGTAGTTATACAATGCAAAATAAAATTGGTAAAAATCGTCGAAAATATTATAAAAATGCTGTACATTTGGAAATTTGTAACAAAATAGTACGTTAACTTTAGTAACTATAGTTACCTACAGTAGCTGCACTGTATTAAGTGCACCTACTGAATATCATCTGCAATACTGTAAAATGCAACATCATAATGTGTGTACCAAGTGCAGTACATACAGTAACAAGTTCTTACTTTTAAGACCTAAGTATAAAATAAACTTTCAATTCACTTCAAATAAGTTTAGTTTAGATTTACTAAACTTACTTGAAACTAAGTTTTAGTATGTTTTTTAATTATTTTACTTAATTTCAACTTTATATCACAAAATTTAATTCTTCACCAGTTGCTGTTTTTCCTATAACATTTAGTGTGTCTGGTAAAAACCGTTTTCAACCTAATTCAACTAATATGTTAAAAAATATTCACACTTGCATTTACATGCTAGTATAGCTATTTGAAGTTCTTCGTTGTCACAGCACCTTGATATTTAGCATAGGTGGTGAATATGTTAAAACATTTCAATTAACTCCCAACCAGTTTAAACCATATATATCGAAATATACATTTCGCTTAAATCACACAAGATTTTACAAACAAATATTCTATATATTATGAAAGTCAATCATACAGATATATCCAAAGACATTAAATGTAAAGACAATACTTTTAACATACTTTGCCAGCTAGGTGATTTTTATGACATTACACTTTGGGTAAGCTGAGTAAGAAATACTCCTCCACTCTCAATGGCCAGGCATCCTTCAAGCTCCTTAGCATCTTAGTATTTTGGGTTTTGACAGTAACGTTTGCAGACATCGACTTCAGCTTAGAATTATATAACGGTTGTTGCTGGTAAAAATTTCATCATTGATAACTGCATAAATGACACTGATCAGACCAAGGAGACGAAATAAATGTTCAATATTACTAAGAAGTTGGGAAAGTTTTGATGCACATGTATATAACTGACATAAGACAACACCTAGAATGTTTAGGTAATAGCATGTACATGTAATTTATTTCAATGTTGACATTGCTAACTAGAGTAGTGAATAGTTATGAAAGACATTTATACTGACATTGTCCCGTCAAAACCAAAATTTAAAATGTTGGACAACTTTGAAACACCAACCTTGAAATCAAGATACCAAACTATTCTTTTTATTTTCAATCTGGCAGGCAATCCATCTTTATCGAGTTCTGAACCAGATTTTGTCGTTTTCTGTCTGATGGATGATTAGATGTAATACCATTCTACAACACAGTTGAATAGATATTCCATATGACGCTGTGAAGCAGATACAAACATTACGCTGAAACATGTTCACAAAGGTATCGATATGTCACTCATTTGCACTTTGTCTTTGTATTGCTGTTTTTGCCTTTTGTTGATATCTTGGCCATGTTTGCATAACATTATCTTCAAACCAACAATCGTACTTGGGATCTTTCCAATGAAACGCCTTGACTTCGTTGCAAGACTTTCTGCAATAAAAATAACAACTAAACAAAAAGAATTAGAGTACCCAAACAGAAGCAAAGTTTATATATAAATCGCGTAATATTTTAATGGTCCAATTATTCATACGTTATTAGTACCTAAACTAAAAAACCTAGTGTAATATCACTAAACAAAAACGAAAGGCTGATCAATCAGCTTGCTCTACACGCAATAAAATCTGTAGCTCAATACTCAATGCCATCCCGAGTAGGCCTGATTGAACATTATATATAGCCTATATACATATGTCTATACATCAGGGGTCAGCAACCTGCGGCTCCGGAGCCGCATGTGGCTCTTTTATCCCCTATCTGCAGCTCCCTCCGATTTTGGATTGTTTTCCTTTTTTACCATATGCCAAGTAATTCATGAAAATATAAAAGTTTTATCACTAGACTTTGTAATATCATTTAAAAAAATGTAATTCTGGTGATAAATCAAACATTGTCTTTTGTTATGCGTCATTATTTGTTCTATTATTATTAGTACCTTATCACATAATCATCACGTGGCTTTAACTTCAACATAAAAGTACAGAAAAACGTACTGCCGGATTCGCACGGATGGCCAGATTGCTACGAGATACCTTCTGATATTATGTCAATGACACTACTGACAAACAACAACATTAATACAAGTAGTACACTTTATAACAACTTATGCACCAATAAAACCATCAAAAGTATTTCATTGTTCTTTGCAAAAGTGTAATTTTGTTTTTTCTGCAATTAAATCATTATACATGCCACACCTTTGCGTTTTATGGTGTAAACATGGCATAAAAGCATTAAAAGTTAAACAAAAAAGTTACATATAGTATTATTTTTAATTAAAAATATCAAAGGGGGTTTGTGGATCCCACTGTTTTATTTTTTCTGGAAAACGGATCCAAATGACTCTTTTAGTGGAAAAGGTTGCCTACCCATGACCGACAAGTTTTAACATGCAATCAGTCAAAGTTTCAGAACCTACCGACATTCAATGGAGCAGTATAGCTCTTGCCTTGCTGCTTGGCAACAAATTTCACCGTCAGTCTCTGCACATATTTTTCTATGTACTTTTGGAGATCGCCTAAATTGCCGAATGTATGTACAGTATACATCGTAGTAGAGTAGCCACCGTCTTTAAGCTGTAAACAAACAGCATGAATACTGTAACAGAATTTTAGAAAGTTATACCGGTAATCGGTTCCGACTGTTACTAAGAAACATCTAGGCTACTACACGTCTCCTGACACATGCCATCTTGTTCTAAAAGGTGATGCTGACAAAAAAGGCACAGGTTACGGCTGAAGTTGTTTCAAGTAAATTGGTAACGTTGTGCACGGTATAATATGATATGTTGTACTCACTTTTAGCTAGGAATAATATCTATTGTTGCTTTTGGAAAGGCCTGTCCTGGTTATTGATAACTAAAATTTGAGCTAACCTGTGAGTGGTCACAATGGAAAGTTTGCCACCACAATCAGCATGTCACACAATAAGTGGTAATATTCCCAAGGAAAAAGAGGGAGAATGTTAAGATATTATCACAAATATTTCGTAATAAAGTTATAAATGCAAGCCAAACAGGGGGTTTATATACAGGCTAGTGACATAGTGGTGGTTGTTGTTTCATTAATTTACAATAAGGCTCTACTATTCGGGTACTTACATCAGGCTGGTAGCGGGATGAGTATAAAATGTACCATTCAGCAATATACCCCTCAAGTCTACAATACACCACTCTTAAATTGGCAATATACCACTCCAATTCCGCAATGCAACACTCTCAAGTTATCAATATACTACTCCAAGTCGAAAATACACCAATCTTGAGTCGACAATACCTAATACACCCCTGTAAGTTGACAATAAACCACTCAGTCAACAAAACAGCACTATCAGTCAACAATATATCATTCAAATTTGACAATATACCACTCTTAATCAACAATGAAGATGATGCATGATGTATTCCCAATAAATGAGCATTATTTATTATTTTCTCAGCCAAATATTTGCAGCGTGGGGATGAAAGAGAAATATTTTTGTGGATAGAAAAAAGTTAGAGCGGATAGGAGACTTTCATGATGGGATCTTTCTACTGTATATACCACATGCCTAGGGAGCACGACTTTTCTCATGTGAACTAACTTTTACCAATTATTGTACTTGTGGTTGGTCAACCGTGAAACAAGTAAAATTTGCTTGTTTTACGGTTGTAATTTAATTAGAAAGGGTATTGAATGATGAGATCATTGAACTTAAACCCCCTAGAATGGCAATCACATGAATTTTATACTGACAACAACATGTAATGCATGCGCCATATTGGAGAGTTAATCGTGTACTAGTTCCGTATGTAAACAAGCAGTGAAAAATGACAGAAACGTACATGTTGAATAGTTATTTTTCACTTCTGTGTTAATGAAAACTTCTTCTACACAACGTTTAGAGTGCCCTGACAGAAGAAAACCTATTTATAACATATGGAGTAGGATATAATAAATGATAAGTGAATGTAAAATAGGTTTTCAAAGACCATAATTATTATTCATACAAACTGTTGTGTTACATATGCATATGCCAAGCAAATGATACCATCAGGCAAAAACAACTGTTCCATTATATTACAGATTGTTACACTTGCATAAGTCCATACAATGGAAAAATTTAGTACATAAAGTATTTCGATAAAAACAACACATATGCTGTCAAAACAGAAACTTTTTTCAAGGTTTAAAGATGTAGTTGCATCAAATTTGAGTTAATTTTAAAAGAAAGCATTTTTTTGTCCATCATTTGATATGTTGTTTGTTGTGTTAGGCAATCTCATTTTCAAGACATTTGAAGATTGAAATTGAAAAAATTGATTGCAGTAAAAATGCTCAGGCCAAAAAAGCATGCACTGACTTGCCCAAAATGATGTAATGAGTGATACAACCTGTCTCTATCTCTTGTATTCACATCAGCTATTGCGATAAACGTCTAGTACTATGCGGCTCTATTGGCATATATTTTATTTTGCATTTGCTCATGTTGGCTAAAATAAAATTTTAAACCTAGCTATTGATACATTATTATAAATGTCTCAAATGCCTCAAATGAGGAAAATTAAAACTGTCATATTACCTTCCTTTAAATGCTCTGTAAACATCTGAGTACCGACTATGATTTTGTCAGCCTACGTTAATTAGGTCATCGAGTTAACTTATTTCATTGCGGCGTTTGTATTAGCTAAGTTTTCAGTTACTACTCACACCGGAAACTAGCTACTAAACAAAATAAGCATGCAGCCATCTTTGAAAATAATATGTTCGAATATATAGCGAAACCAATTGCATCCCAAAAAGTCATGTATAGTCACTGTTATCTAGTCATTATCACTCTAATTTGTAGTAATGTTTGCTAGTCACGTTCGACTAGTTAATTCAAGTAAAAAATGACTGGTTTCATGAGTTGACCGAAATTTGAACGGGCAACGTCAATTTCGTTAAAATCGATTAACCCACCTATTCTGGCAAAGGATTACTAAAGCCATTATTGCACTTGGTCGGCAGTTTGTGGACTCATCTGTTTTCACTCAGTAGGGTGGAGCATAAAGTTTTTGGAACTTAATAATTAGTCCGTTGAAATCGAGTTGGGTTATGCAGAAGTACCTGCCAATACATCTCTGATTACACTTCATAAATTCATCCATCAGAGAAGATTTTAGCACAGATGGCAACATGGCTATGATGCATTCATTATGATCTGCAAATCATGTTTTGCATTGTCTTCAACAATATTATTTTATTATATAATTTTTAAAAGCCAAAAGGTTTTTGTCACAGCAAAAAGTTTTTATTAAACTGTTAATCTAAGTTGTGGCCATTCACATAGTTTCATTTCATATAATCGGACAAATTAATCTATCGCAGAATTTCAAACAAAACATATTATGGTTTGTGCAGCACACTTTCGTGTCTCTCTTTCTCATTTAGGGCAGTTTCCAGACCAACACAACTGTTCCTCTAGTAAACCACATGAACATCCTTTAACAATAAAGCAAATTTCATTCATATATACATCGTACTAAAGCGTATCTACTGAATGCTTTCAATTTGAGAGTTACATAGATTGCGAGTGTAATTTTCAAAATGAATAAAAATTTAACAAAAGCATAAATATGCAAAGCCAACCATTCGAAGCTTTGTTTCTGAAAGTTGAAGAAGAGCATTGATCAATCAATGTTTCTCATTTTCTACAATTGAGAAATGAACCTAAACTCTAATCATAAATCTAAGTTACCAGCTAAAAATGTCAAGAAAACTCTAAGCAAATTTTATAGCTAGATGAAACGATAAAAAGTTGTGCAACGACGATTCATGATAGCAAAAAGTTATAATTTTACTTATTAGTACAGTAGATGTATATATGATACTCATAGTTAAAGATAAATTCACCTCCATTCTGCTCTCTTTCTCTGCAGTGTAATAATAGTAATAATAGTACTTATAGTAATAACAGTAAAAATAGTAATAATAGTAATAGCAATAATAGTAACAATAGAAATAATAGTAAGAATAGTCACAATGGTAACAATAGTAATAATAGTAACAATAGTAATAATAGTAATAATAGAAAAAATAGTAATAATAGTAATAATACTAACAATAGTAATAACAGTAATAATAGTAATAATAGTAATAATAGTAACAATAGTAATAATAGTAATAATAGTAATAATAGTAATAACAGTAACAATAGAAATAATAGTAATAATAATAATATTAGTAATAATAGTAATAATAGTAGTAATACTAATAATAGTAATAATCCTAACAATAGTAATAATAGTAATGGATGAAAATGTTCTTCCACTTTTCTAAAAAGTACATCTATGTGATTTATTCATGTTAGCTTATTTTCCCGGAACTATATTTTTAGTGCAACTAAAAAGACATCTTACTAATTCCTTTTTTATTATTTGCCATGAACATCACTCTCTATGATCACATGACCTGTTACTTGCTAGTCACATTTGTGTCAGTTCTATGTAGTTGCTCATCATCCCAACTACTTATATAACTATCAAATGAAGAACTAATAAGATAAGATGCTGTTAATAATAAGAGTTTACAGACCTGTCATAGTTGTTTTTTATTTTTATTGGACTCGTCATGTATGTTTTAACATGGTGCAAGCTCATTCTCACATTGCAAGCATTCCGGTCGGCCTCAGGCAAGGATGCACAAAGCTGATGCAGAGCAATAAGACCTTCTAACAATTTACTAGAAAAGTTAAACAAGAATAATGGGAAGTAGCGTAAGTGTGTTAACAGCATGAGTGTCTCAACTTTAGCTAAGTAACAAGTTAGATCTTAAGTGCTACATGATTGCACCCAAGCCGCTTCCCTCTGTTGCCATGAAAAAAATACGTCTGAACTTAGCTCACATTTGCGTACTCTAGACTACAGAAGACTGAACCAAGATATTTTTTCTAATGAGTTTGCCATTCTGTAATTGAACTCTAGAAAAAAGATTGTGTGAGTTCCAGCAGGTTAGAGTCACACACTCAGTATACTGGGATGTCGTATAATCATCTTAAAACCACCCAATCTGTAAATAAAGACTCTACCTAATCTGTAATTTCTTGAGCAGATAAAACTTTTGAACGAGAACAGGTACACCCATCTGTTAAAGAAAAACTGATACCACATATAGGCATCCAACAAACAGCAATTTTTATACAATATGTGGCTCATGGCTACAACATCAGACATATAAAAATGTTTTTTTTGTAGATAACTTATGGTTGATTTGGAAAAATAAAGCGGCAGAACCCAAAATCTAAAACAAACTTTGAAATGTAATTAACTCTGTCAGTATAATTGAAATGACTTCAGTGTATTGCTAGATCCTGATAGAAAATATGCTCCACTGTTTGATGGCAGCTATTAAAAACACTAAATACTGAGTTAGGTCTCATTTAATGATGGTTTGTGTTGGAATTATGATGCTTTATGCTACAGTGATAAATACCCTAACAATAAACTACTAAAGTATGAAGAACTGCATTTAAACTTTGACATACGAATGCTAAATCATGTGAGAATCTTAAGCTACAAGGAAACTTCTGAGCAAACATTCGCCTTGAGACACACAACAAAATTGAGATATGAATATGTGAGTCAGTTTTTGAGTCAGTCACTGTAATTTTATTATAGAGATATTGCTAATAGATAGCTAACCAGTAGCCTTTTTAGCAGCTGCTTTGGCCTTCACCAGGTAAATACATGATAAATATCAGTAGATCTCAAGATATGTTCATTCATCTGCAAAACTCAAATGCCAGGCTTGAGAAACAAAACAGTGCTACTAGCCAGTAGCTGTTCCTTTTCATACACCTGTAGAATTTCTGTAAATTTATCTAGGAGTTGTTTTACCATTATGAAGTGACCAAACAATTGTTGACTATTTAAAAGCAACATAAAAAATAGGTTTGCAGATTTATTCTATATTATTTTCAATTTTAAATGATTCTAAAGCTTTACAAATAGTCACTACTGTTGCTAATTTAGGGATGTTACAATACGGGTACACAAGATAATAATCTACTTTGAAATTAATAAAAACTTGTGATGATGCAAGCTTAAGACTAACTAACACGCTATTTGGAGCAAATTAGTTGAACTATAGTTGAGCTAATTAGCTTAAACTTAGCCAGTGTTGTTTGACATCCGTAACAATTCTAAGGTCTGTGCATTCAGCACTCTCCTTCTTTAAAAAATACTATGAATGGAATTTAATCAACACTGAATTTACCATATAAAATATTTAAATAAGCCAAAAGAGATGATTAAGTCATTTCTTACATAGCTCAATGAGGGCTGAATGCGCAGGTTGATTGATGTGTCAGGCAAGTGCTATAGGCTGCTAAAAAAAAACCAGCAATGTATTGACAACCTTGGCAAGTTTTCAAGATTACGCTTAGCCTTCTATTATACTGGCCACACATTAACTATACCAAGATTGTGTGAGGTCTCAGGAATATTAGGTTAAACCTTAACTGCCATGAGCAGCTTTCATAGTTTTTTCTAGGTAAATCAGACAAGCTGATTTCGGTGTTCTACTCAAAATAAAAATTGGTTCATTAACTCAAAGTCACGAATGCATCTTTACAGCGTTTTCAATATCGGTCTCGCAAACAAAGCAATCGGCGCAACAAGCTCCGCCCATAAGTATGTGGTGCAACCCAGCTTTTTAGGAACAAAAGTAGGGAATGTTTAGTCTGATCTAAAATTATAGATGAGTGTCTTAAACTCATTATCATCTAAATTCAGCCTTCAAAATAATTCAAAAATTCTGTATAATTTTTTTTCATTTTTTATTCCGTACAAGTGTCTGTGAATTTTTTTGAATTAAGGTGTCTTATAGCTAATCAGATTTTCCAAGGTCATTTTAAAGGTCACTAAAATTTATGTCTTATCAATGTTGTTTATAATAATAATAAACAGACTGTCTTTCATCATTCCTTAGAGAATTATTTTAAATACTTTGTTGAATTTAAAAAAACCAACAAATAATATTTTTAAGATATTTTCATGTTTGGTTTTAACTATTTATTATTCTAGATGGTTATTTACATTTTTTTCATAAATAAATATAAAAACAGCAAAACACTTCTTTTTATATTTATTTGAACGTGTGATGTTAAACAGCAGGTGTTTTTTAAGTAGGACATTGCAAATTCTTATTTAATTTTAAATAAGATCACTGCTGGTTTAAAGAATTATATTTAATACACAAGTAGCAAATAATACTTATAGAGCAGTTACATGTACGTAAAAGTCATAGGATCTCAGGCTATTGACAGTAGTTGAAGTATGGTGTAAAATACAGAAGGCATAATGATGCAGTTGGTTTTACTTTCACTCTATAATCTCTTTATATATTTAAATCAAGTTGAACATAACAAACAGCAAAACAATCATTTCTACTTGAATTTAATAATAATTGTATTATTAACCAGCAGGTGCTTGTTTTAAGGTGGCACCATTGAACTTAAAACCCCTGGAATGGCAATCACGTGACTTTTACGTTGATAATAATACGTAAACGTATGCGCCATATTGGAGAGCTAATCGAATGCTAGTTCCGTTTGTAAACAAACGGTGAAAAATGACAGAAATGTACATGTTGAATAGTTATTTTCCAGCTGGGTGTTAATGAAAGCTAATCCTACACAACGTTTAGAGTGCCCTGATAGAAGAAAACCTATTTATAACATATGGAGTAGGATATATCAAATGATAAGTAGATGTATAATAGATTTTCGTGGACCATGTTACTCATACAAACTGTTGTATTACAAATGCATAAACCCAGCAAATGATATATTCAGGCAAATAAAAACTGTTCCATTATATTAAAATTTATATTACATATGCATAAATGCATATGGAAAAACTTAGCACATGAAGTATTTCGATAAAAACAACACATAGGTATGCTGCCAAAACAGAAACTGTTTTCAAGATTTAAGTGATAATAGCTTATGAATGTATGATATGTATAATACAGTATCTGTAAAAGATGGAATGAACTACTGCAACAACTAAACGGAAATTAAAAACCGTTGTAATAGAGAATAATCAAAATACTGCAAACAAGGAAATGCAGGAATTAGTGTAATCAGATGATTAAACTTATACATACACGTTACAGAAACTGTGTAAAAGGAGATTTGTATAGAAGTGGATATTGAGCCAAGGTGCATCAGTTTCTTAGAACTAAATTAGATTAGGAATAACAGCACAACAACAGCTGCAGATGAATATTACAGTGATTATATTATTACTGGCCTTTAAAAAGTACTAATTTAGTATTGTATGCCACAAAGATGCACCTTGCAGTTTGAGTGCAGGATTTTAGCATAATGATGCTGTCGGAGATCATAAAACAACTGAATAAAGTTTTTCATCAATGACGCAGTGGTTGGATATGCCATCTGCCGTATCCGTAAGGTGTTTCCCAAAGCATAACACATCACTAGACCTTACACTACTGATAAAATACACCACACAATGGAGTGGATCTGGCTTTGTATGAATACGAAAGTATTGATCTGCAACAAGCAGGATCCTGATGACATCGTCTGATGGACGCACCAATCCTCCATTGTTTTGTAGCTTGAGTAGAGTATAGAGATGTCGGTACTGGATACTTGACTTAGTGGTAACCAGCAACTGACGGCCAATGTGACGACAGCACTTTAGTTAGCTTTTGCATAATGTAGCCAGCTATATAGACTATACTGTTGCCTATAACAGAAATTTGACATCTGAAATTTGACATTGAGTTCCACAAACTGATCAACTTCTGGAGTAGCCTGTATGATGAGAATCTCGTTTTGAGCAGTAACATTACCTGTCTTACTAGCATCTGATTCTGCACCACATTTGCTGATAAGTTTGCGAAGGTAGCCTTAAACTGAGTAACAGTAGGATTATTATTCCAACCCCCTAAACAAAAGCATCAATTATAACAATTACATAAAATCAACAAAAATGAATGTCTTATTCACATAAACATAGTACCCTTAATAAACAACCATACAAGTAATAAAATAAATGAAAATAAAACAGCTCAAAATGCTACCATATCGCTATGTAAAATGAAAATGTAGCAATTTTCACTGGAAGTCATTCACACCCATCTTAGGCATAAAGCTTAATGGTTGACTTGCAACAAAATTCACATTACCGTTATTTAATATGAAAAGATTCACCATGTCTTACCCAGTTGTGTTGTAGGCAGGGTTGTTAAAAATCGATGATTTTTTTTAAATCAAAAAAATCAATTTCTATTGCTTTATTTGATTTTTTTATTTAAATCGATTTTTTTGATTTTTTTGTTCCAAAAAGATGTGTTGTGTTCTAAATTGCAAGTTATTGCTATCAATTTGGAATTTATGATTTGCAGGAGTATTATGTAGTTTTATTACAACAACTAGGAAATGAAAAAAACATTTACACAGTTAAAATTTGATAAAAAGGACAGCATAATTTATGCGTTGGACATTAAATCCCAGAAACGAAGATGAAGAATCACAGAGAACAGATCACACAACTGCTAAGCTGCAGACATATTCATAGGCACTTGCTGTGGCAGCTGTCACTGTTTTTGGTGCTGTTTGAGGTTCTAAATTTTTTTTAGATATAGCTACTTTAAGTTGAGCCACCTTGCAGCACTGTGCTTGACAATTTGGTTTTATATTTAATCATTGAAAAGTATCATTCAACATTGAAAAATATTACCTTTAAATGACTTCAGTCGAACGTTTTAACCTGCTGTTAAAACATGGATCATTGAAATGTTCGTTGCAGATAAGTGCTCAAGGATCAGGCTTATTCACTCTTCTGTGGTTGCGATACCATTGTAAATAACGAGAGTTCTCAGTTGCTTTGTTTGGAAATCTAAAAATTAAAATGAAACTGTAGTAGTTAATTAGCAACAGTAGTAATAACAATAGTATTATTACTCTTATCTCCTTACTGCTAGCTAGATCCAGGTACAACAATAAATAATATTATAAGCACGACAAACACTTCCTTCAAATATAAATATTTAGAAATAACCTAATGGGTTGTAGTTCCAAAATATTAATATAAAAATTCAAAATTTAAATAATAAAAAACCTTCGTTCTGAAGGAAGAACATTTCACTCACTAGCTTATAAATTTATCTAATCACCGACAAAATACAGTCAAACTCGTACACTCAGTAGTGACACTGATCGACTCTCACTCACCCAGTGACTAGTGTAGTAGAATTAACTAGTGGCAGTACTAACTAGTAGTAGCACAACTATTAGTAGTCGTAGACTTGAGCAATAGTAACAGAACTAGTAGTAGAAGTGACTCACTTGTGAAATGTCATGCCTTTTCCTTTAAAAGTCCATTCTTGCAGTTTTTGCAGTTCATGGAATAGCAATAGCACTGTGCACCTACACCCTTATCTCTCGTACATAAATTATTAGTAGCAATCTCAGTAGTCTGTTCCTTTGATTGAGCGGTGTATTCGTGACCTTCCATAGCTGTTAAATCTGAAATTAGATTTCTTTCTCACATTGAACACAATGAAATTAACTTGAACATTAACTGATAATGGCGTCGACCGGATTTCCGTACTCGCGAATGACCTCTTGCCATTCCAGGGGTTTTAAGTTCAATGGGTGGCACAGTCACATTAAAATAACATCAGATCTGGGTCAATAAATAGATTTACCTCAATAAAAGTTGCAAAGACCATTTGTTCATAGATTTGAGGCAATAGATTCAAAGCAAGTTCAATAACAATACTGCCAAAAAGTCATGTTCAGACACGTTCAGACACGTTTAGACACTCTAAGACTATTTAGCTTAGTTTATATTATGTATCCACTTGCAACATAATGTTACAGCAAGAATATACCTCTATGCTGCCAGAGAGTCAGCACCTCAGTGTACAATGGCTGAAGGTCTACTGACACTGCTGAGTACATGATGTACCTACATGTAGATATGGTTGTTGCTGTCAGACAGAACTTACAGTGGAACTCTCCATAGCTCATGACAGCTGCCAGCCAAACATCATTTCGACCTTCATACGACCTCACTCAAACACTATGTTTCCATGGTGCGCAGTACTGTGAAGCAGCCCCCTCCGAAGTCAAGGGGATTGTACGTTTACATGCTGTGCAGTGGTTTTTCAGCAAATTAGCCAGAGAAAAGAAATTGTATAAATCGAATCGCCTGATGGAAAAATAGAATCGATCACGGATACCGAACGTCCGAAACAGTCTTTTTATGCTTCTGTCGTCATTATACTTTTATTTACCATACACATTCGCAAGGTTTTACAAACCTTAATACAATTTTTACAAAGTAATACATTTTTAATAAGTAATTTTAAGTAATTTATTATTTAAACGTGAATTTAGGACTTGTCACCTTTTTTTTCGAAGTGTTGGCATCGATAACAGAGTCCAGGAAAGTAATCACCTCATCATCCTTGTGGGTGCAGACCATAATTAAATTTAGGTGAAAGAAGATCGGAAGAATAGAAAAAATAACAAGATTAGCAGGACAACATTTGTACTAGTTTATGGCCCTCGAAGAATCTGTCTCCACGGCATGAGAGCTATGCGCAGCCACTGCGCAGTCGCTGTTTCCTTGCTGCGAATTTGCGCTGGCTCCGCACTGATCAGTGCGCAGTGGTTTCAGTGCGAAGACGCCGTTTCCATGATTCGGAGATAGCGCAACTCCGAAGCACTGCGCATCATGGAAACATAGTGATAGTCAAGTAGTAGAGTAGGAAGTCTTTTGAGCAGATTAATTAGTTCCAATTTTGCGTGAAGAAAAGCTAGAGCTAGCTTGAACTTTATTATAAATAACTTTATTAAGTATTGATCATCTCAACAATCTGCTTATTCTTATGCCATGCTTGTAGAAAGTAGATAACTCTCAAGAGGGGAGAAGATACGTACAAGACTTAACCTTCCGGTTTGTTCCATTAGTTAGCTACCATTTATTAACCCATTGTAATGAGTAACTCTAATAAACCTGCCAATAGCAATATCATGCTGTCTCCGATGCTGTTCATCATGATTGGTTAGTTTACTGCATTAACCATGTTAATAGTACTTACTTTAGTGATAAGATAATGATCATGCGTTACAGTTTTACTTACTGAGAATTTTTATTATTATAGTATTCATATAGTTTATTATACTAGTATCTTGGTGGGAGAGTATCAGGTGAAATAACTATATAAATAATTATTCAAATATGTCAAATTGTAGCTGGTTACCAGATGTGTTACATTGACAGTCTAGCAAGCTGAGTGTCAAGAGTTCAGATCTAGCACGATGTAATCTTTTTTCCCAGTTTTCAATCATTGCTTCAGACAGGTGGACTCAACTCTTAATATAATATATATTACATTTAAACAACTCCACAAATCCATTTACTTGTAGAACTTGGATCATTTTGTTAACATCCCTAATACTGTCTCACTGTCACATTGTCACACTTTCACACTGTCAAATTGTCACACTGTCACATTTTCATACTGTTACACTGTTGTACTGTCACACTGGCATACTGTCACATCGTAACACTGCAACACTGAGGTGCTGTTGCGCTGTCTCGCTGTTGCACTGTCACACTGATTCATAAAACATTGTTTTTTAAAGGTTTTGAACTTGTGATATTCATGTTAAAATACCAAAACCTTAGGCTACTAACTGTGCCAATCCAGCTATTGTCTAATAATCTATACTATAATAATGATGGTGTTCTGTGAGTTTAATAAGTTTTGTATGATGGAAGAGTTATAAAAGCATACTGCCAGATTTTCACGAATTACTTACAGCTTATTCGATGGGAAAAATCAAGATCATTCCAAGCAATGCCTGTCTCTATTGGCAATCTAAGAACGTTAGTATTCATATAAATGTGTCATGGTATATCTGAATAAACACTTTAAAATGCTACATCGCATGTATTAAGAGCAATTCCTCCCAGTCGAAGCTTTCATCAATTGTTGTAGCAAAATTAAAATTGAAATTTGTGTTAAAAATAAATCACGAACAAGACCAAATTTACGGTTAAACTTTACTATAATAATAGACATGTATATCTGTCTGTCTCTTTGTCTGTCCAACTCGAAACCGAAAGAAAAAAGATTTGCACCAGATAATAATTGAAATAAAATAATTGGATTCCCAGTCACGCACACTACTATCTGCTGCACTCAACTGCTTGTTTGGCATCTAAGAATAAATATGCGAATATTTACTACACAGGAAGATCTCTCACGACGCGTGAAAGCAATGTTGATGAGCTTACTAATAATTACCAATGAAACTAGGTATATATCGGAGTGACATTACTGCATAATAACTGAAGTTGTCCCTTGCAATCTCTACAGCTGTTTGCTTTATAAAACAATTTTACTATTTTGCAACTGAATTGAAGAGTCATATTAGTTTGATTACTGGTACAGCTACCAAGAAGCTAATCATTCATCACTTGTAATATAGTTATTATATACTGAGAACACAACTCCTACACACTGTTCATACAAACTTCGATACAGAACCAGACTAGAATATACAGCTGGGTTAGAGTGTAGCACTATTAGAAAATGAAACCGATTTTTATGTTAATAGAATTGTTTCTTTTAGCACTGTGACTCAGTATTATAAGGACTACGAGTACCCCTGATACCCGCCCCACAGTTTACTAATGGCTGTTCAGAACCTAATATCGTCTGCTACAAGGGTTATGTCTACTACCCAACCATTGGAAACTGACTCAGTAAGACTGTTATTTTATATGCAAGTATTAATCTCAATTCTTATTGGTCTAAAAACAACCCTGTAGACTATTTAGATCTCAGACTCTACCTACTTGAGTATCATCACACAATAACAACACTGCACTGACAGTGAACAAGATACACATTATAGTTTATACATTTATGTTTCATGTGGAATTGAACCTCAACATATACAAATAATGTTACACAGCTTTGATGGAAGTTTTTAGAATTTTGTGTATTTATCTGTTTGCAATTTTGCGTTAAAATCGTTGTATTTTAGACCAACTATTAATTATATAAACATGATTTTATCACAAAATATAATAACTTTATTAATAATTTTATTAATAATTTTATTATTTTGAAACAACTTTTTTATAATTTTACATGGTATAATAACTGTATTTCAGACCCTATATTCTCATAAAAATTGAATGTAAGAAATTTAGTTTTTACTGCAGCTTGAAAAATGCTTAATGGTGTTTCTCTATTTTCCATTTTTGTACATCTTCTTATGAAAATAAACTGGCGTGATATAGCAAAAATTTTAAATCAAGATTTACATCTTATCGTAAAAACTTTTTTTATAAAGAAGTTTGAAATAGAAACATAGAACGATTCATTTATATATATACTTCCATTCAGAAAGTTAAAGATTTCTTCTCATAAGATGCTAATATTTTGAGACTATTTTTCACTTAAACTTGAAATGATGTATTTTCCTGGCCACTTCTTAATCTTCTTATTTTATTGCAATTTCAAAAATCTTTTGAAAAGCTTTTTAACGCAGACACTCTATAAATTTAAGTAAAGCATTTTATTCCAGGATGACAGTTGAAAACGTCTTATCTATTTAAAAGCTGCAATAACTCCCCAACTGCATCAGCAAAAATCTATATTTATTACTGCTACTTTTCAACCGTTGGAAGATATACTCAGTTGATCAGCGAGAACCTGCAATGACTCGACCTACTTAATGCATTCATGTTAGGAAAACTCCACATTTCTATTATATATTGCTTTTAAGTTTAATTATTTAGACCGAAATCATCAGTATTTTTATACTTTTGTGTTTGTAATGTTTTACTATCAATTTCATTATTGTCTTTATGACTCCACACAGTCAATCATGTCGCAGCTTTTTACAAAACGACAGAAATTTCCAAAACTTTATCAACAATATTTTGCCAGCAATTTCGATAGTCCTATTTTGGCTGTCACCATAATACTATACTGCTATACTGGTACTGCTGTTACTACTACTACACTGGGCTATTTCATAGCAAAATTCGTTGCTAGAAGATTCAGATTCACTCGATAAAAAGTTACTGGAGTCCAAATGGCTGAGATTGTCAGAAGCTTCTAGAGCTGTAATCTGTCGCGGTATTCTTTTTTCATCCAAGTTTTTTCTGTAGTAAATTTTCTGTTTGAAAATTAGTGTTAAATCGGAGCTGCTAGTGAAAGGTCTGCTGATTGGTCTATATTGTTAGCAACAAGTTTGTTTCCATGGAGGCCATAACTTATCGGTCTATCTGAAGTGAAAGCTAAGTAGTTATAAATAAACTAACCCTGTCTAAAAGCCGCAGAGAAAAGATAACCCGAGCCGATACACCGGCTTGTGGTAGTAAATAAGTATGTTAAACATGGCTTTTTTAGAATATTCATCATATTTTGATGTCCACGTTATTGGAAGTCAGACGATAAATGTACTGTAATATTTTGGTCTGCTATATTATATTTTTGTCTGTATCACAAGTTAAAATGTCTGTCTAGGTAATATTTTTTGTCGAAAAGCTAAAAATTTTTTGCATTTGGTTTTTTAGTTGCTCACTTATAATTGTTAACACATCTATAAAAGCACTGGCTTTTTTAAAGGCCAGTACTTCCTACAGCAAAATTTGAATTAGCAAAATATTTTAGTAGACTTTCTGGAAAAGTATCAATATTTTTCAATTGTTCGAGATTTTTTTGTTTGAGTTGTTCCGACTGCTTAGATGTTTTGACGTTAAAATTAAGAAAACTTAAAGTTAATTGTTCATGGTTAAAATGCTTAGAAGAGAAATATGTTGAACGTGATGAGATCACTAGTTGCTATCACTGCTCTAGTTGATATCAGCTAGTGCGATCAAGTTAGCACGTTACTTTTCTCTATTCTGTCGGTCTCTTTGCAACTATCACGGACTCTATAGTCTTACTTTCACATGATCAAAGCATTTTACATGAATTAAATTTTGTTGATTTTAATCTTGAAACATTTTGACAGTCAGATTACCAAAAACATTAAAAGAAATCGCAAATGATAGAAAACACGGATATTTTCTGATAAAATCTAAAAAGATTCGTGTAAGTTCAGTTTGAATAGGAAATATGACTTGTCTGACATATTCACCCTTGATTATTGATAGAATTACTATTACATTACATTATACAAACATTACTATAATATGAGTCATGGCCATCTTACTATCTGAAGCCATGGTCATATGTTTAGATAAAATATTGCTATAAGTAGGATTTGAACTTGTGACATTTAACTTGGTAGAGCAATACTCTCAAACCTGTACTAACCATCCACATTCTGATGTTCCAGAATAATTGGACAGATTATTCTGTGTCACTAAAGCACAGACTCTCCATGCTCAATTGACCCACCTGGCTATCACTCCAAGCATGCTAGACTGTCAGAGTACTAGCCGTTATAATCAGGGAGATGAAGTCTCATGAACATTTAAATATTGATATAAATAGAAGTAGTTATATACAGATGACTAGAGAAGGCAGCAGGGAAGAAAAATAAATTTAATGGTTCCTTTTATACATGCACTAGCTGCATTACCCGCCTACAGGAACAGATTCATGTGCAGGATAAGGTTTATTGAGAGTTGTATTTCATACTGTAAAACAACTCTAAATATGCAGTCTACTGAAATTGTTGTCCTGATCAGAGTATGCATGCACATATGCATTTCAATGTTGGAGAGAACAATGGAAATCTGCAATGTGTCTTACAGCTAGATGCGTGTAAAATCTAGTAAATATTCTAGATTCATGTGTCTAGATTCATGCATCCGTTCGTACCCGTCTATATTTGCAGTTGACGATCGCGCACTTCTGCCGCTGGAGCCCCCGCCTCATCTGACCAGTCTTTACCCATCAAGCAGTCGACAATTGCCTTCTTGCACTCACCTCGCAATCAATCGCTTCGCACTCGCAATCAATCACCTTGCACTCAATCGCTTTGCAATCAATCGCCTCGCACTCGCTAACTCATTTATCCGGAAAGCAGCGCCTGGAGACTCTCGCTGTACTCGGGGCAAAAAAGGTCTCCCGCGCATCCCCGAGTGACGCCATTGCCCCAAGCCTAGCTGTGCTACCCGGCGTTGCCAGTGTAGTAAAAAAGTCTTTGCACACCAAATTGATTTGTATTTAACATATAACAACATTTGTCATTCTAACTTTCAAACTACATATCATGAAAGAAGTGTTTTGTGTAGTTGAAATAAATTAAGAGAGAAAATAAAACAACTGTAAAGGTTTTCGAATTTTTTCAAACAACTACAACTTTCCAACTTCATATCATAAGGAAAAAGTTTTGTGCAGGACAACTGATTTAAAAATAAATAAAATAACTGTAAAGATTTTCAAACCAATGTAAATTTAAAATTTCATAACTTTCAGCGACTTACATCTTTTGATAACGTATAGTGGAACCTCAGTTCTCAAACATAATCACTTCCAGAAGTTCGAGATCCGAAACAATTTTTCCCATTAAACTAAAATAATGTAAATTCTAATCCGCTTCAAGGCGAGAAAACAACTTCGGTAAAGTAATTTTTCAACATTTTACACCATAAGCTGTACTTGTAGCCGGGTAATAAAAATGTCTTTGCACAGAAAATCGATTTGTATTTAACATATATAACAAAATTTGCTATTCTAACATTCAAACAACATAGGTAACATGAGAAAACATGATAGGTAACCTATCATGAGAAAAGTGTTTTGTGTAGTTGAAATAATTTGAGAGAAAATAAAAACAACTGTAAAGTTTATCAAACTTTGTCAAACAACTGTAACTTTCAAACTTTATATCATGAGAAAAAGGTTTTTTGCAAGTCTAATAAATTAAAAAAATAAAACAATTGTAAAAGGGATTAGATGTAAACTTCAAATAATTAGCAAGTAATAGCTAAATTAAGTCGGTTTTGCAACAATTACGATAAAAGATGATACGGTAATGATACCATTAAAACAAACTGAGAAAACAAAATAAAATTTCTGAATATGTTGAATTAATAATAGGAATTCTTGCATAGAAGTGTGTGGGTAAAAAAAGGTTACTGTCCCACCTGAAACTATCCACCGATTCTTTGAATACGACGATACTAAAAAATATGACAGAATATCATAGTATTTTGTAGTTGAAATTTTATTAGAACAATGTCTGCCAAGAATGGTTGAATAAAAGAATAATATTAATAATAAAGATTGGAAACTAATCAAATAATAATAACAGTGATAGGAAAATTAATAATGTTTTAACTTCAAACACGATACTCATTTTATGTTTAAAAGAATGCAAGTGGAAATAATAACAACGATGAAACGAACTTTAAAAAACTTACATTATAAACTTCAAAAGTCATATCAAGTTTATAAGAGTAATAGGAGAATTTAAATTTATATATCTATATATATATTTCTCAAAGTACATGTATGTAAATGTATGTAAATATAAGAGAGTAGAGAATAACTGATACTTGCAATCTTACACGATAAATCTTACAGTAATCTTACAAATGTTTGTTGTAAAATGAGAAATTAATTACGAAAAACTAATTGGTTTGGTTTAAAATGAAAGATGTGTAAGGTAATACATCTAGCTGTACAACCCAGCATTGCTCGGGTAATAAAAAAAACTGAAAAGAAAATTAATTTGTATTTAACACATAACAACATTTGCCATTCTACCTTAAACTACTGTTAAGGTTTTCAAACTTACTTTGTCAAAGAGCTTTTAAACTTCATATCATGAGAAAAAATGTATCGTGCAGGTCAAATAAATTTTAAAAATAAACGACTATAAAAAGGTTTAGATGTAACAGTAAAATAATAAGCAAGTAATAGCTAAATTGAGTCTGTTTTGCTATGATTACAATTTGAGATGATTCGGTAATGATACAATTAATACTAGACCTGCACGATGTTTCGCTTTGATTCGGTGGTCGCGGTTAGTTTATATTTAATCGAGCCGAATGATTAAGTTTCTGACATCGAACAAAACCGAAAACACCGGTTAACCGGTGTGAGTTTGAGGTGCGGTTTCGGTTTCTATATCATAAAACCTGTGTCTGCGTGCTTGGGCAGTTACACGGAATCTTCCATGGAAATTGACACTACTTTCTCTCGAAAGGTTTTTTAATCTTTACTTTATATATACGTAGATATCACATCCATTCTCGAAAGCTATTTATTCCTCCCGCTGCCATAAACGCTTTTATGCGTTTTCTAGGGTCCACTGCCATAGATGCATTATTGCGACTTTCCCAGCAATACGTAGTAACCTGTTTTTATTATTCGTTGACAACATAACCCACGGTCTTTAAGACTTGTACGAAGATGACAGTGTTGTCCGAAAACTTCTCTAAAAGAATCAGCCTAAAACAACGAAGCAATTTTAAACTTTCTAACCTAAAACGAACATTTTTTTGTGTGAGTTCATTTTTGTGTACCGCGTGCGAGTCAGAAAACAGGTAATTAGTTATGTTGATCACATTATAGCCAATTCAGATTTTCGTGATCATACTGATAATTAAAGTAGCAGCATTGTCTCTGATAGTGGTGAAAGTAATAGTTTTGTAAGAGTAAGGAACACTGTGGAGAATCGTTTTAGCTTCGCATCGATCGTAGCTTCACATAGCTTTATCATGGCACGAAGTATAGATCCATTGAATTTTTGGATAGCAATGTTGGTTAAAATGTTGTCAAAATAAAATATGTACCATAACAAACATGTTCTAGATAAAGATTGAAAAAATACTGTATACATATCATGAAGCAATGTCGGCAGCTTTCGGTAAAATAGCTGGCACTGGGTAGATACTTGAATTTGTACATGGTTGGCAGTGAAAGAGTTAAATTTCATTACAAAAATCTGAAGTTAATGTTCATGAAATGAGGATGTTCATGTTGTCTCTGCGTCAGGTTAACCGCAATCAATTGTGACACCGTGGTGAGTCCTCATGTGTGTCGGTTATAAACGGTGTTCGATTGAAGTTGAGGTCGATAACCGAATTGGCATGGGGAGACAAATCGTGCAGGTCTAATTAATACGAACTGAGGAAACAAAATAAAATTTGTGAATATGTTGAGTTAATAATAACAATTCTTGCATAGAAGTGCGTGTATAAAAAAGTTACAGTTCCACCAACAGCTATCCATCAAAACTTCGAATATGACGATACTGGTACGACGATACTGGTACGACGATATGCTATGTAAAAATAAAACATTGTAGTGTCTTTGTCTGATCGAAGGTGAGAGAATCTAGATGCTATTCCTACTCGAGATAATACGATTGTCCGTGTGAAAAGTAGTGACCTTAACAGCAATTTAGCAATTGAACCTTAAGAAAAGCCTAAAATAGAGGTTCACAAAAATGGCATCGTGTTTCATAGAGGTAATAAAATTGAATCGCCAAATTCTAATATCGAGAGAGTCTATTGTCAATATCGTTTTGCCAAAAACAAATTAGCCCTAATACGTCGAGGACGAAAAAGCATCGCGTGTCATGAAGCTAAAAAAAAGCCATAGAGTTGTAATTATTATGTCATTTTTGTGAGAAAACGGCAAGCGATGAATAGGTTATGTATAAAGGCACACTAACCGGAGATTCCCGCTAATGCGCCCTAGATACCTAGTAGCGGCTAATAGTCCGAAAAGTACGATACTCTATAAGGCGGACACTCAATCACACACACGCGCAAACAGACAACGATTGCTGTTTATATAGTAGATCAGTTGGAAGAGACAAAGCTGCCTGTAGTCAGTGATTTAATCTCAGCAACTGTCTGTATTAGTCAGTCTTCAGCACAATCTATTCAACAGTACAGGTTATAAATGTAGTACGTTTATGAATAGTTTTATTCTGATCTGGTCCAATCACAATTTCAACACAAGGATAAAGCTTAGACAAATATGATATAGCCTTTTAAATAATTCATAAAAAAATTTCTATTCAGAAGAAAAACCAATCTGCCCTCACTCTGAGCGGTGTATTAAAAATGAGCTTTTCATGATATGATTTGATTAGCAGCAACTTTGGAATAAAAGCTTAAAGTTGGACTGTGAAAAACTTTTGAGTTGATTTTTCAATAATTTTCCAAAAATTTTGTTGGTCATATTAATGTTATGTAAGGATTGTAAAGAACTCTACATGCAATATGATACTATATGTTATTTAATAATTCATTAAGTTTAATGATGTATGTATTTAAACTAGATCTTATTCAACTCATTTTACATGCATATAGTATTCTTTTTTATGCTCAAATCAAGCTTCCTAAAACACATACTTCACTATTTTATGTTTCTCTAACCTGTCAATATTATTATTTTGTTCTAAGAGCCGAATGCATTGGAAATTCCATGATGGAATACAGATATGTATATCATTATATAGAATATATAGAATTTACCAAGTGTAACCGAAAAAAACCTCTTAGCCTCAGATTTTGATGATTTTTCAGTATGTTGTTGCACATGTTGAAATACAATTAAATCCCAAATTTTGATCTTCTAGGGTCATCGGTGAAGTAAGATTAGGGCAACCCCCGAACTAGGCCTAGCAGAAGCTGAGGCTTGGGTATGGTAGCTTAGGCACCGCCAGTTTGACTATATTACCGGTACTACCAGCGTAAAAGCCATCAATACCGACTTGCTATCACACAGTTGATAGCAGACTGTGGATATTACAACACAACCCTAACAAGAGTCGGTCAATCTGACTCTATATATTGCAGCCAATAGCAGACTGTATATATATATATCAATGCAATTCCAACAAGAGCCGATAATACAGACTCTATATACTATAGCCGATAGCAGACTATGTATATACATGTACCAGCGCAAATCCAGTAAAAGAGCCAATAATACAGACTCTATATAGTACAGCCGATAACAGACTGCATATCTATATCAGCACAACTCCAATGACAGCCGATAATACAGACTCTATATACTCTAGCCAATAGCAGACTATGTATATACCAGCGCCACTGTTAAGCCAAGCTGTCTAAGAAGATAGAAAAGAAGATGTACTGTACTTGAACAATTTTATTATAATGTTTTAGTATACCTCACTGTGCTAGCCAAATCTCCACTCCTCTTCAAATGCACAAACAACTGTTTATATAAGCTAGCAGATCCAAACACAGCATATCATTGGTGGATACAGACAGTTGAAATTTGTAGGTCAAAAAGGCAGCAAATTTTTACAAACACAAATGCTATTTACAAGTAAATACAAAACATAAAAATTCGGCAACAATTTTTTAATGTCTTAGTTAATATAGAAAAAGGGTTAGTAATACAACAAACAATCAACAAATTTTCTTTCCCTACTTTTGGGTACTTTTCTGTTTGGGAGTCAAAGAAAGCGGTTGCCTTATAATCCATTTAGCGAGCGTATTCTAGCCTGTTCTTATCCTAGCGAGCGCCTCGGGCGCTGATAACCGTTGGCTTACATCACAATATAAATTATTCGATTATATATATAAGCCCAGGTTAATCACTGTTACGCACCATCCAACATGGCGCTCAGTCGACACTGGTGGGTTTCTTGATGATTTTGCATCTTATATTCATTCACTCTCTATAGTGTGTGGTACTAGTGGTACACTATCTGATATAGTATGTGGTACTATTACTAAAGACACCTCCAATCACTTTCCAATTTTTGCAATCTTTCAAGATAAAAACTGAGGTAATTCCCAAAATATCAAAGCGATGTTTCAAAAATACAAATTCATATAATCTAGAAAGTATATTTAAAAATGTAAAATGGAACCCTGTATATGATGCGAGAAACGTGAATGAAGCATATGATAATTTTGTAAAACTACATGTATCACTGGAGGTTTTTGATAAAATTGCTCCTTTCAAGAATCCAAAACAAAAAGGCTGTGTTAATAATTATATAAAGAAGGGAGGGTTTACAGGTAATATTAAAACTAAGATAAAAAAAAAGATTCGCTTTTTAAAAAATGCATTTCATATCCTTTTAGTCCAAAACTTAAAAAAGCATACATTGTTCAAAGAAATAAGGTCAGTACACTCATTAAAAAGCTAAATATATGTTTTATGAAAAGCTAATAGCTGAATCTTTTAACTCCGCTGAGATGTGAAGAGTGGTTAAGAAAGCTAGTGAAATGAAAGCTATCGAAGACAACAAAATTGTTAAGGTGCTTTCAGATAGCAATGATAAAATCATGACAAACCAACTACAGATAGCAAATAAATTTAACAATTATTTTAACCAGGTAGGACCTCAGCTTGCTAAAGCTTTTCCTGAAAGCCAACTCAACTTACATTCCATTAGGTATAAAAGCTTTCCGGAATTTAAATTATGTCATGTAGACGAAAGTGTTGTTAATAACACTTTAACTGGTCTAAATGAAAAGAAAGCTGCATGATTGGATTTGATTCCCGCTAAGCTTGTTAAAATGTGCGCACCCTACCTTACATTACTCTTAACCTATATAATAAACATGGCAATTAACACTGACACTGTTTCTACTAACATGAAAATTGCAAAGGTACTAATGTTGTTTAAAAAAGGATAAAAAATGGTGTCTAGCTATTATAGACCTATATCAATTCTAGCAGTTTTTTCAAAAGTTTTTGAGAAAGTCGTGAACGCTCAGGTGCAGAATCATTTGGAAAAACACAGCATTATGACCAAACATCAACATGGGTTTCAAAAAAGGAAAGGCACACATAATGCTCTAATAAAGTTTTCAAATCAGTCTTTTTCTGCCTTAAATGGACAAAACATTGTCCTAGGCATTTTTATTGACTTCTCGAAGGCTTTCGACACCATAAATCACTCTATTTTGCTTCAAAAACACAGCTTATAATTTTTCAGGTAGCACTCTCAAGCTATTTAAAAGTTCTGATAGAACTCAGTCAGTAAATTTAAATAAATCTACTCTATCAGAATCACAACAAATTGAATGTGGGGTTCCACAAGGTTCTATCCTCGGCCCTACATTGTTCCTTCTCTACACAAATGATTTAATTTATTATTCGAAACCTTTTTCTACTATTTTGTTTGCTGATGACACAAATCTGTTTTTTCCTGACAAGAAATTAAATGATAATTTCCACGAAATCAATTTGGCTTTAGATAGAGTTCAATTTACTACATCGGTTCAGGCGCTATGAAGATTTGAACTTTGACCATTTGTCACGCGAGTTTGAGGGCATAGCACATCTAGCTGACTTTAGACTCGTATAAATTCAAGAATATACAAGTTAGAGGTCTAGATTTATTTTGTGTTCACACAGAATATACATGTTTACACAAAAAAAATAGTATTGAAATTTTGCGAATGATTAATGTGAGAGATAACTCTGACCAAAAATGACCAAAATTGCTACTTGAGCAACTATTCAAAAGCAATTATCACCTCTAACACATAATTTGCCGTGGTTTCTGTTAATATTTCTGAATTCCTCCAGGCCTCGGCTATCCAAAATTAGTCTCATATTTTTTGTGGATGCATCAAGTCACTGTCTAGAAGTCTTACAAGATTAACATCTTTGTCGAAATACTGCTAAAGTACAGGTCAAGTTCAACATGTGGTTTCAACAAAGTCACACATTTTTCTTATGTTTTACATCAATTAACATATGCAGCTTTTATTAAAACCATCAAGGGTTGGTGTTTCAGACTGTAAAATGTTTAAAATTGAGTTTCAAATGCCCTTCAAACACTTTTGTAAATCGCCTTAATTAAATGAGATTATCCCACCTTGTCAAGCTTTAACCTGGCTGATTATTATCCTATGAAGTTAAAATTTGCTGTGTGCTTGTGGTTTGTGATTGTGATAGTAATGAGCTTTAAAATATTTTCTTAACTTACATTCCTCAATGTTATCCATTGTTGTAGCTTCAAATGCATATGTTTTGCCTGAGTTGGTGGTAGATGGCGGCACCACAGCTAATAGAACATGCTCTTGTGGTACCCAGCAGATGTCATTTTGCTTTGGTCATGTGAAACTGTTTGTTGAGCCTTTGTGCATGAATCTCACATTAACATCACTGTTCTCTTGATCATAGCCAATTGCCATCCCCATATACCACCGAACATTGTATGTACCGAACTTTTCAATGGCTGTTCTACTGAGTGGCTTGTACCAGTGCTGGTCCCAACAACCAATGACTCATTGTGCTGCTTTGAACCTTGGTTCCAAAATTGCTGCTTGTTCTGCCACTTCTTCAGTGGGTACATAAAACACCTCCAGTCCAGCAATGCTTTCCCTAGCATACTTGTACAGTTGCTCAGCACTGAGCAATCTTTCTTTCCCTGACTTACCTCACTGCTTGGGGTGACGGGTGGCCAGTCTCTGGACTACCCCGCCAACCCCATTGCACGGACCTTTTCTATGTGAGGTGGCAAAGAAGCTTCAAGATGCTGTAAGATTGAAATCAAACTCATGGTGACATAAGTTGGCAAAGTTTTTGTAATTCTTGTAATGAGCACCAGATCCATTGCTGAAATAATTCACATGAGTCACTTGAGGAAGGTTTTCTTTGATGAATCTGATGAGCGTTCTCAAGAATGTATGTATAGCCTACATTCTAAAAAGCGTTCTTTGGAATGTACGTATACATTCGAGAGAGCGTTATCTGGAATGTATGTATACATTCCAGAAAGCATTCTCTGAAATGTATGTATGCATTATAGAGAGCATTCTTTGGAATGTATGTGTACATTCCAAAAAACGCTAGGGAAATGACTATGCTAGGGAAAACATTGCTGGACTGGAGGTGTTTTATGTACCCACTGAAAAAGTTACAGAACAAGCAGCAATTTTGGAACCAAGGTTCAAAGCAGCACAACGAGTCATTGGTTGTCGAGACCAGCACTGGTACAAGCAACTCAGTAGAACAGCCATTGAAAAGTTTGCAAACTTTCACCACTGGTTAATGAAAAATGTATGCTACAAGGATACAATGTTGACAAGACTGATGACTCACACGTTACCATCAATACCTTAACACCTCAACCTGGACAACATCCGGCCGGTATATACGATGGTATGTGGTGTATGGGGATGGCAATTGGCTATGATCAAAAGAACAATGATGCTAATGTGAGATTGATGCAAAAAAGCTCATCAAACAGTTTCACATGGCCAAATCGAGATGAAATCTGCTGGGTACTACAAGAGCATGTTCTATTAGCTGTGGTGCCGCCATCTACCACCAACTCAGGCAAAACATATGCATTTGAAGCTACAAAAATGGATAATATTGAGGAATGTAAGTTAAGAAAATATTTTTAAGCCCATTACTATCACAATCACAAACCACAAGAACACAGCAAATTTTAATTTGATAGGATAATAATCAGCCAAGTTAAAGCTTGACAAGGCGGAATAATCTCATTTAATTAAGGCGATTTACAAAGGTGTTTGAAGGGCATTTGAAACTCAATTTTAAACATTTTACAGTCTTAAACACAAATTTTTCATAGTTTTAATAAAAACTGCTATATGTTAATTGGTGTAAAACATGAGAAAAATGGGTGACTTTGTTGAAACCACAGCTTGACCTTGACCTCTACTTTTGCAATATTTTGACGAACATGTTAATCTTTTATGGCATCTAGACGCTGACCCGTTGCATCTACAGAGAAAATGAGACTAGTTTTGGATAGCTGAGGCCTGGGGAAATTCAGAACTATTAACAGAAACAATTGCAAGTTATATGTTAGAGGTGATAATTTTTTTTGAATAGTCGCTAAAATAGCATTATCAGTCATTTTTGGTCGGAGTTATCTTCCACATTATTCATCCAAAAAAATTCAATACTATTTTGTTGTGTAAATATGGAAATTGTGTGTAGACACATAAGAATCTAGACCTCTTACTTGTATATTCTTGAATTTCTATGAGTCTAAAGTCAGCTAGATGTGCTATGCCCTCAAACTCGGGTGACAAATGGTCAAAGTTCAATTCCTTAGAGCACCTGAACCGATGACCTTAGAAGATCAAAATTTGGGATTTAAGAGTTTTTCAACATGGGCAACAACATATTAAAAAATCATCAAAATCTGAGTCTGTGAGGTTTTTTCAATTACACTTGGTTATTTCTATGCCTTGAACAAGACAAGGACACTACTTA
Source organism: Watersipora subatra (assembly GCF_963576615.1). Lineage (NCBI taxonomy): Eukaryota > Metazoa > Bryozoa > Gymnolaemata > Cheilostomatida > Watersiporidae > Watersipora > Watersipora subatra. Next base: position 7,751,770 of record NC_088715.1, on the reverse strand, counting down.
ACTCACTTCAGTAAATAGGGATATATCTACAAAGACTTGTTAAGAATCAAAATAAGATATTTATAACCTAAGACTAGCTGATAGGCATACTATAGTTGGGGTGTGGACTTTTTACCAAATGAAATCCATACAGACTCAAGGAACTTAGTCTAAAGCATCGAGATATAGGCTACAAAGATGATTCCCTACTGCAAAACTGTGTGAAAAATACAATAGCATGTTTGCATTGTTCATTTAAGCCTTTAGGTAAAAACATAAATGACGTAAATTAGAAATACCAAATAAAGCATCAGTATATTTAATGTTTGTATATGCAGCTGATTTTAATTCTAACAGTTTGTGCCAAATGTGCATGTATGCGCGCACATGTGTTTGTGTGTGCAAGCGTGTGTGTTCATGCATATGAGTGTATGTGTGTGTGCATGTGAGCACATGTGTGTGATTATGCATATGTATGTCTGTGTGTGTATGTGCATGCATGCATGTATGTGTGTGCATGTGAGCACATGTGTGCGATTATGCATATGTGTGTCCGCGTGTGTATGTGCATGCATGCATGTGTGTTTGTATGTGTGTGAGTGTGCATGTGAGTGTTTGTGTGTGTGCGTGCGTGTGCGCGTGTCTGCGTGTGTGTACATGTGTGTGTACATGTGTGTGTACATGTGTGTACACGTGTGTGTGTGCGTGTGTGCGTGCTTGCGTGCGCGTGTGTGCTAGTGTATGTGCGCGCATGTGCGGGTGTGTGCATGTGTGCGTGTGCAGGTGTGCATTAGTTAGTGTGTGTGCATGTGTGTACTTGAATGTGCATGGATTTGTGAGTGCAAGTGTGTATGAACTTATTGTGTTGTAATGAGATTTTGCCTGATAATATTTTAAAAAAATGTATAATGTTAGCAAAAAGAAGTGCCAGATAGTTTAGAACTAGAGATCATGCACCCCAGTCACATTTACAAATACTAGAAACATCACTCGTACCACCTGTCCTCTCATCTAACTCCATTCAAACTGTAAGTCTCCTATAGCCATGTTCTAGTCAGTCTAATTTTTAATCTAGCAAATATTTAAAATATTACACATATCAAAGATTTTGTAAAGAGCAACAATAGACAACAGCATCATTTGCTGTAAGAACCAGCGACCGACCAAAGACTTTGTGCCAATCAACCTAACTAGAGACTCTAGCAGTCGGTAAGCAAAATGTGTACATTCAGAGTTTTTACAGACATTGCCCTCTGTTTGGTATTTTGTATTAGTCACGCCTTTCTCGCCTTTCTCTATAATCATCGTGGCTGTTAGTGTGATAGAGCAATTTTTTTTACTCACAGTTGTTTGCTCTCTCATAATATTCATGCTGAGTTGAGTAGAGCATTGCTAAAGCCTGGTTCCATATACGCCACGAAGCACCAGCGACAGCATCAGCGACAGCACCAGCGACAGCACCAGCGACAGCACCAGCGACAGCACCAGCGACAGCACCAGCGACAGCGCCACAGACTATCAGAGATGAAATGTGAACCTACGCGCCGAGTACCGTCAGTAGCTTCCGGCAGTCAGCGCAAGAGTTTAGTGATAAGCCACAGGCAAAGTCTTCCCAAAATGCGTTGTACAGGTAAAGATCAGCATTATCAAAATGACATGGCGAGCAGCAAAATTTTTTATTGCGCTTATTAGCGATGCAGCTTTTTGTAAACAAAAGCCGCCAAGCCTAGCGTTGGAAGCATTTTACTGCGCAAGATAATTGCGGGGGTCTCGCAACCAATATGGAAACCAGGCTTTAGGCCTATGCTGATTGAATATGTTAATATACTAGAAATTCCACTGTCATACAGCCCACGACCAAAGTGGGCTGTATGAAATTCAACACAACCAACTTTCAACCTGTGTATAGTACACAGTAGCTTGCCATTTTACTTCTAATTTTGCATTTCAGAGTTATAATAAACATATTTCTTTATTGTTAATTGTTATTAAATTATATTATTAAATTAACATTATTGTTAAGTTACAGTAAGTTAGTTTAAACAGCTTTAATTAATATTTTTTTAGTGTTTTAAAACAGGTTTGAGATAGTAGTAGATTAGGTGTGATTTTTGTGTGATTAGGTGTGATTTATTGTTGTAATAAATCAAGGTTTTCAAGCGTTCTGTGATGATTTTCGGCCAAATTAATCTGTCTATTTGTGCATAATCCGATCAGATGGGTAAGTTTTAAGAGAATTTCGACAATTTACAACGACTTGGTAACATATTTAAATAGGCTTATATGTGTTTTGTATCGTTATTATACTTTAACGACTCTACAAAACGATGGTTAAATTTGTTGATGAAATTTCGAGACAAGGGTTCTTCTCATTGTTGATGAACAATTTTTGTAAGTTGTGTGCGCATGCATTTATCATAAAAACTCTCAAACTTCGCTCCCGCTCGTTTTTTCATGGGATAATCATGAGATAGCCTAAGTTCTGAGTGAAGACTTTACTTTGAGGTGGTCCAACTAAGGTTTTGTGGTTATATTATACACAGGAAAAAGGCTGTTTGCAAAGTTTGTGCCCAAGTTCCTGTTCATGTTCCTTTCTATGCTCATGTCCCATACTCATGTCAACTTCAGTCCGTAATAATTGTCATGTATTAAAATTATACATCAAAAACTATCTAGTAATATGCAACAAAACAGATATAAAAAGGAAGGTAATTACCATACAGGAATCTTATTCAAAGTCATCCTTATAATATAATATGTTTATTAACCTCATTGCTAATGTATAATTTGATGATCACAAAAGTATATAAACTTTATGTACAAATCTGTATTTAAGGTTGGCACACAAATGCAAATGTGTGTTAACCCTTTGGCTGGAGAAAAGACAAAAATGTCTTTTATCAGTTGCGTGGGGAAACAATTTTTATGTCACTTTTGGTAGACATTTATAAAGCTGTCGCTTAGTAACGTTAAACAAAGGATAGAAAGGCTAATAAAATTTAAATATCATCAACAAGATATTAGTTGATAAATTACAATATGAAACGATTATCTGAGAGGCATTGCTTTGTGCTAAAAGCTAAGGAAATTGCGCCTCCTTGGAAAAAAATGGAAGTTGGAAAATCCAGTCAACATCAGCTCGACATTCAAAACAGTAAAATGAAAAATTATTCCATCCTGCAATAGTTAGCAGTTTTTGTCAGATCAGTATAAAAGATAATTCAGATGATAGAAGTGATGTAAACTTTTAGGACTTTTGAATATACAGAGAGAAGTGATCATTATGATCGCTCACACGGCTACAATGTAGTGTTGGACTCTACCGAAAGGAATGCTTTCAAGCATTTCATACAGGGACAACTGTACATAGTTGTAGCTTTTTTTGTAGTAGTACATATGTAAATGAATGTTTATGTACAAAATACTTTTTTAATGAAAATAAATTTCAGTTTGAGCTATGCATGTTCATCAATTACCAATTTTATTGAATTTTCAAAAATAAATTACACAATTTTTGGGTGTTTTTGCAGGGCTTTAACCCAGCAAAAGGGTTAATGGGTGAAACACAAGTATCATACTTTAGAAAGGAATATCATGATGTAAAACCAAACAATTGGCATGTTCTGATCACTTTAACAGAAAGAGGCTGTGGCAGCAGAGCAGAAGGTGAAGTTTAACACCTGACAGCACTGCATCTGAATAAGCAGTTTAAGATCATACAGTCATCCATTTAGCTAAGAAAGTTGATGAAAGATAAAATATGATGATAATAATAATGATATTGTTAGTATAACTTCACTGTAGAGTAGTCAGTCTTGAGGAAACCTTATCATGAATATTGTTATAGGATGATTAATAAGAATGTGGTCCTTATTTCTCACTCAGTTTATAGAAGAACAGCTTGTCAATCTCCCAGCCACATTCGCAGTAGGCAGTAAATGAATGATAAGATACAACCAAAGTGTTACCAGTAGCACTCAAACTTGTGATATGGCTTTCAAACCCACAACCATTATAAGTATAATCATCTATATCGAGATCAAGATGATCAACTCTCATCTCTGATACTTTCTCACCTGTAATAAAAGTATACGAGTATCTTAATTATTATTATGCACAACCATAACATTTATTTTATACTTGTATGAATAATTATTACACAGAGAATGCTTGACCAAACTTTATTAAAAAGCAAATGCAGTTGTAATGTATAATAATAACATTGTAAGTGATAACAAAGAAGTTTGCTCACGGTTTCTTATAATAATATAAATTGCAGCTTCTATTTGTGACAATAACAATAAAAAGTTAAATGTAAGACACACCAATATCAACCATAATAACATTATTAAAATTTTAAAAAATGATTGACAATTATTTGCTTATGGAAGAAAATCATCTTAAAAGAGCAACCTTTAATTTACTACACATAGAGTACATGAAAAAACCTTTATTTAAAAGTTAGCATACACCTTTATTAAAAAGCTGATGCAATTCTTATTTAAACATACTAATATTGTAAGTGATAACAATTGAATTTGTTTATATTTTCTATAATAACATATGTTTCAGGTTCTATTTGCAATCAATAAAAATTTAAACTTGGCTACCATTTAGTTAGCAAAGAGCAACCATAACTAAAATAATACAAATAAAAAATCTATTAACTCGAGGAAATAGTGCTTATAGAAGAAAGTCATTCTGAAAGAGCCTCATTTTACTAGTAAGTAGTCGCAGCATCAGAAAGCAACAAACATTGCTACCAAATTGTGGGCGTGGCGGTCATTAATTGTAGCTACCATCCCTGACACAACTTTTACATGACCACTATATATTGTTACTGTAACAATCATTTGTATAATTGTTTTATTGCTTTCCAAGACTCTTGTGCATGCCAAAATTACCATAATATGACACACATATTCCCATAAGAATTTACTGTATTTTCATTAATTCATTTCACAATAAAAAACTTTATGGTGGCTACATCTGGTAATCATATATAAATCTAAAAAAAAGCATGAAATGAAACTTCAGCAAAAAGTTACTGTTACTGTACTTACAGTTCTGTAACATGCAATTGTATGATTGTTTTATATAAATTACAAAAGTTGCTCAAGTCGTGCTCGCTAATAATTTGTTTAGCCAATTAAAAGCCTTTTGTTGATGATTTCAGTGTGCATGCACAGTTCTTACAATTCTGTGAATTTCGGCCGAATAATTCTGTGTGTTTTGTTCATTTTGTGATTTTGGTCAGAACCAACAAAAACATTGTTACGTGTGGCCGCACCTTTAAGGTATGACCCCTTGTAATAAATCATTTGTTCATTATAACAAAAATCACGTAATGAACAGAATTGTCTGAGCTGTGCATACACACCAAAATTGTCTTGACAAAAAATTGACAAAACGCTTTTAATTGGTTTAACAAACTATTTGTGAGCCCAATTTTAGCAGCTTTTACTATTGGTATAGTCCAAGACACATACCACGACACACAAAAATAGTATCAGTGCAATTCATCCTGATACATACGAGGCAACTGCCTAGATGTGCTAGAGATGGCAACTGCTCCTACATCGGAATGTTTGCTGCTAGAAAAATTGTTATTATTAAAAAAGAAACGATGTGTAGCCATAGTGTCCCAACCATAAATAATCAACAATGGTGCAATCTAGGCAGTTGCATCGTGTGTAGTATGTCGAGTTGCGCTGGTACTTTTATTGTGTGTCGTTATACGTGTCTTGGACTATTTAAATTTTAAAAGCTGCTAGAATCGTGCTCGCCAATAATTTGCCAATTAAGCCAATTAAAAGTGTTTTATTGACAATTTTGGTGTGCATACACAGCTCAAAGAATTCTGTGAAATTCGGCTGAATAATTCGTTCATTTCGTGATTTCGGTCAGAATGAACGAAAAACTTGTTGCGTGTGGCCGTACCTTCAAGGTACGTGCTGGTACCTGAGCCCTAGCCTGCTCTGAAAATCTATATTTTGGCTTTCATTTGGACGTTCGCCAAGTTTACTAGAGGAAAGTTATCAATATCCATGTTTACTTGTACAAACCAATATGTAACATAACCTGTCACTAAAAGAACATGATGATGTACCAGTCAATACTAGACTCTGTCTGTTAATATGTTAATATAAGTATTAAATACAATAATCATGACTTCAGTGTTGTATACTCATCATTACAAGGAAAACTGATCCTGACAGAACAACTTAATAACCACTTTGTATTGTATTATTAGTTTAGTGAGCTTTTTAATCATATTAAATTATAAATAGGTAATTATGAATCAAATATCTAATATATTGTATTGCTTTTAAACTAGTTACAAACAATAAATTACATCTCACATATTCAACATTGGAAAACAACGAAAGGAAATATCAATGATCTTTTACTCAATTTGACTTTGATAACATATTGTGATTTAATTTTTAAAATATTACATAAAGTGATCATTACAAGGAGAACTGATCCTGACAGAACAACTTAATAACTACTTTGTATTGTCTTACTAACTAAGTGAGCTTTCTACTCAGAAAAAAATTGTAAATATGAAATTTGACATCAAATATCTACTGTAGCATATTGAATTGCTTTTGAACCAGTCATAAAAAATGACTTCTCATATATTTTACAAAAACACAACTACCCATAATATCTTACTCGAGAGGACTATGATAAATATTGTAATTGAATTTTAAAAATCATAAATTAAGTAATGATGTATTTAAAGATATTTATAGCAGGATTTTAAAACATCTCTTTTAATTTCAACACACACTTTAGCAAAACATTTTTACTAAATTATGAAATGCTTCATAAGCTAACATGACACTCTCAATAAATGTTACTAACCAGCGCATCATACATACAACTTACCTGTAGCATAGCTGAGTGTGTAGATGATATTGCTGTTGGATGCAGCTACCAGTATGTAGTCTCTATAGCACACCAGACCTTGTGGAGGAGCAGGATAGGTGAATGTCCACATAACATTCCCAGTGGTGATGTTAAATCTGAAGACTTTCTTTGTGTTATAGTCAGCTATGATGACATCATCACCATGTCCAGCGCTTATCGAGACCTTACCATTACTCAAAAGGGGGCAGCTGATGTTACGCAGAGTCTTACCAGTGAGAGAATAAATAGTTAGTCTCTTGTTACGAGGATCCGCAAAAACTACATTACCTGCTACAGTCAATGTGCTACAGGAAGCGTAAGAGTACTGCCAGGTTGTGACTACTTGTCCTGACAGATCATAGACACTAACTGTTTGAGGCTTTGTAGGTAGACTATGACACACTATGTATAGTCTGTTCTCATGCAGGCTGATGGACTCAACATTATCAGAAGTGGAGATGAATGAGTTATGCAGATGGTAGTTGCTATCAATTCTGCTGACGGTAGTGTTATCCAATCCTACATATGTAACTCCTTCATGCTGACATACTGACACAGCAGATGATGGTAGTTCTATGGATTTGAGTAGAGTTATAGACTTTGGAGGACGGGATAAATGAAGTCGTTGTGGTCGTGGAGGAACTACAGGGGGCTGGTTACTGATAACTACTATGTCATCAGCTGAACCAATCTTCAACTCAATCTCACGCTTTTCACCTGAAATATTCATAATATAATAACATAATGACATACTTACAAGGTGTAATAAAATATTTGTATGTAGGCAGCACAGCACCAAATCCTAGAAAAGAGTCAAGAAAAATTACTTACTCATATAATTTAAATCATTAAGACTTAATTACTCACTGGCTCAAATCATTTACGAGAGACATCAGAAAGTTTAACATATTAAATTGTGTATGAAAATAAGAAGAATAAAAATACAAATTATTTTATAAACTGACTGAAATTTAGGGGTGCTAAAAGTTTTAAAGTGGCCAAAATGTAGATTATTTAAATAAAGATACAATGTGTCCATGATGTTTTAGCCAGAGAGCAGATCATGCATATAGAGACTGGGTAACATTTGCTAGCTCAGCGTTCAAAGATTTTTAACAGTAGATCTGTTATATTTTAGCCTGAGAGAATAGCTTGCATATATATATATTTATGTAATATCATAGCCTGAGTGTAGAGTGTGCATATCTTTGCATTTTCATTGCGGTTTATCATTTCTGTTAACTTAGAGGCAATTAAGGGATAAATTGTAAATATTTGTTAACTATTGAAAGATGGAGAGAGAAAATATTACTTATTTTACTCTACACTCATATTTAACATAAATAATATAGTTGAAGTCTTAGTATAGACTATAATTATTTTTTTTTTTTAAACACCTGTTGGCTTCACTTGGAGTTGTCCTCTCACTTCCAGTTTGGGCAACTCGTGCACAATAAACTTGTCCATTTGTTCCTTCAGCTCTTTGAATCCTCTCACAATGTCATCCTACATGTTAGACTTATTATATAAACTGTCATAACCTTGACATGTTACACATAAAACCAACATAACCAACAGATACACATGCTGTTGGTCTGTTGGACATAGACCAACAGCATGTGTATAAGCTATTGAAATAAAAAACAAATGCGGTTTATAGCAAAGAATACAATGTTACACCTTTTAGCTGATTAGCATCCGTACCTGTTAAAAAGGCTAAACATTCATAAAACATCCACTTTCTGATGTTTTATAGCACTTGTAGAACTAAAAGATTTTATAATAGCACTTGACTGATTTGTCTTGATCCTTTATAAACAAAATATGTTTAATGTTATTATATTATAACTTCTTGTAGCCTAGTAAAAGTTGTTATTTACTAAAAAAGTTTGTACAAGTAAGAAATTATTAAGTAAATGATAATGGAAACGATATTGGTGTTGAAGCCATAATTTTATTTAATACATACAACATATAACATTCTAACAGTCAAACTTCCTATCATGAAAAAGTGTTTTTGTGCAGTTCAAATGAATTAGGAAACATAAATACAGAAGGAGTTTATGGAAGTTTGTGTATAAAAAAAGATTACTTTTGCAGCAAAAGCTCATGGTATCAAAGTTTTGATGGAGGATACTAGTACCTCTTGGTAAAAAATTAAAAATGATATTGTACAGGACGCCACCAGCCCTTCACTTTCCACAAGACTTATCGGATAACTTTACAAGCTAACTGTTTATTCAAGATAATATATTTAATTGTGAGCTCAAGCACAAACAAACATACAGGATGACAGTATATTTACTTGTGAGTGATAATATATTAAATTGTGATTCAAAATTAAATTATGTTCAACCACAAACAAACATGCACGATGCATTAAGACTACTCGAAACTTTAAATCATTTCTATATATACCGTAAAACCTCTATTTGAATGTCACCTTTTTACGGCCAATAAGAGAGAAGAGGAGAAAAATAGAATGCTACCCTTTATTTGAATGCCACCTTTACTTTCAGGCCAAGTTTCAGGCCAAAAGTTACGTTTAGCGAGCAAAATATTTACCTGTTGCCTTTGTGTTAAATGTGGCGTGTAAAGGTTTTGCTTTGCCAAAAATTGTTTGAATCCTAATACCGACAAGTTCAGCAGTGCAGTAGAAAAGCTAATGTCATAAGACATTGTGGAAGGTATTGGACTACCAAAATATGTTTATTCCTTGAAAAGCAACAATCAGAACGCAGCTATTTAAGCAAACAATGAAAATACTTTTGTTTTAAAAAACGTTAATTTTTTTTGCATGTAATATAACTACGGTTCATTTATGTCGCTTGTTTATGAATTTATATTAGTAGCATTTGATAAATTATTATTATATAACTTATAGATTTGCAGGTTTATATCATTTTTTAACAGCAATGCGGTAATCTGATCTTACAGTTGATCAACTGTTGTAACTCCTATTCCATTGCACATAAAAAGCTAGATTTGGCTGCAATATGTAGCATACATATCAACGAATGCAATGAACTTCTATGCAACATTGATAAAAATAAATTGGTAAAAATCAAAAAAAATAAAAATACTTATTAAACAAATGAAATAAAATTTGCAAACTCGAACAAATTGAATAGCAGACCGCAGGTTATAATATCATGCAGGTAAATTGTAAGCAACTGGTAGAGATAATTCTCAGTCTTTCAATGCATATTTATTAAGAGATCTTTGACAAGTTTGTGAAGAACAAAAGCAGAGTCGTTGCATCCAAAAAGTTTAATATCACTCCACCAAAAAATGAGGGCAAAATATAGGCGACATTCTTACAATTCTGACAAGCCATTGGCAAAATACAATGCCAGCCTTCATTTGAACGCCACCTTCACTGTAGTTCTACTATAAATACTCAACTATATACTTACTGGTGGAGAATGTTTGATTTTAGTTTCTAACATTTCTCTCTGATTCCTAAGACTTCTCCACTTGTCAAGAACCACATCCTCCAGAAAGTCAGTCATCTGCACTTTAGACTTCTGTCTGTTCTCAAGCAACTTCTTTTCTATTTCATCATACTGCTCCTTCAGTGAGTTTATCTACAGTCATGGTCAAATCTGATACAAAACATGAATATAAACGGTACACCAAAATGTTTTTCTAGATATATAAAGTCGTAAACTCACTTTCAGCTCAGGCAGTTCACAGTTATATTGAGTTAGTTTTAATCTGATTAAAAGCCATTTGCTTTTTACTCACTTTTCTCATAGTGATGTCATCACTATTAGAATAGTGATGACATCACTAGTTTCGTCACTTTAGCTACATGCAAAAGCATAATTCTCATAATAATCTGTGCAATAATTATGATGCATTACTGCTTGTTTGTTTGTTTGCTTTATGAATATGTACAAAAAGAAATGAAAACTAGACAACGAACACCAGGAGAAGGTGATGATGAGGCAATATGCGCGATAGCAAAAGCTAATATTTAGCGTGGATCTAGGTGGCAGATGACAGGCAAAAATTAATAACATTATAATTAAAAAAACTATCCTAATAGCCATGCTCTTAAGCTACTTTTAAAACCTAACATGTTTTGTATAATGTGAAAAGAAATAGGCAGAGTGCTCCATAAAACAGCTTCATAATTAATTGTTCTTTTTTTGACCAGTAGCGGAAGATGATTTAGGTAGCGGTGAGTTGAGTTTAGAATTTTGAGTGAAATAGTGCTGTGAGAGATGAGAATATGATGGGTAAAAAGATATATGAGCTCTAAAAAAAGTCCAAAATTTAAACAACTGACTAACATTCAACATTTTGCATTTTTTAAATAGATCTCCAGTTGAGAAATAAAAAGGTTTCTTGTTAATGTTGTGAAATACTGTTTTTTGATAAATAATTAATTTTTCAAAATTAATGGAGCATTCCCCGAGGCTTAAACACAATATGAAATTTTTGAATTGATTATTGAGTTATAAAGTAAAATTAGAATATTTTGTGGTAAATGAAAAGATAATCAGTACAATTATAGACCACTAAGTGGACTTAATTTTTTTAATAAGTTTTCTGTATGTAATTTCCAGTTTAAATTGTTGATAATAGTTATTCCGAGAAATTTAACACTGTCTGTTTTCTTGTTATGGCCACCTTGATAACACAAGCTGTATGCACAGTGGTAACTATAGCATCATAATTGGAATGCACAATTGTTATGCTATAATTATCTTTAGCACAAATATATAGTGACCAAAGTGTAGCAGTTTTTTCTATGGATATTTAAAAGATTTAATCTACTGTGTGAGATCGTGTGTCAATAAAGTTTAGGAAAAAGGTACAATTTCTCAAAAATGTTTAAAGACGATCGATCGGTGCAGGTGTCAGAGTGTCCCTATATCATACGGACGTTAAAGTGTCCATATATAATACGGACGTCACAGTGTCAATATACCTTAGTGAATGTCACCGGCATGAGTTTTAGTCTTGTCCAAACAATATTTTAGCCTAGCATTAAACGAATGTTAGGCAGACATTATATTTTAGGTATAGTAAAGACACAGTTTTTGCTTTATTTTATTTTAGACAGTGCAAAAGGTTTTTTGTTATTTCTAATTTGTTTAATAGACCATGCTTTCTATAAAAAATGACAAAAATTTTGAAAATCAAAATCAAAAAATCAAAATTTTTTATTTGCTATGGTAGGTGTGCGTTCCCTTACATCATTGAAAAATTACTATAAATTACTATAGATGTGAACCATGAGCCTAAGTAAAACTCATAGATAAGGGGAACCATTTTTAGATACTAACCAATAGTGCTACAGTTACTGTATGGGCTTTTGCTGAAAAAGTTAAGTCTAGCATTTTTTCTTTTTGAAAAGTGCAAAGATGTGAGTTGGGGAGATTCTTCAAATTTTAAAATTTTTAGTTCAAGTTCAAATCTATCAACATAGAGATCAAGGTCAACATACGCCATAAAAGGAAATCTTTTAGATATACAATGTGAGTCAGCTTTACTTAGCTAGCTGTTCTTCTCTCGAAGTAGATAATATGTCAGAGTGATAGTTCTATATTGAACCAGTTTTTATTTACAAATAATTCTAGTTCTCTCACTATTCTATGATTGATGTATAATATGGGAAACAATAATAAGTTGAAAATGCAAATCAAAAGCTGCAGAAAAGAATTAAACACCAACAAAGACTGAGCTAATTCACTAACCTGCTCATCTCTCTTCATATAAACCATTTTTAGCATATCTTCAGTCTGGATGTCATATTCAGAGACCATCTTAGATATTTGTTTGAACAGCACTTCAAACTGATCATCTCTATCGGAACTCTCAGCAGATATCGTGCCTGTGAGAAGGGATGATGCCAGGTCCTCTAATGGAAGCAGAGAATGTGTAGAACCTAAATAAAGAAAATAACTTGATATTAGCCAATCATAATTAACAAACCATAACTTCTGTAAAATGATAAAAACATTCAGGTGTTTGTTTATGCATTGCTTATATTATAAGCAGACAAATGAAAAATACTCATGCTAAGGCCAAAAGCAGATATATTGATACAACTTGATCATATTACGCTGAGAAAAAGAGTAGCTTATGATATCACAACGAGTCAGCTGATGTCCTGAGTGAATAGATATCGTACTAAAACTAATATTTTGTGTTTAAAAAACCTACACACACATACAATAAGCCTACATACCAGTGTCACAAGTTGGTAAGTCAGGAACACACTTGAGGCAGCTGAGCACATAGCAGACTCCACATCCCAGAATGTATTGTTGGTCTGTATGCTTGGGGCAGCTGCTGACTTTAGCTTTTTGTTGTCGAGTCAGGTACTCAAGTAATGTTATCTTATTGTGCTCCTCCAGCATTTCATCATGGCCCTTAAATATAAAAGCAGCACAATACTGTGACTTTTGAATAATCGATCTGAACTTATCGATGACTTTTTGATCTCATGTTTTGAATTACAGAATGTTGAGGAACATGTTATTGGTAAAAAAACACTTGAAGACTCCAACAGAAGAATGATCAATGTCACATTTCCTCAAAATTTTTGGGTCTTCTTCCCTTAAATAGTTCTGGCCACAAAGTTTAGCCTGTGTGACAAATTTTCAGCAGAAAGGATCAATGTTCAGAGATATTCCTGCTTAAAATAAACCAGCTCTTTGCAAAACAGATCAATGCCCAAGGGCTACAAAGCAATAATGATAACTATCCTGTCACGTGATTACTTTCAGCCGAGAGCAACACATCACTTGCTTGGGAATTTCTAACTTAGAAACGAAAACTTTTTGCATAAGTTTTGTAAGTACCTCCCGAGTTAGAAAACAGAGAATTACTTATGTTGATGACATTACAGCCAATTTAGATTCATATTTTCGTGATTTTACAAATAATTAAAGTAGCAGTCCTGACTTTGATGGTGATGAAAGTAATTGTATTGTAAGAGAAAAAACATTGTAGAAGATCGTTTTAGCTTAAATTACATTAAATTTTTTCCATAGCACTATTTGTTTACGTGTTGGCAACATAAAATATATAACGAAAGATTTCTAAATAGAGTTTGAAGTTGAAGGAAATTGTATACATTTCATGAAGCAAAATCGCCAATTTTCAGCAAAATTGCTGGCAGTAAGCCGATAGCTAAATTTGCACGTGAATGGCAGTGAAAGAGTTACTAACTTGATACAATGGACAGAGGCAGTGGGAGTGAAGGGAAATATCCCAAGAATACTGATAAGCAAAAAACAAGTGTGTACAAAAGTGTACAGTGTAATGTAAAACAAAATATTGCAGTTGTTCTGGGACTCTGTCAAAAAAGTTGTTGTTGTAGTATTGTGACCTTTTCTTTTTGGTTTGTTTGAAAATTAGATAGTAGAAACCCCAAATATGTTACTGCAATATAGCGTTTAAAATAGGAATATTATATCATTGTAATATTATCATCTAATAAAACATAATTTGTAAATAGTTGTCAATGATTTCTAAAGTAAAACGATCAATGTCGATGTAGTAGTTTTAACTTAGGCCATGTTGTGCCACCCCAAATTATGTCTACCATTTCTTTGTTGATCATATTCACAGGTAACATCCTTATTGACCAATAGCTAAAAGGTTTCTATGATATAAGATGTGATTCTTTCTAAAAAGGTTTGTAAACTTTAAAATGCTTATATCCATTGTTTGTACAATTGTGGCATTGATCATTCTTTCGTTGAGGTCTTTATATATATATAACAATAATAAAGCTAGTTTCGAACCTAGTCATATCAGGTTGGTTTTAACAAAGAATAGTGATTATGAGAACCAGACAGTTTTTACTTTGCAACTACTCCATGAGCAGTTATTTAGACCTAGGCTAAAATATGTTGTCTTGCTGTTCAACATACTGACTCAGTAAGTTATTATTTCAGAACAATAAAACAATTACGGCTTTAATATTTAAATTATCGTCGCTTTAAAAAATGAAGAACCTTAAACGGCAGTAAAACCCACAATAGACCAAAGTCACCGTTGTTGAAGTTACAAAGTACTAAAGATTACTGCACAACCACCTTTCAGTTTTTTTCAGCAGGTAGCAATGGTTTGTGAAAAGAAAAAGTCTAATGTTCAATTTAAGCATGCGTAAAATTTTTGTTCATGCGCGAGAAACATTTAATTACAATTTTACAATACCTTCAAATTGCACCTCTGCGCAGTTGCATACTACTATAAAGCATTTGGTTACCAACATCAGCTACATGCAAAGTAATCATATATACTAGCAACTTCACATAGGACTACTGCTCAAATCATATTCAAACTATCATATAAAGATCTGAAAAGGAAACACTCGTACCTCCAAATGACCAGGGCAGAATTTCTTACAGCAGTAAGTACAATAGCTGATAGCTTTCTGTCTTGGTGAGCTCTTTTTTAGACAAACATCACAGAGTATCTTATCTGTACCCAAGTCATAGGATGGGAGACTGTCTGGTGGCATCTCAAACACCTGACTGCAAACAATTAGACGTAAGTGATAAACTATTTTCTACATGGGTCATACAGTAATAGGTTTGATATGCTATGAGTCATTTTATGATAGGTAAGTATCTTTATGAATTGTACAGTGATAGGTAATAAACTCTATGAGTCATAAATTGGTAAGGGTGTCTCTTTTTAAGCTTGTTCATTGACACTGGATGAATCTATGAATCTACAACTGTAATGGGTAAAGCTGAGAGGTTTAATTATTAAAATTAAATCTGAAGTAGTTTGAAAATGCTCATGTGACTGCATCGTAGTCATGATAGGTATCAGAGGACATGAACATTAGACAATCTTTATTTCTCTGGGTATCTCTCGCTTACGCTCGAAGCTTTTTTTACCAATAAAAGTGTCTCTGAAACATTCTATTAAACGTGAAATGTACTTGAAGCAAACATGAGGAGAGAGGAGATACAAATACTTGAAGTTAACAGAGTTTAACTTGCTACAAGGAAGGTCTACAGTTAGACAGAAGAGAAGACTTAATGATTCCCTGTCATCCCTGCAGATTTAGAGTCGGGTCTCTGTCTTACTTGGATACCATTAGAGACAGACATACAGATTATAACATGCAGGAATATTACGGTTTTCTTTAAACTGAATAATATATTTTTAACTTAAAGATGAACTACCACTATATTTTGGTAGATTTTATCAGAAAGAATCAGCATGTTTTATTATTTTTCGACATTAAAATCGACAAAATTTGATCTCGGTAAAATGCTCGGATCAAGCGAGACTGTGATTATCATTTCCATAGTTGAATAGTCTGACAAAATAAAAACTCAGAACGCAAATTGATCAAACTAGCCGATATCAACCAAAGCATCGATAGCAACTAGTGTCATAATTTCAAAAATATTTTCCCTTTGAACATTCTATTGGCGATGAGTTTTGACAATATCAATCTTGAAAAATCCTGCCAGTCAGATCAATCGAGACATCAAGAATAATTGCAAATGATAAAAATACTATACTTCCTAATAAAATCTATCAAATGTCTATGTAAGTTTATATTTTAGGTGGCTACTTAATAAATTCCACCAAGTTGATTGTGAGAGACACAAAGCTGCAGAAATAACCTTATTAACTTTCAGTTTAAGGGATCAGCAGAAATTTGACATGAGATTATACCAACTCATTTACCAAATTATAATACTATTTGTCAGTCATTATTGCAATGTTTAAACAGCAAAGATCTTGCAATAAACTACAAACATTATAAATGTCAGCTACAAGTTGAAATCATGTTTTTAATTAATTATTGAGTGCTGAGCTGACCAACGTCAAAACAAATGCAAGCATGCTATGAGATTATGATGTGGCCATTGGGCAGAAATTTGGTTCTAGTATAATTGTAAGATGTTTGTATAGCTAGTGGTTTGGTGTTTGCATAAAACATTACAGGTATGTCAGTGTTTGTATAAAAAGGTTAGTAAGTGTTCATATAAAGGTTTGGTAAGTGTTTGCATAAACGGGAATATAGAATTTCTTGTTTCTTGGCAGTCATGTAGAGTGTTGAGTTCTAATAAACCGGAGCAGATTCAAAGCTGGTTGGGGTTAATTTTAAGTATAGACCAGACTAAAAGATATTAAATATATTATATAGTTGGCTTAACACGGGTATTAAAATACTTACCCACTTCATTTCAGTAACTCACTTGGTAAGCTAGCTCATCTGGTCAGGTTAATATTTGTCATTTGAATTAATTAAAATAATGATTAATTTGGTTGTTACGCGTAACTACCAACTGTACTAGTTGATCACCCTAAGCACTTCAAGTTCAACTTTAATTGATAGGATGATGGTCGTTACAATCATTCATCACTAGACATCATGGTGTAGTGAGTTAGCTAGTTAGTCTGCAGATCTGGAGATTCTGAGTTAAAATCCGCAGCAACGTGGATTTGCCAGATTGGATTTGGATTCGTTGCTAAAACTTTATTAGGTAATATACATGGGCAGACGGTTGACAGACGACAGACGAACAGTAAGATATACCGTAAAACCTTTATTTGAACGCCACTTCTAATTGACCGCCACTACAAAAGCAGGGTTGAAAAATAGAGCGCCACCCTCTATTTGAAAGCCACCTCCATTTGACCATTAGTTCGACTATCTTTCATACTTATGAACCCATAATATCAAGTGATTCGTAGAAAAGTGTCCACAAAATTGTTTTAATAATTAATCATTTATATTATTAACAATGAATTCTCTCATTGTCCAGCTCCAAAGCTTTTCACTTTTTTTACGTTAAAACTTGATACAGTGCACCTTCAGGATACGATGCTGATCCGTTCCAGGGTTGGCATCGTATGATGAAAAATTTTTATGTAGGGGTAGAGAGACCATTGTAATTATACAGTGCAAACATCCCCTAGTAAAAGTCGTCAAAATTTTATAAAAATGTGTACATATCGAAAATTAGTAACAAAACAGTACGTTAACTTTAGTAGTTATAGTTACCTACAGTAACTGTGTTGTAGTTAGTGTACTTTAATGGTTATGATATGCAATAAAATACCAAATTATAATGTGTGTACCAATTGCAGTACGTACGGTAAGTACTGATGTATTTTAGAACAATCAGAGCTGATACTGCTATAACATGATATGCTCCTGATTACACATAGTATACATGCAGTACAAAAATACATGAAATGGTATTGGGAGTTGAAGTGTAATTTCTTGAACTTGCTGAACCCAGCAAAGGGCAATTTTGTACAATCTATATAAATATATATATATATTTCTCAGTTTTTGGTATGTGTATTCGTGTATTCATCTTTGTGTTTGTCCAGCTATAGATATTATTATAGCATTGTGTCCACGCGTTACGACGACCCTCTTTTTGGGACCTCCAAATATTGTTGGAAAAAATATATTTTCGGATCCAAGTATATACAACACGATGCTTCTTTGTCTTTTTTCTGTTAAAGCTAATTATTTCCGCCCAAGGATGTCGACAAAAATTTATAACCTAGTTTTATTATGAACTTAAAACTTGGCGATTTGTGTAATGATTATATTTTTTATTAAAAGTTATACTTCGGTGAACTCGCCATTGCGAGAAATCCGTATTCGTTATCCAGTATATCCGGTTTCCGTTATAACAAAAACCATTCACAAATTTTTTGTTAAAAGCTTGAAGTTTACTAAAATACATACTAAAGCTTCCTTCAAGTATGTGTTTAGTAAACTAAACTCATTTGAGTAAGATTCAGTGTTTACGTTACACGTCTGTCTTAAAGGTAAAAACTCTCCGCGTAGTACATTACAACGTGCTATGTGGAAAGTAGCACATTGTAATACTACGTGTTGTGGAGATAATATATTAGTCCAAGATAATATATGCATATTCATATACATATATTATCTTGGAGATCATAACTACAAAATGCACAAAAGTCATTGAAGGTACCTATAGTTACTAAGGTTAACATAGTATTTTGGTAATTTTTTAATGTTGATGATTTTTACCATGAGGTGATTGCATTAGATAGTTACGATGGGTTTCTATACCACTCCATGTATGTCTATATCATACAATATTTTTGTATGCCAACACTGAAACAAACTAAAATCATATAAGTACAATTATATACTAAATAATTCTTTATTGTAGTCATAGGAAAACTGACTATATTTAGCCATTACTTGCTAACAATTTCACATTTACACACCTTTACATTTTTATTTTTCTTCCTAATTTATTTCATGTAAACACTGTTTTCAAGTTATGAATTTTAAAACTTTTTTCCCTCAATTTATCTTAACTACACAAAACACTTCTCCCATTCTATGTAGTTGGAAAGTTGAAATGGCAAATGTTATCATATAATAAAGAGAAATCAATTTTCTGTCTAGAGACTTTTTATTACCAGTGCAGCGTAAACACTTGGAAAGTCAGCAGTGTAAGCTGATCCAAAGCATCCACCCCATACTAAAGCACAGATGCAGTACATGTGCAGTTTCTATTTTTGATGAATGTGCATTTGCAGTGCACATAAATTGCTGGGTTTACTTCTATGTGCGTCATGAAAGTAAATCTGTAGTGGATCTCAAGGAGGTATTGGCAGTAAGAATGCAGTTCCAGTAGCAGTAAATATCAACTGCACATTAGAAAGTTGTAATTGATTGCAAAATAACTTAATATTGCGCTGCAATGATGCAATGCAGTTTTAATGCATCACAACTCTGGCTATGTGCACTGTTACATGTATATAATCTAAGTTTAACCAACAAATAGTAAGACTCACCCACATCCACTGTTTCCACACAGTAGCAGGTGTTTGCTCTCATAGTAGGTGGTCAAACAGGTCATACAGTGAACATGACTGCATGGTAGCACTTTGGGGTTGACAATGGTATCACTTTTACGGCAGCAAAATTCACACTCAACATCTGCTACAGCTTCAGCCATTGTAACCTAAAAATACAAACACACCTTGTCTGAGATTCATCTCGCTACATATATAGAAGTATAACACCATGGCTGAACTTTCAGCAGCACATTGTCACAAAATTTCTGAAAGCTTTTGGTTTGAATCGATCACAAAATTAGAGACACTGTTGAACCTTCAGTGCCATTTCATGCCCTAGCCAGCAGCACTGTGGGATAATAAGCAAAGTTTGTATGAGCTTTACTTTAAAACGAGTGAACAGCAGTTTACATCTTGTTCAGTGTGTTGAAATTAAGTTACAACCATGTAGTTTGATGCAATAATATAATGACTAATTAGGGTAAAATATGTATGTAATACTATCAACTACATGATTTTAAGCTATTCTCAGTAACTACATAGAAATTACTCTGCTATAGTATAACCTCTGCCTGCAAATACACTGCCAATGTAATGATGAACTCTATTCTGTAGCATAGAAATTTATCGAGTGATTGTGAACCATAATACCGTAATATGGATAGGCATGTTTTTTTTCAATCATAGCAATGAGTTATTTAAATTATTTGTAATATCGTTTAAACCACTACTTCAGAGACACGCATATCCCTGAAGTATTGTCAACCTGCTTGTCTATTTTTACCAATCATGCCGACTTCACACCACATCAGTATTATGAAATCAGTCTTGTCTTGTTATATAATTGACACTGTGATACTCATGCCAGGCATGCCCTGCCGTTCATCTCATCAGTATAAGCGTAATCAATTGCAACAATTGCTATGGGGAATGGCTATAGGAACGAGCCCTATAACAGAGGTAGGCCTATAGAATGTTTTGTTTATTTTAAACTCAGTGGTATAATAATTGCTTGGTCCTTTAATAAATTCCTCTTGCCAGACAGCAACTAGCAGATAAATAATTATATAAACAACAGATAAAATAATTCGTAGTTATGGTATAGCCTGCGTAATATTGTAAAGCAATTTGCCGGCCTTTACTTGGCACGATCTAGACTATTTCATATAGAAATAAATTGCGGGTGGTTTCGTTTAATTTTTTATTAGAGGAGGAAATCCACTAGCCGAGGAGCGTACGGCCATTTGCTCTGCTCAACTAAGTGAGTGCGCTCTCTTATGTACATGTACATACAATTGTATAATAACATCACCCGTTCCGGCTAACGGTAAGAATACCGGCTAACAAGGAGAATAAACAGGATCGCTAGTGCGTCGGTATGACAACAATTTAAGTGATAGCATTACGAGTAAAACAACGATATAATAAAAAGGACATACAATAAAATAAGACAACAACATGAGCGACGACAAGTGACAGCACAGCGAGTAAAACAACGATAAAATAAAAAAGAAAACACATACAATAAAATAAGAAATGTAACGTCATGGCCCGGCGTCCACCACACAATGCAGCAACTGAAATTGTTTTTATTATAGATTTGACTAGTGGTGTGTCACACGAATAAATAACAAAGGTGATACTAATAGATTTATATCATAATGCACAATTAGCACACTGATATTAAAAATATCTACTTACTGGATTAGTACTCTGTGTAAGATCGGAGCTTCAACTGTCACACGTTAATAAATTTTAACTTTCGTAAGCCACACGGAAGTTAGCCCCAGCGTGATGTGGAATAGATCCTTGTTTTATGCGGGTCTCCACTATCAGTCATTTGGCTAGCAGCTGAGCGCATGGTTGATCAGGCGTGAAACGAGTAAAATAGAAAGGGATAGGCCTATGTTCCATACGCTTCATGTCAAATGTTGAGTACAACAAAGGCTAACTTCAAAAGGAATCGTAAAGCTGGTCTCGCTCAGTCACTCGTGTCGTGTAGGGAAAGTTACGCCACCAACGGAGTCTATACAAACGCGTTGAAAGTTCCAAACAAACATCGGCCACGCCTACTTTTATATAGAATTACAATAGATTGCTCTTACTTTTCTTTGTTTATCAGGTAATAAAACTACTTTGGGGAACCTTAGATCAGTATCAAATATACTACAAAAAAGCACAGGTTTTGCTCTAACTCACACTGCAGTTATAAAAGTGACAACTCCGTATTTACAGGTTTTCTGCTATTTCATAGTAAATAACTCCTATTATATGTGCTAGAATGTCTTAGCTAAAATGTGTCTACTTGCAATTTCACAACTTTAGGTCCCCAAACAATTTAATGTATTCACAATGTTAATCATATTTATAATACCATCACTTGCCAATTTTTTGTTTTTAAAAAATTATAAACAGGCTTGTTATATGCAAGTGAATAGACAACTGCAAATTTATTACGAACAATGATTTTAACTAAACTTATTGAACAACTTTCCATAATAAAAATTGAATACTAAAAGAGCATATTATTCTACATAGAAAATCCTTCATAGTAATGTTACAACAAAAATTAATAACTTTGACTAAACAAGTCAAAGAAGCTAGGATGTACTAGTACTCTCGCAAGCTATGCCAACAAGGTATTTCGTGTGCATTGGCTGACTTACACATGTTTATAACATATATACATATTATACTAGTCAACAAGAATGAGTACAGTAAGAATACAGAAAGCATCAAATTTCAACAACACTTCATGATGACTATTCTGAGCTAGTGTTTGCATGGTCATGTGTTTTTTACCTAGCGGCACTGACTGTGGAGTGGAGGTATGATTAAACATAAAATATAAAGTTTAACATTCAGAAACTTTCTCACTAGTTTCTGTAATGTAGGATGACAAATGGGCAGTTCACGGGGAATATCAATATTCTCCATGCATTTGAGGTTTATATTATATTATTTTTTAACTATATTTACCATGCATGATGAAATTTAAAGCTTCTTATGACTGACTCTCACTTTTTGAACAGAGCAAATGTGTCACCAAAATTTTCCCACAAAGCACCCTCTTTAAAGTTTTTAAATTGCAGAAAACATGACCCACAGTGCGGAACACCAGATGTGTTAGATAGGCTGGTTCAACAACCTTCACATACTTGCTTGAACTTTAGCAAATTCTGTAGACAATAGCCAGCTAGATAACATAGTGAATCATCTTCTGCTACGCTGAATTCCTCGCGTGAAGCCAAAGGTATATCTATGAGCAGAGGCTCTGCAATTGGTACTTCTATGGTTGATGGCAAAAAATCTTCGAAGTACTCTCGTTCATCTTGTACATAGTTAAAAGCTTTGGTCGGTTTGAGATACTGTGCCACAGTGATCAGTTTTAGAGTATATTTAGATTCTTTAGCTGTTGGCACAGGACTTCTCCATCTTACTGAGCTGAAAAGGTTCTCGATACAGTTTTGTATCAACCTGGAGGTGAGTAAGAACTCTATGTTCTCAAGCACGTCATCGCAAATGTTGAGTACGGATCGTGTAGATAGGTGAATTCCAGCGTAGACTGGCTTCCATGCATACTTGACACCTATCCGCATTGAGTGAACTATTTGTATAAAATTATCAAGAAATGAACGAGCATCAGCATAAGCATCAGGTTTGTGTTTAGATAAAGCCATTACCAAATGTCGAGAGAACATCAAATCAAACCAATGGTCAACTGTATCAATAAACCAAGCTGTTGTCAAATACTCCTCAGATCTCCCTTCATTGCTAATGAGGTACCTCAGTGTCGCACTAACAGACTTACTAAAGATATGCATGGCATTCGCCACATTCATCTTGCTGAAGTGTCCTGTAGATGAGACAGTTTTATTAACAGATTAGGAGCTAATTTCAAGTCTTTACCAGACTGGAATTCAAGAAGATCAGAACATTGGAGAGTTTTATGCCGTTAGAATGAAGTTTATGTTTTCTACAAATATCGTCAGCTATTGTAAAAACTTGATGATTGGCAAACGCATTTCTTAAATTTTTAATAACATGAGGAACGTCAGATAAAAAATTATGTACGTTATCACCAGACACAGGATGTGAATTATAGCTCACTCGTGAGTACCTTTCGCTTTCAATACCAAACATCTTTCACATCGCTTGGTTGCTTGACCCCATGTCTGAAGTATCAGCAACAACTTTAAGACCAATACCGCTTGCATGTGTTATGACATCAATAATAAGATCATCTAGAGTGCTAGACTGTCCCCGGAAATATATTTACCAGTGAGATGGAATGCGACAATTTGTTTCCATCTTTTAGTAATTCCTGCAAAGATACAACCAACACTTGGACTTTAAGTTCATGTAATATTAGTAGTAAAACTGCAGACACAAAGAGGAAAGTGATAAATGAAATAAACAAGAAATAAACCTCACCAACCTCCAAGCATAATCACTAAACCATGACTAGCAAGGCCTCTATGGCCAGGTAATGTCACTTATATTGCAGAGCTGTTGCTAGCATCATACTCAAGGGCTTCAGTAATTTCCATCTCAGCCAACACAAGACAACACTGTTGACCCCTCTCATCCATACTCGCAGCCTAAATCAAAGAAGCTTGTAAATGCAGTATAATCCGCAAATACATTAAAATATAAAAATAGCGATTAGCAAAACAAATGAGAAACATAAAATTGAAAATAAACATAGGACAACTCTGTATTACACAAGCTCGCCTTTTCCTTCATGTATTGAAAAACAGCCATGAGAACTCCTGGCTCAAAGCAGATAGTTTGAAGTCGTCTTTGCAGTGTCCTAACAGACGGAAGAGGCATTCTTAAATCCAAGAGATGGTTGTAACTTGTGGACCCACAAGCAAACCGCAACTTAAGCCCTTTATTTATATTATCGAGTTGCCATTGCAATCTTCTAGTGGAAAGTCTCTGAAGAGCAACAAGTTGATTCCTATGAAACAACTTTTTGAGAGGCATTTCATGAGTTTAGAGATTTTCTAAGGTTTTTTATATTCTTGTTGGACCTGCAAAAAATAAACAAGCGGCTACATTGTTGAAAATGTTCTTGATTACCACTACTGACCCTATTGAGAAATTGACTACGCAAGTTGATATTAAAATAATCAATAGCAACATTATAGATCTCCATGTTATCAAATTGAAATCGATCACAATTCTCAACAAGCATATACACGCATATACATGTTAGGGTTTCAGGGAACTTAAATTTCCTTAAAATTACTTGCATAAAACTGTTTTATAGCAATATGAGTCTGAACTGATCTTACCTCAATGCTTAATATCATAAATCAGCTTATATTTGTAAAAATAATCTATATCAAACGATAGTTTTCTATAATTGTCACTAATAACATACTTTCTTAAGCTTCTTCCGTGATATTCGCTCTATTCTCTCGATTTCGGATGTGATCAAAGTTATAGGCTTACTTGTTGCTAGTTCTGATTCTAAAACATTCGGTGAATCAATTTCTAAAAATCCAAATATACCATATTAAAATAAAGACAATTATAGTCACTTTTAAGATTTAAGCATCAGCAAATAGGGAGCACTGTTACTCTCTGGACAGCGCAAAAATTTGCAAACCAAGATGAATAGAATTTGAGAACCATTTGCCTGTGTGACGTCAAAATGTGCGGCAAGCAATTCATTACATTGGCGATGAGGGATGGAATTCATTAGTAAAGGCGTGTATGTTAGGCAGATATTGAAATCATACAAATCACTTTTACCTGAGCCCCTAAGTTCTACTGGCCACAACAACTGATAAGATAATTGCTGTGCCGCTAATAGGAAAAGTGTTATAGAAGTAAGTGTCAGCTAGGAAAGTTAGAGTGTGTAAGAAAGCTGCATGTATAAAGAATACAATTGTCAATCACACAGGATTCTTGTTCCCATACCTCTTTGTAGGGACCTGTTAAAGGTTGACTTGCAAAAAAATTCTCATTACAGTTATTTAGATTCGAAAGATTCACCATGTCTTACTCTGTTGTGTTGTAGGTGCCAAATATGTGGAAATGTGATTACAAGCTCTTAAAAGATCAAAAGCGAAATGCCGTCGTAGATTGGAATCTCTTTATTTCTCTGACATAGTCATTACAGTTTGGCTATTGTCTTGTCACGTGATGTTCTCAGGTGAATTGAAAGGCCAGTAAAAAGCTCAATATGAACTTATCGTAGCACTAGTTTATGACAAACACTTCGGGTTTTACCGAAGACCCGGTATAAAATATAGATGCTCACTACTTTACAGTTTTGTTTCGGCTGAAACTAATCGTCAAGTCATAATCTGATCATGTGTCCCAATACTTCGAAAATAAATTTTGCAGCACTTTTTGATTATCACAGGTGACCAACGGGCTGGTCATGATCATCAGACATTGATATGTACTCTTTCAAGCTAAGGTTAAAAAGTTTAACGAGTTTTTACGGTCAGTTATAAGATATCAGTGCTAAAAGTGACAGCATTACTATGACGATAAAATAGGCTCGTAAGAACCATAGACATGGTTTTATTGAATGCGTAAAGTATATTTGTGAGATTATTTCGATGAATAAGGTTGCATGAAAGTGTAAACAGAAACCATCTACCACGCCTACAGCACATTTGAGTTGTTTTGGAAAGAGAATCCAAACTACGGCGGTCTCGTGTGGCTGCGATTAACTGTTTGTTTTTCAGCTTTTAAGAAATTGTAATCACATTCCCACATACTTTTCACTTACAACACAACATATTAAGACATGGTGAATCTTTTGATATCAAATAAATGTAATGTGAATTTTGTTGCAAGTCAACCTTTAAAAGATACATTTAAATTAATAACTGAAACTGTTTGTAATATGAAATTACTTTTGCAAAAGTCTGTTGCACAGTTTGATATATCATAAGCCATAAATGATAAACCTACATTGGATATAGAAATTAATGACAAAAATTTCCTCATCCACATTTTGGCTTGTGCTGGGGGATGCAGAAAAGCTGCAGCTTGTGGTAGTAGTATTTTTAAAGCGGCTTTTCTTTCAGAGACAGGTGGTGGCCTGTGAGCAAACAGAGTAGAAATGGCATCACTTGTCAGTCGAAGTTTTTCAGTTTTAGTCAGTGTAAAAGACTTTTCTTCAAAACATCTCTGTAACTAAACAAAAAAGAGGAGAACTAAGCAAGGGAAACAGTAATATGAATACTACTACTACTACTACTACTATTAAACCTACTAACAGGGCCCCTACTATTACTATTCAACCTTTTCTTGGACGCCTATACAACTTTTCCCAATAGTTTTTACCACTTATCTCTTAATGAATGCAATGTACTATATGCTAATTTTGTTAACTTCAATAATAGCACAAATGCAAAGCAATACAACAGATAAGAAAATTTTTGTAATAATAATAAAACATGATAAAAAACAATAGTGGTACTATACAAGCAACTAAACTTATGAATAGCAATTATTGCTATTATAATTATTTGTAAAATTTATTCTATTAACATGACTAGCAGCAATAATTACCATGAAAATAAGAATTTCAATATGGTTTAAAATCTAATATACCTGTATGTATATACGTATAACACAATAATTCTTAATCATACTTTGACTAACCTCACAAAGTTTAAAAGAAGCAGTTGGCTGCATAAGTTTTGGATTTCTTTTGCTACTTCTAGAATCCAAGTTGTAAATTTCACATTTACATTTCACCATTTTTACCATAAAAAAATAAAAAATGACTCCAAATGGTCTACAACTATCTTCAGCCTTTACACTGGTCAGCTTAACTTCAAATTAATATTAATATCTAAATCTATACAATTGCAAACACTAAAAACAACGTTAATTTTACCTGCCCACATTAACAACCCATGCATCCCTTTTTTCATGATCTTTTGGGAGCTGAAACACTTGTAGGCCTAACTCTGATCTGCATGATCCTCCCACAATCCAGCAATTAGCCATTATAAGAAAAATGCTGTTCAAATCACTAATAAATTTAAAATTATAGAAAATAAAGTAGAACAGTGTTGATACAAAGATTTAAATAATTCTCTCACTGTGAGATTAGAATACAGAACAGAATACTGTTGTTAGCCTGGTGTAAATCTAACTAACAACAGATAAGATGCTCGTGTTATACATGAAAAAAATCAGAAAATCCTGACGATCTTTGTGGTATATAAAAAGGCTACAAAAATAGTGATTTCGACTGTGTTTAAGTTGTATTTATGATTTGATACCTTAATTTTCAACAGAACTTTATATAGTCAAGCGAGTTTGTTTGGAACTCTCGAAAATGGCGTAACTCCAGTTGGCATACCTCTCCTTATAAGACACTGAGTCACTCAACTAAGGATTGTAGTAAGAGCAGTTCTCATTAGAAATCTAGTTTTCATCTCGCTGTTGTATACGCAGGCGTCTCTCGCATACCTGACTATGATACAGGAATTTAAGCTAAGGAAGCCAGCTTGGCTTTAGATGGAAAAGTCTATCACACAAGCTTGCGGGATTATGTAGCTTTTGCAGCTTATTGTAGCTATTTCAGCTTATTGAGGTTCCTAGGTACATGACAAGTACCTAGGGACCTCAATAAGATTATGTAAAACGATTTATAACAAGCTTATAAATCGTTTTACATTAGCCGTAACATAAATTTTGCATCATGTATGTGAATAAAAAACCTAACCTAAAGGATCAAACCTTCTACATTGCCATTCATGATCCACAGCACCAGTGAAACGATCAAGATCTGTGCGTTTCATAATAATGCACCGACGGTGAAACCACTCGTTGCAGCTGCCACACAATATCATCTCTCCACCAGGCGAGTCTAAATCAATGTTGTTATGAGGCCTTTGACACTGCAGAATTATAGCTAAAATGAACATAGAAATCAAATTACAGTGCACCCTTGAGATATGATGTTGATCCGTTTCAAGGTTGGTATCGTATGATGAAAAAATTGTTTGTAGGGGTGTAGAAACTATTGTAGTTATACAATGCAAAATAAAATTGGTAAAAATTGTCCAAAATTTTATAAAAATGCTGTACATTTGGAAATTTGTAACAAAATAGTATGTTAAGTTTAGTAACTATAGTTACCTACAGTAGCTGCACTGTATTAAGTGCACCTATTGAATATCATCTGCAATACTGTAAAATGCAATATCATAATGTGTGTACCAAGTGCAGAACATACAGTAACAAGTTCTTAATTTTAAGACCAAAGTAAAAAATAAACTTTCAATTCACTCCAAGTAAGTTTAGCTTACTAAGCTTAACTAAGCTTCCCACTTGAAACTAAGTTTTAGTATGATTTTCAACTATTTTACTGAATTTTAACTTTATATCACAAAAATTTTATTCTTCACCAGTTGCTGTTTTTCCTATAACATTTAATGTGTCTGGTAAAAACCGTTTTCAACCTAATTCAACAAGGAAGGCTGAATGATGCAGTTCTCGAGAGCGGCCTTTCGCACATTTGATCATTTAATGGCCATGGAAAAGAAAAATTAAATTTTATTTAATACGCAGGACGTACATACATTTGGAGCAACTTGACTTGAGCTGGTACATACATGTAACGAGTAAAGCAGAAAGAAGGCAAAAGCAGGCTAAAAAAGTTGTCTAACCTGTCCAGTTTTTTCAACTGGTTTTGAAAAAAAGTTTAACGCTTTAGGATCATGAAAAGCAGAAATGGCCAAGAAAAAAACAGCTTTGTTGTTGGTGCAGAGAGTGCTCTAAGAAAACAAGCTCACTTGTTGCAAGGTAAAAGATAGCTTACTTGATCACTTATTGAGGATGATGCTTGCCGGTGCACAGGTGTAAATGCTGGTGCAATGCAGAAAGTTGTTAGCTAGCTAATGCTTGTAAAAGGATCCAGAGAAGGTTGTACAGTAGTTTTTCATAACTAGTAGTAGTAGTACATAACTGCAAATAGGCTACGCACACAGTACATACATGCATACAAGCAATTGTACATGTATATGCTAAATATCAAGGTGATGTGACGACGAAAAACTTCAAATAGCT
Source organism: Watersipora subatra (assembly GCF_963576615.1). Taxonomy (NCBI): domain Eukaryota; kingdom Metazoa; phylum Bryozoa; class Gymnolaemata; order Cheilostomatida; family Watersiporidae; genus Watersipora; species Watersipora subatra. Next base: position 7,722,022 of record NC_088715.1, on the reverse strand, counting down.
ACTACCATGTAAATACAAGTGTAATTGACTATGTTAAAACATATTCAATTAACTCCCAACCAATTTAAACTAGATATATAGATAAATACATTTCGCTTAAATCACACAGATTTTACACACAAATATTCTATATATTATGAGAGTCAACCATACAGATATATCCAAAGACATTAATTGTAAATACAATACTTTAAACATCTTTGCCAACTGGGCGATTTTTATGGCATTCCACTTTGGGTAGACTGAGTAAGAAATACTCCTCCACTGTCAATGGCCAGGCATCCTTCAAGCTCCTCAGCATCTTAGTCGTCTGTGTTTTGACAGTAATGTTTTCAGACATTGATTTCAACTAAGAACTATATAACGGATGTGGTTGGTATAAATTTCATCATTGATAACTGCATAAATGACACTGATCAGATCAAACAGACAAAATAAATGTTTAATATCACTAGGAAGTTGAGAAAAAATTGATGTGCATGTATATAACTGACTTAAGACAACACCTAGAAAGTTTAAGTATTGGCAAATAACTTATTTCAATACTGGTATTGCTAACTAGAGTAGTGAATAGTTATGACAGACATTTATACTGACATTGTCACGTCAAAACCAAAATTTAAAATGTTGGACAACTTTGAAACACCGACCTTGAAATCGAGATACCCAACTGTTATTTTTATTTTCAATCTGGCAGAGTCAATTTGGCAATCTTTATTGAGTCCTGAACCAGATTTCGCCGTTTTCTGACTGATAGATGATCAGATGTAACCTCATTCTACAATACAGTTGAATAGATATTCCATATGGCACAATGAAGAATGAATTTACTGAGTGAAGCAGATACGAACATTACGCCGAAACATGTTCACAAAGATACCAATATGTCACTCACTTGCACTTTGACGTTGTATTGCTGTTTTTTTTTGTTGAAAGAACAAGTTTGATATTTATATTTTGGTATTGTTGTTAGAAAATTTTCTTCAAACCAACAGTCGTACTTGGGATCTTTCCGATGAAATATCTTGACTTTGTTGCAAGACTTTCTAAAATAAAAATATTAACTAAACAACAACAAAAATTGGACTACCCAACCAGAAGCAAAGTTTATATATCAATTGTGTAATCTTTTAACTAAAAAACCTAGTGTAGTATCACTAAACAAACACAGAAAGCTGATCAATCACACTTGCTATACACGCAATAAAATCTGTAGCTCAAGACACATTGAACATTATATTTAGCCTATATACATATGTGTATACATGTTTTAACTTCCAATTAATCAAAGTTTCAGAACTTACCTGTATTGAAGTTATGTGCACAATGTATGTTGCACTTAGTAATTACCTGCCCTTACTTACACTTCCTGTTGTATTCGTCACATCCTTGTATTGCATCAGCATTGCGACATATTTTATGCATACCTCTGTTGATTCTTTATTGACTGGGTCAGTTGATATTACACTCAGCAACAATACACTTGTTATACCATGTACACCACTCTATTAATGTTCAAGACATGGTGTCAGTTTAAACTTGGACTAAAGAGATTTTACATGGATTAATATAATACAACTATCTATATTACATTACTTACATTGGCTTTGCTTACTACTGCGATGGCTAGTGAATATCAGTTCTTGGCTCCTAAGTCATTGGCAGGAGTTGATTTACCAGCAGAATAGAAAGTTTACAAAAAAGACTTTACACATTTTCTGGAAGCTATTGATAAAGACGGAGCCGATGATAAGGTAAAGAGAGCTCTATTATTACGAACTGTTGGTGAGAGAGGCAAAGATATCTACAAAACTTTTACATATGCCACTGGCAAAAGTAAAGATGTGTATAACGATATTATAGAAAACTTTGACAACTTTTGTAAGCCGAGGCATAACCTGTTCAACTCGAGAGACCATTTTTTCAACTGCAAGCAGAATCACACAAGCATTGATGAATATCTGACTGAGTTGAGGAAAAGAGCACGTTACTGCGAGTTTGGTGAACAGACTGAAACGTTAATACTTCACACAATGGTTATCGGCTTAGATAATGCAAAAACAGTAGCTAAGATTAAGCAAATGGAAAATGTTGAACTAGATAATGTTGTAAAAATGCTCAGACGTCTTGAGGAAGCTGCTAAATGCGAACAAAAGGAAGAATCTGTCTCTATTGCTGCAGTACGTAACAACGCTCAGCATAGGACTGAAAAGCCTAAAACACACCAGTCAAGTACATGTAGTAGGTGTGGAAGTTTGCCCAGACATTCCATTGACTCATGCCCAGCAAAGGGAAAAATTTGGCAAAACTGCGAAAAGCATAACCACTTTGAGAAATGCTGCTATACACCAAAGCCTAAAGCTCGTAGCCAATGTAACGCTTTTTTTGTTGGATGCATTAAAAGTTCTACAACTAATCCTGCAGACTTCACTACTAACATTAGTATCAACGACACTACAGATTCAGTGCTGTTAGATACTGGTGCTGAATGCAACACACTTCCTGTACAGTTAGTGAACCAGATGAACCTGCCAGTACAAAAGTGCGCTACTACACTATACTCTTATTCCGGACATCAGCTTGTACCACTTGGCCAAGTAAAAGCTACTGCTCACACAAATGGGAAGAGCTTGCCACTGACATTTATGGTAGTACCTGAAGATAGGACAGCAGTGTTAGGTGGCAAAGCATGTGTCACTCTAGGACTGTTGGCAAAGCTAAACCAAAAACAATCTCCAGGTAAAACTATCAGTAACACTTTCAACCTTGATAGTTTTTCGGATGTATTTGATGGGCTCGGCTGCATAGAAGGTGAACATTCTATAGAGTTAGATCCTGCATATACTCCTGTTGTACCCCCTCCACGAGTTATACCTGAACCAGTTAGAGATCAGGTGGTAAAGGAGTTGAAAACAATGGAATCATTAGGTATTATAGTTAAGATAACTGAGCCAACTGATTGGGTAAATAGTCTTGTACCAGTAAAAAAACCTGATGGTAGTATTAGGATTTGTATTGATCCAACGAACCTAAACAAAGCTGTTAAAAGGGAAGATTATCTTTTACCTACTATTGAATCTGTTACAGCTAGAATGCCTGAAGCTAAACTTGTTAGTGTATTAGATGCATATAAGGGTTTTTGGCAATTGAAACTAGAGAAATGTAGTAGTCTTTTAACAACTTTTAATAGTCCTTTAGGTAGATATGCTTTTACTAGATTACCTTTTGGAATTAAGAGTGCTCCTGAGGTATTTCAGGCCGCGATGGAAAGGCTATTCGAAGGTCTAGATGATGTGGCAGTAATTATGGATGACATATTAGTGCATGCTACTACTCTTCAAGAACATAACAATAGACTAAAGGCAGTATTAGAACGTTGCAGACAGCAAGGACTGAAGTTGAACAGAAAGAAGTCTCAGATTGCAGTATCTCAAGTAAAGTACATAGGCCATGTTCTTTCAGCTGATGGAGTGAAGCCTGACCCCAGCAAAGTTTCTGCAATTCACAACCTAGAACCTCCAGTTGACAAAACTGGTGTACGAAGAATCATAGGTATGGTCAACTACCTCACGAAGTTTGTGCCGAACCTGTCTGAGCATCTAAGTGAGCTTCACAAAATGACTGAGAAAAGTTCTGAGTTTGTTTGGACACAGCAACAAGATGAAAATTTCAAAAAGCTGAAAAGCAAAATTTCATCAGCTCCTCTTTTAAAATACTATGATGTCAGCAAACCAGTTCTCTTATCTGTCGACTCTTCTAAATCGGCCATTGGTGCAGTTCTATTACAAGATGGAGAGCCAATCGCCTATGCTTCCAAAGTTCTTACAGATACAGAGCAGAGGTGGTCACAGATTGAGAAAGAGATGCGAGCTGTTGTGTTTGGAGCAGAACACTTTCACAGATACATATATGGTAAACATATCACTCTTGAGACTGATCACAAGCCGCTTATCAATATTATAAGTAAACCTATCGACAAGATACCGCCAAGATTACTCAACCTAGTTTTGAGATTGATGCCTTACAATGCTACACTGAACTACAAACGAGGAGAGGAGTTATACATAGCTGATACACTGAGCAGAGCCACTTACAAGGATAGTGAACGGACCATAACTGATGAAATCTTAAGTCTCAACTGCCTTCCTGTTCTACATTCTACAGAAGATCAACAAGCTGAGCTTAAAGATGCTACATTTAAGGATACCCAACTACAAAAACTCTGCAAAGTGATCAGTGATGGTTGGCCTGATAGCAGAAAAGAGTTAGACGAAGACCTTAGGCCATTTTGAACTGTGCAGCATTCACTCACTGAAATTAGTGGCTTAGTATTTAAAGATCAGCAGATTGTCGTTCCTAGAGCTCTGAGACAGCATATTTTGAACACAATACACCAACCTCACTTGGGACAGACTCTAAGCATCAAAAGAGCTATAGAATTTGTATATTGGCCAGGAATGTCATCTGAGATCATAGACACGGTTCAAACCTGTGACAAATGCTGCCAACATCAGAGAAACCAACAAAAAGAATTGCTTCAGCCTGTAGATACTTCAGAGTTGCCATGGCAGACTGTAGGAATGGATTTGTTTCAGCATGGCAACCAACACTTTCTTATAGTAGCAGACTATTTTAGTGGTTTCATTGAATACTCAAAACTCAACAGTACTACTAGTTCATCTGTAATAACTCATGTCAAATCCATTTTTGCCAGACACGGAATACCACTAAAGGTTATAAGTGACAATGGGCCACTGTTTTCTAGCAGTCTGTTCAGGGAATTTGCAAGAACATGGAAATTTGACCACCGTACATCAAGCCCTCGGTATGCTCAATCTAATGGACTTGCAGAACGCTCTGTAGGAATACTTAAAGGACTGCTAACAAACTCTGATGACCCATACTTAGCTCTACTGAATTACAGGAACACTCCTAGAGGAGATGGCATACCATCACCAGCAATGAGATTTTTTGGCAGAAGAACCAGAACACTACTGCCCTCTACAAAATCAGCTATGGAGCCAGGTCAGCATTCACTCGACACATATGATGACCTCCGAGCAGCTAAAGCAAAGCAAAAGAAATTCTATGACAGTAATGCTAGAGATCTTACACCTTTACAAGATGGAGATAAAGTAAGAATACGCAACTGTACTAGCAATTTATGGCTGCCAGGAATCATTGTGAAGACAATTGGTAGAAGCTACTTGGTAAAGGACTTGGCTACTGATGTAATATATCGACGTAACAGGAGACAGATTAGAAAAGATGCCGAAAGCAAGACCTGTATAGACTTACCTGACGACATTGAGCTTAGAGGCATTCAGCCAGACAACATACACATAGCTAATCAAAACAATCAACCTAATGCTAATAAGGTACCTGTTTGTCCAGAACCTGCTGCCACACCGCCTCAACTTCCTCGGGTTAGCGCACAACCATCTCGGTTTGACGACTACATTATGTATAATTGTAGTAGACAGTTGTGATAACATTATGATAGCTATGTGTGTTGCTAGTCTGATTATTTCAAATAGAATTGGATTTCATCTTTTTGTTTTGTGGAAGAAAGAGAGATGTATTGAAGTTATGTGCACAATGTATGTTGCACTTAGTAATTACCTGCCCTTATTTACACTTCCTGTTGTATTCGTCACATCCTTGTATTGCATCAGCATTGCGACATATTTTATGCATACCTGTGTTGACTCTTTATTGACTGGGTCAGTTGATATTACACTCAGCAACAATACACTTGTTATACCATGTACACCTCTCTATTAATGTTCAAGACATTACCGACATTCAATGGAGCAGTAAAGCTCTTGTTTTTCTGCTTGACAACAAATTTCACCGTGTGTCATATTCTTCTATGTACTCTTGGAGATCGCCTAAATTGCCGAATGTATGTACAGTATACATCGTAATGGAGTAGCCACCGTCTTTAAGCTGTAAACAAACAGCATGAATACTGTAACAGAATTTAAGGAAGTAATACCGGTAATTGGTTCTGACTGCTACTAAGAAACATCTAGGCCTATCGCACAATTCCTGACACATGTCATCTTGTTCTAAAGAGTGATACTGACAAGAAAAAAGGCACAAGGTACGGCTGAAGTTGTTTCAAGTAAATTGGTAACGTTTCGCACGGTATAATATGATACGTTGTACTCACTTTTAGCTAGGAACAATATTTATTGTTGCTTTTGGCTAGGCCTGTCCTGGTTATTGATAACTAAAATGTGAGCTAACCTGTGAGCGGTCACAATGGAAGGTTTGCCACCACAATCAGCCTGTCACACAATGCAGTGTATATTGCATGAAATACTACTCTATTGGTAGTAAAAATATTACGGAATCGGTAGTATGACCTCACGATATACTACCTATGCAGTGATTATCCAAGTGCGAATACTACTGATAACGTAGTAAGCCTCAATCTATCAGAACGCATATAAAACAATGATCTCTCAGGTATTAGTGCAGTTAGTCACTACGTAAACATTGGAGTACAGTGTGATAGACTTGTGTATGGGCTGTATTAAAATAGAAAGGATATTAAATTGGTCATGGATTTGAGTCTAACACGAAGGTAGTTTTGGGGTCGCGTTTCATGCTCATACTTATTATCTTAGAGTTGCAAGGTTCTAACAAATTACAAAACTGAAAACTAAATAACTTACTGTGAACTACACTACAATAGAAAGTGAGTATTCCGAGACAAGATATGATTGATAAATTGTTAAGTAAATAATCAATGTAGGTACAAGTTTGATAAGAACAGTAGGCAATTGCTAGATTTTAACGAATAAAACGTAGGAATTTAAATTAATCGCTTTTTAGTAAAAGTCGTGTGACGTGCCTATGATGATGATGAACTCTTTATTGATTAAAAATAATGCTAAAACAAAAAAATGCTCTTTTTTGGGCCAATATGAAAGGTTAATATTTGAGACTGTATAAATACAATCTACAGTGTAATTATTCCTGTACAGATTTTTACAGTGGTAAAAAAATTGTAACGATAGTATAATAATATATACAGAATGATACCTGAAAATAAAGATTGTATGAGTATTAGATTGACAATTTTTGAGGTTTATATTCTATCATCTGGATTGAGTTAGAACATGTCTTTTCGTGAGATTAAGGAACGAAAAGGCTGATGTTCTAACAGGTCACAAGATGACGTGTCTAGTGAAATTAGTATTTGATTTTAATGGACTCAACCGAAATCATGAATAAAATTATTTATTTATTAACAAATTTTAATAATTCAAGTAAAAGATACTCGGAGTACGATGTACCGTTTGGTACTTCGTGTACATATATTACTATTATTTTCAGTAGTACTAATCTCGGATTTTATCTTGTATTTTATTCCTTTTAAAAATCTTATTGCCAAAATTTAATACTCGTCTTTAATCATAATTAATTATATTTTATATGTAGCGGCTTTTTTTTACTTTCTACTAACGCTCTCGGTGAGTGGGCTAAAACAGGCCCGTGTTTAGACATCGCCTTATAGAAAAAATACAAACCTATATAGTGAATGAAGAGCAGAGACTAAGCTATTCGATGGTACCAAGGACATTAAAATTAGAACAACAGCCGCTGAGTTGCGAACGTTTGAAGATCACCATTATAACTCTATAAACGATAAGCTATTTGGTAGCCGCGTTGTGTACTCGCTACTAACCAAAGAACGACACATGTATTTCCTGTTTAAGTACCTATTGACTGTATATTGTTTTGAGCATTCTCCTGATTGTCTGTTTTTAGAAATACTGGATCCTGATTAGACAATACTGCATCTGTTTTTTTGTTATCTCAGTGGCTATCGTTTGATGATGCAGTCCAGCCAATCATAGTAAATTGATATGTATAATACATGTTTGATCAGCTGCTCTTGTAAAATAGAATCAGAATATGTGTGAACCTCATAAAATTCCCAACTCTCTCTCTCTACTTAGTAGGTTAGATTTTGCTTTGTACTGCTTTGTGTACATGGTCTAGAGTTGTGCCAAACATCTAAATTATTATAGGACTAGGTTAGTAAAGATAATAGCCAGGATCTAGGCAGTACTTCTGCAGTAGTAATAACTTGATGGGCAATGGACGGATTGTCCCCGTCATCCCCAACGCTAGTTTTATTGAGCAGTGGGTGCGCACGCCCCACTCAATAATTGGCAAACTATGGCTGGAGAGGCCCATTTGCTATAGCACTTGGTGCTAGACTGTGGCTGGAGTAGCCCATCTGGTAACAAGCATAGTGGGCAGGATCTAGCCCCCTGTTTGTAGGCAAAACTCTGGCAAGACTTGATTAGGTCTACCAAGAGACAGTGGTTACAAACAAACAAACAAACAAGAGATAAAGTTACAAGTTTAGCTATAGACCAAGACTCTGTTAAAATTCCCACATACATATTCTACCTGTTGTGAACGAGCCTGTGATCCATAACAACGATAAGAATATAAAATAGATAGAAAAAAGTTCAGTTTGAGTTATATCTATTTTTATTTTCTTGTAAATAAAAAAGGATTAAGAATAAAATTCAATTAATATAATTTTCTGAACAGTGAACAGAACAGGGAACACGACTGTTTGGTTAGTGAGAACTGTCTGTCTGCACTGAACCTGTGATTCTGTTTTGGAAAAACAATCAATTATTTCATTGTCCTCATCGTGGGAGTTTGTCATAAAATATTATTCTTTGCCCTGATTCTGATTTTTTTGTATATTTTTTACTTTTTGTAACATACATACAGCACATAGGGCCTATAATTTGTATAGTTGCAAATCCCTCCTATGGCCACCCTTCTGATAGTGTAAAGAAAGTGATAATTGTTTATAGCCACCAGGACATTGCCTTGCATTAATTGAATCACCAAATATTGTGACAGCGTGTTGTTGTTTGTGTTTTTGGCTGGTTATTGCGGCAGCGTGGGCCCACGCATTGACTAGGGATGATTGTTTGAGCCCGGATTTGCTTTGTGCGGTGTGATTCATTGCGCTACCTTTGCAATCTGCTGGGCAGGGTCCTGTTGTCAGAAAATTTTCTTAAAATAGTAAAGATGTGATTCAACAAGCCCCTCATAGTTTATAGCAATGCAATAGTTTCAAAATCTTAACCTTCTAATTTGTTGTTTTGTGATTAATTTGTTTACATGATTAGCCTGGTATAAAAAGGAGAGCACCGGCAGCATCAACTTCATACGGCAGAACTGAGTTTTACAGAACCGTTATAAGAAATTCGGCGTATCACAATAGTATTGGACGCGTCATTATATTATAGACGCTTAGAAATATAGACGCTTAGAAATATAGACGCTTTAAAGTCATCTTTCTTTGGTTACATAAAGCTGGTTCTAAAGAGACTACGAGGTCAGTTTATATCATTATACAATATTATGCATACAATTATTACAATATTTTTATGCTTATGTATTATGTCATTGACTATTCAATATCGATACATTATAAATCAAAGCCATGAGATTTTTGGCAGCAACTGATGCTTTATTATTGTCATAATTATTTTCTGTCAAAGAGCTGCTTACAATAATACGGAACTATATGTTTTATTGACTGCCACAAAGCTTGAGCTTATTATTATCTATGCTCTCTCTCTCTCTCTGCTCTCCATGTATTATTATAACATTGTACTATTCATTGAATATGCATCTTTTAGTTTTTATGTCTTGGATTCAATAAATTGAAAGGTATCTAATGATCCAAGCCAGTTATTCTCCAAATCCACATGAACCAGTCTTTACAGATAGTAACACTATTATTAATTGGCAGTTTAATGCTGGTTTATCTTTTTGTCTTCAAATAATAAACATATCAACTTCATGGCAGTCCTTTGTCAATACCTCAGCTAAGTAGAGGCCCAATCTTATTTTGATTTGTACATGGGTTTTTTAGCAATGTTTACTGTATCTTAGATATTGAATAGTCAGTTTAAGTACAAAATGACAGTTGACCCGTCATTGCTTCTATTTTAACAGTTATGACAAAAGGAATGAAGCAATGCATATACTACGGTTGTGATGGAGTGAGTCAAGGAGCAGCCAAGAAGTGTGCAGAGTGTGGTAAGTTTTATATAATTGCGCTAGAAACATTATCATCATGTGAAATCACACTGTTCTGAATTCTATTAGACTGTGCTCGCATTGGCCAAACCATAAGTCACCCATGAAGGTTTGAATAATAAAAATGTATTTGAATTCAAAACTAATCTGTCTCAGAGGTTGTCACATTTATAGAGATCAGCTTTCCCCAAATTAATAGGTACACATTTTTGGCGCCCTTCCCAGTTTGCCTAATATTGTTGACAATATTAGGCAAAAAATATAATCACCGCTTCACTGATTGCCATGTCATTAATTTGATCATTGCTGTTGTAGGGAGGAAGATACAAAGACCAGGCTTGAAAATGAAGATGGAGGAGGCAAGAAAAGAAGCAGCAGAGAGAAGGGAAGGCTTTCGAAATGAGAAGAGTTTGAGGAGCAGATGGGGCGTTATGGAGAAGCTACTAATAGCTGTGAGTATGATTGAGATACCAATGGTCAAAACACTAGCTTTACTGTAAAATTGGGTTTCACTACTTATTCCCTAGCAAGTATGAGTACAGTCCAGAAATTCTGTTTGTATTGTATCTCCACATACATAGGGCACACTTTTTACAATCATGTACAAAAATCGGATCCTTTTTGTTAGGTTGCTAATGCTGAAGGCTACGGTCTTAACATCACACTCACAGCTTGGATGCCTGGCAAGGTACAAGTATATTCCAACTGTGAGTCAGCGGCTTGCCTTGACCAGCTCAAACAAGCGATATCGATGAGGGCTGGAATCAAATATACGGAACAGATGAGAGGTATAAGTGATTTATTTGTCTCCCACATAAAAGGTTTTTTCTTCCAAAAAAATAGAAGATGCATCATTGAATGTTCTAGTTGTTGCGGTGGCTGCAATTTGTAGCAAACAAGAAATATTTGTCATGATTTATGCAGTCCATAAACACAACCGCTAACAACTATTATATGTTATTGAACACGCATGCATGCAAATGTTGATGCGATTATTTTGCCAAGTTTATACAATTTATGTTCTGCTTTATGAAATATTATTTGCAGATGATATGTTTGTGCCCATACAAGGTGAATCTCTTGAGCCCTTTAAACTAAAAGAATGGGCTAAGATTCGCTACAACTCATCAGCATTACCACAGACTACTGGTAAGCAACAACATAGCCCAACCATATTATTCATCCAAGACCTCAATCAAAGTCCGCGAGGAAATAGGGTAAAAAATTTGGGATTGGTAACAGCACTTTTATTGCTTATTATATTGGCATCACATTCAGATGCTCAATATTTGTGTATTATGATAGTCTAAGCCCTCAGACTTCAAACGTGTGGGGTTGCCGGTGCCCACTATTCAACTCCTCTCCTCCTGGATAGGCAGCAACTCCAATAAAAAACCATTTCATTGCTATGGCCTAAATGAGCTTATCCATTATAATTATACAGAAGAACAAAAAGCAGAAGAACCAGCAGCAGAGGAACTGGCAGAACCAGCAGAACCAGGAAGAGCAGCAGACGAACCAGCAGAACAACAATCAGCAGGAGAGTCAGCGATAGAAGGACCGGCCATGCTAGATGAGACTGGGCGATGGGTGCCATTGCAGGAATTGCAGCTTGAAGATTCTCTCAGTAAGATCTCAACACCATGTGCAATACCGGGTTGCCATTGTCATCAGTCAATAGGTGTTCTGCTTACGATACATTTGTTGTCACTTTTGAATACTGTAGAAAGTACTGAAACCTCAAACAAGTTATGTTTCTGGCACCAGTTGGATAGTGGGTGTCAGCGAAACCATTCTTTTGAGCTCATGATTATTTGAAAAAAACCTGTTATCTGTGACCAAAAAGTATATGCTTGTCATATCAAAAAGCTTAATATTTTGGTACTATGTGCACTCATGCGTTAGACTGCAGACCATGTGTAGTCTGTAGGTCAACTTTGATGTTTCATGGCATGTATTAGTGCATTCACTGCCAATTATTAGTTTACTACCATGTTGCTGTTAGAGGAACTGATGAGACCTAATGTTTTCAAAACAGTTCCATTTGTAGTATGATTATACTTTCAAAATACATTCAGCCCAAGAGTCAACTGATAAGATCTGCGTGTCACTACGCAACTTTCTTATGATCAGTATTACATTTATGTATATATTGGATCAATTTGTTCTAATTTGTCTATATTTTTTATTTTGTAAGTTGCAGATCACAGGCAGATGGCAAAAGAAGACACCAATATGACACAAGAGCCAACAGGAGAAACTTTTGACAGAGGTGAGAATAACTCCTAATTTTACCAAACCTATCCTAGGAACAATGGTTTGCAAAAACTTGTCTACCAAAGCAGGTCTCCTGGGAAAAAAGTCATGTGATCTGATGTTAACTGTGGTTTAAATTATCTTTTTACTTGAAGAACGAAAGCTGGACCAAGGAGATGAAGGCACGAGAGAGAGGCATAAGCAACCAAACACAGAAAACCATGACAAACAAGGTGATTGTGGAACAGTCAAAATTTAGAAGGGGGAGAAAGTCCCAAACATGAGGAATTGTTTTTACCATGACGTGACAAGCATGTTATATGGCAGGGGACAGCTTGAAATTTTGTTAATATTATTTTATCTATCCACCCCTTGGTAAATCTGTTGATTGGTTTTTTCTTATCTCCTGACCGTTTAAAACAGGAGGCCTGTACCTCAAATTTAAAATTCTTATAGTTGATAAACCAAAGCAAAGTAGCGGAAAGCAGCAGAGAAAGAAATGGAGCAGCAGAGAAAGCAAGAGGACCAAAATGTCTGCTGACAATGAACAAGGAAGTGAGTTTAAAACTTTAAAGCCCTAGTAGGGAATGGGGAAGGTGTACTTTATGTAAAATATGATTCATTCTAAGGATTTGCTGAATGCCATTGTATCGTATGTATTGATGCATTTCACTTAGCATTCCACTAGTTGAAGTTAAAATGCAGTGCGAAATCCACTTGCATTACAAGTGGTCCCAGCCCTGTATTGTAATGAGTACTTCTAAAATAAGCTAAGGCACCTCTATTTCATTTTGGATCATGTTGGGTAATGTGACAGATTTTGGTGGGATAACGAAATTCTATCTATTTTTATCTCATGCTTGTTTGGATAAAGTTGCTTGGAAGGATGTTCATCTCTGTGTATCATACTCAACATAACAATTTTGTAGTGGAACAACTTACACGCTACTTAGTCAGAGTCCGCCACTTCCTTGACGACAACCTCACAGAGTAAGTTATGAAGATATATTCTATTACATCATCTATGATACTATTAGTCGGCTGATTGTTTTATATCTGTAAGGAGACTGAGTTGAACGAAAAAACTTAAAGACAATGCTACATTTACCTACCTGTGTAATACATTGGCCTGATGTTCATATATTATACATCATACATTTTGTTTGCAAGTTCAACAACTAGTTGTGTTCGCTATCAACGGAGCGATCGGAAATTAGCCAATTGACTGAGTACAATTGGCACAGCTATAGCCAGCTCGGCTAACAGGATCAAATTTCGCACAGTTGACACTGTCTTGGCTATTAACCACAAAGTATGCTCGATTATTAAGGCTATACTCGGCTCCGCTAAAACCAGACGAGTTATTGCTTATATACAGAACCTGAGTTACATACGCATGACCAGCCGAGGGTAAAGGAGGCCGAGCTTAAGGCAAATATAAAGAAAGAAATGAGCAAAACCAACAAGAGCACCTAGAAGTTTAACCTCATGCAGTTATATGTTTGTCGCATATTTAACTGTATCATTATATATTTACTGATAAATATATACTTTCATTGGCTCTGATTAATGGTGATATTTAAACAAAATCATGTTTGTTTGGGCACCGGGCTGCTTCTGCAAAATCAGAGAATTCAACAAACCCAATCATAGAGCCGTGAACTCGAAACTATCAGTCATACACATATCAGACATGCTGATTTTAAATATGCTCTCATAGCCTGTGTGCGTGTATTAGTTTACCCCTAGTAACTGTTTAACATCGTAATTGTCTCCCCACACTGCTTAAGTTGATCCCAGACAAATTGACACGTAGCTAGCCAACCGCAACTATGAGGATAGCTTGATCATTGGTTTTGGTATTCTGTCAAGATGATTGATGGAAGCGGCAACAAAAGACATTGGTAATATTCTTATGGCTCTGATTAATGGTGATATTTAAACAAAATCATATTTGTTTGGGCACCGGGGCTGCTCTGCAAAATCAGAATTCACAAGTTAAAATGGACTAAAACTATAGCCTTGGACAAAATCGTATATTTTTTGAGCACTGAAATTATTTGTGAGATGAAAGTATTTTATCGTACTATCAACTATATCGAGATCAATGGTCAACTCGAGATGGTCAACGGTCGAGATCAACTCTTCTTCTATACAGTATTGATACATGTATTTTACAATAACAATATTTTGATAATAACAGTCTGCCGATTTACACTACAATCATACCAAATGTTGAAATTAAAAAGTTGAAGCTTCATTGCAAAGCAGACAAGAGGTGACTGCAACTATCTATACATGTACATTACAAAAGCTGACAATGGTATGTGAAAGCTTGCTGTATCAATGTTGGCAATTGCGTACTAGCAACATATTGTATTTTGTTCTACCCTATCATGCCTTCGTTATTTGTGATCAATCATCATCGACATCACTTTCTAATTCTGGCTCCTCAAACTCTACATTATCATCTACATCTGGCTGGTCAATCTGAATTAGCAAGCAATCTCTGATTTTGGAAACAAGCTCCTTAGTCAACCAAGACTTATCCTGCCCTGTTTCTAACTTATCATTGATGTATTCAATGAGGTTGTCTCTCTCTGTAAGTAGTACTTCTACTTCTTCATAACATCTATTGATCCTACAATAATAAATACCAATTAATAGAGAAGAATAAGCAGGTTGCCAAAGCAATATGGAGAAAAAACAATGGAGGAAACTGCAATAGAACACCTCATCTCTCCTGTTGTAAAAAGTACAAATTTTTAGGAAAGGGAATGACTTTCAAGCTGTATAAAGTTTATTTTCTATGAGAACTGCTGGCCACACTGTTTCTTTCAAAATTATGCACTTTTCAAACTCACCGATGGTGAAGATCCACTGCTGCTAGCAATCCTGGACTGATTTCGAGTGCTGCAACCCTCCAAGGAAAGTATAGGGTGTCCTGGACTTGGAGAAGTTCCTTCTTGCTTACTTACTTTCTTTCCTTTCTTTTTACCTGTTCAAAATGATGAGATGATATTTCAACAACTACGATCATAATCATTCTGACCCATCATATATAACTATAAGTACGTTGTACTAACTAGCTAATTTCCCTTAAAACTCAAACATTTTGATATAAAATTTACCACAATGATTACCTGACAGATACTTGTCCACCTCACTTTCAAACTGCCCTTTGACTTTGGTCAACATGTCGCGGTGTCTCTTTCTGGTCTTGGAAGAATCTGAAACAATAACAATATCCATAGCTTAAGTTGAGAGTAAAAACAGTTTTTCAACGCAGCCATTGGAGTTGTCTGTAGATCCAGCAGAAGCTTTGACCGGGGAAGACAAGGTTATATTTCAGCTCCTCATGATAATAATCTTTAGTAAAACATTATGAAGTTGCTTGGGTCAGTTGTTCTTTGGCCAAAGACTTTGCTTCTGCCGTTGTTCCAGGCTTCAAAGTAGATGTTTTGGCCGGAAATATTTTTTTGTAGATTCACTGCTGCACATGACGGAGGTCTAGTCCTTTGAGAAAGTGGAGTTATTGGCTAACTTTTTGAACTAAACATGGCTTGAGACCTACCCTCACAGTCAAGGGTAGGCAGCTCAACATACTGTAAAACCTCTAATTGAACGGCATGGCGCTCTATTTTCCAACTCTTCTTTTAAGGTGGTGGTCAATTGGAGGCGGCGTTCAAATATAGGCTGGTGGTGTATGTTTTAAATGGCTCGTCAAAATTTTCGGAAGGCAAATTTAGCACTAGTACGGGCGAAACAAATGTCGCCTATATTTTGCTCTCTTTTTCCAGTGTAGCGATATTAAACCTTTTGGATGCAATAAATCTGCTAACTTGCCTCTAACTTGTCAAAGATCGCTTAATAAATGTACTTCGAAAACATACAAAACTAACTTTTTTATGTGCAATAGAAGTGGAGTTACGAGCGTCGCTCTATCGTAAGCCGTGTTAAGATAGCTGCAAGGACGCTATTAATTAAATAACATGCTATAGACCTGCATATTTATAAATTATTCAATAACAATCTATTAAATGATACAAATATTTATGAACAAGTGACATAAACGAATTATACTTATATTACATGCAGAAACAAAAATTAACGTTTTTAACACAAACATATTTCCATCGTTTGCTCGGATAGCTGCGTTCTGATTGTTGCTTTTGATAGAATGAACGTCTTTTAGTTCTCCAATACCTTCTACAATATCTTCTGACCTCAACTCTTCTTTTGCACTGCTGAACTAGTCGATACTAACATCCCAGCAACTTTTTATCATAAATTTGCTTAGTAAATATAAACTTAGATCGAAGTAGCTCGGCCGCATCAAACAAGGAACCACTATTAGCTTGAGACAGTAATTATTTCTATAGCGTTGCATTGAAAGTTCATCTACTATTGTAAATTTAAGCCGTTTTTATATGTAGGCTTATTCGAAGTAGAAAGAACGCGTTAAACAGATAACTACTACTAGCCGGAGATCGTTGTTGATTATTTCTATGGTGTCGTGTTCAAAGTTTTAACAAAAAAATTCAGGAAAAGCTTTGAAATTGAATAATGAGAGAATTAATTATTATTGATACAAACGATTCATTATTAATACATTTTTGTGGACACTTTTCTACTGATCAGTTAATATTATGGGCTCGTGAAGATCAAATAAGGTCAAAGTGGTGGTCAAATGGAGGTGGTGTTCAATTGGAGAGTGGCGGTCTATTTTTCAATCTTTTTCTCAGGGTGACGGTCAATTGGAGATGACGTTCAAATATAGGTGGCGTTCAAATAGAGGCAGCGTTCAATTAGAGGTTTTACGGCAACTTATGAAAAATGTTGAATATCAGTTTGCATGTGTACCACTGATTTCGATGGATTAAAACTTCTGTCAAAAAGTACATTATTACCTGGGTCACTCAATATACTTGATGCTAATCTTTTGTAGCGACAGGCAAGCTCCATCTTCCGCTCCTGTGGTGTTATATCGCCTAGAAAAGAATACCAAAAATAAACTAAACATTTCCACCGGTAGGAAAACTACAAAAAAGCAAATTAATTATTTTTGCTGTACTGGGACTGAACACTGGATTTTTTGGTTTTCTGTACTGTAAACCCTGAACGAATGCAACCAATTGGACCGTATTGCAAATGCCAACATAGTTATTACCTTCTCCAATCTTGGAATATTCCTCTCCTAGCTGTTCAATCTGAGCCTCACTCTTCTTCAAGTCTCCACACATCACCACAAACTGCTCCTCCATTTTCTTAATTTCTCTCTTCATCTACAAAATACAAGTATTGGTTGAACCTTCCCATTGGTTAGCCTGATTGAGTTATGAGTCCAGATGCAAGCTTCTGCCGATCATGCCTGGCATCAAGGTAATTAGTTCTGTTTCCCCCGGATGAAGATATGGTTCACAGCAATTATTTCGATCAGTAACAAATTCAGATATGGAACTTTTTCCATTTATCATTTTCTAGACATGAAATAGAAGTGTTAGTAACCAATACTCTTCTTTAGAAGCAAAGCTCATACCACAAATTTTGTTAACCAAATTGCTAAGTCTCAAATGAAATACACCTTGTTACCTTGCTCAACTGCGCTGCAATCCACACTGGAAGTTCCAAAAGCTTACGGCTATTCCAGAACTTAGCACTCTGAGTTATCCTCTCCCTATGCACTATTGCAGACAGTGAAAAGATAGGTATCCAAACATACACCACAGCATCATAACAACAGAAATGGGTCTCAGTTTGCATGTATTGAGAGGTCAAACAGTTCATTGTCTAATTACTCGGTCTATTGAGAGAAGTTGCTGGCCTCCTTCCCCCTATTCCAGTCTCACCCGCAGTCAATGTTATACATCAGTGTAGGTCAAAATTGGTAATCACAAAAGTCCCAGACACCTGAACAGACACAATTCATAGACACATGAGAATCTGCTATCGAAATGATATGATGCTTACTCTCACATCGGTAAAATTCAGGTCAACCATCATCCACAATTAACCATAATCTTATGCCAAAACAACACCCACCTCACTTTGAGTCAACCAAAATGGCATTTCTCAAATGTGTGACAGAGAAAAGGTGAACACCTCTGGTACTTAGTGCAGTAATTGTTAGTTTGACATTTGAGTTGCCTTCTGCTATGTAATCCAACTAACAGCTAAATATATGTGATGCCGAATAGTCTAACACATCTAGAATGTGATTTGACTGTTGCAATTGGGATGAACTATCTTTTATGGTACTCATGAGACAGAAAGTTAGTGCTAAGTGTGAACCAAATGGAGCCATCAAATTTTAATTCACCTCTCGAACAGCTGTGCCTGATTTACTGCCTCTGAGTTTATCAACCTCTTTGTCAACATCAGTAGAGTCTAATATGAGCTCAGACTTATAATCAATCTCAGTCACCCTAAAAATTATAAATAACACTGCTTATAGGCGCTACTTGAAAGACAATCACAAGCATCATACATCAATATTCTTTGGAAATTCGGGCAGTATAGGAGTACTTAACCTTCTGCTTTCTTATAGCGGTATAGCTTAGAGTTACTATCAACGTTAATGGTGTGTGGCTTTGTGCTACAGGCTGGACACTGTAGAAGATTATGTTCCTCACTCATTGCTAGTTCCTCCAACCTCTTCCACTCCCTCATGACACAATTGATAACTTCAGGCCTTACGTTGTACATCTGTAAATAAATATGAAGTGCAAAATA
This sequence comes from Watersipora subatra, assembly GCF_963576615.1. Taxonomy (NCBI): domain Eukaryota; kingdom Metazoa; phylum Bryozoa; class Gymnolaemata; order Cheilostomatida; family Watersiporidae; genus Watersipora; species Watersipora subatra. The sequence goes on along the minus strand of NC_088715.1, from coordinate 7,702,939 downwards.
CATTGTGATCATCACCAATGTTAATATTAGTTTGAAGCTTGAAGACTACCCCAAATAGCTCAGAAATTGCCAGAAGTGTAATAATAGCATAGTTTAGGTAGTATTTAGGTGAGTTATACATCTTTTGCTTTGCATCATTTATTAAAAATCAGAAGCTGTGAGATAAACTCCTCATCTGATATTTTGGAAAAAAGCTGTACACGTTATTGAGGGTTAATATTAGCTTGTGTGTCAAATGTGAAAATGCTTCCCTTCCCAATTGAAAGCGTTTTGGGGTACACCATTTGCAAATACTGGCATCATGCACTTGGTTAGAGATTTGTAACTGATAAGTAAACAGACATTCATTTTCAAAACTATACACACTTAGAAAATGAAGGGGTGAGGTTGTTTGTGATCATGAGTTTAATTAGCGTGCGAAGTTTACTACACACCTACACACAAAAACGATCCATGAACCAGCAAATTACTCACATACCTGAAAACCTTTCTTCGTGTTGAAGTTAACTGCGCTGGCTATAGTTGCATAACTCACTAAAGCATTGAAGTTAGTCATAGCAGACAACAAATTCAAAACTTCAAATGATAAGAAAACAAATTTGTCTGGAGATAAAGGAAACAATCCGAGGCGCATTAACTGTATTGGGTCTTCCCTGATTCCGCATGTCAGACAAACATAACAGGATAGATGCCTGAAACCTAAAATCAGAATGTATTGCCTATTTTTAGAAGGAAGACTTTGATATTATTTGGTTGGTCACAATTATACACATGACCTGTCATTCAATTGATAAAAAAGAGAGATGAAAGGAACAAAAACTGTGTGGTAAAACATGACACGTCTAAACAAATATCATACTTTGAGCCTTGTGACTCTCGGAGCATCAAAAACTGGTATGTGGATTGACTGGGCCGTTAACCACAATCAAAAGACACCTGGCAATATACTATGTATCCACAAGAGGCTGTGGCATGGAGGGGAGTCCAACCCTCACTATTATGAATGTTTATGCCTTTCAGCCAGCAAGATCATAAAGCCCTGATGGTCCATACTTCAAACCACACACTTTACAAGGATGTTTGTTAACACATTCGATTATGCAGTTTGGGTTTTGTCACGCCGCAGCCAACTGCAACAAGCCATTGTCCTGCATCACCAGTATAAACTCAACTGACCCTGATTAATTATGTATATCTCTTGTTCATATTATTCACTCTCTGTCCCTAGACAATCCCGGCACTCGGTGCTTGAATAATATGCTAATCTTTGACCTAGGAGAAGCAATTATTAAGTAAATTAAAGCACAATAAATACAACGTCAATTGTTGGCGAACTATCCTAATGGCTTGAGCTCTTGATCTTAAGCCGCCAAATGTTGTGTTAAGAAGTCATAGGAGCGACAATTTTAAGCATCCAAATCAATGTTCTGGCAAGTTCTGACAAATAACAAAAAAACTACCTAAATCATGTACTGCAGTTAATATAGCCATTCCGTCTTGAGACAAACTGAACAATCTATCTCTGACCAAGCCCCATTCCTCCTCACTGATTTCTATAAATGTCCTTCTTGGCTCAGATTCTATATTCTCTGAAAAGGAAAACAATTTCACATTGAACTCAAAAGAGTCAAAATACCATTGGGGTACATATCATATTATCACGCAAACTCATTTGGCTATGGTGGTAGCTAAGGTGCTATAGTAGCCGGGCAAGGCTCGGGCAATAATCATGCTGCTGATGAATTCAGGAAAATACAACATTGGCTGTTTGATACCAGAAACAGGATTTCAATCATAAAGAGTTTCACTTGCTGATTGCTGTGTAGCTTCAATGTGAGTGAGGGTATATTATTGCCGTGAGTCAACTACAGTTCTTTACTATCCTGGTAAGCAAACATATCTCATAACTTGTTAACTGGTCTTGCAATTTAATAACTCTGTTTATAAAGAGCTTAGCTAGTTAATCACTACCTATATTATAATAATGCACATCTAGGCCTTCGAGGAAGTTGCCATATAATGAATTTTACAAGTAGGTTTTGGATTCTTAGCCAGAGAGGGTGGGTAGGAAAATAAGCCTATCCACCTTAAGTCATTCAGTAAATTTCATGATCGTATTGAAATTAACAAAAGGCCTTTGCTTTGGGCTATGGTGACTATTTATGCCATGCTGATGGCTTCCAATGGGTTGAGTGAAGACATTGCTGTTCAAGCCATGATCCATGGAAGTCGTTTCATTGTAATGAACATGAAAGTTGTAAGCACCCTACTCAGTATGGGCATGGCATAATAGTTACTGTTGCGTGCAGTTATATTTTTCTTGTGGGGTTGGGGTGTTATAAAGTGAATGTCAGGATATACCTATGCCTACCAATCACACTATTTACATCTGATAGAGTTAACAACATGCATGCCTTTAACCATGCTACTAATACTAACCAACTAAGCTGACGTATTGTAAGTAGTCTACACATACTTCCGTGGATACTCGTCTTCCTGCTGGTCTGTGAAGGTATTCTAAAATATGGTCAGAGTGGTATGATTGCACCAGTGCATGGTTAGTTACATAGAATTGCCTCGTATACTGCACCATTGATAAGGAAAGCGGAGCAACTTATTCAATACCCTGAGTCAACAGTCACATTTAGTTATGAATATCAGAGCATAGCAATGAGACATTATAAATTGTGAATGCGACCATGCTGCATTTTTTATTGTTACTGAGTTGCACTAAGAAGGTTTCCAATCCCTCAACTTTTCCGATGTCTGAATTGCTTGAATAAAAACAATGATAACTGAGTATGACTTAATTATTGAGTTTACCACAAGGATCTTGCTTGTTGCTCAAGGAGTGCGAAGAGCTAGGAGCTTCCTGGGTGGCATCAATATCGATACACGTGTTCTTTTGGCTTGTGGCACTCTCTATATTGACACCATCCATATGTGCTGAAACATGAAACAAGTGGGTAAAAAGAGAAAACATTGCGGTAAGTGAAAAGCCGAATATCGCCATTGAAAATCTTGCACTTCACCTAAAGCATCTTAGACTCTATCTGGCTGATTTACACTTTTATGAACTAAAACAGCACTAACCATTTTCAGTTTTCTTGCCTAGTTCTTGCTGTACTGTCGCCAGATAATCAGAATATCCTGTATTATCTTTGCTGCGCTTTGACTCTTGCTCAGCAATGCATGTTTTCAAATAGCCCTGATAGTCTTCAGCTAGACGTTTAGTCGCCTGGTCTTTAAGACAGGCATCAAGATACTGATCATAGTTAGCTATGCTAAACCAATCAAAATACACATGATAAATACACAAATCGTGCCTTTACCCCCATTGCCTACCCAACACAGGCCAGCTGTACGATGACCCTTTGGCTCATTTTGGAGTTGGATAGTGGGCACCATCAACTCCACACGTTTTAAGTCTGAGGCTTAGACTACACAAATATACATGTATGAACTTCAAATAAATAAATTTTTCTGGTTGAAGGATATCAACTAGATATAGTGTAAAACATGTAAGCACTCCTTTAGAAACTAACACATTAAGAGTAGGGGATTGCGTGAGTGAATGCATAGAGTAACATGTAGTGAAATAGTTATTACTATTATTTCATATTGATTATTTATGATTATTTTTCTAAATATTTTTTATATTTTTAATTTACAGTATTCATTTAATATTTCATTTGAGGATTATTTATATATAATCACTGGCCTGAACTTGGGAAAGTTATATAATTCATTTATTCATACTTACTTATACTCTACTGTATGTTACTAACTTTATTTATAAATAACCTTTGCTTGTTTAACCTTTTTTTTCTCTATCAGACACCGAACAAGTAAAAGGAGTTAGTTATGTTAATATCCCTAACTAACTACTACTAAACTTTACATTAAATTGTTTTTATCAATTAATAAAAAACGAATTATGTCAATAACACACAATAAAAGTTCGTATGAAAAATTAATTCCTGATTAATTACTAAAATGAAAATAAACCATTACGATACATCACTTCATTCAACACAAGCCTGCCTGCCCAAGGCCGTCCTTTGATTGATTTGACACATTTACGAATATTTTTAATTAACTAAAACAGAAATTTAAATCTTTCAGTAGAATTTATTTTATGAGCGACTTCACGGTTGAATCTCTACCTTTGAATGTTATAGTTTCGATGTCCAGCTCATATGTGATGTGCAAAAGTTACAAATAATTATTCATCGATTACACTTCACAGCAGTCCAGCGCGAATTTAATTACTATAAAAAGATTGAAAGCAACTCGCTAGAATAGAACAAAACAGCATGAACAGCAAAATACCATAGAAACAAAGTTGGCATAGAGATAAAAAAGAGAAGATAACTCTCATTAACAATTAGCTGGTTTCAGCGATGATTCGATATTACGTATGAAGTAGTATTCAGTTCTCATTACTACGGCCACAGTAGTATCAGCAATTGAATATTACCGTATTGGTAGTATTCAAAACTACGACACAGGTAGTAAACGCTGCCGTATGGGCTGCAAGACACATATGTAGAACTAATGAAAAAAAAGTGACAAAGCTTGGGACTTATTTACCAGGCCTCATTGATCTTACCGGAAATACGTCTTTTGTTTTTATATAATACTCTAATTAACAGTCAAATATTTATTGCTTGGAAGCATGGAGAAATGTTCCAATGAGCTACTTGAACAAAATTTTGGTCATCCAGAAGCGATTGCTGAGAATAATATATCATAAAAGCTTTTATTTTCCATCAACTCCTTTGTTTAAAAGTGCTCGTGTTTTGCCTATACAGCAACTATATCAACTAAGAATATGTCTTTTAGTCTTCACAAAATTTAAATCTCTAACTTGTCAACACATTACAACACTCGTCATTCCTTATTTTCATTACCCATTCCACCTCCTCCTCTACTGGTGGCCATAGGACAGGTTGCCTATTGTGTGTCATCAGCATGGAAATCCTTGCCCATTTGGCTAAGGGAAATTGATAGTTATGATCATTTTAGGGCTGCTTTGAAGCAGTACTTGCTGGATTCTCTTGAATAGATTTGTTCTGATTTTTTCTGCTTTGACTATCCGTATTTTCTTCATTAACAATCTCATATGTTAACTCAGGCTCTGGACCTCGAATAGCCATATTACTGCGCATATTTGCCCTCATTGCGCCTCACTTCTTCTAGCATCTTGTTATTTTATGATTTAATGTAAAATAAAACAAACATATGAACTGCACTCTACATTTTACATCGAGTGTAGAACATGCGACACCATCAGATTTTCTACGATATAATTTGTTTTTTTCACCATTTACACCGGAGGCGGCAGATTGCCACCTTTTAAGAAACCAATTGGATGTCGATGTGATACCAAAAGACCCATTTAGTTTATGGTTGGTTGAATTACTTTTATAGGAGAGGTTCGATGTAGAGATTCTATCTAGCACCAAAAAACAGAATTCAGTTGATTTCATAAAAAGTGGTGAGATTGAAGTAAAACATAAGCGAGGGAAATCTGCCGTGTCAGCATTAGAAGCTGCATCTCTTTTCCCCGTTTAATGCAGGTAAATGAACGAACACCATAATATGCAATTTAGCCCTTAGTAAATATAGCTTCAGATCTACAAAAGCATCCTCATCGCATAGAGTTCTATATCTCATCACAAAGTTTTATAGCCTCAAGTCATATAGTCGAATTATGGCCTGCATGCGCAGACTCATTTTTTTATCTTACGTCATGGCAAGCCACTTGCCAAAAACAGCTGGTTGTTCCCACGGCTGATGGCCTGAGAGATCGAGAGTTCATTTATCAACAAAATGGCAACTCAAAAAGTAACAAGACTTTTGCTGGTTCTGCTATGTTTTACAGGTTAGTCACACGCTTAAATGTTCTATAAATTAAAACTTGAAAGTGTAAAGTTAAAAGAAGGAGTTGTAATGCAAAAATTTTATGTTAATTTTTTTTAATTAAAACTCGGATTGTTAGGGGCTGCGAGCCATTTTTATTAGACTAAAATATTGGACCTTAGACACTCTCAACAACTGCATTTTTACTACTGTGTTAGAAACTAGGCTGTGTTAGAAACTGTTAGAAACAGTTCAGAAAGTGTCTGAACTGACTGCAGCTTTCTTCTTTTCAATGTGTTATTTATTCAGTGTGTTCCTCTAATCATATACTTCAACACCAAGTCAAGGTTTAGTTATGTGGAAGCAACTCCAAATTCTAGTACCTTTTTTCATTCAAGTACATCAAGAGAATGACTAACCTTTCGTCAACAAAGTTTACACACCAAAACTATGAAAAGCAAATTTTCAATCTAGGTCTGGTTTTGAGACTTTGTAAAACAGAAAAAATCACACATTGTTGGCAGATTAAACACCAGCGACTCTACAGTTTCAACTCTACATGTACTTTTAGATATTTAATCTACTCATTAATTGGTACCAATAGGATGTTTTTGCTTAGCAATTATTCTCAATTTTTTGCACCGTAACAAAAATATAAATATATCATTATTCTAGTGATGGATATTTGATGTGTATTTTGAAAAGTACATGTAAATATCTTATGTACAAGTAAAATTTATTGCAAAATACAGAAGTATACCAAATTATCCAACCTGCCCGCAACTGTATAAAATGTATACCTGGATAAAATTTTGGCCCATATCTGAAAGGTGTTTGATAAATCACATTTTATTACCCCGCAGATATGTCATTTGATTGGTCAAATGTTTTTAATTGTTGAACAGTAACCTCCAGAGAATTCTCAAGTTCATGTGTCTTCTCTTTAGTAGCTGATCAACATTTATTATAATAAGAGACGTATCCGTTCGTCTGTCCGAATGTTATGTACGTTAAGTCTGAGCGTGAAGTTAAGAATGTTATGTACGTTAAGTCTGAGCATGACGTTAAGAATGTTATGTACGTTAAGTCTGAGCGTGAAGTTAAGAATTTTATGTACGTTAAGTCTGAGCGTGAAGTTAAGAATGTTATGTACGTTAAGTCTGAGCGTGAAGTTAAGAATGTTATGTACGTTAAGTCTGAGTGTGAAGTTAAGAATGTTATGTACGTTAAGTCTGAGCGTGAAGTTAAGAATTTTATGTACGTTAAGTCTGAGCGTGAAGTTAAGAATGTTATGTACGTTAAGTCTGAGCGTGAAGTTAAGAATGTTATGTACGTTAAGTCTGAGTGTGAAGTTAAGAATGTTATTTATGTTAAGTCTGAGCGTGAAGTTAAGAATGTTATGTACATTAAGTCTGAACGTGAAGTTAAGAATGTTATGTACGTTAAGTCTGAGCGTGAAGTTAACAATGTTATGAACGTTAAGTCTGAGCGTGAAGTTAAGAATGTTATGTACGTTAAGTCTGAGCGTGAAGTTAAGAATTTTATGTACGTTAAGTCTGAGCGTGAAGTTAAAAATGTTATGTACATTAAGTCTGAGTGTGAAGTTAAGAATGTTATGTACGTTAGGTCTGAGCGTGAAGTTAAGAATGTTATGAACGTTAAGTCTGAGCGTGAAGTTAAGAATGTTATGTACGTTAAGTCTGAGCGTGAAGTTAAGAATGTTATGTACGTTAAGTCTGAACGTGAAGTTAAGAATGTTATGTACGTTAAGTCTGAACGTGAAGTTAAGAATGTTATGTACGTTAAGTCTGAGCGTGAAGTTAACAATGTTATGAACGTTAAGTCTGAGCGTGAAGTTAAGAATGTTATGTACGTTAAGTCTGAGCGTGAAGTTAAGAATTTTATGTACGTTAAGTCTGAGCGTGAAGTTAAAAATATTATGTACGTTAAGTCTGAGCGTGAAGTTAAGAATGTTATGTACGTTAAGTCTGAACGTGAAGTTAAGAATGTTATGTACGTTAAGTCTGAGCGTGAAGTTAACAATGTTATGAACGTTAAGTCTGAGTGTGAAGTTAAGAATGTTATGTACGTTAAGTCTGAGCGTGAAGTTAAGAATTTTATGTACATTAAGTCTGAGCGTGAAGTTAAAAATATTATGTACGTTAAGTCTGAGCGTGAAGTTAAGAATGTTATGTACGTTAAGTCTGAGCGTGAAGTTAAGAATGTTATGTACGTTAAGTCTGAGTGTGAAGTTAAGAATGGTGCAAATTAAAAGTTTGCACTGACGAGCAGTGGAACTTACATATTCAGCTTTTAGTCAAGCGCGCTACCATTTGGGCCACCCAATCACTTTTCTCCATTTAAAAATAACTAGTGAATGCCAAGCATTGCACGGTTAATAAAAAATTTTTGCACAAAAATTGATTTTTAATTAACATATTCATTTACCATCCTATTTTCAAATGAAGGTGTTTTGTTCATTTCTGTGTGTGCTATAAGTTTAATTAAGTTTATGCTATAAATACATATATTTATAGCATTTTGGGAAAGTCAGGGCATGTATTTTTCTTCTAGTACATTGGCAATCCAGTGAGCCATTAAAGATTAGCAGATGTAATAAGTATGTCCACAATTATTCCATAATATAGCAAGGTGGCCACATGACGTAGTGCTTAGCAAGCCTGTTTGCTACACGGTTTTCGTGAGTTCAATTTCAGTGCAAATTGGTTTTTTCGTTCCCAACGATAGCAAGGGCTGCAAACGTGTGTATTTTAACACTATAACTGGACATATGAACAGACCAGCAAACCAACAATTATATATATATAGATATATATAAATGTGTGGCTGAAAACCGCTTTGCACTGGCTAGGTTTCTTTACCAAATAAAATTGAGTAACTTATGCTAAACTAAATCTTTACTACTATAATAGGAGCCTACATTATGTGTCATGATCACTCATGCAATCATGATCTTCAAGCGAGCTAGTAGTAACCAATAGAATTTTTGCAAGCGCTTTGAGCGTTCGACTTTAATTGATGTAATAAATATGTGCACAATTATTCCATAGTATGGCAAGTAGGCTGTGTGGTGTAGTGGATAAAGACGCCTGTCTGCAGAACCGAAGTTTTGTGTTCAATTCTAGTGAGGAGTGGTTTTTCATTCTTAAAACTTTATCGCTATAACTGGATATACGAATGACACTCAAATTTATGCATATAAAAAAATGTAGACTAGCTTAAGTTACTCAAATTCATTTGGTAGAGAAACTTATCCAATTAAAATTAAACTTCTTATGCAAACTTTTTTATTACTCGTACAACGCCATAAAATAGCGACAGGTAGCGGAAGTCTTGTAAGTAGAATTTACTGATGCTAGCAACAAAAAACTGTTCAAACAATTTCCATGTTTTATAGGATGTCGAGTTTGTTTGTAACTAAATAATATTACTTACAGAATTGAACTATGCTATAGCTGCTTGTGAAAAAGGGTGGGTAGCTAGACCCGCCTCTGATTCATGCTACAAGTTTGTGACTACTCCAAAAGCTTCGTGGAAAACCGCCCAAGCAACGTGCAATGGTATGGAGGGTTACCTCGCCACCCTAGAATCTGAGGAAGAAATAATATGGATGCACGGCTACAGAAGCTACCACAAGACCCTAAGAGCTACTAGCTACTGGCTTGGAGGTCAGAAGAGCAGTGGAATTTGGAGTTGGGTGAGGCCAGATGGAACCTACCCAATCAAAGTATTTGACTGGGCAGCAGGACAGCCTGATAATGACGCAGGTAATCAGAACTGCCTATCAATGTTCGGAGAGCACCAAGACATGGACATTGGAAGCGTCTGGTTCAGGTTTGATGATGACACATGCACCACATTTAACAGCTATGTATGTGAGAAGACTATGTAGTAAGAGCATATGTCTGTAAAACTCAGTGCAATCAGAAACTAACAAGTATCATTGGCATATCATCATATGGCATCATCTTGTTATAAATATATCTTGTTATCATTATATATCATCTTATTACTTTTTCTGGCATCAATAAGGTGTAATAGCACTGTCATATTGCATCACACAGTTAACAGATGTAATAGCCTTGTCATATTGCATCACGCAGTTAACAGGCAAGACATACGCGTGTAGTATTCACCTGATGTTTAAACGGAATAGTGTTAGATATTACATCTGATGTTTTTGGGCTCAATATTAAAGGTTGACTTGCAACAAAATTCACATTACAGTCATTTGGTATCAAAAGATTCACCATGTCTTACTCTGTTGTGTTGTAGGTGCCAAATATGTGGAAATGTGATTACAAGCTCTTAAAAGCTCAAAAACACAAAGCCGCCGTAGATTGGAATCCGTTTATTTCGATGACGTAACCATGAAATTTGGTTATCGTCTTGTCACGTATGTTCTCACGTAAATTGAAAAGCCAATACAAAGCTCAATATAAAACTTATCGTAGTACTAGTTTATGACAAACACTTCGGGTTTTACCGAAGACCCCGTATCAAACATAGATGCTCACTACTTTACAGTTTTGGTTTCGGCATTATTCAATCGTCAAGTCGTAATCTGATCATGTGACCCAATAGTTCGCAAATAATTTTTGCAGCACTTTTCGATTATCACAGGTGACCAACAGGCTCGTCATGATTATCAGACAATGATATGTACTCCTTCGAGCTAAGGTTAAAAAGTTTAACGATTTTTTACGGTAAGTTATAAGATATCAGTGCTAAAAGTGACAGCATTACAATGACGATAAAACAGACGCGTAAGAACAATAGACATAGTTTTATTGAATGCGTGAAGTATATTTGTGAAAATATTTCGACGAATAAGGTTGCAAAAAAGTGTAAACAGAAACCATCTCTCACAACTACGTCACATTTGAGCCGTTTTGGAAAGGGAATCCAAACTACGGCTGTCTCGTGTGGCTGCGATTGTCTGTTCGTTTTTGAGCGTTTAAAAGCTTGTAATCACCTTTCCACATATTTTGCACCTACAACACAACAGAGTAAGACATGGTGAATCTTTTGATACCAAATAACTGTAATGTGAATTTTGTTGCAAGTCAACCTTTAAGCATCAGGCCTGATAACAGAGCTTGTGAAGATGTGATGGTCAAGTGATAGACAGCAGTAAGCAGTAAATAAAAACTGGCCATAAGCCAACGCGCAATGGGAGGTTTTATTGAAGCAGTGCTTGGCAAGTTGGACATAGCAATAAATAGAGAGTAATAAGTTCTTCAAATATCAAAGTTACAGTAAACAGATTTACATGACAATCCAAAAAATATCAAATGCTTCAAAAGACTGTACAAAGTTGTGTGTAATAGCAATAGTTGTGTACTAATAGCAACAAGTCATCACAAAATAGTCTCACAAATTGATGAAGTATATGCATCAAGGGGAGCCAACTAATCACTACAAAATATACAATGAAGACATTCAAATTTACTGAAATTTTACAGAATCTTGATACCCACGAGCGGATTAAATGAGAGGCCTTCAAAACTCCCAAAACATGCTCAATTAGGCCATAATAATTCCAATAGCACCATCTGTTAGGTATAACAATTACCTGCCTTGTGTAGTACAATAGATGAAAAGGGGACATAATTCCATACACGCCACTTTCTACAAATGTCGCCTTTTTAACCGTGTGATACAACAAGGGAGTGTGTGAGATCAAGGCAAGTTGTAGGAGGGCAGTGTTTCAGGATATGATGGCAATACTGGACCTGTGTAAAGTGTCCACTCCATCCAAACTTGATGCCTTTCTTAGCTTTGATCCGGACTCTAGTCTATCCTTGTAATGCGCTGACATGGCCTGCAAGTGATCGCAATACTTAAAGACATGATTGCGTCAAAAAAAATCGATGAAATGAAATTATGCCCAATAAAAGGCTAAAGCATCAGCTACAATTTGATGACATTTTTGTCTTTGTAGACTAACCCTGTCCAGAGATATAAGCGTTTGAATGAGATCATTTTTTAAAATGCTCAGATTCGAGCAGGTGCTTAATTCGTGACGTAAGGAGTGATACATGTGAAAAGAGTCCACGAGTGATAAATATAAGAACTCTTCTTTAGCCAATCATCAGCACAAACATTTTATATAGGTCATACTAAATGTTATCTAAAATGCCTTGTCTGTGATCTCAAAGATTCTCGTCATTAGGGATTTTACTCAATTACTAGTTCGAGCATCGACATCGTTATTTAATTTACTGAATTAATTGACATAGTTAATTTACTGAATTACTGCATCGACACGCTTAGTTGACGAACAACAGAAGTGTAACATTGCTTCCAGTTCCGGCGAAGGTGACTCAGAGTTTTCTGAGCATCAGGTGGCTAAATATTGGGGCAGACAGCTTATGGTTGGAACTGATAAGGCGTCAGCAGCAGAAGAAGATACAATGGAAGATAGAATGGAAATAAATTTATCTTTAACTTTGAGTTTCCTATATATATACTAAAGGTAATATTTTAATACTCATGAATAGAGTTACTAATTAATAAAATTACAACTTTTTGCTATCACCAATCATCGTTTCATAACATTTTTATCGTTTCACCTCGCTATAATATTTGCCTCAAATTTTCTTTGGCAGTTTTAGCTAGTAAATTAGATTTATGATTAGAATTTACGTTGACACTTGTAGAAAGTGAAGAAAATGGATTGATCAATGCTCATCTTTAACTCTCAGAAACGAAGCTTCGAATTGTTGGCTTGGCGTACTTATGCTTTTGTTAAACATTTATTCATTTTGAAAATTACACTCGCAATCTATCTAACTCCCAATTCGAAAGCTTTCAGTAGATACATGTACATGTTAGAACAACATATCTATGAATAACATATATTTATTATATTAGTTTTATTGGTTACAGGATGTTTATGTGATGCCACCAGCGCAGCAGTTGTGTTAGTCTGGAAGCTGCCATAAATGTGAAAGAGAGACTTGAATGTGTGCTGCACAAACCATGATATGTTTTGTTTGAGTTTGCTGCAGTAGAGTAATTTGTGCTATTATATGAGCTGAAACTATGTGAGTGGCCACGACTCGGATGGATGTCTTTAATAAAAACTTTATGCCTAGATGAGAATTTTATGGTTTGTAAAAATTATATAATAAAATAATATTGTTGAAGATAATGCAAAACAGGATTTGCAGAACATATTGAATGCAACATAGCTCAGTTGCCATCTGTGCTGAAATCTTGTCTGATAGATGGATTTATGAAGTGTAATCAGAGCAGTATTGATAGGTACTTTTGCATAGCTCGACTCAATTCCAACGGACCAAATATTAAGAGCTCAAAAAATATTATGCTCCGCACTATTAAGTGAGAACAGGTGAGTCCACAAACTGCCAACCAGGTGGAAGAATGGCTTTATCAACCTTTTGCCAGAATCGGTGAGTTAAGCGGTTTCAAAGAAATTAATGTGGTTTTGCGTTCACTATTTCGGTCAACTGATATGATAAACCCATTTGTTTTGTTCTTGAATCAACCAATCAAATGTGACCAGTAACTTTTCTTCTACAAATTGATACTACTAATGACTAGATAACGGTGACTATACAGTGGAACCTCTACAGTACCTCTACTATACAGTGGAACCTCTACAGTACCTCTACTATACGGTGGAACCTCGGTTCTCGACCAATTCAGTTTTCGACCAAAAAAGATGAGATTTGTTCGTCTCGGATCTCGAAAATAAATTCGATTCTCGACTAAACCGGAGCATGCGCATTGGAATGAAACGTTCGAAACAGCTCCAGAAACAGCATGGAAACACGCGTTAACAAAGGGAGAAGCAAGTTATGTTACATAAATTTTTCACAAAAAGGAAGGAACCGTCTGGGACGACGTCCCTCTACCGAAGAGATTTGCTGGAGAGACAACTCCTCCATTCGAGTTACCCTAAATTGTTTTGGAGGAAGATTCTCCTTCAAAGATGTGAAGAAAATGTGCTATTGCTGTTTATATTTTCTTTCTCACACGATTTCTGTTGTAACTGATCTGTTGCATTTTTTGTGGTTTTATTTTCAATTTTTGCAATTTTTGGTATTGCATCTTAGCCTAGAATGTTTTTGATGTTTTAAGAGCAAAACACACAATATTTTTACTTTTTGTTTTCTTTTTTTATCATTGTTGGCCGTAACTAAATCTATTTTATCTAGTTTTAGTATCTAGAACCTTTTTTCTAGTATTTTCGTAACATACATAGAAAATCTTTTATTAAAAATAAACAGGATCTATATCTACCCGTTTTTATTTATAGTATGTAGTATACAGTACAGTTTATAGTGTAAAATGTTAAAAAAATACATTACCGAGGTTGTTTTCTCGGCTTGGACAAATTAAAATTTACATATATTAATTTTAATGGGAATAATTGTTTCGGATCTCCAACAACTCAGTTTTCGAACAACCTTCTGGAACGGATTATGTTAGAGAACCGAGGTTCCGCTGTACATGACTTTTTTAAGGATGCAGTTGGTTTCGCCATATAGTCGAACATATTTTTTCAAGGATGCGGCTTGCTTATTTTATTTTGTAACTAGTTTCTGGTGTAGGTAGCAACTGAGAACTTCGCTGATACAAAAGCCGCGATGAAACAAGTTAACTCGACGACCTAATTACCGTAGACTGGCAGAATCATAGTCAGTACTCAAATGTTTACACAGCATTTAGAGGAAACTACTATGAGAAATTTTTAATTTCCCTTATTTGAGGAGTTTGAGACATTCATAATAATGCATTTGTAGCTAGATTTAAAATTTTATCCTAGCAATTATGAGCAAATACAAAATAAAATATATGCCAATAGAGCCGCGTAGGACTAGACGTTTATTGCAATAGCCGATGTGAATACGAGAAACAGAGACAGACTGTTTCACTATATACATCATTTTGGACAAGGGCATCATTTTTCTAAGCGTTTTTACCGCGACCAATTTTTGTTGATTTAAATCTTCAAACATACTGACAATGAGATCACCTAAAACAACATATCAACTGATAGAAAAAAATTGATACTTTCTGTTAAAATCAACTAAAATTTGACGCAATCACATCTAGGTTTTTTTGCTGTAGTGTGGGTTTTTCCTGTTATCTGTGGCATTGTGTAGCTTGCATTAACATTAGAAATCTTGTATTCGACACTCAATGTTATGATTCCAGTCACATGTATTTAGCGATTGTTTCCAAAAAGGAGATAACTTCCAGCTCAACACTTCAGTAGCTGATTATGTTAATAAAGGTGACTTAGCAGACACTTTGTGTAAAGTACATAGCCAAGCATAAAAGAATTCAACCAATGCCTGTGCAACTATTTGACACTTTTGTATGAGTTATCTACTCTCATACATCAAGAGAACAACTTTGGTTGCTTACGGAGATGATCATCTGGTACAGTTGACCTCCTTACCATATGCTTTGCAAGCTGTACAAGGTACTAGCTGATGTCAGCAATAGGCGATCGACTGGTTAGTAGATGCTCTGTAAGCCCTTGCTTCCATCATTCTCACTTCTCCACTTTCTGCAGATTTTTTTTCAAGATAACTACGCCAGATTAATATGTCTGGTGAGTTTAGCAGATAAAGCAATTAAATGTCTGATGATCAACCAGCTTGCATCAGGGGTTTTCTAATTACAAGATTCAAACTTGTTGTTCACGGTTCAAACTCTATAAAATGTTCAGCCTAAACATACTCCAATTAAATAGTTAGTACTTTATGATAAACTCAGCAGAGTTGTGACATACATAAAGCTTTTCAATTTCACCTGAGCTTTATGAGTGGCACTTCTGCGCTGGTAGCATCTTATAAATGCTAGTTTTATATTAATATTTTAACAAAAAGAGGGCCCAAATATTAGCTTGTTACAAAAGTCTCAGGGTACAGTTTATAATGTATCACTGCCAGCAAGCCCTACTTGATTCGGTCTAGCAGTCGTGTATAGTATATAGTGTATAGTGTATAGTATGTAGTGTATAGTCATGTGGCATATCATCATTTAAAGCTCTTCTATTATTATTATTATGTAATCATGAAGGAATGTCTAATCTTTTTGTCTGGGCAACCCCTCAGTTGAGTATGTCTGTTCTCTACTCGATGCACATACCCCCAACAAGTGTGGATTCAGAGAGAAACCCTAATTGACAGGACTTTTAAGTTTTGAATCAACTAAGCATTTTAGCTACAATAGGCCATCATGGCACGCCATTGTTTTTCTCCTACTACCATAGCACATCGTTATTCTTTCACCAAGTTTAACTGCTCTGGCTTTTCTTTCAGTCGAAATGTTTTGCCAGTGTGATTAAAAGCAGACATCTCTATTTTAGTCTAACAGTAACTTGTCTGTGAAACAATTAACAATCATTCAACGATCTGCGCTCTAGCAGTAACGCAGGTCAATCGCAAATAAGTCTTGTTTTATAGCTAATGTCTAATGCTCTTGGCAACTCTTTTGCTACTGCTGCATTTTTTGTATCGAAGACTTTCAAAGGATTTGGTTCAACCGTAATAGACAGATTCATAGTAGACAGATCCATGACAGATGGTTTGACAACACTGCCTTCTATCCTAAAGGCAACTGAATGACATTAACAAAAAATATTAAAAGACAATTGACAGTTATCCACAGAGGTTGAAGTTCTGCATGAACTAAATTCAGAAACACAGACTTATGAGTACTTTATAGCATATACATGTACAAATATATACACATGTACACATATGTACATATACACGTACACTACTCACAAAAATTTATTTTATACTGCTAAAAACTTGAATAAAAATATAGCTATAATAAACAAAGAATTAGACGTGATAAAAAATTGGTGTAATCAAAACAAACTAACATTGAATGTTGACAAGACTAATTTCATAGTTATTTAAAATCCACAAAATACCATCAACGTTAATGGTGTGTGGCTTTGTGCTACAGGCTGGACACTGTAGAAGATTATGTTCCTCACTCATTGCTAGTTCTTCCAACCTCTTCCACTCCCTCATGACACAATTGATAACTTCACCCCTTACGTTGTACATCTGTTAATAAATATGAAGTGCAAAATACATTGTTATCATCACCAATGTTAATATTAGTTTGAAGCTTGAAGACTACCCCAAATAGCTCAGAAATTGCTAGAAGTGTAATAATAGCATAGTTTAGGTAGTATTTAGGTGAGTTATACATCTTTTGCTTTGCATCATTTATTAAAAATCAAAAGCTGTGAGATAAACTCCTCATCTGACATTTTGGAAAAAAGCTGTACACGTTATTGAGGGTTCATATTAGCTTGTGTGTCAAATGTGAAATCGCTTCCCTTCCCAATTGAAAGCGTTTTGGGGTACACCCTTTGCAAATACTGGCATCATGCACTTGGTTAGAGATTTGTAACTGATAAGTAAACAGACATTCATTTTCAAAACTATACACACTTAGAAAATGAAGGGGTGAGGTTGTTTGTGATCATGAGTTTAATTAGCGTGCGAAGTTTACTACACACCTACACACAAAAACGATCCATGAACCAGCAAATTACTCACATACCTGAAAACCTTTCTTTGTGTTGAAGTTAACTGCGCTGGCTACAGTTGCATAACTCACTAAAGCATTGAAGTTAGTCATAGCAGACAACAAATTCAAAACTTCAAATGGGAAAAAAACAAATTTGTCTGGAAATAAAGAAAACAATCCGAGGCACATTAACTGTATTGGGTCTTCCCTGATTCCGCATGTCAGACAAACATAACAGGATAGATGCCTGAAACCTTAAATCAGAATGTATTGCCTATTTTTAGAAGGAAGACTTTGATATTATTTGGTTGGTCACAATTATACACATGACCTGTCATTCAATTGATAAAAAAGAGAGATGAAAGGAACAAAAACTGTGTGGTAAAACATGACACGGCTAAACAAATATCATACTTTGAGCCTTGTGACTCTCGGAGCATCAAAAACTCTGGTATGTGGATTGACTGGGCCGTTAACCACAATCAAAAGACACCTGGCAATATACTATGTATCCACAAGAGGCTGTGGCATGGAGGGGAGTCCAACCCTCACTATTATGAATGTTTATGCCTTTCGGCCAGCAAGATCATAAAGCCTTGATGGTCCATACCATAGAGTTATCTCCCCCTAGAGTGATAACTGTGCATTCAACAACACGAGCGTTTCCGGTGCCAACAAGGAGCGTTTAGGCCACGCCCCTTTTTTGTGCTAGTCACTCGTAGTGATCGACAGAACAATAACGTCAGCCATGAGAATGATCATGAATTTCCAGTTAAGATAGTAATTATTGCTCATATTAAAGAAATGATGATTATAGTTTATTACTCTAATATATGCTTATTATTTACAGCAATTCAATACCTACATGCATTGAAAAGGCACTGAATAGATGGTGTTAAGTAAGTGAGTTAATGCAATCAGTTACTCCAATGATATACAGCCCCCACACATGAGGGGCTGTATATCATTGGTTATTCATAGATAAGATAGATAGTCATACTGGGGTTGTATTACATTGGTGTGATGGGAAGCTAATCGACTGCCATCAACTGAAAGTATTGACATTGTATGGTGATAGAGTGATTCATTGTCATCTCAGTTCACAAACAGCCCTTGCATGTAATCTTAGATTTCAATACATATCAATCAAATACATAGACTAGCTTGAAGCAAAGATGTCCACTAGTTAGTGGACATCTTTGCTTGATGTAAGCAAGCAAAAAGTTTGAAAGTTAGAGTGGCAAATATATTAAATAAAAATAAATTATACTTAATAATACTAATTTATAATTGTATAAAAATAAAATATACTTTTTTATTACCTTATTTATTAAATAATTTTTCATTGTAATCATAGCTAAACAGATTATATTTAGCCATTACTTGCTAATTATTTTACATTTAAACACATTTACAGTTTTATTTTTTTTCCTAATTTATTTCAACAAAACACTTCTTTCATGATATGAAATTTAAAAGTTGTAGTTGTTTGAAAAAGCTTGAAAACATTTACAGTTGTTTTTATTTTCTCTCTTCTCTTCATTTATTTCAATTACACAAAACACTTTTCATAATATGTTGTTTGAAAGTTAAAGTGGCAAATGTTGTTATATATTAAATAAAAATAAATTATACTTAATTCTACTAACTATAATTATATAAAAATAAAATATACTTTTTTATTACCTTATTTATTAAATAATTTTTCATTGTAATCATAGCTAAACAGATTATATTTAGCCATTACTTGCTAATTATTTTACATTTAAACACATTTACAGTTTTTTTTTCCTAATTTATTTCAACAAAACACTTCTTTCATGATATGAAATTTAAAAGTTGTAGTTGTTTGAAAAAGCTTGCAAACCTTTAGAGTTGTTTTCTTTTTCCTCTTAATTCATTTAAACTGCTTAAAAATATTTTCTTATGATATGAAGTTTAAAAGTTAGAATAGTAAATGTTAAATAAAAATAAATTTTCTGTCCAAATACTTTTTTATTACTCGGGCAACACCGGGTAGTACAGCTCATAGTTGATGGCAGTTGATTAGCTTCCCATCACACCAATGTAATACAACCCCAGTATGACTATGTATGTTATCTATGAGTAACTGCTTGCATTACCTTCACTTTCACTCACTATCTATTCAGTGCCTTGGCAAGTCATGTAGGTATCAGGGATTACGTGTATGTCACAATTTCCATTTTCATAATTCATTTCCATATTATTTCCATTTCCATAATTCATTTCCATAATTCATTTCCATATTATTTCTATTTCCATAACATTTCCCTACTTCATTTCCATATTATTTCCATAACATTTCCATAATTCATTTCCATATTAATTCCATTTCCATAATTTATTTCCATATTATTTCCATTTCCATATTATTTCCATTTCCATAATTCATTTCCATATTAATTCCATTTCCATAACTCATTTCCATATTATTTCCATTTCCATATTATTTCTATTTCCATAATTCATTTCCATATTAATTCCATTTCCCTACTTCATTTCCATAGTATTTCCATTTCCATATTATTTCCATTTCCATAATTCATTTCCATATTATTTCCATTTCCATAAAAGTTCCATAATTCATTTCCATATTAATTCCATTTCCATAATTCATTTCCATATTATTTCCATTTCCATATTATTTCCATTTCCATAATTCATTTCCATATTAATTCCATTTCCATAACTCATTTCCATATTATTTCCATTTCCATATTATTTCTATTTCCATAATTCATTTCCATATTAATTCCATTTCCCTACTTCATTTCCATAGTATTTCCATTTCCATATTATTTCCATTTCCATAATTCATTTCCATATTATTTCCATTTCCATAAAAGTTCCATAATTCATTTCCATATTAATTCCATTTCCATAATTCATTTCCATATTATTTCCATTTCCATATTATTTCCATTTCCATAATTCATTTCCATATTAATTCCATTTCCATAACTCATTTCCATATTATTTCCATTTCCATATTATTTCTATTTCCATAATTCATTTCCATATTAATTCCATTTCCCTACTTCATTTCCATAGTATTTCCATTTCCATATTATTTCCATTTCCATAATTCATTTCCATATTATTTCCATTTCCATAAAAGTTACATAATTCATTTCCATATTAATTCCATTTCCATAATTCATTTCCATATTATTTCCATTTCCATAGCATTTCCATAATTCATTTCCATATTATTTCTATTTTCATACCATTTCCATACTTGTAAAATAAAATTTCCATATCCATTTCCCTAAAATTATGGAAATATTTATGTTTATGGAAATGAAAAAGTAAACATTTCCATAATATGTTTAGCAATCCCTGGTAGGTATTGAATTGCTTTAAATAATAAGCATATATTAGAGTAATAAACTATAATCATCATTTCTTTAATATGAGCATTAATTACTATCTCAACTGGAATTCATGATCCTTGTTTAACCCTTCTCATGGCTGATGTTATTGATCTAGTCAATCACTACGACTGACTAGCACAAAAAAGAGGCGTGGCCTAAACGCTCCTTGTTGGCACCGGAAACGCTCGTGTAGTTATCACTCTAGGGGAGATAACTCTATGGTCCATACTTCAAACCACACACTTTACAAGGATGTTTGTTAACACATTCGATTATGCAGTTTGGGTTTTGTCACGCCGCAGCCAACTGCAACAAGCCATTGTCCTGCATCACCAGTATAAACTCAACTGACCCTGATTAATTATGTATATCTCTTGTTCATATGATTCACTCTCTGTCCCTAGACAATCCCGACACTCGGTGCTTTGCTTGAATAATATGCTGATCTTTGACCTAGGAGAAGCAATTATTAAGTAAATTAAAGCACAATAAATACAACATCAATTGTTGGCGAACTATCCTAATGGCTTGAGCTCTTGATCTTAAGCCGCCAAATGTTGTGTTAAGAAGTCATAGGAGCGACAATTTTAAGCATCCAAATCAATGTTCTGGCAAGTTCTGACAAATAACAAAAAAGCTACCTAAATCATGTACTGCAGTTAATATAGCCATTCCGTCTTGAGACAAACTGAACAATCTATCTCTGACCAAGCCCCATTCCTCCTCACTGATTTCTATAAATGTCCTTCTTGTCCTTCTTGGCTCAGATTCTATATTCTCTGAAAAGGAAAACAATTTCACATTGAACTCAAAAGAGTCAAAATATCATTGGGGTACATATCATATTATCACCCAAACTCATTTGGCTATGGTGGTAGCTAAGGTGCTATAGTAGCCGGGTAAGGCTCGGGCAATAATCATGCTGCTGATGAATTCAGGAAAATACAACATTGGCTGTTTGATACCAGAAACAGGATTTCAATCATAAAGAGTTTCACTTGCTGATTGCTGTGTAGCTTCAATGTGAGTGAGGGTATATTATTGCCGTGAGTCAACTACAGTTCTTTACTATCCTGGTAAGCAAACATATCTCATAACTTGTTAACTGGTCTTGCAGTTTAATAACTCTGTTTATAAAGAGCTTAGCTAGTTAATCACCACCTATATTATAATAATGCACATCTAGGCCTTCGAGGAAGTTGCCATATAATGAATTTTACAAGTAGGTTTTGGATTCTTAGCCAGAGAGGGTGGGTAGGAAAATAAGCCTATCCACCTTAAGTCATTCAGTAAATTTCATGATCGTATTGAAATTAACAAAAGGCCTTTGCTTTGGGCTATGGTGACTATTTATGCCATGCTGATGGCTTCCAATGGGTTGAGTGAAGACATTGCTGTTCAAGCCATGATCCATGGAAGTCGTTTCATTGTAATGAACATGAAAGTTGTAAGCACCCTACTCAGTATGGGCATGGCATAATAGTTACTGTTGCGTGCAGTTATATTTTTCTTGTGGGGTTGGGGTGTTATAAAGTGAATGTCAGGATATACCTATGCCTACCAATCACACTATTTACATCTGATAGAGTTAACAACAAGCATGCCTTTAACCATGCTACTAATACTAACCAACTAAGCTGACGTATTGTAAGTAGTCTACACATACTTCCGTGGATACTCGTCTTCCTGCTGGTCTGTGAAGGTATTCTAAAATATGGTCAGAGTGGTATGATTGCACCAGTGCATGGTTAGTTACATAGAATTGCCTCATATACTGCACCATTGATAAGGAAAGCGGAGCAACTCATTCAATACCCTGAGTCAACAGTCACATTTAGTTATGAATATCAGAGCATAGCAATGAGACATTATAAATTGTGAATGCGACCATGCTGCATTTTTTATTGTT
This sequence comes from Watersipora subatra, assembly GCF_963576615.1. Lineage (NCBI taxonomy): Eukaryota > Metazoa > Bryozoa > Gymnolaemata > Cheilostomatida > Watersiporidae > Watersipora > Watersipora subatra. The sequence continues at coordinate 7,680,214 of NC_088715.1, read as the reverse complement.
ACTGAGTTGCACTAAGAAGGTTTCCAATCCCTCAACTTTTCCGATGTCTGAATTGCTTGAATAAAAACAATGATAACTGAGTATGACTTAATTATTGAGTTTACCACAAGGATCTTGCTTGTTGCTCAAGGAGTGCGAAGAGCTAGGAGCTTCCTGGGTGGCATCAATATCGATACACGTGTTCTTTTGGCTTGTGGCACTCTCTATATTGACACCATCCATATGTGCTGAAACATGAAACAAGTGGGTAAAAAGAGAAAACATTGCGGTAAGTGAAAAGCCGAATATCGCCATTGAAAATATTGCACTTCACCTAAAGCATCTTAGACTCTATCCGGCTGATTTACACTTTTATGAACTAAAACAGCACTAACCATTTTCAGTTTTCTTGCCTAGTTCTTGCTGTACTGTCGCCAGATAATCAGAATATCCTGTATTATCTTTGCTGCGCTTTGACTCTTGCTCAGCAATGCATGTTTTCAAATAGCTCTGATAGTCTTCAGCTGGACGTTTAGTCGCCTGCTCTTTAAGACAGGCATCAAGATACTGATCATAGTTAGCTATGCTAAAACAATCAAAATACACATGATAAATACACAAATCGTGCCTTTACCCCCATTGACTACCCAACACAGGCCAGCTGTACGATGACCCTTTGGCTCATTTTGGAGTTGGATAGTGGGCACCATCAACTCCACACGTTTTAAGTCTGAGGCTTAGACTACACAAATATACATGTATGAACTTCAAATAAATAAATTTTCTGGTTGAAGGATATCAACTAGATATAGTGTAAAACATGTAAGCACTCCTTTAGAAACTAACACATTAAGAGTAGGGGATTGCGTGAGTGAATGCATAGAGTAACATGTAGTGAAATAGTTATTACTATTATTTCATATTGATTATTTACGATTATTTTTCTAAATATTTTTTATATTTTTAATTTACAGTATTGATTTAATATTTCATTTGAGGATTATTTATATATAATCACTGGCCTGAACTTGGGAAAGTTATATAATTCATTTATTCATACTTACTTATACTCTACTGTATGTTACTAACTTTATTTATAAATAACCTTTGTTTGTTTAACCTTTTTTCTCTATCAGACACCGAACAAGTAAAAGGAGTTAGTTATGTTAATATCCCTAACTAACTACTACTAAACTTTACATTAAATTTATTGTTTTTTATCAATTAAAAAAAACGAATTATGTCAATAACATACAGTAAAAGTTCGTATGAAAAATTAATTACTGATTAATTACTAAAAGGAAAATAAACTATTACGATACATCACTTCATTCAACACAAGCCTGCCTGCCCAAGGCCATCCTTTGATAGATTTGATACATTTACGAATATTTTTAATTAATGAAAACAGAAACTTAAATCTTTCAGTAGAATTTATTTTATGAGCAACTTCACGGTTGAATCTCTACCTTTGAATGTTGTAGTTTCAATTAGCCTCGTGAACTAAGGCTAATCTAGTTCAGTGGGTCCTTAACAAGTAGCTACTTAGCAGGAGACAAAACAAACATGTTAACACTCACCGAGCTTCTAGTCGTAAGAGAGCGATGAGAGGTTTTCTCCCAGCGGTCTCGCGTCTTTCTCGTTTCCGGTCAAGCCGGAGTTCTAGCGAGCCGAGTCGATGATATCACATCTTCCTTTGTTTGTTGGATGCCGATCTTTAACAGGGGGTGTTCAGGGGATTCTGGGAGATCTTTTGAGGCCAAACCCTCAGCAGCCTGTATAGCCTGTAGGCGACTACTTGCTGGTCTTCTGCACTCTCAAGTACACATGGGTAAACATGGGTTTCCTCCAGAGTCTGGTGTCTCTGTGAGTAGAGCCTGGTAATTCTACTTTGCTTCTAGGGCGCTTTGGTACTCCGGGTATCCTTGGAAATGCAAGGTTTCAGAAAAGGAGTCTGGGAACCCCTTTAAAAGGGTTGAGAGTCTAGGGTTTCTCCAAATGTCGCCGAAAGTCTAGAATCTCTCCGACGTGACTTTCCACCTTGTGAAGATCACACCGCACTTTCGCCTGGACCGAGCAACAGGTCCTCGTTGGCAGTGTTCATGTCCTCTCTCTCTCCCGCACAGTCTCCTTTTAGAGAAAGGTTCCTGGCTGCGTTGGTTGGTTCAGCGCGGTCTCCTGTGGACAGGTTTCCGGCCGAAGTCACCTGTTCAGCGCGGTCTACTGTCGCGGGATCTCCGGCTGTGGCGGAGGATGTGGAGCCGCCTCCTTCCAACAGAAGACTTTTTATTTTGAGGTGGTCTCTTCCGTCGTTGGAGCCTCGACTAGATGCCTCGCTACTGCCCTTGGCAGGGGACGGCGGTGGCATGGCGGTAGCTGCAGGTGTTTTCTGAGACGCGGGTGCCTGGGGAGCCATCCGGGGACCAGGGGAGCCAGCCGAGGCTAGGACTTCCCAAAGAGCGCAAACTCTCTCATGCTCACGCCTCTTTGCGTGGAGCTCATTCTCCCGTCTCTCCAGCTCTTTCATTTCTGTGTCGTACCGCTTTTTCAGTGCAGCACGTTCTTCTCTGAGGGTCCGCAAGTCTCCCTCAAAATCATTCTGGGGACCGCAGTCCTCCCTGATCATTGCTTGGATGTCTTCCAAGGTGAAGACATCGGTAGCACTCGCAGTCTGTCTGGCTACGGGTAGGTTGTACGGGGTACGGGATGTCGTGTGCCGCCTGCTCCCACGTTCCTCCCGTCTTTCCACATTTCGTTGGCCAGAGGCCTGTCCCGTTTTTGAAGGATTACCTGCAGGTACTGAAGGCCTGAAGGGCTTTCCTCCTCTCCTTTTTGACGTGTTCTGGCAGACCTCAACTGTGTGGCCCTTTTCCCCGCACATATTGCAAACCATGCGGGGGCACCGTTTTCTCTCATGTCTGTCCTGCCTGCACTTCTTGCACCTGACGCGGGTGCACCGGCCAGTTGCGTGGGAGGTCTCCCCACATCTCCAGCATCTTGGGCAGTCCTTCCCTAAGTGGTCTCCTGACTCCTGGCAGTGTGTATTGGGACACTTCATAATATTGGATCAATGTAGTAGGAATTAGTAATCTACAAAAAGGAGAACACTATTTATAATAGAGGAATCCATCGTGCCTCTTTGTCTTGACAGTCCGACCACTTCTGGTCACTCTGTCACCAGTCTGAGCAACGGGGTTTGCAACCCGGCTGCTACTACTGGTTTGTCCCGCTTCTGCAGGTCTGTCAGGCAAAGCCTCACCCTCTGTTAGGCGGTCAGAAAATAAGGTATCTAAAGCTAAATCACTTTCTACACTATCAGTTATGCTCAGGTTAGCAGGTAGTGTGTTATTGTAACCACCATTGCTGCAGATACCATCACCCCAAGCACTAGTGCCACTGTTATAAGTGTTATCACTACTGGCGTGAGCCTCGTTGTCTATTGCGTCCTCCACATTACCAGTGTTACCTCTAATCAAAGCGGAGGTAGTAGAATTAGGCACCCTAGGGGTTAGCAAAGCGGGAAAAGATTGTCTATCTACGACCCTTTTACTCATGGCAGCCTCTTCGGCATTCCCCACACTGGTAGGCTGTATTAAAAAATAGTCATCCTCTCTACAATCAGAGTCAGAAAGCACAAATAAATGCTTACGGTTGCGACGAAGGTCGCTCTGTCCTACGCGAACCCAATAGCTCTCCGGAGAGCTGTCCGCCCGGACTACAACTCCTTCCTTACCGACATCGGATGGAGCATTAACCCATACCCGCTGCCTCAGTAGGAGGTCTGACAAAGGCTTAGCCCTGTGTTTAGCGTTCCATTTCTCACGCTTAACCTCTTTGGCTTCGAGTTCTTTATGTTCAAATAGATCGTAGTCTACAACTCGGGGAACAGGTTTTCCCGACGTTGTCCTGATCGATCTAGCAAACATTAGCTCGCTCGGGGAGTAACCCGATTTGAGTGGTGTTGATCGGTAATCAAGGAGTGGTTTGTCCTTGTCCGTTGACATGTCCCACATTCGTTTGGCGTTTTGACTGCCCGTTCTGCTAGTCCGTTGGATGGCGCATACCTTGGGTTGCTGGTGGCTATTTGGAAACCCCATGCTTGCGCAAAGTTGCAATATTCCTGGCTAGCAAAACATGGTCCGTTATCACTCCTGACTAATTTTGGCACCCCCAGCCTGGCAAACACCGGCCTCATTACCTGGATTACAAGACAAGAAGTCTGAGCTTGAATCCGGGGTACTTCAATCCATCTGGAGTAATAATCCATCATGATTAGGTACAAGTTACTTTGATGTTCCATAACATCACACCCAATCTCCAACCAAGGAGCTTCAGGAAGCTGAGCATGCTCCATGGGCTGGTGTTTGATAGAACAGTTTCTAATACAGACATTACATCGAGAGACATAATGGTCTATATCACCACTCATTGAGGGCCACCAAGTGAATTGCCTCATTTTTACTCGCATCTTTTCGATCCCCTGATGGCTTTCATGGAACTGTGCCAGGTAAATGGGCCTCAACTCACTCAGAATGTAAATTCTGCCTTTAAACAGAATTAGACCCTGGTATGACGTAATCGTATCACGACTACCATACAACTTAGCGAGCTCTGCATCCAATTTCTTTTTGTCTGGCCACCCTTTCGCAAGGTATTCCAAACATTTTCTGGATGTTGTGTCTCGCTGAGTGGCGTCAAACAACTCAGTTTGCCTACACGGGTCTAGCATCTCTGCAACCTGTGTCTCGACGTACTGTTCCACTGCAGAACAGTAACTTATGTTTTCACTGCTAGCGGTGCTGGGCCGACTCAGTATGTCTGCTAAGTACATTTGAGGTCCTGGGGTATGAAAAATTAAATAACCGTACCTCATCATCCTCATTTTAAACCGCTGTACCCGCACAGGTAGCTTAGACAGATCTTTGTCACTAAGGATGGAGACTAAAGGTTTGTGGTCTGTCTCTACCTCGAAATATCGACCTACTAGGTAATAATCAAATTTTTCGCAAGCCCATGTGACTGCCAGCGCTTCTTTTTCGACCATTGCATACCTAGTTTCGACCTCAGTCAATTTGCGTGAAGCGTATTCGACTGGTTGCCAAGTATTCAGCTCGGTCTGCTGTAATAGCACAGCACTGAGAGCATACTGACTTAAATCTGCTGACACGCGATGCAGCTTATTCAAGTCGAATGCACATAGCACAGGGGCTCGTGACAGTTCTCGTTTGATCTGTTTAAAAGCCAACTGTTGACTACTGCCCCACAGCCACATACTGCGCGCTCCCATCACGACATAAATAGGTATAGCTAAACCAGACAAATTTCTGGAAAACTTGCTGAGATAGTTAACCATGCCAATGAAGCACCTAGCAGCTTTTTTATCTTTTGGGGGATTTAACTGACAAATTGCTTTTACTTTGTTTGGGTCTGGCCTTACACCTTCAGCGTTGACAAGATGTCCAAGAAATTTGACCGAAGTACAGCCAAATTCACATTTGTCTTCGCGAAGTGTCACTCCAGCAGCTTCGATCTTGGATAGAGCCTTTCTCAACCGTTTTCAGTGAGTGGTCTCATCCTTACCGAAGATTAAGACATCATCCATTAGACAGATAACTCCGTCCATCTGACCTAATATCTTTTCCATGCCCCTTTGGTAATACTCCAGAGCTGACGATATGCCGAAGGGCATTCGTTTAAAGCAATACCTCCCTTATGGAGAGATGAACGTCGTCAGTAGCTTGCTCTTAGGGTTGAGCTTAACTTGCCAAAATCCGGAATTTGCATCGACCTTGGAGAAAATACGACCCTCGGCCAGTTTTGACAACATGTCACTGACCCTTGGGAGTGGATATGTCTCCCTTTTCACCCCTTTATTGAGGTGGGTAAGGTCTACACACATCCTAATGGCGCCATTAGGTTTTGGAGCTATGGTCAGTCCCGAACACCAATCAGTTGGTTGTTCTACTGACTCAATAACTCCCACCGCTAACATCTTCTCTATTTCAGCCCTTGCCTTGTCATAAAGACCGGCAGCTATAGGCCTCGGAGAGAAAAGATGATAAGGTTCAGTGTTTTCCTTTAGTTCAATGGTAAACAAGCCTGGCATCGTTCCTAGCCCTTGAAAGAGCCTAGAAAACTCCTTTACTGGATCAAATGCCTCAATGTTTATAGCATTGACAATCGCTAAAAGACCTAAATCTATAATTTCTTGTGCTCCCAATAAATTTCTATTAGCACCTAGCACCACATGTACTTTGCAATTAGTAGACTTTCGCTTGCTTTTGATCTTAATATCAGCAACTCCTGCCACACTCAACCTCTTTCCACCTGCGCCAACCAAAATTGTGAAACTAGGAGAGAGCGGCAAGTCCAAAGACTTTTGAGTTCCCTCTGTCAACACAGTGACATCCGCCCCAGTGTCTAGACAGAAAGGAACATCTTGGCCATGGACCGAGAGCGTGAGTCTGAAATCATCAGCCAGTCAACTAGAATCCCGGTTAGAGACTATCCTAACCTTTTTATCACTATTGCGGTCTTTCCCTGATTTAAAGGGACACTCGCTCTCCCAATGATATTTGCCGTCGCATGTACGGCACCTGCTTGGTCTGCCGCATGCACCTGCCATGTGCCCAAGTTTCTTGCAAACATTGCATCTAACTTGGGGGCAATCTCTAACAAAGTGATCCACTGCGCCACACTCATAACAACAGTCGTCATTTCTCCGGTAGGGAGAGTCACGGCGCCTCCGCCGGTAACTATTCCTGCCTACACGGTCCTTGGGGTCGTCTGAATCGCTGTTAACACTATAACGGCGATAGCAATAACGTCCTTCGTGGCTATTTTCCCGGCTGTTAGAGCCGCCTTTTGTAGCCACTACGACGCCCAAAGTGTTCCTGACTACCCTCACGGCTGCTAGAGCCGCGCCCGTAGCCATCGTAATGCCCTTGACGTCCACGATCCTTGTAGCCGTCACCGCTACCATCCCTTCTCTTTCGCCAACAGTCTGGGTCCTCTCGCTTCCGTACCTTGCCAACCTCCTGTTTGATACGCTGCTGTGCCCCAGCCCCACCGCCTGTAGCCTCCGAAGAGACACGAGCCCCTGGGGTCGGCACCGCAGCATCCTGTGTCGCACTAAGTTGGGCGGCAGCAGGTCGAGTCGAACTAGACTCCGCCGCGAGCATCTCTGAAGCCTCTTGCGCTACATTTCTGGTTCGAAGAAGGTTTGTCAACCTCTCCAAATCCAGATCATTTTGGGCCATTAATTCCCTACTCAATTTTATATTGCGCAGTCCATTCACGGCAATGACTAGGGCAAAGCTCCTACGTGAATCATCATTCCTACCAAAATCGAGCTGCTTACTGAGCCGTTCTACTCTGAGGAGAAAATCTCTGTCATCTTCTCCCACTAGTTGTCTCGCAGAAACAAACTTTTGGGTCTTGACGTAGACATTTTTCTCTCGTTCATAATGCCCTCTCAGCAGGTCCCAAGCCTGGTTGAATGTTGAGCTCGGGTTATTGGACTCAAAACCCAACGATCTTAGGGTTTCCCTACCTTCTTGGTCTATGGCTTTTAAGAGTGCTAGCAATTGAGCCCTAAGAGTGAAGTTGGGGACCACGACGGCCTCTCCCTCTACTGTAGCCTCACTATCCCCCATCTCAAAGGCCTTCATTTCCATACAGAGTGTAAACTCTTCGCTAAACTTTTTCCAACTACCGAATACATCAGTAGCCAAAATCTCTAGTGCAGGGAAGCTAGCAAAAATATTTGCACCCGCCCTTCTTCCAGCCATTATTCTATTTTAATTCGAAAAATTACAATAGAATCTACTGAACAGTATTAATAGCAGAACAGTCAACTGAAATCCGTTCGTGTATCTATAGTGTCACTACACCGCAATGCACCTCGCTGAGCATCTATACCCACACCAAAATTGTCCAACACAATTCACTATACTCACCTCCTTTAACACGACACTATCGTACAAACTTAGCTCAACACAAACATATTACACTTCTCCTGTAAGTAAACACTCGTGGTACCATGTGAACTAAAGCTAATCTGGTTCAGTGGGTCTTTAACAAGTAGCTACTTAGCAGGAGACAAAACAAACACGTTAACACTCACCGAGCTTCTAGTCGTAAGAGAGCGATGAGAGGTTTTCTCCCAGCGGTCTTGCGTCTTTCTCGTTTCTGGTCCAGCCGGAATTCTAGCGAGCTGAGTCGATGATATCACAGATGTCCAGCTCAAATGTGATGTGCAAAAGTTACAAATAATTATTCATTGATTACACTTCACAGCAGTCCAGCGCGAATTCAATTACTATAAAAAGATTGAATGCAACTCGCTAGAATAGAACAAAACAGCATGAACAGCAAAATACCATAGAAACAAAGTTGGCATAGAGATGAAAAAGAGAAGATAACTCTCATTAACAATTAGCTGGTTTCAGCGATGATTCGATATTACGTATGAAGTAGTAATCAGTTCTCATTACTACGGCCACGGTAGTATCAGCGATTGAATATTACCGTATTGGTAGTATTCAAAACTACGACACAGGTAGTAAACGCTGCCGTATGGGCTGCATAATAAGTGGTAATATTCCCAAGGAAAAAGAGGGAGAGTGTTTTGGATATTATCACAAATATTTCATAATAAAATAATAAATGCAAGCAAAACAGAGGTTTATATACAGGCTAGTGACGCAGTGGTGGTTGTTGTTTCATAAATTTACAATAAGGCTCTATTATACAACTACTCACATCAGGCTGGTAGCAGGATGAGTATAAAATATATACCTCAACAATATACCTCTCAAGTCTACAATACACCACTCTTAAATTGGCAATATACTACTTCGATTCCACAATACACCACTCTCAAGTTATCAATATACTACTCGAAGTCAGCAATACGCCAATCTCGAGTCGACAATACAGAATAAACCCTTGTAAGTTGACAATACACCACTCAGTCAACAAAACGGCACTGTAAGTCAACAATATATCACTCAAGTTCGACAATATACCACTCTTAATCAACAATGAATATGATGCACAATGTATGCCCTATAAATGAGCATTATTTATTATTTTCTCAGCCGAATATTTTCAGCGTGGGGATGAAAGAGAAATATGTTTGGGTGTAGAAGCAAGTTAGAGCGGAAAGGAGACTTTTAGGATGGGATCTTTCTAACGTATATACCACATGCCTAAGGAGCAGGACTTTTCTCATGGGAACTAGCTTTTACCAATGATTGTACTTGTGGTTGATCAACCGTGAAACAAGTAAAATTTGCTTGTTTTACGGTTGTAATTTAATTAGAAAGGGATAGGTATTGAATGATGAGATCATTGTACTTAAACCCCCTAGAATGGCAATCACATGAATTTTACACTGACAGCAACATGTAATGCATGCGCCATATTGGAGAGTTAATCATGTACTAGTTCCGTATGTAAACAAACATTGAAAAATGACAGAAACGGAGATGTTGAATAGTTATTTTTCACCTTGGTGTTAATGAAAACTTTTCCTACATAACGTTTAGAGTGCCCTGACAGAAAAAAACATATTTATAACATATGGAGTAGGATATAATAAATGATAAGTGGATGTAAAATAGGTTTTCATGGACCATAATTATTATTCATACAAACTGTTGTATTACATATGCATATGCCAAGCAAATGATATATTCAGGCAAAACAACTGCTCCATTATATTACAGATTAGGTTACATATGCATAAATCATATAATGGAGAAACTTAGTACATGAAGTATTTTGATAAAAAACAACACATATGCTGTCAAAACAGAAAGTTTTTTTAAGATTTAAAGATGTAGTTGCGTCAGATTTGAGTTGATTTTAAAAGAAAGCATTTTTTGTCCCTCATTTGATATGTTGTCTGTTGTGTTAGGCGATCTCATTGTTAATATATTTGAAAACTAAAATCAAAAAATATTGATCGCGGTCAAAATGCTCAGGTCAAAAAAACATGCACCGACTTGCCCAAAATGATGTAATGAGTGATACAACCTATCTCTATCTCTCGTATTCACATCGGCTATTTGCGATAAATGTCTAGTCTTATGCGGCTCTATTGGCATATATTTTATTTTGCATTTGCTCATGTTGGCTAAAATAAAATTTTAAACCTAGCTACAGATACATTATTATGAATGTCTCAAACGCCTCATATAAGGAAAATTAAAACCTTGTCATATTACCTTCTTTTAAATGCTCTGTAAACATCTGAGTACCGACTACGATTTTGTCGGCCTACGTTAATTAGGTCATCGGGTTAACTTATTTCATCGCGGTCTTTGTATTTATTAAGTTTTAAGTTACTACTCACACCGGAAACTAGCTACTAAACAAAATAAGCACACAGCCATCTTTGAAAATAATATGTTTGAATATATAGCGAAACCAACTGCATCCCAAAAAGTCATGTATAGTCAACGTTACCTAGTCATTATCATTCCAATTTGTAGTAAAATTTGCTGGTCACGTTCGATTAGTTAATTCAAGGACAAAACGAATGGTTTTATGAGTTGACCAAAATGTGAACGGAATACAACGTCAATTTCGTTGAAATCGATTAACCCACCTATTCTGGCAAAGATTACTAAAGCCATTCTTGCACTTGGTTGGCGGTTTGTGGTCCACCTGTTTTCACTCAGTAAGGTAGAGCATAAAGTTTTTGTACTTAATATTTAGTCCGTTGGAATTGAGTCGGGTTATGCAGAATTACCTGCTAATACAGCTCTGATTACACTTCATAAATCTATCCATCAGAGAAGATTTTAGCACAGATGGCAACAGGGCTATACTGTATTTAATATGTTCTGCAAATCATGTTTTGCATTGTCTTCAACAATATTATTTTATTATATAATTTTTACAAGCCAAAAAGTCTTTGTCGCAGCAAAAAGTTTTTATTAAACTATTAATCCAAGTTGTGGCCATTCACATAGTTTCATCTCATATAATAGGACAAATTAATCTATTGCAGAAATTCAAACAAAATATATTATTGTTTGTGCAGCCCACTTTCTTGTCTCTTTTTCCCATTTATGACAGTTTCCAGACCGGCGTAATTTTCAAAAATGAATAAATGTTTAACAAAAGCATAAATATGCAAAGCCAACAATTCGAAGCTTTGTTTCTGAGAGTTAAAGATGAGCATTGATCAATCGATTTTCCTCACTTTTTACAATTGAGAAATGAACATAAATGAACATAATCATAAATCTAATTTACCAGCTAAAAATGCCAAAAAATTTTCAAGCAAATTTTATAGCTAGATGAAATGATAAAAAATTGTGAAACGATGATTCACGATAGCAAAAAGTTATAATTTTACTTATTAGTAGATGTATTTATGATACTCATAGTTAAAGATAAATTTACCTGTTGATGCGTGTCAGCTCTAACCATAACCTGTCTGCCCCAATCTTTAAAGGTTGACTTGCAACAAAATTCACATTACAGTTATTTGATATCAAAAGATCACCATGTCTTACTCTGTTGTGTTGTAGGTGCAAAATATGTGGAAAGGTGATTACAAGTTCCTAAAAGCTAAAAAACGAACAGTTAATCGCAGCCACACGAGACCGCCGTAATTTGGATTTTCTTTCCAAACGGCTCAAATGTGACCCGCTTGTTGGAGATGGTTTCTGTTTACACTTTCATGCAACTTTATTCGTCAAAATATTTTCACAAATATACTTCACGCATTCAATAAAACCATGTCTATTGTTCTTATGCGTCTATTTTATTGTCATTGTAATGCTGTCGCTTTTAGCACTGATATTTTATAACTTACCGTAAAAATTATTTTAAATTTTAAACCTTACCTCGAAGGAGTACATATCATTGTCTGATAACCAAGACGAGCCTGTTGGTCACTTGTGATAATCGAGGAGTGCTCCAAAAATTATTTGCGAAGTATTGGGTCACATGATCAGATTACGACTTGACGATTAGATCAAGCCGAAGCAAAACTGTAAAGTAGCGAGCATCTATATTTGATACAGGGTCTTCAGTAAAACCCGAAGTGTTTGTCATAAACTAGTGCTACGGTAAGTTTTATATTGAGCTTTTTATTGGCCTTTCAATTCACGTGAGAACATCACGTGACAAGACACTAACTAAACTGTGATGACTACGTCAGAGAAATAAACAGATTCCAATCTATAGCCGCTTTTTGTTTTTGAGCTTTTAAGAGCTTTTAATCACATTTCCACATATTCTGCACCTTCAACACAGCAGAGTAAGACATGGTGAATCTTATGATACCAAATAACTGTAATGAGAACTTTGTTGCAAGCCAACCTTTAATCACCTGACGCTCAGAAAACTTTGAGGCACCTTCGCATTGTTTCAATTATGTTGTTCATCAATAAAACGTCTCGATGCAGTAATTCAGTGAATTAACGATGTCAATTAAATATCGATGCCGATGCATGTTGCTAGCAGAATCTACTACTAGCCAATGCGCGTGACTAACTAGTAATATAGGTAGAGTAAAATCCCTAATGACGAGAATCTTCTAAATCACAGACAACCCATTTTACGAGCGATAGTATTCAATATGACTTAAAAATTTTGTGCTGATGATTGGCTAATGAAAAGATCTTATATTTATTGCTCGTGGACCCTTTTCAGATGTATCACTCGTTAGGTCACTAATGAAGCACCCGCTGGAATCTGAGCTTGTTTGATGATGGCGTCATTCAAATGCATATATCTCTGGACAAGGTTAGTCTACAAAGACAAAAATAACATCAAATTGTAGCTGATGTTTTAGCCTTTTATTGGTCTTAGTTTCATCAAATTAACCTTTTTGACGGAGCCGCATCATTAAGTGATAATAGCTCATGCATGTATAACGTAAAATACAGTATCTGTGAAAAATGGAATAAACTACTGCAACAACTAAACGGAAATTAAAAACAGTTGTAATAGAGGATAGTCAAAATAATGCAAACAAAGAAATGCAGGAATTAGTGTAATCAGATGATTAAACCTATACATACATGTTACAGAAACTGTGTGAAAGGAGATTTGTATATCAATGGATATTGAGCCAATGTGCATCAGAGTTTCTTAGAACTAAATCAGATTAGAAATAGCAGTACAACAACAGCTACAGATGTATATCACAGTGATTTGATTGTTACTGGCCTTTAAAAAGTACTACTTTAGTATTTTATGCCGCAAAGATGCATCTTGCAGTTTGAATGTACAATTTTAGCATAATGATGCTGTCGGAGATCATAAATTGACTGAATAAGGTTTTTCATCAATGTAGCAGAAGTTGAATATGCCATCTGCTGTGTCTGCAAGGTGTTTCTTGAAGCATAGCACATCACTAGATCTTACACTACTGATAACATACGCCACATAATGGAGTGGATATGGCTTTGCATTAAAACGAAAGTATCGATCTGCAGCTAGCAGGATCCTGATGACACTGTCTGATGGGCGCACCAATTATCCATTGTTTCGTAGTTTGAGTAGAGTATACAGATATCGGTACTGGATACTTGACTTAGTGGTAACCAGCGACTGACGACCAATGTCACGTGACAACACTTTAGTTAGCTTTAGCACAATGTAGCCAGCTATATAGACTATACTATTACCTATAACAGAAATTTGACATTTGAAATCTTTGTGAGCTCCTCAAACTGAACAACTTCTGGAGTAGCCTGTATGATGAGAATTTCGTTTTGAACAGTATTTTCACCTGTCTTACCAGCATTTGATTATGCGCCACATTTGCTGATAAGTTTGTGAAAGGTAGCCCTAAACTGAGTAACAGTAGCATTATTATTCCAATCACCTAAACAAGGAGCATCAATTATAACAATCACATAAAATCAACAAAAAGGAATGCTTTATTCACATAAAACATAGTACCATCAAGATACCACAATACAGCTATGGGCATGAATACAGCAGAAAACTCTAGTCATGGTCCTGAAAATAAGATAGACCAAAATGCTACCACACCTTATGTAAAATGAAAATGTGACAAATTTTACTAGAAGTCATTCACACCCATCTTAGGCATAACGCTTGATGGAAATTTCTTTATCAAGCATGAATCATAATCAAATTGCATCCATGAGATTATTTCAACAGAAGTGACAACAAACAAATTGCAGAAATACTGCAAAGAAGTACAAAACATTGCCACAGATGCATTGCTAAAGAGAGTCATATCAACATCTTCTGCTAAGCTGCAAACATATACATAAGCATTTGCTGTGGCAGCTGTCGCTGTTTTGCTCGCTGTTTGAGATTTCTGAAAGAATTTTAGGTATAAATGTATCTACTGTAAGTTGAACAATCTATCAGCATTGCGCTTGACAATATATTTTTTAATTCAGTCATTGAAAAGCACCATTCAACATTAAAAAATAAACCTTTAAATGACTGGGCAGTGTAAATAGTGTGGGCACAGCATCTGGTTTCAGTCGAAAATTTTTACCTGTTCTGTCAAAACATGGATCATTGAAATGTTTGTTGCAGACAAGTGCTCAAGGATCAGGCTTATTCACTCTTTTGCTGTTGTGATACCATTGTAAATAACGAGAGTTCTCAGTTACTTTGTTTGGAATTCTAAAAATTAAAATGAAGCTGTAGCAGTTAGTTAGCAACTGTAGTAATAACAATAGTATTATTACTCTTATCTCCTTACTGCTAGCTATATCCAGATACAACAATAAATAGTATTGTAGGCACTAAAACCATTTTTGTCAAATACTTATTTAAAAATAACGCAATAGTTTATAGTTTCTAAATATTAATATAACAAAAACTTCAAATTTAAATAATAAAAAACCTTTGTTCTAAAGGAGAAAAAAAGTTTACTCACTAGCTAATGAATTCATCCAATCACCGACAACATACAGTCAAACTCGTAGACTTAGTAGTGGCGCTGATCGACTCTAACTCACCCAGTGACTAGTGTAGTAGAACTAACTAATGGCAGTACTAACTAGTAGTAGCCCAACTAATATTAGTAGTAGACTTTAGCAATAATGATAGAACTAGTAGTAGAAGTCACTCACTTGTAAAATGTCATGCCCCCCCTTTCCTTTGAAAGTCCATTCCTGTGGTTTTGGCAATTCATGGAATAGCAATAGCACTGTTCACCTACATCATTTTGTCTCTTACATAAATTATTAGTAGTAATCTCAGTAGTCTGCCCCTTTGATTTAGCAGGGTATTCGTGATCTTCCATAGCGGTTAAATCTGAAACTAGATTTCTTTCTTATATTGAACACAGTGAAATTTTTCTAAACGCTAACTCAACATGGAGCCAGCCTAATTTTCATACTCACGAATGACGTTGGCCATTCCATGGGTTTTAAGTTTAATGGATGGGATATGTGATGCTTAGACTACCATGACCTCTGAGCACACGGGTGTTACGGTTAGTCACAGTGGTTATGATAACTAGAGTAAGCCAGAGAATTAAATAGTACCACACAGTACATAAGTACATGTTAGTGCAAAGGAAGGTCGAGTACTCCTTTGCTACAACACATGTGATTATATATCTTTATACATTATTAGGCATATGTTACCATTACTCTATAAAGCCAAAGGAAGGATAACTTTCAAAAGAATCGTTACGATATCATTCTGTGATTCGACTTCACCCAAATAGAAAATTAATAGAGGAGACATGCAACAATTCAATCATATTATGTTGTAGTAGAGGTAGTAGAGGTGGAACGAGACAGGTTTTTTTAAGTTCGAGACGAAACTCGAGACACTGTCTTGTAAAAATTCGAAACTCGAGACAGTAAAATAATGAGCATTTGGTGATGATATCACTACACAAGGACTAGCGCACTTGAGATATAAAATTGATAAACCACTTTTTAAATTACATTTTCACCTGGTGTAAACGATTTAAATACATTTTAATAGCTATATGCATGTGTTTTTTGTAAACAAAAGTGACACAAACAGCTCTAAAATAGCGAAATTATATATTACTAAGAATTTTGAGCTTGATTGATAATAATGATTATAAACATGGCTTTGTACATGTATATTTTACCATCTATTGAATAGGCCTTACTTTTTAATGTAATAAAATGTGTAATGAAACTGATAGCCATTGATCTACAAAGAAGTACCGCAACTAAAAGAACACATGATAACACTTTCATTTTTATTGTTGCATTTATGTTTAGTTTTGTTTGTGTATTAACCGTAGTATGTAAATTATATTTAAATTGTACTCATAAAATTATATGAATTACTGTATATATTCTTATATTGAACTAACAAAAATGTTGTTGTTACCCGAACACGGACTATGGTCGACACGGCCTTTAAATCGTTTCTCCGCGTCCGGGCAAGTTTTACTCGAAGTTAGTTGTATATAGAAGAGGCCCGAACTTTATGAAGGGCAGTTGGCGTTTAAACACAATACGATAAAATACAGACATCTTCCCACAACAGTCTTATTTGTTAAATTGGATTATCTGGAGGGTAATCGGATACGACCCGATATCTGTTTTAAGAACACCAAACCGTACTACAATATATTAACAGGGCCGTTGTCCGGACTACATGATTAGACTTGGTGGCCAACATAATCAATAACGACAAGTAGTAACGGACCAGGTATAACTTTAAAGGCAGTTGCCCGCAATACATTAAAATAATTATACAGAGTTGTTGTTGTTACCGCAGGAAGCCATGTTTTAACAGCCGTATGCAGGCGCTTTAGTTCTATTTTTTGTCTCGAGTTTGGCAATAGTTAGGTCGAGACGAGACCGAGACGAGACGAGACAGGTCGATACTCGAAATGTCTCGTGTCTCGTTCCACCTCTAGTTGTAGTATTACACAAAATATATTAGAGAATATGAAAGCAACTCATGAGAATATCAGTCTTATCTGATTGCATGACTTGTTTCTTGCTTCGGACACTTATCAATATAATAAACATTGACAGATGTTTGTCAGTACTACTTGCTCATCATCCCAACTTCTCATATAGCTATCAAATGAAGAACCAATAGGGTAAGATGCTGTAAATAATAAGTTTACAGACATGGTTAACAACTTATTTTTAACTGCACTTTGTTTTGGTGTTTTGTGATACAAGGCATTCATGGTGAAAGGCGTTATGGCGTTTAATATGACAACGAAAAAAGTTTTTTCTTATATTATTTCTATGGGTCCATACAGTATGAAATAAACTTCTTTTAAAATTTAACTTTAAAGTAAAACTTTTGTAAAAGGTTTAACTTTTTTAAACTTTTACAAAACTTTTAAAGAAGTTCAACCTTCACAAAAATTTTGTAATATTTCAGATTATTTTGTTAACAATAGGTGTAAATAACAAAAATATATCTCAGCATTATTTGATTTGATCTCAAATTCATTTTCAATTCTTGTGAAACAAATTAGGCTATGTGGGCAGAATAAATCCTAGTAGTATCAGTGCTAGTCTGTAGTTTTTTTATGAATAGATTTTTAAGATGTGGGGATGTTCAAGATATAAGACAGGCATGATGCTATGTTTGGAGTGTTCAGTTGCTATCCGGTAGAAATTTGGTAAAAGGCTTTTTCAAAGTTGGAGACATTCATATACACTCTTTTGTACATAACGCGTACATATACAGATGCATGTATGACCGCAAATGTATACATGTGCTTTGTCATAGAATTGCTGACGAAAACACTCACTTAAATTGCAAACATACTGAAAGCAATGTCAGTGTTTTATTACTCGTTGTCGTGATGCAATATTATATACAACATCACAAATATGTTTATAGCAAAACAGCAGACAACCAGCTGCTGAAGCCTAAATTCAATGGCAATGAGCGTAAAAAAGCTTTTTTGTCAACAGCAGTTAGAAACGGATGATGGCTTTTTACAAGATTGGATATTTACAGGGACAGTTGATAAGAAGATTAAACTGCAGTAAGATGGCAGCAAAGCAGGCAATCAGCTGGTATTCTCCAGTGAGCTAATTCTCAGATCTCAAGCGTTCTGGTCAAACTCGGCTAGGGTGTGAAAAGCTGATGTCATCACATGATTGTCGTTCCATGCAGAGCAATAAGATGTTGTGTTGTAATGACTCATTAAAAGCGTTCAAAAACATGAGTATCTCAGTTTTGGGTGAATAATGAATTTGACCTCAGGTTGTCCACGCCAGCACCAAAGCCACGTCTTGCAGTTGCCATGAAGGCAAAATGTATGAGGTTAGCTTGGCGGTGCTGACTCTGGGACTACAGAAGACTAAACAAAGATATCATTTTCTAATAAGTCTGTCATTATGCAGTTGAACTCTAGAAAAAATAATGAGTGAGTACCTGCAGGTGAGAGGTTACACACTCAGTATAATGTGATGGCAATGATATCATCTTAAAGCTAAGTAATCCTATGTACAGTAGACAGCTGATCTGTATTTTATGAGTGGAGAAAAAGTTCGAGCGAGAATAGGTACAACCAACTGTGAAAGAAAATTGATACCGAATGTCGGCATTCAACAAACAGCAACTTCCGTACAAGATGTGGCTCATGGCCACAAGTTTGGGCTAAAAAGATTGTTGAACTACGAACAGGTCAAAGAAACAGCAATACTATGAACTTGGTAGAAAGTTTATGGCTCATTCAGAAAGAAAAGCAGCAGAACTCATAATCTGAAAAAATCTAAAAGGTCATCAAATCTGTCAGGTTAACTGAAATGACATATTGCAGGGTGTATTGCAGGACCCAGAAAGAAAGTTAATTCCACTGTTTGATGGCAGCTATTGCAAACTTTAAATATTGAGTTAGGTCTCATGTAATGATGGTTTGTGTTGAAATTAGGATGTTCTATGCTACAGTGACAAATACCATAACAACAAAGTATTAAAATATAAAGAACTACATTTATACCTTGACATACGAATGCCAAATCATGTGAGAATTTTAAGATACAAGGAAACTTCTGAGCAAACTTTTGTCTTGAGATTTGAGATGAAATTGAATAATGAACTTGTGAGTCAGTTCTTGATGCAGTCACTGTAATTTTATCATAGAGGTATTGCTAATAGATAACTTACCAGTAGCCTCATTTGCAGCCGCTTTGGCCTTCACCAGGTAAATACGTGATAAATATCTGTAGCTCTCAAGATATGTTCATTCATCTGCAAAATTCAAATGCCAGGCTTGAAAAACAAAACAATGCTGCTAGCCAGCAGCTGTTCCTTTTCATTAAATACACTTGTGAAACTTCTGTAAATTTATCTAGGAGTTGTCTTACCCCTATGAAGTGATCAAACGATTGTTGACTATTCAAAAGCAACATAACAAACAGGTTTGTAGATTTGTTCTATATTATTTTCAATTTTAAATTATTCTAAAGTTTTACAAACAGTCATCCTTGTTGCTAATTTAGGGATGTTACAATACAGGAACACTAGATAATTATCTACTTTGAAATTAATAAACACTTGTGATGATGCAAGCTAGAGACTCACTGACATTCGTCTTGGAGCAAATTAGTTAAACTACAGTTGAGCTAATTAGTTAAACCTCAACCAATGCTCTTTGTCACACGTAACAATTCTAAGATTTATGCATACGTGGTTTATGCCTCTGATGCACTCTCCCTTCTTTGAAGGAATATTATTAATGGAATTTAATCAACACTGAAGTTATTATTTCAAATATTGTTGGATTTAGTAAGTTCTTTTGAACCAAGTGGTTTTATATAAATATAAAATACAGAAAAATAGATAACAAAGATTAAACCGGCTAAGTTTTTTTAAACACATAAATTACATTTTTTTATTATTCTATATTTCAATACATCAGAGTCTTGGCTTTCAAATGAGCCTATATTCAATACACAAAGAATAATAAAACTATGAAAAACAGGGTGCCAAAAGTATGTCTTGCAAAAAAAACACTTGGTTCAGGTTCTCAAAATGTGATGTCACAATTATTATTTAGCCTTAGGTAGTCGATTCCTTTCGCTGCCATTGATGCTGCGCTTTTTTGTGACAATCGGTGCTGTTAAACCCAGAGAGCGCTAATAATAAACTAGGGTTCTAGATAATCAACAATGCCCAGGATCGTGATAACGCCTAACCAATACAGACACATGTTCTGGGTGAACTAATTATGCTTCAATAAATGTAGGCCTACTGTCATTGATAAAGGTAATGAAATCACATCGATTAAGTTGTGACTTGCGTTGGTTGCGTGGCCCTATGAAACTAATTAGTTTCAGTCGCGACTTTCAACATCACAATAAAATGAGAGGCCTACTGCATAATATGATCGAGAAAACATAGTATGGTCCTTGGAATCTGAGTTATTTATCATAGAAATAATCTGTACATGTATAACTAATGACCTTGATTCTTTTGTCATTTTCATTGGTTCTCTGGAGTTGTCCTATCTTTGCCTGACACTAGCCTCATTATCGTAGTTGATAAATATAAGCGGTAAGCAATAAATTAGGCGGTAAGAGCACACAACACCGCATATAAAACTTGTGACGTCACAGTTTCCAAGACTATGCCAGTAAACATTTTTGCGGTAGAGCTCTGGGGAAATCCTATAAACACCAACCAATATCTGTCTCACCATGTCAAACAATAGCTCATTTAAAAACCAAGACTCTGATGTATCGAAATATACAATAAAAAAATTATGTAATTTATGTGCTTTAATCATCCAAACTAACAACTACATTTGGATTGGCAAAAGCCAAAGGAGATGATTAAGTCATTTCTTACATAGCCCAATGAGGGCTGAATGGGCAGGTTGATTGATGTGTCAGGCAGGCGCTAAAGGCTGTTAAAAGAAACCAGTAATGCATTGACAAACTTGGAAAAAATTTAAGATTGTGCTGAGCTTTCTACGCTGGCCGCACATTAACTAAACTAATATTGTGTGAGGTATCAGGAATACAAGATTAAACCATAACTGCCACGAACAGCTTACATTGTTTTTGTAGGTAAATCAGACACGCTGACTTAAACCTGGTAGATAATTTATCGCTCATTCAGAAAAAAAAATAAAGCGGTCGAAACTAAAACCTAAAACAAACTATAAAATGTAGTTAAATCTGTCAGATTAATTGAAATGACATCGGTGTATTACAAAGTCCTGATAGAAAGTATGCTCCACTGTTTGATGGCAGCCATTAAACACACTAAATACTGAGTTAGGGCTCATATAATGATGGTTAGTGTTGAAATTATTATGCTTTATCCTACAGTGATAAATATAAATATAAATAAGCCCGAACAAAAAACTAATAGAATGAAGAACTACATTCAAACTTTGACATAAAAGTGCCTCCTTCATATCAGAAATTTGAAATACGATAAAAAATCCAAGCAAACCTTTTTTGGGACACAAAACAAAATATAGATTCAAGCATGTGAGTCAGTTCTTAATACGGCCATTATGATTTTGCCATAATTATGTTGCTATAAAGCAATATACAAAGAACTTTTCTACATTCATTTTATATCATTTTCAAAATAACAATTTTGTAAAGTATTATAAACTGTAGCTTCTGTTGCTAATTTAGGGATGTCACAATAATGGCACACAATACTGGCACACAAGATACTGGCACATAATATACTGGCACACAATACTGGCACACAATATACTGGCACACAAAACTGGCACACAAGATACTGGCACACAATAATGGCACAAAAAACCTGCTATGGTATACCATGGCAGGTTTTATAGCTAACTGGATTTTTATTGATGCTATTTTTACATGTCATATAGCTTCCGAGCGACATTCAATAAGTTATCTAATGATGATAAAAGTTTAATATTTTGTTAGTGCGCAAGTTTCCAGATGTGGAGTGTCTGAAGCCATCTGAAAAGCTGCAGGAACAGGAAATGTACAACATGTTATGTAACGACATCAGGAGTCAAGCATCTACAGATCAATTGTATTTTTGACGTACCCAGAAGGACTTACAAGAGCAGAGTCGTGGCCACTAATAACCTGCGAATGCAACATAGTCAGAGCTACTTATCCTAGGATTAAAGATAAAGAGAAATATCCAAATATAATACATACAAAGTTTGAGTTACCTGTAGTAGAGTAACTTTTTATTATAAGAGCTGAAACTACATATGCCAGTGGCTGGGATAGATGTTTTGATGAAAACTTTTGCTGAGATGAAACTCTGGCTTACAAACTTCTGGCTTACAAAATTTATATAATAAATAATAATGTTAAAGATAAGGAAAAACCAAGTTTTGAAAAATTTAATGCAAATTATCAGTCGCATAATCATGAATAAAAAATGATTTGCAAAAAATATTAAATACTTTTTTGCCCCATTGTCACCTGTGCCAAAAACCTGTCTGATAAACTGTTCTACGAACTCTAACAGACTCAAAAAATTCTATGCTTTACACTACTAAGTGAAAACAGGTGAGTCAACATCACAAATCACCAACCAGGAGCAGGAAGACCTTTATTAGCCCTTTGCTAGACAAGTTTATTTACAGAGTTGAATCGGTGAGTAAATTGATTTAAAAGAAATCGATAGCAATAACCAATGTACATATGAACAAGAGACAGGCAGCCTTGCAGCTATGTACTTTATTTTGGGCAACTCTGGCCATGTATTTTTTGCTGAGCGTTTTAACAGCGATGAAGTTTTGTCGATTTTAATATTGAAACATCTTAGCAGTCAGACACTTCAAACATTTAAAATAATTTCAAATGATAGAACAATTCTTATACTTTTTGAGAGAATCGACTAAAATCTGGTGGAAGTACATCTTTGAGACTTTTGTAAATTTAACTGAGAATTGTCTTACCACTTGCTTCTGAATTTGCCTCTTTTGCAGCTGCTTTGGCCTTCACCAGGTAAATACAAATGTACATGATAAACATCTGTAGTTTTCAAGATATGTTCATTCATCTGCAAAATTCAAATGCCAGGCTTGAAAAACAAAACAATACTACTAGCCAGCAGCTGTTCCTTTTCATTACATACACCTGTGAAATTTCTGTAAGTTTATCTAGGAGTTGTCTTACCATTATATAGTGCCAACAGGTGGTTGATTATTTAAAAGCAACATACAAATAAGGTTTTTACATTCATTAGATTTATAATTTAAAATAAAATTTTTCTAAAGCCTCACAATCAGTCACTCCTGTTGGTAATTTAAGGATATTACAATATGGGTACACAAGATAATAATCTACTTTGAAACTAACAAAAACTAGCAATAAGGCCAGCTTGAGAATAACTGGCATGCTGTTTGGAGCAAATTAGTTGAACTACAGGTGAACTAATTAATTGAACTTGAGCCAATGTTCTTTGACATACGTAGCATTTCTAAGGGTTAAGCATGCAGCACTCCTCATTTGAAAGGATGGTATAAATGAAATTTAATCAGTACTGCAATTACCCTTTAAAACATTGCAGATTTTTGCAGATTTCGTTGAACCAAGTGGTTTATGTAAATAGAAAATACAGAAAATTAGCCAGAAAAGAAAAAACATGCTGGAGCTTCATAATCATCCGCCTTAATGCTTCATTTATTGAAATTAGGAAAAGCAAAAGAAAATTATGAAGTCCTTTCTTTCACAAGAAAATGAGGAAATGAATAAGCTGGTTGAGTGACATGTTAGGCAGGTGCTTTAGGCTGATAGAAATAGCAGGTAATACACTGACATCCTTATCAAAATATCAAAAATGAGCTGAACTTTCTATGTTGATCACGTAATAAAACTATTAATAATATGAGAAGTCTCAGAAATAGTACATTACACTGTGCAAACTTGCAGGATAAGACAATTCATCCATATCACAGTTGATCTTTTCCATTTATAATTTATTTTTATGATACTACGAATTTTTATAGTTTATCTTTTCTTTTCATTTTTATTCTATAAACACATATATGTTTTTGAGTTCGTTTAAATTAAGGAACCTTAGAGCTGATCAGGTTTTCAAGGGTCACCTTGAAGGTCATTAGAAATTGTCTTCACAATTATTTTTGTGAGATTAATATAAAGATAGTCTTTGATCATTTCTTGGAGAACCATTTTAAGTTCTTTTGCTAAATTGTAAGAGACCAATAAACAACATTTATGTAAGCTACTTTTTATATTAAGTTTTACTTATTGTTTAGTGCATGGCTTGTTTTAGGTATGCATATGATAAAGCGTGTAATGTATGAGACAGCTTGTGCATTTATTCCATGAACATCTGAGAGCCACTCACTTATAATCCACAGTCCAATGTATAATAAAGTCTTAAGTGCTTAGTAGGCGAAGCTAACTCACTATCATGATATACTATTATGAAAACCACACAAGACATCTCCTTTCTTACGGAACACACACTAACCTAATTTAGTGTTAATTATAAGAAATGTGTCACACATGCATAAAATGACATAATATATCAGATGATGTCACAGTCCTTTAAAATTACATTCTTATACTTTTATGAAAAGTATAAAAGCAAAGCAGCTTCAAAAAATAAAATAAGTAATATTGGTTTATAAAAACTCTCCAGATAAGATTGACTACATTGTGGTTTATTAGATTATTGTCTTTGAAATGTCTACAAAAATGATATTGATAATAATAATACTAAAGCTTATCTTGGGTATCAGTAATATTTATTCAGAAGTTTTCTAACCAACACCCACTATATCTCTACTCTACCTACACAAACACAAAGCATGCCTTATTTAAAACTGTTATAAACCAGTATGTAGGGTGTCACAGCTCTACTAGACCTAGTTCTGTACTGCTGCTCAGGTTCTAACGTATGAGCTGTTTCTCTGTTCTCAAGTGTCTTGTCATAAATGCGTAATTGTTTTGCTCGTAAATTGTGATTCAAGCTCTGGTTGGACTAATTTTTAACATGACATGGCAAATCCTACATTAAGTGATTTACTTGACTTTTGAATGTGATTGCAAGTTTTCCTAAAATCACCTTTATCAGTTGCAATGATATATGAGCAAGGCTCATCACACTTGGATTTTACTTTTCCTAACACCCATTCCTCTTCTATGAGCGCCCTAACTTGCTCCCCATTCTTTAGCACCTCCAATTCATCTCCAGCCTTGTGATCATAGCACAGCTTTTGTTTTGCCTGAATGGCTTCTCTGTTTGCTTGCAATTGCATGTAATCATATGACTTAGGTATAAGTGTGCCGTACTGCCTTGGCAGCTCATCCTGTATATATCTACCCTGTAAAACCAGGAATGGTGCTGGTAATTTGTCACTAATAGGTGTATTTCTGTATTGCCTCAAATCTGCATTGATTTTTTCTGTGTAACCCTTGCATTTTTCAACCGGTTTCTTAGCTATCTTGATATATGCCTCAGCCATACCATTAGACTGGGGATAACCTGGAGATGAGGTCACTAACTTGTTGTTATTCTCACAGTATGGTCTAAACTGTGCTGGCACATAGTAGCTAGCATTGTCAGATCTTATCGTTTTGGCCAAACCAAATGTGGTGAAAAGGTCATCAAACTGAGCAATAACCTCAGTGCTTGTCAATGACTTTATTTGTTTAACCTGAAACAACTTTGAATAGGGATCCACTATGACTACAAATTTAAAGTCACTCCAATTAAAGCATACTGTGGTAATTCTTAAGGCATCAAAGGTTGTCTCTTTTTCTTAGCAGTGTTCTCTCTACACTGAGAGCAGCTAGCAATCAACTCTTCTATGTGAGTCTGCATTTCAACCCAAAATACTGAGGTTTTTACTAAACTGATGGTTTTTTATGCCTTGATAGTTACCATGAAGCACTTCTAGAACTTTTTTTTGTTTGGCAAATGGCACTATGAGCATATCATCGCAAAATAGAAGCTGTTATCCTGTTTCTATACTGCCAATGTTCCCTACTATCATATTTACAGGACCTTTTGTGTTTTGGCCATACATGTAACACATGTTAATATAACACCTGCAGCTTTTCATATTTTTTGTTTCATCGTGATACTTGTTAAGTGCTGTGAGTGATGTGAAGAGCTTGTTCTCGTTCAAGGTTAATGGGTCGAAACTATCTGCTCCTTCAGAGTCTGTTTCCACATCATGATTGTCTGTACTGAGAGTGTCTGCAACTACCATTTCTTTGACCTTTTTTACACTAGATTGAAAGCATAGTCTCGAAGGTGCATTACCATTTTTCTTAATCTAGGAGATGGATTTAGTCTACTGGCTTTCGAATGAATGACACTAGTAGTTTGTGATCAGTTTGAATTGTGAAAACGTCGCCCATAAACATAATAATGAAATTTCCTACAGTCAAACCAACTGTGCATAGCGGGTTTGGGTTTTTGTCAGTGGTTTAGCTGCATACTCAATATGTTCACCTTCATGCATCATAGCAGCGCCCAAAGTGTGTGATGATGAGTCCACCTGAATTGTAACCTCAATGTTTCTAAACATAGCGTTCTAGCTCTAGCCTACTGCCTATCATAGTTTGGATTTTTGTTAATGCTTTTTCGCACTTATCTCTCCAAGCAAAATCAGTGTCATATCTAATCAACTGGTGTAGTGGCTCAGTCATGTTTGCTAGATCTTTACAAAACTTGCTCAGATAACTGACCATGCTCGAAAATTGCATAACTCTATCCTTGTTGCTCGGTGGTTTCATATTTAAAATTGCACCAACCCTATCCTGCTTTGGTGACAAATTATCAGACAGCACATGGCCTAAGAACAGTACCTCTGTTCTGCAGATTTGTGATTTTCTTTGTTCAGCTTAAGCCCTATTTTCCTGCACGTTTCCAAGAGCTCATTTAGCCTAGTTTTGCATTGCTCTTTAGTTTCACCATACACTAGCATGTTGGCTATGTATAAATCTCAACCAGTTCGGTGAGATAGCTTTTTTAGCAAAAACCTTGTAAAATATCTCTGCACTAGAAGTCAAACCAAAAAGTAATATTTTGTAATAGTATCTACAAAATGGTGTACTGAATTTAATTTTCCAAAGTCCTGAGCAGCTAGTTGAAAAATTGAATGCTGCCGTTTTATTGCAAGCTACCTCTAATTAAACGCTATCATAAAGAAGTATTGAAAAGTAGAGCGCCATGGCAATCAAATAATGGCTAAATAACGATAACAATACTCTGAGAATGAGGATAAACAGTACATTTCTATGGTGTGCATGATGCACAAATTTGGGCCAATCCGCAAGTTAGCAGCATCATGGAAACGGCATAAATCCGCAAGCTAAGCGAGTTTTGCGATTCGCAAAACTTTATCCAATCCATCATGCTTGCGAATGATTGAAACGACACTTGTGTGCATTAAATTATTGTTGGCTATTCCATTTTAAGCATTTCCATGCTTCAATCATTTTTATTTCGATTTGAAAAGTCTCAATGGGTCAATGTTCAAAGCGATAGTAGCTGCAGCTAAGCTTAGCATGACAAGTTTGTGTAGCTAATTATGGAGTCATTAATAAGGTTAATACTTGACTTATGGGGTCAAGCACAGGCATTAAATGAGCAGCATACAGATTGTCATTGAAACGCTCGATTGAAAAGTAATTCAATTTCCGCACAGCTCCAAATTCGTATTCCCCGAGTCATGGAAACATAGAGATAAGGATAAGCTGGCAGAAAGCCAGAGAGGGAGAAACTGGCAGCGAGCTAGACAGCAAAAGAAGGGCCCGGAGTGTGGGAAGCCGCAACATAGAATATAGCCAAAGGAGCCTGCAGCAAACTGTCTGCAGAGGATCAACTCATCTAAAAAAACACGCAGCAAACACAATTTACCCAAAGAGGTGGCAAGCCAAGAAACCCTAAAACCTTGAGAGAAGAAAGTTATTCAGATCCTCTGCCAACAAAAAGATCCATCCTTTCACGCCTAGTAGATGTGAAGGGATGAATCTAGAAAGGCTAGTTATGGCCTTTCTAGACTCATTGAATCTAGAAAGGCCATAACTAACAGGGCTGAGTATACAAGCATATTGTTATTTTTGCTTGGGCTAATGAGTATCGAAAGAAAAAATTTTGTTTTCACCTTTTGAAGGACATAGAGTTCACAAATACTTAGAAACAACCACTGGCGTGTTATTGTTGATTATATGATACATAACTACAGACAGTAGTAGGCCTCATAATCTTAACACTACTTGTTATGAACATTGATACTTGGGCTCATTAATGGCAACAGTGTGATACTGTCAAAACAAATATCAAGAAAAGTTAGGGTAGTGACCATCTTCATTGATTGATTTGTAGGCTCAATTAAATAATTATAATTAAATATTGTAATAACCTCATAGAGATCGCTAGAAAAAATCATCGTCATTTCCTTTACTTACACTGCGTTGGACATCAGTTAGAATACCAAAGCACTCAAGAGTGTCTAAAATGTCAGTTACTTTGAAATCGGCAAAAATGAAACTTTCATGAAATGAAATGATTTCAGTACTCCTACATTAATTTCCAAGTCTTAACAATGTCCCACAAGACCACTCATTTGGCGAGATCATCACAAAAACGATATAGAACGCTAGTAATATAGTTGTTGGAAATTCCAAGTGAATGAGCTTAAACTGCACTTATTAGTACTTAGCCGCCGAAGACTACTAAAAGGTTAGGGCAGTTCAGCCGGCCAGCTGCCCCAGAGAATACAGGTCTGACTGGGTATATTTCACATTTCTCTATGAACTTCCCTAGCTCATCTCGTATCGCTCTATGCCTCTCCCTTCTTTGGTCATTCTATGGCTGCCGATTTTGGAAAGGTGTGCTTGAATCCACTGCCGCAGTCAAATGTACAAGCGTTAAAATTCACCACTAGAACGGTGAACTAAACTTTTGACTTCAACAAAGATATAAAACAATCAAGAAACAAATGTTTGAAAAAACTAAATTATAAAACAACTTTGTGGGTTATTTTACAGAAACTTGTATCAACAAAAATAGAAAAAATTTGTTACAGTAGTATATATGTATAAATCTCATAGTTTGTTTGTTTGTCGTTTGTGTATTCAGTTATAGCGATAAAGTTTTGAGAATGGAAAACTCAGCTTCACCCTGAAACTGAACAAGGAATCTCCAGTATTGTAGACAGGTGTGCTATCCATGACACTACACATCTAAGTGGTGACAAAAGAATATTTGTGCACATACTTATGCACCTGCCAATCTTTAATACTGGTTGGTTAAAATAGCACCTTTCAGGATTCAGCTGGCACGCTTGAAAATTATGATTGTGTGAGAGATCATGACACTATCATTTTCCTAAAGCTGGCTTTTTGCAATAACGGCACTTATAGCAAATATTTAGACTAGCTTAAGTTACTAGATGAATATACTCAAATTCATTGGGTAAATAAACTTAACCAAGGGCAGTTGCATAACCTGCCACTGTTTATAAGAGGTTTTTTTTATTACCCGTGGAATGCAGGGCATTCAGCTAGTATGAATAAAGTTGAACTAGACTTTGATAATAGAATGACAGTATTTCATTGGTTGACTATGATGCTATCTCATTGGTTGAGTATGAAAGTGTTTCATTTGTCGAGTGTAATAGTATCCCATTACTATCTCTGTGAACGTCTGTGGCTCATCTTCCATAGTACTACATTTTTCACTACTTCAGTCATTTTTTGGCTACTCATTTTGGAAAATGTACTTTAATCTACTGTATTAGTTGTATGAAATAATGCACACTTGTTTAGCTAAATTAAAAGGGGCAGCCAACAAATGGGTCAAACTTTTAGAGTCAGAAGATTAGCAAGTTTATATTATAAATTAGTATTAAAAAGTTTGTGCGATCGAAATGTAAATAATAGAAATACATAGTGACACCATTATTCAATGTCAATGTTTAACAAAAACAAAAGCTGCTGCTCTTAACAAAGTGTATTAAAAACTGACAATTCAGAGTTACCAACTGTCAGGTGTAATATATACTGTCACTATATAGAGTTACTAAATGTCAGGTGTTATATATGCTGTCACTATATAGAGTTACTAACTGTCAGATGTTATATATACTGTTACCATTTAGAATAACTAACTGTAAGGTGTTATATGTATTGTTACTATTTAGGGATACTAACTGTCAGGTGTTATAAATACTGTAATTCTTCTATATAGAGAGATAGGGGTTTAAAAGTTGAGTTTGTAGAAAAGAACTGTGCGGGAGTCCCAATGCGCTGCTACCAAAGTATCGTCACACAGGCTTAGACTGTAGACAGCTCCATCAGCAAGTGCTGCATCTGACATCTGTGAAATTTTCTCACCTTCAACATAAGTATGGTAGTCATATATGAATATATATATTATATATATATATAAAATATATGTATATATACATTTGTGTGTGTGTAGTATATATATATGTATATACTAGATGTGTTACCCGGCGTTGCTCGGGTAATAAAAAAGTCTTTGGTTAGAAAATTGATTTGGACTTAACATATAACGCCATCTGCCATTCTAACTTTTAAACTTCATAGCATGCAAAAAATGTTTCCTGCAAGTCAACTAAATTAAAAAAATTAAATGACGGTAAAAAGGTTTAAATGTAAATGTGAAATAATTAGCAAGTAATAGCTAAATTAAGTCAGTTTTACTACGATTACAATAAAAAATGTTTCAGTAAGGATATAATTAATACGAACTGAGATAAACAAAATAAAAATCCTGAATATATAGAATTAATGATAACAATTCTTGTATAAAAAAGTGTGCGTGTAAAAAAAGTTACTGTTTCAGCAAAAACTTTAAATATGACGATGCTGGTGCCTCTCGATACCGGTACAAATGTAAAAATGAGATATCAAGCTGTCTTTGTCTGACCGAACGGAGAAAAAATGTAAAGGCTATTCTTACTTAGGGTAATACAAATGTGCCCGAGAAAAGTATTAACCTTGACTGCGATACAGCAATTAGTCCTTACGAAAAACCGGAGATAAAAGTTCATGAAAACACGAAAAAAGCATTAGATTTAATAGAGTTAAAAAAGTTCATAAAGCTTCAATTAATACATTATGTAGCGAAATCAGAAAAAGTGTATATACATACATTGTACTATATAGTAAAAGTAAATTGTCATAAGAGCCTTTGTAGAATGGTGGTTAAACATTTTCATTAGAAACCAGCGTTTGCCATCTTTGTGAGTTCAGATCCAGCACGATGGGAGATTTTAATTTCAATATTTTAATAGCTATAGCTAGACACACCGCACTACAGAATCACAGAAAATAGAAAACACACAAACTATGAGTTTTACATATGTTTATATGTATATGTATATATGTAGGCACAGCTATTGAATTTGTCTTTTGTCTCCTTTTTATCATACTTGACATAGTGTATCGGCTGTCACCATGGCAACCTATACTCATTGAATTTTAGCTGTATAATTTAGTTATTACTTACTAAGGGCTAGTTGACACTATATCACAGTATGTCAACAGTAATTCCACCATACAACAGTAATTGTCTGTGATAAAAATGTTTATACTATCACAAACCCATCTGTGTTTACATCAGCAAATAGTGTGCCACATAGCATTCTCATTATATAATTCTGCGGTTTACATCAGCAAGTAGCATTCTCTTTATATTTTCTATATTTATATAGTCTTGCAGCAAGTACATGTATCATTAAGAAAAATATAGATTAAACGCTTCGCTACAGCCAATCACCATCATCGATAAGGTACAAATTGTACAGACTCTATTGGATGCACAGTGAAATATTGGAAAGTTTGACAGTTGCAACTTTTCCCAAAATGACTTCGTTGCCTCGGCGATGTCATCAGTCTACGGTGCGCATAGTCAATGTATAATCACCGAGGAAACAACTCCGACATACTGTGATACAGTGTGAACGAACCTTCAAGCCACCTACCTGTAGAATAACTGAGTGTGTAGATTCGATCGCTGTTACGTCCAGCTACCAGTATGTAGTCTTTATACAGAATCATACCCTGTGGGCTTTCTGATAGGGAAAAACTCCAAAGAATATTCCCAGTTTTAAGGTCAAGCCTGAACACTTTCTTTGTGCGAAATTCAGCTACAATTACGTCACCACGATACCCAGCGCATAAGGAAACCTGGTCATTGCTGTTCAAGTTGCAAGGAACTTTGCGCAAGCACTCTCCT
This sequence comes from Watersipora subatra, assembly GCF_963576615.1. Classification (NCBI taxonomy): domain Eukaryota; kingdom Metazoa; phylum Bryozoa; class Gymnolaemata; order Cheilostomatida; family Watersiporidae; genus Watersipora; species Watersipora subatra. The sequence goes on along the minus strand of NC_088715.1, from coordinate 7,648,093 downwards.
GTTAGAGTGTAAATAGCTACATTTTTTTGTGTAGGGTCAGCAACAATTACGTTACCCGCGGCGACAGTCAGCATTGAGCTGATAAACTTGTAGTCAGGGTGAGACCAGCTTGCAATAGCTTGGCCTGAAATGTCGTAGACACATACATTGTTAGGCGAAGGTCGAAGTAACGCATAAAATCTTTCTTTATAGATAGCCATTGATGTTACACTCTTTGACACGTCGATAAGATCACAAATTTTGTAATTACTATCAATTGTCTTGACTGCGCCATCAGGTAGAGCGACGTAGGCTATTTTATGTTGGTGGAATACTGCCATAGGATGATTTGGTAGTTTTATAGATTTACGCAAAGTTATCCCTTTTGGTGCTGAAGAGGAAGAAAAAGAGAAAGACAGCGGCGCAATAAGGCTCCCAATGTTTTGTTTGCTGCCAGCCCTGACATGGTCAGCAGAAACAATCTCCAGCTCAATCCGACGAATCTCCTCTAGAAAAAAGAAAATAGTACATTATTCCAAGCTGCAGCATGACAAGCTCAAAGTATCTTTAATTTCTCAGCCACAAAAATCATATTGACAATTCTTACATTCATAAGAGTATACAGTAAATAGAAGATAATGAAACAATATAGTATTGATATTGAAGGTTACAGAAGATAGGTGGCTTTGGATAGATACTTGGAGTACCTCGCAATTCCTTTACTATCTCATAAAAACAGGTGTTTGTATGATCCTTTACTTTTGTTGTGACTCCTTTGATCATAGGAGCAGGTGTTTGTATGATCCTTTACTTTTGCTGTAACTCCTTTGATCATAGAAGCAGGTGTTTGTATGATCCTTTACTCTTGCTTTAACTCATTTGATCATAGAAGCAGGTGTTTGTATGATTATTCACTCTTGCTGTAACTCCTTTGACAACATTTCAGTTAATAAATTTGAGTGAAAAAACATCTTCAAATCAAACCCTTTATATTTTTAATTAGCTCAATTAAGTTAATGAAGAATATTGACCTCGTGGCTGCATCTGTGATAAATAAATTTTGACTTTTACAAAACTTATCATTATTTTTTGTGTTCGTAATAAATGCAAATGATTATACTAAACATACCATAGCTATAAAACAAAACAACTGATAGATTTTCTGCAACAACTACTCAATGACAAATCTTTTGGAACAGCCAAATGAATATCAAGTGAACACAGAATGCGCATAACCTGGCTATTAATATTTTATATCAACTTATTATAAATGTGGCGCTTCAATATTGTATACCTGTTTGCCTCAGTTGGAGTTGCTCTCCCACTTCAAGCTTGGGCAACTCCTCAACAATAAATCTGTCCATCTGTTTCTTAAGCTCATTGAAATCTTTTACAATGTCAGCCTACAACAATAAATTAATTTGTAATAAATGATGCATATTGGTAAGATTAGGTTGTGTCTACAACTGTCTATCAAGTTTTCACATTGTACAGTAGCTGGTAGTCGGGACTATACAGTAACTGTATATGAAGTTTTTACATTATAGCTGGTAGTTAGGCTCAAGGTTACTTAACGTATGATAGTATAGATTGCTCAAAGAATGACAATATATGGCAGTAAAGGTGGTGCAAGGAATAACAATATATAATAAAATATGGGGCATTAGAAACACCAATGTGTGATAGCATAAATGGTGCTGAAAATACAAGCTAATACATGTATATGGTAGTATAGGCGGCGCTGGGAATACCAATGTATAATAGAATATGTTATCTCAGGGAGTACCAATATGTAATAGCATATGTTGCTCTGGGAATCCCAATGTATAATAGTATATGTTGTTCTGGGAATACCAGAGCATGGTAATATTATGCATCAGATGGTTGTAAATGGGTAAGCCTGTGCTTTATTATGTTTTCAAGTCTCCAACAAACAGTAGTTTTATCTACATAAAAATGGAATAAGTTAAAGGTTGACTTGCAACAAAATTCACATTACAATTACTTGATATCAAAAGGTTCACCATGTTTTACTCTGCTGTGTTGTAGGTTCAAACTATGTGGAAATGTGATTACTCAAAAACGAACATTTAATTGCAGCCATTACGAAAACGCCGTAGGTTGGAATTCCTCTCCAAGACTGTTCAAATGGGACATAGTCAAACACGATGGCTTCTGTTTACTGTTTCATGCAACCTCATTTGTCTAAATATTTTCACAAATATTTGTTCCGCGTACTCAATAAAACCATGCCTAATGTCCTTACGTGTCTATTTCGTCATCATTGTAATGCTGTCACTTTGAGCACTGATATCTCAAAACCTAGCTTAAAAATTAGTTAATTTTTTAACCTTAGCTCGAGGGAGTGCATATCATCTTCTGATTATCAGGAGGATGATATGTTGTTTGCTGTGATAGTCAAGAAATGCTGCAGAAATTGTTGGTGCCATTTGACAGGAAGTATGGGTCACATGATCAGATTACGAGTAGTAGATGATTAGACCAAGCTGAAACGAAACTGTAAAGTAGCGAGCGTCTACATTTGATGAGGGTTTTCCGGTAGAACCCAAAGTGTTTGTCATAAACTAGCGCTACAAGACATTTTATACTGAGCCTTTTATTGGCCTTTCATTTCACGTGATAACATCTCTTGTCAAAACAATAACCCCGTCAAATTGAGCCTGTCATCGAATTAAAGGGATTCAAATCTACAGCATTTTTGCGATGGCTGTGAGAAACTGTTCGTTTTTGAGCTTTTAAGAGTTTGTAATCACATTTTCACATGTTTTGCACCTACAACACAACAGAGTAAGACATGGTGAATCTTTTGATACCAAATAACTGTAAAGTGAATTTTGTTGCAAGTCAACCTTTACGTTTTTAGTAATGAACTAATAACATGGTTAGGCAGGCGCTAGCGAAGTGACAGGATTTGTATAATAACTAGGGATGGCATTTGTAGTTTGGAAAGGTGTGATCGACTACCGTTGTAGTTGTCTCACCGATAGCGACAGCCATCGAATTATCAATGAGCAGACAGAGTTCACCGATAGTTATCGCGTGACTTGGCAGCTGGTAAAACTATCGTATTATCAAGAAGATAGCTTCACTAGCCAGATGATCACACGTGCCTACAAAAATCGAGGATTGTGGAAAGCAATAGGAAAAAGAAAAGCTGCAGAAAAAAATCTGCAGAAGAAACAACAAAAACTTTCTGCAAAAAATATCGGGTTATATTCTTTTTTATTATTCGATAACGATATATAAGTTCCGGATGTTTTGATAGGCTAAAAATAGGCAACATATTCATATCGATAAGACAACTACCGACTATCGCGGTCGACTATCAAGCTATCGTTTAACCTTAGTAATAAAATCACAAGACATAGGCCAATCGTATGACAAAACTTATGCTGCTAAAATCAGCAGGTGCGTACTATCGATGCGAGGGAGCATAACCTTATCAGATAAGAAGACGCATGTCAGTGGTTCACAGTATACCTATAAGTTACATGAACTAATGATACATATATGGACCAGTTTAACTGGGTAGGAGCTATCTGCTTCTCTCTTATCACTGTAGGTTTATGTAAGAAGAATATATGTAATAACAACTGGAGTAATTGAAATATTCAACTTTGAAAAACTCCTTGCATGATTTTAATGCATTATATACCGGCGGTGAGCTCTTCATTTTCACTTCCAGCATTTCTCTCTGATTCCTGAGACATTTCCACATGTCAAGGACAACATCCTCTAGGAAGTCAGTAATTTGTACTTTAGACCTTTGCCTGTTTTCAATGACTTCTTCTTTTAGCTCATCGTATTGTTTGTTCAATGCATCTATCTGCAATTTAAATAATTTAATATATTTATTTGGGATTTTATGCAATTCACTGTATTTATTTGTAGGTAAACTAATTTAACACATTTATGTCCAAGTGCATTAATTCAATGTGTGTATCTGCTATTGAAATAACTCGGTGGTTCTATTCGCAATTGAACTACATTAGTGCATTAGTGCATTTTCTTGCAGTACCAAAAGTTCCATTCATCCATCTCCAATTCAAATAATTCAATGCGTTCATCTCAAATTCAACCAGCTTAATGCTCTTTTCTGCACTTGCAATAATTCTATAATTTCATGCAGCTCTCTCTCAGCAATTAAAATATTTTAATGTATCTGTTTTCAAAGATTTTAGACTTTTTATGTAGAAAATATTATTCTTGTTAAGTTAAGTTGCTCAAGTGTTTCATCGTACGTCAGAAAGTTCATAATGCAAGACAATAACATGTCTATGAACCTTAGTTATATGAATAAGGTTTATTGTAAGCAACCATGTAATACAAGTATATCATATAACAAATTTTATTATTATTATTATTTAATATATACATGTATACCGTATGTTTTATATGAAATAAAAAATATAAGGTATTTTGATATAAGATGGTATAGAATAATATAATACACTAAAAATTCCCCTGTCATACAGCCCACGACCGAAGTGATAATGGAAAAAAGAATGGGTAGTGCTGGTTGTTGAAAAAGTAGTTGTCAGCAGGAATTGACAGGGTATAGTGTAAATGAGAGTTGGTCGAGATGATATAAAATAAATTTGAGGGAGCACGACTTCAAAAAGGAAATTCTAGTAATCTAGGAATTGGACAGGGGAACTTGTTGGCACATATGACATAATTGCATTTGAGCATTGTATGTAATGAAATATTATGCAATATTAGAAGTAAAATGGCAAGCTGCTGTCTGATATACACAGTTTGAAAGTTGGTTGTGTCGAATGTAGAATGGGTTTAATAGCGATCTAGCAGAAAGCAAGTATGAGCGTTCACACGTCTGGAAGTTTTCTGCAAACTGGAGCAAAATAAAAAAATGTTTTTGTCATAAAGGGGCGTTGTAGTTCGGCCCTAGATTGTACATAAGATATAAAGAATTTTGGCTAACGTTTTAAATAATTTAATGAAACTTTTAGTAATTGGGAAAAGACATAGGCTGATAGACTGTGCACCACAATTTCATACCTGTAAATCGGCCTACGCCTCAAACGGTCTACGTTTATTACAGAAACCTTCAGACAAATAAATTCAAATAATTATTCTTATGATAATTTTATAAAGTCAAATAATTATTCTTATAAATATAATCAAATAATTATTCTTATAATTAAATATTTTTGCAAAATATTAAAAATGGATAAATATTAGAAACCTTCGGCAATTAGACAATGCTATAGACTGGTGAAATGAGCACGTTTTTCTCGTGAAATGAGCACGTTTTTCTCGTGAAATGCGCCCTGATTTATAGTTCTACTATCTGTTGCACGGCTTTATTGGCGTATCTAAATTTTGATTAAAAACGCTTGTCAAGTTTTTTATTGCGAATTTCGGCCATATAATCTGTCTGTTTGTGTATAATCCAATCAGATGGGTAAGCTTTAGGAAATTTTCGACAATTTTCAAAGACTTGGTAACATGTTTACATAGGTTTATATGTGCTTTGTATTGTTATTATACTTAAACGACTTGATTGAAAAATGGTTAAATTTGTTGATGAGATTTCGGTACAAGGGTTTGTGACGGTGTTGATGAATAATTTTCATGAGTTGTGTGCACATGCATATATCATAAAGCTCCCAAACAATCACTTCACTTGTGTTTGGTCGTGGAAATATAATGTAACACATTATAATATGGTAGAAAACCGTATAATAAATTTTGACATACTATACCACATAATATAAAAATGATAGAATGCATTCTAATATAACACAAAGATAATATTGCAAATGTAATAAAGGTACACAAGAAAATCCAATAGAATTTATGTAATCTATATTGTAATGAGAGTGTCTGTCCATCTGTCCGTCTGTCCATAGCTAGTCTGAGATTGCCAGGACAAAAAACCTCTTATTGAAATCGCTCCTCAGGCTTCATATTTGTAGGCACTCATGCTACCTCAACAACACTCTCACTCACTTTACCACTTTAACCATTAACTCTTTAACTTTGGAAGCCGCATAGTTCGGCTCGGCAAAGGTTTTCGTAGGGCCAATAATCGCATGATGCGGCTTTTGCAGGCTTTGTACAAATAATTTTTGATTGATTAGTAGTTAATAAATTACCCTATCGTATCTGTACTTCAACAAAAAGAAACAATTATCCACATTTCTTGAGCCAATAAAAAATATGTCAGCAATCCATCACAAGCGTAGTTTCGCTTTTCAAAACTTTTAGATTTTATCCAAATTTATTGTTAGCAAAAGCCAGTTGTGTTAGACGCATTACAGCTCTGACTCGACTCAAAAATTTGGAGCTGTAAAGGAATTACAGCTTCGAATTGTTTGGCTCTTTGAGTAATTCTAATAAAGACCCAAATATTTAGGAACTTTGGGTGATTTTTATTTAAATACTGAGAGTAATTATTTGCTATCACTATTATTATTTATTATCAATAATTTATTTTGTTATTTATATTTTATCAGTAACAATACTGTCGTAAATTGCAATAATATTGATAAATCCTCTGACTCAGACATTCTGTTGGTTGTTTAAAAAATGGCTAAAAAAGTGTTGGTTTTCATTTTACATTTATAGTATTTCTCATGACATCACAAAATGTAAACTTTTATGATTATTGGTTTATTATCATTGCCTTTTTCATAGATTATGTGGTTCAAAAGGTATGACAACTTATAGGCACCCCAGTCAAATATTAAGTTTTACCTAATACGTAATTATGTCCCGGTAAGGAGATTAATTTGGTAGGGAGTTAATTATGTACCTACTGAATACTTATGATGATCTCTCATGATACATAGAACTGTTGAGCATACTAATATAAGAAAATACATTAATAATATAATATAACTTCATGCAACAGAAGATAATATGTGTCAATACATCACATCATATATAAAATACTAGAGTATTATGTTATATGATACAACATATTATAGCGTAAGACGATATAATACAACATAAGACAGTATACTACAAAAATAATATAATAGATCACAAAGTATTATAATCTATAATTATAAATCTCAGTGTTTGTCCATCTGTCATTTGCGTGTCCAGTTATAGAAATACAGTTATAAGAATGAAAACTCCCCTTCACACTGGATTTAAACTTGAAACCTCCTGGTCTACAGTTTACCATGTTTATTCATTTGGCCAACTAGCTACATTGCCATGCAACCAAATAATTATAGTCATACATACTACAACTGCCATTCTTCAATTCCAATTGGTTAAAATAGCATTTTTTATGCTCCAGCTAGCAAGCTTGAAGACCATGATTTGAGCTGCAATTTGTTTCTTACTTGTACAATCATTAGGTGCTAGAAAGAGACTATCCTTTTTCTGTCACTCTATGATAATCCGGATAGTTTCGCAATAAGATGTCACCTAGGTAGCGTTATATCTCCACACCATGGCAAGAAACCAATACAATTAACTGGTGAGCTGATTAAATTGTACAACAAAGAATACTTAAAGCCTGGTTCCCATATACGTCGTAAAGCACCGGCGACAACACCACAGGCTATTAGCGGTGAAATGTGAACCTACGCGCGGAGTACTGCCGGTAGCTGCCGGCGGTCAACGCAGGAGTTTAGAGCTGTTCAAATTTTGCGATGAGCCGCAGGCAAAAACTTCCGGAAATGCACTGCACAGGTGAAGGTCAACATTATCGAAAGCGCATGGGGAGTGAACATTTTTATTGCGGTTGTTAGAGAAGCAGCTTTATGTGAACAGACGCCGCTGAGCCTAGCGTCGCAAGAGTTCTGCTGGGCAAGATTACCGCCGGGGTCTCGCAATCGATATAGGAACCAGGCTTAACCTGCTCTTGTCTTTTTGCTGGATCATCTCTACCATAGCTTCTGTCTGGCTGTCATATTCTGCTTGAAGTTTTGAGACTTGCTTAAAGAGCACTTCAAAGTCCTTGTCTCTGTCAGCGCATGCTGCTGAAATCTTGCCGGGCAAGAGAGTTGGTGCTAGGTTTTCTAGCAATTCTAGTTGATGTGGAGAGCCTGAAATGGGTTTTGGAAATATTGGTAGTTTTGCCACCTTCACTTGTCTTCCTTCAACTAGCTAAACATTTTTACAGAATTTTATCTAGTATATTAGAAATATCTAAGCTAAAATATCTAAGCTTATTAAGAAACCGCGTGCACAATTTTGCTGCATTGTTAAAGGTCTTAGTACTACAATGTTCAGGGCATGAAGAAGCTACACGAAAAAGCCATGCATGCCAATGTTTTTGGTTTGGCTTAATTGATGCACTGACAATCCTATCATAGCTGCTTTAGATTGCTGGATTTTTGTATCAGATAACTTGCCAAAAATCCAAAAGTTTAATTGAAGCAAGGATAGTTAGCCGCTGAAATACAATGATGCAAAGGAACTTTAAACAAACTATAGTAAACTGAAAGCCGAATGGAACCAATATCAGAGGTAAATATTAAACATCAGGCGACAAACATCAGGTGAGAAACATCAAGTAGCGCACATCAGTTGACACACAACAAGTAGCAAACATCAGCCTGCTAAAGAAGATTTTTCTATAACTTTCATTAAAGCAAAAACCAGAGTTCACCATGAATCTTAGACTGCATTTAGCCTTCTGTAAGTCTATTCAACAGGAAGACATTTGGAGTAGATGAAAATGGCTCAGATGTTTTGGCGCCGATCAAGCTAAATGTTTTCTAAGCTCATAAGCTTACCGACACATACATATGATTGGTCATTTGTTACAGTACAAGTGGTCTCTTGAAAAGACCACCTGTACTGTAACCAGTTGAGAATATGCAACAAAACCTTGTTCTAATTATGCTTCGTTTTAAACTAAATTAGGCGGGAAGTATCAACAAATAGACTAGGGTCTAGCTTACTAGAACATCTTGTTTGAAGGTTGGCTTGCAACAAAATTCACATTACGGTTATTTGGTATCAAAAGATTCACCATGTCTTACTCTTCTGCGTTGTAGGAACAAAATATGTTGAAAAGTGATTACAAGCTCTTAAAAGAACCAAAGCGAACAGTTAATCATGAAAACGCCGTAGTGTGAAATCTTTTTATTCTAATGACGCTCTCAAACATTTTGATTATTGTTTTGACATGTGATGTTATCAAGTGAATTGAAAGGCCAATAAAAGGCTCAATATAAAATGTCTTATAGCACTAGTTTATGACAAACACTTCGGGTTCTACTGAAAAGCCCGTATCAAATATAGATGCTCGCTACTTTCCATTTATGTTTCACCTTGATCTAATCGTCTAGTCGTAATCTGATCATGTGACCCAATACTTCGCAAATAATTTTTGCAGAACTTTTCGATTATCACAGGTGACCAACAGACTCGTCATGTTTATCAGAGGGTGATATGCAATCCTTCAAGCTAAGGTTAAAAAATTAAACGAATTTTTTGTGGTAGTTTCTGAGATATCAGCGCTTAAAGTGACAGCATTACAATGATGATGAAATAGACGGATAAAGAAAATAGACATGGTTTTTATGGGATGTTTGAAGTATATTTGTGACATTATTTCGACAAATGAAGTTGCATGAAAATGTAAACAGTAGCCATCATGTTCAGCTACGTCTCATTTGAGCCGTTTTGGAAAGGGATTCCCATCTACGGCGTTTTCGTGATGGCTGCGACTACCAGTTCATTTTTGAGCTTTTAAGAGCTTGTAATCACATTTTCACATATTTTTCACCTACAACGCAACAGAATAAGACATGGTAAATCTTTTAATATCAAGTAACTGTAATGTGAAATTTGTTCCAAGTCAACCTTTAACTAAATTACAATGATAGTCGTGGTTTCTACCCCTATTAGGGGTAGGGGTTTCTACCCCTACCCCTATGCTAACTATTCTCTTCTTCAAGACAAAAGTGCAGAGTAAAGGTAGGGCCACACGTATCGTGTAATTTCAACTAATCTGGGAAATTCCATTTGTACGAAATTTCTGACCTGCCACACGGAGTTTCCCCACCACGGATTCGTACGAAATTAACTTTCAACTAGCCAATCAGAACACGGTGATAAATTGAAGCCGATTCCGTTTCAATCTTTCTGGATATGCGCCAAAGAAAACGACCTTCAACATTCAACTAACCTTTTCAACCGACCAATCAAACAACGATTCGTAGGAATTTCTGACGTTTCGTCCAATTCAGGATTCGTTCATCGTGCGCAACCAACGATGGACGAATTCGTCCAAATGTCAATTTGTACGAATCATTTCATCCAAATTTCGCCAATTTCGTGAGAATTTTGTCTCATGTGGCCCTACCTTAAGTACTCGTATTATTAGTAGAAGTTTTAGCTTGATCCGTAATAAGCATACCGCTGACACAAACTGGCAGCTTAGGAACACATTTGACACAGCTGATTGTGTGGCAGACTTTGCAGCCGTATACATATGGCTGTCCTGTGTGCTCAGTGCAAGTTCTGGCCTTTTGATTTTTTTCTTGATGTTTCTCGGCCAGGAACTGAGGTATTGTAATTCTGTGGTGCTCTTCCAAGGTCTCATCATGTGACTAAAATAATGATAAACATACATTTAACATGGATGAGAGGTTTGCTGAATTGCTTGCTGAAATATGATATCTGCTGCAGTACATATTTATTGACTCCTCAGCAGGTAGTACAGACAAGACTGAATGCAATGATCAATTAATCAAGTAGTAACTAATATTCACTATAATAATAATATTGTCCGTGTGTCCATCCTATGCCAGGCTTGGGGCGTTGGGAACAATGCAGTGCACGACAATTAAACTAGGGCAGCTATGGCCAAATGGCGGATCTAGATCCGGATCTGGATCTATTAAGTTTTTTTGTGGATCTTTCAAGTTGGCTGTTAAAAAAGATTTTTGAAGTTTTTTTTTTTAAATTTGGTTTTAAAAAGATTTTTATAAACTTTTCTTAGAAATTTTTGTAAATTCATTGTATTCAGCAATGAATTTTGTGAAAAATATCATGAAACATGACTCATGAATACCCATTATCATGAACATAAAGAGTCGCTGCAAATAGCAGTAAACCGTGATTTGATAGTATGTATTGTGAATTCAAAGCCCTCTCATCATTTTCTCATTGATATTAGACATATTTATTACATCACATTCATTCACCGAGTTTTAGTAAAATTAAATATATAAAAAGTTTTTTTAAATCGTATTTTACGCCTTGTTTTAAGATGTACACAAATAATTGCATGTTTATGTATAGTAAAAAGAAAAATGCACATCTACAGCTTGTTGTGGATCTTTAATGTGTCATATTTGGCTGTAACGGATCATGGCCAAAATCATTTGGCCATCCCTGAACTCGGGTATTAAACTTAGTAGACCGACACCGCAAACCATTACATCACTCAGTCAACTTGCAGCTTCAGGAATAATTGTACACATAATTATTACACATGATGATAATCTCTCACAACACACAAAAAATGAAAAAACAGAGAAAAAAGATTGCACAGATCGCTTATAAAAAAGATTGCACTGCTCGAACAATCAAACCCCATTGTTGGGATTCAAAGCCAAGCACGCTACTACTACGCCACTTATTACTGATAACTACTGCTTATTAATACTTACTTCACGCTCTCTTGTTTCTCGGTACGTGGGACTGCCAGTGTACTAGTGTTAGATATCAATAGAAGTTTGTATTGCCTGCAGCTGTCACTTATTCACCAATCAGGCCCATGTACAGTGATACAGGCATAAACAAAATAGACTTTACTTAATTCTAGACCTCTAAACCTGTATCAATAATGTCATAACGTTTTATCCATAATGTGTTAGATTTTAACATACCCTCAGATGCTCATCACAAAATCTCTTGCAGCATTGAGTGCAGTACCTTACAGCTACCCTTCTAGTTTGGCTTTTCTTTAAACAAACATCACATAGGCCCTTGTCTGTTCTCAAATCATAAGCTGGGAGGCTCCTCGGTGGTAGTTCAAACACCTTGCTGTAATTAGACAAGACCTCTACGTGTTTGCAAATGTATATAAAGCAGGAAGGGTTGTCAAATTAACATAAAAAGAAGTAATTCACTATATTTACGAAAGAGTACGTTTTTATTGGATTCAACGTAGGAATACAAAAGTTGAACTATAGCAGTCTACTCAGCCCCTATGTTAGGGTGAACTGATACGTGTTCCTGTAGGTTTATGAGTTAACATGTATATGATGTATATGTAAGCTGTATCTGTATCTGTATCATGTAAGCTAAAACTCCACAAGTTATTTGTCTAAATAAAACTTACAGAATTACCTAGCTAAAACTCTGAAAGCTCTGTTATGTGAATAAAACTCTTTGAGTCATCTTATCTGAATAAAACTCCATGACCTATGGAGCTTTATCCAGATAAACTCCATTTTATCTGGATAAAGCTCCATAGGTCATGTCTTCTTAATAATTTTGCATGAATAATGTTGTCTGGATCAAACTCTCAGAGTTATGCTACCTAAAATAACACTCTAAAAGTTTTGTTATGTGAATAAAACTCAGAATCATGTGATCTTGATAAAACTGCATGAGTCATATTATTTGAATAAAACCCCTCAATTAATGTAATCGGGATCAAGTTCTCAGAGTTATGTTATCTAGATAAAACGTTTATCATAGTAAAGATTGCTTGTCAGGCTTACACAAAGAGAAGTTGCCCTGGTTAACCGCAAACACGACTTATTTTCATTATTTAATCATATTAAAATGAGAATACAATATTATACATTATATAATGCATCTGATTCCACTCGATCAGCCAACAGATTTTAAGCTAACTGTAAAGCCCGGTTTCCATATCGATTCTATAATGGTGACCTTCACTCGTACAGTGCATTTCGGGAATGTTTTGCCTGCGGTTCTCTGCAAAATTTGAGCAGCGCGAAACTATTGCGATGCCGCTGGCAACTACCGGCGGTCCTCAGCGCGTAGGTTCCTATTTCACTGCTAATAGCCTGCGGTGCTATCGCCGGTGCTTTGGAATGTATATGGGAACTAGGCTTTAGCCCCTCAACACCACTTTCTTGTACCTAAGGCTATTAGTATAGTCAAGTTTACTTTAACTCAGATAATCTCTCAATATAATTATGGGAGCTTCATTATTGTCCCAATTTGTTTGTTGCAAATAATTTTCAGTTATGCATTTTCATAGGACTGTTCTATTGCATATATACCCCTGCCAACAACTAAAATCCCTATTATGCTGCTTTGGTAATGGTTTTTAATATATTTTTATCAAGCCTCTGGTTTGAATATAGCAAACACTAAAATTGGAGAGCGTCCCATTGTTAGCAAAAAATATAAATGTGAAAACAGCTTATTCTGTTAAACCTTCACTATGCATATTTTTTTAATTAGCTTCTTAAATCTTGCTATACATACTAGTACAAGATGGCTTCCAGACAAAAGCAGTTGCTCACAGTCATCCAGTAAATAGCATGCTGAATGTAGCTAGGTGTTCAAAAGAATAAAATGTGGTATATTCTTGGGGCCCGTTTCTTTTCATACACGGATAGAAGATAAGTTGGGGAGTTAAAGCTCCAAACAACAGCTCACCCACATCCCCTCACCAGCATCCAGTGTTTCCACACAGTAGCAGGTGTTTGCTCTCATAGTAGGTGGTCAAACAGGTTATACAGTGAATATGACTGCATGGTAGCACTTTGGGGTTGACAATAGTGTCACTTCTACTACAGCAAAATTCACACTCAACATCTTCTACAGCTTCAGCCATTGTAATCTATAAATAAAGAGACAAGAGCTTTAACAATTAAGAGCTATTTGTCTTTACACAAGTAACTTTACTAGGTTATGTTACTAAGCCTCTATTCAGGATAGCTCCTAATCTACATTGCCAACTTAGCTGATAGAGCAATTTGAAGATATTCCCATCACTTCTGTCAATTGTTACAGAGTCTTGCCTTAGAACACTAAGCCATGTTTGCTTTCAAGGGCTGGTCTGGTGATGACGCAGTCTTAGAGGTGTCAGTGCTTTGATCATTAGCAAATCGAAGTAGTTTAGTGATATTGTTGAAAGCAGTGTTTGTGATGATCAGTCCGTCCGTTGAGCAAAAACTCAAGAGAAGTTTACCATTAGAATTGCATTAGCCTGTACCTTAAACTCACTAGACATCCGACCATTCTTCCGATACCATGCCTACTCCAACGATAATCAAATTTTCAATTATAAGAACACTTTTAAAGATATCTCTTAAGTCATGGTAAAATTCTTCTTTGTATTCGTTAGGGTTTGTCATGAAGGGTGAATAAGCATTTACAATAGTAGAACATCTTTTGTTCTAGATATGCAGTCTCATTGTCATCATCTGATCAGATACTAAAGCGAGATCCTGTTTTAGGCATCAGACAATGGAGTTCTTGAACACAAGCCTGATTTAAGGCTCTCTTCTCTCATTCTCCTGCCTTCTACTTCAAAATGCATATATATTGCCCTGCTGTATACATACTGCTGTGCTGAAACATGTCAGTTTCACATAGAGCAGCTATGCATATTGTATCTGCCGCGCATTCGCAATGATTGATATACTCTGCATAAATCTTTTTGGGTGATCTTTGTCCATCAATGGCCTTACGTTCCATTAAGTTACATTCAATGATTTCTGATTTTTTACACTTCTTCCTAGCGTATTGTCATAACATAGTTAGCTCAATGATATACATGTATGCAGTTAGGTCAATGGTTAGCCATTATGTGTGAATCATCTTACCAAATTCAGCAGCTGTTTGTTTTTATTACTATGTTGTCCTGACGATGTTTTGCTATATCCTTTGCCAACCAGTCTATATATGATAGCTGACCTGACCAGACGTACAATAAACTTATACACTGAAACTCACTTCATAACACATATTTACATTGATTGTTTTCATTTCATCTGATTGTTTACACTTCTTCCTAGCATATTTTCATTGGAAGCCGGGAAGAGAGTAGCTCAGCACAAACCTTGTTACTTCGGCCGACATTTGACCAGGTATTACAGATTTTTACATTTACCATTTATCCAATAGAGCTGCATGAAAGTGTTAAAGTCTTTTTGCCAGACTGGTTTCACTCTTGCTAGCGGAAGGATTTGGCATCCAGGTGGCAAGAACAGTTCGAGACATGATAGCATTTTTGGAGCATAACGGGACATGCTGGTGGTAGATATGTTTGTTTTTCCTCACCCTCTAGATGTTGATAAGGTACATCACTAATCCAGTGCAGGGCTTTCACAGATGCTGTTTGTGATTCTGTAAATTTATCAAGGTCACTATCTCTATTTGTACAGGGGTCGACAGTTTAGTCACTGTTGGTACAGGTCATAGTCACAGGTAGCATACAAATGTGTGTATTGCTGGTGGCCGGTTCATATTGACTGACCTATTTTCAATGGTATTCAGTGTCTTAGAGCTGTTACAGGACCAGTTTAGGAGTCAGAAAAAATCTCTAGTAAAAAAACCTGTTGCAAGAACGCTGTTTGGACAGCCTGTCATTTGCCTCCTTGTTGAGTTTCCATATCACTTGTGGACCGATCATCCTTTCCATGTGAAAATAAGGAAGGATGAGCATGATGGTGCGCTTTAATTTGTTGACAACTGAGTAGCATTTTCATTGTAATTTTTATATAGAAACCAAGTTACTGACAGTCAAAGAAAACAGTAACAACAACAGCTTTGTCATTATCAAATCTTGGTCGTTTGTTCTAACTTATAACACTAGGAACCAAACTAAAGGAGTAGTTAACAGCAAAGGTTTTACGTTGCAAACAGTATTATTTCTATGTCTTTCACACAACATGATAAAACTAAAGGTCTGTCGCACATAGCGGTATTATTCTAATTAACAGGTGGGCTGGGGTCTACTAGTTTAGGTAACCTCGTGGGTGAATCAAAAAACCAATAGTTTATAGGCTACGATAATAGATAGAGCTTTAAATTAATGCAAAAACGTTGTCGTTGGGCTCGCCTATAGCTTTTTTACTACTGAGTAAATTATTTTTAGTCAATCTCACATTGACTAAAAATTGTGACATGTTTTCAGTCAATGAGCGAACAACTTGACAACAACTGCAAGGTTATGATGGGATGGGTAGAACTTGACAATTACTTATTACAAATATCGACTCAATGAGTAATAGTTTCCTCGTGTCATGAATAAGGAGAATGATTATCGGCTTCCTCATTATTTGTTATCCAGCAGTGTATTTATTATTTAATTTGACCACGGAGTATTGTTTGGGAAGTCTGAACAATCATCCTCAGCCTAAAAGGGGCAGTAGAACAGCTATAAACCAACTGTTAACCTAAAAGCCCCGATAAGCTTTGGAAATGTCTGGAAATTTCTGAAAACAAAATGTGTGCCGTTTTAAATTAGAAAACTCAAAAGCTGATTAACATATTTAATTAAATGCACTAAATACTTAAAATACTGAAAACTGCAACATGTACACTGCATTTCATCGGTATTACATTATGTCAGGTTGATTTAATCACATTAAATTGTATTACCTTACAAAATAGGCTGACCTCCCTTTCATGACAGACATACTGATAAAAGAAAGTCTAAGATGGTTAGGACATGTGCACAAGATGGGTGATGCGCAATTATCAAAACAACGACATGTATTATAATCACAAATCTACAAAGGAAAGAGTAATCAGGGCAGACCCATAGAGAGATACAATAAGAGAAGTGAACTGCGACGTGATGTTGTTGAAGCTAGACACATAGCGAAAAAGTCAGAGAGCCGATTTGCACGAAAGTCAAAGATAAAGCCTAAATCCTATGGCTGTCATATTGAAAATGTCTGACATCAAGAGAAGAGCATGCATTGTTGACCAATAAAAGAACACAACATGGAAAACCATCAACCAATTGAATTGGTCATTAGACTACACTAGAGTACACTGCGTAACTTAACCTTTGACGGTAATTTTATAGATATACAAGTACACTGACGTAAGAACTTAAAATCACAAAACATATTTATTCTAGTGCAAGCAACAAGCTACTGAATAGCTGCTGTCTAAGCAGTCCTAAGAGTAATATGAAGTATTTTAATCGTCTTTTACTGACAACAAGATAGAGAGTACTAATGACAATTTACCTCAAAGTCAAGAAGGTGTTGATCGGGCTGATGACCTTGTTTGAGAGTAGAATAGGCAATTTAATCAGTAAACATACTTCATACCCGCATTCAATCACACTCGTAGTAGTTTGAATTGGGCTATATAAGCATGGCAAACAAAGCGCCGCATGTTTTATTGTATTCATTTAATGGAAAGCTATGAAAAAGTTATTGTGGTCATTCCCACAAGACGCCGAGTATCATTGACTACTGATAAATCATCCCTATAAATAAACTATTCTCATATTTTGACACTCTACCAAAGTATCTTTTACCTACTCTCCTTCAAAGAAGAGTAATTAGAATTTGAGTGACAAATAAAATCGGAAAAACAAGCTCATTTTTAAGTAAGAGTTATCATCTCTTTCAACATACGCACTGAACTAGAAAGTAACAAATTTTTGAAGGGCATTGAAGTATGTGCAGATTTACATTTTAGCCATAGTTCTCAAGAAAGTAGGTATAGATTGTAAACATGAAGCACAGTTAGGGCTATAATTGCTGAGGGGAACTAGTCTGCTTTGTACTCTTAGGATGCTGGAAGTTCTGTGTGTTGTGAAAGATCTTCAGATGTAATAACTATGTGCACATATATTCTGTGATGCTGTAAGGTGGTCTTGCGGTGCAGATGGTAATGTTCCTGTCCCCAAAATTGATTATTCGAGTTCAATTACCTTGTGAGGTTTTTTTTCCTAAATACCTTACAGTGATAGCCGGAACATATGAATGAACACAATTTTTATTATACTAAAAATTATAGTAAATATTTAGATTTGGTTTACAAAAAAAACAAAGAGATAGCTGTACTTGGTTAACAAGTTTTATCAGTGATGCATTTTCAAGTAATTTAGTATTTTAAGATTTAGTAAGTTTTCATACACCACTTGACTATGTGAACTTCATAGGTATGTCTCAATTGACCAGACTATCTACATGTATATTAGTCAGAGTAGAACAGCTGCTGGAGCTAGAATCATCAAAGAGCAATGTTTAATAAACAGAAGCCGCAGCCTGGCAATGCCCAAGATTTGTATTATTTTTAGTCAGCCTGCAGTTGGGGTTTTAGTAGGCTGGTGTTCAAGAACCAGACATGGTTTTCAAAACAAAACTTTTAAACTAAAATCTTTATCAACTCAGAAAAAGGAGCAGAATATATGCTTGTGAATTTTATCCTCTGAGTTACCCCTATGCTCAAGGTATTTGAACCTTTCTACTAGGTACTAACAGCTACTATACTACAAAACATTAGTCCAGCTAGGTTTGTACTCTTGAGTGAATGCAGCTATGGTTTGCAGCATTATACCACACAAATGTTACCTACAGTCGGGAACTCTTCAAACCCACTAGTTTTCATCTAAAACCTCTGGTGACTACAGTTTTGAGGCGCTGAGTGGTGCTACAATATATAAGGAGAGAACAAGGTAGATTCAACTCGTACTCTACTAGTTGGTTTAATAAATGTATAAATATTGATGGTTTGTTTTAATGTATTCTGAAGTTTATTAACAATAAAGCTGTGTAGGAGCAAAAGGTGGAATGCCTAAACTGTGCAGGACAAGAAGCTCATATACAGAATAATTCATCAAAACAACAAGTGATTAGTTAAGAGTACTATAGATTGAGTCTACTGGTTATGATTGGCCCATTCACAAAGTACAGACAGTACAGAGTAGTGCTGCACGATATCTTTGCATGTACCTTTGATTATTTGTTCTCTAAATATATCCAATATCGAAAAATATCGAACATTGGAATTGTCTTCTATCAATATATAGTGTTAGGCTTTAACATGAGCTTTAATCCTGTTTTTCAATCAATATTCATTCATATTATGAATGAATATTGACTAATATTGGTTGAAAAACAGGATTTATCCTCTCTTTACAATAACGATAGTAGACAACTCCAGATTTGCAAAATAAAATTTATGTAATTAGTTTTGATAAAATATTGGCTTTGATATTCATATCGATTTGAAAACCGACCAAATATATAAATCATCCACTGAAATATATCGTCACATCGAATGATATCGCTTTATCGTGCAGCACTAGTACAGAGTAACTCATAAACCACCCAATCATTTGTTACACTCCTTACATGATCGGCAGCAGTTTTATTGAATTTCGCACTTTCTTGTCTTTAATGCAACCACACATTCCCTTTAGATGCAATGTATCTTGCTAAAAGATTTCATAGGCAAACATAGTGCTACTATGTGTCGAGTGTTACACATGTTTTTTTGTACAAAAATGAGTAGTCTCTGTGATTTGAAGAAGCATGAGTCAGACGGTACAGAGTACTGCCGCACGATATCTTTGCATGTACATTTGATTATTTAGTCTCTAAATATATGAAATATCGAACATTGGAGTTGTCTTCAATCGATATATAGTGTTAGTCTTCAGCATGAACGAAACGAGAGGATATTGGTTAATATCGGTTGAAAGACAGGATTTGTCCTCTCTTTACAATAAGGAGAGTGAACAACTCCAGTTTTGAAAAATAAAATAATCAGTTTTGATAAAATCTCAGCTTCAATATTCATATCAATTTCAAAACTGACCAAATACAAAATCATCGACTGAAATATATCGTCACATTGAATGATATCGTTTCATCGAGCAGCATTAGTACAGAGTAACTCAGAAATCACCCAATCATTTGTTACATTCCTTACATGATCAGCAGTTTTATTGAATTTCGCACTTTCTTGTCTCTAATCCAACCACACATTCCCTTTAGATGCAATGTATCTTGCTAAAAGATTTCATAGGCAAACATAGTGCTACACTGTGTCGAGTGTTACACATGTTTTTTTGTACAAAAATGAGTCGTCTCTGTGATTTAAAGAAGCATGAGTTTCTTTAGATGTTACCTTAGTAACATCTGAAGAAGCTTTAGATAAGTACAGCTTTAACATAAGTACAGCATTCATTTCCTATCACAGGATGTGTTGAAGAACCACAGGCTACAGGAGCAGTTCATGGCCAAAGCACATCAATATGAGGTTCTTTAAAGCAGCGGCCAGTTTTCACAGAGATCCTGCTGGAGGTTTTCGGACAAGCAACACCATCAGACACGTAACACTGACCTTCGCCAGTGCCATTTCCCTGGTCATGCTAGCGTACGGTCACAGATGCTAACTATTTTCATAGCAACCTTAATAACAGCCTGCGGAGACATACAGATTCAAGTGAGAGCCAGCAGTCTCTACTGCTGTGTGGTTAATAGCTCCACTAGAGACTTTTGACTTGGACTGCTGAGTTGACGTTTTCCACAATTTTTACCACTTTGTTCAAGAGTCTGGTTTAGGCTATTCCTGTCTAGTTCACTGTTATGCCAGTCAATGCAAACAATAAAAACCTGTTTTAACCAATTTTTCTATAAAAACATAAATCTTTACAGTTAAAGATATAAGCTATACAAACTTACAGTGTTGAAAATTCACCGATAATAAACCTAACAAACATACATGTATTTGTACTTGCTAGCTTACTAAAACACAGGCATATAAAAATTTTAATAATATATGAATATATAAGTAACAATATATCTACATAAAACATTATATATAAAGTCATACATGATACATAAGTCATTATATATAAAGTCATACATGATACATAAGTCATTATATATAAAGTCATACATGATACATAAGTCATCATATATAAAGTCATACGTAATACATAAGTCATCATATATAAAGTCATACATGATACATAAGTCATAATATATAAAGTCATACATGATACATAAGTCCTGATATATAAAGTCATACATGATATATAAGTCATTATATATAAAGTCATACATGATACATAAGTCATCATATATAAAGTCATACATGATACATAAGTCATTCTATATAAAGTCATACACGATACACAAGTCATTATATATATAGTCATACATGATACATAAGTCCTGATATATAAAGTCATACATGATATAAAGTCACTTGTGTCTGTAAAGTATACTAAATTTACCTAGTAAAGTGTGAGAGACTAAAATCAAATTGCAACAAAAGAAAAGCAACTCTACAGTCTCGTGGAAAAAATGTACACCATTGTAAAGCGTTGTAATTTTACATTCTAAGGTGAAATTTAGAAATTACAGCTGGTTACGAAAGTTTGAAAACCTTTACAGTTGTTTTTTATTTTTCTCTTAATCCATTTGCATTGCACACAAATAACCTTTTTCCATGACATGATGTTGAAAAGTTAGAATGGTAAATGTTGTATATGTAAAATGAAACTAAATTTTCTGTCCAAAGACTTTTTTATTACCCGAGCAACGGGTTTCTTGCCCAGGTTTGATACTCCCCAAACCCGAAAGGCCCATTAGGCTCAGCCTAAAATCAGGTTTTAAAGGGGGTTTTTAGACCATGGGACATTGTCATTGAATTTGCTACTTTAAGAGACCTAAATAAAATTTACTAAATTTGCTGAACAATTTCTTTTATTGATTGGCCTGAATAGGTGTTCCCGTATATACATAGGGGATACATATGCTATAGGCCTAGTAGAAATTATTTTTATAACTTCTGAATCATATTGGATGTTTAGCGGGGTGTGGAACCTAGGCGCCCCTTAGGGAACTCCTAGTGTTTAAGGGTGTATTTCAAATTGATCAACCAGGTGATTGGGGGTCCAATATCCAAGTCTGGGCCAAGCCAGGTGGGTGTTTCTTTCATAGTATCAACCCTGAGGTTTCCTGCTTGTTCCATCAAACTGTAGAGAACTAACTACTTGCAAATCAAATATTTTTTCAAGCATACTTGTTGTGTAAAATAGGTAGACCCTTATGATACTCCAGTGTTAGTTATGTCGACAGCGATGTGTTACAAAGTATTGTGTTACAAAGTATCATTCTATCAATAGAGATGTAGCAGACTCGAGAAACCATAAACTATGAATAACCTGCAACTAATTAATAGCCTGTGCTCTACCAAAGCTACCATCGCCATGCTCAATAAAGTATGATTCCCTTGGCAAGTTGAAGATGTTGTGATGGTGGTAACTTTATTCTGCTATCAACGATTGACAAAGTCTCTGTACAGTTTATCTTTATACACAAAGCATGTTCATTAATACTTCATGGGACAAGTGTAGGGAGTTGTGCTCTCACTGCAATTTTAAAGCAAAAATTGTACAGAAGCAGAAATAAAACTATAGCTTTGAGCTATTAGGCATTAAAATCATCTCCAGGAAGAGGTTTCAATGGTTTGCCACACTCTCCCATGTAGGCAACCGTGATTGGCTGAGCATCTGTAACAAAATACAACAACTCACAGATAAGTTACCGTAAAACCTCATATTTAAATGCCACCTCTATTTGAACATCACCTCTATTTGAGTGCCATCTCTATTTGAACGCCACTTTTATTTGACCACCACCATGAGAGAAGGGTTGAAAAATGGAGCACAATGGTGTTCAAATAATGGTTTTACGGTATCTCAATATTAAACACAGCAAATCAGTTTCATCATTCATACAGAATGATAAAATAGATTTTTGGTTCGGTAAAAGAGAAGCCTTCTACAACTAGATAAGCAACTTATTTATGAAACAAAATTAGTTCAGCAAAATTAGGCTGGTAAGACAAAGAACCTTATCAGGTTGTGTTTTAGAGTTTAAAGAGAAAGCTGACGTTTCTGTAGAACTCGATTTTCATCTCTTCATAGTGCTTAACCAGGAGAAATACTAACCATTATAGATGTCTAAGTAAAAATCAAAACTTGTACAATAAAATTTTTTATAAGTTCACAAAAGTAATATGTCATACATCTTTGCATCAATGAATAAATTTTTGAAATATATGTTGCTACATAATGCGATTCTTTCAAGAAAGTTATATTTGACCGATTTTATCATACTTCTGTGATACCATACAACTATGTAAAAGAGCTGCAATGTGCTGATTGGCTGGTTACTTTAACCAAAAACTGATGGTTTCACCTGGTGTGCTCTCAAGGAGCCGAGAGTTGGCTATATTCAAATAGCAGTCATTGTGGTAGGTCTGCCCATCTGTCCCGCAAACAGGGAATCTGACGAGATAACAACCATGGCTGACACCTAAACATCAATTCAAGATGTAATAGGTTTACTATGGTAGCCATTGCCTTATAAAAGGATTCAGACTTCAGTAATTAACAGTATAAGACAACTCCAAGCTTTTTTATAGCAGGTATGGTTTATTGGTCAAGAATTCCCGAAGTGAAAGCAACAAGTCAGGGTTCAAGTCTCAATAAAGGCTACTATTGGTGACAGGAATGACTTCCAACATCAAATTCCTCTCTACAACTGGACATGTCTCTAGTTGTCAAGGTTTTCTTCTCATCGGACTCAGGCTTGTCCAGTCTAAATTGTACAGCTAATGTTTATGGAACAATTCTCTTATAGAAACACTTGCAGCCTCGGCAGCCAGATAACTAAACAGGCATCATTATTGATCTTCGAGGGACTGCACACACAGTTGTTATGAGTGTCTCATTTGTGCGAAACATTTTGAACCGCCCAGAAAATTATGTACAAATGTATTCATAAAGTTATGAAGCACTTGGTTTAGCTTTAAACTACTCTTGGCTGTCTTTTAAGTGGGGCAAATTTATATTATTTTGAAGACTGAACACAAAAAATATGTTTTGAACTTTGTTTCAATCAAATTTTGGAATTTCTAATAATTGGTTGATATAGTTTAGTGCCCTTGAGCAATTCCTTGTAGAACGAGTACTGTGGCGGATTAGCTTACTGCAAACATGCCGTAAGCTAACCCGACGCGCTAAGAGACAATGTTTAGATGCATAAACATTGGCTCTGTAATCTTGGCAGAACATGTCTGAGTTGAGAAATATTCATAAAATTAGTCACTATATTAGTAGTTACTAATGTTTCCTGCTACTCACTATATTAGTTATTACTAACAACTGTTAGACACTACACACAGTAATTACTAATACTTCCTGTTACTCACTATATTAGTTATTACTAACAACTGCTAGACACTACACACAGTAGTTACTAATACTTCCTGTTACTCACTATATTAGTTATTACTAACAACTGTTAGACACTACACACAGTAGTTACTAATACTTCCTGTTGCTCGCTATATTAGATACTACTAATTACTGTTAGACACTACACACAGTAGTTACTAATACTTCCTGTTACTCACTATATTAGTTACTACTAATTATTGTTAGACACTACACGCAGTAATTACTAATACTTCCTGTTTCTAACTATATTAGTTATTACTAACAACTGTTAGACACTATACACAGTAGTTACTAATACCTCCTGTTACTCACTATATTAGTTATTACTAACAACTGTTAGACACTACACACAGTAGTTACTAATACTTCCTGTTACTCACTATATTAGTTACTACTAATTACTGTTAGACACTACACACAGTAGTTACTAATACTTCCTGTTACTAACTATATTAGTTATTACTAACAACTGTTAGACACTATACACAGTAGTTACTAATACTTCCTGTTACTCACTATATTAGTTATTACTAACAACTGTTAGACACTACACACAGTAATTACTAATACTTCCTGTTACTCACTATATTAGTTACTACTAATTACTGTTAGACACTACACACAGTAGTTACTAATACTTCTTGTTACTCACTATATTAGTTACTTACTCAAAAAAAGGGAGAGAACCACAAGAAGACACAAAAAGACTTTCATTGCTGCGTGTAAACCTGAATTGTAGAGTTTGTCTTCACACAGTGTAATGAGCTGTGAGAGAGTTCTGTGTGAGCCAACATCTGGTACTAATACAGGGAGACTGCGGCTTCTTATCTTTTATGCTCAAAGGTGAATAAGTGAAAAAGCTAAAAATACATGAAGACGCATATCTTTACAAGCTGCATACCATGCCCTTACACCTTTCTTTAAGCTATTTTCTTTTAAGGTAAGGCCACACGTATCGTGCAATTTCAACTAATCTGGAAAATTCCATTCGTATGAAATTTCTGACCAGCCACATGGAGTTTCCCCATCACGGATTCGTACGAAACTAACTTTCAACTAGCCAATCAGAACGCGGTGATAAATTGAAGCCGATTCCGTTTCAATCATTTGCTTCAGTACAAACATGCGCAAAAGAAAACTACCTTCAACATTCAACTAACCTTTTCAACCGACCAATCAAACAACGATTCGTAGGAATTTCTGACGTTTCGTTCAATTCAGGACTCGTTCATCGTGCGCAACCAACGATGGACGAATTCGTCCAAATGTCCATTCGCACAAATCGTTTCGTCCAAATTTCGCCGATTTCGTGAGAATTTTGTCTCGTGTGGCCCTACCTTTAACGACACTCAAAGCCTCCTAAAACACTTCCTATGGACTAGCGGTAATCTGTGTAAAGTTGAAAAGCTCTCTTCATTGTTGAAGATGTCCAACTAGTGTACATGCATGCATTTTTGCATAATTACATTACAAAAAGGAGTACCAGTGATATGCTGGCGAAATATAGTGCGCTAAATGCTGTATTGCAAGAAAGAAATCTGACTGTAGACAATAGGGGGACCATCGGAAAAAACAAGACTTTAATAAGATCTGTTGCCCGCATGATCAACCTATTTCAACATTTACTAGTGTGGCTTATATGACTGTGGTACCTGGTAGCCAGCACTGGTTTTCACAACGACTAGGAAGAGATATACAGCAAACTTTGTCGTTTTATACGTCGCATCCAAGCAACATAGCTCTGGTCTGGCGCACAAACAAAAGGCACTGTGAGTGTCGTACACAGTTCTCACCTGAAGTGGAATCGATCTCCAAGATGTCTCTTTGAGCAGCCTTCCACCAGTGTGGTACAGTTATCTTGGTCACTTTTGCTACTCCTATAATGATGACAGTAACTTGTAAAAATTTACATATGTAACTTGTAAAAAAAATACATATGTTATATGTATGTAAACAACATATGTTATTTTCAGCACAAATTAATTCAGTCACGAGCAAATGCAAAAAAAATTATCGATCATGAGGCATTGCCAAGAAGAACCAATGCAAACACTATGATAAACTCAGTTGTAGAATGAATACTACTAAAATTCAATACTAACTTCATAAAAGAGGATGCCGAATGCATGTCATTGGCAATGTCCGGGCCTGTTACACAGTAGGCCAATTCCAGTAGATATTCCAGTACAGGTGGCCTCAGCTCAGATAGGAAATTAACTCCTTGGGACACCATAAGATGAATGAGACGTTTGATTTCATCATTTACAATTTGAAGCATACCCGCTTGCTACAAGGACAGATACAGTAAGACAATAAGTGTATGTTTCCTGACGGAAAAGAACATGAGTTGTTTTATAATCACTCTCCACGGCTTCAGTCGCCAGAAGTAAGTCTCCTCTCCAATACACCTTTGTATATAATGTATATATATTTAGGGACCACAATAAACTGAGAAAGCTATATAATCCTGCAAGCCTGTGTCGGATGAAAAATAATATACCGTAAAGCCTCTAATTGAATGCCATGGCGCTCTATGTTTCAACCCTCTATAATGGCGGTCAATTGGAGTTGGTGTCTCAATAGAGGCTGGCGCTGTATTTTTCAAAGGGCTCGTCAGACTTTTCGGAAGATAAATTTAGTCCTTTCACGGGTGACGCGAATGTCGCCTATATTTTGCCCTATTTTTCCGGTAAAACGATATTAAACTTTGTGGATGCAATAATTCTGCTAACTTACCTCTAACTTGTCAAAGAACTCTAAATAAATACAGTATACATTGAGAAACCGAGAAATATCTCTGGGCAAGGCCACGCATAGTATCACACACTAACAACTGGTAGAGCTACCAGTTGTTATTTATTGCTTGCAATTAACCTGCGATGATATTATAGCCTGTGTCCTGCTTTGCAATCTGTTGGGGGCTCTCAATTTATATTTCATTCTAAACTTGAAGACATGTTTAATTTATATCTATATTTAACAATGTTGCATAAAAGTTCGTTGCACTCATTGATATGCTTTCTACAGTTTGCAGCCAAAACTAGCTTTCTAAGTGCAATAGAAGAGGAGTTACGAGCATCAATCAATTCTAATATCTGATTACCGCAATGATGCTATCAAATAATATGCTATAAATTTGCAAATTTATAAGTTATATACATGTAATTATAATCTATCAAATGCTACAAATATATACATGTATATTCATGAGCAAGTCACATAAACGAACCATACTTAGATTACATGCAGAAACAAAAATTAATGTTTTTAAAACAAGAATATTTGCATCGTTTGCTCGGATAGCTGCGTTCCGATTGTCGCTTTCGATGGAACAAACATATTCTGGTTGTCCAACATCTTTCGACATGCCTTCTGATTTCAATTTTTGTTTTACACTGCTGAACTAGTCAATGTTAGCGGCCAAACAATCTTTGGGCAGACCAAAACTTTTACGCGTTGCATTTAGCACAAATGCAACGCATAAAAGTTTTGTTCGCTAAGCCTAACCTTTAGCCCAAAACTTTAAACTGTTTTTGTATAAATGTGACTTAAACAAGGAACTACTATTAGCCAAAGACAGTTATTAATTATTTTTATGGTGTTTCTTTTAAAGTTATAACAAAAAAGTAAAAAGCTTTGAAGCCGGAGGTTGAGAGAATTGATTGTTTTTGACGATTTACTATTAATACAATTTAGTGGACACTTTTCAACTGATCATTTGATATTATGGGTTCATAAAGATCCAAGATTTTCAAAGTGGCGGTCAAACGGAGGTGGCGATCAAATGGAGGTGGCGATCAAATGGGGGTGGCGGTCAAATAGAGGTGGCGTTCGAATAAAGGCGGCGTTCGAATAGGGGCAGCGTTCGAATATACATGGCGTTCGAATAGAAATGGCGTTCAAATGAAGAAGGCATTCAGCAATAATAATAGCAGTGTCTAATAGCAAGTGGCAGGCAACTTTCATTACTTATAAGCTGATTTTTAATACTCCGACAACACCAGGTAGCACAGCTAGTATATATATATATATATTTCTCAAATTTGGGCATGTGTATGTGTGTAGCTTCAGCTATAGCAATCTTGGAGTAAAGAATCCATAAGCAGAAGATTTGAACTTAGATCCCCGGTTCACCACTCCAACACCTCCCCAATTAGGCCACGCGAGCTTCATATATTCTTTAGGCAATATATGTGGCTATATGGGAGCGTAGCGTGATGGTGTAGCGTCATGAGAAGCGGTAGCTCTTATTAGCGAGCGAGCTCAAATTATCTATTGGCATTGTGCCAGGCTAATAGCAAGTGGCAGGCAAATCTCATTACAGTTCATTGTTTATAAGCTTATTTTTAACACCTGGGCAACGCCAGATAGCACAGCTAATTTATTTATAAAATGTATATACTCTGGGCACAATATGGCCACACTGTCAAGCGTCATAAGTCTATGCAGTCAAAATCGCAAGTTTAACCCAAAAGTCAGCCTGTCACACATGTGATAATATTAACGAGGAAAAAGAGGGATGGAGGTTTAGAATATATTAACATAAATATTTTGTAGTAAAACAATTTATATGATAAATAGGCCATATAAGCAAGAAGAATACCTAAACAAAACCAGCTCACCACAGAAGAAGAACAGTTTAATAACAAATGTTGATGAACTTTGTGTTATCTTTAGGTGACAGATGAGGCTGTATGCAAGCCATACAAGGGCTTATATGCGAGTCATACAAGGGCTTATATGCGAGCCATACAAGGGCTTATATGCGAGTCATACAAGGGCTTATATGCAGGCTAGTGGTGCACTAGTTATGTTTAATCAATTCGCAACAATGCTGCACTCAACCACTACTCACCTCAAGGTGTCAAAATGGCGCTGAAGGACGGGCTTCTGGTAGCTAGGTTGGAGGTTGCGTCAGGGTTGGAAAGTTTGAAAGTTTGCAGAAAGCAGCAATCACGCTAAAATTGGCATCGCGGATATTGTAATGCTAAAACAAAAGTGTGATAAACTGCCAAGCTAGGAATACATCAGTATTGGAAGCTCTGACAGATTAGCGTGTCGCACTGCAGAGATGTGATTGCACCAGTGATGGAAATGATGACAGGGCAGCGTGAAAAACCTGCCAAGCCAGAACAGCATTCGTGTTGGTAGCCTTGCTATAACAGCGCGTTACATGTCAAAACAATTTATAAGTAAATTGTTTGACAGGTAACACGGGCATAGGAAACTTGGAAAATTTAAAAGAAATTGCAATCTCTCCCTACTGCTACAAACAGTGTAATAATTGATGTATTACCACTATGCTCCCATGTATCAAGCATAGTAGCCGTCTAACCATTACAGCTGATGAAGAGATATTAATAAGCTTGTCTATATATGATGTCACCACTACACACGAAGAAAATGTATGGCCATATGATAACCAATTAGAGGAACAAGCACAAACAAGGACATACATACATCGAACCATCGACCAGTCATAAACGAACCGAATTTATTATGGATAGTATGACTTTGTAAAATCATAATATAACTATGCATGATTTTAAAGGTTTTGAAAAAACAGAACTGATGTAATAAATATAGAATAGCATGAAATATGAATATCTCTTTTGCCTTATGTAATATGAATAATTAGAACTGTTTCAGAATGGGTATTATAGCAAAATCCAATTTTTATACGGTAAATCAGCTATTGTCGGTTTTCAGGTTATGGCCAATCTTGTACAAATTATTGACTTAGTCTAATTCTTGAGCGTATCGTATCGTCATGGAATCCCGTAAGATGTCAACTGTCAAGGGGTCAGATATCAAATGTCAGAAAGGAACACTGGCTGACATCGAAGACACTAGAAATATACATTATGAAAATGTTGTAAAAATCCATTGACATTCGACACTAATCCGAGATATATATAGGAGTATATAAGGAAGAGCTGGCAGCAAGCCAAGGCAGAGCGCATCTGGCAGCGAGCCAGAGACAGCAACTTGGCAGCGAGCCAGAGACAGCAACTTGGCAGCGAGCCAAGCAGCAAAAGGGGCGCATAAAGAGAGGGTGATATAAACAATAGGAGCCTGCAGGAAACAGCCTGCAGAGGATCAACCCATTGAGGAAAAACATACAGCAGATACAATTTACCCCAAGAGGTGGGAAGCCAGGAAAACTACAAAGCTCTGAGAGAAGAGAATTCATTCAGCCCCCCCCCCCCTTGCCAGCAGAAGGAGCCATCACTACACACCGCGTTACTACACGCCTCCAGACGCGTAACTATCAAACCTAGAAAGGACATAACTAATAAGGCTATTATACAAGCGTATTGTTATTTTTGCTTTGGCTAGTTAGTATTGACAGAATTACTGTTATTTTTGATCTTCTAAAGAAAATAGAGTTTACAGACACTTGAAAACAAACCAATGGCACATTTTTGTTGTTTATTAGATAATTGCCTACAAGCAGTAGTAGGCCTCGCAATCTCAATACTACTTGTTGTGAACTTTGATACTTGGGCTCATCATTGTAATAGCGCTACTGTCAAAACAAATTGCAACGAGAACTATAGGAGTGCCCACCTCCATTGATTGAGTTATTATTTCAATTTGGCCTTATAGCAGCAGTCTGATTTTTGTGGGGCAGAAGTGCCACTTTGTCTGCGGTCAAATTTATCTTGGGAGAAATTAAACTCTTGGGAGATCTAGAGGCTAACCATTACACATAAAACCGCAGAACCATAATACTACTACACTCAGAGGAAACGCACACATAAAAACAACACATTTTACATTATCATTCAAATGTTATAATTATTATTATTACTATTAAAAAATTAATTGCAAATCATATTTCAAATTAAATAATATATATAATATAAATTATAAATATAATAGATTTAAATATTTCAATTTTCTCCCTTGACAGTTCAAATCCTATTCATGGCCCTATGATTGTAAAGGTTGGCACTTCACATTCACACTTAGCCAGTTGACATAAAACTCTAATGCCCCACCTGGGGCGACTGTGATAAGCGTGAAGAAGAAGATTTTATAATACACCTCTCAACAATATACATGTACCACCACCACTATAAGTCAACAAGACATCACTCTAAGTCGACAATATACCTCTCTACGTGGCCCTACGTCAACAATACCCCACTCTTCATCGACTTTAATCAACTGTATCATTATTCATCAACAATGAAGCTGATACATTATGTATTCTCAATAAATGATCGTTATTTATTATTTTCTCAATCAAGTACCTGCAGGGTAAACATGAAAAATACGCGGGTTGTAGCGAGTAAAAGGGAGAATGAAACTTTTATGATAAGAATTGAATGACAGGATAGAAAACCACCGTATACATTCTACACCGTAGCGCTCCTAAGACCTGTCGAATAGAAACTACTGTATATTTTACGTTGAAGTAGATTGTGGTAACTTTCTACCTCCGAAGTAAAAGAAAGAAATTTCAAAAGATCTACCGTATTTGACATGAAGCAATTATTTTAGCTTCAATACTTTATAATAGCCTTGCCTCTATTATGCTTACGCAACTAACGATGGTGGAAGCTAGACAAATCGTTAGCTGTCAGCTTTTTACTGTGGTGATCCTGCTATAAGTTCGTCATTTCTGACGGCTGACAATCAGGCAATATCTTGCTCCCGTACCACTTTACGGCAAGCCGTGATTGCGTGGGGTAAAATTTTCTTTGTGTAGAAGATTTCATTAAAGTAGTTTCATTCATAGTAATATGTCTGATGATTTCAGCCAACATGGACAAAGTCTAGATCAGCAGGTTTGGCAGTATAATATTTTTAATGTTTACTTTAACGTTTTCGTGTTCTGCCCTAAGTCGTCGCCAATGTACTGTTGGTTCGGGTGTGTCGATTGATTTTCAAGTTTGCGACAAAGAGTGGTTACCCAAATTAGTACTAGCTTGTGATGAGTTATTGTTCAGTTATTTTTTGTTGACGCTGCTTTATGTGAGTGGAAACTTGTTTTTAACCCTGTTCGTAATTTTTTTAATTCATTCCGCTGAATGATGCTTTATTTTGAACTAAGAGCAGGCGTGTAAGATCTAAATGCTAAAAAGAACAATTTGCTGTGAATAAAATCGGAGGGTAAATTAGTCAGAGATAAAATCTTATCTACTATTTTTGTTACAGATTGTTTGAAGTGTAGCAGCACGGCTTGTTAATATTACATTTTATGCCATATTAGAATATTTATGGAAACTGGGATTTAGTCCTTCACGTTATTTTTGGGAATTTTGCTTCTGTCAATTGTGTTCTTTTTGCTTACAGTTTGCTGGTCTGGACATTAACGGATCTGCCCAGGGCGTTGCCCAAGGTAGAGATAATAAACAGCAATGTAAGTAGTGGCTGGCATTTTTGGAGGATAATGACAAGCTCATGGTCTCGTCTCATTTGTAAAATACGTTTTGAATTACTTTACTACATTACAAGCATAACTTGAGATTGTCATATTTTTGCACTGTTCATTGCCTGGTTCTCGATTGTAGACACCGCGCCTGCTCGAGGGCGATATGTGCCTCCTCATGCTCGTTCTTCTGGTGGTCAACAACGACCGCCTTCAGACATGCCTCCAGACATGCACCGCGGAGGTGGCTATGGTGAGTAAGCAAATTTATTTTTATTTTTCAAACCTTCGTTGATGGTATGAATGATTTCTGTTCTGCTGATACCGTTTCCAAAAGCATGCTTTGTTATTTGGACTGTCTAAGATGATATGCATGTCAAGGAAGGCATGCAAACCGTGTATGCATGGTTATATATTTTGAGCCTTTACTGGAGTTTTTTCTGCACAAAAACAGATGGAGCTAACACAACTAAAATCAGTTGACCAAGTGCATTGTTACCTTTTAGAAAAGGTTTTAATTCATTAGTCATGTATGGGCAGTGTCTGCTTGCTATTTATATCCGACTAGCATGTGTCTTGTGAGGATTTGTAGGAACAAACATTGTACTAATACATTGTAATAATCTGTCTACCGCCTGAAAAATGTAACCTGTATATATATATATATATATATATATGTAAACATGAACATTTTGTGCAAGTATTTTTAATCTCAAGTTTTATTGTACATGGCAACTAGGATTGTGAGGCATTGAAGCTGTCCAGGGTTTTATGGTTTTTGTAAAAAGTAGATTTTCTTCGGGTTTAATGCGCTTAGGAGTGTGCAATCAATTGACTACTGCATGGCTGTGACATACTTATTATTGCTATTGCACAGCTAATACAGCCACATAGATCCCGATGAAAATTCACTGCATGTGTTTAAAATGTGAAACATTTTAAATCTGGGCATTGCCTATTCAGTGAGCATTTGTCAATGCACAGGGATGATTTTTTATTGTTATGGTTACAAACTTGATTGCAACCAACATCATGGAAATGCTGATGATTTTATTTTTTGGATCTGCTATCAAATTTTCTTGATAAGTTTTATGAACAGATCTAACACTATCCTCTTAAAGATCTGATGCTAAAGCTCGTTGCTAACTGTTGGTTGTTTATTCTAGATGGTAGTAGGGGATATGGTGGAGGTGGTGGATACAGAGGTGGACGTGCCAGAGGTGGCTATAATAGAGGGTGAGTCTTTACATTTTTATGAGACTTCGTGAGAGTTAGTGAATTTAATAGTTCGTATTCTCCCACTAATTTGGTCCTACATAACTGTGTTCTAAATTTGAAGAGATCAAGGTGGATATGATTACAATCAACGAAGCGGTGGTTGGTCAGGGCCCCCTCCTGCACAGGCTTATCCTGCACAAAATATCAATGGTGGACCTTATGCTATCAATTCAAGGTACATTTTGTTCCACAAGTTTACCTACCAGCTCTTAGAATAAAATGGTTTACCTACCTACATAGAATAAAATGGTTGCGCTACAGATCTATCCTTGTGGTTTTCAATCAAAAGACCATTAGACAATGCATTTAAACATATTGTTGCCAGACTTGTACCAGTTCATTGGCTTTAATCTGCATTTTAGCCACCATTGTTGATTGCCAACATCATCTGTAAGCGCTGTAACTTCACCATCGAATTCCATTCCGAATTATTGGAATTCTTTCAGGTGGATCCCCGATGAAGGAGCTAACTATGGAGCAATGAACCGTGGAGGGCGACAATCAGGAGGCCCTCCCAACAGACATGAACAATCTGGTAACTACAGATATGAAGCAAGTTCGAGGTGGGACCAACCAGCGCCTGAAAAACAGGATTGGACAAAACCTTCACCTCGTAATGAAAGGCTCGAGCAGTTAGTATTCCTCTTTATTTCAATTTTTATTTCTCAAATTTACTTCAATTAGGCTTGCAGTTACATTTCATATCTAGTGCTATACTGGTTAGTGTTTGACATTGAGGTCTGGCTCCGTGTAACCTAGTTGACAATAGGCCACTATCTGCAACTATATAATTTGGACCAGTGTCGCACCAACAAAGATGGATACAAACTGAAGCGTTCAAAACTTAGTGCGATGCTTTGAGTTATTACTTCGATGTGGATCAATGTGCAAAATTGAGATTTCTCTCATTGCATTAGCATTGTATCTACTCTAAAACTTGTTGGACCAACTAACAAATAGGGTAACTTAACGTCATACCAGTTGGTTGATCTTTTGGAAGATAGACAAATTTTTGGTCGCATACAATGGCTACATGTTGCGGTAAAAAGCAAAATTCACTTATTGTCCATCTTGTGCATGTTTGCAATATGGAGTGAACTCCTTTACTTAATGCAAGTGGTACATCAACATACAGCCATACCTCTACATATGAGTGCCTCAACATGCAAAAAAGTCGAGATAGGAGCTGAATTTTTAGCGAGTTTCCTCTTTGAGATACAAGTAATCTTTGACAAACGAATGTACGGGCCACTCCTTGCTGGACACTACACTATATGGTCGAGTATGCGAGAAGTCGCTTTCAAGAACAGCATCGTTCAGTCTTTCTCATTAAATCAGCTTGAAAAAATGTTCCCCACTTGTTGGCTAAAAATTACAGGGAACACACGATAAAAGCGTACAACCGAAAACATACAAAAAATATGACGACAAAATTAAAGTAAGTTTAATTAAAAATTATTAAGTGAAATTTGTTAAGTTGAAATTCTGACGGGTGTGCAACACATGGCGTCTAAATTGATATGTCGAGAAAAAAATAGCTCATTTATGCTTGACTGAAATAATTTCAAATCAACTTGATTCCGTGTTCATTAATTTACAGCACATTTTATATTGAATAATATCAGTAAGGTTCATGCAGAACGCTACATTCGAACCTCTGCTTATGGGGGTCCTACCACACAAAGTTGTCGTCAGAATAGTCACTTTTAAAATCACTGTCGTCACTTTTAAAATCACTGTCGTCACTTTTAAAATCACTGTCGTCACTTTTAAAATCACTGTCACCTTTCTAAGTTGGTAGCCAAAACAACCTTTTTCTTCATATTTGTTATTTTAATACAAATATCCATTCTGGTGGTACTGGGTTGCGTTAAAAACCTGAAACTTGCTCAGTTTGAACTTCTGCTAACCAAAAGCATGGCTAAACCAGCTATCTTCA
This sequence comes from Watersipora subatra, assembly GCF_963576615.1. NCBI lineage: Eukaryota > Metazoa > Bryozoa > Gymnolaemata > Cheilostomatida > Watersiporidae > Watersipora > Watersipora subatra. The sequence goes on along the minus strand of NC_088715.1, from coordinate 7,612,336 downwards.
CAAACTTATTAGTGATGTTTGGGAGTGTTGCTGATTACTCTGCGAAGAGTGACAGCCGTCTTGGGTTTTTAGGGCTACATTTCTTGTATTGAAAATAGACCGAGATTGTCTTTCATAATCACTGTCAGTCACAGACTTAGAAACGGATTTGCTGTCAATGTCGCGGCATTTCATTGCTGTTTACTTTAATTATATGGCAGTCTATAAATGCTGAGCCAGATGCTTCAAACACAAACTAGTAAAGTTTCGGTTGAACGTGTTGAATTATGGGCAAATAATAAGTTAGTAAAGGTACAGCTACACGTAACAAATATTTCTTTGGTTCTAACAAAAATCACGATATGATTGAAACGCACAGAATTATTCTGCGCTGCTAGAATCGTGTGCTAGCGAGCACGATTCCAGCAGCTTTGCAATTAGTATAGTCCAAGAGACGTATAATGACACACAATAAAAGTATAAGTGCAATTCAACATAGTACACACGATGCAACTGCTTAGTTTGCGTTATTGTATGTATTTATTGTTTGAACGCTATAGCTACAAATTGTTTATTTTTAATTATATTTCCTTTTTAGCAGCAAAAATTTTGTGGTAGAAAATGCTGCCATCTTTAGAGCAATCAAGTCATGTGCATCGTATTTACTATGGTGAATTTCCGTAATATTTTTCTTGCGTGCGGCATTATGTTCTCGGACTACATATATTCTAAAATTTGCTAGAGTCATGCTCGCTAACCAATAATAGCGCAATTTAAACAGATACATCGTGTGTTCTATGTTGAATTGCTTTCGTACTTTTATTGTGTGTCGCGATACATGTCTTGGACTATACTAATTGCTAAAGTTGCAAGAGTCCGTGCTCGCTAATAATTTGTTTAATCTGTAAAAGCGTTTCGCCGACGAACTCGGTGGGCATGCAAATAATTCTGTGAATTTCGACCGATTAATTATGCGTTTTTCGTGATTTCGGCCAGAACTCAGAAGCAACGAAAAATTCGTTACGTGTAGCCGTGCCTTTAGTAATTCTACTTACGCAATCATCGTCACCTACATTGATAAATGGTCGTCTCGTCTGTCACTTTTTAAATATCCCTGTCGTCGGGTCGTCAGAATCGTCACAAAACATGGGAGGACCCCCGCTTATGGTTCCCTCTTCGTCCAAGTTTTGTGACATTTGATACTTATTTGAAATTTGAGCTAAAGTGTTTTCACATGCCGAAAAAACAACTACATGCGACCTCTAAAATTATTCAAAACATCACAATTCTGTAAATAACAGTAAAAATAAACTATGAATTCGAAACAAATAATAACAATAAAGTGCCACTACAGTTAATTTTTAATTAAATCGCATTTCACCTCGTTCACATTTCGTCCATATGTGTTGCCACATAAGATGCTTATGATGCTGCATTTGGTCATTGTATCTAGCCACAGTTTTGTTGTAGGAGTCAGTTAATGCCTCCCTTTATTCGATAGCTTCACGGGTGCTATTATTAGACCAACAGTAATACCATAGCTAAGCTTTTCAATTAGAATTCATCGATTTTTTTCGCACCATTGCAGTGAACTCTTCGGTACGAGCAACACTGGCATCAACTTCAAGAACTATGAGGATATTCCTGTAGAGGCGACAGGAAATGATGTACCCAGCTGTATAACAAGCTTTACTGAGTCTCCGGTAGGTTTTTTCTGCATTTTCTTTACAGGATAGAATGGGTAATGTGGGTGCCTGTGGTTGTTCCTATTTTTATGTTCTGGTCATAAGTGTTTTCATACGTTTTTGGTTGGAGTAGCTAGGTGGGAGTCCAAGGTAGCTTAGTGGTTGGTGATGAATAAATCATAATCATTTTTTATCAGCTTTTACTCTATGGCGATTAGTTGAGCTAAGCGGTTGATGCCCATGTTTTATGTTCTAGGGGTTCCATATAAGTTACAAACCCTCAAGACAGAAATTCCCTAGGGAATTTTGCTCATACTTTAAGGAAAAAATTTGCTTGGAATTTTTCCTTGTCTTTGATTTACCGTATGTCGGGACATTCATATAGCTGTAGTTACTTTTCGAATATGATTTTGACATTGGTAGTTGTGGCGCTAACATAGTCTGGTTTAAAAGGTGAATTAGACGATTGTTTGATGAGGCATTGTATTAATGACTGATGCAGGAACTATTTGACTGATTATTGGAGGAGTGCGGGGATTCCCTGAAGGTTATACATGTGTGAAGGGATGTTGTAAGAATGAGAGATTACGCAACAGATTATATTATCAATGTGATTTTATCAGCATCACATGATTGTCAGATACGGAGCAGGTGTTGATAAGATTCGTGCTAGGATTTCTTTCACCTTAATGCTGGATGCATGTCCAGTTTATTAACAGTTTTTCCCAAAATGGAAGGTTGTGACCGATGTAACATAGATATTACTGATCTAACTGGCGTGTCTCTTTCAGCTCTGCGAAATAATCAGGAGTAACATTGAGCTGACCAAATATGATAAACCTACCCCTGTGCAGAAATACTCAATTCCCATCGTTTTGAAAAAGAGAGACTTGATGGCATGTGCCCAAACTGGATCAGGCAAAACTGCGGCCTTCCTTGTGCCTGTTCTGAACCAGTGAGTCATTCGCCACCTCTTTTTTGCTTCAACTCTTTTTATTGGTCAATGTGGTAGTCATGTGATTGCATTCCCTATCCATGTTCAGTTTATTCATTCTATGGCCACCTCGGGCTCAGCTTTCAATCTCAGCTTGGTTTAGCGAACAAGTATGTTCGCTAAGGAGTATGTGTCTGCATGGAGCGTGGAGTATGTTCGTTCCATGCAGACACGGCGCACTATTTACATCTCAACTAGGAATGAGTTGCATATGGGCTTTATTTAAACATTCTCATGTGTTAGAACAAATGATTTTAGTCGATTCTGCTAGTCTGCAGCATTTTGCTGATTAGGAGAGTGAGTCGTTCATCAAACAAATAGTTCATCAACTACTTAGAATAAATATGCTTGTAGGATTTTCGAGGGAGGTCCAGGTGATGACAGTGGCACGGAGCCACCAAGGAATTATAATCGAAGGAAGCAGTTCCCAATAGCCTTGGTTCTAGCTCCGACTCGTGAACTTGCCTGTCAAATCTTTGACGAGGCGCGCAAGTTCTCCTACAGGTAGTAAATGTTGAGAGTCTATAGCATTTTTGGCAGCTGCCTTTTTCCATCTTACCTTCTACAGTCTGTACAATATTTCATGAATATGTCTAACATGATCTCCATGTGTCATAGCATTACCTTTTTGGTGGCTGTGTTTGATGTGCCTCTTTAGCAACCTATGTTGTCCCGGCCTTTCCCTTTGGGTTTGAACAATTTTTTTCAAAATTTGTCAAGAAATACAATTGAATATGGTTACTTTTTAATAGATTCTCAGATTATTTGTATCTTTTTCTTGATCCTGTCACTATATGGGAATTATTTTGGCACCCAAACTGGCTTTAAGCTCGTCAACTCATTCTTTGTTATCCCATCACTCCTAGTTTTGAATAGCTATACTTTTCGTATTCCTCTAAAATTTATCACATTTCTGGCAGTGTTTGACTTCATAAATTCGGACAATTTCAATTTTCGGTAGTTATCTCCAAAGCTGCATTATGTGGTGCTATGTGCTAATGATCTTACTATAGTTGTGTAGAATAATTTTGTTTGCGAAGAGACCCTGCTAACTGTCTGACAACCATTTCAACAGGTCAATGGTAAGGCCAGCTGTGGTTTATGGTGGTGCCGATGTTGGTGGACAGATGCGAGAACTTGACAAGGGCTGTCACCTCCTTGTCGCCACTCCTGGCCGATTGGTGGACATGCTAGACCGGGGAAAAATTTCCCTGGAGAAGATCAGGTGGGTTGCATTGAGTATTCTGTTTTCATATGGATATTGATAGTCTGTTCCTCGATAAACGCAGCCCCAACATACAAGAAATATGAGATATGAGTAAAATTTTAACTAATTCTTTCTTGAGATACGAGACAAATGTGAGATACGAGCCAGTTATCGATTTTGACAAGTATGCAAGAGGATGCTTTTGAAAACGGCATCACCCGGCCGTTTTTGTAGTTTCTGTTTGAAAAGTTTTAAAAGGTTGAAATTGCTAGTGAAAGCAAGGCAAAAAGCGCAGCCAAAAACAAATAACAAAAAACTGAAACCGAAGACAAAATTACTATTTAGTGTAAGATTAAAACTTATCTTCAAGTGTGCCTTTAGTAAGTTAAGTTAAGGTTACTTAGCGTCAAAGGCTCAGTGGTGTATCCGAGGTTGGGATATTAAGAGGTGTACATTAAGCTGTCAAGTGTCTCACACTGCTGCTAGTCACTGTCTGTCTCAAAGATAAGAACTCAATACACTAGTGTACACAGCAGTGTTGCATTGCAGATTATAACCAATAGGTGTTTGTTACTTTGAGAGCGTAGGTAGCGGAATTAGAACAGTTAAAAACAAGTTCTGTAACCATATTAACTTGTTTTAGATGGTTTTTGTCAGAGCATTGGAACGGATTAATTTCTATTTAGTTATCTTACATACAAAATAATGCATTAAGGAGGCATTGCACATGCGAGCTCGGTTACGGAATGCATTAAGTTCGTATGTCAAGGTATGCCTGTGTATGTAGTTGAATTAATCAGCAATTGGAAGGATGATCATTGAATGAAGTGCAATAGAGTACATGAAATTGCCACTGTGAATCACATGAAGTCATGTTATGTTTAGCCTTGAGTCATGAGTTGCAGATGGGAAGTTGACCAAAGTCGACTTGTAGGGCCAAGAGATTAAGTTTGTAAGTTAACACAAAGTCGTATCTCTTGCAGGTTTCTTGTCCTCGATGAAGCTGACAGAATGTTAGACATGGGTTTTGAACCGCAGATCAGGCGTATTGTGGAGCAGGATAACATGCCTGCAACGGGAACAAGGCAGACGCTCATGTTCTCCGCTACATTTCCCAAAGAGATTCAGGTGAAGACATTTGGTTATTGCTTCACATTCCTCATGGTATCTAGTCTACATGTAGCTTAGTCTATAAGTGTCGTCAAGGTCACATGGGTCTCTCTTAGTCGTTTCATCGATTTGTTTTCTCTTGTTGCTCTGTTGTTTACCAATAGCTCTATATTCTATAGATGCTGGCAAGGGACTTCCTCCATGATTATGTGTTCCTTGCTGTTGGCCGAGTTGGCTCAACGAGTGAGAACATAACACAAAAGATTGTTTGGGTAGAAGAGGATGACAAACGAAGTTTCTTGCTCGACCTCATTAATGCTGCTGGCCCTGAATCGTTGACCTTAGTCTTCGTTGAGACAAAGAAAGGTGCTGATTCGCTGGAGGACTATCTCTACAGAGAAGGTTTTCCAGCAACAAGCATTCATGGAGATAGGTCTCAGCGTGAAAGAGAGTCGGCCCTCGCTTCCTTCAGAAATGGCAGGACGCCTATCCTAGTAGCGACAGCTGTAAGTGGTGTTTTGTGTCATTTCATGAGGTGGCCTCTTAGTTCACCGTATGAACTATAGTAGAACCTTAACTTAAAAAGCTACCATATTTTCCGGACTAATAGCCACTCCCCTATATAAGCCATATCTGCTTTATTTGTGAAAAACCGATAATAAAACAATACATAGGCCGCATCTTTGTATAGGCTGCAGAACTCATAACAGCGCTTTTTAACACTGCAGCAACTTTGCTGGTTAAAACAGAAACGTTCGCTGAAACCCATGAAGCCGTCTTTTTCAGTGTCATAGTTGAACAATCTCATCAGCGTGTGCAGTCACACGGTTTGCTTCCTGGATAGCAAGATCGATGGCCTTCAGCTTAAAACTTGCTTCATACGAATGTCTTCGTTTGGGTTCCATAATGATGGGGCAAAAATTTGAAAATAATTAATAGTTGATAATTTGTCCTCCGTGTTCCAGTTACTAGCTGAATGAAAAAGCAACGTCTGCTTCTCTGCTCAACTTTTCTTTAGTTTTGAGTTTAATTCCGGTTAGCGCGCCCCTAGCGATGAAAGAAAAAACAACAGAACAGCCGCAGCCTCTAAATAAGCCGCATGGCTCAAAACATCTGAAAATGTAGCGGTTGATACACCGGAAAATATGGTAATTCGCTGCAGAATCTGTTTCACAAGTGGAAAATTTATTGAGTCGGAACGAGCAACCTACCTTACCTACAAACTTCCGAATCTGTTCCAAGTCACCACAAACAAAACTCCCGCATAACATTTTGATGAATAAATATGTACCATATATCGATTCTCGAACGCAAAATAAAGCTATCAAACTAAGGCGTCTGCGTATACGCTCAACTTTGATTAAAAGGAAATAAAATAACATGATGCTAACATTTTTAAGGGTTTGAGACATTTTCACCGCTATTAATAAAGGTGAAACATAATAATGGTTACTATCATTAACGCTACCAAGTTTTTTACCAAGACATTTGAATGTTCCAAATATTTGCCATTGGAGCTTAAACAATAACTGTCATGCACAACTTTTATCGTATCTTTTAGGTAAGTCAGACACGCTGATTCCGATTTTGTACTCAAAATAAAGATTGGTCCACTAGCCTTCAAAGTCATTTAGGCTTTTTTAAAGCGTTTCAATATCCGTCTCAAACAACACAATCGGCATAACAAGCTCCGCCCATAAATATGTGATGAAACCTAGCTTTTTCAGGAACGGAAGTTAGGGATGTTTAGTCCGATTTAGAATACTAGAGATAGGTGTCTTAAAACCCATTATCTAAACCCAGCCTGTAAAATAATGTCTTTTATGAAAGGTATATAAACTATTTAAAATTGTTCGTCGCTTCTTACATGATGATTAAATAGGTTGAACGCTGAGAAAAATGAGTTCAAAAAAGCGCGATAACCACGCTAGATTGTGATAAAATTAATCTTTTAGAGTACAAAATCGGAATCGCCGTGTCTGATTTACCTAGAAAATACGATAAAAGTTGTACATGACAGTTATGGTTTAAGCTGTTATAACAGTTGATAAAAAATTAACATTTCGCATCATCTGATGCCATAAGAAAGCCAGAGGTTTGTTGCAGAATCAGTTTAGACACCATTTTGACCTCTTCACGCTACTCTGGTTGATAAGTTAGGCGTGTTTAGAGTAGAACAATTGACCACTATTACTATAGCTATTACTATTGATGGCATTGTTACTGTTAAAAAAATAAATGTTGTCTTTGCTATTGATCTACAATTTGTGTAGCCTGTAGCTGTGATGCATCTGATCATCACTGGTGCATTCATCTGATCGGTGAATGCACCAGTGATGATGCTGCATCACAAGGTGAATGCAATCGTACAGCCTGCTTGTGCTTATTATTTCACTTGCACGCTCTTACAGGTTGCCGCCCGTGGCCTTGATATACCAAATGTAAAGCATGTCATCAACTTCGACTTACCCAATGATATTGAAGAGTATGTGCATAGAATCGGTCGAACTGGTCGTGTCGGCAATCTTGGTAAGTCTGCATTGTCCTTGTAACATCGTTACTTAGTAAAATTCTTTAGTTCTACAGACCAAGGTCTCGGCACCAGCCATATTTTTTCTCACAAGACAGAGCGGTTTAACTTGGTTGACCCAGTTCTACTGTCAATTCATTTGGCAACTGCTGCAGTGGTATTTGCGGTGCCCATGCCAATGACACTCGTTATCGATCATGGCTTTCCTAGCATTTGGCTTCGTGCTTTGCTATGCATAATTGTCCAAACTTGGCTAGTAGGCAACAGTTATTGAAGGCCTTTTTTGACATGATCTGATATGAATTTCTATAACAGCATGCATGATTATATTCATGGCTGGTTTTTGGATGTGTTAATATATTATTGAACTTAAGGTTTATTACCCACTCATTTACAATCGTTTTCAAGCTAGTTAAAACATTATTTTTGGCCATTCTAAAAATACCGCGAAAGCTGTTTTTCAGCTTTAGTTATATCTACTTTTGCATGAGCACCATATAGGCGGCACTGACTGTGTAGGCTCAGGCCTAGATTTTGGTTTTCGCCTTGGAGTATCTGTTAAGTTGTAGCTGTATCTACACATGTTTGGTAATATTCTTGTGGCTCACCGATTTTAACTAGCTTTTACTCGCAGGCCCAACATTTCCCCTTTAATTGCAGAAATGCACTTCGTTTGTATTCAACTTCAAAAATTTGGTTGACACTTGTTATTATGACTGTAGTGCTACTCCATACATAATATCCTTTTAATGAGTAGGTCCTAGTAGTTCTTAAGCAGCTCTTGCTGCCAGAAAGACAAGTTTGGAAGTTTCTGTAGCATAATGAACTTTTACTTGGAAGAAGCTTCCCAATTTTCTTTCGGCATTCTCTCTGCACAACAAAGAGTTTACTATCAGAGTTTTTCTTTACGTCTGAATCTCTTCCCTTTGTAGGTTTAGCGACATCCTTCTTCAATGAGAAAAATCGCAATGTAGCACGAGAAATGGTAGAGTTGCTCGGGGAGGCATCGCAAGAGCTACCTAGTTGGTTAGAGAGCATAGCCTATGAGGCTAGAAGCTCGTATCCTAAACGCAGCAGCAACAGGGGAGGTGGACGTGGGTAAGTTCTCACCATTTGTTTAAGCATAGTGCGAAGTGTGTTCCTCCACATGGTACAAGGACCCATTCTCTAGTTGTTTCGTGCTAATATCAATTGCTTGTCTTTGTCAATTTTAAATCTCTGTAAGGCTTCTATTTTCATGGTAAGACTTTGTGTTATTCAAGAATAACGGTTAGGGCAAACCTGCACGTAAAAGCAGCTACATGCGCATAAGTTTCATTCCGTAAACACTGGTATCGTCTTGATTTTAGTGGCTTTGGAGGGCGTGATTATCGACAGCAGGGAGGTCGTGGTGGTCAGCAGGGTATGAAGCAAGGATATGGTGGAATGCCCCAGCAAGGCGGTGGTTATGGTAACCCTATGTATGCTATGTATGGAGGAGGAGGAGGCTATGGCGGTAGCTACGGCGGTGGATCCTACGGCAACTCGGGCTCTTCTGACTGGTGGGGAAAGTAGACGTCCCTCCTCCGTCCTGTCTCCTTCGCAAAAAGGACGTCAAGCTCGAGTCATTGCTCTCTTATCTTAGCTATATTACAGTATTGTTTAGTCATTTCCTTTATCAAAAAACCAAGTGATTCCAAGCTTGTTTTTGCTGACACACGGTGTCGTCCGATGTATTACCCAGCACGTCTCAGTCAGCCCAGTTTATGTTCATGTTGGCCAGAATCATACAGTCATTAACTAATATAGGGTGGTCCCCTGATAGGCCCATCCTCTTGATCAGATTTTATAAAGAATTTCTTAGGTTCTATTGGACTGCAGTCTAGCCGTCCAATTAACTTTCTTGTTGACTTTTAGCTGGTGTATCCAGGCTGTTCGTAACAGCCAAAAGGCTCGGTATTTTTCTCTCATTGTTATAGATGTTTTAATTAGGTTTTTGTTTGGATCTCATTGTATCTAGCCGCGCTAAGTATTCGCACACCTTTTATTCAAAGTGATGGTCAGATATTTTTAACTTATCGCACCACTTCTCTATTCTCTACTGATAATCATTCTTACGACTGCTGCGCGCATTTGTGGTGTGCATAATCTGTTGGTAGGCACACTTTGAATTTGAATTCTTTCGATTATTGGACTTGATGAGGGAAGTCACAAGTCATTCTTTAGGTAATTTGTACAGTTTAAACAATGTACATAGTATGTATAATTATATCGGTGTGTGCGGATATTTTAGCTTCGGTCTAGCTTTTTAGACCAAACATTTGTCGCATTAACTTTAAATTATTTGGCTGTAATTATTTAATGGCTTGACCAACAATTTTATTCTGGCTCAGAAAATCTGTGAGAACCAATCGTGAGCTGTGCCGGTTTGGTGCTAATATTAGTAGGATTGGGACATAGTCAAGGGCTTTCTATGGCTGACCTAGTTAGCTTAACTAACAGCTGGTATCAGCAATTGTTTTTGTATAACAGTCATTACTATTGGTTACTAATGTTGCTCCACCCTTAGATGGGCAGAGCCTACGCCAGTGCTTTTATCATTTGCACTTGCAGGTGGAGACAATTTCTGTGTGTTCAGCCTTGTCCGCTTCTGGCTGCAGCCGTACAAGCTATATAACCATATTTTTTTTCTCTAATATCTGTCTTTTTGTAAATGCTTGATGGATAAAATATTGTCAGTGCATTTAACAAAGAATAAATATGCATTGTTATCACTTGAAATCCTGTCTTATTCCTGCCTAACCTTTACCTGGTTTACGAGTTTGTAGAAGGAATTATAACACTAAGGTCATTTATATCATGGGTTCCCAACTTTTTTCATTCAGTTCCCCCTTATGCCTTTTTCTTAAATTTGATTCCCAACACACTTATTATATAACTTTAATGACAAAAACAACCGAAGCAAATTATAATCCGATTTTTATAGTACATATTTAACATACTACAAAATTTTATTAGCTTGTATACAGCATGCATACAACACACAACCATACATGACCTTTGGCATGGCGGATAATCGGTTTATGACTAAGTTAACTTAGTATCCAATCGAAATCTGGATGGATGTGTTCACATGTATCTGGGTTCTGACTAGTAACTCATCATTAGCTGCTAGTGTTATAGATGAAACCAAAATGTTGAATGATCAAACTCATATGGCACTGCAGGACATAAATTGAAAATCTAGCAAATCAGACACTTCTTTGTTCCCCCTTGTATATTCAAAATTCTTCCTTGATTTCGATGGATATCTCTTGCGGAGGTGCCTACGTGAATCGACAGCTTTGCCTACGTGCAACCGTTTTTTCATTCTATTGTAGCTCAAGTCAGGTTAGATAGATCCTATACATCATATAATGATTACTTTGCAGTAGTCTGGTAAGCAGTAAAGGTAATGTGCTAGTAATTTGAAAGCATACATGAATTGCAGATCATGATAAACTATGGAGCCTTATAGCAATGATATACAGCCCCCATGTGGTGGACGTATATCATTGCTTAATGCTTATAGTGCCCCGTGTACCAGGTTCTCAACCCGAGCTGTTGAACTTGGAAGTTTCACAGTACATACATAGCTTATTTTTTGTTAGCTAACGGGTGCCTGTTGGTAAATATAACCAGATCTACGGTTATGCTACCGTAATACCAGTATATTGCACCTTATTTTTACAAACTCGAGTTGGTAAATATAACTTATAATATATAAGTTATATTGTTATAAGTTATAGAATTGTTATATCAATATGGGTTGCAAACTCGGGGCACTCTAATCTACTATAATAAACAGTACACAAGACCTGAATTTGGTGTAACTTTACTTAACCTACAATAATTCCTCAAATCAAAGATGTCACGTGAACATCATGTGGTTCTCTACACAACGAGTCGGGTTGTACTATTTGTGGCTTACATTAAATTCGTAGATATTCGACGAATTATTCGATACGTTTTTATAAATATTTAGCGTTGAATAATTTCGTCTCCGATTTTGAATAGCAGTGCAGTCTACGTATGTTTTTGTGCTTCACATTATTTTGTGCTATTTTGTATTACTGAATCAAATTGAAATACTTACGAAACGATAGGATACTCTGACTCACTAGGCGCAAGTTCCTCATGGTAAAACGACATTCTAATTCTTTATTACATTGTTACAACGCGTTGCTGTCTATGCTTATGCAGTTTTAGTAGTACACTTATGTCACGTATAGCTCTGAGTGAAAAATCTGTCGTGAAGTATACTGGAGGTCGAGGGTATTGAAGTGTTTGCCATCTCGTTTCCTCGTAGAGCATAGAACACTAATAACACCGACGGTGTAAAGGGGAAGTTGCTTCATATGGTATATGATTTGAGACAGTGTGAGACATCAATACAGCATGCTGCTGAAGGAGTTTGTCATTCATATTTTGGACCAATTTTCATATTTCGACCACTGCGTATGAGAAAGCTTTAATATTGTACGTGTTTGGATGTAGCCATGTGGAAGTTCATGGTTGTGCTGTTTTTCTCCTTTAACATGTCACCATAAGCTGAGGAAGTGTTACTTCTATAGCCATCAAAGAGTATTCTCATCAGTAAGGCTATTCGATGTGATGCACGTGTATCACTCAATGATAGCAGTTGTAATTGAGTTTGCGCTTCTGTCAGACCGTGACGGCCAGACCTGCCAACCCAAGAGTGGGCAATGCGTGAGATTTGGTTTTGGGGCAATTGATGTATCAATGATAGTATATACAAAATTGTGGAAATCGGGGCAAAAATCTCACGCATTTTCATTTTTTCTTTGGGGTGATTGCGTGAGTCTCACGCCCAATGCGTGAGAGTTGGCAGGTATGGTGACGGCTTTTAATGTTGTTGATAAAATGGACAGCTTTATTTTGCACTAATTCTAGCAATTTAACATTGGTATTATCTGCAGAATCACATAGTGTCTCCATACTTAACAGGTATGCCTAGACTGGGGTATTTTTCAGCTCAAAAGACAGCTTATACTTTTTAGGTGCTTCATGGAGGAAGTATTTGATAGCCTAGTATTTGTAGCCTAAAACTGTCAAATCTCAAACTTAATTGCATTTGAATACCAAGATATCAGGCTTCTGTTACTACACAGAGTGCTGATCTGCCCAAAGTATAAGTTTTGCTCCTGGTGAAAAACCATAACATCATATTCATTAGTGTAGTTAGAATGCAACAAGTTTATTACTGTACTCACTTCATTCACTAGCCAGAGCAATCTGCCTAGCCAGATCCCAGCAATGCACAAAATAATAAGTCAGTCTGACCAATCAGATACTAGTAAGCAAGCTAATATGCAACGGAAAAAGGGGAATCCCTTTCAAGCTAAATAGCAACACAAAATAGACTGGGTTAACAAATCATGCTAAAACATAAATCGTCACACCTCCCTTGATTTCTAAATCAACAAGAACAGAATTAGTAAATTTTAAAACTTAAAATTCAACATTTATTACCTATGATAGTCAGTTTGTTTCGTGTTGGTCTCGCATAGTCACTGGGAACCACAAGACTGTTAGCTAGATTATCACAGTCACCTGGGATCTGAAACTGATCTGGACCGTATTGCAATTCATCATTGTCATGTTCTAGGCTATCGTCTTCTACTTGCTGTTCGGTGTCTGGCTCATGCACTTCTATGTATGTGTCGTCCTTCTCAGCTGCAGAATGTGGGTGGCAAAGCCTCAAATCACTAATGTGTCTGGATATTGAGTCCACTCTCACCGCCGTGTTTGACACTGATGATGTCACCTTGCCCTTTTGCCATTGTGTCGTACAGCTTGCCTGAAATGGCTTCACATACACAACATCTCCTGGTTTAAAAGGATTCAGCTCAGTACTCCTGTGCAGGAAGGAATTTACAGAAACATTTGGTGTATGCTGTCCTTCATACTTGTACACCTTTTCAGCAGGAATGGCCCCATCAATCTTTGGAGAGAAATTATGCCAATATAACATCTCCTCAGCACTGCGACCTGTTTGAGCCATCATCCTTTTCACTGTTCTGTGCTGTCGTTCTGCGATGCCATTCCCTTGCTGTCGATAGGCACAAGAGAATATGTGTTCTATACCCCACTTCTCTTCCAGTTTTCTCATTACTTGGCTGCGATAGCATGGGCCGTTGTCTGACAGAAATTCCTTAGGAGGATCCGCTCATAAAATATTTGTTCGAGCTCTTTCACCACCACCTCAGCTGTCTAATTTCTTAGTTGTCTCCACAAAGAGAACATGCGAGGTCCACAGTCAACTACTGTCAAGTAAGGGATTCCTCGGTAATGAGTGATGTCTGATGCTAATCTTACCCACGTTTCCTCAACAGCCAGTTTACCACAATCCTATCTCACCGATGAGGGATCTACCTGCCTACAGACATGACATTCTTTGACCACCTGTTCGACATCTTTCTTCGACACTGATCACCCCATTTTTGGCGGGCTAAATAAAAAGTCCTGTCGACTCCTAGGTGATTAGTGTCATGAAGGTCTCTAATTGCTTGGACTGGGTGAATGCTGACAATCGCTGTAGCACACACTCGGGCCTTCAGCCATTTCTTGGGAACTCTCATCAGTGTGTCTGCTAAGTTCTCTTCTGACTTTACTAACTTCATTTTTACATCTAAGCTGTACAGTTCTACCAGCTCGGCAATCATACTGAGCCTCCTTCGTGTAAGCATCTCTCCCAGGCCGCATACTTTTGGTCGTTTACTGTTAGTGATAATAGAGTTAACCCAACCATACACTGTAGCTGAGTCGGTTATCACACATACTGATGTGAGGCCCCATTTCACTCCACAACTAACACCTCGTATTATTGCGTCCAGCTCTGCGACATTAATATGGTTGCCATCATCTTTACGTAACCAGCAGCCAACTTCCACCTGTTGCCCATCAATCTCCACAGACACACCAATTGTCAGGTTACTTGCGTCACACCATATTGATCCATGTCTCTTGTCAGGTACTGACCACTGTCCGCCTACTGGGTCTTTTTCCTTCAGCATCTCCAGTGTATCATTTATCATCACCTGAACTGGCTCTGGAACTGTATCATTCCAGCCACAATCATTACTTTCTCTCTTCATATAACGACAGGCCACCCTCGACCAACCACCAACTGGGTAGTGGCCTATAAGCCTTTCACACAGGGAAAACAATTCTCTTTTCGTCCTGCTCTCTGTCTTTTCACCAGCATCATTGTCTCTGCACCACTGAACTCTGCTGGTCTCATCTCTTTTAACACGAAGCCCCAGAACTCTAGCATCATCAATGCACTCCGGCTCCTTAGTCACTAAGCCATACTTGGTGAGATGCTCCCTTACATGTGTGACTGAAACTTTATCGTTATCCACAATTATATCGTCTATGTAATGATCGGTACCAGCTTCAATCTTGCTATCCAATGAAAGTACCTTGCCTAGCACCTTTGACATGATCTTAGGCACCACATTAAGCCCGAAGCCCATTCGTGTCATCATAAAGAGCTTTTCTTTGTACCTTACAGCCTGGAGTTTCAAAAGCTCATTATTCACATACAGCTGCAAATAGGCTTTCTTCAAGTTGAGCATACAACAGTTGGGTCCAAACTTTCGCCATTTTCGCAGCTTGTCTTGACAGACTGCTACATCTGCACCTGGATTGCAGTTTATATGCTGGTTCAATTCCCGACTGTAGTCCACCACAGGCCGAATTTTTCTCTCGTTTGGTTGTAGTGCTGCCATGAGAGGTATAGTGCCTTGCACTTTGCCGTGTACTGTTTCATCATGCTCTTCCAACCATCCACTATCAATCCATGCTTCAACTTCCTGCTCATAGCCTTCTCTGCACTCATCTGAGATGCTGTACTGTCCACATTGACTTTTCAGAATGGGTTCTCCATCCTTCCATCGCTATGCCACCATCCACTTTTGTCCATCAAATGTGGCTATGAAATCAGTGTCCTCAACTTGTAATCCGACAAGTTTATTGCATACACCTACTACTACTGTTGGCTCTGCACCCTTGCAAAACCCAAAAGATGGCACACCTTCAGCGCTCACACTCACGCCGCCCAATCTTTTCACTGCATCCATCCCAATAATCACTAAACAGTCGCACACTAAAGATATGGAAACCAAACATCGGAGCCTAACTGTGTTTTTCCCTGTGCCAATGTACAAATCTACCTCCTCTAGGCACTCTGTGGTTTTAACATCTAACATCATCACAGTTGTACGACGTGCGCTGTATCTGACCCAGCAGCTGCAGAGCCTGGGCACTCACTACAGATTGTTGACAACCAGTGTCTACTGATGATCGAATTTCTACACCATTGATTAGGAGATTCATTATTGGGAGCGCCGTATCTATTGCTGCCATGTGGGGCGAGAATCCGACGCAGATGCTCCCCTTTTCGCATTTCCTGAGCACTCAAGACACCTGTTGGCCAGATGAGTGGTCGAGTCACAGACATAACACTTACGGACAGACTGGTTACGACTACCTGCAGATTTGTCAATTCTTCCTGTAGGGCACTGATGAGCCATGTGCCTGTTTCCAGAGCAATTGTAGCATAGCATGGCTCTACCTTGTTTCAACCCAGCGCACACAAAGCTGGTAGTTGCTCTCCTTGACGCCAACATAGCTCTGGCCTTACTCACGAGGGCAGGCAATTCCATACTATCAATATCTACAGTTGATTTTAGTTGCAAAGCTAAATCAGAAGGTAAGCCGCCAACAAAAACACATCTGAGCAACGGATCTGGATTTGTCTGTCCCATCAAATTTACTAATCACCTCAGGTCAGCAAGATATACATTCACAGACTCGCCTTCTGACAGCATCTCGCTTTTTAACTGCTCATATGAAGAAAAAACATCAATGCTGAATGCAGTTCTCAGTTTATGTTTCAGCTTATTATAATCAGCCTTTACTTCATCGCTCAACTGCTGATACACTGCAAACGCTGGTCCTGACAGGAACAATGGCAAAAACTTCAGTTTGTCAGTCACACCCTGCAGTTCTGCTACAAGCTCTAATTTTTCAATCCACACTGAGAATTCCCCACTAGTGTTGTAGTCCTCATAACTTTTTTATAATGTCCGAAAATCTTACGCTCTTAGCCATTGTCTTCTTGTAGTATCGCCGAAATAGCTTGTAGTTAGAATGCAACAAGTTTATTACTGTACTCACATCATTCACTAGCCAGAGCAATCTGCTTAACCAGAGCCCAGCAATGCACAAAATAATAAGTCAGTCTGACCAATCAGATACTAGTAAGCAAGCCAATACGCAACGGAAAAAGGGGAATCCCCTTCAAGCTAAATAGCAACACAAAATAGACTGGGTTAATAAATCATGCTAAAACATAAATCGTCACAATTAGCATTGAAGGACATTTTACATTTGACAGATCATTCCTAGAGCTGATCGATGTCATTTTAAAAGTGTTGAAGTTCTGTCATTATTGACTTCAAAATAAAGAAGCATATCATCCCCAAAAAAGAGTGGTTTTTACACGACATATTATTTGGAAGGTCATGAATATATAAGATAAATAATGTTGGCCCCAGTTCCAAGCCTTGTGGGACTCTAGAAGTCACTGTCATGCTAGGAGATAGCTCTCCTTTAATAACCATTTCTTGACTTCTATCTGAAAGAAAACTCTGCATCCAGTTGCATCTGTTCTGGTCTATACCATCAATCTGTCTAATATTTTAGATAAGTTTGTGTGGTAGCTTGTTAGCTTTGAAATTAAGAACTACGCTGTGAAAAGTTGAGGCTTTTTCTAATGCGTTGGCGAGATCATGATAAGTAACACACAGTTGGGTTTCACAACTAACACTGCTTCTGAATCCCCGTTGCCAGTTATATAGCATAGCATTAAGGGTTTGGTTGAAATGATGGCAAACAATATGTTCTAGCATTTTGCGTAGGATACTCGTTAAAGAGATACGTCTATAGTTACATGGATCTTCTCTACTTTCTTCGCTTGGTATACGGTATTTGTTTAATTATGGTAGATTTTCATTGATGATGTAACACTCTGCTGTCAATTGATGCTCGGAGTATATATACTAAACAATCAGCTGTCAGTGCAGGGTCTGTTGGGAGTCGGCACTGTCTTATCTGGTCAGGTTCGGGAGGTTTGTTGTTTTGGATGTCATGTATGAGTCTGATATGGCACCTTACAGTGCTTCGCGTTCCATGTTTTCAAGCCGAATTGTTGAACTCGAGTTGCTGTTGAAAGAACTCGGCCTGGGTTTTTGATGAACTCGCGTTATACAACTCGAGTTATATTTACAAACTCGAGTTTGTAAATATAACTCGGTTTATCAACTCGAGTTGCAAACTCGGGACACTCTTATTTGCCATTAGTTCTAGTTTTACAGTACATACATAGTTTAATTTCTATTAGCTAACGCGTGTCTATTGATGTACCATTGTTAATATAACCAGATTTACGATTATGCTACCGTAATACCAATATATTGCACCTTTTACAAACTTGAGTTTGTAAATATAACTCGAGTTGTATAACTCGAGTTCAACAACTCGATTTGAGAACACGGAACGCAAGGCACTGTAAGGCGCCATAGTTTGACAATACCATTCAGGTTGATTTCTAAAAAGTTGTTGTCGATAGTCGGTAGTTTGCTTATATTCTCATCGTTACAGAACTGACTGCGGAAATATTAAATTAGCACGTTGGCACGCTGCAGATTAACACTAGTGAGACTTTCATCACTTTGATCATCACTTTCATCACAGTTTTGAGCTGAGTATCTGGTGTTCATCTTTGTTTCTTTCAATGTACTTATAGAAGGGCTTACTATTACCCTTCTCAACATGTATGTTCTTTGTATTTGTAAAAGAAGTACATGTTTCCAGTTGATTTGTACATTTTGTAAAGTTTTCTCTGCCTCATGTGCAGCTTTTCTGCGTGTCTAGTGAACCTAAGTGGTTGACGTTCAACACTTAGTTATAATGTTTTGTGGGGCAGCAAGACCAACAGCCTTCCTAAAAGTTGTTGAGAGCTTATTCTACATTTGCTGAGCATCACTCATTTTTTAGAGCTCATCACAAATGTCGGACACGTGATCTCGTAATATCGTTTGATCTGCATCTCTGTTAATAAGAATGTCTTTAGTTCTGCTTCAAGAGGTGGTGCATCTGAAGAGGTACAAGTTTTTAGATCAGTTGTTACTATGCATCGCGTAAATTAGGGAATATAACACCAGTTAAGCCGGTAAGCCCAGTATTATAACTTTGACTACATCAAGAATATTACCATGAATATGTGTGGGATTTTTTACCATTTGTACAAACTGCTAAAACTAAACTTGCATCAATACTAGCTTCAGTCAGGTATACAATGTCGTAATCAGTGATTTCGATTGCTTTTCCCTCAACAGGTCTACAGTTGCCAAGAAAGAGACGTAGTGACTTGCTGGGCTTATGGCTGATGTTGTTAGAGCTTACATGCCTTCTCATTTTCCCAATTCGTTCTTTTGTTGTATTACGAGATTTCGTCTATGAAACTGTGTAGAGTTGTTGTCAGCTTTGAGAGCGCAAATTTGTTCTCTGAGATTTTATTCTTTGTCTCTTGTTTTTTTTTTACATATAATTTACAGAATATTTTTTCTGTGCTCTTTTCAAGAAAGGAGTTTGAAAGCTAGCTTTCAATGGCTAGCTGCGCATGTGAATATCGTAGTTTCAGGTTCGTTTTTATATTTTTTCAAGAGAACTCTGTCAATCTTCGCTTTTGAAGAATTTTAGCAACTGTAGTAAAGCTACCCTATGGTTTTCTTTTGCCTGGATAAGGTCGGAAAACTTAATTGCTCACAGGCTCCCATGATACTGTCACAGCCTTTCAGACTGCTCACATTCGCAACAGCTCTCCTCTGTACGCTTTCGATTTATCATAGCTTTGTTGGTAGGGTCCCATATTGTATCCACGTACTCTAAGATGGGTTTACATAGACTGGTGTGTGTGAGCAGTCAGCTGTTTTATATGCACCTCCAAGCGTATATTTGATTGCGTCCTAGAGTTTGGGGCCGCCTAGATTTGTTAGTCAAAATGTTGATCTTGTTGCAGAATGACATCTAGTTATTTGATGTTTTCTACCCATGGGACATGCGACGGACCGAGCTTGTATTGTAACTGGGATTGAGATACATATGATGCTGGGGTTTAAAATATTGTTTCTTTACCACCCTTGGGTGGAAGTAGAAACCATCCATGATGCGTGATGCGTATTTCAAAATTTTCATATCATGAGTAGTCGTTGGTATAAAACTGCTAAAATATGCATTGTGGTTTGTAGAGTCGGTTAACAGCTCACCCACGTTTTGCTCACACATCATTGAAACGGTGTACAATAATATCGTTTAGTTCAATAAAAGACTGACTCCTTTGACCGTAAAACAAAATAGAAAAGTTCTGATTCTCTGCAACTCAAAAAAACGTCGCAATTGCTAAAAGTTTTAAGTTGTGAATGCGCTGAATGAAATAATTTGTTCTTTTTTCTTGTAGACAATGAATAGCACGGGCACAGATTACATGTTTCTCTATTTCGAATTCACAGCCAAAGTTCACGATTTTCTTTTCAATGGATGGAGCAGCAACAACAATACGGGTAACATTTGATTAACAAATGGTGATATTATTTTGAAACCACAGTATTATTTTTATGAGTTGGCGATGAGGTTATTAGCTATAAAAAATGAATGCTTACTCAGGCATAAGTTTTAGCATATATTTTCTGCGTCATAACTGAGACCAAAGCATGCATATATGTTTTTTTGTTAAATATTAGATTTTATAAAATATTGTATGTGTGTTATATGACATTACTAGTTGAATGCACGGCATTGCGTGGGTAATAAAAAACATCTTATAAACAGTGGCATGTGATGTAGTTGTGTACTTTGAGTAAGCTAGTATATGCATTGCTTAATTTACTAATAAGAGCCGTGAGAGCAAGCTTCAATGACGTTGTGCGTAACACAGTGTTGTTATGCGTATTGTAACCCAGATAATG
This sequence comes from Watersipora subatra, assembly GCF_963576615.1. Classification (NCBI taxonomy): domain Eukaryota; kingdom Metazoa; phylum Bryozoa; class Gymnolaemata; order Cheilostomatida; family Watersiporidae; genus Watersipora; species Watersipora subatra. The sequence continues at coordinate 7,591,758 of NC_088715.1, read as the reverse complement.
ACTATCCGCCCTATAAATTCATTTCATTCTGCGTAGATTAATGGATTAGCTTGTCACCTTGTGAATGGTGGTTCTGAGATCAAATCTTCTGAGATATGGATTTTTTATTCCTAGATTGTAATCGCTACGACTCAAAATAGGGATGAAAATGAGAAGACCAAAAAAATACCAGCAAACACTGAGATTTATATAGATAGATGTTCAATGACACCTGCCTTGAACCTCTACAATAGTTAGTCCGAAGTCGCTAATACTTAACGGACGATTTAGCCACATAGGCCTACAAAGCAGCTGAGCCATATTCTGGCTAAGAGTTAAATTTTTAACTTCTTACTGAATGTTGCTACAGTTAAAAGCAAGCAAGACAATGAAATACATTCAGGGTACATACACGCCTCACCCTTATACATATTATGAAACTATTATTTTTAATAACACTGTCAAGTGTTTTTTCCAATTTTTTGAGCTTGGTCGGTAACCTGTAAGCCGTTTGTTTTGTACATCTATATATATATACATCTCAGTGAGTGTCCTTTGGATGTCCAGTTATAGCAATAAAATTTTAGGAATGAACAATCTACTTGGCACCGGAATTGAACTCGGAACCTTCTGTTCTGAAGATAGGCGAGCTAACCCACTGAACTATACAACAAAATAAGTGTGCACATAATTATTACATTGGCAAAAATACCCATGTTAAATGCGCTTGGGGAAAATGCTATTGGCTACTATTAGCTTAGCTTATTGGCTACTAGATACATTAGAGATCATTACGCATAACGATTATTAAGCTGGCTTCAGAGATGGTTTTTATTATAGTAAATATTTGGACTAGCTAATTTACTAGCTTGAGTTACTTAAAATCACTAGGTAATCTTTTTATTAATTGTGCAATGCCAGGCATTCACCTAGTTTGTGCTATATACCACATTTATGTTTGTAGGTTTGCTTGGGATGGCTTTTGCAATGGCTACTTTAGTCTTCTTCATGGAACTTTTGCGAACAATAAGTGAATATCTTCATCTCAAGATGCGTGCTGGACCTGTAAGCCTTGTAGCCTCAGTTCCTGTCGAATCTGAAAGCTCTCCGCTAATACGGGCTCTTCAGATACCGCCCAGTGAGGAGCATATCAAAAAGTACAGGTAGCTGTGTCTCCAATCTTAGTTTTACCTATTTGCCATGTTCATAAGCATCGCTTCTGGTTGCATTATGAAAGTGGTAGATACTCCTAGAAGTCAAAGGTTCTGTTGCATCGATTTAGCTTGGCATGAATAGTGCTCCACTCTCATCATGTACCTTTATCTCATCTTACCCTGTTATATCTCAATTTTAGCCTTGTGTCTCATTTGTAGGTTAAAGTTGCACTTGATAAGGTCTCTGTTGGTACCTGTACAGTTAGCTATTGGCTATATAGTTATGCTGTCCATCATGTCATACAATGCCTGGATACTAGTCACAGTTTCCCTTGGTGAGTTCATTCATGACTACAAATCTTATAGTATTCAAGTAATTTCATAAAGTAACCAGAAGGAAATGCTAAACGTGTTATTTAAAATTAAAAATATTATTATGTTGTAACACGACTATTTGAACGCCATAACGCTTTATTTTTCAACTTTTTCCCGATAGCGGCGGTCAACTTGAGGTGGCGTTAAAATTGAGTCGGGCATTGCATTTTTTAAATAGCTCGTCAGAATTTAGAGAAAATCAATTTACCATCTTTTATTGCCTTTTTACCTCCAATGTCGCCTATATTTGGCACTCTCCTTCGGGCGGAGTGACATTACACCAAAACTGCCACGCACAACTTTTATCGTATTTTCTAGGTAAACCAAACATGCTGATTCCGATTTTTTACTCAAAATAAAGATCGGTCCACTAAGTTTCAAAGTTATGAAGGCTTTTTAAAGCGTTTCAATATCTGTCTCGAAAACAACACAATTGGCACAACAAGCTCCGCCCATAAATATGTGACGTAGCCTAGCTTGTTAGGAATGGAAGTTAGGAATATTTAGTCCAATTTAGAATGAAAGAGATGAGTGTCTTAAACCCATTATTATCTGAATTCAGCCTTAAAAATATTTTTTGAAATTGTAAAATGGTCTTCGATACAAACAAACGAAAACAAAAGAATTAATTGTTATTGATGTAACCGAGTTATTATTAATACGATTATTAATACGGGTTATTACGTATTAATAATAATACGTGTTACGTATTATTATAAATACGAGTTATTATTAATACGATTTTGGGGACACTTTTACTGGTCACTTGGTATTATTGGTTTGTAAAGATCACAGAATGTTAAAGTGGTGCTCAAATAGAGGTGACATTCAATTAGAGGTTTTACGGTATGTTAATAATACTGAAGGCAGCACAGCTTCCTCTATCATACTGGAGTTATCTTCTCTAAATTTGTATATTTAGTTGCAGTGTGCTCTGTTTTACCTAGTTCATTATACCTGTATTCATCTTTACTGTTTAAACGACACGGAGATGTGCTATAGATCTTTTAAAGGTTTGCTATGTATCCCTCAAAACAAAACATGTTAATGTAGACTCACTTTTCAGTCAAGATCAATTTTTAATTTATGTGTAGCCAACTTGCACTAAAAATTAAAAATTTATTCATTTTTCTATAAGCCTACCTTGGTCGTGTAAATGTTAAAGTAGCGACAGAAAATCAAGCGAAAATATTACATAGTAGCAATAGAACTCTTTTTGTACCCACATGGTTGTGTGCTGAATTTTTTTATCTCTGCTGGGGAGCGCTTAGCCGAGTATTATTGATTTGGATCGATTAGCATAAGGAAGTCAAAGTACTGTCACAGCGAATGCCTCCACATAACTTTAGCAAAGCGAAATGGCGTTAAATGCATTCGGATTTATCGTTTCTATGATTCGAAAAGAAAGCAACTCCGAGTCCATTCAAAGCATGGAAATGCAGAAATCTTTCTGAGTTTTTGTTAATCACCAGCTATTAACTTTCATCAACTCAGTAATCAAATATCAGGGTAAAGTCTCATATTTCATCTCTTGCTCATGTATGTAATAATTATGTTAGAACTGTAATTATTTTGTGAGACCATTTTGTTGTAGGCCTACACACGTCTATAGGTTTTGGACAACAAGAGTCTGGTTTGTGTTAAATACTGCGAATAGTAAAAAACAGGATTTGACTCATGTCTTAATAGTTTATCTTGTTAGAGAGATTTCTATGTGTGTACAGATAGAAGCTTATTGGCTATGAGGATTGAAGCATATTTGATGATTCTAACGATTGGTGCTGGTATTATATAATGATGTCTTTAAAGAATAGAGAAAGATATTATTATGCCTTATTATTTATCTTGAGGTGTTGACCGATGTTCTAAAAAAAGAATCGAGGAGATTGACCAACCGTAAGCTGAGATATAGCCAGCCAAACACAGGTCTACCAAAAAACAAAAGTGTTTTGGTAATCATCAATATACGACGTATGAAATCGACTTGTGTGCCATTGGTCAATTAAGCCAACTAATGCGCTCTCCTATAACAATCACGACGTTTTAATTGGTTTAATCCCTGGAAGTATAGAACAATCAAATTGGGCCTGACAATCATCGCTCCTAGAACTCCGAACCAGTCCCTCTGACGTGTAGATTAGTTTTAGCATAAAATAATTACACGCATCTATTATTTCGCAACATTTTGCTATGTTGCTAGTTTAGCTCAGTTTTGTTGTTCTCCTACTTAGCTTCCCTATTCAGACTCATCTTTAGCGTTGTTCAGATTTTTTAACTATAGCTAATAAATGGAATCAATTAAATCAATCATCAATCTCGGTTATCATTTGGAATTTTCTACAAATTATATTAGTTACATCATTTATTCTATACGCAGTTATATTATTATTTTGTATAATATGCATTATGATTATTATATTAATCATAAAAATAATCATAGATAAGATAATAGATAAATAGAAAAAATCATATCAAAAGTTATCGTTTTCTTTTCTTACAGCAAGAGCAGCACGGTCAAGTTATTCTTTTTAAAATTATGGCTGTAGTGAACTTACAGTCTGTTAATAGTGACGATAATCATGAAAATCAACTGAGTGCTGCAGTAGGTACACAGTAGAAAAATGATGAATGAACAAAAATTCACATTCCCATTTCTTATTCTAAACAAACTGCAAATCGCGGATGTCGCATATAGACTATACACGCGCCGTTCGTTGAACAGAGGATCTTCGGAGCATATCCGTGGAGATTGAGTTAAAATTTGAAGCACAATAGTCAAAGTCTGCTCTTCTGTTTTGAAAAATCATGACGAGGGGTTGTGGGCAAATGCCTTTACCACACAATGTTTGCTTGATTTTCCTGAGAAACCAGAGCTAGTCTGTAAATTCTTTACTATCGCGAGAAGCCTTTCACATCTCGTAGCCTAAAACAATCATTATACGTAACGGCGATAAGGGTGCGCGACTCCGGCACATGACCAATAAGTCGATTTCATACGTCACCATTCTCGGGATTTTCAAAGGGTTTTCCTCTGATTCGTTATTAGGTAGACCTGTGTTTGGCTGGCTATATCTCAGCTTCTAGTGGGTCAATCTCCTTGATTATTTTTTTAGAACATCAGTCAACACCTCAAGATAACTAATAAAGCATAATAATATTATGCTTTCTCTATTCTTTAAATTGTATTATGGAATTTTATAATAAAAAACTTGGTATAAAACACTCAATAGAAGTTGTCACCCTTGCAAAAATTCTTAAAATTTTATTTAATTGGCGGTGGTTATAAAAATAAAATGAGTGGATAACTTCTAAACTCATAGGAAAATTATATCCCCATTTTATAACAAAATGTTAGCAGTTATATTTAGGATCAACATACTGAAATGGTATTGAACTAGGTTTAGACAGCTTGCAGGGCATGTAGCAATTGCCTGTGGTGAGTAACATTTTATGAATGATGGTAAAAACCTGTGATCCGGTAAAGGTCCTCTTAAGCACGTCGGCATATACTGTAATTGCTTCACGAAAAAACTAAAAGCGTGTCTTTTAGAAAATTTTCACCTGATTTTAAGTAGCATTGATGGATAACTGATATATTGCTTTCATTGAAAGTAATTCTGGCAGTTTAGCCTTTTTTTACTGCAGTTAGCGAGAAGTGCAACCCACTAGCATAATAAGGATGAATGGGTAATCTTGGTTGCTGGTGAAATTTCCTGTTTCTGGCATTTTATCAGCTAACTACTTTGAATAATAACCTCCTTTCCATGGCTTTATTTCCCATTGCTTGTTGCACAGCGCAGTTATCATAGGAATGAGCTCTCTGTCATCATTTAATGGTTCACCCATCCCTCCAACTGATGGCTCTGCCAACAATACATATATTATATTATGAAGGATTATCATATTGTTTGAAAAAGTGCTCGATAGGAAAAATAGACTTGACTAAAATCAAATTTGAGTAGTAGCTGCACTCTTCATGTAAAACTGCAAGAAACTATTTAGAAGTAAAATGCTTTAACCATTTTGGTAACTTTTACATATACAGTCAAACATGGATAACTCGTCCACGGATAGCTCGAACACATGGTTAATTCGAACATTTCCTTCGGTCCGTTCCCACGTAATGATAAATTGCTATAGATAACTCGAACTCAACACTGTTAATTCGAACTGTTTTTTTGCCCAACGGCTACCGAAACGGTTGTTATCGCTTTAGAAAATCACTTTATTCAAAGCCATAGAGGTAAACTTCATCTTTTCGTAATTCATAAGCGTCGTTATTACCACCATCGGCAAAATATTTTTGTCAACGACTTTTCTAAAAGTTTGGTGAAATTTGATTTATACTGCGATACGATGAATAGCACGGGCTAGCCGGGTCACGGGCGCAAGGATATTCGCCACGCACATACAAAACAAAAATCGCATGTTGTTTTGTATGTGCGTGGCGAAAATCCTTGAGTGCGTGACCCGGCTAGCCCGTGATGAATAGTTTTCCGACGTTGATTCCGTGTTGAATCAACGTCGAAATGTTGAATGTTTAAAACGTCATAAAAAATGTTGTAATTAAACGTATACGTTGTCTGAGCTACAAAAAACTATTCATCGTTTGACCTAAACACAGAATACGTGTGTACATTCAATAAGTATCTATTAAAAAAGCGTGAGTGATATAGATTATAGAATGTACCGTAAAACCTCGTAAAACTTCTAATTGAACTGCCTCGGAGTGTTGCTCTTAACGAATCCCAGGTAAAGTAAGGTAATCTGCATAAACTTCAAGAAAAAACGGCAAAATTGATCGTGGGTAAAACCCCAAAAGAAAAAAATGTCTTTTCTTTTGAGCATTTCAACAACGATCAAGTTTTGCCAATGTCAATCTGAAAAACGTCCTGGCAATAACATCACCTCAAACAACAAACCAATCTCAAGTGATAGAAAAATCTCTATACCTTTTCATGAAAACGTTTTAAACTTTACATTAGAAGCATTTAATTTGAAACAAGCCATTTGTGCTTTTGATTTATATTATAGTTTGTATATGTACATGTATCTACTAATAAATAAGTAAATATATGGACTTGTGACAGTGCTCTGATAACTTGAACGCTCTGATAATTTGAACACTTTTGCTCGGTCCCTTGAAGTTCGAGTTATCCATGTTTGACTGTATTATATTATAATGTTTATATTAAACAAGTGGAGTTATTATTTTATGTTTTACAGCTAGTGGCTGCATGTATTGGCTGTTCTCATTCTGTCGAGACCTCATTAAGCTACGATTCACGGATGACTCGAATAGTGTGAACACTCAGAGTGAGTTGACACGGCATGAGTCTTTACCAGATCTAGAAGGCGAATGATATTGTCCTTCCTCATGTGCTGACTTCACAATCTAATCTGTTCTTCCTTTTACCTTTATTTATGTATCACTCCCTTGCTCAATCTTTACTTTTGCTATACTTTATCACAAACTAAAATGATACTTTGTTTTAATGTGAGAGTTGCTTGTTATTATTTTTATTGTTATTATAAGTATATATATTGCTATTGTTATTATAATCATATACCAAACATACACTCTTGTTTGGTCTTGTCTCCCTTATTATATAATACCTGTCAACTAGATTAATGAAAAAGTATATTCATCAGTGTGAGGAATTCCAACAGTTATATACGAAGGCTCTGCCTGAGGGATATGAACCTTGAAAGGCTGTCAAGATAAAGTGAGAATGTTAGATTTTTTGATAAGAGTGGGGTAAGCAGCTCAGTAGCTAAAGATATACTATAATAGTAAACAATTGGTGAAAAAGGTAAACATTAAATTTACAATTGTGAACTACTTGGTAGAGGCATGAGTCAAGTTTCGTCAGGACATACTGTTTATCGAGATTCCTAGTAGATGTTAGTTGATGGCTATCTAACCCCTTTCTTCAAGGATAGGTTGTAAATATTCATTTCAAAGGTTTTGCTCTGAACTTGCGCTATACGTATGTATCTTGGTCTGGTCTCCGTTATAGCAGACCTGCCAACTAGATTTATAGAAAAGGGTAACTGTAACAGTTGTATAGGAAGGCCCTGCTTGGGTGATATGGAGCTTGAAAAGCTTCGAAGAGAAAACAGGAAGGTTCTGAAGCTCTGAGCTCTTGCTATCCAAAGATGTTGACCAATCTATTTAAGATGTTGACCAATCTATTTAAGACCAGGCGTAGGTAAAGGTATTTGATGATAGAACTTAAATAGTTAGGTTTGACATCCTGTAATAACAAGCGAATGGGTAGATAGTATTTTTAATAGCCTTCGTTTGTGGCACAGCAAAACTTCATAAAAAGTACTTCGGAGTTGTCTTACCATTTTGGTAAGTGCAAATAACCATTTTAAGAGCATTTTGCTTTGGCATTGATGATATTACTAAACTATAGATAAAAAGCAGCTATGTGCTCTTTTTTATCCTGTGGTCCAGTTTTTTCTGTGCCTGGCAGCATCATTCAAGTTATAGTGATCCAAAACATTAAATCTTTACTACTAGCAGATTAGTATGACAGCAATAACTGCATGCTGATAATAGACCCGGTTAATAGAAATCTTCAAGCAAAGGCCACCATTTTTCACAGTGTATCTTTGTATAACATGAAAGTGTATTTAAAAAAAACAGTTGGCTTTATTTTTAAGGCGAGTTGATTCAGAGTCAATCTGCCAACATTAATCTATTGTAAGAGTTACATGCTTTGGAATCTCTGGGATGGAGAAACTTTGCAGAAACTCTCTTACTGACCGAGTTAATCTGACATTATAGTATCAGTGCAATGCAGTCCTTAATAAGAGTAAAGAGCCACGTAACTCCATGCGGATATGTATATCATAGTTTTATTAGATGGTTAAAGAGAGATAAAACACTCTCTAGTTCTATGTGCTGCTATAAGACTTGAACAAGGTATGTGCTATTTATTTTATTACAGTCGATAGGGATATACCTACAGAGACTTGCTAAGATTCAGAATAAAACATCAATAAATTAAGGCTTGATGCTAGTCATAGTAGAGCTAGAAAGTTGATTCGTTTATCAGGTGAAATCTATGCAGACTCCAGGAACTTAGTTCAAAGCATGGAGGTGTAGACCACGAGGATAATTCCCAGCTGCAACACAACCTGAAAAATACCGCAACATATTTCAGCTGTCCGTACAAGTCTATATATATAAATCTCAGTGTTTGTCTGTCATCTGTTGTTTGTTCGCGTGTCCAGTTATACTCAGTTATAGTGATTAAAATATAGGAACGAAATACATGTATTTGCTTCACAATAGATTTGAGCTCTGAACCTCTAAGTCTGCAGACAGGTGAGTAAAACTATGCTGCATTTTCCTTGTCATACTATGGAAACCTTGTGCACATACTGTTGTAGCGCTTGTGATAATGTTAGCATTACTGACGCATAACATAATGATGCATCGTAAAATGAAACTGACTTCACCGCTCTTATTATAGTAAAGTTAATTGCAATAGTTAATAGCTTAAGTTACTAGCTTAAGTTACTAGCTATTCTAATACTCGAGCAAGGCCGGATATTCAACTAGTTAGTAATTGTATAAAACATAAAACGAACATTTAGAAATTCCAAATAAAGCGACTTTTATTGAATTTTATCTGCGATTGGATTTATTTCCAAAAGTTTGTTCCGGCTATTTGTAATGCCTATAGTAGCAATTCAAATGTAAATACAGTAATAAAACTTAAATAGGAAATTTATTTTTGGTAATTTCATGTGAATAGTGATACAGATGACTCTTAGCTATGGTTTGAATATGTAAACCCTCCAATTAAGTAGAAGACTGTATGAAGAGTGTGACTGTGTCTATGGTAATAAATACGGAGAGAATCACATGGGTGCTCATGTATTTGTTGCGTGAATATTCTCTACTTCATGTTTGGGCTTGCGCTGAACTAGAGGTTAATCCTGTCTCATTATCTAAAGGAAAGTTAGAATTCACCATGATTGGTGATTACGGCTATGGATAACTTTACCTTTTGTATTAATATTAGCAGTCACCATTTAGTAATTGTACAAGGAGTGGTTAAGTATGAGCGTATAAGTATTCTGAAGTATTACACTAACAGTTCTATCTCAACTATATATGACAATTAGGTAAAAGTTGTCTACACCTGTGCTGCAACATTGGAAACTGCATAATCTACGCTTAAGTAAACGATACGAAGAGTATGACTGACCAATCAGATGCCATGTCATCTAAAAGACTAACCAATCAAATAGCTTGTTAGTTACCTGAGTGGTAGCAGCTGCGCCAGCAAGTGCTGACAGTAAGTATGAATATTTTGTGATGAGTTTTTCAACAGCTTCTTTGCACCCCTACAAAGCACTTGTTCTGCTTGTCAACAAGAACATTGTATTAGCGAAGGAGAGGAAAGTGTTACAGTAAGTCATCATTTTTTAAATGTTTGTAAAGAGCTGGGGCTAAGTAACCAGTAGCAAAATTGACTATTTGATGTAAATTTGCTGTGTAAGTACATAAATCCACTGTTACTAATAAAATAAATAAAATAAAAATGGTGAGATGAAACAATAAAAGTAGTTTCTTAGCAGCTGAGTATTTACTGCTCTCTCTCTCTCCCTCCTTCTCTCCCTCTTTCTCTCCCCCTCTCTCTCCCTCTCTCTCCCTCTCTCCCTCTCTCCCCTTCTTTCTCTCTTTCCCTCTCTCTCCCTCTCTCTCCCTCTCTCTCTCCCTCTCTCTCTCTCTCTCTCTCTCCCCCTCTCTCCCTCTCTCCCTCCTTCTCTCACTCCCTCTCTCCCTCTCTCTCTCCCTCTCTCTCTTTCTCTCCCTCTCTCTCTCTCCCCCTCTCCCCCTCTCTCCCTCTCTCTCTCTCTCCCCCTCTCCCCCTCTCTCCCATTCTTTCTCTCTTTCCCTCTCTCCCTCTCTCTCTCCCTCTTTCTCTCCCTCTCTCTCTCCCCCCTCCCTCTCTCCCTCCTTCTCTCACTCCCTCTCTCCCTCTCTCTCTCCCTCTTTCTCTCCCTCTCTCCCCCTCTCTCCCCCTCTCTCTCCCTCGCTCTCCCTCTCTCCCCCTCTCTCTCCCTCTCTTTCCCTCTCTCCCCCTCTCTCTCCCTCTCTTTCCCTCTCTCTCTCCCTCTCTCTCCCTCTCTCCCCCTCTCTCTCCCTCTCTCTCCCTCTCCTCTCTCTCTCCTCTTTCTCCTCTTTCTCCTCTTTCTCCTCTTTCTCCTCTCTCTCTCTCTCTCTCTCTCTCTCTCTCTCTCTCTCGCTTCTCTCTCGCTTCTCTCTCAACCCTGGATTCTGTTAAATGTTTAGGCCTATTTCAATGAGGAAAAATTGATTACAATAATTGTAGTAGTCAACTTACCAGGTCCTTATAGCTATTGTCAGAGGTCGGAGCAAAGGCGCACGTTGTGTCATTGAGAGAAAACAGCTCACCACTCTCTGACTCCCCATATCTTATGAGTTCATATAAAACTTCTGTATCAACACCATCTTTTGTCTGATCATAAAATATATTAGCACAATTTATATGCGAGTATAGAAAGTGCAAGCAACTCCTAAAACACCTAAAAGATGTAAAAACCTAAATTTTCAACACCTAAAAGATTATCTTAGTTTTTATTAATTGCTTTTACTAACTTCGCATTTAAATATATTCTTAAAATATTACTCATCAGATATACTAGTGCAAATTGTACCTAAGAAACCAAGATGTGTAAAAAAGTGCAGACAACTTCCAAAAGCTCTAAGTTCAACACCTAAAGAATTATTTTAGTTTTTATCAATTACTTTTATTTAAAAGCCGTAAGAATATTTCATAATTATTAAGTTAAAGTGGATAATAGTTTTAGTTAGTGAAAGTACAGAAGGTTCATGCACCAATAAAGTTAATTTGAAATAAACGTACCTACATACATGTAGTTACTTGCATCAACAGGCTAATACTTATGTGACTAAAGCTAGACAGTAACACCTACTACTAAATTTATTCTACGTAACTGCTTAAATTTTTAAGGTTTTTTTGACAAAAATATACAAATATAAATTTTGTAATTGTAGTTGTATAACTTTTTGCAATACTATTAGTTGCAGGCAAGAGTTCTTGAATGGCATTTCTTATTATATAGAAAAAATACGTACTTTGCAACAGCTTGTCGGTATGGAAACATTGTAGAAATTGTCCGAAAAGCCATCTAGCTCAACAGCGGGCCCCAAGAACACCTCATCAAACTGTTGTGCTTTCTTGAAATCTGAGGAGTTATTGATCCCGCAGCAACTAAACTGTCAAATGAACGACTAAATGGACTCATTGTATTTTGCTAGTGCTTGAATACCTCTTCTTGTTTCATTAAACAACCAACAGATTCCAAAAGAGTGAAAGTATGTGGCTCAACAAAGTCACACAGTTAATTTAGTTAGTAGTAATACAGTTTAATTAGAACCCATACTAATAAATGAATCCTTCAAAATGTTATGATCATAAACAAGACGTGTTTTGATCAATCTAATGTCCTGCTTCCAGCTCTAAAAGTACCACGGTTATCACTAATCCACCTAAACATACTCCAGAGAAAGGTGGCTATTACAGACCTTCACTACTCAGTTTTTATAGCTACATTATCAGGTTGTTTGAGTTTTTAACAAAATAAATTTACCGTAACATGCCCCAAGTCCCAGAGTCTTGACCACCGGTTGGTACTGTTCAAGTTTCCATCATATTGTGTCTGTAGACTCCATTCCATCACTTCATGCAAAGAGTCTTTTGCCCGAGCCTCAAATCTTGTAAAATTGCTGGCAATGAATGTCCCCAAGGATGAAGAAAGCACCAACATAGTCAAGAACTATAAAGATTATATTTCCTATAGGAGGAAATGCAAAACCAATTTTTGTTCAGGTGTTTACCTTGATTAGTTACATGCCAGGACTATGTAAATATTAATAATTCTATGGTTCACATAATATAACTATGTTAACTTTCTTCCCTTTAGAGATTCCGATTATAGCTGTATTACATGTCTACATGTGTAGACAACTTCTACATAAATACACTAACAGCTGTTTATATTCAGATATTCACAATTGGACAATCACAAAGCTTGTTGCTTCACAATCAGTCAAGCTGTATATTTCATAAAGTAACACTGGTATATACCGAAAATACATATTTGGTAATGTTTCTGACTGCAGGTACAACATGAATGCAGTAGATCGTGCTATTATCTATAGAGTTTTTAAATAAAAGAATACATGGTTTAAGATTCTTAGTGAGGATGGAAGTCACTATGGTTATTCTTACAACAAGTAGGAACTTAGGCTTTCCTGAGCAGACGCTGCTGAGCCCCAACATTCCGACTCCCATGAATAGAACTCCTCCACAAACAAGAGTCATGCATGCCTAGAAATATATTAGTTTTATATACAGTTTTACAGAAATATACAGTTTTATTAAATTTATGTACATTTAGTTTACAACTGACTGATTTACTGCTAACAGTATCAAATGAATTAAGAATTTTTAAAATATAAATCAAAACTGTTTCGTCCTTGTGAGATTAGAAAGTTTTTTTCAGTTTTTCAGCGACTAGTGATGGTATTTCATTAAAGATCAAAATTAGATTCATTGAATATGAGACTGTAAACTATAAACAACTCGCTGTGCATCTCAAAATCTCAGCGATGATACACATATGCAACTAAACATCAAGCAAGTTATAAGTTATTACTTTACTCCAGTGCTCATTGCTATAATGCAAATGATCAACTGAAATATCAAACTCCATTGAAGTTTACTCACCTTTGCAATGGTTGTGTCCGTGTAATCGTAGACATCTTGGGAGTAGTAGAACAATGACAATGATATCTCCAGTTTTCCAGATTCTTCATTTATGTCTGGTTGACTCGGTGCTGCTTCTTTGAACACTATGGCAGCGAGTAGAGCTAAGGTTGCGCTAAGAAGCTGTTTAACAGAGTTACAGCATAAATCGTACCATGAAGATGATAAAAAGATTGTTTTAGACATTTGCAAAGATATAAAGTGTAACAAATCAAATATTAGTAGATAGAGAACAGTAGAATTATTTGGGTATTGTACATGCTTTAATTTGATAGCATTCAACGTACAAACAACTATAAATCATATCATATATCACAAGTGAACAGTGGTCTTTTGAACAATGTTTAAGTATTTATTATTAAAAATAATTTATTAATAATATTTATACGAATAAAAATAAACTCAAATTTTATAATTCTGTATAAATTTGCTGAAATTTAATAAAGATCGCCAGTGAATTTTTGCTAATATTGTCTGCTCTGTTTGTCTTGAATAAAACATGTTTCGAGTGACCATTATAATTAATCACAGCTGATATTACTAACATAGAACAAACTTAATAGAAATATGTCAAATTAAGTTCATTCATGAACTCTGCTCGTACTTACAGTTTGAAGGACAAGAACAACAACCATAAATATTTTGATGACCTTCCCTACTACTTTGAAAGTGCTCTCTGCTAGGCAGCACATCCTGACTCTCTGTTAGGGTAGTACTATTCTTTGTAAGAGATTGTAGTTTTCACTCTTCTACTAACAATAGGCTAAGGAATTACTAGCAGTACTGACATTCCTGAATCCTGAAAAATGAATCGATTCATTTCAACTCATATTAAAAATTCAATTTCCAACTTTTTTGCATCATATGTTGTGTAAGAATTCATTCAATTCACAATTCATTGCAAAAAACATCTCAAGTAAATTCTCCGTTCTTTACTTATTCTAACTTCAACGACTCAATTCAATTCTTCCAAATAAACAATATCAATTATTACAAAAATTGATCTATGACAATATATCAAAGTAACAATAACCCACAATAACTAATTTAGCTACACTCATCAACTCAGTCTATTGACTGTTTGTATATTCAATATCAACTATTTCCCTAGGGATTTCATTAAGTTTTTGGATGGAATTAAGTCATGCCTACTACTTTTTGCTGGCTTATACTTGGCATTTTGGCTGTAAAAGCAGAGTTTTGGTCAAGTTTAACTTAAATTTAAAGTTGTTTGAATCTGCAAAAAGTTCTGCACAAGAGTCAATGTATTTGAAAAACAAGAGAAATGTTTAGTATTTTGTAGTTTATTTTTAGCGTCTCTCCTTTTCAAAACCGGTTGAAAAGAAGAGACACTATCGTTTTGCAGTTTGACGCAGACACACATATAGAAATAAAGTAGTCAAAAGATATGATTGATCCAGTGTTGAAGAATTTCACTTGCGGAAATACCTTTAGGTCACTGTTTACGATATTTATTTCAGTCATCTTAAACTGGAAGTTAAAAAAATTGAAACCATGATTTTATGCTGCATCCGTGAGTAAAGAAATAAACTATTCAGCTGATTCGTGTTTTTAATTTTCTAGCCTAACTTACTCTATTGTGTCAAGGTTTTGAGTGGATTTGATAACACTGCGATCTGCGAGCGATGTTTTTGTATAGGTACAATGTAAGTCTTTATAAGGGCTTTTCGAAAAATTGAACGATATTCCCAAGCATCTATAAAGCTCATAATTAAGCTTATAGTCAGTGCACAGGCAAACCATAAAGCTAGTGTGTAGTAAACATTATTGACCAATAGAATATATGCAGTGATATCAAAGTATTTTAAAAATGATTGCGGGTGGCAACATGGGACTGCACTGACACCTTCGCTATGGCGCACATCAAGTAACATATTATGTTACTTAGGACACCACTTTCCGCAATGGATTTTCCATCATGGAGAGTCATAGAAAATCCATCACGGAGAGTCGTGGAAAATCCATCACGGAGAGTGATAGATTTTCCATCAACGCTGCAATTATAAAGAGAAGGATTGGTGCATTTTGACTCAAGTTTTATTTTGCTTATTAAAAATAGAGAATTGAGTCAATTATTCTGAGGTGACAGTAAAGAGTCAATTCAATTCAACTCTTACTGGTAGGATGCTCCAAGTCAATTTAATTCTAAAGTGAGTAAAAGATACCCGAACATCGATTCAATTCATTCGTAAAATAAGTTTGCTCCAGCAAGCATGTAACTCGAGTGCCCATCTACATAAATCGTCTTCTAAGTATTAGATTAATCATCAGCTAGTGTTAGTAGATTATATAATTTGACGGTCTACGTTATACATATTTATTTACTGGATAGTTCCACTCGTGTACAACAAACAGCAAATATACAGTTCATGTACAACATACAAATAAAGTATGGATCTTGTACAGCATACAGGTTAGATAAAAATAGTCTATGATACAGCTTCGATAAATTAGACATTATACATTTATAGACTGGATAATTACGCTCAGTTGCAGCACACTGCTGAGGTAAATCTTGTGTACAATCTACCGGCAGAGCTCATATACAACTGGTAGCTGATGTACAAGATCTGCTGATAAGCCGCTATGTGAAGTATGAATGGAAATAAAAAGTCTCTTTAGTTTTAACTCTCTTGCTAGTTACCCTATTGGTTTTGAAATAAATCAGATAGAAAACAGTTGTTATCGAATTAATTTAAAAAAACTCTCCCTTTTCATCATTCTTTGTAGTGGTTACTACATGTAAAAAACTTTAGCCTTTAAACCATTCTTATAATATTTCATATTTATCAGTCTCATCTCTAATGTATCCTGAAACATGATCGTGGTGATAGGTCATAGGATCATAGGTCATAATGTCATATGATGATTGATAAGAATGTGGTCCTTATTTCTTACCAAGTTGGCAAAAGAGCACCTTGCAGATCTACCAATCAGAATTAAAAATATAATATCAAAGCTCATAGCTAGTACCTCTTGCCTCCAGGTAAATAACTTTGAGACTATGTATAACAAGAGTTCTTTTAGTAACTAAATACAAGTTATTTAAATAAATTAAATCAGCTACGGGTAAAGCACGTTGGTTCATTTTGAAGGAGCAAACTACTGTATCTGTGCCTCGTCTGCTGGACAGAGTTCCCAAGTCAACAACCAAAAGACAATCATGCGACAACAATGTCAAAAGCGTAGCATTAATTTGATTTTAATTAACGATACAATTTTAATTTATTCCGGTGGGTGTTGGCATCGCAAAACGAAAATGTTGTGTAGAGGAATATGGAAACCCATAATAACTGTCTAATGCAAACACCCCTAGCGAAAACATCAAAATTTGATACACGGACATGTTTATTAAAAAATGGTAACAACATAGTATGTTAATCTTAGTAACTATAGTTACCCACCGTAACTTTAATATATTTAGTGGTTATGATCTGCTAAGGATTATGGTTAAGATTCTTATTTTTTCAATGAACATTATTTTCACTCTTAAAACCCATGACTAACTAATTAAAGTTATATAAGCAGGTATAGAGATACATGTGCATAACGAATTAAAGTTTATAGTACATATTTCATCAAACATTAAAATGCACAATAAATTTTCACTAATTGTCGTTTCACTCATGGAATGTCAAGTATTTACAAAACGCGAAGAGTGCTGAATAGCATATCGGCATCTTCTTTCAATGTTTGCAGCCGGTTGGAAATTTTGAATTATTTTTGTTATTGTCGAAAAAACCGTAAAACAGGAACGATGTAACCTGAAGGTGCACTTCAATAATTATACTGCCAACTTCACACATAACTACTGCTACCATTATATTCAACTTATCATCTAAAGATCTGAAAAGGAAAAACTAGTACCTCCAAATAAGCAGGGCAGAACTTCTTACAGCAGTAAATACAATAGCTGATAGCTTTATGTTTTGGTGAACTCTCCTTTAGATGAACATCACAGAGTGTCTTGTCTGTACTCAAATCATAGGATGGGAGACTGTCCGGTGGTACCTGAAACACATGGCTGTGATAAACCAATATAGTTTTAACATTGTATGTAATGTGACTTGTGATGCGATGTGATGTAATGGGACTTTTGGAGTTGTTTATACAGACAACATAGATTCCTAGCTATATCTATAAACTGCCTTCAATCACAAAATTGTGTATTTTAATTTGTCAATTCATGTTCTCTTTTAGAAAGACATAATTTACAAGTGTGAAACGTCAATGCATAAAGACAAAATATCATTTTTATAAAATCTTAGTCATTAATACATTAATGATATACAGCCCCCACGTGGGATGCCGTATATCATTGAACACATGTAGGCTATTAGAATTGTATAAAGGTTTTATTATAAAGATTGTCAAAGCCTATATCTGACAAGTGTGCAATATATATATATATATATAACGGATAATAATATAATAATACGATTATAGTAGGTATATAATTATAAAAAATATATTATATAATACTGTATATAAAATCAGTAGAATAAAATTTCCCTAATAGCTGTCGATTTTTCGACATAAAGAGTTATCACCTCTACAATGTTAAACAAATAACTCCAACTCGATTTGTAGTTTAATAACAAAATCAAAAGGGCGAACACCGAACAACTTGGGGAGAAAGTTAATTATTGAAAGCAGTTTTAAGGCTATGACGCTAGCAAACCAATAAACGTAGCCTTTTTTAATAATCGTCCAATGAAATGTCAACCATATTATATCGCCAGAAGAAAAAGTCGGGCTTTCATTGGTGAGTATGCGACTATAACCGCGATTCATGCGTGCCAACGTCCAAGATAATAAACTAGAGATTTGCAACTCAGCGTTGTATCTGAGTAAACCAATCATTAAACAAGTAAGGTGTTCATAAGATTTGACTGTTTATTGATAATCTATTGATATTTTTTTTTCTCTCCCACTTTCTTGGTAAGGATTTTGAATAGCTTATTCCACGCTCATCTCTGTCATTCGCGAGCTACTCGTTCTTCGTGTTGTAACACAAAACATGAATGTTGTTTCAATATAGCATCTTACTCTGCGTTACGCGTGTACATATTAGCCTGTGTTAGTTAGCCTAACTCAACAGCAATATATAATCCAAAAATAATGTAAAGATAAAACTGGATAATATAATGTACAACATTTTGAGGATTTATGTTTTTTTTTATTTCTGGGCTTTATTATGAAAAATACTGTGGCTCCTTGTTATTGATAAATTCATTATTTTACGATTGGTACTGAGTTCACCTACAGTATATGAGGTGAATAAAGCGATGTAATATGAATATGTATTGGTGGCTTCTTAGATTTACAGTTCGCCTTGAAAACGCTTAAGCTTCTTGCTTTTACGATTATGTCAAACGTGTTTTTTTTTAGCCGAAACCTTGTTCTTTACCCTTTCAAAGTATTTGTTTAAAAATAAACGTTTCAATGCAATTACAAGATTAGAACCGAGTTCGCGGCCACTCCTAAGAAACAACTACCGGTATATGCTTTCTCCTAGAATATTATTATTGTTGTTTGTGTTCTCCTCTATAGCTTAAGTATTTGTTCACAGAAAGCTATTTTGCTCAATTTATTTGAGCCAAACATTTGTAAGAGAAAATTTGCATAGACATGATGATACTCTCTTGAAATAGCAAAGCATTCAAAGGCCTAATGCTCACATTTGGCCCACAAAATACTTTTTACATTCTTTTAAAGATATGGATGATTTTAAAACGAATAACTAAAGAAATGAGACTAAAGTGGTGTATCACGGCATGTCGTCGACTGCCTGTCATCCTTGGCCTTCCCTTCTTTCTTCTTTCCTACCTGCTCGTCAAGGAGACTTACCCTGGTAACGTTAACGACTATGAATTCACGGAAAGTGATCTCAACAAACATTTCACCTTCTCAACTGGTAGGTCTAACTTTAGCTTCCTATTTTAGAATCTTAATTAGATTTGTACACTTTTGCACGCTCCAGAGTCTGAAATATATATTCGTTTTTTAACAAAAATAAACAGAATCATCGACGTCAACTATAGCATTAACAATACCAAGTCTATATACGCTAAGTTAATTTGTTAGACATTTGCTGCACATTCATTGTTGAAACTAATATTAATAATAATAATATATATAATAAACTAATATATAATAAACTAATATTTTTTATAGAGTTTGCTGTAATTCATTTAATTCGTTCCACAGATCGAACTTATTCTAGCTCTTTAATAAATACTGCAGATAATTAATTATAATGATTATAGAAATATGTAAAAAGTTAATAAAAAGTGATAAATGGAAGGTTTTTCTCGTCACTTTGCATTGTAGATCGGGGAATGGGAGCGTAAACTCAGAGCCTAGGAATAGGCCCAAAATTAGAGGCCCTGATGCACAGCCTAACATGCTTTAGCTTAGACTAAATATAGTTTAAAGGTTTACTTGCAACAAAATTCACATTACAATCTTTTGGTATCAAAAGGTCCACCATGTCTTACTCTGCTGTGTTGTAGGTTCGAAATATGTAGAAATGTTATTACAAGCTCTTAAAAGCTCACAAACAACAATTACAAAAAAAACGATTGCAGGTTGGAATCCCTTTATTTTGAGGGCGTACTCAACTTGACACGGTTACTGTTTTGTGACATGTGATCACGTGAAATAAAAAGCTCAATATAATACGTTTCGTATCACTAGTTTATGACAAACACTTCGGGTTCTACCGAAGAGCTCGTATGAAATATAGCTCCTCGCTAGTTTACCGTTTTGTTTCAGCTTGGTCTAATCATCGGATCATGTGACCCATATTTCCGGCCAAATGCCGCGAAAAATTTCTGCAACCTTTTTCGACCATCACAAGTGACCAACAGGCTCCTCATGTTTATCAGAGGATGATATGAGCTAAGGTTAAATATTTAAACTGATTTATAGGCTAAGTTTTGAGATATCAGTGCTCAGAGTGACCGCATTACAATAATAATAAAATAGACGCGTAAGGACCATAGACCTGGTTTTATTGAATGCGTGAAGTTTATTTGTGAAAATATTTCGACAAATTAGATTGCGTGAAAGTGTAAACAGAAGCACATCGCGTTCAACTATGGCCCATTTGAGCGGTTTTGAGAGGTATTCCAACCTACAACGTTTTCTTGATGGCTGCGATTAAATGTTCGTTTTTGAGCTTTCAAGAGCTTGTAATCAACATTTCCACATATTTTGCATCGACAACACAATAGAGTAAGACATAATAAGCCTTTTGATTGATATCAAATAACTGTAATTTTGTTGCAAGTCAACCTTTAAACTAACATACCTTATCTATATTATTGACTGTTGTTCACTTGTTTGCTGTCACAAAGCAATCACTACTCTCTGATTAGCGCAATTGTTTCCAGTACTTGCGCAGCTGGCCGATTAGCTCAGTTGGTTAGAGCGTCAGTCTAATAAGCTGAATGTCATGGGTTCGAGCCCCATATTGGCCAACATTTTAGTTGCCTGTATGGAGTTTTGTGATTGCGTGGAACTTGACACATTTAACACAACTGCAATTGTAACACCGACAAGCTTTGATATCTATAACCACATCATGGGTTTAAACATCAAGAACCACTTTTTGTTATTGATGAATCTGCGTTTCCTCTTAAAGGAATCTCAAATGGCAAAGTGCAATGACCGATATCAACTCTGGTAGCGATAACAACTAGTGATGTCATTTCGCATGTATTTTTCTTCTGAGCATTTTAACCGCGATCAAGTTTTGTCAATTTTAAACTAGAAACATCCTGGCAGTCAGATCACCTCAAATATCAACAACAATCACTACTGGTGGAAAAATACTAATACTTTGTGATAGAATCTACTAAAACTGTGCAGGTTCACCTTCAATTGACATTGTGATATTCAGATGTGTTGACCAAATGTTATTGTTAGTTTGGGTAAACCATATATTTCTAGTATAATAGTATAATCTACGCTGAGGTTAAGCTATTCATTTGGGTTGAGAGTCTTGTTGTTGTGAGGCTTGTGAGGCAGACAGTAAAAAGATGGTATCTCCTTACTGCAGGCAGAGGCTTTTTATGTCTGATTTAATGGTGTATCGAGTTTCCTTTCTCTACTGTTGTTTAAACATATTCATTATGCTCTGTTGCGGTGCTTTTGGTGTCGTAACCCGCATGTGCGTGTGCGGTGCGCAAAGTTTGATGCTGAAACTGGAATCAATATGTGTATCAGATTTTATGCTAGTTTCCCGAAATGAAGTCAACTCAGTTGACTTCATTTTCAACTAAACAGGTTTCAACATATCAAGTCAAGTAAATCTGCAAAGACGATCTCAAAACGTGAAGTGCCTACGCAATCTCTTCTTTATATCCTTCTTGTATATTTGCGCAAAGACACTTTCGTGTAAAAAAATTTGCGATTTTATTCTTATTTTTCAATGAAGCTTGTTTCAATCTACTTTGTTTGTCCCGTCGAATAAATACAAACTGTTTTCATTATTAAACTATTTAAAACTATTGCAATGTTAATGGAAAAATGATTTGACAATTTGGTTGAGAATGTCTCAGAGATAGACTATATTAAAGCACCTTGATACTAAAGCATTATATAGTCGACTCCCGCTTGTTCAGATTTTACTTCCCTGAACAATGTCACAGGTCTGGACGATTGTCCGATGCGTCTGTGTCTGTCCGGCGAATGACAACTTTGACTGATGACTGGCCCTCATGATAGACGACGCGATCAAGGCATGCGCCTGATTGAGTGTTGTACTGTAATTTTCATTTATTACTATTACTGCTATTAATATTGTACTGTACCCTATTGCTGATATAAACATATTTTACTCTCTCATGTATACTGTATATGCATATTATAGCCTAGGAGTATGTATGTGAGACTGTAGAGGCTGTTTAATGCAAAGTACAGTAAACAGTTTTGTATGTCCGGACATGGCTGAGTCTGTTTCACCAGGTTTGTCTGTAATTATTTTAATTACTATTAATTACTATGTTAACACAAATAAAGCAGTTGAATAGTCGACTATGGGGTGTTGAGTGTAGCCAAGTCAGCGATAGTCTGAGAGTCAGCTAGAGTCTGAGAGTCTGAGAGTCAGCTGTTACCATCACAGGGTTAAAGATGGATTTACGCAAAATTTCAGTAGATTTTATCGGAAAGTATCAACGTTTTTCTATCATTTGCCATTTTTTTTTATATTTGAAGTAATTTGATTGCCAGAGTGTTATAAAATTAAAATCGAGAAAACTTAATCGTGGTTCAAACACTCACAAGTACACGATGTGCGAAATGAAGTCACTAGTTGCTATCATTACTAGAGTTGATATTGGCTAAGGTATTCACCTCGAAGCTCTATTCTGTCAGTCTCTTTGCAACTGTAGGCATCATAATCGCGCTTCGTTTTATCTGAGGTTTTTTACCGCGATCAAGTTTAGTCAATTTAATCTTAAAAGATCATAGCAGTCAGATCACCTCAAACATTAAAAACAATCGCAAATGATACAAAAATACTGATACTTTATGATAAAATCACTGATCGCTGGAATTGGTGTGGGAAACAGAGCTGTAGTTTTTTCAAGTGTATATTCAGGGTTGCAAGACGCAAATTGAAAAAACATTGTATAATCTTTTTTATGTATATTTTGATGAGGAAGTAAGGTGGTGCTGGAGGTGGTAATCATGATTAGTGAACATGCAAAAAATATCTTATTTGTATTGAAAGCCAATGAACTATTTCAGTTTTCCTTATCAGAATATTAGTATTTATCCTCCCACGCATATGACGAACATCGTTTACTATTTTGTTACACCAGCATACTACATTCATCATCGTATGTTTCAGTTTATGAACTTTCTGTTACTACAACCTACAATTAACTTTTCTAATTCATCTGCAATACTATTAGATTACCTACTTTTAAAACACGTTTGTTTGACTCACTCAATAATTCATGATTTCTGTCTTCTCATTTTTTTCCTTCTGGCTTGTAACAAAAAAACATTTTGTTGGTGATTGTTAATACCGATAAGAAGTTATACATATAGTACATCAGATTAATTAGACTTTCTCTCTGACACGTTGCAGTCAGTGCTTTTTTTCCGGAACACTCCTACAGTGAACTGGTTAATCTATTCTTCAAGGTACATTTCCCAGCTTGTTTTAAACTCTGCGTGAAGCCCATTAAGTGATTGCTTGGCTTCTTCTATTCTCCTTTTCAAGTATGTTTTTGTATGATTAAGACTCGATGTTATCACCTGCGCTTGTGTGTGAAAGGTGAGCAGAGTTCAAATAGAAAGTTTTAACAACCCATAGAAATACGATATCCGCATATTGTCAACACCGTATTCACGTCACATTTAGACAGCTTATGATCTCGGCGGATATGGTTTTTTGTTTGCTAATTTGTTGTAACTATGAGTGTCTCATGGGAGAGGGCTTTTGGAAATATTTTATGGAGGAGAACTATGAGAAAACACTGGTTTGTTTGATTGACTCAAGTGACGTTTGCCTTAAAATTTTCTGTATCGTAATAAGTGAATGGGTCTGCAATTGTGTGAAAAGATCTATTGAAGTCGGTAGCCTTTAACACCCTAGGTCTGTGTCGAAAATATTCTGTTCTGCTTTATTATTTTGCAACGCAAAATGTGGGAATATTTATGGAAGCATATGCTGTGCCACATGCTTTGCTGGTAACTTGTAGAGCTTTATATAAAATAATGCCTGTGATTGCATCGCGCAAATAATTGTACTTTTTTGATGTAGAAACTTTTGGGTAACCTTTCAGAAATACAATTGGTGACCTTCTGTTAAAAATTTATATTTGCTCTTGCGTGAATGGTGTCTCCTACGCATTGGATTTCATATGATTTCATGTTCTATGAACCACGGGTGAATAGTGAGCGATTGATAAATGATAAACAGCTTTTCAAAGTTTAAATTGGGCCCTTCTTGAGGTTGTGTGAAGCCATGCTGTGTGCATATGTGGACAGTCCTCCAACTTGGTTTTTTCTCCATATCGTTAACGAAAGGTGACTTCTGCATGACTGTGGAGTGAAGCAAGAGGTAGTCTGCTCGAAATGCATGTATAATTGTATAAGCATTGTGTCCACAGTGTTTGTTCGCTGCTCGCATGTTGGGGTTAATTCAGTTGCTATCGAGAGCTTTATCCATTATTCGGATCATTATAGAAGACATTATTGATCGAGATTCAGCCAGATTAAGGGTCTGAACTGGCCATGTCTGTTGGTAACACTCTTGATGGTAACACGTTTGATGGTAACACGTCTGTTGGTTACACTTCTGTTGGTTGCATGTCTGTTGGTAACACGCCTGCTGGTAACACATCTCTTAGTAACACGTCTGTTAGTAACACAAAAGGTTGGTAACACATCTGTTGGTACAGTTCTGTTGGCAAAACGCCTGATGGTAACACATATGTCGGTAATACGTCTGTTGATACAGTTCTGTTGGTATGGTTCAGTTGGTACATTTCTGTTGGTATGGTTCAGTTGGTACATTTCTGTTGGTATGGTTCTGTTAGTATGGTTCAGTTAATACATTTCTGTTGGTACAGTTCTGTTGGTATGGTTCTGTTGGTAATAATCGTATGATTCAGTATGTTATAGTTTGACAGGCTGTATTGGTATGATAAAGCATATTCTATCTGTCCAACTTTTTACCTGGAATGTGACATATGAGCAGCAATGGAATATAATTCTGGACACTAGCCCACAATTATTCCTTGGTTTCAATTCAATGAACGTTTAATTGGTATATGATATATGACATTTTCTAATTTATTATATATGCATGAATGGACTTCAAAAGGCTGTCAATCAAATAAGTCATACATCATATTGTCAACTGATTATTGATCGTTTCTTAATATAAATTTATTGTATGAATCTAGTCTACATGCCTTACACCTTTTACACACATTAATAGCTATGGCGGTAACGACAAGCGTTAGAGGAAGTCCCAAAGCCATCAAGTCGATGCATTGTGAGAGAGAAAACTTTGTTTCAATTTAGTGTCACACGTTCACTCAATTATTTTGTACTCATTTGGCGTACAAAATGTCACCATGCGTTCTGAGATTCATACCATATTTAGAACATAATTTTTAATTTGGAGTTATAATGTTTGTTTTTTAATACAATTTCATCCAAAATGTACATAACAAATACATTTTTCGAAAACAAACCAAACCATGATAGTGTGTATAACTTTGCTCCAAGGGAGACGATTCTAATTGCCAATTTGGAGAGTAGCAGCCTTCACAATAAAATGCTGTTAGTTTGTTGCTTGTTACTTTTGTTAATTTCAGTACATGAGACTCGTCGTGGACTAGGATAGTCGCATTGTAGTCGAGGGTCTGGTGTTTTTGTTTAATCTTGTTGATGACTGGTGAATATCACAAGCTATGTAATGATCCTCTTACCAAGTTACAACTTTTTGATAAACAATCAAAAGGCGGTACTCAGGGAGTAATCTCCTCTTTTCGTATAGCCTCTACTTATCACGAAGCCTTGATTATGAGTGAGAACATCGCTCATCAAATAGTATTACTTCCGTTGTTTCGATTTGATATCATCCTAATTTTTGGTCCAGATTGTAATTTTTAAAAAGTTTTGGAAACTTAGTTGTCAATGCTATTGAAGAGTTGATTTACCAAGAAGGTCACATGAAGGTCGGGTAGGTGAGCTGTTGTGTTTTTATGTAAAACCCTACTTATTTACATTTTGCGTATAATTTGTTATTGTAACGAGATATTTCCAAATGAGTTAGTTTAATTATTTAATGTATATACACTCATTAAATTATTTTAACTATATACACTCAACAAATTGGACGACAGTAGGCTAACAGTTAAAAAGTATATAATCTTAGAAGGTGGCCACATTGCCAAGAGCGTCATGAAGCGTTAAGACATGGTAGACCACTGCAGCATAAAGAACACCAGAGTGTTTACTGTAGCGATCAACTGGCAAATGAAGGCGTATTAATATACATGTACTTTACATATCTGCCTTCAGCTGGTGATTAAAAACAGACCCTTGTTTTAGCATTATCTTGCTATACATTACATTGGGTTCTCTTTGATGTATGATTTAGTACTAGTACAAGTACTGTACTCCTACCATCACCAGTACAAGTACTGTACTCTTGTCATTACTAGTACAAGTACTGTACTCGTCATTACTAGTACAAGTTCTGTACTCCTGTCATTACTAGTACAAGTACTGTACTCCTACCATCACCAGTACAAGTACTGTACTCTTGTCATTACTAGAATAAGTACTGTACTCCTGTCATTACTAGTACAAGTACTGTACTCTTGTCATCACCAGTACAAGTACTGTACTCCTGTCATCACTAGTACAAGTACTGTACTCCTATCATTACTAGTACAAGTACTGTACTCCTGTCATTACTACTAGTACTGTACTCCTACCATTACTACTACTAGTACTGTACTCCTCCTGTCATTGTTGCTACCTTCAACTGTGACAGCGTGCTACCATCATTAGAAGATAGTAGTCTCATGAATATTGTCTGGGCAGATGCACACTGTCGGTCATCCAGTACAACTTCATGCTTTTTGATGTAAATTTAATTAGTACAGGATTGCCCATCCCAAACTAATAGAGCAGCGCCGTTACAATGAGCTATTGTTCTTTATTTCCCTTCATAAGGTCACAGGTAAGCAGACGTATTGTTACTTTGTCGAACTCATTCTCAAGATTCCAAGCTGACACCAACATTATCAGATGATCCCACGCTGCTTTCGCTCTTGAGAGCAGCAAACCTAATAGACTTATTTTGTTACCTTAATTAATCTTGTTGTATGTTAACTCATGGTGATTTCATAGCTTATCTTAGTCAATTGCAATCGTATTTTCGGCAGCAAAGAAGAGCCGGCATCAGATTGCGTTAATCAAATTGTATCATTGCATTTACTTATAACGATATTTAAAGCACTAATATTATTTCCCTTCAGACGAGTGTTGTCCGTTTGCAGTACAGTCAAGGAAGAACAGTGAATACGATGATTACTGGCTAACAGTTAAAAGTGCAGTTAAACCCCAGCTCATGATTACCTCCTCTAAGTTTTTTCCCCGTAGGCATAAAATCTGAGCAAGCATTGGTCTCGACATGGGAATTAATTTCCAAAATATGCTGTACGACATTTCTTAAAACTTTATGAGGAACAAAATGAAAATTTCTTAACAAAATAAAAATTTTTTAACAACAAAATGGAAATGCGGATGAAAATTGAAAATATAATAATAAAACATATGTAAACTATATTAGTTAAAATTTTATCTAGGGTAAATTAGAGTGAATTACATTGCGTATTTTTAGATTTTACTTTACCTTTATTAATTTTATTTACTATTTCTTTCCAACATGGCCTTTACTTTTGCTTACAATCAAGTTAAGATCGACATTATAAAAAAATCAACAATAAAATAAAAAACGTACACATTGCTGAACCAGCACTATTGTTCACAATAAAAGTCTACTTCTTTTTCATTTTTGCTCCGTTAATTTAGTTTTTGAATGTAATTTAGATTTTTCCATTTAGTTTGTATCATAGTTTTGTATAGTGACCTTTCAATGCTCTGAGTAAAGCATGGAGTATCTATCATTGTTCTATAGACAGTGGAACAGATTAATGTGTTCGCTCCAACATATGCTAGCTTTGACATATGAAACAGATGCCAGAATAAATTAACATTGTATGTCAAGGTGTGGCTATAGGTCTGTGGGCCATAAAATTGCCTGTCGTCCTTCCCTAGGTATACAGGTGAATTTGGTACGATTAATTCGGAGAATAGTCTGTGGCACAGTATTCTCGTTTTGCGGTCGCTTAAACGATGAAATACGGATCCCGCAGCGACTATCATAAAGGGAAATATAGGTCATCCCTGACAGCCAATCACTAATGCAGTACCAATAGAGTGGTACACAAGTGGCTGCGATGTTTCCTGACATATCAGCATTGGTCCATCGATGCCGTAGGTCTGTGGTGCATATAGTCCATGAATATTGGCGGATGGGACAACCCTGACATCACAATATATTATGAGGCAGCCTATAATCAGCTGATAAATCACAGACGTTATTTCCAGACTTTGACAATTGCTGTTTGTATTGAAGACAGTGTAGTCTGACCGACAGGTCTTGTCAGGTGTCCCGGGTGTTTCATTGCATAGACAATTTAACCTACCAAGGCTGTCTGTTTATCTCAATATCCGTCACCTCTAATTACAACAAATGTGAACTCTTTGTTTTATTTTGCGCTATGTCCCAAAGCCATTAAGTCGATGCATTGTGAGAGAGAAAACTTTGTCTCAAATTAGTGTCACTCGCTCATTGAATTATTTTGTACCCATTTGGCATACAAAATGTCACCATGTGTGCTGAGATTCATACCATATTTAGAACATAATTTTTAATTTAGAGTGACAACGTTTGTTTTTTAATGCATTTCCGTCTAAAACGTACATAAGAAATACATTCGTCGAAAACCAACCAAATCATGATAGTGTAACTTTGCTCCAAGGGAGACGATTCTAATTGCCAATTTAGATAGTAACAGCCTTCACAGTAAAATGCTGTTAGTTTGCTGCTTGTTATCTTTGTAAATTTTAGTACATGAGACTCGTCGTGGACTAGGATAGTTGCATTGTAGTCAAAGGTCTGGTGTTTTGTGGGTTATTTTGTTGATGATGGGTTAACGTTTGCTCTTGTTCTATTGGCTAACAGTTGACAGCATGAACTTATGGCAACTTTGGCTAATAGGCCAAATCAGACATTTAAAACCTGAAGCAAGGAGTTTAGTACCAGTTCATAGGATGTTACAGCCTTGTAAGTCATCAGCATCACTAGTACAAGTACTGTACTCCTATCATTACTAGTACAAGTACTGTACTCCTGTCATTACTAGTACAAGTACTGTACTCCTGTCATTACTAGTACAAGTGCTGTACTCCTGTCATCACTAGTACAAGTACTGTACTCCTATCATTACTAGTACAAGTACTGTACTCCTGCCATTACTAGTACAAGTACTGTACTCCTGCCATTACTACTAGTACTGTACTCCTACCATTACTACTACTAGTACTGTACTCTTCCTGTCATTACTAGTACAAGTACTGTACTCTTGTCATCACCAGTACAAGTACTGTACTCCTGTCATCACTAGTACAAGTACTGTACTCCTATCATTACTAGTACAAGTACTGTACTCCTGTCATTACTAGTACAAGTGCTGTACTCCTGTCATTACTAGTACAAGTACTGTACTCCTACCATCACCAGTACAAGTACTGTACTCTTATCATTACTAGAATAAGTACTGTACTCCTGTCATTACTAGTACAAGTACTGTACTCTTGTCATCACCAGTACAAGTACTGTACTCCTGTCATCACTAGTACAAGTACTGTACTCCTATCATTACTAGTACAAGTACTGTACTCCTGTCATTACTAGTACAAGTACTGTACTCCTGTCATTACTAGTACAAGTGCTGTACTCCTGTCATCACTAGTACAAGTACTGTACTCCTATCATTACTAGTACAAGTACTGTACTCCTGCCATTACTAGTACAAGTACTGTACTCCTGCCATTACTACTAGTACTGTACTCCTACCATTACTACTACTAGTACTGTACTCCTCCTGTCATTGTTGCTACCTTCAACTGTGACAGCGTGCTACCATCATTAGAAGATAGTAGTCTCATGAATATTGTCTGGGCAGATGCACACTGTCGGTCATCCAGTACAACTTCATGCTTTTTGATGTAAATTTAATTAGTACAGGATTGCCCATCCCAAACTAATAGAGCAGCGCCGTTACAATGAGCTATTGTTCTTTATTTCCCTTCATAAGGTCACAGCTAAGCAGACGTATTGTTACTTTGTCGAACTCATTCTCAAGATTCCAAGCTGACACCAACATTATCAGATGATCCCACGCTGCTTTCGCTCTTGAGAGCAGCGAACTTACAGATAACCTAATAGACTTATTTTGTTACCTTAATTAATCCTGTTGTATGTTAACTCATGGTGATTTCATAGCTTATCATAGTCAATTGCAATCTTATTTTCGGCAGCAAAGAAGAGCCGGCATCAGATTGCGTTAATCAATTTGTATCGTTGCATTTACTTATAACGATATTTAAAGCACTAATGTTATTTCCCTTCAGATGAGAGTTGTCCGTTTGCAGTACAGTCAAGGAAGAACAGTGAATACGATGATTATTGGCTAACAGTTAAAAGTGCAGTTAAACCCCAGCTCATGATTACCTCCTCTAAGTTTTTTCCCCGTAGGCATAAAATCTGAGCAAGCATTGGTCTCGACATGGGAATTAATTTCCAAAATATGCTGTACGACATTTCTTAAAACTTTATGAGGAACAAAATGAAAATTTCTTAACAAAATAAAAATTTTTTAACAACAAAATGGAAATGCGGATGAAAATTGAAAATATAATAATAAAACATATATAAACTATATTAGTTAAAATTTTATCTAGTGTAAATTAGAGTGAATTACATTGCGTATTTTTAGATTTTACTTTACCTTTATTAATTTTATTTACTATTTCTTTCCAACATGGCCTTTACTTTTGCTTACATTGGCTGGTACAATCAAGTTAAGATCGACATTATCAAAAAATCAACAATAAAATAAAAAACGTACATATTGCTGAACCAGCACTATTGTTCACAATAAAAGTCTATTTCTTTTTCATTTTTGCTCCGTTAATTTAGTTTTTGAATGTAATTTAGATTTTTCCATTTAGTTTGTATCATAGTTTTGTATATTGACCTTTCAATGCTCTGAGTAAAGCATGGAGTATCTATCATTGTTCTATAGACAGTGGAACAGATTAATGTGTTCGCTCCAATATATGCTTGCTTTGACATATGAAACAGATGCCAGAATAAATTAACATTGTATGTCAAGGTGTGGCTATAGGTCTGTGGGCCATAAAATTGCCTGTCGTCCTTCCCTAGGTATACAGGTGAATTTGGTACGATTAATTCGGAGAATAGTCTGTAGCACAGTATTCTCGTTTTACGGTGCGGTCGCTTAAACGATGAAATACGGATCCCGCAGCGACTATCATAAAGGGAAATATAGGTCATCCCTGACAGCCAATCACTAATGCAGTGGTAAATGCATTAACGCAGTACCAATAGAGTGGTACACAAGTGGCTGCGATGTTTCCTGACATATCAGCATTGGTCCATCGATGCCGTAGGTCTGTGGTGCATATAGTCGATGAATATTGGTGGAGGAGACAACCCTGACATCACAATATATTATGAGGCAGCCTATAATCAGCTGATAAATCACAGACGTTATTTCCAGACTTTGACAATTGCTGTTTGTATTGAAGACAGTGTAGTCTGACCGACAGGTCTTGTCAGGTGTCCCGGGTGTTTCATTGCATAGACAATTTAACCTACCAAGGCTGTCTGTTTATCTCAATATCCGTCACCTGTAATTACAACAAATGTGAACTCTTTGTTTTATTATGCGCTATGTCCCAAAGCCATTAAGTCGATGCATTGTGAGAGAGAAAACTTTGTCTCAAATTAGTGTCACTCGCTCATTGAATTATTTTGTACCCATTTGGCGTACAAAATGTCACCATGTGTGCTGAGATTCATACCATATTTAGAACATAATTTTTAATTTGGAGTGACAACGTTTGGTTTTTAATACATTTCCGCCTAAAACGTACATAAGAAATACATTTGTCGAAAACAAATCAAATCATGATAGTGTATAACTTTGCTCCAAGGGAGACGATTCTTATTGCCAATTTATATCGTAACAGCCTTCACAGTAAAATGCTGTTAGTTTGCTGCTTGTTATCTTTGTAAATTCTAGTACATGACTAGTGTTACATGCTACGAAGTTTTGTCGTATTTTTCATCTTCGTAGCATGTAAATGGTTCAAAACGTCGAATCTTTAATTCTTAGTGGGCGATTCAAACCTCCGTTTCAAGGGGGTATTTTTGAAAACATCATAGCAACAATGAAGTACTGTGTATGATGTAAACATCAATATTCGTATTATTGCACAAATCTTTGCGATCGGAGGTTAGATTTTCATAGTTTTCATTAGTGACGTCCTTACAACATCTCTGTTTTAATGCAAAGTGTTTTAAAAATATTATCTTCAAAATAAAAATATATCAACTCCGAAATGTAAAGAAAAATTTCTTACACGCTTTGACATTGACGTTTGACCTTAGACGCATTTTAGGAGCGCCAGTCGCGATATTAATTATACGCCCCGTTGTAGATAAAAGCGCAACAGACTAGTATAGAAAACGCGGAGTTGTCTGACAATTTCTTCGTAGCACGTAAACTCATCAGCTACGAATAATTGCGAGTGGTGCGACCACTCTTGCATATCATGTCCTCCTCATTCCTACGATCAAAGCCACAACTTCGAAGCTCAAAAATTCGTAGCATGTAACACTAGTGCATGAGACTCGTCGTGGACTAGGATAGTTGCATTGTAGTCAAAGGTCTGGTGTTTTGTGGGTTATTTTGTTGATGATGGGTTAACGTTTGCTCTTGTTCTATTGGCTAACAGTTGACAGCATGAACTTATGGCAACTTTGGCTAATAGGCCAAATGAGACATTTAAACCCTGAAGCAAGCAGTTCAGTACCAGTTCATAGGATGTTACAGCCTTGTAAGTCATCAGCATTCATTTCCTGGTGTGTTACCAATATCTTCGGTGACATCGCTAAGCTTGTCTTGCGTATTTATCTGTCTGCCTGCAACTTATCATATTGACCGGTCATGAGTGATTCGTGGTTGCCAAGTCAGTGATTGAAGCATAGGTGATATAGAACAAGCACTCTCTCAGTTTCCATAGGTCTTTCAATGTTCAAAATTCAAATAACGAGGTCATAAACTTGTTAGACTTTCTTTGGAATATAAATATTTGAAATTAATTTTTTGCTTTTTAGCTTTTAAACCAAAGTATTTCAACGCTTCAAGACAAATCTTTATAGAAGTCATGTTAAAATTTTGTTTCTAACAAAGTTCACAGGCTATATGATATGTCGAATGTCCATCAATAACATATATATGCAATGTAGATAGATATGAGCTTCATCACCAGCCAATAATCCGGAATCAAAAACAATAAATAAAATAAATAATAGTGAAGGAAAGTTGTATATATGTAATTTCACTATTATTATTTTACTGTCTTTTGTCTCACGGTTCAATTTGCATCATACAGCATCGACTGGTGATAATAAAGTGCATATATATCTATATACATACATATTATTGATTGACATTCACCGTGTCATTTGGTAGTAACGATGTGACCATAATTCTAACCACTGTAGCGCTACACTCATGTTTAGTGCTGACAACTCCTTTTTTTTAGACATACAGTAATCCTTCGCTACTTTGTTGCTCACTTTTTGGGGCTTCAGTACTTCGCGACTAGAAAATGATTGCTACAAAATAAAAATGCATAAAATTAATTTAAAAAACATAAAAAAAGTAAAATATATATAAATACATGAATCTCAAACACTTTCTAGTGTTTTTGTATTTACCAACCTGATTAACTGGGTTCGTTGTGACTTCCTTCTCACAACGAACCCAGTTAATCACAAGTATGAACATTCAGACCAGATCAAGTTTATATTACTGCATAAGTGCACTATCTGGCTTAAAATACTAAGACTAAAGTTGAAATATACACTGAAAGTCAACCAAGATAACATCAATTCACTAACATGTACTTATTATATAAGAAATGAATATATGTTTAGAAAGCAGTTTTAGCGTTATAATTTTGGCTTTTACTTTAGGCATTAGTTTTTAGTTTGCGGATTTTTGCTTATCGCGAGGCACATTAACATCCCCATTAACCTCGATAACTGAGCGATTACTGCATTGTACAGAACTTATGCGGAGGCGATTACCGTAATCGAATATCCGAAACACTTATGCGTCAGTTTGGGATCAGCCATTGCTTAGGCTGTGCCAAACTCATTTCTTCTTTTATTCGAATGAATTCATATAAGTTATACATTGATCAGAGTAATATTAAATCGCTTGTGCGTGTCAAATGATATCTAAGAAATCAAATCACTTTATAATGACTGGGAAGAACTTAAGGAATCGTTGGTTACCAAAAATTCTGAGAAGCAAAGAAGATGTTTAGGATAGCTTGTGCTATTATCAGTCAAAATTTGTTCGTTGTTGTTAAGTTCAACAATTTTATATAAATAAGTGCAAGAAAAGATTGATATAAAAGAAACATATGAGGCTTCTTAGCAACTTTTTAATAAGTTTTTTTAATATATATTATCTTGCTCTATGGAATTCTTTTTTCAGTACAGAGTTACCTTTTATTGGCATTTTAGTAATACTAACTATATATACATGTACTAACTTATATATATAATGTATAAGTAGGCTTAGTCAGGGCTACTGCTAACGGAACTCTACGCTCTGAAAAGTGCAGAGTGTTATAACGCACTAGAGTGTTGGAATATGTTAAAGTTACTTATTTTAAAATCCAGGTTGTTTCTCTCTGGAGTCCTGACAGGTCTGTTTCATACTCTTGCACTCATCAGGTGACTTGACCTTTAAAGTGATATCTAACTTACAATAACCATCTAGTCAATGTCCAAGTTTTGACAGTTTTTCTAAAATCTATGTACAAGTATATAAAGTATGATAAGTTGATGAATATGTAGTGTATGATAATATATTCTCCTAAAATTTACATAACAATATATAATAATTAGGAGGTAAATAAATATATATATATCTACCATGTGAATAAATTACACCATATAGGAGGCTTACCCATATATATTTGCGTTAACTCCTAATCCCTTATATTCTGGAACCTTCCAACTGGTATATATTTATTTAACTCCTAACTCTAGAAATATGGGTATATATATATGTGTATATATATACGTGTACATACATATGTATATGTATATATAAATACGTATGTGTATGTATATTAATATGTATATGTATGTATAAATACGTACATGTATGTGTGTGTATGTATATTTATATGTATAAAGCAAACCTAGCGAAAGAATTGAAAAAGTTTGAAGATAGACTTGAAATTTTATTTGTGGTTGAATTAGCTTTGTATTTAATGGAAGTATAAACATGAATGCTTATCATAGTTCTCCTCGCTGGTCTGGTATTTCGCTCACCGCATCTGCTCGCTATATTTAAAATCTGAGGTCAATCTCTCTAAACGATGGATCAAGACCTCATATATAGAGAGATAGCAAAATTCTTTATGGTGGTTACAACCTGGCCATAACTTGATTCTGAGCTTGAGTTTGTACTACCATGACTCATAAATAAAAAATTTAAAAACAAGATTTAAATTTTAATTAGGAGATTAATTTTATTAGATTTTAGTAGGATAATATCTAAAATTAAAAATATTAGATTACCAATAAATATTTTATATATCACATTTCCTTGAGCTAACATTACAGAGAGATAGTGAGGGCCAAGTATACAGTTTGATTTGTAATCATGTATTCATTAGTCTCATTCTTTTTGTAAAAAATAGTTATTGAATTCACACTAACAGTAATTTTAAAAAATTAAATGTTTATTTATATTAAAATATATTGTAATAGATGGAAGTTTTTATTATCTTAGACACAGAAGTATAGATCTTTCGTTTAAACTAGATCAACATGACACAACATTGAAAAACGTCTTATATTGAATAGGTACATAATGAGCATTCGTTAGCTGTACGCTTATACAAAACAGGGAGTTATCTTCTTTATTCGATTATCGATCGTAGGCAAACGTTTCATGATACATTGACGCGCATTTACTTCTTCGCTGTCAAAAGACCCAATCTGACTCGGTCCAATCAAAGCAAAAACTACTGTAATTTTCCTACTAGTATGAGGAGTACGCGATTGGAGTCCAACTGTCGCATGTGTACCCCAATCGCATGCCTCTATGTGTAGGAACCGCAAACTGCAAAGACGCTGTCGCAGCACTTTTAAGGACTTGCATATTTGCTAACATTTATTGACCTGTAAAAAGAATAATGTGTTATTTTCTGTTTTCAAATGATTGCTTTACTAAAAAAATCTATGGAAATGTCAGGTACATTTAGGTTGTTTTCTCTAACTTCAGCAAGCTTTTTCGCTTAATACGGCATGTTCAATTTAGTGACATTCCATGATTTTCTCAGTTGTTTTAGGCAGCGGCAGCATTCCTTCACAGCGACAGCTCTGTAGATCAAAAGGATTTAAATTTAGCGACACGGTAAACCTAATTTAAGCTTTATTTGGTTAAGCGTTTCGCTTCCTGGGACGTATCTATGGGCGTATCTATGTTTTAGATATGGACAGAGTTGTTGTTATAGAAGGGGGAATGCAATATAACTGATGTTAGTAAGTCCTAAGTATTTCCGCAACTGATTGCCTTTAGTAAATATTTGCTATAGCATGTATCATATCAGTGTGAGGTTCCTAGTTTAAATAGGCATGACAGTTGGGACCTTCTCTTTGGCCAGCCTATTCACTGGTAATAGACTAGTGCAAGTTAATTTAAACAATACTCGGTGCAGTTAAGGTTAGTGTTAGTGTAATTACATTAGCGGAGAGTGCAGGAGGTTAATACATAGCTTTACTAGGCAGCCCTTCTCTAAGAGTTGGCCATAGCAAGTAGCCAAGGATGTAGCGCCTAAATTCTAGGTGCATCCTAGGTTCAATTTTGTTCAATTCAGGTTCAGTTTTGGGATAAAATATGTAGGAGTAAATAGAAGTACAGTAAATTTGGCCAAAGGGGTTCATATACTTTACTCATACTCAGAATAGTGCCTTCTAAGGCTGGTTCACACTACATCGCTGTATGTAATCCAGCAATACCATGATCGTCTATATGATCGGCTCAGTGATCGCCTGTGATGACAATGTTTACACTCACAACCCATCCTTATTTATGATAGTTCGTGGCATAGCATTCTCATTATACATTGCGGTCGCTGAAACGATACAGTATTAGTCCCGCAGCAACTGCCATAAAAGAAAATATAGATCGAGCAACCTCTGGCAGCTGATCACCATATCGATGTCATCAGTTTACTGAGCACATAGTAAATAATCACCAAGAGTGCAACTCCAACATACAGTGATATAATGTAAACCAGTATACTTGAAAAAGGAAAGGCTATAGAAACTGAAGCCGCAGATGTCATCACAATTACATAGTCTATCAGTGCTTCGTTTTTCTCTTGTTCTATTGGCTAACAGTTGACAGCATGAACTTACGGCAACTTTGGCTAATAAGCCAAATCAGACATTAAAGGCGGTCCAAACACTGAGCGATTTTGAATAATATGTTAGAAAAAAATATTGCCATGCATACGCAGGCTCTATGACCACCGGTGTATCACTGATCATCAGTACCTCAAAGCACATGCCTCTAGTAGCCTATAATAGCCGCCGATGGGCCATTCAAATATTCTATCAATGAATAGAAAGGTTAACAAGGAGTCCTTCAAGTCACACTTACCTAATAAAAAGTTAATTACGCTGATTTACTGCTATATTTTTGGCAGTTAGTGTGAATTAACAAAAACAAAATGACACTTCATCAAACTATGAAGATAAAATTATTGGGTATTTGAGTAGCATCTTTTTCATTACTGATGTTTATGTGACCTGATGACCTGATGACCTTAACTGTTTTTTCCCCAGCACTTTTTTATCAACAGTGAATACACCTGAATCAGCCCAATCCAGTTGTGTAGGCTGTTACAGTGACAAGCATTACTAGGTAGTTTGAGTGAGGGCTGTGACAGCGACAAGCTTGACTAGGTAGTTTTAGTGTGGGTTGTGACAGTGACAAGCTTCACTAGGTAGTTTGAGTGAGGGCTGTGACAGTGACAAGCTTGACTAGGTAGTTTGAGTGAGGGCTGTGACAGTGACAAGCTTCACTAGGTAGTTTGAGTGAGGGCTGTGACAGTGACAAGCTTCACTAGGTAGTTTGAGTGCAGCTTGTCACAGTGGCAAGCTCTACTAGGTAGTTTGAGTGCAGACTGTGACAGTGGCAATCTTGACTAGGTGATGTATCGTTTGTTACAATCAAGGGACAGATGATTTACTTTCGCCATGGTCTTCAAAGTTCTTTTGTAACTTGTATAACATGTTTATGGACAATGTACTGCTTAAAAATGTACTGCAATAAATATTTATAGACTGTAAACTAATCAACCCTTGTTCTAATTACTATAAACAATGCTAACCAAGTCTTTAACATACCTGATTCATTAGTAAAAAAACTACTATCAGGAATGTTGCCACAATTTCCATGAAAAAATGCAAAAATTGAGTCGGTGATATATATAGATCTCCAAATTTCAAATTTTAGGAAATTTTAATATTTTAGAATTTTATTTGAAAATTGCAGCCAACAACTCAATTTGGTGTTTACAAAGCTTAAAAAGATTAGCTATGTACGTCTATGATCTTTATTTTTATAACAAAGCAGACGACTCCAATTTGGATGTATATCTATTCTAGACAAAATTCTATTCTACAAAATATATTCTATTCTAGATGTATATCTATTCTATGCTAAACAATATTTCAAACAAGTTCTTGCAGTAATACTCATAACGTAGTGAGTGTTATATTGGCTTTTTTGCATTTTGTCTTTAAAAGATTTATAGTAAGTTTGGATTTGTAGGCTTTTGGCTCTTTATTAGCTGTTTACTATCAATCCTAAAGTTATTTTTGCATCCCGAGGGCTTTTGGTAGACTTCATTCTTGACTATTCATTGAATGGCCAGAGAGATGGAAGCCAATTGGAGGAACTCAATTTACTCCTATATGTTAATCAGTTGGCATCTGTGAGTGTATGCGGCGAGACATCACGGCTTCAAAATAACTTGACCTTGAACTAGCATTCCTAGGGTGAAGGATACTTACAAGTTGTGTACATCGAACTCTATAAACCTAATGCTTTAAGTTATCTGGTCAAAATCTCTTGTGCAAACAGCGAGTCCGGAGGTTATGCCAACTATTTGCGATAATCGCTCGCTCGATATCCACCTGCGCTGAGTTGGGGCAACTTGTCACTGCTTGTCACTTGTCACTAATTCTCCTATAGCAAATTACTTTTCATTAATTAAGCCTTTTGCTTTATTAGCGTTTTAATTAATTAATATTTGAATGGAAGCAGGTGCACCTAGAGTTGTTTTTATTACTATTTGTCAACATCATAGGTGGAAACGTTGGGCATACACTGGCTGGTATAGGAAAATAAAGCATCTGGTTTGTCCACATCAGCTGTATCTCTTACATCTGCCTTTAGCATCGGGTCACGTCCTGGGGAGTTTCGGTTCATGTATATCTGACAAGGTTTCTTTTTGAAAGACTATCTCATAGGCGTTTCGAATTGAGTTGCACTATTATTATCGTACGTTTTAGTTTCTCCAGGTAGGAGATTTACATCGTACATTGAAAATAAATTAAATAATATATTGTGAAAGGGAATTACTAAATTTCTTCACAGCAATAGTGTAGTGATGTACTCCCTTGTAGTGCTGTGATGCCATCATAGAAACAGCCATGTCATCAATATGCAAAACATTCATGCATGCCATCTTGGTGCCATAAAAAGGGCCTTAGCGACTAACAGCATCGCACTTGTGCATGTGAATATGTCTTGTTTCCCTGTTGCTTGACAGTTTCATTTGTTCTTGACCTTTTAAAGATACAATTTTGACATAAGATGTGACA
Source organism: Watersipora subatra (assembly GCF_963576615.1). Taxonomy (NCBI): domain Eukaryota; kingdom Metazoa; phylum Bryozoa; class Gymnolaemata; order Cheilostomatida; family Watersiporidae; genus Watersipora; species Watersipora subatra. The sequence continues at coordinate 7,551,541 of NC_088715.1, read as the reverse complement.
CATCCATGCTGTACTAAAGTACCATATGGAAATATGATGCGCTTGACAGCTCAGTGTAGTCATCAGCACTGATGCACCCAGTTGTCCGACCCTATCACTGTATGGATAACTGTAAATATTGCAGCTAGATGAGTATTGGCTGTTTCTGTTCTTAGATTTGCCATGTAGTTTGGATACAGTTAACCCTTGACCTACGATCATTTTTATATACCATTTTTCAACAAATGGTATAAAATTTGTACCAATATTATCTTTGCATATGAAGTGATTTCCAATTTATGGCATCCAAAATAAAATAGTAGAAATAAAATATGAATCATAAATATAACAAAATATGTACACAATGCTGCCTACTTCGCTGCTTTATCTTCACTTAAGTTCCCTAGCTATAAGCTGGTTGATGTCAGCGATAAAAATATACCCTCTCGCAAGAATATTTGACCATCTCTCCTTCATCTACAGAGAATCATCAGTAGGAGCTTTCCATCATTTTGTTATCTTGACATTGGTTTAATGATATTTATCCTTGACTTTACCTAAATGATTCTCATCTCAGTCATGCTTCTGTACCCAGTACTTGTGGGCCTCTTAGAGATTTCATTTCTGTATATACAATGTACTATACAACTATGTCATATGCAAGAAGGACATGTAAGTACATGTACTTACGTGTAAGTACATGTGCATGCATGAATGGTATGTGTGAAAGTTTATAAAGCAGTTTAAGGTTTCTGAAGTGTTAAAATTATGAGTCGTACATGAAAAAAATCTAGTTTTTATTTTGCCGAAATTCCCAATTTAGGGGTGGGTCTGAACCGAAACCCCTGCAAAGCTGGAACATTATTGTATCAGATTGTTTTATTTAAATTTGAGCAAGTTTATGTCAGAGTGAGTTAAACCCATATCTCCATCCCTCGCTGTACCATTACTGAGTACACGCGGTAGTTCATGTATCTCTAAGACAATATACTGTACATACCGTGAAACCTTTCTTGAAATGCCACCTTTATTAGAACGTCACCTCTAATAAAGCGCTTCTGTACATGCAGAAGGGTTGAAAAATAAGGTCATGGCGGTCATATAAAGGTTTTACAGTACATTCAAATGCATATTCCTTTATTGCTACAGTTTTACAAATTTCCTACATAGTAATCCATTTTATTTAACACTACATGTACCAGAAATCCTTTCTTTGAACGCCATGTCACTATATTTTTCAACCCTTCTCTTAGATAGGCACTTTATTAGAGGTGACATTCAAATAAAGGGCGGCGTTGTATTTTTCAAACACCTTGTCAATATGTTGAGAAGATCAATTTAACCATTTCACTGGTGATTCTTTGACGAAACACCTAAAGATTTGGAGTTGGAAAATAGATTTCGATACGAACAGAAACAATGAAGGAATTAATTGTTATTGATGTAATCGAGTCATTGTTAGTAGTTTTGCGGAAACTTTTTCTACTGATCACTTGCTATTATGGATTTGTGAAGATTAAAAATGTTAAATAGAATCGGCAAAATAAAAGTGGTGTTCAAATGGAAGTAGCATTCAATTAAAGGGCGACGGTTTATTTTTCAACTTTTCTCCCATAATGGTGGTCAAATAAAGGTGGCGTTTAAATAGAGGGTTTACAGTAATTGTATTTGTTGTTGTTTTTGAGCTTTAGAATGAAATAGGCAAAATAAAGTATTCCTATAAGAATATTCGTTCTAACATCTAATGATTTCGACATGCAACGAGCATATGGAAATAAATTAATTTCGTGTGTATTTATAGTCTCTCTGGCAGATCAGCATTCTCTGCTCTCTCTTAGCAGCAGCGAAAACAATAGCAGCTATGTTGTGTTCAAATTAGCTGAGGCTATCATCTGCATGCAGATACGGCAGCAGGCAGCAATGATAAGTAAACAAGACCAGCATTCGTACATTACAACTACTGCTACACGCTGACACGTGCTGCAATTCTGCCAGGGTTTCCTGTGGGCCAGTAGGGGTGCTGGAGATGCGACCGAACTATGCCAATTAGGGACTGGCAGTTCAGACTGTTTAACAAGGGGCAGTTTGGATGCTGATGTCTTATCCCCAACTTTATATGAAATGGTTGTTTTGTCAATAACGCATCTGCTGGTTATTGTACTAGTGTAACTTTAGAGTTGGTTTTAGCGATCCTTTTCCATTTTTATTTAAAAAGGTTTGTTGTAATAATAGCCATATCGTTTTCAGTAATTTCCAAATTCTAAAAGACATAGCCTATACCAAGTGCTGGTACTAGTGGAAGCTTGGGTTAATCATATCTATGAATATCAATGATATCAATAATATCTATTACTATGTTTACATGTGACTTGATCCACAAGATTGAGTTATCTACAGAATGGAAATGGGAAACGGCAATAACCAACAGGGTCCAAACGACTTCACTATTTCGCAAATGTTTCATGCTTGCGAAAGATGGAAGCGTTACTCGCGAATGCTGCGCAAGAAAATGCTGCGCGAGCTATTCCATTTTACACATTTTCCACACTTCAGTCATTTTTATTCAGAAAGCATTCTGCTAAGTGAGACAGGCGTGCTCCGCTACGACCTATGGTGTAGAAATCCTTGTTTTTTAACAAAGCACCCGTGTTAATCGGCAACATGTGAATGTTCATTGAAATACTCATCACATGGTAGCTCAAGGTGCACACAATTCCAAATCCACACTATATAAACATAGTAAATCACTAGTGTTACATGCTAAAAATGTTTGGGCTTCGAAGTTGTAGTTTTAATCGTAGGAATGAGGAAGACGTATTTACATGATACGCAGAAGTGGTGGCACAACTCCCAATTGTTCGTAGCTGACGAGTTTACACGGTACAAAAACTTTTTGCTCAACTCCACGGTTTTTATATTAGCTTGTTACTCTTTTAGCTACAACGGGGTGCATATTTTATATCGCGACTCCCTATTAAAATGAGCCTTATAGGCAAATATCAATGTCAAAACGTGCAACAAATTTTTCTTTTAAATTCTGAGTTATTTGCTAAAATAGTGTTTCGACAAGATTTTAAAATTATTAAAATATTTTTAAAACACATGCGTTGAAAACTGCTGCATAGAGATGCTGTAAGGACATCACCAATGAAGACAATGAAATTGTCTTCTTGACAATGAAAATGAAACGATGAAATTCCAACCTTCGATCGCAAAGATTTGTGCAATAACACGAATATTGATGTTTACATCATACGCAGTACTTCGTTGTTGATACGATGTTTTCAAAATTACCCCCTTGAATTGGAGGTTTGAATCGCCCACTAAGAATTAAAGATGCGACGTTTTAAGCCATTTACATGCTACGAAGAGGAAAAATACGATAAAAATTCATAGCATGTAACACTAGTGAATGTCCTGCGTGAACATCCATTCGATTGCTAACATAATTACAAACGAATGATATGTTACCTAATGCAGTCCTCTAAAGACATACTAAAGCAGCTTGTCTGTTGTTCGTCGTGCATGTCGACCATTTGAAAGCTAATCATCTCATATTTGCTTTTACACCTTGTTCCAATTTTTTGAAAACCCAAATTTCTGTTGTCATCTTGGCCTAGCGAACAGATTGTTTATTCATACAAACAAGAAATGCACGGTTTTGGTTCAATACATTCATGAAAGTCCGCCTACTACTTTAAAAGAATGATAACTTATCTGAAGTTGGGACGGCATGGGTATAGCCCGCAATCGCGTTGTAGTTCTGTCCAATGTATTTGATAATACATTGGCAAGAATGAAGGAGTTGGTCGAATGCTCATCTCTTTCCCACAGTGCTTCTGTTCAGTTTGTCATCATGATGGCGTGATATTGGCAGCCCAGCGATTCCTCTCTTCCTGTTTCTCAGTGTTTACCAATTCATTGCGCCATCTGGTTTGGCTCAGGAATTTATTTCTGCAGGATCTCATACAACTGTTTTTATTATATTTCACTTATTATTATTATTCATTTATTGTTTTTTACCAAAGACTAGCCAAGATGTTGTCAATCATATCAACATATATATGTTATGCAGTCTGTGGCAAAATCATGCAAATCCTATGGTCTCCCCTCGCTCTCATTGGTTCAATTTGTGCACAGCTGACAGATGAGATTTGACACATGACACTTGATTGGCACTGATATGTGGTCAATTGGCAGGTTATACGCCTATTGTTGCTGCAATGGTGGTGTTTTGGTGATGACAGATCTCTGGTCTGATTTTTTGTCTTGCACATCCCATTTTCTCTGTTGCACCTCCATTAGTCGGTCTACCAATTATTCTGCAGCCTGACTGTAAAGTCGTAAACTGCCTGCTATAATACAGCTGTACTTGGAGCTTGCTGAGTACAGAGTATATTTAGCAACACTAGAACATTCTATCTTTAATTTTATATATGATATTATCAGTGCATTAGTGATATTATCTTTGTGAAAACAACAGCCATAGGAAAAAGTAACAGTAATGATAATTGACATATGATTCAAGACAAAAATATGATATTGAGTGATACTGTGTATCTATGAGCAATGTTATCCAGATATCATTATCTGTTGTAACCATAGTAAAATAAATAAAAAGGTAATTATCTCATTGTCGTGTCTGAGCAACCCATCATTTGCGATAGTAGTTAGAAGAGACCCACGTGGTGGTGTCATGAAACGCACCAATTTTTTTACCTCTATTAGGGAGAACTTAGCCAGGTATTATTGAGTCGAATCCATTCGCGGTAAACGGTTCTGTGACGTCAAATCACAGAATTCGATCAGGATATCAAATAATGATATCCTGATAATCACGTTGATTATTAGGATATCATTATGTGGTTAACGGCTGTTTTCTGGTACTACAATACTGGATCGTGATCCAGGTATCATGTTTCATTCTTTGACATCTAGTAGCCCTTATGTAAACCTCTTATTGACTATAACAGGGTATATCTGTGTAATCTCCTCCCCTATCCATACTTCAGTAGCCCACTTCATGCTGTGTGCAGTCTCTGTGTGTGTCTAACAGGAGTAAAATTGCTACTCCATTAAATAAGTAGTACATCTTTAACCAAACCTTGCATGCCATGAATTTATCCTTTTGACTGTACTATACTAAAATTCTTATGGGAATAGTGCGGCAGGTTTGACTATTCAAATAACTGAAAAGTCACACATGCCAACTGTTCTCAAAAGAAAAACAGCTCTTTTTATGATTGTTTCATTGGCACAAAATTTTGATTGATAAAAGACTCTGGGGAATTCGATTGAATACTGTCCAGATGAATAATTAATCATCACTGATTTCAAGGCAATGATAGCCTGAGATAATATCATGCTTAACTCATGAGGGAAAATTTCCACAGCCCGGATTGGGCTTCAGCTTAGACCATAAATGTGTATTAACTTTTGGCTAGCAGGAGAATAGATGATTCGCCTGCCATGACTGGTGTGCACTGTTTTCCTATGTAATAAAACTGGCTGGTTGATCTGGCTGTTCTAGATGTTATACGGCCATTGGTGATTTTTAGCATGCAAGTTAGTTGCGTATCTACTATGAAGAAAGTTTGTGTTGCGGAAGTTAAACTTTTGGATAATAAATGTAAAGATTTTGGTTCACATTCAGCTGTGATGTAATTTCTAGGCATGAGGCATACACAATAACTGGCTAGTCGTGTCAAGGATAAACTTCGTGATGAATTTACACAAAATTGAGCAGATTTTTTTCAAAAGTGTCGGTATTTTTCTATCATTTGCGATTGTTTTTTTATGTTTGAGGTGATCTGACTGACAGGATGTTTTAAGATTAAAATCAACAAAACTTGAACAAAAATGCTCAGAAAAAAAAATTGTGCGAATAGATAACACTAGTTGATATTAGCTATTGTGTTCATGTTGCAGCGTTACGCGTCTCTATTCTGTCAGTCTCTTTGTAACTATAAACGTCACAATCACAGTTTCGCTTAATCTGACTGCCATCAAATTTTGTCGATTTTAATCTTGAAACGTCCCGGCAGTCTGATCATCTCAAACATAAAAAATAATCACAAATGATAGAAAAATACTAATAATTTTTAATGAAATTTACTAAAATCTCGTGCAAATTTATCATTAAAGCTGAGATGCGTATGTCTAGCAGAAATTCTGCACCTGATGACCAGTTTGAGAGCAGAAGGTGAAACATGCTTGTAATCGTTCTTGAATAAGCTTTATTTCAAGGAAGATCATTGTTTCCACGATTTTTTACATCTATCTGCAGAGTTTTCAACATTTAAAATAGACAAAAATCATTTTGAACGCTCTCGACTAGCCTAAGCTCCCGTGGTACCTAGCTGCTGATCAGAGATGATAAATCAAGCTTGAAACAATGCAATTAAGGATTAGTGCTAGGTGTCTTGGGTGAATCATGCTCAAGGAAGTGACATTGCCTGCCAATAAAAGCAAGTTATGGTAGTAAGAACTGGTTCATGAGAGGCGTTTAAACACGCTGCCAGTGTGGCGCTGACAGAGGATTGCTGCTATGTGATACTGTAATGTCTACAGTAAGGGCAATCTCAGACCGCGGACTGATGAAGCCTCTATAACTCTGTACTCGTTGATCAATACTGGATGTTTACTCGGATTGCTGCTATTGTCTTGCTATATTGTTCGTCTGTCGTCATTGTAGTTTCAGTGCTTGCCTAAGGCATATATTTACAGCATAGGCGGGCCATTTAGTGCCCATTGCTTGCTTTTATGGTTAGCGATAGACTCGGCAGATGGCATCTGATTTAACTAGTGCTAACTATTCTCACAGTCTCAGCAGGAGTTTGCTATCTTTAAATCACGATATTTTCATGAGGCTGTTAATACGTTAGTTTGCACCATCCGCAAGTTGGAAACAGCAAAAGTCTGCTGGTCAAATGAGTTTTATTACTCGCAAATTATTACCAAATTTTCATGCTTGCGAAAAATAAAAACGGCATTTTCGGATAGTGCGCTAGAAAATGCCGTCCAAGCTATTCCATTTGAAACATTTTTGACACTCATTCTTATTTCTATTTGAGTAGTTTTGAATGCGCCACTATGGCTACTGGTACGGAAATCCTTATCTTTTTTAACAAGGTGAAATGTCCAGTGAAACGCTTTTCTCACTGTTATTCAATGTGGGCACAACTCAAAATCTGCATCATCTGCGTCATGAAAACATAATAAGTGTTGCTGTATACTCTCCTGGTTGACATCAACTAATCGACTGAAGAGTCTGATAGTCTGAGAATTCAATGAATAATTTGCTAATGAGTTTTTAGCGAGGATTAATGTAACTAAGGCTAAGCCTACAGTTGATTAGCTGATTACAGTAGCCATCAACTTTCTATTTTTCAGTTCTTCCTGTGATTTCACAATACACAATACAGCGAAACGTTTACTTACAAAATTAATTCGTAATTAATTTGTACAAAATTAATTTGTTGCAGAGGCTGTTTTGTACGTAGAAAACCTCATAAGTAGAAACACTTTTTACCCATTTTACCCAGAAACACATATATAAATGCCCTAATCCGTTCCAAGCCCCCACAAGATTTGGATATAATATTTGTATAAATCATATTAAAACTTGCAACAAATATATGTTAGAGTTAGATAACTGCGTAATAAAAAGAGGAAGTATACATGAAAAAAGAAAGAACAGAGAAATAACCAATAAAAACTTCGAACGGTATGTTTGTTTCCTTGCCTTTCGTGTTGGACGTCTAGACGAGACGTAGCAAAGATCGCTGGGGGTGGGAGGACATCTATATGTGGATGTGGGTGTTGTGTTGTAGCCTTGGTTTTGTTTTAAGAACATAAGTGGAAAGGTTATTTACAGCAGCAAAAACTCAAAAACTATGTCGTTATGCATAAAACACAGAACTTGAGTTGCTAGGCACTACAGCTATTTCATTCTGTATGTGATATGATAACTCCTAATATATGATAACTCCTAATTGTTCAATAAAACCAAACCCTTGTCGTTTATGAACTTTCGCTAGCAAATAAAACTGACTGCGACACATTGTACGAAAGCAGAATGTATTAATATACTAATATAATAAGAACTTGGCAATTTAAATTATTGTTCATAATTTATTTTTTTAATTTAATTTTAATTTAGTTGTTTAATATATTTGTTTATGTCTAAAACATTCAAGTCTATCGTAGTCTTATACACTTGTTCTAATATAAAATCATTTGAGAATTAAAATAGATTATGATGAACAATAATAAAATATATGACTGTTTTACAGCGACGATAAAAATTGAATTGTGGCACGATATACTACTAAAGGCTGGGTCAGTCTATATCACCGAATGCCCTTTAATATTTGTATATATATAGCCTAATATAAAAATAATATATATAAAAATATATTTTTATATAGACCTATAGTATTAAGATATTTTTATATATATTAGTTCTATATATAATATAAAAGTATATATACAAATGTATATTTTATATCTTTTGTGTTGTTACTTATGAATTCGTGAGCAACAGTAGGACCTCAGTGACACTGTCCGACAAATTTCACCACTTTAATTACTTGGCTTGTTTATGATTACATAGAGTGTAGCAAACAGTGCTAATAGCAAACTGTCATTTAATCAGCATATAGAAATTAGTCTAAAGTTTATAGACTCACCAAGTATTGTGAATATGCTGCAACTAGTTGTATTACTTATTGTATAGACAATTGCTGTCACTCACGCGGAGTGCCTCCATGTAAGATTTACTAATTTTGTGAATTGCCTGAGAGTTGGTGTTTGTGGGGCATCCCCTGGTGACCATGTAATACAGCATATAGCTGACACGGCTGATAATTTACCAGTCATAGCTTGTTTACACAAGCTGTTAGAACAGCACTCAAAATACTGCGTATAAACTGCTTTTGTAAACACTAGACAACATTGTCGAAGTAGGCTTGAAATGACTCCGGTGTCTTTAGTATTGATCTGGTTTATTGCTGAATATCGTTAGCAATTTTTTGTTGTTGTTTTACATTTGAGAAAGCTAGAGGTTCGTCTCGCATACAAACACCGTATATAGGTCACTTTGTATAGGTCACCTTATATAGGTCACCTTATATAGGTCTTATATTCACTACATTTCTAAAAACCTCTTCCAATTCCTGTGATGTACATTTCCGTTCAATTCTTATACACATTTTAGGCCATTAGCGGAGTCGCTTTCACTCGTAAATTTGTTTATTTGTTAAGTGCTCTCAAGTGACAAATTCATTTTCCGTTCAATCATTTTCACATACTTAAGGAAATGAGCTTAATGTTGCACCAACAAATCAAATACTATTCCAAAGCCTTGGGTTTAAAATCAAGCTTGTGTTGGTTTATTTGATATATTATGTTGGAGAGGTGATTCAAGAATAGCTTGCAATCACTTGTGAGAACTTGCTCTATGCCGTCAAGTGGCTGGCTCAACTGTCTCTACTCGTCGGTCCTGTGACCATTCTGTGCTCTTCTGTCAATTACTGGCTAATATCCAGCCTCCATGTCAATACTTACGTCCCTCTAAGGGAGAGTCTCGCCTCATTTCACTGGCAATGTTCGTAATTACTGTATCATTATCTTTTTATGCGCATTTTAGTGTCTGGGAGCATCACTCTCATATACCTGCGCTTGTTGACTAATGTCAGTCAATCACTATGTTTTCATTGCGCTGATGATGCGGATTTGAAATTGTGTGCTTGTTGAATTACCGTGCGATGAGTGTTTTAATGGACTGCATGATGTGGAATAACGCAGGCTCTTTGTGGAAATAGGTAAATAATTCTACGTCTGAGGTCTGAGTGGGGCACCGTAGTCTTGCTTAGCAGCACGCTTTCGAAATAGGAACAACTGAAGTGTAGAAATGTTTAAAATGGAATAGTGCTATTTCCATCTTTAGCAAGTATGAAACATTTGATAAAAATTTGCAGTAACAAAACTCATGCTTGTTCCCAATGCATGGAACAGCATTGTAGCTGCCACGCGAATTTTTAGTCATATAAATAATTGTCTAGTTTATATAATCATATAAATAAATATTTATTACATATTCTATATTTATTATATACAGTATATATACCTCTATTATATATAAAACAGGGTTTTAGGCCAAATAAGCACTTTCTCAGCCATGTCAATCACAAATGACAAGTTTCATATGTTGGTCGTTCAGTTTTAGCTGAAGAAGAAGTTACAAGAGTAATATATTTGTGAGCACATAAAGTGATTGATTGCCTTACAAGTTTTTGTGTGATTTTCTTTGGCAGTTATATCAGCTAATAATACGGCAAGATGCATTCCAGAAATTATATACCGTAAAACCTGTATTTAAATGCATGTTTAATTGTATTTGATACAATTAGCAACTGTCTGAACATCAAATATGGCCTACATGCATTTGTTTATAATGGCTTTTCAGTCTAACTAGGAGCATTATGGAAGGTGGAAAGCATTTTTGCATTGCAGACATTTTTATAAATTACTTTCAAAGGTGCAATGTGTATTTCAATTAGATCATCGGTACGCTATTGGACTTTCACGATTAATATTTCATATTTTGCTTTCTGTTGCAGCTATTTAAAGTGTATTTGATAGTTTGATAGCACTGAATTGTTTGAGATTGAGGAAAACAAAATGATGTTTTTGAAAACCATTTGTCTAGTTTAGTCTGGCACTATAATGGAAATGGGGACTGGTTATTCGGCAGTGAAGGAGTTAATATCACAAAGCTATTCTGGTTTAGCAATAGTTTTTTTTGTGTGGGAAAGGAGTGCGTAATAAGAAGAGAACAGGTGCTCTTTTTGCACATGAATTGTAAAATGTTTCATCATCTGATTATCCGAACAAAAAACTACTCAGTCTGCACTTCACATTATTGAATAACTATGCCAAGATTCTGAAAAAAAAACAGAACCTTAGGAGCGCCTAATTATATGGGGCGTGCACACCATCCCCTTATTCATGGATGGGATAGTATTCTATTCTTTCATCTAATGGAGAGCCTCTGCAGCTTGCTTATTAATTGCTGAGAGAAAACTTATATTTGTCCATCATTTAAGCTGTTGCATGCTCTTGGCTCATACAAATCAAATACTTAGCCAAATATATGACATATAATATATAATATATATTTTTTCACATATAATATATGTGAAAAATGGATAATTTAAAGTGGTATGTAGTGCTGCCTTCATAAGAAAACTGCAATCAAACAACGTTGGAATCTGAGTGATGAGGTCTCATCTCCTTCTAAGAGATAATCACAACAATCTATTACAACAATGTATAGGACTATAATCTAAGGTGTTTCTATGAAGTCTGTGATATAGGCTAAAGAGCTGAGTCTAAGTTATAGCATTTTACCTTAGACCTTATTTTGCTACCCTAGGACACTTATATTTCACTAGTATTTAGTTTCGTGAGTGGCATACAGAGTAAAATTTCACTGCAACTTAATTTCGTAGCTCTGATGAGTGCGAAAATATAGTGATGTGAAAATAAATGCAGTGGAATAAACATAATTAGATTCCTCAGGTTCAGTTCACCGATAAGACAAAAATTTCAATTTGGAACTAGTTTGTAATTGTGAACCGCAGGTAGAATGGTGTGGGCGAGGTCGATAATGCAATTTGATCGTTTGCTGCCATTTGTTTCTTGGACTATCAATGAACAAAGCTATTTACTTTCGCGTTTTCGCTCGTTAGCTATGATAGTTTAGATTTGCGCATGAAATTTTCGCGAGAGGATGACTTCGCGAAAATGCGAAAGTTAGATGAGGCGAATACATAAGTGTCTTAGGGTATGTAAAGACAATTAGTTCACCTAGCTTGAGAGCTAAATCTTACTTTTCAGTTTATGGTTGCGCAACTAATTTAAAATTGAAAACTAAATTAAAACGCTGAAATAAGCATATTGCTTGTGACCAATCACATTTTTTGGAAACATGCATTTTGTCACAAACCATCTAAATAAATAAATTGTTTTTTGATGTCAAAACCTGTTTGTAGGAAGATGACACACAGTTAAATTTCAATATTCATGCTGCCCTCAGAAACTCTGAGAAATTTTTATTCTCATAACAGTTGTGCTGTCTATCTATGGCTTACAATTTTCTATCTTATGTTGCAGATGGCGACGGAGATGTCATGGTGTTTCTGCATATGCAAAAAACTGGTGGCACCTTCTTTGGAAAGAATCTCGTGAAAAATCTCAAGTTGAAGACAGCGTGCAGGTGTCTCAAGGGAGAAGGGATGCTCAAATGTCCTTGCATGAGTGAGGATCAAAAAAGGTTTGTATATGATATATGATATAGACATGCTCGGGAAACTTCGTGAAAGATAACATTTCTTAATAGTAGAACAAGAAATGCTTTTGCTATTCCTGCATGTTAGTTACCTGACTTAACAATGTGAACAGGGCAAAGGATTACTTGGGCAGTTCTACAACTTGTTTACCAAATCCTTGCAATTTAAAAAACGTTCAGCATTATTATTGTTAAACTGGTCACAAACAGAATTGCAATGCAAGCTATAAAATTAAGAGTTAATTTCTTTTTCTTAGAAAAACCAGTAAATACATCTTTGCATTTTGCAATAGTGTTCCATCACTGTTCAGCAACCTTATTGGTCAAATCTTGTCCAATCGTAACATTCTGATAGTCACTCAATGAACAGATCCGCAAACTGGTTTACCCCTGGAAGGTTTAATATCAGACTAGTCTAAACTTAATAAATATCGAACAGCTGCGAACGTTTAAAAAATAATTTGCACCTGATCATATCGTAATAATACACTTTTATGGAAATCTACTGGTTTAGGGGTGAGCTTCCAAAGAGTTAAAAATCTCTTTAAATCCTTTATTTGAACGCAACGGTGCTGTATTTTTCAACCCTTCCTTAAAAGTGGCGCTCAAATAAAGGTGGCATTTAAATATAGGGTTTACGGTGTTCGAGGTAAACCTAATCTTGACAGCGACATCAAAAGGGATATGTATGTTCAAAACAATATCGTGTCTGGCATCTTATTACTTTCTATTTACTTTTCACTGATCAATAGAAATAATGTGTTTTTATTAGTAGTTCTGAGCCTGTTATCTCTATTAATAAACCTCACTTTGTCATTGTGTTTGTCTGTTAGTCCGCGTAAACATCGTTTTCACATTTTTGGCTGGTTTCATCCAAACTTCTACACGAATATGCTCAGGGCCTTCCGCAAGGTCACTAACGCTATGTTGTTTCCAAACTGTCTATTTCCTGTGAACCAGTCTATTAAACACCCTCCTCTGGACTATCTGATCAACAGTGAAAGAAACCCCATCCCCAGGCTTACCACTAGTTTAGTATAAATTTGTAAAACACTGACAATGGAGTTCGATATTTCTCTCTTTACACCAGGAAAAGTTTACTTTGTTTCCTCGTCTGAACAAAAATTAATGGCTCAACTTTGTTTATGTAATATATAATCTGACCGAATGATTGTTTAGTAACACTTCATTGGTTCTTACAAAGTGACTGGGATATTAGCCAGAGTTGTAGTAGATCATCGACTAACTGCAAAGTCCTATAGATATAAATTGGTTTTCTTATTTTAATCATATTCATTTGGTGTTACAGCGTGTGTGAATGCAATAATCTAGTTATGATCTTACTATCTGCATCCAATTGCGAAATATAAAAACTCATGTGTCTGTAATGAGGAAACATTCCTCAAAATACAAAGTTTTCAGATATTTTATTAGGTGGTATTTAAGCAGTTTTGATGGTTTAAAAGTTATCTTTTAGATATCTCAAGTATTATTTGTGAAATTCTAGTATATGTATTTGGACTGTCTATATTGAGTTAAAAAAACTAAAGGTTGTCTGTAAAGCATTAAAGAGAGATGATTATGTATCTACCTGAAGTGTATAGGGAGAATAAGTAGCAATATTTCAACATGGTAACCATTTCTTTGAGCAAAACTGGTTTACTGCACGAATGTCTGCATTCCTTCAAAATCTGCACTGCTGTCCTGTTGAACATATGGCTGGCCGGTATGTCTATCTCATACACTTTCATGGCTGTAGCCATGAGCTCTATGGTTTGATTGCCTCTCAATACTTTAGAGTTTAGCACAAAGTTCAGACTTCTGTTACTCTGGTTCTATTTGGGCATCAGAAATTAACATCAGAGTTGTTCTCCAAATATGGAGAGTGCAACTCCTATTCTAATCTATATTACTGACAATTGCTGCACTATTTTGTGCTAAGTGTTTATGGTAGTCGATGAATATTTTGAATCAGTCGTGAAAGCTTCTACCTGTTACATCCATACTTGACAAACGAATGCACAATTTTGTTTTTAAATGGGGGTTTGACAGCTCTGATTTGCTTGTTAGCAATGTCACAGACAACAGCATTTTTCTGAAAAGCATTAAGCCTTACTTGTGTCTCTTTGACTTTTATTATATAACCACTGTTACTAGTTATTATATAACCACTGTTACTAGTTATTATATAACCACTGTTACTAGTTATTATATAACCACTGTTACTAGTTATTTGAGAGAGATTGTCTAGGCTTTTAAATCGCACAAACTTACAGCGAGGCATTTGTTTCAAAATCCTTGGTACTTGTTATAGCGGGACTCATTTCATTGTCAGTATTGTTAAATCACAAGTTTGTTGGAAGTCATCTTCGGATACGGAGGGCAGCTAATAATAAATGTAATTAATTTTTTTTAGATATTGGCTTTTTTCTCGCTACTCAACAGGCTGGAAATGTGGTCTGCATGCAGATTACACGGAGCTGACAGAGTGCCTCAATTCTGGCAAACTAAATGAGTTGGAGGAAGAGACAAGACAACGCAGGTACGACTTCTATGAGAGGATGTAGGTCTATAAATAGCTGATACCTTCACCTGTTTACAGGGGTTATCTCTATGTGATAAAGTAGATCCATGCAACGTTGTTAGCGTAATTCTGTATTTGACTACAACTGACTATATTACGAGTTTCTATATATCTGATAATGCAACCTATCTTTGGAGCCCAATTAGTGCATTGATAATTAAAGTAATTGAAGTTGAGCGTTATATGAGAGGACAACTTTCAGTAATACATGGTTGAATGAGAAATGATGTCAAGCTACATACATTATATATGATAACCATGCAATTTCCCAGGACAAGACACACGGAATTACTGAAGAAATAGCCTTGTTCTACATGAGTCTAAAAATGTCCATATAACTCTGTGCATGTCTGTAAGAGCCTTTGTTCTCTTCAGATGACTCTATGTTTGTGCGAGCACAGTTCTACTGAATCATACTTTATGCTATGGTATAGCAGTAAAACACAAGGATTCATGAGAATGACATATTGAGTAATGTAATTAGGATATTAATAAACAGTGGCACGATCCTCTGACTCATCAGGAAAAGCTTTTACTAGCCATTCCTATGGGTGCATATTCTCTACCAGTCAATACCTTTATGGGTGTGAGTTCTCTACCAATAGGTACTTCTATGGGTGTGGGTTCTCTACCAATAGGCACTTCTATGGGAGTACTTTTTACACACTACTAGGAATGGTTGTTTGCTATGAAGTACTTTTATGGGAAGGAACACTCTATACTAGGTACCTTTATTATAGCAGTTAATGCTTTCTACTGCTAGGTAATTCTATGGTAATGTTTTCTACTGTTATGTACTTCTATGGTAATGCTTTCTACTGTTAGGTACTTCTATGGTAATAAAACTTCTCTACTACTAGACACTTTTAGGTTAGTGCATTCTTTATTATGCACTTATTTGGGAATTGTTCTCTATCGTTAGGTACTACTATGTAAGCGTGCTCAGGGACCCGGCTAAAAGGTTTATCAGCGAATGGCAGCATGTGTCAAGGGGTGCCTCTTGGATGGCATCAACCCTTAGGTGAGTCACTGATTTTTTCTGACTACTTTAAGAGTTTCTCATTCGATAGCTGCTCATTTTTTAAACGCAATCCAAATTATCAGTTGGGTGCAACAAGTTACTTTTTATGACAATGCGTGAATATTTGGAGTTGTACTCTCACTAAATATAGTGGAAATGTAGAACTTACCATTAGCTTGCGCCTATATATGCACAGCCCTGATTACTAATTCATTAGTGGGGGCTACAATGGTGGTTATCGTTAAAGCTTGAGGAATATAATAAGGAAAATATATAAGAATAAATATATATGTATATAATATATTTAAATATAAGAAATAAATATAAGAAAAATATATATTGTGAAATGGGATACACTAACACTGCTTGTTTAGCTTTACACGGATCTATAAAATAATCCTTTTCATTAATATTCAATCGATGCAGTAATTATTACATCAAAGACCAGCAAACAAATCCAACAAGACCTCTTTAGCTTGTTTACCAGCAAATTGGTTTCATTTATGCTAAAAATGTCATCAGTAGGTGATGACTGTGTCAATCCATGTGTCACCGGAATTGATCTGTAGAAGATAACTCCAAGTTAATAGAGATGTCATACTAAACAAATGCTTATTATAAATCCCATTTGAAGACTGTTATGTTTTGGGATGTGTGATCACGTATACCCTTTAGGGTATTCAAAGGAAATCAAAAATCTTGTTACGAGGATCCAGATTTATCACCTTTACATAGATAGCTGGTATACAAGCGCAATAACTCGGATTTACGATGTTTGTCACAACTAAAAAACAACTAAATGCAGCGGAATGAGCCATAATTTCACAGAATATGCCTTGATAGTCAGAGCTTGTAATTTTTTTATGAATCGGTCATATCCCAGTTGGGAGACAATCAAACAAGAAAGAACAGCCATCAAAGATGAAAGGAAACAAAATTTTAATTTGGTTCCACCAGAAAGTATCGGTATTTTTCTATCATTTGCGATTATTTTTGATGTTTGAGGTGATCTGACTGCCAGGATATTTCAAGATTAAAATTGACAAAATTTGATGGGGATTAAAATGCTCAGATTCAATTGAAAGTGCGATTATAAGGTCTATAGTCGCACTTTGGCAAAGCGATTCACAGAATTGAGACGTGTCATGCGACAACTTAAAAATAATAGCTGATAGCAACGATAGCAACTAATGACATCATTTCGGTACGTAGTTTGCTTCTGAATGCTCTAAGTTTTATCGCGATCGATGTTATCGATTTTAATCTTGAAACATCATGGAAGTCAGATCACCTCAAATATTAAAAACAATCACATATGATAGAAAAATATCGGTACTTGCTAACAGAGTCTGAAATTTTGTGTCAGTTCATCCTGAAGCTTATTTTCATAAATATTCTGAGTGAAATGGCGCATCACTCACCTATTTTTAGTCTTTGACATGTAAAATTCTGCTATCTTTGTAAGATTGGTCTTATTTGATTGACTCCCATGTTGACCTTTCTATGAATGCTGGACCACAGTCTATAGTGGCCACTCTAGAGATACGTTCATATCGCAAATTATATTTATACTATTCGTAGAAACATTTTGTTATTTGAATTTTTAGTCACTGAATTTACTGCTTTGCGTTTTCATGCTCCTACATGACAATCTCCATATAGACATTTTCTTGCATGAGCAATATTTTTTGACCTTAATAGTACACCACAAATAGTATTAACCAAATGGTCTTGGATTATCAATGGTACAGTGTCAATCAAAGATTGTATTTTTACTGATATATCAACCCTTTAGTGTCGCAGACAGTCCAACTCATTGGGTTAAATGAAAATGTATTTTATTCTTTCTGTCTAACATAGCAGAATCATTTTTTATTCTGACAGGCTCATTTATGGAAACCTCTGATAAAAGTGAAGGTCTTTCTCAAATATTTCACGTGTCATATGGTGTCAAATATTAAAAGGAATGCTTAGAGTCTGTCCATCATCTGAAGTCCTAAATCTTTGGTCGTACTGTTTCGTTGCTTGTTTTATCGTTCATCAGATCCTTTAAATCAAGTCTCCTTACGGCAATAGTTAATTAAAGAAAGTTACCAAATTTGTTCTCATCAATGGCTAACAAACCTAAAATTTGCAACTGAATGCAGCATTTTAGGCTGAAATCTGATGTTCTATATTACTGATATTAATACCAGGTGCAATGGTCGGTCTCCCAGCATCAAAGAGCTACCCTTCTGTTTCTCTGGAGACTCATGGAGAAATGTCACTTTAGAGGAGTTTTTGAACTGTCCCCACAATCTCGCCCGCAATCGACAGACTCGTATGCTGGCTAATTTGAGTGTAATAGGTAAGTGGGTGCTTCTCTCACAGGAGTTGTTTTCTCTTGTGTTTCAGTTATACAAAACGCTGTACAGGGGTCATTAATTTAATTACTGCGTTTTCATGCTTCAAATGAGTTTGGTGTTACTTCTGCTCCGAATTTCTGCGACGTAAACTTCTACTGCTACTCACGACTATTTCTGCTAGACTTTTTGCCTTTACATTAACATTTAGCCAAGAATGGGTTCCTCGTACGAAGATGACGAAATAATTACTTTTCAGTGCATATAGTTGAATACGCATGAATTGAAAAGTAGCGGCAACACGTAAGCAAATCTACTTAATAAGTTTTGTTTTGAGAGATCGCAGAATCTTGGAAAGATCTATAGCGCAACTCCGAATTGATCGGATGCGAATCGATCGGCAGAGGGCAACTCCAAACCCATTCAAAGCATGGAAATGCAGTGGATATAAGCATATTTCACAAATACATACATATAGCAGCTGTAGCGGCTAGCCTCAGTACTGCCCGGCAGTAGGTTTGTTGTTTGAGTCCTTCCACCAGATGCCATGGGAGGAAGGTCTTAATTTCCTAAGGAAGACAACCTTGACGGCAAACCTAAGATAGGCAATGGGAAACCCAAGAACACCCTTCAAAAGTCTAATTCAAGCTATTAGAGGTGATCTGACTGAGGGACCCGCCTATTGCAGATTACTCTGAACCTAATTGTAACATGCTATTCCATTGAGACTCTTACAAACATGATGCCTCCGTCACTTTGCACAACATGCCATTTTAAGTTCCTATTGAAAATTTCTATTTCATTTTGCAATTGAACTTTTACAGACTGCTACAGCGCGGACATGATGGATGACCCGCAGAAGCGTTTGCTGCTGCTTAACAGCGCCAAAGACAATCTACGATCAATGCCCTATTTTAGCATCATATCATATCTCAATGAAAGTCAGTATTTATTCGAAAGGACGTTTAATCTTGAATTTAGATTGCCTATGTATGCGCAGAAAAACCGTCACAATAGATTCTCAGGTAATGTCCTGTACAACCTTTCACCTGAGATGAGGCGGAAGATCTTGGAGGTCAATGACCTTGATGTCCAGCTCTATGACTTTGCTGAGCGACTGTTTCTACAGCGATACCAGTACACAGTTAGGAATGATCTCAGGAATATACCATTTTAGTCATGCTAGGTATTATGTACAGCAATCGTTCTAGTCTCACCGCTTTCACCTTCACTTTGTCATAAATTCTGCAAAGAAGTGCCTAAAATGAAACTAAATGATAATCCAATAATAAAGCGGTTCTACGTGCTAAAATTTAAATACCAAGATTCTGGTCTATTCTCCTTTTCATGGAAAGGTTATTGAGAATGGGAAACTTTTGTGAGTGAAGCAAGTTGTAGTCATTTTTAAATGAACTAAGTCAATCGCTGCCAAATAACTTTGCTGAAGTTAAGCCTAAAACAATGGGTATATATATTGTTCAACATGGTGATTTGATCTTTACAAGGTCATTTAAAGATTTTGGGTTACATGTTCAAGTTTAAGCCCTCATTCATAGCTCATATTTTCTTCATTAACTGTGACGAGGAATACCTCTGCCCACTACACTTACAGGTGTAACTGGTGCACCTCAGACTATAGATTAGAATGCTGACATGCTGATCAGGTGCTCCTTAGGAACAGCCAATTGCATATGAAGAGTCTTGCTATATTTTTTCTGGTTGTGATGAAAAATAGTGAATTTTTTTATGGGTCAAATTGATAATTTTTGGTGCATCAGATGTGGCTTCTGATGCCTATCAAAAATTGCATAAGAACGTTTGGTGATCGTAAGCCGGTGTCTTCATCGACATTTTCACATATTTCCTAACAAACTGACATATGCCCACTAAAGTTTATATAAGCATGAAAGTTATCGTCTGAAGTGAAAAATCCTGCTGAAATTGAACAACTCAGATCTGCTGATCAATACTGTAATCAATATTATCAAATTTTTTGATCACCAAAAGTTGTGGTTGGATTAACCTTCAAGGAACAGCTAACCGTGGAATAGTTTAATATCATTGCACATTTTGGCATAACATGCTGTTTGGTTTTAAAATCAGCCAAAATTGCATGATAATTGCTTAACGGTAATGTTTAAAATGGCCAAAGTATATTAGCCTTCCTATCATTTTACGAGAAACTTATAATATAGTGCATTGCTTTTTTAATGAGTATTTGATTTCAGCATCCATTTAATTATTTGCTTTTTATTGCTTTTGAGTAAAGTAAAACGTTCTTAATAACCGTGCAGGCTGCTTACCTTCGTTATTGTGTCGAGGTCCTACAGATTCTTGGCTCGACATTTCCATTTTCAACAAATTTAATAGCTTTTGGTGTACAATTGTTTAAAATATTTTAATATTATTTCTTGCCAATCCTGGTATATTTCAAACATCTTCAAATTAAGCTGATCACTCAGACAAAAGCATAGTATTCAAATTTGATCTGCGTAATTGAAAAGCTGATAGCTTTGGCAGTAACATTTATCAATTATAAACCCATCTAAAATGGACTTTTTCTTGAGAAAATGTATGTAGTAGTTTGACTGACAATCTGTCATTCCCTCCAATAGCGTAATAGCTACAAAGGGTAGCAGAAGTAATAGTGGTAGGAACATCACTGGTAAAAAACATATTCTAAGATGTGGGCATTACTTATGTTTGGAAACATTGAAGCTTGTTCTGCTAAGACTAATGCTCACACACCGTTTTTCAAATTATCAATTTCAATCCTTATATCCGTCAGACAAATTCAAGTAAGTTTTGTGAATCATAGGGTGGGCTCGTGATTGTGATATTATGGTGTTTGTCTCCTCTGTTCCACTTAGCGCCACAGACTTTAATGACCCGAACAATACTGTCTACCATATCATTAATTGTACACACTGCTATCTATTGGCACTTCCTTTTTTACATCTTTTTCATGGCTTGTTAGTTTCCTGAATTGTTAAGCTTCCATATTTTTAGGTGCTCTTTTACAATCTTGCCTGGTTTTATTTTTATTTCACAGTTTTTAGTTAGTATTTATTCCAATCTGACTTGTTCTAGCTAAAATAATTATTCCAAAGGAATCAAGTCTGTAAAATATTGTTGATTATCTCATATAATAAAATAAATTCAAACAAAACATTTATAATCCAATAATATTTCAGTATAACCTTGATCCTGATGTGAACGAAAGGGGTGCAGGATGAAATATATACCATTATATGTATTTCTCGAGTTAACAAATGCCTTTGTAGATACTAGGTGGTCAATTTCCTTTATTTTTCAACTTTTGACACATAGTGAGGCTGAAGAATAGAAATGCATAAATTCATGCAAATCACATAAAAACTACAGGTTTTCATTTTGGCAGCAATAGTACTTCATTTCAGAATAATTATTAATAGCTTTATTGGATAGTAATATTATCACGAAACTTGTATGCTATGGTTTATTATATAGGATTTATGATAACGTTCTTGCCATGGGAGAACAACTCCGTTATGGAGATGCCAACAGCAGTAATAGAATAGCAAAAGACAAAACACAAAAATTAGCTGATAAAGTTAAGCTCGCGTTTGGACAACAAATGACATATTTTTTCAGTGGAAATGGTCGGTCATTCCGTCTATAAGTTTCCGTTTTAGTTTCATGAAAAGTTATAGCAGATAACAAATTTGAGAGGTTTAAACAGGTGTTGTTAGAAAAATTTCGAGTTAACGCAGCCGATAATTACCATCCGGTTGATAATAGCAGCTTACTCACCTTTCACAAACCATTCAACGACAAAGCAATTATATAATGATAATGACTGGACATGACCAAGACTGGTCAGATCTGGGTGATGCGGTCAGAAACCAAGACTTATACAATGCGGCAGACAAGTCAGGATAAATGATGTCACAGATGTTAATTGCACAAATAATAAATGGTGCCTGCCCACCGTTTACATGATCAAACTAAACGCTTGGACCACATACAGACTTGAGATCACATGATCTCAAAAGTCTTTTTCAAGTCTATAATAAGCCGCCAATCATCTTTGCTCATGTCTCTTTTCCAATATTTTTTCACTGCATCAATTGACTCTCTGGAAATCTACAAATCATATATATATATAGTTCTTTATTGGCAATAATTTCATTTCACAAATAGAAATGTTTTTCAAATTAGGCCATACAACAATAGTAAAACCAAAAAAAAGGGGAAAAAAGCAACAAAAATCATAATTCATTCAACCATTGAGAGCTATTGCGTAAAAGAAAGTTTTTATTTTTCAAGCATGAGACACTAACTACTATTATTGTACAATAAAGAAGATGCCTCATGGCTGTAGAACAAATTTTTATCTGACAACACATACAAAGTATACGAACATGTGAAAAAAGAATAATGGACTACAATAAAAGCTATCTATTGGGTTGCCTAGTTTAGGCATGTTACAGCAATTATAAGATATGAAGTTGTCTGCTCACCTTACTAACTAGCATGTCTTTCTCATCAAAATGTCTTCCGAAGAGACGGGGAGCCTGGCCAGGCAAGTTCTCAATTTTTATACAAACCTCCATTCCTTTTGTAGCTCTCTCCACAGGTTTGTTTTCTTTTTCAACTGATGTAACAATTCCGAGATTGGTGAACTGTAATATACAGCAGCTAATGATTGGTGAACTGTAATATACAGCAGCCAATGATTGGTGAACTGCAATATACAGCAGCCAATGATTGGTGAACTGCAATATACAGCAGCTAATGATTGGTGAACTGTAATATACAGCAGCCAATGATTGGTGAACTGTAATATACAGCAGCTAATGATTGGTGAACTGTAATATACAGCAGCCAATGATTGGTGAACTGTTACACAGCAGCTAATGCATGGTGAACTGCAATATACAGCAGCCAATGATTGATGAACTGCAATATACATCAGCTAATGATTGGTGAACTGTATATACAGCAGCTAATGATTGGTCAACTGCAATATACAGCAGCTAAATTATTGGTCAACTGCAATATACAGCAGCTAATGATTGGTGAACTGTAATGTACAGCAGCTAAACGATGGCCTAAAATGGCTGGTATATGTGCACAGGATGGGTCATGAGCGGTTGCCATGACAACTATTATATTTACAACTCCACGAAGGAAATCAAGTTAGACCCAAGGTTTTAGATACAATGATAATAGCTAAGTGTAACTTAAAGTTGAAGGAACTAGACACAAACAGATGACAAAACAAGGCAAAAAACAGAGCTGCATGAAAGTCAGTGATAAAGTCTAAATCATAAGTCAGTCATCGTCGAAATGACTGAGAGAAAGATAATACCGGACAGAAAGCCTAAAATGATGTATATTCCGTTGATTTATGATGTACCCAGCCACCAGCATAGCCACCGACCAATGAAATGCCCCTTTCCAACCACTGGACCAATGGTATAACGTTGTCAAGCCATTGAACCAATGACATTTCCACTGTTTATGCTTTTGACATAGTTTGTACAACAGGTTAATGTAATGTACTTTAGTCACTCTCCCATTATGGGCACTGACAGCGATAGACTGTTTGGCAAGATACGAAGAGATTGCTACGCAGATTTCTTATTGCTCCCAAATGTCAGAGATGGAGAAATGCCAAGATGCGCTATGTTATGTTCCTGTATGAATAATAACACAAGATGTGGTTTATTCACTCTCATAGTATGTATTGCACTGTTGCCTTCCGGACCTAGTTTATATAAGCCTGAGCTATGGCTATGTAATAAATAGCTAAACAAAAGCATTACTTGTATTAGAATATTTAGCTATATTAGAATAGATAGCGCAAAGTTAGCTTGACTTAAGCTTTATGATGGCAATCTAACACGCTACTAGCCGTGACTGATTCCCTAGCGATAAACTATGCTTTATCAATCAATTCACTAATAATGTTATTTAGCTCTTGCTTCACAAATATGACTATCTCTGTCAGCAGAAGTCTGTCGTGTGAAAGAACAGCTGCGGGGACATGTGAGATGCTACCCAGTGAAGTCAAAACTAGGCCATAGGTTGAACCAGCTAACATTAGCGAAATTGGTCAGCTAACTATGCAGCGCTTTCACTTTTATTTTTACAAAGAACTTACTCTCAGCGCACTTATATACAGCAAGACTACCATATTGTTTCAAGCCAATATCTAGTGTTGATAAAGCTCGAAGATGGGACCGTTAAGAAGCATGCTATGATTATCCTTGACTATTTTATGAAAACCAACAAGCGATTAATCGATTGAATTGCCAATTGCAAGCGATTGTATCCAACTTGCCAATAGCAAAACGATAACAAACTAATTATAATTAACTCGGATAGACTGTGATCTTCAAATGTAGTCTAAGAGTGAGCTTGTCATATAAACAAAATATTTAACAATTTGAGTTGACATAAAATAAGTCGATAGCTCTAACTTCTAGCTCTAAGTCGATAACTCTAAATTATATTTAGAGTGTCTTCTCTCCTCACTCTATTTAATAATGAAGTTTGTAGTAGGTAATGTTGCTGTGGAAAAATGGTTGTAATAGTTTCCTCTGGAAAGTACCAAATTACGATAACAATAATACGATGAATCGGCACATTTGGCTTTTGATCATTAATATGAATTTAATCAGGGAATTTTTCCTAATGGAGACACAGCATCCAACTGAATGGCACCTGGTTCATGCTTTCTTGGGCCATGGTTGTCGTGTCCATTGGTAAACCACTGGGCACGACTGTAAACTGACAGATACCAGAGAACCAAAGTTGGAACTTCGATTTACCCTTATTGAAATAACATAGCCTACTTCCCTCTGTGCCAACCCTCAAGGGTGTATACCATTTGACCAATATTAATAAAATCAACTTAACTGAGCGAAATACTTAAAATTGTCCGATCATTTTTTTTCTTTCAAGCAGTGGCTACAGTGCCCAGTTAGTTCAGAAAATTAATCGTCAAGTTTTCAGGTTATGCATTCATTAAAACGAAATTCTGAATACGTTTATAGGAATACTTTTTCCAACATGCAGCAGTTTTGACAAAGACAATCTGAAGTTAGCGTGATGAGTTTTGATGGTTCTAACGAATGGCAGTGAAGCAAGAGTAGAAAACTCTACAATTACAAGAAAGGGCTAGTTACAGTCCGGCATGACGAGTTACACCACAGGGAACCAACCTCCTTTGAAGGAACGCATATCGGTGTGCCATTGGACAGGAAGCCAGCCTCCACAGAAACACCCATAATTATGGGATCTCTAGAATTGAAGACGAACTGAGGAAGAACTCTAAGTTTGCACGGAAAGATCTTCAAATGGTTGTTTTCCCTCTGCCCAATCTCCAGCAACTCTTCCTGTTAAACATTATTATTATTACTAGTACCCTGGTAGTCTAGTGTGCTGTGAGAGATCATCATGTGTAATAACTATGTATACAATTATTCCACTATGTAACAAGATGGTTGTTATTATTAATACTAGTACCCTGGTAGTCTAGTGTACTGTGAGAGATCATCATGTGTAATAACTATGTACACAATTATTCCACTATGTAACAAGATGGTTGTTATTATTAATACTAGTACCCTGATAGTCTAGTGTGCTGTGAAAGATCATCATGTGTAATAACTATGTACACAATTATTCTGAACTGAGTGAAAGCGGTCAATTGGCGCAAGAACTAGCAGTGGTCTACCAAGCTAAATGTTGTGAGTTCGAACCCTATATAGTGCAATCCTTTTTCACAAACTGACAGACAGATGGATGCAGCTCTTACCATTGTAAGGATTATTATAGTGTTTCATACTATGTTATCTCCCACAACTATGAGAGATTGTCAAGTGAGCCAATAAGTGTAGATAATAACTATGTGCACAATTAATGAGCACTGCCTAATGCGGCCGACTGGTGCAGTTGTGACCACGTTAAGCTACCAAGCGATCTTTTGAATCCGAAAAGATGTACCTTTTTTCAGAACATCTAACGATGGCTTCGGACAGACGGATAAACAAGGTTCTCATTACGCTAAAGACGATTGCAAATTAACCAATGAGAGTTAGAAAGACTAAATTTCAACCGCTCAATGGCAACTGTTACGGGAACAGCCAATCACACACAAGCACAAATAATGATTTCCCATGCCCCCACCTACAAACATGTTATGATTCTCAGGTGGCTGCGTGACTCACTATCATCTATTACCATTTTTACTTAGTGCTGCACGATAAAATGATACTGCACGATAGGTGTCGATTTTGTGTGGGACGATTTCATTTTGGGATGTTTTGTAGGTCGATTCTGTAATCGGGTATATCCACGTTTTCGATAACATGTCAAGACGATAAGCATCTGTGTTTAATTGGCAAAACCAACATCGGTTATCGCCGGTTTTCGTGCCGCGATATCGGCAAAGCACTAGTTCCTGAAAACTTATTTGCGAGCTCACGGATTTCCTTCATCTTTGAGAATCCTCTAGAAACGGACCGGTGAAGTAGAAAAAGTTTCATAAAAATTTATTAAATAAAATTAGAGAGAAAAGACTACTCCTAATTTTTTTGTGTTTGGACACGATTATCGCCCTTGTATTTCTGTATTTTGGTCAAATGTCACAATGATCTATATCAAGGGAGCATAACTCCAAATTTTCGATACTGAGCGATATAGATCGCTCACAGGGCCAATATATCGTTTTGGCATGTGGTGTCATATCGCTCAGCACTATTTTTACTCAGTCTCCTTGCGTTATACGGGAATCATAAATTGAATAAAATAAAGATGGAGACCTCTTGTTGTACATGAATTATAAAAGCGACCTTATAAACTAAAGAGTAACACGCAACCCTCTTTTCTCTGACCTACTTGGGCAACCTACTCATGGAGCATCTGCACGCCAGTTGGTGGCTTGTTTGTAGGGTGGCATAGACAATGTTGCCTTCCCTTGTGAGGCCTTTAACCTAGGTCACCCCAGCAGTCCACGTAATAATGGTATATTTTAGCAGACTGACAATAACGCAGAATCGGAACCTTTTACAAAGATGTACCCATCACATGCCAAAAGATTTCCGTGCGTTTGAGATTGCCCACTTTTAATCCCGACCCACGAGGACATTACCTCAAAACATGCCCAATATCTCATGTTTAACTGATCATCCACTATCTCACCCACAAAACCAAAAAAGTTCATACATTGTTATCGACCAATCACACACAAGCAATCGGTCACATACAATCGTCGATTTAACATACGTGATAACACCAAACCATATATAACCACAAACTGAAATCAACAATCATACATTGTTACTCATCAATAACATATGTTTACATGCAATCACACACTGTCAAGCTCCAATAACAGATGACTACTAAAGAATAGAGAAAGCACAATATTATTATGCTTTATTATTTATCTTGAGGTGTTGACTGATGCTCTAAAAAAGTATCAAGGAGATTGACCAACCAGAAGCTGAGATATAGCCAGCCAAACACAGGTCTACCAAAAAAACATAAGTGATTTGGTAATCATCAATATATGACGTATGAAATTGACTTGTGTGCCATTGGTCAATTAAGCCAACTAATGCGCTCTCCTATAACAATCACGGCGTTTTAATTGGTTTAATCCCTGGAAGTATAGAACAATCAAATTGGGCCTAACAATCATTGCTCTGAGAATTCCGAACCAGTCCCTCAGACGGGTAGATTAGTTTTAGCATAAAATAATTACACGCATCTATTATTTCGCAACATTCTGCTATCACTTTCTACAAATTATATTAGTTACATCATTTATTCTATACGCAGTTATATTATTATTTTGTATAATATGCATTATGATTATTATATTAATCATAAAAAATAATCATAGATAAGATAATAGATCAATAGAAAAATCAAATCAAAAGTTATTGTTTTCTTTTCTTACAGCAAGTGCAGCACGGTCAAGTTTTTCTTTTTAAGATTATGGCTGTAGTAAACTTACAGTCTGTTAATAGTGACGATAATCATGAAAATCAACTGAATGCTGCAGTAGATACACAGTAGAAAAATGATGATTGAACAAAAATTCACATTCCCATTTCTTATTCTAAACGAACTGCAATCGCGGATGTCGCATATAGACTATACACGCGCCGTTCGTTGAACAGAGGATCTTCGGAGCATATCCGTGGAGATCGAGTTAAAATTTGAAGCCCAATAGTCAAAATCTGCTCTTCTGTTTTGAAAAATCACAGCGAGGGGTTGTGGGCAAATGCCTTTACAACACAATGTTTGCTTGATTTTCTTCAGAAACCAGAGCTAGTCTATAAATTATTTACTATTGCGAGAAGCGTTTCACATCTCGTAGCCACAACAATCATCATACGTAACGGCGGTAAGGGTGCGCAACTCCGGCACATGAACATTAAGTCGATTTTATACGTCACAGTTTTCAGGATTTTCGAAGGGTTTTCCTCTGATTATTTATTAGGTAAACCTGTGTTTGGCTGGCTATATCTCAGCTTCTAGTGGGTCAATCTCCTTGATTCTTTTTTTAGAACATCAGACAACACCTCAAGATAACTAATAAAGCATAATAATATTATGCTTTCTCTATTCTCGTCGATTTAACATCGTCGATTTAAATCGTCGATTTAACATACAGTAATACTTCAACTTACGAGTGCTCCAACGTACGAGAAACTTAAGATACGAGCCAGCTTTCTAGCAAGTTTTAGCACTAACATACGAGCCATGTTTGAGATACGAGCACTTGAGTGAGTTGCCAAGTATGCCGGAGGTGTTTTATTAGAACAGCATCACTCTGTATTTTTCAACTGCTCAGGTTATACTGTTGTACCGTGTTTTTTTTGTGCACGATTTTCTGTGCAGAATTATGTGAATTAAAAGTACTGTGCGTAGACCGAAAGTTTGCCAGTAAAATAAAAGATAATACAAAGAAAAAGCAAATGATAACAGTCGATATTAAACGGAAAAGTATTGAAAAATATGCGAAATGTGTATGCGTGATTCAGATAGCTCGGCAATATGACAGAAATATATTCATAATTATCAAACAGAAGGATTATATTCAGGGCATTTAGTTCGCAAAAGGACTAGCCATAGTTTCTAAACGGTGCAGCGATCTTCACGACCGCTGATGGCATTGGACAAACAATTGGCCGGTGACAGCGTAACTGAAACGATGCAATGTGAAAAGGCCGGCGCTATCTATCCAAACTGTTTAATAGACATTCGGACAAGTTGGCTAGTGATCGTGTGTTAACCATTTGTGACGACACCTGTGTTCGTCCTAATCGCAACATGTTGCAAGGGCGACAAAGGCAAACGTCCTTAGATAGGTTTATCTTAAAACGGCCGGCTAGTCGTGAAAGCGAAAAAAAGGAACCAGTGAGAAATTTCAAACTATGAACGCCGAAGAAATTTTAATTACGTTTAGTTGAAAATGAAAGTTTGCTTTTAGGTTTGCTTCTAAGTTTGTCTTTTAACACTTTGATAAAATCTAAATTTATCAAAGTCAACTGTTGTAACGAAGGATAACTTATATCTCCCTCACTGGCAAATGCGAGTGTTAACTGCTATTGTATGTATTTAATTTTACATTTTAATTAATCACATTTCCTTGCATTATTTTTTATTTGTTGCTTTTTGAAAGCATGTAGTACGTAAGGACAATAGCCAACATGTTCTTTCTGTTACAACATCTTGTTTTGAGTGTTTTATTTGCCTTTTTTTAGAGTATGGAAACCAATCAATATATATTTAATTGTTCTATATATAAATTAATTGCACCAACATGCGAGTAAATTGACATACGAGCTCAGTCTCGGAACGCATTAAGCTCGTAAGTTGAAGTATGACTGTACGTGATAACACCAAACCATATACAACCACAAACTGAAATCAACAATCATACATTGTTACTCATCAATAACATATGTTTACATGCAATCACACACTGTCAAGCTCCAATAACAGATGACTACTAACTGGAACGTCCTCATCACATAAAACGACTAAAAACACCAACCTGATAGTTCTTGAAGGCATCAAATAGATGGTAAATTATTTCCGCAGTGAATATTTTCACACCCAAACTATCTGCGAGGTCATTTGCATCTCTTTCGACCTTGACATCGAATGCGAGTATGGTCGCGTATCTGTTAACATACATGTCCGTTAACAGCCTGTTCGGTTAACTAACAACAAATGGACAGGAAGTAGAAGGAACTAGAGATAAACCTACTCTGGTTCTCCATGCTCCAGCATGGCGGACGCTTTCATAACATCCTTTTTATGAACTGGTCCGATGTTGATGCCCGCATACTAAAACAGAGTTAGCTGATTTATTCTTCCACTTACAACGTCTGTATACATGGATGGAAAACATGAAAACAGCTTAGGTCAAGGGTGAGAAAAATAGCAGTCAATGAAAAGGTCATATCTTCATGACCTTGCTGAGTGCGATTGCTAAAAAAATATTTCCGACTACTAGGTTACAATACTACTCTAGAAGAATTGTACTCTCCTGTATAAAAACAAAGTCAAGATGTATGTAATGTTCGACTGATAGAAGATCAAAAAGCAAAAAAGTTTTCAAAAGACACACTGCAAGGCAAGAACGCTAAGTCATTGAAAACTGTTAGAAACAGGAAATAAAATATTTTAGCAATATTTAAACTTTGGATAATGCTGGAAACTCAATTTTAAAACCTTATTCATATTTAAGAACTAATAATTAGTTACTAATTATTAGGAGATGTAGTCTGGTACTGGTGAATGAAAGAAGTAATCTCCTCCTGTATTACAACACAGAAGTCACCTCACCCTGTATTACAACACAGAAGTAACCTCCCCTGTATTACAACACAGAAGTAACCTCCCTGTATTACAACACAGAAGTCAGCTCACCCTGTATTACAACACAGAAGTAACCTCCCTGTATTACAACACAGAAGTAATCTCCCTCTGTATTACAACACAGAAGTAACCTCCCCTGTATTACAACACAGAAGTAATCCCCCTGTATTACAACACAGAAGTAACCTCTCTGTATTACAACACAGAAGTAATCCCTCCTGTATTACAACACAGAAGTAATCTCCCCCTGTATTACAACACAGAAGTAACCTCCTCTGTATTACTGATGAAAGTAACATCCCCCTGTATTACTGACAGAAGTCACCTCACGCCGTATTACAAGGATTTCCTAAGGCTGTGAAAACTTGTTTAATTTTCATAACCCAATTTTACACGAATTAGATTAGACATTCACACAAAAGTGCTGCCTGTGTAGCCTTGTTTTTTGATGCTCAAAAGGAACCTAATAATCAATTCCATCGGTGCCATCCTACCGGTGTCAAGTGATCTATCGGTGCCATCCTACCGGTGTCAAGTGATCTATCGGTGCCATCTTATCGGTGTCAAGTGATCTATCGGTGCCATCCTACCGGTGTCAAGTGATCTATCGATGCCATCCTACCGGTGTCAAGTGATTCCAACACGCTAAGCTAGCTATCATTAAACATCCTAAAAGAGGAGCCAGAAGACTCACTGGAACTTTGACAGATCTGAGGTACTCTAATAATGCCTCCATAGAGCCAAGAGTTGACGCCTGCACAAACACTCCGGTGGGAGACAACTTAATAGCATTCAGCACATTCTTCAGCGCAGCCGCTATCCATTCCTGAAACATTGTACAACAAACTTTCAATATCCGCCCTTAAAATAGCAGACTTGAGCAATCGACCTCGACAACAATGTGCTATAAGTTCTTGCCATCTACCCTTAAAACTGGAATAGATTCTCATGACCCATCCTTAGAGGTTGACTTGCAACAAAATTCGCATTACAGTTATTTGGTATCAAAAGATTCACCATGTCTTACTCTGTTGTGTTGTAGGTGCAAAATATATGGAAATGTGATTACAGGCTCTTAAAAGCTAAAAACTTAATGAGCTCAGGCTAGTCATGAAATTTAGCGTAAGACCCACCCACCTTGTATACCTCTACCTCATCCTGGTACTTGGCTACGTACATAGGGAGACCTGCGAGCACCTTGTCTAGATCTTTTCCAACTATCTTCACACCCTGAGCAGCTTCCACTTCTTTATGATGCCTGTATTGGCTCTGCAACACAAATTCTAGAAAGTGTAAGAATTGCTGAAAAAATACTCTATGAGACATTACTCATTTGTCTGCCAAGCACGAATGACAAAAAAAGAAAGTTTCTTTATTCTTTAAAGATAATAGAGTTACACAAAGTGGCAGAAAATTAAGTCTTGAAAGTCCAACAACCTCTTCATTGCGCACTGCAACACTCCTCAAACTGATGCAAGCTCGTTATTGCTGTACATGAAGCTTGAATTTGTAATTGGACAAGAACAACAGTTTCAAAATTTCTGTATAGCTTGATTTATGTTAGCAAGCAACATCTCAAAGATATTGCCAGAATTTTTAGTGCTAAATAGCACGGTTACCTTAACACGGAGTTCCTTCATCGGCTCAGGCATGAGCAGCTCTCTGATGTGAGTAACTATTGGTCCTTCAGTGCCAGGCAGCACAACCACATCCCCATTGCGCAACTTGCCATTCACCAAAATGACATCCACCGTTGTACCTGAGAGACGAGGAGACGTGTGAGACAAAAGTACCTCAGAGATGATGGAACGAGACACGAAACAACAGCTACTCCGATTACACAAACAGACCTTAGAGATAAGGAAACCAGATCGATGAGGTTCCACAGATACAGGAGACCTCTATGTATGAAAGACTATACATACAAAAATGTTAAGTTACAAAACATCTTTAACATGTTTTCAAATACGAAAGGCAAAAAGGCCTTTAGTATTATGGCCACTTGTTAGTTCGTGTCATACGTTATGCCCGTTTGAATCCTGTGTGCACAACTTGGCATACAATGTGTCTCACTCAGCTTTATTTGCTATAGTACAGTAAAATGTATTTTCATTTCCTTACCCAAACATGCAATAGTACATTTATATGGTTGACAGCATTGAAATGATTGTGCTCACTCACTTAATTATGGCTTCACTTATAGATGCCGCCATTGTTAAAAGATTTCATAAAAAACTTGGAAAAAAAACTCTATGATCGCTTCTGAGTGTGTGTTATCTCAGGGTGCTGAACAGGGTATGTGCCTGTTACGCGGGAAGACCTCCTGAGATTATTAAAAACAATTACCTGATTCAGCGGATGGTCAAGATTACTACGGATACATTCAAAATGATTTGCGCAAACAGCACAAACCAAAAAGGTGCGGAGTAAAGCAAAAACCAAGACAGCGATATGTTACCCACCCATTCTGACTGCTATCCTCCTGCTCCCCGTGGTTTTATCTTAGTCTTGTCTAGACATCCGATGTCAAAGTAAACAATCACAAACATTCTTAGTATTTATTCGTTATTTCTATGTTCTTTCTTTCTCCGTGTGTACTTTTAATTTTTATTATGTAGTAATTCAACTCTTACATATATCTGTTACAGGTTTTATGTTATGATGAATTTTGCGGAGACTTGGAACAAATTAGAGCATTTATATGGTAAAATGGGTTTCTACTTACGAAATAGCTTTCAGATTGAACTAAGTTCATAAGTAAAAGATCTACTATATTTGGTAAGTTGTGTAGAGACAACAGACACCTCCAGAGTGAGTACAGTATGAACATTTATCAGACAACATTTTGCAAGCTTGAAAAAACTAGGAATAAAAAATAGAAGTTTACCGAGGCCAGGAAGAGCTTTCACTTCCATGACAGTACACTGAAGATTATCGGTAATGGCAATCCTCTTGGCCAGGAATGTCTGCGAGTACTCGCATAGCAACGCTATGATATTGCCTATACCGTCTCCGCTATGAGCTGAGGTTGGCACGAGAGAAATGTATTCTTTCGGACTTGTGTTCTCATAGTAGAGGGCGGAGTTCAGACCCTATAACAGTAACAATATGCTGCAGCTATTTAACATTGACTAGTGTTGATGGACAAATGCTATGAATTGATAGACTGATTGATATGACTAATCTGATTAAATTTGTGAATTAAATAAAAAAGGTGCAAAAATCAAACTTGCATTTCCAGAAATCTCCTGTCACCTGCTCAGACTTTGTGAAGAAAGAGTTTGTTTTGAACTACAACTAATCTGATAAAATTAATTACCATATATGTAAAGTTTACTTTCTAAAAGGTTGACAGACAAAGATACACTTTGACTACAAGTAAATCTATTTTGAACATATTTGTAGGATTTTATTTCTTAAGCAACGTGACTTTTGACTCAAGGTCAGGTCAAGGTCAGGTCAAGGTTTGGATGGTGTATTACTTATTTTTATTTTAAGAGCAGCATACTAATGCGGTGGAAGATCAATACAAATGCCTAATTGCCATGTCACTAAGTAGATTCATTACCAAACTGACAAGTCAAAAATAGACATATATATATATACACAAAAGTGCGGACACATGCGTACCTACTCGACATACCAACAAATACACTCCCAGCATGTCAGTAAATACACTGCCTACCTGCTCAGCATGTCAGTAAATACACAGCCCACCTGCTCAGCATGTCAGTAAACACACAGTTTACCTTCTTGGAATGTCACTAAATTCACATCTTACCTGCTCAACATGCCAGTAAATACATGGACAACTCACTTGGCATGTCAATGTTTAAAATAGTTGTCCGTTAACAAAGTAAAAAATTATAAATTACACCGGCTACCTGCTCTGCATGGCAACCAATACACAAGCTACCTGCTCCGCATGTCAATCAATACACAAGCTACCTGCTCTGCAAGCTGAGTTATAACCATGGATGCGCGCTCATCAAATTCAGCTTTGGTGTTGGCAGTTTGCTTCTTGATGACAGCTTGCACGTCCTGCCGAGCACTCGGCTTCCAGCCATACAATCTGTCTATCTGTAACCATGAGAAATGAATATATATAATTTAGTGTACAGAGAAATTCCATGGAAGCAATGTAGAGCTCTGCGCAATTGAGCGCCAAAACAAAGTTAGAGAACGAAAGACGTTTCAAACAAAAGCAAAACAATGTATTCAGTTTTTATTCTGCAAGTTCAATTTTAATAAAAAACATTTCCGTTTGACAATGTGTTTTCAAAAATTCAGCAGACCAAATGAGAAAACCGAAAGAGGTAGTAGCTAGCCAAAATCATCTATATATATATATCTCAAAGTTTGTGTGTCTGTAATTCGGTATGTCCAGTTATAACTATAACTATAAGGTATGTCCAGTTATAACTATTAAAATCTTGGAATGAAAAGATCGCGGTGTGCTGGATTTGAACTCACAAAGATTGCATTGGCAAGATTGCAACTTTTTTCTCTTAAGTCATTTGAACTGCACAAAAACACTTTTCCCGTGATGTGACGTTTGAAAGTTAGAATGGTAAATGTATGTTAAATAAAAATAAATATTCTGTCCAAAGACTTTTTTACTACCCGGGCATTCACCTAGTGAGTAAATAAAAACAGAATTAGGGATGACCGACCTTGTTCAAGGCAACGACGAATGGCGTTTTGCCTTTCTTGAGAAGCTGGATAGACTCGAGAGTCTGTGGCTCAAGGCCATGCATAATGTCGATAACTAGAATGGCTATGTCACAGAGCGAAGAGCCACGAGTACGCAGGTTGCTGCAACAAAAGTCCTCGGATCACAGCAAAATCTATGACAGTTTATTATACATACCACTCTCAGACAGCAAGACAGTTCTAGTGTTGCCAGTAGACATAACATATAGGTCGCTAATAGAACATATATCAAGTGCTAGTTTATAATATAGGTCAAGGTAGAAATGTAGTGACTGCGCAGTAAAGTTATATTCTCTCTCACTCGCAGTCAGAGAAGGTGACTCAGACTGTCTATGGTTGTGGCTTATATTATATATTATTATATATTATTACATATTATATGTATGATAGCAGATCTCTAATCAGCTCGATTATAAACAGTTGTCTGCCAAAAGTTTGTATCGAACTGCCTCCATTTTACATTCTTAGCTATATCCTTATAGAGGAGCCTAGGCCCTCCTTGATTTCTTCTACCATCACACAGATATGAGTATAACAGCTGATGTAGGTATTGTCCATTCTGTGTACACGGTCCAACCATCACAGACTTTTTTCAATAAGGATGACAGTCACTGAGGATAGGCCTGCCCGTTTTAAGATTCCTATGTTTATAATCTTATTTTGCCACTTGATGTTCATGATGTTCCCCAACTATTTCATCATCAACACATGTAGCTTCCTTACTTGACCTTGACAATCCTCCAGGTCTCTGCGCCTCCAGGTCTCTAAGAGCTTTGACAGAACAACTGCTCAATACACTTTACTCATTTCACTTCACCCTGACTGAGACATGCTTGTTGTTTTAGAATCTCTGCCATAGCTTGCCAAAGGCAGTACAGGCTTCGTCGATCTTTGCTTGAAGCTTCTTTTCGATCTCAGTTTCTACTAGATTCTACTACTAGGTTGTAAATAACTGGCATGCCATGTCTGTGACTGAGTAGCTAAACCAGCTATAGCACGCAGTACGGTGTCAAAATCCTAAACCCGTACGTTTATAATAAACTAAGCAGTTTACAGTATACCATTTGTCTGCCTCTAAGGCTATTCGATTCGGCTAAACATGGACGACTACAAGAAGGAATAAGCCAGTGGCGAATGAAAGCTACAGCCTGTACACGAACAGGCCCCAAGTCCTGACAGAATACAGACTCCAGTAACAAAGCAACAGATGTGCAACTAAAATAGCCTATACAGATGCAAGTACAAAAAAATTACACAACTACTGATCTAGGTCAGTGCGTCCTACATACCTGAATGACTCGTGGCCTGGAGTGTCTATGATCAGCAGTCCTGGCACCTTCAGATCTTCCATCTTAAACTGCAAAATCACAAAAAGACAAACAGTTTTAGCCACTGCCTTCTCTCTCTCACTCCCCTTACTAGCCTCTAAGTCTAAGAAAGCATTTGGACCTGAAATGGCTAACAACAATGGTTTTTAGGTAGATCACTACCATCTAAAGTAAACTATCCTTCCTATCATGAGGACAACCACCAGCTCCAACAGTCATCACTATTGGGAGGATCATGCGACATTAGCAAGGATGCCAATACCATAAGAGTTGATCAGATCATTCTACCCATTCAAAGGTCAACTACTGCAACACAATATTAAACATCTCCAACGAGAGGGCATATATTTTTTGATTCAGTTCCGAATGCTGCATTCCTGCCTCAATCACAAAACATTTTGAAAATAACAATGCATATTTATATTATATATTATATTTACTTAATATTTATTTATTATATTATATTTACTTCTAATGATTGGCTAGTGACACCTAAATGTATGTGTTGCAATTTTTCCTGTTTCAACTTTTATTTACCGGAATTAAATGTAGATCCTCTAACCTTGATGAAGAATGCAATGTATAGCAAAAGGTGAAGACAATACTAATTGGACAATAACGACCACTAACATACTGCGAGGATACAACTCACATCTTTAACAAATGAAGTCTGTTTCTCGATGGCCTCCAAGGGAACATTGGTAGCACCGATCTGCTGTGTAATTCCACCAGCCTCTCCATCCTGCACATTCGTCTTCCGCAGCTAAAAGCATCACAATTAACTTGTTGCGGTTGTTGTCAAGTCGTTGCTGTGGCAACGAATCACACCATAAAAATACATGGACAGTTATTCATAAAAGTAGAATCGCTAAACAAGACCATCAACTGTGTAAAAAAAATTGTAACGTCAGTGCAGTATTGTGTAAGGACTGACGAACATTGGTTTCAAGTCAAGGCACACTCATCCTTGATGTAAAGAATAAAACATACAATTAACCAGGTGCTTTTCATTCTTCTGCACGTGAGAAATTAACCACCGACCAATCATGTGATGATATAAATAAATAAGGAATCTGTAGATGTGGAATACCTTATCTAGGATCTTTGTCTTGCCTGTGTCCACATGTCCAAGAACACACACAACAGGTGCTCTCAGTTTATCAACTGACTTGTTAGCCTCAGCTTCCTTCTGTTTCTTCTGCAATAATACACCAATTCTACATGAACATGGGAGAGAGACCTAGCGACTTCAGTAGCCTTAGTACCCATTTATGTACACCATCTAATGTTAATTTCTATAAGAATGAAGAGCCAGCCAAGTTGTTAAACCCATAGAAGTCCAGCTATCAAAGCTCAAGGGTTGAGTTCGAAAAACTGTGGAGAATTTATCAACTTCTTAGGCTAAATCAGCAACCGTTCGCGAGTTCATGGCTGCCTGACAAGCCTATTACGCTGAGCTGACAAGGAAGTTTTGCAACGTCAAAATTTATTTGGTTCATCAATGCAAATATGGAGTGCGGAGCTGTAATTTTAAACAGCCACAAAAATGAACAATAGTTTCCATGTTTGAATTGAATATAAGCCAATGTATTTACTAGTTTTTAGGTTGGCCGCTGCGAGACTGGAATGTGACTTGAATAGTTTCAACCAATCAGCAATACAGTCTTGGTCATTCACAAACCATGCCAGTCATCTAACATTGCACAATGTCCAACATTTTTGCAATTGATCATTCCAATTAAAAATTGTGAAATATATTAAAAGTTTTGAAAACAGCTCCAATCTCATTTACAAATATGTAGAAGCCATAACATGGGCATTGGTTACAAAAATGTACTGCCCCTTTTGTAACTGTAAATCTATCAGAACTGAAGCACTCGCAAAGCACCAGAGTGACTAATAGCATAAAGTAGCGAGACAGACTTGCACTCGAGCAAGAGCCTAAAGCCTGGTTCCCATATCGATTGCGATACTCCGGCGGTAACTTGCGAAGCAAAACGTTTGCGACGTTAGGCTCGGCGGCATATGTTCACATATAAGCCGCATCGCTAAACATAATCGCGTAATCAAATAAAATTCTCACTAGCCTCGCCGTTTCTATAATGTGACCTTCACCCGTACAAAGCATTTCGGGAAGGTTTTGCCTGCGGTTTTTTGCGAAATTTGAGCAGTGCGAAACTATTGCGATGCCGCCGGCAACTACCGGCGGTACCCGGCGCGTAGGTTCCCATTTCACCGCTAAGAGCCTGCGGTGCTATCGCCGGTGCTTTGCGATGTATATGGAAACCAGGCTTTAGCGATGAATATCCATACAAACTTTAGACAGACGATAGAGTAAAACAGCCAATACCGTACCATAATTCTGGCCAAGCCCCTCTCTTTAGGAGTCATGCCATCATCGTCGGAGCTGCTCTCCTCTGATGTTTCACTCTCCTCACTGGATGACTCTTCGCTTTCTTCCTCTGATGACTCCTCCTCCTCTTCTTCCTCGGCAGCATTCTCCTTCGCCTCCTCATCAGCCGCCGTGATGACTGCGGAGAGCAAAGATCACTTGCATATAATCATAGATGAACAGGATACGTAGTACACCACAACTATGAATATCGTCTGCATAAGAGGCATTTTATCATACTGTTCTGGAAACGTTTATGTTATAGGGATTTCACCTTATACGAACAGTAACATACATGTAAATTGCCTAATCCGGTCCAAGATCTTTCCAAACTCTTATCTTTGGCCCTTCAAAAAGGAAAAACTACCCTTAACCGTACAATAACTGTAATATTATTGGTTTGTATCGATAACTTTTCCTTTTTCCTTTAACATGGCTTATCGTCCATGACTACGGTAATTTTACAGTAAGTCAAGGGGAACACACACCTTCAATGTCAATTTACCCTGATATTTTTTATTTTTTATAGAAAGCAAGGTCTATTATGCTTTCTAGATAAAAATCATATTGTCTATAAAATAAAGTAAAACAAAAATATATCTTTACTAAACGTAAAAGAGCGATGTCTGTCTGACCGTTTGTCTATCGATCGCTCGGGTTTGAGGATAGAATAAAAGATAACTTTTGACGGGAGTACAACTCATGACATTCAGCTTGGTACATCGACACTAACGACCGACTTTAAGTATTTCTAAAGAATTGTGTGGCTACTTATTCTCTATGCTTTATCGACATACTTGATGATCGACATACTTGATGATCGTCATAGTTGATGATCGACATACTTGATGATCGTCATAGTTGATGATCGTCATAGTTGATGATCGACATACTTGATGATCGCCACACTTGATGATCGTGATACTTGCATAGCGAACTGAATTGTCAGGGTACTTGTATAAATAATAGCAATAGCCGTATACATCGTTTTCTCTCCCAACTGTGGCAAGAAAGAAAGCGATATTTTTAAGACTAACAACGAAATATCTCATTACTCAAATCGAATGTGATTGAGATTTGAATTGAGAATTGAGCACTGACTTGACACTACGTTATGTAGTACAAAGCAAAAACTTTACATAAATTCATTACGACATGTGGAGTTTACTTTATAGGAGGTACATGTTATAGGGGTGTCTACTGTATATAGGAGGTATGTGTTGTATGGGCATCTACTGTATCATATCAACAAGACCTGCCAAACCACCGCCTAAATACATAAACATCTAGAGTGACAAAACAAATAGATAATTAACTGAGAAGAATGGAACTGTGCTTTAGCGATCAGCTTTGGACATAAGCGACAAGCGATCTAGCAATGCCTCATAACACCTGATACTACTAGAAAGATACCTCACACTGAATTGACGCCAGACATACAAGAACACAGTACTATACGGAGGAATGACCAACCTGAAGCTTCTGTCACACTTTTTTCGTCTTCATCTGATTCTGCATCCCAGTCTTTCATGTCATCACTATCATCGTCCCATGCTTTTCCCTCCTCTTCCTTTGGTTTTTCTGGTTCTATGATGGGAATTGGCTCCTCTTTCACTTCAGGTGACTGTATTATCACTGTAAAGAAAAAACTCCAAGTCTGTCGATCGGTGAGTCCAGATATAACTAAAACTAGGAATGGCAGATTCAGTTCATGCTAGATTTGATCACGAAACCTCCCAATAACCCGCTGATATCTTTATCAACTGAGCTATGCGAGATTGATGGTTTCATTGGGCATTGAGTCATTATGTCAGCTAAAAAATACATAGCACTCTGCATTACGCAACGCTGTAAGCTTGCTCTCACAGCTCCTATTAGTAAGTTTAGCAATAGCGTACTCTAATTTTACTCAACTACGCTACCTGCCACTGTTTATAAGCTGTCTTTTAATACCCGTGCAACACCAGGCATTCCACTAGTTGTCACCATAAAAAAATTTCAACAAGTATTTCATAGAATACTATTTAATTTTTTTCTGAAATCACATTCAAAATGTACATGCACTAGTTCCATATCAGCTTAATATGCTTAACAGGGACTTTATCACAAGTTGTTTAAACAAGATTAGAGGCAGGAATCCTCCGTCTGCAGCATTTATGGAGCAAATAGATTTGCCATTAAAACGATTTGAAGTTTTAAATTTGAGACCGGTGTGTCTCATTTGGAGGTACGGGCAAAGTGAAAACTCCTCATGTGATGACAGATCAATCACAGTTCATTTGGATGTATGGGTACTGATTGATGACAGACCCGCGCACACAAAAGGGCACTAATTCATTAGCATGAAAATTCATATGCGCAGTTGCCAATTACATCCGATTCTTGGCTACATACCCTCAACATCTTGAGATTTGTCTCCCTTCTTTTTACGTTGTTTCCCATATGTAAATTTCTTCTTAGTTCTGTCACCAGGACTTGGTAGCGTTATACCACGAGCCTCCAGCATTTGCAAGGCTCTCTGCTTCTCAGCTGAAGAAATAAATAACATAGACTTACTTGATCTGAGCCTAAGATAACCTTTGAAAATAAAAACTGTTTATCACAGTCTTAACTCATTACGTACCAAAAGCCGCATAGTGAGACTCAGCAAAGCATTTATGTATGGCCAAGAGTCGAGTTTACAGCTTATCCTGACCGCTGCATAAACTTAATTTTTTATCGCAATTTTTTTTCGCAATGACCAGCCATGCCAGACAACAGAAAGGTTTCACAAATTGTAGCTCAATGGACTTCTGACGATTATATATTGAGTAACAGCACTACAAAGTGATTATTT
This sequence comes from Watersipora subatra, assembly GCF_963576615.1. Lineage (NCBI taxonomy): Eukaryota > Metazoa > Bryozoa > Gymnolaemata > Cheilostomatida > Watersiporidae > Watersipora > Watersipora subatra. The sequence continues at coordinate 7,509,103 of NC_088715.1, read as the reverse complement.
TATATTTACCAGTAATAATACTGATAACTCATCTGACTCAGCCGTGCTCACAGTAGTAGCAGTAGTAGTAAGCTATAATATAGTAGTAGCAGCCAAATTGGCCAAAAAATCTCTGAGCTCATTCTGTAACACATTTCTAGCTTTTTTATAGGATCAGCTGATGTGAAATTTTACACTGGTTAATTTGGTATCAAAATACTTTTTCCATGGCCCATGTGGTTCAGAGAATATGACAATATATATATGCCCTCATCAAATATTAATTCGGTATTATTAATCAAAATTAATAAAAAAACTAACAAAATCAAAATTAAATTAATTAAATCTGAATATTTAATTATGTCCTCATACAAAAAATTATTTAACAGCAAAAGCATTAAATTTACTCTAAATTCATAGTAATAAATTAAAGTGATTACAAAATGGCTGAAACAGACAGTAAATGACACAATCAGGTTTTGTAATTCGAATACAATCACGTATTATATTCGATGCTCGTATCAAAGTGAGTAACTTTCTAAAGGATGGCGACACTCAATGATAAACTTGGCAATACTGTACTTGAAATCCTTCATATAAACTTACAAACTTCCAACAAAACATGAACTGTTTGTATAGTGAATAACAATGGTGAAAGTTTAGTTAGTTTTAAATCATTGCTTTTAATTTTTATTAAGCAAGATAAACCACTGTACGGTCTCAACAGACGCAGTGTTTTAAAATAACATGTGCTCATTCCTAACAAAAATTAGCCAATGAGACGCAAAGGATGCATAAACATTGTGATCAAATACCAACATTTTAAAGCTCATGCCGGTGCCCCGACATGTATATGCTGGATGTATTCAAGCTGACAGCAGTTGAGAACATGAATATATAGAATATAGCCTCTTGTTCAAACTTGAAGCGCATACCTTTTTGAGCTGGGGTGAGGAACGTTCCCTCTGCTTTTCTTCTCTCAATTCGCTCTTTTTCCTTCTCTTTCTGTTTCCTTTTTAGCTCTTCCTTGCGTTTTTTCTGCAATGTCAAGGCTTACATATACAAACATAATCACACTCTCCAGTGCCTCTACATATAATCTAAACATGTACCACCATCACACTTAACGAACCGATTGACTAAAAGAGGCTCTGGAAAACAGACACCGCAGTGTTTTCATAGCAAATGTACAGCAACCATTTCATTTACAGCAAAGCTATAACAGGCAATGACTTCAACAATATTATAAATTAATTGCAACTGTTTGGGAGACATACATCTATATACTGGTCTGTTTTGGACATAGTTAAATGATTTTAGTCCCAGATTATTTTAATCCAAAATTAACTATCTGCTTTTAATTGACAATCAGCAGTACATACGGGTAGATGATTGGACCATGCTGTATATCAGTACAAGCCTCAGGCTCTACACTTTTGGAGAAGTCAATACATGTCGAATTTGTACAAACTGTAGTTCAACTTAAACCCGAAGACATTGTATTTAAAATGCATGCATGTACGTATCAGCTGTCCGTACCACAAGTGTTAACTAGCATTCAGAAGCGCACAAGACCACCAGAGCAATTTAAGTGTGTACCGACAGGTTTGATTGTACTGACAGGTTTGACTGTACCGACAGGTTTGATTGTACTGACAGGTTTGACTGTACTGACAGGTTTGACTGTACTGACAGGTTTGACTGTACTGACAGGCCTGACTGTACTGGCAGGTTTGACTGTAATGACAGGTTTGTATCGTATTTTAAAACTTCCAACATTGGTAATAATATCAATCACTTTACCCTTGCACTTGGTGAATAAATGCAGAAAGTAAGCATGAAAAGACAACTCTTACCTCCTCCTCTCGCTGACGTTTGGCCTCTTCAGCTTTTCGTATCTTCTCTTCCTCTTCCCGTTCTATCCTTTCCTGTTCTTCTTTAGCCTTAGCAAGGGCCTCCCTCATGGCTGCGATCTAAGGCAATATATACTCTATACATTAAATATTAGACCTCTGTATATGAATGAGCCGAACATTTCAATAGTATATTATTTGAAAAAAATGCATAGGATTGCGACACTAAATGTATAACAAACCAACTTGTAGTACCACACGGGTGTGTAAGTCATCATCATTTTAAAATATTTCAACCTTAATGTTTTAAAAAGTCACTAACATTCAGAGCCTGAGGTCGCTTACAACAACCCGCTTCAGCTAGAGAATACAAATGAATAGCTTTCCAAAGAATTAATGCATCATCAAAGTTAATGAGCATCCAAAAAGAAAACAATCACTTGTTTTTCTGCAATAAAGCTTATGAATTTCATTGATTTTTAAGTCACTTCTAAACAAATCATAGTTAATATTAATCCTACTTATTATAGTGATCTTTACTATAATAAGAGTCGTGTACATTCGTCTGTTCGAAATCATGATAAAAGCATTTGGAAAAAATAGATTGCCTCGCACGGGAATCAAACCCTGGCATCAAATTTAAAGGCAAGCGCATTACCACTACACCACTTGGTCCCTACACAACATTTTCCTCTGTGTTGATCACACATACTGTGTGTTTGATTGGCCTATACAAAAATTGCTCGGAGACAAGACATCCGGAACCTTGTAGCGTAAGTACTGATGTTTTAAAAGCGAATGAACTTGATTTCTTTCAACCAAAAAGAAGACACAACTTCAATCAGGGATACAGAAGCTGCATACATACGTGTACATAGATCAATGGGTGATCTTTAAAACTTTTGTTGATCAAAGCACTGATGACCACATGATTCACAACAAAGAATTAGTTGTGCTACTAATTATGAGTGAGGAGTGAACTTTATAACTTTTGCCAGGAACAACCTGGTGATAAGTGTCTACAAATATCTCGAGTCCCTCTGTAGAATGTACGTACCTTGTCAGTACATAACTCAACGCCAAATTTAAGAAGAGCGTATTTTTCTTATCAAACAAGTTTTATAAAGATGATGCATATGTTGCTCCGTATATATAGATAATATTTATGCCACTTTTAAATAACTAGTAACTTTGATTCCTGTCAGTCATTCAGTTTTATCTGAAATTGTTCCTACACAATCAAGAAACAGTTCAAATGATATACAATTATATAGACTAAAACACATGAAGATTCAACTATTTCCTTACATTTTAATCAAATAATATGATAATATGAGATATTGCCAGTTACTGAGAGCCATTTGATTGTTATGGCCATTTTCTAGATGTCCAATTTGGTAATAACGAATGTAATCGCATTGTAGTTGCGAGTAATTGAAGTTGCAACTACAATTACTTGTAGATGTAATTGTAGTTGCAATTGGTAAACTATTTATTATAAATTTTAACTCTAGAGTAATTTAAAGGTTGACTTGCAACAAAATTCACATTACAGTAATTTGGTATCAAAAGATTCACCATGTCTTACTCTGTTGTCTTGTAGGTGCCAAATATGTGGAAATGTGATTACAAGCTCTTAAAAGCTAAAAAACGAACAGTTAATCGCAGCCACACGAGACCGCCGTAGTTTGAATTCCCTTTCCAAAACGGCTCAAATAGGACGTAGTTGTAGGAGATGGCTTTTGTTTACATTTTCATGCAACATCATTCGTCGAAATATTTTCACAAATATACTTCACGCATTCAATAAAATCATGTCTATTGTTCTTACGCGTCTGTTTTATCATTATTGTAATACTGTCACTTTCAGCGCTGATATCCTATAACCTACCATAAAAATTTGTTTAAATTTTAAACCTTAGCTCGAAGGAGTACATATCATTGTCTGATAATCATGACAAGCCTGTTGGTCACTTGTGATAATCGAAAAGTGCTGCAGAAATTAATCACGAAGTATGGGTCACATGATCAGATTACGACTAGACGATTAGACCAAGCCGAAACAAAACTGTAAAGTAGCGAGTATCTACATGTATATTTGATACGGGGTCTTCGGTAAAACCCGAAGTGCTTGTCATAAACTAGTGCTACGATAGGTTTTATATTGAACTTTTTATTGGCCTTTCAATTCACATGAGAACATCACGTGACAAGACAATAAATAAATTTCATGACTACGGCAGAGAAATAAAGAGATTCCAATCTACAGCGGCTTTTCGTTTTTGAGCTTTTAAGAGCATGTAATCACATTTCCACATATTTTGCACCTACAACACAACAGAGTAAGACATGGTGAATCTTTTGATACCAAATAGCTGTAATGTGAATTTTGTTGCAAGTCAACCTTTAATGTAAGAAGCTTCTTTGAATCTAAACCATCTGTATAAGTTATTCGCAAATGTGAAATACAGCTGTCAGCCAATCAAATTGCTGGTTATTTGACGTTCATGATGATAAATTAGAACTGTACATCAAGAGTAAACATGACAGGAAGCTACAACACATATCATGAGAAAAGTGCTTTGACTCATTAACAATGATAAGTAGTGAGGGTTGCTCACTATTAGCCAGTTTAATAATGTGAGCAAACAGCTTCTCGTGACGTTATGCTATGACCCGGGTCATACGCAAAGCAGTTAGGCATTTGCTCTCATATAATGACTTATATTGGCAAGCTAGCAATTCGATTTCTGTGGTCTAGTGGGTAAGGCGTCAGACTGGCGAATGGCAGGGTCCATATCGATTCTTTTTTGGTATGGAACATTTATTCCAAGATTTTAAGATCTATAGCGGGACAATCAATCCTACAAACGACAAACTTTGAGAAATATTTATATAGACTGCAGAATTCAAATCTCCAACCTGCTTATTTTTTGGCTTTTTGTCCTTAGCGACCGGCTCAGCCTCAGCAGCTGCAGCCTTCTTCTTTTTATCTTTTTTCTTTTTCGACTTCTTCTTGTCATCTCCGTCCTTGAAAAGAGCAAATAGCTATCAATGTCTGAAACACCCTTTATTATAATAAACAAGGATTTCTGTCCTTCTAGCAAAGCTGTATTACATGGCAACAGCTCTCTTCGTGTATTTGCTTATTTCTAAATCAGCGCTAGTACCTATTGGTGGTTTTAATCATAAACCCACTGGCTCTCAAGCTAAACTGAGAACATATCACAAGGTGATACATGATAGTAAACCACAGAGTGATATATGAGAGTAAACCATAGAGTGATATATGAAAGTAAACCCTAGAGTGATATATGAGAGTAAACCATAGAGTGATATATGAGAGTAAACCATAGAGTGATATATGAGAGTGAACCATAGAGTGATATATGAGAGTAAACCATGGAGTGATATATGAGAGTAAACTATAGAGTGATATATGAGAGTGAACCATAGAGTGATATATGAGAGTGAATCATAGAATGAGATATGAGAGTATACTACAGTGCACCCTCGAGATACGATGTTAATCCGTTCCAAGGCGAAGTTCCAAGGTTCACATACGTTATCGTATGTCCGGGTATAGAAACCATTGTAATTATACAATGAAAGAAAGAAGGTAAAAATCGTCCAAAATTTTATAAAAATGCAGTACATATTGAAAATTAGTAACAAAATAGTATGTTAACTTTAGTAACTATAGTTACATCCAGTAGCCGAATTGTGTTAAGTGCACCTAGTGATCATAATCTGCAATACTGTAAAATTGTAATCTGTGTACCAAATGCAGATCGTACGGTAACAAGTTCTTACCTTCAAAAGGTACGCATAACATAAACGTTAAATTCACTTCAAATAAGTTTAGCTTGCCAAACTCATCCTTAAAACCAAGTTTTAGTATGTATTTTGAACTATTTTAATGAATTTCAACTTTTTATCACGAAATTTTATCCTTCATAAGTTTCTGTCTTCACTTCCATTATAAAATTTAGCGTATCAGGTTGAAACAATTTTCGACCAGAATTCAATAAGAAAGGCCAAGCGATGCAGTTATCGAAAGCGGCCTCTCACACACCTGACCATTTAATGGCTACCGATAAGAAAAATGAAATTTTATTTACTATACAGGACGTACATACCTTTGGAGTAACGTGACTTTAGCTGGTATATTGTAGCGAATAAAGCAGAGGAAAAAACGTATCAATGCTAATTATGTTGCTGTACACTTGAAGATTAATTTAATACGTAATGAAATGAAAATTTTAGCAAGCTAAAGAAGGTTGTCTAGTCCTGTCCAATTTTTCGTCTGGTTTAAAAGAAAAAAATGCTGGTGCAATGCAGAAAACTGTTAGCTAGCTAAAGCTTGTAGAAGGTGTTACGGTAGTTTTTCTCGTATGAAATATGCACAAGAATCAATGTAACCATACGTACAAAGTTTATACGTATTTATACACTAGAGGACAAGGCTTTAACAAGTTTCAGAAAGTAATGTGAATGCATTAACTATCTTGAGTAGCTAGTTATATGAGTTACATACAAATGATGAATTGTATTCACATAGGAGATAACAAGCCCACCTGCAAAGAATGGTTTAACAGGAAAATAAAACATAAAATCAAAAGGAAACACATAGAATGAATAAAAATGAAAAACATGCCATGCAAGAGATAAATAATATATATTATACATGCATTTTTTTAATGTACCAGTCCACATCAGTAAATTAAACACTTGAAATATTTCTGCGAATATGGGGTTTTCTGTATCTTCTACATCCTCGCCTTTACTAAATGGTTGCTCCTTTTGAATGCTGATCGCATGCATGACCTAGCTCCTTCAAATCTTCAGTCGGAAGCTCTTTTTTGTGCTTGCTTTAATAGAGTTCTTGTTTTAATAATAATTGCAAATGCTGATTGGTTGCGATCATATCCCTTGACAATGTTAATAACATGGGTGCTTTCTTCTTATTTACGACATCCAACTTTGTTGACATAGAAATACAATACAAGTGAATATTTGCTCTTGCTTGTGTATTTTACACGAAATTTTCCATGCGGAATGCTGACATGAGAGATGTCGATCATCGTGTCTCTTCTAAACATTCTGAAAATGTTTTCGGCAAACTATATTTCAGTGTTCTTTTTATTTCAACGTGCGCTATGAGCACACCGACCGCCAAATTTTAACTTGGGCGAAACTTTTCTCAAAATTGTATGGTGAAATAAAATTCGTATAGCGAGGTGAAGATATCACAATGTTTGACTTCGTAAGGTGAAAAAATCGTATATCAGGATAATTGTATCTCGAGGGTGCACTGTATAGTGATTGCAAGAGATAAAGGAAAGCACTAATCTTATGGAAAGCAGAAACACCCAATGTCAAGGCCATAGCATTTGGATTGCCTAATCCAAAAGTTTCAGGCAATACTATTACAGTACAATGTAAAAATCTCTCACCTCATCTTCTCCTGCTTCTAATTCGACTACTGGTTCCTTCGGGATTAACCCCGCCTCTTCCTGTTCCCGCCGTTGTTTCTGCAATTGCTTCTTTCTCTTTTTTTTGGCCGCTGCCGATTCTTCAACCTCTTCACCCTCATCTGGCTATAAGATTTATATTCCAAATCAACATTTCATGCTGTGTTGTGCTTAAAGATAAAACAAAAACAAACTTTTACTTTCAATCCAAGTTTAAACCAGCAATTTTTGGAATCTAACAAAGTTCCCTTTGATATATGTAGTTGCATAGCATGTGTATATCATAGCTGACTGGTTTAGTTGTACAGCATGAGTAGTGTGGAGTACGGTAGACAAAGTGAACAGGCCACTATAAGTGTTAGATCATTATATGTAGTTGTATATGTTGTAATGTGTAATGTTAGATGTATTATATGTATAGTTAGTTGTATTATATGTATTGTTAGATGTATTATGTGTATTTTTAGATGTATGTAAGCTATTGTTAGATGTATTATATGTATTGTTAGATGTATTGTTAGATGTATTATATGTATTATATGTATTATTAGATGTATTATATGTATTATTAGATGTATTATATGTATTGTTAGATGTATGTAAGGTATTGTTAGATGTATTATATGTATTATTAGATGTATTATATGTATTGTTAGATGTATTATATGTATTGTTAGATGTATATGTATTGTTAGATGTATTATATGTATTGTTAGATGTATTATATGTATTGTTACATGTATTATATGTATTATTAGATGTATTATATGTATTATTAGATGTATTGTTAGATGTATGTAAGGTATTGTTAGATGTATTATATGTATTGTTAGATGTATTATATGAATTATTAGATGTATTATATGTATTATTAGATGTATTGTTAGATGTATGTAAGGTATTGTTAGATGTATTATATGTATTGTTAGATGTATTATTAGATGTATTATATGTATTGTTAGATGTATGTAAGGTATTGTTAGATGTATTATATGTATTGTTAGATGTATGTAAGGTATTGTTAGATGTATGTAAGGTATTGTTAGATGTATGTAAGGTATTGTTAGATGTATGTAAGGTATTGAGATGTATACTGAGCCTGGAGGAATGCTTTAATGAACTGACAAACATCAATGTCAAACATACATGCTGGATGATTGCTGGCTTCTCTTCGGCATCTGTCTCTTTGTTTTCCGCTGTAAGTGAGGGAGAGAAGACTGTGTGATAGTTATATAATTTGATGAGTGTATAAGTAGTAACAAAATATAGCACATGGTAGCTGCACTCTATTGATTGTAGTCACTCTATTGATTGTAGTCGCACTCTAATGATGGTAGTCACTCTATTGATTGTAGCTCACTCTATTGATTGTAGCTTACTCTATTGATTGTAGTCACTCTATTGATTGTAGTCACTCTATTGATTGTAGTCACTCTATTGATTGTAGTCGCATTCTTGATTGTAGTCGCACTCTATTGACTGTAGTCGCACTCTAATGATGGTAGTCACTCTATTAATTGTAGCTCACTCTATTGATTGTAGCTCACTCTATTGATTGTAGTCACTCTATTGATGGTAGTCACTCTATTGATTGTAGTCACATGCTTTATGCAATGGATAGAAGCTATGAACAGTAAGTAAGTAACCACAGGTGTTAGACCGTACTCTCAGGATTAGGTAGCAGGTAGAGTAGGTAGGTAGGAGAGGTAGGTATTCAAACTTTTGTTCTTTATTGTCTCTAAGAAGAGAGTTATAATTTGTAACAACCATCTATATAGTATTTATAACTCTCTTCCTAGAGACAATAAAGAACAAAAGTTTGAATAAATTAATAGAGCCTAATTTTCGCTCAGTGTTACTTTTGATGAATATTGTATTAGGAGTTATGTTCTCAATATCGGGAGTTCTGAGAGTCTCCAGTAAGGATCAATGAATGGTCTGATTAATGTTGTAGTTCTTTATTAATCATAACACATCGTGCTGTCAAACACATTAGTAGAACATACACTGACAGAATATTTAGATTTATATGAATTCCATAACTTGATGAAAGCTAAGAAAATTTGTTTCAACTTACAAAAATTACTGGTCCTTTTAAAGTTGGTTGGTGCAATTTTAATGTAATTTAGAAAAACTGGCAGACCTTACAACTGGCAGCTTACAAATTCTTGATTATTTCAAACTCTGTATAATGTACGTTGTGAGTTTCTCTACTCAGACAATTTTTGTTCGTTTCACCCTCTCCACACGAAATATTTTTCGTCATACATTCACTATGTTTCCATGGTGCGCAGCACTGCGAAGCAGCCCTCTCCGAAGTCGAGGGGATTGTACGTTACCATGCTGTGCAGTGGTTTTCAGCAAATTAGCCAGAAAAGAGAAATTGTATAAATCGAGTCGCTGAATGGATACATGGAATCGATCATGCGTATCGAACGTCAGAAAAGGTATTTTTATGCTTTTGTCATCATTATACTTTTATTTACAATACACATTCACAATGTTTTACAAACCTTAACACAATTTTTACAAATAATATATTTTTAATAAATATTTATATAAGTAATAGATTATTGAAATGTTACTTTAGGGCTTGCCACCTATTTTTCGAAAAGTGTTGGTATCGATAACAAAGTCCAGGAAAGTAATCACTTCATCATCTTCGTAGGAGCAGACCATAATTAAATTTAGGTGAAAGAAGATCGGAAGAATAGAAAAAAACCAAGATTAGCAGGACAACCTTTGTACTAGTTAATGGCCCTCGAAGAATCCGTCTCCACGGCATGAGAGCTATGCGCAACCACTGCACAGTCGCTGTTTCCTTGCTGCGAATTTCTACTGGCTTCGCACTGATCAGTGCGCAGGGATTTCAGTGCGAAGACGCCGTTTCCATGATTCGGAGATAGCGCAACTCCGAAGCACTGCGCATCATGGAAACATAGTGAATGTCAACAAAAATTTCTCTCGAAATTTAAATGTGGCAGTAAGTGTGCTGAATACATCGGAATATTCGCCAAAGTCCCTCCCATAATGGATGAAAGTGATACGATGCTTGATTTCGCTCAGCGTTATTTGTCATTAGCTATTTGTAAAAAAAAAATAAAGTTTACAAATAACGTTTTTTATTTTTACAAAATTATAATATTGTAAAAATAAGAAACGGATAGGCACTAAAGTTTTGGCTGATGAAAAATTTGAAGTTGAGTAAAATAGTTAAAAATACATAATAAAACATAGTTTTAAGTATGTGTTTAGTAAGCTAAATTCATTTAAGTTAAATTCAACATTTATGTTATACATCTGCCTTGAAGGTGAGTACTTCCCACAGTACATACTGCACATAACACATTGTAAGGTTACATGTTATTGCAGATCATAACCACTAAATACACTAAAATTACTAGAGGTAACTATAGTTACTAAGGTTACCATATTATTTTGTTACTAAATTTTAATATGTATGTATGTAATGTATGTAAGATTTTGATGATTTGCGGTTGTATGCATTAGATAATTATGATGGGTTTCTAAACCCCTCTATACAAAATTTCGCCTCACAATTCCACCACTGGAATGAATTACCGTACAGGATGAATTTATTAGCGGAGTTATATTTCGCGAAAATTGCCATTTCATGCATATTCGCGGATTAATTTATTCGCGGCTGAAAACTGTCACTCTCTATGAAGAGTTAACTCTATTGCGTCTTACAATAGAGTTAATCATACGCATGCGCGCATTGCGTGCGCTCGTACCCCGAAACGCGATGTACACCACAGCTTCCAATTACGAGTCGATCATGCCAAGCTTTAATTTTTTTGCTGCGTTCAGAGGTTTTCACGAATATTCATAGATTTGGATGAACCAACAATTTGTGGTAAGTAATGAGCTTTTTCAAAACCATTTACTAAATTAGTTGAATTTTACTTTGGTTCTTCGGTAAGACACAATATTTATTTTTTCCATCCCTACCGCTTCGTTATTTGTTTTAGTGTGAGAGAGATTTTTCATCGTACACGGAGGCACCATGACTACAAGGGTGGTAGATGTCATTCTTAAAAGATCCCCAATCATTCAGGGAGGTCTTAAAATTAGGTAGAAGTGACTGCAGCTGCTAACGAGAAGAATATATCTGTTTTAAAAAAGGAACAAAAACGACTTTATGAGCACAAATTTTTGGCCAACCGGCGAAACTTTGCAACAGTAAGCCACGAGGAGAGTTCTGATGCTAACTTCCTTACCAGTCATGCAGTAGAGAGAGAATCGCCTTCAACATCTACCCAAGACAGTGACAGCGATATAGAGCTGCTATTACCAAGATAACTAGTCAGAGAGCACCATTACACACTAGTATTCACTTATCAAGAGTACCAGTTTAATTTTATTGCTAGACAACTGCCATATGGACTAAACTGTTTATATTTACTCCATTCATCGTTTGTAAAATTTTATTTGTATTTGAAATATTTTACTTGTACACTCAAGTTTGTAATAAATTATAATATACCTATACAAATAAAATATATAATATAATCATGTTTGCTGCAGCGATATCAAGTTGTTGTCGTTGAAGGGGTCTAGGTTGACTGGTTGCTTCTCTGCCAATATTCCTGCCTTGATGAATATTACTACTTGTCTCTAGTTTTCGTAATCGGAGTAGGTTGTTTCATTCTCAATCTGCAGTCAACACAAAAAAGAAAAGATATTAACAAGTGTTAAGGAAGTACAGAAAAACAATAGCCGAAGTATTTAATGAAAGCGATCAGTTTTTAAACAAAAGAATTAACTAATGCAGTTAATTATGGAAAAACGTATCTGCACTGCAAATAGAATACATACCATAATGTCCAGATCAGAATCATGATCGTCCTCAACTTCGGTATTAGAGATTGATGGAGTTGATTTCAATGTAAAAAGACTAGGAGAGATTTTTTGCGATGACGTAGCCATGCCGAATAACTTGTGAAAACCTTGAATATTTTTGTAAAGTTTGATGCAATGGCAATAAAACTCGAAGCCCGGCGATGATTTTAAAGAAGTTTTGGAACTCGGCTACGTTTAGTACTTCTGCCTAGGGGCTATTTTCGCGATGACGCCATTCTGCATATCTTGTGACAACCTTGAATAATTTTGTAAATAAATGTGATGCATTGGCAATGGTGTTAGCTCAAAGCCCAGGCAATGATTTTAAAAATGTTTTGGAACTCAACTATGTTTAGTATTTATATTAAAAACTAGCCTAACGACTAGTTTTTAATTTGATGCAGTAGTTATTCTCCCTTGTGATTAAAAATAGAACTAATTATTCACGGAATTTAATAATTCACGGAATTGACTGTTAGCGAAATAACGAATTTTTATACCCAACGAATATTTTAATCCTGTAAGGGTAAAATTATGTGGCAAGGGTTCACTGTAGCTGTAATGCTTCTGATCATCGCAAAGAACGAACAGTTAAAATTGTACTTTTGAAAAGCGAAACTAAGGCCAGCGTGAGATGCAAACATGTTTTCCATTGGCTCAAAGCAAATAGACGATTGTTTCCTTTCGATTAAGCAGAGACATGATAGGCTAATTATACAACTTCTCATCAATCAGAAACTTTCTGTACTAAACTTGCAAAAGCCACTCTACTTCTGCAACCTTTGGCTCTGATAGATAAGCATAGCATGTTATGATTTGAATGGCCGACTTGTACGGGAGTTCTTATAAATTCCCTGATTTTAGGGCTGTTTTATAGGGACGGCTTATATGCAAGGATATACAGTAATTCCAAGTGCAAGTACAAGCCGCTGAGCCAATAAAAAACCATTGAAATGCTAAAAATAAGAAAATGTTTTTGGACTACTATCCATGTCTATGGTCATCAAGGTAGACAGACTAGCAACCTTACATTTGGCTCCATCCAGCTCTGCCAATATGGCATCCAAATCCTTTCCCTCCTCCACCTGCTGTTTAGCCTTCTTTTTCTTTTTCTTCTTGTCTTTCTTGGAAGGCTTTGACTCATCCCCGCTGTCTGCTGGAAGAGCAGCTATCCTCGTGCTCAGATCATCCTCTCCATCATCAGCTACCCGAATGTGGTTCTTTTTAACTGACAAGACCAAAACATAGAGTCATTCTATACTCCTAAGAGTCACTGCATAGAGGCATCTCATACAACTGCCAGATATGTTAAATACGTAGCGACTTGGTGTAGACCAACCTTATACAAACGCTGAACATGTTTATTTTAGAAGACTATATAAAAGAGAGAATTTGCTTATAGCAGCATCCAAATGTATTCATTACTTCAGAAGCTATCCATGAAGAATACAGCAACCTATCTGTGTTTGCTAGACAGAACGACGACTATCAACTTACCAGATGTGGTCTCTAATTCTTTCTCGTCATCAGCTTGTTCCGCGTGACCATTCTCCAATTCATAAGACGGCTGCAAAGATATAATGAGCGTTACATTACCTAGTAGGAAAAGCAAAAATAGAAAACGGAAGGAACAACCCAAAGATGGCAAACTTGAAGAAATTTATTTTTGTCATATTGTCTTGCTAAACAAAAGTGTTAAGTAATATCTTTTTTGTCATAAATGTGTCTGTCGTTAAGGTATAAATCAGGACCAATTTAGTACGAACTAAACTTTAGTGATTAGAATAAAGAGCAACACTCCTTATGTCTGCTTTTAATGAAGCAATTTGAATAGTTTTTAACAAATTAGTTGTTAGACGCGCTAAAACCTCTAGTATCGATGAGACTATGGGATTCAACTGAGCATGGTGATCAATAATGGTGGAAATATTCATTACATCGGTTAAAATACGCACAACGACGTTGCATCACACGTAACGATTAGCGATTGGCTTCACTAGGTGTCGGTGTCACACAAGGTCATAAAAATGACTTATAAACAGAGGCAGGTAATGTAGTGTGTAGGTAGTAGGTAAGGTGATGTTTATAAGCTGTTTTTTATGACTCATGCAACGCAGGGCATAATGAAAGTGTCGATATAAAGGTAAGACATCAAGCTTCAATTTACGGCAATTTTGGTCTTTATAGTCCAACCAGTCCAGAGATATAGCAGCTTGCATTAGATCCTTTCTTGGAATGCTCAGATTCAAGCGGAAGTGTGACTATGATGTCTATAGTTGCACTTCGACAAAGATACTGACAACTATGATGTCTATAGTTGTACTTGGACAGACAGACTGACAACTATGATGTCTATAGTTGTACTTCGACAAAGAGACTGACAACTATGATGTCTATAGTTGTACTTCGACAAAGAGACTGACAACTATGATGTCTATAGTTGTACCATAGAGTTATCTCCCCCTAGAGTGATAACTGTGCCATCAACAACACGAGCGTTTCCGGTGCCAACAAGGAGCGTTTAGGCCACGCCCCTTTTTTGTGCTAGTCACTCGCAGTGATTGACAGAACGATAACATCAGCCATGAGAATGATCATGAATTTCCACAGTTAAGATAGTAATTATTGCTCTTATTAAAGAAATGATGATTATAGTTTATTACTCTAATATATGCTTATTATTTAAAGCAATTCAATAGCTATATGCATTGCAAAGGCACTGAATAGATAGTGTTAAGTAAGTGAGTTAATGCAATCAGTTACTCCAATGATATACAGCCCCCACACATGGGGGGCTGTATATCATTGGTTACTCATAGGTAAGATAGATAATCATACTGGGGTTGTATTACATTGGTGTGATGGGAAGCTAATCGACTGCCATCAACTGAAAGTATTGACACTGTATGGTGATAGAGTGATTCATTGACACCACAGTTCACAAACAGCCCTTGCATGTAATATTAGATTTCAATACATATCAATCAAATACATAGACTAGCTTAAAGCAAAGATGTCCACTAGTTAGTGGACATCTTTGCTTGATGTAAGCAAGCAAAAAGTTTGAAAGTTAGAGTGGCAAATGTTGCTATATGTTAGATAAAAATAAATTATACCTAATTATACTAAATTGTAATTATTTAAAAATAAAAAAGACTTTTTTATTACTTTATTTATTACATAATTTTTTATTGTAATCATAGCTAAACAGATTATATTTAGCCATCACTTGCTAATTATTTCACATTTACATTTAAACACATTTGCAGTTTCATTTTTCTTCCTAATTCATGTCAACAAAAAACTTCTTTCATGATATGAAATTTAAAAGTTGTAGTTGTTTGAAAAAGCTTGAAAACATTTACAGTTGTTCTTATTTCCTCTCTTCTCTTCATTTATGTCAATTACACAAAACACTTCTCATAATATGTAGTTTGAAAGTTAAAGTGGCAAATGTTGTTATATGTTAAATAAAAATAAATTATAACGTACTTAATTATACTAAATTATAATTATATAAAAATAAAATAGACTCTTTTATTACCTTATATATTAAATAATTTTTCATTGTAAGCATAGCTAAACAGATTATATCTAGCCATTACTTGCTAATTATTTTACATTTAAACACATTTACAGTTTTTTTTTCCTAATTTATTTCAACAAAACACTTCTTTCATGATATGAAATTTAAAAGTTGTAGTTGTTTGAAAAAGCTTGAAAACCTTTACAGTTGTTTTCTTTTTCCTCTTAATTCATTTGGACTGCTTAGAAATATTTTCTCATGATATGAAATTTAAAAGTTAGAATGGTAAATGTTATATAAAAATAAATTTTCTGTCCAGACTTTTTTATTACTCGGGCAACTCAGGTAGTACAGCTCATAGTTGATGGCAGTCGATTAGCTTCCCAACACACCAATGCAATACAACCTCAGTATGACTATCTATCTTATCTATGAGTAACTGATTGCATTAACTCACTTACTTAACACTATCTATTCAGTGCCTTTGCAAGTCAAGTAGATATCAGGGATTACGTGTATGTCACAATTTCCATTTCCATAATTCATTTCCATATCAATCCATAAAATTTCCATAATTTATTTCCATATTAATTTCATTTCCATAACATTTCCCTATTTCATTTCCATAGTATTGCCATTTTCATAACATTTCCATAACTCATTTTCATATTATTTCCATTTCCATAAAATTTCCATAATTCATTTCCATATAATTCCATTTCCATAACATTTCTATAATTCATTTCCATATTATTTCCATTTCCATAACATTTCCCTACTTCATTTCTATATTATTTCCATTTCCATATTACTTCCATTTCAATAACATTTCCATATTATTTCCATTTCAATAACATTTCCATAATTCTAAAATAAAATTTCCATATTTCTAAAATAAAATTTCCATATCCATCTCCCTATATTATATATATTTAATATTTATAATATATATTAGAATAGAAATAGAAATATTTATGTTTATGAAAACAATGATATACAGGGGGGCTGTATATCATTGGCTGTATATCATTGCTGTATGGGGCTGGGGGGGATCGCATATCATTGATGGAAATGGATAGGAAAAGGTAAACATTTCCATAATATGTTTAGCGATCCCTGGTAGGTATTGAATTGCTTCAAATAATAAGCATATATCAGAGTAATAAACTATAATCATCATTTCTTTAATATGAGCATTAATTACTATCTTAACTGTGCAAATTAATGATCATTCTCATGGCTGATGTTATTGTTCTGTCAATCACTACGAGTGACTAGCACAAAAAATGGGCGTGGCCTAAACGCTCCTTGATGGCACCGGAAACGCTAGGGTAGTTATCACTCTAGGGGGAGATAACTCTATGAGTTGTACTTCGACAAAGAGACTGACAGAAATAGTGACGCATAAACCGGCAACTTGAAGCAATAGCCGTTATAGAGAACACGAGAGACGGGCAGCCGCGCAGACAGTGACCTCATTTTTGTGTGTATTTTTCTTTTGAGCATTTTAACGGCGATCAAGTTTTGCGGATCATCTTGAAACATCCCGGCAGTCAGAGATCCCCTCAAACAATAAAAACAATTTCAAATAGTAGAAAAATACCGAGATATTCTCTAATAAAATTTACTAAAATTTTGTGTAAGTTCATTTTCAACTTTAGTAGAGTCTCGATTTAACATTTCTATAATGAGTCAAAGGTTACTCAATTATTCCTACCATGAAACAGCCATGGATAAGAACTCGGAAGCGAGGAATGAATAAATACTCACTGAGTCTAGATCACTGTCTTTACCCTCATCACTCTCTGAATTAAGCATGGCAAAGGCGCTCATGGCAGTAGGTTTAGATTTGGCCTTTGGCGTCTTCTTTTTGGGATGAAAAGGTTCCTCAGACAAAGCCAAGTTCTTGACCATGTTCTCTATATCATTATCATCATCATCATCATCAATGTCATCTCTAAATAATAAAGACAAGATGATTAAAGGAAGAAGAATAGCAAAAGTGAACAACAGTTTAAATAGGAGTGTTATTACCATCACACGAGTTATTACTAGGAGTGTGGTCAGGATCATAGAGTTATTTCCCCCTAGAGTGATAACAACGCGAGCGTTTCCGGTGCCAACAAGGAGCGTTTAGGCCACGCCCCTTTTTTGTGCTAGTCAGTCGTAGTGATTGACTAGATCAATAACATCAGCCACGAGAATGGTTAAACAAGGATCATGAATTTCTAGTTAAGATAGTAATTAATGCTCATATTAAAAAAATAATGATTAGAGTTTATTAGTCTAATACATGCTTATTATTTAAAACCAATCAATACCTACCAGGGATCGCTGAACATATTATGGAAATGTTTACTTTTCCATATCCATTACCATAAACATAAATATTTCCATAATTTCAGGGAAATGGATATGAAAATTTTATTTTAGAAATATGGAAATGGTATGGAAATAATATGAAAATGAATTATGGAAATGCTATGGAAATGGAATATGAATTATGGAAATGTTATGAAAATGGAAATAATATGGAGATTAATTATGAAAATGCAAATAATATGGAAATGAATTATGGAAATGGAAATAATATGAAAATGAATTATGGAAATGTTATGGAAATGGAAATAATATGGAGATTAATTATGAAAATGCAAATAATATGGAAATGAATTATGGAAATGGAAATTGTGACATACACGTAATCCCTGTATAGGTATTACCTACATGACTTACAAAGGCACTGAATGGATAGTGTTAAGTAAGTGAGTTAATGCAATCAGTTACTCATCGATAAGATAGATAGTCATACTGGGGTTGTATTACATTAGTGTGATGGGAAGCTAATCGACTGCCATCAACTATGAGCTGTACTACCCGAGTTGCCCGAGTAATAAAAAAGTCTTTGGACAGAAAATTTATTTCTGTATAACATTTACCTTTCTAACTTTCAAACTACATATCATGAGAAGTGTTTTGTGTAATTGAAATAAATGAAGAGAAGAAAAAAAATAAAAACAACTGTAAATGTTTTCACGCTTTTTCAAACAACTACAACTTTTAAACTTCATATCATAAAAGAAGTGTTTTGTTGAAATAAATTAGGAAGAAAAATAAAACTGTAAATGTGTTTAAATGTAAAATAATTAGCAAGTAATGGCTAAATGTAATCTGTTAAGCTATGATTACAATGAAAAATTATTTAATAAATAAAATAATAAAAAGTCTATTTTATTTTTAAATACTTATAATTTAGTATAATTAGGTATAATTTATTTTTATTTAACATATAACAACATTTGCCACTCTAACTTTCAAACTTTTTGCTTGCTTACATCAAGCAAAGATGTCCACTAACTAGTGGACATCTTTGCTTCAAGCTAGTCTATGTATTTGATTGATATGTATTGAAATCTAATATTACATGCAAGGGCTGTTTGTGGACTGTGGTGTCAATGAATAACTCTATCACCATACAATGTCAACACTTTCAGTTGATGGCAGTCGATTAGCTTCCCATTACACCAATGTAATACAACCCCAGTATGACTATCTATCTTATCTATGAGTAACTGATTACATTAACTCACTTAACATTATCTATTCAGTGCCTTTGCAAGTCAAGTAGGTATTGAATTGCTTTAAATAATAAGCATATATTTGAGTAAGAAACTATAATCATCTTTTCTTTAATATGGTCAATAATTACTATCTTAACTGTGCAAATTCATGATCTTCTCATGGCTGACGTTATTGTTCTGTCAATCACTACGAGTGACTAGCACAAAAAAGGAGCGCGGCCTAAACTCTCCTTGTTGGCACCGGAAATGCTCGTATTGTTGAATGCGCAGTTATCACACTAGGGGGAGATAACTCTACGGCCAGAATATACCATCCCATGTTATTACCAGGAGTGTAGCCAGAGTATACCATCACATGAGTTATTACCAGGAATGTAGCCAGGGTATACCACCCCATGTTATTACCAGGAGTGTAGCCAGGGTATACCATCGCGTGTTATTACCAGGAGTGTAGCCAGGGCGTTCCATCCCATGTTATTACCAGGGGTGTACCCAGAGTATGCCATCGTGTGTTATTACCAGGAGTGTAGTCAGAGTATACAATCGCGTGTTATTACCAGGAGTGTAGCCAGAGTATACCATCCCGTGTTATTACCAGGAATGTAGCCAGGGTATTCCATCCCATGTTATGACTAGGAGTGTAGCCAGAGTATACCATCGCGTGTTATTACCAGGAGTGTAGCCAGGGTATACCATCGCGTGTTATTACCAGGAGTGTAGCCAGGGTATTCCATCTCATGTTATTTCCAGGAGTGTAGCCAGAGTATACCATCGCGTGTTATTACTAGGAGTGTAGCCAGGGTATACTATCCCGTGTTATTACATGGAATGGCTTAGTTTATAATCAAACAACAATCAGTCATTCTGCTTTTCAACAATAACAAAGCTTTGTTTATCTTTTAAGTTCAGCCACTCTCAAGCACCTGCATGATGACATCATATAAAACAACATCCTATTTGGTTTGTTTATTAGTTACTAGCCTAACGTTGCACAATCATTAGCATATAAAACGCTGAATCCTCCAATCAATGTGCACTTTTTTGTAATCAAGCATAAATAGAGGCTGAATGAGTTTATATCGTTTATAACACATGATGCTCTAGAAGTCTCTCCGTTTGAATACTATATAAATTATAAAGAGAGCTAACTGCCACCCAGTTCAGTATTTCAGTGTTTGAATAACAAATAGTAAACAATAAAGGTGATATAAGCCAATATAGACATTTGAAGTTTTTATGAGTCTGTACAGGAAGAAATAAGTCAAGGAAGTAGGGAAAGCTACAATACCAATTTGTGACCTCCAAGATGTCCGCCATATGCAGCAGGGTCTCCAAATCGAGTAGACACTGGGGGAACACAGATAGCGTTTACACAAAAAGCTACCCACCTTTTTTTCCCCTTCTTCTTCTTTGCTTTCTTTTGTTTTGAAGGAGCAGCAGGAAGTGCTGTAACTGGATCATCTTCATCAGATTGTTTTTTGAAGTCTTCAATGTCACAATCCGACTCCCTGAAAGAACAGCAGGCATATTTTTAGTTTGTTGCAAATGTGACATGTCAGGAACATAGGCAAACATTTGTCAAAAGATATATGTATGCTAAAATTAGTGCCGTCTTTAATACACCAGAGCAGGGTTGGAAGGTTTTTCCCAAGACGGTAAATACCACTGGGAAAAATTTGGTTTTTACCGTCTGCCCTAAATACCCATAGATGATCGGGGAAATATCAAAGGATGAAATAGAGCAATAAATTCATGCTAGTATGCTTCTTCCTCTAACTAAACTATTTCTACTGAAACTAAGAGCTCTGAAAGCATTTAAGCAAGCCAGAAAATTATAATTTTTTATTATAGAATATTTATTTGCAATAATGAAGTTTACAAAATGAGCTTAAATATATTATATTGGTACAAACTACATGTACTTCGGATGGCCACACCAGGTCAGTTAACAATATATATACGTGTAATTATTATCATTCTGTTTCAAATTTCACTCTTCTGAAAAATATTTATTGCAAGTCACAAGTTTTGCAGTTTCCTTTATTCCCAGCCGGTTCCTTAGTTTTGGCTCCATCAATGTAAAGTTGCAAAAAGTTCTCTCAACTGCTGTGGATGATGCTGGCAGAGATAATGTACATAATTTCTGAACAACTTGAGAAGTTTGCATACAGCATCGTTCGCGCTGGGCTCTGATCTCATACACCTGAGTTATACACCCCCTAGATTTATCTCCTTCATACTTTCTGAGAAGAAGCCTGAGGCAAACACTGTCTCTCCAGCAAAATACTTGTAAAGGGTAGCGTAAGATCAACATCTTAGACAGACCTTTTTGCTCCTCGTCAAGCTCATGACCTCTGTATTTGGGTGGATACGGTTGCCAGCAAATTGGGATGTCAGATTATCAGAGCTTTCTTCATCGTAGATGAAGATTCACCGTCGATGAAAAAAGCACTGTAGAATTCTCTCTAAGCTCCAACGACGGCTAGCAGCAGTCCGGTATAGTGCAGCTGTCAGATTGACATTGGTTTAGTACACTGGCCACTGGTTCAAAATACCTGATCATATTTTTAGCTTCCTGAACCACACCCATGTTTTTGATGATATTTTTTATTCACTGTTCTATGCCATGTTGACCATCTGTAGATATGGAGACCCTATGTGGTAGATTTCGAATGAAGGACTGCAAACAGCTGGTCATTCTCCTGCAGTAGGTGGTAGCCACGAGTTTTCTTTTACTAAAATTCTGTTTAACCGATATTTGAATTGAGTAATATTTTAGTAAAATACAAGCTAATTATAGCGACAAATCCATTCCTTATTATCCAGGTTGAGAGGATGAGTTAAACTACCAAGTACAGTATGAGTGTAAGCCTTTTGGCTATTCTAAGTTGTGAAAGTTGTTACTTAGTGTGATAGACCTGACAAAAGGTCATCAACTGGTTCTTTGTTTACAATTCAATTTCTTGAAAGGTTGATAAATAACGCTAATCTTCTGTTAATTGTAACTGTTTCTATAAAAATCCAATTTACCACTTTTTACTATTTATCGGGGATTTACCGGTAAATGCCAGTTTTTCCCAACAGTTCGGGATAAATTCCATAGTTCGCGGGAAAAATCCAACTCTGCAACAAAGGCACTAGTTAATAAACTGTTTAAAACTTTATTTTCCAAACTTGCAACTTTTCTGTTGTAGGCTACATACCGTTGACAAAAAACAGTAGGCCTACTCTAGACTTACATTAGTTAGATTTGTTTAATAAATATTTTTGTTTATAAGTCAATTGAAAAGCACATAAAACCTGTTACAATAGTTACAATATCGAGTTTTGTCAGCATTTTGGTTAAAAAACATGTGGTGTAAAAGACGGCGATTTTAAAAGCAAATATAAGAGTATGGTAGGAAAAAATGATGAACCAAAGCATAACTGGGATTTTTTCAATTATTTATTCACCAAATCAGTTTTAGGTAAATTTCATACTTTTAAGAAATAGGTTAATTAGCAATTAACAGAAACTGGTTATGCGAGAAAAGGCCTATGAAGGGTCAGCTTATGATAGGACTATCAAAACGCAGTGCATTGTTAAATACTGCCCTTATTTTACACTATTGTAAACTACCTAATACTGTTGTGGAAGTCAGCGCTGACTAGCCACTAGCAAGTGGGTTCTGCGTACAAGTTGTCTTATACCGAATGAGTAATAGCTCTCATGCACAACTGTAATTGTTGCAAATGAAGGGTCTGGTGAATAATGGCTTTTATTCACACAAGCTCTATAAACATGAAAAGGTGTAACAATTACAACGTTCACTACAATCAAGCGTAATGCTGAAATGAGTTAAAGAATAAATACTCAAAACAGTTACACTTGTAAATGTAAGAATGTTAAGCAATATATATGTTACCAAAGATATACAAAGCTGCACAAAGGTAAGTTAATGTTACCGCACTGTTCTTAATGCAGATTATGAACGTAACTCTCAGTCTTTATTTCAGTCGTTTGTACGCTGTATCGCTAGCTCTGTGCTCTTTGTTTTCCCGTCTTAACACTGAAGCACCTTTGCTTATATAGCAAGGGCTGAGTGTTAATCAACGGGCTTTCCACGGAAGCTGGCTTTTAAATTATAGGGCTAATCTGAGAATAGCTGAATGCTTATGGCAATTAAAGCAGCTAAGCTTAGTAAATCCATCACATTCTCCACCCCTAGATGCAGTGCCGGTATTTTAATATTGGCTCACAAGCGTCGATAAAGGATGGATTAGGGATCCAGCTCCAATGTTGACAACCCTGTTGTAACCTTAGGTTACAATGCTTAGTTGTCCTAATAATACAGCTGGTTCAAGTGAGTTGAATGTTTTGAGTGATGGTTGATGCTATAGCAAGGCTCGAGACCGTAGATAAAGGCATCCGAGACTCCCCAAGTGAGTTTCCAAACTTGGTGTCATCGGACATACCAATATCTTCTTTTAAGGCCTCGAAGCTCAATATAACACATGATCCTTCAACCAGGGAGGTTTTCTCAAGGCTCGCCTTGGCCGTTCAGGAAGCGGAACTTGTTCTTCCCAGGACATGTTGAGATCATCAAAATGCTGATCGAGTGCAGCATCTGGTGATGCTGGATTCTCTTCATGCCCGATATGCTCTTCTATATCACTGAGAGAATCATTCCTTGACTGGTCAACATCCGAGCTAGTCCTTGGGCTTCTCAGTTGTCCAGCTGGATCAGATGCCGGCGTGAATAGCTTGAGACGACATTCATTGATTGTTCCTTGACCAGCAACCTTATAAGTGCCGTTGTCAAAGACCTTCTTTACAACGAATGGCCCATTAAACTTTGGTAGTAATTTTGGGTGAATCCCTTTACGTCTCCGTTTGTTTTGCACTAACACCAGATCTCCTTCTTTGAAGATTGCATCCTCCTGTTCAGGTAATCTAGGAGGTAGCATTTGTTGAGTGCGAATCAACTGGTAAGCAGTATCTAACCGGTCTTGCATATGGGAGGTGTATTCACTTCGTGTAGTCTCATCGACATCATGTGTCCCACCTATTAGCTGGTCAGGTAGCCTACATTCCCGTCCTAGCATCAAATAGTTTGCAGTTTCTTCTGTTGCTGCATGTGGGGTTGCCCTAAAGGCCCTCATGATCTGTGGTAGCACAATGTCCCAGTTTTCTTGCGCTTCCATCTGACTAAGTAGAAGACAGCGAAGGGAATCACCCAAGGTTCTATTTCCACGTTCCACCACCCCGTTAGATTGGGGATGATAGGCAGTTGTCCGAGTTTTAGTGATTCTCCACATGGCGCAAAGTTCTGCCATAAGGTCACCTTCGAACTGTGTTCCTCGGTCACTATGGAGCTCTTCGGGTAATCCAAAGTAGCAAAAGATGCGGCTATCTAAAGCTTCAGCAATTATAGGAGCTGTAGCATCAGGTAGAGGTACAGCATCCTGCCAACGGGTGAAATGATCTGTCAACACTAAAATCCATCGGTTTCCTCGAGGGGTCAAAGGCAGCGGTCCAACTAAGTCAATCGCAACCTTTTGCCAAGGACGGCCAACCCAGAGAGGTCTATGACTTGAAGAATGATGCAAACCTCCAGACTTCGCTCGCTGGCATATTTCGCAGCTGTTCACTATACGTCGAACATCAGACGTCATTCCAGGCCAGTACCATGTTAGTCTAAGTCTCCGGAGGGTCCTCATTATCCCGGCATGAGAAAGGGTATGTGCGTTCCACACCACCTGCTTCCGCGTGTTCATAGGACAAAGTATCACCTCCTGAGATCTTTTCCCAACAAGTATACGAGTTACCAGCACTTGATCCTCTCTTATTCACATTAAAGAGAGCATGGTGCTAAGCTTTCGTAATTCTGTACTGCCAAGGTTGACTATAGCTGGATCCAGAGATTGTTGATTCTTGACAGCATTGTAGATAGTCGCAATATCACTTGGGAGCAACTGAGCCTGACACAGTTCATCAGAGCTGGGTG
Organism: Watersipora subatra; assembly: GCF_963576615.1. Lineage (NCBI taxonomy): Eukaryota > Metazoa > Bryozoa > Gymnolaemata > Cheilostomatida > Watersiporidae > Watersipora > Watersipora subatra. Next base: position 7,483,840 of record NC_088715.1, on the reverse strand, counting down.
TATCCGACTGTGGTGTTGGGGAAGGTTGGTTGCGACCCCCTTGTTGATTAGAAGAATAATCTAAAGTTGTCTGCTCCTCATCATTCTGGCAGTCATCACTAGTGCTGGAATCTTCTACCATGCAACAACCATCACCGTTAGTTACGATTAAGCTGGCAGTTTGTGAGGACTCTGGTCCACTCCTAGCTGATGCTTTACAGTCTGTACCAACCACTTCATGAATGTGGTTTTCATCCAAAAAGTCATCGGCACACTCTTGTGCCATCAACTTCTCTCCAGCAATCCTAGTACACACAGGGTTTTCATTTTGTGCCCGCTTTGATAGTTCATGTCGAATTTGGCCCATGCTTGGTCCTCCACATTGTTTCGTGACTCTGTCGCATTTGGTGCAGTCGTGGCATGGCCTCCTTGATAACCCATCAGCGTTCCCATGTTTGCTCCCTGGTCGATGCTCTATGGCAAAGGTGAATTCGCTCAAGATCTCTAACCATCTTGCAACTTGGGCAGAAGGCGTAGTCCTCCTGTATAACCATAAAAGTGAAGCATGATCAGTACGAATTTTGAACTCTTTACCATACAAATATGGACGAAAATGAGCAACAGCTTTAACAACAGCTAACAGTTTTCTTCTAGTCACACAATAGTTTTGCTGAGCACGTGACAAAGCACGACTATAATAGGATATTACCCGTTCCTGGCCATCTTGGATTTGAGACAAAACTGCACCAACCCTATTAAGAGAAGCATCTGTGTCCAGGATATAGTCAAGGGCCGGGTTTGGATAACCCAGAACTGGGGCCGTCAGTAGCGACTGCTTCAGTATGTTAAAAGCTGCATGGCACTCCTCAGTCCATTCGAACTTGGCTGTTTTACTGGTTAGCTTTGTCAGTGGTCGGGCTTTGTTGGCAAAGTCCTGGACATACTGACGATAGTAACCAACAGACCCAAGAAAAGATTGTAGCTCGGTCACATTCTTCGGAGATGGCCAAGTAGCAACAGCAGATATTTTCTTTGGATCAGTTGCTACACCATTACTACTAACTATATGTCCCAAATATGCCACTTCTTCTTGAAAGAGATGGCATTTGGAGGGCTTAAGCTTGAGCTTGGCCAATCGAAACCGAGATAAGACCTCTTCAAGGTTGAGGTAATGTTCTTCGAAGCTGTTACCCATGACTATAACATCGTCTAGATATAGCAGCAAAGTCTTCCAATGCAGTCCATGTAGCACTTGCTCCATCATTCGTTGAAATGTTGCCGGAGCTGCCGTCAAACCAAATGGCAAGACTTTCCATTTCCACAGGCCTTCTCTAGTGCAAAATGCCGACTTATCTTGAGCATCTTCATCTAGTGGAATTTGCCAATAGCCGCTCATGAGATCCAGTGTGGAGAAAAGTTTGCTGCCAGCCAAGGCCTCCAGACTTTCATCTATACGAGGCAGGGGGGTGAGCATCATGGACTGTAATAGCATTTAATCTGCGATAGTCAATGCAAAACCTCCAGCTGCCATCTTTCTTTTTCACGAGTACAACAGGAGAGCTCCATGCTCCATATGCAGGCTCGATAAGACCTTGCTTTGACAACTCGTGAACTTGCTTGCTGACCTCGGCTTCTTTCTCCACCCCTAAACGTCTTGGAGCCTGTTTAATTGGCTGTGACATCGCCTTAACAGGGATAGAACGTTTCGTTAAAGAAGTCAGTCCTTGATCAGAGTCACCTTTTGAAAAGACATCACTGAAGCTATGCAACAACTTGGCAATCGCTTTGCGTTGCGAAAGCTGAGAACATGCCTCAGTTGCCTCTTCATATAGACTCTCCAAGTGAGATGGAATAGCAGGGATATTTTCATCTGAGACACGCTTCCTGTGGTTCCCATCCATCATATGAACAGATGAATTGACAATCTGTCTCTTCTCCAAGCTGACACACTGCCCTATAATAGATCCAGCATTAAGGTGACATACTTGCATTGCAGGATTAATGCACCTAACAAAAAATTTCCTTTCTTCACTCCATGTACTCACACTAGCAGCAATAGCTATGCCATGCTTAGCCGCAACCCCTGTGTTTTCTACTATGCCAACAGGGGTACAAATGTTATTTAACAACCGACACCGGACCAACTGTTCAGATCTAGCGGGAATAGATTCATTAGCGATTACCTGTACCCTACTAACAAAATCTATACCACGCTGGTTGGTGCATCTAAGGTGTTTACCATTCATCACAACAGTAGAGTCTAAACAACTAACTAAGCAGTTATGGCTTACTAGAAAGGGCATTCCAAGTATAGCATCTGGTTCAATATCTGCAACAACAAAGTCTAATTCGATTGGTTCTGACCTTAATCTGCCAGCTAATTTTATCTGTCCATAAAATTTCAAACCAGATCCATCTGTCAGAGTGCCTGTAGTGTGTTCAAATGCCAGCAATCCACCAAGAAACTTCCGTGGCAGCCTATCAAACATTCTCCTTGCCAGCAAGTTGAGGGTACATCCACTGTCTACTAAATAGTGTACTGAACAGCCCTCAACTTTTCCTGGAATATAGAGTGCAGAAGCAGTGGCTGCAAAATTTATACAAGGATGCTCTGCATCAACCCTAGTACTGCAATTAGATTGACCTACCGGAGGGTTCGCAGCATCTCCAGAGCAATGAAGAGGCAAGGGAAGCAAATCAGGTTTCCTAATGATTGGTTTTAATTGTGACAACTCACCAGGACTGTCTGCTTGGCTCACCCTTGTTTCTCTCCTGCCCTGTTTATTTGGCTTTCTGTGACGGGTATCTGACACCGGTCCACCCACTTTACCCGTAATCTTAGGAGTGAACCTTGCTAGTTTTCCTGATTAGGATTTGTGGATGGTGGTGGTCTTTTCTTCCGTACTGTACAACTCCGCATCAGATGGGAAGAGTCTCCACATATGAAGCAACGTCTGGCTCTATGAGACTTGACATTGGTTGTGTCAACACTTCTTTGCTCTAGAGCAGCAATCCGGGCAGACTGATCTTTTATCAGCTTTGTCTGTTTTTCCAGTTCTAATGACATGGAGAACAGAACCTCAGCCAGATCCGTTTCAGAGTTGTCTTCTGCAGCTTTGCCACTAGTACCGCTTGGATTATCTATTTGGGTAACTCTTGGAGGATTTCTAGTTCTTGAGGGTACTGGTTGACGCCCAACTATTTCATAATGTTTTGCTGCGGTAATGGCTTCCTCCAGATTTGAAGCCTTGACCAGCAGCAGGTGCCGCCGAAGTGCAGGGTCATTCACGGCTCACTGGAAGTGTTCTAAGGCCATCTCATTCTCGACAGCACACCCAAGACCACCATAGGCTAACTTTGACAGCCTTTCTACTCTGTTACCCAATGATAGGTAATCTTCTCCTGCTCGTTGGTGTAAATAGTGCAGCTGTTCTCTTGCTTCGGATGAAGACAGTCCGAACATCTGTAGCAGCTTCCTATTTACCTCAGCAACCGTTTCAGCTCTTCCACAGTCTTTGGCTGTTTGCTCTAAGCAGGATCTTAGTTGTATTAGTGCGACTCGGTCATCCCATCGGCTTACGTCACAAATTTCAGTAAATTGTTGTATAAATAAGTTTACATCTCCATGCCCATCAAAGTGTGGTAACCTGAGATCCACTCGACCACTGAGTGTAGAGTTAGGAACCTCAGCCTTCTTTGAAGTAGGCTCGACCAACCTGGTTGACTGTAGCTGCTCCGTTGGTCGGGGAGTGGAAACAGGATGTGCCAAATTGTGGAGTCCTTCTGCTACTGAAGAAGATATGCGACTGCTGGCAGCCTGTCTGTCCTGCAGTTCCAACACATATTTCCGGTACATATCGTCAATGAAGGTCATCCCATCAACGTGTACTGATGTATCGGAGTGCATGACTTGCTTGGGCTGTTTTTCATCAGTATCAGTAAATGGATTAGTCGCGTCCAAGAATGGCTTACTTATCGGCAGAAATGGATTAGTAAACATTCTGGAGTCTCCGCCTTGAGCCATCTCTTTCCAGAGAGCTGTTCAACAATCACTAGGTTATGCGTACAGCTAAACTTTCAGTAGCAACAGGATTACAGATATCCCACTGCTGCCACCAATGTTGTGGAAGTCAACGCTGACTAGCCACTAGCAAGTAGGTTCTGCGTACAAGTTGTCTTATACCGAATGAGTAATAGCTCTCATGCACAACTGTAATTGTTGCAAACAAAGTGTCTGGTGAATAATGGCTTTTATTCACACAAGCTCTATAAACATGAAAAGGTGTAACATTTAGAACAATTCACTACAATCAAGCGTAATGCTGAAATGAGTTAAACAATAAATACTCAAAACAGTTACACTTGTAAATGTAAGAATGTTAAGCAATATATATGTTACCAAAGATATACAAAGCTGCACAAAGGTAAGTTAATGTTACCGCACTGTTTTTAATGCAGATTAAGAACGTAACTCAGTCTTTAGTTCAGTCATTTGTACTCTGTATCGCTAGCTCTGTGCTCTTTGTTTTCCCGTCTTAACACTGAAGCACCTTTGCTTATATAGCAAGGGCTGAGTGTTAATCAACGGGCTTTCCACGGAAGCTGGCTTTTAATTATAGGGCTAATCTGAGAATAGCTAAATGCTTATGGCAATTAAAGCAGCTCAGCTTAGTAAATCCATCACAATATGCATGTATATTTAAATTATTATTATTAAATTTCTGTAATGTTTTATAAATGAGACACCCCAATTACTCACTTTGCTTTTTTACAAACCCGTGTTAGTTTTGGTAACACAACTCGAGTTCATCAAAAACCCAGGCCGAGTTCTTTAAACAGCAACTCGAGTTGTACAACTCGGGTTGCGAACACGCTGTTGTATTATGGGATTTGTTAGGCTCAGGTTATATTGGTGTCTGAGCTCAAGGCAGTACAGGTGGTCTTGGCAATTACGGTGAGTGCATAAAGCAGGATAAAGCTAGTGGGTAAAGCTAGTGGATAAGCTAGTGTAAGGCAGTATAGGGGAAGATATAAGGCAGTGTAACGAAAGACGGAGGCTTCTTCATCTTCACATCAGTACATGTGAGTACATCGATTTATACAACATGGCGCAGTTGACAAAATTCTAATTTTTTTTCTTTGTGTGTTAACCTTGGCGATAATTTTTCTGGTTGCGGGGTAAGTTTAAACGGTTGAATAGACCCTTTCACGGGCGTGCAGGTGAGGTGACGTGAGTTAGGGTGGTGTTGTGAGGTGTTGTAGCGGTGAAGTAGCGGTGTTGTTGAGGTGTAAATATTTATTACGTATTCGGAGGTGGGAATTACACTAATTTCATACGAGTGGGATAGAGTGAATTGGTGGCGAGAGATATATTGTGTCGGGTAGAGATGGAGAGTGGGTTTCCGAAGCTGGTGTTTTTATGAGCACGGTGATGGGTCGTGGGAGAGATTCATAGAGGAGATGAATTTATGTATTGAGAGTGCTGTTGAGAGAAGAGGTTATGAAGGTGAAGGTGGCGATAGACGCCCTATTATGAGAGGTAGAGGTAGGTTAGTGCCACTATTGAGAGCTATTGGGCACAGTGGTAGAGAAGTATTGAGGGGTGCAGGGTTTGACGTAGATGGCGTAAATTCTACTTATGAAGGGGCAGTGGAGGTTTTGCAGGATTATTATGGTAGACAAGAGAGTATGTTCGTAAAGGGGCATAAGTTCCTTACGGCTAGGCAGGCACTTCGGGAAAGTGATAGAGAATATTTACAACGGGTAGAGAGTTTGAGCAGATATGCAGAGGTGACTAACAATAATGATAGGGTCAGGTTTGCCCTTATTGTGGCGGTTAACGGGTTGAGAGATAGAGAAGTAAGCAGAGAGTTAATGAAGAATGCCAATCTTACTTGGGCGTTATTGCAGGAGGCATTGAGGGCTCGTGAAATGGCCAACAACTCTGATAGATTTTTGAGAGGTGAGGGTAGAAGTACCGATTTAAAGAGTGAGGTTAAGAGAGAAGTAGCAAAGGTATCAGAGTTTGATAGCCGAGTGCAGTACAGGAGTAATGATAAAGATAGAAGTTATGATTCAGCAGGTAGATCTTCCCCTAGGGGTAGCCCTAGGAGTAGTAGAGAGTATTATGGTAGTGAAGAGCAAGATACTAGTAGATATGGGACAAGAGGCCGGGAGTATAACAAGGACAGTGACAGTAGAAAGTATAGAGATAATAGCAGGGAGAGGCATGTCTCTAGATATAGAGCAAGCAGTAGAGAAGGCAGTGAAGGTAGAGTATGCTACAATTGCAAACGTAGTGGGCATGAGATGAGGAGTTGTCCCTCCATTAAATGTTTTTGTTGTGGACAGCGAGGACATGTATCCCGTTATTGTAGGGATAGGAGAGAAGTAGGTTATGACAGGCGAGGTAGTAGCAGGCGGTCAGGAGGTAGCCGAGATAATAGCTACGAGCGATATGGTATCAGGGATAGTAGTAGGGAGAGGTACAGGGGCCGAGAAAGCCTCCGTGAGATGAGAGACAAATTGAGTAGGTACAGGGACAACAGTATGGATAGGTTTGAGGGGGAGACGTATAAGGAGAGGCGCGAGACGAGCCGGTATGATGAGGGGTACCAGGATAATAGTAAGGGCAGAAGTGTTAGATCCTCTGGTTATAGAGATAAATATAGTGAAGATCAATGACTAGGCCAGGGAATTGTGCAGTATTTAGAAGTTAATGGAGTAAATGTAGAGTTTACATTTGATACTGGGGCTGAGGTGTCAATATTAACCGAGGCAACAGCCAATAAGTTGAACCTACGGTTAAAGAAACCGTCGACAGTTTTAGAAACTGCTGATGGTAGTGAGTTAAAAGTGGTTGGAAGTGTAATAGTGCATTTGGAAAGTAAAGACAGGCATATGGATGCTGAAGTTCATGTGGTGAAAGGATTGAGAACAAACTTTTTGGGCATAACTGAGTTGAAGCTGCTAAAACTATTTGCTGTTGTAAACGCGTTATGCAAAAGTAAGTTTGAGCCTGTTAAGGAGTGTAGAAGTATTAAGCCAGTTAAGCCGTTTTCGTCAAGAACGATTATTGCTGGGTCAAGTTATGTTTCAGATGATGTCGAGTTGCAAAACCTGACAAATAAGTCTGACAGAGAGAGCAAAGTTAAGAAAGGTCACATAGGTCAAGATTGGTGGACTTGTAAAACCAAGGGAGTGAAGAGTAGCGAATACGTAGAAATTGGTTGTCAACGGGGGACAGCCCAAGGCACCAGAGAGGCGCAAGTGTCTATGGGGTATGATAGAGAACACAGTCACGATGAGGTAAGGGAAGGTGTTGAGAAAGTAGCTGAACCAATGTCTGTAATGGAAAAGGTTTGCTCTTTTTTAGCCGAGGTATCCAGCAATGGAATGTTAGACAGAGAAGGTCATGAGAAAAAGGTAGCAGAGATTGAAAGAGAGGAAATGGAGGTGCGGAGGAAGTCGAAGGAGAAATTGGCTAAGCTGAAAGCCAAACGGGAGGCAGCAGTCATGGAGTTGGAAAATGTCAAGGCATTCAGGGTAGTGGTGCAGGAGTTAGCCGAGGTTCAGAGCAGAATTGCTGGTAGCAGACCTGCACTGGTTGCAGGTGAGGTCGAGCTAGATAGGTCTGGGCCTATGCCAACTCCCAGCTCTGCGGTGCCATCCCCTGTGCAGCCGGTTACAGCCCAGGTGGAGACCTCCCACAGGAAGCCTGTCGAGCCTGCCTCTTACTGGGGAGAGCGAGGTAAAGACGGAAGAGACGGAGATGAGGTTGAGGAGTCATTACTGACCCAACCAAAAGACTCCGGGCTAGTCAGGGTTGGTGGAAGTAGTGTTGGAGATGTTGGTGGAAGTAGTGTTGGTAGAGACAGGGGTCACAGCAAAAGTATTGGTAGCGGCGGAGGTCATGGAAAAGCTAGTGCAGACTGGCAATGGAGCTGGCAGTAGCGAGAAGAGTACTTTAGACGGTGGCACAGGGTCAGACAAGCCAGAGGCATAGCCTATGGAGACTGCCCACAGCCTAATGGAGTCAGGTAACGAGCAACACAAGTAAGGTAAGTTACTATGTCTGCTTGTTGGTAGTGATGGAGTAGCCCAAAACAAAAAGAAAAAAAGAAAGGGCATGTTGTATTATGGGATTTGTTAGGCTCAGGCTATATTGGTGTCTGAGCTCAAGGCAGTACAGGTGGTCTTGGTAATTACGGTGAGTGCATAAAGCAGGATAAAGCTAGTGGGTAAAGCTAGTAGATAAGCTAGTGTAAGGCAGTATAGGGGAGGATATAAGGCAGTGTAACGAAAGACGGAGGCTTCTTCGTCTTCACATCAGTACATGTGAGTACATTGATTTATACAACACACGCAACGCGAGGCACTGTAAGGCGCCATGCATTCATAATCCCAGTCCTATAGGAATTCACTAAATTTCAATTGAATCACTGATTATCTTTCTAGCTGTCGATTTTATTTATATCATTTGCCTTACAGTTTTGTCTTCTCAGTCCCCTCTAAGCATCCTATTTCTTGCGTTGACCAAACTCCGTCTTGGTAACCTGGGAACTAATAACTGTACAGCTTTGACACCATCGCATGAATAGCGTAACTTGGTTTTGTTAAGGCGGCTGTTCTGAGAGTTTCAACTTTATGATTGTAGCTAAGAGGTAATAATTCGTCTCGACTAAAAACCTCCTTTCTGTCTTGATTGCTACATCCTATTTTATATAACCACTTTTCTCCGTTAGCGCAGCTTTTATTCGGATTTATAAACATAAATTATCGATGTTTTATAACACTAATACTTACTGGTCGACAACCCTCTTTCCTCCTTTCTTTGCCTTTGGCATGTCGCCTGATTGGTTTGGCACTAGAATAAATAAACGACATGAGTTACGTGAGTGAAAAAATCTGTTTCGCTGTGTCTCCGAATATTTCAGCTATAACTTCAGTGTTACTAATTTTCCTACTCCGTTTAGGTTTGTAAGCCAATAACAACTGTACAATAACTTTGAACAACTATTACAAAAGCTAAACAAACGTTTCGTAATGATGGTGTAACAAATGGTTTTTTGGTCTTGAATGGAAGCATCTTACCGTAAATTACACAAAGGCATGTAGGAGAGGCACGGGCACAAATAATTCGGACATGGTTTTCTACGGGATGTTGTTGTGCGACGAGTACTCGTACTCCGAGTTTAAGAAACTCAAGCTACATAGACGAATGAATCAATGGAAGTTTTAGGAATTCGTTTACTTTAGGAATTCTGGAAAGACGCGGAATTTCCGAGATGTCACTGAGATCACTGAACGAGCATTCGAAGCCTCTGTGAGTCTGCGCGCTGGTTCTTAGGTTCTGTTCTTTATGTTGTTTAGTTTTGTTGTCCGGTTGCTGTTGTTGTGGTTGTTGTTGTTGTTGTTGTTGTTTGAGTGGACTTGTCTTGAGTACTTCATTGACATGAAAAAAGCTCTGATGTTGAATACAGAATTAGAAACAGTATAATTCAAACCAAAAATGAAAAGGGGAATGGGTTGCAGCGAACAAAGAGAACCCGGGGATCAGGGGGAACAGGGAAAGCACAACAACAACAGTTTAAAACTTTTTTTATGCTAACACAAGATCTCTAAAAGGGAAAACTACAGAACTAATGATGTTAACATCTAACTATGTTGTAGTATGCTTAACCAATGATATACAGCCTCCCCCATGGGGGCTGTATATCATTGGCTTAACTGAAACTAAACTTGATCACACTATAGTAAGTAATAAACATATTTTGATTACAATCATAAACAATTTATAGACTCGACAGGACATTATACGAAGGAGGCATTTTTATAGCTGTAAATCAAAATATTGATCATGAACTTATAACATTCAGAAATGAAAATTTTTGTGAGCTAATTTTCGTGAGGATGTAATAGTGGAAAATCATGTTTTTGAAAAGCGATGTTCCTGTAATAAAAAAGTGGATGATAAGTACGACACTGAGTTTCCACCATTGTCGTCGCAGAACAAAACCCTTAAAATGGAAATGATAGCCCTATAAAGGGCCGAGGTGGTTGGTGGGACTACTGGCACTCAGAAATCGATTTTGACTGGTGAGTCCAGTAGCTTGAGAGGGTCACTGTCGTCCCCGATTTGGTCTACCGATGGGCGGATGATCTTGGACTCCACTTCATGCCATGGAGTAGGGCAAGCGTCACCGGCTGGCCTCCAGTACGGCCGTCACTCCTGCCGTGGCCTTGTGTAGCGTTGCCCTCAAACACAGTCTGGGTAGACTGTGTTTTTTGGTGCTAAGCAGAGACGTGTGCTTGCAGGAGTGGCTGGGTGGTGTACACCTCATCACAAGAGGAGCAGCGGTGTCTGTGTACACGAGCGTGCCTCTGTAGGTCACTCTCCTTGTTGCAAGAAAAATCGCAAAAAGTACACGAGTGCTTCATGCTTGTAAAAGCGAATGAACTGTCAATCAGTGTGTGCCCGTATTTATAGACAGTCAGCATGCATAAGAGAGTTGATGAAGTCTTTTCTAAGCCTATAATCCTGCAGCTTCAAATTGCGGACTCAATGGATCTATATTACGTTCGCCGCAATTCAGACAAACTTGAATAGTCATTTATAAGGCGCACGCTTAACACTTGTCCACTGTAGAGTATATGTATGTGTTATACTAGCAATTTTTTATGTTAATCATTTATTACCATGTTGTTCTAAGATTTGCATGTTACTATACAAACACTAAAAAAATTATTAATACTCGTATTGCGTGATTAGTTAGTGACAAATGTTATCGTTTTTGTACTCGAAATACAGTATGTTATTGTGGAATTGGTTGACCTAATTACTGTGCAGCCAATCAATTGTAGATTTTTCCCTGGGATTGCTATATAACCTGTCAGTTTTATCATTGCTGGTGTGTTAATGCTTGTTACTGAGAGATATAACACCAATAAAGATACTGCGTTCTTTACAATAAGCTCTGCTCGAGTTTCAAAAGCAAGTACACTTGTAGTGTATAACATTCTTGTCACTGTTTCTGACTTTAGCATTGCGATATTAGCCAGCGTATCATAGCTGCATTCACTATAAGTGCTATTGACCGAACATCAAGAATTATTGCGCTTGGCTTGCTAGGGTGTAATAGTTGAGAAAAGACACCATCGAGTCTGCTTATCGGCTCACTCTCGAGTCTGTTTATCGTCTCACCCACGAGTCTGTTATCGGCTCACCATTGAGTCTGTTTATCGGCTCACTCCCGAGTCTGTTTATCGGCTCACCCACGCGTCTGTTTATCGGCTCACCCACGAGTCTGTCTATCGACTCGCCATCGAGTCTGTTTATCGGCTCACTCTTGAGTCTGTTTATCGGCTCACTCTCGAGTCTGTTTATCGGCTCACCCGCGAGTCTGTTTATCGGCTCACCATCGAGTCTGTTTATCGGCTCACCATCGAGTCTGTTTATCGGCTCACCCACGAGTCGGTTTATCGACTCATCGAGTTTGCGTAAACTCGCTCTTGAGTTGGGAGTGGTCTATCCTTGTCGAGTAGAATTTACTTCATTCCCACACATGTAAATGTCAAGAGATTAGTTGATAGGTAGGAAACTTAGTAGTTACAATTCATTGCTACAGCATATTATCTCCCACTAATGGCAACAAGTATGCATCTAAACAACCATTGCTGACGGGCTGCATGCATGTACAATATTCTTATCATTTGATTGTGAAGCTGGAAATTATCTACTCAATCCATAGCAACGCTATAGTAGGAACACAACTCCTATTCAGTACATCCATTTATATAGAAGTAGCTTGATAGTTATATTCATTCTATGTCTAGCAACTAAGGAAGCAACATCAGTTAATTGTATACTAATAGTTGATCAACATGTATATTGTATCGCAATATCTTACGTCTACAGTAGCGTATATATATATGATATATATATATGATGCCTTATGTATATATCTATATATATATATATATATATATATACATATATATATATATATATACAGTCAAACATGGATAACTCGTCCACGGATAGCTCGAAAACATGGTTAATTCGAACATTTCCTTTGGTCCGTTCCCACGTAATGATAAATTGCTATAGATAACTCGAACTCAACACTGTTAATTCGAACTGTTTTTTTGCCCAACAGCTACCGAAACGGTTGTTTTCGCTTTAGAAAATCACTTTATTCAAAGCCATAGAGGTAAACTTCATCTTTTCGTAATTCATAAGCGTCGTTATTACCACCATCGGCAAAATATTTTTGTCAACGACTTTTCTAAAAGTTTGGTGAAATTTGATTTATACTGCGATACGATGAATAGCACGGGCTAGCCGGGTCACGCGTGCAAGAATTTTCGCCACGCACATACAAAACAAAAATCGCATGTTGTTTTGTATGTGCGTGGCGAAAATCCTTGAGTGCGTGGCGTAACCCAGCTAGCCCGTGATGAATAGTTTTCCGACGTTGATTCCGTGTTGAATCAACGTCGGAATGTTGAATGTTTAAAACGTCTTAAAAAATGTTGTAATTAAACGTATACGTTGTCTGAGCTACAAAAAACTATTCATCGTTTGACCTAAACACAGAATACGTGTGTACATTCAATAAGTATCTATTAAAAAAGCGTGAGTGATATAGAATGTACCGTAAAACCTCGTAAAACTTCTAATTGAACTGCCTCGGAGTGTTGCTCTTAACGAATCCCAGGTAAAGTAAGGTAATCTGCATAAACTTCAAGAAAAAACGGCAAAATTGATCGTGGGTAAAACCCCAAAAGAAAAAAATGTCTTTTCTTTTGAGCATTTCAACAACGATCAAGTTTTGCCAATGTCAATCTGAAAAACGTCCTGGCAATAACATCACCTCAAACAACAAACCAATCTCAAGTGATAGAAAAATCTCTATACTTTTTCATGAAAACGTTTTAAACTTTACATTAGAAGCATTTAATTTGAAACAAGCCATTTGTGCTTTTGATTTATATTATAGTTTGTATATGTACATGTATCTACTAATAAATAAGTAAATATATGGACTTATGACAGTGCTCTGATAACTTGAATGTTCTGATAATTCGAACACTTTTGCTCGGTCCCTTGAAGTTCGAGTTATCCATGTTTGACTGTATATATATATATATATATATATATATATATATATATATATATATATATACATAAGGCATCATTACATGAACTATAGCATTGGATTAGCCTTGTTGTAGAACCGTAACTTAACCATCACTAGACTACCTCCTACCTATTGGCATCGACACTCACGTAGACAGTGAAGAACACACTATAGAACCAGCTAACCAGAGTCCTCTGCACCTAATGACAAACACAACTAAAGTGAAGACTACCCATATAAAAGGAGATTTGGACTCATACTAATATTGGAGGTAGATAGCTCATTTCGAACAAAATCAGCTACAACAAGAATAAATGGCTCTATACTAATTGGTTGCTACTATCGACCTCAACATGATAGAGAACTTTCACCATTAAATTCTGCTATCAAAGAGTTACTGCATAAATATATTGGATACACGCTCATACTTATTGGAGACATGACCTTTTCAGGAATAAACTGGAATGATCTGACAGTAACATCTAACGGAGAAAAATTGTTACATCAACATTTTGTGACAAATTAAAACAACATGATTTGCATCAGCTAATTTATGAACCAACACATAACATGTACTAGGTAACACATTAGACATAATATGTACAAACAATCCAACAGTCATAAGATGTACTGATGTTATCAGTCCAGGCATTAGTGATCGCTATATAATTACAGAAGATCTTAACATCAATAAAAAATTATCAAAATTAACAACAAGAGACACAAAAATGTACAATAAGGTTGAACTTGAAAAATTCAACATTGAATTACAGGATGTTGAAAGTCAATTGTCTCAAGTATCCAACATTGATGAAATGTGGAATGTGTTTTCAGCTGGACTGAGTACAGCTATATAATATGAAATAGTAAATAAATCAGCTAGTAAATATGTGCCTACAAAAAGAATAAAGATAAAAACAAACATTCCTGTCTGGTTAAACAAGGAAGCATCTAAATTTATCCAGAAACAGCGAAGGACTTATTATAATCAGTTTAAGAATTCTAGTGATTTATTTCTATTGGAACGGTACAGAAAAGAGAGAAAGGAAACCAAGAGGGCTGTCAACAGAATGAGAAGAGAGATTATATTGAAAACAAGATCTGTAATCTCTTAAAAGAAAGCAATACTAAGCCCTTTTATAAACACATTAAAAACACTGACAAATCGAAAAAAACTTATCAGGCTAACTCACCCAAATGGCAATACAACAAAAATCCGGTCCAATGTGCTACAATTTTGAATAACGTTTTTCACATTCAATTTTGCTAAGAACATCAATTAAAGGCATGCTCAAGAAATCAAAACGAGTACACAGATACCAGATGGTACCAGTATGTATTAATAGTACCAGATGGTACTGAAAACTTAATTCACAATCTTCAGGCTAGCAAAGCAGCCGGGCCAGACATGCTCTGTAAAAAGGATCTTCACATAAATGTGAAATTAACTTCTAAATGCTTAGCTAAAATATACAATAAATCTCTTGAAACTGGAAAATTGCCAAAAATATGGAAATCAGCAAATGTTACCCTTCTACACAAAAAGGGCAGAATGTACATACCAAATAACTATAGATCCGTTTCATTAACAAGCATCCCATGCAAAATTCTAGAACATGTGGTTTTGAGAACACTTAATTTTAAACTAGACTAGGCAAAAACGTTCTATCATTCAAGGTATTGACAGTTATTTGTTAACATGGATACATGACTTCTCGTCTGAGCGAAATCAATGTGTGGTGCTCAATGGAGTTACAACTATTGTTCTGCCTGTGACTTCAGGAGTACCACAAGGATCTGTATTAGGGCCTATTCTCTTCTTAGTGTACATCAATGACCTCCTAGATTGCATAGACTGCTCAGTAAGTCAATTTGCAGATGACACTCTGATTTACCAAGTGGTCAACAACACAGCTGATGAAAATCGTTTTCAAAAAAAACATTGATTCACTGCAACAATGGGCAGATAAATGAAAAATGAACTTCAATGCAACTAAGTGTCACGTTATCAGCTTTAACAACAGTAGAGTAATACCAAAATATATCTTCATGATCAAGTTCTAGACCATGTAGAAGACAAAAGCTATCTTGGTGTCCAGTTACAATCTAACCTAAGATTTGACAAGCATATTTCTGAAAAAACAGTAGTTGCAAAGCGACAACTAGGCATGATAAAAAGAGCCTTATACTTGGCTCCACAATCTGCTCGGTTGCTGGCATACAAGTCACTTTGTCGTCCACATCTTGAATATGCTGCAGCAATATGGGATCCGTTTCTAAAAAAACACATAGTAGACATAGAAGCTGTTCAAAATCAAGCTGTACGTTTTATAAGCCACCTTGAAGGACGAGAATGCGTTAGTGAAGCGAAAGAAAAGCTTGGTCTTGAGCTACGACAAAAGATATGTCATCGCATCAGACTACGACTTTTTATGAGGATACTTGGTGAAGATGATAAGCATTCAGCAATGAACAGTTCATACGACCAACTTATTAACCAATTCGAGCCTCACATTCAAACTCGAGAACGCAGTAAAGGACTACTATCATCCGTACATGCCACTAAAAGTAAATATTTTAACAGCTTTCTACCTATAAACATAAGAGGCATTGAAAATCCTACAAATAACCACTCAGCTAAAGCACTATAAACTTATATAGCAAGTTAAGCTTGCACTACTGAGTAACATTAAACTCAATTACTCGAAAGCTGAAAACCACAAACAAAATAATTTAAATCATATGAGGCCCACTACTTCTACATTAAGTGATCTAGTGTAAAGACAACTACGAGGTAATACATGTACTGATTGAAATGATGACTAACTCTTGTTATTTTGGATCTATTTGGTAGAAGTTGGCTGAGCTGGCATGTAATCACCTTTAATTTCTATTAGCGATTTTCTGGCAGGACAATTGATGCATTTTTTCTGATAGATTATTTTCACTGACGGTTTATAGTTTGCTTGATGATGGGTATAAGATGATTGCTTTTCTTGGTGTTCCTTTGTTGTATCAGGTGTTTTTTGTCGTTGTAATATTGCGCATATCTCCGGTGATTTAGGCGTTGTTTTCTTTCGATCTCTGTGTTTGCCAATATTTTCATACAAAAAGCCTAACAATGGTCAGCTTAGCGCAAGCTTGCGAAGGAGCTTGTAATTGACTGCTACTAAATAAGCATATTAGGAAATTTAAGAAAAAGGTCCGACTACATAAATTTAGTTGTTGTGTTGGTGATTGATAGAACTGGATTATCTTAAAGGTTGACTTGCAACCAAATTCACATTACCGTTATTTGATATGAAAAGATTCACCATGTCTTACTCTGTTGTGTTGTAGGTGCAAAATATGTGGAAATGTGATTACAAGCTTTTAAAAGCTCAAAAATGAACAGAAAATCGCAGCCACACGAAACTGCCATAGTTTGGATTCCCTTTCCAAAACGGCTCAAATGTGATGTAGTTGTGAGAGATGTTTTCTGTTTACACTTTCCCGCAACCTTATTCGTCGAAAGATTTTCACAAATATACTTCACGCATTCAATAAAACTATGTCTATTGTTCTTACGCGTCTATTTTATCGTCATTGTAATGCTGTCACTTTAAGCACTGATATCTTATAACTTACCGTAAAAAATCATTAAACTTTTTAACCTTAGCTCGAATGAGTACATATCATTGTCTGAAAATCATGACGAGCCTGTTGGTCACCTGTGATAATCGAAAAGTGCTACAAAAATTATTTGCGAAGTATTGGGTCACATGATCAGATTACGGCTTGACGATTGAATAATGCCGTAACAAAACTGTAAAGTAACGAGCATCTATATTTGATACGGGGTCTTCGGTAACAGCCGAAGTGTTCGTCATAAACTAGTACTACGATAAGTTTTATATTGAGCTTTGTATTGGCCTTTCAATTCACGTGAGAACATACGTGACAAGAGGATAACCAAATTCCGTGGTTATGTCATCGAAATAAAGAGATTCCAATCTACGGCGGCTTTTCGTTTGTGAGCTTTTAAGAGCTTGTAATCACATTTCTACATATTTGGCACTTACAACACAATAGAGTAAGACATGGTGAATCTTTTGATACCAAATAACTGTAATGTGGATTTTGTTGCAAGTCAACCTTTAACAGTTACTCTACATCGTATTGGTTCATGGATCAGTTTATTATTGAACGCAGATGGGCTGCTTTAAGTAGTTATTGCTAATAGCTCATAGATAAGGTCTGATCTTGATTATTGACTATTTTAATCAATTTATCTTGTTGATTAATGTAACTAGGAACTTACAGTTTACCTTCCCAGATGCTGTACTTTAGAACTACAGTTTCAAGAGAAATGAGATTCCTAATATAAAAATGTCAATTGGTTTTTCCATAACCCTGTGTTTATTTTAAGGAGAAACAAATATAATAGTTATATCTTTAGACTAAATTATAAGAATGGAAAGTAAATGTCTGAGACTTAAAATATAGTCAACCTCTTGTTCTCTTGGTAATCGACTCTTCGGCTTGCTCTGCGGACATATCTGTCTGCCATGATGAAGCTGTATTGAAAGAGTGAAGAATATGAGTGAACATTCATCCTTTTATATCGATTCGAACTAAGCCTTAGTGTCCTTAACTCTCTTTGTTTTGAAAGACAGAGAACTTGTTACACATTTACAGACCTACCAGAGTCTACTCCAGAGCATGCATTGACTAATGAGGAGTATCAGACATGTTTCAAAAAATTTGATAAGTACTTTTTACCAAAAGTTAATGTGTTTGCTGAGCAATGTAAAGTTAGAACTCACAAGTGTGAAATAGGTTCGAGTGTGGATCAATATGTGGCTGATTTGAGAGATCTTTGCAGAACCGGCTCGTTTCATGATTTGGAGCAGAGGATTTATCACAGCTTACCACAATATGCTAATGACAACCATGTTCGAGAGAGTTTACTGGTGGGTGCTAACTTGACACTGGATGGGGTGCTGCAGACATGCAGAAATATTGAGGCAGCTAGGGATGCAGTGAAGTTAACAAACAAACATCATGTAGCTGTAGAAGCACAGGTGCAAACTGAACATTTTGGTCAAGGGAAGAGAAGATGTTTTGGATGCGACTCGGGTTAACATTTAGCTAATGGATCCACATTTTCTAGCAAAAGAATGCTGAATGCATTGGTTGTCAGAATCGAACATTTTAAAAAGTGTTTCAAAGACAAGGCTACTGGCAAAACTTTAGTTGTTGACGTAGAAGAACAACCATCAAATGTATTTCATGTTAAAAGCGTGATAGACCAACCAATAAACTTCAGTATTACCTTGATGTCTAAAAATGTTTACAAAGCAGTGAAAGTTATAGTTTATGCTGGATCATGGGTGTCTATATTGACAAGAACTTCTGTGAAAGCAACTTTTGGTGACATTGAGGTGCGCCGTTTCCTCTGAAACTTAAGTCGTAGAATCAGCCACCTATTGAAATATAGGGCTACTTGAAATGTGATATGCTATTCAATGGACGATATGCAGCTAGTACATTCTATGAAGTAACCAAAAGAGATTGTTTGATAGGTAGATCTTTTGATTGATCATGGAATTGCAATTGAGGTAAGAATGCTATCATCAAACAAGCCTTGTCAGAGGAGGTCGGAGGTCATCAACCCTAAAGACTGTAATGGAACAGAATGTCAATGACTATATATAACAAAGCTACAGAGAAGTCTGATGTACAGCCTGTTAGCCAGCAGCAGCTAAAACTGCCTTTAGCATTTAAGGAGCAAGTCAAAAACAAGTTTCAGAACATGGAGGCATGAGGAATCATTGAACAACTTAACACTTCTCATTGGGTTTATACTTGATGGTTGTACGTGGGCCTGATGAATCAGCAAGATTATTTGTTCACTTACAATGAGTAAATACAGCTTTAGTAACTGATGTTCATGTAATACCCCATGAAGATGAGAACTTTTTAATCGGTTGAAGCTAGATTATATTCAAAGATAGATTTGGAAGTAGCTTATCGCCATGTTTCACTTCATGAGGAAACAAGATCTCTTACATCGTTTATCACACATGAAGGCTTGTTTTGCTTGAATTGAAAACCGCTTTAGTTTTTTTTATAGTAATAAACTTGGTGTTGAAAAATATACCTAGTGTAAATGTCTACCTGGATGATATACCTGTCGCCACCCAAACCATGTGAGAGCACAAAAAGACGTTGAAAGCAGTCCTTCAGTGTCTTTATTACACTAGCTTGAAATTAAATATGACAAAGTACTTGTTCAAGTTAGATGGTGTCATTTGTTGGCCGTACCTTGTCAGCTGAGGGATATCACCAACCAAATCTGAGATAAATGTTATAGATAAGGCTAAATATGCCACCAAGTAATCGCCATTGTTCTTATTGTGCCAATTATATTCCAAACTTCTCAACAATGGTAGCTAAACCACTGCATAGGTTTGAGAAGTACATTTTGTTGATCAATAGAGGCTCAGCAAAGTTTTGATTAAATCAAAAAATGCTAATTGAATCTGATTTTTCAACTCTCTTGGATGTGGTCTAAGTCAGGGATGGCCAAACGATTTTGGCAATGATCCACTATAGCCCAATCTGACAAATTAAAGATCCACAGCGAGCTGAAGATGTACCTTTTTCTTTTCTGTTCAATAAAAGCGTGCAATTATTTGTGTATATCTTAAAACAAGGCGTCAAATACAATTAAAAAAATGATTTGACTAAAAATCAGTGAATGAATGTGCTGTAATAAATGTTTGATATCAGTGAGTAAAATGAGGAGTGAGCTTTGACTTCACAGTAATAACGAAACGTGGTTTCCTGCTACTTACAGTAACTCTTGCAAGTTTGTGAAGAAGAGTATTTGTAAGTTGTGTTCTATAATTGTTTTACACAAAATTCCTTGCTGATAACAATGATTTACATAGGTGAGTTGAGACAAAGCAAGTAAGTAGTCTATTAGCTAGGCTAGTAGTCATTGAGTACTTTTCCAAGTTTACAGGGGATGACAAAATAAATGACTAAAAAGATTTTAAAACAAAATTTGACAATAATTATTTCCTAAAATCCTTTTTCACAGCTAACTTGAAAGACCCACTGAAAAGGCTAGAAAGATGTGGATCTAGATCCACCATTTGGTCATAGCTGGTCTAGGTGCTCAAGTTTCTCAGATCAGAAATAAAAACTGCAGCCTGTTGTTTGGGCTTCCAGAATTTTCAATGAAACTGAGCAAAAGTACTCAGGAGAAAATAAGGCATTAGGTTGTGTCTGGGCTG
The DNA here is from genome assembly GCF_963576615.1 of Watersipora subatra. NCBI lineage: Eukaryota > Metazoa > Bryozoa > Gymnolaemata > Cheilostomatida > Watersiporidae > Watersipora > Watersipora subatra. The sequence goes on along the minus strand of NC_088715.1, from coordinate 7,463,436 downwards.
TTGAAAAGTGGAAAGCATATTTATAGCATATCTACCTGGTCACAGGTTTACAGTGCGCTCAGATCAGCAAACACTGGCATGTCTACCGACTGCTGGGAATAACCAAGCTGGCTTTAGAATACAACATTGGCCTGCAAAACTAATGGTATACCACTTATGATGTTTTGTTTAGAAATGGTATTTGAATGAAGTGCCAGAAGATAGTAGGCTACTCAGTGGATTTCCAGTCTACTGTACAGAGCCAGTAGATTTTCCAAACGGAGATGTCCCAACCCGGAACTCTTCATCACCGATGATGAAGAGTTCTTGGTCAAAGTTCAAAACTGAAGAATTATGCTATATACATGACCAGCTTTCTGAGCAAGTCTAGATCGGATGAAGATGGCTACAACAACACCTACTTCAAGGTGCAGGATGAAATGGCTACAGAAAGCAATGTGATTCGTTGTGGTAATGAACAGGTTTCACCAGCTACAGTAAGAAAGCCGTTGATTGCTCTTGCTCATGAGTCACATCAAGGTATAGTTCGTATGGCGCAGAGGCTGAGAGAACAGTGCTGGTGGGCTGGAATGGATGCAGAGGGTAAGTATGTTATTAGCCACTGTTTAAAATGCCAGTTAATTGATGAAACAGTAATTTAAAGACAAGCTCTTCTACAACCAGTAGCTTTACCATCTGTGGCCTGGGAAAGCTTGCAATTTACATTATTGGTCCTCTCAGTAAAGGTATCACTTGACTCTAAGTATGCTATAATGCCGATAGGTTATGATTCAAAATGGCCTGAGGTTGTGTTCAGAGCTAATATCACCTCAAATTTCATTATTGGCTTTCTGAAGAGAGAGTGTATTGGCAAAAGAAGGGTTCCCACATTATATAGTTACAGGCAATGAAACGCAGTTTATTTCGACAACCCACAAAGAATTTGTCACATTTTCTAACATTGTTCCTATCTACCTATCCAATTATCATGCGAAAGCTAATGGTCTCGTTGAAAGATTCAGCAAAACTCTAAAGTCAACTCTGCTTATATTAACTGATACTACATTTACAAAAATAAAATAGAAAGGTGTACTGACTTCTAAAAATCTACTGTGATACCGTTCATGGAACAACTGGTGTGTCATCTAGTCAACTACTTTATGGTCGTAGAATTCGTTCTCCATTTTCTATTGCATTACCAGAATTAGATTTTCCACGCTTAATTGATGAATCCAAACTTCGAGAATGTGTGCGAGCTCAGCAGATGCACCAAAAGGGGTATGCAGATAGTAGATAAGCTGCTAAAGGGCTGAAGTTTGTTGAAGGAAATTGGGTGCAGAAACCCGCTGATGTTTCATACTCAGTACTGCGAGACACAAAAATTTGACAACCATGTTGGTCAATCTACATTTAAATTAGCTGATGTCAAGCGATGGCATGCAAAGACTTGACAGGAATTGTAGTAAACTCGGATGCTAGTAGCGATTACAGAACAGACGATGTGTATGGTAAAGCTGAGCTCTTACCTCGAGACTCTGATTATGAAGTGACTGCCCTCAACGTATTGATGAGCCGCCATCTTTTTTAAAAGATTAAGTGACAAAATGACAATTTGTTAGTTTAGGCTAAATGCTAATTACAAATGTTAATCACATGTACACTAGTTTATAGACCACTGAACTATGTGCTGTTCGAAGTCCTCTTGCTTTCTTGTCAGTTTAGACTTGAATTCTTTAAAAGGAAATAGAATCTTCTTTTTAGGGAAAACATATAGAATGTCTGTTATGTTACGTTGTATTATATTCCTTACTTTTCCAGTTACTATTTCTTTTGGTTTTAGAACTCTGTACAAGTTCTTGATCTGATTTATAATATATAATATTAAAGAGTTAACACTAATACTACCTGCTCATATACCTATTACATATAAAAATTGCAGTGAGTCTTTTTTCCTACTGTATTGCCCAATGCTGATAGCTGCAAAATGGGTGATAAATGCCCAGCCATCTCTGTTCAGTCAAACTTTCTGAATGATGGATAAGCAGTGTACAGTAGATGCTCCTATAATGTAAATTCCAGATAACGTAAGAAATTTATACAAAGTTTGTGCTTCGTACTATGTAAAAAATTGTACATAACGGTAAAGAGACAAGTAGGGGCAACTTCTCAAATTCGATTTGAATATCTCGCTCCACCTGTGAAAAAAAATGAATCACGTATAGCATTATATATAAAAATTCTGTGACATTTTAATTCGTCCTGATAGATCATCAGATGTATCGACAAAAAAAATAGGTAGCTGTGCAATTTTTCATAAATACTCAAAAGCAATCGATTGGTGCAGGCGTTACAGTGTCAGTCTAACAATATAAATGTCTATTATGCTATTTCTGTTCACACTTTAAGAGAAATATAATAAATTGAAAGCTACATGTACCTTGCATTCAGGTGGTGATGTCATCTTTCAACATCGTTAATATGAATGACTTGAGTGATATTGCTCCAACAATCAGGCACCCAATCTCATACATAGATGCTCTTTACCTTTTCACAGACATGTTGAAATCTAGCATCACCTGGTTGAGGCTGCAAGTGCCCAATGGCGGCTTGTATGTGTTCGCTTGGTAAAAACTAGAACTTTCCCGTCGTTCATCATATGTTCTACTTTAGCAGCTGACCAAAATGCTGCCAGTGATAGTTCATTCAATATTACTTTATCATAACCACACAAACATCAGAAACCTGTGTTATAGAATTGCATACGTGTTATAACAGAAGTTCTTACAAAATTCACCAAAAAGTTGTTTAGTCAACTATCTTCATAGAGCAGGATAGACTTCTAGATGTGAGGTGTACATGTAGCAGTGTGATATTCACAGGACTCTTATACAGTCACCTGATAATAAGATTGTTTAGGCCATATTGGCTTTTACAGAGCATTGATTTGATTGAAGATAATAAACACATGTAGGGCCTACACAGATAATTAACTATACAATGTGATCTAAATAATCGATAGCAACATGCATTGCTATATAATTTTATTATAAGAGAGCTGGTGTTGTGTTAGTCATGGGGATAACTCCACTGAAGTTGTTACACAGTAAACACATTTGGAATGTAATGGTTCATTTAGCAGTTATCCTAATGGTTTTCATTGAGCCGAGGAGAGTTAACTAGTGTGGGCCGAGTGGACTGAGGCGAGTAGACTAAACTGAGGCGAGTTATCTTAGAAGCAATTTGCTCTGGGAGACTGAACTGGTTACAATTTATAGAACGGCTTTCTCTAAATAACAGCAGCCTTTGTTCTGTCATATTTTATGAAAATATGTAGCATAAGTCTGTCTAGCAAGATGTTTCTCGATCCCTATTCATAAGCCAGTTTGCAAGCTTAAAACTACACACTAGTACATTTACTTAGATATTTGCTCTGGCCTATGGATAGAACTGCCGAAAAGCCGCGCATTGCCCAACTTTCTACAAGTTGATTAAACGCAGCCTTAGATCCATGGTATATCCTTGTATAGCTGTATATTTTATGGCGATTCAGCAAATCATATTTCTACTTTTTCGTTTCAGCCAATCTCGAAATTTTGTTTTCATTCATCGTAATCTATTAAAATCTTACTCTATGGCATCTTTGATGCGAAACAGTTTGAAAGACCGAGCTGTCAAAGCTGAGCATATGTTAAATGCTCTGAGGACTTACCTTACTCAATTACAAGAAGCTGCCGGTATTCAATAAGATTGATTTCAATCCTTATATTTTGATCCAGATGTTTCTCATAAAAAACATAGCTTGAACTTAGTCTACCCTACCGTCTATGGTAGGTAATGTTAATGCGCTTTCATTACATGACCATTTAGCTGTTTTTGATTTTTTCAGACCCATATTTAGAGTAGAAATAAAACTAGTTGTAGTTGATTAGTGTGCCAGTATGATGATAGGATAGCGTGGAAACGATCAGCCGGAAACAAAAGAAATATGTAGAACAAGTTGAGTGTTTACAATAAAACAAGTGATTTGTTACAATACATAGGTTTTGAAAACAACACACAAAATATATATCTATTCTTGGGCGTCAGTTTCTTTCAGTTTCAGTTTTTCAGCATAGAAACTGTGAACATTGCTAGTTATCCACCTATGAACTACAAAGTATTATGATTATGACTGAGTGGTTCTGGCTATAAAAGCATTGTAGGTTTTTCCAGTTTTTTATGCTTAGGACTAGGTGTTTTTATTTTAAGTAGTTATAACTTGAAAAAACAATAACATAAATTACGCACTCTTACTTATTAAAATAAAAAAACATAAAAGAATCATTATAATGATTTTTATTTTTTATTTTACACCAGAGAGTAAATCATAAAATTTTTATGATTTACTTTCTGGTTTACTATAAGAGAACTACTAAAACACAAAAATGATTCCACTAGACATGCATAGAAATTAACACTTTCAGACTGCTTACTCCAGTGCAAACTAATGGGAAGTGTTAATACAGTATTATCGAGTGTTCTTTGTCAGTTGAGATCATGTTATGTGCTTCATTTTTCTAATATATTTGGTAATATTTTTGCAAAATTTATTCGTAGAGCGAGTAATGCTAATCATATAATCATAAATGATAAAATTATTTAGCAGCTAAAGTTTGTATGACATAATTTAGCTTGTGCTCTGGTCTTGTCTTAAGATAGTTTCACAAATAATTCAGTCTATTAATGCTCCTACACTGCTTACAAAAGGTTCTTTGAAATCAAAACTTTAAAAAGATATACGCTGAATCACAAACAACCCAATCACCAGAGATTAGCCAGAGAAAATGCTTAGTTGGCAAAGCACCTCTCAACTTTGTATCACTTACATAGGATCACTTGATCATTTTATTCGTTGTCTTTAGTTTTATAAGCATAAAATTTAACAGTTAACCAGCACTAGCAATTGATAAAGAAAGGCTTGCTGATTCTATTTGTTAAGATATTATGAGTAGTTTTGAGGTGGTCAAGCCTGCAAATGTTAGTTTAGTAGTGCAACCATCTCTAAGTCAAGCTCACCAAATAGTTAACTGATTTCTGCATCTGATTGTAAGTGCCCAAGGAGAAAGAAGTGCATTTTATGTCTCGAAAAACATTTATCCAGTCCAATGACAGCATGGCAAGTAAATACACTGAGTTCACATGAACCTAAACTCCTTTAGAAGCTGTTTATCAAAAGTAAAGATAGCGCTTTTAAAAGCACAGGTAATGCACAGTTGCAAGCACTTTAAGCCACAGCCACTTATCAAATTAAACAATAGTTATGCAAACTAACTGCAACAAATTTTTAAATTTTATAAGCTACTATCCTATTGATAGGCTAATGTAGTGCCATGGCACTATTAATTGTTGGCTAACCTAACCTAGTCTCGATGTTAAATTAAAATGTATAAGCTCCTGTTTAATCAGTTTTCTAGATTTCTGTTTGGTGTTTTTTCCATTGTATGAATGAACCTTGTATATCAGTGATGCCCAAATAATCATTACATGTAAATGTAATGATCGTTACATGTAAATGAAAATATTCCAAGATTCGACAATTCAAAGAGTTGTCCAACTGCCAGTTTTTATATTTACACATCACCGAAAGCCGTGTATATCTATTGCTAAACATCAATTTCCACTGCGATGTTTTCAGAATTTGTGTATAAAAATGAGTGAAAAGCATATAGATACAGAAAACTTTAATAGGAGTAATAGGTGGAACCTAAGGCTAAAAGAAAAGAATGATCCTGTAAAAAACTAAATCTGAAAATAAAATGTAAGTTTCACAGAGAAAAAGGAATCTTGATTGACCTATTATAATGTTTCAAACTTGATAGTTCTGGAGTGCTTAATAAGTTACTTAAATTTTAGAACTAAATAAACTTAGCCCTAGGTCACATGACTTATTATAAACCAATCAAATTGATATCACTGTGTAGCTAAAAGATTACTCTTTTTGGTCTAAGTAGAAGCAATTCACTTAACCGCTTGTTTATGGTAGGACAACTCCACAAACCTGTTGTCCCGTATATGTCACATGGGGTGCTTTAGGGCTGACCACTTTCTTTCCAATTCTCTATTAGTACATGAATTGATTATTTGTTATATTTTAGCAAAGAAAGCATGTGAGAAGGAGGTCAAGGCTTTAGCAGGGGAGAATGAGAAGTTGAAGAAGCGTGTAGAGGTTTTGTGTAAAAAGCTGAGTGAAGTAGAAGAAGCTACTGGAGGTAAGTTGAATTCTCATCAATAATTCTTGTACTAAATGAAAACCAGGTTATAGTAGGGCTCCACCATTTTCAAAAATTACAAGATGTTTGGATTGGATATTGCAAATTTGCAATATCCAATCGCAATTTTATTCGTCTATTTATAGACGATTCTTGATATTATTGTGTATAAAAACTTTTAAATTTTTGTTAATATTTTTGTTTCTTTCAATTTGAAAAAGAGCTGTTTTATGTTCATGATAATTAGGAACATTTATTTTATTTTATGTAAATTTTATGTAAATTTGAGTAATAACTGTGCGCACGCTTAGTCTCAGATTGCACACCTGATGATCGCTCACGACTGTAGCGTCACGATTTTCAAAAATCACCGAACTTGTGAACTTTTGTTAATATTTTTTTATATAACTTGACTTTAAAAAACTGTTTTGTGTTTGTGATAATTAGGAACAATTATTTCATGAATGCTCGTGTGTGTGGAAGGCCGGGAATGAGTGTATTATAAGACTAGAAGGCATTTTAGTTCTAGTATCACTAACACTGAAAATCGTCTGATAAATTGTTAGATTAATTACAATTTGCAATTCAAATATACAATTGGCGATATATCTTTAAACAGTAGCGATTATCAAATCGTCTACCTTAAAATTCACTACCAAGTAATTAAATCACCATATCGTGAAGCTCTAGTGTTATAGATTTAGGAATTTGTCTTCTCACAACTTTGCTTTAGCCGCCACTTTGTAAGATTATTGTGCCATGCTCCATCTTGGCTTTCTTTAGTTTGTGTATACCAGCCAAATTGACTTTGATAGAGGGATCGTTATTCAGCGGAATTTCGGTTCTCGAACATGATCTGTTCCAGAAGGTTGTTCGAAAACTGAGTTGTTAGAGATCCGAAACAATTATTCCCATTGAAATTAATGGATGTAAATTTTAATCCGTTCCAAGCCGAGATAACAATTTCAGTAAAGTGTTTTTTAACACTTCACACCATAAAATGTACTGTATACACATACTATAAATAAAAACAGGTAGATATAGATCGTCATTATTTTTAATAAATGATTTTTATCCATGATAATGAAAACAAGAAAACAAACTACACATTTCGCATGTTTTGCTTTTAAAACATCGAAAACGTTCTATGTTAAAATACAATACCAAAAATAAAGAAATGTAAAGAATTTATTAAGCGTAACTTGCTTCTCCCATTGTTATTGAATGTTTCCATGCTGTTTTCGAAGCTGTTCCAAACGTTTAATTCTAATGCGCATGCTCAGGTTTGGTAGAGAACCGAATTTATGTTCGACATCCGAGACAAACAGATCTTAAAATCTTTGGTCAAGAACCGAAGCGTTCGAGAACCGAGGTTCCACTGTATAATGAAGTAAGTCATTAAGGTAGTTTGGCTTTGCTAATTCTCGGGAAATCTACAATTTTAGCTCGCATTTGTTCCCAGCAATATCCAATCACGATTAGTTTAGACTACTTAGTGCAAATGTATTTCGTCTAATATTGTTATTAAACAAATCGAAAATTACGGTGCTGATATTTTTTTCATTTTGAAAATAATTGGAATCCGTTGCTAGCAACAAATTCTTCATCTGAATTGGCATAACTCTCATAACAATTATAGTGAAAGCAGCCTGAACATGAAAAACTAAGGCTAACAATTTCTAAAGCAATCCCTTGATCGGATGCGCTTTCAACATAGAGTAAACAAACTAATACATCAATAAGAATCTAGACTTTTTTTCTAAATCAAAATAGCTGCGACGTTATCAGGCTACCAGCTGTTGCTGGAAAGTCTGTTCTTGAACACTTTTGTGTTTTGCTTATTGTTGGAAATTATATTGTAAAAATGGTTATTGGACAGACAGTTTACTATCAGTTAAGAGTTATTCTATTTTACAACAATTTAAAATCATTCGTCGTAAGTGACACAACGAAATTGTCTTTTTTGGCTGTGTAAGTGACTCCTAAACAATCGTAAGGTCGGCCCATAGACCTATTAATTATACTAATAAATATACTATTAAATATTAATTAAGTATAGTTAATAGGTCTATGGGTCGGCCACACATTATGATTGCGCCAACTTTTGTTGGAATTTTTTTCATAGAAGTTTGTTTTTAATAGAGTGTAATATTTACTATTTCCTGTTTGTTCAGAATTGTATCTTATTGTTTGCAGTAACACAAGTGAAGGTTACTGGGCCACCTGCTTCTGTTAATAGCCAAGTTGGCTCTGTTCAGACATCTGCCCAACCAAAAGAAGCTGTTGCAGCTACGGTCCAACCAAAAACCACTGTTAAAACAACAGTCCAATCAGAGAGTGCAGAGGTAAAACAGCCCACTAAGGAGAAGAAACCAAAAGCAAAAAGTAGGTTTTTTGTTACTGACCACTTCACGTCTATTGAAGTGGTTATATACTGATCTATAAATAGGTGTGTGTGTGCGCGCGCGTTCGCATAAACGCGTTTCTTCATTTTGGCCAATCTCATCCGAATTTCACTCTCATATACTTCATGCCTTCTGCCAAATTGCTAAAAATATTTAGTTTCAAAATTCTGTCTGTTTCCTGAGAACCAGCCTCTTAAGCTACCATCTGTGGGGCTATTTGATTATTAATACATAAATAATTAATTAATTATTAATAGATTGATAATTAATTAATTTGGTAATTAATAAATTTATAAATTAAATAAATTTTGGGTTTACTGCTAGTAAAATATAGATTCTCTTCCTACTGTAGTTCCTGAATTTTTTCGAACCAATAAGTTAGTAGTTGTTTGTCCCTTTCTTATAACACTTGTGTAGAAGATTTTTTTGTATTTCCTTTATTACCCTGAGCATTGAGTGCATCGTGCAGAGGAATTTGTCGAATCTAGGCGTAATGTAATAAACCTAGATGCGAGGTAATTGATGAGCGATTTGGAATCCGTAGGTCTTTACCGCAATTCTTTTAAGCTTCAACTCAAATTTGTATGAGATTTTTAGTCATGATGACTAACTAACGACTAAATAAAAATGGCTAACAACATTATTCAACGATAATAATAAATAACTAATTAAATAACTAATAATAAATCAATGAGGTGAGGGGGAGGTGAGTAGCTTACCAAAAGTGTGTAATAATAACTAGGTAATCATTCGCTGCCCAATATATCGTCTAGACCAGGCGTAATAACGGGTATAGCACAATACGCCCAACTAAGCAAAGACTTTATTACACCTAGATCCGACGATTTGCTGTTAGATACGCTGGAGCATTACAATGACCGTAATTAGTATGCAGGGTGGCTCTAAAGGAGTGGTATATCAACAACAACACTCATGGATGGTTCACAATTTACTAAATCTATTCAATGCTTGCTCTCTAGTAGGAATGCTCATTTTTACCGTGGCACTTCCAAACAATGCTAAGAACTGCTCTGTCAGCTCCGTCTTTTCTCATTGGAGAATTTTATATCTTTTTTGTGCGCTAATCGCTTTGCTGACATTGAAGCTGAAGAGAAGAGAGTAACATTTTCTGCATAAGACAAATTTGGATTCATGTTTTTTCACATCATGAATTGAACATAGTTGTTGCAAGTGATTCTTTTTTTAATTGATTCTTTTTATCATGTTGCTTGCAGAAGTGCTGTTTCGGGTCTTTCTCGAAGCAGTCATCTACCCTAGGACACTTATGTATTCGCCTCATCTAACTTTCGCGTTTTCGCGGAGTCATTCTCTCGTGAAAATTTCATGTGCGAAACTAAACTATCATAACAAACGAGCAAAAACGCGAAATCAAATAGCTTTGTTCATTGATAGTCCAAGAAGCAAATGGCAACAAGCGATCAAGTTGCATTATCGACCTCGTCCACACCATTCTACCTGCGGTTCACAATTACAAACTAGTCCCAAATTGAAATTCTTTTCTTCTCGGTGAACTGATCATTAGGAATCTAATTGTGTTTGTTCCACTGCATTTATTTTCACATCACTATATTTTCGCACTCATCAGAGCTGCGAAATTAAGTTGCAGCGAAATTTTGCTCTGTATGCTACGCTCGAAACTAAATACTAGCGAAATAAAAGTGTCCTAGGGTAAATTGTCATATCGGTTCAGAGAACACAACTCCATTTTTGCTGAACTCCAAATTCTTACCAAATCTCAGCTAATTAATTAATTTGAGGGTTAATTATAGTTTAAGGCCTTTTATCTAATAGCCTGTGCTCCTGAAGCCATGAAGGCCTCAGTTTTATCTGTCTTATAGAGGAACCAAAGACACCTGCTGCCGCCGACACAAGTCCAGTGGACGTGTCAAGGCTGTCACTCAAGGTTGGCAAGATAGTCGACGTTAAGAAACACCCTGACGCTGATTCACTGTACGTGGAGACTGTGGACTTGGCAGAGGCAGCTACAAGGACTATAGTCAGCGGACTAGTGAAGCATGTCCCCATCGAGGAGGTTAGTACAGTGGACCCCCGCCATATGTCATTAATTCGTTCTGGTGTTGGCACCGTATGGCCAAAATGGCGTAGAGAGGGGTATCGAAACCCAAAGTAATTATCTAATGCAAACACCACTTGGTAGAAGCATCAAAATGTTATATGTACATATTAAAAATTAGTAACAAAATATCATGGTATGAGAGAGAGAGCATCGTAGTTGTTTCAGGTGTTGTGGGAGGGACTTCACCGAATAGCATATCAGCATCTTCGTTATTCTAATGTATTCAGCATACAGACTGCCAAATGTGAATTTTGAGAAACATTTTCGTTAATGTTGTATGGTGGAAGACATGCTGTATGGAAGGGATGAAAAATCATCGTATTCCATATCATAGGGCAAAAGCTGTAAACAGGGACTCTGTAACCTGGGAGTCCGCAGTATTTGACAACAACAACGCTGAGTTTTTTGTTTTATTAAAAATATTCTATCACAGAACGATCTTTACGCTAAAACAATGCATCACCAGCTTGTAGATATTTGCTATGGCTACACGCGCTGGCGCTACTGAATGATGTCATATTGAAAAATGGAATTGGCCTCAGGCATGTTAAGATTGACTTAACTTAATCATGCGTATTAACTTAAGACCCTTAAGATGCCTTTACTGAATTACCCAATGCGTTATTGAAGGATCATCAAGGAATTCGTATTGAAATATATAATCAACATGTTAATATATAATATGTGATAACATTTTGTAACTTCTATATTTTGCTGAAAGAAAAACTTATATATGTTAATGATCAAGTTAGCCAAGTACAGAAATACTTCAAGTTCTTAAAAAAGCTTGAAATGTTATAAAAATTTAAACCATAACTGCCACCGTCCCTAGCTTACAATTGACCGAATAACAAGGCTAGCTTACGATAAAATCGCGCTTTTTTAGCTCATGTTTTTCGGCGTTCAGCCTAGTTAATATCATGTAACAAGCTACAAGCCATGTTAAATAGCTTCTTTTCCTTTCACAAAAGACTGAGATTATTTTGAATGCCGAATTTGGAGATGAATGGTTTTTAAGACACCTATATGTATAATTCTAGATCGGTCTAAACATCCCCAACTTCCATTCCTAAAAAGCTAGGTTACATCACATATTTATGGGCGGGGCTTATAGTGTCGTTTGCAACACTACAAGCCCCGCCCCAGCGATATTGAATCGCGGTAAAAAGCTTCAAAAACAAAAATGACTTTAAAAGTTAGTGGAACAGTCTCTATTTTGAGTACAAAAATCGGAATCAGCATGTCTGATTTACCTGTGAAAAGAACAATGTAAGTTGTTCGTGGCAATTATGCTTTAAACTGCTATTATAAAAAATTACCTGAACTTTTTCATAACACGTTTCAATTTATTCTAGTAGATATGTTATAAGAAAGAATATCTTCATCTACTCATAAATCATCATTTCTGTGTGATCATTCAAACGAATCATCGACACAACTAGCATGCGTTGGAAGCGAACAAAATTATAATAATAAGGTAATAATCACCTATTTCATTCAGCCAATCATAGGAACTTTGATTTTATCTCTACCGACATGTTCATTACGGAGTACCACATCAACCATGTGTTGCAGATGCGGCGCCAACACAAATGGCGTATTTCAGTGGTGTACATAGCCACGCCTTCAAATGGTAGCCTGTGAATTACACTGCACTCTGACTCCTTATTCTATAGCAACAAGAATTTGTTACTACTTTATAATTTAGTAACCATGAGAAAGCTGCGATCTCCGGTAGGCCTGCATGGCAACAATGCTAAAACGTGTGAATCATTCGAAGTCATGCGATTTCTTGTGGTCATCCTAGTTCTATCTCTATGCCTTCTCAGAATTTAAGGCAACTCTATTTTGTCAAGCAATGTTTTGCATTACTCAAAAGTCTTATCAAACCAAATTGGTAGGTATCACGTGTAGTCATACTCGGGCATTACGTGCTCTCCTAGTTGACTTATTTGAACATAAGTTATTTTGACTTGCTAGGCTTGTTCATCTCCCTTTAGCAATAATGTCTTCTTGCAGATGCATGGTAGGTTGGCTATCTTTGCATGCAATCTTAAGCCTGCCAAGATGAGGGGAATTCTTTCTGAGGGTATGATAATGTGTGCGAGCACTCCAGAGCTTGTTAAAGTCATCGATGTACCTGCTGGATCTGTTCCTGGGGATATCATAACCTTCTCAGACTATCCAGGTATTTCTATACAGAGTGATGTATTTAGTAATCATACACATACATAACGCTAGGGTGGAAGGCGCTGATTAGGTTTGTTTACCGATTTGCATCTGAAGATATTTGTATTCACTTTGATGGCTAAGTATTGAGCTCAACTCTTCGGCTAAACTAGGCACAGCAACACTAATTAAATATTTAGTAGTGAATTGGCCCTGGATATTTAGTAGTCATATCCAGGGCCAATTCAACTATGTATAAGACTCAACTATATATATTGTATTTTGCTAGTCAAGATGCTAGAATGTGTTCAAAGATACATGACAATGTACTAGAAATGTAAACTTACACTAGAAGTGTACAGAGTACTACAATACACGAGAAGTGTACAGAGTACTACAATACACGAGAAGTGTACAGAGTACTACAATACACGAGAAGTGTACAGAGTACTACAATACACTAGAAGTGTACAGAGTACTATAATACACTAGAAGTGTACAGAGTACTACAATACACTAGAAGTGTACAGAGTACTGCAGTGCACTAGAAGTGTACAGAGTACTGCAGTGGATTCAGTGACAGCAATCTTTGCCGCTTTTGATAGTCCAGCGCGCAGCTGGTCCAGTCATAACCAAGGATTGCATAGTGAAGCATACTTATATTAGCTGTGCATTCTACTGTTACAGTAGGCTACTTGCTTTAGGAGTTGCATACTCATGAGTGCAAATGTTTATGTTACCATTTTCACTCAGTTCTTTATAGTATGATCTGTTTAGCAGCTGGCCCTTATACTGCAGTGTATTTCAACTTTACTCATCAATTTTTTGTTCATCATGTGCCAGAACTTTATGCTAGTCTTACATGTGAGAAGCATTTTGCATCTCTGTGCACTGCTTGTTTTAAGAGACATTATCGTAAGCTGTAAACTTGCGTGCTGATGGTTAGGGAAAGGAGAAAACTCTAATACCAAAGAGATATCTTTAATAACATCAGTGGGTGGACTGATATCTGGGCAAGTAGGGATGTTAGGTTAATTCGACTTCTTAGACCTCTCGTGTAATTGATCACAATTATGATGATTTCGTTGTTACAATGTTGTTGGCTGTCGAAAACCATATCAAGACACGGGTAAAAATGGGACTGCTTAAACCCGCCGGTCTGCTACAGTATAAAGGAGTCTCAGGCTACATAGCACACAATATGGTCATACATAATTGAGAGGGGATAACTCTCTTAGCTCAGATACTATGATGACCCTCAGACGGACAATCTTGTGCATGTAAAGGAACACTTCAAGTTGACCCTTGTCTATCAATACTTAAGATCAGGATTCTCAGTGTTTGGGAAGGCAACTCCTAAATATTTCAGATATGTGATGAATCAAATCCATATGATGTAACTTGCTGTATTATAAACACTCAATGGTTTGTATGTTTATTTCTAAGTTTTTAGCATAATTATTAACCTGTTTTAGGAGAAGCTGACAAACAGCTGAACCCAAAGAAGAAGATATGGGAAGCCTTAGTACCCGATCTTAAAACAAATGGTGAAGGCGTTGCCACCTACAAAGGATCCCCTTTTACGATAGCTGGTAAGGGGGTGTGCAGCGCCCCTGGCTGTCCCAACTTTCCAATTAAGTAGGACCCTCGAAATATATTCTGAATAAAACATTCATCAGTGAAATCTGTGCCAGTTTTCTTTAAGCTTATGCTTACACACAGCTCTATAAAGACAAGATATTCAAGAATGTTTCAAATAATTCCTAAACAATGAATTGATGTATAAATAGTAATTGTCTCCCTTGAATGTTCCCAAGGTTTATACAAGTAATACTCAACTGGCCGCAGCTAGTAAAACTGCTTACACCAAATTATGTTTGGATGACTGATTGTTGGCAAAGGCGATCAATTTAAGTGGTTTGTTGGCCATTGAATATGTGATACAGGAAATAGTTATAAAAACGTACTAGCATTTCCTGTTGAAAGCTTAAATGAGAAATGTGTGATTTTGATTTTCCAAAAAGTTGAGCACTAAATGGTTCTAACACAGCCGTATAGCTTCACAGAGTCCCAGACAGAAACTGGAAACAGAAACGCTTGTTTCCTAACAACACCGATCGACATACTGGTCTCTAATGGAATATTCATACATCGCTCTCAATACCTCTTTTTTTTGCAATTACTTTACATTTTTACAAAAAAGATTATTGATTGTTTCTTGTAAAGACCTTTGTCCTCTTTTAAATGGTGTGTGATACAACAATCAATTTCAGAGCGACTGCCCATTGGAGCAATTTTCGTTGGTTAATGTTGCATCCTCTCCATTATAACTTATATAAAAATAGTGGGCATGGCTTGTTTGTTTGGAAACGAGTGAGCTCCCATATACGCTTCCGTTGGTCGCGGAATTCTGTAAAGCTATACGGCTCTGGGTTCTAAGAAATAGCAAATAAGAAAGAGGGAAGCAAGAGGATGCCTCTGTTCTATATTAAAAGCAAAGCATGAGAAATATTAATGGTTTATTACAACATCCTAAGTTATTTCTATGGTGTGTGAAAGGCAGTGACTTCCACTGTTTGCAATATCCTACCACGCATGAAATCATTTTTCAGCTCTATGTAGCTACTCTGTGTATAGATGCATGTATGGAAATTTGCTAAGAATGGTATCACAGGTCAATCTTCATTCCCTAGAAAATCTATAACTAAGCACTAAAAACGGTGCGAATGAGTTCCTTGAGGAAGGCAAGCTGGAACTTGACAGCAAAAAATATCTGGCAGCCTGAAACACTGATAAGTTAAGGCTGAGAAGGTATGTACAGGCCTGTAACAGTCAGGGTAACTAACAGACCATGACACCATTAGTCAAATGGGGGACAAGAGAGAGAATATTCGTCTGTGTAAGTCAAACTTTGAAAGCTAGTCAGCTCCAATTCCAACTGAAAATAAGCGGTACTTGAAAAATAATTGTAACAGTCTTGCTGATTGGCCCTTTCAAGATTCCATGGCGGCGGAGGATAGTTTCGGTCTAGCATATGCGACGAAGTCATCTATCAAAACAGGCCAGGCACCTACAAAAACACCAGACACATGATACACACATGTGTGTTGCAGCAATAATTGTATCAGCTGACGATAACTCTTAATATATGTATATGATCATAAATGTACTTTCATAAGTATGTTATCCAGATAAATGTGCTTTCACAAGTAAGTTATCCAGATAAATAATCAGGATAACAGATCAGAGCAGGCCCGTAATCCCTGGGGCGGCTGGCCGGCTGAGCCGCCCCAACTTTTTGGGAACTTTTCACGGCTAAGTACAGTCCAACTCAGATGACTCGCCTTCGGATACAATGTATCATTTCATCTCAAACGCAAGGTTAACTCGAATGGGTTTCTTTGGTCAGTTCCAACGCAATGATAAATTGCTTCAGATAACTCGACCTCAACATCATTTATTCGAGAAGTTATTTGCCCAAAGGCCATGGACATGGTTTTTATCGCTGTAGAATATCACTTCATTCCAAGACATAAAGACAAACGTCAACTTTTAGTAGTTCTTAGGCGTCATTATTATCATCATCAGCGGCAAAATATTCGTGTTAACGACTTTTATAAAGGTTTGCAAAATATCAAGTTTTACCAAACACCCGCTTGGCCATGTCCCATCGAAAGCGTAAAAACCTCCGAATGAACTTAAAATAAAATCAGCAAAATTGATCTTTGTTAAAACGCTCAAAAGAAAAAGATGTCTTTTTTCTGAGCGTTTAAACTGCGGTCAAGTTTTGCCTATTTTAATTAAAAAACGTCTCGTCAGTCACATCACCTAAAACAAAACAAATCTCAAAAAATAGAAAAATGTTGATACTTTCCGATAAAATTTTTTAAAACTTCACCTGAGAGGCCCGGCTGAGGCCCTACATGAGATAAACCTGTTGGAGGCTCCACACTCTAGGTGTTCATAACTAGTCGCCTAACATTAGCCACCCAAACTTGCAACCAGTGAATACAGCCCTGGATCAGAGTGGCATGTGGCTCCGGAGCTACGGGTTGCCGACCCTTGGTGCAGTGGACCAAACCAAATAAAAGATTTATCCCTATCAGGATAACATCCCAATTTAAACAGCATACTAAATTATCTCACATCAACTTGATATACGTCAGATCAGCATATTTTTCATCACATTTCAGCACTTTTCAACTTGCATATTTCTACTAAGGGGTCGTCTGCTTCTGCTTCATAGTAATAAACATAACTTCTGAGGATGCTACAGATTTTGCATGAATATGTATGTGAAAGTTGTGAAACTGGTGCAAACTCTTCAAGAAATGCAACAGCAGTGTGCAATTTTGCAGCTAAAAATACAGGTTTGCGTCGACTTACGACTTGGTTACATTTGGACTAACGAAAGTCGTAAGCCGGTCTTGTCAGTTTAAATAAAATTGATAGATACAGTAAGTTGAACCATTAAATATAATATTATTTATATTTAATGGTTTTTTAATTCAAGATTATTACAATATTTAATTATAAGAATAATTGTTCGATTTTTTAAAGATTTAATTATAATAATCATTCGAATTTACAAGATCGAAGTATATAGTGACCAATGTTGGACAATATGTTACTATTATTATTTTTTTAAATAAGTTTGTTAAATAGATTTTCTAATGGTTATATATTTATTGGTTTTTTAATTTATATTAACCCTTACAGCACGTGTTAAGTTTATGGTACTGAATAAAATCTGCTAACCTTTGGACTATATTGTAATTCTTTCATACTGTAATTTTATTAAATGTTCCTTAGGAAATATAGAAGAGGCTTACTGTCGAAGAACATATGGTGTGGTGCGTCCATGTACTGAATAAATCTTATCATTTTTGAGCTGTTTTGTTCTTTAAAGGCCCATGCACAATATCCCTCAAATCAACGATTAGCTGGGCGATGGACCGCAACTATGAGCTGCTATGACGTCATTTTGCGATGAGTGGCCAACATAATCGATGAGCAGCCAAATCGCTGCTACTAGCGATGATGCAATGAACTTTTAACATGCTGAACTTTGACACCGATGACCGCAACTGTATGCATCTTGATTGACTGTTTGTTGACGGCATTGGATTCAATTTCAACAGTTGCGAAGATCGATGTCAATGTTATTCGGCATAGCGAAGAACTATGCTGATGAATTACGTAATCAGATAATTAAAAGATAACAAAAGGACCTGCGATATCAGGAATAAAATTTCGTAATTTCTATTGGTTGTTTGGTAGCGGTCACTGACAGTTAACCTGGTTACAACACAATCAGAGTTTCCTAAGAAAAACGCATGCAAATTATTCTAACACTTATTTGTTTAGCCCCTTATCACATCATTTAGGCCTAATCATTTAGGCTGCACATTGATTGGATCGACATGAATTTACTCATAAAAATACTTTACCAGTTGAAGTAAAATCGCCGTACAACTAACATTTGATTTATTTACAAAAAATATACAACTATACAAAATGCTATCATGGCAAATGTTGAATATTATAAAAATACTATAAATTTTGGTCGGGGTCATCGAAAAGCCGGCCAGACGTAAGATCAACAAGGTCAGACAAAGGTCACAAGTCGATGAAAACCTCAAGTTGAAGATAGACTAACCTTCTTCATCATAGTTAGACATGTCATCATTGATGATGTTGGCGAAGTCTAAGAGGAGGTACCAGGTGTCTTTAGGTATGCTTCTCTTATGATTCTCCTAAAAATGTCAACATTTATCTTATCATCAATAGTCTCAGTTCTTCAGTGTTATATATGCTCTAGTGTTAGGATACAGCCATACGTGCCGATCTTTTTATTAGTTCTGACCAAAATCACGAAATGAACAATAAACACAGATTTATTTGACTAAAATTCACATAATTGTCAGAGCTGTGCATGCACACCGAAATCGTCGACGAAATGCTTTTAATTGGCTAAACAAATTATTAGCGAGCACGATATATACATATATATACATGTATATATATATATATATATATATACTAGCTGCATTACCCGCCTACAGTAACAGATTCACGTGCAGCATAAGGTTTATTGAGAGTTGGCTTTCATACTGTAAAACAACTCCAAATATACAGTTACATCTCCCTCTCTCCATCTCTCCCTCTTTCCCCTCTCTCCCCTCTCTCTCCCTCCCTCTTTCTCTCCCTCTCTCTCTCTCCCCCCCCCCCTCTCCTCCTCGCTCTCGCTCTCTCCCTCTTAGCCCTCTCTCCGTCTCTCCCCTCTCTCTCTCCCTCCCTCTCCCTCTCTCTCTCCCCTCTCTCTCTCCCTCCCTCTTCCCCCTTTCTCTCTCCCCCTCTCTCTCCCTCTTTCTCTCCCTCTCTCCCCCCTCTCCTCCTCGCTCTCCCCTTCTCTCCCTCTCTCCATCTCTCCCCTCTCCCTCTCTCCCCTCTCCCTCCCTCTTCTCCCTCTCTCTCTCTCCCCCCCCCCCCCTCTCCTCCTCGCTCTCCCTCTCTCTCCCCTTCTCTCCCTCTCTCTCTCCCCTCTCTCCCTCCCTCTTCCCCCTCTCTCTCCCTCCCTCTCTCTCCCTCCCTCTTTCTCTCCCTCCCTCTTTCTCTCCCCCCTCTCCTCCTCGCTCTCCCTCTCTCTCCCCTTCTCTCCCTCTCTCTCTCCCTCTCTCCCCCCCCTCTCTCTCCCTTTCTCTCTCCCTTAGTTCAACGCAACACTTGCGGATAGACAACATTTTTGGTTTTTCTGTCGGGCGTATGAAGAAACAGTTTTCGGCGTGTGCCTACTTTTGAGCAGGCGACGTATAGCTGGTCATGGCTGATGCAGGGTGACAGTAAGTCGATAGCAGCTGCTCTCTTTCTTTTCACAATAGCGTATCGCAACCCTCGGAGTACTCGTGAAAGTTCTGTAATAGTAAGTTACAGTAGGCCTACTCGTAGCTGGAAAAAATTAGCAACTCGGCTGCTGAAGGAAATGAACATGACCCACTATCATGAACAGCGGCAAATCCAACGTTATTAAGTAGTGGAGATGTGGCAATTCATAGACAATACAACATCGTATAAGAAACACTTACCTTTTTGATGTGGAAATTTAGTAGGTGAGAAATGCGTTTTTCCAGTGGCTCCAAGAAACAAACGTTTACGTGACCTTCTCGGTACACGTTGGCAGTAAATATTAATTGCATGTAAATAACTACTCATTAATTTATTTTATTTAATGAATAGTACATTTGTATAGCTGTATAGACACCTTTGTATAGGCCGCAGATTTCAGGAAAGGTGCTTTTTAACACGGCAGAAAATTTGCCGTTTAAAAAGCGTGCTAACCGGGGATTTCGGTTAATGCGCCCGAGCGGTGAAAGAAAAACAACAGAATCGCCACACCTTTATATAAGCCGTTTGGCTCAAATCGTCAGAAAAAAGTAGCGGCTAATAGTCCATATTACGAAATTACGATATTACGAAATTACGATAATTAGTACTCATATTAATTCGGTTGGCTTGTTAGACCGAATGGAAAAAGAAAGACCGCTCTATAATTTATTTACCGTTACTACACATATTAATTCAGTTCGCTTCGTACGACCGAAATTCGTACGACGATTAAAGGAAAGACCGCTCTATAAGGCGGACAATCAATCACACAGACAACGATTGCCGTTTATATAGTAGATATACAGGCTATAATTACTGTATATATCATATCGCAAGAACAATTATAAAAAAAACCACATAGCGACTAAAAGGGGTATGGATACAATAGCATACAATTACGTGATTACATATGACTTCAGGTTTGATGAATATTACAAGGCTCTGTATTACTCACCATCAGGAATTTACACCAGAGGTCGAGAAACCGAAACCTTCCCTCCATTACAATATTCCAGTAAGCGATCGCTACATCAAGATCTACATAAAACAACCAAACATTGGGCAACACGAGTATGATTATCATCATTCAGACCAGAAACTCCATGATAAAACATACATGTATACGTCTTGATTTTATTTTTTCAGACAAAGATGAAAAGTTTGAAGGAGTATTGGAGGCAGAATATGCTTTGTCAAGCGGTAGAGTAGGTGATGATAAAATATGAGCGTGAGCTGAAGTCAGACAGACCAGAACAGATCGTAGCTAATAATTTGCAACAGAAAAATTGATAATGCACTTCACCATCGGCAAGCTGAATTTATCACATACAATGCTACAAATATTGTCTTCCTCTAACCAATGATATAAACAAAAGCCTCATATCGCGGGCAAGGCACAGCTTGGATACGGCCTACTAAACACAGTGATGATATCGACTGATTGCCATTGCGCCAAATTATATTGACCTATTATAGGTCAGGTGATTAGGGGTGAGATCGGTAAACAGGTGAGGATTGACAATACAGAAGTATGTTGCCGAGGTCATTTTAAGGATAGTGGAAGTGAAAAAGAGTGACACAAAAACCATATTTTGAGGAATTTTCACAAACTTGCAGCTGAAGACATAAATGAAATCTAGAGATAAAAAGGGTCAAGGGAATTTCCCTTTTACTCCATTGAAAACTAAAAACGTGCCAATAACCTTACTCATCGCGGTTACATTATGTTGTGGCGAGCAGCACTTCCTTGAGTAAGAGCAATTCCTATAACATCAAGTATGACATCTGCTGAGCTTACTGTTAACAGAGGCTGTGCGTGTCTTAAATAACATTGTTGTACAAACAATGTTCCATATCAGTGTGTATTCATTCTCAAACTAGCTGTGGTTAACTTAAAGTTACTCTGACTGGCTGCTTGCCAATATTACCAAACATTTGAAAAAATTAATCCAATAAAATTTGTAGTTCTGCATGAGTTTTAACTGGCCTGTCAAACTGAATCGAGAAAAACAGCTATGACCTGAAGGCGGGGTGTGCAAATCTTAGAAGATCGATTATGGTATGTCTCTTTAGCTGACTGCAAGTAGAGGTTGTGTGTGTTTTAATGTGCATTTTTGTGCTTTGTAACAAAAAAATGGCTGTGTGATCTTGGTTGGACATGTCTGAGTACAGTGACAAGGGACTCTCAACTGACTGGAGACATTGTTAGTTGCATAGTGCATCTTACGGTTGGATGTGACTTTGTCACTACTAGCGACCTTTTTTATGATTCGCACTCCAGCATGCTAGTCACAGTTCAGGGTTCTACACCACCAGAACCCAGCTGCTCATGGAGCCTTCTCGAACGCCAGATACAACCAGCACTTAGTGGTAATGTTTGATGAACAGTTTGTGAAGATCCTCATGAGGTTATCAAGGAAATGACGAGCCACATTAAGAAGCAGTTAACACCTGACTGAGGTAGTGGTCTAAGTGAACAGTCATACATATACAGTGATCCCTCATTTATCAAGGTTAATGGGCGTCCCTCACACCCCCACGATAAGTGAAAATCCGCGAAACAAACTAATTTTTAATTTACATGTATGAACCAAAATTTTAACACCAAAACACTTCAACTGCTATCTAAACCAATTGTGTTTATTTCATTTATAATAAATAAGTAAATTAAAGTTATAGTAATCATTAATTTAATTCTAGTTTATATTTCAACTTCAGTCCCGGTATTTTAAGCCAGAGAATGTACTTACATACTTACATACGTAGTACATATCATAGTTTGGACTTCATCTGGTCTGAGTATTAATACTTGTAATTAACTGGGTTCGTTGTGAGAAGTTACGTGTTTTTAATTTATTTTCATTTATAAGATTTATGTACATCCAGCTCTTCAAACCTGAAGGTTCCGAGATCAAATCCTCTGCAAATCAGATTTTTCAATGTTATATTTTTCTCGCTATAATTGGGCACGTGGACAGACAGACCAACAAACAAAATACATACATTGAGGTTTATATAGATTTATGAGTTTTAATTTTTAAATTTACTTTTTTAATTTCTTTTTATGAACAATGTTTAACCGTGAAGTACTAAAACCTCAAAAGGTGAGCCTCGAAGTTACGAGGAATCACTGTACTGCTTGGGACACAATCAACAGCAGGATGTAAAGCCCTGAAATATCCAGAGAGTTCAGAGTACATACAAAGATGCTTCTCTAAGAAGACACAAAAGCATAACACAAATATGTTCTAATGTCCCTGCAGTCAAGTTTTAAACAATACAACAGTCCCAAAGAATAAACGAGCATCAGAAAACATTTTTGTTAAATCTTTAATTTTATTTGAAACTAAATTTGATTATTTGATAAAACGACTAAGGTTAATAAAATTCTAGCTGTATTGGAGTGATTAGCTGGAGAAACGTTAATGTTTTTAGAACTGGGAAAGAAATGACTAACTAGATGTGTACCGACCTAGACCTTTTTGTCCGACATTCCTGGCATAGTTAAACGTAAAGTGATAGAACTTGCGGTATTTCTCAGGGTCGGCTATTTCTGACTCAAGCTGGGGGAGCTTGTTTCTCAATCGCTCTATGCTGTCACATCTGAAACAGCAAACAGTATTAAGTCGAAGAAATTCGACAACCAGTGTCATTTTGTGATGTTAGTAACACACTAGTTAAAATCTATATATTTACAAAAAGCATATAGTATATTATGAGCCCTTTTTACATGCAGAAAACTCTTTGTAGGGACATGTAACACCAGTGGCTGCAGTGACAGTCTTGTTATAAAATGTTTGCATTGGATGACAACTGATAGTTCATAAAAAAAAAGTTCTTCTAATAAAGAGGCATCTCCACATAGAATCTGCTTACTTGTAATGAGAAATGACTTGATGTATTCATCTGGTATAATTATTATTATTACTAGTATGCTTGGCAGTCCCTCTACATGTATGTGTTAATTAGCATAACTAGTATGTGGAGCAGCAAGGTGATCAAGTGGCGTTGTGGTAGTGTCCTTGCCTTAAACCTGAAACCCTGGGTTCGATTCCCATGTGAAGAGAACATTTTTCCTAATGCACATAGGGTGGCTTCATTCAGACAGATGGACGGCCATGATTATTAAAATAGTAAAGATTATTATCAACCCAAATTGACACGATTTCTTCGAACTCATTGTTGAATCAAAGACAATTTACAAAAAAGAGTTTGATGAATAATCAAGATTGCAAATAGCAATATGAAAATCCAATATGCATCTTGCGAGAAATACCTATCAACCAACAGCCAGCTACATGATCTGTTACTGCTACAGTAGCAAATACGAGAGAACCAGCTCAGCTCTCCGCTGCAAAAAGATAGAAGAGTCTATTGTTCATTTTGCAATTAAAAAACAAAACTTTTCCATGATTGGCGGCATAATGTTTTGGCATGTTTCATGATAGAATAAAATTCGAATCCTAAGAAAAATGAGGCAATTCACCCGAGGTCTTGCATCCCTGAAATGAATTCTTCTTTAGTAAATTCACACTGATGGGCTGCCTGAAATCTCCATGCAATTATGAGTACCAGGCGATGTCCAGGATCCAACCTCAGATCATCCAGAAACCGCACCACACCGTCAGCTGTCATCTTGCTCATATTACTCTCATCTGCATTAAATGATTCAATAATGGCTAACTACTTCAAAGGCTCGGAAAGGAAAGCACTTCACACCTTGGCTCCTATATTTATAGCGTTTACATCACACTACAATCGAAAGTCTACACGCAGTTACGCTTTCCAGTTTGCGACATAAAATTCCAGCCAATATTCGAATCTATACCCGATGTAGTTCTACGACATGAAGTTCAAAGTTTCACTAAAGCACAGTGGTCTCATAAGTGTAAATGAAGATATTATTAAAAAATAAACAAAAACGCAGAAAAATTTAAAAATGAGTGTGAAAGCTGACATGGTTTAAAATTAGTAGTCTAATTATGTAACATTCATCTATCACCATCTGCACCTCCAAACCTATGCATTGCTAAACCTATATAACACATGTCAGTAAGATAACAATAAAACTCCTTTTGCTTATTAATTTATTATTTTTGTTTACCTAAAATCCCTTTTTCATTTTCAACTTGCAAATAGTTTTACATAATACGATGTTGCAACGTTGTGTAATTACAAGCAATATTTATTATGAATCCCTACAGAGCGGCAACCTAACACTGAATCCCTTTTTCATTTTAACCACCTTTACCAGACCGCTACCCCTATCAGCTCAACATCCTTTGTATATATGATCAGCAAAGGCAAGGCTACACTCTATTCCTCCTCGATGAAATTAACATTCATAAGTAGCAATAGCAATGCATTCGCTGATCGGTTTTATTGGACTGTAAAAACAAAGACATCTGTTACCCAAAACTTTTATAGCTGCGAACCTACCATCTGATTCATAAAATTTATTGTCGTAAATCACCACAAAATCACCAGTGGAATATTAGTGGCAGTCTAGCAGCTGTACAAATCGGTAAAGCTAACCTTTGTAACGATTGAAAAGTTGCTCCAACTTATGTTTGTCAACAGCTGAAGAAGTTCGGCCATGTTGTTGGCCAGAAGAAGAAAAACGTTCTGGACTCTGATAATAGTGGTCGATGGCAAGTTCTAACTTCCAGTCATATGTGGAGAGGCATTGCAGGGCTACCTTCTCAGCAGAGTGTGTGAAAGACATGAATTGCCTCAACTTGTCTTTCTGTGATGACTTCAACTTGACCGACTATATTATGAAACAGAAATGAGCTAAAATACCTGTGATCATCACTACAGCTCTCAGCGCTGATAGACAGACACAAGCAATTAAAGTCATTTGTTTGTTTTATTAGCGCTCTCAACATTTTGAGCCCGATTAACCCTGGTAGGAATTTCTTTTTAAACAACCCAAAACTGGTTAGATCATTACGAACCAGAATATGCTTGTGAGAAACATTGATATAGCCTTAAATGTACCATACTATAGCATTTAAAAACAATGAAACAACTATATAATAGAAGCACATAGAATAAGAATTTATAATTAAAAAATTAGAATGTAAATATATTGTTCATGATGCCTATTTATTGTTTGCACAAATTAGAAGCAATCACCAAGGTTGTTTTTTCTACACACTCGAAATTAATAAAGATCGGCTTTTGTCCATCACCTGCAAGCATTTGTCCGATTTCACAAATTGATTAGTGTTGCCTGTTAAGTTTGACAAGAGTTCTTCTTCTCTAACATTTAGCAACAGCCTTCATCTAATACCCATCTTCATTATCTCAACAAGGGGGCATCTTCATCAGATGATTTTGACTCTCAGAAAACTTCCTACGCCCTTCTTTTTGTAGTCTTCGGGACATTCTTGTTATTAATTTGGAATCCTTTCCTTTACATCAATCAGCTACATGATGCGTTGTGTCAGGTGAGATGCTAGCTGTCCCAACAAATTCTTTGACACGGAGTG
Source organism: Watersipora subatra (assembly GCF_963576615.1). Lineage (NCBI taxonomy): Eukaryota > Metazoa > Bryozoa > Gymnolaemata > Cheilostomatida > Watersiporidae > Watersipora > Watersipora subatra. Next base: position 7,437,158 of record NC_088715.1, on the reverse strand, counting down.
CTCAACTGAGAGAAGATTAACTCTCAGGTGCTTGTAACATCAGCATGATACAAGGAAAAGTACAGTTGATTTCTAAACTTCATGCCTTGATTTCATCCTGCATCTAGTTCAGCGTAGACAAAACTTACATCATTACTAGCAATTCCATTAAATTTACATGTTGATTTGCAAAGATAGTTTCATATTAAAAATTAATTACGCTTTTAAGAGGCATTATGTTTAAAAAATAATAAAACTAAAAATCACAGAAAGCAGATTTATCACCGTTTCAGCTCTCAATTTACGAGCTAAATTACCATTGTTTGCTTCACCCTCAGTTGTAATCTTCGAAGAGTTTTGCACACTCATTTATTCCTCCGCATTGAATGTGATTACAAGATTCTTTACAGAGATGCATTTGTACACTCTACAATATTGGTGGTCATTGACAATCTTACTGAGTTTAGCTGTGGTTCACCAATAAGAAAATCAAGAGATTTTAAGCCTATGCTTTCTCATCCGTGAAAACATTTTTCATTCTAGTAAAGTTACCACAAACCATCTTGTCTCTTTTAAGCTGAAAGTTATTAATTAGCAAACAAAGTCACTTTGTATTACACACTGCAATAAGACTCAAAGTGACAATTATAAAATTATTTAATCAATTCAGCATAACTAAAATGAAAACAACAGGTAATTTTGAGCATATAATATAATTTGACACTATGTATCAAATTATATTATATGTTTAAAATTGGATTACTATGTAATATTATTATATTATGTGTGTAGTTTGATACTATGTATCAAATATTAAAAATATAATTTGATATATGTATTTAATTTATAAAGAGCTATTATCATTCAAGTAACTTTCCAAAGGTATGTAGGTTTTTCCTTCATGGCTCATGATGGCCTGATCTCCCTTACCGAAATTTTAATAGAAAATAATCTAGTTCATGAGAAACTTTAAGCGGCTATGATAAGAACTGCGTACATTTAACGATGCCAAAAGGTAGAGATAAGAAGTGGAAGGCTATAATACCAGTGCTACTAAGCAATTTCAGAGGTACTATTCACATTTTACATGTCAAATTAAAATCTGGTGGGTAAAATTTATTATTCACACTATATAGATACGGAATAGCTAAATAAAACATTAGGAAAAAATTATTGTAGGTGATTACAAACTTTTCAGGGATCACAAAGTAAATTGACGAAAACCAAAACTCCTTTTACATATATTAGTTGTACTATCAGTTGACGTACAGTTTTGAACACCACTTTCTTCTGTTTAAAACCCTACACATGACTAGCAAAGAGAATACCGAGAATACGTACCATCGTTGGGTGGAAAGAATTTTAGCTTCCCAATGAAACACCACGAGCCTTGTGTTCTATATCGGTATTCTGCAAGGTTTAGGAAGCGTGTTTGACGTGCAAAGATATACGAGTCTGCTACATTAGTTTAGCATATGTTGAATTATAAGGTTGGTAACTGTGAGAAACGAATCTTGTAAATAATATGCAGTATTGGCTTCGATTACAGATTGCGGCTTACTAACTTGAGCAGAATTGAGCAGCAGACCGTTGCGTCAAATAGGATGCAAACGATTCGTCGAAACGAAGCTATAAACATGTACATAGGTGTATACCGGTACGCACTCAAATAAGTGATATAGCAGATTAAAATTGTCAGATAAACGGGCGACTAATCGCTGTGAGTAATATTTAGCTCAGATTTAACGCAAGAGTAAACAACTCCTTCAACACATTTTCATGACAGCGTTTGGCACACCCTAATGAACAGACAACTCCTACCTTATTTATTTGATTGTCGCAGAAACAAATGCCTTGCTACCAGATTGCCTAGATTGGGTATCAGCACGTTTGACTCCTCGAAAGCACGTTACCTAATTCGTATTGTGGTTTTCCATGAGTGACCAGGGTTTGTCACTATTTAATCTAAGCAATCACATTTGCATCTAAGATGAGTAACAGTGATGGGCAAAAAACTTTACCAAAAATACATGTATATAAAAGAAATAACTTGAGTCGAGATTATCCTTTTATTATTTTTTTTCAGACACACTAAAGCATGAACAAGCAGTGTGCCTCATGAATTATAGTCATTAGCCAGCGTTTAACTGTATGTTTTGCATTGCATTGTGATTAGGCAGCGCAGCAGTCTGTTAGAAGTGTTGTGTTAGAAGTGTTATACATGAGTTAGTGTGCAATATTTGACTTAGTTTCTTGACAGCTCATGGAAGGAAGCTATGATGGTACACTGACCTGTTAGCGAATACTGTTGGAGGTTCTTCTTTTGTTATGGCTCGAGTAGAGACCATATTTATAAGTCGGGTTTGTGTAAGTTCATCGTGAAAGCTTGACAGTGTAGCGTGGTTCTCTTTACGAGATAAAGTACAACGTCTTATTTTTGTGAGTCTAGGCAAATGTGTCAATCTCAAATTTTTCAGGTGCAGCAGTAATACTTTTTTCCACTGATGTTGGATATATATTTTATGGCTTTACTTTGTACCATATCAATGTCTTGAAGTAGTTTTTTGATTGATTTTTTGTCCCATCCTGAGTTTGTATATTTAACATGAGGCCTGCACAGACGTGTATAGTCATGATAAAAGTTGAGCTTTCTCTCGAGCGTAATAAAGTGCGCGCTTAAAAATACCAAACTGGCAATTGGCTCTTAATATTTTATGCTGTATGTGCGAAAGGAACTTTCGCTCTGATTGCAATATCCCACCAAAGTATTTAGTCTCATGACTATGTTCAGAAGAAAGTTACCTAAACAATACACCGGCGATGAAGATGATGTATCACCATTGAACACCATTATTGAGCATTTGCTTACATTAAATGACATACACCACCTAAGTGACGAGGCCTGCAAGGCATCATGCTAAGTTGGAAGTCATTTTTTCTTGATTTGTATTGACTGCTTGATATATTAACATATCGTTGGCAAACAGGCTATTGCTGCGCCTTACAGCATTTGGAAGATCATTTATATATGCTAGGAATAAGATCGGGCCGAGTATGGGCCGATGGGGCACTCCCGAGATGACTAAAAGATTATTGGATTGCTGTAGTTTTATCACCGACTTTTTGTTTACAGTTCATAAGAAAGCCATGAATCCACTTAATTATTTGCTCATTAATGCCAGGTACCTTGGCTAGTTTGTACATCAACAGTTCATGCCATAATTTATTAAGTTTTAGTAAAATCTAAAACTAATGCATGGACAGTACTTCTTTCGTCTACTATCTCAGCTATCTCATGAAAAGTTACGCACAGTTGTATTTCACAGGACGATTCCTTCAGGAAATCGCATCGCCGTTTGTGTAGTACTTTATCATGTAGAACAATGTTTAAGTGATGAAGTACAATGTGTACGAGTAGTTTACAGAGTAAATTAATAAGAGAAATAGGCCTGTAATTATTGGGTTGATCTGATTGTTTACATTTGTGTAGAGGACTGGCATGAGCCAGTTTCCAGTCAGATGGAAGCATAGAAGTTGATAGTGATTTTTGAACTATGGTGGTTCGGCACTTAGCAGTCATGATCGGGTCGATAATAACGTCTTCTTTAAGGATATCGTCTGGGCCAGTACTCTTCCCTATTTTAGAGAATGGAGAAGTTTGACAACCCCTTCAGTGCATACCTCTATTTGACTTGCTGAGCATGCGTTATAATTTTTTTTGTAAAGTTTGTTGCTTTCAGAATTGATTACTGAAGAAATTATTGAGAATAATGACACATTCACCGGGGTCTTCAATGTGAGAGTTAGGTGCAGTGATCAGGCTTATAGGTGGCTTTGTAGCTCTTTGTCATCTTTTTAGATGGCGATAAGAAGGTTTACTGTTAACAGTTTCCAGTGGCTTGCATACTTTATTAGCTGCATAATCTTACTCAGTGGTTCAATGTTCAGTTTAATGATGTCGTCTCTTTTGTTTGAATTTGTTAAGATAGAAGAGATCGTTTGTTGTACGTTTTTCGATGTTTTGCAAACAATTTTATGGCACATTTATTAGAGGTTTCTGTTTTGAGGCGCGCGTTGATACACCCCTTTCCAATGTTTTCTTCAGTTGAATTGACAAGATATTCCACATTTCATTGATATCGGTCATCTCAGGCAGTTTGAATAGAGTGGGTCGTAGTGTTTCTTGGAGCAGGTCGATATCAACTTTCCGATGCATCTTTTGGAATATGATGTCAAGCTTGACTTTTGATGACAATATCTAAGCACGACTTCAATGATAGTGGTCACTAATACTGGGATTCACAACTGTTGTAGATAGATTTGTTGCATCACTTGCGCATACAAGTCCTAAAGTATTGCCTTTTTTGTGGGTTTGCTTGCTTTTTACTTGAGTAAGACTGTTTTCAGACTAGAAGTACATGTATTTGAAATCTTTGTGAATAGCTTTATAAGCGGTATTTGGTTTGACTACATTTTTTTCTCAATCAAACCCAGGAAAATTCATATCTCTGACCACTATGATGAGATCTCGGGATATTGCTCAATTACTCATTGAGAAAGTTCTGAAAAGTTTGTGATGTCAACAGATTGGTTGGGTCGATAGTAGCAGCAGATGATCATATGTTTCATATTTTCATTTTAAACAGGAATTCTGTTTCATAAAAACCTAATTCAATTTTGCTTGATTGTAACAGATTGCTTATTCCCATTAGAACCATGCGTGTTACGATACCTGCGGTAGAATACTATGTCATCATGATTTATAATTCCTTGTCAGTAACGCTGTTGTCAAGGTGAGTTTTTGTTAGACAGATGACGTTGTTATCAAGAGTTAAAGTTGTGAGTTTATTTGATTTACCTCTGGCTGAGTGGCAGTTGGTATAAAAGGATTTGAACACCTGACACTCTTGATCTACCGACCTTGAGGATCTTTTTTCATGTTTACCAATTCCTGTCATGCCTCTTGCACGATTATTTGCACCGCTGTTTCTCAGATATAGTTGTTTGGAGACTTGCAATAATAACTTGTAAGATTAGAATTTTCTATTCTTCATCTCACATTTCTTTTGATCTATTAAACAGGCAAAATATTTCAGTTCTCTTAAATCGTTGATTCACGCGTTTCAAGAATTCCCATTTGGGAAATTCATCTTTGAATCTCACCTTGATTGGTCTAGGTTTATTATCTGATGTAACTTTTAGCCTATAAGCACTCACTTGTATGTCAGGGGTATGAATGGAGCATTCCTTAGATGCAAAGAATTTAACCTGGTCCATGACGGCCTCACCAGTCTCTTTGCTAAACCATACAGTATGGCGTTGAATTTATGGGCTTCGGCTTCTTCCTGATCGACGTTTTGTTTCACTAGTACTTGTTCTCATTTGACATAGTCTGTGTTCTCTTCAATACTTTTGGCAATGACATCAGTTTTTGATTACAATGCTTCCCTGTATGGCCTAGTCTGTAGTTTCAACCTTTGCTGCAAGGTCAGAAATACTTTTGTTAATGGCTTCCAATTTTCTATCAGTTGCGGTAATTTGGTCAGAGGTTTTCAGGATCAGCTTTGGTCTGCAGACGCTACATACCCATTTGATACTTTTATCAGATTGACATTCGTTTCAGTTAGATTTTGGCATGAGCGGTGGTACCAAGCATTGCACCAATCACATAGAATCATGAGATAGCACTTCTGTTCTGGCTCTTTCAAGTTTTTGGTGGCATTTTAGTAGTTGTTAGTTTGTCAGTCAATTAACAAATGTTTGCTAATGAACGCAAATGGTGGTAGTATTAGTTGGATGAGTAGTCAAAGCTTAAACAAAGAGGTTTTAAGCATCTATACCGGAATCGAAATCTGATTACCTAATTTTTGTTTGACGTTCAATAAAAGAAAGAGTTATTTTTAACATATGTTGTTACATGCCCCTTTGTGGCGCCAAATTGTGTACTACCTATATGATGTTATTTTATTTTGTAGTTAACAATCCTTCCACAATTTTTATTCTTTCGTCAATTACATTATTTAACAAATGTCAATTTTGTATAGGGGCCAGCAATGCTAGGACATTACGTCAGCTATATATATTTTTTTTAAAGTTTGTGTGTCTGTGTTGGTGTATGTCTAGCTATAGCTATTAAAACGAACAATCCATGTTGCAGAAGGTTTTATCTCGAACTTTGCCATTTGCCAGTCCTACCCTTTACCAATTAACCCACATGAGCCTGATAAATTCAACAGGTGATATATGTCGCTATGTGGGTGCAAAGATGCTACCGCTCTTTATTACAGCGCAACGCCACGAAGAGTGGTAGTGTAATTTTATGTGCTCAACTGAAAGAGCAAGTAGTTAGATCTTATTAGTAAGCTTAATCTAACTAGCCATTGGCAATGTGTCAGGCTAATAGCAAAAGGAAAACAACTACACTACCTCTATTGTTTATAAGTTTATTTTTAATACACATGCAATGCTGGGAATTTCTCCAGTCTTCAAATATTTTGAGATGCTATATGTTCAACGAAAAGCCTTTCTATTTATACTTTCTAGTTTTTTGATATTTTTAATCAGGTGAAGGAACTAGACAAAAAAGAAGTACTCTAAAACGGGCCTACAAATGGTAAAAAACCATTTGTCTGGTCAAAGGCTTAGATCTTCTCAATACTCTCATTCTTACAAGTAAAACTCCATCAGCTTTCTTAGTTATAATTTCCATATGTTCATCGAATGACAGTCTATTATCGATTGTAATATCCAGGCATTTAAAAGAAAACTAGTAGGCCTATAATCACTGCGTTTCCATGACCCGCATAATTCGCAAATTAGAGCCAAACCGCAAGTTATCCGCGTCATGGAAACGGCATAAATCCGCAAGCTATCCGCATAAATGCGCAAGCTAAGCGAGTTTTGCTATTCGCAAAACTTTATCGAATCCATCGTGCTTGCGAATCATGGAAACGGTACTTGCGATCATAGAGTTATCTCCCCCTAGAGTGATAACTACACGAGTGTTTCCGGTGCCAACAAGGAGCGTTTAAGCCACGCCTCTTTTTTGTGCTAGTCAGTCGTAGTGATTGACTAGATAATAACATCAGCCATGAGATGGGTTAAACGAGGATCATGAATTTCCAGTTGAGATAGTAATTAATGCTCATATTAAAGAAAAGATGATTATAGTTTATTACTCTAATATATGCTTATTATTTAAAGCAATTCAATACCTACCAGGGATTGCTAAACATATTATGGAAATGTTTACTTTTTCATTTCCATAAACATAAATATTTCCATAATTTTAGGGAAATGGATATGGACATTTTATTTTACAAGTATGGAAATGGTATGAAAATGGAAATAATATGGAAATGAATTATGGAAATGCTATGGAAATGGAAATACTATGGAAATGAATTATGGAATTGGAATTAATATGGAAATGAATTATGGAACTTTTATGGAAATGGAAATAATATGGAAATGGAAATACTATGGAAATGAAGTAGAGAAATGGAATTAATATGGAAATGAATTATGGAAATGGAAATAATATGGAAATGGAAATAATATGGAAATGAATTATGGAAATGGAATTAATATGGAAATGAATTATGGAAATGGAAATAATATGGAAATGGAAATAATATGGAAATGAATTATGGAAATGGAATTAATATGGAAATGAATTATGGAACTTTTATGGAAATGGAAATAATATGGTAATGAATTATGAAAATGGAAATTGTGACATACACGCAATCCCTGATACCTACATGACTTGCCAAGGCACTGAATAGATAGTGAGTAAAAGTGAAGGTAATGCAAGCAGTTACTCATAGATAACATATATAGTCATACTGGGGTTGTATTACATTGGTGTGATGGGAAGCTAATCAACTGCCATCAACTATGAGCTGTACTACTCGGTGTTGCCCGAGTAATAAAAAAGTATTTGGACAGAAAATTTATTTTTATATAACATTTACTATTCTAAATTTTAAACTTCATATCATGAGAAAATATTTTTAAGCAGTTTAAATGAATTAAGAGGAAAAAGAAAACAACTCTAAAGGTTTGCAAGCTTTTTCAAACTACAACTTTTAAATTTCATATCATGAAAGAAGTGTTTTGTTGAAATAAATTAGAAAAAAAATAAAACTGTAAAAGTGTTTAAATGTAAAATAATTAGCAAGTAATGGCTAAATATAACCTGTTTAGCTATGATTACAATGAAAAATTATTTAATAAATAAGGTAATAAAAAAGTCTATTTTATTTTTATATAATTACAGTTAGTAGAATTAAGTATAATTTATTTTTATTTAACATATAACAACATTTACCACTTTAACTTTCAAACTACATATTATGAAAAGTGTTTTGTGTAATTGAAATAAATGAAGAGAAGAGAGAAAATAAAAACAACGGTAAATGTTTTCAAGCTTTTTCAAACAACTACCACATTTAAACTTCATATCATGAGAGAAGTTTTTTGTTAAAATGAATTAAGAAGAAAAATGAAACTGCAAATGTGTTTAAATGTAAAATAATTAGCAAGTAATGCTAAATATAATCTGTTTAGCTATGATTACATGTAAAATAAAAAATTATTGTAATCATAGCTAATTTTTATTACTTTATTAAATAAATAAAGTAATTCACAACTACTTTTTTATTACTTTATTTAATAAATAAAGTAATAAAAAGTCTATTTTGTTTTTAAATAATTTTAATTTAGTATAATTAAGTATAATTTATTTTTATCTAACATATAACAACATTTGCCACTCTAACTTTCAAACTTTTTGCTTGCTTACATCAAGCAAAGATGTCCACTAACTAGTGAACATCTTTGCTTCAAGCTAGTCTATGTATTTGATTGATATGTATTGAAATCTAATATTACATGCAAGGGCTGTTTGTGAACTGAGGTGACAATGAATCACTCTATTACCATACAATGTCAATACTTTCTGTTGATGGCAGTCGATTAGCTTCCTATCACACCAATGTAATACAACCCCAGTATGACTATCTATCTTATCTATGAGACTATGAATAACCAATGATATACAGCCCCTCATGTGTGGGGCTGTATATCATTGGAGTAACTGATTGCATTAACTCACTTACTTAACACCATCTATTCAGTGCCTTTGCAATGCATGTAGGTATTGAATTGCTTTAAATAATGAGCATATATTAGAGTAATAAACTATAATCATCATTTCTTTAATATGAGCAATAATTACTGTCTTAACTGGAAATTCATGATCATTCTCATGGCTGACGTTATTGTTCTGTCGATCACTACGATTGACTAGCACAAAAAAGGGGCGTGGCCTAAACGCTCCTTGTTGGCACCGGAAACGTTCGTGTTGTTGAATGCACAGTTATCACTCTAGGGGGAGATAACTCTATGCTTGCGATTAATGCGCATTAGAATATCGTTGGCTATTACATTAAAAACATTTTCACGCTTCAGTCGTTTTTATTTCGATTTCAGCAGTCTCAATGCCCAAACGTTCCGAACGATCGCTGCTAAGCTAAGCGTGACAAGACTGCTTAGCTATTTAGGTCAGGTATAATTGCAGTGGCTCAAAACCTGGTCAGTTTCTGGGTCGTTTTGTAGAGGTGGAGCTTAATCCGGAAATGCAAATGTTTTGTCGGCACTAAGCGACGAGGTTTTAAGCAAGTGCCAATGTTTAGTCGGTTAGAAATTGAGTCTGTAATCTTTTTATTTTTTTGTAACAAAATAAAGCATAAACATCGTTTTAGGCAAATCTTTAATCAAAACTGTGGTGCCAGAGATCTGGTTGATTACGGGCACAAAACTCTACGTTTTGTCGTGTTAAGACGAAATAGTAATATGCTCACGAAACGGAAAAAAGTCTTCTCAAAAATACATCATTAATTATTCTGTATTCGTTTATACAGTGTGTATGAAAAATATCTTACATACGTTGTAATATGATTGCACTTACATGTATGTAACGCGGTATTACATAAGTTATTGAATATTTGTGATTATGTTCTAACCAAATAAAATGCACATTGAAACAATTGTTTACTTTGCTACCATTCTGAGAGCTAAAGAAGATTCTATTTCATTTTAGTGTAACTATTTATGTTAGCGTATCGTAAGACAAAGATTGTGAAAAGGCAACAGAAGACATTAGTCTATCGTATCTTTACTGCAAACGCCGACTTCTCCAACAACTAACTTTATTTAGATTTTGAACATGACAGCACTTTGTAGGTATTCATTTGTCAATTTGCTTATATATTTATTATTTATGTACAGCATTGTGTAACCAAAAAATTTTCTTGATTTGTTGGGCAAAAAATATTTTCTTACTGTTGGCAAGATGATGTATTTTCTTGCTCCAATATAAATAATGCATGTGGCAATTGTTGTGCATCATTGTTAGCAGATTTCCCGTTACCTCCACAAGCACAATGTAGCCAATTCTGGAAAATCAGAGGGCAGCACACAAAACCTTTAGCGTGATGTATATCTATTGGCATTGCTGACATTATGCAGCATACATTGTTTGAAAAGTCGATGCGCAATGACAAAATGTCTGGTGATGGACCACTGGAACAATCATAGGAAGTAGGTTGTTTCAGTTATCGGACGAATCTATTATGATAAATTGTTAAGTTTAATAATTTTACTTTATTTGATATAAAAAGAAAATGTTGCACATAACTTAATTACTACCACATCAGCACCAAAGCCATAAAAGGCCTTCAACAAGCACAAATGAGAACAGAGTAACACAGTAGAAAAGGGCCACATATACTAGATGTAGATATGTGAAAATAAGTGAATATAAGTCTGGGTTATTTAAAAAATATCAGTGATGAAAGTCTTGAATGTTGTATGTATGCAGGTATGTTTTAATTTGATCAATATATTCACTCAAAATTGAGCACCGTATCTAGCTGAAACAGTTCAAGTTTTTGCATATAAAAGTATTTCTATCTAGAACAAGTTTGTTTTCTATGGCTGCAGATGAACTGGCAATGAGGTGGAGGGCACGCCAGATGCCCTCTGGCGTGCCCTCCCTTCATTGCCAGTTCACCCACAGCTATAGGGAACAAACTTGTTCTATGCCTATCTAGATATTGCATGTATTATAAAGCCTCAGGACTCAGGAAGCATTTTTGCTCTGTCATTTCTTACTCCCTGCAAACTCCTCTTGGAGATCCTTGATCTAAAATAAAAACAATCATAGCATGTGTATTTACATCCCCTTGAACTTGTAAAGTACGGTGAATGCAGTATTTAAGTGGCATTGTTTTGAGGCGATTTTTGACTTTGACAGGAATATTATTTGTTAATTTAATGAAGTAGATTGGAAATTTACATTGGACATTGTGATTAGCTGGAAGTTAATTTGGCGATCTCAAAGAACCGGGCAAATCTGCTTTTGCTAGTTCCTGACTTTATTACTGTTTTTACAATAGTTTTATTTCACAATTATTTCCTTGCTTCATATATCTTCTCCGATCCTACACTGCTCAACCGACTTAGCCCATAGAGTTGACTTGTAGAAGACAACAACGACATTAGTCCAAGTACTCAGTCAACGAATCGGATGGTGTTGTGGCACCTTGTTATCAACTTCTCAAAGAGTTGATAACAACTCCAGAGATGTTCCCAAATCCCGATTAGAGATTTGCAAATCACATCAAATCACCAATCATGAGATTGGCATCAAAGCACCATGAAAATGGATTGCCCAGCTTGTAAATTAAATTAAATAAAGCCATCAATTACATAGTGGATGATGGTTTTAATTTCATTTTTTTTCAAAGCTGAGTCGTCACCCTTCTAAGTGATTTGATTTGGAGCAAAACGCATGCCAGCAATTTGATATGCTTTACAAATCTGGAATCAGAGATTTGGAAGCATTGCTGCACAACTCTCTCCACTTCAGACACTGAGCACTTACACTAAAGTGACACAAAAGCATCATGCAACAGGGTTCTAATTTTAAAACTGAGTTACTGAATATTACTCACCGGACTGTTAGGTATGAAAGTAACATCAGGTGTCTCAGTTACATCTATAATGCTGTCGCTTGTGGCGTTTTGTAGATGCTCCCCACATCTATGGAAGCTCGCATAGCCTCTGCTCTTACTCCTACCCGTCCTGAGCAAGCACTGCGTTTCCTCCTTATCTTGAGCTATAAATCAGAATGCTCGAGGCATTGAACGTTTGGCTGGGTGTGAACAGGCAACTTAACAAATATCGCAGTTGGCAGCAAATAATTTGTTTCTAAAACCTAATCCTGCCTACACAAGGAGTTCTTCTGCATTATCCTACTATAACTTCATGTTTTTCTAGCTACTAACCTAGGGTTATAAAGGGCTTGAAGATCCGCCTACCAATGAAATTCCACATTTAACCATAATTAATATTGCACAATTTGCCTAAAATTTTATTGCTGGTTATGTGAGTGAGTACCTTCGCGTTACTATCAGATGTATTGTCTTGAGGATGCGGTCTCTTTGTTGGATTCTGTGACTGAAAATATAAACAATACGTAAATTACGTATATCGACACCATGTGACAACATATATGAATTTATGAACATGTATAGCATATTTATATGGCGCCTTACAGTGCCTCGCGTTGCGTGTTCGCAACTCGAGTTGTACAACTCGAGTTGCCGTGTTGTACAACTCGGCCTGGGTTTTTGATGAACTTGAGTTGTGTTACACAAAACTAACACGGGTTCGTAAAGAAAACAAAGTGAGTAATTGGGGTGTCTCATTTACAGAAATTTAATAATAATAATTTAAATATATATACACATTTAAATTATATATATAGGCGATATTTGCGCATATTTGTTTCTATAAATATAACGAGACAAAAACAATTGTAGAATGTAAGAAGCAAACTAAAACACAATCTATGTGGGAGCTGGGCCACTTCTTTTTCAAATGAAAAAAGAGTTATCTCTCTAGAACTTGACAGGAAACTGAATGAACACCGAAAATAAACAAACATAGAAATTATGTCAACGACGTTTACTGATGCACCAAAAAAATTCCATATAAAAATATACCGTAGCTAGAGAAAATAAAATGGTGAGATGTTCTCAAGCCGAGTTGTTGATGAAAGAACTCGGCTTGGGTTTTGATGAACTCGAGTTGTGCAACTCGAGTTGTACAACTCGAGTTGTACAACTCGAGTTGTACAACTCGAGTTGTACAACTCGAGTTGTGAACGCGCAACGCGAGGCACTGTAAGGCGCCATAATATTTATATTTGTGGGCACAATCTAACCAAATTCAAATTGGCATAAGAGTCCAAACAAAGGCTTTGTTGCCAGGGCTCTAAAATAAGCATTCATTTCATCTTGCTTTTAATGATTGTTTTTGCAAATTTTAGGTGTGAAATGTTAAATGTAAAATAAAATATTACGTCCAAGTTTAACCAAAGGTGTGAACTGCGATATAATACTATCTGGCGCATGTGTGAGGCCTCGGGATGAGAAATTCTCAAGAAAAATGAGACAGATTGCCGTAAACTTCACTGGCTATTGGGTTAAGGATATGGTATCTGAGCATTCCAATCAAGTCCTTGTTTCTTTGCAATTCTACCAAATTTCTATGAGAGTGTAGATGAATTAAAATAAGAAAAAGTGTTTTTGAACTTTGATATACCGTGAGACCGAAAGCAAAGTATCGAATACAGCTTAGACATGTCCAACCCTCACAGTAGTGTAGACTTAGATTTACAGCATTCTCTGATTTCAGGCTTACAATAACATAAATGTGCACGCGTGCTTTTGTTACAAGATAGCTATTCCAGAAATAAGACAAATTAAAATCCATAAAAGTAATAAATATTATTTATCATCTCTATGTGAAATCCATACTATACTATCGGTGCATTTGCAAAGACATGAAATGATAGCCTTGTCTAAATATGTTGGACATACAATGACCGAGTTTTGCTGTCCAAAATATCTCTTATAATAGCCTGAGTAAAATATTCTTGGTGTGCCGGTAACTTACCCTCCGCTGTTCTTTGTACTTTTCCTTCTGGGTTTGATGTCATTCAAGGCCGTACATGCAGCCATACTCTTTTTCTTCGCCATACATACATAAATAGCCTTGACTGTCATGAATGACCTTCTTTCCTCTCCAAATACCTTCACCTTGCTAAATTAGAGCAGATAAAATTTTAAAATTAAGAAACTTGGTACAGAATTTTTAGATTCATTGGCTGAAGACGTTATAGGTTTTTAGCCTTACTTGATTGCTAACACTCAATTGAGAATTAACTGCTGCATGTATATGATGCTTTATACATTTATTGCTTGCTTGAATGTAGTTATTAATATACCATGATTTTTAATGTAATATCAATTGCATGCCAATGCTTGTACATTGAAGCCCATGTATATCTTCGAATCAAGGCTGCACTATAAGCTTGATTGTAATCCACTGCATGTCTGTATATACATGTACATGAATATCCACTTCGTTAAATTAAGATTAAGAGTTGAGTGTCCATAGCGAGTAATCCTTTATTGCTGAGAGGTAGATGGTGTGTATCCAGTGTGAGTTGCTAGTGAACTGATGAAAATTGTATCAACTCTGCTTCAAATAGGGCCTGTGACGTCATAGATCACATGGTACAAAAACAAACCAAAAAGGGCCTCATAAAACTGCAGCATAAAAACATATAAGCTACTATTGACATGTACTTCTATTGCACAACAACCTCAAGGTTACACTAAAATATCCGAGGTGTAAAATGTTCATTTTCAACACAAGATCACAAATTAGGCAGTGGAGAAAAAGTGCTTTAAGGATATGAGATTTCCTTCAAAAAGTCTTTCATGCTTGTTTAATATGCCGTCCTCATGGTATGTGTAAAACTTGTTGCCATATTCGATTTCATGGGCTTTGATGGCTTGCTCAGCCTCTCCTAACAATGAGACAAGAACGAGTGGCATAATGCGTAAATGCACTGCAAAAAATATATTTGGTAGGCCCTCAGGCTCCTCGTAGAAGTTGACTGACGTCAGCAATCATGTCATTCAGCTATCGAGCCTTCAATAACCTACCGACACGATTGCCGACTACAGGCACGGGAGGCCTGTAGGTAGGCCTATATAAAAGATGAAATGACAAATACAAAAAGTCAGTTATGAATACATGATGACCCACTGAGGTCTTCTTTTAAGGTTGAAGCAATATGAATATGTAGTGCATTTCAATTAATTTTTTAAGACAAATTGCAAGCAGTAACCGACTCTGATTGCTGAGGACTACTGATCACAGGCAGGCTCTCAAGTCCAAAAATATAACTGCCCTGCATTGCAGGAGACTACAAAAATTTGCTTTACCTTGCCTCCTCTCCTACACTTCTTGTGAACCAAACAGATGAGATACAGCCTAGGCCTGGCAGTGCTACTGACAACGTACCATCGTAGTAACAAGTTCAAATAAAATTTGAAATACACAATTAAATGGTTGTTCCTTAGGTAGCTACATACTGTCGTTGTTTCAAAAGGTGCTACAGTTGAGACTTAGTAGTAATACAAAGTTAGTTGTTAAAAAAGTGTGTGCTTGCAGCGGGAAACAGTCCCAACATCGACAAGTCCAAACCTAGACAAGTCCCAATCTCGACAGAGGTTGGTCCGAATCTAGACAAAGGTTGGTCCGAACATCGACAAAGGCTGATGCAGTTTTACAATAATTTAATTTTCAACAAATAATAAATGTCTTTTTGCAGTTCTATCCTCACTTCAAAAAATAAAAACCAAAGCTACTCACTGAAGTTTAGTCTTCAAATAAAACATTTTGCTAGCATAACAGCCAACCATATTTATGATTGTTACTTGTTTTAGCATTCGTTCTATATTTAGGTTGGGCAAAATATTGTTAGGCCTACATAAGCTGGGGAGTGCTGCATCAAATGGATAACAATATATTTTTGTGCAAATAAATCTTTTACATATAAATCGCTCATTTACTATGAAAATAGTAGATGATAAAATAGTAAAACGTCGAGATTGGACCAACCGTTGTCGATATACAAACTCGTCGAGTTTCAAACCAGTCGAGGTTCGGACTATAAACCCTTGCAGCAAATACAGTAAAGATAAGAAACTGATGTCTTCTGTTGTCTTCATTTCTACAATCAATGCCTAACAAGATGCTAATATTAATATTTACAGTGAAATTAAATAGAATCATTTTAGGCTCTCAGAATGGTAACAAAGTGGACAACCGTTTTAATGTGCATTTTATTTGTTCAGAACATAATCGTAACTTTTCAATATTTTATGTAATACTGCTTTACAAAAGTGTATTCATATTAAAAAATATAAAACTATTTTTCAAATATAAACGAATACAGAATAATTAATGGTGTATTTTTGAGAAGACTTTTTCTGTTTCGTGAGCGTGTTACCATCTCTTCTTAACAAGAAAAAACAACGATAAACAGCTATGCAAATACTTTATGTTATTTTGCTAAAAGAACTCATATTTGTAATTAAAAATTTGCTTGGAAAAGATGCTTACGTGATATTTTGTTAAACAAAAAGATAACTACTCGATTTCTCAACAACTAAACGTTTGCAGTGGTTCGACTAACTTTAAAGCTTTTGTATTTCCGGATTAAGCTCCACCCCTACAAAACGACCCAGAAACTGACCAGGTTTTGAGCCACTGCAATTATACCTGACCAGCTATTTATAGAGTCATTAATTAGGCTAATACTTGACCTATGTGGTCAAGTACTGGTGATAAACGAGACCATATATATCCTCATTTGTCTCTTTTGTGTGTGTAACAATTGGATGAGCATTATAATTATAATCATGTGTTGATGGCGGCCTGTTCTCTGCTAACTACTAATCATTGTAACTCTTATATAACTAGCCACTTAAAATAGGTGATACATCCACCTTTACACTTTTTAACTTGCGAACCTTTGTGCCCTAAAAGTCCGCCCTTTAGGGTACAAATACTTCTGTGCATATAGTTATATTCATTCTTGACAAGACAAACTATAACCTTTTTTGGATCTTTCTACAAGCATCAACTAGCTAGAAATCGTCTGCATTGCACCGGCAATCACACGGATCAGCAAACATTGTTTTCAATAAGCGGCTAGGTAGGCAATTTTCTAAATAGCACCAGCAAACACCATTCTTAAAAGTGACCAAGTTGGCAACCTTCTAGATAGCACCAATTTGGCTTGTTCTATCCCAGAGGCTGGGTTGCCACCTTACACCAGCAGGAGAGTTGTGTCTCCCTGGCCATTTTTACTCGTCAGAATCAGAGTTGTACTCCCTGTAAACAGAGGGTCAGAGACTGGACAACCTCCCTTTGCCTGCTTTAACCAAAGTTCATTTCAATAAGTCAGAAAGCTATGAACGACAACTCCAAGATTTGGAGATTTGGGTCTTTGAGCCTAAAGACCCATATAGGAAAAATCTATTTGTTTATTAGCGTTTAATTTATAATTAAAAGTAAGATTTTTTAAAAAAACCATTAAAGTGAAGTAAATTAGGTGTGATGAAAGAAAACTCTTTTTGTATAATGTTGCTGTTCTGCAATATCAGTTGGCAAGATGTTGGTGTCTAGTATAAGATGTTGTAGCTTTTTGGGGAAATAGGAACGCAGTGAATGGTCAGGCAAATTGAAAATGCAGTTACAGTATTTTAAACAACTTATTTTTTAGCCTAATTAAAAAATTTATCGTTTCTTAGAGAGAATAACTTGTTAAAGAAACTGACTGGTCTAGTAAACTAACAAGCTTGAATTGTAACAACAGCTTGAGGTGAGACTTTCAGAGCCACATCGCTCTCTCTGCCAGTTTTCGACGAGTCAAAAACAAGTTTGGCGGAAAGAAGGCTGTGCTTTGCTAGCAGGTGAAAAAGTGTGACAGCAGCTAGCAGGTGGCACACGTTCTACGGTCTAAAACATTTACAGTATGTATACAGTGAAACTCGGATAACTCAAACTTCAAGGGACCGACCAAAAGTGTTCGAGTTATTAGAGCGTTCAAGTTATCAGGACATCCATAAGTGCACATATTTATCAGTAAATACATGTACATATACAAACTATATATAAATCAAAAGCATAGGTTGCTTGTTGCGAGTTAAAGGGTTTCTCGTGTGAAGTTTTAAATATTTTTAATCAGAAAGTATAGAAATTTTTCTATCACTTGAGATTCGTCTGTGGTTTTAGGTGATGTGACTGCCAGGATGTTATCAGATTAAAATTGGCAAAACTTGATCGCGGTTAAAACGCTCAGAATAAATACATACGTATTTTTCTACCAAGCGTTTTAACCAAGATCAATTTTGCAGTAAGTCAGTTATTACAAAACTGCTTTACTATTAAAAACCCATTATCAATTTTGCCAATTTTACTTTAAATTTATCCAAATTTTACCTCGCTTTTTTTTGCTTTCGGAGGGTTATCGCTAAGCGGATGTTTGGTAAAATTTGATTTTTGCAAACCTTTAGAAAAGTCGTTAATGAAAATATTTGCCGATGTTGGTAATAACGAGGCCTAAGAACTACTAAAAGTCGATGTTTATCTCAATGGCTTGGAATAAAGTAATATTTTAAAGCGGTAGTAACAACCGTCTCGGTAGCCGTTTGGAATAAAACTGTTCGAGTTAACAGAGTTTCGGTCGAGTTATCTAAAGCCATTTATCATTGCGTGGGAACAGACCAAACAAATACGTTGAGTTAACCGTGTTTTCGAGTTATCCGAGGGCGAGTTATCCGAGTTTCACTGTATTTGTGTTCCTTTTACTTATTACAAATTTTAATTGACCATTTCTTGTCTGTTCCCATTCGGTGGAGGAATTATGTTAGTATGGTGAAAATAAAAGGAACGAGGTAGAATGTGATTTTTGTGTCATTTTAAATTAAAAATAAACAAAGTTGTACATTTAATAAGGTCATATTCTTGTAAAGCAAGGTCGTGTTGTGGTAAATCACTATATTCAATATTCCTGTTAAACATAAAAATGGTTTGACACTAATAGACTAGACAACACGAATAATTATTTTCTATGATTCCATTTTTTCCTGAAGATTTTCAACTTTTTTCCCTTTGTTCTTTGCTTTGGGCTCATGCACTTTTTGTACATGCTGGCGAATTCCATCTTCTCTCCTGCTTTCAAAGGGGCAATTATCTATCAGACACCAGAGTGCTCCACAATTTGGACAAGCGTCACAATTTAAGCCGAAACCTCGCTGTTTGTTTCCTCCACAGTGAAAACATATTGTTGCATCTTGTTTTTTGTAGTGGCTTTTCAACATATGAGAATTAAGGGAGTCATTACTTGCAAATATGCTTCCGCAACGGAAGCACCAAGGTTTGGTGCACGCTGGACATTTTCCCTTTATATAGCCAAGTGCATGGTTTTTTTGGGCATGACAGGCTCCGCAATCTAATACCTGGTACTCAATCAAAGTGAACTTTTTCTTCTGATCGGCTGGTAGGCTTTTTTGTACATCTTGTTTCTGTGCTTTTTTGCTTTTTCGTTGCTTTTTCGATTGTTTAGAATTATTTTTATTTCCTTCAGTCTCATCGTCTTCCTTCTGATAAGTTGCCACGCATTGAGTTCTTAACCAATAGTTGTAAGTCTCTTCATCGTGTTGGCTAACTCCCACCTAAAATATATTTAGTTATATGTTCTAGATGCGCATTAACCATAGAGAAAAGAACAAGCTTACAAGTTGCTATAATCTTTAGCTTAGTTTGATTTCATATAGTAAGCTGCAGTTTCACTTTATATAGTTAGCTGCAGTTTCACTTTATATAGTAAGCTGGAGTTTCACTTTATATAGTAAGCTGCAGTTTCACTTTATAGAGCAAGCAGCAGTTTCACTTAATATGGTAAGCTGCAGTTTCACTTTATATAGTTAGCTGCAGTTTCACTTTATATAGTAAGCTGGAGTTTCACTTTATATAGTAAGCTGCAGTTTCACTTTATAGAGCGAGCAGCAGTTTCACTTAATATGGTAAGCTGCAGTTTCACTTTATATAGTTAGCTGGAGTTTCACTTTATATAGCAAGCTGGAGTTTACTTTATACGGCAAGCTGGAGTTTCACTTTATATGGTAAGCTGGAGTTTCACTTTATAAAGTGGGCTGCAGCTACATCAGCTACAGCTGTATGAAAAATGTAAAAAACATCATCGACTCGCACAACCTAAAACTCTTGAAGGGCGAAGAATCTACAAAGAAAAATTCACCAGCAAATGCTTGCAACTGTCGCGTAAAAGCCAACTGCCCACTACAGGGAAAATGTTTACAGTCTGTTATAATTTACCAAGCCACTGTCACCTCCTCCGACGGTGAAGCTAACTACATTGGCTTAACAGAAACTTCATTTAAAATGCGCTATAACAATCACAAAGCGTCATTTACACAACGAAATAATATAACTGCCACTGAACTCAGCAAGAACATTTTTGGTGGTTGAAGGATTCAAACACTAACTATTCCATCAATTGGAGAATACTGGAGCAGTCCATACTGCTGGCCAATGGCTCTAAAAACTGTACCTTGTGTCTACAAGAAAAATTATATATTATATACAGGCCACACCTTGGTTCATTGAACAAACGCACTGAACTCGGCAGCGCCTGCAGACATGCTAACGAGTCTCTGCTGTCCAATTTTAAAACCTAATGCTTCTGTGAATCCATATTCTTCCAGCTATGAAGTTTTAGTAATTTCCATAGTTCCAGCTGTATATAAGTAACCAAAACTGGTGCTAATACTTTATCTGAAGGTTGTTCTTACCAAGCATGAAACTAATAGTAATAAAGTGTTTTATCTAAAGTTATAGTCTGTTTTATTGATTTTAACTTGCTCTGATTTTATCATTGAGCACTCTGCTCGGGTCTTACGCTTTTACTTATGTATATATATATATAATATATGTATACATGTATAATATATATATACATATATATGTAGATATATATATATTACATATATACATATATAATATATATACATATATACATGTACAGTCAAACATGGATAACTCGAACTTCACGGGACCGAGCAAAAGTGTTCGAATTATCAGAGCGTTCAAGTTATCAGAGCACTGTCACAAGTCCATATATTCACTTATTTATTAGTAGATACATGTACATATACAAACTATAATATAAATCAAAAGCACAAATGGCTTGTTTCAAATTAAATGCTTCTAATGTAAAGTTTAAAACGTTTTCATGAAAAAGTATAGAGATTTTTTTATCACTTGAGATTGGTTTGTTGTTTGAGGTGATGTTATTGCCAGGACGTTTTTCAGATTGACATTGGCAAAACTTGATCGTTGTTGAAATGCTCAAAAGAAAAGACATTTTTTTCTTTTGGGGTTTTACCCACGATCAATTTTGCCGTTTTTTCTTGAAGTTTATGCAGATAACCTTACTTTACCTGGGATTCGTTAAGAGCAACACTCCGAGGCAGTTCAATTAAAAGTTTTACGAGGTTTTACGGTACAATGTATATCACTCACGCTTTTTGAATGGATACTTATTGAATGTACATACGTATTCTGTGTTTAGGTCAAACGATGAATAGTTTTTTTTAGTTTAGTTTTAATTACAACCATTTTTTAAACGTTTTAGACATTCAACATTCCGACGTTGATTGAACACGGAATCAACGTCGGAAAACTATTCGTCACGGGCTAGCCGGGTCACGCACTCAAGGATTTTCGCCACGCACATACAAAACAACATGCTGTTTTTGTTTTGTATGTGCGTGGCGAAAATCCTTGCGCGCGTGACCCGGCAAGCCCGTGCTATTCATCGTATAGCAATATAAATCAAATTTGACCAAACCTTTAGAAAAGTCGTTGACAAAAATATTTTGCCGATGGTGGTAATAACAACGCTTATGAATTACGAAAAGATGAGGTTTACCTCTATGGCTTTGAATAAAGTGATTTTCTAAATCGATAACAACCGTTTCGGTAGCCGTTGGGCAAAAAAACAGTTCGAATTAACAGTGTTGAGTTCGAGTTATCTGTAGCAATTTATCATTACGTGGGAACAGACCAAAGAAACCGTTCGAATTAACCATGTGTCCGAACTATCCGTGGACGAGTTATCCATGTTTGACTGTATATGTAGATATATATATGTATACATATAATATATATATATGTAGATATATATATATATTATATATATACATACATAATATATATACATATGTATACGTACATATATATATGTATACATATGTATATATATATATGTATATATATAACGTAAAATGTAAAGTCGGTGCAAGTTCTTAAATTTGATCTGAATACAAAAGTACCAATAATATGGGAGAAAATTATTTTCTATTTTGCTGCATCTGGGAGAGAAAACGACATATAGGGGTACCCTGAAAATCTACTATATATAAGAAAAGTATTTTTTGTGCAGTTCAAATAAATTGAGAGAAAAATAAAACAATGTTCATGTTTTATTTTTCTCTCATGTTTTACTTTTCAATGGGTTCATGTAAGCTCGTCTATATAAAGGGTGATATCAATAACCTGATACAGCTATTAACTATTTCTAATGCGTTGCTTTTTAAGCTTTAGCAGAAATACTTGTAAAGCTTTGGAGTTAGAAAACACACGTTGATACAAACAGAAACAATGAAAAAATTAATTGTTATTGTCATTATCAGTAAAATTTTGTGGACACTTTTCTATTGAGCATTTGCTATTATTGGTTTGTAAAGATCAAAAAGTGTCAAAAGGCACTCAAATAACTGGGCTGTTCAATTAAATGGTTGCGATCTAGTTTTCAACCCTTCTTTTATAGTGGCAGTCAAATAAAGGCTTTACCGTGGTCAGGGTTTGCTCAGAACAGGAGAGCAGACAAATCCAAAGTTTCTCATTTGTATTTCAAAGTATAGTGTTTCAAAGTCAAAATATATATTATATTATAATATTATATATTATAATATTATATATTATAATATTATATATTATAATATTATATATTATAATATTATATATTATAATATATATTATAAAATATACTGTAAGAATAAAAAACTAGTTGAATAAATAAAATTGAAAAAAACTTAAAACTATATAATAAGTTAGATAGTTTTTATTCAATACCGCACTTACCCATCCTCCATAAAATTCTTGAATCCATCTATTGACAGTGTGTTTGAACCTATTCAGAGTTGTACTTTCAAAATGCTTAGATAAGTCGTGCACTAAGATTAGCCTGTAGTTATCTTCCGCCACAATTCTTACAAGCAGCTCAAGAATCTGTATATAGTGGTAAGGAAAGTTGCACTGTACATTATATTCATTATATTAAAACTATCAAAAACAAAAGTATTATATATTTTCTAAACACTGAGAATATGAATTAATAAATGCCTTCAGCTCATCTAGAGAGCTTTTCTAATGACAGGATGTTCTATGTCATTAATATCTTGCCTGGGTTGGAAACTTTATTGGCTATTCTTGCAAGTCCATGCTAATCTACAGTTCTCCATTAAAAATTGGTTTGATTTCAGAAGAATCAATGTTCAGTATAAACTAGTATAACTCTGCACAGTTTAGTATAAACTAGTATAACTCTACACAGTTTAGTATAAACTAGTATAACTCTACACTGTTTAGTATAAACTAGTATAACTCTACACTGTTTAGTATAAACTAGTATAACTCTACACTGTTTAGTATAAACTAGTATAACTCTACACTGTTTAGTATAAACTAGTATAACTCTACACAGTTTAGTATAAACTAGTATAACTCTACACTGTTTAGTATAAACTAGTATAACTCTACACTGTTTAGTATAAACTAGTATAACTCTACACTGTTTAGTATAAACTAGTATAACTCTACACTGTTTAGTATAAACTAGTATAACTCTACACTGTTTAGTATAAACTAGTATAACTCTGCACAGTTTAGTATAAACTAGTATAACTCAACACTGTTCAGTATAAACTAGTATCCCTCTACACTGTTTAGTATAAACTAGTATAACTCTACACTGTTCAGTATAAACTATTATAACTCTACACTGTTTAGTATAAACTATTATTATATAACTCTACACTGTTTAGTATAAACTAGTATAACTCTACACGGTTTAGTATAAACTAGTATAACTCTACACTGTTCAGTATAAACTAGTATAACTCTACACTGGTCAGTACAAACTAGTATAACTCTACACTGTTTAGTATAGACTAGTATAACTCTACACTGTTCAGTATAAACTAGTATAACTCTGCACAGTTTAGTATAAACTCATATAACTCTACACTGTTTAGTATAAACTAGTATAACTCTACACTGTTTAGTATAAACTAGTATAACTCTACACTGTTTAGTATAAACTAGTATAACTCTGCACAGTTTAGTATAAACTCATATAACTCTACACTGTTTAGTATAAACTAGTATAACTCTACACTGTTTAGTATAAACTAGTATAACTCTGCACAGTTTAGTATAAACTCATATAACTCTACACTGTTTAGTATAAACTAGTATAACTCTACACGGTTTAGTATAAACTAGTATAACTCTACACTGTTTAGTATAAACTAGTATAACTCTACACGGTTTAGTATAAACTAGTATAACTCTACACTGTTCAGTATAAACTAATATAACTCTACACTGTTTAGTATAAACTAGTATAACTCTACACTGTTTAGTATAAACTAGTATAACTCTACACTGTTCAGTATAAACTAGTATAACTCTGCACTGTCTAGTATAAACTAGTATAACTCTACACTGTTTAGTATAAACTAGTATAACTCTACACTGTTTAGTATAAACTAGTATAACTCTACACTGTTTAGTATAAACTAGTATAACTCTACACTGTTTAGTATAAACTAGTATAACTCTACACTGTTTAGTATAAACTAGTATAACTCTACACTGTTTAGTATAAACTAGTATAACTCTACACTGTTCAGTATAAACTAGTATAACTCTACACTGTTTAGTATAAACTAGTATAACTCTACACTGTTTAGTATAAACTAGTATAACTCTACACTGTTTAGTATAAACTAGTATAACTTTACACTGTTTAGTATAAACTAGTATAGCTCTACACTGTTTAGTATAAACTATTATAACTCTACACTGTTTAGTATAAACTAGTATAGCTCTACACTGTTTAGTATAAACTAGTATAACTCTACACTGTTTAGTATAAACTAGTATAACTCTACACTGTTTAGTATAAACTAGTATAACTCTACACTGTTTAGTATAAACTAGTATAGCTCTACACTGTTTAGTATAAACTAGTATAACTCTACACTGTTTAGTATAAACTAGTATAACTTTACACTGTTTAGTATAAACTAGTATAACTCCACACTGTTCAGTATAAACTAGTATAGCTCTACACTGTTTAGTATAAACTAGTATAGCTCTACACTGTTTAGTATAAACTAGTATAACTCTACACTGTTTAGTATAAACTAGTATAACTCTACACTGTTTAGTATAGACTAGTATAACTCTACACTGTTTAGTATAAACTAGTATAACTCTACACTGTTTAGTATAAACTAGTATAACTCTACACTGTTTAGTATAAACTAGTATAACTCTACACTGTTTAGTATAAACTAGTATAACTCTACACTGTTTAGTATAAACTAGTATAACTCTACACTGTTTAGTATAAACTAGTATAACTCTACACTGTTTAGTATAAACTAGTATAACTCTACACTGTTTAGTATAAACTAGTATAACTCTACACTGTTCAGTATAAACTCATATAACTCTACACTGGTCATTTCTCCAAAGATAATAAAAGGCACTGTGAAATATTTAAGCACATTATTCCTGGTTGTGATCAATGCTGTTGATAATGTGAAATATATATATATATACTAGCTTTTTGTTTAAAGCATTCAGTATTTATGTAAATATAACACTAGGTACTGTTTCAGTGCAAGTTTCCTATTTCTGAATGAATGAAACTAAAAGTGGTGTATACTCTTTGGATGGTTGCACTTGAGCTGATTTCAGAAAAGATTTAGATGACTGGAGACACTATGTAATTTATTAAATAGAGTAGCGAGGGAAAACTGTATCAGTTACACTCGCTACTTCACATTTCTTCCTGTTTTGAGGTTTACTAAATGAACTCATAGGTTGTAACTTGAAAGGTCCTTCCGCAGCAACGTACTACATATGCAGTTAATTATCTCCACTTAGTAATTCATGACAGCCGAGTGTTTACAAAATTGTTAGACATATAAAAACAAGATTGTTTGTCAAAAAACACAGATTTTTGCAAAAATATCAAATCAAAAAATCAAAAAAATTGAAAAATTGTGATTTTTCTTAAGAAATCATGCTTTAATTCAATGATATAAATCAATTAACTTTTTTGTACAACTCTGCCTATGAGAGATATTTCTGGCTTTTAATAAATGCCTATCCAAATATCTTTCTTTGTACTGAATCCTCTTACACCAGCTGAGTAATATAAAACTTATGCACAACAATCACTATCTACATAATTAATTTGCCTGGGTACACGTACCGCTGAAATGGCAAGCCAAGATATAACACCATTGAGAAATGTTTCCTTGAAGACTCCTTCAAACGCCTTCCTCACATTTTTTAGTTTGACACCAATGAGCTGCTTCGCTGCTTTATTCATGTATTCTCTGTCAGCTTCAGAGTGCCAGTCAACTGTGAAAGACAAAACAAATTGTATGAATGTATTTTATCTCCACATACCTCCTGCATGTGTGTATGTAGGACGGTAAGGCTCTGTGTATATACAATAGATCTTTGTGTCAGATGGTAGGTCTTAAACCGGTTGCTTTAAATTTGGCATTCACACTGCTGATATATTTTAGAAAAAGTTATAGTAAAAAAGTTTCTAAATATTTCTACAATTACTGTAAACAAATTGTTATATGTTAATCTATGTAAGATTAATCTTACTAAAGATTAAAGATTAAAAGATTAAACTTACAAAAAAGGATCTTAAAAAGTCAAAATTTTAATCTAATTTAAATCAGAAAATTTCCAGCTGTAAAAATTGATATTGTATGGCAGTCATTTTAACTTACTTACTTTAAAACAAGTTAAAGTTAATTTGTGAAATTTATTAAATATAATAATATAATTTACTAAATATACAAATCCTTAGTAATTGAATCAAACGACAGTTGCTTTTATTTTTGTTTGATAGTTGTTAGTTTTAGCATTTGCTAACGAGGAAAATTAAAAATTTTATAACATGTGATTCGCAAATTTATTTCCTGGCAGTATAACTTTCTTCTTACAAAAGGATGAATCAATTGCAATAAATCTTTGTCAAACAGATATAGAGAAAATAAGTTAAACACAAACTTGGCAGCAATGACAGGTAATAATCTAATAATGTTACATTATTAATGTTGCATATTATTGTATATAATAATATATATCATATATATGTATATTATTAAAAATAATTTAATATATTATGTATATTGAATAATATATATAATAATGTTATTACATAATTTATTGAATGAACTATTAGGTAATTTTATTAGTGAGAAATAATGAGTAGACAGTAGAGATTTTTCCTTTAATCCGATTCTTGTCTAAATTTACAGTGATGCAACGACTAGTTGTGAAATCCTCGCTCAAAATGATAAAATTACATACTGAATTTGGCTAGGCCTCTATAAAATAAGCCCTCTTGATCCTTTGTCAATGCGTTAGAAGAGCCAAGGTAGTTAATAAAGGTTTGAGGGTTCTTGGCTAGCGTTTTGTTGAACAGATCGTCATCATTTTTGAACCTGCAGGAGGTATAAAGAGCTAATTTAGAGATCTTAAAAGAAATTGAAGGCTACAACTGAGCATATACTCTCAATTAAAAACAGACATTTCAAAGATTATAACAAAGAGACAACTGATGTGGCTCATTCTTACTTTTCACTGCTTAATACGCTGTTTTTCACATGTTTGAAGATTATTATTAAAATTTATAAAGTCCGCACATAAATATTTAAATCTTTACAATTAGTTATGTAAAATCATATTTGATTTGGTGACTACACCGAAAGAGCCTTAGCTGTATGGTCAAACGTTTGACCATGAACTTATAAAAAAGAAAAACCTCAAACATGCAATGATTTAGCAATTTTGACCATTCCAGAGAAATGCCGAAATGTTGAATAGAGTGACGAGAGTTTAGAGTACTTTTTATTCAGTGGGCGAATCAAGCAACCTATTCATGTACATATATATAAATATTGTGCTTGATTCTCACATGACATGTAATCAAGCTGAGCTGAATGTGCACATAACAACTAAGCGTTCCAAATTGATGGAGATTATCATAATAAGTTGGTGAAGAAATCTCACAAATCTGACAATTCATAAAAAAGAGTTCACGGATGAAAACAAGCAGAGATTAGAAAAGACAATCAGCATAGTTTTTATAAAAAGTTTAATTAAATTTGCCTAGTTTAGTAGCAGTAAACTCGGTGACGTCCGAGATTTCTAATCAGACAGCCTGTGGTTAGGTGTTTAAGAGCCTGGTTCACAGAAACCAGATGGAGCTACACAATAACTGTTTGAATGACCTGGTGGAAGACACGAAATACACACTGACACACACACCACACACACACACACACGCACACGCGCAAGCACCACATGCACACACACCACCCACACACCACCCACACCCATGATGGTGCAGTGGGGTCAAGTGGGACAATGTTGAGACGACAGTACAATGCCATCTATGATACCGAAAACTTAACAAAAACTAAATATACAACAAAACAACAAGCAAATAGTAAGGATTAACGGTTACTCTATGATCTATAGAGATAACCTGAACATCTAGCTATTGAATAAGTGGTATGGCCTACCTTTCCATTACATACATTCGGATTACTGCATTTGTCTCCTCTTTGATTTGAGCCATAATAGTCTAGAGAATCTATTCCTGACCAGCAGATACATTCATGAGCACTTACAATTGCTTGATAGTACCTACTCAGATTTCCATTTCTTAGGTTCTTTATTGTTGTACATTCTTATGTTTACAATGAATGCTTTGTACACTCTGACCTCTTCTGACCTGCTTGAAATATAGTAAACTAGGTGAATGCTCAGCGTTGCACGGGTAATAAAAAGGTTTTTAGCGCGGAAAACTTATTTTTAATCAAAATAAACTACATTTAGCATTCTAAATGAAGGTGTTTGTTTATTTCAGTGTGTCTGGCAAATGCATAATTCAAGTATTTGAAAGCTTATGGCATAGATAAAACAGATTATTGAAAAACACTTCGTACATGTTTTTTATTTTATCACACCACTCATTTTATCACAGGTGACATAAATATAGATACCCTTGAGTTGCAGGCATGTGAGAGCTACTTGAATTTATTAGCTATTTATAGCCTAACAAACTTAATTGACATTCCTACACATTTTACTCAACATCTCCAAAACTGGTCTTGTCTGGATCATATACTAACAAATCAAAATGCATTGCAAATAACTTCTGGAATTATTGAAGCTGACTTTAGCGATCATTTCCCTAGTTTTGCAATTGTTGACCAAAATGAAATGCCTGATGATCAGGACAAACTAAAGACTTTTGAGATTATTCATCATAAAAATCTCAATGAACATTTGAAAGCAGAAAAATGGGATATTAACTCTGCTGATGTTGAATCTCAATATAGCAAATTTTTATCTAAACTGCAATCAATCATTGCTTTCTTTACAACCATCAATCCAGAGAAAATTAACGGGTCTGCTAGGAAAAATAATCCTTGTGTTACTTTTGAATTAAAAAAACAATTATTACATAAAAGCAACCTTTTTTAGCAAAATATTAGAGAGGCTAGTAAATGATCAAATAATAAACTATCTTGAACTAAATAGCTTGTTGAATAGCTATCAATTTGGTTTTAGAGCAAAACGTGGAACTTCTGACACTTTGTCAGCTTATACAAATAAAACTTTTGAGGCGTTTAATAAAGGAAACAGTTTTTTAGGAAATTTTATTGATTTTAGCAAAGCATTTGACACTATTAACCATGATATACTTCTACGAAAACTAACTAAGTTAAATTTCAGTATTCAAAGTATTAATTGGGTTAGAAGCTATTTACACGACAGATTTCAAGGAACAAAAGTTAGTGGTGTACTTTCTGCTGAAAAACGCGTAACCTGTGGGGTTCCACAAGGTTCAATTTTGGGCCCAACACTGTTTCTGAATTATATAAACGATCTTTGATAATCATTAAAATGCTTACAACCTATTCTTTATGCAGATGACACCACTCTTTTTCTAGAATCAAGTAACCTTAACAGCATGCTACCTCAAATAAATGCAGATTTAGAAATCTTCCGATGCTGGTGCATCAGCAACCAACTCACAATCAATAATGAGAAAACTAATTATGTGCTTATGAAAAATCCGCAGAACAAATTTAATTTAAAAATGAATTCTCTGCTAATAGGAACTAACATAATAATCCAGACTGATCATTTTAAATTCCTAGGTGTTTAGCTCGATAATAATCTGAATTGGTCTACCCATATATCTAACATACTAAAGGACCTTCGTCCAGCGGTTGGACTTTTCTATAGGTTATCAAAGTACTTCCCACGAGAAATAATGATTACATTATATAACTTCTTATTGAATTCTAGACTTATTTACTGCCTCGAATCTTGGGACAATTCATCCGACATATTTTTAAATACAATTAAAGTCTTTCAGAAAAAGCTAGTGCGAATTATATGTCATAAACCCTTTGACTATCCATCAAAATAATTGTTAACTCAAACTAATATTTTACCATTAGATAAGTTATATACGTTAAAGCTGCTGCTAAGTGGTCATACTGTATTTCATTCATCTGGGAATGGGGGACCACCGCACTCTTATAGCACTCGTCAGTCTCTTCTAAATCTTCATATTCCCTTATTTACATCTAGTGCTGGGCAAAAAACTATTCAATATCAAAGAACCTTTTATTGGAATAACCTACCTGACAGATTGAAAAAAATTGTCAACCAATATGACTTTAAAAAACAAGCAAAATACTATCTCCTGTCTCTCTGACTGGGGTGGGCTGAGGGCCACCTTTGTTCTGCTGCTGTTAGCTGTTTTTTGGGGCTTGCGCGACATTAGCTGGGCTACAGCGCACCTATGGCTCCATCATCATTATCTCGTGCTCAGGTTGAGTGAATTTTGCTATAGTTTTTCGTTTTCTCATTAATTTGTATTCAACCTGATATATTTACTAATATGCAGTTTATTTTTCTATTTTTAATTGGTACTGTTTCTGTTGATGAAAATAAACGCACACACGCGCTGATGGATGGTGATAGATGGTGATAGATGGTGATATATGGTGATAGATGGTGATAGATGGTGATAGATGGTGATAGACGGTGATAGACGGTGATAGATGGTGATAGATAGTGATAGATGGTGATAGATGGTGATAGATGGTGATAGATGGTGATAGATGATGATATATGGTGATAGATGGTGATAGATGGTGATAGATGGTGATAGATGGTAATAGATGGTGATAGATGGTGATAGATGGTGATAGATGGTGATAGATGGTGATAGATGGTGATAAATGGTGATAGACGGTGATAGACGGTGATAGACGGTGATAGACGGTGATAGACGGTGATAGATGGTGATAGATGGTGATAGACGGTGATAGACGGTGATAGACGGTGATAGACGGTGATAGATGTTGATAGATGGTGATAGATGGTGATAGATGGTGATAGATGGTGATAGATGGTGATAGATGGTGATAGATGGTGATAGATGGTGATAGATGGTGATAGATGGTGATAGATGTTGATAGATGGTGATAGATGGTGATAGATGGTGATAGATGGTGATAGATGATGATAGATAGTGAAATATGGTGATAGATGGTGATAGATGGTGATAGATGGTGATAGATGGTGATAGACGGTGATAGACGGTGATAGATGGTGATAGATGGTGATAGATGGTGATAGATGGTGATAGACGGTGATAGATGTTGATAGATGGTGATAGATGGTGATAGATGGTGATAGATGGTGATAGATGGTGATAGATGGTGATAGATGGTGATAGATAGTGATAGATGGTGATAGATGATGATAGATGATGATAGATGGTGATAGATGGTGATATATGGTGATAGATGGTGATATATGGTGATAGATGGTGATAGATGGTGATAGATGGTGATAGATGGTGATAGATGGTGATAGATGGTGATAGATGGTGATAGATGGTGATAGATGGTGATAGATGTTGATAGATGGTGATAGATGGTGATAGATGGTGATAGATGGTGATAGATGATGATAGATGGTGATAGATGGTGATAGATGGTGATAGATGGTGATAGATGTTGATAGATGGTGATAGATGGTGATAGATGGTGATAGATGGTGATAGATGGTGATAGATGTTGATAGATGGTGATAGATGGTGATAGATGGTGATAGATGATGATAGATAGTGAAATATGGTGATAGATGGTGATAGATGGTGATAGATGGTGATAGACGGTGATAGACGGTGATAGACGGTGATAGATGGTGATAGATGGTGATAGATGGTGATAGATGGTGATAGACGGTGATAGATGTTGATAGATGGTGATAGATGGTGATAGATGGTGATAGATGGTGATAGATGGTGATAGATGGTGATAGATGGTGATAGATAGTGATAGATGGTGATAGATGGTGATAGATGGTGATAGATGGTGATAGATGGTGATAGATGGTGATAGATGGTGATAGATGGTGATAGATGGTGATAGATGGTGATAGATGTTGATAGATGGTGATAGATGGTGATAGATGGTGATAGATGGTGATAGATGATGATAGATAGTGAAATATGGTGATAGATGGTGATAGATGGTGATAGATGGTGATAGATGGTGATAGACGGTGATAGATGGTGATAGATGGTGATAGATGGTGATAGATGGTGATAGATGGTGATAGACGGTGATAGATGTTGATAGATGGTGATAGATGGTGATAGATGGTGATAGATGGTGATAGATGGTGATAGATGGTGATAGATGGTGATAGATAGTGATAGATGGTGATAGATGATGATAGATGATGATAGATGGTGATAGATGGTGATATATGGTGATAGATGGTGATATATGGTGATAGATGGTGATAGATGGTGATAGAGGGTGATAGACGGTGATAGACGGGGATACATGGTGATAGATGTTGATAGATGGTGATAGATGGTGATAGATGGTGATAGATGGTGATAGATGGTGATAGATGGTGATAGATGGTGATAGACGGTGATAGATGGTGATAGATGTTGATAGATGGTGATAGATGGTGATAGATGGTGATAGACGGTGATAGACGGGGATAGACGGTGATACATGGTGATAGATGTTGATAGATGGTGATAGATGGTGATAGATGGTGATAGATGGTGATAGATGGTTATAGATGGTGATAGATGGTGATAGATGGTGATAGATGGTGATAGATGGTGATATATGGTGATATATGATGATAGATGGTGATAGACGGTGATAGACGGTGATAGACGGTGATAGATGGTGATAGATGTTGATAGATGGTGATAGATGGTGATAGACGGTGATAGATGGTGATAGATAGTGATAGACGGTGATAGACGGTGATAGACGGTGATAGACGGTGATAGATGGTGATAGATGGTGATATATGGTGATAGATGGTGATAGATGGTGATAGACGGTGATAGACGGGGATACATGGTGATAGATGTTGATAGATGGTGATAGACGGTGATAGATGTTGATAGATGGTGATAGATGGTGATAGATGGTGATAGATGGTGATAGATGGTGATAGATGGTGATAGACGGTGATAGATGGTGATAGATGTTGATAGATGGTGATAGATGGTGATAGATGTTGATAGATGGTGATAGATGGTGATAGATGGTGATAGATAGTAATAGATGGTGATAGATGATGATAGATGGTGATAGATGGTGATAGATGGTGATAGATAGTGATAGATGATGATAGATGGTGATAGATGGTGATATATGGTGATAGATGGTGATATATGGTGATAGATGGTGATAGACGGTGATAGACGGGGATACATGGTGATAGATGTTGATAGATGGTGATAGATGGTGATAGATGGTGATAGATGGTGATAGATGGTGATAGATGGTGATATATGGTGATAGATGGTGATAGATGGTGATAGATGGTGATATATGGTGATAAATGGTGATAGACGGTGATAGACGGTGATAGACGGTGATAGACGGTGATAGATGGTGATAGATGGTGATATATGGTGATAGATGGTGATAGGTGGTGATAGACGGTGATAGACAGTGATACATGGTGATAGATGTTGATAGATGGTGATAGATGGTGATAGATGGTGATAGATGGTGATAGATGGTGATAGATGGTGATAGATGGTGATAGATGGTGATAGATGGTGATAGATGGTGATAGATGGTGATATATGGTGATAGATGTTGATAGATGGTGATAGACGGTGATAGACGGTGATAGACGGTGATACATGGTGATAGATGGTGATAGACGGTGATAGACGGTGATAGACGGTGATAGATGGTGATAGATGGTGATATATGGTGATAGACGGTGATAGATGGTGATAGATGGTGATATATGGTGATAGATATTGATAGATGGTGATAGACGGTGATAGACGGTGATACATGGTGATAGATGGTGATATATGGTGATAGAAAGTGATAGATGGTATATATGGCGATAGATGGTGATAAACGATGATAGATGGTGATATATGGTGATAGATGGTGATAGATGGTGATAGATGGTGATAGACGGTGATAGACGGTGATAGACGGTGATAGACGGTGATAGATGTTGATAGATGGTGATAGATGGTGATAGATGGTGATAGATAGTGATAGATGGTGATAGATGATGATAGATGATGATAGATGGTGATAGATGGTGATAGATGGTGATATATGGTGATAGATGGTGATAGATGGTGATAGACGGTGATAGACGGTGATAGATGTTGATAGATGGTGATAGATGGTGATAGATGGTGATAGATGGTGATAGATGGTGATAGATGGTGATAGATGGTGATAGATGATGATAGATGATGATAGATGGTGATAGATGGTGATAGATGGTGATAGATGGTAATAGATGGTGATAGAAGGTGATAGATGGTGATATATGGTGGTAGATGGTGATAGATGGTGATATATGGTGATAGAAGGTGATAGATAGTGAAATATGGTGATAGATGTTGATAGATGGTGATAGATGGTGATAGATGGTGATAGATAGTGATATATGGTGATATACGTTGATAGATGGTGATATATGATGATAGATGGTGATAAACGGGGATACGAGCGAAGCAATTGTTTGGGAGTTTTATGATAAATGCATATGCGCACACAACTCCCGAAAAATTATCCGCCAACAGCCATGACCAAACCCTTGTACCGAAATCCCATCAAAAGATTTAACCATTTTTGTGTAAAGTCATTTAAGTATAATAATGATACAAAACACATATAAACCTATTTAAAAAAGTTACCAAGTCTTTGAAAAGTTGAGACAATATCCTAAAACTTACCCATCTGATCGGATAATACATAAATAGACAGATTAATTTGGCCTAAAATCGCCATTAAAACCTGACAAGCCCTTTTTAATCAAAATTAAGACCGGCAAACAAAACATCAATAAAGCCGTGAGACAGATAGTAGAACTATTAAGTCGTGCGCATTTCACGAGAAAAACGTGCACATTTCACCAGTCTATGGCATTGTCCAATTGCCGAAGGTTTTTGTAATAATTGTAGAAGTACTGAGAAGTAATCGTTTCTTTTTTGCCGATTCTACCGGACTCTAAAATTTTGGACACTTATAATAATGAGCACTTTGGTATTCCAACTGATGTCCAAAGCAGTGAAAGTAAAGGAAATTACGATGATATTTTTCTAACGATTCTTATAAGATTATTACAATATTTAATTGTAAGAATAATTATTTGATGTTATAAGATTTAGTTAAAAGAATAATCAATCAAATTTACAAGATCCAAGTATATAGTGACCGATGGTGTGCAATATGTTACTGTTATTATTTTTATAAAGATTCTGTTGATGATACTACGGCTGATACTATGGCTGTGCCCAATATCGCGGTACTGCCAAGCCGTTTGTAATACCTGCAACTTAAGTAATAGGCCTACATTTTCTTATAGATATACAGCTATTTCTATGACAACCAGCTAAAATCTGTTTAGATTTTTAAATTCAGCATAATCTTTTAGATATAAATACAGAAATCTAGATAAATATCACAAATTCTTGATATTCGTTGCTATGACCAATGATATACAGCCCATTCAGCCTGTGTATACGGTATTACACAGCAGCTTGCCATTTTACTTCAAATATTGCATTTCCCCTATTGCAGGGGAAAGATATAAACATATAAACTTTTCCTTTCATCATTGCTGTTTGTTGTACATAATAAAATCCAGTACATTACAGCTACCAATGCAGCTACCATTGCAGTTCTCCTATTGCACTGCAGTGCCATTTGACTGCTAATATTGCATTTCTCAACCAGCAGTACCCTTTCTTTTTCCATTATCACTTTGGTCGTGGGTTGTATGACAAGGGAATTTCCAGTGATATATGGTGATAGATGGTGATTGATGGTCATAAATGATCATAGATAGAGACAGAGGGTAATAGCCAATGATTAATTCTAGCCAGCTTTACTTTTATATATACAATATGAATAACATTAGATGGTGAAACAATATTATCTTAAAATTCAAAGTTGTACGCTGACATACACTAAGTATATATTTTGATGCCATTGTGACATTTTACATCATAATATGTCGGCTCTATTAGCCAATTATACAAAGGAAATTTATCTTTGCTTGCTTGTTGCCTCTGTCTCTTTAACAAAAATTAGTTTTGTAATGTTATATTTTCTTTTTGTATCTTGTGTGTTGGCTCATGTCATGCTTAGATTAATATACATGTATATAAGCAAATGAGACTCTTTTATGTGTATCAGTCGTTATGTCAGTTTTCTACTCGATACATCTGCATGGTGGCACTTTTACAAATAGACTTTATAATTTAGAACACCATCTTATTTTATTGAGTACAGTAATACTTCAACTTACAAGTGCTCCAACGTATGAGAAACTTGAGATACGAGCCAGCTTTTAAGCAAGTTTTAGCACTAACATACGAGCCATGTTTGAGATGCAAGCACGTGAGTCAGTTGCCAAGTATGTCGGAAGTGTTTTATGAGAACCACATCACTTTGTATTTTTCAACTGCTCAGGTTATACTTTTGTACCGTGTTTTTTGTGCGCGATTTTCAGTGCAGAATTATGAGAATTAAAAGTACTGTGCGTAGACCGAAAGTTTGACAGTAAAATGAAAAATAATGCAAAGAAAAAGCAAATAATAACAGTTGATATTAAACGGAGAATTATTGAAAAATATGCGAAATGTGTATGCGTGATTGAACTAGCTCAACAATATGACAGAAATACATCCACAATTATCAAACAGAAGGATTATATTCAGGGCATTTAGTTTGCAAAAGGTTCTAGTTTTACTTCCATAGTTTCTAAATGGCGCAGCGATCTTCACGACCGCTGATGTAGAGACTGCTCAGGCATTGGATAAAAGATAAACAATTCGCCGGTGACAGTGTAACTGAAACGATGCTATGTGAAAAGGCCGGTACTATCTACCAAAACTATAAAAAATAGACATTCGGACAAGCTGGCTAGTGGTCGTGTATTAACTCTTTGTGACAACACCTGTGTTCGTCCTACTCGCAACAAGTTGAAAGGGTGACAAAGGCAGACGTTCTTAGATAGGTTTCTCTTAAAACGATCGTGA
This sequence comes from Watersipora subatra, assembly GCF_963576615.1. NCBI lineage: Eukaryota > Metazoa > Bryozoa > Gymnolaemata > Cheilostomatida > Watersiporidae > Watersipora > Watersipora subatra. The sequence continues at coordinate 7,399,171 of NC_088715.1, read as the reverse complement.
GAGCGAAACAAAGGAAAAATTAGCTAACCAGTGAAAAACTTCAAACTATGAATTCCGAAGAAATTTTAATAACTTTAAGTTAAAAATGAAAGTTTGCTTTTAGGTTTGCTTCTGATTTTGTCTTTTAAGACTTTGATAACATCTAAATTTATCAAAGTCAACTGCTGTAATGAAGGATAACTTATATCTCCCTTCCTGGCAAATGCTAGCGTTAGCTGCTATTGTATGTATTTAATTTTACATTTTAATTAATCACATTTCCTTGCTATATTTTTTATTTGTTGCTTTTTGAAAGCATGTGGTAAGTTAGAACAATAACCAACATGTTCTTTCTGTTACAATATCTTGTTTTGAGTGTTTTATTTGCTTATTTTAGAGTATGGAAACCAATCAATATATATTTAATTGTTCTATATATAAATAAATTGCACCAACATGCGAGTAAATTGACATACGAGCTCAGTCTCGGAACGCATTAAGCTCGTAAGTCGAAGTATGACTGTAAGCATTTTAATACAACATTCGCCTTCCATATAAAGCCCTTATGATAGCAGAGTTAGAATCACGTGCTATCACTTTCTCACTCAGTTCATAGAAGAACACCTTATTCTCCGACCACTGAGGTACGACCAAGGTGTTACCAGTAACACTCAAGCTATCGATATTGTCTTTACCAATACCATCACCTCTCATCTCTGATACTTTCTCACCTGTAATAAAAGTATATGAACATCTTAATTATTATTGCTGTTTGCTAGAAAGTAGTCGCATCATTAGAAAACAACAAACACAGCTGACAAATTATGGGTGGGTGTGGCTGAGTCATTTATTGTAGCTACCATCCCTGGACCACCTTTTACATGACCACTATATATGTTACTGTAACAATCATTTGTATAATTGTTTTATTGCTTTCCAAGCCTGTTTTGCATGCCAAAGTTGCCATAGGATGATGTGAATTTTCCAATCATAATTCACCATATTTCAGTAATTATTCCACAATTAAAAGTTTATTGTTGACTGCATTTGATAATCTATATATATATTTCCAAAAGTATGTCCATATGTATGCATTCCGGCTATAGCTATTAAAATCTTGGGGTAAAAAATCCGTACCGAAAAAGATTTGATCTCAGACCCTACCATTCACCAGTCCGACACCCTACCCAATAGGCCACAGAGAGCGAGTCAGTAGCTTGCCGATGTAAGTCACTATAGCGGAGCACATACCTAACGGCTTTGCATACCACGCAAGATGATTGCATAAGTAAGTGATTGTCATTAGTTAGCTTACCAAAATTCTCCATTGGCAATCTGCCAAGCTAATAGCAAGTGGCAGGCAACTCTCATTACTTATCATTGTTTATAAACTTATTTTTAATACTCGGGCAACGGCAAGTAGCACAGCTAGTATCTATAACAACTAAATAAAAAATGCGCATAAATACGAATGAAAATAACAAAAAAAGAAAATAAAAACTAATAAAATGCTGATAAATAGAACGAGTTTTTAGTGCCAGTTGTCAATTTTTATCGCTACAGGTACGTTAAAATTAATATTAAGGTGTAAGTCAAGGATTGACTGTATCCTTTAAAGGTTGACTTGCAACCAAATTCACATTACAGTTATTTGATATCAAAAGAATCACCCTGTCTTACTCTGTCGTGTTGTAGGTGCCAAATATGTGGAAATGTGATTACAAGCTCTTAAAAGCTCAAAAACGAACAGTTAATTGCAGCCACACGAGATCGCCGTTGTTTGGATTCTCCTTTCAAAACGGCTCAAATGTGACGTAGCTGTGGTAGATGGTTTTTGTTTACACTTTCATGCAACCTTATTCTTCAAAATATTTTCACAAATATACTTCACGAATTCAATAAAACCATGTCTATTGTTCTTACGCGTCTGTTTTATCGTCATTGTAATGCTGTCACTTTTAAAAATTAATTTAATTTTTTAACTTTACCTCGAAGGACTACATATCATTGTCTGATAATCATGATGAGTCTGTTGGTCACCTGTGATAATCGAAAAGTGCTGCAAAAATTATTTGCGAAGTATTGGGTCACATGATCAGATTACGACTTGATAATTGAATAATGCTGAAACAAAACTGTAAAGTAGCGAACATCTATATTTGATACGGGGTCTTCGGTAAAACCCCAAGTGTTTGTCATAAACTAGTGCTACGATATATTGAGCTTTTATTGGCCTTCCAATTCACGTGAGAACATCACGTGACAAGACAATAACCAAACTGTCATGACTACGTCAGAGCAATAAATAGATTCCAATCTACGGCGGCTTTTCATTTATGAGCTTTTAAGAACTTGTAATCACATTTCCACACATTTGGCACCCACAACACAACAGAGTAAGACATGGTGAATATTTTGATACCAAATAACTGTAATGTGAATTTTGTTGCAAGTCAACCTTTAAAGCACATCAATTACATAAGTACTGTTTCAGCTTATTCATGTTCTTCAGTATCTTGGCTTTCAAATGAGCCATTGTTTGACATGGTGAGACAGACAATGTTTGTTGTTTATTGTCACAAAGTGGTGATGCAATGTGACAGGTTCGAGATATCTGGTGTTGTGATTGTATCCTGATGTCTGCACAAGGCTAAGAGTTAAGACGTCCAGGTGTAATATTGCGGCTAACTATGTATAAGTAATAGAGTGTCTATATAATAATATACAGAAGAATGCTGTGAGAGTATAAAATAATCCTTTATTGCTGACTTGTAGACATGTACGCTGTAAACTGAATTGTTATAAACTAGCTGCAGTCAGGCTATTTATACCTCCTTATAATTATTCTAGAAAATTCCAGAAAATCCATTCAGGAAAAATCTAGTCATAAAAAATATTCTAAATTTATGATCATGACCCATCAAAACATGTACATCTACATTTATAGAGGGCTAATAATAATCCACTGTGCTACTACTGTATGATTCATCGGCGTACTGCGCAATAGCTATTGTCATGCTATAACTTTGTTTACTATACTACAAGTATTATACTACATACAGCACTCAGAATCTGTGACAACTCCCCATTCAAGAGGAAATTTATAGCCAAATTTCCAGCATTAAGATTCTGAGTCTATTCTGCTCATGTAGTCCGCTCCGACGTTGTCTTTCCCTTTGATCGATTCCACCGTCATGCGATAATCCTGTAGATATAGCGCCCATCTCATCACTCTGCTGTTCTCATACTTTGCTCGATTGATGTAGGTTAGTGGTTGGTGATCCGTTTGTAGTATGAACTCCACGCCGTAGAGATATGGTAGATATTTCTTTACAGCCCATGCAATTGCCAGGCATTCTTTCTCTATCGTTGAGTAATTCCTTTCACGGTCCAGTAGTTTTCTGCTAGATTAGCTGACAGGAAATAGCTTTCCATCATGTTCTTGTAGTAGTACAGCTCCGAGTCCAGTGTCCGACGCGTCAGTCCTTAGGGTGAACTGCTTCGTTATGTCTGGTAGTTTCAGAACTGGTTTCTCGGTTATAGTCGCTTTCAGTTTCCGGTATGCCTTCTCTTGCGCATCTGTCCAGATAACTTTATTAGGCTGTCCTTTCTTAGTAAAATCCGACAGAGGACTTGCTATCGCCCCGTAATTTGGGACGAACTCTCGGTAGTAGCCAGTCAATCCTAGAAACGACCGTACTTGAGTCTTGGTCCAAGGCTTTGGAGCTTCAGTGATTTTCTCCACATTGTCTTCAATCGGTTTCAGTTCTCCCTGATCGATCTTGTGACCTATGAACTCTATAGATGTTTCACCGAGGTAGCATTTCGTCGGTTTGATTGTGAGCTGTGCCTTGGCCAAACGTGTGAATAGTTCTCTCAGCGCGTCCATGTGATCCTCCCATCTGGCAGTATGTATGATGTCATCGATGTAGTTGTCAACTCCTGGTAAATCCTCTAATAGTTTTTTCATGCCTCGTACAAATGTTGCTCCAGAGTTTACCATCCCAAACGGCATCCTGATGAACTCGTATTGTCTATCTGGAGTGACAAATGCAGTCTTCGGTATGTCACTCTCCTCTACAAGAATTTGCCAGTATCCCTTAGTTAGATCTACCTTCGAGAAGTAGTGATCACAGCTCATCTTCTGAAAGAGATCGCTTGCTGTTGTCATTGGCTCTGGATCAAACATTGTTATTTTGTTCAAGTTCCGGTAGTCAGCACATAGTCGATTGGATCCATCAGGCGTTTTCACGAGTACGACTGGTGATGCATATAGAGAGTTTGATTCTCTGATGATCCCTGTGTTCAGCATATATTTTATATCTTCTCTAAGTGATTCTCCCACTGCGTAAGGTAATGTGTAGGGTTTGGTTTTGATAGACTTGTTACTGGTTAAAGTAATCGGATGTTTGATGAGATTGCAGTTTCCCGGTCTGTCTGTGAATATATCTGTGTAGTCCTTGACGATGTCCACGATCTGTTTTCTCTGCTCCTCAGATATATTTTCTCCCATCTTCAGATCTTTCACAGTTTCGACTGACATTCCTGAATATAACTCCACCAGTGTGCCTGCCTCTTCTTCTACTTCTCCGATACCAGCTAGCTCAGTTATTTCTTTTTCACTATCTCTCGCGTAGTATTTCTTCAGCATGTTAGCATAGTAGGTTGGGCTTTTACCTTAGACCTGAACTCGGTATGCGTTTATCCCAACCTTCTCTTCTACGTTGTATGGTCCCTGCCAGTGCATTAGTAACTTGTTGTGGTTAGTAGAGAACAGGATGAGTACTCTGTCACCTTCTTGAAATTCCCTTTTCTTTGCCTTCTTGTCGAAGTAATGCTTGTACCTCTGCTTATTTCCTTCCAGCGCTTTTTGAGCCAACTCCATCGTATCTTCCAGCTTAGCACACAGATCAAACGCGTGTTGGTAGCTACTCTTGGTCTCTCCATCGGCATCATCCTGTGTCCATAGCTGTCCTAGAATATCCATCGGCCCTCATACTGTCCTTCCATACAGCAGCTCGAATGGTGAGAATCCAGTAGATTCCTGTGGGACCTCTCTGTAAGCGAATAGAGCTGAGTTTATGTATCTGTGCCACTGTCTTGGCTCCTGATGGCATAACTTTTTCAGCATTGACTTCAGTGTGTCATTGAATCGCTCCACCAGTCCATTAGCCATTAGTCCATGGTAGGGAGTTGTCGGCATCTGCTTCCTGCCGAGTAGTCTGGCGAACTCCTTCATGTACCTAGATATGAATTGTGTCCCTTGATCACTGATTACTTCTTCAGGTATTCCAACCCGACTGTAAATGTCGATGAGCTTTAGCCACTGCTTCTGAGCTTATCTCTTTCAGTGGAACAGCCTCGGGGTATCGAGTAGCGTAGTCCACCGGAGTTAGTATATATCTATGCCCCTTCTCACTCGGAGGGTTAATCGGTCCAATCAAGTCGACAGCGCAGCGCTTGAATGGAGTCTCAATCAGTGGAGTCCGCTGTAGGGCAACCTTCTGTACTGAACCTTTCTTTACAGTGCGTTGGCAGATGTCGCAGGATCGACAGAATCCCGTAACCTTATCATGTAGACCCGGCCAGAAGAAGATGGTTAAAATTCGATAAGTACATGTAGTTTTACAGATTCTCAGATGTCCGCTCAATATAGAATGGTGGGCGTGTCTCATCACAGCGACACGTAGAGTTTTCGGTACAACTACTTATTTTATCAACTGTCCGCTGTTGTACTCTGGGTGATAATATTCACGATAAAGGATGCCCTTCTTCACCATGAACCTGGTTTGTTGTTTGCCTTTCGTTATTGTTTTGGTAGCAAGAGTGCAATCTACATATAGTCCTAGGGCCACGCCACTGCAGGTCACAATTTAATCGATGTGATTTCATTACCTTTACCACAATGGGTGGTTAACAACCAGGAATGTTGTTATTAGTGAGTTCTGTTTTTGTTTAATTTTGTTGTAGAACTCAATTGAAATAAATCAATCGTTGGAGTTGCCTCAATGCACTCCGGGATTGTTCAAAATAGAGAAGCCTACTGTAAATAACTTAAACTGCCTATAAGCTAGTATCATACACCAAGTGATGAATTTAACTGTCCAATACACCTGTTTTCTATTTTCCATATACTGTAATTTATTCGAATATAATATAAATATTTTAATTTTTATATTTTTTTCTTTTTCATACTTAATTACTAATTAGTTATTAATCAAGTTATCAATCATTTCTGTATGGTACAAACAATGCCATCATACAAAACGATGCGATAATAATTGCTATAAATGTTTAAAATGAACGAAAGGATGAAAAATGTAAACTTTAACAATAACCCGAAATCTATTAACCCAGAACATGGGTTTGCATTGGTCGGGCGTTAGCACGATCCCCGGGCATTGTTGATTATCTAGAATGCTAGTTTATTATTAGCACTCTCTGGGTTTAAGAGCACCGATTGTCACAGAAAAGCGCAGTCTTAATGGAAGCGAAAGGGATCGACGACCTAAGGCTAAATGATAATTATGAAATCACATTGTGGGAGCTTGTAATCACCTTTCCCCACATTTTGAACTTACAACACAGCAGAGTAAGACATAGTGAATCTGTTGATACCAAATAACTGTAATGTGACTTTTGTTGCAAGTCAACCTTTAAAAACCACTGCTTTATAATATTGTTTGATAATATACAAAACAAGCTAGCTTATGAAGTACTCCATAATTCCCGTGAGCGTTTTTGACAGAAATTGTTTTAAATCTTACAAAAATGTTTTAAAACTTTGCTAGAAGTATTTTTAAATTCATTGAATCCAGCTCTGCCTGCCCATTAACAAACCGATTGTCACAGCATCTTACGAAGTTACGTACCTGATCGCAAAGCAGGGCAAGCCACACACCATTGGTGAAACACTTGTAAAACCAGCAGGGTTAAAGATGGTGAATGTGATACTGGGAACAGCGACAGAAACTAAATTATCCCAAATTCCTCTTTCAAATGACACCATCAGCGACAGAATAGGTGACATGAATAAAGACATCTTGGCTCAAGTAGTCGCAGATCTGATTTCAAGCTCAGCACAATTCAGCCTTCAACTCGACGAGGCCACAGACGCTGATAATCTAAACCAGTCTGTTGTTTTTGTGCGCTATTTGAAAGACGACATGTTAAAAGAAGAGTTATTATTTTGTAAGCCTCTTACAACAAAAACTAAGGCAGCCGATGTGAAGAAACTCGTGGACGACTTCTTCAGAGACAATAATCTCTTGTGGGATATGGTTTCTGCAGTTTGTACGAATGGAGCTCCAGTCATGCTGCGATGAAAACCAGTTTTTTGTGTGCTAGTAAAAGCCGAAGCACCACACATCATTGTTATGCATTGCATTTTGCACAGGCATGCGTTGGCAACAAAAACCTTGCCTTCAGAAATGGCAGAAGTATTAAAAACTGGCAGTAATGGAATGCGTGAACTATGTGCGAACTAGTGCTCTGGGGCACCGCATCTTCAGCAAGCTATGCAAAGAAATGGTCGCTGAATTTGAGGTACCTCTGTATCATTCTAATGCTCGGTGGTTATCCCACGGACGGGTGCTGAATCGTATTTTTACCTTGCGTGTGGAATTAGCCATGTTTTTGCACGAGCACCAACATTGCCATGCTTCAAAAATTCTGAGTTTCTTCTCATTTTAGCGTGCATAGCTGATATATTTGTAGCAATCCTTAATCCAATCCTTAATCAGCAAATGCAGGGCGGTAGAGTCATCATCATGGAAACAGAAGAAAACCTGAGGGCTTTTCAAAAAAACTACCATTATGGAGATGACAAATGGAGAAGAAGAACTTTACAAACATTCCCTTCTGGACAATTGTGTAAGATTGAAGATGTGTCTGGAATGTTCTGGAAGTCTGACACTTCTGTACCCATGGAACTGGAGCAAGCAATTGCTATGCACTCAGATGAGCTTGCAGAGTCTCTTGATGGATACTTCTCTGCACGAGAGTCATATTCAGCATGGGTGAAACAGCCGTTCACGTTTGCTGTTGAGACAGCAGAAGTCAATGATTAATACCTCAACAAAATCATTAAAATACAACAGAGCAAGGTTCAACAGCAACTCTTCAGAACAACAACGCTCTCAAAATTTTGGTGTCGACAAATAGAAAAGTATCCAGTTATTGCCAAGAAAGCCTTATAGTTTTTTATTCCATTTGTGTCATGCAAGTGCCAAGTATTACTGGTACTTTGCCAACAAACATTATGCTTTTTAGCTAAAGCTTTATACAAGCTAATATTATATAGTACTGTCTCATTATAGCTATTAATAATGCTTGTAGCTTTTTACAAAGCTTTTCTATGACCAAACATATAAATACTTGGGTTTTCTGTTATCAAATCAGTTGTCTCTGGAGTGTGCAATAAACCATTTCTCTAATTTAATACTCTATTTAATTGCTTCTGTGCAGAAACATAACAATTTGTTACAACACATCTTTGCGAGCAATCCTTTTCAAGGATGATGGACATAAGAACAAAGAAAAGGAATAAACTGCTGTGAAAATGACATGAGATTGGCACTTGTCATGGTGAAGCCACGCATATTTAAACTGGTCTTTCAAAGGCAACAACAGAAGTCACACTGATTTGCAGGTATGTAATTTGTTGTGAATTCATGCACTATGGTGGTTTTGTTCTTTGAACAAGATGATGTTCATGCATGGTTTATTTTGTGCACCAGTAGAAAAACATGTACGTCTTGAGTTTGAAAAAAATTCATATTTTATTTTACACTAAAGTAGGGTTCAGTTGTATGCAAATTGAGCAGCGGATCCGTGGAGTGCTGCCCCGCAAAAAAAAGAAAGAAAGTAGGGTTCGGTGAACGCGCATATGAAACTGGTGGGGTTCGGTAGCTCCAACAAGGTTAAGAACCACAGTTATAAAGCTAAATTATAAAGTGTTTCATAAGCTAACATGATACTCTCAATAAATGTTACTAACCAGCACCTCATACATACAACTTACCTGTAGCATAGCTGAGTGTGAAAATGATATTCCTGTTGTATGCAGCTACCAGTATGTAGTCTCCATAACGCACCAGACCTTGTGGCGGATCAGGCTGGGTGAAAGTCCACATGACATCCCCAGTGATGATGTTGAATTTGAAGACTTTCTGTGTCTCATAGTCCGCTATGATGACATCATCATCGTGTCCAGCGCATATCGAGACCGGATTATTACTCAAAAGGGGGCAGCTGACGTTACGCTGAGTCTCACCAGTGAGAGAATAAATAGTTAGTCTCTTGTTACGAGGATCAGCAACCACTACATTACCTGCGGCTACAGTCAGCATGCTACAGTTATAGCCATGATAAGGATGCCGCCAGGTGGTGACCATTTGTCCTGACACCTCATAGACACTTACTCTGCGACAACTTTTGTAAGACAATATGTATAGTCTGTTCTCATAGATGCAAATGGACTCAACAATACCAGGAGGGGAGATGAATGAGTCATGGAGATTGTAGTTGCTATCAATTCTAATGACTGTACCATTATACAACCCTACATATGTAACTCCTTCATGCTGACATACTGATACAGGCTGTGATGACAGTTTTATGGATCTGAGTAGAGTTATAGACTTTGGGGGAAGATGGGATAAGGGTGGTTGTAGCGGATGAGGAACTACAGGGTGCTGGTTACTGTTAACTATTATGTCATCAGCTGACACAATCTTCAGCTCAAGATCACGCTTTTCACCTAAAATTATAATATTTAATTTATTAATAATATTTAATCATTAATACTAGTATCAATAAAAATATAATAACAAACTGAGCTGCCTGACGGTATAAGTAAAGTATAATAAAGGTTTGATATACCAGCTGCTGGCTCATATCAGTCATCTGTGATATTTTAAGCTTTGGTAGTTGATGTTAAGGTGTTATGTACCTTTTTATTTTTAAATGCAATATCACCAAGCCACATATAGGCATAGTCAGGTTTTATTTTAATTGATTTCAATTGATTAATATGTGGTTTGTTCTACTCTCTTTATTTTGTCAAACACTATTTATTCCTTGCTCTGTTTGTGTTGATATTCTCAACACTCGATTTTATATAACATATATATAATATATATATTATATTATATACATATTATATATATTATATACATATTATATATATTATATATATATATATATATTTCATATATAGAACTTTTTGCTCAATATGATTAAAGTAGTTTAATATTGAAATTGTTATAAAATATAAAAATAAAAAACCTTATATAAAATAAGGTTCCAATCAGCTTCAAAAGAGCTACTGCATAATTGCATAAAGAGCTATTGTTACATCTAATTACAACATGACCAACAAAGAGCATGTTGCTGATTTTTGAAATGATGGCACCTTGAGGAGTTGCGACCCCTATGCTCTATTTCATTTTGGTGTTGCTCCATGTCGTGATTACATCATTCTCACATCTAGTTTTAAAAGAATTGGGGTTTTCATCTTAGTCTTTACTGATTGACATACGATTGTTACAAAAGTGACACTTTTTATACTAAAACGACTAAGATTGTTAGGATATTTGCTCTATTAGCTGAAGTGAAAATACAGCTTCAAAATAATAGACAATCCTAGTTATTTTAATTTCAAACACTAATAAGTTTTGTGAAGAAAAAGGCATTTGGTATGACAGAGGGTTTAAAGACTTGAGATGATAAAATCAAAGGACAAACAGCTGTGGTCATTATGCTTGCGCTGTTACATAGCAACCTGTTACATAACAACCTGTTACATAATAACCTGCTACATAATAACATGCTACATAAGAACCTGTTACATAACATGGTATATGACAACCTGTTCAATGGCAGTCTGTTACTTAACAACCTTTTACATGACAACCTGTTACGTAACAACATGTTACATAGCAGCATGTTATATGACAACCTGTTACATCGCAACATGTTACACGACAACCAGTTATATAAAAAACATGTTAAGTTACAACATGTTACATGACAGCCTGTCACATGAAACAGCATCATGAATAGGAATTATCTTTCAATTGACAAAAAAGGAAAAAGGTCATACCTTTTCTCAGTTTCACTCTAACAACTCTAGCTTACTGTTACACTAACAACCTGTCCCTAAATGCCATATGACAAACTGATATATGAGTACTCGCTCTAGGCAGCCAGCCCGAAGGGAAACAATCGGCTAGTTCCTACAGTAATCTCAAAATGTCAGTTAGGTTTGTTAAAAACCATAACCAGCTTTACAAAATGAGCTACATGCAAAACTGAACTACTGGAATTTGAAACCCACTAATCTAATTTTGGCTCATTTTAATAGTTCATTTTACCCGCTGTACGCTTAGAATAGTGTCAACAGAATATGGCTGCATAGTAGTACTTTGGGGTTAACAGCGGTGTCAGTTTTACAGTAGCGAAATTCACACTCACCATCTGCCACAGCCTCAATCATTGTAACCTAGAAATAAAACATACATGTCTGAGATTCATCTCACTACACCATTATGGCTGAAACTCTAGGGGAGACAACTCCATGGATTCATCTCACTACATATATCAAAGTATAACATTGTGGCTAAAACTTTCAGCAGCAACTATAAAAAGAATGTGTGAAAGCTTCTGGTTTGAACCAATCACAAAATGTGGGACACTGTTGAAATTTGAGTGACATTACATGCCCTATCGAGCAGCACTGGGAGACTATAAGCAAAGTTTGTAAGAGTTTTACATTAAAATGAGTGGAAAGCATTTTACATCATGTTCAGAGAGTTGAAGTCAAGACCATCTAGTTTGCTCCAATCATATAGTAAGTAATTGAGGTGAAATCTGTATGTGATACTATCAACCACACCATTTTAACTTATTTTTAGGAACTATATAGCAATGACTCCGCTATATTACAACGTCTGGACGCAAACACACTGCCAGTGTAGCGATGAATTCTATTCCGTAGCATGGAAGTTTATTAAGTGATTGTAAATCATAATATTATAATCTGGAGAGGTATGTCTTTTTCTACCATAGCAATGAGTTATTTAAATTATTTGTAAATACGTTAAAACCACTACTTGAGAGACACGCGTATCCCTGAAGTAATATTGTCCATATATTTGTCCACTTATCGATCGCCTGCAACATAAATTTCCTACCAAATCAGTATTATCAAATCCGTTTTGTCCGATTATATAATTTACAGCGTGATAGTTGTGTCAGGCCTGCCCTGTCGATGTAAACAATCATAGATTTTGCAGTTGTGTGCCCACTTATTTGTAGTTGTTAAGCTCGCAACTATACTCCATTCTATTCTTTTATAAAACTGTAGCTAATAGACATTGGAATATGTCACTTTGTGTGTTACAGATATTATTTATGTTTATAGAAATATTCATGTTTATGTGTTAATTGTTACAAACAGCCCTTTGTGTTTATTCCCTTCTTGCGCTTCTGGCATTCGCGTTATTTAGAAGCAAAATAAAATCCTTCGTCATAATATTTTCAACTTCCTTTTAAAAATTAACAATATGGAATATAGCAACTGGTAGTTCAACAGGTTATGGGTCCAGGTCGAGGCTCTATTATGATAGAGGCCCTAATAAATACAATCTGTGAATAACAAGATTCCTGAGCTACCTCTACACGCAGGACAAATCATACCAAAAAGCCATCTCATCAAAGGCACCCAGTTTTGATGATCACAAGCAATTGATACTGTGATACTCATGTCAGACCTGCCCTGTAGTTCATCCCATCAATAAAAGTGTAATCAATTGCAACAATTACTATGGTGAATAGCTATTGTGGCTAAATAATTGTACATGTATATTGCATGATATAGTTAGGTTGTACATAGCATGTTTATGCCAGCCAGGTAAACCTACTTCTTATTCTGCTTTGTGTGAGTCTAGTGTATTCATATATTAGCATTAAATAATATTGTTGTCTCAGTTGCTTTTGCACTAAATTGACCTCTGCGTCTTTGTTATCACTTGAGGCCACGTTGTCTCATTATGCTATGTTGGATTATTTTCCTTGTGTGTTTAGCTATCTTGCTTTCTGGTGAACTTCATTTCGAATACAAACAGTCATTGTGGAAAGTTCATACTAAAGTTTACTTATCACAGCTATAGGAATTTGAGGTTTTGGCCTTTCATCAGCGGTATAAAATGTTTTTGCTTATTTTAAAATCAGTGCTATGCTAATTGCTTGATCTTTTGTTAAGTTTCTTTTGTCAGACAGCAAATAGCAGATAGATATAGAAACAGCAGATAAAAATAATTAATAGTTTATGTAATATGCATGAACAGAACCTGTTTTTATTATAGATTTGACTAGCGATGATGAACACGGGATAAAATAATAAATTATACTAACATAATGCACGGTTAGCACACTGTTATTAGGACTGGATATTAGACTGTTACTCACTGGATTAATACACTGCGTAAAATTCGAGTTTCAACTGTTATGGAGTATTAAATTTCAGCTTTCGTAGCCAACAAGGAAGTTAGCCGAAGCGTAACGTGGAATAGATCATTGCTGTTATGCGGGTCTCGTGTTGTATAATCGAGCTGGTGGACCGCGGGCTACGCTAATGCCCGAGGTCATGGTAGTTACAGGTAGCTACGAGAGGTTACGGGAAGTACGAGAGGTTACAGGAAGTACGAGAGGTTACAGGAAGTACGAGAGGTTACTGGAGTATAAAGGAGTCGGGAGATTGAGAGAGCTTCCTTCTTGGCATCAACCGCATGTGAGTACACATCGATTTATATAACATGGCGCAGTTGACGAAGCTCTGATTTTTTTCCTTTTTTGTTGTCATTAGCGATAATTTTTCTGGTTGCGGGTAAGTTAAACGGTTGTATAGACCCTTTCACGGGCGTGTAGGTGAGGTAACGTGAGGTAGGGTAGTGTTGTGAGGTGTAGTAGCGGTGTTTTTGAGGTGCAATTATTTATTAGGGTAGTGTTGTGAGGTGTAGTAGCAGTGTTGTTGAGGTGCAATTATTTATTAGGGTAGTGTTGTGAGGTGTAGTAGCAGTGTTGTTGAGGTGCAATTATTTATTACATATTCGGAGGTGGGAGTTAAACTAATTATACGAGTGGGGTAGGGTTACAGAGATTACGCCTACAAGAGGATTCGGCTACAAGAGGTTTCGCCTACACTTCCTAGAGGTTACGTCTACACTTCCTGGAGGTTACGTCTACACTTCCTGGAGATTACGTCTACAGTTATGGAGATGGTGCATACCATTGATTGTTGAAGAAAAAATGTAAGAAAAAAGGTAATGCAATAATAGTGTTTTCACTTAACATTGATTGAAAAACATACTATTGATTAAAGTCATTTATCAATCAGAACGAAAATCGTGGAAGTGTGAAATAAAAACAATTTATTATCTCCTTTCCTTTCTTGGCTTTCTCAACGATTACTACCACTGCTACTATTACTACTGGTGGCTGTTCGGAGCCACAAGAACGCTAAGATGTGTGCTTAAAATCTCAAAGCTTTGGTAGATGTTTTGAGTCTGATAAAATCATCACCACCTTAGGGTGGTAGTACCATTCGTTGTACTACGAATTATTATTTATTGATAGTTTGTAATTAATTAATAGTCTGCAACTAACGGTGAACTAGTATTAATAATTTGACATATTGGGCATGGGTCTGTCTGCTTATAGTAATTTAATAGTCAAACGAGTGTGGGTAAATGAATGAGACAAAATAATGTGATTATTTGCGAATAAATAACAAAAAAATAAATAGTTGTTTTATAACTAAATTGTTTATTCTTCTGGTCACTTTTAATGTTTTACGCATTGCTTTGTTTTAGCTTGCTTTGTAAAACATTGTTTTAGCAATGTCTTATGCATTGCTAATATATACATAGTAGTAGTAATATTATATCTTTGGTATATTATACCATATACATAATATATATTACATATAATTATGTAGTGGTTTTATTATTTTGTGTTGCAAGCAAGGTTGATTGATCGAAAGGTTGAATCATGAGTTAAAACTGTTTGTCTTGGGATGGCTAATTGTGATAAGTAACATTACATTAAAAATTACATCCTCTGAGCAGTACAATTAGTCTAAAACTGTAAATTATGAAACGCCAATACCGTGTAGCAGGCTGTACGCTACCATTTTCCATGTATGTAGCTTTGTACGCAACATCTAAATTACAAGTCCAGGTAGCGAATGGGACCAATGTCAATATTGGTATATTGATATTGGTCCTGATCAATAAGTCAATATCACCACACAGAATTTTACTAACAACATTATGACAAAGTTTAACTCATCTGTCTTTCAAGGTTTCAAAATAATTAATTTCTCATAGTTGAAGAAAACTAACTCTGCTTTTTTGTCCATACAAAAATCTCAGTGCAGCGTTTTGAGTTCACTCTAGTAAAGTAATATCCTTTGTAAGGTAAAGGTCCCAAACCATGCAGCCATACTCAGGACCAGGTCTAACTCGTGAAGTATCAGCTATCTTTCTTGTCTTTTGATCTGCATCTTTCAGAACCATTGTAAGCATGCCGATTAATCGCTCTTCCTCGGATTCAATTTTAAAAATATGTTGATTAAATTTCAGATCATTCTGCAACTCTACCACAAAATAAGGATTAGAAGTCACACTTTGAAGATGGGGATCATATAAGATGAGAAAGTTATTTGTATCCATCGGCAAAGACGACTTGCCAATAGAGAGATGGTAATACTTTTGTGGATTAAGTTTCATGTGCCAAATTTTGGCTCAAGATTCAAGAGAGCATAAATCTTGTTGCAGCATGGGAGCTTTGTCTTGTGTAGCTGTTGAGGCTTTGTGTTATCAGCTAAGTTGTCAGTTCATCTTCGGCCACTTTCTTGGCACTCGCATGGAGTCCCTTAATACCTCGTCTCTTAGCCTACCAAGCATCATTTTATGCAATATGTAGCAGGCACAAAAATAGCTCTAGACTCTCTCAACAAGCGGTTTGGGAGTTGTCTGTTAGAGTTTTGCTGTTGTTGAACACACGACTCCTTTCTTAAAGCTCGTCTAAACAGGCTAAACTAGCTCATACAATGATTAGCAGGGCTTTTGGCTCACAAAAATGAAGCAAAAGTTTAATCATTATATTACTGTTTGAACATTTTAGAATATTATACATATAACCTAGCTTAAGTTGATTTGTTCTGTATCTTGCAAAAATCTTGCAAAATCTTGCATTTGTTCTCTGTGCAAATTTTCTTATCCGCTCAGTGTTGGGTTTCTGATGTATCGAGCTAGAGGAAGTAAATTGCATTATCATACTTTCTAATATTCTCAAAAAACATATTGCTTTTTCATGACCTTCTACTCTACCTTGTAGAACACTGAAAGTCGATTGAGAAAGAATGATGACAGTCAGAAGATAGGGTGATATGACGATACATACGTTATTGAACAAATACTAGTACAAGTACAGATACTACCATTTTAAGATGTATCACTGACATGATGGTGCTTATATGTGATGAATGAGAAAATGGAGCAAATAAATCTGTAACTGGATGTTTGTATTTTTTTGCAGAATAAATCCTAAACTTATAATCTATCTATTGATTCAGTTGATGAAATAGGAAAACTTCAGCAAGTAAAAATACTGCAAGAATGTGTACTTAGCATATGAACTGTTGTGTGTACAAAAGTAGCCCAATTCCTCCAAATTATACAAAAGTGAGTAATTTTGTATAAGTCTAAATGATATTCACTTCGAAATAGTCTTTTAATGTATGCTTATTATATAGCAAAGCTAAAGAGAAGGAGCAGTTATAGTAGCCATGCAAGGAGATTGAGAAATGGGTTTTTACTTCATTTCAAAGATATTTATTCCAGCATTACAATGTGGTTGAAGCTATGGCCACTTTAGCATAATTTTATCCAACGTGCTTAATTGTTTTGTGGTCTTTTTGTTAATTTAGAGTTGACTCCTTTATATGTCATATTTTTTCTTGCTAAAACAATATTGTTTAGTAAATAATTTATTTTGTATCAAAGTGAAATAATAGGTTATATGCAGAAAAATCAAATTTTTATGAGAGCCTTATTTTGCTCATTTATGATGGATGACACTATTGTAAATCATATGACTTGTATTTGTAATTTACTCTGTATATATGCATATGTACCCAAGGGTGATCTCAACCGGCGGTGAGGGAGGCTCCATGTAGAAGTGAAACAAGGGTATGCAATAGGAGATAAAAAAACAACTCCAAAGTTATGAAATGATATATTGACCAGCAACCATTGATCACTTTTAGTGATGGGCTGCTGATAACATAGAAATACTCAGTTATTGACATGTGTCTGTATGTATAAGAGTAACAACTTCAAAAATACATACGCTTGTTTTTTGCTTAATAATTCAATAAAAATGTGGTTTTAACTTCAATAACACGGTTTGTTGCAAATAACCGACTGTTAAATCACCACGGTTCCCAATAGTCAACTCGAATTAAATTTATATATTTGCAAGGATTTGATATATGGATGATTATAGGATTTGATATAAAAAATAATTTACATAATAAAATACATCAACACACGTTCATAACATGTATTCATCGTGCCATTCGTAATTTTCTGCATCACAATTCACAGAATTAAAGTAGGGGCAATATCCTAGATCGTAGGCATAGTCTATCAGCTTGTAGACGTAATCTCCTGTAGGCAAAATCACTTGTAGACGTAATCTCCTGTAGGCAAAATTACTTGTAGGCGTAATCTCCTGTAGGCAAAATCACTTGTAGGCGTAATCTCCTGTAGGCAAAATCACTTGTAGGCGTAATCTCCTGTAGGCAAAATCACTTGTAGGCGTAATCTCTGGCACCC
Organism: Watersipora subatra; assembly: GCF_963576615.1. Classification (NCBI taxonomy): domain Eukaryota; kingdom Metazoa; phylum Bryozoa; class Gymnolaemata; order Cheilostomatida; family Watersiporidae; genus Watersipora; species Watersipora subatra. The sequence continues at coordinate 7,381,289 of NC_088715.1, read as the reverse complement.
GTGGGGTAGAGTGTATTCGTGGCGAGGGAGATATTGTATCGGGTAGAGATGGAGAGTGGGTTTCCGAAGCTGGTGTTTGGAGAGCACGGTGATGGGTCGTGGGAGAGATTCATAGAGGAGATGAATTTATGTATAGAGAGTGCTGTAGAGAGAAGAGGTTACGAAGGTGAAGGCGACAATAGGCGCCCTATTATGAGAGGTAGAGCTAGGTTAGTGCCACTATTGAGAGCTATTGGGCACAGTGGTAGAGAAGTATTGAGAGGTGCAGGGTTTGACGTAGATGGCGTTAATTCTACTTATGAAGGGGCAGTGGAGGTTTTACGGGATTATTATGGTAGACAGGAGAGTATGTTCGTAAAGGGGCATAAGTTCCTTACGGCTAGGCAGACACTTGGAGAAAGTGATAGAGAGTTTTTACAACGGGTAGAGAGTTTGAGCAGATATGCAGAGGTGACTAACGATAATGATAGGGTAAGGTTTGCCCTTATTGTGGCGGTTAACGGGTTGAGAGATAGAGAAGTAAGCAGAGAGTTAATGAAGAATGCCAATCTTACTTGGGCGTTATTGCAGGAGGCATTGAGGGCTCGAGAAATGGCCGACAGCTCTGATAGATTTTTGAGAGGTGAGGGTAGAAGTACCGATTTAAAGAGTGAGGTTAAGAGAGAAGTAGCAAAGGTATCAGAGTTTGATAGCCGAGTGCAGTACAGGAGTAATGATAGAGATAGAAGTTATGATTCAGCAGGTAGATCTTCCCCTAGGGGTAGCCCGAGGAGTAGTAGAGAGTATTATGGTAGTGAAGAGCAAGGTGCTAGTAGATATGGGACAAGAGGCAGGGAGTATAACAAGGACGGTGACAGTAGAAAGTATAGAGACAATAGCAGGGAGAGGCATGTCTCTAGATCTAGAGCAAGCAGTAGAGAAGGCAGTGGAGGTAGAGTATGCTACAATTGTAAACGTAGTGGGCATGAGATGAGGAGTTGTCCCTCCATTAAATGTTTTTGTTGTGGACAGCGAGGACATGTATCCCGTTATTGTAGGGATAGGAGAGAAGTAGGTTATGACGGGCGAGGTAGTAGTAGGAGGTCAGGAGGTAGTCGAGATAATAGCTACGAGCGGTATGGTAGCAGGGACAGTTGTAGTGGGGAGAGGTACAGGGGCCGAGAAAGCCCCCGCGAAATTAGAGGCCAATTTGGCAGGTACAGAGACAACAGTATGGATAGGTTTGAGGGGGAGAAATATAAGGAGAGGTACCAAGATAGTAGTAAGGGCAGAAGTGTTAGGTTCTCTGGTTCTAGAGATAAGTATGATGATGACAGTTGACTAGGAAGGAGAATTGTAGAGGTTTTGAAGGTCAATGGGAAGAACGTTGAATTTACGTTTGATACTGGGGCAGAGGTGTCGACTGTAACCGAGGGGACGGCCGAAAGGCTGAACCTACGGCTGGAGGAGCCATCTACTGTTTTGGCGGGAATAGATGGTCGTAAGCTAAGAGTAGTCGGTAAAGCAGGCGTTCAGTTGGAAAGTAAATATAGAGTTATGGAGACAGAGGTATATGTGGTGAAAGGATTGAGAACGAACTTCTTGGGCATAACTGAGTTAAGGCAGCTTAAATTATTTGCTGTTGTAAACGCGGTTTGCGAAAGTAAGTTTGAGGCTGTTAAGGAGTGTAGAAGTATTAAGCCGGTTAAGCCGTTTTCGTCAAGAACCATTATTGCTGGGTCAAGTTATGTTTCAGATGATGTCGAGTTGCAAAACCTGACAAAGAAGTCTGACAGAGAGAGCGAAGTTAAGAGAGGTCACACAGGTCAAGATTGGTGGACTTGTAAAACCAAGGGAGTGAAGAGTAGCGAATACGTGGAAATTGGTAGCCAACAGGGGACAGCCCAAGGCACCAAAGATGTGCAAGGGTCTATGGGGTGTGATGGAGAACAGAGTCACGATGAGGTAAGGGAAGGTGCTGAGAAAGTAGCTGAACCAGTGTCTGTAATGGAAAAGGTTTGCTCTTTTTTAGCCGAGGTATCCAGCAATGGAATGTTAGACAGAGAAGGTCATGAGAAAAAGGTAGCAGAGATTGAAAGAGAGGAAAGGGAGGTGCGGAGGAAGTCGAAGGAGAAATTGGCTAAGCTGAAAGCCAAACGGGAGGCAGCAGTCATGGAGTTGGAAAATGTCAAGGCTTTCAGGGTAGTGGTGCAGGAGTTAGCCGAGGTTCAGAGGAGAATTGCTGGTAGCAGACCTGCACTGGTTGCAGGTGAGGTCGAGCTAGATAGGTCTGGGCCTATGCCAACTCCCAGCTCTGTGGTGCCATCCCCTGTGCAGCCGGTTACGGCCCAGGTGGAGACCTCCCACAGGAAGCCTGTCGAGCCTGCCTCTTACTGGGGAGAGCGAGGTAAAGATGGAAGAGACGGAGATGAGGTTGAGGAGTCATTACTGACCCAACCAAAAGACTCCGGGCTAGTCAGGGTTGGTGGAAGTAGTGTTGGTAGTGACAGTGGTCACGGTGGTGGTGACAGTGGTCACGGTGGTGGTGACAGTGGTCACGGTGGTGGTGACGGAGGTCACGGTGGTGGTGACGGAGGTCACGGTGGGGGTGACGGAGGTCACGGTGGGGGTGACGGAGGTCACGGAGGTGGTGAAGGAGGTGGAGGAGATCAGGAGAGTAGTGCGGCCGAGTACGACAGCAGCCCCGGGTTGCTCGAGAGTGATGGTACGCAGGGGGTGTCGATGGAGGAAGACCTGGGTTAAAGCGTAAGGTAAACTTCACCAGCAAGGTGAGTCGGTGAATGAGTTCCAATGTATTTCAGGAAGGTTAGTGGCCTATAAAAAAAAAGAAAAGAAAAAGGGCATGTTGTATAATCGAGCTGGTGGGCCGCGGGCTACGCTAATGCCCGAGGTCATGGTAGTTACAGGTAGCTACGAGAGGTTACGGGAAGTACGAGAGGTTACAGGAAGTACGAGAGGTTACAGGAAGTACGAGAGGTTACTGGAGTATAAAGGAGTCGGGAGATTGAGAGAGCTTCCTTCTTGGCATCAACCGCATGTGAGTACACATCGATTTATATAACATCTCGTATCAGTCACTTCGTTAGAAGCTAAGCGCTTGGGTGATCAGGCGTGAAACAAGTAAAATGAAAAGGGATATGCATATACTCCGCACGCTCTACGTCAAAAGTGGAGTACAAGGAAGGGTAACTCCAAAATGAATCCCTAAGCTATTGTACCTACATATTATGTGCGTCTCGCTATTCTTCACTCCTTCACTCAGCCAATTGTTGTACGCATGGGGGATCAGGCGTGAAACAAATAAAATCATAGATATAAACCTAGATTGGCCAATAGGGAAAAAGCCTGTCCGACTTAAATAGCATGACGTTACGTCATTGTATTGTACCTAATGCTTGACTGCACCGTTGTTTGCAATGGAGCTAATGAGGAGAAGGTGACAAAATCACATTTATTTTCACATGAAAACCTTCTTGGATACATAATCCAGTAAACCAAAGCAATTCTGTGATAATATCTGATAACCACCATAGATTAAAACTATAAAATTTATGAAATGTTGCACACAGATCATGAGCCATCAGGGCTTTATTTGCCACCCCTTCTCCTATCCCCCTTCTCTCTTTTCCCCTTCCCCTAAGAAAAAGGGGGAAGGGGAAAAGAGAGAAGGGGGGAAAGGAAAGGGGGGCAAATAGCCCACCCACCCGAAGAGCCAGACCCTGGCTAGGTAAAAGACTAATATCATGCTGAACTAAACATGACTAAATATGATATGTTGCTCTGGAAAGAACAAGGAAAGATAACTTTAAAAAGAATTGCTAGGATACTGTATAAGGGTAAAACCTAGCAATAAGCGCAGAGCTATAATAAAAACTGTTTGCACTACTTCACTCCAATAGAAAATTATTAGATGAGACAAACAATGATTCACTCATATTCTGTTGTAGCACTGCACAAGATATATTTGAGAATATGAAAATAACGCATAGGAATATCAATGTTATCTGAATGCATGACTTGTTTCTTGCTTCGCACATTTATCGATATAACAAACACTGACAGGTGCTTGTAAGTTCTATTTGCTCTTCATCACAACTTCTCATATAGCTACATACTGAAGAACCAATAGGGTAAGATGCTGTAAACAATTTTATTATTACATGTTACTAATTCTTTCATATTATTTACTATGAACATTACTCTCTAAGATCACATGACTTGTTACTTGCTAGTCACATTTATGTCAGTACTACTTGCTCATCAACCCAACTTATCATATAACTACTAAATGAAGAACCAAAAGGATGATATGCTGTAAATAATAAGAGTTTACAGACCTGTCACAGTTGTATTTATTTTTGCTGGACACGTAATGTATGTTCGAAAATGGTTAACAACTTATCTTTAACTGCTTTTTGTTTGCTGTTTTGTAATACCTAAAAGGAAACTGTTTTGTGATAAATGATTTAAAGTGTTTTAGTTTTTAATATGACAATAAAATAAGTTTTTTTATATTATTTCTGTGTGTCCATAGCCTACCATGTGTAAATGGACATCATATGTAATAAGAAGCAACTGCTTCCATAACAACTTGCTAACATGGGTGTAAATAATAAAAATATATCAGCTTTGTTTGATTTGATCTCGGTTTTATATTTCAATTCTAATAAAACAAAATGTGGATAAAATAAAATAATGATAGTAACAATGCTAGTCTATAGTTTTTATGAATGAATTTTTACGATGTGAGGATGTTCAAGAATATAAAAAAGACATGATGTTATGTTTGGAATGTTCAGTGGTTGTTTGTTGTAAATTTGGTGAATGACTTGTTCAAAGTTTGAGACACTCATATACACTGTCATGCACAGAACACACACACACACACAAACAAATGCATGTATGAGCACAAATATATACATGTACATTGTCATAGAATTGCTGACACAAACACTCAATTAAATTATAATAAAAACATTATGAAAGTATTTTTAGTGTTTACGGTTTGTTGTCAAGACACCAAATACACACAACTTCTCTAATTTGTTTAAAACAAAACAACAAGCAACCAGCAGCTTGTCAACAGCAGTTAGAGACGGATTATGACTTTCTATAAAATTGGATATTTACAGAGACAGGTGATAAGAAGATTATACTGCAGTTAGATGGCAGCACAGCATGTCATCAGCATGTTAAGCCCTGGACTACAGAAGAATGGACTAAGATATTATTTTCTGATGTGTCTGCCATCCTGCAGTGGAACTCTAGAAAAAATAATGTGTGAATTCCAGAAGGTGAGAGGTTACAGTGATACAGTATACTCAACATACTGTGACGGTGTAAAATCATTCTAAAGCCACTTAATATGTATGTAAAGAGGTCAGCTGATCTGTAGTCTATGAGTTGAGAAGAAGTTTGAACAATAACAGGAACAACTAACTGTGAAAGAAAAACTGATATCGGATGTCGGCATCCAACAAACCGCAATTTTGGTGAAGATATGGCCCATGGCTACAGGTTCGGGCTTACAAATCTTTTAAAACTATGAACAGGTAAAATAGCACAATTTTAAATCTGGTAGAGAATTTATTTACGCTGTGGAGGCATAAAAACAGCAGAACTTATAATCTGAAGAGTTATAAAATGTCATCAAACCTGTCAGTATAATTAAAATGACATCAATGTATTGCAGGATCCTGGGAGAACGTATGCTCCACTGTTTGATGGCAGCTATTAAAAGCACTAAATACTGAGTGAAGTCTCATGTAATAATAGTTTGTGTTGGAATTATGATGCTTTATGCCACAGTAATAAATAACAATAAACTAATAAAATATAAAGAACTACATTCATACATTGACATACGAGTGAGATTATTATGCTTTAGCCCATAGTTATAAATATCATAGCATTTAAAAACTAATAAAATGATATAAAAAAAACTTCAACATAGAGGGCCCAAACATGTGAAAAATTTGAGATCTGAGGCAATTTTCAAGAAAACTTTTGTCTTGAGATACAAGATAAAATTGAGATACAAGCATGTGAGTCGGTTCTTGATGAGGTCACTATATCTGTGCCATAGAGATATTGATAAAAAGTGACATAGAAGAACGTTTCTACATTCATTCGATATTATTTTCAAAATGAATTGATTCTAGAGTCTTATAAACCGTTGCTCCATTTGCTAATTTAGGGATGTTACAATACTGCCACACAAGATAATAATCTACTTTGAAACTAATAAAGACTTGCAATGAGACAAGCTTGAGACTAACTAAAATGTAATTAAGAGCAAATTAATTGAAATACAGTTGAGATAATTAGTTGAACCTTAGCCAATGTTCTTTGACAGACGGAAAAATTCTTAAGGTTTGTGAATTCGGCACCACCAATCTTTTAAAAGAATATTATGAATGGAATTTAATCAGCACTACAGCTACTACTGATAACATTTTTGAATTTTGCAAATTCCTTTGAAGTAGTTTTATATAAATAGAAAATATAGAAAAATAAGTTGAAAAGAATAAAACGCGCTGAATCTTTTTAATCATTCGTGTTAACTGCTTTATTTAAATTGAGAAAAGCCAAAGAAGATGATCAAATCATTTTTAATAAGCCAATGAGGAAATGAATAAGCTGGTGGATTGACATGTCAGGCAGGTGCTTTAGGCTGCTAACAGGTAATCAACTGACAACGTTAACAAAATTTCAATGAGCTGAACTTTCTATGCTGTCACATACTAAATCTATTAATATCATATGAGGTCTCAGGAACAGTAGATTACGCTATGCAAACTTGTAAGGTAAGACAACTCCTGCACATCACATCTGTTCTTTCCCATTCATAATTTATTTTTTATAGTTTTACAAAAGATTTTTTGTATAATTTATAACTGCTTTCTGTTATCTATTCTATTTATATGTCTTTGAATTCCTTTGAATTAAAGTGTCGTAAAACTGATGTTTATCAAAGGTCGCTTTAAGGTCATTAGAATTTATATACGTCCTTATATATGGGTTAAGAGTTAGCCTTGGTGTCCAAGAGTGAAACTATACGTTTCAACTCTTCAATTTTGAGTTTTGTAATTTTTGGGGTTTTCTGGCTACATCCTATTGTATTCCCGTCAGCGGGAGTTTCATAACTTTTAACCTTCAGTTTTCATCTCTGGTCTGGCGTAGATTGGTACCACATTCAAATCTTCATACACCACATGACGCAGATTGTTATCGTCTGGGTGTTTTTGCTGACAGTTTTTCCCTTCGGAATGATCTCGTATGTAAGTTGTGGAGCCTCTGTATAGATTATTTGTGTATAGTTTCCTGCTAGACTAATATCAGCTGCTGTAATAACTACATTATTTTAACTTGATGTGTTAATTCTTAATTCGGTTAATTGTAATGGTAGTTGATTGCACTGATAGTGTTTAGAAGTCTTTTTAAGAAGATTTTAAAATTTGATTGCAAGTTTGTTGTAGGAAAATAAAATTGTTATTTTTGGTAACTTCTCTGTGTGAAAAATGTTTTAAAAACCTGCAGTGAGATCATATCCTGTTTGACTTTGTTATGTGTGGTATTCAAGGAATTTACTCACTTGAACATCGCACTAACATCAGTGATTAGTAATTACTATGTCTTGCTTATCCAGACTATGCTTGTATGATTAATGTCTCAAGGCAAGCCGCCTTATTTTGCAATAGATTGTAACTAGCAAAATCATCTTACTTTTTGTCCATTCTCAGACAGTCAATTGAAATCAAAAACAAAACAAATTCTATGAATGTATTTGATCACCACATATCACCTGCATGCTTGTATGTAGGGCAGTAAGACTGTGTACATAGATTTTTGTGTCATATAGTTATTAAACCGGTTGCTCCGAATTTGGCATTCACACTAATGATCTATTGGAGGAAAAATATAGTAAAAACTTTTTTATTTAATTTTTATAATTACTTTTTACAAATTGGTATATGTTGATTTAATCAAGGTTAAACATGCAAAAAGAATTTCAAAGATTTAAAATGTTAATCTCAATTAAACCAAACTACAATGTGCCTCGAAATGTGAAAAATAACCATCGCTGGCAGTCATTTTAACCCACTTTCTTTAAAATTACCTATTAATTCGTTAGGTATTAAATGAGCTAATAAGTAACTTTTAAGTGAGAAAAAATCCGTAGACACAAACTAGTTATACACAAACTTGGCTGCAATGACATGTAATAATCTAATAATGTTACATTATTAATGTTGCATATTATTGTATATAATAATATATATCATATATATGTATATTATTAAAAATAATTTAATATATTATGTATATTGAATAATATATATAATAATGTTATTACATAATTTATTGAATGAACTATTAGGTAATTTTATTAGTGAGAAATAATGAGTAGACAGTAGAGATTTTTCCTTTAATCCGATTCTTGTCTAAATTTACAGTGATGCAACGACTAGTTGTGAAATCCTCACTCAAAATGATAAAATTACATACTGAATTTGGCCTCTGTAAAATAAGACCTTCTGATCCTTTGTCTTGATTCTTGTCCTTTAGAAGGTAGGTAATGTGAACTCAGTGACATCCAAGATTTTTAATCAGACAGCCTGTGGTTAGGTGTTTAAGAGCCTGGTTCACAGAAACCAGATAGAGCTACGCAGCTAACTGTTTGAGTGACCTGGCGGAAGACACGGAATACACACTGACACACACCACACAAGCGCAGACACACACAAACCACACTCATACTACACACGCGCGCGCACACACACACCACATACAACACACACACACCCATAATGGTGAAGTAGGATAAAGTGGGACAATGTTGAGACTACAGTACAATACCATCTATAATACAGAAAAAAGTTCAAAAACACAATTTACAACAAAACAAGCAAATAGTAAGGATTAACGGTTACTCTATGATTTATAGAGGTAACCTGAACATCTACCTGTCTAATAAATGGTATGGCCTACCTTTCCATTACATACATTCGGATTACTGCATTTGTCTTTTCTTTGATTTGAGGCATGATGGTCTAGAGAATCTATTCCTGACCAGCAGATACATTCATGAGCATTTAGAAATGCTTGATAGTACTTACTCAATTTTTCATTTCTTAGGTTCTTTATTGTTGTACATTCTTATGTTTACAATGAATGCTTTGTACACTCTTACCTGTTTGAAATAATATTTCAAATTATTATTACTATGTTATAGTAAACTAGTGGAATGCCCAGCGTTGCACGGGTAATAAAAAGTTTTTTTTTTGCATGGAAAACTTATTTTTAGTCAACATAAACAACATTTATCATTCTAAATAAAGGTGTTTGTTTATTTTAGTGTGTGTCTGGCCAATTCATAATGCAAATATTTAAAAACTCCTGGCATAGTTGAACAGAGTGTTGAAAAAATATTTCGTACTTCTTAAGGTGTGAGCAAACTAAAAGCGAATTAAGCGAAGCTGTAGCGGCTGAGGTGTCAAACGAATGTCACCTCAAAGCACACTTGGTGCGATATAGTTCGCGTCCATCAGAGTGAATTTATGTGAGTTATTATTATTATTATTTGAGTGATATAGTGATGTTATTTGCATTAATTTAGATTTGTATTAAAATATATTTATTATTATGATTTATTTACTTACCAGCTAGCTTTAACTCTTTTTCAAATTCTTGCCAGTTATTCCTTTTGATATCTTCTCTTTTATAATTTTGGTGTCTTTGATTATAGAGGCATGGCCTCTCTTTTATACTAGCGTAATGTGTTGCTCTTCCTCTGATCATGCTACTATTATTAATTAATTAATCAATTTACTATTATTAATACACTAGGGTTTGGTCTGACCGCGCTTGCGGTCTATGACCTTGGAACAGCCAATAGTGTGCAAAAAGTGGCACCCAAAATCAAACATGTTTGAACACTCAGAAAACGCCAAAGTCATGCCGCTGCGGCTGCTGCTTTGTTGCAGCGCTTCACTTTCATATCACATTCGCTCTCTAGTGTGCGCACACCTTTATGCTACACATTCGCTCAAGATTTGAAACAGCTTATAAACATTGGCAGGTAATGTAGTTGACATTGGGCTAGATTTCTTTACCTGATGAATTTGAGTAACTCAAACTAGTCTAAATCTTTACTATGATAGGAGCCGTGTCCTTTTATCTGAAGCCTTGCATCGGAGAATTCAAGCAAACAAATATCAACTGTTCTTTAGAAATACAAAGTTTATTTCATAACTTGCACAACAGAAATTGACGAAAACAAAGCTTTTTTCTTTTGTACCACCAGAAAAGTGACTAGTAACTAGTAAGAATCTCATGGCCGATGTTTGTGAACAGTCTTCTGGTGCTGCCGCACTTCCTTCGGAGTTTTAAACTCATCATTGCAGTTACCAATAAGGCACCACCATGCCCTGCAGTTAGAACAAATACAATTAACGAGTCCGGGTATAGCTCGTTTAAAGACACGATGACAAGTTTTACACATTTCATGTTGAGCTCGAGGCTGAACAGCTCCTATTGCAACGGTTGCTGTTGATGGCTTAGTTGCGTTATTTCCTGTAGCGGTTTGAAGCGGATTATTTAATCTAACCGCCATAAATTGTGCACCTCTGGGTGTGAGTGGTCTGGGCGGTAAAACTGCTGAACCTGGTGTAGTACCTGGCATGGGTGTTCTAACTGCTGAACCTGGTGCAGAACCTGGCATGGGTGTTCTAACTGCTGAACATGGTGCAGTACTTGGCGTGGGTGTTCTAACTGCAGAACCTGGCGCAGTACCTGGCGCCGTTGTTCTAAGTATTGACCGTAATGCAGTACCTGGTGGGTATGTTCTGACAGCTGGAAGTCGTACTACTGTTGGCTCAACAGGACGCAGTGCTGAACCTGGTGCTGAACTCACTGGCGTGCTTATACAAACTACTGACCCTTTTGCTGCACTGTTTGGTGCAACAGAAGGTGCTTGGACAAGTCTCCGTTGGAAATCTTGAACTCTCGTTTGGTTCGTATTCTCTGGTCGTTTACCTCTGGGTACTACCATTGGCTCTATGCAACCAGGTGGACCAGTGTTAGTGTTTTGTCCAGAGCTGGTGGTTAGAAGGCTGGGAGAGTATTGACCTTGCGATCGTGTCAAGGTGGTGGTGGTAGTGTGAGCCGCTTGACCTTGTGTTGTTGGCTTTTTTGAAACTGCACTAGTTGGTACAGAATGTGGTTTAGGTGCCAACTTGGGTGAAATTGATTTTGGTGTGGCTGAATTGCCTCTCTTCTTCTGCAAAGTATTTGTAATACGTACTGTATGAGTTAATTATTAGTAATATACATACCATATGAACTAGTTATTAGTAATATACATACCATATGAACTAGTTATTAGTAATATACATACCATATGAACTAGTTATTAGTAATATACATACCATATGAACTAGTTATTAGTAATATACATACCATATGAACTAGTTATTAGTAATATACATACCATATGAACTAGTTATTAGTAATATACATACCATATGAACTAGTTATTAGTAATATACATACCATATGAACTAGTTATTAGTAATATACATACCATATGAACTAGTTATTAGTAATATACATACCATATGAACTAGTTATTAGTAATGTGTTCTACAAGCGCCAGACGTGTGTAACCAGTCAGTCATCATTAGGTTAAACATGGTATAACTATCTGTAAACTTCATGAGGTACCCTTAACTCTTACCTCACAAGGTGAAGATGAACTAGGGACTTCAGGTGCAGCTTTTCCAAGACCTGGCCCAGAAGAAGATCCTGGTTTCTCTGCAACGTCTTCATTTTCTTCTTCTCCTTCAGATAGCAGTAAATCCCAGAATGGTACCCATTCAGGGGTTGAATTATCTGAATCGATTCCCCTTTCCTCCACATCTTCCGCATTTGTTACAGTCTCCTGACTAGCTTGCTTATCCGTTTTGGCGGTTTTCTCTGCGAGTGCCTTGCCCTTTAATTAAATTAAATTCATTATAAGCTTACTTTATTTTCGATTTAACTTAATTTCATACAATGTAAATTTTATTTTATGTTATTTTAATTTGATCTTAATTTAATTGGACTTTTATTTTAGTTCACTTGCAGTTAAAGGTTGAATATAACCAGTTTTAAATATTGTAAGTTACTCTGTGTATTCAATCCTCCCTTCAATAACAAACTTGAGCATTTCCCACAAACACTTCTATTTATGCCTCTTTAACATCAAATCAAAATAAAAACCTCATTTTATTGTTCATTAATTTATTCTATTGCGTTAAAGTATTTCTTGCTTTACATTAAAGTTTTGACTTCGTTTTACACAATTTTTTTGTTTCGGTTCCGTGCATATTCACTTAAAACAGTTTTGTTTTTTGAGCTCTTAAAGCGCAGTTCTGACAAACACAGCATCTATCAGAAAAAGGTTTATGGTATGTGTATTGTCATTAAAGCAATTAGAGTTGTCCCACCTTTTTTAGGTCAACGGTGTTAGAATGACAAATTTCAACTCATCAATGGTTAGAAGATGCTACGCATTTATTAGAGTCCTATAGATTTAGTTTCTTTTCCTTCTTTTGCGACTTGTGTTTATAGAGATAATACATATGTTAATAGATTGTCTTTATTAGGGATAATAAAGATAATTGGTCAAGCTTTATTTATCGCGCGTTTTGCCCGCTTCTCTATGCGCAGGTCTTATTTATATATACCTGAGATGAAATTATTTCTTTCGATCATTTTCTTCTATGTAATATTATGAAATAATGTGATTTAGAAGAGAATACTAGATATGTTATTTAGTAACATTCTGAAATAATGTTAATAATAACATATTTCAGAAATAGTAGTTTTTCCTAGTGGTCTGTTACGGTCATAGGTAGACTCGCTCAATGATGGTTTTCCTTATTATTGCAGCTGCAGCTTTCCAGCTCACCGCAGATTTATTTAGCATAAATCACAGTCATTTGGGTTAGAGATTTGTTTGGATGTTTCTTTATTTTGTTATCACTTCCAATATTTTTATGAGCGCTTTGTGTGAGCTGGAAACAGCTGTGGTTTTCTATTGCTATCTCTATTCTAGTGCAATGAATTGGCTATTCAAATGCACAATCATATTTATAGTTTTTAAATGTAAACAAAAATGCTTGTTCACAATTGGACTAAACATTGCAGTGATCATGAGTTGGATTGAGAAAACATCTATTCATATACATATTCAAGTTAATATTTATATCGTAACAAATTTGAAAATAGGATTGGAATGAGTTTTATTATGTATTACAGGTTAGAAGGTCATCAAGTGTTTAGCTGCACTTCAGCTGCGAGCATGATTTGTAGGTCATGCAGTTCAATTTCACTTACAGAGATGTAAGAATAATACTCACATTATCTACTTCAGATGTTGAACCAAAATACATGTTATTTGTTACAAAATTATAAGAAAGTGATTGCTAAAGTATGTGCTTTTTAACAAAAGCTTTCTGTAAAAGCTCTTATTTTATTCGACAGTAACTAAAAACAAAAGACAGCTTTACTTGGATTTATTCCAAAAAGTTAGTTATTAGTAATATGTACTATATGAACTAGTTATTAGTGATATGTACTATATGAACTAGTTATTAGTGATATGCACTAGTTATTAGTAATATGCACTATATGAACTAGTTATTAGTGATATGTACTATATGAACTAGTTATTAGTGATATGTACTATATGAACTAGTTATTAGTAATATGCACTAGTTATTAGTAATATGTACTATATGAACTAGTTATTAGTGATATGTACTATATGAACTAGTTATTAGTAATATGCACTAGTTATTAGTAATATGTACTATATGAACTAGTTATTAGTGATATGTACTATATGAACTAGTTATTAGTAATATGCACTAGTTATTAGTAATATGTACTATATGAACTAGTTATTAGTGGTATGTACTATATGAACTAGTTATTAGTAATATGCACTAGTTATTAGTAATATGCACTATATGAACTAGGTATTAGTAATATGTACTATATGAACTAGTTATTAGTAATATGAACTAGTTATTCGTAACATGTTCTACATGCGCCAGATGCATATAACCAGCCAATCATTGTTAGGTTTGCCATAGTATAACTATCTGTAGATTTTATGAAGTACTGCTCATTCTTACCTTAGTAGGTGAAGATGATCCAATACATGGCCCGGAAGAGGTTCCTGGTTTTGGTGCACCCTCTTCAGTTTCTTCTTCTCCTTTAAGTGGCGAAAACGTCCACAGTTGTTCTCGTTCCCTGAATGAGTCATCATCTGAATCCTCTCCCATTTCCTCCGTCTCTTCTGCAATTGTTACGCTTTCTTCAGTAGTTTTCTCTGCGGTGGTTTTGCTTTTGCTATTTGAAAATGTGCCAGCAGTTTCAGTTGATTCCTCTTCTGAACATAGCTTGGAAGTTGCTCCTGATTGTGATAAATCTTTGTCGTCAGACACATCAAATGACTCTGAAGAACCGCATTCTATATTTTCATCTGTTTCAGATCTGGACTTTTCAGTTGACTCTGACAATCCCTCAATATCTTGAGGTAATTCTTCTGCTGAACCATCTGATTCCTCTTCATCTTCCTCCATCTCTTCAGCAACTGGTTCGGCTTCGCTACTTTTCTTTGCAGTGGATTTACCTTTGCTTCTTCCTTTCTACAATGTTTAACTAGTTTAATATAATAGTTTGATATGATTCTCATTTTTTAAATTCGCTCTATTTCACAGCAGGTACCAATAGAGTAACTTACTATCCAGCTGTACTGTTGCTTTGGCTATGCAGTAACCAATATGTTGGTTATCGTGCTTGACTCATGCACTCATATTGAGCAAAATCTGTTTCTGTTATGAAAAAGCTCCTGTAAATTTAAATGACTTACCATTTTACTTCAAATGGTTTCATACAACAATTGTTTCATGCAGTAATGGCGACTGATCGCTTACCTTATTTCGGTGTGAAGACAACTCTTGATTTTCGAATACTTAGATATTTACATAAACTACCGGTATTACTAACCTCTCATACAAAAATAGGATTTGTTATCGCAGAGACTTCATTATACAAGCATGGCATTGCCATCATCCAATGTCAGAAAAACTTCCTTCTAATATCCATGTATTTACCTAGTGAGATGATAGTTGATCTATTTAGTCAATCAGATCCAGTCATGGAACCTGCTTTATTTCGTCAATGAGATTAATTCATTTTTTCTTTCCTTATTTATCTAATGAAAAATGATCAGGTATAATGAATTTCATTGGTTTAGCCAACAACATCTACTCAGGTACACTCATACCTCTAGATACAGTCTCGTCTACTCCTGATTAAGTTTTGAGCTACCATCTGGTCATGCATGTATAAAGTAATTGTTGAAAAGTAAAATCTCGAACCTTTTGGAAGGAAAGATAAAAGATATTGGTAAAAATAAAAAACAACCCGCACAAGTATTAAAAAATGCCAAAGTCAAATTAATTAGTTTAAATTTATTTTTAATTAAATGTAAAATTTAATTTAATTTTACTTTACCTTCAACTTTACTTCTAAAGTTGAAGGTAAAGTAATTAAAATGAAATCAAGTTTAAAATATCATTTTAAACTTGATTTCATTTTAATATAAACTTAATTTGTACTTAAGTTTTAATTAAAAGCTATTGTAATTAAATTTAATTGAAATTAAATTATATTCAAATTTAGTTTAAATGTAGTTTAATTCCAGCCTAAGATTGGTTTGGTAAAATTTGAATTTATAGTACTTAAAGCTTAATTTAGGTTTTAACTTAACTTTAGTCTCCTTTGACTTTCATTTTAATTTACTTGTCATAAAAAGTTTACTAAAACCAGTTTTAGTTATCATAGGCTACTCAGTATATTCCAATCTCTTCGTTCAATAATAAATTTGAACATTTCCCACAAACATTTTCACTTACATCTTTCTAAATCAACATCAAAATAAAAACCTTTTTTATCATTTATTAGCTTTTTCTTCACATTTAAATTTTTACGTTACTTCCTTTAATTTTTGTTGCAACTCTGTATATCTACCAACTTTATATCTCTACAACCAACTCTCTACTCAACTTTATATCTCTACAACCAACTCTCTACTCAACTTTATATCTCTACAACCAACTCTCTACTCAACTTTATATCTCTACAACCAACTCTCTACTCAACTTTATATCTCTACTAGAAACAGCTTTATTTCTTGAGCTCTAAAAGTACACATTTGGCAGATGTAGCAAGTATCAGAAAAAGGTTGATGGTATTGTCTAGTATACGTCTAGAGTTGTCATATCTTTTTAAGATCAACCGTGGTAGAATCACTAAGTCAACTCATCAATGGTTGGACGATGATATACATCTACTGGAGTCATATATGTTTTGTCTCTATTACTTCTTTGGATACTATTTTGTTTTAGAGACTGTAATTTGATTTTTTCTAGAAACACTTTATGTATCAATAGAGATGATTGGCTAAGCTTTCATTTTCTGGTGTTTTGCAAGCTTTATAATGTGCAGGTCATACCTAGTAATACTAGAGACACCATAACGTCTGTTCATCATTCTCTCTTCCATCTTCTGAATAGGTAGTTTCCCCTACTGGTTTATTAAGATGATGGTAGATTTGCTCAAGGTTGGGTTACCTCATCCGCAATACTATTGCTGCTCTGTAGCTCACCACAGATTTATTCAGCATAAATCCCAGCTGTTTGTGTAGAATATTTATGTATGTCAAACTAATGAAATACTATAACTATAGTGGTAGTTTTATGTACAGAAATGCTTAGAAGAAAATGTGCCCCAAACATCCATGGGAAACATCAGAAAGAACAGCCTTGATCATGAACAACTCAACTAAAAGGAGACAACTTGGAAACTACCAGCCTATCACATGTTTACAGCTGATGGGCAAACTTAAACAAGTATCTTTGCCGAGAAACTGTATGAACCCCTGTCTAGACAGAAGGATTGTATCAGGAACACAGGGGTACTAATTTAAGAGCCTCTAATGCTAGATAAGGCAATTCTACTGGACTAAAAGAAATACTAACCTATGACACGCTGTCGTATGACACGCTGCCGTATGACACGCTGCCCCACTCATGAATTTAAGAAAACGAAGCTTAAATAGCAGAGAACATGATTGAACTGTTATGTAACAGCGTGAAAACTTTAAACACTGAACTAGAATACTTTGGTAAAAGGTGGAGAGAAATCTTCCAAGAATATCTATTACTTGCTCTCTTATTTCTGACTGCACTCATCCTGCTATTAATCCTATTGAGGGAAGCTACTCAGGGGCCGACAAAACCGACAGGGCAACCATCTCTTATATGTACATGAATTATCGGAAGCTTTATGGAAAGCTTAAAGCAAAGCTAGAGGCCCTAGT
Organism: Watersipora subatra; assembly: GCF_963576615.1. NCBI lineage: Eukaryota > Metazoa > Bryozoa > Gymnolaemata > Cheilostomatida > Watersiporidae > Watersipora > Watersipora subatra. The sequence goes on along the minus strand of NC_088715.1, from coordinate 7,363,852 downwards.
AGAGACAGTCACATAGTATTTAGAAATAGTATATGTATGAAGTATGGATTGCAAAGTTGTGCCAAGTTGGTAATGAGAAAAGGAAGGTGTAAGGTAATACCGAACAGGAATTACGATCTGTATTCCGACATCACGGGCGGAGGAGATCAAGGACAAAAGAAGGAAGGGGATGTTTCCGGTGGAGGGAGATTGGCTGGAAAAAAGGGAGGACCGGAGGCTACGACGAGAGCGGGATTATTCTGGGCGCGGTTCACGGAGGAGGAGCAACTGACGTACGCATAATCAAGTAAGATCATATAGCTTCATAGAAGGAAGATAGAGTTTCAAGTATCAGCATGCCGGAAGGACAAGTGTTGTAAGACAGAGGAGACAAATCCTATTAGTACCTAGGAGTGCTAGATAGGATCAAGATAGAAGATATGCAAGAGAAGGTGAAAAAGGGATATTCAGAAGGATAAAAAATTATTAAAATGCTTGTTAGTGAAAATGTTTCGTTTGCAATTAAGTATTAAATAGATTTACACATCCACTTTTGTAGAAGTATCAGTTTTGTGGAAGCAAAAGAAGCATCTGATGAAACTAGATAATGTTGTTCAAACTAACTTGAGAGAAAATCATTTCGGAGTGTAACTTATTTAAACGATTATTACGGTAATTATTATTAATACTATTGTATTATGTTTTGAAAAATTTGTAGCAATCTTATTAAAAAGCTCAATCCTTAAAGAATTTCTTCAATCTAACTTGTTGTTGTGTCTAAAACGGATTTGGTGATATGTAAATAGTCAGCAAGTCAGAGAGGAGAGTAATGGTCAAGTTAGTTGATAAAACCTTCTTCTGCTTACCCCTTTGTTCTTTTTGGCAGCCGATCCTCCACCGCCTGCAGTACCCCTTCGTTTCCTTCCTGGTTTCACTCTTGTACCTTTCAGCATTCCAAGCTAAACAGCAACACAAATACTGTGATAAAATTATACAATTGAGATTATTGGAATTATATACTGTAATATATATAATATATATGAGTATTTATATACTTATTATATATTTATTTTAATATATAATGTATATTCATATTTATTATTATATATTTATTATATATAAAATATTATAATATAATAATACTATATATTCTTATATAAATTTAAAAATCCTAACCTATATACATGTATATAAATCTCAAAGTTTGTTTGTTGGTCTGCCGCGTGTTCGACAGACCAACAAAATAGCGGTTGTTTTATTAACGAAAAATGAACTTCGTACTGGATTTCAAATATGTACCTTTAGTTCCAGAAATAGGAGCTTACCCACTAAACCACATGAGCTGCTTGCAATACCATGGATTAATTGTGGTCATAACGACTACGTTAGTAAAATTACACTTGCTTAAATCCCTGGGATTAACTAGCACGCTTGATTATTACGCGTAACATAACATTTGTTAAAGGTCGACTTGCAACAAAATCTACATTACAGTTATTTGGTATTTAAAAGTTTACCATGTATTACTCTGCTGTGTTGTAGGTGCAAAATATTTTGAAATGTGATTACAAGCTCTTAAAAGCTCACAAATGAACAGTGAACCGCCGCCATCACAAAACGCTGTAGTGTGGAATCTCTTTATTTTGATGACGTTCTCAAGCATTGTGGTTATTGTTTTGACATGCGATGTTATCACATGAACTGAAAGGCCAATGAGAGGCTCAATATAAAATTTCTCATAGTACCAATTTATGACAAACACTTCGGGTTTTACCGAAAAGCCCGTATCAAATATAAATGCTCGCTACTTCACAGTTTTGTTTTGGCTTGGTCTAATCGTCTAGTCGTAATCTGATCACATGACCCATACTTCCTGCCAAATGCCGCGAACAATTTTTGCAGATTTTCTGACTAGCGCGGGTGACCAACAGGCTGCTCATTTTTATCAGAGGATATGTACTCATTTCAAGCTAAGGTTAAAAGATTAAACAAAATTTTACGGTAGGTTTTGATATATCAGTGATTTACCATGTCTTACACTGCTGTGTTGTAGGAAACAACTTAAACCTACCCAACCACGTGAACGATGTCTTATCCAATCCCCTACGGGAATAGGAACTGTATCACTTTCAAAGTATGCGAGTTGCTGTTCCATCCACTTTATCCGTTGTTTCATATCGTCCCAACAATTATTTGCAATAGCGCCCAGAATTGTTTGCACCAAGAACTCTAAAAACTAAAAAATAAATAAATTTTTGCTTCTGTGCGGCCGATGCAAAGTCTAAGAACATACTGGCTCTTGCAAACTTATTCTTAGGTACTGGCTGCTTAATGCTAATTTCACCACATGATATTCAGATGTAATATTTTCTATTACAAGTTGTATTCGGCACATACATGTATTCTATAATATTCAGCAAAAATAATATCTGATACACACATTCAACATAAAATCTATTTGCAAAGCATTACTTGATACACGTATATTATATGCAATATTAATCCAAAGTTATGTTTGATACACATATGTAATATACAATATTGATACAAAGTAATATTTAATGCATATATGTAATATATAATATTGGTTTTACTTATTTATTTTATAATATTCCTTGGCACACACATGTTATACTAGTTGAAAACCCAGCAATGCATAAATAATAAAATGATTACATAATGAGTGTGAGTAACATAAGCTAGTAACTTAAACTAGTAACATAAGCTAGTAACTTAAGCTAGTAACTTAAGCTAGTAACTTAAGCTACTAACTTTAGCTAGTAACTTAGCTAGTCTTAATCTTTACTATAATAAGAGCCGTGTTAGAAGCAAGCTTGATAGACGTTACAAGTAATGATCAAGCATTATCAAGCTTGGATTTTTCCAAGCACTATAATTGTGAGTATTTTAACCAATGTAATGAATAAGACCACAATTGTTCAACTGCATCGCAAGTAACCCATGTGACTTAATGGTTAAACTTGTTGCCTCCAAACTTGGAGGTGCGCAGATCAAATCTAGCATGAAGCACATTTTTCATTCCTATAACTGCACAGACAAACAGACATCGAAATTTACATATACATAGACTAGATTAATGCCCAAGTAAAAACAAAGGTTTTTGCAAAGAAAGCTTGTTTTCATTTAAAAAATTACAACAGTTAACATTCCAATTTTTAAACTTCATATCGTGAGAAAAGCTTTTTGTGCAAATCAAATAGATTAAAAGAAAGTATAACATAAAACATCTGTAAAGGTTTTCAAACTTTTTCAAACGACTGTAACTTTTTAAACTTGTTATCATAAAAAAATGCTTTGTGCTGTTGAAATAAATGAAAAAACAAAACAACCATAAACTTCATATCATGACAAAATGATTTGTGCATTTGATTACTTGCTAATTAATCACATTTATAATTAAACACTTTTATAGTTGTTTTATTTTGTTTCTCAATTTATTTGACCTGCACAAAATGTTTTCCTCATAATATGAAGTTTTGAAAGTTACAGTTGCTTGACAAAGTTTGAAAACCTTTACAGTTGTTTTATTTTTTCTTTTAATTCTTCACAAAACACTTTTCTCGTGATGTGAAGTTTGAAAGTTAGAATGGCAACTGTTTTTATATGTTAAATAGAAATAGGTTTTCTGTGCAGAAACTTTTATTACCCGGGCAATGCCGAGCATTTATCTGTTCAGCATAAAATAAACATTCGGCAAGTAAGAAGTATGAAGGGGAAGTAAGAAGTATGAAGGGGAAGTGAGAAGTATGAAGGGGAAGTAAGAAGTATGAAGGGGAAGTAAGAAGTATGAAGGGGAAGTAAGAAGTATGAAGGGGAAGTAAGAAGTATGAAGGGGAAGTAAGAAGTATGAAGGGGAAGTAAGAAGTATGAAGGGGAAGTAAGAAGTATGAAGGGGAAGTAAGAAGTATGAAGCGGAAGTAAGAAGTATGAAGGGGAAGTAAGAAGTATGAAGGGGAAGTAAGAAGTATGAAGGGGAAGTAAGAAGTATGAAGGGGAAGTAAGAAGTATGAAGGGGAAGTAAGAAGTATGAAGGGGAAGTAAGAAGTATGAAGGGGAAGTAAGAAGATGCATAGAGTTGGAAAGATCATTTAATGAAATAAAATGAAATATTTGCTGAAATACAATGAAGCATATGAGGCCATATGATATGATGTAAATTTGCAATTACTTGAAATTGTATGATTAAACATAAAAGAAAGGTTTTGGGGACAGCATAATCTTTTATTAGTATCAGTAAGTGAATGTTCTTTTACATTTTTTTTACCTTTCAATTTTTTAAAAACTCATTTACTATAAATTGTCAAATTTCAATATATGTATGTAAATAATATTTCATTGCAATATATCGTTGTAATCGTATCATACTGTAAAAATTGCAAAAATACTTTGCAATAGGTGGTTATAGCTACATCCATACCGCCCGCGACACCTGGTATTAATGCTAGTTATTTATAGATTTGTACTAGATTGACGCTCGGCGTTGCATTGGTATTAAAACAGCTTTTAAACAGTGCCATTGACCTAGCACACTGCCATTGTCTAGTTTAAGCAAGTTAGTATCTCTATTGCTAAACTAAGTAATTAGAGTTGTGAGAGCAAGCTTTAGTGACATTGCGCCAAACGCAATGTCACTAAAGCTCGCTCTAAAAGCATCATTGGGACAGCCTTCGTCGTAGTTCATTTTCGTTTTGTTGTTTTGTGAAGCATAAAACTGCAAAGTGCTTGTAACACCTTTTGTCATGCCTTTTAAATGAACTTGACCCTCAAAATCGCCTAATAAAGTTGGAAAAAGAAAAATATGCTTGCGATTAACAAAAGTGAGTTTATTTGATATAATTGCATTTTTTTACGTCACATACTTTCAGTTTTTGCGTGGACGTCGGTTCTGATTTACTGTACAATCCTGGCTGATATGACGTCACAGAAAAAGTATCAATTACTGGCCTGTACACCACAGAAACATTGCCAATTTTGCATATCAATAATAGGTTTTTTAAAGCAATTGCGTGTGATGCCAAAGTGTAAGTTTTTGCCTATCCCGTCAGGTAAATTAACTTACAAGGCAGATTAGATTCCAGTTCATTCCAGCAGAAAAAATATCAAAGTAGGCCTGCACGGCCACTTGGCACCACTCTTTAAAAGTCTTTGTTTTGTTCAGATCGTGCGCCTCCAAAAGTTCCCCAAGTCGAGCTTTGAAGTTACTAACTAAAAAATTAGTAATATTTTGACAATAACATTTACTAATCTATATATATAGATTTCAGAATCTGTGTGTAGTTTAGTTTTTCCAGCTACAGCTATTAAAATATTGGAATGAAGTATCCGTATCGCAAAAGATCTGATCTGGGAACCTTCCATTCGCCAGGCAAATGCCTTACCAATTTAGCTACACAAGATTGTTAGATGTTTTGAGCAATATATGTTGCTATTTGGGGCAAAGCTACCGCTCTCCGTTACAGCGCGCGTCATAATATTATGCCTGCTTGCCCTTGAGAGCAAGTAGTTAGCTCTTATTAGTAAGCTTACTCAAATTAGCCATTGGCAATGTGCCAGGCTAATAGCAAGAGACGGACAGCTACATTACCTTTCGTTGTTTATAAACTGATTTCTAATACCTACGCCGAGAATTTTGCTAGCGTTTTCTATGATAAAAACTGGGCTCATTTATCCGGCTGTCTGAAACCGTTCTAGTAACGTTAAAAAAAAGATTGCACTGCATGGCAAATGAACCCAGATATTTATATTCCAGGCTAAGTTGTCATCTCCACTACTCGATCACCTTTTAGCATCATGGAATAATTAGGCTCATAATTATTACGTATGACAATCTCTCATGGTGGACAGTACTGCCAGCTTACTTGTGATAATAATAATAATGCTGTTTAGATTCAGCGGTTCAGAGGTAGCAGCGTTATACACAATATTAAGAATAATTGTGCACCTAATTATTACACATGGCAAGCTCTCACGGCCCAAAGGACTGCCAGCTTACTAGTAATAACAATAACAAACTGGGGACCTGTGTCAATTCTGAATAGTCAGCAGGTATGGCCTCTCTTTTCACAGTAGTGAAAATTAAGAAACAACTGATGTTCTCAGATTTGGAGAGAACCATGGCTAACAAAATGACGTGTGAGGAATAGATCTTTGATTTGTCTACTCATGGTCATTATTGTTGTTTGCTAACCAGATGGAAGGAAATTACAGCCACTGCTAATAGAGATTTGCCTACTCACGGTCATTATTGTTTGTTAACCAGATGGAAGGAAATTACAGCCACTGCTAATAGAGATTTATTTCATCCATTTAGCTTTTAATAGCTTTTAATACCTGAGCTTCTATTTCAGTTTACCAGCTAATGCAGAATTTCATGTACATGTATAGTCCTCACTAAGCAATTTATATGATGAGTGCTACACACATTTGGAGAAATATGAAACTTTTGGTAATTTTTATGCTTAGTCAAGTTTCAATAAATTTCTTACCAAATTTATAGTAAGCTCTACTTTAGTTTCGAGCACTTTATGCCGACTTTTAGCCTGAAATCTATTGTATTTATTTATAAAAAAATTTATTTGAAGCTCATATGAGCTTCAAATCATTTTAGTTTTACCTGATGAATGGTAACATCCATGAAACCTTGAGTAGTAAACAGTTTTAAAATTTTTCAGTTTTTAATATATTTTATATATATATAATATATATAAAATATATATATACTTATATAATATATATAAAATATATATTCTTATATAATATATATATAATTTATATATACATTATATATATACATATATAATATATATATATACATATATAATATATATATACATATATATATACATATATAATATATATATATCTATATATATATCTATATATATATATATATAATATATATATATATACATATATAATATATATATATATCTATATATATATATATATAATATATATATATATATGTCATGATCTCTCAAGCAATCATGATCTGCAGACGTGCTAACATAAGTATGAAGCTATTTTAATAAATCGACATTACAGATTGGCAGTTCTAACAATTATTCGAACAATTATATTATAGTATGGCAAAGACAACATAGCGAATTAGATGGCACACCTGTCTGCAATAAAAGTGTTTCCGACTTCAATTTCAATATGAACCGATTTTTGCTCCTAGACTTTATTTGCTATAACTGGTCACACAAACGACAGACAAAAACACAAAGAATTATATCCATGTTTATAGTATTTTATAATTAGTATTTTATTATAGTATAGAATATATTTCATAATTCTATCACTATAATATAGCATAGGCTAAATATTAAAATATTATATACATGTATATACTAACTAGCTGTGCTACCCGGCGTTGCCCGGGTAATAGAAAAGTCTTTGGACAGAAAATTGACTTGTATTTAACATTTAACAACATTTGCCGTTCTGACTTTCAAACTACATATCATGAGAAAAGTCTTTTGTCTTATAAACAATGAGAAGTAGTGAGAGTTGCTCACTATTATCCTGCGCGCTATCAGCCAGTACGTTTAATAATGTGTGAGTGAACGTTATAATGCGAATAACGTTATGCTATGACCCGTGTCATACGCAAATCTGTTGGGTATTTGTTCTCATATACTGACTTATATAAGCAAGGTAGCAATTCAATTTCTGTGGTTTAGTAGATAGTGCGTCGGTCTGGTGAATGGCAGGGTCTGTGATCGAATCTTCTTCAGTACGGATTCTTTATCCCACGATTTTAATATCCACATATATACATATTCACATACTACATACATACAGACATTCTTTTGAGAAATATAGATGTAAGGTAGAAGGGTAGATACTACATAGCTATACTACCAGGCAACGCTTGGGTAATAAAAAATTCTTTGGACAGAAAATTGATTTGTATTTAAAATATAACAACATTCGATTTGTATTTAAAATATAACAACATTCGCCATTCTAACTTTCAAACTACATATATCATGAAAAAAGTGTTCTGTATAGTTAAAATAAATTAAGAGAAAATGAAAACAACTGTAAAGGTTTTCAAACTTTGTCGAACAACTATAAATTTCGAACTTCATATCATGAGAAAAAAATTTTGTGCAGGACAATTATGTTAAAAATAAATAAAACAACTGTAAAGGTTTTCAAATAACTGTAAAATAAAAATTTCATAACTTGAAAGTGTTTCGTTGAAATAAATTAGAAGGAAAAATAAAAATGTAAAAGTGCTTAAATGCAAATGTGAAATCATTAGCAAGTAATGGCTAAATATAGTCTATTTCACTACAATTACAATCATAAATTTATTTTTTGGTATACAATTATGATTTCTGTTCGTTTCAGTGTTGGCAGGCAAAAATTTGCGTTACAAAGAAATTTTTGTTGTTCTCATTGTATCACTTTAGAGACACGCCAACAGAAATGTGGCACATGACGCATAGGCTCGCAGGTAGAAATGCTCATAGAGATAAGCACCTTAACCTGCTCCAATTTAGAGCAGGTTAAAACTAACTTATCTGATACCTTTTCAAATATCTTTTACTTTTAATTTCATCTGTCTCATCAATTTGACATAACAAACTGCAATCTTTTTCGAAACAAATGAAACTAAAAATATATGTTTAAAATAAAATACTTAAATAAAATAAGTTAATAAAATTCTATAAATCATAAAATACTCCGTTTTTTTCTAATTTAGTGTGTTCAAAAGATCAAATGGAGAGATGTGATTGTTTTGCAAGGCTACTTATGATAAATCTTTTGTCTATAGTTTCAATACTACATGTATATGTATCTACATGTATATGTTATAGTTTCATACTAATTTTTACTTCTTAGCACTCGATAATCAGGAACTTTAGGAGTTGTATTCTTATAATCGTAGAGGAGACAACTCACACAACTGTAACCCATATCATGAATATTTACCTCTTTTTCCTATCCCTTTTATAAATTTTTCTGTCTGTTCGTCATCATCCTGTTTCTTACCGCACTCTCTAAAATTTAGTTTTATACGATCGACGATATCTTCACTTATGTCCTCTTCTTCTAATCTAAATGTAGCAGCAAAACAATATTAACGATTGCAGCTGGAGTTGTGTGCTTTTAGGTGAGGCAACTACTATGTTAATACGACTCGGCTAGATTGATTATCTGATTCTACCAACAAAAACGTTAAGGTTTGATCTTTGCCAATGTTTACTAATAGAGCAAAACTCTGGTATACAGCATTAATTCTATACGAGGATCATAAGATGACATCACAGTACGGCGGGGCCTCTTAACACCTATCTTCTCTGATGCTTCTATGTGCAAAGAAGCAAGTTCTGGCAACTTAGCAACTGCTAGCTCTCTGTGCATCTGTCATTAATACTGTCCATAAGATAACTTGTGATAAATTTTGTGTGTGTTTTTGTGCAATAAATCTAGTAAAGTTTTCAAACCAACCGATAGCTTTTTGTTTGGCTGATGATGTTTGTTCTATCTCCCTCTATCTCAAATTTCTTTATTACTTTCAGCTCAGTTTCCATAGTAACCATAATTTCCTTTATTTCTCCACTATCGCTAACAACTTTAGAAACCATAGCTAATGAATTAAAGTTTGATATAAGCACTAAAAGGACATGGTAATTACAATATCATAATTACAATATTGTAATTGAAATATTGCAATTACAATATCGTAAATACGTTATTGTATTTATGATACCGTAATCACAATATCGTAATTCAGTATCATAAATACCATATCGTAAACACTCACACCAAATGAGCACAGCCTTCTGCCCATTCTTCACTTAACTAGCCGTAAACAGCGGATAGGGTCTCATATTGCTCTCAGACATCGTGGAAAGATTTGGCAAGTAATAGGAATCATCCTATTAATTTTTGAGACCATAAAGTGTGACAAATTCTGTAATTAATGGTCAGAAAATATTGTATTCTACATGGCAACCTAAAAATCTGTACCCTAAGTCCTCTGTCACTGTCACATTAAAACAGCCTACCAGCTAGCACACTTCTCGTTCAGCATCTAAACCAAATGTGACATAAAAAGTAACTTTTTGTGATTACCGCTATTGTTTATGAAAGATTATTCAAGCAACGATGAATACAAAATGCCAGTTTCAATGGCTGCATATTGTTGTATCTTATTAGGATCTGAATTAGCTTTATGGTTTACACATGTTTATTGTTCCCTTCATGGACGAACACCGATCACCCTAAATCTCGTGATTAATGAGAACCAAACATTGAACAGATAGGGAAGATAACTCTAATATACAACACATATAAACCTGCTGAACGGTGAAATATTGTGTGACTCTTTTTAGACCAGACACTGATTTGTGCAGCAACCTCTAAGATTTGCATTAGGCATAACACAGAAATCCATGACCTGTTCACCGATAGCTCTTTTAGTAAACTTATGAGACAAATACATCATGAACATTGTAGATTACTTTAACATTTAACAAAGTTTAACATTAATGATTGTCGTGTTTCATTAGAACTACGCATGAATGAGAGTAGACAATTACTCATGTCGTATTGCACAGCAGTCTGATCAAGATGTACCACAAGAATTTCAAAAAGTGTTGCTATATATACTGAACTAGTACTAGTCTTAAGTACTTTGCGAGATCGTCAGGAGCGCCCATAAAACACAGATAGTAAAAATTGCAATGCTATTCAGATTTCTCAGATGGCAGAAGATTAGCCCAGCTGTGAGAGTATCAGAGCGCTGAGGATGGTTTCCTTAGTTCGAACCCCATATGATGGAATCTTTTTTCCAACCTTCAACCATGCATTCGGAGAGATGAATGAACATGGTTTTGATTATAGTAAAGATTTTTGACTTACGAGGCCGGCATGGTCAAGGTCAAAACAATGTCACAAAGTCAAAACAATGTCACAAAGTCAAAGCAATGTCACAAGGTCAAAGCAATGTCACAAGGTCAAAGCAATGTCACAAGGTCAAAGCAATGTCACAAGGTGAAAACAGTGTCACAAGGTCAAAACAATGTCACAAGGTCAAAAGAGCATCACAAGGTCAAAACAACATTTCAAGGTCAAAACAATGTGTTGCATTAATACTCTGAAAATGCATTTCCTCACAGCTCACGCTTTGAATAGCTCACTTAACAAATGCATGGGAAGACAAGTGCGACTACATACCTGTGAATAATATAGCTATATAACATAGACAAAATGTCCGGATCAACCGTCGCTTTTTTACGGGACATTCTACTGATTACTGATTGGCAGCAGCCTGTCTCTTCATAAAACGTCTCTATAAACTTTTGTTTCTGTAGTACTAATGCCTAGTAAAGCATTCTTTGAATTGTTGTCATTTCGCTACATAGCCAAGTTTCATCCAAAACTTTCCATTATTTGCATGTATAGCCTTTTATTGGCACTGGTAATCGTCGACAAAATAATGCTTTTCATTATTTGGCAAAAAAGGAAAAGTGATAAGTCAGAAATCAGGAATTATTGAAATAAGTTGAGCATACATGTTTTAAAAATTGGTATTCTAATTATTGTATTGCAGTAATGATGTGTTTTATAACTGAATAGACTTACATGTACTGATGTGAAGAAAAGCTTCTGTCTTTCGTTAAACTTCCTACACTTCCTTATATCCTCCTCATACTGCCTTATACTCCCTAATCTACTAGCTTTACCCACTAGATGTATACCTTATCTCACTTTATTCACTCACCAATACATCCAGAGGCTACCAATTCCGTAATACAACAAGTTGAAGGTTTTAGTAACAAAAAGCTGGTAGTATGTAGTAAGAAGTTATAGAAAGTTAGTAAAACAGTTTAAAAGGTTTATAAGCTGAAACATATGATGGTGGATGTAGTATGTTGGGCTCATGCAATAGAAAATGATGTTTGTTGTATGTGTACAAAAATAAATACGAATATTCTGGGCATTGATTAGGAGGGATTATGAAACCTGTAACACAAATGCAGACTAGAGCAAGTTTGGGATAAGGAAATATGATCAGGGATTTTGCGATGTGATGGGTAGAAGTGTGGTAAACTGGAACAAGTGATCAGTGACCACACTATACTGAATACTATACACAATACTGACCACACTAGTACACAAGTATTGTTTTCGATTATTGTGAAAGGGGTAACGTTTTCTGCAGTCGTTATCTGAGATGGAGAAACATATCAATGCCATTGATAAGGTAACAATGTAACAATAGACAATAATTATGTGATAATATATGAAATAATTCAGATAGTGTATGAATTTAACTACAAAAGAAAACTTTCAGTTGTTGCTCTTAGATGCCAAGTTAAGCAAGAATACTGTGGCTCATGCGACGAATACAAAAGGAATGAAAAGGATTGCTTGAAGTCTGCCAACTCTCACCAGCTAAAGCTATTTAATCTGGAACTGGTTGAAACTTGTGCACTTTATGCCAAACTTTATACTACTTTTCATACAATTAGTTATCAGACAGCAAAGACTTGAAACACATTGAGCAAATTGGCTTGATGCTTGCAATGGAGTTGTGCTTCCTTTCATGACTCGGGTCAAACTAGCTCGAGTTCTTCACACATTCATGATCAGACTAGTACCCTGGCAGTCTAGGGAGCCAAGAGTAGTGCTTCACGATATGGCAATTTAATTGTTTGGTGGCAATTTTCAAGGTAGATGATTTAAAAATTGCCTTCATTTAAAGAAATATCACCAATCGTATAAACGATATAACTGTGTAATGGCGATCTTTCTCACGCCTGATGATGATCAGAGTGAGTGACACTGGAACTAAAATGCATGAGCCTCCTAGTCTTAAAATAAGCCCATTCCATGGCCTTCTACGAACCCGGGTATTAATGAAATAAATGTTCTTAATTATACACATTTAAACATAAAACAGCTCCTTTTTGAGTTAAATTATATAAAAAAATATTAACAAAAATTCCCCAAGTTTGATGATTTTTGGAAATCGTGACGCTACAGTCGTGTGCAATCTGAGACTAAGCGTACGCACCGCTATTACTCAAATTTACAAGGCATTCGTTTTACATGTACTTTGTTGATAAATACTTGGTCTACCGAGTTGAAGGTTTGAATCTCAAGTAAAACTATCTTTTATCTCATTTGTGGTTGAAGAGTGTGAAACACAACAAATGAGACACCTTAATATATTAACATTAATGTTAATATATAGAAGATGACCTTGTTACCAAGCAGTGTTTGTATATCCTTCCTTGTACTCATAGCCTTCCATTACAGTGAAATTGTCGTAAGACACAAATTTTAGAACCATCTTTCATATGAACTGTACCCCTTAGCATATTGGTTTCAAGCTACGAACTAGACAGATTATATCTGTATTTCTTGTAAAACCTTAGCAAGTCCTTTAACATATCAATTTGTCAACAAATAATATGCATTTCAAGCAAATATTTGACTCCATATTTGAAGTTCCTGTAAGATGTTCAAAATATTTCAAAAGAAAAAAGTTTTGTAAGTTAAACTCAGAGCTGCTGGTGAACTTTAAAAACAAATTGCAAAAAACAATGTCACAACTTGTATAAGTTAGTTATTTTTTACGAGGTCTAAGTTGGAGTAAGTGATGTTTATCTATAAACAACTCTACTGCGTGACTTACATGTACATGTTAGAGATTTATACATGCCGTTATGGCTCGTCTCTTATGGCTCGTCTCTATGGTGAAGCAACAATAAAAATCTCATTTTATGTATTACATTTGTATCAATTTATTTGTTATATATATTCTATACAATGCATTTGTTCTTTTGCAATGCTATGATAAAATCCGCAGAACTTATTAAATAATCATAATTTTTGAATCGATTTAAAAAATTATGAAAATTTTAAAATTGATTTGTAGAATTTAAATTTGGTAACTGTAGGGTGAAATGCGAAAAATGCCAATGAAACATCCATAGGTCTTAATGTAGAAAACTGTTCTCAAATGATTAAATTTACAATAATTTTATGAAAAGCCCAGCTGTCAGCCAATCGCTGAACAGGAACAATGATCATGTGACTCCTTTGTTTTATGCAAAGCTTGCTGGTTTAAGAATATATATCAAACTTCTGAAAACATAAATATTTTTAAGATCCCTGACATGCATTGATGTTATATATATATAAACACATGCATGAATGTGCATACATTTATTTATATGCACCGTATATATGTAATATACAATGTATTTATATATAATGGTTTTTAATATAAATACATTATTATATATTAGTCAATCTATGAGAAGCCAGCCATTCATTGGTTACTATGTAACCAATGAATGAGCCAGCAAATGTAAAACAGTAATAGCGGCAACAGACAGTCTCATATGCTCAGTCACATGTTATCATCTGTATATGTGATAAGAAAGAGATCCTACAGCTGCAGAATCCATAATATGAAGGTGATCAGCAGGCACCAACAGATACCAAGGGGCAATCAAGAAACAATACTCATTCACCACTGATATTGGACAGCATTTGATTGCTTGCAATCGCAATGGCAGCAATGGAGTTCTCTAATCCGACTTACGATAGAGAACGGCCTAAGCAAAAAGCTGGAGCCAATACAGCATTGGAGATTAAAAATAACACTTGCAGACAGCCGCTCAAAGTCCTCTTTCTATTTCTTGGACTGTTTCTGGCGTTACTAACAGCCGCTGTCGTCTTAGTGCTGATGCTCCCACAAACCGAACCATTAAAAGTTCCTGGTGCTTCAGCAAGCAGTGCTACTAAAGCTCTGACCGACCCGGAAGACACACCGGATACACCGATCACTGTTGAAAGTAACAACATCAATACAGTCGTTCAGCAGTTGAATCACCAGGAAGACAACATGGAGGAACTGAATTCTACAGTGGAAGAGAGATTCAGTCAGTCTGAATTGGCCCAACAAGAGCAAGCGAAGACTATCAAGGCAATGGAGTTGAGAATGAATGAAATGGCAAATGAAATCGTAAGTTTAAAAAGGATAGCAGAAGAAAACCAACTAGTAGTTGATGGAAACAATTTGCCTACTGGCGCACCTTTAGCAGGAGCTCATTTCGCTTCTTCAGTTACAGGAAGTAAGATTTTACTGCTGACTCAAAGTTCAACCGAAAAAATGAGTGAAAGCTTGCGCATGGTTAGTGAAACAAGCAATCATCCAGTTACTAGCAATGATTTTCAAAGAACTGATGCTGAAACAACCAAAAAAGGTGACAGAGGTGTGACTAAAGATAAAAGAAGCGTCCAAAAAACTGAGAGGACAACCGATGCTAGAACCAAGCAGCGACCTGTGAATACAGATGAATCATATCCGGAAATGGAAGCGCATTCCACTTATAAGATGCACGCAAGGAATACAGATGAAGTTGTTAACACATTCTCTACAGAAGTCAGTAGTAAACCTTACGAGGGAACTAGTAGTACTCAAACAGGGATTGTAACTAAAGTGAGCAGCGTCAATGAAGAAGGCAACGCTGTAACCTGGCAAGAGCATAACGAAACGTTATTGGCAGACAAACCAAAAAGAAGAGAGAGTACTGATGATCATTCCAATCAAAAAATTCCAAAAGACACGACGCAGCCACATGGCGAGATGACATTTAAGAAAACGTCTGTAAATACTTTTCCTGCCAAAACTTTTCAGCATCTTCAGAGCAAACCTCAAGAAGGGTTCACACAAAGCTTTGATGGTACAACTCCCTTAGAAGTGAATGTCATAACTGAATCGACAGCTGGAGATAAAATAGCAGTAGCTTTCAACACAAGGACTTCTGGAAAATTCCAAACTACAAAGCCACATAATGAATTGATTGATCCATCAACTGTGATGACAATCAGCTATAGTTCCACAGATTTCACTGATGATGACCAACTGCATGAACCGACAAGACCAGCCGGCCCGCTTGAACCGACAACACCAGCTGGTCTGCTTGTTACTGAACCGTTAAGCTTTACCGAGGACGCCACAATGGATCCATCAATGACTGTTACTTTTGGAAAAACTGCTCAGAGTGCAACTTCACATCTCACAACCTCGGAGCTCACTAAGCAGCAAAATCAGCCAGTGGAAAATTCCGATATTGAAGAAAAAATGAAACGTCAAGAAACAGAAATTAGCTCCATCCGATTGGAACTAAATGAGACACAACAATTGGTAGAGCGATATGACGGCAGATTAAAACACGTACTTGAGCAACTCGAGATGAAAGAAGAAACCATTAAATCTAGTGAGACTGTGATGAAAAGTTTTCAAGATAAGTTGGACTCACTGGCTGCCGTCATGGTCGAGCAGGAAGACAGATTTTCTTATCTCAATATGAACATGAACGCAATGCGAACCGATATGAATATAATAGACGAAATGGACACGCGAATCAAAAACTCAGACCCAATTAAAAGAATGGTCACTTCGATTAATGAAACGCAGGATGAACTTGATAGACATAACTTATTGTTTGCGCAACTGTTTGATCGCTTAGAAGTGGAAAAAAGTACACTGCAGAGTCAAACAGATCAGACGGTGATTCGAAATGCACGAAATGGCACCAATGAGACTTCAGATTTCATCAACACCTTATCCGCTGGTTTTGGCTATCCAAATTATTTAGAATGGCTCAATACGACTCAACAAGAACACAGGAACGAAGTGCAGAGATTAGATAATGCATTTCAGCTTCTTTATGTTCTCCAGAAGACTTTAGACGATCAAAGTGGTCAGCTATCAAACCTAACTCGTACATTAGAATCAATGGATCCATCAGCCACTAGAGTCCAACAGCAACTAGACTCACTAACTGACCTTCTGGGATCTATTAACAGTGAGACAAAAAATGCCTCGTTAAAACTCATGGAACACTTTCGACTCATACTAAATGACAGCATTGAATCCGCTTTCGTTAGCATAAGGTCCTTGCAACAACAACAGACTCAAATGAATATGGCTGCCGCAACGCAGAATCAAACTCAGCTTATATGCGAACAACGATACGAGGAAATCACAAATGCACAAAGTGTCCTGAACTTCACTATTGGTGAGCTCGAAGGGCAACTACTGAAAAGTCAAGGAAGCATAAGAGAAGAAATTGATACCATAGAAAGCCGACTTAACTCTTCCATCGTTGCAGACCTGCCAAACGTCGTAAGAGAATTGAGAGAAGCAGAGATTAATGCTAGCTTGCAAGAAAGAGATATCTGTGAGTTAGAAGGAGAGATTGGCGATATCAAGGCTAGATTATCACAAAATGCTGAAAGTCTGCAGACTATGAACCAAAGTGTTGCAAATGCGGAGAAAGCTGCCAAAACCGCGAGTGTTGCAGTTGCCGGTTTGATGAAGAAAGCCACAGCTTGCTGTTCAACCGCTAACAAAGGTGAGAGAGAAACCAAGCTTTAGTTATGATAATAACTTGTTACACGTCAGAAAACGTTTACAGATTTGAGCTAATGTTTAGTAAGTTTTTGTTGGCTGGATATACAAACAGCTTATAAAACTGATATGGTTGGAGTTGGGTATTAACAATATATACTGTATATCTATATATAGCTTATATATACAGTGTATATATAGCGTATATACCTACATAGTGTATATAGTGTCTATATATTATATATAGTGTATCTATCTATAGATATAGTGTATATATATTATTTATAGTGTATAAATAGCGTATATATATATAGAATATATACTATATATAGTGTATATACAATATATATACATTATATATAAGATATATATATATAGTGTATATATATATACCCTATATATACACTATGTATATAGGGTATATATAGTGCATATATATTGTACTTATAAAAATGTTTAGAGTTAGCAAATAAGAGCAGTTATGAAAACATTAATTTTTAGCCGAGACAGCCTAATAATATGAGATGGACTGTTCTTCCAGTTTTTTCCGTTGGCAAACTAAATATCAAATAATTTCATTAACAAGCAAAAAAATGATCATGGTGGCACCAGCATGTTTTTCTATTCTGCAACTTTACAAATTTTGAAAAGACTTGCACACAAATACCACTGTCCACAATTTTTGTGATTTCTGTTTGCAGCAACATGCTTGAAGAAGTGTGCTGCATCCTACACCCTTAACCCCCACTCAAACACCTGCTATAAGATGTTTGCAACTGGTAAGAACTGGAATCAAGCTAAAGATTCGTGCATAAACGATGAGGGCGGATACCTGGCTACTCCGGATAGCCTCCAATCTGCCAACTGGTTGTTTGACCAAATTAGGAGCAATCAAGGTATGTAGAAGTGTTGACCCCCCAAGACCTCATTCGGTATCCTGCTGAAACACAGGCTACTCAAGAGAAATTGACAATGTAAAATGTACAACGAAAGAAAAACTTACACAAAATTTTAGTAGATTTCATCAAAAGTTATCGGTATTTTTCTATCGTTTGTGATTGTTTTTGATGTTTGATATGATCTGATTGCCAGGATGTTTTAAGGTTAAAATTGACAAAACTTGATAATGGTTAAAACGCTCAGAAAAAAAATATGAGCAAATTGACGCCACTAGTTGCTATCATTGCTATAGTTGCTATCAGCTATTGTGTTCAATTTGCAGCGGTACTCATCTCTATTCTGTCTCATGGCAACTATAGACGTCATAATTGCACCTTTATTTGATCTGAGTATATTAACCATGATCAAGTTTTGTCAATTTTAGTCTTAAAGCATCCTGGCAGTCAAATCACCTCAAACATCAAAAACATTGTAAATGATAGAAAAATACCGATAATTTCTGATAAACTTTACTAAAATTTTGTGCAAGTTCTACTTTAAACACTGAAATTATAAAAACAATAGAATTTCTCATGTCTCGGCTACGAGTTTTAATTGAGCTAGCAGTGAGACTGTCAGGATCTCGGCTAGTATCAGGCTTGTCATAATCAGATGTATAGCGAATGCTGCATCTGTTTGTTTTAGCGTTTCGCAGTGATGGAGCATGGCTTGGAGGCAAGAGAGGTAACAATGGGTGGGAATGGCAAGGAAGGTTGACAGGACCTTTCACATACAACAAATGGGCTCCGGGTCAGCCTGATTGGGACGGTGCGTGTCTTGAAGCGCTAGGAGATGATGGATTCAATGATGGAAAATGTTATTGGACTCACCGAAATTATATATGCGAACAGGAAATGGTTTGCAGTGAGTCAGCATAATTTACAACTGATGATGCGTGAAAGTTCTTTTCATTGATAAGCCTTGATGACAATTATTGAAACAGTACATGACTCCATTACTATTATATAACTTTTGGTATTATTATTAGTCCAAAACAAGAAGAATTCTGACATGCATTATATAAACAGATTGCTATCAAACCCAATAATTCTGCTGCGAGGATTGATACAATCTTGTTGGTAAAAAGCTATTAAATATTTTAATCAAATTGACTATATTACATATTCACTTTACTTTTCTTGCCTGATGTAATAATAAAAATAACAATGATGACACATAATAAATACTGATGCATTGACCTGCTCAAAGCATACCATTTGGTTATCGTGAAAATTATTGATGTTAGGTATTAAATGTCTATACAGCGATGGCGCCGTGACACTACCGCATGGCCTTGTCACGCCATCACAGAAACAATCCTGTGACTTTTTCCTTATGTTTTGATCTAGTGCCGATGTTTGGAAAAGAAACACCAGTTTGATGTGCCATGTTTGCGCCATGGAAATAGCCATAACAACAAACAGTTTCACAGTGGTAACAAAAGCTGTTGGTTAACTATGTCATGTGCATAACGAATAACACCATAAAAAATAGCAGTTTTTTTCTTCTGATTATCCAAGAATTGTTTTGTCCTGGACCTGTTAAAATACAACCTTTAATTATGGCATTGCTCTGCTATAGCGGTCTGTAAAAAATGATGCGCTTGTTGGCCCAGAAAGAAAGCTAGGCCGACGAAAAGCAGTTGCTGCTTCAGTACTGGCATGCTTACGCGCCGCTACACTATCCACCATATGGAGAACAGTAAATATTTGGCCTGGTTCAAAGCCTGTTTTCATGTCCAAAGGAACTCCATCTCAATTGTGAATTACATCGGATAAGATATGACAAAACTCAAAAAAATGCTCCAAAAATAGCAAACAAGTTTGATTCATGGAATGTTTTTGTTTCATTAAAAAACAGCAGATGTAATGAGACAAGAGAATGAATTCAAAGGATGCCCCAGTTAGTGCATCAAATAGTTGCTTTCAGCTCGCTGCCGGTAGAAGTGCGAAGATGAGCTGGTGACTTTTTACACTAAATAGCTGTGGAAAAAATCAACTAAAAACTGAAATCTGCAAAATGATGGTCAATTTCTATATAAAAAACACTTTACTATCACTAATGTATTCTCAAAAAATAGCCTGACAAGATTTAAAATAAAATAAAACCATTAAAATATTAGTAGTCAGTTTTATGTTTGCCCATTTTCGAAAATCGGGGAACAGTCATTGCTGATGGAATGCATTTAGGATGTTGAGGTATGTATAGACTATTTATCGTGCTAATAACCACTGCCGTGCTATGTCATCTGCCCTCTCAGTACAGCCTTACTTTCTTTCTAAATGTTCACGGTTTTGTCAAATTTTTTAAACTCTGCTTTACACACAATTTTGACACAATTAACAAATACTCATTGAGCATGGAATTCAAAATTAAACTTTATAACAGCACACAAACCATTTACTTGTACTCATCAAGGCTGGCTAACAACCTAACTAATAAAAATTTCGCGTAACATAGATGCCGAACCGATCCACGCCTTCTTTTTACAAAAATAGCCTGATCCAGATTGTTTGCATGACACGGCTCTATTTTATCTAAAGGAATATTGTATTAATTTGTTTAAAAACAATGTAGTATATATATTTATAAAATAATGGAATGCACTAATTCAATTTTATAATGATAGTAAATAGATGCATTAGACTGCTTTTTCAACCTTTGATTGGCTGTACTAAAATCCATCACCGTTAAAAGGAAATGAGATGAATAACCTTGACGCACAAAATAACCGAAAAAAATATTAACCAAATGTATCAACAATGTTGCATTGATATGACTAAAACTAATTTGACAGGATGCAAAGTACTAGATACTATTCGATGTTAATACTAGATATTGTTAGATATATCAACTAATGTATTATTTATTTTTAATTATATTAATATTAGTATATTATAATATATTATATTATTATACTAAATTAGATATTAACATTAGATACTATTAGATATTAATATTAGATACTATTAGATATTAACATTAGATACTATTAGAAATTAACATTTGATACTCTTAGATATTAACATTAGATACTATTAGATATTAATATTAGATACTATTAGATATTAACATTAGATACTATTAGATATAAACATTAGATACTATTAGATATTAACATTAGATACTATTAGATATAAACATTAGATACTATTAGATATTAATATTACATACTATTAAATATTAACATTAGATACTATTAGAAATTAACATTTGATACTATTAGATATTAACATTAGATACTATTAGATATTAATATTAGATACTACTAGATACTATTAGATAATAATGTTAGATACTATTAGATATATATATTAGATACTATCAGATATTAACATTAGATACTATTAAATATTAATACTAGATACTATTAGATATAAACATTAGATACTATTAGATATTAATATTAGATACTATTAGATATTAACATTAGATACTATTAGATATAAACATTAGATACTATTAGAAATTAACATTTGATACTCTTAGATATTAACATTAGATACTATTAGATATTAATATTAGATACTATTAGATATTAACATTAGATACTATTAGATATAAACATTAGATACTATTAGATATTAACATTAGATACTATTAGATATAAACATTAGATACTATTAGATATTAATATTACATACTATTAAATATTAACATTAGATACTATTAGAAATTAACATTTGATACTATTAGATATTAACATTAGATACTATTAGATATTAATATTAGATACTACTAGATACTATTAGATAATAATGTTAGATACTATTAGATATATATATTAGATACTATCAGATATTAACATTAGATACTATTAAATATTAATACTAGATACTATTAGATATAAACATTAGATACTATTAGATATTAATATTAGATACTATTAGATATAAACATTAGATACTTGTTAGTACTCTGGAAGTTTAGAGTGCCGTGAGAGATCATCATGTGTGCAATAGGAAATTATCAATAAATGGTCATTTTGCCAACTTTGTATTCTTTCTGCTCGCTTTTCTCTCATAAACACAGGGAATATCAGTTTATTCTCTTTATAATTATATAGGCCACCCCTTATTGGGGGAGCTGCGTTATCTGTGAATGTTTTCCAGTGCCATAATCTTTTAGCCAATCAACAAAGAGCCCACAGTTATCATTTTTAACATTTTTCAACATTCATACAAAGAGCTGCAGGTGAGGTGCCTTATGTTTGCAAAGTTTGACTATTTCTAGTAAGTCAATGCTGGTTGGGTCTTTGTAAATATTAAAAATATGTTATGGATTTTAATTTTATATCAAAGTTGAACATTTAATGAGCCAATTAATGCATTTTGACAAACATTTACAAATTTTTAATCTCAAAAATTATCAAATTACTAATGTTTTGACTAAGGATTTATGGGCCATGCCATGGTAGGATAGGTGGACCAGGCGGTCCAAGTATCCTACATGAATGCAGATATATACCTGGAAGATTGGGAAGGTGGTCCATCTATCCTGTTTTTTATTATTCCAGATAATCATGCCCCAATTTTACAAAAAGAGAACAGACAGAAAAGCAGTACCCGAAAATGTGATGAGAAAAACTGTCAAAGAAGTAGTAGAGTATAAGACAATCCTGAATATTCAAATATTCTAGGGCAGCGGACTATGTATCCTCCGTACCGGCTCATGTATCCTCTTTGAAAGGATACATGAGCCACAGTTTTAAAACTTACATTTTATCAAATGTTTTTGTGCAGGAGTTTAATGCCATCATAGTATTGTTTAAGCAAATGCTTAAACCATAACTGTCATGTACAACTTTTATTGTATTTACTGGGTAAATCAGACACGCTGATTCCGATTTTGTACTCAAAATAAAGATTAGTCCACTAACCTTCAGAGTAATGAAGGCTTTTTTTCACAGCGTTTTAATATCGGTCTCGAAAACAACACGATCGGCACAACAAGCTCCGTCCATAAATACATGATGTAACCTAGCTTTTTATGAACAGAAGTTAAGCAGGAATTTTTAGACCGATTTAGAATAATAGAGATGGGTGTTTCAAAATCCATTATTATCTAAGTTCAGCCTTAAAAATAATCTGTCTTTTCTGAAAGGTAGATAAGCTATTTAACATTGCATATGTGAAAGTGAGCTAAAAAAGCGCGATAACAACGCTAGCTTGTGATAAAACCGCGCTTTTTGAGCTCATTTTTCTCGGCGTTCAGCCTATTTAAACATCATGTAACAAGCTACGAGCAATTTTAAATAGTTTATATACCTTTCATAAAAGAAAGATTATTTTACAGGCTGGATTTAGATAATAATGGGTTTTAAGACACAAATCTTTATTATTTTAAATCGGACTAAACATGCCTAACTTCCGTTTCTGAAAAAGCTAGGTTTCGTCACATATTTATGGGCGGAGCTTGTAATGCCGATTGTGTTGTTTTCGAGACGGATATTGAAACGCTATAAAAAAGCCTTAATGACTTTGAAGGTTAGTGAACCAATTTTCATTTTGAGTACAAAATCGGAATCAGCGTGTCTGATTTACCTAGAAAATACAATAAAAGTGGTACGTGACAGTTATGGTTTAAACTCATGGTGACATGAAATAGGAAGTTTTTTTGGCACTTTCGGCAGAATATATTCAGATAACAAATTATTACCATCTTTGGAGGCCCATGTATCCTATTCCTCCCTTATTATGACACAATAAAAGTACCAGTGCAATTCAACATAGTACATACAATGCAACTGCCTAGATTGCCCTATTGTTGATTCTTTATTGTTCGGACACCATGGATACAAATTGTTTCTTTTTTAATAATAATAATTTCTTTTTCAGCAGCATAAGTGGAGTTATTAAAAGAGTTGCCATCTTTAGCGCAATAAAATCAGTTGCAGCGGCTTTCACTATGGCAAATCGCATTAGTATTTTTTTGCGGGTCGCGTTATGTGTCTTGGACTATATAAATTGCAAAAGCTGCTAGAATCGTGCTCGCTAATACTGTAATTTGTTTAACTAACAAAAATCATTTCGACGACGATTTAGGTATGCATGCACAGCTTCGACAATTCTGTGAATTTCGGCCGAATAATTCTGTTTTTCATTCACTTCAGAACTAACGATAAAATCGTCACGTGTGGCCGTACCTTAATCTAGTAAAAGTTTATAAAATATAAATGTTAAGAGAATGTGCCTTATGACTGTCGAGAAAGTGTGACAGTTGTCAGCACGTGCTCAACAGCACCTGACAAAGGGCAAAGTACATACAACTACTGTACCTTGTATCACCTGGTTGACCTAATTTTAGCACTATGCGTAAATGATAATAAAATCATTAAACATTCCATTCCTATTGTGAGTGAGTCACAAGCGCCCAGCATATTTATCTAATAATACTATAGATATATGAAAGTCTTATCTTCAGAACAATAGGTATTGTTGCCTGGTACCTTCCATTCACCACTCATCTACAGTAGCGTCTGCCAACTTCATATAGATTGTTGTAAAAGTTGTATAGGCCTGATGACCTTGGTGACCTGATGAAACAGACTACGCCTAGAAATCTGCTATTAATATTTTTTTAAACGCACAATTTAAATGCAATTGGAGTTATATGAGATTTTCTAAATCAATTGCGATTATTTTTAATAACTCCATATAATAATTAGTCTTAGAACAAAAGACAGCTTTTTGTTACGTTATACATATTTTATTTTTTATTTTTTTAGGTGTGTATATATATATATATATATCTGAAAAGATGAAAATAAAAAATACATAATATAATAAAAGCTGTCTTTTGATCTAAGACTCATAATGTTAAGATGGAGTTATTAAAAAACTGCATTTAATGTGGAGAAAATACATAAATATGTATACATAGTAAAGTTATTACCTGATGAGAGCAGACCTATACCTGCTTGAAGCAAATTTGCAGCGATTGACTAACAGCCAAGTGCACTTTATATTCCATATTATACTATATATAAATGTACATGTATATATATAGCACATATATAGGGTATGTATATAAATAAATACATACCCTATATATACATACACTAGCCAAATGCCCGGGTATTAAAAACTGCTTATAAAAAGTGGCAAGCAATGTACTGTAGTTGCCTGCCACTTGCCATTAGCCTGGCACATTGCCAATGACTAACTTGAGTAGCCTAAGCTCCTACTATCGTATTGCTAAACTTACTAATAAGAGCCATGAGAGCAAGCTTTAGGAACCGAAATTTTAATTGGCATAACGGCTCATATCGACCCAGCTATCTCACCGACCCAGCTATCTCACGTAGTTTGGTTAGATTATCGCCTGGTGAACGGGAGGTTCGATAGTAAAACTAGCATGAAACAGATTTTTGATTCCTAGAATTTAACAGCTATAACGGAGCTATAACAATAATTAATAGTTATAATAGCTAGAGGAATTTGAGAAATATGTATATATATATATGGCTATATATGTTCATATATACAGTGAAACTTGGATAACTCGCCCTCGGATAACTCGAAAACACGGTTAACTCAACGTATTTGTTTGGTCCGTTCCCACGCAATGATAAATGGCTTTAGATAACTCGACCGAAGCTCCATTAACTCGAACAGTTTTTTGCCAAACGGCTACCGAGACGGTTGTTACTATAGCTTTAGAATATCACTTTATTCCAAGCCATAGAAATAAACATCGACTTTTAGTAGTTCTAAGGCCTCATTATTACCAACATCGGCAAAATATTTTCATTAACGACTTTTCTAAAGGTTTGCAGAAATAAAATTTTACCAAACATCCGCTTAGCGATAACCCTCTGGAAGCAAAAAAAGCGAGGTAAAATTTGGATAATTTTAAAGTAAAATCGGCAAAATTGATAATGGGTTTTTAATAGTAAAGCAGTTTTGTAATAACTGACTTACTGCAAAATTTATCTTGATTAAAATGCTCGATAGAAAAATACGCATGTATTTTTTCTGAACGTTTTAACCGCGATCAAGTTTTGCCAATTTTAATCTGAAAACGTCCTGGCAGTCACATCACCTAAAGCAACAAACAAATCTCAAGTGATAAAAAAATATCTATACTTTCTGATTAAAAATATTTAAAACTTCCCACGAGAGACCTTTTAACTTGCAACAAGCAACCTATGCTTTTGATTGATATGTAGTTTGTATATGTACATGTATCTATACTGACAAATACTTGCACTTATGGCTGTCCTGATAACTTGAACGCTCTAATAACTCGAACACTTTTGCTCGGTCCCTTGAAGTTTGAGTTATCCAAGTTTCACTGTATATACATATATGAACATACTAACATACATATTAAATTATATATACCTGGTATAAATAAAAAATATATATTGTCAGCTCTACTAAACACTGTTAATTGATAAGGTTCAAGTTGGCTAAACTGACCATAAACTGAAGATTTGATGATGTAAAAATGATATGTACATCACCTGCAGTTGAAAATAAAGATCTTTCTTCTACTATAGATATACTGGATGAAAGCAGTAGGTATTACTGGTTTGTGGTGTTTCAGGTTTTAACATTAGGACTGACTTTTAACGCATTTGTACAACTAAACTATTGTAGAACCCAATTTCTACAGATTCGTTCCATAAAGCAGCTTCTCATCTGTCAGAAAGTTTCCAGAGACACCACGAAGCTTAAAGGAGAGTTTTAAGATTCTTATTAAACAAAATATCAATGCTTCAAATTGAAAAAATATTACAATTGCATCAGTTCAATGCATAATCTGCTACAGTAGTCGAGGAGGGTGGAAGCTAAGCTCGAGATACACAAATATTTATATATGCATATTAAAAATTTTGTGTACTGCTCAAGACAACGATCAAACAAACAAACCACCATTGAGAAGATCTACTTCAGGGAATCAATTACTGAAAAGATGAAATAGTCAAAAAGCGTACCTGCTACCTGCTAAGCGTACACAGCCATTTCACTATATCACGCTTTTGTTATGTTCTTGGCATTATGCCATATTTCTATGGAATATGTTTATTTTTGCTTGTGGTTTTTATAGAACTTTATGTACAAGATGGTTTTAATTTCAGAATTATTTGCCATGTATGTCTAGAGGCTAATTATAATTGAGGTGCCTTTCACAAAGAAAGTAGACAACTTCAAAAACAGTTTGAGCATGTCCTGAACTGTAAGAATACTCACCTAGCCTCTGTAACACTACATGAGGAAAAAGATATGATTCAACCAGACAAATCGCCATCCCTATTATTAGTGGCTAAACAACTTCGTTCATTTGCAACAATATCGGAAAGTTTTGCCTAATGGAACCCGAAAATACCTGATGACCACATAGAGTAAGGCCCGTAGACAACAGATGAGACTATCTATGTCAACACGTCAGCATTAGCCATGGCCTGAGATCTTTGTAGACATTTTAATATGTTTAGGATAAGGTAATTGAACACTTGTCTTTATAACAAACTCACACTGGTGTAAGCTACACTGTTTTTATTTGATTTGGTTGTATATTGATTATCCCAACAAACATCCCTTAGAGGACAACTCCATGTTTACGAATATGAGAAATATTAAACTAATGCTTTACAGATGAGCTTGCACAAAGGTTTAGTAGACTTTATCAGAAAGTATCTGTATTTTCTATCATTTGTGATTGTTTTTCAAGTTTGAGATGATCTGATTACCAGGATGTTTATGGATTAAAATTGACAAAATTTAATCGCGACTAAAACCCTCAAATCAAACGAGTGCGATTATGACGTCTATAGTTGCAGTTAAACTGACAAAATAGAGACGCATAATGCTGCAGCTCAAACACAAAAGCCGATATCAACTACATGCATAGCAATGATAGCAACTAGTAATGTAATTTCGCAAGTATTTTTCTTCTGAGTCGTTTAACAGCAATGAAGTTTAGTTGATTTTAATATTGAAATATCCTGGCAGTCAGACCACCTCAAACTCAAATAAAAGGCAAATGATAGAAAAATATCGATACTTTCTAATAAAAATTACCAAAATTTTGTGTCCGTTCTTCTTTATTATCATGTAATGACAGATACTTATCAATATTGGGCACTGATACCCATCTGGAGTATGCATAAGGAATTGGAAAACACTGCATATGAACACAAACGACACAGGAAAACATCATTAACAGAGTGCTTGAAGATGAACAACCGTTGCATCTATTCAGTAGCCACATTTATGATGTAGAACCCTCAATTACTGAACAAAAATAGAAAATTAATTCAAGTTTGAAAGCAAAATCCTACAAGAAATGAGATGAGGAGAAACGAAGCTATCAATTTATCCAAGTTGTCAATGAAGCAATTTATTGACATTATGAGCTTTTTTGCCTTGACATCGTATCATTTCAATGACACCTGCCACATCCTGTCAGTATCACCTCACCTGCTATGCCATGTTAGTAATATCTGCTACATCATGTCAGTAACATCTGCTACATCATGTCAGTAACATCTGCTACATCATGTCAACATTAAAAAAGGGCTTATGTATTGACAGTTCCTGCCAGAATGAGTGCTAGTGTCATGTCCTACCACCTGTTGAGATCAGTCAGATTCTGACTCACTGTCAGCTTCCTCAAACCACTTCACAAGCTTAGTCACCTGTCAAAAAAAACAAAAAAATGACTAGATCAAGTCAGTGCTCCTCAGTACAGTATGACACAAGTCTGCTTGTACCACAAACTAAGAAGATCCTGTCTGTTCTAAATTTATTTGCAAGAGGTTTACAATATTATTTTACTTTTAATTCTGCCGGAATTGTCATGAACAAAATTTAAAAAAGCAGAGCTTACTTCTTGACTGACCAGAGGGATGGCTGGAGAGGCTACGGTTTTATGACAGCAGTGGTTAGGAAGACGCAGCGTGTCAATTCCTTATACCTGCCCGAATATTCTGGCTGACGATTTCTTTAATGCTTTATACATAACAAATAGTTTTCAATAATGCTTATGATAGATCTACACATTGACCAATGCCGGGCAGGCTATTTATATTCTGGCCAATGACAGGCTGGCTACTGGTTAACTAGCTGATAAAGCATTGGCTCTCTTGTATATTAACCAATGAAACGCAGGATCAAAATATAATGGCCAATGAACTTACAGGTTCAGAGCTATGTTGATTAATCGTAACTAAAAATATCAAGCAGAACTTATTACCAAATGTAACAATGATATCAACTAGCATTTCACTACCACATGAATGCAAGATGCCAAGTTGACGCTCCCATACAATAACCCAAATGCATCTCTTTCTGTCTAGCATACAAATCCTCATACAGCTGAAGGTGTGAGGTGATATCTGATGATTTCATTTTACGTAAACAATGAGAAATGTCCAGGTTGATACAAAGGAGAATATCGTCTTGCATTCTGCAACAGGACTTGGTAATAGCCACAGTTCCAACTACATCTACCAACCTGAGTCTTGAGGCCAACAGCTGGAAGATTTTCATACCAGGAAATGATAACTTCTTCCTCTAAGATATCATTCTGGTAGAAGAACATTATAACCTGGCTCATGATGGGGAGATACATACTTCGTGAGTCTCCTCCGACAAACTCCTGAGTAACAGGAAATAGGTTAACTTTATGGATAGCTTAGGAATGAAGTAGATCCCTAAACAGAAAATATGCTAGTTGTGTGTTGACAACTCCAAATGACTACCAATTTAACTGTACATATTTTTACTATCATACATGTACATGTAAGAGCCCGTTCCTCTAACTCCTGTAAGTCAGCCTGTAACCAAGGTGAGATGTTGGGAAATACATTGCATCACACAGGATTTGAACTCAGATCTTCAGCATAGCAGCCAGGCACATTATCAACTGCACCACTCTACCACCACCTTGTTATACTGCAGAATAATTGTATAGATAGTTATTACATATGATGATCTCTCGCGGCACACATGACTGCCCGGATACTAGTAACCACAATTCCTTGTGACTACCTGTTACCTAAATGACTGCTCAAAACTTATGCCTTTTTTTGGAACAAGATCAAAACAAGAAATAGTTTTATCAGCGGGTTGAAAGCAAGATGGAGCAGCCTCAGAATAATGTCTCTTCAACAGAGAGAGAGACCAGCGCTCATTCGGGTGAATCTGACCCTGAGACAAAGTTGAACAACAATTAATTAATTATTTAGTAGGTGTTTGAATCTATCAGTTATAAATGCGATCGATTAGTCAAAAAACATGCAAACCAACTTTTCGATAGACGGGCAGCTTACAGCTAGAGTAAAAGCTCTTCCCACAATAACATATTTTGGATTGCCATTCAGGCCTTAGAGGTTTTTACAAAAAAAGTAGTTTCAACTTCAAATATTCTTTGGAAGATGTTTAATCATAACATTAACTTTTGAAATTCGAGGTACTTTTTACAAAGAGAGTAGACAACTTCAAACTTTCACAGCTTGAAGCTCACGTAAAAATATTCACATAGCGTGAAACTTTCCTAAATACTACGTAAGGATGAAATTTAGTTTCATCAGATGCATGATTGACAAATGATTAGACAAATGTAGTTTTACAGCACTGCTTATGTTTTTATTGTTTCTATGGCAACAAACAAATTATTCAGCTTTAGTTTCAGTGTTAACTGTTACTTTTTTGAGGCTGTGACTAGCAATTTCTGTAGACATCAAGTAGTTGGTTGTGAATCTTGGATACCCCAAACACTTGACGTACCGTCAGATACCTCAGACACTTGATGAATAGCCTAATATGTTGTGTGTGAGTAAGATAATTGGCTATTACTTGTACCTGCATAGCTTGTAAACACTCCAACTGAGACTTTTCACTCCTGTAATAGTTCTTAAAGACATGGAGGCAGACTTTCAACAGCTGCAAGTAGACCAATATTTACTAGTCACAATAATAGATTCAGTAACAGCTGACAACCACACTCTGTACAATTCAGACAATTTATTAGTAGAATATCAGCTAAAATAATAAGTAATTAGTTTAATATTAGTGACTGTCTCACTGGTTTCCTAAACGATTTTGTGACCAGTTTCAAATCAGCTATGGAAAACCATAACTGAAGTCTTAGTTTTTTTGTTGTGTTATGAGTTTTGTATGGCATAATTTAGAACAAATGTCTGGTTGAAATGAAATTATTGCAAATAATCTATATATATATATATATATATATATATATATATATATATATATATATATATATATATCTCAATGTTTGTCATCATCTGTTTTCTGTTTATATGTATACCGTCTGTATGGTATACCGTCTATAGCTATTAAAATCTTGGGAATTGAAATCTTGTTTCCTGCTGGATTTGAACTCGCAGCGATTGCAACCACAGTTTTAAAATCCAATTCTCTATCCACAACACTACAAAGATTTACGATGTCAACACTCTTACTAAATACTGTATACACCCTTTTCCCAATTTCACACGCTAAATGATGTAATAATTAAAGCTCTATTAACTCTAAATATTAGAGATGTTAAATATATTAATTTTTTATTTATTCACTTCTTCCTGCATAACATCAATAAAGGAAGTTGAAGGTTGACGAGTATCTTTCTTGGAGGGTGTAAAAGATATCGACCAAAAGAAGTGATTTAACGATGATTGCGCAGTTGTTCTCTTTTTACATCATAAACAATACAATAGCACTGTGCCGCATCATCTATTTGATTTGCAACTTTTGCGTAATGTCCAATGTATGGGTCTTGTTATTTAGAAACTGCGATGGCTTTATCTATGAAAGAATACCTCTCGGCCAACAATTTTGTCTCGAATTTCTTCGAAGGGACAGGGGTTTGTTCTCCTCGTCCCCGACTCGTTGCTGAGCCTCAGACTCCGTGAGGTTATCGTGAGTCAATTCCTCCCCATGAGACTTCAGCAATTTTTTGTAGTCCGGCTCCTTCAGGTCAAGCTCGAGTTTCTCACTTAACCCGAAAAGACTGCTCAAATATCCTTATTGATATCATCCTAATCAAAGCCCTTAAACTTATTGATGAACTGAGGGCATAAAGGTTTCTCCACAGCATTGAGGTTGACCTCCAAACCCTCATGTTATGATGCTTCAATGTCTCTGATGCAGTTGAAGATGTTATAGGACTTTCAAAGGTCGTCTCAGTGCTTCCAAGGCCATCTCGTGGTCGGCATTCACTGCTTCCAAAACCATCCTGTACGTCCGTCAGATATAATATTCCTTGAAATTGGCAATATCGCCCTGGTCTATCGGCTGCCGAAATGAAGTTGTATATGGCAGCAGGTACACAATTTGAACAGAACGAAAATCATTCAAGTGCGGGTGGTCGCCAGGGCCATTGTCCAGCACCAGCAGAATCTTGAATGGATTTCCATTTTTCCGGCAATACAATATAGCGTCACTTCTGGAATGAAATGGTGGAAGAACCAGTCCTCAAAAATGGTGAGTGTCACCCATGTCGTTGCACTCGACATCCATGTAACCGGAAGAGAGCTCTGTTGCGTTCTTTATTACTCGAGGGTTAGCAGCCCGGTAAACTAGCAGTGGCTACAGCTTGAAGGTCCTGTCTGCACTTCCGTCAAGCATCAAGGTTCAGCAGTCTTTAGCCGCTTCATATCCGGACATCGTCTTCTTCTCACACCGAATGTAGGTCTTTTATGGCATTTTCTTCCAAAAAAACCTGTTTGATAGACATCGAATACTTGCTCAGCCAAATAGCCCTCCTTTTCGATGGATGCCCTTCAACACTTGGAGTAATGGTTTGTGGTTTGGCAGCTTTGTGCGCCGTTCCTGCCTCTTCGGTCACAGCCACATGATGCAAAGCTTGTTTTAGCCCTCCTCTTGAAACTTGCAAACCACCCGTGGCTAGCAGCAAACACTTCTTTGGCAGCATTTTCCCCAACCTTAGCCTTAATGGCCTAAAAGATGGATTTGGCTTTCTTGTGAATCAGCATAAGGCTCAATGGAATACACCGCTGCTGCTGATCCTAGAGCCAGATGGCAAGAAGTTTCCCTACCTCTTCCGACATTTTCCTTCTTTTCTTGCTAATGATGGTGGATTGCATCGGCACTGCACATTTTACATGCTCCATGATACGATCTCTCCACTTGTAAATCATACCGACGGTCACCAGCATCAAGCTTCTTTATTATTGCCACTTTCGTTTCAAATGAAATGACTTGCCTCTTTTTACACTTCCACTATCACTAGAAGCCTATCTCTTTTCACCAACCATATTGAATAATGAATGCGCGCAATATTATACGATAAAAATGGCAAAGTTCGAAAAGCACTGGAGATGTCTGCACACTAGGACAATCTATGACCAACGGCAGAGGAAAAAGGTGTGCAATACAAAATCTAACTTACGGTGTCTCTGTACCAACAGTTTTGACATACGCACAACACCATTCATATCTACCGTTGTTCTTAACACGTATGTTCGTAAGTAGGGTAGCGTCTGTATAATGACACTGTCTGTAATTTTAAATATGTACATGAGCACAATTTATTAAATACTCTATAAGTAACTGCTGGCCTACATTGTATATAAATGTGCACTTACAGGATTGAGTACTGACAGGAGTTGCTGGGAGGTCATACTGGTAGCATTAGGTCGGTCTAATACAGCCTGCATTATCATGTGGTTCACCTCATTTATCTGAATGTTATAGGCATGCCTGCAATATATGATAGTACATTACTAGACAGGAATATAGGGTAGTACATTACTAGACAGCAATATATGATAGTACATTACTAAACAGAAATATAGGGTAGTACATTACTAGCCAGCAATATATGATAGTACACTACTAGACAGAAATATAGGGTAGTACATTACTAGACAGCAATATATGATAGTACATTACTAGCCTGCAATATATGATAGTACATTACTAGACAGAAATATAGGGTAGTACATTACTAGACAGCAATATATGATAGTACATTTCTAAACAGAAATATAGGGTAGTACATCACTAGCCAGCAATATATGATAGTACATTACTAAACAGAAATATAGGGTAGTACATTACTAGACAGCAATATATGATAGTACATTACTAGCCTGCAATATATGATAGTACATTACTAGACAGAAATATAGGGTAGTACATTACTAGACAGCAATATATGATAGTACATTACCAGCCTGCAATATATGATAGTACATTACTAGACAGAAATATAGGGTAGTACATTACTAGACAGCAATATATGATAGTACATTACTAGACAGCAATATAAGGTAGTATATTACTAGCCAGCAATATATGATAGTACATTACTAAACAGAAATATAGGGTAGTACATTACTAGCCAGCAATATATGATAGTACATTACTAGACAGAAATATAGGGTAGTACATTACTAGACAGAAATATAGGGTAGTACATTACTAGACAGCAATATAGGGTAGTACATTACTAGCCAGCAATATAAGGTAGTACACTACTAGACAGAAATATAGGGTAGTACATTACTAGATGGCAATATAAGATAGTATATTACTAGACAGCAATATAAGGTAGTATATTACTAGACAGCAATACAGGGTAGTACATTACTAGACGACAATGTGCTAACAAAACAACCTTTATAAATCTCTCTGCTTAGTTCAAGTTTATAGCAACCACCACAGCAGATGAGTAAGTGATAGCAGGTAATAATGATCAAAGCAGCCAACTTGCAGCCGCAAAACGAGGAGTTATTTTTGTCAAATGACTTCTAGCCTTTACAGCCTGACACAATGTGTGTATATCAGCCTCTGCAAACATTTGTTCCTTGGAAATTTGGAATTTATTAAGAATGAAATCATATAAGGATTATGATAGAAAGACAGCTGGTTGAAAGAGAAACAACATAAAAAAAACCTTCACTATAATAAAAGTCGTGTTCGCCTGAAGCCGCATGAAAAGTGTTAGGAAACAAGATTGCACCGCACGGGACTCAAACCCAGATATTTATGTTGTCAGTGATGTGTGCCATGATCTGAGTCATCCGACCACCTTTCAAAATCTAAGAATAATTATGTACATAATTATTACACATTATTAATAGTAGTAGAAAACAATAATCGCTCATACTTCCTCCCTCCTAATTTAATTTAAGTTAATTTCCTGATAAATCAATTTGTGAAGGCTCATGTATCACCCTTTTACATATCTCAAGTCGAATATCCATTGTTTTTTGTATATGAAATTACCAGAAACAATCTTTATACAAGTCAATATGAATTTTAATTACTTTTTACAAACTTTATCTTCAAAAAAATAGCAACAATTTGAGAATAATTGAAAATCTATTTGACACAGTAGCCATCGCTAACTTGAGAGTAAACATGGTTGAGAAAGTCAGCAATAACACTCCCAATCAATAATCAATACTTTTTGATAACCATGATTCTAGGAGATGTGCACCCGGTGAGCCTCATAATGATTTTGTATACTTTCCAGGTAAAAATTACAAATACGTAGTGCCAGTAAGCGGAAGTCCTGAATGACCAACAATATCCAGTAAATGGATGACCAACAACATCCAGTAAATGGATGACCAGCAATATCCAGTAAATGGATGACCAGCAATATCCAGTAAATGGATGACCAACAACATACAGTAAATGGATGACCAGCTAGGGTTTTTAGTTAAGACATAAAATGAGAATTTTACAATTTTATACAGTAATACCCTCTTCGTGCCTTAACCACGTTTAGATTTGACTTCATCAGTCGGTCATTTGCGTGAAGTGATGTTAAAAAGCTAACAACTTCTACTCATAGTGAAGAGCTCTCATGAGCTCCCAAAGCACGCTAACACAGTTTAAATTCAGTGTTTTTAACAAATATGAACTCAGGGCATCATTATCATATTGCTAATATTGTTATTATCATCAACAATGTTATTGTCATCATTAAAATAAACCATCATATAAAAAGAAACTTGAATAATGAAAGGAATCTAGTGTAATGGATGAAGCTGTTGATGTCTTGTTTACAAACTGGTTGGAAGTCATGAACTTTTGATGTTATATACCAGCAAGAAACAAGACTATGGAATACAATCAAAGGAACTACAGTTATTATGAATTTATTCACCACCTATTCCATCAACCATAGTCATTGAGAAGTTGCATTGCTGTTGATTTGTTTTCCCATCTGGTAACAATGGAACACTCTCCTCATGTACATGGCAAGAGTTGGGAAAAAGTAAGCTACACGATTTTTTACAAATCAAATTAATAGTTGTGGGGTATATCAAGAACAACAAGTAAAAAATAGGAGCAAGGGCTTTTTAAGCTTTTTGTTTATGAAACAAAGGCTTTATTTTAGAGATCAAGTTCTATCGCAGCTGTAATGTTTTGCATGCTTGCATTGCGCTGTTAACTTTCTATCAAAATCATATGCCTAAATACCCTGGGACTTTGTTTTCTTAAATAAAATTGATTAAAATGGGTGGGGCGCATCTTAGATGCCCCCCAACTACGTCATAAAATTGAACAGCTCAACTAAAATTTTTTATTTTAAAATGGAACAGCAACAGTGATACCTGCTGATGAAAGTGTAAAACCACTTTTCACACTTTACACTTTCCAAAACTCAACTGAGCAATCCATAAAATTATGAGATGGTGCTTGACGAAGACTCAATCAGATTAGGGCTAACTCAGGGCTGGTGAGCGTGTATCACATCACTACCAAACAAACTGATACTCATCAAACCTACTTGAGTGAATTGATGTCTAGAATGATATTCTCAGCACTGATTTTCTCCGCAGAAGCTCTCTGGAATGCATCGAGTAGCTCACTGTAGAACACTGAAAGGAAAACCTTTAGTTAGGTACGGAAGGCAGACGACTACTAAAGCTGAACAATCAGTGTCAGATAGTGTTTCCTTGTATTCGCTGGCGGTTAATGGGGACCAGAACCACAAGTGATAGGTAAAAACTCGCAAAGTAGCGTCACCCCTATACTGATGTATACATACTATAGTTATTTTTAGAGACATTCTATACTGAAGTATATATACCGTACAGGATGAATTTATTCGCGGAGCTATATTTCGCGAAAATTGTCTTTTCATGCATATTCGCGGATGAATTTATTCGCGTCTGAAAACTGCCACTTTCTAGAAAAAGTTAACTCTATTGCGGCTAGTAATAGAGTTATTCCCACGCATGTGCACACCGCGTGTTCCGGTTTATATTTAGCTTACAACTGCGAGGCGATCATGCTAAGCTACGGTAAGCAATTTTTGCTGCGTCCAGAGGTTATCACGAATATTCATCGCTTTGGAGGCTTTTGATAAGCCAACAATTTGTGGTAGGTAATGAGTTTTTTCAAAACTATTTACTAAATTAGTTGAATTTTACTTTGGTTCTTCAGTAAAACGCATTATTTATTTTTTTCATCCCTACCGCTTCATTATTTGTTTTAGTGTGAGAGAGAGATTTTTCATCATACACGCAAGCACAATACTGCAAGGGTGGTATATGTCATTCTTACAAGATCACGAATCATTCAGGGAAGTCTGGAAATTGAGGTAGAAGTGACCGCAGCTACTTACGAGGAGAATATATCTGTTTTAAAAAAGGAACAAAAACGCCTCTACGAGCACAAAACTTTGGCCAACCGGCAGAACTTTGCAATAGTAAGCCACGCGGAGAGTTATGATGATAACTTCCTCACCAGTCATGTAGTAGCGAGAGAATCTCCTTTAACATCTACCCAAGACAGTGACAGCGACAGAGCTGCTATTACCAAAATAACTAGTCAGAGAGCACCATTACACGCTAGTATTCACTTATCAAAAGTATCAGTTTAATTTTATTGCTCTAAACAACCGCCATATACATGTAGACTAAACTTTATATTTACTCCATTCATCGTTTGTAGAATTTTATTTGTATTTGAAATATTTTATTTGTACACTAAAGTTTGCAATAAATTATAATATATCTAAACATGAAATAAAATATATAATTTAATCATGTTTGCTGCAGCGATATCA
The DNA here is from genome assembly GCF_963576615.1 of Watersipora subatra. Lineage (NCBI taxonomy): Eukaryota > Metazoa > Bryozoa > Gymnolaemata > Cheilostomatida > Watersiporidae > Watersipora > Watersipora subatra. The sequence continues at coordinate 7,325,496 of NC_088715.1, read as the reverse complement.
AGTAGTTGTTGTCGATGAATGGGTCTAGGTTGACTGGTTGCTTCTCTGCCAATATTCCTGCGTTGATGAATATTACTACTTGTCTCTAGTTTTCGTAATCGGAGTAGGTTGTTTCATTCTCAATCTGCAGTAAACACAAAAAAGAAAACATAGTAATAAATGTTAAGGAAGTACAAAAACAATAGCTGAAGTATTTAATAAAAGCGATCCGTTTTTAAACAAAAGAATTAGCTAATGCAGTTAAATATGGAAAACCGTATCTGCACTGCAAATCAAATACATACCATAATGTCCAGATCAGAATCATGATCGTCGTCAACTTTGGTATTAGAGATTGATGGAGTTGATTTCAATGTAAAAAGACTAGGAGAGATTTTTTTGCGATGACGAAGCCATGCCGAATAACTTGTGAAAACCTTGAATAATTTTGTAAAGTTTGATGCAATGGCAATAAAACTCGAAGCCTGGCGATGATTTTAAAGAAATTTTGGAACTCGGCTACGTTTAGTACTTCTGCCTAGTGGCTATTTTTGCGATGACGCCATTCTGCATATCTTGTGACAACCTTGAATAATTTTGTAAAGAAATGTGATGCATTGGCAATAGTGTTAGCTCAAAGCCCAGGCAATGATTTTAAAAATGTTTTGGAACTCAACTACGTTTAGTATTTATAGTAAAAACTAGCCTACCAGCTAGTTTTTAATTTGCTGCAGTAGTTATTCTCCCTTGGGATTAAAAATAGAACTAATTATTCACGAAATTTTATAATTCGCGGAGTTGTCTGTTCGCGAAATCGCGAATTTTTATAACCAACGAATATTTTCATCCTGTACGGTATTATATAGTGATTTTAAAGGCTTCCTACACTAATGTGTATATATAAATCTCTCAAATAATCACTCCGCTCATGTTTGGTCATGGGATTAGTTATTTTTAAAGGACTCCTATACTAATGTGTATATATTATAGTTATTTTCAAAGGCCTATACTAATGTGTATATATTATAGTCATTTTAAAGGCCTCCTATACTAATGTGTATATATTATAGTTATTTTTAAAGGCTTCTTATACTAATGTGTATATATTATAATTATTTTTAAAAGATTTCTATACTGATGTATATGTATTATAGTTTTTTAAAGGCCTCCATAATGATGCATATATAATATAGTTATTTTACAGGCCTCTTATACTGATGTATACATACTATAGTTATTTTTAAAGGCCTCCTACACTGATGTATATATATATATTTTAGTTATTTTTAAAGGTCCATACCCTGATGTATATATATTATAGTTATTTTAAAGGCATTTTATCCAATCCAATAAAGACACGCTTCCATTAATTATAAGCATTATCTTCCTTTTCTTGATTTGATTAGACAATTTTGGAAGTCGAAGGTGTTTAGGAGGCATGATGAAGGGTGCCACAAGCACTCCGCACTTTTACACTTTTAAAAATTTAACAAAAAGTGAAACAGCGAGATGTGACGACTGCCATCGCAATGAAGCTTATGGAGAAATTTCACTGGATCAGATTATAAGATTTATGTATTATATTATTTTATTCATTTTATTAAGAATTTGTCAATTTTTTCACCAAACAAAGTATTGAAGCCATGAAAGCTGACCCATGAAGCGGTGAGGGAACACTGTAGTTCATACCCTTGAATCACATGACCCGCATGTGGCTGCTTATTATACAAATGGTAAGACCCATAATGACAAGGTTATGAAAGATTAAAATGTATATGGATGCCAGTCTTCAGGGAGACACATTCTCTAGTCATCACCAAATAAAGCTGCCTACAAACCTAGTAAGGTACATAGATATAAGCGATGTAACATACGGTCTGTATCAGAGGTCAAGAGTTCATCATCCGTCATCTCAGCTGCGCCGCTGCCCTCACTTCCTTCCTCTGACAAATCATCAGCGAGTGGTGTGAAAGGATAAGCCACGCCCTTGCTGCCAGCACCTTTATGTGCTAGAATAAAGATAAGTGCAACATAACTAGAGATACAATAAAACTACATACATGAATATGTATATGTACTGGTAAACCAACTATACTAAGACTGAACTAAGAAGACACACGCAATAGCTAGAATACCTATATAGAACATGTGTGTTTTATTCAGACATAAAACAGGCCCAGAGGTAATAGCAACAGTAAAAGTAGTGAAAGTGAAGATATCACTAATAGTTATAACAGTAGTAATAATCATAATGCTTTAACACAAACTACAGTATATCTTTAAAAGGCAGAAGAAAGCTTTAAAGAAAGCTAATAGCACTAAAAGGTGCTATGAAATATATGAGCACGTTCGTCCTTGGTGTGATCGATGTGGTTGATCATGCGAAACATAAATACCAGTTTGACCGTTTTCTGGTACCTGCTAGTTTCTTATTTTTCATTGAATGAAACTAAAGGTGGAGCTAAAGGTAGTTAAAGCTAAAAGCTAACTAAAGGTAGCTTTTCAAACTACTACTAATTATAGTAATACTACTAGCTATAGTGGGAGTAGCAGAAGTAGTAGCGGTAACACAAGTAGTAGTAGCAGTAATAAGAAAAATACAAGATTATAACCACAGTTTCCATTAGAAACATGAAGTATAACGCTGATGCTCCGCGATTTTACTTTGTTACTTTTCCTAACAGCAAATTGAATCAACTGACTATAAACCTGAATGGTTTATAGTAACTGTTAACCGGTAACTAACCCGTATGGTTACTATAAAGTTACATGTTTATAGTTTAATGGTTACCTTGGGTGGTTACCGATATAATACTGCAACAATTCTAGCTGATTTGTCCTAGCTTGTTTAAAAATGAGCGACACGTTGAGTTTTAAACAACTGACTGAAGAAAAGAAAGCTTAAGATAATACAGCCCAACTAATGCTGATGTTTTGTCTAATAGGAGAGTCAGCAGAGATATTGAGAAGCAGATGTTAGGGAACACTAACAAAGGAGTAAAACGGACAGAGCTAATAATGAAAACGATGAAAAGGAAGTGAAGTTGAAAAACCAGCCAGTAAAAAGAAAGACAAACGTATAAAGATAAATGAGACAACCTACCAGGTATAACTTCATCTCCCCACTCTGAGGCAGGTGCCTGTGACACAAGCATTATCTCTTCATCAAGCATAGCCTCTGGTCCTAGCTTCACCTACCGCATGATCAAACATACCAAAATAATCTAGGCACTAATCAACAAGGTTTGTGCTTTATTTCTTAAAACCTCAAAATGCATAAAATTAATTTTACTGAACCACAAGCTAATTAGTCTTCAAAAACAAAACAGAAGACAACTCTTAATAGCCTAGCTATAACTCACCTTCGGGTATAATTGTGATTACACAAAGTTACACAGGGAGACAAAGACGCACTAGGGAGACTATAACCTCCTAAAGAGAAAAGCTAAATACTATTTATATGCTATTTATATCCTCTAAGGAGGGAGTCTAAATCCCGAGGAAAATGGCCTATATCGTATTTATAAACGAGGAGGGGGCTACATGAGTTAAGGACATGAGACTATAGCTTTAAGAAGCAGAAGCTATATCTTTAATGAAAGCACAAAAGGAGTTATATGAGCAAGTTCTTCATAGGCGTGATTGTCATGGTTGATCATGCGGAATATAAACACTAGTTTGACAGTTTTCTAGTACCTAGCTGACTTCTTATTTTTCATTGAATAAAACCAAAGGTGGAGAATACTTTTCAATGCTTGCACTTAAGCTGAGTGCAGTAAAGATTTTGATGTCATTTAATGTTTAATATTATTTATTTGACAGAGTAGTGAGGGAAAACTGTGCCAGTTACAGTTGCCACCTCACATTTACTCCTGTTTTGGAGTATACTAAATAAACTCACCGGTCATAACTTCAAAAGTCCTTCTGTAGCATTGTACTACGCATGCAGTCAGTTATCTCCATCACACTTACTAATTCCTGACAGCGGAGTGTACTGATTTGTTACACACACCAGAACGAGATTGTTTGTCAAACAACACTGAGTTTTTGAAAAATAATACAATATGAAAAAATTGTGAATTGTTTTTCCTGAAAAAAATGTGACATAACTCATATAAGTCATAATATTATTTATATCAATGATTTGAATCATTTGATTTTGTGGCCCAACCTTGTAGTAATATAACGTAATATATTAGTTTGAAATCTATGAAAAAAGTAAACAGGTAATAAAGAAGCTCTGAGACAACTTATACAAACTAAAAACAAAAACAGTCCTAAATTACAATGTCTGACCTATGACAGTAAATGGATTGAATCAACAGCTAATCAACCAAACAAGATGAAATTTGTATCTAAAATCAAAAAGCTTCTGCAGCGCCACACAACTCTTATCTGACCACTGACCATAATTTGAATTGGTCCCTATAATCACAGAGTAAACCATAAAGTAAATCATAGAGAGTAAATCATAAATTGTTACCTTATTTCTTACAAGGTAACAAACTGCTAGTTGTGCTTATTCAGCGCTACCAGCTAATAACTGCAACCTACTTGCTAACCATCAACAAAAAGGTGCAACAGCTATGGATAGGTTGAGATACTGACCTGCCCGCCGAGTATGATCTGAGGAGTTATCTTTACACCAGATTTCGAAGCGCAGAGTTGTGTTCCCTTGTAAAGTATGACATCATCACAGACAATGCTATTGTACACCTTGCAGCCATCTTCCACCCGAACACCTTTCCATATTATACTGTCTTTTATTTCCACATTTGCTCCTGTATAGAAAGATAGCTCAAGTTCTCAGTTGAATTGATAGGAGATGGAAAAAGGCTATATAGGAGTCCCTGTCTCATGACAGTAAACTTGCATCTATGGTGGATATTAGGCTAGCAAAGACTATGACAGTAAACTCCATCTAAAGGCTTTTTTTAAAGTATTAGCCTACTAAACATGATAGACTGTGTACTAGATGATAGCAGGGACATAGATATAAGTCCTCAGCGGTCAGTCTAATTAGGACTTGGATGATGCAAATGTAAATTCTTAAATTTATGAGGTACAGAAAGATGAGAGAAAATAATATTACACATCGAGGGAGCCCCCACTCCATATTTACAAAAATTTCTATGTATGTATACAGGAATATCCATTACGCGTTTACTGGAATCTCCACTGCATCATTACGGGAATTCCCACTTGTGTTTAGGGGACATGGTGTGATTCCAGTGTTAACCAAGGTAAAAGTCCATGCATTAGGAAAAGACAGACATACCAGCAGATGACCAACAATGCATACAGCTGATCTATCTACCGGTACAACTTGATGTAGATGAAAAAATGTTCGCTCATTGGGCAAGTCGTGTCGACGAAAAGACCGCCATACCAAATTCAGATAATTCACGCAAACCAACTCAATTGCATAACAAATCTCAAATGTAATACAACCTCATAAGAAATGAGGGATGTAGCCTGGGGACATGACAAAAATCACACAAGCTACGTTTAATATCCAAGTACAATGCACCGTCAAGATACGATTACCCTGTCATACGATTTTTTCTTCTTACGATGTCATCCCTGAAACGGATTAAAATCGTATCCTGAGGGTGCACTGTATATGAAACCGACATTGTTATACAGGTATATAACACATAACTAACGATGACTAAGCAATCAAGCTGAAATCAGTAACGCTTGCATACTTTCTAAAAGTTGTTTTCTCTTGAATTTCAGACAACGTCAAGTACGTAAAACATACATAGGTGACTCATCATACCGATAGAACAATTGTCACCAATAACGCTGTTCTTCACCACAGTACTGTCTCCTATAGACGTATTGCTTCCAGTGATCACACTCTTCGCCAGCTCACATGTCCTACATTTAAACAAGCAAATTTGAAAATGAATGAACACCGTAACAGTAAAAAATGATTGCTCTGTAATCGTATTGTGTTGAGTAACAATGTCTATGGTAATGGTGAGATACGACTAAGAGAGAGCTAAGGTCGATGGCGATATAATGATGGTGTGAGTGGGAGCTGTCAGATCGCGGCAGTGTAGGATTAACTGTTTTAAGGTGATGCCATGGCCTTTTTGGGATATTTGGTATATAAGCTATTGATGACTGCACAGATGGCCTTATTCTACAGTATTGTATAGAAACAGGCTCTTGTACGTTATCTAACGACTACCGCAAAATACACATACATACGAAACAAACAAAAATTTAAAAGATAAAATGCATTGTTAGGAATTATCATATGAAGCAAAGTAACCAATGGGATAAAAGTGACCAGAACATTCAAACGGCTGTTGGCACTACTCTAGCCATACATAACTGCGTGCAATTAAGAACGATGTGGTGACCCTGAGCTTCATTAATTTGACTTGTCAATCACTTCATCAGAGCAGTGTTTGCGCTACAGCTACTCGCGTGAGAAATTACAGTTTCTATGCCCTAGCAAAAGTAATATTCAGAAAGATTTGACCTTGAACTTTACTAGAGCTTTACATATCAGTAATCTATAGTTACTAGTTTACCACTTTGAAGCCCAATCTTTTCTATACAAGCGGTTCCCTGATCATAGACTGTATTAATAACTTTTTATCGACTGTGAAAATACTTAAGATTGCACAACTCCTTTTGAACTGAACATCATGTTAAAGCTCTATGCTTCGTTACTAAAAAATGTTAATCAGCCTGTTATTATAAACTAATGTTCTGTCAGCAGCCATTTTCACTACTCAGTCGGTTAGAAGTACCCTCGGTATTTCAGCCAATATCTCCTGAGCTAATCGTCCTACTGTTTGATATAGTCCTATCGTCCTATATCGAACTATTTCAACTGGATCTAGTTAAAATTTCATAGTTAGAGTGAAAAAGTATTACTTAGCAACCAGATTTTCATAATCCATAATTAATCCATCCATAATCCTACACAAACTGTAAGTGCAAGAAACCATATCAAAACTACGCAGCTGAACTTACACTGAGGTAGGATCAGGTAAGAAAACAACACCCCCAAATTATACAAGCTTCAAAGTATTAAACACATTGCCATGAAATATAAGCACAAACTCGCATGCCAGCTTTTATAGAATGCCTAAGCCGTAGCCAGTTTTCAAGGGCTGGGTAAAATGCGAGTATATACAGTACAAGCAACCATTACCGACTGAAGTTGCATCCCTTGTGCAAGTGAGTTGCACTGCCCCAAGTCCTGTCAGGACAGAACGGATAGGCCCACTTATCCATTACCTCTCCGCTCACAGTTTTATACGAGTAGAAATCACAGACCCGAGCTGCATAACCTTCCTCCAGTATGTTCACGTGCATCGTAGCACTCAGGATCTAGAGAAGACAACCACGGTTTATGATATTACGTGAAGGTCAGATTGACTTCACCTACACTCTACTAGTAATGCAGAGATGCAGCTACAATCAACTATATCTAAAGAATTATGCTGAATTTAAAAATCGAAACAGATTTTAGCTGGTTGTCATATAAATAGATGTATATCTATAAGAAAATGTAGGCCTATTATTTAATTTTGCAGATATTAAAAATGGCTTGGCAGTATCGCGATATTGAGCACAGCCGTAGTACAATCAACAAAATTTTTAGAAAAATAATAATATTAACATATTGCACACCATCGGTCATTATATACTTCGATCTTGTAAATTCGAATGATTATTCTTATAACTAAATCTTATAAAATCGAATAATTATTCTTACAATTAAATATTGTAATAATCTTATTGGTAATATTGTAAGAATCGTTAAAAAAATATCATCGTCATTTCCTTTACTTTCACTGCTTTGGAAATCAGTTAGAGTACCAAAGTACTCGTTCTAAGTGTCCAAAATGTCAGAGTCACGTAAAAACGGCAAAAAAGAAACGGTCACTTTTCAGTACTTTTACGATAATTACAGAAACCTTCGGCAATTAGACAACACCATAGACTGGTGAAATGTGCACGTTTTTCTCGTGAAATGCGCACGACTTAATAGTTCTACTATTTGTCGCACGGATAGTAAACGCCACAGTTTGCTGTTTTTTTTGCTACATTTTGTAAAGCGTAAAAATGCAAAACACTTGTGAAAGACTTCATCGGGCCTCTTAATTGCCCTCTACCCTCCAATTCTCTAATGAACATAAAAAAGGGGAAAATGGTTAATATTAATAAAAACGCCGGTTGAGAAATGAGTTGAGTAATGAGTTGCCTGTCACTTGCTATTAGCCTGGCACATTGTCAATGGAAAATTTGTGTGTGCTTAATAACGAGAGCTACCAGCTTCTTGTGACGTTATGTTATGACCCTGTGTAGTACGCAAAGTTGTTGGGTATTTGCTCCTATATAGCGACATATATCAGCTAGCTAACAAATCAATCTCTGTGGCCTAATTGGTAAGGCGCCATACTTGTGAAAGGGAGGGTTGAAGATGACATCTTTTTCGGAGCAGATTCTTTGTTCGAAGATTTTCCCACGGCCAAACACGAGCGAAGCGAATGTTTGGTAGCTTTATGATAAATGCATATGCGCACACAACTCCCAAAAAATTATCCGTTAACAGCTGTTACCAAACTCTTGTACAAAAATCCTATCAAAAAATTTAACCATTTTTGTGTAGAGTTGTTTAAGTATAATAATGATACAAAACACACTTAAACATTTAAATGTGTTACCAAGCCTTTGAAAAGTTTCCGCAATATCCTAAAACTAACCCATCTGATCGGATTATACATAAATAGACAGATTACTTTGGCCAAAAATTGCGATAAAAACTTGACAAGCTTTTTCTAATCAAAATTAAGACCGGCCAACGAAACGCCAATAAGGTAATGATGCTCGTGGAGAGATCTCACTGGGCCAGAATCTAAAAATAGTTTAAGTATTTTAGTTCTTAGTATTAAATATTTTTATGATTATTTTTTACGACATGAAGTGCTGAAGCTGAGCTGCAAAGTAGCGAGGAATTACTGTCTTGGCATTCATTTTGGCTACCCATAGCCACATCTGTAATAATTGTTGCTACGAAAAAGTCATTACCTCAGCTGCTAGCATCAGCGATCTAGGAAGGCAATCCTCACTTACAATTTCTTTTGTATGGTCACGTTCCTTAAAGGTTTATGAACTAATCAACTAGAAAGTTACACAAATACTCAAAGCAATAGACTGAGTAACAGAAGTGAGATAGAGCTAAAACGTTGATAGGTTGAAAGAGACAAGAGAAGACAATTACAAGAAAACCGCAGATGTAGCCAATATGCATTCAAAAAATACCCAACAATGACTGAATAATACCTCCTGATTGCCAAGAACACCTTGTACGAGGTGGCTGACGGTCTGGTAGTCGAAGTTGTCTGTTAGTAAGCTCGGTACCATGGCAGCACATATGGTCACCTGACAATCCAAAAGGTCGTACCTCAACTGGAGCTCTTTATTTTCTCTGATCAGCTCCTGCACAATAATTAGCAAGCATCAGGTTCACGACAGCCATCTTGTTCATAGGTCCATTAGATTACTTATTTTTATAATATTTAAACATTTTTAGTGAAAAATCATAAAAAAAAAGATTTTAAATATTTCAAATTATTGGAACAGTGACATAATAATAGACCTAAAATCTATCAAAAACAGTGACCAAAAGAATTGAACTTTTCCATAGAGCGATAAAAAGTAAAAATTTATTACCCGACAAAAAAATTACACAATTACACTATAATAAAAGTCATGTCCGCCAGTCGCCACGTTAAAAGCATTAGAAAAAAAGATCCCACCGCCCTGGAATTCTTTGGATTCCCAAACAAGCTCCATTCTGAGTCAATCCACCACCTTTCCACATTTAAAAATCATTGTACACCTAATTATTACATTAATTAATATTAATTAATGTAATAATTAATATTAATATTAATTATTACATATGACGATCTCTCACAGCTGTCTGGATCTCTGTACAAATGAGAGAAAACGTGGTGAAATTGTTGAGGTTAATGTTGGGGTTGTTTTTATTGTTGAAGTATTTTTCCCTCTTCAAAAAACAAATGAATATTGTAGGAAAAAGCATCTAATCTTCATAATCTTGGCAAACTCATAAAATAACATGAACTCATAATTCTTCATTATGCATAAAAATACTAAAAAGTAATTGAAACTATATATAATTTGAAAGTAATATATAATATATATTTTGATAAGGCATTAAAATGCTATCAAGTCTAAAAGTCTTAGTAAAGTTGATACAAACTTTTGTGTTTGAAAGCCCGCGAGCTATGCATATATATACATATGCAAACTGTATGCACCTTCATACAGTGAAATGGCCATTTAACTTGTTGGTCATTGAATGGCATGACTTCTCATAGGACAGTTATAAATGATCATCGTTGAGGACATAACTCCTGATTGAAATAAAGTTTTCTGTCTGATAATCTTTAAAACGTGCGAAGACTTTAGTTGTCACTGACTCAACTTATGTATCAGTTAGTAAGTATTGTCTATCTATTCAACCACTGTGATAGGATATAAAATATTGAATCCTTTACTGTTGGGTCTAATCATTTTGTGTTCGCACATTTCCAATGAATTTTTATCCTTTTCATTTGATTTAGGGTTCATGATTTTTGGTTCCATGGTATTTATTCAAATTTTCATACACTACAAAATTTATTAGATTGACTACTTTGCAGTATTAATATGTAGTTGGCAGCATTTAACTGCGTCATCTCGTGAAGATACATAGTGACATACAGACATAAAGACAGACCAAGGGAAGCAAATCTGCACATGGTTCTAACATAAATCTATACATATGTAAAAGTTATGAGAGCTATCAAGTAAAAATTACTTGTTATACACCTTGTTACACCTGTGAAAAGAAAAGGTTTGACACAAATGGTTTACCTTCTACAATAGATACTTATTAACCTGATATGTACAAACAGGCCACAACACCAGCAAGAGACTGAGTCAACCTACAGTGGGCAGCTTCACCTTGCTAGTTCCTTCCACTTTCATGTGAGAGAGAATCTGATTGGTGGATTTATTAATAGCATAAAGATCCATGGTATCAGCTGAGCGAAGTCTATGGCCGGGTGGACATTTCTTCATCACCTTTGTAAGAATGGCTTCTTTGTCTTTTTCTCTTGTTTTCCTGAAATAACAGAATCTCATTTTAGGAGTTGTCTTCTCAAATACATTCCCATAGAGTGAATCCCGAGTTTTAACAAAGGCGCTTGCAGCAGCTGCCATAAATGAGCTAGTGCTGAGTTTAAGGAACTGACCATTAAACCATAACTGCCACGTACAACTTTTATCGTATTTTCTAGGTAAATCAGACACGCTGATTCCGATTTTGTACTCAATATAAAGACTGGTCCACTAACTTTCAAAGTCATGAAGGATTTTTTAAAGCATTTCAATATCTGTCTCAAACACAACACAATCGGCATAACGAGCTCTGCCCATAAATGTGTGACGTAGCCTAGCTTTTTAGGAACAGAAGTTAGGGATGTTTAGTCCGATTTAGAATGATGGAGATGGGTGTCTTAAAATCCATTACTATCTAAATTCAGCCTTCAAAATAATCTCAGTCTTTTCTGAAAGGTAGATAGATAAGCTATTTAACATGGCATATTTAAAAAAGCACGATAACAATGCGAGCTTGTGATAAAACCGCGCTTTTTGAGCTCATTTTTCTCGGCGTCCAGCCCATTTAAACATCATGTAACAAGCTACGAGCAATTTTATATAGTTTATATACCTTTCCTAAAATACTGAGATTATTTTACAGGCTGGATTTAGATAATAATGAGTTTTAAGACACCCATATCTATAATTCCAAATCGGACTAAACATTCCTAACTTCCGTTCCTGAAAAAGGTAGGTTTCGTCACATATTTATGGGCGGAGCTTGTAATGCCGATTGTGCTGTTTTCGAAACGGATATTGAAACGCTTTAAAAAAGCCTAAATGACTTTGAAGGTTAGTGGACCAATCATTATTTTGAGTACAAAATCGGAATCAGCGTGTCTGATTTACCTAGAAAACACGATAAAAGGTGTACGTGACAGTTATAGTTTAAAGACACGCACCTCTATCATTCTAAATCAGACTAGACATCCCTCGCTTGCCACACTATACAGTCAAACATGGATAACTCGCCCACGGATAGCTCGAACACATGGTTAACTCGAACGGTTTCTTTGGTCCGTTCCCACGTAATGATAAATTGCTATAGATAACTCGACCTCACCTCTGTTAACTCGAACAGTCTTTTGCCCAACGGCTACCGAGACGGTTGTTATCGCTTTAGAAAAATCACTTTATTCCAAGTCATAGAGGTAAACCTCAACTTTTCGTTAATCATAGGTGTCGTTATTACCATCGTCGGCAAAATATTTTTTGTCAACGACTTTTCTAAAGGTTTGGTGAACTTTTATTTTTACCAAACATCCGCTTAGCGATCGCCTTTCGGAAGCATGGAAAAGTGAGGTGACCTTCGCATAAACTTCAAGAAAAATCGGCAAAATTGATTTCGGTTAAAACGCTCAAAAGAAAAATATGTCTTTTCTTCTGAGCATTTCAACAACGATCAAGTTTTACCAATTTTAATCTAAAAAACGTCCTGGCAATAACATCACCTCAAACAACAAAACAATCTCAAGTGATAGAAAAATCTCCTACACTTTTTTGATAAAAAAGTTTTAAACTTTACATTAGAAGCATTTAATTTGAAACAAGCCATTTATGCTTTTGATTTCTATTATAGTTTGTATATGTGCATGTATCTACTAATAAATAAATAAATAAAAGAACTTGTGACAATGCTCTGATAACTTGAACACTCTGATAACTTGAACACTTTCGCTCGTCCCGTGAAGTTCGAGTTATCCGTGTTTGACTGTATTTCTAGTTTATTTGCACTATTATTCTCCTCATGAGTGGTTAGACTTATAATTGCTTATATTTAAAAAGAAATGGCCTTACAGCCATGGGTTCTTTCCTCTGTATTTAACTTCATAGACTGAGAATTTACTTGTATAAATAGATGAACCCTATGGCAACCTAATGGCAACATCTGTAGCAGTCCGCAAAGTCCAAAAGCACCAAATTAGAAGTAGCATACCATAGAAGTTGAAACAGAATGCGTTTGCCAAGCTATTTCTGAATAAAATATAAAAAAGGTTCATTATTATCTTAAAATTGTCTTCCCTTGACACAGTTACGATGCATCAATCTATGTCGATATGTTGCTAAAGGCTAAAACTAACTATTGTAATGTAGGATTATGTTAACTTTGAAAAAAAGCAAGTTTAGGATGATAAACAATAGCTGCTCACGTGTTTGTCCTTTCTCAACATTACTTTCCTTAACAGAACATCAGCATAGACATAAAGGGAAGACAACTCTACGGTTCATGTACAGCAAACATAACTACATAAAGTTCTAACATACTTGTGAGCCTCAAGGCATGCTTTAAGGTTAATATTAGCAATGAGATCTCCATTGAGTAAGACAAAGTCTGTAGATATCATCTGCTTATCATCGAGATCTCGGAGGGCATCCCCGATGCTCTGCGCATCTTCGTTGATAATCACCTTCAGTGTCATGCATCGTGCCCATTCTGACGATCTGGGGAAGCAATCAAGTGAAACAATGTTAAGGATACTGACCAACAGGCCATTTTTAGAACCAACTCCAAAATACCATAAAAACATAGGTGGCCATTTTGAAACAAAACTATAAATTACATATTTTACCAAGTGAATAAAACCTAATTGACTCATAAAAATTGATCTTGATTACGCGATGACAACAAGGCCGACGCCACGACTAGCTATGCTAATGCGTATTATGGGCTTTTTTCAGCTTCCAGCTTTTTTTCTTCTGCTTAATTACTATTATGATGAAAATAAATCAAAAATCAAAATCCAAAGATTACTGCCAGCGTAATCCATATCAAAAGTGTCTCTGATTTCAACTTGCACTATCTTGCATTTCTCACAATTAACTTTCGCCTTTTGGAAAGAAAACAAAATCGTTCATCTGTTTGACTAAAGACTGGTTCACACTGTATCGCCATATGTCATCCGGGATCGTCTGTGATAACAAATGTACGATCACAAACCCATCCGCATTTACATCCGTGAATAGTTCGAGGCATAGCATTCTCATTATACAACACAGTCGTGGCAACGATGAAATACTAGTCCTGAGGCGACTGTCATGAAAGAAAATGTAGATCAAGCGATCCGCGACAGCCAATCACTACCGCCGAAGTGGTGCACCTTGCACAGGTTGTCATAGTGTTGACAGCTACAATCTTAACTGACAAATCTGTATTGCTTCAGCGATGCCATCAATTTACGGTACACATGGGCGACGATGAACGCCGAAAAGACCAGCTGACATGCGGTGATATAATGTGAGCCAGCTTTAAGACAGGGGCAATTGTTATTACTGAAAGTCAGTCAGAAATACTTACAATACCAGTTGATTATAGAGATCACTACTTGAGACAATACAGCAGCTAACCAGAATTCCATCAATCAGTACAGTTCAATTTTGTTTAACGAGAAGTATGGATTGGAAAATACCAGAAATGACTAGAAGACGTCTCATGTAAAAAAGCAACAAAATACTAGATATTAGTAAACATGGATGAATATCGATATTATCAATATATTGGGGAATTCTACGTACTCAACATAAGATTTAATCTGATGAGGGAATGAAGTGCAGTAGATGATAACTTCTTCCACACCAGCTAGAGAAAGAAAGGCAAGAGTGTAGTCTATGAGAGGTCTGTTTGCCAATGGTACAAGCACCTGCAGAGACAGTACACATTCAATTCAAGGTGGTTAGTCCAGCTCACGTCATCATGAGAATGTCCTAGCTAGAATGTCTATAAAACTTGATTACATTTGCCATTTTTTTCAAGGAAACCAACCACAATAAAAATTATGACAGTTAAACAGAAATATTCCTTTTGAAACCTGTATTGTAAACAATCATCAGCTTTGGTACAACGGAGCGTCTTCAATACCAGTTGTACTAGGTTAACCAAACATAAAACACTTAATTTACTAAGCATTTATCGAAGGAAAAAAGTGAATTACACAATCATTGTGGTTTTACAAATAGTTGTACAATGTCTCAACTTATTGCATTACACAAAGATTCTTAATACCGTATGTAATGTAGTAACATAAAATGAATGAATTAAATCCTTCAGGCATGAAAACATTTTGAATATTTGCATGATATATGTCTATAGTAAACAGCAAATTATCAGTCATCATTGGCTAGATGGGTACACAGGATGATGACTGACTTCAACTAGGAAAAGGAATGCATGTTAAAATACGGCAAGCAAGCAATTCCATGATCACTTCATCAACGTTATACTTTGCATGAGCAATCAAAACAGCTCGTCAAATCATGATCTAGACGAAAAAGATGTGATGCCACGCTTGCAGCCAGTCACACCGGCACTATTATTTGAAGCATAAACTGCACGACGCTTCTGGGTGAGCAGACAAACCGCCATCAAGTGAGAGCGTTGCTCAGTTGTCAGAGCGACTGACAACTGAGCGACTGACAACTGAGCGACTCGATCAGTGTATTGTGTTGATCTTTTTGAGTAACACTATACACTTAACGCAGTGACACTTTCGTTGAAATGCTTAGCAAATAATGAATAAAATATAAATAAAAAACTACAAATGGACAATATACATGATATTGTCCATGTATATGGTCTATATTTCTATTTTATATAATAAAATATATAAAATAGAAATAAAGACTGCTTACGATGTTTATCATAATCCAAGCACACTGCTCTTATTTCTTTATAATTTTGTAGTTTTTCTAGATTCATAGTCACTTTTTTCATGTTCCCTTGAAATACTTACCCTAATATTAACATGCTATGTCGTGACTCTGACGAGCTTTTTGATGCAAAATCAAAGAATTAAATTTCTATCAAATAATCAGTTAAGCACCGCCTTGATTTAACTCTAACGGCCAATTTCCAAAGGCTTGTTTTAAAGCCATCCAAATACATGTTAACAAGTTTACATGTTAAATTAAATGCCAGTGAAGTCAAAGTTGGAAAAAGAGCAACGTCGCGTATACTGATATTGCTGCAATGAATACTTGTTTGTCATAGTTTTTTGGTTGTTTTATAACATAATGTTTTAAATGGTGTCATGTAAACCTTTAAAATAGATACAAAAAAACTGTTAATGGAGAATGGTATGAATATTGCACAAACTTTGAAGATCATGATTCATACTTGTTTAGTACATTAACTCACCAATGTTTGTTTTCTTTTACATGTTTTAGGTGCTAGCTGTCATGCTACACTTTTGGATAAAGAATAGCTAGACTGTCAATGTATACGTCATACTTTTGCAAATACAATATTTCACCTCTTTATAACGCACATGTGTTCTGGGAATGCAGAAGAGATTAGTTTACACTTAAAAAATTTTATACACAATTCATCCAACATAACTTGAGTAAAAATCTCGCCATCGGGAATGCGAAAAGGTTTGTGATCACCGGTACTCCAGCTAATAAGAAGGGGTTGCAACGAAGCACGTGTGACAGAAGACATTGCACAACTGTGTAGTTTTACGAAGTGGGAGCGAATACATACCCTAGATTTATCCAGCGTACATGGCTGAAACGATTTGTCATAACTGTCCGCAATTATAACGGCTAAGAAAACTTCTGGTTCTTCAAGTAGTGTACTGTTTTCGGAACATTTCTTAGTGCTCGCCATCACAGCATTCTCAACGCAAACGAAACTACTCTTACGTCAGCCAATAAAGAGTGACAGTCTGTATCAGTGATCAACATTGTTGCTCATAGACTGTTTATCCGTCGTAATATTTAATTTTGAGCTATGTGTGGTTATATCGGTTTTACCTTTTACAAAAGTGGCCATAGCACAACTGAAGTACTGAATGTTGAAGTCTCAGTTTTGGTTTCATTAAACCAAAGTTATTTCGGCGAAACAAAAACATTACGGTTGTCATTGAATGGAAAAGGTGACGATCGGCAAATTCTTGCTCACAATCATCCAAGACCTAATAAGAATTAGATTACTACGCACTGCATTTAACATTGTTTTAAAGGCACTACCATACGCTTGCAAGTCGAAGCTGAAACTGGTGGTAGATATCTGGTGGGCGAGTCATAATTAGTGCCACCTGGTAAGAACTTTATTTTCCTAGTAAAAAAATTGACAGTAACTTCAGTATTTTTTTTCAACGCCATATGAACCGAACATCGGGAAGTTAAATTTAAAAGCCATCGTTTAACTTCCTTTACCAGCACGTTCTCATTGACGGCAGATTGTTCAAACTAGGTTAATATTTTTCTGCCAGCATCTGCAATAACAACCTATTTACCTATTTGGGAGGGAAACAGTCTAAACATCGACAAGTCTGAACCTAGACGAGTCCCAATCTCGACAGAGGTTGGTCCTAATCTAGACAAAGGTTGGTCTGAATATCGACAAATATCGACAGTTTTAAGCTGGCTGGTATTTATTGACACTGACTTGAAAATGTAAATGTTAAAGCTTTTAAGTCTGATGAACTTATTCTAAAACGTTTAACGTTGAATGTCAAATGTTGTTTTGGTTTCGTTTCTTCCTATAAGTGATGAGGGAAACAGTCCCAACATCGACAAGTCCGAACCTAGACAAGTCCCAATCTCGACAGAGGTTGGTCCGAATCTAGACAAAGGTTGGTCCGAACATCGACAAAGGCTGATGCAGTTTTACAATAATTTAATCTTCAACAAATAATAAATGTCTTTTTGCAGTTCTATCCTCACTTCAAAAAATAAAAACCAAATCTACTCACTTAAGTTTAGTCTTCAAATGAAACATTTTGCTAGCATAACAGTCAACCATATTTGTGATTGTTACTTGTTTTAGCATTCGTTCTATATTTAGGTTGGGCAAAATATTGTTAGGCCTACATAAGCTGGGGAGTGCTGCATCAAATGGATAACAATATATTTTTGCGCAAATAAATCTTTTACATATAAATCGCTCATTTACTATGAAAATAGTAGATGGTAAAATAGTAAAACTGCTGTCGAGATTGGACCAACCGTTGTCGATATACAAACTCGTCGAGTTTCAAACCAGTCGAGGTTCGGACTATAAACCAGTGATGACGCACTGAATGTCACTTTTAAAATATGGCATTGACCAGAAAAGTGTGTAAATGTGGCCCACCTACTCTCCTTAACATTTTTTGATCAGAATTGTGAGCATATTATTACTTGATAATTTGTTATATTTAGCGCTTACAGCAACAATGCACGGCATTAGTAAGATGGTAACTGCTATTTTCAGACCATTCAATGCAAATTGTCAAATTTTTTCAAGCTTTTAAAAAGTTTCATATGACAAGCTTTTCTTCAATTACATGTATATCGACTAGTAGCATATATGCTGTGGCCCTTCATGAATTAATGGGTTATAAAAAGCAGGTCTGGGAAGGTTCATTCCTGAGTAGGATAAGAGTTTCTCATGCAACTACCTTTTTCATGCATGTCACACTTTTCCTAATGTTAACATCCATACAATCTGGGATGACCTTTATGTAGATGTCTAGTGTATCCGGTCACAAAAAATATATCATTCCATTGACTCAAACTACATGCTAGTTATGATGTTAAATATTTAACAACTAGAGGAGTATAACACGGTGACACCAAGCGAATAACGCCTTGCACCATGTAATAGAGGAATAAATGTTCAGCCACGTTTTATTGCATTAGTTTTGTATTTTGCCTTTTTGCAGTGCATTACGTGGTAATTTTGCAGAGCATTACAACTTTCAAATGAGCCGTAGGCATTTGCTGCTACTACAATTGCGATCTACTGCACATTCTATGAATGAGCATTCTTCAAAACCTAAAACTGCATGTGCACTGCAACTGCGCATTAGTATAGCGTTAATACTGTGGGCCTTGACACTTGACCTTGACACTGCAGATTTGTTCTTTCAAGTGTCTGTACTGCATTGTACAAAAATGTCAGGCGCTACGTTTAGAAGGCTCATGAACTTGTGCTCTGATTCGCATATCTATTTGGAGTAGGAGTCCGGCATTCTTACCATTCGAATAAAATTATGTTTTTGTATTGCATTCTCAGTTACGTTATATATTAAAACCAAAATAGATGTTCATTTTGTTATATACAATTATATTATGTTTGCCCAATTATACTTAAATTTGAGTGGCATTCTTATCTTGCAATTGTCCTGTGGTTACGCTCAAGTCAACTTGATTCTGTGATGAGTTTCTATTAAATGTGCTGTACATGTATGTAGCATGTAATGCAAAAATTTCTGCTGATCTAGCAACACTCACACTGCATCCAGCACTACACATTGTGCAGTAGGTGATACCGCAATACACCAAACAAAAACAATCACACCAATATTGCTCACTGCGCAGTAGAAATAGTTGTACTGTGTGTGTACTGAATACTGCTCAGTAGTATTCACCTACTAGTACTCACTAGTAGTAGGGCATCAGTGAGTACTAATTGTTGTACTTACTATTGTACTTAACAACCCTGTTGTTAAGCTCACTACAGTGACTTCATTGATTATATGGTAGACTGTAAGCTGCTTGGAACCAATTGTCAAATTGGACCGTTTTGGGATTTGTCTGTCAACTGTATTAGCATACTAGATGAATGCCCAGCGTTGCTCGGGTACTAAAAAAGTCTTTGCACAAATGATTTATTTTTGTTTAATATATACAACATTTACCATTCTAACTTTTAAACTTCTTATCATGAAAAAGAGTTTTTTGTGCAGTTCAAATGAGTTAAGAGAAAAAAAAAACTGTAAAGGTGTTGAAACTTTTTCAAACAACTGTAACTTTCACACTTCATATCATAAAATAAGTTTTTTGTTGAAATAAATTATATGCATATTGTATTCATGTGAAAAGATAATTGCAGCTGGGAGAAGTTAAGTAAAGAAAACTGTTAATTTGTTTTTATGGATGTCGCTGTTGGAAGGAATATTTGTCTACGAACAAGGCAATGATAATAAAAAGGCAGCATTACAGTAACTAATAAGGGGTTTGTAGATGTATATGTTTACATTTTGAGGCCCTCTTAAAATACTTGTCAGAAAATAGAATCAGCATACTGAGAACTGGTATGTATGGTTGTCATTTAAAGTTTTACTGAGCTGTTGTAAAAGAGTGTAATGAGGTGTCAAATTGAAGATTACAGGTGATTATGTCTGTTTTATGTGGTTTGTCCTACAAAATCTAAATAAATAGTAATCGTATTATAGAATACTACATAGTGCATAGCTTAGGCTTGGTGTGGTGTTGTAATATTTCAATGTTTTTTGATGTTCAAAGGTATAGATATGTTCTAGAGTTGTTTTCTGAAGCAGCCTTGCCTGCTTTAGGAGTTGTCTTCTCGGTACTTATAATCTATGGTTACAAATCACCGAGTCAATTAGAAAATAAGTACAGGTGATTATGTATGTTTTATGTAGTTTGTCCTAGACAATCTAAGTAAATACCAATTGTATTATAGAATACCATGTACTGAAGTTTATATCCCAGGATTGGTGCGGTATTGTAATATTTCAACGTTTTTTAATGTTCAAAAGTATAGATATGTTCTAGTTGTTTTCTGGAGTAGCTTTGCCTGATTTAGGAGTTGTGTTCTCTGTACTTGAAATTCATAATCACTGATCATTGCTTGTATTATCTATAGTCCTTTCATTTGCATTCTGGTTTGGTGACAAATTTAACAAAAGATTTAGGAAATGAATAATTCTAAAGTTAAGGGTGCTTCTTTTCTGCTATGGATTTTTTGGTGTGACCCGCAGGCCAATGACATCTTTGAATTTAATTTTAGATTCTAGTTTGAAAAAGTTTAAGATTTTTGATCGTCAAATTTTACTTTTTTTTATATTTTTCTTCAATTCCTTCCACTTCTTTTCCTCTAACCTTGCCAAAATTTGCAACCTTTGAAAGTAAGCCAAAAATTTGTAGCGGCTTTCTCAACGCGAATCATGCTACTTGAGCCAGTCTGGAGCTGGTAGGAGGTGGGGGTAGAAAACAGTTTTAATTATTGCTACATGAATCATCACTCAGTCATTAACAGGTGTTGCTGTCCAGTGCTTTCAGTCGCAGACACTTGTAACTCCAATTTGATCAGTATTTACAATCCTAAGTACGCATGGATCATGCCTGGCTGTACTCTATTAGAAGCTTCTAGATGAAGGCTCTTTGGTGCTCGCAAATCCGTTATTTCTTCAACTCTTTCGCTACTGCATTAAATTCTGACCGAACAATTATTCTGCCCAAATTAATTCAAACGGATTTTCAAAAACCGATATACCGCTAGCAATTAAGCAACATCTCGAGAATAAAAACAGATATCGTTTTACTGTAAAATGCATCTTATTCAGAAGAAAGTTCTCTACAAGATGAATATAAAATTCTTTAGTGAATCCCACTCTCGCAAACTTTCTGACACTTTCTTTGCGTTGAACGAACGCTGTGTGTTTCTTATTGCCATGACGATGACAATCTGGTTTTCCCGTTTCGAAAAATAAATATGATTATATTATTGTGATTATCTAATTATGATTATATAATTATGATTATATAATTATGATTTAATATGATTATTATAATTAAAATGAAACTGTTGAGCCAAAAAATTTCTATTGGTTGCACATGATTGGCAACAATGTTGTTTCATTGGAGACAAAATTTGATTGATCTAGCTAATGTGTGGGCTTTGTAATGAAAAGAAAAGTGAAACCCTTTTGATAAGCCGATACATCGGCTTATTGTCAGTACTTATATTACCGCGAAAGCCGATACATTGGTTTACGGCAGCGAAATACTGTAGTTAACGATATAAGCAAGGTGCAATGATAAACTGATCATTCAATGTAGCATATGCATATTTGCAGAGTATTAATTGCGGTCCTGTGACAATATAAGTTTATTAGGAGCTGGTGATCTGGTTATTCATTAATTGAGGCAGACAATATGTAATAATTATACTTAAGTCTAATCCAGCTCCTAGAATCGCCCCAATTGCAGAAGTGAGCATTGTGTAGCCACAAGTTTATCATCTGACTACAATAAGTACAGATGGCTTGTATTGTGTTCATTCATATATGGCTAAACCTTGGAGGGCAATCTTCTCAAGGCTGGTTCACACCGCATTCATAGTAGTCACACAATACTTTGGTGATTGTCAGTGATAACATTGTTCACACTATCACAAACCCAACCGCGTTAACATCTGCTAATAGTCCACGGTATAGCGTTCTCATTATAAAATGCAGACACAGAAATGATGAAACACTAGTCCGGCAGTAATTGTTATGAAAAAAATATAGATCAAGCAATTGGGATGGCCAATCACCATCGCTGAAGTGATACCTATCGCACATGCTGTCATAGTAATCAAGCAATCCACGACTGCCGATCATCATCACCGAAGTGATGCGCATTGCACAGGCTGTCGTGGATGCTCAGCGAACTATCGGGAAAGTTTGACAGCTGCAATCTTTTCCCATTATCGGCATGGCCTCGACGATCCCATCGGTTTACAGTGGCTGCACCTAGTCAGCGAATAATCGCTGAGTAAACAACTCCACCATACGGCGATATAATTGTTAGTGCATATTGGCAACATTGTCTTCTGTCTATGTGAGCACTTGCTTGGCATTTTGTTGCCAGCTCTTATCCGAGTTTGTACTATAATATGTGTAGTTTAGAATTCGAGTGAAATGCCCATATTATTACAATGCAGAAAGAAGTATACATCTGTACACATCTAGGTAGAAAAGTTACGCTGATATACAAAACCCAAATCTCTAAATATATACTACCATGACAAGTTGCCTTCCCACACTAGTATAATTATAGTGTTTAGCAAGCTCTATTTGGCATTTATTCATATAAATGTATCTATACTTAGTCGTTTATGATTAAAGATGCAAAGCTGATATCAACAAGATAGAGCTTGCTTGACAAAGTAATGAGATTAGCAAGGGAAGGCAACTTTAAATCTTTCGATATGCATTCCGTTGGAGATCACGCTGGTCTGAAAGGGCGGCCTTAGTACCATAGTCTATGAGAGACTGTTATTAAAAGTGGTGTCTTCTATTAAGAAATTGGGAAACTGGCTTGCTACACAGGCTAATGTCCTATGACATCAATGCTCAACTAACACTAGTGTTACACGCTGCAAAGTTTAGTCGTATTTTTCATCTTCGGAGCATGTAAATGGTTCAAAATCGAATCTCTAAATCTTCAAAGCGATTCAAACTACCTTTTCAAGGGGGTATTTTTGAAAACATCGTATCAACAACGGAGTACTGCGTATCATGTAAACATCGATATTCGTGTTATTGTACAAATCTTTGCAATCGGAGGTTGGATTTTCATCGTCTTCATTGGTGATGTCCTTACAGCATCTCTGTTTCTAATGCATGTATTTTAAGAATATTATCTTCAAAATAAAAAATATTAACTCCGAAATTTAAAGAAAAATTTCTTACACGCTTTGACATTGACGTTTGACCTTAGACGCATTTTATGAGTGCCAACCGCGATAAAAATTATACGCCCCGTTGTAGATAAAAGCGCAACAGACTAATATAAAAAACGCGGTGTTGTACGACAGTTTCTTTGTAGCACGTAAACTCATCAGCTACGAATAATTGCGAGGGGTGCGACCACTCCTGCTTATCATGTAAATTCGTCCTCCTCATTCCTATGATCGAAACCACAACTTCGAAGCTCAAAAATTCGTAGCATGTAACAATAGTGTAAGTCATGTCAGCGTTTCATTTCTTGAACACGACTACGTCTCCATGCCACAGTTTATTCACTAGTTTGCATCATCCACAGGATGAAAACTACAAACATTTGCAAGTCAAGCGAATTTTGTTACTCGTAAACTTTTACTAAATTTTTAATTTTTGGCGGAAGATGAAAATGGCATTTGCAAATGAAGCGCGAGAAATGCCAAGCTAGCTATTCAATTTAAACATTTGTAATATTTCAGTCATTCTTATTTCAATCTGAACAGTTCCTAACGACCTCTAGCGTGAAAATCCTTATCTTTTTCGATCCTCAAAATGCGAACATCCATTAAAACGCTCATATCAGGGTAACACAACGTGTAGACAACTCCAAATCTGCACATCCGTGTCATGGAAACAGTGATAAGTCTAAGGTTATCTTCAATGAGTTTGTTCTAGTTCATTTGGTCGCAAACAAAAACATGGTATTGGCAGACTTGATACTTTTTAAAATACAAGAGCTCATTTGTCACGAACTGAATCATCGAATGAGACTCAAGCTTTGAGGTGATTTGATCAAATACCATTATGTTGGATCTAGTGTTCATGCCAAGAAAAACTGTGCTAAGTGTATAATACTGTCAAACTTCAACGTAAATAATTAATCCATTCTGATATTTGCTTTTTATATTCCAATCATCACATTTTGGAAAAATATTTTTTCAAGTATTGCTTTATTTAATTTGTTGTAGTGGTCAAAAATAATGATAAACGCTTCAAGTAATCACATATGGCATTAAAATTAATTCATCTTGTGAAACTGTGAAAACGAATATAAAATCTAACTTGAATATATATACTAATGATTAGAGACACGCATGCAAGTGCGTATTCAGCTATACATCGGATCATCTGTTGCTCAACTCACTTGTATTGATGAATTAAGCCTGGTTTTCATATCGATTGCGAGACTCCGGCGGTAACTTGCGCAGCAAAATGCTTGCGACGCTAGGCTCGGTGGCATCTGTTCACATATAAGTTGCATCGCTAAAGATAATCGCGTAATCAAGTAAAATGTTCGCTAGCCATGCCGTTTCTATAATGGTGACTTTCACCTCTACAGTGCATTTAGGGAAGGTTTTTCCTGCGGCCGTTTGCGAAATTTGAACAGCGCTAAACAGTTGCATTGCCGCCGGCAGTTACCGGCGGTACCCGGCGCGTAGGTTCCCATTTTACCGCTAATAGCCTACGGTGCTGTCGCCGGTGTTTTGCGATGTATATGGGAACCAGGCTTTAGGTAACAAACGATCCTACGCATTGCTTATATAACTCTGATCGTGTAATCTGGCTTGAAGGAGTCATGCTGGAGAAATAATATAAGCAGTATTTACATTGCTTCATAAAAAATCACTTAGTGCAAAATTCAAACACGCAACACTCGACTTAAATCGACCAACTGCGGTAATCGACCAACTTCCAAAACTGGAATAATCTTTACCATAATAATAGTGGTGTTCTGTGATGCTATAACTTGTCACCTCAAGGAAGAGTTATGAAGTCAGACTGACAGAGCTCCATGCATTGCCTACATTGTGTTTCGTGGGAAAAGCAGCGCGGGTTTATTTAATAATCTTAGAAAGTTCTCTTCTTTCCCATATAAATGCGCCATGATGCATCTGATAAGCAAATCGAGAATGCGCCTTTGTGTGAATTAAGGACAACCTTTATAGATTGTTGGCGTGAAAGCTGTGTAGCGGTTCGCGTTGGAAATGAAGGAAATCTCGATAATCTTGATCTTTGATACACATTAATTTAACTATTATTTATTTAAAGGTTGACTTGCAACAAAATTCACATTACAGTTATTTGGTATCAAAAGATTCACCATGTCTCACACTGTTGTGTTGTAGGTGTCAAATACATGGAAATGTGATTACCAGCTCCTAAAAGCTCAAAAACGAAAAGCCGCCGTAGATTGGAATCTGTTTATTTATCTGACGTAGTCATTCCATTTTGGTTATCGTCTTGATCTATCACGTGAATTGAAAGGCCAATAAAAAGCTTAATGTAAAACTTATCGTAGCACTAGTTTATGACAAACACTTCGGGTTTTACCGAAGACCCGTATCAAATATAGATGCTCGCTACTTTACAGTTTTCTTTCAGCATTATTCAATCGTCAAGTCGTAATCTGATCACGTGACCCAATACTTCGCAAATACTTGTTGCAGCTCTTTTCGATTATCACAGGTAACCAACAGGCTCATCATGATTATCAGACAATGATATATACTCCTTCGAGGTAAGGTTAAAAAGTTTAACGATTTTTTACGGTAAGTTATGAGATATCACTGCTAAAAGTGACAGCATTACAATGACGATAAAACAGACGCGTAAAAACAATAGACATGGTTTTATTGAATGCGTGAAGTATATTTGTGAAAATATTTCGAGGAATGAGGTTGCATGAAAGTGTAAACAGAAACCATTCTGTAACAACTACGTCCCATTTGAGCCGTTTTGGAAAGCGAATCCAAACTAGGGTGGTATCGTGTGGCTGCGATTAACTGTTCGTTTTTAGCTTTTAAAAGCTTGTAATCACAGTTCCATATATTTTGCACATGTATACAATACAACAGTGTAAGACATTGTGAATCTTATGATACATGTACCAAATAACTGTAATGTGAATTTTGTTGCAAGTCAACCTTTAAGTTTACATATTATTTATTTGGTGCACATTTTATTTTAAATTTTGAAAGTTTTTTTATTTATACTTATGAACCATTATGTTTAAAGAAATTTTTGATTTTGTATGTTAAAAAATGCTTCGTATATCAAAAATGACTTTGTATGTTGAAAATTCTTTTGTAACTTGAAAATGACTTTGTATGTTGAAAGTTACTTTGTATGTTGAAAACAACTTTGTATGTTGAAAAATACTTTGTATGTTGGAAATGACTTTATATGTTGAAACTTTACTTTTTGCATGTTGTGACAAACATTTGCTCAATTCATCGTTTTTGCGATACATTTAAGGGCAGTTATTTCCTTGTCTGTTAGGTTCGGATGTAAGAAATCAAAGTGACTATTCCTGTGTGTCAGATATTTGACTAACTGCAAGGAAATGTGTCACCGTGTTTGTTGAGGGCAGCCAATACCATTACATCACCATTTCCTCTTGTTACAACTCTACTCTTTTATTTGAGTGGTTCATGTTGCCTTTCTTCTTGTCATACTATTCAGATAATAGCAATTATTAAAATTTTAAATTGTATAGCTGTCACAGCTGGATGGAAGACATCATCTACAGTCCATATTAATTAGTTTGAATCAGTAATTATTATAATAACAAGCTCAGTGGCATGCTGAGCTTGTTATTGCTCAGCATGCCACTTTTTCAACAGGTAGTCTGTATGCCCATCCTTCTCCTACTATAATATGAAGCTCAGGCTTATATAATGATTAGTTACCAATAAGTACCTTAAAAGCTTTGCCTTACGTATATGATGTAGTTTAGAATTGCATTTTGATATCACATTAAACAATTTTGTAAACACATAATTGAAAAATAAATATATCCCTTGAAGATTAACTTTTTAAAAAATTTTAGTATTGATTTTTCTCAGAAAGTATCGGTATTTTTCTATCGTTTGTGATTGTTTTTGATGTTTGAGTTGATCTGACTGCCAGGATGTTATTGGATTAAAACGGACAAGACTTAATTGTGGTTAAAACGCTGAGATCTAGGGAAAGTGTGATTATGTTGTTTATAGTTACAAAGAGACTGACAGAATAAAGACACGTAATGCTGCCACTTGAACCCAGTAGCTGATATCAACTATAGCAATGATAGTAACTAGTGACATCATTTTACATATCTTTTTATTCTGAGCTATTGAACAGCGATCAAGCTTTGTATATTATAACCTTGAAACATCCTGGTAATCAGATCAACTCAAATATGATAGAAAAATACCAATACTTTCTGATAAAATGTACTAAAGTTCTGTGTAAGTTCGTCTTTAAGTTGAATAAGAGAATAATACTTACCTTCCAAAACAATGTTTTTGGAAGGTAAGTATTTAACAACCAAAATTTATCAATAGTTCGTCTACGTGTCACCTAGTATTCTGTGTTCTGTGTATCCTGGTCAAGAGGGCAATTTATCCCTTTAGCTGTAGCCTTGGGTTCACCTAAACACCATGTTCCGTGTTTAATAGTGAGATTGGGATAAACTGCTAGGACACAGTAGAGATCAGTCATTTTCTCTCCTTATTTTATTTGATTTAGATGATCCTTAATTATATAGTAACGTAATGTAATTATTAATAATAAGTAATAATGATAATAAATACTCTTGTTTTTCCTATGCGCTGGAATGTGAAATTTGGCAACTGGACTAGCTGGAGGGTTTACAGATGTTCATTATGCAAATAGCTCAGTTACCAACCTGGCTGTTCTCTGTTGTGTTATATTAGATCGATGACATCATATTCTCTGGCTGGTCATTGTAGCCAGCTCTGGTCACCCTTGGCTCACAACAATTATAATAATTATCTGCTTGATTTAGTTTACACTTCTATGAGCTGAAGGTTTTTTATCCCCGAAATCATTTTTCTTCCCTATGAAGTTGAGGTGTACACTGTAATTACTATTTAGTATGAGCTAATCCAGTATGAGCTTGCACCTACTTATCCTATAGAGTATTGTCAAGGATTCGTTGTATAGCTTGGTCTATATTGATATGATTGCTGGTAGCCAAAGCTAATTTCACATCATTTTTGTACATAGTCATTATGAAATGTCATTTTTTGTGTCTATGGTTGATACGCCTACGATGGCGCGATTTATTGTATAATAGTTCCACAAATAGCTCATCATGGGCGTCTCTTCATTTGAGCATCAAGCGCACATCATTAGGCCAGTTATGATTCATCTGACCATTGCTAGATGAGTGTACCACTTGGTCAACACTGGGTCCACACCTTGGTCAACATTGGGTCCACAACTTAGTCAACACTGGGTCCACAGTTTGTCCACAACTGGGTCAACACTAGTCTACAAGACCTTTTCAATTTCATTATCTCTTCTTTAGACATGCAATTAAACATGTAACAGCCACAAAGTCATCAGCAATTTTGTAATTACAATTACAAGAATTTATAGAATTTGAAAAATAGCATTTACTATAATCAGAGATTTGTCAGGCGGCCTGAAACCGCGCTTAAAAGTTAGTAATGGTTATTACTTTCAATGGGTTTCGAACTCGCAAACTTTGGCTTGCTAGACCAACACTACCAACTGCTTCAATCGACTCCTTTGCCATATTTTGGAATAATCATGTAGTTATTTATTACGCACGACAATCTTTAATGGTTGTCAATTTATCACTAAGCTGCCAAGGTACTAGTAATAATAACTAGCAATAAGCCTGGCAGTCTAGTGCGCTGTGAGAATAATTATCTATACATTAATTTTTAAATGCCAGAAGGCTGTCGATTGGTGCAGGTGTTAGATGTTGGTCGCTAAACTGAATTTCTCGAGTTCAAATCCTGTTTAGACCAGTCTTTTATCCCAACCTCTAACATGGCTCTTGTTCACCGCTTCCATACTGCAAACAATCCGCAAAATAGAAACACCAAAAACCCGCAAGTCAAATAAGTTCTCTTACTCGCAAATTTTTATCGAATGTTTCATGCTTGTGAAAGAGAGCAACTACTAAATTGCACTCACAAATGATGGCTGAGAATATGCTACGCAAGCTATTCCGTTTTAAACATTTTCCATACTTCATTCGTTCCTATTTTAATCGCATTCTGCTACAAGAGACAGGAGTGCGCCTTGATGACCTATGGAGTACAAGTTTTAATTTTTTTTAATAAACTACCAGCATTAATCCGCAACATTCCGCAAGGTGTGCACAATTCCAAATTCATATCCTGCAGCATGAAATCACAGTGATAGTAAAGATTTATCAATGGTTCAAGTCAATAGGTCAATGAGATTCTGCTGATTGTTGTGATGAACATGTATCTTACTATGAACAAAGCTAGCTAAAGTGCTCTAATGGGTGGGGAGCTAGTACTAGGTATGCAGCGCCCCCAAACCCCTGGTTATGATGACCCTGTTATAGGTTTTTTCGGTCTATGATGTAGAACACAATGATTTTCGCCATCTCCTTACGAAATATTTTTTGCCATATCATATAAACAAACATTTCTCTCGATAATTAAATTTGGCAGTTGGTATGCTGAATACGTTGGAATAATAAATACAGTATGCCGATATGCTATTCGCCGAAATCCCTCCTACAAAGCATGAAAGAGATACGATGCTCGATCTCGCTAAAGCCTGGTTTCCATATGACAGCGCAATGATCGTGCGTGGCTCAGTGATCGTGAAACACTGCGATGCAGTGTTTCCATAGCGCGCGTAGGTGCCATGCTTACATTGGACAATGTGGGTAATTTCCTTACTTTTTCGTACGAGAGACCAATTTCTTCGGAAACCAGCCCTCCATTGCGACCTTGCGCTGTCATATGAAAACCAGGCTTACTCTTTTGCACGGGAGACCGATTTCTTTGGAAAACAGCTCTCCGTTTGAATTGTGGGATAGGTTAAACAGGTCGAGCGGTGTATTGGAAGATACATCATCGCGCGCATCCGTTGCAAGGATCCATTCTGTTGGATCTTTGCGATCGTTGTGCGATAGTTGTGCGTTGACGTTTCCGCATCACAGCCGGCCTACGCACGACGTCGTGCACCTTGATGCGCACCTTGCGCTGTCATATGGAGACCAGGCTTTAGTTCGGCGGTATAAGTTATCGTAAAAATGAAACCAGAAACAATTAGGTGATCAAATTTTAGCCAATGAAAAAGTTGCAGTTTAGTAATATAGTTAAAATTTAGCTTTAAATATGTATTGAGTAAGCTAAATTCATTTAAATTAAATTCAACGTTTATGTTATACGTCTGCCTCGAAGGTAAGAACTCCCTACAGTACGCGCTGCACATAGTACATTGTAAGGTTACATTTTATTGCAGATCATAACCACTAAGTACACTAAAGTTACTCTAGGTAACTATAGTTACCAAAGTTAACAGATTATTTTGTTACTAATATTTAATATGTGCAGGAGGGATATGAAATTTTAATGATTTTTACCAGGTGGTGTTTCCATTAGATATTCACTATAATAGGTTTCTCTACTACTCTATACGAATTTTTCGCCCTGCGATGACAACACTGGAACGAATTAAAATCGTATAGCGAGGGTCCTCTGTACTCGCATACCTCTACTTATGATTTCTACAACATAGGCCTCCACGTTTCACAGCATTAGACACGAAATGTCAATAGTACTAGACTCCACACTTAAAGTAATTTACAATATGCTATTTGTAAGGTTTTGTGGTGCATCGCAGTGTCATGAATGAAAGTGGCTGGCGGTAATTGAAGGGAAATTGTAAAAAATATACTCATAAAAAATCGGTAAGCTACATTAGTAGTACTTACACTATTGAAGCTAACCTCACCTAGTGTACGTTAGAGTAAGTTATCATAACTTATGCATTGTAAAGCCTGCACTTCAGTTTACATGACTTTAAGCTAATCTAAAGAGCTTCCTTATCGGTGATTGATTTCGTTTTTAGGTAAGTTCATGTTTTGCATTTAAATTTATATCAAATTTTTGTATCGCTTGTACCGTTTACGTAAGATTTAACCTAAAACAGTTGGTTTTTCTAGTCATAACAAATATACAGGCTCTATTAGGACCTGGCGAACTACAATCATTGCTTCTTCAGTTATCTCTAAAACACCACTTCTTTGAAAGAGTTAGAAATGTAAACCATCTACTTTATTTGACTTTTGTTTTGTCATTGAATTCTACAACCTTGCAGCTTCGATATGATAGTAAGTTCAAGTGTTGTTGTGCTATTCAAGGTGCTTTCACGGTCGATTGAAAGTCGCTAATACGGTCTAGGATCCGGGGACTCTCTTGTCTATACATGGTCAGGCGTGATCAGGTGCGTCATCACCTGCAGTAGTTGTCAATGAATTATTACAAGTGTCATGTTTGTTGAGTAAGTTTTTATAAGAATGTTTGCATGTTTGCTCAAACACTACAATTGTACCATGCAGTCAAACCTTGATAAACAACGTTTATTTGTTGCAAAATTATCTTTATATATCCATCTTGACTGTTCTATGTTGGGGCATGTACTGTGGTGCACTAACTTTTTCCCCAGCTAAAGATCCGGCAATAAATATTTACTATAATAAGAACCGTGTCCGTCTGTTCGGAGCCACGCTAAAAGCGTTAGGAAATAAGATTGCATCGCACTAGAATTAAACTTGAATATAATAACATATATATATCTATATCTACAACATTTACCATTCTAACATTTAAACTTCATATCGTGAAAAAAGGTGTTTTTTGTGCAGTTCCAATGAACTAAGAGGAAAAAGAAAACAACTGTAAAAGTTTTCAAATTTTTTCAAACAACTGTTTACTTTTAAATTTCATAACTTGAAAGAAGTGTTTCGTTGAAATAAATTAAGAGGAAAAATAAAAATGTAAAAGTGTTCAAATGGGAATGTGAAATCATTAGCAAGTAATGGCTAAATATAGTCTGTTTTGCTATGATTATACGATGAAAAATTATTTGATATACAATTATATGATTTTAGTTCGTTTCAGTGTTGGCTTCATAATGCGAAAATATTGTAGGCTATAAACGTACATATAGAGCGGTATAGAAACCCATAGTAATTATCTAATGCAATCACCTCTTGATAAAAATCATCAAAATCATTATCATTAAAAAATAGTAACAAAACAATATGTTAATTTTAGTATCTATAGGTACCTACAATAACTTTAGTGCATATGTGGGTTTGATCTGCAAGAGAATATAACATTACAATGTACTACGTGGAGAGTTTTTACCTTCGAGACAGACGTGTAACATAAACGCTGAATCTAACTTAAATGAATTTAGTTTACTAAATACATTCTTGAAGGAAATCTTAGTATGTATTTTAGTAAACTTTAAGCTTTCAACTAAAATTTTATCATTTATCCATTTTCTAATGCGAATCTATTTTTATCCATAACGGAAAATGCTGAACTCGCCATGGCGAGCAACGTACATCTCTTAACGAATATAATCGTACACAATTGGTGAAATTTTAATTTCGAGAAAAGTTATTTTTGATATCGTGTATCAGGAATAATTTTAGCGTGTGCATACGGTATACGGTATATGATAAGGGATTGGATAAATAAGGCATGCATAGTTCAGTGGTAGAGTGTGTTTTAGACACTTGTGTTTGCAATCTCCGTGAGACCAAATCCACCAGACTGCAAAATTTTAATTCCAAGATGTTAATAGCTATAGCTGGACACAGACAAAAACACACAGACACACACACAGACAAACGCACACAGACAGACACACGCACACAGACAAACGCACACCGACAAACGCACACAGACAAACGCACACACACAAACACACACAAACACACATAAACAAACATAAACAAACACAAATTTTGAGAGATATATATATTATTAATAGTTACATATTGCAAACCAATAATCACCAGATTATACAATATATAATATAATGATTATTGCTTTGCAATATGTAACTATTAGTAATAAAATTGATTTAAACTTTCATATTATTCAGTTTTATATATACATGTATATATAAACGCGTATATTTATATATATACTTGCACTCTGACATATAAAATATAATTTTATAGAGCGTTAGAACAAATGCATTGTGTTATCCGATGTAAAACGTAAGAAAACAGTTATACGTAAGAAATCACTAAGTTAGTAAAGTAACATTATGTGAAGAGTTGATTTTATCATTACTCAATGTCAAATGTAGATGATTGTGGTGTAACCTTGACACTAAATAGATCTAATATAACATAACAAAAACAGCCAGGTTGGTAGCTGAGCTATTTGCATAATGAACAGTTTTGAAACCTCCAGCTAGTTCAGTTGCCAAATTTCACATTCTGTTACCTTTGAATAACATGAGTATTATAATTTTATTTTTTTAATTAAGGATAAATTAAACTAAATTGAAATAACAAAGAAATGACCAGATTTTGTCTTAGCAGAGCAGAATCCTACATCCCAGAACCCAACTCCACTATCAAACTAGGGACATGAGGTTTGAGTAGACCCAAGGCTACAGCTTAGGGATAAGTTCATATGTAGAGTTCATAAGTCTTCTGTGGGCTCCTTTTCACGACTGGAGAAACTTTGGATAATATATACAGTGTGTAAGTCAGTATGTACATGTATGTACATACATGTACATACATGTACAGTATGTACATGTATGTACATGTATGTACATGTATGTACAGTATGTACATGTATGTACAGTATGTACATACATGTACATACTGTACATACATGTACATACTGTACATACATGTACATACTGTACATACATGTACAGTATGTACATGTATGTACAGTATGTACATACATGTACATACATGTATGTACATGTATGTACATGTACATACATGTATGTACATGTACATACTGACTTAAAATTTATTCAATTTGTTAAAAAAATTGTATATTAAAGACGAACTTACACAAAATTTTAGTAGATTTTATTAGAAATTATCAGTATTTTTCTATCATTTGCGATCATTTTCGACATTTGAGGTGATCTGATTGCCAGCATATTTTAAAGTTAAAATCAATAAATCTTTAACAGTTAAAACGCTCAGAAAAAATATATGTACAAAATGATGTCAGTAGATGTTATTACTATAGTTGATATCAGCTATTGCAGTGTTACGTATCATTACGTAACTGTCGGTCTTTTTGAAACTAACCGTCGTCACAACCGCACTTTCGCTTGATCTGAGTGCTTCAACCCCGATAAAGTTTTATCGATCTTAATCTTGAAACATCCTGGCCATCTCAAACATAAAAAACAATCGCAGCTGATAGAAGAATACCGATGCTTTCTAATAAAGTTAACAAAATTTTTGTGAAAGTTCATCTTTAAGGTGACCATTAAACGATGTCTGACTGTACAGAGCAGATCTCAGAACAACTTAACTCCAAGTTTATAGGTTGGCTGTACAAGTTCTATTAAGTTCTGTTAACCCAAGTTGTAACCAATCCTACGCGAGATACAAATATGTCCGTTGTCTATTATCAAACCTAATTTTTTAGGTGAACATTTTTAAGAGACTCCAATCTTTTTACCGTTGCTGTCTTTTCTTATACGGCCTCGTCTTGTATGGACAGTAAAGTAATTGACTTGTAAAGTTTATTACTGCTTGCTTTAATAAAACAAGTTAATCATGCATTAGACGATCAACATGTAATTTCTCGCTTTTGATTTCTCAAGCAAGAGTAAAGCTAATATTTGCTGTATTGTATCAGGTTCTATTGACAAGCACACCTAAAATACATAGTCACTAGCATTTCTATGTGCCATTACTGGCAGCATTTCGAATATATATTCATAGGCAGCATATTGAATATACCACCACCAGCAACTACATGTATGAATAGGCCCATACCAGCAGCGTTTGAATATACTATTACTTGCAGCTTTTGAATATACTATTACTGGTTTTGAGTGTATCCTTACAGGTATCATTAGAATGTACCACACATATAGGCCTAACCACCTAAATTTAATGTTTTTGTTAAGCAGAATACAAAAATTTGTTGCATCATAAATGTTCTAAATTAAGTTTTATATTTATTTACTTTTACAATTCACTTCTGTTCGTACAGTTTTCCTAAAGGGTCTCTGCTTGAGCTATGAACCATATGATACTAGAGAGGCTGGTTCACACTATATCCGCCATATGACTGAGTTTTCCTTTCA
Source organism: Watersipora subatra (assembly GCF_963576615.1). Lineage (NCBI taxonomy): Eukaryota > Metazoa > Bryozoa > Gymnolaemata > Cheilostomatida > Watersiporidae > Watersipora > Watersipora subatra. The sequence continues at coordinate 7,289,755 of NC_088715.1, read as the reverse complement.
TCGTTCATCGTCGATTATGTGAACTGCAAACCGATTGCATCGACGAAGTAACGCGGATACGTCGGGAAAGTTTGCAGCTGTCAAACCTTCCCGATATTTCGCCAAGCATCGACGACTACCTTTTTAATATGAACTATTCAGCGATAGTAATTCGCGGTCCCGGATAGCACGATCTATTTATCTCCGTTTATGATAGTTACTGCGGGACTAGTATTTCATTCAAGCACTCAAAAACAAAAAGGTTTTTTCGCGAAAAATTGAAAAGAAGAATGAGAACACTACACGGAGTATTTGCTGATGCAAACGAGGATGGGTTTGTGATAGTGTGAACATGGTTATTATAGACAATCACCTAAGTATTGTAGGATCAACGCTGAGATACGGTGATATAGTGTGAGCCAGCCTAAAGTGTACGAAGCCATACATCATTATGTAATACTGATGGTACATCTGCTGCTATAAGATGGGAGCGCCGTATGAGATTAGTATTTCAGAATGCTGGTGTGCTTAGAAAATTTATACCTTATGAATACGGACGGATAGGGAAAAAATGACGCAGCTTTTAGCTTATACGAGTATTTCTCCTAGTTGAATTATTAGCTAACATGGCAAAATGTTATACGCACTATTATAGTGAATGATTTTTGAGTTGCTATCGGCAGTCAAAGCACCTATCTTCTGAATGAGATGTTGCATTGTATAGCTAGTCAGCCACCCACAAAAATCAGCACATAGAGTACAATAGATGACTATGATTAGGCCTAGCTATTCAGGCACAGTTTATTATTGGCTAACAAAATGGATGTCGTTGGCATATAGTGCGTCTGTGAGCCCTCCTCGTACGTACTCGCGCAAGTTTTTCTCACATTTCGTGATGCGTAATAAATCATTGTTTTGTGCTAGGGCATTTGCGAGTCATTCATACGTTGTCCGCATAAGCACTGAACCCTGAGTGCTACCCCGTAGCGTTATTCGTTGCTACCTGCTTAGCCTGTCACCTCAGCTGACACGAGGGTGATATGTGTGCCTAGGCGCTCATGTGTATGGCTAGCACTCAGGCGTGTCTATTGGGTCTCTCCCGGTATATAAGGTGGCCGGTGTATATTAATTTAGCCATTCACCACTGACCATTGCTAGGGGTAAGTTTGTCACTACTATTAGAATCACTGATTCATCTGTCTGGTGATGATCGGTGTGTGATAATGCTGATTTGGGAAGGATAGTATTGCTTGTCTTGAATACTGTTTATCCAAGTTTTAGATTATAGTATAAAAGTTTGGCTTTTTATCATTTGTTTGACAACAGCAGTTTGGGGTTTAAAGTTTGGCGTATCCACTTCAGCGTTGCCTTTGCCAGCTTTTGCATAAGAGTTGTTCACTCGCTGTGGAATTGATTAAACAGCTTAAGGTATATTTTAATGAGATCATTTGCTCCAGCAAAAGATGGTTTTGACAAAAAGTTTAAATTTTTGTAAGAAATAACTTTCTATGTAGTTTTTGATTGTCCTCCGGAAACCAAAATCCAGAAACCGGATTCAATAGTTACCTTTACGACAATTGTTACGTCATTCGTGTGGTTTTCATTCAGAGGATTTTTGTGATGGTTGCAGTTATCTACAATTTTGAGATTCTTGAGGCTGTGTATGAGGCGAGTTAAGGTATTCATAGCTGGTTCCTGGGGCTGTGTATGAGGGTAGGAACTCATAGCTGGGTCCTGAGGCTATGTATGAGGGTAGGAACTCATAGGTGGTTCCTGGGGCTGTGTATGAGGGTAGAGACCCATAGCTGTCCACAAAAAATGCGAGTGAAGAATGATTAAACCGCAGAAGGGATTAAGTAATGAAAAAACTGAGTGCATGAAAGGGGTGTTGAAAGACAGCAGGGGTGTTGAAAGACAGCAGGGGTGTTAAAAACTGACACAGAGTTTGGTGCAAAAAAATCCCTCAGTGTGGGAGCATCATAGTCACATATTGTCATTAATAACATTTAGAAAAATTGTGCTCGTATAATTGCCTGAGTGTTTTTATTGCTGTAATGTCTGTCTTCTTATGTGTCCGCTAACATTAGAGCAGCTCAAGTCTAACGAAAATATGTTGTCCTGTTTTGCTGACTGTTTTCCACACTCAAACCTACCAGCAATTTTTAGTACTCTCACAGTGAATGTTGTAGTTCCCACTTAAAATCTTGCCATTCTTCACATTCCGGATAAGGATACATACGTTTATTTTTTCAATTCATAAGTTAACACAATTAGCCGATAGCATTTGTTAATGTCTAATTATATTTGCTATCAACTTCGGGTCAATTAACTGTGACAAAATTGTTTTAACTCATTATCCCAATTTTCAATTTATTGTTGTATAAGGTTTTTCTTGCATCTACATTAGTCCCATGATTGATCTCTTAACTAGTTGCGACTATACTCTTCAAAGGTTTCGACTGCTCCATGTGATCCTGCTTTTATTAAAAATCATGTTACGATTTTTATGGTAGTGTTTTGTATCAGATTTTTATAAAAGAAAATTGTTAATTTATTATTTAATATATAAAATAAATAAGAAAAACAAATAAACTCAAAAACTTGTTGGCTGTTACCAATGTAAATTTAACTAGCAGTAAGCACTGCGATGCTCAGGACGTTTTTCATTTTAGTCAGATAGCCTGCAGGTGAGTGTTCAAGGTGTTAGGGCCCATGCACACTATCACTCAAATCAACGATTAGCTGGGCGATGGACCACAACAATTGTCAATATGTCATAACCAACAATAAGGTGTACACACTATGAGCTATTAACTGTCGCTAACCAACAACCCAAAGAAATTACGAAATTGCATTCCTTATGTCCCCGGGTTCTTTTGTTATCTTTTGACGATCTGATTATGTAATGTATCACGAGTGTAGTTCTTCGCTATGCTTGCCAAATGACATGGATCTTCATAACTATTGAAATGGGATTCGTTGCTGTCCACAAACAGCCAATCAAGGTGCTGATAGTTGTGATCATCGGTGTCAAAGTTCAACATGTTGAAAGTACATAGCATCGTCTCTAGCAACGATTATGTTGAGCATTCATCACAAAATAAAGTTATAGCAGCCCATCGTTGTGTTCCATGGCGCAGCTAATCGTTGATTTGAGTGATAGTGTGCCTTTATGTCTTATAAATAGACTTCTCTTGTTTTCAATTCAATAGCAACACTAAATAATCGAAAGATTAAAGTTGCGATTGATTCTAGTTGATTTCATATTTCGGCACCATGTTTTAATTGCAGCTGCTGCAGTTCAATCAATTCAATGTTCGTTAGTTGCTGCAAAGAGTTGTGACCGCCCAAAGAGATGACAATAAAACCGCCTCCATAAGTTAAATGTCTTTTGTACGCCCGTAAATGTCTCGTGAGCGCAGAGTGTAAAAAGCTAGCGTTCTCTAGTTCTGTTCAGAATCATGAATCACTTCACAAATATCAAATTTAACACTAAAATGAAATGTGATTGACTTGCTTTACTTATCAATACAACATTCATTTGCATCTTATGCTTCAAAACAAAAACTCAGTTCCATTGTTATCAGCTAATTCAGATTAGTGGTCCACATGCTTTAGTTTGAACAGAAATGTAAAATGATTTTGCTTTGGTAAAAATGTGCTGAGATATTAGCAGTCGCGATTCACATTCTTAGTTCCTTTGCAAATTGACCTGTACAGACAAGTATAAAGTTAGGACTATTTTTACCAGTGGGAAGACATGGTTAGGTCACTTGTAGCTAGTCCATGTTATTCACTATGTTAAAAATGTTTTTGTTATTTCCTAAAAACTGTTTAGGGTTTTTCTGGCTTTCTTTTTTAAACTTTTTTTGTGTTCTAATTTGTTGTTTCACTTGAAAAAAATATAAAAAAATTGGAAAAAAAAGGCTGACACATCTTGTCATCATCATCAGAGTCTCGTTCCGTCAAAGAAGTGAGATTGCCAGTTAATATTGATGGTAGAGCAACATCTACTCCTTATGCCATTGCTGAGATTGCCGTAAAAAAAACTCCACACAATCATAACTAGAATTACATGTTTTTCCAGTTATCCTTGACTGCAGCAAAGATAGCAAAATTTCATTCAAATCAAGAATACGGTTCTATAAGATAAAACTGAAATAGTAGGCCTATATAGAAACCTTCATTCCTGTGTTACTGACATCAAATTGACCTCTCCTTAGATCCATAGTAACCATAGATTGTTATCATGTGACAAAGCAATGGGTAGCATTGTTGAAAGTTCGTCAGCCAATCAATGATTTGATTGTGTAAGGGCCATGGGTGTTACCTGATGACGTTTGTTTGTCAGCATGTTTGTAAAGGGGAATTCTATTGCACTTTTTGTACCTCTTCAACCCCATGAATTCCGATGATTTTCATTCATAGGCACACACACCTCCGCACATAGCCATCAGTCAATATGAAGATTTGTTGCATTGGGGCAGGTTACGTAGGCGGCCCAACATGTGCTGTAATGGCGTTGAAATGCCCGGATTCCACAGTGACGATTGTGGACCTAAATGAGGCGAGAATTGCTGCCTGGAATTCTGATGAACTGCCCATATATGAGGTTGGGAAGAAAAACCCTTGTAGCTATTTTATCACTGTGTTTCCATGTTGCAAATGAGTGCAGATGTACTCAATACCAAACTTGTAGAAATTGTCCTGAATTTTTGTTTAAAAGTATATTCATATAGTTTGAACAACACTGAATTAGTATTTAGTAATACAAGTAGTCGGAGTAATATTGAGTTAGTATTTAGTAATACAAGTAGTAGGAGTAATATTGAGTTAGCATTTAGTAATACAAGTAGTCGGAGTAATATTGAGTTAGCATTTAGTAATACAAGTAGTCGGAGTAATATTGAGTTAGTATTTAGTAATACAAGTAGTAGGAGTAATATTGAGTTAGCATTTAGTAATACAAGTAGTCGGAGTAATATTGAGTTAGTATTTAGTAATACAAGTAGTCGGAGTAATATTGAGTTAGTATTTAGTAATACAAGTAGTAGGAGTAATATTGAGTTAGTATTTAGTAATACAAGTAGTCGGAGTAATATTGAGTTAGTATTTAGTAATACAAGTAGTAGGAGTAATATTGAGTTAGTATTTAGTAATACAAGTAGTAGGAGTAATATTGAGTTAGTATTTAGTAATACAAGTAGTAGGAGTAACACACTTCTATAAGAGCTGTAGTCCTGAAGGCGCTTTTGGTAGTCACAGTCCCTTTCTCAACAATGTCTATCTGGTGCCTTAGCAACCAGTTTTTAGTATTTTAAATATATTCGTGTTTATTATATTAAAAATATTTAGACTAGCATTGGCAAAACATTTAAACAGATGTTCTGAAATTTTGTATTATTACTTTTTCTAATATTGTTGTATCCAGAGGCTCAAACCATAGCGGACTGGTTTTTGATCTTTTCTCCCCAGCGGTATCAACATTGAATAAGATACATTGAAACAGCTTCGTTTAGTACCAAATTAATTTCCAAATCTTCCTTTTGAAAATAGCCACTCCAACTTCATTCCAGCACAACCTGCTAGAGGTTTTGATGCCAAAGTTTATCTTTCCTTTGATGACTGTTTGATATAGTACCATTATGTAAATCCTACCAATAGATAAACAGATAGTCGCTGATGACACAATTATGTTTATATCACAGATTTTGAGTAAGCTTCACTCTGCTCCTTTTGTGTTATTTTCATTATTAGTAGCAACCTGTTTCATGTTAGGCTTTTGATAAGAAACAGTACTTTTGATAACTCCATAGTTCATCCCACTCAGTTACGATAATTTATCATTATATATTGCTAAAGCCTGGTTTCCGTATGACAGCGCAATGATCGTGCGCAGCCCAGTGATCGTGCGCAGTGCACTTCTTGGGCCGCAATGCAGTGTTTCCATGTCGCGCGTAGTCGCCATGCTTGCATTGGACAGGGTGGATAATTTCCTTACTTTTTCGTAGGAAAGTTTTATTTCTTCGGAAAAACAGCCCCCGTTGCGAAATTGCGCTGTCATATGAAAACCAGGCTTACTCTTTCGTACGGGAGACCGATTTCTTCGGAACACAGCCCTCCGTTTGAATTGTGGGATAGGTTGAAATGGTCTAGCGGTGTATTGTGGGATACATCATCGCACGCACCCATCGCAAGGATCCATTCTGTTGGATCCTTGCGATCAGCGTGCGCACGTCGTGCGATCGTCGTGCGTTGACGTTTCCATATCACAGCTGGCCTACGCACGACGCCGTGCGCCTTGTTGCGCGCCTTGCGCTGTCATATGGAAACCAGGCTTAAAATAGCATTGAATCTGATGGAACAAGTGGTGTCCTGGACACACCCGTAACGCAGTGATTCACCCTATATATCAACCCCGTCAGACACTCTATTATGTTAATCATAATATAATTTATGTAAATTCTTGACAAATTACTCATCATTATGCTCATTTCTGATTGGTTGTTGTCTATTTGGTAACTATAATGCAGTGATTCCTTATCACTAATAGTTGTGGGTTCAGTTAATGAGCTACAAACCAAACCTCTGTATAAATTCATGGTCGTGTATAATGTACACGCCTATTTTTAGAGATGTGTTTTGTGCAATGGCTCTTCTCAGCATTCTATAGAGGCGAAGGTCACTTCAAAAATGGAAATAAGTATTTGTCCGGTCATATTGTTTAGACTCAGCACCTGCAATTTTCAACCTTTTTAATATATGACGAGTGCAGTATATGCATACCAGGAATGACAGCCTTTTTTCTAAATAAAGCTTAAAGGTTGACTTGCAACAAAATTCACATTACAGTTATTTGGTATCAAAAGATTCACCATGTCTTACTCTGTTGTGTTGTAGGTGCAAAATATGTGGGAATACGATTACAAGCTCTTAAAAGCTCAAAACGAAAAGCCGCCATAGATTGGAATCTCTTTATTTCTCTGACGTAGTCATGAAATTTTGTTATCGTCTTGTCATGTGACAGTCTCCCGTGAATTGAAAGGTCAATAAAAAGCTCAATATAAAACTTATCGTAGCACTAGTTTATGACAAACACTTCGGGTTTTACCGAAGACCCCGTATCACATATAGATGCTCGCTACTTTACAGTTTTGTTTCGGTTTGGTCTAATCGGCAAGTCGTAATCTGATCATGTGACCCAATACTTCGCAAATAATTTCTGCAGTACTTATCGATTATCACAAATGACCAACAGGCTCGTCATGATTATCAGACAATGATATGTACTCCTTCAAGCTAAGGCTAAAAAATTAAACAAATTTTTACGGTAAGTTATAAGATATCACTGTTAACAGTGACAGCATTAAAATGACGATAAAACAGGCGCGTAAGAACAATAGACGTGGTTTTATTGAATGCGTGAAGTATATTGCTGAAATTTTTTGACGAATAAGGTTGCGTGAAAGTGTAAACAGAAGCCATCTAACACAACTACGTCACATTTGAGCCATTTTGGAAAGAGAATCCAAACTACGGCGGTCTCGATTGGCTGCGATTAACTGTTCGTTTTTGAGCTTTTAAGAGCATGTAATCACATTCCCACATATTTTGCACCTACAACACAACATGGTAAGACATGGTGAATATTTTCATGTCAAATAACTGTATTGTGAATTTTGTTGCAAATCAACCTTTAAGAACATATAACCGCTCCACATCTCTGTGGCAGCCAGATACAAAGGTTGTGTTTACTTTCCTGGCTGGTAAGAGTAACCTAATGTACCTTGAACATGCCTAGTGTCCATGTTTTGTGGAGAGAACTGCATTGCTTAAAGGCCGGTACACATTGCATCGCAGTAAGTTGGGGTTGTCCCCTCAGCGATTATTCGAAAAGTATACGCACCGTAGACTGATTACACCACTGAAGCAGCTGTCGAACACTCCCAATATCTTACTGTGCATCTGTGGCAGTCCGTACAACGTGCGCCACTTCTGCGATGGTGGTTAGCTGTAAAGGATTGCGTATTCTATATTTTCCTTCGTGTGGTGCGCCTCGAATTACGATGTTCCTGTTATACGCTTTTTTTCGCCTTACCATGTCACACACAATGTTTTCTCATCCCTGTCATACAACTTTTTTGCCATGCGAGGTAACAACAAAAATTTTTCTCGAGATTAAAGTTTGGCAGTTGGTGTGCTGAATTCATTGAAATAACGAAGATTTGTATACATTGAAAAATATGCTATTCGCTGAAATCTCTCACACAGTGAAAAAGATTTAATGCTCTCTTTCAGTTCACCGTTGTTCGTTTTAAGTTATAGTAAAAACAAAACCAGAAACCAATAGGTGATACAATTTTAGAAGATGACAAAGCTGAAGTTTAGTATAGTAAAACACATAGTAAACTCAGCCTTTTTAATACGTGTTTAGTATGCTAAATTCATTTAAATTAAATTCAACGTTTATGTTATACGTCTTCTTGGAAGGTAAAAACTCCCTACGGTACATACTGTACATAGTACATTGTAATGTTACATTTTAGTGCAGATCATAACCACTAAATACACTAAAGTTACTGTAGTTACTAAGGTTAACATACTATTTTGTTGCTAATTTTGAAAATGTAAAGCGCGTATATAAATTTTCTGTATATAAATACAAATGTTTGTTTTTTACCATGTGGGTGGTTACATTTGATAATTACTATGGGTTTCTATACCCCTCAATATGATATTTTCGCTATACAATGCCAACACTGATACGAATTATAATCATATGGTGAGTGTCGACTAGCTACTACCTGACTAGTATTCCATCAATTCAGATACTGCATTGAATAGTGAGAATGCTATGCCTTGGGCTATTACAAGATGTGAACACAGATGGATTTGGGTTACCGTGAACAATCGTATCACAGACGATTACCGACATGTCGGATTACTGCCAATATAAAGCTATAACACTATAATAGGCCTACAATGTCTAACAATCTGATATGTAGTTGACATATTATACTGGTAGACACTGAGACATTGAACTGGACTATGTTGAAGATTCTCTGAAACAACAAAGTTGACTATGCATGTTTGTAGCCTGGGTTGCTGTCTGTTTGTAGCCTGGGCTGTACGAGGTAGTGGAACAGGTGCGAGGAAGGAATCTCTTCTTCTCTACGAATATTACTAAGGCTATCACGGAGGCAGATCTCATTTTCATCTCGGTGAATACACCTACCAAGACATTCGGCGTCGGAAAGGTGAACACGTTTTTAATTTGGACCTCTAGAGTGTTTAGTTTGTCATTGACCTCTACATTGTTGAGCTTGTCAGTGACCTCTACAACGTAATATTTGTCATTGACCTGTAAGGTGTTGGAGTTTGTCATTGACCTCCACGATGTAACATTTGTCTTTGGCTTCTACACTTGAAATTGTCATTGACTTCCACCGTGTTGACTTTTCATGAACGCCTGTAATAAGTTGCGGTTGCATGGAGAGCTGCGGTTGCATGGAGAGCTGCGTTTGGTTGACAGAGGTAGCAAGAGCTGATGGATTCATAATGCATTTGAGCTGACATTTTAGTGTTTGTTTGGAACGCTTTACATTTTGTTCGATTGGTTAATTCTAACCCAATCACTGTGCATCCATGTTCCAAACTTCTCTAGTGTTGAAGTCAGCATTCTTTGTAAACATAATTATCAGCAGTTTTTATTCAGCAAATCTATATAACCAAGTTTTATTACTTCTTGATTTCTGAAAAGAATTTTCATTTTTAAAAGTTTCTGACTGCATGAAGCTGCGTTCACACCAGCGGATTTCATGCCGATTATTTGGTCAGTTTTTCCATTGACCGAGAATCACATCGTTGGAAAGAGTAAGCGAGCCCGAGGGTAATTCTGTTCTGAGAGAAATTTTATCAGGCAGTGCCCGATCGGTAGACGATTCTAAGCCAAATTTCAATTTAGTAGCGAATTAATTCATGGCGAATCACATCAAGTCATTTAACATAAATGTCATATTTGTTTTCACATTAGCGCATGTTTCTGTCATAGCTTCATTCGGCAGTAATAATTCTGTTGATGGCACCTCCAAAGTGTGCTATCAATAGAATTATTGCTAGGGTTCAATTATTATAGCAACATCATAATAATTGAAGCATCTGCCTCAATTATTAAGTTATTGCTATAATAGTTGAGGCAGATTATGTTAGCAAAATCTGAACCTCCCTAATAGTTATGCATTATTAGTAATGGGCTAGTAATAATTGGTAATGGTAATTATTAGTAATGGACTGGGCAGTGCAAAATAATTAGTAAATTTGCTAAAAATGTCCATGAGAAACATCGTTGGAAACAGTTAACAAAATGCAAAACACGACTACCTAAAATTATATCAGCTAGAATTATCTGACCCTGCAAATAAAAACTGGCAAAATTGACATGAGCGGAAAACGTCTGGCCGAAAAAATCATTTAGAGATCAGCCGCAAAAACTCGGTTTGCATATCAATTAATATGAATGCAATTTTAGGTTGTATCTTCATCAAATACCTCGCTATGTTTCCATGATGCGTATCGTGCAGGTTTGGAGTTGTGCGTAAGTCGCTTGACTCCAGGGTTTTGTTGAAAAAAGGTAAAAAATTATACGCTATAAGTTAATAAATAGCGACGCAATTAGTGACGCATGCATTAGCAATGCAAACACGTGAAACTCGATTGAGAAAGGATGATGGGGGGCATTAAAGTTTTTTTAAATTGAATAGCAGGGGCAGTATTTTAATACACATCATTCGCACTTGCTGTTTCCATTATTCGCAAGCATGATGGATGCGATAAAGTTTTGCGGAATCACAAAACTCACTTCACTTGCAGATTTATGCATTTCCATGATGATGTTAATTTGCAGATTGGCTCAAATTTTCGTATCGTGCATGTCATGGAAAAGAAATACTTATTATGCTCTGCCTAGCATAGCATTCTGTGTCATAACAGTAATAATAGACCATGAGATGGGTATCATCTAGGGGAAACAGATTCACTTGCTATTCATAGGTCAAGGATGTCTAGCGTGCAAGATGAAGAAACAAAAGGCTTTTCAATTTGTGCAATTTCAGGAAAGGTTCAGGAAAACAAAAGTTTACCGCCGAATTCTTTAGACTAGTAACACAACTATCGTATCTAAAACCTTTATTTGAATGTCGTGGCGGTCTATTTCTCAACTCTTCTTTTAGAGTAGCGCTTTATTAGAGGTGACGTTCATATAAAGGGTGGCATGTATTTTTCAAACACCTTGTCAGAATATTGAGAAGATAAATTTAACCCTTTCATGGGCGAATTCAGCATCCCCTATATTTTGCACTCTCCATTTACACTTTTTGGATGCAAGAACTTTGCTAACTCATCTCCAACTTGTCCTAGACTTTAAATAAATATGCACAAGGAAGTTGATACATGTCTCTATCAGTTGATATGTATTGCTTACAATTAGCTTATTTTTTCGGTTTGTTCAATTCGGTTGTTTTTAGTCATGTCAGTCAAAAGTGCGTGGGGAATCAAATTTATGAAAAGGCATAAGAGGGAACTGAACGAAAAAGGTTGGGAACCCCTAAAATAGAGAGTGTTGTATTTTGCAAATAGCTCATAAGAATTTTTAGAACATAAATTTAACTTTTTTATGGGCGAAGCAAATGTCACCTATATTTTTTATTTACCTCGGGTGAATGACATGAGCCTTTTTGGATGCAATAAACCTACTATAACTTACCTCCAACTTGTCAAAGATTTCTTAATAAATATGTTTGAGGAAGCTGATACATGTCTCTACCAGTTGATATCTATTGCTTGCAATTGACCTACACTGATCTTATAACTTGTGTTGCAATTTGCTCGAGTTTTTAAGTTTTTTATTTCATTCTAAATTTGGAGGCATATTTTCATTTTATAATTATATTTAATAATGTTGCTAGAAAGCTCATTGCACTCAATGATATTTTTGATATGGTTTGCAGCCAAAACTGGTTTTTTATGTGCAATAGAATAGGAGTTACGAGCGTCAATACATTGTATGCTGAGTTCAGATTACCCCAATCACGCCATTAAATAAAATGCTATAGGGCCTATATCTGCAAATTTATAAGTTATGTAATAATAATCTACTAAATGCTATAGATCTTTATATTCTGAAACAAGTGACATAAATAATCAAATTTAGAAGCAAAATAAAATTTTAAAACCAAAATTAAGATTTTTATAACAAAAATATTAACATTGTTTGCTCAGCCAGTTGCGTTCTGATAGCATTTGGAACCATTCCCTGTTTTTCTGACGCTTCAATACTTTCCACAGTGTTTTCTGACCTCAACTCCTCTTCTGCACAGCTGAGCTAGTTGTTAGTACTGTCCAAACTATTTTTTAACAGGGCAAAGCCTTTATGCGATACACTTTAGAATACATTTATACACTTCACGTGTGAATAAAGAGAAACCGCATGTAATCAAAACAGACTCAGAATTTTAGTCTCAAAATAAGTAGTAGCACAGATTCCATCTTGAATACGCAAAACCCTATTTTAATTACATCGAAGTATCAAAACCTCATTAAAAAAGAACTGCTATTAACCTGATGCAGTTACTAATTATTGTATGATGTTTCATTCAAAGTTTTAATGAAAAACTGTAGAGACTGAGTTTAAAAACAGATTTCGATACGAACAGAAACAATGAACAAATAAATCATTATTGATGTAATGGAGTTATTATTAGTATGTTTTGTGGACACTTTTCCACTGATCACTTGCTTTTATGGGTTTGTAAAGATCAAGATTGTCAAATAGTGGAAGTCAAATAGAAGTGACGTTCAAATACAGTGGCATTTAATTAAAAGGTGGTGTTGTATTTTTCAACCCTTCTCCCACAGTGTCGCTCAATTAAAGGTGGCGTTTAAATACAGGTTTTAAGATAGTTGTTATTTTACTTATGATTTGATACAACTTATTGAGTTCAGTTGCATTGGAAGCTCATCAGCTCAGCTGCCCTTAAGGGGTCTATTTTACATTCTACTAAAACTAAGGCTACTGTTACCAATAACTATTTTGTTTCATTTTTAAAAAGTACAGTAGATCCTCTTCCTACAAAAGACTCCACAAACAAAATATTGCTCCGACCCACAAAATATTTTTTTCGATATTTAAGAATAAAAAACCTTCCATATTTTGGCCCGTCTGGTTATTTCATATTTTAGCCCATTTGTTTCCATAGAATGCGGTATGTAGAAAGCGTCTCATTCAGTTGATTTGTTAGTAAAAGTAGGCAAACGATAATTGTTTCCTTTTGTTCGAGGTTTAGTGTTTATTTCTAACTTTTATCCACCTACACAGTCTTCCTACCGTCCACAGTTTTCACCTAACCTCGTCTAGACCACCAAACAACTATTCATAGTTTTTATTCGTTATTTCTGTTCTGCCTTCTTTATCTGTGTACTTTACTTTACACTTACTGTACATTTATTATGTAGTAATATAACTGTAACATGTATTTGTTACAGGCTTTAGCCATTATTAATTATTTATACAGCTGTTATGTATAAGTTGTGTGGGAGGTTCGGAATGGATTAAGGGAATTATATGGTCAAATGCGATTCCTACTGGCAAAATTTTCTATTTATGAAACAGCTTCAGGACCGAAAGAATTTCGCAAGCAGAGTTTCTACTGTATTTTTAGTTATGATGTAATCCAGACTAATATCCACGTCACACCATATAAGATAATTATTAGAGACACGGTTGCATCACCTTTTCTCATCACCTGATAGGTGTAATTTCATACCAAGTATTTAGGACCGAACAGTTGTGAGATTAATTGCAGCCCATCAGGTCATAGGTCAGCAGCAGACATCTTTTACATTTTTAGAAATTGTTTAATTTACTCAGACTCTGCTGACATGATTATAGTACATTGGAACTTTTAATTAAGGCTCTACGTAGAGATTTATAGGTTTTGACACACTTCAAAGATATTCACATGTCTCGCCACTCGTTACAAAAAATATTTTAGTATACCAAGTGTTAAAATTCCTAAATACACGCTGCTACTCACAGCTCTCAGAATTTATTGATCAAAAACAACAAAAAGTTATTAGAAATATTAAATAATAAAACATAATTTATAAAATATTTGTTCAATTTTTAAGGGGCTTTTTAGGGGAATTTATTGGGAAAAATTGTTACATTGTAAAATAATTTTTAAAAAGAATTATTTACATAAGTAGGGGTACCTCTATAGGGGTACCTCTATACTATAATTGACAATGAGAATAGAAACGCCAACATTTCATACCAGACACCAACACCTGGCCAATTTACATTATAGAATAGCGTTATGCTTAAAGAACTTTTTCTTTTAATATATATAATTTACTTAAAGTTATTATTTTTCATTCTATTTTTTGTCTCATGATTTAATATGCTTTAACTGGCATAGACTAGTGATAATAAAGCTCATTTATCTAAAAACTCTGTTGGAGAGACAAAAGATTAGGGGGAGTTACTTTCTCTTGGCCATGCATTTCATTGTATTGCATGCCTCTTTATAGAACTACTTCAGTTGCGCTGTTTATCAATATTATGTTACCCAGACTGATAGTCTAAACCTCTTGTCAAGTGTTTAAGCAAGATGGTTTAGGGGATTAGTGACTACTCTCCTCTACATGTGATATCTTAGGACTTCAGCTGGAGAGTGCTTTGGGTATCATTCACCAGCCTCTTCAAGCAAATATAACTCAGTGGAAGGGCTTGCTGGCTGTTAAATACACATGCAGGCATACCCAGTGTTGCCTGAGTGGAAAATATTTGGGTGTTTAATTTTTCTTTTATTATTTCCAAACAAATAAACAAAACAAAGATATGAAAAAAACAGTCTTCATTTCTCATCAGCACAGTTATTGTGAGGCTACGGAATGTGACTGATTAGTTCAGTTGGTTAGAGGGTCAGTTTAATAAACCAAGAGTCTTGGGTTCAAACCCTATTTTGGCCAAAACTTCAGTCATTTCATTATGACATTGTATCATTTTTATTCACAGAAACAATTTTTTGGGTTTTAATGCTCCATAAAGGTTGGTGACCTCAGCATCTTTTTGGGCTTGAAACCTTGGAAAGTGTCAAAGAAAGCTACATGCAAATTTTCAGAAAAATCATTAATTGGAAGTTAGTTTCTAAACTTTCTATAGGGGACATTACCCACTGACAAACAAAGCCAAATGTATTAATGTATAACGTTTTTATTATTCTTTCCAATAACTAATTCAATGGAACCACAGTATGTTTTTTACTTCCAAGATATTGCCTTTTCAAATGCACATTTATTTCACAGCCCAAGTAATCGTCTAGGGCACATACCACTGTTATTAATTGAGTCAAGGTATTTAGTAGTGATGGTGATCGTGTTATTAAATCATCTCTTACTAAAACATCGAGATAAAACTATTTAATAAGGATTAATTATAGCAGCTACATGTATTATATCAGAAATTCCTTTTTGCATTTCGTGAATGCCGATAACCAGCCAATAGCATTTTGTGTTTGCTTCACATCAGTTTTATGTTCTTGGTTGTCGATGTCATGGTCTGTATCGTTTGATAATTCAGTTTGTTTGAAAACAATAATTAATTCTTGATTATTATTGTTATTATAGTTGGTACTATTATTATTAACACTGTTCAGGCATCGAACAGCTGTTGCTGGATATAGCACTGTCATTCGTTCAGAACCACTGAACCTAGATAGACAGCATCCTCTCTTAGGTGTTTGCCAAACCCAATAGTGCAGTTTTTATGTTTGTCATTACTGTTCTTATTATTACTGCTATTATTATTACGATTGACTATTTTATCATGAATTCAAGTAGCCAATAACAACTCATGCATAAACAACCACTGTTTAAACTGATGAAGTGTGTACCAACTTCTGTAGCTATTTTTTTATCGATTTGACTGCCAACATTTCCTTGACATAGTCAATGAAGACTATTCATAACGGGTGTCAATCTTTTCTGTACACAATTTCCTGCATCTTAATTCTTAAAACAAAACTTTTAACAAAAAGTAATATTTAGAGGCTCTTTTGACTTCCTGTTTTCATGCACAGACTGAACAGTGTGCAATTTCCTCTCTCACAAATTCCAATTGTTTAACAGCTTTTTTCAACATTTCGTCTGCTTACCTTCTCCTAATCAACTTAGCTGCTCCAAAGCGGAAAGGTACTCAAACAATTTGTTGTTTTTATGCTGATCAATATGTTTTTTTTTTCATTTCAGGGAAGAGCCGCTGATCTCAAATATGTAGAATCGGCAGCGAGGTCGATAGGTGCTGCCGTGAAGCAAGGTCATAAGGTGATAGTGGAGAAGAGTACAGTGCCTGTCAAGGCAGCTGAAAGCATCAGCAAGATCCTTAAGGCTACAAGTGCACTCAACCCATCCGTCTCCTTCCAGGTCAGTCTTTCTTGCTTAAGGCTTTTGGAAGGTCATGTTCTGCCATGTTCAGCTGAAACAGTCCACTATCACCGCGCTGTTAGGCAGTGTCTTATCTGTAGAATAAATTTCTTTCAGATCGTTTGATACATCAGTTTTTTGTAAATGGCTAGAATATACGTGCATATTTAGCATTCTTATCTCGGCCAGTCATTTAATGATATGAAAAAGCATCGGGTTACTCTTGTTATTATTATTACAAGATATTCCTCAAAGTTCCTAAATACTTTAACTAATCTTAATCTATTTCTGGAGAAGATATCAAAGTATGTGAAGAACATTTCAGCGGTACACTCGCACAGACACTACTCCAGGTCCTTCTTGGTAGAACCAGAGAGAGGTGAATAGTTTACTGAAATAGTACGATTTAACTGCAGCCTTCATATTTGCTGTCATGAGAAAAGAATCACTAGTTATCTTTACTATAAAAAGAGCGGCATTTGACTGTCCATATCCACGCTTACAGGATAAAAAAATGTCGCTTTCAACGGAATTTGATCTCAGGACTTTCAGCTTGCTAGACCAATATCCTAACAACTGCGCCGATCAACCGCCTTCCCACATTTTGGCATAATTGTGCAGTTTGTTATTGTATTTGACAATCTCTCACGACTCACTAACCTGCCTGGATACTAACATCATTGAATCTTGCCTAGGTCTTATCCAACCCAGAGTTCTTGGCAGAAGGCACAGCCATTAAAGATCTACTTTATCCAGACAGAGTTCTGATTGGTGGGGAGCAGTCAGCAGATGGTTTCGCTGCCATAGCTAAACTGAGCAGTCTTTATGAATCCTGGGTTCCTGGTGAGAAGATAATTACAATGAACACCTGGAGCTCGGAGCTCTCCAAGCTGGTTAGTCTTTTCTGTTTGCTATTGTGCCTCAAACTGGTTTTTGGTGTTTTAGGGGTTATACTCTCCTGATTTATAAAATATTCAGAAAATTGTACTCACTGGATTTGGCGTTATGTTTTTGTATTTACTACATTTTTATTTCAATTTGTTGTTTACAGCAGTGCTATAATTTGGCAGAATATTTATCATTGCCTTAACAAAAAACCATTTTTTGTGACTTGATTTACCATTAATAGAGTTATCCTCTCTCTATAAAGGTTTGCACTCTTTCACCATTTGCTAAAATTCAAATAGTCTAGCGGCTGGTGGTCTGTGGTAGGTATGGTTTCAGTTATTTTGGTAAAGATCTCCTCTCACACCTCATTGACCTGCTCATTCTATGCTGATATTAGCTAGCATTGCTCACCAGATCCTAGCTCATCCAAGAGGAGATAAATCTTGAAGCAGGTCACTCACTGCCTCTCAGCCTATGCATACTACTTGCTTGTGTTCACAGGCAGCGAATGCTTTCCTAGCCCAGCGGATATCAAGCATAAATGCTATATCAGCCGTATGTGAGGAAACTGGGGCTAACGTAGAGGAGGTTGCTAATGCTGTTGGAACTGACAAGCGTATCGGCCCATATTTTTTAAAAGCCAGTGTGGGTAAGAGGAGACAAGTCTTTCACGTCTATATGTCAATAAGCAAAAGTGCATTCATATGAACTATTGACCTTACATTAGCTAGAACCAGTTGGTTACAAGTTCCCCCTTCTAGTGTCAATATGTATATACCATAATTTTACTCATCTGTCAGCAACCTGCTGACACCTGGTGACACTTTGTGATATTGCTGAGTGTCAAAAGCAAATGCTGCATAAACTCGTGATCTAATGGATACTCCAGATCCAAACAGGTCAGAAATTAAGTAAATAATAAAATTCGTAAAATTAAAGTTAAATATTTAAACAGTATCTTAGATTTATAATAATGTATAATGTTTGGTTGCTTTAAGAATACATTAGATCAGATGACGGCTATAACTTCTAGTTTTGCTGCCAATGATTCGCATCTTACTGGCTGTGAGCTCATTTAATTTAGGGTGAGGTTGTTTTGATTATCGTAAGCACGGTTCCCATATTGGCCACAAAATGCAGATAGTGATCTCGCGCAGCAAGCCATTGCAGACATCGCCTGCAGACTGCCATGAAATTTCTACGTCATTTAAAAATTGGACAGATTAAACTTAAGGCAATCTTGTAAAAAGAATTTTGGGATTTTTCTGCAGTTTTTTTGTGTAAGTTGAACAGCATTCAACTCCTGCTGTCAGCAAATGGCTGTACTACGATCAGGAGCTCCTATTTCATTGCGATAGTCTGAAGAGCCTGTCGCTGGTGCCTGTTACTTATATTGCTGCGTACTGCTGCAAACAAACTATTTTTAATAAAATTTTATTGTAATTGTTAATTTCTAGCAAAGTTGTTCCAATCTTGATTTTTAAAAGGAATTATTCCCAGACAGCACGGCTCATTCTTAAAGGTTCACCATGTTTTCTGTTTTGCTGGACGTTTGAAAATCCGTTCCTGTTCTGAATAAGCTAAAGCGCCTAAGAATATATCTGCTGTAACATGTAGGCACAGTTTTCTATCACATCTTTGTTTTCCTGGCAGGCTTTGGTGGCAGCTGTTTCCAGAAGGATGTACTCAACTTGGTATATCTCTGCGAGTGTCTCAACCTGCCAGAAGTAGCTCAGTATTGGCAGCAGGTAAGGCTAGCTTTGCGTATTCAAATTTTTACTTGTTTTGTTTAATGATTCTCCACCATATAACTACATTTTAAACATTCTGGATAATCATTTCTCAAAGCAAATCTGTTTTGAAAACCTACCCAATTGTTATCAATATTTGGTAGCATAAGTCAGTGTGTGACTATATTATTACCTGTTTAGTCAAAAGCTCACTGTTGGTGGCTCATGTTTTTAATACTATCTCACAGCTGTCACACTTCTGGTGTTAGTTAAGGGGGTCAGAGCAACAATGGTACTAGTTGGCCTGCTTTCAGATAATGAATTGAGGCTATCATTTCCCTTCCTGGTATAACTGGTCCTGCATTCCCACTACTGATACAACTATTACTGGTGATTCCAGCTAGTTATACTGATATACATTTGAGTTATCTGCCCTGTCTTCAGTGATGTTACCCTCTCTATCTTTCCACCAGTTGACGCATTAGTTCACAATAGATTGAACTCGCCTGACGAAGTGAAGATAATAATATTTGCGTTTATTGCGTGCGTAAAGTTTGCTTTATTCAAAACGTTTTGGTTGAACATAAGGAAGGTGGCATTAACATTCTATCCTTAATTCTGAGCTTGCCCAACACATACAGTCAAACACAGAGGAATGTAGGTCAATGTTTTGAATTCCTATTGTGTGCACAAATTTACAGGTGAGCATCAGCTACACGAATCTATTAACTTTAACTACGTGTGTGGTCATGGCTTAGTGAGGTACATTTAGCAGGTGATAGCGTCTGTATTTGACACCTGTTACAGGTGATGGCATCTGTATTTGACACATGTTACAGGTGATGGCATCTATATTTGACACATGTTACAGGTGATGGTATCTATATTTGACACCTGTTACAGGTGATGGCATCTATATTTGACACCTGTTACAGGTGGTTGATCTGAATGAGTATCAGAGGAAGAGGTTTGCAAATAGAATCGTTGAGGCTCTCTTCAACACCGTAACTAACAAGAAGATCACTATTCTAGGATTCTCTTTTAAGAAGGACACAATGGACACACGGTGAGAGTTTCCTTTCTGTACTTTGATCAACTTCCAATAATACTTAGAGTTACAGAGACTAATTGCAAACCCACACCATATTCCAGCATCTTATTCCAACGAATGATCTTTCCGAATCTTTGCATCGTCTGACTCTGCTAAATGTTTATTTTTTGACAATTATAGGTTTTGTGTCGTCATTTTTATGTGGCGATAACAGGTTTCCAAACAATGGGTATTATATTTATTATGTTATATATACATATATATATATAGAAACACACCCACATAAAAACGTATCTGTGCGCGTGTTTGTGTACATATATATATGGTGTGTCAATATATAAATCATATATATAAATAAGTATGCTAAATCTTTTTTTTCGGCAATTATACATGTAGGTTTATGTAGTCATTTTTATGCGACAATTACATGTTTTCATTTTATTGTATTTATTTATATATATATATATATATATATAGAAATACGTGTGAAATTTTGCTGAATTATTGTAGTTTGTAGGAAAAGTATTGCAAACGATGTTGTGAGTTGTCAGTTTCAAGTGTTAAAAGATTTTTGATTGGTTTATAGCAAAATGCAAAGGTATGGCTGGTGAGCTAAGTCATTGTCTCAAGGCTCAGGAATCACTTATTAACTTCACAAACACTAACACTGCCTTTTTTTAGACATGACTGTGCTATTTTTATGGTGTTAGGAACTCACGCTAATCTCATTTGTGTTTTATTGTTACAAATATCTTCATTATTATTGTAGGGAGTCTAGCAGTATATTTATAGCCAAATACCTGATGGAGGAAGGGGCCAGTCTCACTATATATGATCCTAAAGTGCCTGCTAAACAGATGTATAGGTAAGTATCTGCCTCTGTAACTTTCTATGAGCTCTGTTGGTATTATGCCAACTTTCTTTTAAGACATGTTAGTATTATGCCAACTTCCCGTTAAGACATGTTGGTATTATGCCAACTTTCTGTTAAGACATGTTAGTATTATGCCAACTTCCCCTTAAGACATTTTGGTATTACGCCCACTTTCTATTAAGACATGTTGGTATTACGCCAACTTTCTGTTAAGACATGTTGGTATTACGCCAACTCTCTGTTAAGACATGTTGGTATTACGCCAATTTTCTGTGCAGACATATTGGTGTTACGCCAACTTGTGTGATTCTCCTTTCAGCAAAATGGTACAAATGAATGAAAAATGAAAGGAAGATTTAAAACAATAATTTATTGAATCTTACTAGATGCTCAGTTGATGTCAGGCAATAGCCAGTTCATAGTCATTTGTTGGTCATTTGTGTGAGCTGCCCTTGGCTGATAATGCCGAGGTTGAAGATCTCTTATTTTAGTAGCAGGAGTTAATCATTGAAGTGATATCTGCTGCGATTAAAAACTTTGTTTCAGTTGCCGTGATATTATCCCTAGCTAGTACGCTTGGCAGTCTTGTGCACCGTGTGAGATCATAATGAGTGATCAGTTTGTTCATAGTTAATTACTGTAGTGGCAAGGTGACTGAGTGGTGTAGTAATAGTGCGCCGGTCTTTAAATCAGAGTATTCGAAGTTCAATTCCTGTGTAATTCCTGTGGCTTTGGATGGACAGATGGACAGACACTGCTCTTTTTATAGTAAATATTTTACTATAATAAGAGCAGTGTCTCCAGGTTATATATTGTTGAAGGATGCACTTCTACTGAAAAAATGCTTGATTTTGCATATAGATTGCATTTTTCCTAACCATCGCATCTGCCTGGAGAAACTTGGGTTGGCCTTGACCTACATTTTTTCATTGCCAGTGATCTGAAGCACCCAGCTGTATGCGAAGATGAAGAGGCAGTTGACCGTCTCTTAACAATCTCACATGATCCGTACGAGGCTACCAAAAATGCTCATGCAATTGTCGTCTGCACCGAGTGGGATGAATTCAAGGTTAGATTTGTTTTTGTTGAGAATTATAACCATAGCTACCCTGGTTGATTGTTCCATGAGTCAAACATAAATTTCTTATCATGATTTCAGACCTACGACTATGAAAGAATATACAAGTCTATGCAGAAACCTGCTTTCCTATTTGATGGCCGACTCCTGCTCGATCACAGCAAGTTGCAGCGAATTGGATTCCAAGTGCAAGCAGTTGGCAAAAAGCTCATTACCTTAGAGAATGGTTATCATTAGCTGTGTTCTTCCCGTTGGTTGCTCAAGTTCTCAGACTCTTTAGCAGCCCTAAGGATTGATTTATTTGTCAGTTTCACATCAGGGCAGTTAATACTGCTCTTTTCAGCTTTTGCTGTTAGTATTCATACAGAAAGTTCTGCAAATCTCTCGGTTAACACACCAAAGATCACCGTGTGACCAAAAATTCACCTACATCTCTTGCTGTGAGAGTTATCTTCTCTTGTGGTTATAGAGAATCAAATTATTGGCCAAAATCAAGCAATCTTTGAGGTCAGATACTGTCAAATATGAATCAAAATGTGCATATGTACTGCATTTTAATATTATATTTTATAATTATTATTTTGTACGTGGTAAGTTTTATACGCAAATGTCTTGACCTTTTTAATGATTCCTATCAGTTATTGATATTTTCATCATTGTAATTTATTCACAAATTTTTTAAAAATTTGGAGTATGTATAAACCAATTTAAAATACTCTAGCTCATTGTTAATAGATTAGCTTATGTCACGTTTAAATTTTAGCGTATTTATATGTTAGTTGTTATACCCTGTCAATACTGTATTAATTCTCAGTTAATTTTGGTAGCTGCGCTTTTCGGCCTTCTGCCATAGCGCCATATGTTGGTATTAACTGCCTGCTGTCATGTTTCTAGTCCTTACAGCCTTAGTTCTCCTAACCATTGTATTTATAACATGCCCACTTTGTAGCACCTGCTTTTACCTGCCATTTTATGTTATGCTAAACCATCTTTGCAAAATTGAGGCATTCAAATATCTTGTATTAAGGGCTGTCAAGTGTTCCCCCAACCTACTGATGCTGTCGCCTTTTTCATGACTAATTTTGGTGCTTTAATAGCATAAATTAAATATTTTTGCCGGTAATATCTCCGTTTGGGTCACCCAATGTTTGCACGCTCTTCTTTGAATTCCCTCTTGTATGGGTTGTGAATAAACTGTTTAAATATTTGATTTCTCTATTTAATTCCATTTATTTCCCACATCAAAAAATCTTAAAAAACTATAGAAATGTCTTATTCTCCTTGCCTGACAGGCTTGAGCTGACAGAGGAGTGGCTTCTGGTGTTCACAAACCAGAATAAATGGCTGTATTTTTGCTTAATATGTCTCTCCGTCTCTCTCTGTCTATAGGACAGAGTCTCTGAGTCTTTAGGTCAACTAAGATTGGGCTATGGTTTCGGTTTCATGACAGCCACCAATTACAGTCTGTTGTTATCTGTTGTCTGCCAGAAAATAAGATGGATATTCCTCCACTTCATATTCCGCTTGGTTACATCTTTAAATCTCAATTTAGGCCGTCCTTAGTTGCATTTTTTCTATCAGATGGAAACTGCTCCATAGCAATGCACATAGCCTAGCAATCTGATAGGTCTATGTGTGGGTTCATAGTTAATAGGTCTATGTGTGGGCCTATACATGTAGTCTTTTAACTTGGCGCTCTGTCTATAGTCCGGCAGTATCACTGATCTGTAAACTTGGTAGAAACAGCTTGTTGTTTCACAGCTTGTGTTTGTGTTGAAGTTTACCAAAAGCTCCACATGCCTTTCCTGTTGTTTTGCAAAGTTCCTTACATCCGGAGAGGAGCTTAAAACATTACTACTCCAATATGTTGTCTGAACCTTCAACAAGAGGTCCTTAGTCTATGCGGATCACTGTGGGCTCAGGAGTTGCATGGAGTAGTTTTTTTGGCTGGTAAAAGCACACTGTTTTCTTGATGTTGATCTTTAGGCTGAATTTGGTAGCGGTTTGTGAGAATTTGTTAATCAACAGTTGCGTGTACTCAGTAGTGTGCTACCATGGCACTATCATCTGTAAATAGAATTTCTCCCACAAGGCTTCTAGGGGTAAGTGTCTGCTTTGAAATCTGAGATGCTGAAGAGGTTATCTACCCGCTGATCCAGTCTGTATGTATATCCTTTCATTTACATTTTTAAATGCAGGTGGGCGAAAGGTGCGTGGAAGCAACGATATACAGCCCCATGGGGGCTGTGTATCATTGCTTCGGGGGTTGGCCTACGCTGTTACAATTATGACTCAAAGTTAAGCTGTTTGCAGTTAGCCTCAAAATCAGTGTTTAAAACATTGTTTTTTAGTAAATAAGTGTAGGTATTTTGCTCATATTGGCTTAATTATTTCCAATAAAACAGTGAATAAAAAGAGCGATATTACCGGAAGTAAACAGCTGCCGTGTTGAATCCATTCACGTTCCTACAGTGACAGTTATTTCTCTATACATGACTCTGTTCACTATTAACTAGGCAACCAATTAGAGAACGGATGGTAATCGTTGACGAAGACCTACGTTTAGGGAATGCACGCTTGGGAAAAACCCTGCTGGGGAATCCCCCATACCTTTCATGAATCCCCTGTAGAGAATGTTTAATGCCGTCATTACGCTAAACACCTTGCTGACAGCTGTCTGATTTGCGTCAGTGAAAACTTCAAATAGACAAGCATTGGCTAGTAGAAAAGTAAGGGGATTAAAAACTTGAAGGCAATGGAGAGGTTTATGGGCAGATTATCTTTAGAAGAACAACATGCGCCTTACAACAGGTAAGCAGAAGATACATGTATTATAATTTTCCAGTGCAATAAAATGCATTTTTCTGGTCACATATATGTGTATATCTCTCAACGCTTTACACTTTATATATGTAAAGTTCAGGGTGACATATATGTACATGTATATACATGTGTGTATACTAATATTGGTAGTATATACCAGTATCAGTATATCCACGTTCACCGCTACAATATCTGTCTGGTTCACCAAAAAATGTTTGTTCATTCGGATAGTTTATTGAGGCCATACTCATCACATAAACTTTTTTACACTACACCGGCAACATAGTTATGCAACTCAGTGTATGCATGTCCGGCTAGCCGCTTGAATACACTGATGATGTGTTGGATGATCTCTGATGCACCCTTGAACAGACAGCATCTAGGATCAGTTCTAGTGTAATAGAATACATCTATGGTTAGAGTCACCTAGTTCGGAGCACTTGCTTTTGGGGTGCCATGGTTAGTAATTCTGTATTTGCTATTAGATCTCCTTTGTTCATGATGTGCAATGCTCATCACTTTTGTGATTTAAGTACTCTGGTGTCAGCACATTGACTTTCTTAAAGTCTGTGAGGCAACCTAGTTGTTTCATGGCAGGAAGTCAACTCTCATCGGTAATGGGATTTGTGTCCCTTGCCTAAGCTCTGAGCTGTACTGATGAGGCTTCAATAGCCGAAACAGTACTGTCTGCAGCATGACTATAGCATATATATATGTATATATATATGTATATATATATACATATATATACATATATATATATATATATATATATATATATATATATATATATATATATATATATATATATATATATATATGTACATATATATATATACATATACATATATATATATACATATACATATATAGACATATATATGACAGTGAAAGAAGAGGAGCAAATCATCAAAGCATATGCAGCCTCCATGGCACTTCAGATAAGTTGCTAGCTGAATTTCAATCGGCTGCTCTTACAATGGACCTACGCCCTGATGATGAGGAAGTTGACTGCCACACGAAACCTCTTCATGGTGCTTACCACCGACAAATATCTAAGGTTGGCGATCTTCACCAGACATATATGTGGCTGAACAAAGGAAACTTAACGGCCAATACAGAGTCGCTAATCATGGCAGCCCAGGTGCAAGTGCTCCCAACAAGGCAACTCCAAACCAAAATCCATCGCACTAGAGACGATCCTAGATGCAGACTGTGCAAAGATGCACCTGAGACCATCCAACACATCATCAGTGGATGCAAGCATCTAGCAGGAAACGCATACACTGAGCGGCATAATCATGTCGCAGCTGTTGTGTATAGAAGTCTATGCGACGAGTATGGCCTTAACAAACCACAACACTGGTGGGAAGCTCCTGGTAAGGTGAATGAAAATGACCGCGCTAAAATCCTCTGGGACTTTTACATCAGGACTGACAAGCATGTCCTAGCAAACCAACCAGATATAGTGGTGGTGGACAAGGAGAACAAGAGGGCTACTATAATAGATATAGCAGTACCCAATGACTACAATATAGCTAGCAAAGAAAAAGATAAGGTAGAGAAATATCTCCCTCTTGGAGAAGAGATTGAAAAATGCTGGAATGTAAGAACAACTGTAATCCCAGTAGTCATTGGGGGCACTGAGCGCAATAACACCGGCGCATAAAATGTGGCTTGCCCAAATACCAACAACAATCAACTCAGGTGAGTTGCAGAAAAGTGCGCTATTGGGAACGGTTAAGATCTTGAGGCGGGTGCTCAAACTCCCAGGTCTCTGGTAGGAGACCCGAGTTGAAGCAGAACTTACCACCCATACAGGGTATCCGGGGTGAGGAAACAATTTTTTATATATATATATATATCTGTGAAGGGAGTATATGTATACATGTATGTGATAAAAAGTCGAAATAAAGTATATTACCATTAAAGCTAGTTTCTAGTATTGTGTCTAACTTATTATCTTACCTATGTACACTTTGGTATAAATAAGTAGTTATAAATAAATAGTTATAGCCATATACTTGTTTCTATTTTCAGTTCTAGAGGCATCACGTCAGCACGTCATTTCACACGACTCGCTGTCGCACCCACCAAAGCTGACGTTCAAGCAGCTCAGCAAGATGAGGAGATCGCTAAGAATAAGACAAGGGGAGGTAATCAATTCAAAATAATGATACTCGTATAGAAATCAATAATGCAAATTTAAGAACAAATTTTAACATTTAGTTGTGCACGCTACTACTAAAGATATTGCTGAAGTGCTTCGAATGTTACATTTAACTTCAAAAAGTTTACTTGCAACAAAATTCATATTACAGTTATTTGGTATCACAAAATTCACCATGTCTTACTCTGCTGTGTTGTAGGTACAAAATATGTGGAAATGTGATTACAAGCTCTTAAAAGCTCAAAAATGAACTGTTAATCGTCGCCATCACAGAACCGCCATAGATCGGAATCAGTTTATTTTTCTGACGTAGTTAATTCATTTGGTAATTGTTTTGCCACGTGATGTTCTCACGTGAAATTAAAGGCTAATAAAATGCTCAGTATAAAACTTCTCGTAGCACTAGTTCATGACAAACACTTCGGGTTTTACCGAAGACCCCGTATCAAATATAGATGCTCGCTACTTTTCAGTTTTGTATCGGCTTGGTCTAATCGTCCAGTCACAATCTGATCATGTGACCCATACTTATACCCATATATATATATATATATATATATATATATATATATATATATATATATATATATATATATATATATATATATATATATATATATATATATATACATGTATATATATATGTATAGATATACATATACAACATATACATATATATAGATGCATAAACATTATTTCTGTCTGGGGCAGCTGAAATTCTTTAATAATAATGTAAGATTATAATGCCAAGGATGTTATGACCTTCACATTACCGAGGTCAGTGTTCAAAGGTCAATCTATTAGTGAACACAACGTGTTGTTTAGTAATTTCTGTATGTTGCCAGAGCAGGTATTTACGCTATACATTTTCTTTGTATTACGTATATCACTAGTGTTACACGCTACAAATTTTTATCGTATTATTCTTCTTCGTAGCCTGTAAATGGTGTCAATCGCCGCACATTTAATTCTTCGAAGCAATTCAAACCTCCGATTCAAGGGGGGATATTTTTGAAAACATTGTATGTATCAACAATGAAGTGCTGCATATGATGTAAACATCAATATTCGTACTATTGCATAATCTTTGCAATTGCAATTCTTTGCAATCGGAGATTGGATTGTCATCATCTTTATTGGTGACGCCCTTACAGCATCCCTACGCAGTTCTATTTTAAACGAACATTACTTAAAGATATTTTAATAGATTTTAAATATTTTTAAAACACCATTTTAGAAATGACTCCAAATGTTAAAAAAAAATTGTCGCACATTTTGACATTGGCATTTGACCTTAGACGCATATTAATAGTGTCAGCCGCGATATAAAATATGCGCCTTGTTGTAGATAAAAGCGCAACAGGCTAACATAAAAAGCACGGAGTTGTGTGACAATTTCTTCGTAGCATGTAAAATCGTCAGCTACGAACAATTGGAGTTGTGCAACCACTTCTGAGTATCATGTAAATACATCCTCCTCATTCCTACGATCAAAACCACAACTTCAAAGCTCAAAAAACCATAGCATCTAACACTAGTGAATGTGTGTCACCAAGCCGTAATGCCAGTATCCATGCCAGTTGTCCGATATAAAATATTATTTGTAGCTTATAGCAGCTCAGAGGAATACCTATCTATCCAGTTCCACCTTCTCAGAAAGGACATGGTGTCAGGTTTACAAAAGGGTATTCAAAGGATACGCGAAGTTGAGTCCGGAAGCCCAAAAACTCCAGCTGAAAGTCATCGACCGGCAAACATTAAAGCCCTTTACCGCAACCTGAAAATCACTTCTCCCCGCTTTGGTCAGGATGGAATGACATTCTTTGTCATGTAAGTCTTTTATCTTTAGTACGTTAACTTGCAGCTTAACAAAAATTGATAAGAGTTGATGCACTCAAATGGTCATTGACCGCGATTGATTCATCACTTAATATATAATCCTCTTTTTCAAAAGCTGACGCTGGCTATGAAGAATAAATTATCAACTGCCGAGCAGCTTCCATAATAGATTTTACTTTTTTGAGGTCAATAGTTCAAGACAAAATGTAAATAAGAGTGTGTTATTTTAAACTAGGTTGTTACAAACTCTTTCATCACCAACTATGAGCAACCACTTTTGCCATTTCTTCTATTTGCTTTTCTGAATTCAGTAAAACTAGTTGGTAGTCAAATTGAAACTTTCTTCTTTTGAAAATAGCTTCGCGAGTTTTACCTTTTAGAATTTTAATTTAAAAAACTATGAAGAAGTTAGAGAGTAGCTGTAGTGTAGTGGTCTAGAGGGCCACCTTGTAATCCCATTGAGGGGGGATTCAATTTCCACAAAAGGACACTGGTGGTAAAAGGTGTCTCACCAAAAATAAAATCCACCTTTAGATCGCTTTCAGCATTTGGGTATGTCTCCAGTCATCGAAATATACTTCTTGTTGTACTCAGACATGTCCTGTCAAGATCGCACAGCTATTGTTAGTGATCTTAGGCTATAGGCTGTGTGTGTGCTCTCAGACACACACATAGCCTCTGATTGCAATGAGCCAAGGAGACATTATTAAAAATCAATTAGCAAAGGTATTCCTCTGTATAGTTCTTACCTAGCAGCACCGATAGTTGTCCCACGACCACACACGAGCGAAGCAATTGGTTGGGAGATTTATGCTAAATGCACATGTGCACACAACTCCCAAAAATTATTCATCAACAATGAGACGAACCCTTGTCTCGAAATTTCATCAACAAGTTTAACCATCGTTTTGTAGAGTCATTAAAGTATAATAACGATACAAAACACATATAAGCCTATTTAAATACGTTACCAAATCTTTGTAAACCGTCGACATTATCTTAAAACTTACCCATCTGATCGGATTATACACAAATAGACAGATTTATTTAGACGAAAATCGTTATTAAAACTTGCTAAGCCTCACTTTTATAAAAGTTAAGACCGGAAATTGAAACGCCGAGCGACAGAGAATAGAACGATTAAGTCGTGCGCATTTTACGAAAAAATAGTGTGCACATTTCATTATACAGATATACACATTATACACTATACTATTATGTATATTATGTATATATATATGCAGTGCCATTTGACTGCTAACATTGCATTTCTCAACCATCAGTACCCTTTCCTTTTCCAATATCACTTTGGTCATGGGCTGTATGACAGGGGAATTTCTAGTATAATGTATAATACTTATGTATATACATTATACACTATATGTATATACATTATACACTATACATTATACAGATTATACACATTATACAGAGAGATACTTTTCCTAAATTGACGTTTTACAAATCAGTTCGGCAATGGTGCCATATGATGCTATATAGCTATGCTATATAATTATGCTGTATAGCATTTTGAATCATCACTTGAAAAATGATTTGTGTAACAGACTTTTGCCAATCTATTTGTTTTGCAACTGTTTAAAGGTACTTAGACTACACCATGTGCCGGGCAATGCAACTATAGAGTGTTTTATAATATCTATCTCGACCAACTATGGTCCAGTTTTTAAACACTTCCTCACAATCCACTCGTTACTGTACGTCTGTTTAATAAATGTCATCAGGTTGTATTTTACTTTCAAAGTATTTGTAACAATTATTGACACCGAATTGAAACGCTATAATCTATTTGTTTCGCCATTGACCTCTTAAAGATACAATCTTGACATGAGATGCTCAACCATCGCTCTGCTGTAGCCTCTATGGAAACGCGATCTGCTTGTCGACCCGGTGTAGCACTTCAGTACTGGAGCACCGAAATGTCACGAGACTATCGCTGTGTAAAAACTTAGTTTATCTAAAGCTCAGACATACATCATACGCTGTACTAGGCTTTCACATCCAATCTAAGGAAAATTAAAAAGTACCATTGTACCTGCGGCACCATGCCCAGAATCAATTTACATTGTCAGGGATGAATGTTAATTGATCCTAAAGTAACAATAACATTTGTTGCTTTATTGAACAATTATATAAAGGTGTGCGCAGGAGCTGGGAGTATTTTTACAGCGTTGCCTAGCATGCCTTCTTTTATTTCATCCGGTTAGTTACAGCAAGATAAGCTTGGCTGTTGGCAAACTGACTATCTCAATCAATGCCTTTATGATTAGCTATATTTACTCATGGAGCAGAGATGAAAGAGAGGTGAGATAAGGTATGGGGCTCTAAAGGATTGGCTACACAAGATAACCTTTTGCCTCATTTTTGGTCAGTAAGGGCATGATGCTGACGCCTCGGCCTGATGATGCTGATGCAATCTCGGCCTAGCAAGTATGATTGTGTTATAAGCATTTTTTAAATATAAACTTACCCAAAAACTTAACAGATTTTATCAGAAAGTTTCGGTTTTTCTATCATGTGATTATTTTTTGTTTGGGTTGATCTGTTTGCCTGAATGTTTCAAGATTATAACCGAAAAAAACTTGATTAAGATTGAAACTCTCAGATCAAGCGAAAGTGTGATTATGATGTCTATAGCAGCAAAGAGACTGACAGAATAGAGACTTGTAACCGTGTAACGCTGCCACTTGAACACAATAGCTGATATCAACTATAGCAACCATAGCAACTAGTGACTTCATTGTGCACATAGTTTTCTTCTGATCATTTTAACCACATTCGAGTAATTTCGATTTTAATCTATAAACATCCTGGCTGTCAGATCACCTCAAACATTAAAAACACTCATAAATGATAAAATTATTTACCTATACATACTTCTGATAGAATTTACTAAAATTCTGTGCAAGTTTATTTTTTATAATCACTATGTTTCTATGAACCACATCATGCAAGTTTGGAGTTGTGTGCACATTGCGTTACTGTTCGAATTAAGTGTTTCTATGGACATTTACATGATGCGGATTGAATCCAACGCCTTGTTGAAAACACATGAGGAATAGTACGCCATAAGTTAATAATTAGCGACGCACATGTTAGCGACGTAAACACATGATACTTGATCAATAAAGGAAGAACGGAAGTATTGAAAGTGTTTAAAATTGAATAGCTGGCGTGGCATTGTGTTTTAATGCGCATCATTTGCAAGTGCTGTTTCCATTATTCGCAAGCATGATGGCTTCGATAAAGTTTTGCGAATCGAAAAACTCGCTTAGCTTGCGGATTTATACCGTTTCCATGATGCTGCTAACTTGCGAATTGGCTCAAATTTGTGCATCATGCATGTCATGGAAACATAATGAATAGTAGTGCCCCAGCAGTTGAGCCTGATGAGCGTCCATCAGGTGTAATAACTATATGTACAGTTACTCTGGAAATCTATCATATAGTCAATTGGTGAAGTTGATAGAGTTTTGATCCGCAATGCTGAAAGTTGAGAGTTTGATCCCTGCACAAGGAAATCTTATTCCTAACCTCTAGTTGTTGCTTCGAACAGACGGACAGACGGTTGTTATTATAGTAAAGGTCCCATCAACATGTAGCTCTCCATCTTGACCAATCATATGTCAAAGATGTCTTAAACAACCCTTCTTTCATGAATCTTGAAAAATTTTTCATAATTCTTGGCTTACCGCTTATCGCAATTTTCTAACAAAAGAGATGAGTTCATGGATAAGATAATCAGCTCACAAAAAGTGTTTTGGCTAAACATTATCATGATGAATCTAGATCTGAAGTGTTTAAAAGTATGCCATATATGAGACTGTGTAACTTCCTATAGATGTACTGTTTACTACCGGCTAAACTTGGTGGAATTATAGCAAACATAAGCTACAGCTACATGCTTATGCAATTAAATGCATATGGGCAATTCCTAAACATAGCTTGATTCGTCGATGACAGGGCATTAAGTTATGTATGGCGCTCAAGCTATAAACCAACAGTTATAAGTACACACTATCTTTACTATATGAGCGGTGTCTGTTTGTCCGTTCTTTCGTCTGTCCGAGGGGTTGGAGGCTAGGATAAAAGCTTGCTTGGTGTAGGTCTAGAACTCTTAAATATAATTCAATTATAATTATTAATTAAATCGTAATTAAATTATTTATTAAATTGTAATGCAATGCATCATAATTTAATCGATGTTATAAAATCAACAGACTGCTGGGTGGTCGCCGTATGCTAATGCATTAAATTTCTTTCAAAATCTTCTGAAATGGGATTCCCCTTTACATAAAATTCCCCTCCTTCATCAAGTTTTCCCCCTCATAAAGTTTGCCAATCCATAATTGGCAGTAGCTAGTACATGTAGCAAAGCCAGGATACCATGCGCGTTGCGATACGCATCTTGTATCCATGAGTAAATCTCAGCATTCCTTCAATTCATTACAATCAGATTGTTAAGTGTGTTAGCAAGAAATTCTTCCTTTACACAAACTGCAAACTTGAAAAGTTGTCCCTAAAAATTAGCTATTTTCAGGAGTCATTTGTTTAAATCCTATTAACACATGCTCTGCTTTCATGAAACAGGATTTTGAGCAAACAATTTTGAGAATATCTAATTCAAATATCGAGGGATTTCAATATAATTATATAAAATCGCAGCTGTTAACAGTAGGCATTTTGTAAAAAATCGCAAATCATTTATTTCCTTTTAAGGACTAGAAAATGTTTATAAATTTGGTATTTTTTCGAAATAAAAAACATTATTCAAACAAGTCTGTAATGTCATCCAGTGGATGTTAATTAAATAAAAATTTGTGCTGTAAATTAGTATATATGCAAGAGTGTATATGCATAGTAGCGCTGAAACAGAATCAGAAATCACAATCACGGAATCAGAATCAAGAAAATTACCCATATGTTGCAGTCCAAGCCTTTACCCTATCACAATTAAGTGTCTGTGCAAATTTCTACACTGCAATTACACCATATTATTGTTTTAACATAACAAAAAGACAATAACTCAGCAATATAATATTCTAGCCATTACGACAAATTAGCCTGGGTGAACTATTCTACTAGTCTGTGATCCACAACTAGAGAATATGTTTACTCAAATGACTTCCTCATCATACCATATATATAAGCACTAGATAAATGTCTGACGTTGCCCAAGAAATTAAAAGGTTTTTCTGTAAAAAAACTCATGTTTATTTAACATATACATGTACAACATTCACCAATTCAACTATGAAACTTCATATCATGAATACAGTGTTTTTGTGCGGTTCAAATAAATTACGAGAAAAAAACAAACAATAATTTCGTGAAATTATTTTTATTATAAATACACACGAAATTATAATTTCGTGTGTATAAAAAAGGTTTAAAAGTTTTTAAAAAATAACAATAATAAAAGGTAATATTCATTAATTAATAATAAGTGATAATAAGCATGCGCAATCTATTTTACGTGCACGATATTTAATGTGCAATCGCAATAAGGATATACCTACATGTAAAAGAGTGTTAGTAATGAATGATAAGAACAGCTTAGTCTAGTGGTTATGTGCACTTGCTTGTAGACTTGCATTTTAAATGTTGCGAGTTCAAATTTACTTCAGAGCAAATTTTTAATTGCTAGATTTTAGTCGCTAAAAATGGACACACGTATGAAAACAAAAAACCAACAAAAAGACCAACAGAAAAACAAACAAACATGAGATTTATATATATAAATGTAAATACATTGGGTATATATATTATATCAGTAGATCTCACTGTTTGTCATTTGTCTGTTTGTTGATCTGTCATTAGTATGTCCAGTTATAGCGATAAAGTATTAGGAAGGAAAAATCCGCTTCGCACAGGATTTAAATCCTCTAGGCCTGCAGTCAGATGTTTATCTACTAGGCCAAATGGCTACATTGCTATACAATGGAATAATTGTGGTCATATTCATTACATTGGTTAAAATACGCATAACGACGCTGTGTGGCATGTAACGTCATACGTAACGATTACAAGCTGGATTCATGTCTCTTATTATAGTAAACATTTAGACAAGGTTAATTTACTAGCTTAAGTTACTCGAATTAGCCAATTTGCTAATTTTCCCATTGGCTAATTGGTCAATTTAGCCAATGGCAAAAACACTTTATTTTTAATTAGATAACCTGCAGGTTTAAGAGGCTGGTTCTCAGAAACCAGACAGAGTTTTGATACTAAATATTTTTAGCAATCTGATGGAAGGCACGGAGTATATGCATGTGAAGTTGAGATGAAATCAGCCGCATAATATGGAAATGTTTAGCATTTACGCATACTAACAATTTACTAATGCTTTATACAGACAAAATAGGCTTTATTAATAGAGATAGTATAATTACATGTATATTGACGAGATCAGCTCCGTTATTATTTAGTAACAAAAGTATTCAA
This sequence comes from Watersipora subatra, assembly GCF_963576615.1. Taxonomy (NCBI): domain Eukaryota; kingdom Metazoa; phylum Bryozoa; class Gymnolaemata; order Cheilostomatida; family Watersiporidae; genus Watersipora; species Watersipora subatra. The sequence continues at coordinate 7,254,382 of NC_088715.1, read as the reverse complement.
ATTCAGTATTTGTAAGGATTAGCATGAACAATATTAGTAGGTCTCTATATGTTTAAAGATGTTTTGGTATATTTGTATTTTACATTAATATAGTTATGTTTTCTGTTAATTACCAAATTTTGACATAAAAGTACATGAAGCCAATCTTTACTGTACATAAAATTAACATTTGTTGATGGTGAGTGTCATCTTTTCAGCTGTTGGTGTTATTCATTCTGTTACTCATTATTTATTCTTAAGTTATTTCTATTTCTATATGCATTTCTGCCTTTGATTTCTCATCTGTCTAATAAAATAAAAAGCAGTGACTCACACTACAATTTTTATCATGTAGAGAATCCCTCTAATGGTGAACTCAGTTGGTGCGAGTTCAGCTGACAGCTGTCTTCGAGAAAATATTTGCGATGACCCATTTAGTGGTTCAGCCATTCCTCCTTTTTTTCCCAAACAAGTTGTTTTCTTTCTACAGGTTAGACATGGAGGAGTCCTTGTCTAGGAGAATATGTCAAGGTTTTAGCAAAAATCTCATAGAAGGCTCTTTACTTTGCCTCTCGCTTGATGGATTTCGGAGTAATCTTCTCTTTGCAACCGTTGCGAAGTCTTCTCCGCGGATGTTTAAAAATGGTAAGTGTTAGATTTTGCATCGAGCATGACTTACGTGTGAGCATGACTCCCATGTGAAAAGGCAGAGGTTCAAATTACAGATGTTGTTACTAGAGCTTTTTCTAACACATATGAGACCCAAAAAAATATCTGTATAACTTGTTCTCATCTACACACACCGTAACACCATCTAATAATGTTAGCGATGACAATGCATTGCGGCTTGCTGCCAGAAACCTGGTAAAGACTGGTTCATGCTGTATCACCGTATATCAGTGTTGTACTCTCTATGATTGTTCATTGATTATGTGCACCATAAACCAAAGGCATCAACGAAGCCATGCGGATACGTCAGAAAAGATTGCAGCTGTCAAACTTTCCCAATAGTTTGCTGAGCATCCATGGCAGCCTGTGCAATGGGTATCATTACATAGACTTAAAAACGCGATTTTATCACAAGCTAGCGTTGTTATCGCGCTCTTTTGAGCTTGTTTTTTTGGCGTTCGGCCTATTAAACGTCCTGTGACAAACTACGAGCAATTTTAATTAAATTATCTACTTTTTATAAAAGACTGAGAATATTTTGAAGGCTGAGTTTAAATAATAATGGGTTTTAAGACAGCCATCTGTATAATTCTAGTTCAGACTAAACATCCCCAACTTCCGTCCCTGATAAGCTAGGCTACGTCACGTATTTATAGATGGAGCTTGTTGTCTCGATTGTGTCGTTTGCGAGACCAATATTGAAACGCTGTAAAAAAGCCTTCATGCCTTTGAAAGTTAGTGAACCAATCTTTATTTTGAGTACAAAATCGGAATCAGCGAGTTATATTTACCTTACAAAATGATAAAAGCTGTTCGTGGCAGTCATGATTTAATAGTCCTTATATTAAGAGCTGTATCTCTCTTCTGTGTGTCAGTCATGGGCCTTAAAGTAATTAACAGTAATCATATATGGCAGTGGTTTATGAATAAAATAAAATGCTCAGATGCTTGTTAGGTGGAGTTCTAAGGGTTTGCAAATTTCGAATTAAGTTTTTTAAAATTTGACTTGGCAATGTATTATACTCTGATAGAGCAAGGGTTTGAGATCAGCTTCATGGCAGATTCTCAGATGGTATACAGGGCGATGAGCAACAAAGTTGGACCATTCCTAGCTGTGGAGTCAGAGGCGTACCTCGAGGCATACACACATGTGCTCAAAAGACTCCAAGACATGCACAGCGAGACACTGCCTCTAGAGAGATACATCGTATAGTGAGTAGCTGTTGAACTTTAGTATTTAACTAGATGAATGCTAGGTGTTGCACGGGTAATAAAATAATTACCCAACAAATATGAAAAACTTGACCTAGTAACTTGAGCTGCTCTCAATCTTTACTATAATAAGAGCCGTGAAGCTAGCTTGTAATCATTACGTTACACATCCTGATCTCTCACGATATCAATCATGATCTTCAAACCTGCTATTTGCAATCAATAGTATTTTCACCAACATTTAAAGTGTGCGTATTTTAACTGATGTAATGAGTATGACCACAATCATTCCATTAAACGGCAATGTAGCCGTTTGGCCCAGTGGATACAAGGTCTGCCTGCAGACCTAGAGATCGTGAGTTTGAACCCAGTGGGCAATGGAGTTTTCATTCTTAAAACTTTATCACTATAACTGAACGCTCGAATGATAGACCAACAAACAGACAAACGAAGTGATGAACACTGAGATTAATAAACATAGATTGTTATATTAGTTTTGAGCATTTCAGTGAGTCCAGCAACTTGTTCAGATGCACAGGCGTACCTCGACATACAAGCTTAATGCCTTTTGGGACTGTGTTTGTATGTCGACTTTCTCGCACCTCAAAGCATATTTTCTATATAAAACAGCTAAATACAAATTAATCTGTTCCTATACCATGAAAAACCTAACCAAAAACGTGATACGACAATGGAAAAAGCGTATTTTTCATTGTACTTCACTATCTACACTCACAAAATAACAAATACCTATTTAGTAGTTATGATCTGCAATAAAATGCAACATTATTATGTACAGTAGGCTACTGTATGGAGTTCTTACCTTCAAAACAGACGTATTGGCCAGGCCCGTATTCCCTGGGGCGGCTGGCCGGCTGAACCGCCCCAAATTTTTAGGAATTATTGGTGGCTAAGTGTAGTCAAACTCGGATAACTTGCCCTCGAATAAAATGTAAAATTTTATCACGAACACTTGGTTAACTCGAACGGATTTGTTTGGTCCGTTCCCACGCAATGATAAACTGCTTTAGATAACTCGACTTCAACATCATTAACTCGAACAGTTATTTGCCCGACGGCTACGGGAACGGTTTTTATCGCTGTAGAATATCACTTTATTCCAAGCCATAGAGATAAACATCAACTTTTAATAGTTCTTTGGCGTCGTTATTATCATGATCAGCAAAATATTTTTGTTAACAACTTTTATAAAGGTTTGCAAAAGGTCAAGTTTTACCAAACATCTGTTTGGCAATGGCCCAACGAAAGCGTAAAAACCTTCAGATTAACTTAAAATAAAATCGGCAAAATTGATATTTGTTGAAATGCTCAAAATAAAAAAGATGTCTTTTTTCTGAGCATTTTAACTGCCGTCAAGTTTAGCCTATTTTAATCTGAAAATGTTCTCGCAGTCACATCACCTAAAACAAACAAATCTCAAATAATAGAGAAAATGTTTATACTTTCCGATAAAATCTTTTAAAACTTTACGTGAGATGCCCGGTTGAGGCCCTAAATGAAAGAAACTTGTTGAGGGGCTGATACCGCCCCTCCAAACGCCCAGATGCTCATAGCTAGTCGCCTAACATTAGCCGCCCCAATTTGCAACCAGGGAATACAGGCCTGGTATTGGCCAATGTTGGTGTGAGTGAGACTTAATAGCAATGTGTTCAGTACATTAGACTTTTGTGACACTATGTAACAACGTAAACTTTAAGTTTAACCTAAAATGAATTTAGCTTACTAAACACACACTTAAAGTTTAAATATAGAATGTATTTTTTACTAAACTATGATTTTACTAAACTAAACTTAAATTTTGTCATCGTCCTAATCTGTATTACCTGTTTCCGGCTTCGTTTTCACTATAACTTATAACGAATAACGCTGAACTGAAAGAGACAGCGAGCATCCTAATTCTTTCAGATGTTGTGGAAGAGATTTCGGTGAATAGCATATTGGCAACTTCATCATTCCAACATATTCAGCACACTGACCGCCAAGTTTGGTGAAAAAATGTCGTTTGGAAAGGACAGAAAATATTGTGTTCTGCATTGTAAACCGGACAAAAGCCATAAAACGGAGACGTCACAGTTCAAGGGTGCACTGTATAGAACTAAAGCTCCTGTGTTTGGGTAAACCAAGTGTCAATATGTAGGACAGTTATCAGCAAGGTCACACGACAGCAGCTAATTATAACCAGTACATATTTCAACAGTAGTTACTGATGTGTACAACTTTATCTTAGCTCAAGGTAACGTAATTTCCTTACTGACCACGATTGTGAAGTATGTGGGTATTTCAATAGACACAAATGTTCACAATAATGTTGATGATAATTGGTTGAAAGTCTCGAAAGTTATAGAAGGTCCATTCAACTTCAAATCATTTAAATTTAAATAATTTGAAGTCAAAATAAAAAAATAATTTAATAAATAAATAAAAAATAAAATTTCAAATTTAAATTTTTTGAAATTTCAAATTTGAAAATATAAAATTTGCCATTTGAAATTATTCTCAATGGATGAAAGTTTGCTAAATTTTTTGGGCTGTTTTTTCAACGTTTCATTACCTACTTAAATGCATACATGTAACTTTTCCAATGCAGCTGTGAAAAAGACAAACGGCCACCAAATACTTCAGCAAGCATGGCTTCCTATTACCGTGTGCCTATTGATGAAAATAGCTACATCACCCTCAGCTCTCTTCTTCAAGATGGAGACGTCGTTGTTTCTCCGTCTACAGCTGCTAAGTTTGGACTCAATCCATCGCAATGTAAAGCTTACATTTCTGCTCTTTCTCAGGAGTTGTCCATCATTCAAGGTGAGTTAAAAACAAGTTTACTAAAATTAGAAACAAATTTCAACATTTACCATTATTTACTGTAATGACCCTTTTTGTTTTTTATTAAATTTCTGTCTTACGCAAGTATTTTGGTCACTAAAGCAAAGCTGTACTTTGTCATTCAGTACAGGGTGACTGATATTAGTTTAGTTGTACACTTAGTTTGCTGCCAAAGTTTATTGTTTGCTGATATAATTTACTATGATATAGCATCATGTAATATAATATACTATGATATGATGTGATTTTAAGTTGTGTGATCTGGTATGCTGTGGAATGACTTGGACTGATATGAACCGCTGTAATATGATACAGTATAATACAAAATAATATAATATGTAATTTAATATAATTGTAATCATAGACTTTATAGTTTAATAATTCACAGACTTCATCGAGGTAAAACGAGGTCACATTAAATATGATGACACTAACAAAAATCTTTGTTTGTGAAAAACACTGAAAAAAACTCTTTTTCAAGGCCTGAAAAGTCACAGATATTGTTAGTTTTAGTTGTGTGATCATGGTGTTTTAAAAACGCAATGAAGTAAATACAATGAATGTAGCTACTCTCTGTCAAAAGGTGTAATTTGCATAGCCAAGGGTGTGCTACAAGGTCACGACTAAACATACGTGTTGTTCTTTATCAGTGCAGTAGAACTGATGCTCTGTGATCAGCTGACAGAGTTTAATAATGGAGACTGTTCTGGTTCTAATTTATTAGCTTCAGATGAAAGATGGATTCATGTAAAATTAGTTTTTCAATGACTATAGACAGGGTTTCACACCACAACAACTGTTTATACATGAAAGACGCCACTCTCGCTTGTAATAGATAAACCAGTAATTAAATATTTCAAAACAATTCTTTAATTGGTTATAAATCTTTTGAATATACAGATTTTTTTCTTGGTTTATTCATTTCACTTCTGACTTTTCTGTATTTTTTGTTATGTCGTACTACATCTATTCTTGTGCAAATATGGCATCGCACATGATTGATATTCCATGAGGGACCATTATGCAAAGAGAGCACAACTGCAAACTAGCCACTATTGTGATTGATGAGCAGTGTTTATAGCAAAGCTGCTAAAGTTTGCTTTCATTAGCAACAAATTTATCTGCTGCAGCAAGGGAAGATCCCTGCTATTTTGAGAAGCCTAAGTTTATGTTACAAGCTTTGTTGTTATTTGGGCCGAGGTACTGATGGTATGCAAGGCAAAGAACCAAGGCAGTAATCTAGCGAGTAGCGTTTTTACTGCAATACTATAATAACACCATACTAGACTTTGGAATGCAGGCAACTTTTATTTTGTTCTATAAATACAAGACATGCTAAATCTTTTGCTATATTTTTCAGACTAATCTAACATCGCTCTAGTAAAAGTGAGTAAAAGCCCAAAAGTTCTGAAAAATAATATAAAAAATTCAGAGGCGAGAAACACTTTATATTTTGATACAAGTTTATGATAACTTTTTTTATTGCTAAAAGTTAAGCTAACCCTTTTGCTGATAGCCTAGTTAACTGCCTGTCGGTTTGCATGTAAATGAAGTTGGAAACTGTATTGCGTATTCCAGTATGTCGTGTCATGTGTGGAGTTGTCATGACTTAGTGGTGTAGAGCACCTGCCCTATGAACAGGAGGTTGAGGTTCAATTCTCAGGAAAAGCATAAGCGGTGACAGAATGATATTCTGTTCCCTGCGGCTCCACATGTCTCCACTGGGCTTAAATCTGTCGTGCCAAAAGCACAAAGTCGCTGTTTATGCATCGATGCTTTTAAAACATGTCCAGTGTCTGCTTGCAGCAAGTAAAGCTACATATTTAGTTTGAAGGTGATATATAACTACTTTTAGGGCCACCTGGTACAGGAAAGACTCACGTTGGACTCAGAATAATCAAAACTCTTCTGGATAACTTGTACAGGAATAAAGGTTCATCACTAGACAACCGTATGTATCAAGTCTTAGCCTCTGGTTCTTAAATGTATGTTTGCAGTGCATAAAGATTTAATGGCAGCAGTTATTTCCTGATCGGTTTAACAACTTTAATCGGTCTAATAATTGTTTATTAGGCTAAAAATTCAATTCTGCAAGTATATAATTATAATAATAGCATAAATTGGCGCATTTCAATCTGAAAAATTGGCAAAATTCAACATGTAATGCTATAAATATAACCTGTTAGGATCAACCCAATTATACAAATTCAGTGTTGTGTTCTTTAATTTGTAATGAAAAGTTAATTTTTGCCTGTCTGTGTAAAGCCAGGGTTAATTATCTTTTTAGTGAATTTTATCTATCCGAGTGTGAATGATATTTTGAATATTTTTTAGTTACTTTTCAATTAAATATTTGAACTGTTTAAATTATTTATTGCAATTAAATATATTCAACTTTATAATAAATTTGCTGATAAACATTGATTTACAATTTGAAAATACTACTTTGTTGATGGTTTGGCTGAGAACTTGACACTCTTACAATTTTAACTACAGTAATACTTCAACTTACGAGTGCTCTAATTTACGAGAAACTTGAGATACGAGCCAGCTTTTAAGCAAGTTTTAGCACTAACATACGAACAATGTTTGAGATACGAGCACGTGAGTCAGTTGCAAAGTATGCCGGAGGTGTTTTATGAGAACAGCATCACTCTGTATTTTTCAACTGCTCAGGTTATACTTTTGTACCATGTTTTCTGTGCGCAATTTTCAGTGCAGATTTATGTGAATTAAAAGTACTGTGCGTAGACCGAAAGTTTTCCAGTAAAATGAAAAATAATGCAAAGAAAAAGCAAATGATAACAATTGATATTAAACGGAGAATTATTGAAAAATATGCGAAATGTGTATGCGTGATTGATCTAGCTCAGCAATATGACAGAAATACATCCACAATTATCAAACAGAAGGATTATATTCTGGGCATTTGGTTTGCAAAAGGACTAACCATAGTTTCTAAACGATGCAGCGATCTTCACGACCGCTGATGGAGAGACTGCTCAGGCACTGGATAAAAGATAAACAATTGGCCGGTAACAGCGTAACTGAAACGATGTTTCAATAAAGGGGAAAAGGCCGGTGGTTAAAAGGCGAAAAAGCCTCTGTGAAAAGGCCGGTGCTATCTATAAAAATTATAAAAATAGACTTTCGGACAAGTTGGCTAGTGGTCGTGCATTAACCCTTTGTGACGACACCAGTGTTCGTCCTAATCGCAACACGTTGAAAGGGCGACAAAGGCAAACATCCTTAGATAGGTTTATCTTAAAACGGCCGGCTAGTCGTGAAAGCGAAACAAAGGAAAAATTAGCTAACCAGCGAGAAACTAACTTCCAACTATGAACGCCGAAGAAATTTTAATTACGAAAAATGAAAGTTTGCTTTTAGGTTTGCTTTTAAGCTTGTTTTTAAGACTGATAAAATCCAAATTTATCAAATTCATTTGTTGTAATGAAGAATAACACTTATATCTCCCTCCCTAGCAAATGCTAGCGTTAGCTGCTACTGCATGTATTTAATTTTACATTTTAATTAATCACATTTCCTTGCATTGTTTTTTATTTGTTGCTTTTTAAAGCATGTGGTAAGTTAGGACAATAACCAACATGTTTTTTCTGTTACAATATCTTGTTTTGAGTGTTTTATTTGCATTTTTCAGAGTATAGAAACCAATTATTATATATTTAATTGTTCTATATATAAATAAATTGCACCAACATGCGAGTAAATTGACATACGAGCTCAGTCTCGGAACGCATTAAGCTCGTAAGTCGAAGTATGACTGTACACTGAAGGAGCATCACAAACTAGCAGATTTATGTCACTAACTAGCATATCTATGTCACCAACCAGCATATCTATGTCACTAACCATCATATATATGTCACTAACCAGCATATCTATGTCACTAACCAGCATATCTATGTCACTAACCAGCATATCTATGTCAAAAACCAGCATACTTAAATCACTAGCTAAGATGCCAAAAGCTTGCTTCACTATAACTAATTGAATTATCTTCAGGTGTGTGTACATCTTCTAAAATGACAGTTTAAATGTCTACAGCTGGCATTAGTTTTTCTAATTGCTAGCATAATTCGTCAAAGATAAATGCAGATAATATTTTTGCATGTTGAACAAATTTTGTGATTACATTAAATGGCAAACTGGCCTTCATTACTTTATTCTGTGTTTCATAGCTGCCTTGTAAACCTTTCAAACTGTACTATTGCTTTCTACAGCTGAGCTTGAGCCAATCCTAGTAATTTGTTATACTAACCACGCTCTGGACCAGTTTCTTGAAGGAATCCTCAAGCTTTATGAGGGACCTGGTATGTAGAATATTATTTGAAGAGATTGCCTGATAGTTACTGAGCTTTATTAAACCTTGGTAAGTCACTCAGTAAAATAGAGGTGGAACGAGACACAAGACGTCTCGAGTATCGACCTGTTTCGTATCGGTCTCGTCTCGACCTAACTATAACCAATCTCGAGACAGGAAATAGAACTAAAGCGCATGCGCACGGCTGTTAAAACATGGCTTTCGCGGTAACAACAACTCCATATATTGTAATGGATTGTGGGTAACTGCCTTTAAACTTATACCAGGTTCGTTACTACCTGTTGCTATTGATTATGTTGGCCGCCGAGTCTAATCATGTAGTCTGAACAACGGCCCTGTTAATATATTGTAGTCCGGTTCTGTGTCTTTAAAACAGATACCGGGTTGTATCCAATTACCCTCCGGAAAATCCGGAATAAAAAATCTGTATTTTATCGTATCGTGTCCAAACACCATTTGCTCTTCATATAATTCGGGCCTCTTTTGTGTACATGTACTACCAAATGCGAGTAAAACCTGCCCGTACACCGAGAAACGAACTAAAGACCGTGTCGACCATAGTCCGTGTTTGGGTAACAATGACATTATCGTTAGTTCAATATAAGAATATATACAGTAATGAATATAATTTCATGAGTACAATTTAAATATAATTCACATAATGCAGTTAATACACAAACAAAACTTAAAACAAATATACATGCACAAAGCAATATGTTTATAATAATTATTACCAATCAAGCTCAAAATTCTTAAAAATATATAACTCTGCTATTTTAGAGCAGTTTGTGTCACTTTTGTTTACAAAAAATACATGCATATTGCTATTAAAATGTTGTATTCAAAGCGTTTACACCAGGAGAAAATTCAATTTAAAAAGAAGTTTAACAATTTTATACATTAAGTACGCTAGTCCTTGTGTAGTGAAATCAACAAATGCTCATTATTTTACTGTCTCCTGTCTCGAGTCTCGAATCTTTACAAGATAGTGTCTCGAGTCTCGTCTGGAACTTTAAAAACCTGTCTCGTTCCACCTCTACAGTAAGATAACCTTTGTTTTATCTACTGATTTTGAATAGATGTATTTTTACTTTGTTTCAGCCGAGCGTCCTGAATCAAGCAAGAAGTATTTATCCCAATCAGGTAAGATTCTCGAGGCATTCAGACATGATTTATAGAATTTCTGCATGATTTACGGACAACTAATAAGGAATCGCAGCGAGTTAACTTAAGTTAATTGAAACAAACTTCTTAACTGCTGACATCAAAGTCAAATCGAGTCCGGCAGCATTCTAGATTTACAAAAAGTCATGTATCAGCTCTTCCTGACATGAGAAATGTCAATAGCTTTTAAATCACAGCTCATTACATTTAAAAGCATTTGATAAGATCACTACTAGTACTGTGGATCATTCAACTCATAGACCTGTGAAACTATACATAAATACTAGCGATAAAACTATGTTATTATAAAGATAAAATAAATATAGTCAACATATTATATTTGGGTAGCAACGATAAAGCTATCAAAATAAAGAATATCGTAAAACCTCTATTTGAGCACCATCTTTATTTGACTGCCACTCTAAAAAAAAGGATTGAAAAATAGAACGCCACTCTTTGATTGAACGCCACTTTTATTTAACCACCTCTTTGACATTCCTTGATTTTTAGGAATTCATAATAGCAAATCATCAGTGGAAATGTGTCCGCAAAATTATATTAATGTAATAAAATAACAACAATTAATTCTTTCGGTGTTTCTGTTCGTATTGACACCCGTATTCCAGTTCCAAAGCTTTTCAGTCTGTTCAGTAAAATTTTGAAAGCACAGAAAATAATTAATAATTGTATCAGGCTAATAGTAGTTCCTCGTTTAACGCATCTTGATAGTTTGACATATGTGAAAAACGGTTTACAGTTATGAATATGGTATATGAATGACTAATTTTAGGCTAAAAGTCATCCTTAGCACCTACATGGCTGAAAGTTTTTGCTCTGCCAAAAACATATTTGAATATTAATAACGACTAGTTCAGCAGTGCAGAAAAAGAGTTGAGGTCAGAAAACATTGTGGATGGTATTGGACAGTCAGAAAAAGATACTACCATTCCAAACGAAATCAGCAATTTTTTTCAAAAATGTTCACTGTTGCTTCTAAATGTATTATAAGTATGGTTTGTTTATGTCACTTGTTCTCAAATATATATTTGTAGCATTTGATAGATTATTACTATATACCTTACCAATTTGCAGGTTTATAGCATATTATTTGATAGCATCATTGCGGTTATATAAACTCGGCTTGCAATGTCGCAGAAACTGTTTAATTTACTGCTATTGATCTCTAAGACTACCTGACTGCCCAACCATCTTCGGCCTTTGTAAAATGTCAGCTACGGAGATAAAGGATTTGATGCAGGTTTTTATTCTTGCTGTTTGTTATGCAGATGTACTGAGAATAGGGGGTGGCAGCAAAAGTGAGCTGATGCAAAGTTGCTTAATAAAACACCACAAGGAAAAGGCAGCAGATGAACACAGAAAAATGTATGGCGAGCTTATGACTGAAAAAGAAAAATGTGAGGCAAGTGGAACTGTAAGAGAGTTAGTGTGATGTAGTGCTGGGCACGGGTAATAAAACCGGTTGAACTCGCAGGTTTATCTTCTCTTGAGTCTCGGATAGTAGAATTTTTAGGCATTTCGATCTTGCGAGTTCGGATTTGATTTGTGAGTTGAGTTTTGGTACATGGATCCGTCAAGTAAAGTGAACAAAAACTCGGTCTATTGCGCCCTGCGCTCTTTACTGTTTAATAACCCTCCTGTTAATGCTGCGAGCACGAATGCCAGTCAGTAGAAAATTGTAAAAAATATTAAATATATTGAATAGAATTATAATGCATTGCAAACTTTAAGATATGTCTGATGTTTAGAAATTTTAGACATATAACCCGTATCAAAAGCTCGATACCCAAAAATTCATTGGCCAAGAAGTACTCGTGCCAACCACTGCCAGCTACCCAATGCTCAAAAAAATTGAAAGAGAAGGGCCGAGTCCACACTCGTTGGCCAAGAAGTACTCGTTCCCAGCACTAGTGTGAGGTCCGAAATAAAAAATTGAGTTCTCATGCAGGAAAATGGAAATTAAAACCTCAGTTACTCACCATGACGAAACATTTTTTTGATTATTTTGGTTACGTATTATCTAATCTTTCATACAATTATCGTGAGGATCAACTATTCAAACCCATTTCACTTTCAATGGCTATTTCATGTTTCTAATTAGCCGTTGAAATCCTGGCCATCCTCGTCAATGATGTCTAACAGTATCTCTGGGCAGTTTGTCAAAAAGTAGGACAATTTGAAACTTTTTAAATATATCTAAATCAGCTGATAATCAAAGAATACTTTGCGAAACAAAGAAAAACAAGTCCAACAACACCGCAAATATCAACAAATAAAATGTTTTCCGCAATTTAGACTGAAACCATAAAAATTTGTACAATTTTAACAAATTCTGAAAAATGTTGCAATATCATCGTATTTGTTAAGGACACACCGATCATCGTTTTTTGTCCCAAAATCATCAGCAAAATTATCCTTAGTATCACATCATTCTTCATCTGCATGACTGTCATTTTTTGCATCCAACACTTGGGTCATATCAAGGTCATATCAGATATTTTCACTACATTGTCCCACTAAAAATGTTATTATGACAAAAAAAGTTGGTAAAGATGCTCGAAAATGATAAAAATGGAAGTGAAACTTCTAGTCTAACGCTCTGTTTAAGAATTAATTTATTTATCGGTTTGCCCGGCTAGTTTGCATTTATAAACAGAGCCATGTAAAGGCCAGTATGCCGGCCGCCAGGGTTTTTACACACGCTACCCGATGCTGGAATACCATAGATATATAAGGTTTATATGCAGCTTTTTATTTGAGCTGATGCATCGAGAATCGTGGTAATAGAAGTACAGACCGTGAGCCGATGAATAGGCTAATCAATAGGGTTTCACTTTTCATTACGAAGCCTACACATTAGCTAGACCAATCAAATTTTGTCTCCAACGAAACAATCTTGTCGCCAATCACAAAGCAACCAATTATCACGAATCAACCAATAGTCAATCACGTGCAACCAGTCAAAAATCCTTTTGCTAAACGAATCCATTTCTACTTATTTTTCAAAAGGAAAAAACCAGATTGCTACCGTCAATGCAATAAAAATAAGGATTCGCTGAAAAGTTGGTACTTATCTTGTAGAAAATGTTGTTTTAAATAAGATGCATTTTACAGTAAAACAATAACTGCATCGATTCTCGAGATATTGCATAAATACTAGCAGTATATCGAATTTTCGAAAATCCGTTTGAATTAATCAAGTCAGAATAGCGAATTTAGCGCAGTAGTGAAAAAGTTAAAGAGGCTCTTTTGTTGTATGAGTCAAAACACTAGCGTTTAGATTGCTCTACAGTACAATTGATATTTCGATCTTTTCACTCACACGGTTTTGCAATAAGCGAAGGCTAGTCGTATTTAAAATGTCGATTATTGGGAACTGGTAGCCAACCATTTCTATTTCTTTGCTCAGTTTTTAGTAGAATATCTGCTAGGATAATCTTTGTTTGTTTGTAAAATTTATCATTTTTCACAAGTCTTCTAGTAAAAATATAATTCATTTTAAAGTCTTCAATAAGTTAATACAAGATCATCAATTAAGTTCGTTTCTGTTCATTGCATTTATATACGATGTAGGGTAGCTTCAGCGATGTTCAGCTGACACTCAAGGCAGCCGACACCAGACTCCTGTCACACAGAACAAAGGGTTTTATCACCGAGCCTGCAATCAGAAAACAGTTTGATACGTGGCATCGAAAGGAAAACCCTAACGATTTTGAATGTACAGTAGATGTGATGTCTTTATGGCTAAGCTGTGGTGAGTGAATATTGATAAACCCTAGTGGTGTATACGAGGGCTTTACATTAGATAAAGTGAATTAGTTTATAAAAAGAGCTCTCTTATAAGTTGGATCTTGCAATGTTTTCATTTTTCAACATAATCTCCTTGCAATGACACACATTTTTGCCATCGAGGTACAAGCTTTTGAATGCCTTCTGCATAGAAATCTTTAGATTGACTACATAAAAAAGTCATTCGCTGCAATCTTAACCTCACCATCAATATCGAAGTGGTTTCCTCTTAGAAACTCCTTAACAGGCTCGAACAGGTAGAAGTCAAAAGGTGCTCATCCCTTTCTATTTCATATCAAGAAAGGTTATGTCAATACAAGGTCTAAAGGTCAAGGTCAAATAGGTGATAAACTCGATATTGAACAGCAATAAATAATATTAATCCTGATACCATACGTCACCGTGATTAAAACCTTTTACAACTCTCGTCTGCGTAAGAATATTTTTCTAAGTAAAAACAACATAAACGTCGATAATGCCGGTAAATCTATAATTATCGGTAAATAGCATGCAAGGTGTAAATTTTAAGTTTCTTGGGCTTTTCTTCGCGTGGTTTTAATTTGTAAACTTTTGATGCCCTGCATACATAATAATTTAGTCGAGTTGCTGCAGTCTTCATAGCGATCGCCTTCACTTACGTTTGTCACTTCACTTTTCTTCAAATTATTTCCATTTTTACTTCATACGTCAACATCAAACATGTATATTTACAGTTGAGGCCTAGAACGAACAGTAAATAACAAGCAAAAGGTAATCTCGATAAAAAAATAATATTTTTCCCAAAGGCACCTTTTTTACTCTACTCATAGCAAGATTGTCAAATATACCAAAAATCTATTGCATATCGCTTTCATCCAAACTCTCTAGAAACAGCTGCTCCAAAACTTTTTTTTTCTTTTAGATCCGCTGATGTTCAGCTATCGCCATCCAGATCGTAGTTCAACGAAACCAGAAACGGAGCTGCCTGAGACTATTGGTAATTACTGTTCTGTAACAAAGCTCTTCTGCCCTATTCTTAATACTATCCTGAATTTCTATGCTTCGAATGGGTTCGGAGTTGTCCGCTATCGCCAAATTTCGCACTTGAACCACTCCAACGATTTGGAGTTGCCCTCTAGATCTTTTTAAGATTAATGATGTATCTCTCACAACAAAAGTTGTTGAAGTAAACTCGCTTTTGGGTCACGGTCACTTTTCAGTTTCTGTGTAGTCAACTAGTGTTGCTTAAAATTAGCTGTCATCATAAAATAAAGGCAAAAAGTCGAGCAGAAATAGTAGTGAGTAGCAGTAGAAAGCAGAGGCCCGAGTGGTTGTGTGGCGAAGTATTTATTACCTCCACTGGGGAGAGCTTAGCCAATTACTATCGTTTGGAATCCATCAGCAGTGAGTGCTTCTATGATGTCAAAGTATTCCCACAGCGAATGTCTTCACACAAATCTAGCGAAACAAAATGACGTCAAATGTGTTCGGACTTTTTGTGATTTGGAGTAAAAGCCACTCCGAACCAATTCAAAGCATGAAACTACAGTGAATGTCTGCTGCTTGTGTAGACATGAAAACTGAGGCGGATATTGAGAGGGAAAAAAGGTTCATAGATGATGGAGGACTGGACGAGCGGAAACAATATGGAAGGGAAGGTGAGATTCTAAAAATCTCAAGACTCAACCTCATCTCTTGACCTCTTGCGAGCTGGCAGCTGGCCAAATAATATTAAAACATAATATTAGTTATAATTTTGCTGATCATACAAAAAAATTCTGTATTTTTTGAAACTGCAACAGCTTTTGGTCATATTCAAAGCTGCTCAGTTTCCAT
The DNA here is from genome assembly GCF_963576615.1 of Watersipora subatra. NCBI lineage: Eukaryota > Metazoa > Bryozoa > Gymnolaemata > Cheilostomatida > Watersiporidae > Watersipora > Watersipora subatra. The sequence continues at coordinate 7,238,550 of NC_088715.1, read as the reverse complement.
TTTCAATGTACACTATAACAACTGGTGAGAGAGAACTATCACGTTAACAAGTCTAGATTCATGTTATGGTCCGTTTTGATGTTTGGTTTATAATTAAGCCTTAGTATCCTGCTTGATGTCAAGCAAGCTTTTACGATAATTGGCTGTTTCAACTTCAGTTTTGAAAAACTTAAAGTTCAACATCCGGATAGTTTTTGTGACCTAAAAAATTGGAGTAAAGGTTTTTGGAAATTGTGTTACGCCTGTAACTTTGTGCGAATAGCGTCTGCTCAAAAGTTGTTGTTACCTAGAAGAGCAATAGCTGTTATTCTATGATTAATAAAGATTTTTTTACTTAGAAAAAGAAGATGAGGGTGGAAAGTTTGAGACAAAACTGACTTCCTGGCAAAAATGGAAACTAAAGCAGCACATTATGTCTAAACTGGCCTGTGATGACGTTGCGTCAGAGCATGATGTGAGGTGGATAGCAGAAAAGCAGCATTTTGACGTTCGCTCCTTAGAACTCGAAAAAAGGTGAGAAAAAAACGTTATTAATAAAAACTGAGTTCACACCAACAAAACATGATCACTTTTTGGTCGAACAGATTCTACTAGAAGTTCCACTGTCATACAGCCTACGACCAAAGTGATATTAGAAAAAAGAAAGGGTACTGATGGTTGAGAAATGCAATATTAGCAGTCAAATGGCACTGCAGTGCAATAGGATAACTGCAATGGTAGCTGTAATGTACTGGGTGTGGGTGTTATTATATACAACAAACAGCAATAATGAAAGGAAAAGATTATATGTTTATATCTCTCCGCCTGCAATAGGAGAAATGCTATATTAGAAGTAAAACGCACTGATATTATTAGAATAAGCAATATTATTAATATAGTAATACAATAATAATAGAAAACCAATGCACAATTTTGTTTACATTTCAAAACGTCATAGCTAACAATATCAAGAAGTATCAAGCAGAATATCTAAACTTATAATTGAATAATCTCATAAGAATCGTTCGAAAAAAATATCATCGTCATTTCCTTTACTTGCACTGCATTGGACATCGGTTAGAATACCAAAGTACTCAAATGTGTCTAACATGTCAGTTACTTTGAAATCGGTAAAATTGAAACGATTTCAATACTCCTACGTTAATTACAGGAACCTTCGGCAATTCGACAGTGCTATAGACTGGTGAATTGAGCACGTTATTCTTTCGTGAAATGCGCACAACTTAATCGTTTTAATCTTTGTCGCTCGGCGTTTCAATTTCCGGTCTTAACTTTTATAAAAGTGAGGCTTAGCATGTTTTAATAACGATTTTCATCCAAATAAATCTGTCTATTTGTGTATAATCCGATCAGATGGGTAAGTTTTAAGATAATAACGACGGTTTACAAAGACTTGGTAACATATTTACATAGGCTTATATGTGTTTTGTATCGTTATTATACTTTAACGACTCTACAAAACGATGGTTAAATTTGTTGATGAAATTTCAAGACAAGGGTTCGTCTAATTGTTGATGAATAATTTTCGTAAGTTGTGTGCACATACATTCATCATAAAAACTCTCCAACTTCGCTACGCTCGTTTGGTCGTGGGATAAAAGACCCCTTAATTGCTTTCCTTAACGTTTGGCGGTGGGATCATGTGTGAACATCACAAATATTGTCTTTCGTGGTTGTGACATTTTGTGTGGAATTGCCCGCTCTTGCTTATTTATAATTGCTAAAAGAATGTGCAACTAATCAGAAAATTTTACATTATATGAGATTCTTTGATGTTTTTGCAAGATGAGTGATTGGCATAAAGTTAGGTATTACGATCAATACGATTTAGCCTGTTTTCTGTTGTAATATTATGGTAACTTATGTTTCTAATGGAAATTTTTTTTAAACAATTACAAAAAATTACATGAGATCATATACGAAACTGCCCATAAACTATAAAGCAAATATTTTGACAGTTTCAATTTCCGAGAGCAGTTCTATGTGGTATGTTAGTGTTGAAAGATAATCAGAGCACTTTAAGAATGTTCAAAACTAGTGGAATGCTCGGCATTGCTCTGTTGTCAAAGATCAGCTTATGAACATTGACAGGTAATGTAGTTGCCTGGCACTTGCCATCAGCCTGGCACCTTGCCAATGGCTATTTTGAGTACCGGTAAGCTAGTTATCTATGACTCTTATTATTAAGAACCGTGAGAGCAAGCATAAAATTATGTTGCTCTGTAACGGAGAGTGATAGCGTATTTCCACCTATATAGCAACATATATCGCCCAATGAATTAATCAATCTCGTGTAGGTTAATTGGTAAGATATTCACCTGGCGTATGAGAGTTTCCGAGATCAAGTCTTTTCTAATATTCCAAAATTTTTCAATATTCTAATAACTGTAGCTGGACAAACCGAAGTACACACGCACGAACACACAAACTTTGAGATTTAATGTATATATATATATATAAATGTTTTTGAATATTGCATCAGTAAAACATGGCAATCAGACTCAGCCTAGAGAAATCCATATAACAAAAATGAATATCACTTAAGATATCAGCTGATTTGAGTATTTCCCATGCTTAAAGGTTGACTTGCAACAAAATTCACATTACAATTATTTGATATGAAAAGATTCACTATGTCTTACTCTGTTGTGTTGTAGGTGCAAAATATGTGGAAATGTGATTACAAGCTTAAAAGCTCAAAAACGAACAGTTAATCGCAGCCACACGAGACCGCCGTAGTTTGGATTCTCTTTCCAGAACGGCTCAAATGTGTCGTAGTTGTGGTAGATGGTTTCTGTTTACACTTTCATGCAACCTTATTCGTCGAAATATTTTCACAAATATACTTCACGCATTCAATAAAACCATGTATATTGTTCTTACGCGTCTGTTTTATCGTCATTGTAATGCTGTCACTTTTAGCACTGGTATCTTATAACTTACCGTAAAAATTCGTTTTAATTTTTTAGCCTTAGCTTGAAGGAGTACATATTATTTTCTGAAAATCATGACGAGCCTGTTGGTCACTTGTGATAATCGAAAAGTGCTGCAGAAATTATTTGCGAAGTATTGGGCCACATAATCACATTAGGACTTGCCGATTAGACCAAACCGAAACAAAACTGTAAAGTAGAGAGCATCTGTATTTGATACGGGGTCTTCGGTGAAACCCGAAGTGTTTGTGATAAACTAGTGCTACGATAAGTTTTTTATTGAGCTTTGTATTGGCCTTTCAATTCACATGAGAACATCACGTGACAAGACAATAACCAAACTGTAATGACTGCGTCAGAGAAATAAAGAGATTCCAATCTACGGCGGCGTTTCGTTTTTGAGCTTTTAAGAGCTTGTAATCACATTTCCACATATTTAGCACCTACAACACAACAGAGTACGACATGGTGAGTCTTTTCATATCAAATAACTGTAATGTAAATTTTGTTGCAAGTCCACCTTTAAAGATCCAGCTGTGCTACCTATATTAGTCTATCTATCTATAATCTATAATCTATTTATCTTGTCTATCTGTCTACTTGTATCTATTTACTTATTCTGCTATATGTCTATCTTTCTGTCTATATATCAATCTTTTTATACAGTTATCTATCTGTCCATCTATTTATATCTATCTACCTACTTTATGCGTCTATCTACCTATCTATCTAGATGCCTATCTGTCTGTCTAGAAATCTATCCATTTATTCACCTATTTATCATATCTATCCATTTGTCTATCCATATCTGTCTATCCGGCTATCGACGTTCGTTTATGTATATATCACTAAGTGTAACTAAACTTTTCACTGATTGGTAATATTTTCAGCCGGCCTCTAATATATATGTAATAATTTGAGGTATTTTACAGGTGAAGGATCTATCGTTACTGGATCAAAAGGTACAAAAGGAATGCGAACAGTCAAATGTGGAGCGTCGCTGATCAGCTCAAGGAAATTGTTTCGGCTCTTCAAAGTCTCAGGTCAGCAGAAAGTCTAATAATTTTTTGCTGCCAAATAGTCGGTCTAATTTTTTGTAAAAGTGGCAGATTAATTTCTGTCCTTACTATTTTGGGAAGCTTTATTTTACTGATTATCAAACCATTTACTGCTTCATCCTATATAACATTTATTTTGTAAATTTTGATATATTTTCTAAGTCAAATAGCACACCAACACCCTGACTGAGGAACCTGTCAGTTTAATTTTCTGCAATTAATTTGTAAAAATGGCTGAAATAAAAAATGGCTATTTATTTTTTATAATCCACTAAATTCCAATTAGAAGTCATTATAAACTATTTAGAATCTTTTAAATTTAACTGCATGCTAATTGCAGCGGCTATGACCAAATTTAATAAGTTAATAAAAGAGGTACAACAATATTTAAACCGCTGTCACTAAACGATAACTTGTTTTGTCATTTTATTAGCCTATATAATCGTGCATGACTCAAATAAATTGTCAGGTGATCTATAAAATATATACAACGTGTTTCTATAATACAATCAATGCAATCTATACAATTTTATACAAATATATTAAATCTTACTTCTTCTTGACTATGAGAAACCTTTTAGGAAGAGCTCACCGATCATCATCATAGGATTCAATGACTCATTTGTGTTTGTTGTTATCAGTTAGTAAAATAATTGTTTAGTCTCATGATCTTGTTTTATATAAAAGAAAACGTCTTAATCGTTATGTTTACTAAAATGATTATAGTAAAAACTTTCAGAGATGATTTTTCAGTTGAATGTATTAAATAAAATTTTTTAAATAAGGATTAGAGATTCTAGATTCAACAAAAATAAAACGCTGCCAAATGCTGACTTTATAATTTAGTGTTTTTGCTCAAATGCAACTGCAGCTGTCTGCGGAAGTGAGTGTACAAATCCAAATTTTTGTTAAAATGAAAAAAATGATTAATTAAATTTTGTCATGATTTTATGCATTGAAGATATTTTTCTTATAGAAGTTTTTTTTCTTTGGAGACATATTCACTTTGTAAGCGAAGTTTCTCACTATATTTATTGGGCTTACTTAAATGCAGCTAGAGCCATCTTGAGAGTGGACAACTCCAACTTTTTGTTAGAGTTGCATCAAACATAAAAATGGTTAATTAAAATTTACATGTACTATGCTTCTACGTTTTCAAGATATCCTTTTTAGAAGTTGTCATTTTGTGAAAGTCATTTCATCACTTTTAACTTTGACACTCACAGAAAATGAATGATATATTATTAGAGGTTTAAAGCTGCAGAAGTTTGAAAGTGTCTGCATGCAAGTTTTACTACTTGCATGCAGAAAGCTAACTAGTTGCATAGAGCAAGCTAGTAACTAGCTCATAGCAACTAGTAACTAGCTCATAACAACTAGTAACTAGCTCATAGTAACTAGTAACTAGCTCATAGTAACTAGTAACTAGTAACTAGCTCATAGCAACTAGTAACTAGCTCATAGCAACTAGTAACTAGCTCATAGCGACTAGTAACTAGCTCATAGCGACTAGTAACTAGCTCATAGCAACTAGTAACTAGCTCATAGTAACTAGTAACTAGCTCATAGCAACTAGTAACTAGCTCATAGTAACTAGTAACTAGCTCATAGTAACTAGTAACTAGCTCATAGCTACTAGTAACTAGCTCATAGCGACTAGTAACTAGCTCATAGCGACTAGTAACTAGCTCATAGCGACTAGTAACTAGCTCATAGCGACTAGTAACTAGCTCATAGCGACTAGTAACTAGCTCATAGCAACTAGTAACTAGCTCATAGTAACTAGTAACTAGCTCATAACAACTACTAACTAGCTCATAACCACTAGTAACTAGCTCATAGCAACTAGTAACTAGCTCATAGCAACTCGTAACTAGCTCATAGCGACTAGTAACTAGCTCATAGCGACTAGTAACTAGCTCATAGTAACTAGTAACTAGCTCATAGTAACTAGTAACTAGCTCATAGCAACTAGTAACTAGCTCATAGCAACTAGTAACTAGCTCATAGCGACTAGTAACTAGCTCATAGTAACTAGTAACTAGCTCATAGTAACTAGTAACTAGCTCATAGCAACTAGTAACTAGCTCATAGCAACTAGTAACTAGCTCATAGCAACTAGTAACTAGCTCATAGCAACTAGTAACTAACTCATAGCGACTAGTAACTAGCTCATAGCAACTAGTAACTAGCTCGTAGTAACTAGTAACTAGCTCATAGCAACTAGTAACTAGCTCATAGTAACTAGTAACTAGCTCATAGCAACTAGTAACTAGCTCATAGCGACTAGTAACTAGCTCATAGCAACTAGTAACTAGCTCATAGTAACTAGTAACTAGCTCATAGTAACTAGTAACTAGCTCATAGTAACTAGTAACTAGCTCATAGCGACTAGTAACTAGCTCATAGCGACTAGTAACTAGCTCATAGCGACTAGTAACTAGCTCATAGCGACTAGTAACTAGCTCATAGCGACTAGTAACTAGCTCATAGCAACTAGTAACTAGCTCATAGTAACTAGTAACTAGCTCATAGCAACTAGTAACTAGCTCATAGTAACTAGCCCATAGTAACTAGTAACTAGCTCATAGCAACTAGTAACTAGCTCATAGCGACTAGTAACTAGCTCATAACAACTACTAACTAGCTCATAGCAACTAGTAACTAGCTCATAGCAACTAGCAACTAGCTCATAGCAACTAGTAACTAGCTCATAGCAACTAGTAACTAGCTTATAGCAACTAGCTCATGCTCAATGCTTGTATATATTGGTTGTTAAAATCCATCAATGTTATATACAACCTCGCTATCAAGTAGTGCAGGAGACAGATGTTCAGAGGGATACATGTAGGGGACATGTGTGATGCATTAGGATACCAATAGTGTAAAAGTGATATTCTGTCCTACAATCCTATCAATTATAGGAGAGGTATTTTAGATTGTGGTACACGATGTTACATGATAACCAATTTGCACTGAGTTGGTTTTTGTGGATCAGCACTTGTTCGGCAGCAGTAAAATCCTCAGGTCGAGATCTTCATAAATATTTAATGTTTTTAAGGCTACAATAACCTTAAATAAAACATGTTTCACTTTAGCAGCAAGCATGTTTTTTGTATGCCTAAAGCTTTTCATTGCACTCGTTCCCCTTTTCTTTGATATAGTAATTACTATGTCTGTCACCGTTGCTGGAATCAGCATGTAGTAGATAACTTCAAATTTATGGATACTCGTAGGACTTGACAAGTACTGGTCACTCACCTTATTACCTAATACATATTATTAGACAGTCTGTCACAGTTACTTCTAAAGTATGCATAGGAAATTCTAAACTGGCTCAAGTGCTGGGCCTTGATAAAACATTGAGTACATGTAAGTGACGAACACTGATACAATATTGATTACATATACAGTTAAGTGCTCTTTTAAAGTAAAGGGTTGATCAAGGATTGCAGGTTGCATGCAAAAATTTTCAAAGATTTTAGACAAGTTCCCTGACCTACCAAAAGCGAGAAAGAGTCATGTGTATATTACAGGGTACAAATGACCGCCAACATTATGAATCAGTGTAAGGTCATCGGGATGACAACTACCGGTGCTGCCAAGTACCAGGAGGCTATGAAGCTTGTTGGACCAAAGATAGTGATTGTTGAGGAGGCAGCAGAAGTCCTGGAGGCTCACATAACGGCAGCGCTGACCAGTAATTGTCAGCAGTTGATTCTCATTGGTGGGTTTGTTACAGTAACTCGGGGTATAGTTAAAGGTGCTTAGACTGTGAACTCTAAATGAATCCAACATCCTAAAAGTTTTAAATAACTGATTCAAAAACCTTTGCTCAGTTTTTAAAAACTCTCAGTTTATTTGTAAAGAGATAACTTATTTTATTTACCGCCACTCACACAAGCTCTAGAGAGTCCCTGGTTCTAAGGCTAAAAGAAGGGATAAGGCTCTGTTTAACATAATTTGAATCAAATTATGTTCTTATTATTGGGTTTGTGCAGTAACTTACTAAAAAAACTTGCTTCGTAAAGCTTAAAATTTTACTAGTGTATCATAAATTGAAAATTGATTACAAATAGTTTAAACTAGAATGTTTTTAGTAATATATTTTATTAATTTTTGTTGATAATAAAGTTTGACAACTTTTTATGAAAAAACAAACTCAGCGATTGAATTGTATTTGACATATGAACTAAAGGTTCTATATAAAACTACTTTAAAATCTGCAGTTTTAAACTATAAGATTTCTCCCCCAAAAAGTTTATATAAATAGGCTGAAAAGATTATGTTGCAGTTTTACAGTTCTCAAAAAAACCCAAAGCTTTTAGTTTGTTAATTTTAGTAGCTTTGGCAATCATACAGCGTTGAGCAAGCACTGAAGAATCGGTGTCTCAGGTAACACTGAACTTATGGTTCAGATGTCCATTTTACCCTATAAGATTACTTGCTTTCATAACAGTTCAGATGTCTATGGTACCCCTTGAGACTACCTGCTGACTACCTGTTGTCAGACCTAACTGAAAGTTCGGAATTACCAAACAAGGATGACATTAGTAAAGGTTCTGCTAGCTTATGAACTCTTTGCTCTCTGCTCAGGGGATCACAAGCAGTTGCGGCCAAATCCAACCGTCTACGAACTTGCTAAAAAATATCACCTTGACCTATCCATGTTCGAGAGATTTGTCAACAACGGACTGCCACACACCACCCTTGATCAACAACACAGGATGAGACCAGAGATTTCCATGTTTGTCAGGAATGTCTATGAGAAATTGGATGACCATGAAAGTGTATCTGGAAGAGAACCAATCAGAGGTAGCTAGCTATACATGAAGATAGCATATTACAAGATTTGATATGCTGTAAAAATTATTTAGTGGTAGCCATCAACGGTAGCTGGGTGCATTGACATCTAATCACTAGTGGACAAATACGAAGATAGCCAATGAGAGAAATGGAAACAAACGCAGATAGCCAATGAGGGATAGGGATATAGTTGGATAAACACTTGTACATTATTTTCTAGGTCAACATATCAAAAATCACCAAAATGTGTAACTTATTTTTTTTACTTTTTAATGATTTGATACTTCTACATTCTCTATTTCAAAACTGACTTTTGTACTGTACTAGCTGAATACCCAGCGTTGCACGGGTCTTAAAAATCAGCTTATAAACAGTAGAAGGTAATGTAGTTGCTATTGGCTAATTTGAGTAAGTTAGTATCCATGTTGTTAAACGTATTAATAAGAACTGGGAGAGCAAGCTTTAGTGACGTTGCTCGTAATGCAGAGTCACTACGCATATTTTAACCCAGATAATGACTCGTATCGCTCAATGAATCCTTTGTATCCTGCTGGCTTAAGAGGTTAGTTTGTCGACAAGCGCATGTTTCCATAGGGCACTAATGAAGCGATGGTTGTGTGATGCCTTATGTCAAGGAATATGTCTGCATATGAAGCAACAGGAAAACAAGACCTATGTGAACACAATGCTGTTAGTCGCTAAGTATGGTCGCTAATATCTAGTCACGTCCAGATCACAACATCATTACTATGACAAATCTTGCAGGTGTGACATCACCAGTCAGGTTCTTTACACATGATAAGCCGGAGGCCTCTGATCCCAAATTGACCAGCAAGTACAATGTGTTTGAAGTGGAGATAGTTGTTGCTTTTGCACGGTAAGACTTGATGTTTCTAATCGCTAAGCATTCGACACTTGAGAGTTGCCTTCTCAGTACTTTTTTAAAGCAAACTAAATGTTTATATTTATTGCTTTTGTTTTCCTTTTACAACTTAAGGTAACATAACAAGCCAAAAGTTGCTGTTGTAGCTTTTAAGAATTGGTATGTTAGCAACGTAAGATTGAATGTGAACTGTTGCGTAAACACCCTCAGACAAATATATTTAAATCCCTGGTACGGTACATCAGAGGAATATTTGAGACGTTCTGTATGCAACACAAATTTTTAACATACACAGCGGGTGGTTATTGTACATATCTGCTGCAGCTACACACTAATGATATACATAGCTGGTAGTTAGTGTACATATCTGTTGTAGCTACACACCAATCATATACATAGCTGTCAGTTAGTGTACATATTTGCTGCAGCTACGCACCAATGATATACATAGCTGGTAGTTATTGTACATATCTGCTGCAGCTACACACCAATGATATACATAGCTGGCAGTTAGTGTACATATCTGTTGTAGCTATATACACCAACACTGGGCAGCACGTAACATTTACAAAAAGATTGGTCAATCAATTTGTGTGCATATTAGTTATCTATCGTGATGACGACAGCATTTGTGCACCTCCTTAAAAAACGCTACGCATTAATGATAAAAATCAACAAAGTGCAAAAATAGTTTTGTTCCATGAAATTAATCAAACACAAAAAACTTTATGTTTCAATAGATTTGGTCAGTAAAACTGCTAACTGGTATGATTTGTGGTTAGTTAATTTGACCTAACAAACCTTCACATGTTTGGGTCATATATAAAATTTGTTTGAATCAAGTTCTGTGGCTGTCAATCAAATGTTAATTTCAATTAAATTAAGTTTACACTGCAAATCACTAGAATGAGCACGAGATAACGTCTAAAAATCAATTTTTTAGCTGAATATTCAGTTTTTTCTCTGTTGGCAATCAAAATGCGAGCAGTTCAACATATTAAAAGTCCATCACATCACCGCTAGCAACGATTAAGTTGACAGCTCATCGCACAATGACATTATCGCAGTTTATCGTTGCGGGTTCCGTCGCACAGCCAATCATTGATTTGAGTGATAGTATGCACTGGCTTTTATGCTGACTGTAGAACAACGCATTGTGTCAGTTTGCATAACCTTGACAATGTTTAGTGCAGGCATAGTTTGAACTCCAGTCATTGAAGTTGCATAATTTTATGGTGGTTTAAACGCTGCTAAAAGTGTTAGTCGTGTTAGTTGGTGTAATGCTATTGGCCAATCGAGATATACATCTTCGTAAGGAAGATGGATACTAAATATCGCATTAATGAAAAAATGGTTCTTCTACTCCCTGTGATTCGATTAAATCTTCATCTTCAGAGAGCAATCAATTTCTTATCAGTTTCAGACTAAAATACTTGTATACATTGATTTGCGGTTATAGCCAATTTCTGAATGTTCTCAAAATAGCTGACGACTTTGTGAACAATATATATGTAACTTAATATACCAGCTTCTTTCCTTATGTACAGGTTCCTGATTCAGCAGGATTATGAACCCTCAGACATTACCATCATCACCATGTACAGCAAACAGATGTTTGAGCTGCAGAAGAAACTTCCTAAAAAAGATTTTGATGGACTCATCATCACATCTGTCGACAATTATCAAGGTAATTTCTGACTGTCAGTACCGCTCCATGTTGTTTCTTTTTTGTTGTTAGAAAAGTACAAATTCCGTTAGTTGGCAGTTTTGGCTAGGTTTTGCTTAAAATTTCATGCAGGTAATTTCTGGCATCTCTCAAACTTCAGTAAAAAAAGTTTATTATTGCTGCCAAGTGTGACAATCAAAATTTTAAAAGATATAGTTGCCCAGATATAATTATGCAGGGTTTTCGCAGTTTGTTTTTTGTTTATCAAACAAACAGTCCGTATTGAAGTATCTTTCATGATGTAACTTTTTACCCAGATTAAAACTATATAATATTTTACAGCTTGAGATTATGTTACAAAGCTATACTAAACGCAAAATGTATATTCTCATCTTTTTTGCTGTCTCAATACCTTTTAAACTAACTCGGTTTTATTTTACTCTGGGAAAAGCATGCAATTTCTGTTTTTCAAAGTGCTTGTTTGAAAAGACTGATAAAGCCTTTATCTATTACTGCTATAAATACTGGTATTACATCACCTAAGCGTCGTTTAAGTTTTACCAGTCTCCGATATTATTCACCCTTTTGATGAGAAAACAACATGTCTTTAATCTCTTCCGTGGGTGAACGACATTTACGTCATTGTCGGCAGAAGTTGAAAAAGCTGTCGCTTAGTGTTACAGAAAAAGGATATCAATGTTATCAGGTTCTAAATACTGTCGGCTATGTATTTACCTATTTAGATGTGAAACTATTATTTGAGGGGGCATTGTGTTATGTTGTAAACTAAAGAAGTACGGAAACTCAATCTTACTAAATATGGAAAAACATTTTAGAGTACAATTTGACTATCGAAACGGAAATCTGAAACTCCCTCTGATCCTGCTCTGGTCTGTAATCTTTGGACTGATCAGTATGATTATAATTCAGATTATGGTAGTGATGTAAATGCTAAAGACTTCAAATACAATGAGAAAACTGATGGTTATATTAGCTCTGACAATGATAACGGAACGGGCATAACAGTGTGGTGTAAGAACTTTGGTCTCTTTCAAAAAATGTGTCAAAGCATAACATACACAGACAGTTGTCGTAATACATATGTGAATTGATGTTTATGTACAAAAGAACCTGCTGACAGTTGTCGTAATACATATGTGAATTGATGTTTATGTACAAAAGAATCTGCTGACAGTTGTCGTAATACATATGTGAATTGATGTTTATGTACAAAAGAACCTGCTGACAGTTGTCGTAATACATATGTGAATTGATGTTTATGTACAAAAGAACCTGCTGACAGTTGTCGTAATACATATGTGAATTGATGTTTATGTACAAAAGAATCTGCTGACAGTTGTCGTAATACATATGTGAATTGATGTTTATGTACAAAAGAACCTGCTGACAGTTGTCGTAATACATATGTGAATTGATGTTTATGTACAAAAGAACCTCCTGACAGTTGTCGTAATACATATGTGAATTGATGTTTATGTACAAAAGAACCTGCTGACAGTTGTCGTAATACATATGTGAATTGATGTTTATGTACAAAAGAACCTGCTGATTAAAATAAATTTTACTTCAAGTTCATGTTCATAGAATACCAGCATTATTGAGTTTTCAACAAAAAACTGCGCAGGTTTCGCTCATTTTTGGGAGATTTTGACCCAGCAATAGGGCTAACATGATAGGCCTATTCTCAAATTCCTCTGTTATTTGTTAACATTCAATGAACTCTTGTTTTCTGCATGTTTAAATCACTCTTTTGGCTGAAAGTTTATTTTAAGTTTCAAGTGTTAACTTATAACGCTTAAAAACATTACGAGTAATAAAAATAATAATTAATTGAAAGAACTTAATTGTGTGAAATCTATTTTATTGAACAACATGAAGCGATGAGCCACATCTGATATCAGTAGTCCTCAAAAAGAGAATTTTGGCTAGGTCTTTAATGGAGAAGCTTTACGATGCCCCTATATTATATTTGAAGAATCCAAGCGAACATACTAGAATTTCTAATTTTTTAAATAAACGGAAGAAACAAGTAAATAAAACAAAATATAAATATGCAGTCTTTATCTTTTATTGGTACCATTATAGAGCTGATTAGGGCTGTGGGAGGCTAGAAGATGGTTGATAATAAGTTATTCTGAGGCTTCGAAAGATGGCTGATTAGCTCAGGGTGGTTGGTTATACTTGGTTATATGTGGCTTGTTAGAGGTTAGCAAAGTTGGTTAAGCATTTACCTTCAGAACTTAAGTTCATGAGTTCAAGACCTGCCCAAAGCATTTTAGTTTTTCTCAGATTGGTACAACTATTCTGAGGCTTTGAAAGGTGGCTGATTAGCTCAGTTAGTTAGAGAGTTAGTCTAATAAGCTGAATGTTAAGGGTTCAAGCCCCATATTGGTCAACATTTTAGTCATCTCATTACGAAATGGTATAAACGCTATTTTCAATCATTGGTTCTAATGTTTGTTACAGGTGCTGGAACAAACCCTGATAGAGTATCAGAGAAAGCCACATGCAAGATTTCAAACAGATTAATTGTTTAATTATAAGTTAGTTTTCATAAACAAACAGACTAATGAAGACAAACTATACATAGATCAACAAAGACCATATACTCTGGTTGACCTTCTGACCCTTGGGTAAACTACCATGCGCTCCAAGAGTGGTGCTGTAATACTCTATGATAAAGAAGGAAGATTTGACAAATATCTCTTCACTTCTTATTACCGTTTGAGAAATGAGTTTTTTATTTTAGGTGAAGAGAACAAGATAGTCATTCTCTCATTAGTTCGAAGCAACTCCAAGAATGATGCTGGTTTTGTTGCCATAGAGAACCGAGTATGCGTGTCTCTTTCTCGCGCTAGAGACGGAATGTTTGTCTTTGGCAATATGGAACTTTTTAGAAGGCGCCAAGGTGAGTGGAAATATTTCAAGCAACTTTTTACTATGACCCTTTCAGTTTCTTGTGTTTTAGCTACCTGTCACCTTGATAGCTCCGTAACTGTGAAGGTTATCCCTAATTTCTAAGCATTGTTTTTCGATACCTTTTTGACATCATTTAATGTTTATTAGTCAGGGTCTTTGTGTTAGGTCTTTCTCTTAGATATAATCACACAGGTTTAGCTACCGGTTCAAAAAACATTTTTATTTTCGTATCGTATTACTAGATGATTTAATCCAGAAAGAATTTTTGCTATGACCAGTATATTAAAAAGAAAAAAAACAAAAAACAGAGTATATCACACTAGCGATAAGCTCAGCGATACCCGGAATTTTTTCATTTTCAACCAGGTAGCCTGAGGGTTTAAGAGGCTGGAACCAGGAACCGTCTGTTTCACAGGAACCAGGCGGAGTTTTAAAACCAATTGTTTTAGTGACCTGGTTTAAAGCAAGGAGCATATGATTGTGAAGTTTTAATAAAATCAAGTAAAAGCATGTATAATAGTTAAGTGCTTATGTTTGGACTAACAGACAGACGCACAATGACAAAGTAGAATTTATTAATAGAGATTGTAGCCCATCACACATATAAGCCAAGTGTATCTTATTCAAAAGTTTATGCTAGTAAAGCCTCTTATGTTATGGTTATGTTGTTATCTTATGTTATGGTTATGTTGTTATCTTATGTTATGGTTATGTTGTTATCTTATGTTATGGTTATGTTGTTATCTTTTGTGATGGTTATGTTGTTATCTTATGTTATGGTTATGTTGTTATCTTATGTTATGGTTATGCTGTTATCTCGAACAACTCTAAAAGTTATTAAAGCAGAAACATTAATCCCCTTACCTCAAATTCCAACCTATGCAGGGCAGTTTAGATGAAGATGTTGGTACAGTATCAAGATGCTAAAATGTTCAAGCAACATTTTTAAACCCTTTTATACTTGGTCTTGTACATAAAAGCAGGACCCCCCTGATCCTTGACTTAACTAATAACTTTCAATCTACCGTGAAAGTACTCAAGATGCCACAACCCCTTCAGAACTGAATATCATATTAAAGCTCCATGCTTCATTACAGTTTCAATCAGTCTGTTATTATAAACCAATGTTTTGATGGCAGCCATTTTTCCATTTCTAAGTCGATTAGAAATACCCTCGGTATTTCAGCCAAGGGAATAAGCATTTAAGATAACACAATTCTTTTTTTAACCAAATATAATATGGAAGTTCCAAGTTTGTAAAAAAACAAAGAAAAATCCTCAAATCAAAGAGGAAAAATTGTGTCTTTTCGCACTCTTTTAAAGAAGTGAAGTTTTTAGACGTAATTGAAACATAATAATTGCAGTACACTGAGTCTGATAGATTGTAGTGTGTAGATTTATTATGAATAGTAATAGTTTTACTGTGAGGCTCTTGTTGCTGAGGAGATGAAGCTTTTTAGCTTTTTCTAATTATGATTCTTCACTTCAGAGAGTGTCAATCTGTGTGTTTTAGAGAAACTAATATTCTGATGGAAGCCATCTTTTATTTTGCAGTCGATTAGAAGTGCCCTCGGTATTTTGGTGATGTTTCTAGAACTAAACGTCCAATTGAATTGAAACTTTTGAAATTATGTTGACAAAATTAAACATTCGACAAAGCGACCAAAATTTTGTAATCCTATGTAAGTGAGATACAAGGATAAATAGAGAATGCTGATGATACCTACTCCTGCTAACACACAGGTTTATGGAAAAAAGTCATAACAGATGCGGAAGAAGCAGAAGTGCTTGGAAACACCATACTTGTCTCTTGTCGGCACAGAAAGTCCCCGGCCCAATTGAAGTCACCTGAAGACTTTCAGAATTATGCTCCTGATGGTTAGCTTTTACCTTTAGATTGATTGACAGGCAGAATATAGATAGCTTTTTAAAAACATGTGATATCACAAAATGACAATGTTTAGTAAGTGCCATCAAGAAACTATGAGAAGTTGTCAGCTAAATATCACTTGAGACCAAACTGAAATTACAGCATTATATTGTTTATATTATATATTATAGCCTAGTGTAATGCTTGACCATCAATTAATGTAGATGTTATAGAAAGAGTCTTATCACTAAAAACCATGTCATGACATCGATTGACAGGTGGCTGCACCAGGCCTTGTAAAGAAAAGCTTTTATGTGGCCACCGCTGCAGGCTCAAGTGCCACTACAGCCATGAAAAGTACAAATGTAAGGAAAAATGCAAAAGGCTTCTGAAGAACTGCAACCACCCCTGTCCGTGTAAGTTGGATGGCTATATTCTATGGTCTCAGGCTATCTAGTCAAGTTTTTAATAAACACGCTTGGCTAATATGCACTGGATTCTTCAAAATAACTAAGAAAATCATAAAATACCAAGGTGAAAATAACTTCTTACCTACAAATACTTTCTTTATTTTTTGTGTGAATTTTTGGTTTTAAATTTTATTTAGATTATTTTATATCTTCTTTATATTTTTATCTTATTCTGACGGTTGACTGACAGAAACTTTAAAACCATCAGAACTTGGCGTCTGCTCGGATATTTTTCACAACCTTTGTCCAGCTTTACAGTTTTTTTTTTTAAATAAATGAATATTTATTGTCAATGACATAATTTAAATGAAGTTGGTTCAATCTGAAAACAAATAAGATAATTTCAACCTAAATATGCAAGAATTAAACTTTGTAGGCTAAAATAGTAATAAACAATATTTTTGCACTTGATTGCAGCCGGTCATCTGGTTAATACCAGTTTGTGTACGTGAACAGATAACTCCTAATTTTTCAGCCAATTTATGCTTCCAAATCATCCAAAGTTAAAATGCTAGCTTAAATCAGATTTAAATTTAGATTAATACTTCAGTAAAGCTAGTTTTAATCTAAAATTTTTAATCAAAGTTTTAATAACTGAAGCAGTAAGTAATAATATTAATACTAGTATTACCTAAATTTTGGTAAAGTTCTAATAGGTCTGCCAAAATGTATTAGTCAGTTGAGGTCAGTTGACGTTAGTAGAGGTCAGTTGGTGTCAGCTGAGGTCAGCTTATGTCAACTGGGGTCAGCTGAGGTAAGTTCAGCTCAGTGAGATCAGGTAGTACTTTTCAGTACTGGAATATTTTTATGGAACGGGTTTATTTCTTGAGAAGTAAAGAAATATTTTGTAGAGAGCAGTGTGTGCGATTAGTGGTGAATTTCAAACCAATGATCATTTTTTACAAGTGTTTTACAGGGTTTCAGAATTATCGAACCTGTTCCAGAGAGATAAGAGTTTTTAGATATAATGACAGTTCCTGTAAATGTTGACAAGCCTTTTGGATTACACTATCCATATGCCCAGTTTATGTTCAACTTGCACTGCTTGACAATTTATAGCAGGTGTCCTTTCACGCTAGATCATGTATATGATCCTATATATGGCATATATGTTAGGGTTTATACTAACCGGTTTAAAGCAGATTGTTCATGTTGAGTGAAAGCTAGTGGTTAAGCTGGGGCTGCTTGTTGCTGGAAATCAGTTTCGTTGGTTTGTGGGCTGTTTGAGGTGGAGTGGAGAATGTGAAGTTTTATAAAAGTTTAGTTGCTGATTTCTACGGCTTTCAACTAGTTGAGCGGCAAGTAATGGTGGGCCATGTTAATGTTGTTATGTGAAATATTTGTTAGCTTTCATCGACAAACAAGGCAATAAGAATATAATTATATTTTAGAATTTATATTATATATTATGACTTTATATTTTACACTGTCATCTATTATTAATGTTATCATATCAAATTCTGGAAGATTCTATTAGAAAGTATAGATATTTTTTTATCAGTTCAGATTTTGTGATCTGGGCAGAGATCTGACTGCCTGGATGTTTAAAGTGTTTATGATTAAAGTTGACAAAATTTGGTCACAGCTGAAATGCTCAGAAGAAAAAGACTCAAGCTTGCCTCAAAATGACATCAATAGTTGTGCTTCCTGTTTCACTGCGATCAAGCTTTGTCGATTTTAATCTTTAAACAATCTGGCAACAAAATCAACTAAAGCAGCAAATAAATTCTTATATGATAGAAAAATATCTATACTTTCTGATAGAATCTGATTGAATTTGATGTGATTACATCTTTAATCACGGCTTGCTTTGCAATTGCTTACGTTTTTAGCAAGGTACAACATAGTCTTTAATTAAAAACCAACATTGTGAGTGTTAAAAACTATATTTTAGCGCTTTGCTATGAAACCTGCCCAGCATGTGAAAGGCCAACAAGTATAACACTACCATGCAGTCACACCAGACTCGTGGAGTGTCACAGGACATACGGAGACCTCACCAAAATACCTTGTCTTGAAAACTGTACCGAGACCCTTATTTGTGGCCATACTTGCGCTAAACGGTAAGCCATTGATCTCTCCAAGTAGTCTGGTAAGGTAGGATATATAACCTTTATAAATTGTATAAAAATATCAAAACAACGATGATGTTGTTTGTTGATTGCATGATGGAAAACCGGTCATGCGACCTTTGACCTTTGATACAAGCATTTTGGTCAATTTATAGTGAAAGCTTAATCAGCTAGCAATAACGAAATGGTTGTAACGACGTATTATAGAGCTCAGTCTATTCTGGAAGATATAAAACAGGTATTGAAGGGTATAAACGGCTTTAATATTCTTTGATCATTACTAATTTTGTATTTTTAACCTGTAAGTTTGTTAAAACTGTGGGATGACATTTGATTATAGTGACTACTGACTATACATTTGATTATAGTTTCCATGCTTCAAATGGGTTTAAAATCAAATAATCATTAGCATATGCTTTAAAATGTCTGAGAGAACAATGACTATACGAGTTTCTTACTAAAAATTACAGAAATTTTCATCACTCAAACAAGATGAAGGATTGTAATGTATATGCAGAAGCAATCGTTTCCTGTTTTTATATGTCAATTCTGTATTAATCTCGAAAGACTCACAAAGTCTCCTAACTCTATATAAGTTACATATAGGTACCTCTAGTAGCCATGTGACATCTATACTTTAAGCAACTGTGACTCGCATTGCAGGTGCTCTGAGAAATGCACAGAGAAGTGTGAGCAGAAGGTAGCGCAGAAGTGTCCCTTGTGTGGCGAGGAGAATCAGTTGCTTTGCCATGAAGTCGCATCACCTGACTCCATCAGATGGATGGTTAAAACACTCATATGCAAACAGCCATGCAAATTCTTGCTTGCTTGTGGACACAAATGTAGTGGGAGTTGCAACACCTGGTAAAGCAGCAGTATAAGTCCTACCTTCCGCTTGAGAAGTTGTCTTCTCTATTAGGTCTTTAGCTTTGATAAAACATGCTTTACTATGGCGCCTTACAGTACCTCACATTGCGTGTTTACAACTCGAGTTGTACAACTCGAGTTACACAACTCGAGTTGTGAACATGCAACGCGACTTTGTAAAAGTAAGGTGCAATATATTGGTATTACGGTAGCATAACCGTAGATCTGGTTATATTAACAATGGTACATCAATAGACACCCGTTAGCTAATAGAAATTAAACTATGTATGTGTGTACTGTAAAACTAGAGCTAATGGCAAATTATAGTGTGCCGAGTTTGCAACTCGAGTTGTACGACTTGAGTTATATTTACAAACTCGAGTTTGTAAATATAACTCGAGTTTGTAAGTACAACTCGAGTTACACAACTCGAGTTCATCAAAAATCCAGGCCGAGTTCTTTTAACAGCAACTCGAGTTCAACAACTCGGCTTAAGAACATCTCATCATTTCATTTTCTCTAGCTATATTTTTATATGAAACTTTTTTGGTGCATCATTAAACGCCGTTGACATAATTTCTATGTTTGTTTATTTTCGGTGTTCATTCAGTTTCTTGTCAAGTTCTAGAGAGATAACTCTTTTTTCATTTGAAAAAGAAGTGGCCCAGCTCCCACATAGATTGTTTTAGTTTGCTTCTTACATTCTACAATTGTTTTTGTCTTGTTATATTTATAGAAATAAATATGCGCAAATATCGTCAATATAGATAATTTTAATGTGTATATATATTTAAATTAATATTATTAAATTTCTGTAAATGTTCTGTAAATGAGACACCCCAATTACTCACTTTGCTTTTTTACAAACCCGTGTTAGTTTTGCGTAACACAACTCGAGTTCATCAAAAACCCAGGCCGAGTTGTACAACTCGGCAACTGTGAGCGCAGGCCCTGTAAGGCACCATACTTTACAAATCATAGATAAATATTGTTAATTTCATGCAATAATCTTGTTTTAAGCAATGTTTCCAATGGGGTGACAAAGCACAAGGAATGCAGAAGTCTTTGTGGAAAGGATTTAGACTGTGGCCACGAGTGTGTTCAGCTTTGTAGTCAGTGTACCCAGATAGAAACCTGTCTATCATGTGAGCAAAGGTGTCTTCTCAGGTAAATATAACCACTTTGTTTTGTGTTACAATATATTAGCATTAAATAATTAGATTTATGCATTGATTATTTTTAGATAAACTTTTGCGTATCGTAATATGATTGTTAATGATCTATTAGACCTTGGAACAAGAATATCAACTAGAGAAAATTTTAATTCTAGCCCGGTTTTAAAAATAACAGTCTTGAAAGTGAATGATCTCAACAACTTTAGTAGTAACAACACCTCAACTGTGCACATGAGATGAAACACGGAAGATGTTATACATACATGTATAATAGGAATAACCGAATGCTCTGCGTTGCACGGGTATTAAAAACAGCTTATAAACAGTGGCAGGGAATGTAGTCACCATTAGCTAATTTAAGTAAGCTAGCATCCATATTGCTAAATTTACTAATAAGAGTCGTGAAAGCAAGCTTTAGCGAGGTTGTGAGTTACACCGAGTTGCTATGTGCATTTTAAGTTTTTAACCCAGACAATGACTATCTGCCCAAAAAATCCATTTTATTCCGTGTGGCTTTAGGGGTTTGCTAGTTGTCTCAGAGCCGGAGGTTCTGAGTTCAAATCCTCTGCGATACAGATTTTTTATTGCTAGATTTTAATCAATATAACTGGACACACGGTTTTACAAAAAGACAAGCACTGAGATATATATTTAAAGACACGCTGATGTCTTTATCTTGTGTGTTATTTATTGATATTTGATATGACAATGATAACAATTTTTTATCAGATGTTATCACAACCAAAGATGTGAAGCTGAGTGTGGGAAAACATGCGATTTCAGTAGCTGCCTGGGAGCTTGCCCAAAGAGGATTACATGTAAAGACTGTCTTCTAGTACGTTCATAAGAAATTGTTGACACCTTTGGTAAACCACTACATCTCTTAGATCAACCTGATATTTTATTCAGCAACTTTGGTAAACCCTTTTTGATAACGACATACATGGTAAAAAGTTAGGATATTGGAGATCCTGCCCCATGATGCAAGTCATCATATGTGAAATGAATGAAAATATGACCGCCTCACATTTCAAAAGACATCTGGTAGCGATGATTTAATTTCTCAATTTTGCCAGAAACCGCCACAAACCATAAACCATTGAATGCAGAACTTTTAAACGAATAACATGGTATAAAGCTCAAATAAACAGCAATTAATTCTGTTCAAATAAAATGTGCGCCCTTAAAAAATCCAAACATAGCCGTGTTTTTTAATGTCGGCCTATTCTCAACTAACTGATTATGTGACATTATTGCAAGCTGAACAATTCTCATAATAATTGGTGGCCCCAAAAAAGGTCATTGGGAGTGTGTAAAGTGGCTGGATTACTATTAATATTTAGTAATACCAGATAACACTAATTCCACACCCTCTGCTATAAATTGAGATAGAAAACGTTCGCTTTATTTCACTAGAATAAAAAGAAATTTCTGCATCCACTGATGTGCAACATGTAGTAATTAAATAGAATAACATTGCTCAGCAAGGTTGCCAAGATATTTGAAATTGTGAATTTTCCGGTGGTCTTAAAATTTTTGACAGCAATACAGTTAAGTAGACTGTATAGTAGTAGTCCTACCGTCTTTTAAATCTTTGGGAGTAAAACTTGCCTGCAATTTCAGCTTCTAGTTGAGTCACCCGCTGAGTTATCATTATCACCAAGCACTCCGGTATATTATTCTATAACAGCACAGATATTAGTGTTAATTCTAACAGGTGATATTCTCTAGAGTGTTTGCCAAAGTTGGTCGAGGCTTTGCTGCCAACTGCTGCCAATAAGCAACAACTGTTCCTCAACATATGATAAATCTAAAAGTATCCATGAAAGTATTTCAATGCATGTCTAAATTATTATACTAAGTGCGAAAACAAAAAAATGATTTGCAATCTAGCATTAACTTTTAACAGTAAAAATATTTTTGAGGACAAGCAATCAGTGAGTGGCCCGATGGGTAGCTCAGTGGTGAGTCAACCAAACAGTGAGCAGCTCAGTGGTGAAGCAAACAATTAGAACAACTCAATGATTTTTAAATCTAGTTATCATTAATTCAAGCTGTTCTCATTAGTGAACAAAAGCCTTTGATAAATTACTGAATAAAATAGTATCAGGTAATAAAAATTGACTTAATACTTTCTAAATATACACAGACTACCCAGAGGGCCCTGTTTTAATTGTTCATCATAAAGGGCATACTGCCAGATGACACCTCACTAACAATTTGTCATCTCTGTTTACTTGTAGATGAACGTTATAGCCCGTGTTTTGTGACAGGTGTCAACAGGTGACAGGTGTATTACGGCCTATTTAGTGTTATGACTACTTTTTATGACAACAATTACCCCTTTGCTGCAAACAAAATTCTTACTAGTTAATAAACAGGCCAAAAAAGATCTGACAGCCAAATATAGTGGAAATTTTACTTTCGCAAGTAAATGATTCTGAAAGCCATTCCGTGAGATGAAATTCCGTGAGTACAAACACAGTTTACCATTAAAAAGACCTTAATTCATTCTAAGCCCTCACAAAACTCGGACCCAACATTTGTATAAATTATGAATGCTTGCAACATTTAAAAAAAATAACAAATACATGTTCAAATTATATTATTACATGATAAATATAATTATACTTATAGAAAAACAGAAATAACAATTAAAAATTACAAAAGGTTTGATGGTTTGTTTACTTTTTGGGTTGGTTGTCAAGACGAGGCTAAGCGAAGATCGGGGGAAATAGAAAGACAGAGGTCAGAAAAGTTCAGCATTGTAATTTTGCCTTGGTTTTGTTTTGCTCAGTTTAGAATATGTTTGAGAGTGTATTGTCAACTGTCAAAAAAATTGTCATACAGAAAACATATAACCTGACTTTTTAGAAACATAAGCTATCCTATCCTGTGTGTGGTATACGATAACTCCAAATTATACAACAAATGAAAACAAAAAACTAGGCGTTTGTGGACTTTCATTAGCAAATGAAACTGATTGAGACACATTGTAGTTTGTAATCCCAAGAAGAAAACAGGTCAATATATGAGACTAACAAAGGGTCTAAATATGGAAGGCTTTTCAACATTTCATATCTAGGAACATCTTTCATAAGTCGAAGCAATATTTTCACCAAAAAACGTTTGGCGACTTGAAATCATCGTATGTAGAGTATTTTGTAAGTAGAGATTATTCTATACTTTAAACTGTTCAAAGAAATTAGCGAGTCAAGTTTGTTCTTTTCTATAACAGGAAACCGACTGTCCTGGTTTGTGTGGAGAAAAGTGTAGAGAAGAATGCCAGAGATGCCAGATGAAGGGAAAGCGAACCGGAGGTAGAACTAGGTGGAACTAGACGTAAAGATAGCTGGTAGATTATTCTATATTTTGAGAAAAGAAACATTGTGATATACAATCTAGCTTACCCGGTGAATAATTTTAATACTATCTGTCGTGATATTTTAGTAACAATAAGTTGTTATCGCTATATTTTTGTGCTGTTGACCACTGCTATAAACCTCCTTATTACTAGTTAATAATTCATTTTAATACTATTTATTTTGTTTTTATTGTCTTATATTATGTTGCATTAGTACCTTGGCAGTCTAGTGTGCCATGAAAGATCATCAGGTGTAATAAATATACATACAATTATTCTGCAAACACAGTGTGTGGTTGATTGGTGCAATGGTTAAAGGTTGACTTGCAACAAAATTCACATTACAGTTATTTGATATGAAAAGATTCACCATGTCTTACTCTGTTGTGTTGTAGGTGCAAGATATGTGGAAATGTGATTACAAGCTTTCAAAAGCTCAAAAACGAACAGAAAATCGCAGCCACACGAGACCGCCGTAGTTTGGATTCCCTTTCCAAAACGGCTCAAATGTGATGTAGTTGTGAGAGATGGTTTCTGTTTACACTTTCTTGCAACCATATTCGTCAAAATATTTTTGCAAATATACTTCACGCATTCAATAAAACTATGTCTATTGTTTTACGCGTCTATTTTATCGTCTTTGTAATGCTGTCATTTTAGCACTGATATCTTATAACTTACCGTAAAAAATCGTTAAACTTTTTAACCTTAGCTCGAAGGAGTACATATTGTCTGATAATCATGACGAGCCTGTTAGTCACCTATGATAATCGAAAAGTGCTGCAAAAATTATTTTCGAAGTATTGGGTCACATGATCAAATTACGACTTGACGATTGAATAATGCCGAAACAAAACTGTAAAGTAGCGAGCATTTATATTTGATACAGAGTCTTCGGTAAAACCCGAAGTGTTTGTCATAAACTAGTGCTACGATAAGTTTTATATTGAGCTTTGTATTGGACTTTCAATTCACGTGAGAACATATGTGACAAGACGATAACCAAATTTCGTGGTTACGTCATCGAAATAAAGAGATTCCAATCTACGGCTGCTTTTCGTTTTTGATCTTTTAAGAACTTATAATCACATTTCCACATATTTGGCACTTACAACACAACAGAGTAAGACATGGTGAATCTTTTAATACCAAATAACTGTAATGTGAATTTTGTTGCAAGTCAATCTTTAAGATATTGGGCTATTGTGCTGAAAGTCAGGAGTGTGCGTCGAGTATAGTGCAAACATTTTTCTCACCTCAACCGTGGCTGCGACTTCAGAGAAACGGACAAATTGACAGAAATGGACAGTTCGACTCTTGTTATTGTACCGAATCATTATTTATATGGATCTTTTCAAAATAATTGACTTCACAGTTATGGTAGAGGGTTACCTCAAGAGTTACAGGACTAGGTTACTTAGAGCAATGAGTTGAAAGGTCATCTTATATAACAGCAACATCTGAACTTGAGGTCTTTTAACTGTCAGCTGTTGGAATCTGCATGTTACTGTGATCCTTCTGTTTACAAGGAATGGCATTTGTACTTTGGAAAGGTGATCGACTATCATTGAAGTTGTCCCACCGATACCAACAGCTATCGAATTATTAATGAGCAGACAGAGTTCACCGATAGTTATCGCATGACTTGGCAGCTGGTAAAACTATCGTATTATCGAGAAGATAACTTCACTAGCCAGATGACCACACGTGCCTTAAAAGATCGAGGATTGTGGGAAGCAATGGGAAAAGGAAAAGCTGCAGAAAAAAATTTGCAGAAAAAAATTTGCAGAAGTAATAACAAAAGCTATCTGCAAAACTATCGGGTTATATTTTTTATTATTTTTTGATAACGACATATAAATCTCGGATGTTTTGATAGGCTAAAAATAGGCAAAATCTTCATATCGAGAAGACAACTACCGACTATCACAGTCGACTATCATGCAACCCTAGTAGACACATTCATGAAGTGTCTCAACCAGACATGCAGCTGATCACTTTATGCAAAGAAGTGGTTCGATCTATTACCGTTTCTAAAGCAATGATGTCAACGACTTCATCCCAACTTCAGTATAGAGTCATGATCAAGATATCAGTTTTGGTCAAATAATGACAAACATACACAAAGTTTTGATATAGTTTATTATAAAGTGTTGGTATTTTTCTATCAGTTGGGATTGTTTTTGTTGTTTGAGGTGATCTGACTGCCAGGATGTTTCAAGATTAAAATCGACAAAATTTGATAGCGGTTAAAACACTTGAAAGAAAATTTTTCGTGTAATAACATCACTACATGCTATTGTTGCTATAGTTGATATCAGCTATTGTGTTCAAGTTGCAGAGTTACGCGGCTCTATTCTGTCGGTCTCTTTGTAACTATAGACAACATAATCACACTTTTGGTTGATTTGATCGTCTTAACCTCGATCAAGTTTTGTCGATTTTAATCTTGAAGTATCCTGGCAGTAAGATCACCTCAAACATCAAAAACAATCGCAAATGATACAAAAATATCGATACTTTCTGATAAAATCTGCTACCAGTTTATGCGAGTTCAGGTTTAAAGACTTGTAGACGCAGACAACTAGCACATGTGTCTACTTAACCTGGAAAACAGAAATAGCTAGAAATAGAATTAGATAATCGCCTAGTCATGGAACATTTTCATAACCAACTGAACAGCCAAGGATCTACAAATTGACACAGCCTTAGAGGATCTTGTTAATAACATTATTAAGCCTAATGATACTCTTAGTCTTTGAGAGGAAGTTTATCACAGTGATGCCAAGCTAGCATAAGTTAAGGGGGCGTAAGGCGTGAGCCCATGCTTGACATCAACTAAAGCTGACATTTTAGCCAGTATAACTGCAAAAGCTCTTTATACATTCATGGATACTGGAAAGGTTTAGTTGGATGGTAGAATTGGATATAGTAGGACATGTAGTACCGTCTAAT
Source organism: Watersipora subatra (assembly GCF_963576615.1). Lineage (NCBI taxonomy): Eukaryota > Metazoa > Bryozoa > Gymnolaemata > Cheilostomatida > Watersiporidae > Watersipora > Watersipora subatra. Next base: position 7,211,491 of record NC_088715.1, on the reverse strand, counting down.
AGTAGTTGGATATACTATTCGATGGTACAACATGCAGATGGATGGAACTTCATCGCAAACACGCAAACAACATCACTTTGGGTTTCTATGTTTTTAGCGAGCCGACTAAATTTTATTTGTAACAGGAAACAGCGGTTTTCCAATAGGATCTATAATTTTCCGCATAAGTTAAGGGGGGCGTAAGGCGTGAGCCCAAGCTTTTCATCAACTAAAGCTGACATTTTAGCCAGTATAATTGCACAAGCTCTAATGGAAAGCTTTCTTTTAGCTGCACCGAATATCATGTTTGTTAATTGTTGTCAAGTCTAAAGGTGACATCTGAGTGAGTGTTTGTCATACAAGATTTCGTTAGTTCTTTCCTGTCTAGATAAACCCTACCAGCAATCCAAGTCTAACAGATAATTATTAGATTTAGAAATCTTATTCACCATTTTATTTTCACAACTGGTACATCTGGGCTGTGAGGAATTCTAGCAGCTTAAAAAAGCTACTTCAGTTCTACGTAACTTCAGAGTTTTCTTCACTTTGTATAAAGCTTTGTAACTGCTCGTTGTCACCAACCCATGTTTATCATTTTTAGTACTACTTCCTATATTGACATGATCTCATTCCTAACTAATGTATACTCTCAGGCTAACCTTTTTCTCGCAAGCTCATTTATTGCTTTCAGAGAATTGACAACCACTCCAGTTGTTCATTACAGTGAAACTTTGGCTTGTCAACGTGAGATTTCAGTCTAGCTTCTCACTAAAATGGACCATTTCGAACATATATTTTTACAATTTGCTGTAGCCCTTCTTTCATTGATTCTTTTTGTTTTAGTAAAAATTGTAAATTTGCTTATAATAGTGTCTTTAGAACTGCCGAATTTTGTTGCACATGAGACGAGACCGCTGCCCTTTCCTACGCTCATACACTTGCAAAACAGGTATTAAATGATATAGTGTCTCTTCGTCTCATAGTAATCCGATGACAGCATTCTAGCACTAGCAAATTTTACTATGTCAAGGACATGAAAATATATCTAGCCAGTATATGCCTGGTAACTTTATGAGTTACTTAAAGGCTGACTGGCAACAAAATTTACATTACAGTTTTTTGGTATTAAAAGATTCACCATATCTTACTCTGTTGTGTTGTAGGTGCCAAATACGTGGAAATGTGATTACAAGCTCTTAAAAGCTCAAAAACGAAAAGCCGCTGTAGATTAGAATTTATTTATTTCTCTGACGTAGTCATAACAGTTTGGTTATTGTCTTGTCACGTGATGTTCTCACGTGAATTGAAAGGCCAATAAAAAGCTCAATTTAAAACTTATCGTAGTACTAGTTTATGACAAACACTTTAGGTTTTACCGAAGACCCTGTATCAAATATAGATGCTCGCTACTTTACAGTTTTGTTTCGGCATTATCTAATCTTCAAGTCGTAATCTGATCATGTGACCCAATACTTCGCAAATAATTTCTGCAGCACTTTTTGATTATCACAGGTGACCAACAGGCTCGGCATGATTATCAGACAATGATATGTACTCCTTCGAAGTAAGGTTAAAAAATTAAATGAATTTTTATGGTAAGTTATAAGATATCACTGCTAAAAGTGAGTACATTACAATGCCGATAAAACAGTCGCATAAGAACAATAGGCATGGTTTTATTGAATGTGTGAAGTATATTTGTGAAAATATTTTGACGAATAAGGTTGCATGAAGGTGTAAACAGAAACCATCTACCACAACTACGTCACATTTGAGCCGTGTTGGAAAGAGAATCCAAACTACAGCGGTCAAATGTAGCTGTGATTAGCTGTTCGTTTTTGAACTTTTAAGAGCTTGTAATCACATTCCCATATATTTTGTACCTACAACACAACAGAGTAAGACATGGTGAATCTTTTGATATCAAATAACTGTAATGTAAATTTTGTTGCAAGTCAACCTTTAAGACAACTAAACAAACCATAAAAATAAAAGAATCAAAACTGGATGAAGTGCTTTACTAGGATATGAAAGTTTTTGTAGATCCATGGGCTAAAATTTTAAAACAAATTTTTACAAAACATTAAAAAAAGACTCACTGCAATTACAAAATATGTGCAAATTTCAGGTAGCTTGAACCACATTTAAATCTAAAAAAGAATATAATAGTCAGTTTCTGTATGTCTTCAGTCTTTTGTCTGTCGCGTATCATCAATACAGCGATCGCTTCTCCAGTACCTTACGATATAACTAGTACTTCCTCTCGATCTTCTGTTTCAGTCCTCGGCCTTTATGAGGACCACCCATTTCACAAGCGAAGTGCTCCACTTCATTGGTATATACGCTGATGTATATACTCTAACTCACATATACACTGATCCATTTACCATCGTCACTAAAATTCTCAAAGTGCTCTACTGTAGATACACTCATCTTTGTTACGACGTACACATAGCCTATATACTTACATGCCAGCTATACAGCTCAGACTTGCTTCCCAGTAATATATATAGGTCTCAGTGTTTGTTTGTTTGTTGTTTGTGTGTCCAGTTATAGTGATAAGGTTAAAGAAACGGAAAATCAGCTTCGGATTTTGACCTCGGAACCTCCAGTTTAGCAGACAGGCGCACTATTAATTACACTATATATACAACTAGTAACACTATGGGATAATTGTGCACATCATGCTTATTACACTTGCTAATCTTTAATGCCGTTTGGTTAAAACAGCACACTTCTCGTTTTACCTACTACTCTTGAAAATTATGATGGCGTGAGAGATCATGATGCGAGCTTTTTTAAACTTTGGCTTCAGACGGGCAGATATGGCTCTTAATATGGTAACAATTCAGAGTAGCTTAACCTACTCAGATTTATTGGGTACAGAAACTTTGTTAATTAAAAGTGAATTTTTTACGCAGTATTTTTATTACCAGCGCAACGCCTGGCATTCACCTAGTAATTGCTTATAAAATGTCTGATATCACCATGCTTGGAGTATTTTGAAGTTATGAGAACAAAAGTCGGTTGACATCAAATATATTTGTTAGTAAGTTTTTTGCCATATTTGTTCCTACTACTTTTTAATATATTTGTTAGTAATGAAAATTATTTTATATATGATTATCTTCCCTTACACAATTTTTCATTATAGTTTTACACTTGACTCATAGAAGACTTTCAAATTATGCAAAAATTTTCTTGTTGTGGTTTTTTCTCAATTCAGGAAAATTGTTGCTTGCCTTCTTATTTGTATACTTGGATCTGCTGCCACACATTTTAAACAGCGAATTTAACAATATAAAATAGTCAAAAAAGTGTTATTGATAAAATATACCACATTATAAATAGTAAAGCAGTGTTCCATCTTGTTCTAGCCTGTGTATAGCTATGTGTCAGCTTAAACTGAGCTGTGAAAGTCAGCGCTGACTAGCCACTCGCAAGTGGGTTCTGAGTACAAGTTGTCTTACACTGAATAAGTAATAGCTCTCATGCATAACTGTAATTGTTGCAAGCAAGATGACTAGTCAAGTCAAATCAATTGATCGCATTCGCTCCATAATGGGGCATAAGAGCGATATCTTTATTAAGTAACATGAGTAGATTACTCTTAGTTTGGGTTTCTTCCTTCCTATCTTTTCTCTTTATTTTATCTTAATTTTTTTCTATCTTTTTTTTTAATTGTGTTTTTAAGTTTGGTAATGTTTGGGCAATGTTGTTATTTAAGTGGAGGGTAGGGATTAGGCGGAGGCAAGAACTGGTGAATGAGTATGGCTCTTTATTACATTATACATTATTTATTCTATCTTTGCATGCTCATGAGCATGAAAAGATAGAACAAGTAGTTACAATTCAATACAATCAAGCGTAATGCTGAAATGAGTTACAAATAATAAACACTCAAACGGTTACACTTGTAAATGTAAGAATGTCAAAAACATATATACATTTAATATAATATATATTTATATACAAAAAGCTGCGCAGATGTAAATTAGTGTTACCACACAGTTTTTCACGATGACAAGGAATGTAATTCTTTGGCTTCTAGTTCTTGGCTTTGTAGTTTGCAGTTTCATGCTCGGTAATCTTTGTTCTCCCCTAACATTGGAGCGCAGTTGCTTGCACAGTAGTAAGTGTTGGTCCATGGGCTCTCCACGCAAGCTAGCTTGTGAATTGAAGGGCTAATCTAAGATTAGCTGAACACTTATGGCAATTAGGGAAGCTTAATAAATCTATGACATAAGCATACACCAACAAGGTTAGGAATTGTGGTATTCAGCAATAGATCTTCAGATACACACGTTTTATGTTTATTCAATAATTCTACTTCTCCAACTAATAAGGTTCTTCAAACAAAACATCACCCATAGTTGGACAAAGCTGCTATCAAAATGCTGAATACAGTTCGGCTCAGCTGCCCAATGCCGCAACCGGTAGTTGCTATTTTTAGCTGCACATCTATGCAACAGCCTTGGGCAAGTGAATGAGTCTTGCGAATGACTCGGCGACAATTTCTACGCTCAAAAACCCGCGAGGGAAGCTACATGTACCTGCAATTACGGACGTTGCTTCAGTCGTAGTTCTGGCACCTAAGCTGTCCATTCAAGAGGCGGTAGGTTGTCGAAATGTCATCGAGCCGTGACAGAATATTAAACAACGCTGAACCTGACGACACGAGGAGTTATGGCATCGGTGAACAAAGAGATATGGGCATTCGTGTCAGTTATAGCTCGGGAGGAGGAAGTCTTGCTTACAGTTGTTTGCTGGAGACGCTAAAAAGACGAGACAAAATGCAGGAAGCCTTTGACAGGTTGACTTTAGGAGGACCACGCCGACCAGGGTCGACAAGGTAAATAAAACCATACCAGTTCAAGCAAACAATTTTTTTTACAAATACTGAAGTTTAAAAAATATTGATGACTAACCAAATTATGAGAACAATCAAAATGTTAGTTTATATGGTCCATTAGAACTTCTAAAGCCATTTTCATATCCTGGGCTGCATCCGTTTAATAAAAAGTAATAAAATTAGTATAAAGTATAAAATAATCAATACATTCTTCTTATGACCAGCAGTGTAAAAATTGTACATAGTATAGGCCTATGTGGTTACACAAAACAATTTTGCCCATGGAATTTCTAGTTCGAGTAGATAGTAGATATCCATGCTCAGATAGATATTAACTTCATTTACACTGGTAAATGCCATTCAGAGCGAATTAGACCATGCGTCAAAGCTGAGATAAAAAATGAAAACGAAAAATCATGACACTGAAGTAAAATGTGTATTGAAAGGAAAAGCTTTTGCAAAGGGCTGTTCTATAATGTAAATTGGTAAGGTGTTGGTGTCTGGTGTATGGTGTAGTGATTTTTTGAGAAGTAGGAATGTAGTGGATAGTCAGGCAGATTGGAGAAGCGATATGAGTATTTTAGACAGAAAATATCTAAAAAGACATTTATCTGGTCATATCTAAAAGACATTTATTTTTATCATTTACTGGTCGTACCTGTCCATATCAGGTAACATTACCCTCAAACATATCTGCTGCTAAATATCAAGTGTGTAATTGTTAGTTGCTTATGTTAATTGATTAACATAAGCAACATTAACATAACTTCACTCATTTAAAGTCTTTCTTGCTTGAAAAAATTTATTTACTGAGTTTTTAATATATAAGCTAATCTGCGGAAAAGATGGTAAAACAATTTGCTCTCCGCAACTGATACCAACAGCATCAAAATTTTTAATGTGGGAATCATTTTCCTCGTTTACCTTGTTTGCAGAAGCAATAAACTATAAGAGAATTATTCTGTGATAGCGGAGGTCGCATACATATAAAGTACAAGAACCTACGGGTAGATTAGATAATTAGATTTGGGACAATTTTGTTAGGAATCGATAAACATAGAGCACCAAACAGCGAGACTGAATCGCAACAAAATGAGAACGTCATGACTGTTTCCATGACGATGTTGCAGCGACATATGGGACTAGTTACTACGCCATCGCCGCGAGGAAACTTCTGTATATATGATGGTTATTATTGTGGCAGATATACAAAAGTTATTTCAGAAATAACTTGTATTTCTTTGTACAGAACTACTATAACACAGTGAACTATGTTCATAATACAGTGAAATATGTACTAGTTGTTGACATTAACCATTGGTCATTTGTTTGAATAGTATATTATAGCCATTCAGACTCCTTTGTTCATATTCTCTCTCTCTCATTTATTATGTAATCATTATGTAATTATTATGCAATTATTATGTAAGCATTATGTAATTATGCTTTTACTCACTTGTCTCATCTGTTTAGTTATTTGGTTGCTGTTTAGCTATTAAATAGAAAAATCTGGCCTAATACATCCAGTAATTATCAACCTTGAATACTAGACAATAAGGGGTGGTCACACTGGAGCGGAAAGGAACAAAATGACTCAAAATGAAGTCGGTGTCAGTTGTAAACTGTTCGGCTGGAGACATTTCAGGCCAAAACGAACCGTTTCGGTCCAGTTCGTAATTTCGTGGCTGAACCCCTGTTCTTATTGGCTGGTTAAAATTCTAGCGCGTACGCGTCACATTTTTCCTTACGCGCGTGAGCAAAGTTAAAAAAGAAGTGGGACGATCTTTTTAGTTCGTTAATTAAACAAAAGGAAGCAATTTACGAGAAGGCTCACCCGGACTACATAAAAAAAGATGGCGTCATTTACAATATTTGGTGCTTCATTTTGAATGAAATGAGAGCACAAAACTATATGGAATTCGTTGGTAAATAAGTAAAATAATTAAAAGACGTCATCCATTGCCATATGATGATATATTGTAAAAGAATTTTGCCGGGCTTTACTCAGGCACAATGTAGCTTGCGATTGTGTTGCATAAATGTAAGAGAATGAGTATGGTTTTCCTTTCTTGTAGAGTAGAAGTATATATGTGGAAGTAATATGTCATACTCATCCTGATGAAGAATTGTTGACTGATTTATTTATGTAAAACCACAGTACTATGATAAAGACCGTTTTTGTTATGTACTCAGCATAGAAAAACATTCACATGTTAACAGACAATATAATTTTGCTCATGAGAAGGGTTGGCAAATTCTTTGTATCGAGTGATTTGTTTTGAGCAGCTGAATGATTTTCTAATAAATCTGTTGCGTAATTATAATTAATAACTGTTCCCCAAAGTTTTTTTTGTTTACAATAGAAACATTTAGCTCAAATACAAAAACCAATGAAACAGTGTCCTGCCTCCATGCGTATGGTATCTAGGATGTGAAGTTACTTCGGATGCTGTGTGACATGTGACTTAGCCGGACTGAAACAACCTCCGAAACAAACCGAAGTCAGTTCGGCCATCGTGTGACCACAGATTTACTCTCACTTTTTCAAATTGATTATTACAACATAAATCACCGAAATGAACCTTTGACCGGTGAAGCAGCATTTGTCACCTTATTTTGCACTATTATAATAATGTCGCTGACGTCAGTGAAGTATCAGACAGAATTCAACAAGTGCTACTTCGAGTAGGACATATTAGACTGATAGAAGTATTACTTATTTCGATAGTGTTGCTTTGAAAATTAGGAGAAAAACCGAAATACTGGAGTTTAAAGACAACACGCCGGTAACAATAGCATCTCCAGGTGCTATTGTTACCGGAAAGTTAAACCCGAAAGTTAGATGAGGCGAATACATAAGTGTCCTAGGGTATTAACAGTCAAATGGCACTACAGTGCAATATCCTAGGGTACGTCGTACGCCGCTTTGAAGAGCCTTCTAATCATCCATCTTAAATTATAAATGTTTTAATGTCTTCAAATAGGGTCACAAACCACAAACTGGACGAATCTGATGACAATGGGTCAGATTTGTGACTTGGAATCACAGTGTACAAGTTCTGTCAATTGTAACAATGGATCTTCTCAGGTCACTAAAACCACAACAATATTGAAGGAGTTCAAAGATATTGATGTAACCAAGTCGTCATTAGTAGTTTTGTGGGCGCTTCTCTACTGATGACTTTCTATTATGGGTTCGTAAAGATGAAGAATTTCAAAGTCACGGTCAAAAAGAGGTGGCATTCAATAAAAGGGTGGCGCTGTATTTTTCAATCCTTCTCATACAGAAGGTTCTATTAGAGAAAGTATTAAAAGGTGGAGTTCTGTAGAGTTTTCTACTAAGTTTTTATTACGGGTTCACAAAGTTCAAACAGACCGTGTGTGAGGGATAAATTAGTGAATGTTCAACGTTGACAATTTTTTAAAATTTATTCACTCACGAGGAGGAAAAACTCCCAGAAATTGCGTACTTCCGGGTTAAAAGTGTAGCTAAGTGTCTGTTAGTCATAAACATTCATAAAGACGGTTATTCCTTAGCGCTGTTTATAGTTACTACTGTCTCTGTACAGCCTTTCTAGGACCAATGATTAACTAGTAATGATTTTATAATATCGAATTTATGTATATAAATAATTTATATACATAAATTTTAAATAATTATTATATTTATAAATATAATAAGAATAATATAACAATATAATAAATTATAATAATATTTACAAAATAATTATATATACAATTATTTAATAATTGATAATGTATTTATAAATTTAATAATAATATAATTAAATAAATAGCTATAATATTTATAAAATAATTATATATAATTATATAAATAATAAATAATGTGTTTATAAATTTAATAATAATGTAATTAAATGAATAAAAATAATATATATAAAATAATTATATATATAATTATTTATTAATTATATAGATAATTATGTATATAATTATTTATTATTTATATAGATAATTATATATATAATTATTTATTAATTATATAGATAATTATATATATAATTATTTATGTATTTAGACATACTGATATGTATTATATTATTATTTATTATTATCAAAATTATTTCTTGTTGCAACATTTATTACTATTGTCCTTGTATAGCTCTTCTATGATCAACTGTTGCAATGGTTTTTGTGAGTATGATATTGTGATATAGTGAAATGGAATCATCCATGTCTATGAACAGAGACATTAAAAATCAATTCTTGTCAAAACACATGAGACAACTTACAAACTTGATACACTCATAAACTCACTCCATAAATCTAATCATTTACATGATTTCTCTTTAATGTTTATTGTTTTTGTCTCTTGGATCTGTTTTGAACGGCATTGACCAGCGATTATATTATTATTATTATATAGAAGTTCATATTTATCTAAAACACATAAAATTCAGCATTACTCACAATTCTCTTATTATGTTAACAAAAGTGAATCAGATAAGAATTTGCGAATAAAAACAGTTACAGATTTGTCTTAATTTGGGTAAAATTAACAGCCAATGGTCTCCTTTGGCTTCAATGTATATGATGACAGGTTCAAGTCCCCACAAATCTCGTACACTTGTTTACACTAAGGACCTTAACTTGGGTGTGGGTGGCGTGTGTAAAAACACTTTGTAGCTCCACATTTTTGCCTAATTTTGTTCAAACTGCACACGCATATGCTCCTTACCTTCTCGCCAGGTCGCTAAAAATATTTGGTTTCAACACTCTATCAGGTTTTTTAGAACCAGCCTCTTGAACACCTGATTGAGCAGACTATCTGATTAGAAGTTTAAGACCCCTTGGGCATTGTCTGCCTTATCGCTAGTATCAATGCGAATAGCTCAATTGTATCCACAACTGTCTTAAAATTTATTACTGGCTGTCGGCTTGCAAGCTTTTCTGATTTAGTGACATGGCCAGTCATCAACCAGCTAGTAACAATGGTATATGGCCATCGCTGTTATAGCTAATCTGAAATTGAAATGCATTTGGAAGATGTCCAATGGGAAGTCTTGTTGCACCTGCTACAGGTGCAACAAGACCTACCATTGGATAACATTTTATGCTAAGAGTTAGGATTCCACTAGGATGAAACAATTCATTATTAGGTTTGGTGAAACATGTTAGCTTTTTATTGGTCAGACAGCGTCAATTTTCTTTACAAATAAGTAAATTAATTTCATTAGAATGAATTATTTGGAATTGCTGAAAGATGTTAACATATCATTTGTTTGAATCATTTTAGCATTAAATATTTTGACAAATCTCATAGCGATGTTGAATCAATTTCATCATGTGACAGGAAGTAAAACTATTCATTGCATTTTAGCTTGTATCCTATTGAATAGCTGTCAGCTCCAGATACTATAGGCTCAAGTGCTGTTAACTTTTTTGCTACCGCAAGCCGGTACATCGGCTCGGGCTTATTTTATCTTTGTAGCCGGAAGCCGATACATCGGCTTCTAGACAGTACGTTAGTTTATTTATAATTACTCGGCTTTAGCTTCAGATTGACCAATAAGATCTGGTCTCCATGAAAACAAGCTTGTTGCTAAAGATATGGACTAATCAGCAGGCCTCTCACTAGCGGTTCACTGATTATCAAACGGAAAGTTCACTGCAGAAAAATCACAGCCAAAAAAGAACATCGCGATCGTTTAAGCTGTAGAAGCTTCTTAGTTATTGGAACTCCAGTAACTTTATATCGAGTGATTCTGACTCTTTTAGTGCATGTATTTCATGTTAAAAACTGAAATAGTAGTCGAATATTATGCCGACAGTCAAAATATGACTATCGAAATTGCTGGCAAAATATCGCTGGTTAAGTATATAGGAGTTTTGCCGTTTTTAATGAAATTAATTGAAGGAATTCATTTATTTCTTCTATATTTCCTATTAAGGTATTTTTTAGCAACCTGTTTTTTAATTTAGGTGGATATCTTTCATCTTTCTCAAGTTATTACAAAATTAGTGACGTTGTGTCAACATTTGTGTGAATAGAAAAAGAAATTCGGGCATGGCTAGAAGTACATTCGGCAGCGAAAGAGTTAACCTTTAGTGAATGTGCACACGTGCAAATATGTCAAACTATAACTTTTGGGTGACTCACAACATCAATAATTAACTCCTAATGCTCATATACACATTTTCATTATACAGTTCTAGACGCATCTCGACATTAGACAGTACTGGAAGACTCTTGACATTAGACAGTACTGGAAGCATCTCGACATCGGACAGTACTGGAAGCATCTCGACATTGGACAGTACCGGAAGCATCTCGACATTGGACAGTACCGGAAGCATCTCGACATTAGACTCTACTGGAAGCATCTCGACATTGGACAGTACCGGAAGCATCTCGACATTGGATAGTACCGGAAGCATCTCGACATTGGACAGTACCGGAAGCATCTCGACATTAGACTCTACTGGAAGCATCTCGACATTGGACAGTTCTAGACGCATCACGTCAGCGCGTCATTTCACACAACTAGCGGTCGCACCCACCAAAGCTGACATTCGAGCTGCTCAGCAAGATGAGAGAATTGAAAAGAATAAAACATGTGGAGGTACACAGATTCAGTTTGTGAATAATCATAGATATTGGGAGTGGATAGATGTATTGATTTCATATGTTTGGTATGCCTGTGTAAGTGCATATATTCTATGAACATCTACTTATGCTAGTCCCAACACCACCTGCACACAAACATATACTTAATACTTGCATAGACATATACACGTTCTTACTGTGTACCTGCCTTTGTACATGCGATATTCCTATTCTTGTTAGTAGTCTAGTGTTAGTAGTCTAGTGTTAGTAGTCTAGTGTTTGTAGTCTAGTGTTAGTAGTCTAGTGTTAGTAGTCTAGTGTTTGTAGTCTAGTGTTGGTAGTCTAGTGTTGGTAGTCTAGTGTTGGTAGTCTAGTGTTGGTAGTCTAGTGTTGGTAGTCTAGTGTTTGTAGTGTAGTGTTTGTAGTCTAGTGTTTGTAGTCTAGTGTTAGTGGTCTAGTGTTAGTAGTCTAGTGTTAGTGGTCTAGTGTTAGTGGTCTAGTGTTTGTAGTCTAGTGTTTGTAGTCTAGTGTTTGTAGTCTAGTGTTTGTAGTCTAGTGTTTGTAGTCTAGTGTTAGTAGTCTAGTGTTTGTAGTCTAGTGTTTGTAGTCTAGTGTTTGTAGTCTAGTGTTTGTAGTCTAGTGTTTGTAGTCTAGTGGTAGTAGTCTAGTGTTTGTAGTCTAGTGTTAGCTGATATATTGTAAGATTTTGTGACTTGGCACACTTCAAGTTACATAAGATTAAATAAATATGATATTATACAAATACAAATAATATTAGATAAATATTATTTGTAGCTTATAGCAGCTCAGAGGAATACCTGTCTATCCAGTTCCACCTTCTCAGAAAGGACATGGTGTCAGGTTTACAAAAGGGTATTCAAAGGATACGCCAAGTTGGGTCCGGTAGTGTACAAACTTCAGCTGGAAGTCGTCGAACAGAGAATGTTAAAGCTTTATATCGCAACTTGAGAATTATCTCTCCGCGATTCGGACGTGATGGAATAACCTTCTTTGTACTGTAAGAAATTTGACTTTCATTTGTTGATAAAACCTGGCCAGCAACCACATATATTCATTGAAACTGTATTATATGTCTGGTCTGTTTTAGTACCTGTGCAATGCTCAGTAGTCTGATACCGGTGGTTGCTGTACTAGTCAGCATTCATCTAGTGAGGCTAGTTGGTAGGCCTAATCGTTACGTGTGATGCAAAGTCATGCGTATTTTAACCGATGTAATGAATATATTCACTATTATCGATTGCTATTCTTAGCTTTAGTTTAATGGATAAGTGTGATCCTTATAGCGCTGGAGCTTCTGAGATCAAATACTTTGTGGAGCGAATTTGATTCATTCATAGCTAGATGTTAATTGCGGTAACTGGACGCAGGAATGAAAAGATACTGACGAATCGACGACTGACGAATCGACGACTGACGAATCGACGACTGACGAATCGACGACTGACGAATCGACGACTGACAAACACTGAGATTTATATGTACTTATATATATATATATAAATATTTTCTATCTATATCTATATAAATCTTATATAAATCATTCTGAAAACGACTTTCTAAAAAGTAGTACCCGAGATCGCCCCAGGATACTAATAATTTTAATACTTGAGATGCAGTTATAATATAATATGGTACCCTAGGACACTTATATTTCGCTAGTATTTGGTTTCGTGAGTAGCATACAGAGAAAATTTTGTTGCAACTTAATTACGCAGCTCACAGTTCATGCAGTGGAACAAACATAATTAGATTCCTCAGGTTTGGTGCGCCGGTAAGAAAATTTTTTCAATTTGGGACTAGTTTTTATTTGTAAACCGCAGGTAGAATTGTGTGGCCATGATCGATAATGCAATTTGATCGCTTGCTGCCATTTGTTTCTTGGACTATCAATGAACAAAGCTATTTAATTCCGTGTTTTCACTCGTTTGTTATGATAGTTTAGTTTCGCTCATGAAATTTTCGCGAGAGGATGACTCTGCGAAAATGCGAAAGTTAGATGAGGCGAATACATAAGTGTCTTAGGGTATATGATGAATTTGCTCCGGATCGATAAAGGCAAGAACCATTCTACCCATGGTAGCACACTGCAGGGATGTGAAAGCATAAAGAGAATTGATCGTATTAGCCTTCTCGTTTGGAGGCTGCTGGGCAAAGGACTAGTATTGATTCGGTGGAGTTTAGCAGTCGTGTAAATTAGGCTTAAAATAAATTTAGCCACCTGCCTTGGTATTTGTTTATAGGCGGAGTGTAAATTAACCTTGAGAGCATAATCAACAGGAGAAATACCCTTATCAAAGCTTTTTTTTGCAAAATTCCCCTCATTTTAGAATTCAGCTTCAGAATCAACAGGAGAAACGGGTCATGATCACAGAAACCATGGTTAAGTCGGGATTGTAAGATTTGGAGTTATCTACATTAGCAAAAAGAGAAGATTCTCAGTTATTTTGCAAAAAAATTTTTGATTCTAGCTTACGGTCAATAAACTGAATGCATGTTTAACATTAGTGCAAAAACATAGTTCCGAGAAAACTGGTGTTAAAGTTAGAGAAACGAAAACCAATGCTCAATTTTGTTTACATTTCAAAACGTCATAGCAACCAATATCAAGAGGTTGTGATATTCATCTAGATTTCTGTGTTTCTATTCAAAAAATTATGCTGAATTCAAAAATCTAAACAGATTTTAGCTGGTTGTCACAGAAATAGCTGTATATTTATAAGAAAATGTATTAGGCCTGCTTAATTTTGTAGATATTTAAAACGGCTTGGCAGTACCGCGATATCGGGCACAGCCAAATCATCAGCAAAATCTTTAAAAAAGTAACAACAGTAACATGTTGCACACTGTCAGTCACACTATATACTTCGATCTTGGAAATTCGAATAATTATTCTTGTAATTAAATTTGATAATAATCCTATAAAATCGAATGATTTTTCTTATGATTAAATAATGTAATAATCTTTTAAGAATTGTTAGGAAATTATCATCGTAATTCCCTTTACTTTTACTGCTTTTGACATCAGTTGGAACACCAAAGTACTGATTATAAGTGTCCAAAGTGTCAGAGTTATCTTTAAAATCGGCAAAAAAGAAACGATGATATTTATCGGATGTCATTTCTCAGTACTTTCTGTTTAGCTTAGCAACGGTTTAAGAGGGTTTTTCCAAAGGTTGAAGACTTCTTATTGGCTAAACTGACTTCAGATTCAGGAAGATCACGCTTTGATTGGTCCAGATGCACGTGTTACAAAAATCGTTACCAATATTATAAATTCACTTGGTTCAACTTCAAAGTCGGATAACTCAACTTCGTGATTTGCGACTTAACCATGGTTTCTGTGACCGCGAAACCATGTTTCTTTACTATCCTTATCAAAGGTTTTTTTTGGAAAATTACCCCTCTTCAGAATTCCCCTGATGGAGTCAATGAAGCAGCGTGTTCGCATCATGACACTCATAATAATCTACTGCCAAGGTAGACATAATCAATTGCATTAGATCAAGTTCCGGTGACAAAATGAGCGCAGAGAGCTCTGATGACTTGGCAGTATTGAGCTTAGGATGGCTTTGGAAGGCATAGCGGAGTGGCTATTATATATTTGTGATAGGAAGCAACGAAATACAACAGTGATGTGGCTGTCATCCTTAGCAAAACTTCCAAAAAATGAATAAAATATGTTATTGTTGCTACTCTAACAATAAATAGGAAAGGGTATTTGTGTTGCATCATGGGAATTAGTAAAATAACTAGCAATAACAACACTGTACAAGCAAGTTGAAACAGTGCATAATACATGTATATACAGTTGACCTAAAAATGGACTAATAGTGGTGGAGGTAGACCAGCTGTACTGACACGCCTATACACTTAGGTCAATCTATATACCCAGACGAACATGAGTACATAATATGTAACCTGAAACAGATACTATTATTATCTTTAATTTGGTGCAAACTTTCATTTGAGATTATGTATGATATTTATGTATGGTAGCTGGGTGCCAGACTCTATAGACTTAGAGTAGATCATTGTCCTACACAATCAACAACCTCGAGTGTGAATCTCATGACATCAAACATCTTGTCCAGTCTTAAATAAACCCTAAAATGAATCCAATATAATTAATAGGTTTCCATACGCCGATAGTGTAGTGACACCTGAGTGCACCAATCCTGAAGGTCAACAAGCAGATTATGTTTCCATAAGGCGCTATACTAGAGTAGTGCTGCATGATAAAACAATGTTACACGATAGGTGTCGATTTTGTGTGGAACGATAGCATTCTGGGGCGTTTTGTATGTCGATTCTGTAATCGGGTATATCGACGTTTTCGATATCATTTCAAGATGATAAATATCTGTGTTTAATTGGCAAAACCAACATCGATTATCGCCGGCTTTAGTGACTCCATATCGGTACAGCACTAGTTCCTGAAAACTTATTTGCGAGCCCGCGGATTTCTTTTATCTTTGAGAATTTTCTAGAAACGGACCGGCGCGGTAGAAAAAAGTTTCATAAAAGTTTCTTAAATAAAGTTCAAGAGAAAAGAAAACTTTCAATTTTTTTGTATTTGGACATGATTATCGCCCTTGTATTTCTGTTTTTTGATGAAACGTCACAATAATCTATATCGAGAGAACATAACTCCAAAGTTTCGATACTAAACGTTATCCATAGCTCACCGGGCCAATATATCGTTTTGGCATGTGGTGTCATATCGCACAGCACTATAATACTAGAGCGATGGTTGTGCAACATTTAATGTCAAGGTCAATCAAAACCTATTCGCTTGTTTCCATGGCACAAAGATGGCACATCGCATCGGTATTTCTTTTCCAAGTAACGACATTGATTTACGACTGAATAAAAATGACATGGCTGTTTCCATGGTGTCATCGCAACGCCATATGGGGGTACTACTACGCTATCACTGTATAGACAATTAATTAGTATGTATATCCAACTTAACCCAAGCATTTATAACCTTTGTCCCATGCTGGTTCAATAACTTAGTTTGGTGATTATCTTATCCTGCTTTATAACGGCAGGAATCTCAGGCTAGAGGTTTTTTAAATGTATATGTCATTTCTATATGTATAAAAAATTTATCACACGGGTTAGCCTAGGCGGTTGGTAACGTCTATTCCCAGGTCTCTGGTATGTGTCTCTTACCAGAGACCTGGAGTTTGAACACTCGTATCAAGATCTTAGCTGTTCCCAATAGTCCACATTTCTGCAACTGACTTGTGTTTATTGTTGCCAGTATTGGGCCCCATTTGATGTGCAGGTGTGGCATTACACTCAATACTCCAATGTCTACCGAAACTATGGTTGTTCTTAAATGCCAAAACTTTGCAATCGCTTTTCCGAGTAGGAAAGATTTTTCCACCTCTTTTCTGGCCATGCTGTAATCATTTGGTACTGTCTTACAGTTTTTTGCCTAATTCATTCGCAACTATCGCGAGTTTACTCGCGAATTTATATTGTAGCTAGGCTACCAACATGAGTTATCTCACCTTGGAAATTTACCTATTCCATGTAGTCATTTTTAAATTAAAGAAGACCATTTTTGATTAGTTCGAAAGAAAAATTTCTGGCCCATCAGAAAAATTTACAGATGCCCCAATGATATCTCTGGCAAAAGTAATGGCCAAAATACTAAAACCATATCGATGTCTACCTAAACCGGAAATCATCATGCCAACTTGAAATTTTATCATTCGCGATCAGTTTTGTTTTACTCCAGAAGTGAATATGCAGATTCAGAAGTGGTGAGACAGTGAACGACTGCATAAATCAAATTAAAACCTCATTTTTAATGTTTCAAAGTTTTTATCAACATTTAATTCTGCTAATTTGAATCGCTTGGCACGAAAAAAATGCACTTTTAGGCAGCTAGCTGTAGTTGGACTAGAGTTATTATTCAATAGTTCAATAGGATCATATTGATTCTTAAAGCTGTCTGTGAAATATGAAAAGTCAACAAAGTTATTGAACATATTTCTATTATTTGAAACATGTTTATGACATTTTATTTGAGTTATATTGGCATGTAGATTAGCTATGTTTTGATTTGAAGGATGTTTGATGCTCACAAGGAAAAATTCAAAATTAGAATTTCATGATTTTTACGCTCATGGATAAATGTTATTTATAGAAATTTTATTTAGAAAATTGTATTGTATGTGATAAATAAGTAATTTTAGTTAAACACTGTATATTTTTGCAATTTTTATGGTGCCAGTTTTTGTTTCAGCCACTGAAACAAAACTGAAACTTTGTTTCAGCAAATAGCAAATACTCTTGTTTTTACCTGCTTAAATATTGATTTTGTGTTGCTGCTGTTGCAATTATTTAGTGTTTCCAGGTTTAATGTGTGTATGCAAACAAATTCATGTTCTTAGCTGCTCACAATTTTTGATTTTACTGAAAGTATGTCCATGTTAATGGATATTGTGTAATTTTCCTGATTCTTTTTCGAAAAAAGTGTTCTGCATGCTTTGCTGTGCAACCGTTCTGTTTGCAACTTTAAGTAATAAAGTCAGAGTTATATTATATCAAAGACTAGTTAAAGTTACTTTGTATTATTCGATTACATTTCGTTACAATTATAAGTTACATCAAGCCCTTTGAGGGCAGCCATTACGCTGATGTGGCCCTCGGTGAAAATGAGTTTGACACCCCTAGCAGGTGTGTAAATAAAGCGCAGAGAATAAGTGGCCGTGCAATTATTCAGAAACATCCAAAGGCAACCAAGTGATGTTTATAGCTGTGTGTTGGATGTAGCAAGACAATAATTTCAGCTAAAATACTTATATTTTAACATTTTTATCATTAAATTCTAACTTTGTTTTACCAAGTAAAGGTTTTTTAAAATCAGAAATTTTTTAAAGCTACTTTGTTTGATACACGCGTCTACATATAAGTAATATGAAGTCTCTTGGTTGGTTATTTTGAAAATTGAATGGGTAACTCATCTCTATTCAGTTTCTTGTAGTAGTAAGTTAGATTATAGCATTTTTCTGAGAAATGACTGGTATTTTTGGCAGATCGCATAAAAGTTAGACTTTGGTAGCGAATGACTTAAGAAGTGGAATATCCACCATACGGCAGGATGGTGGATATTCCACTCCTGCACATTTTGCAGCCGATGTGCTTGCGACGTGACTGCGCACATTAATTTACATCTGTGTACATCAATTGTGCAAATTAATATGCACATAAAACATGGTACGTAGCATTAGATAATTACTATAGGTTTCTATGCCCCTCCATATGACATTTTAGCCTTATGATCCTAACACCATAACGAAATAATGTTGTATGGCAAGGAACTACTGTATCTGTAATAGCAGCTCTCTTTCTCTCTTTGTCCTCCTACAATATTTGGCTGGTTTGTATACATGTATATATATAGAACATCTATATATAGAACACTTGTATAACGAACATCTATATATAGAAAATCTAAATATAGAAAATCTAAATATAGAACATCTATATATAGAACATCTACTATATAGAACATCCATTCACTAACACCTGTTCATCAGGGTCTATTGTTCCTTGCTACAGGTTAGACATGGAAGAGGCCTTGTCTAGGAGAATATGTCAAGGCTTCAGTAAAAACCTCATCAATGGCTCCTTACTTTGTCTCTCACTTGATGGATTTCGGAATAATCTTCTCTTTGCGACTGTAGAAAATCTCAGCCCTGTGATGTTGCAAAGAGGTAAATATTATTCAGATGCCAAAAATCTTTACCTGCGAGTCGTTTACCTGCGAGCCCTATTATTTTCATATTAGATGTTAGCCTCTTATTACAAGCTTAGTCCGTGTTCATCAAACAGGAAGTTGCAATCAAACTGTATGAACAAATCAATAATATTTCAATAAATAATAATATTAACACCAATAAGATTTCTAATACTTCTACTAGTATGATATCTACAATGTCCCTGCTATGAAATTTCGATCTAAGGCGTTATCATATTTGATATACCGTAACCACACACGCTAATTATTTTAGCAAGGCGTTCAAGCGTTATGATGCCTCTGTTAAGAAATATTTTGGGATTTAGGTTTATACAACACGATGCTTCTTTGTTTTTTTTCCTGTTAATGCTAATTTATTTTGCTCCACGATAGCGACAATAATTTATGTCAAACTCAAAATTTGGCGATTTGTGTTTATATACAGTAGAACGTCGGTTCTCGAATGTTTCGGATCTCGGCCAACTTTGTTTTCAACCAAAGATTTTGAGATTTGTTCGTCTCGGATCTCGGACATAAATTCAGTTCTCGACCAAACCAAGGCATGCGCATTGGAGTCAAAACAGCAACGGAAATGTCATGAAAACAATCGTTAACCACAAAGAAGCAATTTACGCTTCATAAATTATTTACCAAAATATGGAACCATCTGTGATGACGTCTCTTCTACTGAAGAGATTTGCTAGGGATATAACCCTCCAGTCAGGTTACACTTAATTCTCCTTTCAGATTCTCCTTTAAAGTTCTGAAGTAAACGTGCCATTGCTGTTTATATTTTCTTTTTCCTACGATTTTTGATGTAACTCATCTGTTGCATTTTTTTGCTGTTTATCAATTTCTGCAATTTTTGTTATTGTATCTTAACCTTTAATGTTTTAAAGAGCAAAAGCTGCAAAGCGTACAAAATGTTTACTTTTTTACTTTCTTTTTCCATCATAAATAGAAATTTTTTTATTAAAATTAAATTAATTAAATTACCCGTTTTTATTTATAGTATGCAGTGTACAGTTTGTGGTGTAAAATGTTCAAAAAATGCTTTACTGATGAGGTTTTCTCGCCTTGGAATGGATTAAAATTTACATACATTTATTCTAATGAAAAAAATTGTTTCAGATCTCGAACAACTTGATTTTCGAACAACCTTCTGGAACGGATTACAGTCAAACATGGATAACTTGCCCACGGATAGCTCGAACGCATGGTTAAATCGAACGGTTTCTTTGGTCCGTTCCCACGTAATGATAAATTGCTATAGATAACTCGAACTCAACACTGTTAACTCGAACTGTTTTTTGCCCAACGGCTATCTAAACGGTTGCTATCGCTTTAGAAAATCACTTTATTCAAAGCCATAGAGGTAAACCTCAACTTTTCGTAATTCATAAGCGTCGTCATTACCAACATCGGCAAAATATTTTTGTCAACGACTTTTCTAAAAGTTTGGTGAAATTTGATTTATACCAAACATCCGCTTAGCGATCGCTCTTCGTAAGCAAGGTAAAGTGAGGTAATCTTTGCATAAACTTCAAGAAAAATCGGCAAAATTGATCGTGGGTAAAACGCTCAAAAGAAAAAGATGTCTTTTCTTTTGAGCATTTCAACAACGATCAAGTTTTGCCAATGTCAATCTGAAAAACGTCCTGGTAATAACATCACCTCAAACAACAAATCAATCTCAAGTGATAGAAAAATCTCTATACTTTTTGATAAAAAACGTTTTAAACTTTACATTAGAAGCATTTAATTTGAAACAAGCCATTTGTGCTTTTGATTTATATTATAGTTCGTATATGTACATGTATTTACTAATAAATAAGTAAATACATGGACTTGTGACAGTGCTCTAACTTGAACGCTCTGATAATTCGAACACTTGCTCGATCCCGTGAAGTTCGAGTTATCCATGTTTGACTGTATATTCGAAAACCGAGGTTTCACATAAGGTGATTAAAAAATCTACGTCGCTGAAATTTTAAATTTAGTTGTTTGAAAAACTTTACAGTTGTTTTATATATTTTTAATCTAGTTGACCTGCACAAAACACTTCCCATGAATGTTTGAATGGCAAATATTGTTTTATGTTAAATACAAATCAATTTTTTGTCCAAAGACTTTTTTATTACCCAGGCAATGCTGGGTAGCACAGCTAGTATTTCTATATAATTATAGAAAAGGTTACAGAGGTAAGGTTTTCTTTCAGATATTTATTCCGTGATTATATGACAGCGTTTGCGTGAATTGCTTAGCGTACATTTGTCAAACCCATGCCCTTGGGACAAATTATACCCACGCAAATTATATCCACGATATTTGATTGGATCATATAAGTTATGCACTATAGCGTCGGATGCGCTGTGCCACTTTCACGACAAATCCCACAATGCTTTGCTAGTACAGTCATACTTCGACTTACGAGCTTAATGCATTCCGAGACTGAGCTCGTATGTTAATTTACTTGAATGTTGGTGCAATTTATTTATATATAGAACAATCAAATATATATTGATTGGTTTCCATACTCTAAATAATGCAAATGAAACACTCAAAACAAAATATTGTAACAGAAAAAACATGTTGGTTTATTGTCCTAATTTACTACATGCTTTCAAAAAGCAACAAATAAAAAATAATGCAAGGATATGTGATTAATTAAAATGTAAAATTAAATAGGCCTACGTACATACAATAGCAGCTAACGCTAGCATTTGCCAGAGATGGAGATATAAGTTATCCTTCATTACAACAGTTGACTTTGATAAATTTAGATTTTATCAAAGTCTTAAAAGTCAAACTTAGAAGCAAACCTAAAAGCAAACTTTTATTTTTAACTTGAAGTTATTAAAATTTCTTCGGCGTTCATAGTTTGAAGTTTCTCGCTAGTTAGCTAATTTTTCCTGTTTCACTCTCACGACTAGCCTGCCGTTTTAAGATAAACCTATCTAAGGACGTTTGCCTTTGTCTAAAACTTAGCTTTAAGTGCGTGTGAGCGTGGTGCGCGCGGTGTGGGTGTGTGTGGTGTGTGTTTTTTATTTCATCATTTAGTAGAAATATAACATTGAGCAAAACGAAGATACGGTTATTATATTGACTAAGTTAAACAAAACACATGTAAACGAAAGCATAGTTCCTATGCTTACATAACTACTTACATGTAGTTCCTACTTGTTAAGGCATGATGAAGCCTTAAGGGTCCTGTCATCTACATTAGTAGAAGACACAAAGACCATTAATATATATTAAGAATAAGGTTGGACCCAGGATAGAACCCTGAGGAACGCCGCAATTTATACTTAAAAAACTAGGTTTATAGT
The DNA here is from genome assembly GCF_963576615.1 of Watersipora subatra. Lineage (NCBI taxonomy): Eukaryota > Metazoa > Bryozoa > Gymnolaemata > Cheilostomatida > Watersiporidae > Watersipora > Watersipora subatra. The sequence continues at coordinate 7,188,986 of NC_088715.1, read as the reverse complement.
TTTCTATAAAAGCCGGCCTATTTTCTATATTCCAAGTAGTTTTTTATCCAGTGAATAGAAGATAATGAAAACTTGAAAAGTAAATGTATTATAATTTTTGAATGAGTGTATTGTGGTCAATGGTGTCAAAAGCCTTAGTAAAATCAAGGAATATATCTAGTACTGCTCTGCCATGGTTCATCGTTGATAAAACTGTATTTGTAAGTTCAATTAATGCTTGGCTCGTGTTTCAGTTTTTTTTCTGAAACCAAAATGTTGTGTTGTAAACATGCTGTTATTTTCTAAATAGCGTATTAGCAAATTGTACTAAAGATTTTTCTCAAAAGTCTTGCTAAAACCTGGCAATATAGATATCGGTCTATAATTTGATAATAGCTTTGGTGAACCATTCTTAAACAAAGGTTTAACATTTTCTATTTTAAGGCTATCAGGGAATATACCTAATTGTAAGCTAGTATTTATAATGTGAGCCAGAGAATAAGCTAAAGCAGGTGCTGTAATTTTCATAAGTTTTGCTGGAATTGAATCTAATCCTGTAGCTTTATTTGCATTCAGCTTATGCAACAAATCCTCAACATAATCCCCACCAACACTGCTAAACTGAAACTGCAGGTCTGTTGGTAACAGATAAAAATTTTCCACATTGTCCCGCAGACCTGAAGTACTGTTGAAGGCCTGGGCCTGTCTTGACAAACCGTTGTTTTTGCGGAGTTGGTTCCCCTGTCGAGCGGGCGACTAACACAACAGTTTGTCACAAAACGTACTGCACCTGATGCATCAGCTGCACTGAAAGGGAGTTGTTCTCTTCCATCTATGCGGTTTGGCTGCAATGTTACGGCGGTCGCTCCATTGGTAATCATAACGGATTTCGCGCAAAAATTTATGTGGAAAAAATAAGATTACAACGTTTAACCAGCGACCAGTCTCTGTTTTAAACTTAAAGAATAAAGAAAGCATAATATTTTTATGCTTTATTATTCATCTTGAGGTGTTGACTGATGTTCTAAAAAAAGAATCAAGGAGATTGACCAACCAGAAGCTGAGATATAGCCAGCCAAACACAGGTCTACCAAAAAACAAGTTTTTTGGTAGTCATCAATATATGACGTATGAAATCGACTCGGTCAATTAAGCCAACTAATGCGCTCTCCTATAACAATCACGGCGTTTTAATTGGTCTAATCCCTGGAAGTATAGAACAATCAAATTGGGCCTAACAATCGTTGCTCTGAGAATTCCGAACCAGTCCCTCTGACGTGTAGATTAGTTTTAGAATAAAATAATTACACGCATCTATTATTTCGCAACATTCTGCTATCAATTTCTACAAATTATATTAGTTACATCATTTATTCTATACGCAGTTATATTATTATTTTGTATAATATGCATTATGATTATAATATTAATCATAAAAAATAATCATAGATAAGATAATAGATCAATAGAAAAATCCAATCAAAAGTTATCGTTTTCTTTTTTTACAGCAAGAGCAGCACGGTCAAGTTATTCTTTTTAAGATTATGGCTGTAGTGAACTTACAGTCTGTTAATAGTGACGATAATCATGAAAATCAACTAAATGCTGCGGTAGATACACAATAGAAAAATTATGAATGAACAAAAATTCACATTCTCATTTCTTATTCTAAACGACTTGCAATCGCGGATGTCGCATATAGACTATACACGCGCCGTTCGTTGAACAAAGGATCTTCGGAGCATATCCGTGGAGATCGAGTTAAAATTTGAAGCACAATAGTCAAAATATGCTCTTCTGTTTTGACAAATCACGTCGAGGGGTTATGGGCAAATGCCTTTACCACATAATGTTTGCTTGATTTTCCTGAGAAACCAGAGCTAGTCTGTAAATTATTTACTATCGCGAGTAGCTTTTCACATCTCGTAGCCAAAACAATCATTATACGTAACGGCGGTAAGGGTGCACAACTCCGGCACATGAACATTAAGTCGATTTTATACGTCACAGTTTTCGGGATTTTCGAAGGGTTTTCCTTTGATTCTTTATTAGGTAGACCTGTGTTTGGCTGGCTATATCTCGGCTTCTAGTGGGTCAATCTCCTTGATTCTTTTTTTAGAACATCAGTCAACACCTCAAGATAACTAATAAAGCATAATAATATTATGCTTTCTCTATTCTTTAAGTAAAACTTAAAAATAAAATAAATAGAAAATAAAATCCAGAAGAACAAATAAAACTGACTGATACAAAAATAGAAATAAAACTGACTGACCGCATAAATAACGACATGTTTAGTCGCTGTTGTTGCCTAAGTTCTCAAGTTCAAGTTAACAGGCTGTTAGTGGAACATGGCCTAACAGGATCTTTAAAGGTGTTTTGAGTTGTTATTCCAAGTTGCTGGTGGAGTTTTCCTTGCGGAGACGATCATATTTCATCTAGATAGAAGATTCTCACTCTCTTCAAGTACCATGTCCTGAAAGGAAGTAGGGCTGTAGGCGATCATGGTTTCCCTGTCTTCCTATAACCATGACTGTTGGCAGGTTTCAACTGTGGTTTCCCATTGCTGTCTGTTTGGTAATATTTACTGAGACACCTTCTTTGGCTGGCAATTGACTCGCTGAAGGGCCCTCCGCCCTTTCTCAGGTTATTATTTAGTCCTGCAGGATGGGTAGCCACCATCTTCATCTACCCGCGCTGAATTGCGGATGGGAAGTTGCCGATGACCTGACCAGATTTGATTTAAGAGCAATCCTTCGGTTTTTTTGTGACGTCATTCTATCGTTGTCGGCCATCTTTATAGACAACTTTTATCGTTAAAAAAGCAAAGCTTTTGCAAATAATTTTTGAAAACGATGCTTTTGTTTGTAATTTTTTTTATTGTTGTATCAAAACAAAACCAGAAAATGCCATTAAACAAAAGGATACCGATCGTTTTCTACAAATATGGCAACTTCTTGTGAATGAGCGCATGTGCAGACGGTTTGATGACATAAAAAATGATGGATTGTGATTGAGTTCCTTTCCTGACATCATCAATAGTCGTTATGTGACTCCAACTACTGACCTTTTGATCATAGACCAGTGCCTAAATCATTGAACCGCAGCTGCAGATTGTAGAATAGCATATTATAGCCATGACATTATAGATAGCAGATTATAGAATAGCATATTATAGCCATGATATTATAGATAGCAGATTATAGATAAGAGATTATAGAATAGCATATTATAGCCATGATATTATAGATAGCAGATTATAGAATAGCATATTATAGCCATGATATTATAGATAGCAGATTATAGAATAGCATATTATAGCCATGATATTATAGATAGCAGATTATAGAATAGCATATTATAGCCATGATATTATAGATAGCAGATTATAAATAAAAGATTATAGAATAGCACATTATAGCCATGATATTATAGATATCAGATTATAGAATAGCATATTATAGCCATGATATTATAGATAGCATATTATATACATTATATTATATATACTATATTATAGATAGCAGATTATAGAATAGCATATTATAGATTTTATTTATAGATAGCAGATTATAGAACTTTGAAGGCTTAGAAAGTGTTCAAGTGTTTGATAAGAATACAAACCTATGTAAAGTAGAAACTTGCTTAAAAAGTCGAATTTTGAACTTTTCCACAACAAAACTTCGTGATCCGATCCCACTCTTCAGGTGTTTATGTTGAAAGTTAATTTATGGGCTCTAATTTGAGGTGCTGGCATATTTCCTGTCGCATCTTTCTCTGAGTATGTCTGCATGAGAAACAACTCCTGTCTTTTATTTAGTGGAGCTTGCAGATTGTGATGTATTTTTCAAGGAGGCACAGGATATTTTATTGTTGTTGTGAGACTGCATGTACCATTTTTTCCAAACATGTTTATACGTTTACAAACATGGCGTAATTTTCTTTGTTAATATCATAGCCATGCTATTCACTCTGACAGATAACGGATTTGAGATCAGCTTCATGGCAGAGTCGCTGAAGGAATACAAGGAGATGAGCAACCAAGTTGGACCCTTTCTAGCTGTGGAATCAGAGGCGTACCTCGAGTCGTACACACATGTGCTCAAAAGACTCCAAGACATGCACAGCAAGAGAGTGCCTCTAGAGAGATACATCGTTTAGTGAGTAGCCACCTTTTACATATTTTATGTAGCAGTGAAACATACCAGAATATAGCTAATTCTATGGCTAGCTGGTGCCACTGTTTAGCTGTCGTTGGCTGTTCTAGCTAAGCGAGGTTTATCTCATCAATCAAGGAGGAGAAAACTCTTACATACATGTAGGTATGCTCTTGCCCATGTACTGTAACCTTCATATGTAGTAACTGTGGAAGGAGCGATGCTACTACGCTACTATGGTCTTGGGTTCTCCCTCAGCTGGGGGGGAGGAGGGAGTTGTCCCAACCATTTGCTTCCTTTTTTTCCTAGATTAAAGTTTCTAGAAACTTTGATCTAGGAAAGAAAAGGAAGAAAATGGTTAGGGTGGTGAGCTTGAAAAATGATAAATTGGTATCATGACGAAAAAAATTTGTTTTACCCGCTTACAATAACCTCCATGGTAGCAGAATTCAAAGTTGTAAAAATATAAAGACACTCATAGTTGTATTAACCTTCTGGTCTGGAAGCTGTTGGGCAAATGACTAGCACTACTATCAGCTCAATCCATCAGCGAGGTGCAAAAAACTCAATTAGTTTTCGAATCTTCATTTTACACAAGCTCCTTTGAAAGTCAGCACAACCCTGTTTAAATATCTACAAACATTGAAATTTCATTTTAGAACGTGTCTACTGATAGTTAGTTACACATTCTATTAGTTTTTGATAAAATAAAATGAACAACTTGAAAGGTTTGTTGCATTTGGTGTGCACCAGCAGAAGTGAGCACTCCTTTTGAAGCAACCTTAACAAGTTTTATAAAGCTTGAAACATGTTTTTTAAGTTAGATAAGAAATCTTTGCTAAAAATAATTATTTATTTAGTTTTTTATATCTAGGAAAAACCAACCTTCATTTTCATTCCAACTGTATTTATTGTCGCGAAGCCAAAAAGGAAAATGCTGTCATTGAGTGAGAGCCGGAAAATTTCATTGCTTTAAATTTTTTGTAGAGCTGAGCATGGGAATTATATAAAATAAATGGGAATCATATTATGAGTTTAACTGTATACTAAGACGCAGCAGCATAAAATTAAAATAATTTAAATAAGTAATTGACTACTCAATAAAACTAATCGTTGCATTCCATAACCGGTCAAGCCACTGGCAGCACAGCAAAATTTGCGACTGATCAACTGGTAGAACAAGCTGCTGTCGGATATTGATATCTTGGCTTTAATGGCTTCGAAAACTTGACTTGCATTTAACGCTTTTGCGAGCTTGCACTGGCACTTAATATTCACTAGTTTAAATTTCATTTTAAACTTTTTTAAAATTTAAAATTAGTTGAAATTTTAAAATAAGTTATCAAAGTTTAGAAGTTTAACTCAAATTTAGTGTAAACCAAATGGTTGCCACTAAACTTATTGAAAACTTGTATTTATTGTTTTTGGTTTCAAGTTGGACTTTCAAAAGAGCACATGAGATATTTTAACCCTTTTGCTGGTTCTTCAAAAGAGCACATGAGATATTTTAACCCTTTTACTGGTTCTTCAAAAGAGCACATGAGATATTTTAACCCTTTTGCTGGTTCTTCAAAAGAGCACATGAGATATTTTAACCCTTTTGCTGGTTCTTCAAAAGAGCACATGAGATATTTTAACCCTTTTGCTGGTTCTTCAAAAGAGCACATGAGATATTTTAACCATTTTGCTGGACTTTCAAAAGAGCACATGAGATATTTTAACCCTTTTGCTGGTTCTTCAAAAGAGCACATGAGATATTTTAACCATTTTGCTGGGAAATTTTTGAGGCTGTTTAGGCTACCAGGCTGAATTAATTCTTCAAAAAAATTGAATTGGTCAATATTCATGATTTGCGTTGATTAACCCTTTGAGTACCAAGACCGACCTTTGTCGGTTTACGAGCAATGTCTCAGCGTACCAAAACCGACAAACCCGACATTTTTGCCGTTTTCGATAGACCTTTTTTAAAACGTTGTATTTATTTTAAAAACAACGCTAAAAATTAAAATTAAAAATTTGAGCAATTTCAGTAAGTTTTTTACTACTGTTTTGAGGCTATAAATAATAAATTTTATGCGCATGTGCAAAAAGAACACGTTGTAAAGATTTGATCTTTCTTTATGGAAAGCTGATCAACATGGACGTTCGTAATTATTTGAGCTCGGCTAAAAAATTTGTTTAGAGGATGATATCGACTGGTTCGAAAGTGAAGAAGAGGATTTCAGGTCAGAAGAATGTGGGGAAGACGATGAAAGTGAGAAAGAAGATCGCCAGAGTGAATTGGATTGCGAAAGTGGGATTGAAACGGCCGGCGTTGAAACAGGGAATAATGACGGATATCAAAGAGGAGCTGATTTAAAACCAAGATAATTACATTTTGATGACAGCATGGCAGGAGATAAGTTCGAATACTTAAACAGGTAAGTATTTATTATTATTTGAAGCTTTTTATAACATTGGCCATGATAAATGTAATATTTAACGAAACGAATAAATATGGCTTTCAAAAACATCGCGATGCTTCGGAGCCTGTTGATGATAAACATATGTGACGAGTTATTGGATTAGTTTTGCTTATAGATATTCTCAAAAAGCATACTCTGTTGTCTTACTGGTCCACAATCCTTCATCATCTACGCGGATTTTTAATAAAATTGAAAGTAGAAAGAAAAATAGAAGCAAGTTTACCTTTTACAGACAATTTTGAAGACCCTGCTGGCAATAAATTGTTCAAGTTGAAAAATGTTTTTGCCACGATATGCGACTGGTTATATTCTGTTTTGCTGCCTGATAAATTTCTATCTATAGATGAAAGCTTGCTGGCATGGAAAGGACGGCTCAACTTCAGACAGTGTATTCCATCTAACAGATATGGATCAAAGTTATTTGCTCTCCGATGCTGTCTCTGGCTATGTGCACAAGTTGTCTGTATACATGGGTGATGAGCAAGTAAAGCTGAAGGTACCGGCAGCAGATTCTCTTGTGGAATACTTCTATGCGAGTCATATTTTGATCCCGACCATGCAAAATAAATTTATTTACAAATTGTATTTTATTTAGTTTCTGCAAATGCTTCCTCGCTTTGTATTGCTAGCTTTTGTATATACGTTCGCTGAAATGTCATTATCTATTGTATTTGTTGTGTATTGATATGTTGTATTTGATGCCCATTGCCCTTATCACCCACCTTATCAAAAGAGTTCAGTTCTCATATTGCTTTGCCATCTAGCAGAATGATTTCTCCATCATTTGCTGTAACTGCTCATAATAAATGTTGCTTCCTGTCTTGCTGCTTCACAAAATGTGTGAATACAGGCTCACCACTCAATTCTTGTGCACAACCAGTTAATCCTTGCTGCAGCACACATTGATCTTAGCTGCATCACACCTGAATCCGTGCAATGAGTTTATATGCAAAATTGTTACTTGAATCTATAATTTCAAGAAATGCACATAAATCTGCCAGTAAAAAATCATATCTGTGAATATATTCATATCAAGTTGCAATCTCGACAAGCTGCTTGAAGGAAAATGTCTCAGCTTTCAGATGCATATTCATTTGCAGTCTAATGCCAATTTTCACGAGAGTTATAGCAGAGTTTGAGAAGCCATGTCGGGTAACAGTTGCACTGCTTATCGCCATTGCGATATGAGCATTTCGAAGGTCTGCTCCCGCAATGCACAGAAGCACCTAACTCAACTTTTGATGCGATTGAATAGCCCAATTTTTTTGCAAACTCTTGTAAACATATGACACCGTGCATATGTTTATCATAAACCAGTTTTGGCAGAGATATTGCTTTTAAAAATATATTTGTAATCGATATTTCATGATAAAGAGGTGACAACTTTGTTAAATCAGATTTTTGACTAAAGTGTGCACAGCCGATTTGCAGGGAATAAATGGCTGTCCGTTGAGAAATTTCTAAGCTTTCAAATGCATATTCATTTATAGCTCCATGCTAATTTGCATGCGAGTTATTGCCAATTTTAGTCGGCCATGTCAAGCCTCGATTTTCGCAGGTCGTTAGGGTCACGCGGTGAAAATTTGGAAAGGCGCTCCTGCGTTGTAACGGAGCTCATATCTACACTTTCAATGCTCTTTGACGTCCAGTTTTTTTTGCAAATTGTTGTAAAGATATGAATCTATGCAAGAATTATTTAGACAACACTGTCAATTGCCTTCATCAATTAGAAAAATACAATTGAAAATGACGTACAAAAATAAAAAAATCATTGCTTCAGCAAATTGAGACTTCTGTTGGTAAATATTTGCAAGCTATCTACATAGAAGAAGCATCAGCTTGTAGATAAATTTCTCAGCTTTCCTATGCATGTCAATTTATGTAACTGCCACAATTTTGATGTAAGTTACTGCAGTTTCTATGCGGTCGTGTCGAAAGCTCAAATCGCGCCAGTTGTTGGCTGGTACGCTAGTGGTTTTTCCATCGTAACCTCGCGGTCGCTAAAGGGTTAATATATTTATCCGTACCATCCGTATCTATAAACAGAATAAGACAGTATTTACCAGTAAAGAAATGCTAGTGGCAATGATGGTCTGATTGTTTTCCAGTATGCATTTTGAAAAAGAACTACTGACTTATACATGTAATCTAGTCTATCGTACAAGCATTCTTTACAAATTGTAGCCTCAAACTAGGCCACACACAACATACTGGCTAGAACCAAATAATACAAAGCAATAGACAACGATTTCTTGCAATATGTGAAAATTTTAAAATAACAAAAATTACAGAGTAGTTTGGCATCGAAAGCGGGTAAAATGAATATTTACTGTGATACCCTTTATCATTTTTCAAGGTCTATTAGTTCATCAGATGTTACTATTGGATAAAATTGTAGAAGGTTGGGGGGCGATTGACCAACCAATGTAAGCCATGCAAAAAGACACCCTTAGAAACAACAATATCCCGTTGTGCGTAGTTGCGTAAAATGCCAAAAATGTCGTTCCTCCGTTAAACGGAAGTATTTGTAACTTAAAGTTCCCACTATTTTAAATCTAATGGGAAATGTGAATTAACCTTTTGTGCTAAAGTTACCCACTGTTGTTTGGTGAAATGTGTGAAGCTTAAGTATTACCATTTTATTACCACGAGTGGACAACTCCTCAAAATAAGCATGATATATTTTTTATTCAGCTGCCAGAAGGATATCAGGAAGCCAGCATGGTTGACAAGCATGGCCAAATACTATCTGCCCACAGCTGATAAAAATCGTTATGTTTGTCTCAGCTCTGTCGTCCGAGATGGACAGGCTATCTTCTCTCGCTCTACAGCTGCTAAGTTTGGCCTCAATATATCGCAATGTAAAGCTTACATTTCTGCTCTTTCTCAGGAGTTGTCCATCATTCAAGGTGAGTTAGAAACAAGTTTACTAAAATTAAAAACATTTTTGAACATTCTCCATTATTTGCTGTAATGACTCTTTCTATTTTTTATTAAGTTCTGTTGTAAGCAAGTATTTTGGTCACTAAAGCAAAGTTGTACTTTGTCATTCGGTACAGGGTGACTGATATTACTTTAGTTGAACAGTTAGTTTGCTGCAAAGTTTATTGTTGCTGATATAATTTACTATGATATAGCATCATGTAATATAGTTAAATATGATATAGCGTCATGTAATATAATATACCATGATATGATGTGATTTTAAGTGGTGTGATCTGGTATGGCGTGAAATGACTTGGGCTGATGTGAACTGCTGTAATATATAGTACATAACAATATAGTGTATAATTTAATACACCGAATAACCTCTAATTGAACACCATGGCGCTCTATTTTTCAACATTTCCTTTAGAGTAGCGATCAATTAGAGGCGGCGTTCAAATAGAGGCCCGCGGTCTATTTTTCAAACAGCTTGTCAGAATTTTTGTAAGATAAATTTAGCCCTATTACAGGAGAAGCGAATGTCGCTTTTATTCTACCCTCTTTTTCCGGTGGACCGATATCAAATATTTCGAATGCAAAAATTCTGCTAACTTACCTTCAACTTGTCAAACATTTCTAAATAAATATGTATCAAGAAACCGAGGAATATCTCTACCAGTTAATATCTATTGCTTACAATTGACCTGCGATGTTATTATAGCCTGTGATCTTCTTTACAATTTGTTGGCATTTTCAATTTTCATTTCATTCTAAATTTGAAGACATTTTTATTATATATATATTTAACATTGTTAAATGAAAACTCATTGCACTCACTGATATGTCTGCTAGAGTTTGCAGACAAAACTAGCTTTTTATGTGCAATAGAAGTGGAGCTATAAGCATTGATCCATTGTAAGCCGTGTTAAGATAGCCGCAAGGATGCTATTAAATGACATGCTATAAATCTACATATTTATAAGGTATATAATAATAATTTATTAGATAATACAAATATACATATTCATGAACAAGTGCCATAAACGAACCATACTTATATTACATGCAGAAACAAAACTTAACGTTTTTAGAACAAAAAATGTTTCTATCGTTTGCTCGAATCGCTACGCTCCGATTGTTGCTTTCGATGGAACGAGCATCCTCTAGTTGTCCAATACCTTCCACAAAATATTCTGACCTGCACTTTTTGTCTGCACTGCTAAACTAGTCGATATTAGCGACCAAACAAGTTTTTGGCAAAGCAAAATTTTCATGCGCTGCTTTTGTCACTAAAGCAACGCGTAAAAGTTTGCCTTTGGTCCTTTGCCTTAAACGTAGCCTTTGGTCCAAAACTTATGAACCGATTTTATATACATAAAAAGTACTATTAGCCTGAAACAGTAGTTATTTCTATAGCGTTGCTTTCAAAGTTCCATCTACCATCATCAATTTAAACCGTCTTGTATACCTTTTACACCGCTACTTCCAAGTATCATGACTGCTTCAAACAAGGAACCACTATAATTAGCCTGAGACAGTAATTATTTCTATGGCGTTGCTTTCAAAGTTCATCTACTATCGTAAATTAAATCTGTTTCTTATACGTATACGTAGGCTACTTCGGAGTAAAGACCACGTTAGACAGAGAGCTACCACGAGCCTGAGACCGTTATTGATTATTTCTATGGTGTTACTTTTAAAGTTTAACAGAAAACAACGAAGCTTTGAAGTTGGACAATGAGAGAATTTATTGTTATTGATATAAACGATTCATCATTAATACGATTTTGTGGACACGTCTACTGATCAGTTGATATTATGAGCTTGTTGATAAAAGGGCGGTATATAACTACTTTCAGGACCACCTGGTACAGGAAAGACTCACGTTGGGCTCAGGATAATAAAAACTCTTCTGGATAACTTGTACAGGAATGAAGGTTCGTGTCTAGACACCTGTATGTATCAAGTCTTAGCCTCTGGTTCTTAAATGTATGTTTGCAGTGCATAAAGGTTTAATAGCAGCAGTTATTTCATAATCTGTTTCAGGTCTAATAATTGTCTATTAGGCTAAAATTTTAATGCTGCAGGTATATAATTATGATAATAGCATTATTAATGGCAAAATTTAGCCTGTAATACTATAAATAGAACCTGCTATGATCGTCCAGTTATACAAATTCAGAGTTGTCCCCTATTTTGTAAAGGAAAGATAATTTTTGGCTGGCTATGTAAAGCCAGAGTTAGTTTTTTAGTAAATTTTATCTACTCCAGCATGAGTGAGAATTTGAATTTTTTTCAGTTACTTTACAATTAAATATTTGAACTATTTAAATGTTTTATCGCAATAAATATATTCAACCTTATAATAAATTTGCTGATAAACATTTACAATTAGAATATTATACATTGTTGATAGTTTGGCTGAAAACTTGACACTCTTACAATTTTAATTACACTAAATAATATCTATGTCAAAAATTAGCAGGGATGCAAATGGCTTGCTTCACTATAATAAATTGAATTATATTTTGGTCTGTGTACATTTTCTAAAAAGACACTCTAGATGTGTACAGCTGTCATTAGTTTTTCAGCTTGTTAACATAATTTTTATAAAATGAATGCAAATAATATTTTTAAATCTTAAACACATTTTGAGATTACATTAAATGGCAAGATATACTACATTTATGATATCATACCTTGACATACTTATATACATACTTATATATATATACTTATATATATATATACACCTATACTTATATATATATATACAGTCAAACATGGATAACTCAAACTTCACGGGACCGAGCGAAAGTGTTCGAATTATCAGAGCGTTCAAGTTATCAGAGCACTGTCACAAGTCCATGTATTTACTTATTTATTAGTAGATACATGTACATATACAAACTATAATATAAATCAAAAACACAAATGGCTTGTTTCAAATTAAATGCTTCTAATGTAAAGTTTAAAACGTTTTTATCAAAAAGTATAGAGATTTTTCTATCACTTGAGATTGGTTGGTTGTTTGAGGTGATGTTATTGCCAGGACGTTTTTAGATTGACATTGGAAAAACTTGATCTTTGTTGAAATGTTCAAAAGAAAAGACATCTTTTTCTTTTGAGCGTCTTAGCCACAATCAATTTTGCCGATTTTTCTTGAAGTTTATGCAAAGATTACCTCACTTTACCTTGCCTACGAAGGGCGATCACTACGCGGATGTTTGGTATAAATCAAATTTCACCAAACCTTTAGAAAAGTCGTTGACAAAAATATTTTGCCGATGGTGGTAATAACGACGCTTATGAATTACAAAAAGTTGAGGTTTACCTCTATAGCTTGGAATAAAGTGATTTTCTAAAGCGATAACAACCGTTTCGGTAGCCGTTGGGAAAAAACAGTTCGAGTTAACAGTGTTGAGTTCGAGTTATCTATAGCAATTTATCATTACGTGGGAACGGACCAAAGAAACCGTTCGAATTAACCATGTGTTCGAGCTATCCGTGGGCAAGTTATCCATGTTTCACTGTATATATATGTATATATATAAAATATGTACAAGTGGAACTTCACTTTATAAGTTAAACTTTTTATTACTAATAGTTTCATGTGGTACAATAAGTATCACACTCTTTTATTTGAAGAGTGTGATACTTATTGTACCACATGAAACTATTAGTAATAAAATGTTTAACTTATTGAGTGAAGTTCCACTGGTACATATTTTATAATTTAGCTCTGATTTATCATTGAGCACTCTGTAACGAACTGTGCAGTATCCACTTTGTCTATATATATATATATATATATATATATATATATATATATCGGCATATATATATATATATGCCGATCTCGCATGTCAATTCTCTCATATCTCAAGTCAATCTGCTTCTATAAAATAACCAATCACAAATTAATCCATTCCACTCGGTAGTAAATCATCTAAAAACAGGATATTCTGATGGAAAAAGGTGTTTTTAATTGTTCTAATTTACTATCTATGCTCGCAAAGTAACAACTACCTATTTAGTGTTTATGATTTACAATAAAATGTAACATTATCATGTACAGTACTATATAAGACGTTCTCCTAACCTTTATGACAGATGGTAGCTGCTAACAGCGGTGTGAGAGACAAGTTTGCTCTGCTACACTTTGGCTACTTAACATCACATCAACTTTAAATTTAACGTAAATAAGTTTAGCTTACTAAGTACACACTTGAAAATTAGTTTAATCTTACAGTAAACTTAATCCTAATTTTGCATTCATTAAGCAACTTCTCGCATACGCAATCACTTAGTGGCCTCATCGAGAACCATTTTGTATGTTTGGATCTCAAATTTTTCTCATATCTCAAGGCATAAATTTGCCTGGAATGTTGTTTGTAATTTTATAAAAATTAAATTTTTGGCATGTCCAAGTATGACTGAAACTTGAAAATTCTGGAGTTTTATAGCCGCATGTACCTTAGTAAGGATTGACAACTTGCAACTATGTAACAACACACCTACCTGCGATGTCTATCTGCTGTCATGTAAACTCTGGTATACAACTAGTCTTCATTACTCCATTCCATGTTTCATAACTGCCTTTTAACCTTTCAAACTGTACCGTTGCTTTCTACAGCTGAGTGTGAGCCAATCCTAGTCATTTGTTATACTAACCACGCTCTGGACCAGTTTCTTGAAGGAATCCTCAAGCTTTATGATGGACCTGGTATGTTCTTAGCGCTTTTATATTACATGGTGTGTACATACAACAGGTTCCTATGATAAACAGGTTTATAAGACAAGGCAAATTCTATAAGTTTCCAGAAAGTGATTTGCAATGAAATGGCAATGTCACAGGCAGTCAATATGTCATAGGTCTGTAGGTCATTATGTCAAGATGCTGCTAACTTACAGAAGGTTTTTTCCCTTTGTCAAACCATCATGATGATGTACTGTAGACAGGATGTGTTTCATAAACCACCAACCAACAAACTACGGTAGTAAATGTATTGTTGCTATTGACTCTAATGATTTTCATAAATTTTTTAATAAATTTGGAAAATGGAATGCAATAAACAGCTGCCATTGTTTGTCTATTCAAATTTTTCGCTCAACTCTTTCGCTAACGTAAGCCAATGTATCGGCTTTTGTGGTAATTCAAGTACAGACCCTAAGCCGATATATTGGCTTTTCAATATGGTTTCACTTTTCTTTTAATTACGAAGCTTATACAATAGTTAGACCAATCAGATTTTTTCTACAGTATAACAACCTTGTTGCCAATCACTTGCTATCAATAGGAATTTTTTTGGCTAATTATTTTCAACAATTTGCGGTGATAAAAGTACCAACTGTAAAATGATATATCGGCTTATCACTATCAATCTTTTGAGCATCAAAACATGTTGAAACTTAGGCAAATATTAATTTTTTTGTATTTCACTATTTTAGATTCTGAGAAATATGATTCTGATGACTCGGACAGTGGTGACTCATTCAAGTCAGGTGTGACGCGTATGATTGTAGATAGATAAGTATGCTGTGATATGGCTGACTAAACCTAGCGCTATAGAACATCTCTATACAATTACAATACAGTGCACCCTCGAGATATGATGTTAATTCTTTCCAGGGTTGGCATAGTATGGTGAAAAAATCGTATGTAGGGGTATAGAGACCATTGTAATTATACAATGCAAACCCCCCCTGGTAAAAATCGTCAATTTTTTTTTAAATGTATACATATTGACAATTAGCAACAAAATAGTATGTTAACTTTAGTAATTATAGTAACCTACAGTAACTGTATTGTATTTAGTGTATTTTAATGGTTATGATCTGCAATAAAACGCAAAATTATAATGTGTGTACCAAATGTAGTACATACGGTAAGGAGTTCTTGCCTTCAAAAGGTACGCATAACATAAACTTTGAATTCACTTCAAGTAAGTTTAGCTTGCTAAGCCTACACATAAAACTAAGTTTTTGTATGTATTTTGAACTATTTTACTGAATTTCAACTTTTTATCAGGAAATTTTATCCTTCAGCAGTTCCTATCTTCACTTTCACTATCAACTTTAGCCTATCTTGTTGAAACTTTTTTCAACTAAAATCAATAAGGCCGAGCGATGCAGTTATAGAAAGCGGCCTCTCGCACACTTGACCATTTAATGGCTACCGAAAAGAAAAATAAAATTATATGTTCTATACTGGACGTACATACCTTTGGAGTAACGTGGCTTTAGCTGGTACATGTAGCGGGTGAAGCAGAGATGAGGCAAAAATGTATCAATGCTGATTATGGTGCTGTACACTTGAAAATAAATTTAAAACGTAATGAATTGGAATTTTTTATCAGGTTAAAAGAAGTTGTTAATTCCTGTCCAATTTGCAACTTCTACGAAAAAATTGATGGTGGAATGCAGAAAATTGCTAGCTAGCGCTTGTATAAGGATCCAGAGAAAGTGGTGCGGTAGTTTGTCTTGAATGAAATGTGCACAAGAATCAATGTAACCAAACATACAAAGTTTGGACGTATTTATACCCTATGGGGGGAAAGGGCTTTAACAAGTTTCAGAGAGTAATGTGGATGCGTCAACTATCTTGAGTGGCTAGTTATAGGAGTTACATACATACGATGAATTGTATTCACGTAGAAGATAACAAGCCCATGAATATTTACTCTCGCTTGTGTATTTTACCCAAAATTTTCCACGCGGACATGAGAGAAGTCGATCATCGTATCTCTTCTAAACGTTCTAAGAATGTTTTCGGCAAACTATATTTCGGTGTCTTTTTTATTTTGGCGTGTGTTATGAGCACACCGACGGCCAAATTTTAACTCGGGTGAAACTTTTCTCAAATTCGTATGGTGAAATAAAATTCATATAGCGAGGTGAAGATATCACAATGATTGACTTTGTAAGGTGAAAAAATCGTATATCAGGGTAATCGTATCTCGAGGGTGCACTGTACTTTACTTTTTTTGCAGCCGCGCATCACTTTTTCCGTTTCATTAAAATTAAATATTATTTGAATTTACAATTTGGTGTCAGCAGTCAATTGCGCATCGTTTCAATTTTTAATTTAATTTTAGAGCTGACAGCTGAACTTGATTTTATTAATAATTTGAGTTTGTGTAAACAATCTTTAACTAGAGTGTGATTCTGGTACTTTGAGAAATGATATCAAAGCATTATTAAAATCATGTTTAATTTTGACTACCCGCTTTTAATAGTTTGAGCCAAGTTTGTGTTTTGGTGTTTTGAATCGGATTTTAATTCAGTAAAACCACTAAATTAATTTAATACAGTGTAAGATAAGTGAAGTAAATTTTTATTTTTAATATGTTTAAAAATTAGGAACTTCACTTTTAATTACATTTCAACTGTGACCAGAGTTGTTTTTCCTTGTAAGTTTATGAAATAGCAAAAAAAAAGTGGGGAAATATTGGTTGCGTAGTGGCTTAGTTCGGCAGCATACCAATTTGGCAGCATACTAATGTAAACTGAATGTTGTTACGCAGCTGTACTGAGGATAGGGGGTGGCAGCATACTAATGTAAACTGTGAATGTTGTTACGCAGCTGTACTGAGGATAGGTGGTGGCAGCATACTAATGTAAACTGTGAATGTTGTTACGCAGCTGTACTGAGGATAGGGGGTGGCAGCATACCATTGTAAACTGTGAATGTTGTTACGCAGATGTACTGAGGATAGGGGGTGGCAGCAAAAGTGCGAAAATGAAAAGATGCACAATGAAATGCCACAAAGACAAGGCCTCGAAAAGCCTGAACAGAAAAATTAGCTTACTAAAGACTGAGAAAGAGAACATTGAGGTAAGTTACTCTGATGTAGATACCATAATGTAGATATCAACGTTTTTACTAAAACACGAGAAGATAGTTTTTGAAACATGCTGCACAAAGTCAAACGTTTAAGATGGCCTCCGATTGGTTGTTCAAGAAATCAACCACGATAGAATATTTTTGCTTGATTTTCATGCAGCTATTGGTCTATCTTTTATTTTAAATTTAAGTTTTATGTTTAAGTTTTATTGTCGTAAAAATCTCGTCAATTTATGTCGGTTTGAACCAAAAGCACAATATTAGCCAAACTATCAAAGTGTTATTGGAGTTGTCACATCTTTATAACTCGAGAAAGGAATTTGTGTTACGTAACCACACCTATCACATAATTGTTATTAAACATTGTCAACCTGATTGTACAGGTTTAAACAAACTGTAAAACTCTATTAAGCATTAGAGTGAAGAAGACAGACAGACAGGTACAGCTAGGGTTAGCTGTTTATTTTTTTTAAATTCAAATACACTATATAAATTGGCTTATCAGTTGACAATCAATTTGGTAATTCACAAATATCCAATAAAGTGAATATACCAATTAATGTAATTGCATAATTCAAAAATATGACAAAATGTTAACGAAAATAACATACTGACAGTTGCTTTTGCTTAATTCACCTGATACTCTGTTATAACAGTTTTGTATACTAAATCTTATCAGATTAACATTGTGTCATGAAGCTTTCAAATTAAGAGCCAAGCGTAGTGTTAGTAATTTCCTGATAAGTAGGATTATGCTAGAGTTCCACAAGCCTTTGATGAGATAAACAGCAACAAAGCTTAGCGCAATTTTGAAATGGATATGAATATAGTCACATCAGGTCAGAGTTGTTTTTGTCAAATTGCAATTCAGCGAAATTTACCGATTTTGTGAATGCATTTAGTGTTGCTCCTCAGGATGAAACCAGGAGTATGTCGTATGAGACTTGGCAGTAGAGATGTAGAGATATCATTATTATTCATTTGATCGACATATTTTTAAAGAACATGTCAAACTGTGCGCTGTCTATATGTAGTCGTTCTCAAAAGATACTGTGCTGACTCTGAGAGTTTCCAAGACTGGACTGCTGCGACACAGCACAAATGGTTTTATCATCGAGCCTGGAGTCAAAGCACAGTTTGATTTATGGCATCAAAAGGAAAACCCTCCAAGATCTGAATGTATAGTAGATGTGATGTCTCTATGGTTAGGCTGTGGTGAGTGAAGATTGATAAACCTATTAATATACATCTACTGTAAAACCTCTATTTGAGCGCCATGGCACTGTATTTACCAACTCTTCTCTTATAGTTATGTTCTATTAGAGGGGATGTTCAAATAAAGGTTTAACGGTATGTTCAGCTGGAACTCCAATTAAAACTTTAGTAGATTTTATCAGAAAGTATCAGTATATTTCTATCATTTGAGATCGTTTGTGATGGTTGAGGTGATCTGACTGTCAGAGTGTTTCAAGATTAAAATAAAAAAAACTGCATCGCAGAGAAAACGCTTAGAAAAAAATGTACCAGAAGAACGTCACTAGTTGCCCAGCTGCTTGTCTCTCTCGCTGTTGAAGATTGTAAATAGTTTTATTTCAGACTCATTAGATGTGCTCTTAGTATTTTGAGAATAACTGAAGAAGTAGATGTCCGTTCAACTTGAAACTTTGGAATTACCGTACTTTTCGGGCTAAAAACCGCACCCCTATATAAGGCATCTGCTTTGTTTTCCAAAAAGAAATACACAGGCCGCACCTTTGTATAGGCTGCAGAAATCAGGACAGTGCTTTTTAACGCAGCGGCAACGTTGCCTAACGGCGCTGTTTCGTATTAACCGATGCTTTTTAACCTAGTGTCTAACGGAACAGTACCGTAAGGCATTGTTTCGTTTTTTCTTTCACTGCTAAAGGTGCACTAACCGGAGATTTTGACTAATGCGCCATAGTGGTGAAAGAAAAAGCCACAGAATAGCCGCACCCTTATATAAGCCGCATGGCTCAAATCGTTAGAAAAAAGTAGCTGCTAATGGTCCGAAAAGTATACTACATGTAGAAACGTAGACCGCAAAAAGCGACCATAATTTTGCAATCCTACATAAACTAGAAGTACAGAATAAACCAACGTTCTGTCAACAGCCATTTCTCGTCTCTCGTTCAGTCAGAAATACCCTTAATATTTTGGCGATATCCTAAAAACTTATAGTCGTTATAAATTTGTTAAGAAATTTACTAAGGTTTGACTAAAAATAAAAATTATCATATATATTAGCATATATAGCATATATATATATTTTTTAGACATATGAATTTGGTAAGAAATTTATCAAGATTTGACTAAGCATAAAAGTTGCTAAAAGTTTCATATAACACAAAAGGTGTGTTGCACTAATCAGATAAAATGCTTAGTGACGACTATACATAAAATTCTGCATTAGCTGGTAAACTGACGTAGAAGCTCGGGTATTAAAAGCTAGATGGATGGGGTCTATTATGTAACGCTATTTTGTAAAAGTTGTTTCTTAAAATGTCTGCAGGTAGATATTAATTTGCAAATAAATTGCAAATTATGTACATAGGAAAAATATTTCATCGTTTACAGACGCGAGAAGGCAACTCTAAACAAACAAAGTGATTTTTTGTATTATTGCACATATCTACAGTGATGGCCTTCTTGAACATTTCCATATCATTGTCCATTTCTACAGTGAAGGCCTTTTTTATTCACTGCTATAGTATTGGAAATGCATATAGAGAAAGCCATTTATACACTTTCATATTATCAGCATATCTACTGAGTAGGCCTTTTAAAGACACTTCATCATGTTTACAGTGAAGTCCTTTAGACAATATCCTTATTGTGGAAAATGTTCACTGCGTTTCCTGTACATGCTTACAGTAGACACCTTTATAAACCGTCCTACAATCGCCTGCAATCAGACACACCTTGTTACTTACCACTAGACCTTAGAAATGATTATATATTTGTAGATCCATTGACCTTCTGTGCTCGACACCCAGATGATGGCCCTGGAACGATGGCAGCACAAGAAGCTGAGACAATAGGTTAGATGGTTTCATGACTACATACGTTTGCTATCAATAAATTAGGTATTTAGTTATGTCTTGTTTATTACTATTTATTTCCTGAGGTTTATATCATAGACATGAAGACTTTGGCTGATATTGAGAGAGAGAAACGATACATCGATGATGGAGGACTCGAAGCACAAGGATCATCTTCAAAACAAGGTGAGGGTTTGGAATTATTGTTGAGAATCGATGAAACAAAATCCTTGTTTTCATTGGGTCTTATACAATCTTCATGAAGTGCCAAAATTTCTTGGTAACCCAAAGTCTAGCATCAAAAAGTTTCAATTTCTATTTCAAAGAGTTTGAATTCAGTTGAAAGCATTTTTTTCTCTAACCTGAAAGCATTCCTTCACAAGAACTTGTTAAGGTCACGGCACATCGCTCACTAAATATGATATTATATTCATATAATCATGTAGGTAGGTAGATATGTAGGTAGGTAGATTGGTGCCAACTAGTCACTTTTGTCTGTTTTAAAAGTGTTAAAGTTCTCTTTACATTTCAGATGCTCTACCTTACCCATGGTAGGTTCCGTTATCAGTAAAAGTGAATAATGCTTGCATTAGCTAGAGTCTGCATAAAGTAGGTGGGGTGGTGAGTTCCGTGTCCCAAACATGGCATATCTTGGTTATATAGTAGGATCTGTTATGGATAACAGAAGCATAAAAATATAGTGTAACTGGAGAGAAAGGACTCCCAAAGAAATCCTCAGAGGCCGAGTATGATGTCTGCATAGCTCACTGCAATCAGAGGCTGTGTCTGTTTTTAAGAGCATTATACAAACAATGGCTCTGTGATCCTAATGAACGGCTCTGTGATCTTAATGAACGGCTCTGTGATCTTAAGGCTCTGTGATCTTAAGGAACGGCTCTGTGATCTTAATGAATGGCTCTGTGATCTTATTGAACGGCTCTGTGATCTTAATGAACGGCTCTGTGATCTTAATGAACGGCTCTGTGATCTTATTGAACGGCTCTGTGATCTTAATGAACAGCTCTGTGATCTTAATGAATGGCTCTGTGATCTTATTGAATGGCTCTGTGATCTTAATGAACGGCTCTGTGATCTTAATGAACGGCTCTGTGATCTTAATGAACGGCTCTGTGATCTTAATGAACGGCTCTGTGATCTTAATGAACGGCTCTGTGATCTTAATGAACGGCTCTGTGATCTTAATGAACGGCTCTGTGATCTTAATGAATGGCTCTGTGATCTTATTGAATGGCTCTGTGATCTTAATGAACAGCTCTGTGATCTTAATGAACAGCTCTGTGATCTTAATGAACGGCTCTGTGATCTTAATGAATGGCTCTGTGATCTTATTGAATGGCTCTGTGATCTTATTGAATGGCTCTGTGATCTTAATGAACGGCTCTGTGATCTTAATGAATGGCTCTGTGATCTTAATGAACGGCTCTGTGATCTTAATGAACGGCTCTGTGATCTTAATGAACGGCTCTGTGATCTAATGAACGGCTCTGTGATCTTAATGAACGGCTCTGTGATCTTAATGAACTGCTCTGTGATCTTAATGAATGGCTCTGTGATCTTATTGAATGGCTCTATGATCTTAATGAACGTATTTGAGCCCAGTGGTAAGGCGTCATTGACAACTGGAGACATACCCAGTTGTAGAGAGCCAATTAAGGTTGAATGTTATTCCTAGCACCACCAGTGACCTCAACTTCTTGTTTGCCGACTAGGCATTCTAGACCGCTAGCCTAATAGTCTTACTCTCACTGCTCGTAGATAGATGAAGGACCCTAGGACACTTAATGTATTCGCCTCATCTAACTTTCGCGTTTTCGTGGAGTCATCCTCTCGTGAAAATTTCATGAGCGAAACTAAACTATCATAATGAACGAGCGAAAACACGAAATTAAATAGCTTTGTTCATTGATAGTCCAAGAAACAAATGGCAGCAAGCGATCAAATTGCATCATCGATTTCACCCACACAATTCTTTCTACCTGCGGTTCACAATTACAAACTAGTCCCATATTGAAAAAAATTTTCTTACCAATGAACTGGACCCGAGGAATCTAATTATGTTTGTTCCACTGCATTAATTTCCACATCACTATATTTTCGCACTCATCAGAGCTGCGAAATTAAGTTGCAGCAAAATTTTACTCTGTATGCTACCTGTGAAACTAAATACTAGCGAGATATAAGTGTCCTAGGGTACACAAATAACCTAAACTACCGTATATCCCAACTTATAAGCCTATCTCGCATATATGCCAATCCTAAAAAAACAGCCCTAAAAGCAAGTCATTTATAAAAGCTCGCAGATAAGCCGACCCTATTAATACTAAAATATCTATCAGAACCAAAGGTGATAGAAATAAAGCGACTTTTATAGACTTAGTACAAAACGTTTCCGATCAGTGAGAAGTTGTATAACTAGCTTATCATGTTTTCACTAAATCAGAAGGAAACAATCATCTGCTTGCATTGAGCCAATGAAAAATATGTTTGCATCTTACTCTGACCTTCAGTTGCCCGAAAAGCTATAAAAATGTGCTTTTCAAAAGCACATTTTTGTAGTTATGTATTTGTTCTTCGTCACGATCTGAACCGTTACAGCTATGCAGGTTTTACAAATTGTAAATGAATGAACTTTCGATGATTGCTTATTGGGCAATTGTAGTAGTGACATTGAGTATTTATTTTTAATAATAACCCGTAAGCTATAATAATAGTGGTAACTCATCTGACTCGTAACATGCGCAACTTGTGAACCACGGTAGTATGAAGAGGATAAAAAGGTGTCTGCACTGTTTCTGCAACACATTTGTGTTCTCTTTATGGCATCAGATGATGTACAATTTTATGCTAAATAATTTGGTCAAATGTTATGACAACATATACCTGTTAATGTCAAATATTTGGTTCTACTGAATATTTGTCTCCATAGAAATTTATTTGGTAGCGAAAGAGTTGTGGCAACCTTATTGTTGTTTTGCAAAACAACATTATTGTTGTTTTGCTTTTATTATTAAAGTTGAGTTATAAAGGTTTGAGTTGTAGTTGTTAAAATATAGTT
Organism: Watersipora subatra; assembly: GCF_963576615.1. Taxonomy (NCBI): domain Eukaryota; kingdom Metazoa; phylum Bryozoa; class Gymnolaemata; order Cheilostomatida; family Watersiporidae; genus Watersipora; species Watersipora subatra. The sequence goes on along the minus strand of NC_088715.1, from coordinate 7,165,479 downwards.
AGCGTAATGTCAGAGTTATTTGCGTATAAGCGGGACCACAAAGTTTGTAAAAAAAATTGCATTCTAGAATCGGTTTATATGCGGGGATATACGGTAGTTAAACCTCATCCTTTCCAGCTTCCACTTTGAGGTTTTATATACGTAACACTTTCATCTGTGAGTTACGTATGATTTAAACATCAGACATTTAAACTATGATCCTACTGTCAACATCTAGAAACTGTTACTGCTTCCAGGTGATGAGGAGGAAGAGGATAAGTTTGAAATTAAGCTGACGGGGAAGCAGAAAAGGCAGCTGCGACAGCATATCATGTTTAATCTGGCCAGTACTTATAGAGCCTCAGCCGTTGCTGCTCAGCAGCTGGCAGCGAGGAGATCGATTGACATCCATTCATTATCACTCGAACAAAGGTGAGACCAACTCTTCATCTGTAAATGCCCTCTGATCTTCGGCTTGTTTTTTGAAAGGCCACCTCGAGTATATTCCAATGTTGTATACCGTACTTTTCGGACTATTAGCCGCTACTTTTTTATGATGATTTGAGCCATGTGGTTTATATAAGGGTGCGGCTATTCTGTGGCTTTTCAATTGCTGTTTTAAACAAAACAGTGCCATTGGGCACTGTTTCGTTTAAAACAGCAATTGCTGCCGTGTTAAAAAGCACCATCCTGAGTTCTGCCGCCTATACAAAGGTGCGGCCTATGTATTGTTTTATTATCATTTTTTGGAAAATAAAGCATATGCGGCTTATATGGGGGTGTGGTTTATAGTCCGAAAAGTGCGGTAGTAGGTAGAGAGAGACTGATGAAAGAGAAAACACAAGTGACCTTTAAAAATGATTACATAACTGACAAGTATAGTAGACGCTACTATAATTTGAACCTCTTTTTAATTCCAGATAAGGTAAAGAATTTAAGTAGATTTTTTGCATGGTATGACGTAAGAAATTCATTATAATGTAAAGAGTCTTGTCAGTGCCAGTTCATTCGTCTGTGTAAATGCCATGAGTTTCCATAATTTTGCCCGATTTTGTCCAAACCTCACACATATGCTCTTTACTTTCAACCAGATTCTCAAAAAAATTTTTTCAAAGATTATAAAATCTGAAAAAATATTAAAATTTAATATGTATATTTTGTGTAGCACAAAGGAGTTGTAAAAGAGCACAACTCAAAATTGATGTCACAAAGTCGGAAAGTGATGAGTGTTTTAATACTTTTACCCATGACCGTGGTTTACAGTAATTCATGCATTCTTAACGATGTCAATTGCTATTATTTTATTGTATAGCGATGTGGTCGCTTGGTATAGTGGTTAGCTTGCCTGTGTGCAAAACCATTGGTTCTGTTTCGAATATCAAATCCAAAATTATTATATTTTCCATTTCTGTAAAAATATAATAATTCCAATCCAGTTTTTAGTCACGGTTTACTGTAATAAAAAATAGTAGTAATAAAAATAGTCAGAAATTATAACGGAGTTTTAGTTGCATAGCTATTCTATTTACTACAAATTTTGGACCAGTTCCTGTAGCGTTTAGTGCTTTAATATAACTATAATTTGAGTAAAGTATCTTTTGATCATAATTACTTTCTGCTACGCGATTATTGCCAATAAAAATTGCCAGGATGTAAACAGCTGTTTGTATTTATGGAGATTTAATCAACTTTGTGGCACTTTGAAAACATACTTTTTATGAATGTACTCTAAAATGAAACCAAGTGAAACCGCTTGTTGAGTGTTGAAGTATTTTCTGACTGGTTATCGTAACAGGATAATTGTGAGAAATTTGAACACGAACAAAATAATTTGCAACCAATTATTAAGCAAATTTCTGATTGGTCAATAGTTGTTTTAAGTATTGACCAATCAGACCAGTCAATTGGTTGGCTGTTCTAGGCATTACTTGATTCAGTTTTGTAGTTTTACACATGCTAGGTGTTTTAGCACCACCAGTCATATTTAATGGTCACTTTGTGTATAGCTTTGGAGATAGTAGAGTACATCATGCCTAATCACTTGCTGTGGTCAATCTTGCTTCACTTGACACTGAGTCTTGACTTGGTGTTCCATCATAGAAATATAGTTGAACATACATGTGGTTGCTAGTCATAATTCAATGCGTTCAAGGAAAAACTTTGCATTGTTTATTCTCTCCGTCCGACTATTTATAAAAATTCACAGGTGGGCGAGCTATCGACACTGGGTTACGCAGTTTCAAACCAGTTTGAACCAGGAGATATGGCGTGTTGGAGAACGGCTGAAGGGTGTTGTTGAACAAATACAAGCTCTCAGGTATGCTTGCATTTTGATTGTTTGATAAGTTATCTGTGCCTACCATTCTGTCATCATAAGGTTTCCCTGCTGACCTTATGAGATGGCTACAAAGTTTAATGTGTCCACAACAATGTGGGCATCAGAGCCCTCATTGTTGTGGACACATTAAAGCTATTTGAATAAGACAGCTATTGTCGGATTGATAAAGAGGGAGATTGAGGAAAGGGGAGAGGGAGAGAGGGAGAGAGGGGGAGAGGGAGAGAAGGAAGGAAGGGGAGATGGAAGGAGGGGGAGATGGAAGGAGGGGGAGATGGAAAGAGGGGGAGATGGAAGGGGAAGAGAAGGAGGGAGGGGGAGATGGAGGGAGGGGGAGATGGAGGGAGGGGAAGAGATGGAGGTAGGGGAAGACATGGAGGTAGGGGAAGAGATGGAGGGAGGGGAAGAGATGGAGGGAGGGGAAGAGATGGAGGGAGGGGAAGAGATGATGGGAGGGGAAGAGATGATGGGAGGGGAAGAGATGGAAGGAGGGGAAGAGATGGAGGGAGGGGAAGAGATGGAGTGAGGGGAAGAGATAAAGGGAGGGGAAGAGATGGAGGGAGGGGAAGAGATGGAGGGAGGGGAAGAGATGGAGGGAGGGGAAGAGATGGAGGGAAAGGAAGAGATGGAGGGAGGGGAAGAGATGGAGGGAGGGGAAGAGATGGAGGGAGGGGAAGAGATGGAGGGAGGGGAAGCGATGGAGAGAGGGGAAGAGATAGAGGGTAGGGGGAAGAGGTGGAGGGAGGGGAAGAGATGGAGGGAGGGGAAGAGATGGAGGGGAAGAGATGGAGGGAAGGGAGGAGATGGAGGGAGGCGAAGAGATGGAGCGAGGGGAAGAGATGGAGGAAGGGGAAGAGAAGGAAAGAGGGGAAGAGAACGAGGGAGGGGAAGAGAACGAGGGAGGGGAAGATGGAGGTAGGGGAGATGGAGGTAGGGGAGATGGAGGTAGGGGAGATGGAGGGAGGGGAAGAGATGCAGGGAGGGGAAGAGATGGAGGGAGGGGAAGAAATGGAGGGAAAGGAAGAGATGGACGGAGGGGAAGAGATGGATGTAGGGGAGATGGAGGGAGGGGAAGAGATGCAGGGAGGGGAAGAGATGGAGGGAGGGGAAGAAATGGAGGGAAAGGAAGAGATGGAGGGAGGGGAAGAGATGGAGGGAGGGGAAGAGATGGAAGTAGGAGAGATGGAAGTAGGAGAGATGGAGGGAGGGGAAGAGATGAAGGGAGGGGAAGAGATGGAGGTAGGGGAAGAGATGGAGGGAGGGGAAAAGATGGAAGGAGGGGAAGAGATGGAGGGAGGGGGAAGAGATGGAGGGAGGGGGAAGAGATGGAGGGAGGGGAAGAGATGGAGGGAGGGGAAGAGATGGAGGGAGGGGAAGAGATGGAGGGAGGGGAAGAAATGGAGGGAGGGGAAGAGATGAAGGGAGGGGAAGAGATGTAAGTAAGAGAGATGGAGGGAGGGGAAGAGATGAAGGGAGGGGAAGAGATGGAAGGAGGGGAAGAGATGGAAGGAGGGGAAGAGATGGAAGGAGGGGAAGAGATGGAAGGAGGGGGAAGAGATGGAAGGAGGGGGAAGAGATTGAAGGAGATGGAGGGAGGGGAAGAGATGGAGGAAGGAAGGAGATGGAGGAGGGAAGGAAATGGAGGGAGGGAAGGAAATGGAGGGAGGGAAGGAAATGCAGGGAGGGAAGGAAATGGAGGGAAGGGAGGAGATGGAGGGAGGGGAGGAGATGGAGGGAGGGGAGGAAATGGAGGGAGGGGAGGAGATGGAGGGAGGGGAGGAGATGGAGGGAGGGGAGGTGATGGAGGGAGGGAAAGAGAGAAAGTAAAAGATATGCTATTGCAAGTTATTAAATAAAAGGATAAAAAGAATTTATTCTTTATTGAACAACTGATTTTATTAGTCTATATATAACCAATAGCAGAAATGGTGAAAACTGCTTGAGCCTTCGTATGCTTCTGTCAAACAGAGTTGAAATACAATACAGTTCATATCTATCAGTATCACTAACTTTGATGTTGCTGTTAGCAGAGGCACAGAATCTAGATTTGCTTTCTCTCTTTCTTGTAATCCTTTAAATCATTCTTTAATTCATTTAATCTTCTCCCTTTTTCTTCTGCAGATAATCTCCGTTTCCTTTCTATTTTGTTAATAATATGTAAATTGCATTTTCAATTAAAACAATAAATTGAAAGAATATTTTCAAAATATAACAATGCTGAAAAAATATTAGCCAAAGTCAAAATACATGTGGCTGTTATTTACTAAAATTTTGCTGCCAATGGCAAGATAACTCCAATAAGGTGTTTTCAAAATAATTTTTGGCTACGCAAATGGATTCAATAGAAATCATATCAGTCTCATGTATATCATAAGTTCCTTCGCATACTCAAGGTGAGCAAGACATGATATTATGAGTAAGTGTATGTTACAGGGTACAAATGACCGCCGATATTATGAATCAGTGTAAGGTCATCGGGATGACAACTACCGGGGCTGCCAAGTACCAGGAGGCTATGAAGATTGTTGGACCAAAGATAGTGATCGTTGAGGAGGCAGCAGAAGTCCTGGAGGCTCACATAACGACAGCACTGACCAGTCAATGTCAGCAGTTGATTCTCCTTGGTGAGTTGTTACAGTAACTCAGGGTGCACCTACAGGTGCTTAGACTGTGAACGCTAAATGAATCCAACGTCTTAAAAGTGTTAAATAACTGATTCAAAGACCTTTGCTCAGTTTTTAAAAACTCATTTTAATTCTAGGGACATCACTTTCTACCATGCACACTAGCTCTATAGAATCCATGGTTCTAAGGCTAAAAAGGGATAAGGCTCTATTTAACATAATTTGAATCAAATTGTGTGAATGAGAACTGTAGTTGTATTGATTTATGAAAAGTAGTTACAAGTTGTCGAAAAGTTTTAGACTCTTATATTGGAAATTACCTTTTAACTTGAGGCAAACATTCGCTAAAATTTTAGGTCATTTGTTGAAATTTCTGTATGTTGATATGGTTGTAAGTGTATGTAGGTTAGACTGTATGTTGATATGGTTGTAAGTGTGTGTAAGTTAGACTGTGTATGTTGATATGGTTGTAAGTGTATGTAAGTTAGACTGTGTATGTTGATATGGTTGTAAGTGTATATAGGTTAGACTGTGTATGTTGATATGGTTGTAAGTGTATGTAGGTTAGACTGTGTATGTTGATATGGTTGTAAGTGTGTGTAGGGTAGACTATATGTTGATATGGTTGTAAGTGTATGTAGGTTAGACTGTGTATGTTGATATGGTTGTAAGTGTATGTAGGTTAGACTGTGTATGTTGATATGGTTGTAAGTGTGTGTAGGGTAGACTATATGTTGATATGGTTGTAAGTGTATGTAGGTTAGACTGTGTATGTTGATATGGTTGTAAGAGTATGTATGTTAGACTGTATGTTGATATGGTTGTAAGTGTATATAGGTTAGACTGCGTATGTTGATATGGTTGTAAGTGTATGTAGGTTAGACTGTGTATGTTGATATGGTTGTAAGTGTATGTAGGTTAGACTGTATGTTGATATGGTTGTAAGTGTATGTAAGTTAGACTGTGTATGTTGATATGTTTGTAAGTGTATGTAAGTTAGACTGTGTATGTTGATATGGTTGTAAGTGTATGTAGGTTAGACTGTGTATGTTGATATGGTTGTAAGTGTGTGTAAGTTAGACTGTGTATGTTGATATGGTTGTAAGTGTATGTAGGTTAGACTGTATGTTGATATGGTTGTAAGTGTATGTAGGGTAGACTGTATGTTGATATGGTTGTAATTGTATGCAGGTTAGACTGTATGTTGATATGGTTGTAAGTGTATGTAAGTTAGACTGTGTATGTTGATATGGTTGTAAGTGTATGTAGGTTAGACTGTATGTTGATATGGTTGTAAGTGTATGTAAGTTAGACTGTGTATGTTGATATGGTTGTAAGTGTATGTAGGTTAGACTGTATGTTGATATGGTTGTAAGTGTATGTAGGTTAGACTGTGTATGTTGATATGGTTGTAAGTGTATGTAGGTTAGACTGTATGTTGATATGGTTGTAAGTGTATGTAGGTTAGACTGTATGTTGATATGGTTGTAAGTGTATGTAGGTTAGACTGTGTATGTTGATATGGTTGTAAGTGTGTGTAAGTTAGACTGTGTATGTTGATATGGTTGTAAGTGTATGTAGGTTAGACTGTGTATGTTGATATGGTTGTAAGAGTATGTATGTTAGACTGTGTATGTTGATATGGTTGTAAGTGTATGTAGGTTAGACTGTATGTTGATATGGTTGTAAGTGTATGTAAGTTAGACTGTGTATGTTGATATGGTTGTAAGTGTATGTAAGTTAGACTGTGTATGTTGATATGGTTGTAAGTGTATGTAGGTTAGACTGTATGTTGATATGGTTGTAAGTGTATGTAGGTTAGACTGTGTATGTTGATATGGTTGTAAGTGTATGTAGGTTAGACTGTATGTTGATATGGTTGTAAGTGTATGTAGGTTAGACTGTGTATGTTGATATGGTTGTAAGTGTATGTAGGTTAGACTGTGTATGTTGATATGGTTGTAAGTGTATGTAAGTTAGACTGTGTATGTTGATATGGTTGTAAGTGTATGTAGATTAGACTGTGTATGTTGATATGGTTGTAAGTGTATGTAGGTTAGACTGTATGTTGATCTGGTTGTAAGTGTGTGTAAGTTAGACTGTGTATGTTGATATGGTTGTAGGTGTATGTAGGTTAGACTGTGTATGTTGATATGGTTGTAAGTGTATGCAGGTTAGACTGTATGTTGATATGGTTGTAAGTGTGTGTAAGTTAGACTGTGTATGTTGATATGGTTGTAAGTGTATGTAAGTTAGACTGTGTATGTTGATATGGTTGTAAGTGTATGTAAGTTAGACTGTATGTTGATATGGTTGTAAGTGTGTGTAGGTTAGACTGTGTATGTTGATATGGTTGTAAGTGTATGTAGGTTAGACTGTGTATGTTGATATGGTTGTAAGTGTATGTAGGTTAGACTGTGTATGTTGATATGGTTGTAAGTGTATGTAGGTTAGACTGTGTATGTTGATATGGTTTTAAGTGTATGTAGGTTAGACTGTGTATGTTGATATGGTTGTAAGTGTATGCAGGTTAGACTGTGTATGTTGATATGGTTGTAAGTGTATGTAGGTTAGACTGTGTATGTTGATATGGTTGTAAGTGTATGTAGGTTAGACTGTATGTTGATATGGTTGTAAGTGTGTGTAGGTTAGACTGTGTATGTTGATATGGTTGTAAGTGTATGTAGGTTAGACTGTGTATGTTGATATGGTTGTAAGTGTATGTAGGTTAGACTATATGTTGATATGGTTGTAAGTGTATGTAAGTTAGACTGTATGTTGATATGGTTGTAAGTGTGTGTAGGTTAGACTGTGTATGTTGATATGGTTGTAAGTGTATGTAGGTTAGACTGAGTATGTTGATATGGTTGTAAGTGTATGCAGGTTAGACTGTGTATGTTGATATGGTTGTAAGTGTATGTAAGTTAGACTGTATGTTGATATGGTTGTAAGTGTATGTAAGTTAGACTGTGTATGTCGATATGGTTGTAAGTGTGTGTAGGTTAGACTGTGTATGTTGATATGGTTGTAAGTGTATGTAGGTTAGACTGTGTGTTGATATGGTTGTAAGTGTATGTAGGTTAGACTGTGTATGTTGATATGGTTGTAAGTGTATGCAGGTTAGACTGTGTATGTTGATATGGTTGTAAGTGTATGTAAATTAGACTGTATGTTGATATGGTTGTAAGTGTATGTAGGTTAGACTGTGTATGTTGATATGGTTGTAAGTGTATGTAAGTTAGACTGTATGTTGATATGGTTGTAAGTGTATGTAAGTTAGACTGTGTATGTCGATATGGTTGTAAGTGTATGTAGGTTAGACTGTGTATGTTGATATGGTTGTAAGTGTATGTAGGTTAGACTGTGTGTTGATATGGTTGTAAGTGTATGTAGGTTAGACTGTGTATGTTGATATGGTTGTAAGTGTATGTAGGTTAGACTGTGTATGTTGATATGGTTGTAAGTGTATGTAAGTTAGACTGTATGTTGATATGGTTGTAAGTGTATGTAGGTTAGACTGCGTATGTTGATATGGTTGTAAGTGTGTGTAGGTTAGACTGTGTATGTTGATATGGTTGTAAGTGTATGTAGGTTAGACTGTATGTTGATATGGTTGTAAGTGTATGTAGGTTAGACTGTATGTTGATATGGTTGTAAGTGTATGTAGGTTAGACTGTGTATGTTGATATGGTTGTAAGTGTGTGTAAGTTAGACTGTGTATGTTGATATGGTTGTAAGTGTATGTAGGTTAGACTGTGTATGTTGATATGGTTGTAAGAGTATGTATGTTAGACTGTGTATGTTGATATGGTTGTAAGTGTATGTAGGTTAGACTGTATGTTGATATGGTTGTAAGTGTATGTAAGTTAGACTGTGTATGTTGATATGGTTGTAAGTGTATGTAAGTTAGACTGTGTATGTTGATATGGTTGTAAGTGTATGTAGGTTAGACTGTATGTTGATATGGTTGTAAGTGTATGTAGGTTAGACTGTGTATGTTGATATGGTTGTAAGTGTATGTAGGTTAGACTGTATGTTGATATGGTTGTAAGTGTATGTAGGTTAGACTGTGTATGTTGATATGGTTGTAAGTGTATGTAGGTTAGACTGTGTATGTTGATATGGTTGTAAGTGTATGTAAGTTAGACTGTGTATGTTGATATGGTTGTAAGTGTATGTAGATTAGACTGTGTATGTTGATATGGTTGTAAGTGTATGTAGGTTAGACTGTATGTTGATATGGTTGTAAGTGTGTGTAAGTTAGACTGTGTATGTTGATATGGTTGTAGGTGTATGTAGGTTAGACTGTGTATGTTGATATGGTTGTAAGTGTATGCAGGTTAGACTGTATGTTGATATGGTTGTAAGTGTGTGTAAGTTAGACTGTGTATGTTGATATGGTTGTAAGTGTATGTAAGTTAGACTGTGTATGTTGATATGGTTGTAAGTGTATGTAAGTTAGACTGTATGTTGATATGGTTGTAAGTGTGTGTAGGTTAGACTGTGTATGTTGATATGGTTGTAAGTGTATGTAGGTTAGACTGTGTATGTTGATATGGTTGTAAGTGTATGTAGGTTAGACTGTATGTTGATATGGTTGTAAGTGTATGCAGGTTAGACTGTATGTTGATATGGTTGTAAGTGTGTGTAAGTTAGACTGTGTATGTTGATATGGTTGTAAGTGTATGTAAGTTAGACTGTGTATGTTGATATGGTTGTAAGTGTATGTAAGTTAGACTGTATGTTGATATGGTTGTAAGTGTGTGTAGGTTAGACTGTGTATGTTGATATGGTTGTAAGTGTATGTAGGTTAGACTGTGTATGTTGATATGGTTGTAAGTGTATGTAGGTTAGACTGTGTATGTTGATATGGTTGTAAGTGTATGTAGGTTAGACTGTGTATGTTGATATGGTTGTAAGTGTATGTAGGTTAGACTGTGTATGTTGATATGGTTGTAAGTGTATGCAGGTTAGACTGTGTATGTTGATATGGTTGTAAGTGTATGTAGGTTAGACTGTGTATGTTGATATGGTTGTAAGTGTATGTAGGTTAGACTGTATGTTGATATGGTTGTAAGTGTGTGTAAGTTAGACTGTGTATGTTGATATGGTTGTAAGTGTATGTAGGTTAGACTGTGTATGTTGATATGGTTGTAAGTGTATGTAGGTTAGACTGTATGTTGATATGGTTGTAAGTGTGTGTAGGTTAGACTGCGTATGTTGATATGGTTGTAAGTGTATGTAGGTTAGACTGTGTATGTTGATATGGTTGTAAGTGTATGTAGGTTAGACTGTGTATGTTGATATGGTTGTAAGTGTATGTAGGTTAGACTGTATGTTGATATGGTTGTAAGTGTATGTAGGTTAGACTGTGTATGTTGATATGGTTGTAAGTGTATGTAAGTTAGACTGTGTATGTTGATATGGTTGTAAGTGTATGTAAGTTAGACTGTATGTTGATATGGTTGTAAGTGTATGTAGGTTAGACTGTATGTTGATATGGTTGTAAGTGTATGTAGGTTAGACTGTATGTTGATATGGTTGCAAGTGTATGCAGGTTAGACTGTATGTTGATATGGTTGTAAGTGTATGTAGGTTAGACTGTGTATGTTGATATGGTTGTAAGTGTATGTAGGTTAGACTGTGTATGTTGATATGGTTGTAAGTGTATGTAAGTTAGACTGTGTATGTTGATATGGTTGTAAGTGTATGTAAGTTAGACTGTATGTTGATATGGTTGTAAGTGTATGTAGGTTAGACTGTATGTTGATATGGTTGTAAGTGTATGTAGGTTAGACTGTATGTTGATATGGTTGCAAGTGTATGCAGGTTAGACTGTATGTTGATATGGTTGTAAGTGTATGTAGGTTAGACTGTGTATGTTGATATGGTTGTAAGTGTATGTAGGTTAGACTGTGTATGTTGATATGGTTGTAAGTGTATGCAGGTTAGACTGTATGTTGATATGGTTGTAAGTGTATGTAGGTTAGACTGTGTATGTTGATATGGTTGTAAGTGTATGTAGGTTAGACTGTGTGTTGATATGGTTGTAAGTGTATGCAGGTTAGACTGTGTATGTTGATATGGTTGTAAGTGTATGTAAGTTAGACTGTATGTTGATATGGTTGTAAGTGTATGTAGGTTAGACTGCGTATGTTGATATGGTTGTAAGTGTGTGTAGGTTAGACTGTGTATGTTGATATGGTTGTAAGTGTATGTAGGTTAGACTGTATGTTGATATGGTTGTAAGTGTATGTAGGTTAGACTGTATGTTGATATGGTTGTAAGTGTATGTAGGTTAGACTGTGTATGTTGATATGGTTGTAAGTGTATGTAAGTTAGACTGTGTATGTTGATATGGTTGTAAGTGTATGTAGGTTAGACTGTATGTTGATATGGTTGTAAGTGTATGTAGGTTAGACTGTATGTTGATATGGTTGTAAGTGTGTGTAAGTTAGACTGTGTATGTTGATATGGTTGTAAGTGTGTGTAGGTTAGACTGTGTATGTTGATATGGTTGTAAGTGTATGTAGGTTAGACTGTATGTTGATATGGTTGTAAGTGTATGTAAGTTAGACTGTATGTTGATATGGTTGTAAGTGTATGTAGGTTAGACTGCGTATGTTGATATGGTTGTAAGTGTGTGTAGGTTAGACTGTGTATGTTGATATGGTTGTAAGTGTATGTAGGTTAGACTGTATGTTGATATGGTTGTAAGTGTATGTAGGTTAGACTGTATGTTGATATGGTTGTAAGTGTATGTAGGTTAGACTGTGTATGTTGATATGGTTGTAAGTGTATGTAAGTTAGACTGTGTATGTTGATATGGTTGTAAGTGTATGTAGGTTAGACTGTATGTTGATATGGTTGTAAGTGTATGTAGGTTAGACTGTATGTTGATATGGTTGTAAGTGTGTGTAAGTTAGACTGTGTATGTTGATATGGTTGTAAGTGTATGTAGGTTAGACTGTGTATGTTGATATGGTTGTAAGTGTATGTAGGTTAGACTGTATGTTGATATGGTTGTAAGTGTATGTAGGTTAGACTGTATGTTGATATGGTTGTAAGTGTATGTAGGTTAGACTGTGTATGCTGATATGGTTGTAAGTATATGTAGGTTAGACTGTGTATGTTGATATGGTTGTAAGTGTATGTAGGTTAGACTGTGTATGTTGATATGGTTGTAAGTGTATGTAGGTTAGACTGTGTATGCTGATATGGTTGTAAGTGTATGTAGGTTAGACTGTGTATGTTGATATGGTTGTAAGTGTATGTAGGTTAGACTGTGTATGTTGATATGGTTGTAAGTGTATGTAAGTTAGACTGTGTATGTTGATATGGTTGTAAGTGTATGTAAGTTAGACTGTATGTTGATATGGTTGTAAGTGTATGTAAGTTAGACTGTGTATGTCGATATGGTTGTAAGTGTGTGTAGGTTAGACTGTGTATGTTGATATGGTTGTAAGTGTATGTAGGTTAGACTATATGTTGATATGGTTGTAAGTGTATGTAGGTTAGACTGTATGTTGATATGGTTGTAAGTGTATGTAGGTTAGACTGTATGTTGATATGGTTGTAAGTGTATGTAGGTTAGACTGTATGTTGATATGGTTGTAAGTGTATGTAGGTTAGACTGTGTATGTCGATATGGTTGTAAGTGTATGTAGGTTAGACTGTGTATGTTGATATGGTTGTAAGTGTATGTAGGTTAGACTATATGTTGATATGGTTGTAAGTGTATGTAGGTTAGACTGTATGTTGATATGGTTGTAAGTGTATGTAGGTTAGACTGTATGTTGATATGGTTGTAAGTGTATGCAGGTTAGACTGTGTATGTTGATATGGTTGTAAGTGTATGTAGGTTAGACTGTATGTTGATATGGTTGTAAGTGTATGTAGGTTAGATTGTATGTTGATATGGTTGTAAGTGTATGTAGGTTAGACTGTGTATGTTGATATGGTTGTAAGTGTATGCAGGTTAGACTGTGTATGTTGATATGGTTGTAAGTGTATGTAGGTTAGACTGTATGTTGATATGGTTGTAAGTGTATGTAAGTTAGACTGTGTATGTTGATATGGTTGTAAGTGTATGTAGGTTAGATTGTGTATGTTGATATGGTTGTAAGTGTATGTAGGTTAGACTGTATGTTGATATGGTTGTAAGTGTGTGTAGGTTAGACTGTGTATGTTGATATGGTTGTAAGTGTATGTAGGTTAGACTGTGTATGTTGATATGGTTGTAAGTGTATGTAGGTTAGACTGTATGTTGATATGGTTGTAAGTGTATGTAGGTTAGACTGTGTATGTTGATATGGTTGTAAGTGTATGTAGGTTAGACTGTGTATGTTGATATGGTTGTAAGTGTATGTAGGTTAGACTGTGTATGTTGATATGGTTGTAAGTGTATGTAGGTTAGACTGTGTGTTGATATGGTTGTAAGTGTATGTAGGTTAGACTGTGTATGTTGATATGGTTGTAAGTGTATGCAGGTTAGACTGTGTATGTTGATATGGTTGTAAGTGTATGTAAGTTAGACTGTATGTTGATATGGTTGTAAGTGTATGTAGGTTAGACTGCGTATGTTGATATGGTTGTAAGTGTGTGTAGGTTAGACTGTGTATGTTGATATGGTTGTAAGTGTATGTAGGTTAGACTGTATGTTGATATGGTTGTAAGTGTATGTAGGTTAGACTGTATGTTGATATGGTTGTAAGTGTATGTAGGTTAGACTGTGTATGTTGATATGGTTGTAAGTGTGTGTAAGTTAGACTGTGTATGTTGATATGGTTGTAAGTGTATGTAGGTTAGACTGTGTATGTTGATATGGTTGTAAGAGTATGTATGTTAGACTGTGTATGTTGATATGGTTGTAAGTGTATGTAGGTTAGACTGTATGTTGATATGGTTGTAAGTGTATGTAAGTTAGACTGTGTATGTTGATATGGTTGTAAGTGTATGTAAGTTAGACTGTGTATGTTGATATGGTTGTAAGTGTATGTAGGTTAGACTGTATGTTGATATGGTTGTAAGTGTATGTAGGTTAGACTGTGTATGTTGATATGGTTGTAAGTGTATGTAGGTTAGACTGTATGTTGATATGGTTGTAAGTGTATGTAGGTTAGACTGTGTATGTTGATATGGTTGTAAGTGTATGTAGGTTAGACTGTGTATGTTGATATGGTTGTAAGTGTATGTAAGTTAGACTGTGTATGTTGATATGGTTGTAAGTGTATGTAGATTAGACTGTGTATGTTGATATGGTTGTAAGTGTATGTAGGTTAGACTGTATGTTGATATGGTTGTAAGTGTGTGTAAGTTAGACTGTGTATGTTGATATGGTTGTAAGTGTATGTAGGTTAGACTGTGTATGTTGATATGGTTGTAAGTGTATGCAGGTTAGACTGTATGTTGATATGGTTGTAAGTGTGTGTAAGTTAGACTGTGTATGTTGATATGGTTGTAAGTGTATGTAAGTTAGACTGTGTATGTTGATATGGTTGTAAGTGTATGTAAGTTAGACTGTATGTTGATATGGTTGTAAGTGTGTGTAGGTTAGACTGTGTATGTTGATATGGTTGTAAGTGTATGTAGGTTAGACTGTGTATGTTGATATGGTTGTAAGTGTATGTAGGTTAGACTGTATGTTGATATGGTTGTAAGTGTATGCAGGTTAGACTGTATGTTGATATGGTTGTAAGTGTGTGTAAGTTAGACTGTGTATGTTTATATGGTTGTAAGTGTATGTAAGTTAGACTGTGTATGTTGATATGGTTGTAAGTGTATGTAAGTTAGACTGTATGTTGATATGGTTGTAAGAGTGTGTAGGTTAGACTGTGTATGTTGATATGGTTGTAAGTGTATGTAGGTTAGACTGTGTATGTTGATATGGTTGTAAGTGTATGTAGGTTAGACTGTGTATGTTGATATGGTTGTAAGTGTATGTAGGTTAGACTGTGTATGTTGATATGGTTGTAAGTGTATGTAGGTTAGACTGTGTATGTTGATATGGTTGTAAGTGTATGCAGGTTAGACTGTGTATGTTGATATGGTTGTAAGTGTATGTAGGTTAGACTGTGTATGTTGATATGGTTGTAAGTGTATGTAGGTTAGACTGTGTATGTTGATATGGTTGTAAGTGTATGCAGGTTAGACTGTGTATGTTGATATGGTTGTAAGTGTGTGTAAGTTAGACTGTGTATGTTGATATGGTTGTAAGTGTATGTAGGTTAGACTGTGTATGTTGATATGGTTGTAAGTGTATGTAGGTTAGACTGTGTATGTTGATATGGTTGTAAGTGTATGCAGGTTAGACTGTGTATGTGGATATGGTTGTAAGTGTATGTAGGTTAGACTGTGTATGCTGATATGGTTGTAAGTGTATGTAGGTTAGACTGTGTATGTGGATATGGTTGTAAGTGTATGTAGGTTAGACTGTGTATGTTGATATGGTTGTAAGTGTATGTAGGTTAGACTGTATGTTGATATGGTTGTAAGTGTATGTAGGTTAGACTGTGTATGTTGATATGGTTGTAAGTGTGTGTAGGTTAGACTGTATGTTGATATGGTTGTAAGTGTATGTAGGTTAGACTGTGTATGTTGATATGGTTGTAAGTGTGTGTAGGTTAGACTGTGTATGTTGATATGGTTGTAAGTGTGTGTAGGTTAGACTGTGTATGTTGATATGGTTGTAAGTGTATGTAGGTTAGACTGTGTATGTTGATATGGCTGTAAGTGTATGTAGGTTAGACTGTGTATGTTGATATGGTTGTAAGTGTATGTAGGTTAGACTGTATGTTGATATGGTTGTAAGTGTATGTAGGTTAGACTGTATGTTGATATGGTTGTAAGTGTATGTAAGTTAGACTGTGTATGTTGATATGGTTGTAAGTGTGTGTAGGTTAGACTGTGTATGTTGATATGGTTGTAAGTGTATGTAGGTTAGACTGTGTATGTTGATATGGTTGTAAGTGTATGTAGGTTAGACTGTATGTTGATATGGTTGTAAGTGTATGTAGGGTAGACTGTGTATGTTGATATGGTTGTAAGTGTATGTAGGTTAGACTGTATGTTGGCATGGCTGTAAGTGTGTGTAGGTTAGACTGTGTATGTTGATCTGGTTGTAAGTGTATGTAGGTTAGACTGTGTATGTTGATATGGTTGTAAGTGTATGTAGGTTAGACTGTGTATGTTGATATCATTGTAAGTGTATGTAGGTTAGACTGTACGTTGATATGGTTGTAAGTGTATGTAGGTTAGACTGTGTATGTTGATATCATTGTAAGTGTATGTAGGTTAGACTGTGCTAGAAACCTGATTTAAGGTGTACCGTAAGTCCTTACGCTCAAGCCGCGCGGCTTGTCGTTGGGCGCGGCTTCTGGTTCAAGGTCATAGGCCGCGGCTAAAGCCAAGATTTTGAAACTTCCGTGGGGCTCAGGGCTGCTTCTCGATAAATGCGGTCTCTGCTCAGTTTCGCGCTATAACCATCGATTCGCAGGCATGATACACTTTTATGTACGGCATTTTGGCGACTTACTCGTTTATTTTCAAGGTCATGTTTATGAAATACTTTAGACTAAAGAATAATTTATCGCTCATGTTTAACTCACCACAGTCATAGGTCATTAACACCTTTTTATTTTTGACCGGCATCTTTCCATAACAGCGCAATAAAAATCTAGCTGAGCCTTGGCAAGTAAGTTCTTGATGCAAGGGTTTAGGAATTTTAATTCGAACTTGGAAGTAAAAGAAAATTCTTTTCACATGTACTGGTGTAGCCTGTTTTCTTCTTTAAAAAGATGGGGGTATAGCGAAACCCGTCTCAACACTCTCGCTCTTGAAGGGTGTAAGGACGACAAAACCTCAGTCATTAGCCGCGGTCTGTGGGCTTATGCGGCTTGTTGAAGGATTATTTTTTCTTTCGTGAGTCGTCTGTTTTGAGCAAAAGCCGTGCGTCTTGAGCATGAGGACTTACGGTACTGTACTGGACAATTTTAAGGGAATTATTTCATATTTCTGTACAATGTGTAATGTTCATCACTATTATAATCTTCAAAGCTGATTTAGGCATACAAGATAGGTACAGGGTGGAAGTTATACTACTATAGTGCAGTGGAACCTTGGTTCTCAAACGCTTCTGTTCTCGAACAATTCGGTTTTCGACAAAAAAATTTGATATTTGTTGGTCTCTGATTACGAACATAAATTTGATTCTCAACCAAACCCGAGCACGCACATTAGCATTAAACATCCAGGACTGCTCCGGAAACAGCATGGAAGCATTCGTTAACAAATGGAGAAGCAAGTTAGGCTTCATAAATTCTTTACGAAAAGGAAGGAACCATCTGGGACGACGTCACTCTACTGAAGAGATTTGTTAGAGAGACAAGTCCTCCAGTTGAGTTACCCTAAAGGCCTAAATTGTTTTAGAGAAATTCTCCTTTAAAGATGCGAAGTAAACGTGCCATTGCTGTTAATTTTTTTTTTTCACATGATTTTTAATCTAACTGATGTGTTGTATTTTTTGTTGTTTCCTTATCAATTTCTGCAATTTTTAGTATTGTATTCAAACGTAGATTGTTTTCGATGTTTTAAGAGCAAAAAATACGAAATTGTACTTTTTGTTTTCATCATCATAGATAGAAAATATTTTATTAAAGATAAACACGATCTATATCTACCCATTTTTATTTATAGTATATAGTATACAGTACAGTCTATGGTGTAAAATGTTAAAACATTACTTTACCGAAGTTGTTATTTCCATACATTAATTCTAATGGGAATAATTGTTTCAGATCTCGAACAACTCGGTTTTCAAACAACCTTCTGGAACAGATTATGTTCGAAAACTGAGGTTCCACTGTAGTACATTAGCACCACTTGTACTAGTACATTGGTAGCACTCGTACATTAGGCAAATATATGATGTAAAGGCAAAGATGCAATGGGATTGTGCAGCTATTTACTCATAAACAGTTGATGAAGTTTTTGATATGAGCATTGGATAACGTATGTTGTTTATCATTGTACATGAAGACTCGAATGTCGTTCACTCATTGGTCAACTGCCCTAAACAATAGCACACAATTCTTATTATAGGTCATCATTCTTTTCTGAAATCTGCTTGCTATGAGTAAAAATTATTTGAAACGAGAATCTCTTTAGTAAGGAGTTCACTACAACAATTTTCCTTTTTCTGTTCAGGTGATCACAAGCAGTTGCGGCCAAATCCAACAGTCTATGAACTTGCTAAGAATTATAACCTTGACCTATCCATGTTCGAGAGATTTGTCAACAACGGACTGCCACACACCACCCTTGATCAACAACACAGGATGAGACCTGAGATTTCCATGTTTGTCAGGAATGTCTATAATAAGTTGGACGACCATGAAAGTGTATTTGGAAGAGAACCAATCAGAGGTAGGCATGCATACAAAAAGCTAATCGGAAATGGGCATACATACAAATGACCAATCAGAACTAAGTATGCTGAGAAAGGCCAATTATAGGTAGGCATACATACATAGAGCTAATCAGTGCTAGACATGTTGCCAAAAGCCAATTAGAGGTAGACATACACCCACAGGGAGCCAATCAAAACTAGGCATACACACAGAGTCAATGTCAGTTTGCGATAGGCGTAATGTTGGCAGTTGGCTGAAATTTGTGCTTGTCCGGGGATGAGAAAGACATTAGTTTTCGTTGCAATTCATTGAGTTTACGACCTATGATTCAAAAGCAGGAATTTACTAATAGATCACTGCAAAGTCCGAGATGTCTTTTACTATAAATACTCCAAACATTTGTGCATTACGAATGATTAAATATGTACTGTTTTTTCTATTCTAATAGTCTGCAATAGAAAAAGAGAAGGTAACTCTTATTATCACAGCTCTGCTTTTGGATGAACTCATGTCTAAACCTTAACTAACATTAGCAATATTTTAGTTCTGGGGAACAAGTAATCAACTTCTTTTACATAAGAGATGTTAGCAAGAAATAGCAACTTGATAAGCATTTTATTGTTATATATTTTATAGTAGACTAAATGAGTGTGACATATGTTTTATTGAGTATTAATAATACAACATCGGTGATAACTGTTAAAGTTGGTCTATGAGGAACCCTTAATCATCTATTCCTTAGACGTCTTCAGCATTTATTTCTGTGTAATACTTGCATATGTAACAAGAGTCTGCTATAGCATGTCATTTTTTGCAGGTGTGACATCACCTGTCAGGTTCTTTACCCATGATAAGCGGGAGACTTCTGATCCACACTTGACCAGCAAATACAATGTCTTTGAGGTGGAGATGGTCGTCGCTTTTACTCGGTACAGTACTATGACTTCATGTCATCTTTAGAAGAGATTTGCCAGTAGTTTACTAGACTAATAAGTGTAATACGAGACAAGAATTACTAAAAATTTTATGGATAAAACCATTGGCTCAGAACTTTTGTGTGAGACCACCACACTGAGCTTTTTTGCACTCTCGTTGTTAACAGCATTTTCATTGAATGGTTTAAATATATAATATTTTATATATAATATAAAATAAATGTATTTATTAAATATATAATATTTAATTTATTTAAACATTAGAAATATTTAAATATATTAAATATAAATATATAATATTATAAATATAATATAAATAAATATAATATTTATATAATATTAAATATATAATATTATATATTTAATATATAATTTATTTTGAGGATAAAGTCACAATTCTATTCAAGTTTTAACCAATTTGCCTGATCAGAATGCAAAAAGCTGTAATTACGATTTTTGTCCTCGCCTTTTCCATAACGCAAAACATTGCCATTACAACTTGTGTATTCAGGCCATTCAGCAAACTCAGCAAAGCGAACTAACAATTTATATGTAAGTTCTGACCAATAAGTTACCCTCTTTTGTGTACATTTTATTGCTACTAGTAAGCTGGCAGTCCCGTGGGTGCGATTCCTGTGTGTAATAACTATCTATACAATTATTCTACGGTACAGCAAGGTGGTTTATTGACGCAATTAACACGCTTGGTAGAGTTTGGTTCTTGTGTGATGCATTTTTTTCCACACCTATGAGTGTGACTTCAGACAGATAATCCCAGCTCTTATTATAGTAAATATTACATTTTGTGATCACCAGATTTTGGCTAACTAGATCTAAATAACTATTACTACCTGGTCTCAGATTATCTAGTTGATGAGAAGGGGCACCCTCTACATGATATCTTGTCTTCTGTTTCTGTAGGGTTTAAATTCATTACAAAATGCTGATCACCTCTGGTCTTATTTTTTTATAACCTGGGAGAAAACTTGGAAAACATTTGTAGAACTTGCAAAACAATCAGAGACTTATAGTGTAGATAAGGTTTGGCAAGGCAAATTTCCACACAGTACTGTACATAATAATGTTACATTCTGTTGCAGATCATAATCACTAGATGGGTACTTAATACTTTCTGAGCGTATGTGGTGAATTGGAACAATTATAAACATGTTTTCCTTGTCAAGTCCTGTTTTAGGTGTTCTATTTTCTGGTAATAGGAATAGATTAATTTGTATTTAGTTATTCTATCTAGAATGATTTGATTTGAGTTACAACTGAATTGACATACGAGTTCTGTGTCGGAACGCATTGGGCTCATATTTCAAAGTATTACTATAGTAATACTTTGAAATATGAGCCCAATGCATTCCGACACAGAGCTCGTATGTCAATTCAGTTGTAACTCATAATATTACTAGCCAAATACCCAGTGTTGCACGGGTATTAAAAACAGCTTACCAACACTGGCAGGTAATGTAGTTGCCTGCCACTTGCCATTAGCCTGGCACATTGCCAATGGCTAATTTGAGTGAGCTAGTGTTGCTAAATTTACTAATAAGAGCCGTGAGATCAAGCTTTAGTGATGTTGTGTAACGAAAAGCGCTGCGTGTATTTTAACCTAGATAATAACTTGTATCGCCCAATGAATCCATTGCACCTCGCAACTTCATGGGTTAGTTTATCGCCTGGTGAACCAGGAGGTTCCGAGATCAAATCTTCTGCAATACGGATTCTTCATTGCTAGATACTAATGGCTATAAATGGACAGACAAAATGGCTACAAACTTTCAGATTCATATAATTAATTATTAATGTTTAGATCAAACAAATAAATTAGTGGTTTTAAATTCATATGATGAGCTCTAATTGTAAATGCACACTGTAAACCCCACCTATCATGGAACGTTTGAGATTGTATCGACTCCACATTCTCTCACTTATGAACAGGTTCCTGATCCAGCAGGACTACGAACCCTCAAATATTACCATCATCACCATGTACAGCAAACAGATGTTTGAGCTGCAGAAGAAACTTTCGAAAAAAGATTTTGATGGCCTCATCATCACATCCGTCGACAACTATCAGGGTAATTTCTGACTATCAGTACCGCTCCATTTTGTTTCTTTTTTGTTGGTAGAAAAGTGCAAATTCCGTTATTTTGCAGTTTTGGCTAAATTTTGCTTAAACTATTATGTGCAGGTAATTTCTGACATCTCTCAAACTTCTGTAAAAAAAGTTTATTATTGCTGCCAAGTGTGACAATCAAAATTTTAAAATATGCCCTTGATATAATTATGCAATTCGGTAGTATTATGTAATATTACAATGTGCATTACTGTATGGAGTTCTTACATTTGAGATGGAGGTAGTGGCTAATGGCGGTGTGTGAGAGACTTCACAGCAACGTGTTTGGTACTCTAGACTTTTGTGACGCTACGTAACATAACATGAAATTTAAATTATAACTTAAATGATTTTAGCTTAATAAACACACACTTGAACCTTTAATATTTTACTAAACTCAAGCTTAACTTTAGTTTTGTTATCGTCCTAATTTTTATTATCCGTTTCCGGCTTGGCGCCTTTTGCTTCGCTTTCACTATAACTTTTTAGCCGACCTTATTAAAACCTTTTTCAAACTAGCCTACTTCAATGAAAAAGACTGGGCGATGCTGTTCTTGAAAGTTGCCTCTCGTGTACTTGGCCATTTGATGGTATATCATATTGACAACTGGCTCAAATGCTCGTATCTCAAAGGTTTCTCGTATATCAAGCCAGCAACTTGCTTGAAAGTCAGCTCGTATCTTGATTTGTTCGTATGTAGAGGTATAACTGCTGAAAGTATGAAAACAAGCAGGGCATAACTTTAGTTAAAGCAAGTGTCATTATGTAGGACAGTTATTGCAAGGTCATACGACAGACATCAGCTAAATACAACCAGTGCATATTCCAACAGTTTTGATAGCTCTGTTAAAGCAAGTGTCATTATGTAGGACAGTTATTGCAAGGTCATACGACAGACATCAGCTAAATACAACCAGTGCATATTCCAACAGTATTAATAGCTCTGTTAAAGCAAGTGTCATTATGTAGGACAGTTATTGCAAGGTCATACGACAGACATCAGCTAAATACAACCAGTGCATATTCCAACAGTTTTGATAGCTCTGTTAGAGATCTCAAACATTAGTTATGTTTTGTTAGTTGCAGCTTGTAAATTGCAGGTGAAGAGAACAAGATAGTTATCCTCTCATTGGTCCGAAGCAATACAAATGATGTGGCTGGCTTTGTTGCCATTGACAACCGAATATGTGTGTCGCTCTCTCGGGCTAGAGACGGAATGTTTGTCTTTGGAAATTTTGACCTTTTTCGCAAACAAGGTGGTGAGTAAAGAGAAATCTAGTTATTTAAACTCAACAAGTTGGTTGCCATTGTTGCTGGTCGGCTTGTTTCACTGCTGCAATACCTTCACCAGTCATTGAATTGAAAGACAGTATGAATGCATCTTGATAAATCGACGTTTAGAGATTGCATTAGACAACAATATGAGGTTTAGCCTGTGATCTGAGGTATCGTTCAAAAGCTAAGTGAATTTCAAGACATTGAAACTGATCAATGCATAAAATTTCAGAATTAAGAAATTTTATTGGTTTTAATAAATTTATAACTTAGTGATATATCTTCTCAGGAAATTGAGTCGCAGTTTAGATAATGAAGTCAGAAATCACAAATGGTGTCTCATTATTGACAAAGTTACGAATTCCTTCCTTTCCTCATAACCTTACTTCGTTTTTGAGGCAAAACGTCTGTGAGCTTGTTTTCTATTATTAGTTTATAATGGAAAGTAGCAGACAACTCATTGTATCGTGAAGTCACATTTTATTACAGTTTGACATAATTATGTGACTGTTGTTCCAAAACCAGCACTCTAAATATCATTCAATTCAAATGTTCAGATGGAAGTACAAACATTGCAGCAATAAGGCGGTGTTCAATTAAAGGGTGGCTCTGTATTCTTCAACCTTTTTACCATAGTGGCGCCCAAATAGAGGTGATATTCAAATAGAGGCGGCATTCAAATAGAGGTGATATTCAAATAGAGGCGGCATTCAAATAGAGGCGGCATTCAATTAGAGGCTTTACGGTATATAGCTTTTTCAAGTTACCACCTGATGAGAGCAGACCTATGCCTGTTCGAAATAGATCTGTCGTGATTACCAACAGCTAATAACCCTCCATATTATACATTATACTATAATTCACTCCACACATATTGAGTGCTTTTATCTTTTTTATTCTTGACAAAATAGCATTTCTATCAATAATATATATATATATATATATATATATATACAGTGAAACATGGATAACTCGCCCTCGGATATAGCGAACACATGGTTAACTCGACTGGATTTGCTTGGTCCGTTCCCACACAATGATAAATGGCTCTATATAACTCGAATTCAACACTGTTATAACGAACTGTTTTTTGCCCAACGGCTACCCAAACGGTTGCTATCGCTTTAGAAAATCACTTTATTCCAAGCCATAGAGGTAAACCTCAACTTTTCGTAATTCATAAGCGTCGTTATTACCTCCATCGGCAAAATATTTTTGTCAACGACTGTTCTAAAGGTTTGGTGAAATTTGATTTATACTGCTATACGATGAATACCACGGGCTAGCCGGGTCACGGGTGCAAGGATTTTCGCCACGCACCAACAAAACAAAAACAGCATGTGGTTTTTGTTTTGTATTTGCATGGCGAAAATCACTGAGTGCGTGACCCGGCTAGCCCGTGATGAATAGTTTTCCGACGTTGATTCCGTGTTGAATTAACGTCGGAATGTTGAATGTTTAAAACGTCTTAAAAATTGTTGAAATCAAACGTATACTTTGTCTTAGCTAAAAAAAAACTATTCATCGTTTGACCTAGACACAAAATACGTGTGTACATTCAATAAGTATCCATTCAAAAAGCGTAAGTGATATACAATGTACCGTAAAACCTCGTAAAACTTTTAATTGAACTGCCTCGGAGTGTTGCTCTTAACGAATCCCAGGTAAAGTAAGGTAATCTTTGCATAAACTTCAAGAAAGATCGGCAAAATTGATCGTGGGTAAAACGCTCAAAAGAAAAAGATGTCTTTTCTTTGAGCATTTCAGCAACGATCAAGATTTGCCAATGTCAATCTGAAAAACGTCCTGGCAATAACATCACCTCAAACAACAAACCAATCTCAAGTGATAGAAAAATCTCTATACTTTTTGATAAAAACGTTTTAAACTTTACATTAGAAGCATTTAATTTGAAACAAGCCATTTGTGCTTTTGATTTATATTATAGTTTGTATATGTTCATATATCTACTAATAAATAAGTAAATACATGGACTTGTGACAGTGCTCTGATAACTTGAACACTCTGATAATTCGAACACTTTTGCTCGGTCTCTTGAAGTTTGAGTTATCCGAGTTTCACTGTATATAGACAAAGTGGATGCTGCACAGTTCGTTACAGAGTTCTCAATGATAAATCAGAGCTGAATTATAAAATATGTATAAGTGGAACTTCACTCTATAAGTTAAACAATTTATTACTAATAGTTTCATGTGGTACAACAAGAATCATACTCTTCAGATAAAATGTCTAAACCGATGTCTTCTTTCATCAAAGTTATATACAGATATATAATATACATACATATGTATATTATATATCTGTATATATAATATACATACATATGTATATTATATATCTGTATATAACTTTGATGAAAGAAGACATCGGTTAACCCTCTCAGTTATACAGGGCTCTGGAAGAAGGTGATAGAAGACGCTGAAAGAGCAAATGTCTTAGGAGACTCCATACTCATTACTTGTAGACATCGAACTGTACCAGATCAGTTGAAATCACCAGAGGATTTCCAGAGATTAGCTCCAAATGGTCAGTGGATAGATAGTTTATTTTATCTGAACACGGTAGGTGATAGTCGGTCACCTTTTCAATGTGCATAAACATTTAGGTTGAGGATATGAAAGAATGTTGTTGCAGAAAACACGAATGATGATGATGACCAGACATCTTTTTCACGTTATATAATTTATTAACCAACCATTCATTGCCTCCCCTTGGTTTAACTTTAGGTCCTAAAACTAAGCATGCATTATTATTAGGCACAAGTAGAGATGCTTGGTTGGCACATTTAAATGTGCTGCGAAATAAACGGAAGACTAGCAAGAACTAGTATTGCTTTATTTCTATTATATTTATATAATAATCTATAATATAACTTATCTATAATACATGAGTAAAAGCGTAAGATCCGAGCAGAGTGCTCAATGATAAAATCAGATCAAATTAAAATCAATAAAACAGACTATAACTTTAGATAAAACACTTTATTACTATTAGTTTCATACTTGGTAAGAGCAATCTTCAGATAAAATCTTGGCACCAGTTTTGGTTACATATATACAGCTGGAACTATTAAAATTACTAAAACTTCATAACTGGAAGATATGGATTCATAAAAACACCAGGTTTTAAAAATTGACAGTAGGAGATTACTATTTATATCATAGATAAAATAGATAATATATATTTTTATTATCCATAATATCTTTATTATATAATATTATAATTTATTATTGTATTGCAATTGTAAACAAAAAATATTAGATGTGTTTTGCATGGTCAAAAATTGATAATCAGTTTGCTCAAGTCTTTGCTTCTGTTCAATATTCGTAATGATGTAAAAACATATTTTCTTAAGAAGATTTTCAAAGTATGCTAAATGTCTTTTTTGATAAATTCTTCCTCGGTTTTATCATTTGAATTCTATTAGTGCCAACTATGTAAATGGTTTTAGTAAGACTGCTCTGTTTATATGAGTGTTACGTACTTATGTTACCACAACCACCCACTTTAAAATGTTTTATATAATCCCTAAATATTAAAGATTATCGTAAGTGTTTAGCTGAAGGTCTGGCTCCACACTCCCATGTATGGTATAGTTGTTGTGATTACACGCCCTGACGAAATGCATGGTCAACATACAATATAGATACGTGTATTAGTTGTGGATGTATTCCCACTGATGCTACTGAATGCGGCATATCGACCAAGTGGATTAACTAACGAGAATTGGCCTCAGTCGTCTAAGGCTGATGAAGCCTTCGTTGGACTTTTCAGTAATATTAATAATAATATTATTAATAATTAATATTAATAATATTATTCAAGATTGATCAGAATATTTACTAAGATCATCAGAAATTGGTGATAACATTAACATTTATACAGCTATGTATTTGTGTTGCTATATTTTGCAAAAAACCTATCATTAATAAGAAAAAGAGCCAAATACAAAAACACTGCACATTCATCTAACTACAAAAGCGATTTAGTTCTCAAAAGAAATATCTAAAATGTTTTATGAAACTTTCTAATTTGTAATAATAGTTGTCATATACTGGTAGAGCATATGACAACTATTATAACTTATAATTGTCATACGCTTTTTCTAACATATATACAAAAACATGTTTTTATAACATGTTGCAAAAATATCTTTCTGCAGGTATGAATAGTTATTTGTGAGAAGCGCTGTTGTCATCATCGTTTAAAAGTCAATCTTGTGCGCAACTTACTTGGGAAACAAATGAAATTGAATTGGGAATGTTATAATAATAAACTATTTCAGCCAAACAGTTGTGTCGATTTTGACGTAGACCAGCATACATGGTACTACCCCGTCAACACTTTGGTTACGCAAATGACACATTTCGTCAGTGTGTAGCCAGGCCGTGATAGCTGCAGTAAATTGTGTGGGATAAAAGTAGATGTTCGCAGAGTTACTGTCTGGCTACTGTCATGGAATATTTGACATGTGGTTAAAGCAACTGAAATTATGCTAGCACAGTGCACTTCCGCTATATGATATTAATTTGTTCTGGTGTTGATGTCGAAAGGTGAAAATGCCGTATGGAGGGGTATGGGAACCTACTGTACCTATCTCATGCAAACCTACGGTGAAAACATCAAAATTAAGCAGTAATAAAATGCAACATTGCTATGAGCTGCACTGTATCGAGTTCACATCTTTAAGGCAAGTAGCGGCTAACCGCAGTGTGAGAGACTCGGACAGCAACGCCATCGGTACAACAGCTTTTTGTGTACAACAGCCTTACGTAACGTAACAAAAATTTGAATTTACCTTAAAAAAGCCTTTAGCTTATTAGGGCACGCACACACACGCCCCACACACACACCCCACACACACCCCACACCAGACCTGTCAGCCTGGTGCTATGCAAAAGTTTTTAAATGGGGACCTAGGCAAGTTAAAATTGTATTTCAGCTCTAAAATTATGCTTAAGTGAAATACAAAAAATATAAAAACAAACAACGGGCAACTTTCTCAAACTTAATGCTCTACATTTCAGTTATGCAAAAAACATTGTATCATATCTATGGTGAGGAACATAACGTAAACAGAAAACTCGCAAAAGTTTCCTGTAGATGAATTTGGTAATTAGACCGGGGTGCTATATCATCTCTACATTTGAGTCTGCACTGAT
This sequence comes from Watersipora subatra, assembly GCF_963576615.1. Lineage (NCBI taxonomy): Eukaryota > Metazoa > Bryozoa > Gymnolaemata > Cheilostomatida > Watersiporidae > Watersipora > Watersipora subatra. The sequence continues at coordinate 7,137,617 of NC_088715.1, read as the reverse complement.
TTGAGATGAGGTAGCTGCCGCTCCTTGATGTTTCAAGTTGTAGGCTTTGGTCCATTCCGGTTTAAATTTTAATGCGTACTTGACTTTTATTGACATGACTGAATGGTGGATCGTATCTCGCAACTTAAAAACAAGCAAATGTCAAGGCTGTAGGAAATGCCCACCCAAAGGACTCTATGCATATAAATCTTTGCTTGGACCTAAGTGGCGCGTAAGCCTACGAAAAACAAATGTTCTGAAATGTTCGAGTGCCTAGTTCAAGGGCCATAAAGTTACCGAACGATAATTCTATGCCCGAAGCCATAAAAAAGTGTCTTTGGCGATACTGCGAGTCTTTCATTATCCATAGATTACGCGCATCGCGTTAATGCTATAGCGACTGAAAAATAAATGGCTCGGTGATGTTTCCTAGAGCACAACACATAAATCCGGGAGTTTACCAGGGGATTTTATTTTTGCGGGAGGGTAATCTCAATTCAGGGAGTGTCCCGCAAAATCCGGGAAAGTTGACAGCACTGCCCCCCACACACCCATCCACCCCACACACCACACACACACCGACATTATTAAAACCTTTGGCCAACTAATTCAACAAGACAGACCGAGCGATGCGGTTCAAATTTGACTTTCGGAGAAAAATGTTGATGTCAAGCGGTAAAAAAAATGTCATGACATGGCAACAGAAAAACTTTGTGTTTCACATTGCAAGGCGGAAAACTGTAAGACAGGGACGCTGTGACCCAGAGTTTACTGTACTTCAACATGTCATGGCCCAATCATGTTTGACATAATATATTATATATATTAATATAATATATTATGTCTGCCGCAACTCAAGATGCCTGATCAAATCAATGTTATCTTACAATACTTTGACATGTTTGACAGGTGGCTGTAGTGAGCCCTGTGAACAGATTCTCCCGTGTAAGCATATGTGCCCACTGCTGTGTCACTACAGTCATGACGGATATCAGTGCCAGGAGCCATGTAGGAAACGCCTTGTAAACTGCAGTCATCTGTGCCAAAGTAAGTAGTTTCCTTTGGAGAAAACACTTGGAAAATAAATTTTTAAAAATGAACTTAAGTACATTTTATCAGAAGGTGTTGATATTTTTCCATCATTTGCGATTGGTTTTGTTGTTTAAGGTGGTCTGATTGCCAGGATGTTTATTGATTAAATATCACAAAACTCGATTTTGGTTGAAACGCTCAAACCAAGCAAAAGTGCAATTATGACGTCTATGGTAGAGTTGCCCCGATTTTAATATCGGAATTGGTATCGGTGCCGATATGGGTATTAAGTATCTGAATCGGTATCGGCCGATCTTTTCTTAAAAAACACTTCAGATACTTTTTACATATCAACTATTTAGCAGAAACCTGTATTTTAGCCTGCTACTTTAATAACAAATCATCAGCTGCAAGTTCCTTGCTTTTATCTAATGATTTCCGAGTCTGTCACACAAAATATTTTATGCCTATAGCCTAATAAACATCCACACAGCTGCGTAATATTTTGGCTTTAGTCAGGACGTAATCGCCAAGTGCAGTATTTCCCAATTACAGCGATATGATTTGTTGCAGCCAATCACAAACAAGAGAACCATAACGAGCAACAAGAATGCGGTGTAATGTTTCTATTTACTAGCATTGCGAAAGTAATTTGAGCAGTTGATGCATAAAGTTATCTATCTCTCTCTTGATCCTGACGATATGATGTATCGTTTGTATTGCATAAAATAACCTCAGTGGCTTATCGGTGTTTAGCCTGCCCTCCATCATCAGTAGCGTGCGAGTCCATCAGTGCGACTGGCTACATCGATAGTGATAGAAGATAAAGACGTCTCACTGAGATAATTGAATCACTAACGGTAATTAACGCATTTATTTGCTTTAAACTTGTACAGGCGCAGCAGTTCGTTCAGCAGTAGAAAAGAGACTTCATTATCACAGAGAAAGCTGTACCACTAACTGTAATTACCATTAATAATAACATATTTCAAGAAACATGGACTGTTTTGTTATTAGATGCACGGTATGTCAGTATGTGAATATATATACATGTATATCTTTTTTCATAAATACAAACAAATAAATACATTAATATTTATATTTTCTTTGCATTACATTTATACTTGCATAAAAAAAATAAACAACTATCTATGCAACACAAAAGAATCTGAATCGGATTATTTTTCATTAAGAATCGGTATATCGAATCGGTATCTGAATCGGCTGGTGAAATTAGAATCGGGGCATCTCTAGTCTATGGTAGTAAGGAGACGGACAAAATGAAGACATGAAATGCTGCAACTTTAACGTAATATCTGATATTAACTCTAGCAACTTGTCAAGTCATTTTGCACATATTCTTCCTCAGTGTTCTAACTGCTATTAAGTTTTGTCGATTTTAATCTTGAACCATCCTGGTAATCAGATCACCTCAAACATCAACAACAATCGTAAAGAATTGAAAAACATTGATACTTTCTGATAAAATCTACCTAAGTTCTGTGTAAGTTTATTTTTAAGATGTTTTGTGTTATCTGATAAGATGTAGGAAAATAATCAACTTATCATTCATATGTTCTAGAGCTCTGCTTCGAACCTTGTGGACCTTGCATGAAGCCAATAACGATGGAACTGCTCTGTGGCCACATTCAAGCTGTTGCATGTCACAATACGCATGGAGACATTGCTGACATATCTTGCATGGCGGCCTGTGAGGAGATACTGAGCTGTGGGCACACCTGTGCAGAAAGGTGAGTATTGGCTCAGACACACGATATAGGAGGAAAAGTACTGCAAATTCATAGCTTGATGTTTTCACACTTTTCCCGTAAAAAAACTGTTCGCATCTGCAAGCGAATAGGCTCGCATGTTTCGTCATGCAGCATCCTACTGGTCAGATAGGAATGTGAAAGACTCCAACATGTCAGGGGCTGTAACCCCACAATGTGTCGTATCCCGTATTATGTCATAAGGAATGTTGTGGCTTACAATCTGCTTCCAAAGACACTTGACAAAATACTATATATATATCTATATATATATATATATATAGCCAAATTATAATACAGATTTATATATATATATGTGATTATATGTGTACATATATGTATGTGTGCATATGTGTACATATACGTATGTATGCATGTCCGTGTGTGTGGTAGATGTATAGTTTCTCAGTATGTATACGACACAGTATGCACATACCCACTGGCGTATGTACATGTAACACATCCACTTGTTGCAGGTGCTCTGAAGAATGCACAGAAAAGTGTATGCAGATCCTGGCACAAAAGTGTCGCCTGTGTGGCAAGGAAAACCTGGTGCACTGCTATTTAGCAGTTCAATACAGCATTTATCAATCATACAATGGTAAATTCATCTGCAGACAACCTTGTGATTCCTTGCTTATGTGTGGCCACAAATGCACCGGGAGTTGTGACACATGGTGAGTTGATATATCAGTAAAGTTTATTTTGAAATCATGTCAGCGATAAAGGTAAATTTGTTGAAAGCTTTGATATTAGGTAAAACCTCTAATTGAAAGCCATAGCGCACTATTTCCCACCCTTCCCATATAATAGTGGCGCTTTATTAGAGGTGGTGGTCAAAAAGAGGTTTTATAGCGTTGTGAATAGCGATGTATTTTTCAAATAGCTCTGCTAAATTTTGTGAAGACTATTAACCCCTTTTATGGGCAAAGCGTTTGTCACCTATATTTTGCACTCTCCTTCAGGAAGGACAATAACCCTTGAGTATGCAAAAAATTTGCTAACTCACCTCTAACTTTTCATAGATTTCTAAATAAATATGCATTGGGAAGATGAGAAATATCTCTGCCAGTTGTTATCTATTGCTTGCAATTAACCTGTGATGATATTGTAGCCCGTTTACTGCTTTGAAAATTGTTGGAGCTTTCAAGTTTTATTTCATTCTAGATTTGAAAAAAAAAACATTTTTGTATTTATATTTACCAATGTTGCATTAAAGTTCATTGTACCCATTGATATGTTTGCCACAGTTTGCAGCCGAAACTGGTTTTTCATTCGCTATAGAAGAGGAGTTATAAGCAAAAATAGTAGAACATGTTCCATCGTAAAGACAACCGTTTTTTTACATATGTCAAAGTGTCAAGACTACGTTAAACAAGAAACTACTATTAGCCTGATGCTATTACAATATTATTTATTTCTACGATGTTGCTTTGAAAACTTTGACAAAAAACCGAGTCAGTATTAGTACCATTTTACTGATCACTTAGGGTTCGTAAAGATCAAAGAATGTCAAAGTGGCACTCAAATAGAGGTGGTGTTCAAATAGAGGAGGTGTTCAAATAGAGGTGGTGTTCAAGTAGAGGTGGTGTTCAAACAGACGTGGTGTTCAAATATAGGTGGTGTTCAAATAGAGGTGGTGTTCAAATAGAGGTGGTGTTCAAATAGAGGTGGTGTTCAAATAGAGGTGGTGTTCAAATAGAGGTGGTGTTCAAGTAGAGGTTGTGTTCAAATAGAGGTTATACAGTATATCATCCTACCTGTTAGTTTTTAAATTACTACTAGTACACTGGCAGCTTAGTGTGTCATGCGAGATCATGATGTATATCTCCACTGTATCCAACTAATAATTATCTTCACAGGTATTACTAGCTTATAAGGTAGGTTATCCAAATTCATTTTGTAATTATCTTACTACCGGTGCTACGCTAGGCACTCGGTTCATATTTACTATAGTAAGAGCCGTGTCTGGCAATTTGTCAGGAGTCATGATAAGAGCATAAAATTTCGATTCTCGGGCTTAAGAAAAAGGATTTCACCGCATGGGAATCGAACACAAATATTTGGATTCTCAGCAAAGCACACTAATATCTGCACCACCTGACTACTGGTTGATGACGAAGGGAGGTTTCAGTTAAATTTTTTGAAATGAAGTATAAACTAAATTACCGTAAATCGTTTCAAATTGTCTGTGAACTAAAGTACGTCTGCTTCTGAAATATAGCTTGTTTGTTTAAGATTTTTTACCATTTTTTTACTATAAAGCTTATAAGTTACTAGTTACCGTCTAGTGCACCATGAGAAACCATCACGTGCGCCAATGAAGGTTTTAAGCGTTAGTACTAAAATACATGTTTATTTAAACTTGAAAAATTAAAATTATTTTCACCTTTGAAGATACATCAAAGGAAATGAATTTTCGCCGTCTTTGACATGTAGGATTTCAACATGTAGCTCGTCACATGTGGCATTCTTGGAGAAGAGCATACTGCATATTGCGTCATGTTTCACAGCTACATTTCAGATCAACCTGTAATCTTATTCAAAATAATCACTATTTTAATTTTGTAACATAATTTTGGTGATAAGCATAAATTTATATTACGTGTATGTAGGTAATTATGACTAGCATGTATAATCTATGTATATATAAATATCTGTGTTTGTCTTTTTGAACCCTGTTCCTAGTTATAGCAATTAAAATAGAACAATGAAACATTTGCATGGCCTTGGATTTGATTTCGGAACCTCCAGATCAAAAGGCAGTGAACTTTAACATCAAGCTACGTCTATAAAGCTATAAAGCAATAATTATAGTAGTTTATAGTAGAACTATTTTTTTGTTTTGTCTTATTGTAGAAAATACTTATTATTAGTTTTAGAATAGACTTTGTTGTTTAAAAAAATAAGCAAATTGTTGTAAATGAATGTCGAAGATGTTTAGTCCCCATCAACTTATATTAAAATTACTACGATCATCGTCTATAAAACCGGTAAAGTTAACCAGAAAAAGAGAGAAGTTGTCGATGCAAACCAATAATACTGCAGTTACGGTACAGCCAACAAATTAAAGAATTAAGGCTAGTTTTTCCTTTTGTATGACTAAAGAGGAAAGTTTAAAAAGATCTTGGAATGGATTAAGCAATCTACACGTATTCCGCTGTTCGTATAACATAAACTTTCCAGGAGCGGATTATTTACTTTGCAGGAGCGTCTACTGTATTTAATTAATAATCATTATTATTTAATCAATAATAGTTGGACAACAAAGTGTAGTACAGCGACGAACAGTATCTGATGAGCATTGGTGAGAGGGTTTCCGTTGTGCCCTTATATATTAAAGAGCCCGAACCTCTGACTCCGCGACTGGCTAGCCCTTTTTCCTCTGGCTGGTTCAGCTGGTGTCTTTGACTCGTTGGACGGAGTTAAAAGTCAGCCAGCGTTTCTGGGTCAGGTAAAGGGTCGGCGGTGTCCACTACTTGATAGGATAAGTGAATTAGAATGATAACTACAAAAGCGTCCACAACGTTCATTGAAACAAATATGCAATTGTAATTCTGTTTGACCACATCTTATTGTAGCCTTAGCGCCACTCTGTTTACGAAACACCAAAGCTGCAGAAGCGCTTGTGGAAAAATCTTAGCCTGTGGCCACACATGTACTCATCCCTGTTATCAATGTACAATGAGAGATGCCTGTCTACCATGCACAGACAAGTGTCTTCTCAAGTAAGCAAATGCTATATTCCACTTGTCTGCCTGTTCAGCCATAACTTCAAATCTTCTTCATAGTTTTTGATAGATTTTAGCTGTGAGACATTTTAACGTCAATTTGTGAGCTGATTTGTGTACCAGTCTTTATATACCGTACTTTTCGGACTATAAACCGCACCCCTGTATAAGCCGCATCTGCTTTATTTTCCAAAAAAACGATAATAGAACAATACATTGGCCGCACCTTTGTATAGGCCGTAGAACTCAGGACGGTGCTTTTTAACGTGGCAGCAACTTTACTGTTTAAAACAGGACAGTGCCTAACGGCACTGTTTCGTATTAACCAACGCTTTTTAACCTAATGCTTAATGGAACAGTACCGTTAAGCATTATTTCGTATTTTCTTTCACCGCTAGAGGCGCACTAACCGGAGATTCTGATTAATGCGCCCTAGCGATGAAAGAAAAAGCCACAGAATAGCCGCGCCTTTGTATAAGCCACATGGCTCAAATCGTCAGAAAAATGTAGCGGCTAATAGTCGGAAAAGTACGGTAATCACATTTCCACATATTTGGCACCTACAACACAGCAGAGTAAGACATGGTGAAACTTTTGATACCAAATAACTGTAATGTGAATTTTGTTGCAAGTTAACCTTTAAAACGCTCAAAAGAAAAATAATTATGTCTTTTTTCTGAGTGTTTCAACCGCGATCAAGTTTTGCCTATTTTAATCTGACAACGTTCTGGCAGTCACATCACCTAAAATAACAAACAATTCTCAAGTAATAGGAAAATATTTATACTTTCTAATAAAAATTGTTAAAACATTACATGAGAGGCCCCTTAACTTGCAACACGCAATCTATGCTTTTGATTTATATATACATGTAGTTTGTATATGTACATGTATCTACTAATAAATACATGGATTTGTGACAGTGCTCTTATAACATGAACACACTGATAACTTGAACACTTTCTTTCGGTCCCGTAAAGTTCGAGCTATCCGAGTATCACTGTGTTTGATTTAGGTGCAGTCACAAGCAGAGGTGTGAAAGAACATGCGGGAAACAATGTTTCTTCAGGGAATGCAGGGAAAAGTGCCAGAGAAAGTTCGTCTGTACGGATTGCCATCGTGTATGTAGATTAGCACTATTGCATGCTTTTGATAAACCATCTTAAGTGCTTTACCACTTTATAGCCTACTCTGTTATACACAAGCAGGTCCCCTGGTCCTAGACAGTGTATCGACTGGAAAAGTACTTGAAATACTACAATTCCTTTTGAACTGTATATCAGCTTCAAACTTGTAGGAAACATTAAAAAAACAATCAAGCTCTATCAAATAGAGTGAATATTTTTTATTTCACACTTTTTGAAAAGTTGGAGAGAGAACTTAAGAAACACCCTTATTGTAGCAAACTGGATCTATATTTGTAATATTATATTATATAATTATATATTTATTATATAATATATATAATATAAATATATAATATATTATTATAATTATATATTATGGTTTTAGCTAAACTGAAATAGAGAAAAAAAAACAAAGTGAAACTATGTAGCCAGGTTTTCTCAGGCGTAGGATCTGATGAGGAAGCAACTTCCTGTATTATTTTAAGCCTCGGGCCCGGGCTTGAAATTGTTAATTAAGACAATAACAGCGAGGCTATAATACATGGTTGTAAGGCTCGTAATCGGCACTCTTCTCCTAATAAGTAAGGGTTGAACAACTATTGAGTTCAGCTATTTGTAATATTTTACATAATGCAACAAGCAATAGAAAAATAATACCAATTTGTAGAAAATTAACATATTAAATTTATTCAATTAATTTAATAATAAAAAATTGTTAACATGGCTGATATTGACATAAAGTCAATAGGAATATTTGCTGGATTATTAATGATGCCAAGCTGCATTCATTGCGCGAGGCTATCTATTGATCAAATACAGACGACTCCACGTGCAGACTTGTTACATACACCATAAAATTCGAGCAAACTTTATTTTGTCTTGTATACAGTAGACGCTTTTACAACGTAAGTAATCCGTTCTGGGAAAGTTTACATTAGATGAGTATGTAGATTGCCTAATTCGTTGTAAGACTCCCGAATTCACTCATTTGGCCTTTCAAAATGAAAAAAACATCTTAATTTTACCACTGCACAGGAACTGTAATATTATTGGTTTGAATCTACAACTTTTCCCTTATTCTTTATCAATTACATCTACTTTAGGGTCTATAAAAACGGTAATTTGGTGTCAAGTTAGGGGGAGCGCACACCTTCAGTGTCCGTTGTCCAATTGAATAAATTTTTTTAATCATTTCGTAACTTCAATATCTATAAAAAAATACTTAAACAATAATGTATATGCCTAAAATAAAGGAATATGACAATGTTTTACTATAATAAGATCGGAGTCACCAGGTTTAGAGAAAAGGATAAACAATAGTTTCTAACTATTTACTCAGTTTAGTAGACCGACACTCTAACACCTGTACCAAGTGTGGTAAAATATAAAATGATGTTTCTGAGGGCTAACTGTGGAAGTCTTAAATTTTAGAACTTTCACTGACTTGAACCTTTATGTTATATGGAATCTCTTACGTAATACGAAGCAAAAACTGCATAAATTCTTTACGTTAAGTGGAATTTATGTAAAATGAGTTTTAGATTATAAGATTGTCCACTGCTATTTCTAACAGACAATCTAGAAATTCTAAAAAATTATAGTTTTATTAGTGAAAGAACAGTTGAGGATTAAACATACAAATCTAAGGTTAATATAAACTATACCTAGTGTCAGTTAGAGCAAGTAACACTGTGTATTGCTAATCGTCACTCTACCACCTACACATTGCTGAACAAATAGTCCTGTTCATGTCTCTAAGGTAAAGCAACAATAAACAACTCATTTTTATATATTAGTATGTTATTTTCCCAAGTTTTTACATATACTTGAAGTATATATAGTAAGTATACTTTACATATACTATAAGTTTTTACCTATAGATTCTTACATTGATTTTAATGTTGTATGAAATTGCTTGAAGTGTCTATTAATGTTTCTCAGTTCTAAAATAAATTACAGGATACATTAATTCGGAATAATTGCTCCGAAAAACAAAGCAACGAATCAAATTTGTATATATAAAGTTTTGATTATAGAATTAATTTATTATTTTGCACCCTTTTCGATGCACATTTAGACTTTATACACGGGTATTTCAACGGAAGTGTGACTATAGCTTAAGGAGTTAGTTGTGTTTCAATTGATTTTTGGATAACTCGTTAAAAATAGGAATAAAGCACTGAAGTTGTTTTCTCACAGGAAACTGTCTGCAGAAGTCGGTGCAAAGAGAAGTGTGACAAAGCATGCCTACTGTGTCAGATAGAAAGCCTGAAACGACATCGCGATTGAACCTTGTAGAATATTCTAGAAAAAGGAAAGCTAAGGGCTCTAACAGGGCTCTCTCTACAGGGCTTTAACAGAAAAAGGGACCGGACTTGAAAATTATGCTTCGTTTGTCCGCAATATAACTGCCTGAGTGTTCTCATTTGTATTGTTCAGTCACTCAGATGATTGATTATATATTCTCTAGTATAAATCACCGCAAGAATTTTATATTTGCTACAATTTCTTTTAAATAGAGCTTGATTTATTTTTAGAAATAGTAAGTTTGGAATATATTTTTTCAATAGTCATTTCATACAAAGCAAATAATTTGATACACATTTACGTTCAATATAGTCTTAGTTTCTAAGAAAACGTGTGAGTTGAAATTTGACTAACTTGAAGGAATGGTGGCTATAGTATCTGTTTTATTCGTTGCAAAATGGTATAAAACTGTTGGTTACATACAAGTGTTTTGGTTACAAGTGTTACAAGTCTTAAAATCATGTTCAACTGTTTAACTTACCATAGTAGAAAGACATCTGGAGAGTTCATTATGTTTAGCTAGGTAGTTTATTCGCTTAGATTTTTGTACTCCAAGTTTAAGTTTCTAGTATCCACAGCAGTTTTCAGTTAAAGTACCAGCAAGCAAAGTCATTGAAGTTGTTCACGAAAAAGTTGAAACAGAAGTACATTAGGAGAAAGAGAATGAGAGAGGGGGGAGGGATAGGACAGACGAGGAGAATTGAGGGTGAAAGGAGAGAAGGGGAGGGTTAACGGAAAGGGGTAGAGAGAAGGAAAATAGAAAGCGAGAATGACAGCACAGGTTCAAGCAAGATAAGCAATAATTAGCACATAGTAGAACCTATGATCAAACTTCGATACTAGTTGTACCACATTTTGTTTACACTATTTGATGAAAGTGCAATCTCTAAACTGGTTTTACCAAAACCAAATCACATCTAGTAAATTGAATCATCCACTTCATAAGCAAAACTCTGATCCCACATGTTTCACTCAATCATCGTTTGGAAATATGTTGACATAATCAAATACGAAAAAAATAAAGGAAGTGGAAGCTGAAAATGACAAAGTTAAACTCGAAGATATAGCTACCCTACAGTTACTGTCTTTCATTTTGTAAGGAAGATTTTCTTTTTTCAAGTTAACATTGCCTAATGCCTGGTTCCCATATACGTCGCAAAGCACCGGTGACAAATGGGAACCTACGCGCTGGGTACCGCCGGTAGTTGCCAGTAGTTTAGCGCTGTTCAAATTTCGCAAAAGACTGCAGGCAAAACCTTCCCGAAATGCACTGTACAGTTGAAGGTCACCATTATAGAAACGGCATGGTGAGCAAACATTTTCTTTGATTACGCGATTATGTTTAGCGATGCAGCTTATATGTGAACATATGCCGCCAACCGAGCGTCGCAAACGTTTTGCTGTGCAAGTTACCGCTGGAGTCTCGCAATCGATATGGGAACCAGGCTTTAGGACCTCTCTGACTAAGTAAGATATTATAACACTTTGCTAGGCTTGGTCATTTTACAGCAACCATATTTCTCGACCCGCCTCTAATGGTCACAATAATAGGGGAACAAGCTGGAGTAATATTAACTTCGGTTTTATTACAACTGTATATTAATACAGAAACACAAGAAAATGTTACATAATTATTTGATTTGCTAGTCAATTCCTAAATCATTTTATTTCGAAATATAAATTCCATATAAATCTTGCGTTTGTCCAAATCAGAAGGAAACAATGTAAAATCAATATGCAATTTAAAACTAACCAAATCATTACAGATGAAATTTGTTTCAAATAGCATTTACTTGAGCATTTAAATCCTCAAATCAATACTAGTGATATCAATAATCAATCATAACCAATAATAATCAATAATATCAATACTGAGCGTAACCATGGTAATAACCAATATTAAGATGCTTTTGTTGTTACTTTAATGTAACGATGGAAGAAGGGAGGTGAAGATGAACTGAGTGTGTGGCTGAGTAGTACGGAGATGTCGAGATAGAGATAATGTAGAGACAGAGGAAGGGAGTTGCAGACTTATTGGTGTCAAGGTTGAGCTTGTGATATGTATCTTGCTTGATAGTTAATACTGTCACACTGGGTAAACAACATGAACAATAGTTACAGTGCTTCTTGAAAGATTACTGTGTATCCTCCTTTATGCCGAGATAATAATTTTTTGCTTGTAAAAATTATACAATAAAATAATATTGTTGGAGATAATGATAATGCAAAACAGGATTTGCAGCACATTGAATACATCATAGCCCCGTTGACACCTGTGCTGAAATCTTGTCTGGTAGATGTATTTATGAAGTGTAATCAGAGCTGTATTGACAGGTACTTTTGAATAGCTCGACCATTTGTTTAGTACCTGCCTGAATCAACTAATCGAATGTGACCAGTGAATTGTTTCCTACAAATTGATACCAATCATAACTCGATAACATTGATTATACAATGTAGGCTACATGACTTTTAGGGATGTAGTTGGTTTCACCACATATTTTTTTCAAAGACCCAGCATGCTTATTTTACTTAGTAACTAGTTTCTGGTGTGGTTAGCGACGGAACTGCCCGAAACAAAAACCTTGTTCTACTTAGTTTGCTTGACGTAATTACCATAGACCGTTAGAATTGGTAGTTGGTACTCAGATGTTTACACAGCATTTAGAGGATGCTAATATGACAAATTTTTAATTTACCTTATTTGACGCGTTTGAGACATTGATAATAATGTATCTGTAGCTAGATTTAAATTTTTATTCTAGCCAATATAAAATAAAATATATGCCAATAGAGCTGCGTAGGACTAGACTTTTATCGCAATAGCCGATGTGAATACGAAAGATAGGGACAGGTTGTATCACCCGTTACCTCATTTTGGGCAAGTCTGGGCATGTTTTTTGGCCTGAGCGTTTTACCGTGATCAAATTTTTTCGATTTTAATCTTCAAATATCTTGGCAATGCGATCGCGTAACACAACAAACAACATATCAACTGATAGACAAAAAATACTTTCTTTTAAAATCAACTCAAATTTGATGCAACCACATCTTTAAACCGCAAAGCCTCATGTTAGGTAGTTACAGTGCTTTGTCGTTGGTATTATCAAGCAGCGGATGCATGGCTGGAGAAAACAACTCAAACAGTGGCAGACAATGATAGTTGCTAAGAGGCTACGCCTGTATTTTAACCATTTGATAGCCTTCCTTTTCACTCAACGCGAAAAGGTAAGGCTATCAAATGATTAGCCTTACCTGAATGGCGCTTCATAACTACTTGATTTAATGATCATGATGTTTTTATAGTTATGTTAAATGTTAGAATACATCAACTGTTGTTAATCTCGCAAATTGGTCTTTCGGTTTATTAATACAGCTTTGTCGTTTGACTTTTTCGCTCATCGCGGCAGTTACCATTAGTTCCGTAACCAAGTGATTAAAATGATAAAATTGCATGTGACAAAAAAATAGGCAGTAGTAGTGTTTTATTTAGGTAATGGGGATATACATGCTTGTAAGAGTTGCGTAAGACTGCGTTGACTAGTCACTCGCAAGTAGGTTCTACGTATAAGTTGTATTTTGTAATATTACACTAATAGATACCTGATAGTATTAAGACTAGTCCATGCAACAGCTAAGTATCGTCTGCGCTCGCTGGACGAGGAACACCTTACAGCTGGCCCGATTTACCTTTTTCTCAACATCCGGTTAGTATCGACTAGTCAGCACTCCTTACATCTCATCTCCAAGCCTCTACAGGGTATGGGGCTCCAGTAGCGCACACGCTGATGTAGACTGATACAGATAGTCAATTATACATATCCATAATTAGTCCTTGTTTCTGTATGCGTAGTCATTATATGTAGCCATTATCTAATCATATGATGAGGGCGAGGGTCTGTTTTTCATTACAAACTTCCATGTACCCAGCTATTCTCTTTAACCTGGTTGAACTCGCTAAGGCCCGCCATCTAAGATATAAATTCCCTGCCTATATGGATATGTTCATTCTTGCGCACAATAAAAGAAATACTGCAACCTTCACTGGATCCTTCTATGAACATCAACTAGCTCGACTTCACCTGCATTGCACCAGCATACACATTGCACCAGCGTACACATTGCACCAGCGTACACATTGCACCAGCATACACATTGCACCAGCGTACACATTGCACCAGCGTACACATTGCACCAGCATACACATTGCACCAGCGTACACATTGCACCAGCGTACACATTGCACCAGCATACACATTGCACCAGCATACACATTGCACCAGCGTACACATTGCACCAGCATACACATTGCACCAGCGTACACATTGCACCAGCGTACACATTGCACCAGCACACACATTGCACCAGCATACACATTACACCAGCATACACATTGCACCAGCACACACATTGCACCAGCATACACATTGCACCAGCATACACCTTGCACCAGTATACACATTGCACCAGCATACACATTGCACCAGCATACACATTGCACCAGAACACACATTGCACCAGCACACACATTGCACCAGCATACACATTGCACCAGTATACACATTGCACCAGCATACACATTGCACCAGCATACACATTACACCAGCATACACATTGCACCAGCACACACATTGCACCAGCATACACATTGCACCAGCACACACATTGCACCAGCATACACATTGCACCAGTATACACATTGCACCAGCATACACATTGCACCAGCATACACATTGCACCAGCATACACATTGCACCAGCATACACATTGCACCAGTATACACATTGCACCAGCATACACATTACACCAGCATACATATTGCACCAGCATACACATTGCACCAGTATACACATTGCACCAGCATACACATTGCACCAGCATACACATTACAATAGCATACACATTGCACCAGCATACACATTACACCAGCATACACATTACACCAGCATACACATTACACCAGCACACACATTGCACCAGCACGCACATTGCATCAGCATACACATTGCACCAGCATACACATTACACCAGCATACACATTGCACCAGCATACACATTGCACCAGCATACACATTGCACCAGCATACACATTACACTAGCATACACATTGCACCAGCATACACATTACACCAGCACACACATTACACCAGCATACACATTGCACCAGCATACACAGCACCAGCATACACATTACACCAGCACACACATTGCACCAGCATACACATTGCACCAGCATACACATTGCACCAGCGTACACATTGCACCAGCATACACATTACACCAGCATACACATTACACCAGCATACACATTACACCAGCACACACATTGCACCAGCACGCACATTGCATCAGCATACACATTGCACCAGCATACACATTACACCAGCATACACATTGCACCAGCATACACATTGCACCAGCATACACATTGCACCAGCATACACATTACACTAGCATACACATTGCACCAGCATACACATTACACCAGCATACACATTACACCAGCATACACATTACACCAGCACACACATTGCACCAGCACGCACATTGCATCAGCATACACATTGCACCAGCATACACATTACACCAGCATACACATTGCACCAGCATACACATTGCACCAGCATACACATTGCACCAGCATACACATTACACTAGCATACACATTGCACCAGCATACACATTACACCAGCACACACATTACACCAGCATACACATTGCACCAGCATACACAGCACCAGCATACACATTACACCAGCACACACATTGCACCAGCATACACATTGCACCAGCATACACATTGCACCAGCGTACACATTGCACCAGCATACACATTGCACCAGCGTACACATTGCACCAGCGTACACATTGCACCAGCACACACATTGCACCAGCATACACAGCACCAGCATACACATTACACCAGCACACACATTGCACCAGCATACACATTGCACCAGCATACACACTGCACCAGCGTACACATTGCACCAGCATACACATTGCACCAGCGTACACATTGCACCAGCGTACACATTGCACCAGCACACACATTGCACCAGCATACACATTACACCAGCATACACATTGCATCAGCATACACATTGCATCAGCATACACATTGCACCAGCATACACATTGCACCAGTATACACATTGCACCAGCATACACATTGCACCAGCAAACACATTGCACCAGCATACACATTACACCAGCATACACATTGCACCAGCACACACATTGCACCAGCATACACATTGCACCAGAACACACATTGCACCAGCCCACACATTGCACCAGCATACACATTGCACCAGTATACACATTGCACCAGCATACACATTGCATCAGCATACACATTGCATCAGCATACACATTGCACCAGCATACACATTGCACCAGTATACACATTGCACCAGCATACACATTGCACCAGCAAACACATTGCACCAGCATACACATTACACCAGCATACACATTGCACCAGCATACACATTGCACCAGCATACACATTACACCAGCATACACATTGCACCAGCACACACATTGCACCAGCATACACATTGCACCAGCACACACATTGCACCAGCATACACATTGCACCAGTATACACATTGCACCAGCATACACATTGCACCAGCATACACATTGCACCAGCATACACATTGCACCAGCATACACATTGCACCAGCATACACATTGCATCAGCATACACATTGCACCAGCATATACATTGCACCAGCATACACATTGCATCAGCATACACATTGCACCAGCATACACATTGCATCAGCATACACATTGCACCAGCATACACATTGCATCAGCATACACATTGCATCAGCATACACATTGCACCAGCATACACATTGCATCAGCATACACATTGCACCAGCATATACATTGCACCAGCATACACATTGCATCAGCATACACATTGCACCAGCATACACATTGCACCAGCATACACATTGCACCAGCATACACATTGCATCAGCATACACATTGCACCAGCATACACATTGCACCAGTATACACATTGCACCAGCATACACATTGCACCAGCATACACATTGCACCAGCATACACATTGCACCAGCATACACATTGCACCAGCATACACATTGCACCAGCATACACATTTGCACCAGCAAGCATTATTTCTAATAAGCAACTAGGCTGACAATCTCTCAGATTGCACCAGCATCTCAGATCGTACCAGCATCACAGTGCACCACCAGGACAGTTGCATCTCTCTGGGCATTTCCACTTGTCAGGACCCAAAGGAAGTGGTGTTTTTCCCTTACTGAAGCAGCGACAAGTTAGGGGTTACGACCCCTTTGAAACAAAAAGGTCAGGGATCAGGCAACTCTTCTTAGTTCACTAACCTACATTACATCCACTTCAACACCTTAACTGTAAAATCAGAGTAAACTTCACAGCAGTCTCACACATCATAAACTACTAAATGCACTGCGTTGCTCGGGTAATAAAAGTCTGCACAGAAAACTTATTTTTATTTCTATATAACAACAGTTATCATTCTAACTTTCCAACTTCATATCATGAGAAAAATGTTTTGTGCAGGTCAAATAAATAAGAAACAAAATGAAACAACTATAAAAGTGTTTAAATGAAAATGTGAAATAATTATTAAAAAATGGCTAAATAAAGTCTGTTTTGCTACCATTACAATAAAAGATGATTTAGTAATGATACTAGTAATACTAACTGAGAAAACAAAATAAGATCCTGACTAGGTAGAATTAATAATAAAAATTCGTGCGTAGAAGTGTTTGTGTATAAAAATGTTACTGCTCCAGCAGAAGCTTTCTATCAAAACATTGAATACAATGCTACTGGTACCTCTCGATACCGGTACAACTGTAAAAAATGGGATGTTGTACTGTCTTTGTCTGACCGAACATTGAGACAATGTAGAGTCCATTCCTACTCGAGAGAATAAAAATGTTCGCGTGAAAAGTATCTTAAGCAGTTTAACCTTACGAAAAACCGGAAATAGAAGTTCACAAAAAGATGAAAAACATTGTGTTTCATAAAGTTCATAGAGTTTTAATTAATACGTCATTTAGCTTGTGTATATGGTATATGATTGGATCATTGGAATGTTAAGGACTGTATAGCTCAGTGGTTAAATAAAATGAGCGTGTGGTTTGAAACTTGCGATTGTGATCTCTGTGAGTTCAAATCCAGCACGTAGTGAGCTTTTCATTCGAAGGTTTTAATAGCTGTAAATGGACAGGCAGATATCTGAACAGACAACAGCAGACGACAACAAACTTTGAGATTTATTTACAGTCAAACATGGATAACTCGAACTTCACGGGACCGAGTGAAAGTGTTCGAGTTATCAGAGCGTTCAAGTTATCAGAGCACTTTCACAAGTCCATGTATTTATTTATTTATTAGTAGATACATGTATATATACAAACTATAATATAAATCAAAAGCATAAATGGCTTGTTTCCAATTAAATGCTTCTAATGTAAAGTTTAAAACTTTTTTATCAAAAAGTATAGAGATTTTTTTATCACTCGAGATTGGTTTGTTGTTTGAGGTGATGTTATTGCCAGGACGTTTTTAGATTAAAATTGGCAAAATTTGATCGTTGTTGAAATGCTCAGAAGAAAAGACATCTTTTTCTTTTGAGCGTTTTAACCAAGATCAATCTTGCCGATTTTTTTTAAGTTTATGCGAAGGTTACCTCACTTATCCTTGGTTCCGAAGGGCCACCCCTAAGCGGATGTTTTGTAAAAATCAAATTACACCAAACCTTTAGAAAAGTCGTTGACAAAAATATTTTGTCGACGGTGACAATAACTACGCCTATGAACTACGAAAAGTTGAGGTTTACCTCTATGGCTTGGAATAAAGTGATTTTCTAAAGCGATAACAACCGTTTCGGTCGCCGTTGGGCAAAAAAACAGTTCGAGTTAACAGAGTTGAGGTCGAGTTATCTAAAGCAATTTATCATTACGTGGGAACAGACCAAAGAAACCGTTCGAGTTAATCATATGTTCGAGCTATCCGAGGGCGAGTTATCCATGTTTGACTGTATATAGATAGGTTGAACGAACGGCAAATAATAATAATGGCAATCGCGTAAAAAACAACTGTGAATAATGTTAGTCTCCCATATACATCAGGTGCCAACACACCATAATTGTAATGCAGATGCATTGACAAAACGGCATATAATGACAAGTAAAGGTGAAAATTTGATGTGAATAGAGTTAGTGTTCTATATATGCACATTTTTATTGATGGGGTCACTTTCTTTATATTAATAATATTGACACACCAAATTTCCTTTTTCCGGTCTTCAGTAACCATTCTGCCAGGATGAAGACCATCTCGAAGGAAATGGGCTCTAAATGCATAGGAGTGCTGCCTTCTTGTAAACACTTTCTTATGCATGCAAGGAGTTGCAAAACCCATAGACATGTTGAAATTTATGATGAGTTGATTCTCAACTACAACAAGGCTCCGTATCAACTCATTCACTCATATCCTCTTATACTGCAGCTACTGCCATAGTGGTACCATTTTTTGAGGCTCAAAATCCCGGAATTCACGTCATTTTTGCTTGATTTTAATACTTTGGCTGGGGAAATGACCAAAATGTCGTTTATCGGTTGCGTGGGGAAACGGCATTTATGTCGCTTTCAGTCGGTGTTTATAAAGCTGCCGTCTTGTAACGTTAAACAAAGGATATGAATGCTAGTAAGTTTTAGATATCATCAACAATATATTAGCCGGTAAATTAAGATATGAAGCAATTATCCGAAAAGCAATGCTTTGTGCTAAAAAAATCGCGCCTCCTTGGAAAAGAATAAAAGCTGGAAATACCGGTCAACATCGGTTCGACTTTCGAAACCACGGTTGTCCTTTAGCGGGATATTGCCGAAGCCGAGGCCGGGTCGTAGTCTACACACACAAAAAACAAAATGTTATTTTTTGTGTGTGTGTAGGCTACGGCCCGGCCTCAGCTTCGGCAATATTCCGCTAAAGGACACCTGTGTTCAAAACGGTAAAATAAAATATTATTTGATCCTCCGATCGTAAGTGGTTTTTGGTTTGATTAGAATAACAATAATTCAGATGGTAGAAGTGATGTAAACTTTTTAGACTTTTATTATACTTGGAATATACAGAAAAAAACGATCGTTATGGTAGCTCGCACGTCAACATTATAGCGTTGGACTCTACCAAAAGTTATACTTCCAAGCATTTCATACAGAGACAATTGTACATGGTTGTATTTTTTGTAGTAGTAGGTATGTAAATGAATGCTTATGTACAGGAGATTTTGTTCATAGAAACAGATTTAAATTTGAGCTATGCATGTAACATGCATAGCTCAAACTTAAATCTTCTACTACTTGCTCAGTATTATAGACTATAGTATAAGTGCATTATTTTTAACATGGTGCTCTATTAATTTTACCATTCAACTCTACAATATTATTTAATTAAATTATTTTATAGGAGACTACTCGTCTCCTACACCATTCAGCATTGTACTCGCTGATAATTCTACCTCATGCTAGCTGTGGCCAACCCCTTTAGCAGTTCTCATTCACATTATATTTTTAATAAGCGTTGTTAAAGACAATCTCAATAAACAGTTTTATATTTAGAAAACTGGATTATAATGTAAGATTTGGTGTTAGAACATGTGCCCCATCAGGAGCCAAGTGTGCTAGATTTGCACCATTTTGATTAGTTATACTAAAAATTTTCCCGAAGGAGAACCCCCGGACCCTCCTCCCCCCTCCACCGAGAGGGCGGTCGGCACCCCTCTTGGACTCTCCTCGCAGTACCATTTTCAAACAGGTGGATACTGCCCTGAACACAGTATTTCTTTGGTGCCTATCTTTGGAGCTGTTGTTATATCAATTTAGGCATACTGGATACACCGTGCATAATACTACATTAATGTTATTTGTGTGTAGCATTCTCATCAATGGTGTTAACATATCCTGCAGATTGCCATATGGAGGTTTTATAGGCATTCAATATTTCTCCTTATTAAGTCTAAAAAACTCAACTGGGCCTATATGTATGTAGGTAAATTACAAAGTCCCTAAAAATGCATAGGTTTTGAGAAATATGACACAATAAACGCACCCAATTTGCTCCCGGTATGAAAATTGTCTGCCACAGGGGTCCTCCAACTCCTAATATCGACTTATTTAGTATTATTGTTTTCATATTTTGAAAATAAACAATATTAATGCACATGAACATTTGAAGACTAAATTTTATAACTTTAGCCTAATGGGTCGTTTAATCTGTCGGTCGCTTGTTGTTCTGATTTTGGGAGATTTGTGAGCTACGGGCAGTGCCTGTTCATTTTCATAATGGCCCTGTCTTTCACCTTTTGAACTGGTAGGTTGTCTGGAATATAATGAAAAATCACTTGATGTGTTAGCGGCTTCTCTGTCCATTAGTGCACTGTTATCAGATATTAATGCCTCTTGAGTTGATGATGCATTCATACAGGTCCGTGATATTAGTGCTCTGCTTCTACGCAATACATTCCCTGATTCACCAACAGCCGCAACTTCTCTGCTTCTAGTTCCTATAACAGTTGCTTTTCTTGGCGTCTTGTTTAGGTCTGAAATACTGATTGGCTGTCTAATTTGGAGAGGACTTCTCTCTTTTCTGGCATGCCGGTTATTGTACCAGACTGCTCGCTTAGTCCTTTGCTCCCCTTCAAACTTTCTCAGTCTTTTGCTATTTATTTTTTGTTCAGACACAAATCCCTAAGAGTTCAGGGTTCTACTGTGAAGAAGCTGTGATGGAGAATAATCATAGGCTATTGGTGTGTCTCTGTACATAGAGAAGAACCATAGGCTATGGGTGTGTCTCTGTACATAACAAGGGCTGCCTGTAAATCTACATTCTTACTCATCATAGAAGTTACAGTATGAACTGTATGTTTGGCTTCTCCATTGTTTCGTTGATTACAAGGAGAGATAGTTACATGTTGAACATTTTATTTTTGTGTAGCTCTTTTAACTTCTCCGATGCAAATTGGGGACCAGTATCCGTGATTATAGTGTTTGGCGCACCTATCAAATAGAATACATGTTCAACTTTACTACAATTTTTTTGTGCATCGGTTGAGTCTTCCAACTCATCCACTACAATGAACCTACTCTAATAATCTATAGTAACAAGGTATGTTTTCTGGTCCTTTTCGAACAATTCCAGAGCAATTCTCCACCACGGCCTCTCTGGAAGTGGTGTTGATATTAGATGTTCTCTGGCTTTGAAATGGTACTGTTCACATATTTCACAGTTTGACACCAAGGTCTTATGTCCTCTGCCATTCCTGGCCATCAGACTACTTCTACTGCTCTCGTGGTTTATTTATTTTCACCCTGGTGCTCTTTATGAATATCAGTGAGTACCCTCTCGCATTATAGTTCCAGAATGAATACTCTGTTCATAAAAAACACAACCCCTTCTACTTGAGTTATATTGTCCTTAAAACTATATAAGCTTTTTAGAACGTCTGGGACACATTTGCTGTTTGGATAACCACTGGTAATGTATTTCAAGAGAAAAATTCCAACTTCATTCTCTAGTAGCATGGCTCTAATTCTGTCCAAGCGTCCCGATGCTATTGTGAGTTCCTCTAATTTTTCCGACACTCCTAACGAATCAGCCATATCTTTGATAACCCTTTCTCCTTCCAAGTAAGGAAATCTGGAGAGTGCGTCTGCTAGTACCAACTTTCTGCCTGGGGTGTAAACTACTTTATAAAAGTACGACATTGTTTTCAATAAAAAAACATTGAGCTCTGATGGGTAGCTTAGCTAGTTCCTTTGTCGCCAAAATCGCTAGCAATGGTTTCTGACCCGTTTTTACTATTATATTTTTTCCAGCTATATAATTCGAAAACTTATCACAAGCCCAGCATGTGGCCAATGCCTCCATTTCAACCTGTGCATATCACTTCTTTGTAGGAGTGAGCGCAATGCATATGCCACAAGTTTCCAATCACCATTTACCTTCTGTAACAGAACTGCTCAAGAACCAAATGAAGTTGAGTCTGCACTCACCATTGCCTCTGCTGCAACTAAATATGGAGCGAGGATCATTGTCTTTACCAGTAACCCTTTTACATGGTTAAACTGTTTTACTAGATTTTGTCCTCACACCCATTCACAATCATTCCAAGTAATTTACGTAAATGATTCGTAGACTAAGCTAAGCGAGAAGAAAATTTGCCTAAATAATTTACAATGCCAAAGAATTGCCTGAGATCCTTCTTGTTAGATCGGGTAGGAAACTCAAGAACGGCTTTAGTTTTGTAAGGGTTAGCTCAGATTCCTCATCTACCTATGTGAACTAAAAACTTGATCTCATAGACTCCAATTCATTATTCAGTGTACATGTAGTTCCTGCTTTCTTCAGCATTTCTAATAAAGAGTAGATGATCATCATATTGTTTCTTTGTAGCCCCATGAACCAGCATGTCATCCGTCTGACACATACCCTTTCAGATTTACCAATATCTTTTGCATCTCTTGCTAGAATACTTCTGGTGCACTGCTGATGCCGAGTGCGAGACGTTTCCAAAAGTACTTTCCAAAAGGGATAATAAAGGTAGTAAGTTTTGCAACTGTTTTCTAACTTGAGTAGACAGTAGCCGCAACTTGCATCTAGCTTACTAAATACTCAAGAGTGGCCCAATTCACTCAATGTCTCTTCTGCAGTAGGTAGTGGATGCTATTCTTTTTTAACTGATTTGTTAAGATTGGTGAAGTCTATGCATACCCTGAGCTTCCCATTTTTCTTTAGAACAACTATACATGGTGCACACCACTGAGTTAGTTCTTCAATGCGCTCAATTATTTCCTAAACTTTCCATTTTATTTAGTACCTCCAGTAACTGCCCTTATTGAGCTGCAGCTACCCTCAATGGAACTGATTGGATGGAAGGAGTGCACTGATCTTTTAGTGTGAGTCTAACCTCGGCGTTCATCAACCCAAGACCTCTGAACATCTCTAAGTATCTCATAATCCATTATTTTCTTGAATCATACTCCATTCTACCAGCAAAGTTAATTAATCCCAGTTTCGGTATTGCAGGTTTACCTAGAAGTAGTGTCAATGAGTTCTTCACCAGATAGACCGTCTCCTTAACTTGTACTTCTGACAGCTCAATATTGCCTCAGTTTGACCAGTCACCCCAAGTTTGCTCCCTTTAGAACGTTTTCAGACTGAGTGACGTTGTTCATAAACCTAGCCATATGTAGTTGGAATTGCTGTCACAGCAGCTCCCATATCAATTTTGAACTGTACATCTTGTGAATTAAGCTTCAAGTTTACCATCCGAGCTTTATAAGTCTCAGTGATATTGTCTAGTGTTCCCACATCTAATCATTCAGATTCTGATTCCAAATATAAGCTAGCCATATCATCAGATTCTTGTGTAAGTTCATCTGTCTTATCACTTCTCGTACTTTTCTTTGCAAACTTTCGCTCTCGCCTAATGTACTCTTTCTTTACAAATGTGACATGTTGAATTTCTCGCGGGGCATCTTTCTTTCAGATGAGAATCTTCGTAACAGAAAACACATTTATTTTTACATCCGCCAACCCTTTGCTGTCCCTGACTGCTTTACATAGTCTAGGTTTTCATCAGAATTTTTTCTTACAAGCGTTCCAGCTTGGGCAAAGTGAGAAACATATTGTTTTGCTTTTTGTACACAGTTAGCCACACATAAATTATCGATGTCTATCTAACTGCTTTCTTAGCTTGTCATTGACTCCGATCACAATCCTGTCATGAATTAGCTGGTCTCTCATAATTTCATAATTACAATTATCAGCCTGGGTGCATACTTGAGTGATGAACTGGTGAATCGACATATTTCCTTGTTTTGTGCTATTAAATTTCACCCTTTCATATTTTTAATAGGTTTAAAGTGCCGATCAAACTTGGCAATCACATTGACCAAGGTCTTTGTTTGTCCCTCTGCTGTATCATGAAACTCGAGTTGGTCGTAGATGGGAACTTTCTCAAGGTCCATTAGCATCAATAAGTTTGCTATTTGTTCCTCTGGTTTCATCTCTCCATATTTTTTAGCAATTTTTATTATGTTGAATTGTCTTTTAGATTTAATTTAACTTTCGCACAAAATGGTCATCTTCATTTGATTCAGCCATCTCCCCAATCTATATTTGTACACAAAATAGTATTCTCTATAATGTCGGATTCATCCACAAATTCACACACAAGCTAAATTTAAATTTGATTGTCTCTAAATATTACATCTATCCCAGTTTGTTCCTGCTTTTGTGACAATACTAATAAAATATGCTTTTGTATTTATGCTACCAAGGATTCTTCCAAATCCTCAACCACGAATCATACAGTAGTAAGCAGAATTGTTCATATAGCCAAAAAATTTTCAACCTTTCACAAAAAAATACATAATACAGTCTGACTAGTTGTTCAATGATTTCAATTGTTTTGTATCTTGTAGCCATCAAGCCTGTATTATTCTGACACCGTGTAATACTGTACTAACATATACCTGACAGTATTAAGACTAGTCCGTGCAGCAGCCAAGTATCATCTGCACTCGTAACTCCTTAGATGAGGAATGCCCGACAGCTGACCCGATTCACCTTTTTTCAACATCCGATTAGTATCGACTAGTCAGCACTGATGTGAAGCCAAGAGTACTTTGATTGTTAGGCGTAATTATAACTTAGTGTAGCAAATTAGCATGTAGTGTAATGGTCAATGAGCATGTCTGCAGAATAGGAGGTTCCGAGTTAAAATCTAGTGTGAAGCAGATTTCTTTTGCTAAATTATGATCGCTATAAATGTAAAAATGGCAGACGGAGATTTATATATAGGCACTAAGCTGCACAAAGGTTAATCAATGTTACCGGGCTGTTATTTACGGTGATGCTAAAATGACTTTTTGCTTCGTTGTTCACACATTCCATTTACTAGTCTTCTTTCTCTTTCACTGAGTTACAGTTCCAGCCTCAACTTTTTATTATTGAGTGACCTTAATTTTTTTAGAGCTTCATTAGAACGATAAGATGGGACACATCCTTAAATCATAATGAGTGCCAGCTAAGGAGTTTTCATTTTTGACTCGAGTCCATAACGTATCCCAGCTCATAGATTTTGCAAGACATTTGAAGTGAGGCATCCTTCGTCTCATTTTTTTCTAATTTGACCGGCTACCTCTGTTCAGAGATGGAAGGACTGGTTTTTTCACCACATAGCTTTTGTTTTGGAGTTGGAAAATCTTCCGCATCTGAGTATCACAAGTGTTTTGAGTCTCCAAAATACATTTATATGTTTAGTGAGGCTAGACAGCCAAAGATAGCAGTGGCTACAATGAAACTACACATAAAACCTATAGCAGATTTAAGCTCTAGTATGTCCACAGACCAATTACGAAGTTCTTTAAAAAAATACATCACTTAGTCTAAAGCGTTGTACCAATGATCAAATTACAAGCCAGAAAATACTGGATTTTTAAAAGGCTAAATACATATTAGCCAAAAGCATCATTTTTCCCATATAAACGGGCTTTATCCAACAGTGTACAATCAATACTAGCTGAAACTCATGTCAGATTTATCTAGGAAATTGATCAAGAGAGACTATAGAAAGTTTTTAGACGCTAAAATATCTGGCTCATGACAATCTTGCAATTCCAAGCTATTCTTTAAGCTAATTTCTGGTGCTAGACAATATTCTACTAACGTTGTTTCTCAACTGAATAATTGGGTAACAAACGCAGACATAACCCATCTCTTCAAAATTTTAAATTAGTTTTTACTACAATTGACAACCTCATCTCTAACTCTGTAATTTGCAGGGCTAGTGATAGTGGTCATGCCGACATTGCTACATATATCAAATTGTGGAGCTATGAAACTTTTGAGGACATTGAATCACAAAAGAGGGTTCGGTTCTGGCCTGCTTAGTACGGCCTTGTTTGAGTGTCTGACACGGTAACATGCTCCATCCCTTACATCGATTCTTTTGACATTCGTTGAATACTGGCTGATTTCCGTTAAAGTGAAGACAAGTCAATAGGGTACCTATTTTTAAAAAGAGACCATAAGCATTTATTGAATTATAGAAAACTATTGAAACTATTTTATACCATGATACATATGAGACCCATAAGTCCCATCATATAATGATATGTATATGCACCCGACTGCAATCAATGTTATTGTGCTCTTCTTTACAGTGATGTAAAAAGTTATTCTTTGCTTTGTCGCTCACAGGTTCTTTGATCTGTCTCACAATCTGTCTGTCCGGATTCTTTTTCTTTCACTTTTCTTTGCTTCGTGTTACAATTAGCATAATTAAAATTTTGATCCTTTCAGTTCGAATTATGCCTTCATTACCTCTAACATGAGAAAACAGCAAATGAGACTAGTGACATAACTATTTTATACCATGATACATGTACATATACTGCAGTAGATTAGGCCTGGTTAGCCAATTAGATACAATACAACAGCTACAACAGGTAGAATACTAACATATAACGCGGTGGCAGCAAAGGAGTCCCGATTGAAGGAACTCTGCCTATAGTTACCCTTGGCTCTGAGATTGATTTTGCTGCTAACTCCATGAGTTGTTTTGTGCAAGGTCTTTTTGGCTCACGGTGGTTGCTGGTATGGCTAACCTGGGCAATTTGGGGCTTGTTTTATCTACTGGGCTCTCTTTTGGAAAAGATGGAGAAAACGTTTTGAGAATTATTTAGTTGCTACAAATTTGGTTACTGAACCGGGAGAAAATGATGGGACCTGGCCAGACGCCAATGTTGTTGCATGGACTAGACGGATCACTATCTTGAGACACTGCCATAGAGATGAAGCTGTATAGGTTTTAGACCAGTTTGAATTTGATGACACTGATGATCCGGTTAAGGGTGGTGATTGTCTCTCTTATGTCTTGAATAAGTTGAAGGGTTAATGTAATTGGAAGATAAACCTTTCGGATGAATGGTATGTGTTTATGTCCATGAAACAAGGTGATGATGAGACCAATGTCATTTTTGTGGAGTAACTTAAAACTCAACCTAGTAAATATGTGTTTGAAGGCGAGTGTGACAAGATGATTTTAGTACACTTTAATAATATTCAGGAGCAGCATTTAAATGCAAAATAGAATTGTCTCTGTAAGTCATGGGATATATATAACCATAGCCTCTTATGTGATGAAATGTCAACTTGCTGAGACTTTAGGTGAAAAATGTATAGCGACAATCAAATCTGATGAAAAGTGAGCTGTGAACCAAATCCCTGTGCCACCATCTCATAAAATCAAGAGCTGTAATTTTGTGTGTATGACCACTGCAAAGGAAAATGCTCAGCGTTTCGTAAAGAATGTTAAGCGTGTGGAGGCAAGAATCACTTCCGGAGCAAATGCACTAAGAGAGAAGTTCATGTGGTGTCTAACAAAACTAGGTTGATGGTTTTAAATCATGTTCGGAAGAAACCGAAGCCGAGTTCTCCCAAGCATGGTTTATTTTTGTGTTTACTTGTTTGATGTTTATTTACTTGTGGTTTATCCAGTATTTTTAAATCATGATTGAACAAAATGTGTAGGATTAGGGTTTTGCATACCAAGTAGATTATTTGATTTGTTTAAACATTGTATCTTTTTTAAATAATGGTGTTATGGGTGGTTACAATGAAATTACGTTTTGCATAACTAATCCGAATCCATACACAACATCAGTGTTGAATTTGCTTGTCATATTATTCTATTTTGACTATGTTTAGTTTGTGCACTTTTGCTTAGCTTATCAGAACTAATTTGATTATAACTGGTTCAGGTACAAGTGAAGGTGTTAAGCTGTTGTAAGTAATAATGATATTTACCAATAAAAGCTACTTCTTTATTCTATAAGTCAAACAATGAAACACACAATTAACAAAATTCTAAAACCAAAATAATATTAATGACAAAAGATTAGAATAGCTAATGAAAGTTACATCCTTTGCTCAGTACCGTATGGTGGCTGTGAGTTTTGACCAGGGGTGGGCAACCTTTTCAAGAAAAGGGCCATTTTGCAAAATGTAACTATTGTCGAGGGCCGCATCATACAACCCTGATTTGGTATTTTCTGTCTTTATTAAAATTTCATAAAGTAGCATATAATATACAACTTGAATACAATACAAGAATAAACGTGTTTGTATTGGATTTATAAATGACAGTAGACAGTAGGTAAAGTATGGAGATATGAAATATAATATTTTTATAATATTCATAGTTAGTGAGAAGCTTGGTGTTGGATATTTTTAGCCAATTTTTTAATGTTAGGTTCTATTCTTGATATGCACAGATGCTAACTATGCAGCAGATGATTGTCAGTCAGATTGCTTCTCAGTTTGCTTTTGATGTGCTTCATTTTGGAAAACAGTTGCTCACAGGTATATGTACTTCCAAACAAGCAGACAAATCTTCTGGCGAACTGCTTTACATTACAGTAATCTGCAGTTGGTAAGGACTTATAAAAGCCAATTAAGTGCATCTCTTTGAAATTTTGGATGAGAATGTCATCCTCTTGCAGCTCGTTCAGTTCAAGCTGGAGCTGGATAGCTGCTGAGCTTATCTCACAAGTACAAGGCAATGAAAAGATGGTCATTTCACTTCTGAGACTTCTGAACTTTGTAAAACGAGAGGAAATCTCCTCTCGAAAGACTGGCACTCTCTGAGCATAGCTATCCAGGATCTCGTTGTTGCCATTAAAGACAGATTCAGGGTGGGAAAGTGATCAACTTCTTTTTTACGCAGACTTTGCTCATAGAGCTGAAGATCTCTTTCAAATGTTCGGAGGTGCTTAAACAAGTCATGTACCAACTTGTCTTGTCCTTGAAGCCTCACGTTGAGTTGAGATAATTTTTGAGAGATATCATGAACGCAAAGTCCATTTGCCAGAGAGGATCACACAGTTCTTGAGCTTACTTTCGTTTCAACTTCAGAAATAAAATGATCTCATCTAGTAATAGCCAGAAACGTTGCAATGTTGATGCTCTGCTAAGCCAGCGAACCTCTGTAAAATAAACAACATCCTCAGACTAGCTGTCCAGGTGTCTCAAGAACTCCTGAAACTCTCTATGGCTACTGAGTTGACATGATTCATATTGATAATTTTTGCGCTCAGGTTCCCCTGGTGTATGATGCAATGAACTGCAATAACATCTGGCTGAAGCGCACATACTTTGGCTATAAGACCATTGTGACCCCCTATCATGGATGATGCACCATCTCCACACAGTGACACACATTTGCTGAAGTCCTCAACTCCCGTTTTCTGTAGTGACGCTTGAACACCTTCAAATATATGTATCTACACCTCTTGTAGTACCTTTCAACGGGTTTAAGTCGAGCAGTTCCTCAATTACATTGAAATCCTTATCTACAGCTCGAATAAATACAGCCAGCTGTGCTGTGCCTCTGATATCTGTACTCTCATCAAATGCAAGTGAATAGCATTCAATATTACCCAGCTTCACCTTTAATTGATATGCTATGTCTGAGCCCATATCCTCTACTCGTCTGACTATTGTGCGGCGTGAAAGAGATACATAGATCTGGAAAACCTTTTAGCATTTGTGAGCACTTAACTTCAGCAAGTTTTAGTAAGCACTCTTTTACTATTTCACCATCAGAAAATGGCTTTTGGTGTTTGGTGAGAATCTTCGCAATCTCAAAGCTCACTATAGTATTGTCAATGTCAACCTCACGTGATTGAGTTAACACTTGCTGCTGCGCTTTCAGGATTTTTGTCAACTTTTCTGCAAGTTGTCTTTTCTCCTCTGTGTTGTATCTGCCATACTTTTCACCATGATTTGTTTCAAAATGTCTTCTAATGTTGTATTCCTTGGTTTGAGCTACTGATTTCTAGCAGATTAAATATACAGTCTTGTTATGTACTGATGTAAACAAGTATTTATCCTACCATTCAGTATTGAATTTCCTGTTATCTTCAGCCACAGTTCTTTTTCTTTTAGTAGCCATGACTAGACATCACTTAATTATTAATCACCAGTTAGGTAACTGTTAAAGTAAATTGACCAATAACGGGCAAGAACAAACACCAATCATCGAAAGGGAATGGCTATTTGTAAACAACTACATCATTGCAGTGTATGCTATGTGTAAAACAAACCTGTAACTGTGATCTAAATACATGTATAGAAATATCACAGAACACGAATTGAATGATAAATAGATGGCATCTTTTCAGTAAGTACATGTATGTACGTTATATAACACTACCTGCTAAAGTTTAAAGCCAACTGAAGATTTCAGTTGATGTGAAGGACACTACACTATGCTTTCAACAAAATCTCACCACTATGTAGCATTTTTTATATTTAGTGCATTGTACTCATTCAAACGCATCTATATATGCAAAATTACTGGGAGGAGTTGAAGGGCCGCACAATAAATGGCAAAGGGCCACATGCGGCCCGCACGTTGCCCGCCCCTGGTCTTGACAGTCAAACGAGAGTCATGACAGTTCATAGGTAGAGAGAGAGGGGGGGGGAGAGGGGGGGGGGGAGAAAGGGGGGAGAGAGAGAGGGAGAGAGAAGAGAATGAGATGCTGAGTCATTGGAGCTGTTCTCTTATATAGATGTCTGGCGTATGGGATGGCTAGCCTGTAGGTGTAGGTTGAGAGTAAAAGTTCAATGCTTTGTCAGGCATGTGAAGATATCTTGTTTGCGTAAATCTTCAGCTGGTGCACTTGATGTTGACATGTCGGGTGGCAAACATGACTTACTACTGGTATCTAGGTCATGGTTGACAGGAGTGGCAGATCTGTATGTGACTCATTCAATTTATTTCTAATGTTTCTCTGGTGGTTTTTTGGTAATGGTGGTTGATAGGTTTAATTGCTTCGACTTCCCTTTGACATGTTCTTTACCTGGTGTGGACGCAGCTTCTATGATTGATTCCTCCAATTTGGAAGTTTCTAATTTGCCTTTGACATTTTCTAATTATTGGATATTTTGATGTCTTTGGGCGTCTTGCGTCTGACTGCATTCCCCATTGGTGTGTTGTTTTTGCAGTATTTCCATACAATGGGAACAAAATGCGGTATAACTAGTATCCAAGTCCGATCAAAGTTTTCACTATAATTATGGTGTATTTGCTTATCTTACTTGGACCTGTGCTGTCGTTCTCTCTCTTTTGCTTGCTCCCTTTGCCCCCTCTCTCTGCCTCTTCTCTTCCTTTCGCCTTTCCCTCTACTCTCTACTCTTTCTTCACGCTCTGCACTCCCTCCCTTTTTTTCCTTCTATTGTATTTCTGTTTCAACATTTTCATGAACAGCTTACTCGATTTTGGTAGCTGGTACTTTACATGAAACCGCTATGAATACTACAAACTTTAGATTGTTTGGAGTAGAAGAAATCTCAGTGAATAAACCAGTTACCTCATCATAATGGATCTACCTAGAGGTTTATTTACTATGATAAGCATGAGTCAACCTGCCACAGCTGAACAAGATTTCAAAATTAAACCGAGACAACGTAATAAACTCTTGTATGCAACTCTACAACGAGTAAAACAGGTAGTTCAGCTAAGTCTGTCAAGTTAATCAAGTTTCGACTCTTACATTTATTTTCTTAGAAACAAACTATA
The DNA here is from genome assembly GCF_963576615.1 of Watersipora subatra. Classification (NCBI taxonomy): domain Eukaryota; kingdom Metazoa; phylum Bryozoa; class Gymnolaemata; order Cheilostomatida; family Watersiporidae; genus Watersipora; species Watersipora subatra. The sequence goes on along the minus strand of NC_088715.1, from coordinate 7,104,982 downwards.
TCAAATGGAAATAAGAAAGCAAAAATTATTGGCTTTGTTTGAAACTACAGTAATCAAAAGATATATTTTTATAACTTACTACTTTCATAATCAAATCAAGCTCTATCTAAAAATAGTTCGTAGCAAACTAGTTCTTAGACATAGTCTTAGAAACTAAGACTATATCAAACGTAAATGTGTATCAAATTACTTGGTTTGCATGAAATTATTTTTATTGAAAAAATATATTCCAAACTTACTATTTCTAAAAATAAATCAAGCTCTGTTTAAAAATAATTCATAGCAAATATAGAACTCTTGTGGTGATTCATACTAGAGAATATATAATCAATCACCTGAGTGACTGAACAATACAAATAAGAACACGTAGTCAAACTGCGTAAAAAGGAAACATAATTTCTAAGTCTGGCTCCTTTTTCTGTTAGAGCGACTCTACACTGTAGAGCACTTAATTTTTCTTTTTCGGGAATATTCTAGAAGGGTCTGTCACTTTGAAGTCTCAGGTTTTTTAACTGACACAGTATGCATACTTTGTCACACTTCTCTTTGCATAGACCTCTGCAGCCAGTTTCCTGGGAGAAAACAACTTCATTACTTTACTCCTATATGTTTAACAAGTTATCCAATAAGCAACTGAAACACAACTAACCCCTTAAGCTATAGTCACACTTCCGTTGAGATACCCGTGTATAAGGTCTGGACGTGCAGTGAAAAAGGGTGTAAAATAATAAATTAATTCTATAATAAAAACTATATACAAATTTGATTCGTTCAAATGTTTGTTTTGTTTGTCTGAGCAATTATTCTGAATCAATTTTCCCTTTAATTTATCTCAGAACCGAGAAACATTAATAGACACTTCAAGCAATTAAGTAGAACACTAAAATCAATGCGAAAATCTATAGGTAAAAACTTAAATTATATGTAACAACTCGGGGAAATAACATACTAGTATATAAAAATGAGTTGTCTATTGCTGCTTTACCTTTGAGACATGAACAGGAGTATTTGTTCAGCAATGTGTATGTGGTAGAGTGACGATTAGCAATGCACAGTGTTACTTGCTCTAACTGACACTAGATATAGTTTATATTAACCTTAGATTTGTATGTTTAATCCTTAACTGTTCTTTCACTAATAAAACTGCATTATTTTTAGAATTTCTAGATGTTGTCTGTTAGAAATAGCAATAGACAATCCTATGATCTAAAACTGTTTTTGCAAAAATTCCACTTAACGTAAAGAACTTATGCAGTTTTTGCTTCGTATTACGTAAGATATTCCATATAATGTAAAGTATCAAGTCAGTGAAAGTTCTAGAATTTAAGTTGAATAACAAGACTCCCACAGTTGGCCCTCAGAAACATCATTTTCTCTTTTACCACACTTGGTGCAGGTGTTAGAGTGTCGGTCTACTAAACTGAGTAAATAGTTAGAAACTATTGTTTATCCTTTTCTCTACACCTGGTGACTCCGATCTTATTATAGTAAAGTATTATTTTCATTTTACTTTATTTTAGACATACATTATTGTTTAAGTATTTTTTCATAGATATTAAAGTTGCGAAATGATTAAAAAATTTTATTCAAATGGACAACGGACACTGAAGGTGTGCGCTCCCCTTAACTTGATGCCAAAGTACCGTTTTTATAGACCCTAAAGTAGATGTAATTGATAAAGAAGGGAAAAGTTGTAGATTCAAATCAATAATATCACGGTTACTGTGCAGAGATAAAATTAAGACGTTTTTTTACATTTTGAAAGGCCAAGGGAGTGAGTTCGGGGAGTCTTACAACGAATTAGGCAATCTACACGCTCGTATAATGTAAAGTTTCCCAGAACGGATTATTTACGTTGTAAAAGCGTCAAGACAAAATAAAGTTTGCTCGAATTTTATGGCATACGTAACAAGTCTGCATGTGGAGTTGTCTGTACTTGATCAATAGATAGCCTCTCGCAATGAGTGCAGCTTGGCATCATTAATAATCCAGCAAACATTCCTATTGACTTTATATCAATATCAGCCATGTTAACAATTTTTCTTTATCAAATTAATTAAATAAATTAAATATGTTAATTTTCTACAAATTGGTATTATTTTTCTATTGCTTGTTGCATTATGTAAAATATTACAAATAGCTGAACTCAATGGCTGTTCCAACCTCACTTATTTTGAGAAGAGTGCCGATTACGGGCCTTACAACCATATATTATAGCATCGCTGTTATTGTCTTATTTAACAATTTCAAGCCCGGGCCTGAGACTTGAAATAATACAGGGAGTCGTTTCCTCATCAGATCCTACGACTGAGAAAACCTGGCTACGTAGTTTCACTTTGTTTTTTTTCTCTATTTCAGTTTAGCTAAAGTCGCAAAATTTTGGCCACTTTGAGCGTGATATATTTTCAGTATAATTCCATACTTTCAAGTTGATTGGACTAAAAATATCACTAAAGTATTGAGGACATTTCAAACTGAGTGAGAAGAAGAAAATGGCTGTCGTCAGGACAGTTTATAATGACACTGATTCAAGTTTTTAAAAGCTCAGAAATAAACAAAGCTGAAGAGCTTTTTCTCATTAGTAATTAAAGTTATATACTAAAACTACTTGTCTTTCTATTCATAAAAAATAACAAATATTACAAATATAGATCCAGTTTGCTACAATAAGGGTGTTTCTTAAGTTCTCTCTCCAACTTTTCAGAGGGTGCGAAATAAGAATTATTCACTCTGTATGATAGAGTTTGATTGTTTTTTAATGTTTCCTACAAGTTTGAAGCTGATATACAGTTCAAAAGGAATTGTGGTATTTCAAGTACTTTTCCAATCGATACACTGTCTAGGACCAGGGAACCTGCTTGTGTATATCAAAGTAAGCTTTAAAGTGGTAAAGCATTTAGGATGGTTTATCAAAAGCGTGCAATTGTGCTAATCTACATACACGATGGCAATCCGTACAGACGAACTTTCTCTGGCACTTTTCCTTGCATTCTCTGAAGACGCATTGTTTCCCGCATGTTCCTTCACACTTCTGCTTGTGACTGCACCTAAATCAAACACAGTGATACTCGGATAACTCGAACTTCACGGGACCGAAAGAAAGTGTTCGAGTTATCAGAGTGTTCAAATTATAAGAGTACTGTCACAAATCTATGTATTTATTAGTAGATACATGTACATATACAAACTATATATAAATTAAAGCATTGATGGCTTGTTGCAAGTTAAAGGACCTCTCATGTAATGTTTTAACAATTGTTATTAGAAAGTATAAATATTTTCCTATCACTTGAGAATTGTTTGTTATTTTAGGTGATGTGACTGCCATAACGTTGTCAGATTAAAATAGGCAAAACTTGATCGCGGTTAAAACACTCAGAAAAAAGACATAATTATTTTTCTTTTGAGCGTTTTAAAAGTTGACTTGCAACAAAATTCACATTACAGTTATTTGATATCAAAAGATTCACCTTGTCTTGCTCTGTTGTTTTGTAGGTGCAAAATATGTGGAAATGTAATTACAAGCTCTTAAAAGCTCAAAAACGAAAAGCCGCCGTAGATTGGAATCAGTTTATTTCTCTGACGTAGTCATTACATTTGGTTATTGTTTTGTCACGTGATGTTCTCGCGTACATTGAAAGGCCAATAAAAGGCTCGATATGAAACTTCTCGTAGCACTAGTTTATAACAAACACGTCAGGTTTTACAGAAAAGCCTGTATCAAATATACATGTAGATGCTCGCTACTCTACAGTTTTGTTTCGGCTTGGTCTAATCGTCTAGTCGTAGTCTGATCATGTGACTCATACTTTGCAAATAATTTCTGCAGCATTTTTCGATTATCACAGGTGACCAACAGGCTTGTCATGTTTAACAGACAATCATATATGCTTTTTCGAGCTAAAGTTAAAAAATTTAAAAAAAATTCCGATGGGTTTTGAGATATCGGTGCTGAAAGTGACAGCATTACAATGACGATAAAATAGACGCGTAAGAATGATAGACATGGTTTTATTGAATGCGTGAAGTATATTTGTGAAAATATTTCGACGAATGAGGTTGCGTGAAAGTGTAAACAGAAGCCATCTTGTACAACTACGTCCCATTTGAGCCATTTTGGAAAGAGATTCTAATGTACTGCGGTTTTGTGATGGCTGCGATTAACTGTTCGTTTTTGAGCTTTTAAGAGCTTGTAATCACATTCCCACATATTTTGCACTGACAACACAGTAGAGTAAGACATGGTGAATCTTTTGATATCAAATAACTGTAATGTGAATTTTGTTGCAAGTCAGCCTTTAACAAAAACCAATTTTGCCGATTTTTCTTTCAGTTTATCCAAAGGTTGCCTCGCTTTTCCTTGCTTTCAAAGGGCTATCCCAAAGCGGATGTTTGGTAAAATTTGACTTTTTGCACTTTAAAAAAGTCGTTAACGAAAATATTTTGCCGATAGTGGTAATAATGACGCCTAAGAACTACTAAAAGTTGATGTTTATCTCTATGGCTTGGAATAAAGTGATATTCTAAAGCGATTCTGTTCGAGTTAACGAATTTAAGGTCGAGTTGTCTAAAGCAATTTATCATTGCGTGGGAACGGACCAAACAAATCCGTTCGAGTTAACCATGCGTTCAAGCTATCCGAGGGCGAGTTATCCGAATTTTACTGTACATGTAATCTAACAGCAGGCACTATTTGTAAAAATGACAGAACATAATAGACTAGAAATTCCACTGTCATACAGCCCACGACCAAAGTGATACTAGAAAAAAGAAAGGGTACTGATGGTTGAGAAATGCAATATTAGCGGTCAAATAGGACAACTGCAATGGTAGTTGTAATGTACTGGGTGTTATTATATACAACAAATAGCAATAATGAAAGGAAAAGATTATATGTTTATATATCTCCTTCTGCAAAAAAACAAATGCAATATTGGCCAATATTATAAGTAAAATGCACTGATATTATTAGAATAACCAATATTATTTATATAGCAATAATAAACAACCAATGCACAATTTTGTTTACATTTCAAAACGGCATAGCTAACAATATCACGAAGTTGTGATATTTATATAGATTTTAAGAAAATCTGTACGTAATCATTGTCCTGTAGTCATCCAAACTTATTATTAATTATTGCAATAATCTCATTACAACCGTTAGAAAAAATATCATCGTCTTGCCTTTACTTACACTGCGTTAGATTTTTAGAAAGTCTATACTACGTAGTCATTGTTCTGTAGTCATCCAAACCTATAATTAATTATTGTAATAATCTCATAAGAAAGGTTAAAAAATATCATCGTCATTTGCTTTACTTATACTGCGTTGGACATCAGTTAAAATGGGAAAGTATTCAAATGTGTCGGCAAATGAAAATGAAAAAATTGAAATCGGCAAAAATGAAACGATTTCTGTACTCCTATGTTAACTGCCAAAACCGTCGGCAATTCGACAATGCTATAGACTGGTGAAAGGTGCACGTTTTTTTTCGTGAAATGCGCAAAACTTGATCGTTCTATTATCTGTCCCTCGGCGTTTTAATTTTCGGTCTTAACTTTCATTAAATCAAGCTTTTCAAGTGTTTTGCGGCGATTTTCGTTGAAATTCGTCTGTCTATTTGTGTATAATCCGATCAAATGGGTAAGTTTTAAAATAATACCGACGGTTTACAAAGACTTGGTAACGTATTTAAATGAGTTTAAATGTGTTTTGTATTGTTATTATACTTTAACGACTTTACATAACGATGCTTAAATTTGTTGATGAGATTTCCTGACGAGGGTTCGTCTCATTGTTGATGAATAATTTTCGTAAGTTGTGTGCACATGCACTTATCATAAAAACTCCCACACTTCACTCCGCTCGTTTGGTCGTGGGACAAGGTATACAATTATACACAAACTTGACAATGTTAACGCATCAAAAAGGAATTTAGAAATACATATAAAACATAAATAACAAGCATAGTGAAAAACATACATAATACAAACCTTATTCTTAAATCTTATGAATTTTTCAGCAGAAATGTGAAATTTGGAGCAAGTAATCAATTTTACATTTGAAGTGATTTTCAACAAAAATGTTTCTAAGTTTCTTAAAACATACGTGAAGAGGTTCGTGAAAATTTAAACTAAATTACAAAAAATTTAAAATAATGAAAAATATTTAAAAGAAGTTGATGTAAATTTTAACTAGTCTACATTAGAATAAGTTGGTACTGTGTATCGCTATCATCACAGCCACCTTTGAAACTATGAACTCCTAAGTTTGGTTCTATTTTGTGTGTTTAATACAAATTGCTTGTAAAAATAAAAATATCTTTTTCTTGTTTACTATAACTTAACATAGCTTTTTACGTTGAGTCTCTGTTTTTTATATTAGGCGTCTGTTTGAATGCTATTTGTAGCTACCAATGTATTTGTCATTAGGCTGTTAGTCTGCAAATTGGTTTGAATAAAATGAGGTGCCTAGTTATAGGAATATTTCCTCCAACCTTTGACGGTTTTTTTTATAGCCCTGAACAAATTATTTTAATCTGTGAAAGTTGAACACTACAGAAGTTGAACACTACAGAAGTTTAACACTACAGAAGTTGAACACTACAGAAGTTTAACACTACAGAAGTTTAACACTACACAAGTTTAACACTACAGAAGTTTAACACTACAGAAGTTTAACACTACACAAGTTTAACACTACACAAGTTTAACACTACACAAGTTGAACACTACACAAGTTTAACACTACAGAAGTTTAACACTACAGAAGTTTAACACTACAGAAGTTTAACACTACACAAGTTTAACACTACACAAGTTGAACACTACAGAAGTTTAACACTACAGAAGTTTAACACTACAGAAATTTAACACTACAGAAGTTTAACACTACAGAAGTTTAACAGTACAAACTTCTCACAGGAGAAAGAAAACCTGACTATTTTGAATCAGCCCAACAAATTTATAAGAGTGTTCATACCTAGAACTTTAATTTGCGGAAAAATAGAAAGATCAGTGTTTTTACAATGCTGTTTATAAAATAATTTCACACATTTTTAGTAATCTTAAAATTCAATATTTACATTTTTTTCAGAAATACAAACCCAGACAAACTTAACAATGCTGATAGGAATTCAGCATCAAATTATATCTTTAAGTTAATCTAAAGTTGTTATAAAACTCTGTTCATATGAAATATTCTGTTATAACAGAGTTTAGCAGTCTTTTACATCTCAACACTGTATTTCACACAATTTTATGGGTGAGTCTTTTTGTAATTTGATGTACAAAATATTTTGCCTCGAACTTTGTAACACGTGTTGTCACAACACAACAAGTAATCTGATGATGGATAGAAACAAACTTTATTATTACCGGTCAATCCTATTCAAAGTAGATTAGTTCATGAAACCAAAAATAAAGAATGGTAAAGTAACATTATGAGTACTGGAAGAAAATGCTCATTTTACATAACGTTGCTCTATAATGTGGATTAGCAAGGTGTTAGTGTCTGTGATGGCACGTGTTATTGTAGTAGCGTTTTTATGAGTGAGAGTACTGAAGCATCCTTTACCATATCTACCTTTCAATATAGGAATTTCACTTCAATTTTTGTTGAATATATAAAGACTGGTATACCAAATCGGCTCACAAATTGGCGTTAAATTGTCTCACAGCTAAAATCTATCAAAAACTATGAAGAAGATTTAAGGTTATGGCTGAACAGGCAGACAAGTGAAATATAGCATTTGCTTACTTGAGAAGACACTTGTCTGTGCATGGTAGACAGGCATTTCTCATTGTACATTGAGAACAGGGATGAGTACATGAATGGCCACAGGCTAAGATTTTTCCACAAGCACTTCTGCAGATTTTGTGTCTCGTAAACATAGTGACGCTATGGCTGCAATAGGATGTGGTCAAACAGAATTACAATTGTATATTTGTTTCAATCAATGTTGTGGGCGCAAAAGGTTATCATTCTAACTCACTCATCATATCAAGTGGAGGACACCGCCGACCCTTTACCTGACCCAGAAACGCTGGCTGACTTTTAACTCTGTCCAAGGAGTCGAAGACACCGGCCGAACCGGCCAGAGGAAGAAGGGCTAGCCAGCCGCGGAGTCAGAGGTTCGGGCTCTTTAATATATAAGAGCACAACGGAAGCCCCCTCACCAACGCTCATCAGATACTGTTCGTTGCTGTACTACACTTTGTTGTCCAACTATTATTATTGATTAAATAATAATGATTATTAATTAAATACAGTAGACGCTCCTGCAAAGTAAATAATCCGCTCCTGGAAAGTTTATGTTACACGAACAGCCGAATATGGTGTAGATTGCTTAATCCATTTCAAGATCTTTTTAAACTTTCCTCTTTAGTCATACAAAAAGGAAAAACTAGCCTTAATTTTTTAATTTGTTGGCTGTACCGTAACTGCAGTATTATTGGTTTGCATCGACAACTTTTCTCATTTTTTGATTAACTGCCGGTTTTATAGACGATGATCGTCGTAATTCTAATATAAGTTGATGGGGGCTAAACATCTTCGACGTTCATTTACAACGATTTGCTTATTTTTTTAAACAACAAAGTCTATTCTGCAAAACTATTAATGAGTAGTTTCTACAATAAGACAAAACAAAAAAATAGTTTTACTATAAACTACTATAATTATTGCTTTATAGCTTTATAGACGTAGCTTGATGTTAAAGTTCGCTGCCTTTTAATAAGAAAGTTCCGAAATCAAATCCAGGGCCATGCAAATTTTTCATTGTTTTATTTGAATTGCTATAACTGGAAACAGGGTTCAAAAAGACAATATATATAGGGTTCAAACACAGATATTTATATATACATAGATTATACATCGTAGTCATAATTACCTATATACACGTCATATAAATTTATGCTTATCACCGAAATTATGTTAAAAAATTAAAATAGTCATTATTTGGAATAAGATTAGTTTGATCTGAAATGTAGCTGTGAAACATGAAACAATATGCAGTATGCTCTTCTCTAAAAATGCCACACGTGACGAGCTACATGTTGAAATCCTACATGTCAAAGATGGCGAAAATTCATTGCCTCTGATGTAGCTACAAAGGCGAAAATAATTTAAATTTTTTAAGTTTAAATGAAAATGTATTTTATTACTAATTTTTAAAACCTTCATTGGCGCACGTGATGGTTTCTCATGGTGCACTAGACAGTAACTAGTAACTTATAAGTTTTATAGTAAATGGTTTGCTGCCTAGTCAGTAATGACATGGGTAAAAAATCTTAAGCACACAAACTGTATTTCAGGAGCAGACGTACTTTAGTTCACAAACAATTTGAAACGATTTACGGTGCTGTAGTTTTTACTTCACTTCAAAAACGTTAACCGAAACCTCACTTCGTCATCAACAGGTAATCAGGTGGTGCAGATAGTAGTGTGCTTTGTTGAGAATCAAAATATTTGTGTTCGATTCTCATGCGGTGAAATCCTTTTTCTTAAGCCCAGGAATCGAAATTTAATGCTTTTATCTTGACTCCTGATAGATTGCCGGACACGGCTCTTATTATACTAAATATGAACCGCGTGCCTAGCATAGCACCGGTAGTTACATAATTACAAAATTACTTTGGATAACCTACCGTATAAGCTAGTAGGGGCCTACTACCTGTTGAGATAATTATTAGTTGGATATAGTGGAGATATACATGATGATCTCGCACGACACACTAGACTGCCAGTGTACTAGCAGTAATTTAAAAACTAACAGCTAGAATGATATACTGTATAACCTCTATTTGAACACCACCTCTATTTGAACACCACCTCTATTTGAACACCACCTCTATTTGAACACCACCTCTATTTGAACACCACCTCTATTTGAACACCACCTCTATTTGAACACTGCCTCTATTTGAACACCACCTCTATTTGAACACCACCTCTATTTGAACACCTCCTCTATTTGAACACCTCCATTTGAACACCACCTCTATTTGAACATCACCTCTATTTGAACACCACTTCTATTAAGTGCCACTATTGGAGAAGGGTTGAATAATAGAGCACCACCCTCTATTTGAACACCACCTCTATTTGAACACCACCTCTATTTGAACACCACCTCTATTTGAACACCACCTCTATTAAGTGCCACTATAGGAGAAGGGTTGAATAATAGAGCACCACCCTCTATTTGAACACCACCTCTATTTGAGTGCCACTTTGACATTATTTGATCTTTACGAACCCTAAGTGCTCAGTAAAATGGTACTAATACTGACTCGGCTTTTCGTCAAAGTTTAGAAAACAACACCATAGAAATAAGTAATACTGTAATAGTATCAGGCTAATAGTAGTTTCTTGTTTAGTGTCTTGATACTTCGACATATGTAAAAAAACGGTTGTCTTTACGATAGAACATGTACTACTATTTTTGCTTATAACTCCTCTTCTATAGCGAATGAAAAACCAGTTTCGGCTGCAAACTGTGGCAAACATATCAATGGGTACAATGAACTTTAATGCAACATTGGTAAATATAAATACAAAAATGTTTTTTTTTCAAATCTAAAATGAAATAAAACTTGAAAGCTCCAACAATTTTCAAAGCAGTACACAGGCTACAATATCATCACAGGTTGATTGCAAGCAATAGATAACAACTGGCAGAGATATTTCTCAGCTTCCCAATGCATATTTATTTAGAGATCTATGACAAGTTAGATGCGAGTTAGCAAATTTTTTGCGTACTAAAGGGTTCATGTCTTTCCTCCTGAAGGAGAGTGCAAAATATAGGCGACAAACGCTTTACCCATAAAAGGGGTTAATATAATCTTCACAAAATTTAGAGGAGCTATTTAAAAAATACACCGCTATTTACAACGCTATAAAACCCCTTTTTGACCACCACCTCTAATAAAGCGCCACTATTATAGGGAAGGGTGGAAAATAGAACGATATGGCATTCAATTAGAGGTTTTACCTAATATCAAAGCTTTCAACAAATTTACCTTTATCGCTGACATGATTTCAAAATAAACTTTACTGGTATATCAACTTACCAGGTGTCACAACTCCCGGTGCATTTGTGGCCGCACATAAGCAAAGAATCACAAGGTTGTTTGCAGGTGAATTCACGATTGTATGATTGATAAATTTTGTATTGAACTGCTAAATAGCAGTGCACCTGGTTTGCCTTGCCACACAGGCGACACTTTTGTGCAACCATCTGCATACACTTTTCTGTGCATTCTTCAGAGCACCTGCAACAAGTGGATGTGTTACATGTACATACGCCAGTGGGTATGTACATACTGTGTAGTATACATACTGAGCAACTACACATCCACCACACACACGCATATGCATACATACGTATTTGTACACATATGCACACATACATATATGTACACATACAATCCCACATATCCATATATATATATCTGTATTATAATTTGGCTATATATATATAGTATTTTGTCAAGTGTCTTTAGAAGCAGATTGTAAGCCACAACATTCCTTATGACATAATACCGGATACGTCACATTGTGGGGTTACAGCTCCTGACACGTTGGAGCCTTTCACATTCCTATCTGACCAGTAGGATGCTGCATGACTAAACATGCGAGCCTATTCGCTTGCAGATGCGAACAGTTTTCTTATGGGAAAAGTATGAAAATATCAAGCTATAAAATTTGCAGTACTTTTCATTCTATATCGTATGTCTGAGCCAATACTCACCTTTCTGCACAGGTGTGCCCACAGCTCAGTATCTCCTCACAGGCTGCCATGCAAGATATGTCAGAAATGTCTCCATGTGTATTGTGACATGCAACAGCTTGAATGTGGCCACAGAGCAGTTCTATCCTTATTAGCTTCATGCAAGGTCCACAGGGTTCGAAGCAGAGCTCTAGAACATATACATCACAAGTTGATTATTTTCCTACGTGTTATCAGATAACACAAAAAATCTTTTAAAAATAAACTTAGACAAAATTTTTATAGATTTTATCAGAAAGTATCAATGTTTTCCTATTCTTTACGATTGTTTTTGATGTTCGAGATGATCTGATTGCCAGGATGTTTCAAGATTAAAATCGACAAAACTTAATAGCAGTTAAAACATTCAGGAAACATACGTGCAAAATGACTTCACAAGTTGCCATAGTTGATATCAGATATTACGTTAAAGTTGCAGCATTTCATGTCTTCATTTTGTCCGTCTCCTCACTACCATAGATGTCATAATCGCACCTTCGCTTGGTTTGAGCGTTTTAACCAAAATCAAGTTTTGTGAATTTTAATCAATAAACATCCTGGCAATTAGACCACCTTAAATAACAAAACCAATCGCAAATGATGGAAAAATATCAATACCTTCTGATAAAATTTACTCAAGTTAATCTTTAAAATTTTATTTTTCAAATGCTCCCTCCAAAGAAAACTACTTACTTTGGCAGAGATGACTGCAGTTTAAAAGGCGTTTCCTACATGGCTTCTGGCACTGGTATCCATCATGACTGTAGTGACACAGCAGTTGGCACATATGCTTACACGGAAGAATCTGTCCACAGGGCTGACTACAGCCACCTGCCAAACATGTCAAAGTATTGTAAGATAACATTGATTTGATCTGGCATCTTGAGTTGCGGCAGACGTAATATATTTTATTAATATATACATGTATAATATATTATTTCAAACATGATTGGGCCATGACATGTTGAAGTACAGTGAACTCTGGGTTACAGCGTTCCTGTTTTATGGTTTTCCGCCTTACAATGTGAACACAAAGTTTTTTTGTTGCCATCATGTCATGACATTTTTCTTACCATATGACATCAACATTTTTCTCCCAAAGTCAAATTTGAACTGCATCGCTCGGTCTGTCTTGTTGAATTAGTTGGTCAGAGGTTTCAATAATGTCGGTGTGTGTGTGGTGTGTGGGGGTGGATGGGTGTGTGTGTGTGGGCAGTGTTGTCAACTCTTCTGGATTTTGCGGAACCCTCCCTGAATTGAGATTACCCTCTCGCAAAAATAAAATCTCGGATTTATGTTTTGTGCTCTAGGATAAATCACCGAGCCATTTATTTATTAGTCGCTATAGCATTAACGCGATGCGCGAAATCTATGGATAACGAAAGACTCGCTGCATCGCCAAAGACACTTTTTTATGGCTTCGGGCAGAGAATTATCGTTCGGTAACTTTATGGCCTTTGAACTAGGCACTCGAACATTTCAGAATATTTGTTTTTTGTAGGCTTACGCGCCACTCAGGTCCAAGATTTATATGCATAGAGTCCTTTGGGTGGGCGTTTCCTACACCCTTGACATTTTCTTGTTTTTAAGTTGCGAGATACGATCCACCATTCAGTCGTGTCCAAAAAAGTCAAGTACGCATCAAAATTTAAACCGGAATGGACCACAGCCTACAACTTGAAACATCAAGGAGCAGCAGCTACCTCATCTCAAGTCATCATATCAATTCAGTGCAGACTCAAATGTAGAGATGATATAACATCCCTGTCTAATTACCAAATTCATTTACAGTAAAGTTTAGACAGTTTTCTGTTTATGTTATGTTCCTCACCATAGATATGATACAATGGTTTTTTTGCATAACTGAAATGTAGAGCATTAAGTTTGTAAAAGTTGCTCGTGATTTGTTTGTATATTTGTGTATTTTACTTGAGCATAATTTTAGAGCTGAAATACAATGTTAACCTGCCTAGGTCCCCATTTAAAAACTTTTCCACAAGCGCAAGGCTTTAGAGGCTAATTTCTCCCGCATTTGCATAGCACTAGGTTGACAGGTCTGGTGTTGGGCGTGTGTGTGTGTGGGGCGTGTGTGTGTGGGGCGTGTGTGTGGGGTGTGTGTGGGGGACGTGTGTGGGGTGTGTGTGTGGGTGAGGCGTGTGTGTGTGGCGTGTGTGTGGGGTATGTGTGTGGGGTGTGTGTGTGGGGCGCGTGTGTGTGTGTGGGGAGTGTGTGTGGGGTGTGTGTGAGGTGTGTGTGTGGGGTGTGTGTGCGTGCGCTAAATAAGCTCAAGGTTTTTTTAAAGTGAATTCAAAGTTTTGTTACGTTATGTAAGGCTGTTGTACACAAAAGGCTGTTGTACCGATGGCGTTGCTGTCCAAGTCTCTCTCACACTGCGGTTAGCCGCTACTTGTCTTAAAGATGTGAACTTGATACATTGCAGCTCATAGCAATGTTGCATTTTATTACTGCTTAATTTTGATGTTTTCACCGTAGGTTTGCATGAGATAGGTACAGTAGGTTCCCATACCCCTCCATACGGCATTTCACCTTTCGACATCAACATCAGCACAAATTAATATCATATAGCGCAAGTGCACTGCGCTAGCATAATTTCAGTTGCTTTAACCACATGTCAAATATTCCATGACAGTAGCCAGACAGTAACTCTGCGAACATCTACTTTTATCCCACACAATTTACTGCAGCTATCACGGCCTGGCTACACACTGACGAAATGCGTCATTTGCGTAACCAAAGTGTTGACGGGGTAGTTCCATGTAGGTAGGCATGCTGGTCTACGTCAAAATCGACACAACTGTTTGGCTGAAATAGTTTATTATTATAACATTCCCAATTCAATTTCATTTGTTTCCCAAGTAAGTTGCGCACAAGATTGGCTTTTGAACAATGATGACAACAGCGCTTCTCACAAATAACTATTCATACATGCAGAAAGATAATTTTGTAACATAGTATATATGATAGAAAAAGCATATGACAATTACATGTAGTAATAGTTGTCATATGCTCTACCAGTATATGACAACTATTATTACAAGTTAGAAAGTTTCATAAAACATTTTAGATATTTCTTTTGGGAATTAAGTGGGCGAAAATAATTTTTGTAGTTGAATGAATATAAAGTGTTTTTGTATTTGACCCTTTTTCTTATTAATTAGTTTTTTTTGCAAAATATAGCAACACAAATACATAGCTGTATAAATGTTAATGTTATCATTAATTTCTGATGATCTTAGTAAATATTCTGATCAGTCTTGAATAATATTACTGGCAAAGCAAACGAAGAGCTCATCGGCTTTAGACGACTGAGGCCAATTCTCGTTAGTTAATCCATTTGTCGACATGTCGCATACAGTAGCATCAGTGGGCATGCGTCCACAACTAATACATGTATCTATACTGCATGATGACCATGCATTTCGTCAGGGTGTGCAATCACAACAACTATCTATACCATACATGGGAGTGTGGAGCCAGGCCTTCAGCTAAACACTTACGATAATCTTTTATATTTAGGGATTACGCAAAACATTTTAAAGCGAGAGGCTGTGGTAACATAAGTACGTAACACTCATATAAACAGAGCAGTCTTACTGAAACCATTTAAATAGTTGGCACTATTTGAATTCATATGATAAAGCCGATGAAGAATTTATTAAAAAAGACATTTAACATGCTTCGACAATCTTCTTAAGAAAATATGTTTTTACATCATTATGAATATCGAACAGAAGCAAAGACTAGAGCCAACAGACTTTCAATTTTTGACCAGGCAAAACATATTTAATATTTTTCCAGTCTACAATTGCAATATAATAATAAATTATAATATTATATAATAAAGATATTATAGATAATAAAAATATATATTACCTATAATATAAATAGTAAATTCCTACTGTCAAATTTTAAAACCTGATGTTTTTATGAATCCATAATCTTCCAGCTATGATCTTTTAATAATTTCAATAGTTCCAGCTGCATATAAGTAACCAAAACTGGTGCAAACACTTTATCTGAAGGTTGCTCTTACCAAGCATGAAACTAATAGTAATAAAGTGTTTGATCTAAAGTTATAGTCTGTTTTATTGATTTTAAGTTGCTCTGATTTTATCATTGAGCACTCTGCTCAGATTTTACGCTTTTACTCATGTACTATAATTTATATTATAGATTATTACATAAATATAATAGTAATAAAGCAATACTAGTTCTTGCTGGTCATTTATTCCGCAGTACATTTAAATGTGCCAACCAAGCATCTCTACTTGTGCCTAATAATAATGCATGCTTAGTTTTGGGACCTAAAGCTAAACCAAGGGGAGGCAATGAATGGTAGGTTAATAATTTTTATAATGTGAAAAAGATGTCTGGTCATCATCATCATTCGTGTTTTCTGCAACAACATTCTTTCATATCCTCAACCTAAATGTTTATGCACATTGAAAAGGTGACCGACGATCACCTACCGTGTTCAAATAAAATAAACTATCTATCCACTGACCATTTGGAGCTAATCTCTGGAAGTCCTCTGGTGATTTCAACTGATCTGGTACAGCTCGATGTCTACAAGTAACGAGTATGGAGTCTCCTAAGACATTTGCTCTTTCAGCGTCTTCTATCACCTTCTTCCAGAGCCCTGTATAACTGAGAGGGTTAACCGATGTCTTCTTTCATCAAAGTTATATACAGATATATAATATATGTATGTATGTATATTATATATCTGTATATATAATAATGTATATATATATATGTATATTATTGATAGAAATGCTATTTTGTAAAGAATAAAAAAGAAAAAAGCACTCAATATGTGTGGAGTGAATTATAGTATAATGTATAATATGGAGGGTTCTTAGCTGTTGGTAATCACGACAGATCTGTTTCGAACAGGTATAGGTCTGCTCTCATCAGGTGGTAACTTGAAAAAGCTATATACCGTAAAGCCTCTAATTGAATGCCACCTCTATTTGAATGACGCCTCTATCTGAATGCCGCCTCTATCTGAATGCCGCCTCTATTTGAATGCCGCCTCTATTTGAATGCCGCCTCTATTTGAATGCCGCCTTTATTTGAATGCCGCCTCTATTTGAATGCCGCCGCTATTTGAATGCCGCCTCTATTTGAATGCCGCCTCTATTTGAATGCCGCCTCTATTTGAATGCCGCCTCTATTTGAATGCCGCCTCTATTTGAGCGCCACTATGGTAAAAGGGTTGAAAAATACAGGGCCACCCTTTAATTGAACGCCGCCTTATTGCTGCAATGTTTGTACTTCCATCTGAACATTTGAATTGAATGATATTTAGAGTGCTGGTTTTGGAACAGCAGTCACAAAATTATATGTCAAACTGTAATAAAATGTGACTTCATGATACAATGAGTTGTCTGCTCCTTTTCTTTCTAAACTAATAATAGAAAACAAGCGCACAGACATTTTGCCTCAAAAACAAAGTAAGGTTATGATGAGAGGAAGGAATTCGTAACTTTGTAAATAGTGAAACACCATTTGTGATTTCTGACTTCATTATCTAAACTGCGACTCAATTTCCTGAGAAGATATATCACTATGTTATAAATTTATTAAAATCAATAAAATTTCATAATTCCGAAATTTTATGGATTGACCAGTTTCAATGTCTAGAAATTCACTTAGCTTCTGAACGATACCTCAAGTCACAGGCTAAACTAAAACCTCATATTGCTGTCTAATGGAATCTCTAAACGTCGATTTATCAAGACACATTTATACTGTCTTTCAATTCCATGACAAGTGAATGTACTGCAGCAGTGAAACATGCCGACCAGCAACAATGGCAACCAATTTGTTGAGTTTAAATAACTAGATTTATCTTCTCTTTACTCACCACGTTGTTTGCGAAAAAGGTCAAAATTTCCAAAGACAAACATTCCGTCTCTAGCCCGAGAGAGCGACACACATATTCGGTTGTCAATGGCAACAAAGCCAGCCACATCATTTATATTGCTTCGTACCAATGAGAGGATAACTATCTTGTTCTCTTCACCTGCAATTTACAAGCTGCAACTAACAAAACATAATAACATTACCAATGTTTGAGATCTTTAACAGAGCTATTAATACTGTTGAAATATGCACTGGTTGTATTTAGCTGATGTCTGTCGTATGACCTTGCCAATAACTGTCCTACATACCCTACAGGATGAAAATATTCGTTGGTCATAAAAATTCGCGATTTCGCGAACAGTCAATCCCGCGAATTATTAAATTCAGTGAATAATTAGTTCTATTTTTAATCACAAGAGAGAATAACTACTGCATCAAAATTAAAACTAGTTGCTAGCCTAGTTTTTAATGTAAATACTAAATGTAATTGAGTTCCAAAACATTTTTAAAATCATTGCCTGAGCTTTGAGCTAACACTATTGGCAATGCATCACATTTATTTACAAAATTATTCGAGGTTGTCACAAGATATGCAGAATGGCGTCATCGCGAAAATAGCCGCGAGGCAGAAGTACTAAACGTAGCCGAGTTCCAAAACTTCTTTAAAATCATCGCCAGGCTTCGAGCTTTATTGCCATTGCGTCAAACTTTGCAAAATTATTCAAAGTTTTTACAAGTTATTCGGCATGGCTTCAGCATAGCAAAAAAGCTCTCCTAGTCTTTTTACATTAGAATCAACTCCATCAATCTCTAATACCGAAGTCAAGGACGATCATGATTCTGATCTGGACATTATGGTATGTATTTGATTTGCAGTGCAGATACGTTTTTTCATAATCAACTGTATTAGTTAATTCTTTTGTTTAAAACTGATCGCTTTCATCAAATACTTCAGCTATTGTTTTTGTACTTCCTCAACACTCGTTAATATTTTTTCTTTTTCGTGTTTACTGCAGATTGACTACGAAAACTAGAGACAAGTAGTAATAATATTCGTCAAGGCAGGAATATTGGCAGAGGCAACCAGTCAACCTAGACCCCTTCATCGACAACAACTCCTTGATATCGCTGTAGCAAACATGATTAAATTATATATTTTATTTCATTTATAGATGTATTATAATTTATTACGAACTTGAGTGTACAAATAAAATATTTCAAATACAAATAAAATTTTACAAATGATGAATGGAGTAAATATAAACAGTTTAGTCCATATGGCGGTTGTCTAGCAATAAAATTAAACTGGTACTCTTGATATGTGAATACTAGCGCGTAATGGTGCTTTCTGACTAGTTATTTTGGTAATAGCAGCTCTGTCGCTGTCACTGTCTTGGGTATGTGTTGAAGGCGATCCTCTCGCTACTACATGGCTGGTAAGGAAGTTATCATCAGAACTCTCCTCGTGGCTTACTATTGCAAAGTTCTGCCGGTTGGCCAAAGATTTGTGCTCGTAAAGGCATTTTCGTTCCTTTTTTAAAAACAGATATATTCTTCTCGTAAGTAGCTGCGGTCACTTCAACCTCAATTTCCAGACCTCCCTGAATGATTGGTGATCTTCTAAGAATGACATCTACCACCCTTGCAATCATTGTTCTTCGGTGCATGATGAAAAATCTCTCTCACACTAAAATAAATAATGAAGCAGTAGGGATGGAAAAAATTAGTATTGCGTTTTACCGAAGAACCAAAGTAAAATTTAACTAATTTAGTAAATGTAAAAAACTCATTACTTACCACAAGTTGTTGGCTTATCAAAGGCCTCCAAAGCGATGAATATTCGTGAAAACCTCTGGACGCAGCAAAAATTGTTCACCGTAGAATAGCATGATCACCTCGAAGTTGTAAGCTAAATATAAACCGGAACACGCGGTGTGCGCATGCATAGGAATATCTATTACTAGCCGCAATAGAGTTAACTTTTCCTAGAGAGTGGCAGTTTTCAGCCGCGAATAAATTCATCCGCGAATATGCATGAAAAGACAACTTTCGCGAAATATAACTCCGTGAATAAATTCATCCTGTAGGGTAATGACACTTACTTTAACTAAAGTTATGCCCTGCTTGTTTTCATACTTTCAGCAGTCATACCTCTACATACGAATAAATCAAGATAAGAGCTGACTTTCAAGAATGTTACTGCCTCGAGAAACTTTTGAGATACGAGCATTTGAGCCAGTTGTCGATGGCCATCAAGTGGCCAAGTACGCGAGAGGCAGCTTTCAAAAACAGCATCGCCCGGTCTTTTTCATTGAAGTAGGCTGGTTTGAAAAAGGTTTTAATAAGGTCAGCTAAAAGTTATAGTGAAAGCTAAGCAAAAGGTGCCAAGCCAGAAACGGATAATAAAAATTTAGGACAAAACAAAATTAAAGTTACGTTTGAGTTTAGTAAAAGATTAAAGTTTAGCTTCAAGTGTGTGTTTAGTAAGTTAAAATCATTTAAGTTGTACATCCAAAGTTCATGTTATGTTACGTAGCGCCACAAAAGTCTAGAGTACCGAACACGTTGCTGTCAAGTCTGTTGCACACCATCATTTGCCACTATCTCTATCTCAAATGTAAGAACTCCATACAGTAATTCACATTGTAATATTACATTTTATTGCAGATCATAACCACTAAATGGGTAATTATTTTTCCAACCAACAAAAAAGAAACAACATGGAGCGGCACTGATAGTCAAAAATTACCTTGATAATTGTCGACAGATGTGATGATGAGTCCATCAAAATCTTTTTTAGGAAGTTTCTTCTGCAGCTCAAACATCTGTTTGCTGTACATGGTGATGATGGTAATATTTGACGGTTCGTAGTCCTGCTGGATCAGGAACCTGTTCATAAGTGAGAGAATGTGGAGTCAATACAATCTCGAACACTCCATGATAGGTGGGGTTTACAGCATGCATTTAAAATTAGAGCTCATCATATGAATTTAAAACTAGCAAGTTATTTGTTTGATCTAAACATTAATAATTAATTAATTATATATATAAATCTGAAAGTTTGTCACCATTTTGTCTGTCCATCTATAGCCATTAGTATCTAGCAATGAAGAATCCGTATTGCAGAAGATTTGATCTCGGAACCTCCTGGTTCACCAGACGATAAACTACCTCATGAAGTTGCGAGGTGCAATGGATTCATTGGGCGATACAAGTTATTATCTAGGTTAAAATACATGCAGCGCTTTTCGTTACACAACATCACTAAAGCTTGATCTCACGGCTCTTATTAGTAAGTTTAGCAATACGGATACTAACTTACTCAAATTAGTCATTGGTAATGTGCCAGGCTAATAGCAAGTGGCAAGCAACTACATTAACTGCCATTGTTTATAGGCCATTTTTAATACCCGTGCACTGTTGGGTATTCACCTAGTATAGTAACTTTGAAATATGAGCCCAATGCATTCCGACACAGAACTCGTATGTCAATTCATTTGTAACTCAAATCAAATTATTTTAGATAGAAAAGCTAAAAACAAATTAATCTATTCCTATTACCAGAAAAATAACACCTAAAACAGGACTTGACTAGTAAAACATGTTTTTAATTGGTCCAATTCACCACCTACGCTTACAAAGTACAAGTACCTCTCTAGTGATTATGATCTGCAACAGAATGTAACATTATTATGTACAGTACTGTGTGGCCTTGCCAGACCTTATCTACACTATAAGTCTCTGATTGCTCGATTGTATAATTAAACAGAAACAAATATATTCCAAGTTTTCTCCCAGTTTATGAACAAATAAGACTAGAGATGATCAGCATTTTGTAATGAATTTAAACCCTACAGAAACAGAAGACAAGATATCAGGTAGAGGGTGCACCTTCCCATCAACTAGATAATCTGAGACCAGGTAGTAATAATTATGTAGATCTAATATCTGGTGATCACAAAAAGTAATATTTACTATAATAAGAGCTGTGATTATCTGTCTGAAGTCACACTCATAGTTGAGGGAAAAGAATGCATCATACAAGAGCCAAACTTGGCCAAGCATGTTAATTGCACCAATAAACCACCTTGCTGTACTGTAGAATAATTGTATAGATAGTTATTACACACAAAAATCACTCGCACGGGGCTGCCAGCTTTCTAGTAGCAATAAAATGTACACAAAACAGGGTAAGTTATTGGTCAGAACTTATATTCAAATTGTTAGCTTGCTTTGCTGAGTTTGCTGAATGGCCTGAACACACAAGTTGTAATGGCGATGTTTTGCGTTATGGAAAACTGTGATAATGCGAGGACAAAAATGGAATTACAGCTTTTTGCATTCTGATCAGGCAAATTGGTTGAAGTCCGAATAGAAATGTGACTTCATCCTCAAAATATTTTATATTAAATATATAATATTATCTATTTAATATTATATAAATATTATATATTTATAGTTATTTATATTATATTTATAATATTATATATTTATACTTAATATATTTAAATATTTATACTTAAATATATTAAATATTACATATTTAATAAATATATTTATTTTATATTATATAAAATATTATATATTTAAACCCTTCAATAAAAATGCTGTTAACAACAAGAGTGCAAAAAAAGCTCAGTGTGGTGATCTCACACAAAAAGTTGTGAGCCAATGGTTTTATCCATAAAATTTTTAGTAATTCTTGTCCCATACACTCGTGTGTACGAGTCTGAAGTGTAGTAAACTACTGGCAAATCTCTTCTAAAGATGATATTAAGTCGTATTACTGTACCGAGTAAAAGCGACGACCATCTCCACCTCAAAGGCATTGTATTTGCTGGTCAAGTGTGGATCAGAAGTCTCCCGCTTATCATGGGTAAAGAACCTGACAGGTGATGTCACACCTGCAAAAAATGACATGCTATAGCAGACTCTTGTTACATATGCAAGTATTACACTGAAATAAATCCTGCGGACGTCTAAGGAATAGATGATTAAGGGTTCTTCATAGACCAACTCTAACAGTTATCACCGATGTTGTATTATTAATACTCAATAAAACATATGTCACATTCATTTAGTTTGCTATAAAATATATAACAATAAAATGCTTATCAAGTTGCTATTTCTTGCTAACATTTCTTATGTAAAAGAAGTTGATTACTTGTTCCCCAGAACTAAAACATTGTTAATGTTAGTTTAGGTTTAAACAAGAGTTCATCCAAGAGCAGAGCTGTGATAATAAGAGTTACCTTCTCTTTTTCTATTGCAGACTATTAGAATAGAAGAAACAGTACATATTTAATCATTCGGAATGCACAAATGTTTAGAGTATACATAGTAAAAGACATCTCGGGCTTTGCAGTTATCTATTAGTAATTTCCTGCTTTTGAATCATAAGCTTTTGGTCGTAAACTCAATGAATTGCAACGAAAACTAAAGTCTTTCTCATCCCCGGAAAAGCACAAATTTCAGCCAACTGCCAACATTATGCCTATCGCAAACTGACATTGACTCTGCATGTGTGTATGCCTAGTTTTGATTGGTTCCCTGTATGTGTATGTCTACCTCTAATTGGCTTTTGGCAACATGCCTAGCACTGATTAGCTCTATGTATGTATGCCTACCTATAATGGGCCTTTCTCAGCATGCCTAGTTCTGATTGGTTATTTGTACGTATGCCCATTTTCGATTGGCTCTTCATATGCATGCCTACCTCTGATTGGTTCTCTTCCAAATACACTTTCATGGTCGTCCAACTTATTATAGACATTCCTGACAAACATGGAAATCTCTGGTCTCATTCTGTGTTGTTGATCAAGGGTGGTGTGTGGCAGTTTGTTGTTGACAAATCTCTCGAACATGGATAGGTCAAGGTTATAATTTTTAGCAAGTTCATAGACTGTTGGATTTGGCCGCAACTGCTTGTGATCACCTGAACAGAAAAAGAAAGATTGTTGTAGTAAAATCCTTACTAAAGAAATTCTCGTTTCAAATAATTTTTATTCATAGAAAGCAGATTTCAGAAAAGAATGACCTATAATAAGAATTGTGTGCTATTGTTTAGGGCAGTTGACCAATGAGTGAACGACATTCGAGTCCTCAAGTACAATGATAAACAACATATGTTATCCAATGCCCATATCAAAAACTTCATCAACTGTTTTTGAGTAAATAGCTGCACAATCCCATTGCATCTTTGCCTTTACGTCATATATTTGCCTAATGTACGAGTGCTACCAATGTACTAGTACAAGTGATACTAATGTACTACAGTGGAACCTCAGTTTGTGAACATAATCCGTTCCAGAAGGTTGTTTGAAAACTGAGTTGTTCGAAATCCGAAACAATTATTCCCATTAGAATTAATGTATGGAAATAACAACATCAGTAAAGTATATTTTTAACATTTTACACCATAAGCTGTACTGTATACTACATACTATAAATAAAAACGGGTAGATATAGATCATGTTTATTTTTATTAAAATATTTTCTATTTATGATGATGAAAACAAAAGTAAACATTTCGTATGTTTTGCTCTTAAAACATCGAAAATAATCTATGTTTAAATACAATATCAAAAATTGCAGAAATTGATAACGGAACAGCAAAAAATACAACACATCAGTTACATTAAAAATCGTGTAAAAAAGAAAATATAAACAGCAATGGTACGTTTACTGCGCATCTTTCAAGGAGAATTTTCCTCCAAAACAATTTAGGGTAACTCGACTAGAGGAGTTGTCTCTCTAGCAAATCTCTTCGGTAGAGGGACGTCGTCCCAGATGGTCCCTTCCTTTTTGTAAAGAATTTATGAAGCCTAACTTGCTTCTCCATTTGTTAACGAACGCTTCCATGCTGTTTCCGGAACAGTCCTGGATGTTTAATTCTAATTTGCATGCTCCGGTTTGATCGAGAACCAAATTTGTGTTCGCGATCGGTGTCTAATTCTAATGTGCATGCTCCGGTTTGGTCGACAACCAAATTTATGTTCGTAATCAGAGACAAACAAATATCAAATTTTTTGGTCGAAAACCGAATTGGTCGAGAACAGAAGCGTTTGAGAACCAAGGTTCCACTGCACTATAAGAGTAGTATAACTTCCACCCTGTTGCTATCTTGCATGCCTAAATCAGCTTTCAATATTATAATAGTGATGGACATTACACATTGTACAGAAATATGAAATCTACTAGATAAACGGCAATCGTTGTCTGTCTGTCTGTCTGCGTGATTGAGTGTCCGCCTTATAGAGTACTGTACTTTTCGGACTATTACCCGCTACTAGGTATTTAGGGCGCATTAACGGGAATCTTCGGTTAGTACACGCCTCTATACATAACCTATTCATCGTTTGCCGTTTTCACACAAAAATGATGTAATAATTACAACTCTATGACTTTCTTTTAGCTTCATGACACGCGATGCTTTTTTGTCCTCGACGTATTAGGGCTAAGTTGTTTTCGGCTAAACGATATCGACAATAGACTCTCTTGATATTAGAATTTGGCGATTAAATTTTATTAACTCTATGAAACACAATGCCCTTTTTGTGAACCTCTATTTCTGGCTTTTCTTAAGGTTCAATTGCTAAATCGCTGTTAAGGTCACTACTTTTCATGCGGACAATTGTATTTTCTCGAGTAGGAATAGCATCAAGATTCTCTCACCTTCGATCAGACAAAGACACTACAATATTTTATTTTTACATAACATATCGTCGTACCATTATCGTCGTATTCAGAGCTTTGATGGATAGCTGTTGGTGAAACAGTAACTTTTTTATACACACACTTCTATGCAAGAATTGTTATTATTAATTCAACATATTCACAAATTTTATTTTGTTTTCTCAGTTCATATTAATTGTATCATTACCGAATCATCTCATATTGTAATCGTAGCAAAACAGACTAAATTTAGTTATTACTTGCTAATTATTTCACTATTACATCTAAACCCTTTTATAGTTGTTTTATTTTTAAAATTTATTTGACGTACACGAAACATTTTTCTCATATGAAGTTTAAAAGTTGTTTGACAAAGTAAGTTTGAAAACCTTTACAGTTGTTTTAGGTAAAATGGCAAATGTTGTTATATGTTAAATACAAATCAATTTTCTGTTCAGTTTTTTTATTACCCGGGCAACGTTGGGTTGTACAACTAGATGTATTAGCTTACACATCTTTCCTGATAAACCTAACCAATTAGTTTTTCGTAATTAATTTCACATTTTACAACAAACATTTGTAAGATTACTGTAAGATTTATCGTGTAAGATTGCAAGTATCAGTTATTCTCCACTCTCTTATATTTACATACTTTGAAAAATACATATACAGATATATAAATTTAAATTATCTTATTACATTTATAAACTTCTTATGACTTTTGAAGTTTATAATATAAGTTTTTTAAAGGTTGTTTCATCATTGTTTTTATTTCAACTTGCATTCTTTTAAACATAAATTGAGTATCGCGTTTGAAGTTAAAACATTATTCATTTTCCTATCACTGTTATGATTACTTGATTAGTTTTCAATCTTTATAATTAATATTATTCTTTTATTTAACCATTTTTGGCAGACATTGTTCTAATAAAATTTAAACTACAAAATACTATGATATTCTGTCATGTTTTTTAGTATCCTCGTATTCAAAGAATTAATGAATAGTTTCTGGTGGGACAGTAACCTTTTTATACCCACACACTTTTATGCAAGAATTGCTACTATTAATTCAACATATTCATGAATTTTATTTTGTTTTCTCAGTTTGTATTAATTGTATCATTACCGTATCATCTTTTATTGTAATTGTTGCAAAACCGACTTAATTTAGCTATTACCTGCTAATTATTTGAAATTTGCATCTAATCCCTTTTACAATTGATTTATTTTTTTAAATTTATTAGACTGGCAGAAAACCTTTTCCTCATGATATGAAGTTTGAAAGTTAAAGTTGTTTGACAAAGTTTGAAAAACTTTGCAGTTGTTTTTTTTTTCTCTGAAATTATTTAAACTACACAAAACACTTTTCTCATGATAGGTTACCTATCATGTTTTCTCATGTTACCTATGTAGTTTGAATGCTAGAATGGCAAATGTTGTTATATATGTTAAATACAAATAGATTTTCTGTGCAAAGACGTTTCTATTACCCGGGTACAAGTACAGCTCATGGTGTAAAATGTTGAAAAAATACTTTACCGAAGTTGTTTTCTTGCCTTGGAGCAAATTAAAATTTATATTAATTTATTTTAATGGAAAAAATTGTTTCGGATCTCGAACGACTCGGTTTTCGAACTACCTTCTGGAACTGATTATGTTCGAGAACTGAGGTTCCACTATACGTTATCAAAATATATAGGTCGCTGAAAGTTATGAATTTTAAATTTACATTGGTTTGAAAACCTTTACAGTTGTTTTATTTATTTTTAAATCAGTTGTCCTGCACAAAACCTTTTCCTCCTGATATAAAGTTTGAAAGTTGTAGTTGTTTGAAAAAGTTTGAAAACCTTTACAGTTGTTTTATTTTCTCTCTTAACTTATTTCAACTACACAAAACACTTCTTTCATGATATGTAGTTTGAAAGTTAGAATGGCAAATGTTGTTATATGTTAAACACAAATCAATTTTCTGTGCAAAGACTTTTTACTACTCGGGCAACGCCGGGTAGCACAGCTAGGCTTGGGGCTGTGGCGTCCCTCGGGGATGCGCAGGAGACCTTTTCGCTCCGAGTACAGCGAGAGTCTCCAGGCGCAGCTTTCCGGATGAATGAGTTGGCGAGTGCGAGCCGATTGAGTGCTAGGCGATTGAGTGCTAGGCGATTGATTGTGAGGCGATTGATTGCGAGGCGATTGGTTGCGAGTGCGAGGTGATTGATTGCAAGGCGAGTGTGAGGCGATTGATTGCGAGGCGATTGATTGCGAGGCGATTGAGTTCGAGGCGATTGAGTTCGAGGCGATTGATTGCAAGGCGATTGATTGCGAGTGCGAAGCGATTGATTTCGAGGCGAGTGCAAGAGCGCGATTGTCAACTGCTCGGCGGGTAAAGACTGGTCAGCCGAGGCGGGGGCTCAGCGGCAGAAGTGCGCGATCGTCAACTGCAAATATAGATGGGTATAAACGGATGCATGAATCTAGACATGAATCTAGAATATTTACTAGATTTTACACGCATCTAGCTGTAAAACAAATTGCAGATTTCCATTGTTCTCCCCAACATTGACATGTATATGTGGATGCATACTCTGATCAGGACAACAATTTCAGTAGACTGCATATTTGGAGTTGTTTTACAGTATGAAAGACAACTCTCAATAAACCTTATGCTGCACGTGAATCTGTTCCTGTAGGCGGGTAATGCAGCTAGTAATTCCTTTAAAGCTGTCCAGTACACTTTAAAGCAGGTTTCTAGCACAGTCTAACCAGCATACACTTACAACCATATCAACATACACAGTCTAACCTACATACACTTACAACCATATCAACACACAGTCTAACCAGCATACACTTACAACCATATCGACATACACAGTCTAACCTACATACACTTACAACCATATCAACATACACAGTCTAACCTACATACACTTACAACCAGATCAACATACATAGTCTAACCTACATACACTTACGACCATATCAACATACACAGTCTAACCTACATACACTTACAACCATATCAACATACACAGTCTAACCTACATACACTTACAACCATATCAACATACGCAGTCTAACCTATATACACTTACAACCATATCAACATACAGTCTAACCTACATACACTTACAACCATATCAACATACACAGTCTAACCTACATACACTTACAACCATATCAACACACAGTCTAACCTACATACACTTACAACCATATCAACATACACAGTCTAACCTACATACACTTACAACCATATCAACATACACAGTCTAACCTACATACACTTACAACCATATCAGCATACAGTTTAACCTACATACACTTACAACCATATCGACATACACAGTCTAACCTACATATACTTACAACCATATCAGCATACAGTCTAACCTACATACACTTACAACCATATCAACATACGCAGTCTAACCTATATACACTTACAACCATATCAACATACAGTCTAACCTACATACACTTACAACCATATCAACATACACAGTCTAACCTACATACACTTACAACCATATCAACACACAGTCTAACCTACATACACTTACAACCATATCAACATACACAGTCTAACCTACATACACTTACAACCATATCAACATACACAGTCTAACCTACATACACTTACAACCATATCAACATACACAGTCTAACCTACATACACTTACAACCATATCAACATACACAGTCTAACCTACATACACTTACAACCATATCAACATACACAGTATAACCTACATACACTTACAACCATATCAACACACAGTCTAACCAGCATACACTTACAACCATATCAACATACACAGTCTAACCTACATACACTTACAACCATATCAACATACACAGTCTAACCTACATACACTTACAACCATATCAACATACACAGTCTAACCTACATACACTTACAACCATATCAACATACAGATATTTCAACAAATGACCTAAAATTTTAGCGAATGTTTGCCTCAAGTTAAAAGGTAATTTCCAATATAGGACAGTCTAACATTTTTTGAAAACTGGAAGGTTCATAAATCAATACAACTAGAGTTCTAATTCACATAATTTGATTCAAATTATGTTAAACAGAGCCTCATCCCTTTTTAGCCTTAGAACCATGAAACCAATAGAGCGAATGTGAGTGGTGAAAAATGAAAGTAATCATGTCCTTAAAAATAAAATGAGAGTTTATAAAAACTGAGCAAAGGTTTTTTAATCAGTTATCCAAAACTGTCAAGAAATTACATGTAGATCCATTTAGAGTTGACAGTCTAAGCACCTCTAGGTACACCCCGAGTTACTGTAACAACTCACCAATGAGAATCAACTGCTGACATTGACGAGTCAGCGCTGTCGTTATGTGAGCCTCCAGGACTTCCGCTGCCTCCTCAACAATCACTATCTTTGGTCCAACAAGCTTCATAGCCTCCTGGTACTTGGCAGCACCGGTAGTTGTCATCCCGATGACCTTACACTGATTCATAATGTTGGCGGTCATTTGTACCCTGTAACACACACATGACTCATAATATCATGTCTTGCTCACCTTGAGTACGCGAAGGAACTTATGATATACCTGAGACTGACATGATTTTTATTGAATCTATTCGCATAGCCAGAAATTATTTTGAAAACACCTTATTGGAGTTATCTCACCTTTGACAGCAAAATTTCAGTAAATAACAGCCACATGTATTTTGGCGTTGGCTAATATTTTTTCAGCATTGTTATATTCTGAAAATATTGTTTCAAGTTATTTTTTGAATTGAAAATGCAATTTACATATTATTACCAAATTAAAAGGGAAATGGAGATTATCTGCAGAAGAGAAAGGGAGAAGATTAAATGAATTAAAGAAAGATTTAAAGGATTACAAGAAAGAGAGAATGCAAATCTAGATTATGTACCTCTGCTAACAGCAACCTCAAAGTCAGTGATACTGATAAATATGAACTTTTATAAGTTGTATTTCAACTCTGTTTGACCGAAGCATACGAAGGCTCAACAAGCAGTTTTCACCATTTCTGCTAATGGTTATATATAGACTAATAAAATCAGTTGTTTAATACAGAATAAATTCTTTTTATCTTTTATTTAATAACTTGCAATAGCATGAATATCTTTTACTGTCTCTCTCTATCCCTCCCTCCATCTCCTTCCCTTCCCCTCCCTCCATCTCTCCCTTCCTCTTTGTCAATTCGACAATGGCTGTCTTATACAAATAGCTGAAAAAACAAGAAATTTTTACAAACATCTGAAGATTGAATCTGGTCCCAATTCAGGGACCAATGTGTCCACACCAAGTTAATGTGTCTACAACAATGAGGGCTCTAATGCCCACATTGTTGTGGACACATTAAACTTTGTAGCCATCCCATAAGGTCAGCAGGGAAACCTAATGATGACAGAATGGTAGGTGCAGATAACTTAAACAATTAAAATGCAAGCATACCTGAGAGCTTGTATTTGTTCAACAACACCCTTCAGCCGTTCTCCAACACGCCATATCTCCTGGTTCGTTCTGGTTTGATACTGCGTAACCCAGTATCGATAGATCGTCCACCTGTGAGTTTTTATAAATAGCCAGTTAGGAGGATGGAGAAAATGAACAATGCAAAGCTTTTCCTTGAACGCAATGAATTATGGCTAGCAACTACATGTACATGTATGTTCAACTATATTTCTATGATGGAACACCAAGTCAAGACTCACAGTGTCCAGTAAAGCACCCTTGATCACAGCAAGAGATTAAGCATGATGTACTCTACTATCTCTAGAGCTAAACACAAAGTGACCATAAAATATGACTGGTGGTGCTAAAACACCTAGCATGTGTAAAACTACAAAACTGGATCAAGTAATGCCTAGAACAGCCAACCAATTGACTGGTCTCATTGGTCAATACTTAAACAACTATTGACCAATCAGAAATTTGCTTAATAATTGGTTGCAAATTATTTTGTTCGTGTTCAAATTTCTCACAATTATCCTGTACGATAACCAATCAGGAAAGACTTCAACACTCAACAAGTGTGGTTTCACTTTTACCAAGAACTATTGGTTTCACTTTAAAGTACATTCATAAAAAGTATGTTTTCAAAGTGCCACAAAGTTGATTACATCTCCATAAACACAAACAGCTGTTTACATCCTGGCAATTTTTATTGGCAATAATCGCGTAACTGAAAGTAATTATGAACAAAAGATACTTTACTCCAATTAGAGTTATGTTAAAGCGCTAAACGCTACAGGAACTGGTCCAAAATTTGTAGTAAACAGATTAGCTATGCAACTAAAACTCTGTTATAATTTCTGACTATTTTTATTACTACCATTTTTGGTTACAGTAAACCGTGACTAAAAACTGAATTGGAATTATTATATTTTTACAGAAATGTAAAATATAATAATTTTTGATTGGATCTCTGAAACAGAACCATTGGTTTTGCACAAAGGCAAGCTAACCACTACATCAAACGACCACATCGCTATACAACGGAATAATAGCGATTGACATCGTTAAGAACAAATGAATTACTGTAAACCACGGTCATGGGTAAAAGTATTAAAACGCTCATCACTTTCCGACTTTGTGACATCAATTTAGAGTTGTGCTCTTTTACAACTCATTTGTGCTACACAAAATATACATAGTCAAACATGGATAACTTGCCCACGGATAGCTCGAACACATGGTTAACTCGAATGGTTTCTTTGGTCCGTTCCCACGTAATGATAAATTGCTATAGATAACTCGAACTCAACACTGTTAACTTGAACTGTTTTTTGCCCAACGGCTACCGAAACGGTTGTTATCGCTTTAGAAAATCACTTTATTCCAAGCCATAGAGGTAAACCTCAACTTTTCGTAATTCATAAGCGTCGTTATTACCACCAACAGCAAAATATTCGTCAACGACTTTTCTAAAGGTTTGGTGAAATTTGATTTATACCAAACATTCGCTTAGCGATCGCCCTTCGGAAGCAAGGTAAAGTGAGGTAATCTTTGCAAAAACTTCAAGAAAAATCGGCAAAATTGATCGTGGGTAAAACGCTCAAAAGAAAAAGATGTCTTTTCTTTTGAGCATTTCAACAATGATCAAGTTTTGACAATGTCAATCTAAAAAACGTCCTGGCAATAACATCACCTCAAACAACAAACCAATCTCAAGTGATAGAAAAATCTCTATACTTTTTGATAAAAAATGTTTTAAACTTTACATTAGAAGCATTTAATTTGAAACAAGCCATTTGTGCTTTAGATTTATATTATAGTTTGTATATGTACATGTATCTACTAATAAATAAGTAAATATATGGACTTGTGACAGTGCTCTGATAACTTGAACGCTCTAATAATTCGAACACTTTCGCTCAGTCCCGTGAAGTTCGAGTTATCCATGTTCGACTGTTTTAAATATTTATTCAGATTTTATAGCCTTCGAAAATGTTTTTTAAGAAACTGGCCAAAAGTAAGGAGCATATGTGTGGGGTTTGGACAAAATCGGGCAAAACTATGGAAACTCGTATCGTTTACTCAGACGAATGAATACAATTGGACAACTACCACTGACATGACTCTTTGCATTATACTTTTCTTACATAATACGATGCAAAGACTCTACGTAAATTCTTTACGTTATCTGGAATGTAAAAGAGGTTCAAATTATAGTAGCGTCTACTGTACTTATCATTTATGTAACCATTTTTAAAGGTCACTTGTGTTTTCTCTCTCATCAGTCTCTCTCTCTACCAACTGTACAAAATTGGAATATACTCGAGGTAGCCTCTCTTCTTTCAAAGAATAAGCCGATGGTCAGAGGGCACTTACACATGAAGAGTTGGTCTCACCTTTGTTCGAGTGATAATGAATGGATGTCAATCGATCTCCTAGCTGCCAGCTGCTGAACAGCAATGGCTGAGGCTCTAGAAGTACTGGCCAGATTAGACATGATATGCTGTCGCAGTTGTCTTTTCTGCTTCCCCGTCAGCTTAATTTCAAACTTATCCTCTTCCTCTTCATCACCTGGAAGCAGTAACAGTTTCTAGATGTTGACCATAAGATCAACCACCATAGCGCTGATGTTCAAATCATACGTAAGTCACAGATGAAAATGTTCCGTATATAAAACCTCATAGTCATGGAAAGGATGAGGTTTAACTACCGTATATCCTCGCATATAAACCGTATCTAGAATGCAATTTTTTTTACAAACCTTGGGGTCCCGCTTATACGCAAATCACTCTGACATTATGGTAACTATATTTTAACAACTACAACTCAAACCTTTATAACTCAACTTTATTAATAAAAGTAAAACAACAGTAATGGTTGCCACAACTCGTTCGCTACCAAATAAATTTCTATGGACACAAATATTCAGTAAAACCAAATATTTGACATTGACGCATATAAGTTGTCATAACATTTGACCAAATTATTTCGCATAAAATTGTACATCATTTGATGCCATAAAAAGAACACAAATGTGTTGCAGAAACAGTGCAGACACCTTTTTGTCCTCTTCATACTACCGTGGTTCACAAATTGCCCATGTTACGAGTCAGATGAGTTACCACTATTGCTATAGCTCACGGGTTATTATTAAAAATAAATACTGACTGTCACTACTATTGCCCAATAAACAATCATCGAAAGTTCATTCATTTACAATTTGTAAAACCTGCGTAGCTGTAATGGTTCAGATCGTGACGAAGAACAAATACGTAGCTATAAAAATGTGCTTTTGAAAAGCACATTTTTATAGCTTTTCAGGCAACCGAAGGTCAACGCGAGATGCAAACATGTTTTCCATTGATTCAATGCAAACAGATGATTGTTACCTTCTGATTTAGTGGAGACACGATAGGCTAGTTATACAACTTCTCACTGATCGGAAACGTTTTGTACTAAGCTTGCAAAGGTTGCTCTATTTCTATAACCTTTTGCTCTGATATATATTTTAGTATTAATAGGGTTGGCTTATCTGCGAGCTTTTATAAATGATTTGCTTTCAGGGATGATTTTCTAGGATTGGCATATATGCGAGATAGGGTTATAAGTTGGGATATACGGTAGTTTTGGTTATTTGTGTACCCTAGGACACTTAATCTCGCTAGTATTTAGTTTCACGAGTAGCATACAGAGTAAAATTTCACTGCAACTTAATTTCGCAGCTCTGATGAGTGCGAAAATATAGTGATGTGGAAATAAATGCAGTGGAACAAACATAATTAGACTCCTCGGGTCCAGTTCATTGGTAAGGAAGATTTTTCAATATGGGACTAGTTTGTAATTGTGAACCGCAGGTAGAATTGTGTGGGCCATATCGATGATGCAATTTGATCGCTTGCTGCCATTTGTTTTTTGGACTATCAATGAACAAAGCTATTTAATTTCGCGTTTTTGCTTGTTCATTATGATAGTTTAGTTTCGCTCATGAAATTTTCGCGAGAGGATGACTCCACGAAAACGCGAAAGTTAGATGAGGCGAATACATAAGTGTCCTAGGGTATTTCATCTTTCTACGAGCAGCGAGAGAAAGATCATTAGACTAGCGGTCTAGAATGCCTAGTCAGCAAACAATAAGTTGATTTTCAATTCTTAAAGAGGTCACTGGTGGTGACAGGAATAACATTCAACCTTAAGTGGCTCTCTACAACTGGATATGTCTCCAGTTGTCAATGATGCCTAACCATTAAAGGTGAAGGTTCATTAAAGGTTGACTTGCAAGAAAACTCATATTACAGTTATTTGGTATCAAAAGATTTACCATGTCTTACTCTGTTGTGTTGTAGGTGCCAAATATGTGGAAATGTGATTACAAGCTCTTAAAAGCTCAAAAACGAAAAGCCGCCGTAGATTGGAATCTGTTTATTTCTCTGACGTAGTCATTACAGTTTGGTTATCGTCTTGTCACGTGATGTTCTCACGTGTATTGAAAGGCCAATAAAAAGCTCAACATAAAACTTATCGTAGCACTAGTTTATGACAACCACGTCGGGTTTTACCGAAGACCCCGTATCGAATATAGATGCTCGCTACTTTGCAGTTTTGTTTCGGTTTGGTCTAATCGGCAAGTCGTAATCTGATCATGTGACCCAATACTTCGCAAATAATTTCTGCAGCACTTTTCGATTAACACAAGTGACCAACAGACTCGTCATGATTATCAGACAATGATATGTACTCCTTCAAACTAAGGCTAAAAAGTTAAACGAATTTTTTCGGTAAGTTATAAGATATCACACTGCTAAAAGTGACAGCATTACGATGACGATAAAACAGACGCGTAAGAACAACTGACATAGTTTTATTGAATGCGTGAAGTATATTTGTGAAAATATTTTGACGAATAAGGTTGCATGAAAGTGTAAACAGAAACCATCTCACACAACTACATCACATTTGAGTCGTTTTGGAAAGATAATCCAAACTACGGCAGTCTCGTGTGGCTGCGATTTTTTGTTCGTTTTTGAGCTTTTAAGAGCTTGTAATCACCTTTCCACATACTTTCACAGAGCCGTTTATTAAGATCACAGAGCTGTTCATTAAGATCAGAGCCGTTCATTAAGATCACAGAGCCGTTTATTAAGATCACAGAGCCGTTCATTAAGATCACAGAGCCGTTTAATAAGATCACAGAGCCGTTCATTAAGATCACAGAGCCGTTTATTAAGATCACAGAGCCGTTCATTAAGATCACAGAGCCGTTCATTAAGATCACAGAGCCGTTCATTAAGATCACAGAGCCGTTCATTAAGATCACAGAGCCGTTCATTAAGATCACAGAGCCGTTTATTAAGATCACAGAGCCGTTCATTAAGATCACAGAGCCGTTCATTAAGATCACCGAGCCGTTTATTAAGATCACAGAGCCATTGTTTGTGTAATAATGCTCTTAAAAACCGACACAGCCTCTGATTGCAGTGAACTATGCAGACATCATACTCCATCTTTGAGGATTTCTTTGGGAGTCGTTTCTCTCCAGTTACAGTATATTTTTATGCTTATGTTATCCATAAAAGATCCTACTATATAACCAAGAAATGCCATGTTTGGGACACGGAACTCACCACCCCACCTACTTTATGCAGACTCTAGCTAATGCAAGCATTATTCACTTTACTGAATAACGGAAACCTACAATGGGTAAGGTAGAGTATCTGAAATGTAAAGAGAACTTCAACGCTTTTACAACAGACAAAAGTGACTAGTTGGCACCAATCTACCTACCTACATATCTACCTACCTACATGATTATATGAATATAGTATTTAGTGAGCCATGTGCCGTGACGTTAACAAGTTCTTGCGTGACAAAGACTCCCCACAGCTGCACTCAGTCGTCAAAGGGTTAGCTATTGTTGATGAGCAAGCAAATAAAGGCGGGGGCAACACCTCTCCGTCCCAGCTGTGGAGGAGCCTGCTAAATGGGACTTAGTAACATAGGTGTGTGTATTTATCTATCTGAATTAGAATTCTTTGCTTTTTTGTAATTCTGCTGTGTGGAGTTGTCTTCCATTGTGCTGAGCTACTTTTGAACGATAGCTGAGGTGTTGCAGCACATATATACTGTATATGTAAGTAGGCAAAGCTATTCAGGGGTTATTTAAAGGCAGATGTTTACTCTAAACATAGTTCGTACTTTATAGTAAATTATTTCACTCTTTCAAGTCGTGTCCATCCATCTGTCTGTTTGTCTGCCCATCTGTTTGAAGCAATGCTTTCAGGTTAGAGGAAAACTTGCTTTTAACTGAATTCAAATTCTTTGAAATAGAAATCGAAACTGTTTGATGCTGAACTTTAGGTTACAAAGAAATTTTGGCACTTCATGAAGATTGTATAAGACCCAATGAAAACAAGGATTTTGTTTCATCGATTCTCAACAATAATTCAAAGCCCTCACCTTGTTTTGAAGATGCTCCTCGCGCTTCGAGTCCTCCATCATCGATGTATCGTTTCTCTCTTTCAATATCAGCCACAGTCTTCATGTCTATGATATAAACAACAGGAAATAAATAGTAATAAACAAGGCATAAATAAATACCTAATTTATTGATAGCAAACGTATGTAGTCATGAAACCATCTAACCTATTGTCTCAGCTTCTTGTGCTGCCATACTTCCA
Source organism: Watersipora subatra (assembly GCF_963576615.1). Taxonomy (NCBI): domain Eukaryota; kingdom Metazoa; phylum Bryozoa; class Gymnolaemata; order Cheilostomatida; family Watersiporidae; genus Watersipora; species Watersipora subatra. The sequence goes on along the minus strand of NC_088715.1, from coordinate 7,067,507 downwards.
GGGCCATCATCTGGGTGTCGAGCACTGAAGGTCAATGGATCTACAAATATATAATCATTTCTAAGGTGTAGTGGTAAGTAACAAGGTGTGTCTGATTGCAGGCAATTGTAGGACGGTTTATAAAGGTCTCTACTGTAAGCATGTACAGGAAACGCTGTGAACATTTTCCACAATAAAGATATTGTCTAAAGGACTTCACTGTAAACAATGATGAAGTGCCTTTAAAAGGCCTACTCAGTAGATCTACTGATGATATGAAAGTGTATAAATGGCTTTCTCTATATGCATTTCCAATACTATAGCAGTGAATAAAAAAGGCCTTCACTGTAGAAATGGACAATGATATGGAAATGTTCAAGAAGGCTTTCACCGTTGACAATTACAATAGTATAGAAATGTTTAATAAGGCCATCACTGTAGTTATGTGCAATAATACAAAAAATCAGTTTTTTGTTTATAATTGCCTTCTCGCGTCTGTAAACGATGAAATATTTTTCCTGAGTACATAATTTGCAATTTATTTGCAAATTAATATCTACCTGTAGACATTCTAAGAAACATCTTTTACGAAATAGCGTTACATACATTAATAGACCCCATCCATCTAGCTTTTAATACCCGAGCTTCTATGTCAGTTTACCAGCTAGTGCAGAATTTCATGTATAGTCCTCACTAAGCATTTTATCTGATGAGTGTTACCCACCTTTTGAGTAATATGAAACTTTTAGTAATGTTTATGCTTAGTCAATTTTTAATAAATTTGATACCAAATTTATAACGATTAGTCTATTCGTTTTAGGATATCGCCAAAATATTAATGGTTCGAACTGAACGAGAGACGAAAAATGGCTGTTGATAGAACGTTGGTTCATTCTGTACTTCTGGTTTACGTAGGATTGTAAAATTATGGTCAGTTTTTGCGGTCTACGTTTCTAGTATACCGTACTTTTCGGACTATTAGCCGCTACTTTTTTCTGAAGATTTGAGCCATGCAGCTTATATAAGGGTGCGGCTACTCTGTGGCTTTTTCTTTCATCACTAGGGCGCATTAACCAGAATCTCCGGTTAGTGCGCATCTAGCGGTGAAAGAAAATATGAAACAATGCCTAACGGTACTGTTCCGTTAGACACTAGGTTAAAAAGCATCGGTTAATACGAAACAGTGCCGTCAGGCACTGTTCCGTTTTAAACAGCAAAGTTGCTGCCACGTTAAAAAGCGCCGTTCTGAGTTTTGCGGCCTATACAAAGGTGCGGCCTATATATTGTTTTAATATCGTTTTTTTGGAAAATAAAGCAGATGCGGCTTATATAGGGGTGCGGTTTATAGTCCGAAAAGTATGGTAATTCCAGTCTCATGTTGAACGGACATTTACTTCTTCAGGTATTCTCGAAATACCAAGAGCACATCTAATCGACGAGAAATGAAAAATGGCTGCGACCACAACTATAGTTTCTAATGACTGACATTCTTGGCAATGAAGACCAAAAACAGACAAAGCTAGAAAGTTTCTTCTCAAAAACAAGAGATTTACACTAAAAATATTTGTTTTTTGTTCATAATAAATATACCCACTCTATCAGACTCGGCTTACTGCAACCGTCATGTTCCTTCATTTACCTTTAAAACAACACTTCTTTAAATGAGTGTGAAATAAAACTATTTACAATCTTCAACAGCGAGAGAGACAAGCAGCTGGGCAACTAGTGACGTTCTTCTGGTACATTTTTTTCTAAGCGTTTTCTCTGCGATGCAGTTTTTTTTATTTTAATCTTGAAACACTCTGACAGTCAGATCACCTCAACCATCACAAACGATCTCAAATGATAGAAATATACTGATACTTTCTGATAAAATCTACTAAAGTTTTAATTGGAGTTCCAGCTGAACATACCGTTAAACCTTTATTTGAACATCCCCTCTAATAGAACATAACTATAAGAGAAGAGTTGGTAAATACAGTGCCATGGCGCTCAAATAGAGGTTTTACAGTAGATGTATATTAATAGGTTTATCAATCTTCACTCACCACAGCCTAACCATAGAGACATCACATCTACTATACATTCAGATCTTGGAGGGTTTTCCTTTTGATGCCACGAATCAAACTGTGCTTTGATTGCAGGCTCGGTGATAAAACCTTTTGTGCTGTGCCGCAGCAGTCCAGTCTTGGAAACTCTCAGAGTCAGCACAGCTTCTTTTGAGGTCGACTACATATAGACAGCGCACAATTTGACATGTTCTTTAAAAATATGACGATCAAATGAATAATAATGATGATATCTCTACATCTCTACTGCCAAGTCTCATACGACATGACATACTCCTGGTTTCATCCTGAGGAGCAACACTAAATGCATTCACAAAATCGGTAAATTCGCTGAATTGCAATTTGACAAAAACAATTCTGACCTGATTAATCTGACTATATTTGTATCCATTTCAAAATTGCGCTAAGCTTTGTTGCTGTTTATCTCATCAAATGCTTGTGGAACTCTAGCATAGTCCTACTTATCAGGAAATTACTGACACGACGCTTGGCTCTTAATTTGAAAGCTTCATGACACAACGTTAATCTGATAAGATTTAGTATACAAAACTGTTATAACAGAGTATCAGGTGAATTAAGTAAAAGCAACTGTCAGTATGTTATTTTCCTTAACATTTTGTCATATTTTTGAATTATGCAATTACATTAATTGGTATATTCACTTTATTGGATATTTGTGAATTACCAAATTGATTGTCAACTGATTAGCCAGTTTACATAGCCACAGATTTCATGGTGTTTTTGAATTGATAATAAATAAACAGCTAACTCTAGTTGCACCTGTCTCTCTTTCTCACTCTAATGCTTAATAAAGTTTTACAGTTTGGTATAAACCTGTACAATCAGGTTGACATTGTTTAGTAACAATTATGTGAAAGATGTAGTTACGTAACACAATTTCCTTTCTCGAGTTATAAAGATGTGACAACTCCAATAACGCTTTGATAGGCTAATATTTTGCTTTGGGTTCAAACCGGCGTCAATTGACAAGATTTTTATGACAATAAAAACTTAAACTTAAATCTTAAAATAAAACTTAGACCAATAACTGCATGAAAATCAAGAAAAATATTCTATCGTGGTTGATTACTTGAACAACTAATCGGAGACCTTCTTAAACGTTTGACTTTGTGCAGCATGTTTCAGAAATGTTTTCTCGCGTTTTAGTAAAAATGTTGATATCTACATTATGGCTTTAAAAAGCTTTATATAAAATTCTGAATTATACACTTTATGAACAGATTATCAGATGTCAGCTATTTTATACTTGGACCATTTACAGTAACTTACCTCAATGTTCTCTTTCTCAGTCATTAGTTGGCCAAATTTTTTGTTCAGGCTTCTCGATGCCTTGTCTTTGTGGCATTTCATTGTGCATCTTTTCAATTTCTCACTTTTGCTGCCACCCCCTATCCTCAGTACAGCTGCGTAACAACATTCACAGTTTACATTAGTATGCTGCCGAATTGGTATGCTGCCGAAATTAGTATGCTGCCAAAATTAGTATGCTGCCGAACTAAGCCACTACTCTACCAATATCTCCCGACTTTCATTTGCTAATTCATAAATTTACAAAAAGGAAAAACAGTTCTGGTTAAAATTAAAACGTAATTAAAAATCAAGTTTCCATTTTTTAAACATTATACCAATAATAAAATTTACTTCATTTACCTTACGCTGTATTAAATTAATTTAAAGTGGTTTTGCTGAATTAAAATCCGATTCCAAACACCAAACTATTAAAACCGGGTAGTGAAAATTAAACATGATTTTAATAATGCTTTGATATCATTTCTCAAAGTACCAGAATCACACTCTAGTTAAAGATTGTTTACACAAACTCAAATTATTAATAAAATTCAGCTCAGCTGTCAGCTCTAAAATTAAATTAAAAATTGAAACGATGCGCAATTGACTGCTGACACCATTGTAAATTCAAATAATGTTTAATTTTAATGAAACGGAAAAAGTGATGCGCGGCTGCAAGTATTGTAATTGTATAGAGCTGTAATATAGCGCTAGGATTAGTCAGCCATCTCACAGCATACTTATCTATCTACAATCATATGTGTCACACCTGACTTGAATGAGTCGTCGCAGTCCGAGTCATCAGAATCATAGTCCTCAGAATCTAAAATAGGGAAATACAAAAATTTAATATACAGCTGTTTTTTTAAATACAGCTGTTTTTTGCATTTCATTTTCCAAATTTATTAAAAGATTTATGAAAATCATTAGAGTCAATAGCAACAATACATTTACTACTGTAGTTTGTTGGTTGGTAGTTTATGAAACACATCCTGTCAACAGTACATCATCATGATGGTTTGACAAATGGAAAAAGCCTTCAATAAGTTAGCAGCATCTTGACATAATGACCTACAGACCTAGGACATATTGACCACCTATGACACATGGACTGCTGCCATTTCATTGCAAACCACTTTCTGGAAACTTATAGAATTTGCCTTGTCTTATAAACCTGTTTATCATAGGAACCTGTTGTATGTACACACCATGTAATATAAAAGCACTAAAACATACCAGGTCTCTCATAAAGCTTGAGGATTCCTTCAAGAAACTGGTCCAGAGCGTGGTTAGTATAACAAATGACTAGGATTGGCTCACGCTCAGCTGTAGAAAGCAACGGTACAGTTTGAAAGGTTAAAAGGCAGCTATGAAACATGGAATGGAGTAATGAAGACTAGTTGTATACCAGACAGTTTACACGACAGCAGATAGACATCGCAGGTAGGTGTGTTGTTACATAGTTGCAAGTCGTCAATCATTACTAAGGTACATGCTGCTATAAAACTCCAGGATTTTCAAGTTTCAGTCATACTTTGACATGCAAAAAATTTAAAGTTTAGAGAGAAAAATACAAAGAACATTCCAGGAAAATTTATGCCTTGAGAAAAATTTGAGATACAAACATACAAGACGGCTCTCGATGAGGACACTAAGTGACTGAGTATGCGAGAAGTCGCTTAACAAATGCAAAATTAGGATTAAGTTTACTGTAAGATTAAACTAATTTTCAAGTGTGTACTTAGTAAGCTAAACTTATTTACGTTAAATGTAAAGTTGATGTGATGTTAAGTAGCCAAAGTGTAGCAGATCAAACTTGTCTCTCACACCGCTGGTAACAGCTACCATCTGTCATAAAGGTGAGGACAACTTCTTATAATACTGTACATGATGTTACATTTTATTGTAAATCATAACCACTAAATAGGTAGTTGTTACTTTGCGAGCATAGATAGTAAATTAGAACAATTAAAAACACCTTTTTCCATCCGAATATCCTGTTTTTAGATGATTTTACTACCGAGTGGAACGGATGAATTTGTGTTTGGTTACCGTACAGGATAAAAATATTCATTGGTTATAAAAATTCGCGGTTTTGCGAACAGACAACTCCGCAAATTATAAAATTCCGTGAATAATTAGTTATATTTTTAATCACAAGGGAGAATAACTACTGCAACAAATAAAAAACTAGCCGCTAGGCTAGTTTTTAATATAAATACTAAACGTAGTTGAGTTTCAAAACATTTTTAAAATCATTGCCTGGGCTTTGAGCTAACACCATTGCCAATGCATCACATTTCTTTACAAAATTATTCAAGGTTGTCACAAGATATGCAGAATGGCGTCATCGCAAAAATAGCCACTAGGCAGAAGTACTAAACGTAGCCGAGTTCCAAAACTTCTTTAAAATCATCGCCGGGCTTCGAGTTTTATTGCCGTTGCATCAAACTTTACAAAATTATTCAAGGTTTTCACAAGTTATTCGGCATGGCTTCAACGTCGCAAAAAATCGTTCCTAGTCTTTTTACATTGAAATCAACTCCATCAATCTCTAATACCGAAGTTGAGGATGATCATGATTCTGATCTGGACATTATGGTATGTAATTAATGATTTGCAGTGCAGATAGGTTGTTCTATAATTAACTGCATTAGTTCATTATTTTGTTTAAAAACTGATTGCTTTCATTAAATACTTCAGCTATTGTTTTTGTACTTACTTGACACTTGTTAATTTTTTTTTCTTTTTTGCGTTTACTGCAGATTGAGAATGAAACAACCTACTCTGAGTACGAAAACTAGAGACAAGTAGTAATATTCATCAAGGCAGGAATATTGGCAGCGAAGCAACCAGTCAACTTAGACCCCTTCATCAACAACTCATTGATATCGCTGCAGCAAACATGATTAAATTGTATATTTTATTTCATGTATAGATATATTATAATTTATTACAAACTTGAGTGTACAAATAAAATTTTACAAACAATGAATGGAGTAAATATAAACAGTTTAGTCTATATTGCGGTTGTCTAGAGCAATAAAATTAAACTGATACTCTTGATATGTGAATACTAGCGTGTAATGGTGCTCTCTGACTAGCTATTTTGGTAATAGCAGCTCTGTCACTGTCTTGGGTAGATGTTAAAGGCGATTCTCTCGCTACTACATGACTGGTAAGGAATTTTCATCAGAACTCTCCTCGTGGCTTACTACTGTAAAGTTCTGCCGGTTGGCCAAAGATTTGTGCTCGTAAAGGCGTTTTTGTTCTTTTTTTAAAACAGATATATTCTCTTCGTTAGCAGCTGCGGCCACTTCTACTTCAATTTCAAGACCTCCCTGAATGATTGGTGATCTTCTAAGAATGACATCTACCACCCTTGCAATCATTGTTCTTCCGTGTATGATGAAAAATTTCTCTCTCACACTAAAACAAATAATAAAGCGGTAGGGATGGAAAAATAAATATTGCGTTTTACCGAAGAACCAAAGTAAAATTCAACTAATTTAGTAAATGTGAAAAACTCATTACTTACCACAAATTGTTGGTTCATCAAAGGCCTCCAAATCTATGAATATTCGTGAAAACCTCTGAACGCAGCAAAGAATTTATAGCTTAGCACGATCCCCCCGTAGTTGTAAGCTAAATAGAAAACAAAACGCGCAATGCGCGTAGTCGCGCATGCGTAAGGTTAACTCTATTGTTAGGTGTAATAGAGTTAACTTTTCCTAGAAAGTGGCAGTTTACAGCCGCGAATAAATTCATCCGCGAATTTGTATGAAAAGACAATTTTCGCGAAATATAACTCCGCGAATAAATTCATCCTGTACGGTATTTTATAGAATCCAATTGACTTGAGATATGAGAGAATTGACATGCGAGATCGGCAATGAAATAAATTAAACTCATATGTCGAAGTCATAGACCTATTAACTATACATATATTTATTATTAACTGTATAGTTAATAGATCTATGGTCGAGGTATGGTATTATAAATGTAGTATATCTTGCCATTTAATGTAATCTCAAAATGTGTTTAAGATTCAAAAATAATATTTGCATTTATTTTATAAAAATTATGTTAACAAGCTGAAAATCTAATGACAGCTGGAAACATCAAAACAGATTTAGAAAATGTACACAGACCGAAATATAATTCAATTAATTATAGTGAAGCAAGCCATTTGCATCCCTGCTAGTTTGTGACATAGATATTATTTAGTGTAATTAAAATTGCAACAGTGTCAAGTTTTTAGCCAAACTATCAACGATGTATAATATTCTAATTGTAAATGTTTATCAGTTAGTTTATTATAAGGTTGAATATATTTATTGCAATAAAAAATTTAAATAGTTTAAGTATTTAATTGCAAGATAACTGAAAAAAATTCAAATTCTCACTCATGCTGGAGTAGATAAAATTTACTAAAAAACTAACTCTGGCTTTACATAGCCAGCCAAGAATTAACCTTCCTTTACAAAATAGGGGACAACTCTGAATTTGTATAACTGGATTGATCATAACAGGTTCTATTTATAGCATTACATGCTAAATTTTGCCATTATTAATGCTATGATTATAATTATATAGCAGCATTAAAATTTTAGCCTAATAGACAATTATTAGACCTGAAACGGATTATGAAATAACTGCTGCCATTAAATCTTTATGCACTGCAAACATACATTTAAGAACCAGAGGCTAAGACTTGATACATACGGTTGTCTAGTGATGAACCTTTATTCCTGTACAAGTTATCCAGAAGAGTCTTTATTATCCTGAGTCCAACGTGAGTCTTTCCTGTACCAGGTGGCCCTGAAAGTAGTTATATACCACCCTTTTATCACCATGAGTGGACAACCCTTCAAACTGAATACCGTACTTTTCGGACTATTAGCCGCTACTTTTTTCTGATGATTTGAGCCATGCGGCTTATATAAGGGTGCGGCTATTCTGTGGCTTTTTTTTCACCGCTAGGGCACATTAACCAGAATCTTCGGTTAGTGCGCCTCTAGCAGAAACAATGCCTAACGGTACTGTTCCGTTAGGCACTAGGGTAAAAAGCGCCGGATAATACGAAACAGTGCCGTTCGGCATTGTTTCGTATTAATAAAAAGTAGCAATAAAAAAGGTTTTGTAAACTCATATCAAAATATAAAGTGTCTTTCCTCTTTGATTTGTTGTTTGTATTATTTTCTCAAAGTTTGGGCTTTTACTCATTTTTGCTAGCGTAATGTTAGATTAGTTTGAAAAGTATAGCAGAAAGTTTAGCATGTCTCATATTAATAAAACAAAATAAAAGTTGCCTGCATTCCAAAGTCTAGTATGGTGTTATTATGATATTGTAGTAAAAACACTACTCGCTAGATTACTGCCTTGGTTCTTTGCCTTGCATACCATCAGTACATCGGCCCAAATAACAACAAAGCTTGTAACATAAACTTAGGCTTCTCAAAATAGCAGGGATCTTCCCTTGCTGCAGCGGATAAATTTGTTACTAATGGAAGGAAACTGTTGCAGCTCAGTGATAAAGACTCCTCATCAATCGCAACAGTGCCTAACTTGGAGTTGCGCTCTCTCTACATAATGTCACCTAATATGGATCATTAACAATGTGTGATGGTGGTGCCAATATTTGCACAAGAATAGACGTGGTACGACATAACAGAGCACACTACAGACAAGTTTACCAGTCTACAGGCTTTATCAAATGAATAAAAAAAATTTTAACCAATTAAAGAATTATTTTAAAATATTTAATTACTGGCTTTCACATATATCTATTACAAGCAAGAGCGTGGTTCTTCATGTATAAACAATTGTTGTTATGCGAAACCTTGTCTCTATAGTCATTGAAAAGCTAATTTTAAATGAAAAACTTTTTTCATCCGAAGCTAATAAAATTAGAACCAGAACAGTCTGCATTAATAAACTCTGTTAGCTGATCACAGAACATCAGTTTCTACTGCATTGATAAAGAACAACACGTATGTTTAGTAGTGACCTTGTAGCATACCCTTGGTTATGCAAATTACGTCTTTTGTCAAAGAGTAGCTATATTCATAGTGTTTACTTTATTGTGCTTTTAAAAATACTCCGATCACACAATTAAAAACTAACAATATCTGTAATTTTTCAGAGACTGAAAAGTTTTTTTAGTGTTATCAACTTTAATGTCCCCTTTTTACTATGATGAATGCTGTGAGTTTTCAAACTATAGTCTATGATTACAATTGCCGTAAAACCTCTAATTGAACACCACCTCTAATTGACCGCCACCTCTAATTGACTGCCACCTTGAGAGAAGAGTTGAAAAATAGACCGCTACTCTTCAATTGAATACCACCTTCATTTGACTGCCATTTTGACATTATTTAATCTTTACGAGCTCATAATATCAACTGATCAGTTGAAGTGTCCACAAAATCGTATTAATGATGAATCGTTTATATCAATAACAATTATTCTCTCGTTGTCCAACGTCAAAGCTTCATTTTTTTCTGTTAAACTTTAAAAGTAACACCATAGAAATAATCAATAACGGTCTCAGGCTAGTGGTAGCTCTCTGTCTAACGTGGTCTTTTTTCTCCGAAGTAGCCTACATATACGTATAACAAACGGTTTTAATTTACGATAGTAGATGAACTTTGAAAGCAACGCCATAGAAATAACTACTAACTGTTTCAGGTTAATAGTAGTTTTTACCCAGGGCCGATACTCTGAAAGAAACACCCACCTGGATAGGCCCAGACTTGGATATTGTACCCCCAATCACCTGGTTGATCAATTTGAATTTGGATATTGTACCCCCAATCACCTGGTTGGTCAATTCGAAATACACCCCCTAAACACTGGGAGTTCCCAAGAGGGCGCGAAGGTTCCACGCCCCGCTAAACAGACAATATGATTCATGCAATAATAGAGCAGAAAAAAGCTACAAACAAAATTCCCAATTTTATTTAAATACGTTTTTATTTCGGATTTTTCGTTTGTTTAGTATTGAAAAACGATCGTTTTTTCTTTTGCAAACGGCTTATTTTTTGTTGCTAACAGAAACCAATATATTGTAGTTTACTATTGGTAAAAAAATTAAACTAAAAAGGCAATTAGCTAACCATAAATCGATTTATAAAAACCGTTTGAGTGGCGACATAATAGTCGCTCTGTTTACTAGCGTCAGTATCGCAAAACAACAAAAATTGTCGCTATGCCTGCAAAAGGGTTAATAAAACTGATTCCAAACATCAACCATCAGATGATCATTTTCCTTTACAAAGGAAAACATAATGAATATCAATGAAAGAAATATCATATCGTTCATTCTGAGTATATTCCTAAAGGATTGCTAAGATGATGCAGAATCGACTGCCTCTTCTCCCTTACTTTTCTGTCAGCAAGCATGCAGATTTTAATGCAATCTGCATTAAAATGAAGACTGGAATTTCGGTGCAATTTCTTAGTATTATTTGGCTGAATAAAACCTTAATGAGCATGGGCCCTTTTACTGGCTTGGCTGTGGAAACCCCCTAAAGCAGCAAATTCACTGACAGTGCCCCATGGTCTGAAAACCCCCCTAAAACGTGATTTTGGGCCGAACCTAATGGGCCTTTTAGGGGGAAGTATCAGCGCCGGGAGTTTTTATGTATATAAAAACCGGTTCATAAGTTTTGGACCAAAGGTTAAGTTTAGTGCGAGCAAAACTTTTAGGCGCTGCTTTAGTGATAAAAGCAGCGCGTGAAAGTTTTGCTTTGCCAAAAAATTGTTTGGACGCTAGTATTGACTAGTTCAACCGTGCAGACAAAGAGTTGAGGCCAGAAGATATTGTGGAAGGTATTAGACTACTAGAGGATGCCCGTTCCATCGAAGGCAACAATCAGAGCGTAGCAATTCGAGCAAACGATAGAAACATTTTTTGTTTTAAAAACGTTAATTTTTGTTTTTGCATGTTATATAAGTATGGTTTATTTATGTCACTTGTTCATGAATATATATTTGTATCATTTAATAGATTATTATTGTATACCTGATAAATATGCAGATTTATAGCATGTTTTTAATAGCATCCTTGCGGCTGTCTTAACACAGCTTACAATGGATTGATGTCCATAACTCCACTTCTATTGCACATAACAAGCTAGCTTTGTCTGCAAACTGTAGCAGACATATCAGTGAGTGCAATGAGTTTTCATTTAACAATGTGAAATATATAAAATAAAAATGTCTTCAAATTTAGAATAAAATAAAAATTGAAAATGCCAACAAATTGCAAAGAAGATCACAGGCTATAATAACATCGCAGGTCAATTGCAAGCAATAGATATCAACTGGTAGAGATATTTCTCTGTTTTTTGATGCACATTTATTTAGAGATCTTTGACAAGTTAAAAGTTAGCAGATTTTTTGCATTCAAAATGTTTAATACCGGTCCACCGGAAAAAGAGGGTAGAATATTGGCGACATTCGCTTCGCCTGCAATAAGACTAAATTTATCTTAAAAAATTTTAACGCGCCGTTTGAAAAATAGACCGCCAGCCTCTATTTGAACGCCGCCTCCAGTTGAGAGAGGAAGGATAGAGAAAGGGTTGAAAAATAGAGCGCTATGGCGCTCAATTAGAGGTTCTATGGTATATTAAATTATACTCTATATTATTATGTACTATATATCACAGCGGTTCACATCAGCCCAAGTCATTCCACGCCATACCAGATCACACCACTTAAAATCACATCTTATATTATAGTACACGATATTACATGACGCTGTATCTTATCAAATTATATCAGCCCAAGTCATTCCACGCCATACCAGATCACACCACTTAAAATCACATCTTATATTATAGTACACGATATTACATGACGCTGTATCTTATCAAATTATATCAGCCCAAGTCATTCCACGCCATACCAGATCACACCACTTGAAATCACATCTTATATTATAGTACACAATATTACATGACGCTGTATCTTATCAAATTATATCAGCAAACAATAAACTTTGGCAGCAAACTAAGTGTTCAACTAAAGTAATATCAGTCACCCTGTACCGAATGACAAAGTACAGCTTTGCTTTAGTGACCAAAATATTTTCTCGCGACAGAATTTTAATTAAAAAAAAATAGAGTCATTACAGCAAATAATGGAAAATGTTAAAAAAATGTTGTCAATTTTACAAAACTTGTTTCTAACTCACCTTGAATGATGGACAACTCCTGAGAAAGAGCAGAAATGTAAGCTTTACATTGCGATGGATTGAGGCCAAACTTAGCAGCTGTAGAGCGAGAGACGATAGCCTGTCCATCTCGGACGACCGAGCTGAGACGAATATAATGATTTTTATCAGCTGTGGGCAGATAGTATTCGGCCATGCTTGTCAAACCTGCTGGCTTCCTGATATCCTTCTGGCAGCTGAATAAAAAATAAGCTGAGCTGTATAGAGATGAAGCGGAGAGTAGATGTAATTCTTGCACTGTCTATGTATTGAATAACTCTCTGACTAACGAAGTCAGTCACATACTTGCTCCTAATAGGCTAAACGTGCTTTACATCACTAGTAAACAGTCACGCTATTGGTGGATAATTCCATGTATGTTGGCTGCCAATCATGGCGTTGAAAACAATTTCCTAACGTCTGTTGCTATGGTATTTTCTATTATTATTATTATAAATTTTTTGTAAACATCAAACGCCTTGCTCAAATTCTGCAGCTACTGCCTTGAACTACAAATGAGGAGTTGCTTACTCATTGCAAACACTCGCCAAAAGTTGCTACAGTCAAACTCGGATAACTCGCCCTTGGATAGCTCGAACATATGGTTAACTCGAACTGATTTGTTTGATCCGTTCCCACGCAATGATAAAGTGTTTTAGATAACTCGACCTCCACTTCATTAACTCGAACCGTTTTTTGCCTAACGGCTACCGAAACGGTTGTTATCACTTTATTCCAAGCCATAGAGATAAACCTCAACTTTTAGTAGTTCATAGACGTCGTTATTATCATCATCGGCAAAATATTTTCGGCAACGTCTTTTCTAAAGGTTTTGCCAATAAATTAGTTTTTTACAAACATCCGCTTAGCGATGGTACTTCGAAGGCAAGGAAAAGCAAGGTAACCTTCGGGTAAACTTGAAGACAAATCGGCAAAATTGATCTTGGTTAAAACGCTCAAATGAAAATGATGTCTTTTCTTCTGAGCATTTCAACAGCAATCAAGTTTTGCCAATTTTAATCTGAAAATGTCTTGACAGTCACATCACCTAAAACAACAAACAAATCTCAAGTGATAGAAAAATCTCTATACTTTCTGATGAAAATTTTTTAAGCTTCAAATTAGAAGCATTTAATTTGAAGCAAGCCATTTATGCTTTTGATTTATATGTAGTTTGTATATGTACGTGTATCTACTAATAAATACATGGACTTATGAGAGTGCTCTGATAACTCGAACACTTTTGCTAAGTCCCATGAAGTTTGAGTTATCCGAGTTTCACTGTATTTAACTGCCCATTAATTTAAAGGGAAGGGAAAGACCAGATGCTGCAATGAGCTATCTACGGGTGTACTGCTGACGGCACCGGTGTACCGATGGTATGTGAGGCAAAGCACCAAGGCAGTAATCGTGCAAGTGGTGTTTTCACTTCAATATAATAACACCATACTAGTCTCTGGAATGCAGACGAATTTTATATTTTTTCCAATTTTTGCTATACTTTTCAGACTAATCTAACATTACTCCAGTAAAAATGAGTGAAAGCCCAAACTTTGAAAAATAATACAAACAAAAAATCAAAAAGAGCCACTTTATATTTTGATACAAGTTTATGGAAACTTTTTTATTGCTAAGTTAAGCTAACCACTTTGCTGATACCCTACTTAACTGCCTGTCGGTTTGCATGTAAATGAAGTTGGAAACTGTATTGCGTATTCCAGTATGTCGTGTCATGTGTGGAGTTGTCATGACTTAGTGGTGTAGAGAACCTGCCCTATGAACAGGAGGTCAGGGTTCAATTCCCAGAAAAGGCATAAAGCGGTGACAGAATGATATCCTGTTCCCTGCGGCTCTACATGTCTCCACTGGGCTTAAATGTGTCGTGCCAAAAGCACAAAGTCACTGTTTATGCATTGATGTTCTTAAAACATGTCCAGTGTCTGCTTGCAGCAAGTAAAGCAACATCATATTCACTTTGAGGGGTTGTCCACTCGTGGTAATAAAAGGGTAGTCCCCAAGCCTCACACATTTCATCATACAACAGTGGGTAACTTTAGCACAAAAGGTTAATTTACTTTTCCCATTAGATTTAAAATAGTAGGAACTTTAAATTACAAATACTTCGAGTCGTTTAACGAAGGAATGAGATTTTTGGCATTTTACGCAACTACGCGCAACGAGATATTGTTTTTTTCTAAGGGTGTTTTTTTGCATGGATGACATTGGTCGGTCAATCGCCCTCAAACCTTTACATTTTTATCCAATAGTAACATCTGATGAACTAGAAGCCCTCGAAAAATGATAAAGGGTATCATGACAGTAAATATTCATTTTACCCGCTTTCAATGCCAAACTACTCCATATTTTTTTGTTATTTTAAAACCTTCACATATTGCAAGAAATCGTTGTGTATTGCTTTGTGTTTTTGGGCTCTAGCCAGTATGTTGTGTGTAGCCTAGTTTGAGGCTACAATTTGTAAAGAATGCTTGTACAGTAGACTAGATTACATGTATAAGTCAGTAGTTCTTTTTCAAAATGGATACTGTAAAACAATCAGACCATCACTGACCCATGCCTTTACTAGTAAATACTGTCTTATTCTGTTTATAGAATCATGGTACAGGTAAATATATTAATTGACGCAAATCATAAATTTTGACAAATTCAATTTCTTTAAATAATTAATTCAGCCTGGTAGCCTGAAACAGCCTCAAAAATCTTCCTGCAAAATGGTTAAAATATCTCATGTGCTCTTTTGAAAGTCCAACTTGAAACCAAAAACAATAAATACAAGTTTTCAATAAGTTTAGTGGCAACCATTTGGTTTACACTAAATTTGAGTTATAAAGTTTCTAAACTTTGATAACTTATTTCAAAATTTAAACTAGTGCCAGATTTAATTTTTATTTTATTTTAAAATAAATTACTAGCTTTTACGAGGCTTTACGAGCCTCGCAATAAATAGCCAAATAAATTTATGAGCTTAATAAACAGGCTTTTACGAGTTTGGCAGCACAAGCTCGTAAAAGCCTTAAATGCAAGTCTAGCTTTAGAAACCATTAAAGCTAAGATATCAATATCCAACAGCAGCTTGTTCTGCCAGATGGTCAGTCGCAAATTTTACAATGCTGCCAGTGGCTTGCACGGTTTTGGAATGCAGCGATTAGTTTTATTGAATAGTGAATTACTTGTTTAAATTATTTTAATTTTATGCGGCGGCGTCTTCGTATACAGTTAAAGTCATGATATGATTCCCAGGATCAGCTCTATGAAGAATTTAAAGCAATGAAGTTTTCCGGCTCTCACTCTATTCAATGACAGCATTTTCCTTTTTGGCTTCGCGACAAAAAATACAGTTGGAATGAGAAGTAAGTTTGGTTTTTCCTAGATATAAAAAACTGATAAATATTTTTAGCAAAAATCTCTTATTTAACTTAAAGCACATAAATTACATAATTTTTTTTATTATATATTTCAATACATCAGAGTCTTAGCTTTCGAATGAGCCTATATTCAATACACAAAGAATAATAGAACTATGAAAAACAGGGTGTCAAAAGTATGCCCTGCAAAAAAAACACTTGGTTCAGGTTCTCAAAATGTGATGTCACAATTATTATTTAGCCTTAGGTAATCGATCCCTTTCGCAGTCATTGAGGCTGCGCTTTTCTGTGACAACCGGTGCTGTTAAACCCAGATAGCGCTAATAATAAACTAGGATTCTAGATAATCAACAATGCCCGAGATCGTGCTAACGCCCAACCAATACAAACACATGTTCTGAGTTAATCAATTATGCTTCAATAAATATACTGTCGTTGATAAAGGTAACCAAATCACATCGATTAAATTGTGACCTGTGGTGGTTGCGTGGCCCTAGGACTATACCCGAGGACACGTATGTATTCGCCTCATCTAACTTTCGCGTTTTCGCGGAGTCATCCTCTCGCAAAAATTTTATGAGCGAAACTAAACTATCATAACAAACGAGCGAAAACGTGGAATTAAATAGCTTTGTTCATTGATACTGTAGAATGGAATTTAATAACGACATTTATTTTAACGTTTTTAACGACCATTATAGCATCGTTAAAATATAAACCAACAAAATAATTTGACTGTCAAAATTTATTACGTTATTATTTTGCAATTAATTATGATTATTTTCCCATTAACAATGATTTATAATGACAGGAATTTGATGTCAATGCACACGCATTAGTAGCGCTATTATTTGTTGGGGACATCAATCAATGCAGTGAGCACCGTCTTGAAAAAAAAAAGACACACTGACACTCACAGTACTACACAAGCAACATGGCTCTGGAAAGATTTGGATTCACCACTGACACCTCTTCAATAACTTAAAATGATTCAGAAGATGAGGCAATAGAGAAAGAGTTGGCTCTGATAAATAACACTAATAAAAAAGGAAGGGAAGAAGTTATAATAACTACACACTGTGCTAGTATCTGTAGCGGTAGTATTACTAGCAGCTGTATCATGTACAGTATGTATTTGTATACAACTTGTATTAACTGTAATAAAGATGTTCAGCTATTATTAGCAGCAGTTGAGTGTTTAGGAAAACATTAAAATTAATATACACAACACCGTTGATCGCTAAAATTAAAATACGTTAATATAAAAACAAGCTGCATTGTCACAAAAACGTTAAAAGTTTCAGCGTAATTAAATTCCATGCTACAGTAGTCCAAAAAACAAATGGCAGCAAGCGATCAAATTGCATTATCGATCTCGGCCATACAATTCTACCTGCGGTTCACAATTACAAACTAGTCCCAAATTGAAATTTTTTTCTTACTGGTGAACCGAACCTGAGGAATATAATTATGTTTGTTCCAATGCATTTATTTTCACGTCATTATATTTTCGCACTCATCAGAGTTGCGAAATTAAGTTGCAGCAAAATTTTACTCTGTATGCTACTCACGAAACTAAATACTAGCGAAATATAAGTGTCCTAGGGTATGTCAATCGCACTTTCGCGAGATCACGCAATGCTAGAAACTAATTAGTCTCAGTCGCGACCCTCAACATCACAATAAAATGAGAGGGCAAGTGCATAATATCATCGGGAAAACATAGTATGGTGCTTGGAATCTGTGTTATTTATCATAGAAATAATCTGTACATGGAGAACTAATGACACTCATTCCTTTGTCATCTTCATGGTTCGCAGGAGTTGTCCTCTCTTCGCCTGACACTAGCGTCATTATCGTAGTTGATAAATATAAGCGGTAAGCAATAAAATAGGCGGTAAGAGCACACAACACCGCATATGAAAATTGTGACGTCACAATTTCCGAGCATATGCCAGTAAACATTTCTGCAGTAGAGGTCTGAGGAAATCCTATAAACATCAACTAATGTCTGTCTCACCATGGCAAACAATAGCTCATTTGAAAGCCAAGACTCTGATGTATTGAAATATACAATAAAAAAATTATGTAATTTATGTGCTTTAAAAAACATGTTTCAATCTTTATAAAACTTGTTAAGGTTGCTTCAAAAATAGTGCTCACTTCTGCTGGTGCTCACTACATGCAACAAACCTTTCAAGTTGTTCATTTTATTTCATCAAAAACTAATAGAATGTGTAACTAATTATTGGTAGATACCTTCTAAAATGAAATTTCAATGTTTGTAAATATTTAAACAGGGTTGTACTGACTTTCAATAGAGCTTGTGTAAAATGAAAGAGTCAAAAACTAATTGAATTTTTACACCTCGCTGATGGATTGAGCTGATAGTAGGGCTGGTCATTTGCACAGCAGCTTCCAGACCAGAAGGTTAATACAACTATGAGTGTCTTTATATTTTTACAACCTTGAATTCTGCTACCATGGAGGTTATTGTAAGCGGCTAAAACAAATTTTTTCCGTCATGATACCAATTTATCATTTTTCAAGCTCACCACCCTAACCATTTTCTTCCTTTTCTTTCCTAGCTCAGAGTTTCTAGAAACTTTGATCTAGGAAAAAAGGAAGCAAATGGTTGGGACAACTCCCTACTCCCCCCCCCCAGCTGGGAGAAAACCCGCTATCATAGTAGCATCGTCATCTCCACAGTTACAACATAAGGTTACATGGGCAAGATCATACCTACATGTATGTAAGAGTTTTCTCCTCCTTGATTGATGAGATAAACCCCGCTTAGCTAAAAGAGCCAATGACAGCTAAAGAGTGGCACCAACTAGCAATGGAATTAGCTATAGTCGGGTATGTTTCACTGCTACATAAAATATGTAAAAGGTGGCTACTTACTAAACGATGTATCTCTCTAGAGGCAGTCTCTCGCTGTGCATGTCTTGGAGTCTTTTGAGCACATGTGTGTACGACTCGAGGTACGCCTCTGATTCCACAGCTAGAAAGGGTCCAACTTGGTTGCTCATCTCCTTGTATTCCTTCAGCGACTCTGCCATGAAGCTAATCTCGAATCCGTTATCTGTCAGAGTTAATAGCATGGCTATGATATTACCAAAGAAAATTACGCCATGTTTGTAAACGTATAAACATGTTTGGAAAAAATGGTACATGCAGTCTCACAACAACACCAAAAAAAAATCGTGCGCCTCTTGAAAAACACATCACAACCTGCAAGCTCCACTAAATAAGACTCGTGGAGGAGCGCCTTAGCGAGTCAATTGCCAGCTAAAGAAGGTGTCTCAGTAAATAATACTCAACAGACAGCAATGAGAAACCACTGTTGAAACCTGCCAACAGTCATGGTTATAGGAAGAAGGGGAACCATGATCGCCTACATTCTTTCAGGACATGGTACCTGGAGGGAGTGAGAATCTGATATCTAAATGAAATACGATTGTCTCCGCAAGAAAAACTCCACCAGCAACTTGGAATAACAACTCTTAACAACTTTAAAGATCCTGTTATGCCATGTTCGGGTAACAGTCTGTTAACACTACTGTTAACAGACTGTTATGCTGAGTACTCTATGTAGTATCACCAATTTCAGGTAATTTGAAATATAGCCTATATTTTTTCTTGTTGCAAAAGTGGGCTAAATTTACTTCAAAGAAGAGAACAGTGATAGAAATTTATCTGCACAGATTTTCCAAGTACCTCCGTCAACATGTACTCCTACCTGGTACTCGGTGTTCACTTTCCATTTTACCATTGTTCATGGGTGTCAGAAAGTTAACTTGTCAGTTGTTCTGACGATTGTTGTTTCTGATGCCAGGATTGGAGAACTCATAATGTAAACCGACACTCCAACACCTGCGCCACTCGACCGCTTTAAAGTATTTCTGAATACTTGTGCAGCTACTTATAGCTGCTTAACCGGCCCAGCTGACAACCTCTGATGGCACACTATATACAGTCAAACATGGATAACTCAAACTTCAAGGTACCGAGTGAAAGTGTTCGAGTTATAAGAGCGTTCAAGTTATCAGAGCACTGTTACAAGTGCATGTATTTATCAGTAGATACATGTACATATACAAATTATAATATAAATCATAAGCATGAATGGCTTGTTTCAAATTAAATGCTTCTAATGTAAAATTTGAAAATTTTTTATTAGAAAGTATAGAGATTTTTCTATCACTTGAGATTTGTTTGTTGTTTTAGGTGATGTGACTGCCAGGAGGTTTTCAGATTAAAATTGGCAAAACTTGATCGCTGTTGAAATGCTCAGAAAAAAAGACATCTTTTTTTTTTGAGACTTTTAACCAAGATCAATTTTGCCGATTTGTTTTAAGTTTATGCGAAAATTACCTCGCTTTTCATTGCCTTCGAAGGGCCATCGCTAAGTGGATGTTTGGTAAAAATCAAATTTTTCTAAACCTTTAGAAAAGTCGTTGACAAAAATATTTTGTCGATGATGGTAACAACGGCGCCTATGAACTACTAAAAGCTGAGGTTTATCTCTATTGCTTAGAATAAAGTGATATTCTAAAGCGATACCAATCGTCTCGGTAGCCGTTAGGCAAAAAACTGTTCGAGTTAATGAAGTTGAGGTCGAGTTATCTGAAGCAATTTATCAGTGTGGGAACGAACCAAACAAATCCGTTTGAGTTAACCATGTGTTCGAGCTATCCGAAAGCGAGTTATCCATGTTTGACTGTACTGCTAAGGTACATATGGGTATATTAAAGAGGTACATATCCCTACGCATCGTCGTCTCTCTCGCATACGGCAAGAGGGAAAACGCTACTTTTAAGGCTGCTAACTAAGGAACTCTTGCTATTCAAATCGAGTTTGAGAACTTGCGTTGACTTGACACTTCAAGTTATATGGCATTTCTTATGTAAGACAAAGCAAGAATTTTACATAAATGCTTCATGTTATGTGGAATTTATATTATAGGAGCGCCTACTATACATATTTCCTGTACTTCATTGGTACACCTGACGATCTCCCACGCACACTGACTGCCCAGGTACTAGTAAGTACAGTCGACCTTCGCCTAGCCTGTTTTGACAAACTGTTGTTTTTGCGGAGTTGTCTCCCATCGAGCAGGCGAGCAACACAACAGCTTGTCACAAGACGTACTGCACCTGATGCATCAGCTGCACTCATCGGGAGTTGTTCTCTTCCGTCTATGCGGCTTGGTTGCGATGTTATGTCAGTCGCTCTATTGGTAATCATAACGAATTTCGCGCAAAAGATTATGTAGAAAAAAATAGATTACAACGTTTAACCTGCGACCAGCCTCTGCGGTAAACTTTAGTAGAACCTGAGAACTTAGGCAACAACAGCAACTTAACATGTCGTTATTTGTGCACTCGGTCAGTTTTAGTTCTATTTTTGTATCAGTTAGTTTTATTTGTTCTTATAGATTTTATTTTCAATTTATTTTATTCTTAAATTCTACTAACGTTTACAACAGAGACTGGTCTTTGGAAAAACGTTGTAATCTTATTTTTTTCTACATAAATCTTTGCGCAAAATCCGTTATGATTACCAATGGAGCGACTGCCGTAACATCGCAGCCAAGCCGCATAGACGGAAGAGAACAACTCCCTATAAGTGCAGCTGATGCATTAGGTGCAGTACATCTTGTGACAAGTTGTTGTGTTGCTTGTCCGCTCGACCGGGAGGACAACTCCACAAAAACAACAGTTTGTCAAGACAGGCTAACCTTCGCCATATGACATTGATTCGTTCCAGTGTCACCATAAGGCAAAAATGTCGTATAGAGTCGCAAAAAAATAACGCCTCATCATGCCGTAAAGGTTGACTTGCAACAAAGTTCACATTACAGTTATTTGGTATTAAAAGGTTCACCATGTCTCTTACTCTGCTGTGTTGTAGGTGCCAAATATGTGGAAATGTGATTACAAGCTCTTAAAAGCTCAAAAACAAACAGTTAATCGCCGTTATCACAAGACCGCCGTAGATTAGAATCTCTTTCCAAAACGGTTCAAACGGGAGGTACTTGAACACGATGGCTTCGGTTTACACGTTCATGCAAACTCATTCGTCGAAATATTTACACAAATATACTTCAAGCATTCAATAAAACCATTTTCTATTGTCTTTATGCGTCTATTTCATCGTCATTGAAATGCTGTCACTTTCAGCACTGATATATCAAAACCTACCGTAAAACTTTGTTTAATCTTTTAACCTTAGCTTGAAATGAGTACATATCATCCTCTGATAAACATGAGCAGCCTGTTGGTCACCTGCGCTAGCCGGAAAATGCTGCAAAAATTGTTCGCGGCATTTGGCAGGTAGTATGGGTCACGTGATCAGATTACGACTAGACGATTAGACCAAGCCAAAACAAAACTGTAAAGTAGCGAGCATTTATATTTGATACAGGCTTTTCGGTAAAACCCGAAGCGTTTGTCATAAACTAGTGCTACGATAAGTTTTATATTGAGACCTTTATTGGCCTTTCAATTCATGTGATAACATCACATGTCAAAACAATAACCGCAATGTTTGAGAATGTCATCAAAATAAAGAGATTCCACACTACGGCGTTTTCGTGATGGCGGCGATTCACTGTTCATTTCTGAGCATTTAAGAGCTTGTAATCACATTTCCACATATTTTGCACCTACAACACAGCAAAGTAAGACATGGTGAATCTTTTGATACCAAATAACTGTAATGTGAATTTTGTAGCAAGTCAACCTTTAACAAGTAGAAACTATGCTTTCGTTTACATGTATTTTGTTTAACTTAGTCAATATAATAACCATATCTTCATTTTGCGCAATGTTGTATTTCTACTAAATGATGAAATAAAACACTCACACACGTAAAGCCAAGTTTTAGTATCCTACAAAACTAAACCTAATTTTTTCATCAACCAATCTTTATTACTTGTTTCCAGTTTCGTTTCCACTATAACTTATAACAAATTACGCTGAAGTGAGAGAGAGCGAAGATTACATGTATATCTCTTTTAGGCGTTGTGTAAGAGATTCCAGTGAAAAGCATATATCTGCATCTTTGTTATTCCAACGCATTCAGCAGACCGACAGCCAAATGTGATTTTGAGAAACATTTTCGTTGATGTTGCATGGCGAAAAAATGCCATATGGAGTGGACAAAAAAGATTGTGTTCGACATAAGGCGTGTTCATTGATGCATTTCACATCATGTATTTCATGATTGTGTTCACATCATGCGTTCACATGAGTGTATATACATCATGTGTTCATGTCATGTATTTCATGAATTATGTGTTCTCCGCATCATTCATGAAATGAAGGTCCGTACGTTAAAAAGCATTGTGAGAAATATAATATTGCCACAGGGTGCTGCCACTTGCTGTGGTCTAGGGGCCAGTCTAGTAATACATCAACATCATTCCAGGGACCATAAAAAACCTTCTCACTGGCCTTGACTTGGACATACCTGAGCTTACATGTAGCTCCAAAGAGTCAAATTGATGACACTAGTTTTGATTGCGAGCCAACATACTAGCAAATAATTGTGGGATTTGTCGTGAAAGTGGCACAGCGCATCCGATGCTACATGTATAGTGCATAACTTATATGATCTAATCAAATATCGTGGGTATAATTTGTGTGGGTATAATTTGGCCCAAGGGCATGGGTTTGACACATGTACGCTAAGCAATTCACGCAAACGCTGTCATATAATCACGGAATAAATATCTGAAAGAAAAGGTTAACCCTGTAACTTTTTCTGTATATAGAAATACTAGCTGTGCCACCCAGCGTCGCCGGGGTAATAGAAAAGTCTTTGGACAGAAAATTGATTTGTATTTAACATATAACAACATTTACCATTCTAACTTTCAAACTACATATCATGAGAGAAGTGTTTTGTGTAATTGAAATAAACTAAAATAGAAAATAAAAACAACTGTAAAGGTTTTCAAACTTTGTTAAACAACTTAACTTTCAAACTTCATATCATGAGGAAAAAATTTTGTGCAGGATTAAAAATATAAAAAAAATATATTAAAAACTATATTAAAATTTTAAAAAAACTAAAGGTTTTCAAGCAACTATAAATTTAAAATTTTAGCGACGTAGATCTTTTAATAACGCACAGTAGAACCTCGGTTCTCAAACATAATCTGTTCCAGAAGGTTGTTCGAAAATTGAGTTGTTCGAAATCGGAAAAAGTTTTTCCCATTAGAATAAATGTATGTAAATTTTAATCCGTTCCAAGGCGAGAAAACCTCATCAGTAAAGTATTTTTCGACATTTTACACCATAAACTGTACTGTATACTGCATACTATAAATAAAAAAGAGTAAAGGTAGAGTGTTTAATTTCAATAAAAAAATTTCTATTTATGATGATGGAAAAAGAAAACAAAAGTAAACATTTTGTACGTTTTGCTCTTAAAACATAAAAAACATTAAAGCTTAAGATACAATAATAAAAATTACAGAAGTTGATACTGAAAGAGCAAAAAAAATGCAACAGATCAGTTACGTCAAAAATTGTAGGAAAAAGAAAATATAAACAGCAATGGCACGTTTACTTTACAACTTTGAAGGAGAATCCAAAAGTTGTCATCTAGACAAATGTTTTCATGCCATTTCCGGAGCTGTTTTAATTCCAATGTGCATGCTTTGGATTGTTCTAGAACCACATTTATGTTCGAGATCCGAAATGAACAAATCACAAACTTTTAGAAATAAAGATATAGAATTTATATAGAAATACTTATCATCATGATAATAATACGAAAAACGATATTCTATACATGTCAGCATTCCAAAGAAGTTCCAAAGACAAGTCAATATTTCTATTTCACACTATTAGAAGTATTAGAAATATTATTGGTGTTAATATTATTATTTATTGAAATATTATTGATTTGTTCATACAGTTTGATTGCAACTTCTTGTTTGATGAACATGGAGTAAGAGGCTTATAATAAGAGGCTAACATCTAATATGAAAATAATAGGGCTTGCAGGTGAACGGCGCGCAGGTAAGGTTTTTAGCATCTGAATAATATTTACCTCTTTTTAACATCACAGGGCTGACATTTTCTACAGTCGCAAAGAGAAGATTATCCCGAAATCCATCAAGTGAGAGACAAAGTAAGGAGCCATTGATGAGGTTTTTACTGAAGCCTTGACATATTCTCCTAGACAAGGCCTCTTCCATGTCTAACCTGTAGCAAGGAACAATAGACCCTGATTAACAGGTGTTAGTAAATAGATGTTCTATATATAGATCTTCTATATATAGATGTTCTATATATACATGTATACAAAACCAGCCAAATATTGTAATAGACAACAAGGAGATAAAGAGGCCTGCTATTATAAAAGATACAATGGATCCTCACCATACAACCTTAAAGATGTAGTTGCGTCAAAAATGAAATTAGGACCCATAAAAGGCTAAAACATCAGCTACAATTTGATGCCATTTTTGTCTTTGTAGACCAACCCTGTCCAGAGATATATGCGTTTGAACGAGGCCCTCTTTTAAAAAGCTCACGTTCCAGCGGGTGGCTATTTCGTGACGTCACAAGCTTGTTATCTGAAACGAAACCACAAGCGATAAATATGAGGTCGATTCGTTAGCCAATCATGCGTGCGAAATTTTTATATAGGCCGTAATAAATGTTATCACTCGTAAAACGCGTTGTCTGTGATCTCGAAGATTCTCCTAATTATATCTCATTACTCGTTACTGATTCAACGCGTTTCAACAATTACTAAGTTATACATAGTTTTAAAATGGCTTCAAGTTCGAGCGACCGCTACTCAGAGTTATCTGAGCAACTTTTAGTAAAAGATTAGAGTAGACAGCCTATGGCCAAAGCTGACAGGCGTCAGCAGCGTTTTGCTGCAGAAGAAGACAGAATGGAGGTAAATTAACTTAGAGTCTTCTATACTTTAGTAAATGTAATATTTTTTATAGTCATAAATACATATACTAATTAATAAAATGATAATTCTTTGCTATCTCCAATCATCGTTTCATAGCTTATCTGCCGTTTTACCTAGCTATAATATTTTTTTCGAATTTTCTTTGGTAAATTAGAGTCATGATTACAAATTATTACAAGAAGTGGGTAAAATCGATTGATTATTGCAAATCTTTAATTTCCAGAACCAAAGCTTCGAATCGTTGGCTTAACGTACTTGTGCCTTTATTAAATGTTTATTCGTTTTTAAACCTACACTCGCAATCTATTTAACTCCCAATTTGGAAGCTGTCAATAGATACGCTTTAGAATGACATATATTTATTGCATTTTTTTACTGATTACAGAATGTTTATGTCGTCCCACCAGCCGAAGAAGCTTTGTCAGTGTGGAAACTGCCATAAAGTGGAAAGAGAGACTTGAATGCGTGCTGCATAAGCCATGGTGTTTTGTTTGAGTTTGTTGCAGTAGATGAATTTGTCTTATTGTATCAGCTAATACTATCTGAGTGGCCACGACTTGATGAATATTTTTAATAAAAGTTTTATGCCGAGATGAAAATATTTTTGCTTGTAAAAATTATATAATAAAATAATATTGTTGAAGATAATGCAAAACATGATTTGCAGAATATTGTAGTGTATCAGATATGGTATATGGGTGTCCGCAGAACTGGAGAATGTGAGTTCAAATCCAGTTTGCAGCAGACTTCTCATTCTTAAAACTCTATCCCTGTCTATATTCTTTTCAAAGAGGTGGCTTGCTTATTTCACTAATCTAGTATTCGGTAAGAATACTACTAGCAAGAAACGAGTACGTAGGCAATAGGTAATAGGCGACATAATGTGGGCGGGGCTTATGGGAGGCTGTATATCGTTTGTATGGGTAGATGCAGAACTTTGCTGATACAAAGACCGCGTTCTACAAAAGTGACTTGACAGAATTACCGTAGACCAGTAGAATTGGTAGTCGGTACCCAAATGTTTACACAACATTTGGAGAAAGTGAGTAGAACAAACTTTCAATTTTCGTTATTTGAGGCCTTTTAAACATTCATAATAATGCATCTGTAGCAGGATTTAAAATTTTATTCTAGCCAACACGAGCAAATACAAAATAAGATATATGCCAATAGAGCCGCGTAAGACTAGACTTTTATCGCAAATAGCCGATGTGAATACGAGAGATAGAGACAGGTTGCCAAACGCGTGACATCATTTTTGGCGAGGCTGGGCACGTTTTTGTGGCCTGAGCGTTTTTACGGCGATCAGATTTTTTCGGTTTTAATCTTCAAATATCTTGGCAATGCGATCGCGTAACACAACAAACAACATATCAACTGATAGAGAAAAAAAAATGCTTTCTTTTAAGATCAACTTAAATTTTGACGCAACTACATCTTTAACTTGTTTTGGTGTTGGGATCGAAAGGCGAAAATGTCATTCGGAGGGGTATAGGACCCTATAGTAATTATATAATTTAATGTATTACATTTCATTTTCATATTAATTTGCAAATTGATGTACACAGATGTAAATTGGTCAGGCCGCAAGCACACCGACAGTCAAGTTTAAATTTCCGGAGAGACATCGTTGTTGGTGCTGTATGGTGGGTACTCCACTTCAAAAGGCGAAAAACTGTAAGACAGTACCAAATGACTGCAGCATAGCCAGAAAAGATAAGGTGGAGGGATAAGGTGAAAACGCGGAATTAAATAGCTTTGTTCATTGATAGTCCAAGAAACAAATGGCAGCAAGCGATCAGATTGCATTATCGATCTCGGCCACACAATTCTACCTGCGGTTCACAATTACCAACTAGTCCCAAATTGAAAATTTTTGCTTACCTGTGAACCGAACCTGAGGAATCTAATTATGTTTGTTCCACTGCATTTACTTTCACATCACTATATTTTCGCACTCAGAGCTGCGAAATTAAGTTGCATCGAAATTTTACTTTGAGTGCTACTCACAAAACTAAATACTAGTGAAATATAAGTGTCGTAGGGTTATTCTGGTAGTCATCGGAACATTGGATGTTATACCCTACAGGATGAAATTATTCACGGAGTTAAATTTCGTGAAAATTGTCTTTTCAAGCATATTCGCGGACCAAACTATTCGCGGATGAACACATTCGCAAATAAAATAATCTGTGAAAGCAGCTAGTAATAGAGTAAAACCTTTACGTGCTCATACCACGTGTTTATGTTTCTGTTTAGCTAAGAAATTGATGTCGATCACGCTAAGCTATAAATTTTTGGCTGCATCCAGAGGGTTTCATGAATGTTCATCAATTTGGAGGCACCAAATTTGGTGAACCAACAACTTGTGGTAAGTTTTTTCAACGTTAAGAACTGTAGATTTTTTTTCGATGAAGATACCGTGCCAAATTCCAAATAACTTGTGACAACCTTGAAAAATTTGGAAAGAAGTGTGATGCATTGGCAATGGGCTTAACTTAAAGCACATAAATTCGCAAGCTAAGCAAGTTTTGCGATCCACAAAACTTTATCGAATCCATCGTGCTTGCGAATCATGGAAACGGTACTTGCGATTAATGCGCATTAGATTATTGTTGGCTATTACATTAAAAACATTTTCACGCTTCAGTCGTTTTTATTTCGATTTCAGCAGTCTCAATGCGCCAACGTTCGGAAGTGACAAGACTGCTTAGCTATTTATAGAGTCATTAATTAGGCTAATACTTGACCTATGGGGCCAAGTACTGCTTTTAAATCCGCATGCATCACCAGGTGTTCATTGAAACGCTCGATTGCTAATTAACTCAACTTGCGGATCGGATCGTTCGAATTATGCGAGTCATGGAAACATAGTTAATATGTATATGATTGGGAACTACTAAGATCTTGATGCGAGTGCTGAAACTCTCGGGTCTTTGGTGCGAGACATGTACCAGAGATCTGAAATTAGACATTACCAACCGCCTGGGTTAACTCGAGTGATAAATTTTTTATACGTATAAAAATAACATACATTTAGAAAACCTCTAGCCTGAGATTCCTGCTGTTATGAAGCAGGATATGATAATAACCAAACTAAGTTATTGAACCAGCATGGGACTAAAACGTTAGAAGGTGCTTGGGTCAAGTTGGATATACGTACTAATTAATTGTCTATACAGTGATAGCGTAGTATACCATCATATGGCTTTGCGATGACCCCATGGAAACAGCCGTGTCATTTTTATTCAGTCGTAATTCAGAGCCGCTGTTTAAAAATGAAATACCGATGCGATGTGCCAATCTCTGTGCCATGGAAACAAGCGTAGCGTCACACTTATGTGTGCGAATAGGTCTTGCTTGACCTTGACATAAAGTGTTACACATCCATTGCTGAGTATATTGCCTTATGGAAACCGTCTGCTGTCAACCCAGTGTAGAGATTCAGCACTGGTGCACCCAGGTGTCCCTACAATATCGCTGTATGAAAACCTAGCAATTCCGTTAGATTCATTTCACAGCTCTATTTAAGATCGGACAAGATGTTTGATGTGATGAGACTCACATCCTCTGCCATTGATTTTTCAGGGCAATGTTCTACTCTGAGCATATAGAGTCTGGCACCCAGCTACCATACATAAATATCATACATAATCAAATGAAAGTTTGTACCAAATTTAAGATAATAATAGTACTTGTTTTAGGTTACATATTAAGTACTCATGTTCGTCTGGATATCTAGACTGACCTACATGTATAGGCCTGTCAGTATAGCCGGACTATAGTCTGGGTATGGCTCTCTTGGGGGGGATGGTGGGGGGAGAAAGAGAGTCTGGGACACATAGCGAAAAAAGGGTAAGATAACTTCTGCAAAACGAGTGACATATGTTACGTATGACGCTCAGACTGATACTAATGAAAGCGTGTCAATAGATTCAGATCTCACGATGTATTAGATGTGGCGCGTTTAAAAGCCTATCGTCACGGTAACGTGACTTGATCTAGTATAAGGCCCTGTTTTTGATAGGCTGGGTGGTTACATAATACCCGGTTTGATAACAAACCATTAAGAACCATAGGTTACTATTCTCTTGCCTTTTCACATTTGCAGTTTCATTTCATATACTGATAAAAAAATGGAGCGATTCAAAAGTCATCTATCAAAGCTAGGCATAGTCACGCTGAGACCAGAACAGTCTCAAGCTTTACAACATATTATCACAGGTTTTGACCAATTTATAGTTCTTCCTACTAGCTTCGGAAAGAGTATTTACTTTCAGGTAGCAACGTTTCGCAGTGGTAGGTCCGAGTTGATCATAATAACTGTCGCGAGTAATCATAATACTTGCGAGTAAAATACAACTGAGATTACTTTTTACTACATAAACCTTTCTTTACTAGCAGCGTGCAATTAATTTTTGTTGTTCTATTGCTATTCGTTTGCTATGTTTGTATTGCTATTGTGAAATTTTTTTATTTAATTTTTTATTATAATTAAATCAAAACATAATTAATTAAACATATGAAATAATATAACTCCCGTGATTGATTTATTATGCAACCAAAATTTCATACTTATCAACCAGCATTTGTTTACTGCCAATTCAGATTAAAAATAATACATAATACTCGCGTAGACCATAAATAAGACCGTCACATGATACTCCTTCAGAAATAACGATTGTGATATTAGCGACTGCAGAAGTCGACTTTTAGAGTTGTCTTCCCCGGGTGTTGCTATATGTGTCCCAGGCTCTCTTTCTCCCCCCCAAAAGAGCCATGCCCAGGCTAGCCAGACTACCTCCCCCACTATTAGTCCATTTCATAGATGGTTACCTGTATATATTATGCACTGTTTGAAATTGCTTGTACAGTTTAATTGTTATTACTATATAGTTATTTTACCAATTCCCATGATGCAACACAAATACCCTTTCCTATTTATTGTCAGAGTAGCAACAATAACATATTTTATGCATTTTAGGAAGTTTTGCTAAGGATGACAGCCATGTCACAGATGTATTTCGTTGCTTTCTATCACAAATATATAATAGACATTTCGATATGCCTTCCAAAGCCACCCTAAGCTCAATACTGCTAAGTCATCAGAGCTCTCCGCGCTCATTCCGTCACCGGAACTTGATCTAATGCAATTGATTATGTCTACATTGGCAGTAGATTATTATGAGTGTCACGATGCGAACACACTGCTGCGTAGTCATTGACTCGGTCAGGGGAATTCTGAAGAGGGGGAATTTTGCAACAAAAAGCTTTGATAAGGGTATTTCATGTATTGATTAAGCTCTCAAGGTTCCTTTATACTCCAGCCTATAAACAACCAGCAATACACAGGGCTAAAATTATCTTAGGCTTAATTTACACGAACTTGTCAACTCCTGCGATTAGAATGATTATAGTGAGTCAAACTGGAAACAGAATTTTCAAAACTACGGTTGGTGATGATAATGAAACGAAAATGGTTTTCCTGTACTTGCTTATTGCTCGTGATTATCATTTTCCAGTTCAACTTCTGATATTGCCACGATTCTATTCCTAACTCATTCACAATCTTGCGCATATGTTTTTCCCAAAAGCTCATTGGCTATTTACTGTTTTAAGAGAAGCTCATTGGCTGTTTACTGTTTTAAGAGAAGCTCATTGGCTATTTACTGTTTTAAGAGAAGCTCATTGGCTATTTACTGCTTTAAGAGAAGCTCATTGGCTATTTACTGTTTTAAGATAATTGCAGCTCACTTTAGTTTCTCATAGCAGTGAAATACTGGCTTGTAACCAAAAGGTTTTAGACCAACAATGTTTAAACAGGTTTGTACTGGCTTTCAATAAAACACGATTGAAATCAAAGACTAGAAAATTCATTTGATTTTTTGCCCGGTGCTGCTGGATGAAGCTGAATTCTAAAATGAGGGGAATTTTGCAAAACAAAAGCTTTAATAAGGGTATTTCTCCTGTTGATTATGCCCTCAAGGTTAATTTATACTCCGCCTATAAACAAATACCAAGGCAGGTGGCTAAATTTATTTTAAGCCTAATTTACACGACTGCTAAACTCCACCGATTCAATACTATTCCAGCAGCCTCCAAACGAGAAGGCTAATACAATCAATTCTCTTTATGCTTTCACGACTCTGCAGTGTGCTACCATGGTAGAATGGTTCTCACCTTCATCGACCCGAAAACAAATTCATCATATACCATACTATATTACAACTGCATCTCAAAGTAATATTGTGATTATTATTAGCTGACTGGCGCAGATGTTCCAGTGTCAGCCTACGAAGCTAAAAATTGAGAGTTTGATTCCCACACAACGCTAACTTTTTTCAACCTTACATTGCGGCTTTTTACAGACGAATAGACACAGCTTTTATTACAGTACAGATAGACAGGTGATAAGAAGTAACCTTTTCACAGCAAGACTAAATTATCAGGTCGTTTGCATCATGCTGCATCGATGCATAATCGTAAAATTACTAGTAACTCTGATTCACGCTTCTACGTTTGTTAGTGAGGAGAACTGGCTGACACTATTCCATCCTCTTATGGAGAAAATTGAGTATTTAAAGGTTGACTTGCAATAAAATTCACATTACAGTTATTTGGTATCAAAAAATTCACCATGTCTTACTCTGCTGTTTTGTAGGTACAAAATATATGGAAATGTGATTATATGCTCTTTTACAAGCTCAAAAACCGTAGATTTTGTTGATGATACTGCAACTGCGCCCAATATCGCGGTACTGCCAAGCCGTTTTTAATATTTGCAAAATTAAGTAATAGGTATACATTTTCTTATAGATATACATTTATTTCTATGACGACCAAATAAAATCTGTTTAGATTTTTAAATTCAGCATAATTTTTTAGATATAAATACAGAAATCAAGATAAATATCACAACTTCTTGATATTGGTTGCTATGACCAATGATATACAGCCCCAGCCTGTGTATATTACATAGCAGCTTGCCATTTTACTTCTAATATTGCATTTCTACTATTGCAGGGAGAGATAAACATATAATCCTTTCCTTTCATTATTGATGTTTGTTGTACATGGTAACACCCAGTACATTACAGCTACCACTGCAGCTACCATTGCAGTTCTCCTATTGCACTGCAGTACCATTTGACTGCTAATATTGCATTTCTCAGCTGACAGTACCCTTTCTTTTTATATTATCACTTTGGTCATGGGCTGTATGACAGTGGAATTTCTAGTGCCTATATTCATTATATCGGTTAAAATACGCATGGCTTTGCATCACACGTAACGATTACCAACTAGCCTCACTATATGAATGCTGACTAGTACGACAACCACCGGTATCAGACTACTGAGCATTGCACAGGTACTAAAACAGACCAGACAGATGTAATACAGTTTCAATGAATATATGGTTGCTGGCCAGGTTTTATCAACAATTGAAAGTCAAATTTCTTACAGTACAAAGAAGGTCATTCCATCGCGTCCGAATCGCGGAGAGATAATTCTCAAGTTGCGATATAAAGCTTTAACATTCTCTGTTCGGCGACTTTCAGCTGGAGTTTGTGCACTACCGGACTCAACTTCGCATATCCTTTGAATACCCTTTTGTAAACCTGACACCATGTCCTTTCTGAGAAGGTGGAACTGGATAGACAGGTATTCCTCTGAGCTGCTATAAGCTACAAATAATATTTCTTATGTAACTTGAAGTGTGCCAAGTCACAAAAACTTACAATATATCAGCTAACACTATACTAGTAACATTAGACTACCAACACTAGACTACTAACACTAGACTACTACCACTAGACCACTAACACTAGACTACAAACACTAGACTACTAACACTAGACTACAAACACTAGACTACTAACACTAGACTACTAACACTAGACTACTAACACTAGACTACTAACACTAGACTACTAACATTAGACTACTAACACTAGACTACTAACACTAGACTACTAACACTAGACTACTAACACTAGACTACTAACACTAGACTACTAACACTAGACTACTAACACTAGACTACTAACACTAGACTACTAAAATTAGACTACTAACACTAGACTACTAACATTAGACTACTAACACTAGACTACTAACACTAGACTACTAACAAAAATAGGAATAGCGCATGTGCAAAGGCAGGTACACAGTATATACATAACGTGTATATGTCTATGCAAGTATTAAGTATATGTTTGTGTGCAGGTGCTGTTGGGACTAGCATAAGTAGATGTTCATAGAATATATGCACTTACACAGGCATACCAGGCATATGTGCACATGAAATCAATACATCTATCCACTCCCAATATCTATGATTATTCACAAAATGAATCTGTGTACCTCCACTTGTTTTATTCTTTTCAATTCTCTCATCTTGCTGAGCCGCTTGAATGTCAGCTTTGGTGGGTGCGACAGCTAGTTGTGTGAAATGACTTGCTGACGTGAAGCCTCTAGAACTGTCTAATGTCGAGATGCGTCTAGAACTGGCTAATGTCGAGATGCGTCTAGCACTGGCTAATGTTGGGATGCTTCCGGTACTGTCTAGTGTCGAGATGCTTCTAGAACTGGCTAATGTCGAGATGCGTCTAGAACTGTCTAATGTCGAGATGCGTCTAGAACTGTATAATGAAAATGTGTATACGAGCATTAGGAGTTAATTATTGATGTTGTGAGTCAAGTTATAGTTTAAAATTTATAGTTTGACATGTTTGAGCGTGTGCACATTCACTAAAGGTTAACTCTTTCGCTGCCGAATGTATTTCTAGCTCTGCCCGAATTCTTTTTTTTCTATTCACACAAAATTATGTTGACACAACGTCACTAATTTTGTGATAACTTGAAAAAGATGAAAGATATCCACTTAATTTAAAAAACAGGTTGTTAAAAATACTTAATTAGGAAATAGAGAAGAAATAAATAAAGACCTTTAATTAATTTCATTAAAAACGGCAAAACTCCTATATACTTTACCAGCGATATTTTGCCAGCACTTTCGATAGTCATATTTTGACTGTCGCCATAATATTCGACTACTATTTCAGTTTTTCACATGAAATACATGCACTAAAAGAGTCAGAATCACTCGATATAAAGTTACTGGAGTTCCAATAACTAAGAAGCTTCTACAGCTTAAACGATCGCGGTGTTCTTTTTTGGCTGTGATTTTTCTGCAGTGAACTTTCCGTTTAATAATCAGTGAACCGCTAGTGAGAGGCCTGCTGATCAGTCTATATCGTTAGCAACAAGCTTGTTTTTTTGGAGACCAGATCTTATTGGTCAATCTGAAGCGAAAGCTGAGTAATTATAAATAAACTAACGTACTGTCTAAAAGCCGATGTATCGGCTTCCGGCCACAAAGATAAAATAACCCGAGCCGATGTACCGGCTTGCGGTAGCAAAAAAGTTAACAGCACTAGAGCCCATAGTGTCTGGAGCTGACGGCTATTCAATAGGATACAAGCTAAAATGCAATGAATAGTTTTACTTCCTGTCACATGATGATATTGAGTCAACATCGCTATGTGATTTTTTAAAATATTTAATGTTAAAATGATTCAAACAAATGTGTTATCAGTAATTTTAAACAATTCTTTCTAATGAAATTAATTTACTTATTTGTAAAGAAAATTGACGCTGTTGGACCAATAAAAAGCTAACATGTTTCACCAAACCTAGTAATGAATTGTTTCATCCTAGTGAAATCGTAACTCTTAGCATTCTATGTTATCCAATGGGAAGTCTTATTGCACCTGTAGCAGTTGCAACAAGACCTCCCATTGGGTGAGTTTATGAGTGTATCAAGTTTGTATGTTGTCTCATATGTTTTGACAAGAATTGATTGTAAATGTTTCTTTTCATAGACATGGATGATTCCATTTCACTATATCACAATATCATACTCACAAAAACCTTTGCAACAGTTGATCATAGAAGAGCTATACAAGGACAATAGTAATAAATGTTGCAACAAGAAATAATTATGATAATAAATAATAATATAATACATATCAGTATGTCTAAATACATAAATAATTATATATATGATTATCTATATAATTAATAAATAATTATATATATGATTATCTATATAATTAATAAATAATTATATATATAATTATTTTACAATGATTATTATTATTTTTTTAATTATATTATTATTAAATTTATAAATACATTATCAATTATTAAATAATTATATATATAATTATTTTACAATGATTATTATTATTTTTTTAATTACATTATTATTATTATTAAGTTTATAAATATACAGTAATACTTCAACTTACGAGTGCTCCAACATACGAGAAACTTGAGATGCGAGCCAGCTTTTAAGCAAGTTTTAGCACTCACATACGAGCCATGTTTGAGATACGAGCACGTGAGTCAGTTGCCAAGTATGCCGGAGGTGTTTTATGAGAACAGCATCAATCTGTATTTTTCAACTGCTCAGGTTATACTTTTGTCCCGTCTTTTTGTACGCGCTTTTCAGTGCAGAATTATGTGAATTAAAAGTACTGCACGTAAACCGAAAGTTGGCCAGTTAAATGAAAAATAATGCAAAGAAAAACCAAATGATAACAATTGATATTAAACGGAAAACTATTAATAAATATGCGAAATATGTATGCATGATTGAGCAAGCTCAGCAATATGACAGAAATACATCCACAATTATCAAACAGACGCATTATATTCAGGGCATTTAGCTCGCAAATGACTAACCATAGTTTTTAAACGGCGTAGCGATCTTCACGACCGCTGATGGAGAGACCGCTCAGGCATTGTATAAAAGATAAACAATTGGTCGGTGACAGCGTAATTGAAACGACGCTTTTTGAAAAGGCCGGTGCTATCTATCAAAACTATAAAAATAGACATTCGGACCAGTTGGCTAGTGGTCGTGCATTAAACCTTTGTGACGACACCTGTGTTCATCCTAATCGCAACATGTTGAAAGGGCGACAAAGGCAAACGTCCTTGGATAGGTTTATCTTAAAACGGCCGACTAGTCGTGAAAGCGAAACAATGGAAAAATAGCTAACCAGCGAGAAACTTCAAACTATGAACGCCGAAGAAATTTTAATTACGTTAAGTTAAAAATGAAAGTTTGCTTTTAGATTTGCTTCTAAGTTTGTCTTTTAAGACTTTGATGAAATCCAAATTTATCAAAGTCAACTGTTGTAATAAAGGATAACTTATATATATATATAAATATATATATCTCTCTCTCTGGCAAATGCTAGCGTTGGCTGCTATTGTACATGTATATATGTATTTAATTTTACATTTTAATTTATCACATTTCCTTGCATTATCTTTTATTTGTTTCTTTTTGAAAGCATGTGGTAAGTTAGGACAATAACCAACATGTTCTTTCTGTTACAATATATTGTTTTGAGTGTTTTATTTGCATTTTCTAGAGTATAGAAACCAATCAATATATATTTAATTGTTCTATATATAAATAAATTGCACCAACATACGAGTAAATTGACATACGAGCTCAGTCTTGGAATGCATTAAGCTCGTAAGTCGAAGTATGACTGTATTAAGAATTATTTAAATAATTATATATATATATATAATTAATTAATTATATACATAACTCGATATTATAAAATCATTACCACAATTAATCATTGGCCCTAGAAGAGCTGTACAGAGACAGTAGTAACTATAAACAGCGCTAAGGAATAACTGTCTTTATGAATGTTTATGACTAACAGACACTCGGTTACACTTTTAACCCTGAAGTATGCAATTTTTGGGAGTTTCTCCTCCTCGTGAGTGAATAAATTTTGAACTTTGTGAACCCGTAATAAAAACTTATCAGTAGACAATTCTCTACAGAACTCCACCTTTTTTAATACTTTCTCTAATAAAACCTTCTGTACGAGAAGGATTGAAAAATACAGCGCCACCCTTTTATTGAACGCCACCTCTTTTTGACCGTTGCTTTGACATTCTTTAAAACATTCAAAATTTATGATGGATGATTAGAAGGTTCTTCATGAGCGGCGTACGACGTACCCTAGGACACTTATGTATTCGCCTCATCTAACTTTCGCGTTTTCGCGGAGTCATCCTCTCGCGAAAATTTCATGAGCAAAACTAAACTATCATAACGAACGAGCGAAAACGCGAAATTAAATAGCTTT
The DNA here is from genome assembly GCF_963576615.1 of Watersipora subatra. Taxonomy (NCBI): domain Eukaryota; kingdom Metazoa; phylum Bryozoa; class Gymnolaemata; order Cheilostomatida; family Watersiporidae; genus Watersipora; species Watersipora subatra. The sequence goes on along the minus strand of NC_088715.1, from coordinate 7,029,415 downwards.
GTTCATTCATAGTCCAAGAAACAAATGGCAGCAAGCGATCAAATTGCATCATCGATCTCGGCCACACAATTCTAAATGCGGTTCACAATTACAAGCTAGTTCCAAATTGAAAAAAGTTTTCTTACGGTGAACCGAACCTGAGGAATCTAATTATGTTTGTTCCACTGCTTTTATTTTCGCACTATATTTTATTTCATCACTATATTTTCGCACTCATCAGAGCTGCGAAATTAAGTTGCAGCGAAATTTTACTCTGCATGCTACTCACGAAACTAACTACTAGCGAAATATAAGTGTCCCAGAGTAGTAGCACCTGGAGATGCCATTGTTACCGGCGTGTTGTCTTTAAACTCCAAAGTATTTCGGTTTTTCTCCTAATTTTCAAAGCAACACTATCGAAATAAGTAATAATTCTATCAGTCTAATATGTCCTACTTGAAGTAGCACTTGTTGAATTCGGCTGGTACTTCACTGACGTCAGCGACATTACTAAAAGGACAAAATAAGGTGACAAATGCTGCCTCACCGGTCAAAGGTTCATTTAGGTGATTTATGTTGCAAGAATCAATTTGAAAAATTTAGGGTAAAGCCATGGTCACACGATGGCCGAACCGAACCGACTTAAGTTTGGTTCGGTTCGGCTAAGCCACATGTCACACAACATCCGAAGTCACTTCACTTCCTTGATACCATACGCATGGAGACAGGGCAGTTTCATTTGTAGTTTTTATGTATTTGAGCTAAAGATTTCTATTGTAAACAAAAAAAACTTTGAACAATTATTAATTACAATTACGCAGCAGATTTATAAGAATAACTTCTGTATATCTGCCACAATAGTAACCGACATATATACAGAAGTTTCTTCCCGGCGATAGCGTAGTGACACGCCCCATATGTCGCTGCAACATCGTCATAGAAACAGTCGCGTCATTCTCATTCTGTTGCGATTCAGTCTCGCTACTTGGTAGTTGTTATATATTTAGTAGGTGCTCTATATTTACCGATTCTGTGTCACTACTTGGTGCTCTATATTTACCGATTCTGTGTCACTACTTGGTGCTCTATATTTATCGATTCTGTGTCACTACTTGGTGCTCTATGTTAATCGATTTCTAACAAAATTGTCCCAAATCTAATTATCTTATCTACCCGTAGGTTCTTGTACTTTATATTATGCGACCTGACCTCCGCTATCACAGAATAATTCACTTATAGTTTATTGCTTCCGCAAACAAGGTTAACGAGGAAAATGATTTTCTTATTAAAAATGATGATGGTGTTTAGTACCAGGAGAGCATAGTGTTTCATCACCTTTTCCGCAGATTAGCTCATATATTAAAAACTCAGTAAATAAATTTTTGAAAGACTTTAAATGAGTGAAGTTATGTTAATGTTGCTTATGTTAATCAATTAACATAAGCAACTAACAATTACACACTCGATATTTAGCAGCAGATATGTTTGAGGGTAATGTTACCTGATATGGACAGGTACGACCAGTGTTTAAATGAGATAACTGTCTTTTTAGATATTTGCTGTCTGAAATACTCAAGATTGCTTCTCCAATCTGCCTGACTATCCACTACATTCTGACATTCTCAAAAAATCACTGCACCATATACCAGACACCAACACCTTCCCAATTTACATTATAGAACAGCCTTATGCAAAAAAGCTTTTCCTTTCAATACACATATTTTACTTAAAGTTTATTATTTTTCGTTTTCATTTTTATCTTGGTTTTGACGCATGGTCTAATTTGCTCTGAATGGCATTTACCAGTGTAAATAAAGTTAATATCTATCTGAGTATGGATATCTACTCGAACTAGAAATTCCATGTGCAAAATTATTTTGTGTAACCACATAGGCCTATACTATGTACAATTTTTACACTGCTGGTCATAAGAAGAATGTATTGATTATTTTATACTTTATACTAAATTTATTACTTTATATTAAACGGATGCAGCCCAGGATACGAAAATGGCTTTAGAAGTTCTATTGGACCACATAAGCTAACATTTTGATTGTTCTCATAATTTGGTTAGTCATCAATATTTTTTAAACTTCAGTATTTATAAAAAAAATTGTTTGCATGAACTGTCATGGTTTTACTTACCTTGTCGACCCTGGTCGGGGCGGTCCTCCTAAAGTCAACCTATCAAATGCTTCCTGCATTTTGTCTCGTCTTGCTAGCGTCTCCAGCTGACGACTGCGAGCAAGACTTCCTACACTCGAGCTATAACTGACACGAATGCCCTTATCTCTTCGTTCACCGATGCCATAACCCCTCGTGTCGTCAGGTTCAGCGTTGTTTAATACTCTTCCACCTCTCGATAGCATTTCGACCTGCTACCGCCTCCTTGACTGGACAGCTTATGTGCCAGAACTACTCTTCGACTGAAGCAACGTCCGTAATTGCGGGGAATTTCCCTCGCAGGTTTTTGTGCGTAGAAACTGTCGTTGAGTCATCAATTCACGAGCCTCAGTCACTTGCCAAAGGCTGTTGGATAGATGTGCAGCTAAAAATAGCAACTACTGGTCGCAGCATTGGACAGTGGTGCCGAACTGTATTCAGAATTTTGTTAGCGGCTTCGGCCAATCATGTGTGATGTTTTGTTTGAAGAACCTTAGCAGTTAAAGAAGTACAATGAATCACTATGTTTCCATGGTGCGCAGTACTGCGCAGCAGCCCCCTCCGAAGTCGAGGGGATTGTACGTTTCCATGCTGCGCAGTGGTTTTCAGCAAATTAGCAGAGAAAAGAAATTGTATTAATCGAATCGCCTGATGAAGAAATTGAATCGATCATGGATATCGAACGTCAGAAACGGTCTTTTTATGCTTCTGTCATCATTATACTTTTATTTACAATACACATTCACAAGGTTTTACAAACCTTAACACAATTTTTTATAAAGTAATATATTTTTAATAAGTATTTTTTAAGTAATATATTATTTAAACGTTAATTTAGGACTTGCCACCTATTTTTCGAAAAGTGTTGACATCGATAACAAAGTCTAGGAAAGTAATCACCTCATCATTTTCGTGGGTGCAGACCATAATTAAATATAGGTGAAAGAAGATCGGAAGAATATAAAAAAACAAGATTAGAGGGATAACATTTGTACTAGTTCACGGCCCTCGAAGAATCCGTCTCCACGGCATGAGAGCTATGCGCAGCCACTGCGCAGCAGCTGTTTCCTTGCTGCGAGTTTGCACTGGATTCACACTGATCAGTGCAGAGTGATTTCCGTGCAAAGCCGCCGTTTCCATGATTCGGAGAGGGCGCCACTCCGAAGCACTGCGCATTATGGAAACATAGTGATGGAATAAGCATAAAACGTGTGTATCTAAAGATCTATTGCTGAATACAACAATTCCTTATCTAGTTGGTGTATGCTTATGTCATACCCTAGGACACTTATGTATTCGCGTCATCTAACTTTCGCATTTTCGCGGAGTCATCCTCTCGTGAAAATTTTATTACCAACCAAAAACAATAACAACTCGGAGCCACGGCCACCGCGCTACGAATACTTGAGATCTAATATTGGTACCACGTCATTCACGGTGGCAGGGACCTTGACATCATTGATAGCTCAAGAAACAAATGGCAGCAAGCGATCAAATTGCATTATCGATCTCGCCAACACACTTCTACCTGCGGTTCACAAATACAAACTAGTCACAAATTGAATTTTTTTCTTATGAGTGAACTGGACCTAAGGAATCTAATCTGTTTGTTCCACTGCATTTAGTTTCACATCACTATATTTTCGCACTCATTAGAGCCACGAAATTAAGTTGCAGTGAAATTTACTCTGTATGCTACTCACAAAACTATATACTAGCGAAATATAAGTGTCCTAGGGTAGATTCATTAAGCTTCCCTAATTGCCATAAGTGTTCAGCTAATCTTAGATTGGCCCTTCAGTTCAAAAGCTAGCTTGCATGGAGTGCCCATGGACCAGCACTTACTACTGTGCAAGCAACTGCACTCCAATGTTAGAGGGAGAACAAAGATTACAGAGCATGAAACTGCAAACTGCAAACTACAAAGCCAAGAACTAGAAGGCAAAAAATTACATTCCTTGTCATCATGAAAAACTGTGTGGTAACATTAATTTACATCTGCGCAGCTTGTTGTATATAAATATATATTATATATATATATATATATGCCTTTGACATTTTTACATTTACAAGTGTAACTGTTTGAGTATTTTTTAATTGTAAACACATTACAGCATTACGCTTGATTGTATTGAATTCTATCTAATTATTCTGTCTGTCCATGCTTATAGAGCTTGTGTAAATAAAGAGCCATACTCATTCACCAGCCATCTTGCTTGCAACACTTACGGTTGTGCATGAGAGCTATTACTCATTTAAGACAACTTGTAAACAGAACCCACTTGCTAGTGGCTAGTCAGCGCTGACTTTAACAACTCAGTTTAAGCTGACACATAGATATATACTGGCTAGAACAAGATAGAACTCAGGTTTACTATTTACAATGTGGTATATTTTATCAATAACACTTTTTGACTATTTTATATTGTTAAATTCGCTGTTTAAAAGGTGTGACAGCAGATCCAACTATACAAATAGGAAGGCAAGCAATAATTTTCCTGAATTGAGAAAAAGCCACAACAAGATTTTTTGCATAATTTGAAAGTCTTCTCGGAGTCAAGTGTAAAATTATTATGAAAAATTGTATATGGGAAGATAATCATATAAAAAATAATTTTCCTTACTAACAAATATATTAAAAAGTAGTAGGAACAAATATAGTAAGAAACTTACTAACAAATATATTTGATGTTGTAATGTACCAATGTTTGTATTCTTTGGTTATTCATGATCATCACACCTGTATGTCAGCTGATGCAACAGATTATGTGAATCAACAGTTTTTACAAGCTAATGCAGAAATGTTTCCTTGTTATGCTTTCAGTGTGGCAATCTATAATATTGTTTCTCTTATTGTGTGTCATCTGATTCATTGCTGACTTGTTTGTAACAAAATCTTTCAGTGAAATAAATTAGCCTAGTCTAGCACAGCAAACAGTCAAGAAGCTCCCTGTGCACTTATAATGATAATTAACCTATAAATGAATACATTAAAAATGTCAACCAACTTCTGTTCTCATCACTTCAACATACTCCAAGCATGGTGATATCAGACATTTTATAAGCAATTACTAGGTGAATGCCAGGCGTTGCGCGGGTAATAAAAAGACTGCCTAAAAAATTCTATTTTAATTAGCAAAGTTTTCTGTACCCAATGAATCCGAGTAGGTTAAGCTAATCTACATTGTTACCATATTAAGAGCCAATTGAAAAATGCCGAAACAATACTGTAAAGTAGCGAGCATCTATATTTGATACGGGGTCTTCGGTAAAACCCGAAGTGTTTGTCATAAACTAGTGCTATGATAAGTTTATATTGAGCTTTTTATTGGCCTTTCAATTCATGTGAGAACATCATGCGACAAGATAATAACCAAACTGTAATGACTACGTCAGATAAATAAACAGATTCCAATCTAGCTTTTAGTTTTTGAGCTTTTTAGAGCTTGTAATCGCATTTCCACATATTTGACACCTACAACACAACAGAGTAAGACATGGTGAATCTTTTGATACCAAATAACTGTAATGGGAATTTTGTTGCAAGTCAACCTTTAAAAATCTCATAAAGTTACCAGGCATCTACTGGCTATATATATTTTCGTGTCCTTGGCATAGTAAAATTTGTTACCGCTAGAATGATGTCATCGGATTACTGTTAGACAAAGAGGCGCTATCTCATTTAATACCTGTTTTGCAAGTGTATGAGCGTGAGAAAGGGCAGCGGTCTCGTCTCATGTGCAACAAAATTCGGCAGTTCTAAAGACACTATTATAAGCAAATTTACAATTTTTACTAAAACAAAAAGAATCAATGAAAGAAGGGCTACAGCAAATTGTAAAAATATATGTTCGAAATGGTCCATTTTAGTGAGAAGCTGGGCTGAAATCTCACGGTGACAAGCCAAAGTTTAACGGTAATGAAAAACTAGAGTGGTTGTCAATTCTCTGAAAGCAATAAATGAGCTTGCGAGAAAAAGGTTAGCCTGAGAGTATACATGAGTTAGGAATGAGATCATGTCAATATAGGAAGTAGTACTAAAAATGATAAACATGGGTTGGTGACAACGAGCAGTTACAAAGCTTTATACAAGGTGGAGAAAACTCTGAAGTTACGTAGAACTGAAGTAGCTTTTTTAAGCTGCTAGATTTCCTCACAGTCCAGATGTGCCAGTTGTGAAAATAAAAAGTTGAATAAGATTTCTAAATCTAATAGTTATTTGTTAGACTTGGATTGCTGGTAGGGTTTATCTAAACAGGAAAGAACTAATGAAATCTTGTATGACAAACACTCACTCAGATGTCACCTTTAGACTTGACAACAATTAACAAACATGATATTTGGTGCAACTAAAAGAAAGCTTTCCATTAGAGCTTTTGCAATTATACCGGCTAAAAATTGTCAGCTGTAGTTGATGTCAAGCTTGGGCTCATGCATTACGCCCCCTTAACTTATGCGGAAAATTATAGATCCTACTGAAAAACCGCTGTTTCCTGTTACAATAAAATTTAGTCGGCTCGCTGAAAACATAGAAACCCAAACTGATGTTGTTTGCGTGTTTGCGCTGAAGTTCCATCCATCTACATGTAGTAGCGTCTAATAGTATATCCAACTACTATTAGACGGTACTACATGTCCTACTATATCCAATTCTACCATCCAACTAAACCTTTCCAGCGTTCATGAATGTATTAACTGAATTAACTCCTATTATTATTATTATTCATGAATTAACTCCTGACCATAGGGCTCGTTAGCTATAGTTTAAATGTATGTATATACTCCGTATATACTTAGCTATAGTTAGGCTATAGTTGCTTGTAGTATACTTTTAATTTTGTTAGAGAGATAGAATAATAAGTTTGTTGCTTCTTCACTCATCATTCCCACTTTCTTTCATTCCCACAACCCTTAGCTTCGGAGTCCCTGGTTGGTTGCTGGGAAGGTGCATAGTTTATAATCATTGTCAACACAACACGTAGTATCTATGTAACAATGACAGCACAAGAAATCAGCGAGTCAAACCGGATACTCACTCAATCAGAAACAGCGGTTTTCCAATAGCATCTATAATTTTCCAACTTATGCTAGCTTGGCATCACTGTGATAAACTTCCTCTCAAATACTAAGACTATCATTATGCTAATTAATGTTATTACAAATATTCCCTAAGGCTGTGTCAATTTGTAGATCCTTGGCTGTTCCGTTGGTTATGAAAATGTTCCATGACTAGGCGATTATCTAATTCTATTTCTAGCCATTTCTGTTTTCCAGGTTAAGTAGACACATGTGCTAGTTGTCTGTGTCTACAAGTCTTTAAACCTGAACTTGCATAAACTGGTAGTAGATTTTATCAGAAAGTATCGATATATTTGTATCATTTGCGATTGTTTTTGATGTTTGAGGTGATCTTACTGCCAGGATATTTCAAGATGAAAATCGACAAAACTTGATCGAGGTTAAGACGATCAAATCAACCAAAGTGTGATTATGTTGTCTATAGTTACAAAGAGACTGACAGAATAGAGACGCGTAACTCTGAAACTTGAACACAATAACTGATATCAACTATAGCAATGGTAGCATGTAGTGATGTTATTTCACGCAAAACTTTTTTAAGTGTTTTAATTGCTATCAAGTTTTGTCAATTTTAATATTGAAACATCTTTGCAGTCAGGCCACCTCAAACACCAAAAACAAACCCAAATGATGGAAAAATACCAACACTTTTTAATCAACTATATCAAAACTTTGTTTAAGTTTGTCATTATTTGACCAAAACTGATATTTTGAGCATGACTCTATACTGAAGTTGGGATGAAGTCGTTGACATCATTGCTTTAGAAACGGTAATAGATCGAACCACTTCTTTGCATAAAGTGATCAGCTGCATGTCTGGTTGAGACACTTCATGAATGTGTCTACTAGGGTTGCACGATAGTTCGATAGTCAACTGTGATAGTCGGTAGTTGTCTTCTCGATATGAATATGTTGCCTACTTTTAGCCTATCAAAACATCCGAAACTTATATATCGTTATCGAATAATAAAAAAGAATATAACCCGATAGTTTTGCAGATAGCTTTGGTTGTTTCTTCTGTAAATTTTCTTCTGCAGCTTTTCCTTTTCCCATCACTTCCCACAATCCTCGATCTTTTCAGGCACGTGTGATCATCTGGCTAGTGAAGTTATCTTCTCGATAATACGATAGTTTTACCAGCTGCCAAGTCACGCGATAACTTTCGGTGAACACTGTCTGCTCATTGATAATTCAATAGCTATCGCTATCGGTGGGACAACTCCAACCATAGTACCTTTCCAAACTACAAATGCCATTCCTAGTGACGACTCAGAAGGCAGTCTTAGCTGTACCTGCCACTTTTATAGTCATATATTGAAGTTGTCTTCTCGGCAATTATTCGTCAATGATGTCCACTGCAAACCAATGGCACAGTCGAGGCAAAGAGGTATGTCGGAAAATACTGCAGCTGTCAAATTTTCCCGATAGTTCGCCTAACACTACGACAGCCTGTGAAATGTGCACCGCTTCAGCGATGGTGATTGCATGGTCTATATTTTTTCATGATAGTTGCCTCGGGACTCGTATTCTTTGTTTTGTCTACTGCATTATATAATGTGTATGGTAGGCAAGGGACTATAAGCTGATCTAAACAAATGATCACCAATATATAATTGTGTGATTAACAATGACATTGAGTAATATGGTGTATACCAGCTATCACAGAGTATACTGCAGTATGTCAGCTTTGTCGAAAGACAATTAGTTAATTCAGTTTCACCAAACGCCTTGTAAACAGAAGGATCACAGTAACATGCAGATTCCAACAGCTGACACTTTAAAGACCTACGAGATGTCACAATCTGACCTTATTGATTAACTTGTTAACAAAACCATTGCTACGCGTAGCAGCATCAAGTTCAGATGTCCGCTGTTATATAAGATGACCTTTCAACTCATTGCTTTAGGTAACGTAGTCCTGTAACTCTTGAGGTAACCCTCTACCATAACTGTGAAGTCAATTATTTTGAAAAGATCAATATTAGTAATGATTCTGTACAATAAGAAAAGTCAAACTGTCTGTTCCTGTCCACTTCTGTCTATTTGCCCATTTCTCTGAAGCCGCGGTTGGGTTGAGAAAAAAGTTTGCACTGTACTCGACGCATACTCCTGACTTTCAGCACAATATACCAATATTCTAACAATTGCGCCAATCACCCACCCACGGTGTTTGCAGAATAATTGTATGCATATTTATTACACCTAATGATCTCTCATGGCACACTAGACCGCCAAGGTATTAGTGTAACACAATATAAGACAATAAAAACAAAATAAATAATATTAAAATGAATTATTAACTAGTAATAAGGAGGTTTATAGCAGCGGTCAACAACACAAAAATATAGCGATAACAACTTATAGTTACTAAAATATCACGACAGATAGTATTAAAATTATCCACTGGGTAAGCTAGATTGTATATCACAATGTTTCTTTTCACAAGATATAGAATAATCTACCAGCCGCATTTACGTCTAGTTCCACCTAGTTCTACCTCCGGTTCGCTTTCCCTTCATCTGGCATCTCTGGCATTCTTCTCTACACTTTTCTCCACACAAACCAGGACAGTCGGTTTTCTGTTATAGAAAATAACAAACTTGACTCGCTAATTTCTGCCATTACATTTATAATTCTAACCGGGTATAGAACTTCTTTGAACAGTTTAAAGTATAGAAGAACCTCTACTTACAAAATACTCTACATACGATGGTTTTTAGTTGCAAAACGTCTTTTGGTAGAAAGATTGCTTCGACTTATGAAAGATGTTTCTAGATATGAAATGTTGAAAAGCCTTCCATATCTAAACCCTTTGTTAGTTTCATATATTGACCTGTTTTCTTCTTGGGATTACAAACTACAATGTGTCTCAATCAGCTTCATTTGCTAATGAAAGTCCACAAACGTCCAGTTTTTTGTTTTCATTTGTTGTATAATTTGGGGTTATCGTATACCACACACAGGATAGGATAACTTAGGTTTCTAAAAAGTCAGGTTATATGTTTTCTGTATGACAATTTTTCTGACGGGTGACAATACATTCTCAAACATATTCTAAACTGAGCAAAACAAAACCAAGTCAAGAATACAATGCTGAACTTTTCTGACCTCTGTCTTTCCACTTCCCCCGATCTTCGCTTAGCCTCGTCTAGACAACCAACCCAAAAAGTAAACAAACAACCAAACCTTTTGTAATTTTTAATTGTTATTTTTGTTTTTTCTATATGGATAATTATATTTATCATGAAATATTATAAGTTGAACGTGTATTTGTTTTAAATGTTACAAGCATTCATAATTTATACAAATGTTGTGTCCGAGTTTTGTGGGGGCTTAGAATGAACTAAGGCCTTGTTAATGGTAAACTGTGTTTGTACTCACGGAATTTCTTCTCACGGAATGGCTTTCAGAATCATTTACTTGCGAAAGTAAAATTTCCACTATGTTTGGCTGTCAGATTTGTTTTGACCTGTTTATTAACTAGTAAATATTTTGTTTGCAGCAAATGGGTAATTGTTGTCATCAAAAGTAGTCATAACACTAAAGAGGCGGTAATACACCTGTCACCTGTTGACACCTGTCACAAAACACAAGCTATAACCTTCATCTACAAGTAAACAGAGATGACAAATTGTTAGTAAGGTGTCAAATCTGGCAGTATGCCCTTTATGATGAACAATTAAAACAGAGCCCTCTGGGTAGTCTGTGTATATTTAGAAAGTATTAAGTCAATTTTTATTACCTGATACTATTTTATTCAGTACCGTAATTTATCAAAGGCTTTTGTTCACTCATGAGAACAGCTTGAATTAATGATAACTAGATTCAAAAATCATTGAGTTGTTCTAATTGGTTGCTTTACCACTGAGCTACTTACTTAGTGGTTGGTTTGCCACTGAGCGACTCACTGGCTAATTATCTAACCACTGAGCTGCTCACTGATTGCTTGTTCTCAAAAATATTTCTACTGTAAAAGGTTAATGCTAGATTGCAAATCATTTTTTGTTTTTGCAATTTTTATAATAATTTAGACATGCATTGAAATACTTTCATGGATACTTTTGGATTTATCATATGTTGAGGAACAGTTGTTGCTTATTGGCAGCAGTTGGCAGCAATGCCTCGACCAACTTTGGCAAACACTCTAGAGAATATCACCTGTTAGAATTAACACTAATATCTGTGCTGTTATATAAAATAATACACCGGAGTGTTTGGTGATAATGATAACTAAGCAGGCTAGAAGCTAAAAATTGAGGGTAAATTATATCCCCAACAATTAAAAAAAACGGACTACTACTATACAGTCTACTTAACTGTCAAAAATTTTAAGACCACCGGATAATTCACAATTTCGAATATCTTGGCACCCTTGCTGGAGCAAAATTATTCTAATTACTACATGTTGCACATCAATGGATGCAGAAATTTCTTTTTATTTTAGCGGAATAAAGCGGATGTTTTTGATCTCAATTTATAGCAGAGGGTGTCGAATTAGTGTTATCTGGTATTACTAAATATTAATAGTAATCCAGCCACTTTACACGCTTCCAATGACCTTTTTCACGGCCACCAATTATTACGAGAGTTGTTCAGCTTGCAATAATGTCACATAATCAGTTAGCTGAGAATAGGCCTACATAAAAAAACACAGGTATGTTTGGATTTTTTCAAGGTCGGTTGTGTGCGCATTTTAATTGAACAGAATTAATTGCTAATTGCTGCTTATTTGAGCTTTATACCATGTTAATCGTTTAAAAGTTCTGCATTCAATGGTTTATGGTGGTTTCTGGCAAAATTGAGAAAGTAAATCATCGCTACCAGAAAATGTATCTTGAAATGTGAGGCGGTCATATTCTCATTCACTTCACGTATGATGAATTGCATCATGGGGCAGGATCTCCAATATCCTAACTTTTTACCATGTATGTCGTTATCAAAAATGGTTTACCAAAGTTGCTGAATAAAATATCAGATTGATCTAGGAGATGTAGTGGTTTACCAATCCATGCAACTGGACAGGCGTCAACAATTTCTTATGAACTTACTATAAGACAGTCTTTACATGTAATCCTCTTTGGGCAAGCTCCCAGGCAGCTACTGAAATCGCATGCTTTCTCACACTCAGCTTCACATCTTTGGTTGTGATAACATCTGATAAAAAATCGTTATAATTGTCATATCAAATATCTATAAATAACACACAAGATAAAGACATCAGCGTATCTTTAAATGTAGATCTCTGTATTTGTCTTTTTGTAAAACCGTGTGTCCAGTTATAATGATTCGAATCTAGCAATAAAAAATCCGTATGGCAGAGGATTTGAACTCAGAACCTCCTGCTCTGAGACAACTAGTAAACCCCTTAAGCCACACGGAATAAAATGGATTCTTTGGGCAGATAGTCATTGTCTAGGTTAAAATGCGCATAGCAACTAGGTGTAACTCACAATGTCACTAAAGCTTGCTCTCAGGACTCTTATTAGTAAGTTTAGCAGTAGGGATGTTAGCTTACTTAAATTAGCTAATAGGGATGTTAGCTTACTAATACTAGCCAATGGTGACTACCTTCCCTGCCACTGTTTATAAGCTGTTTTTAATACCTGTGCAATGCAGAGCATTCGGCTATTCCTATCATATGTATAACATCTTCCGTGTATCATCTCATCATCTCATGTACACAGTTGAGGTGTTGTTACTACTAAAGTTGTTGAGATCATTCACTTTCAAGACTTATTTTTAAAACCGGGCTAGAATTAAAATTTTCTCTCGTTGATATTCTTGCTCCAAGGTCTAATAGATCATTAACAATCATATTACAATACACAAAAGCTTATTTCAAAATAATCAATGCATAAATCTAATTATTTAATGCTAATATTTTGCAACACAAAACAAAGTGGTTATAGTTACCTGAGAAGACACCTTTGCTCACAGGATAGACAGATTTCTATCTGGGTACACCGACTACAAAGCTGAACACACTTGTGGCCACAGTCTAAATTCTTTCCACAAAGACTTCTGCATTCCTTGTGCTTTGTCACCTCATCGGAAATATTGCTTAAAACAAGATTATTGCATGAAATTAACAATATGTATTTATGATTTGTAAAGCATGTTTCATCAAAGCTATAAGACCTAATAGAGAAGACAACTTCTCAAACGGAAAGGTAGGATTTATACTGCTGCTTTACCAGGTGTTGCAACTCCCACTGCAATTGTGTCCACAAGCAAGCAAGAATTTGCATGGCTGTTTGCATGTGAATGTTTTAACCATCAGTCTGATGGAGCAAGGTGGTGCGGCTTCATGGCAAAGCAACTGATTCTTCTCACCACACAAGGGACACTTCTGCGCTACCTTCTGCTCACACTTCTCTGTGCATTTCTCAGAGCACCTGCAATGCGAGTCACAGTTGCTTACAGTATAGATGCCACATGGCTACTAGAAGTACCTATATGTAAATTATATAGAGTTAGGGGACTTTGTGAGTCTTTCGAGATTAATACAGAAGTAACATCTACAAACAGGAAACATTGCTTCTGCATATACAATCCTTTATCTTGTTTGAGTGATAAACATTTCTATAATTTTTAGTAAGAAACTCGTATATAGTCATTGTTCTCTCGAACATTTTAAAACATATTCTAATAATAATTTGATTTTAAACCCATTTGAAGCATGGAAACTATAATCATATGTATAACCAGTAGTCAGTATAATCAAGTCATATAGTCATCCCGCAGTTTTAACAAACTTACAGATTGAAAATACAAAATTAGTAGGCCCTATTGATCCAAAAATATTAAAGCTTTTTATACCCTTCAATACCTGTTTTATATCTTCCAGAATAGACAGAGCTCTATAATACGACATTACAACCATTTCGTTATTGCTAGCTGATTAAGCTTTCACTATAAATTGACCAAAATGCTTGTATCAAAAGTCAAAGGTCGCATGACCTGTTTTCCGACATGCAATTAACAAACAATATCATCATTGTTTTGATGATATTTTTATACAATATGTAAAGGTTATACCTACCTTACTAGTATAATAATACTGCCTTACTATCCCTACCAGATTACTTGGAGAGATCAACGGCTTACCGTTTAGCGCATGTATGGCCGCAAATAAGGGTCTCGGTACAGTTTTCAAGACAGGGTATTTCAGCGAGGTCTCCGTATGTCCTGTGACACTCCACAAGTCTGGTGTGGCTGCATGGTAGGGTTATACTTGTTGGCTTTTCACATGGTGGACAGGTTTCATAGCAGAGCGCTAAGATAATTCACAATAATTTAATAATAATAAATAATAATAAATAAATAATAATAAATTCACAATGTTGGTTTATAATTAAAAACTATGTTGTAGCCTACCTTGCCAACAACATAAGCAATTGCAAAGCAATCCGTGATTAAAGATGTGATCACATCAAATTCAATCAGATTTTATCAGAAAGTATAGATATTTTTCTATCATATAAGATTTTACTTGCTGCTTTAGGTGATTTTGCTGCCAGATTGTTTCAAGATTAAAATCGACAAAGCTTGATCGCAGTAAAACAGGAAGCACAACTATTGCCGTCATTTTGACTTAACCACTAGCTTTCACTTAACTTGAACAATCTGGTTTAAACCGGTTAGTATAAACCCTAACATATATGCCATATATAGGATCATATACATGATGTAGCAAGAAAGGATACTTGCTATAAATTGTCAAGCAGTGCAAGCTGAACATAAACTGGGCAAATGGATAGTGTACCCTAGGACACTTATATTTGGCTAGTATTTAGTTTCGTGAGTAGCGTACAGAGTAAAATTTCGATGCAACTTAATTTCGCAGCTCTGATGAGTGCAAAAATATAGTGATGTAAAAATAAATGCAGTGGAACAAACATAATTAGATTCCTCAGGTTCGGTTCACCAGTAAGAAAATTTTTTTCAATTTGGGACTAGTTTGTAATTGTGAACCTCAGGTAGAATTGTGTGGCCGAGATCGATAATGCAATCTGATCGCTTGCTGCCATTTGTTTCTTGGACTATCAATGAACAAAGCTATTTAGTTCCGCGTTTTCGCTCGTTCGTTATGATAGTTTAGTTTCGCTCAGGAAATTTTCGCGAGAGGATTACTCCGCGAAAACGGGAAAGTTAGATGAGACGAATACATAAGTGTCCTAGGGTAATCCAAAAGGTTTGTCAACATTCACAGGAACTGTCATTATATCTAAAAACTCTTATCTCTATAGAACAGGTTCGATAATTCTGAAACCCTGTAAAACACTTGTAAAAAAATGATCATTGGTTTGAAATTCACCACTAATCGCACACAATGCTCTCTACAAAATATTTCTTTACTTCTCAAGCAATAAACCCCTTCCATTAAAATAATCCAGTACTGAAAAGTACTACCTGATCTCACTGAGCTCAACTTACCTCAGCTGATCCCAGCTGACATAAACTGATCTCAGCTGACACCAACTGACCTTTACTAACGTCAACTGACCTCAACTGACTAATACATTTTGGCAGACCTATTAGAACTTTACCAATATTTAGGTAATACTAGTATTACTTATTGGTTCAATTATTAAAACTTTGATTAAAAATTTTAGATTAACTAAACTAGATTAAACTAGTTTTACTGAAGTATTAATTTAAATTTAAATCTAATTTAAACTACAGTTTTGATTTGGAAGATTTAGTTAGCTGAGAAATTAGGAGTTATCTGTTCATTTGCACAAACTGGTATTAACCAGATGAAGGGCTGCAAAAATATTGTTTATTACTATTATAGCCTACAAAGCTTAATTCTTGCATATTTAGGTTGAAATTATCTTATTTGTTTTCAGATTGAACCAACTCCATTTAAACTATGTCATTAACAATAAATATCCATTTATTTAAAAAAAAGGCTGTAAAGCTGGACAAAAGTTGTGAAAAATATCTGAGCAGACGCCAACTTTTGGTGGTTTTAAAGTTTCTGTCAGTCAAGCGTAAGAATAAAATGAAAATATAAAAAAGATATAAAATAATCTAAATAGAATTTTAAAACATTCACACTGACAAAAATAAAGAAAGCATTTGTAGATAAGAAGTTATTTTCACCTTGGTATTTTATGATTTTCTTAGCTATTTTGAAGAATCCAGTGCATATTAGCCAAGCAGTGTCTATTATAAACTTGACTAGATAGCCTGAGATCATAGAATATAGTCGTCCAACTTACACGGACAAGGGTGGTTGCAGTTCTCCAGAAGCCTTTTGCATTTCTCCTTACATTCGTACTTATCACGGCTGTAGTGGCACTTGAGCCTGCAACGGTGGCCACATAAAAGCTTTTCTTTACAAGGCCTGGTGCAGCCACCTGTCAATCAGTGTCAAGATATGGTTTTTAGTGATAAGACTATTTCTATAACACCTACATTAATTGATGGTCAAGCATTACAATAGGCTATAATATATAATATAAACAATATAATGATGTAATTTCAATTTGGTCTCAAGTGATATTCAGCTGACAACTTCTCATAGTTTCTTGAGGGCACTTGCTAAACATTGTCATTGTTGTGATATCACGTTTTTAAAAACCTATTTATATGCTGCCTGTCAATCAATCTAAAGGTAAAAGCTAACCATCAGGAGTATAGTTCTGAAAGTCTTCTGGTAACTTCAACTGGGCCGGGGACTTCCTGTGACGACAAGAAACAAGTATGGTGTTTCCAAGAACTTCCGCTGCTTCCGCATCTGTTATGACTTTATTCCATAAACCTGTGTGTTAGCAGGAGTAGGTATCATGTGCATTCTCTATTTATCCTTGTATCCCACTTACACAGGATTACAAAATTAAGGTCGCTTTGTGCGTAATTTTTTCAGCATAATTTCAAAAGTTTCATTTCAATTGGACGTTTAGTTCTAGAGATATTACCAAAATACCGAGGGCACTTCTAATCGACCGAAAAATTAAAGATGGCTGCCATCAGAACATCAGTTTCTAAGGACGCACAGATTGACACTCTCTGAAATGAGGATCAAAAACAGACAAAGTTAAAAAGCTTCTCCTCAGCAACAAGAGCTTCACAGTAAAACTATTTCTATTCATAACAAATCTACACACTCTATCAGACTCGGTATACTGCAATTATTATGTTTTAATTACGCCTAAAAACTTCACTTTTTAAAAAAGTGCGAAAAGACACAATTTTTTCTCTTTGATTTCAGGATTTTTCAGTGTTTTCTACAAGCTTGGAGCTTCCATATTATATTTGGTAAAAAAAAGAATTGTGTTATCTTAAATGCTTATACTTCTGGCCAAAATACCGAGGGCACTTCTAATCGACTGAGAAATCAAAGATGGCTGCTGACAGAACATTCGTTTATAATAACAGACTGATTGAAACTGTAACGAAGCATGGAGCTTTAACATGATATTCAGTTCTGAAGGAGTTGTGGCATCTTGAGTACTTTCACAGTAGATTGAAAGTTATTAGTTAAGTCAAGGATCAGGGGGTCCTGCTTTTATGTACAAGACCAGGTATAAAAGGGTTTAAAAATGTTACTTGAACATTTTAGCATCTTGATACTGTACCAAAATCTTCATCTAGACTGCCAGATAGGTTGGAATTTGAGGTAAGTGGATTAATGTTTCTGCTTTAATAACTTTTAGAGTTGTTCGAGATAACAACACAACCATAACATAAGATAACAACATAACCATAACATAGGATAACAACATAACCATAATATAAGATAACAACATAACCATAACATAAGATAACAACATAACCATAACATAAGATAACAACATAACCATAACATAAGATAACAACATAACCATAACATAAGATAACAACATAACCATAAGATAACAACATAACCATAACATAAGATAACAACATAACCATAACATAAGATAACAACATAACCATAAGATAACAACATAACCATAACATAAGATAACAACATAACCATAACATAAGATAACAACATAACCATAACATAAGATAACAACATAACCATAACATAGGATAACAACATAACCGTAACATAAGATAACAACGTAACCATAACATAACATAACAACACAACCATAACATAAGATAACAACATAACCATAACATAAGATAACAACATAACCATAACATAAGATAACAACATAACCATAAGATAACAACATAACCATAACATAAGATAACAACATAACCATAACATAAGATAACAACATAACCATAAGATAACAACATAACCATAACATAAGATAACAACATAACCATAACATAAGATAACAACATAACCATAACATAAGATAACAACATAACCATAACATAGGATAACAACATAACCATAACATAAGATAACAACGTAACCATAACATAAGATAACAACATAACCAAAACATAAGAGGCTTTACTATCATAAACTTTTGAATAAGATACACTTGGCTTATATGTGTAATGGGCTACAATCTCTATTAATAAATTCTACTTTGTCATTGTGCGTCTGTCTGTTAGTCCACACATAAGCACTTTACTTTTATCCATGCTTTTACTTGATTTTATTAAAACTTCACAATCATATGCTCCTTGCTTTAAACCAGGTCACTAAAACAATTGGTTTTAAAACTCCGTCTGGTTCCTGAGAACACACCAGTTAAACCCGCAGGCTACCTGGTTGAAAATGAAAAGATGCCGGGTATCGCTGAGCTTATCGCTAGTGTGATATACTCTGTTTGTAGTTTTTTGTTTCTAATATACTGGTCATAACAAAAATTATTTCTGGTTTAAATGATCTAGTATTACGATACGAAAATAAAAATGTTTTTTGAACCAGTAGCTAAACCTGTGTGATTATATCTATGAGAAAGACCTAACACAAAAACCCTGACTAATAAACATTAAATGATGTCCAAAAGGTATTGAAAAACAATGCTTAGAAATTAGGGATGACCTTCACAGTTACGGAGCTATCAAGGTGACAGGTAGCTAAAACACAAGAAACTGAAATAGTCATATTAAAAAAATATTGCTTGAAATATTCCCACTCACCTTGGCGTCTTCTAAAAAGTTCCATATTGCCAAAGACAAACATTCCGTCTCTAGCCTGAGAAAGAGACACGCATACTCGGTTCTCTATAGCAACAAAGCCAGCATCATTCTTGAAGTTGCTTCTAACTAGTGAGACAATGACTATCTTGTTCTCTTCACCTAAAATAAAAAACTCATTTATCAAATGGTAATTAGAAGTGAAGAGATCTTTGTCAAATCTTCCTTCTTTATCATGAAGTATTACAGAACCACTCTTGGAGCACATGGTAGTTCACCGAAGGGTCAGGTCAACAAGAGTATATGGTCTTTGTTGATCTATGTATAGTTTGTCTTCATTAGTCTGTTTGTTTATGAAAACTAACTTATAATTAAACAATTAATCTGTTTGAAATCTTGCATGTGGCTTTCTCTGATACTCTATCAGGGTTTGTTCTAGCACCTGTAAAGAAAATTAGAACCAATGATTGAAAATAGCGCTTTTACCATGTTGTAAAGAGGTGATTAAAATCTTGGCTAATATAAGACTTGAACCCGTGACATTCAGCTTATTAGACCAATTACCCAACTGAGCTAATCAGCCTCCTTCTAGTCTCCCAATCAGCCCTAGTTAGCTGTATAATGGTACCAATAAAAGATAAAGACTGCATATTTATATTTTTTTTATTTACTTGTTTCTTCTGTTTATTTAAAAAATTAAAAATTTTTGTATGTTCGCTTGAATTCTTCAAATATAATATACATGTTATAGTAGGGGCACCGTAAAGCTTCTCTATTGAAGACCTAGCCAAAATTCTCTTTTTAAGGACTACTGAAATCAGATGTGGTTCATCGCTTCATGTTGTTCAATAAAATAGATTTCATACAATTAAGCTCTTTCAATTATTTATTATTTTTATTGCTCGTAATGTTTTTAAGCATTATAAGTTAACACTTGAAACTTGAAATAAACTTTCAGCCAAAAGAGTGATTTAAACATGCAGAAAACAAGAGTTCATTGAATGTTAACAAATAACAGAGGAATTTGAAAATATCATGTTAGCCCTATTGCTGGGTCAAATCTCCAAAAAATGAGCGAAACCTGTATAGTTTTTTGTTAATAATAACAAAATAATAATAATTCAATAATAATAATAATTAATAATAATTCAATAACGCCGGTACTCTATGAACATACTTAGGTTGAACTCAATTTTATTTTAATCAGCAGGTTCTTTTGTACATAAACATCAATTCACATATGTATTACAACAACTGTCAGCAGGTTCTTTTGTACATAAACATCAATTCACATATGTATTACAACAACTGTCAGCAGGTTCTTTTGTACATAAACATCAATTCACATATGTATTACAACAACTGTCAGCAGGTTCTTTTGTACATAAACATCAATTCACATATGTATTACAACAACTGTCAGCAGGGTCTTTTGTACATAAACATCTACTCACATATGTATTACAACAACTGTCAGCAGGTTCTTTTGTACATAAACATCTACTCACATATGTATTACGACAACTGTCTGTGTGTGTTATGCTTTGACACATTTTTGAAAGAGACCAAAGTTCTTACACCACATTGTTAGGCCCGTTCCGTTATCATTGTCAGAGTTAATATAACCATCAGTTTTCTTATAGTATTTGAAGTCTTTAGCATTTACATCACTACCATAATCTGAATTATAATCATACTGATCAGTCCAAAGCTTACAGACCACAGCAGGATCATAGGAAGTTTCAGATTTCCGTTTCGATAGTCAAGTTGTACTCTAAATTGTTTTTCCTCTATCCATATTTAGCAAGATTGCGTTTCCGTATTTCTTTAGCTTGCAACATAACGCATAGCACCCTCAAATAATTGTTTCACATCTAAATAGATAAACAGCTGACAATAGTTAGGACTTGATAATATTTATATCCTTTTACTGTAACACTAAGCGACAGCTTTTTCAACTTCTGCCAACAATGACGTAAATGTCGTTGACCCACGGAAGAGATTAAAGACATCTTGTTTTCTCATCAAAAGGGTGAATGCCGGGGACTGGTAAAACTTAAACAACACTTAGGTGATGTAATACCAGTATTTATAGCAGTAATAGATCATGGCTTTATCAGTCTTTTCAAACAAGCACTTTGAAAAATAGAAATTGCATGTTTTTCCCATCTGAGTAAAATAAAACCGGGTTAGTTTAAAAGGTATTGAGACAGCAAAAAAGATGAGAATATAAATTTTGCGTTTAGTATAGCTTTGTAACATAATTTCAAGCTGTAAAATATTATATAGTTTTAATCTGGGTAAAAAGTTACATCATGATAAATACTTCAATTTGGGCTGTTTGTTTGATAAACAAAAAACAAACTGCGAAAATTTCGCAGTTTGTTTGTAAATTAATTATTATGTATTAATAATTAATTAATATAATTGATGTCTGCATGATGCCCTTGATATAATTATGTCTGCATAATTATATCAAGGGCATCTTTCAAAATTTTGATTGTCACACTTGGCAGCAATAATAAACTTTTTTTACTGAAGTTTGAGAGATGCTAGAAATTACCTACACGAAATAGTTTAAGCAAAATTTAGCCAAAACTGCCGACTAACGGAATTTGCACTTTTCTACCAACAAAAAAGAAACAATATAGAGCTGTACTGATAGTCAAAAATTACCTTGATAATTGTCGACAGATGTGATGATGAGGCCATCAAAATCTTTTTTAGGAAATTTCTTCTGCAGCTCAAACATCTGTTTGCTGTACATGGTGATGATGGTAATGTCTGAAGGTTCATAATCCTGCTGAATCAGGAACCTGTACATAAGGAAAGAAGCTGGTATCTTAAGTTACACATACATGTATATTGTTCCCAAAGTCGTCAGCTATTTCGAGAACATTCAGAAATTGTCTATAATCGCAAATCAATGTATACAAGTATTTTAGTCCGAAACCGATAAGAATTTGATTGCTCTCTGAAGATGAAGGTAAAATCGAATCACAGGAAGTAGAAGAACCCTTTTTGCATTAATGCGATATTCAGTATCCATCTTCCTTATGAAGATGTATATCTCGATTAACCAATAGCATTACACCAACTAACACGACTAACACTTTTAGCCGCGTTTAAACCACAATAAAATTATGCAACTTCATTGACTGGAGTTCAAACTACGCCTGCACTAAACATTGTCAAGGCTATGCAAACTGACACAATGCATTGTTCTACAGTCAGCATAAAGGCCAGTGCATACTATCACTCAAATCAATGATTGGCTGTGCGATGGACCGCAACGATACACTGCTATAATGTCATTGTGCGATGAGCTGCCAACTTAATCGTTGCTAGCGATGACATGATGAACTTTTAAAGATGTGGTTGCGCCAAAAAATTCGGTTTAATGAAATTAAGACCCAGAAAAGGCTAAAACATCAGCTACATTTTGATGCCATTTTTGTCTTTGTAGACCAACCCTGTCCAAAGATATATGCGTTTGAATGAGGCCCTCTTTTAAAAAGCTCACGTTCCAGCGGGTGCTTCTTTCGCAACGTCACAAGCAATATATCTGAAAAGAAACCACGAGCAATAAATATGAGGTCGCTTCCTTAGCCAATCATCGGCGCAAAATTTTTATATAGGCCGTAATAAATGTTATCACTCGTAAAACGCGTTGTCTGTGATCTCAAATTTAGAGATTTTACTCTATTATTAAATCGCATGGACATCGATATGTACTAAAGTAATTAACATCATTACTTTAATTAATTACTCGATCGACACGTTTTATTGGCGAACAACATAATTGTAAAAATTGCGGTAAAGTTACTGCGAAGGTGGCTCCGAGTTTTCTTGGCATCAGGTAGTTAAAGTTCCACGGAGCAAGATCGGAGAATGGAGGTAAATTTATCTTTTACTCTGAGTCTCCTATTGAGTTTCCTGTCAAGTTTACATTCAGATTATATTTCCCTGTTTGAGGCTAAAATGTAATTTCCTGCGCGTGCGAGATACGTCTTGAAGTAAATTCTGCTCGACGAGGATAGACAACTCCCAACTCGAGAGCGAGTTCCCGCAAACTCGATGAGTTGATGAACAGACTCGTGGGCGAGCTGATAAACCGACTCGGGGGCGAGCTGATAAACAGATTCGTGGGTGAGCCGATAAACACACTCAATGGTGAGCCGATAAACAGACTCATTGGGGAGCCGATAAGCAGACTCGGGAGTGAGCCGATAAACAGACTCGATGGTGAGCCGATAAACAGACTCGTGGGTGAGCCGATAAACAGACTCGTGGGTGAGCCGATAAACAGACTCGTGGGTGAGCCGATAAACAGCCTCGATGGTGAGCCGATAAACAGACTCGATGGCGAGCCAATAAACAGACTCGTGGGTGAGCCGATAAACAGACTCGGGAGTGAGCCGATAAACAGACTCGATGGTGAGCCGATAAACAGACTCGTGGGTGAGCCGATAAACAGACTCGTGGGTGAGCCGATAAACAGACTCGTGGGTGAGCCGATAAACAGACTCGTGGGTGAGCCGATAAACAGCCTCGATGGTGAGCCGATAAACAGACTCGATGGCGAGCCAATAAACAGACTCGTGGGTGAGCCGATAAACAGACTCGGGAGTGAGCCGATAAACAGACTCGATGGTGAGCCGATAAAAAGACTCGATTGTGAGCCGATAAACAGACTCGATAGTGAGCCGATAAACAGACTCGATGGTGTCTTTTCTCAACTGTTACACCCAAGCAAGCCAAGCGCAATAATTGTTGATGTTCGGTCAATAGCACTTATAGTGAAAGCAGCTATGATACGCTGGCTAATATCACAATGCTAAAGTCAGAAACAGTGACAAGAATTTTATACCCTATTTGCTTTTGAAAATCAAACAGAGCTTATTATAAAGAACACAGTATCTTTATTGGTGTTATATCTTTCAGTACCAAGCAGTAACACACCAGCAATGATAAAACTGACAGGTTATATAGCAATCCCAGAGAAAAATCTACAATTGATTGGCTGCACAGTAATTAGGTCAACCAATACCACAATAACATATTTCGAATATAAAAAACGATAACATTTGTCACTAACTAATCACGCAATAAGAGTATTAATAATTTTTAGTGTTTGTATAGTAACATACAAATTTTAGAACAATATGGTAATAAATGGTTAACATAAAATTGCTAGTATAACCCACACATATACACTACATTAGACAAGTGTTAAGCGTGCGCCTTATAAATGATTATTCAAATTTGTCTGAATAGCGACGAACGTAATATAGATCCATTGAGTCAGCAATTTGAGCTGCCGGATTATAGGCTTAGAAAAGACGTCATCAAATCTCTTCGGCATGCTGACTGTCTATAAATACGGGTACACACTAATTAACAGTTCATTCGCTTTTACAAGCATGAAGCACTCGTGTACTTTTTGCAATTTTTCTTGCAACAAGGAGCGTGACCTACAGAGGCACGCTCGTGTACACAGACACCGCTGCTCCTCCTGTGATGAGGTGTTCACCACTCAGCCTCTCTTGCATGCGCACGTCTCTGCTGAGCACGGGAGAACACAGTCTACCCAGACTGAACCCCAGAGACCGAGGGCGTGTTCACCCCGTCGCCAACACCATCACCGAGGGCGACGCTACCAAAGGCCACGGCAGGACCGACGGCCGTACTGGAGGCCAGCCCGTGATGCTTGCCCTACTCCACGGCATGAAGTGGAGTCCAAGATCGCCCACCCATCGGTAGACTCCATCGGGGATGATAGTGACCCTCTCGGGCTACTGGACCCACCAGTCAAAATCGACTTCTGAGTGCCAGTAGTCCCACCAACCACCTCGGCCCTTCTCAGAGCCACCATTTCCATTTTAGGGGTTTTGTTCTGCGTCGACAATGGCGGAAACTCAGTGTCGTACTTATCATCCACTTTTTTTATTACAGTATGTACAGTGAGTTCGTGACGGCTTCTTTTTAATCTTTAGCATCTAGCAATACAATGGCTTAGATTGATGAATACACTGAAGGTAATATTTTAGTACTCATTAATACATGTACTAATTAATAAAATTATAACTTTTTGCTATCACTAATCATCGTTTTATGTTTTTTTATCGGTTCACCTAGCTACATTTGCTTCAAATTTTCTGTGGCAGTTTTATCTAGTAAATTAGATTTTTGATTTGACTTTAGATGTTCACTTTTCAGTTGTAGAAAGTGAAGAAAATCGATTGATCAATGCAAATCTTTAACTTCCAGAACCAAAGCTTCGAATCGTTGGCTTGGTGTACTTGTGCCTTTGTTAAACATTTGTTCGTTTTTAAAATTACACTCGCAATCTATCAAACTCCCAATTTGAAAGCTTTCATTAGATAAGCTTTAAAATGACATATCTATGAATGACATATATTTATTGCACTTGTTTTACTGATTACAGGATGTTTGTCGTCTCACCAGCCGAAGCAGCGTTGTCAGTGTGGAAACTGCCATAAAGGGGAAAGAGAGACTTGAATGTGTGCTGCATAAACCATGATGTTTTGTTTGAGTTTGTTGCAGTAGATGAATTTGTCTTATTGTATCAGCTAAAACTATGTGAGTGGCCACGACTTGATGAATATTTTTAATAAAAGCTTTATGCCGAGATGAAGATCTTTTTACTTGTAAAAATTATATAATAAAATTATATTGTTGAAGATAATGCAAAACATGATTTGCAGAATATTGTAGTGAATTGGATACGGTATATGGATGTCCGCAGAACTGGAGAATGTGAGTTCAAATCCAGTTTGCAACAGACTTCTGTAATTGATTTACTGAGCTGAGCTTTCTCTAATTATCATGAGTGTTCAACCATTCTCGGATTAGCTCAAAAGCCAGCTTGCGCAGAAAGCCCATAGATTAACACCCAGCACTTGCTATATAAGCAAAGGTGCTCCAGTGTTAAGCAGGAGGGGTAAGAGTATGCAACAGAGAAGGTACCTTAGTGAGGACAACAAAGAGCACAAAGCTAGTGATACAGACTACGAGCGACAGAACTAAGTACTGAGAGTTGCGTTCTTAATGTTTATTAAGAACAGCGTGGTAACATTAACATACCTTTGTGCAGCTTTGTATATCTTTGTAACCTATATATATAACTATCTTAACATTCTTACATTTACAAGTGTAACTGTGAGTATTTGTTATTAACTCATTACAGCAATACGCTTGATTGTATTGAATTGTGTCTAATTATTCTGTCTTTTCATGCTTATAGAGCTTGCGTAAATAAAGAGCCATTATTCACCAGGCACCTTGTTTGCAACAATTACAGTTGTGCATGAGATCTGTTACTCATTCGATGTAAGACAACTTGTACTCAGAACCCACTTGCAAGTGGCTAGTCAGCGCTGACTTCCACAACACTTCTCATTCTTGAAACTCTATCTCTATGTATATTCTTTTCAAAGGTAGTAAGAAACTAGTTTTCAGTGTTGGCAATGATATACAGCCCTGCCTCAAGGATAGGCGACGGAGATAATGTGGACGGGGCTTTTGGGAAGCTATACATGTATATCATTAGTGTGGGTAGCGGAACTGCTGATACAAAGACCTTATTCTACATAGTTTGCTTGACAGAGTTACTGTAGACCGGTAGAATTGGTAGTCGGTACCATAGAGTTATATCCCCCCTAGAGTGATAACTGTGCCTTCAACAACATGAGCGTTTCCGGTGCCAACAAGGAGCGTTTAGGCCACGCCCCATTTTTGTGCTAGTCAATTGTAGTGATTGACAGAACGATAACATCAGCCATGAGAATGATCATGACTTTCCACAGTTAAGATAGTAATTATTGCTCATATTAAAGAAATGATGATTATAGTTTATTACTCTACTATATGCTTATTATTTAAAGCAATTCAATACCTACATGCCTTGCAAAGACACTGAATAGATAGTGTTAAGTGAGTTAATGCATTCAGTTACTCCAATGATATACAGCCCCCACACATGGTGGCGCTGTATATCATTGGTTACTCATAGATAAGATAGATAGCCATACTGGGGTTGTATTACATTGGTGTGATGAGAAGCTAATCGACTGCCATCAACTGAAAGTATTGACATTGTATGGTGATAGAGTAATTCATTGACACCACAGTTCACAAACAGCCCTTGCATCTAATATTAGATTTCAATACATATCAATCAAATAGTTAAACTAGCTTGAAGCAAAGATGTCCACTACTTAGTGGACATCTTTGCTTGATGTAAGCAAGCAAAAAGTTTGAAAGTTGGATTGGCAAATGTTGTTATATGTTAGATAAAAATAAATTATACTTAATTATACTAAATTATAATTATTTAAAAATAAAATAGACTTTTTTATTACTTTATTTATTAAATAAATTTTTATTGTAATCATAGCTAAACAGATTATATTTAGCCATCACTTGCTAATTATTTCACATTTACATTTAAACACGTTTGCAGTTTCATTTTTCTTCCTAATTCATTTCAACAAAAAACTTCTTTCAATGATATGAAATTTAAAAGTTGTAGTTGTTTGAAAAAGCTTGAAAACATTTACAGTTGTTTTTATTTTCTCTCTTCTCTTCATTTATTTCAATTACACAAAACACTTCTCATAATATGTAGTTTGAAAGCTAAAGTGGCAAATGTTGTTATATGTTAAGTACAAATAAATTATAACATACTTAATTATGCTAAATTGTAATTATATAAAAATAAAATAGACTCTTTCATTACCTTATTTATTAAATAATTTTTCATTGTAATCATAGCTAGACAGATTATATTTAGCCATTACTTGCTAATTATTTTACATTTAAACACATTTAAAGTTTCTTTTTTTTTCCTAATTTATTTCAACAAAACACTTCTTTCATGATATGAAATTTAAAAGTTGTAGTTGTTCGAAAAAGCTTGAAAACCTTTACAGTTGGTTTCTTTTTCCTCTTAATTCATTTGAACTGCTTAAAAACATTTTCTCATGATATGAAGTTTAAAAGTTAGAATCGTACATGTTATATAAAAATAAATTTTCTGTTCAAAGACTTTTTTATTACTCGGGCAACTTGAGTAGAACAGCTCATAGTTGATGGCAGTCGATTAGCTTCCCAGCACACTAATGTAATACAACTCCAGTATGACTATCTATCTTATTTATGAGTAACTGATTGCATTAACTCACTTACTTAACACTATCTATTCAGTGCCTTTGCAAGTCAAGTAGGTATCAGAGATTACGTGTATGTCACAATTTCCATTTCCATAATTCATTTCCATATCATTTCCATTTCCATAAAATTTCCATAATTTATTTCCATATTAATTCCATTTCCATAACATTTCCCTAATTCATTTCTATATTATTTCCGATTCCATAACATTTGCATAATCCATTTCCATATTACTTCCATTTCCATAAAATTTCCATAATTTATTTCCATATTAATTCCATTTCCATAACATTTCCATAATTCATTTCCATATTATTTCCATTTACATAACATTTCCATAATTCATTTCCATATTATTTCCATTTCCATAATTCATTTCCATATTATTTCCATTTCCATAACATTTTCCTACTTCATTTCCATACTATTTCCATTTCCATAAAATTTCCATAATTCATTTCCATATTAATTCCATTTCCATAACATTTCCATAATTCATTTCCATATTATTTCCATTTCCATAACATTTCCCTACTTCATTTCCATACTATTTCCATTTCCATAAAATTTCCATAATTCATTTCCATATTAATTCCATTTCCATAACATTTCCATAATTCATTTCCATAATTCATTTCCATTTCCATAATTCACTTCCATATTATTTCCATTTCCATAACATTTCCCTACTTCATTTCCATACTATTTCCATTTTCATAAAATTTCCATAATTCATTTCCATATTAATTCCATTTCCATAACATTTCCATAATTCATTTCCATATTATTTTCATTTACATAACATTTCCATAATTCATTTCCATATTATTTCCATAATTCATTTCCATATTATTTCCATTTCCATAAAATTTCCCTACTTCATTTCCATACTATTTCCATTTCCATAAAATTTCCATAATTCATTTCCATATTAATTCCATTTCCATAACATTTCCATAATTCATTTCCATAATTCATTTCCATTTCCATAATTCACTTCCATATTATTTCCATTTCCATAACATTTCCCTACTTCATTTCCATACTATTTCCATTTTCATAAAATTTCCATAATTCATTTCCATATTAATTCCATTTCCATAACATTTCCATAATTCATTTCCATATTATTTTCATTTACATAACATTTCCATAATTCATTTCCATATTATTTCCATAATTCATTTCCATATTATTTCCATTTCCATAAAATTTCCCTACTTCATTTCCATACTATTTCCATTTCCATAAAATTTCCATAATTCATTTCCATATTAATTCCATTTCCATAACATTTCCCTACTTCATTTCCATATTATTTCGATAACATTTCCTTATTATTTCGATAACATTTCCATATTATTTCCATTTCAATAACATTTCCATATTATTTCCATTTCAACAACATTTTCATATTTCTAAAATAAAATTTCCATATCCATTTCCCTAAAATTATGGAAATATTTATGTTTATGAAAACAATGATATACAGGGAGGCTGTATATCATTGCTGTGGGGGCTGTATATCATTGATGGAAATGGATATGAAAAAGTAAACATTTCCATAATATGTTTAGCGATCCCTGGTAGGTATTGAATTGCTTTAAATAACAAGCATATATTAGAGTAATAAACTATAATCATCATTTCTTTAATATGAGCATAAATTACTATCTCAACTGGAAATTCATGATCCTTGTTTAACCCTTCTCATGGCTGATGTTATTGATCTAGTCAATCACTACGACTGACTAGCACAAAAAAGGGGCGTGGCCTAAATGCTCCTTGTTGGCACCGGAAACGCTCGTGTAGTTTTCACTCTAGAGGGAGATAGTTAGTAATCTTTTATTTTGCTGATAAAAAAATAACAAAAAGCCTCTATTTGCAGGCATATTATCCAATAAAACGGAAACTGTAGAAGAATCCTGAATGCAAGATAGTAGTGAACAATTCATATTTAGTTTGAGATTATTTGTGTAAAAGTTAAAAGAAAATTTACATGAGAGGATGACTTCAAATAAGTAATGCAGGATAGCTTATACAAAGATAAATTGATTGATATGTACTATATACAAGGGTTCAGGTCTGAAAAATAGATCCGCTAGGAGTATTGATTGTGGCAAGATTGATTGTTATTAATAATTGAATGACTATAATATGGTCTGTACCATCTGTCTGGGGAAGTATCATTGATGTTTACTTCTATGGTTTATCTGCAGTGGATTAATTATGCTTTCAATTGAATCACCACTTTCATGTACAAATTCTAGCAGGTGTTGATAGTTGTGAGTGTTAGGGAATATTTTCTTTCTTAGGTTGGTGTAATTGCTGCATCTGTATAGGTAATGGTCTACTGTTTCATCCTCATCCAGGCATGTGCATGTTGGTGTATATGTTAAATTGAATTTGTATAAGTGATATTGTAAGGTTGTGTGGCCTGTGAGGAGCCCAGTTAAAATTGATATTTGTCTCCTAGGTAATATAAGTGGAATAGGGTTTTTCTCCAGATGATCTGATGCTAGGTCCTTTAATAAACCAGTGGAACATTGTCCTGTTATGAGATGAGTTTTCCATCGGCGTTGTCGATCATTAATTAGTTGCTTTTGAATAGTGGATCTTTTAAAATGACTTGCTGACATGTCTGCTATAGTTGTGTTTCTACCATTTAAACTTACAATGTGGGAATGTATTTTTTTCTGAAGTTTGCTTTTTGTAGATAACAAAGTTTTTGCAAAATATCTTTGTCCTATTGCCATTCTACAGTATGTGTATATGTCTCTGGAGCTTAAAGACTCAGCTGTAGGTATGTTTGTGATATGGCGGAGTGATTCCGTTGAGGGATTAGTCTTTGCTCCTAGTATGTCTTTTAAACAACTATGGAGAGTGATGTCAGCTTTTTGATCCCATATAAAACTATTGTAAAACACTTTCGGCATTATGGTTGATTCTAGTATCCTTTTAGAATAGTATGGCTTTAATCCTGCATTGATGAACGGGAGAAGTAGTCTCCATTTTTTGGCCAATATCGCTTTTGATTCTTCTCTTTGTGTGTTGAATGTTAAATTAGAGTCTAGAGTTAAACCTAAAACTTTAGTAGAATTGGTAATGCTAATGTTTTCTCCGCTGACTTGAAGTTGTTTTGGGTTGCAGTTGAACCAAATAGTATCTGTCTTAAAACAGTTTGCTTTCATGCGCCATTGTTCTAGCCAGTGTGTGAGGGAGATAACTCTATGGTCGGTACTCAAATGTTTACACATCATTCGGAGAAAGTGAGTAAGACAAATTTTCAATTTTCGTTATTTGAGGCCTTTGAAACATTCATAATAATGTATCTGTAGCGGGGTTTAAAATTTTATTCTAACTAACATGAGCAACTACCAAATAAAATATACATGTATGCCAATAGATCCGCTTAGGACTAGACTTTTATCGCAGCCGATATGAATACGAGATATAATATATCTCGTATTCATATCGGCTGCGATAAAAGTCTAGTCCTAAGCGGCTCTATTGGCATATATTTTATTTGGTACTGTCAGGGTTTGAAATGATAGATGACCAATAAGTCAAGAGAAGTAATAATTTGTGGGATCACCTAATACCACAACTGCTGCAAAACATTGCAGTAAGCACTGTGATGCATCAATAAGCAGACATGAAATATATGGCAATTGCTATGCTGCTGGAAGTATCAAGCATCGGAGTTGTCCAACTATCACAGCTGATGCAATGTGAATATATGGGACATCAGTTCGATTGGGAGTTGTCTGATCATTATAATGAAAAGCTTAATGAATGAAAAACAGCATAAAATTGTTACTAAATCACGATTATTATTGATCAACACCACTTAATATGAAAGAGACTAACTGGTTACAACAATTATTAATGGATATTCAGCGAAGCAAACAACTCTACAGAGTATCAGGCAAAAATGGAGGTATATCACCAATATTACAGGAGCCAGCCAAATTTATGACTTGTTGGAACGAAGAAGCAGCCGGCGTGCACCAGATCAGCAACCAGCCATCAGTGAAAGAATCATTTACAACACTTTATTTAGTATATTTAGTTATAGCTTATAACATCATTATAGTCTAGAAAATGTTGTATTGTAGAGCAGTAGAAAAATATAGCATAATTGTTCATTAACTCAGATATTGTATTTTATGAGAAAATATTGACGAAATGGTTGTAAAAAGAATGGCATAATATGATAATAGTTTCTCTTGCTTCATATAAATTAGCTAGCTAGTAGCGTCTTAGAACGAGGATTACTGTAAAATTAATTTTATAATTCTGCCATTGTTAGTTTTTGAGTTATGGCCAGTTTTGTACAATTTGTTACCGGACTTAAAATATTTTTCACTTCTCATTCGCTTGTCGTCATGGAATCCCAACCACAGTAAGGAATTTTAGCTCACCGCAAGGAATCTGAAATAGAAATTACACAAAAGCTTACGCAAAGACCGCAAGTAAAACACAACCAACCAATGACATTCGACAATGGCTCAAGGACAAGTATAAAATGGGGGCAAAATCAAGGGAAGAGCAGGAGAAGCTGGCAGCGAGCCAGACGGCAAAGGGGAGCCGCAGAGGAGAAGCTGGCAGAGAGCCAGACGGCAAAGGGGCGCCGCAAAGAAGAGCCAAGATAGGAGGATTAACATAAGCCCAAGATAGCCAAGGAGCCAGTAGCAACCAGCTCGCCGAGGATAGACTCAACAAACACGATTCACCCAGAAAGAGGTGGCAAGCCAGGAAGCCATAAAGCCCTGAGAGAAGAGAGCTAACTCAGCCGCCCCTGTTTACAGTAAGAGCTACTGCTACACACCTAACAGATACGTACTCGTTTAACCTAGTAAGGCCATAACAAATAGGGCTAAGCATATTGTTATTTTTGCTTGAGCTAGTAAGCCTTGACAGCATAATTGTTATTTTGACCTTTGGAGGAAAATAGAGTTTGCAGACACTTAGAAACAAACCACTGGCGTGTTATTGTCAATTATAAGATAATTACCTGCAGAGAGTTGCCCACAAGAGATAGTAGGCCTCATAATCTCAATAATACTTGATACTTGGGCTCATCGATACAGCAACGCCTTACTGTCAAAGCAAATTGCAAGGATAACTATAGTAGTGCCCATCTCCATTGATTGAGTAGCTATTTCAATTTTGCTTTATAGCAACGGTCTGATTTTTGTGGGGCAGAAGTGCCACTTTGTCTGCGGTCAAAATTTGTCTTGGGAGAAATTGAACTCAAGGTCCAGAGGCTAACCATTACACATAGAACCATAAAACCATAGAACATTGTAGTATTTCACTCAAAGGAAACTCACACAAACAGTACATTTCATACTGTTATTTAAATATCAAATTATCATTATTAGCCTACTTTTTATATTCATTATTATAAGAAATTTAAAATAAACATAATTACTAAAAAAAATTAAATTAGTTAAAATTTCTCCCTTGACAGTACGATTTATATATTATATTGTATATATTATATTATATCTCGTATTATATACGAGATATAATATATCTCGTATTCATAGAAAGATCACTCTTTGATTGGTCCAGAAGCACGTGTTACAAAAATCCTTACCAAAATTATAAATTCAGTTAGTGCAACTTTAAAGTCGAATAACTCAACTTCGTGATTTGCGACCATAGTTTCTGTGACCACGACCCATATTGACAGATAAATCACGCGTGACATCATTTTGGGCAAGTATGGGCATGTCTTTTTGGCCTGAGTGTTTTTACGGCGACCGGATTTTTTCGATTTCAATTTTCAAATATCTTGGCAATGAGATCGCCTAAGACAACAAACAACATATCAACTGATAGAGAAAAAAATGCCTTCTTTTAGGATCAACTCAAACTTGACGCAACCACATCTTTAACCATGGTTTCTGTGACCTCGACCCATATAATACGGCCCTGGTTTTGATAATTTCATACAACGCGGCACTATCGCGCTTTCTTGACTTCTCTCACGAGAGCTTTGGGATGCTAATTTCCTCTCGCGTCCACATGTTGTTTTAAAAACCCGATAGTTTTGAGGAATGTTTTTGCAATGCCAAAAGTTTGCATGAATAAGGTACTTGAAGGTAGTCTCTAATCCCGGGACTCTAATCCCGGAAAATCATCGCATGATTTGCAAGACTTGACAACATTTCTTGTAATTTATAGAAGTCATTCTCGTGTGTAAGCAATAAAACTGGTTGCTCATTTTCAACTAATTCACATATGTAACAAGGAAATTCTCTGCGCGTTTTTTGTCTTTTGTAACGTGGGCTTTTGCGGTATTACTTAGCAACTGGAGAACTTCGTTTATCTGATCAGTTGCATAAGTACATACTACTAAATCTCTAATCATTCAGTTGTAAATTGTTTCAGTAACTGCTCGGTGCTTGCTGTTTAATGTTTTGATTTAATTTATAAAACTATTTTACATCATTTGCTAAGGTTTTTGGCATGTTCCTCGCTCAATTGTTACATCAACTGTGAGTCTTTATGCATATATATATATAATATATTTTGATGATATGCTCTAAGCCAACCAAACTGAAATTTTAATTGGTTAAACTGGGTTAGTGAGCGAGAATCACACCACAAAGACCCGTCCATGCATTTATGCTCACTTCTTAAACCTTTGGCATTATCAGGTGATCAAAATAAGCATTTTACATGGTCTGGTGAATGTAGAATGTAATGTAGAAATGTAGAATGTGTCAGCTTGTAGATTGCTGACTCGTGGCATTTAAACTAGTTTACGCTGAAAACTTGCCTGTAATGTTTCTTGTGAATGATATAAAATAACTAAGTATGGATTAACCCGTTCCCACCCTCTGAAAAATCAAGTAAAAGCATGATATTGTTTTAATTCACTACATACACTTACAAAGTAACAAATACCTATCACATGATTATGATCTGTTATACAATGTAACATTATTATGTAATGTACTGTATGGAGTTCTCACCTTCAAGACATATGTAGTAGCTAACTGTGTTGTGAGAGAAAGTTGGCTTTTATTAATTTTAATACTGGTATTTTGTTCTTCGAGATAAATTTTTCAAACCTACTTTTGCTGAAAGCTAACGGCAGTGTCAGTGAGTCTTGACAGCAATGCATTTGGTAAGCTCCTCTTTCGTAAGACTACGTAACATAAACATTAAATTTAATGTAAATGAACTTAACTATTTACACTCTTAAAAATAAGTTAACCCCATGTTGCACCAAACGTAATTCTAATTTTATTTTCAATTCAAGCTTCTAACTTTCCTTGGCTTTTCTTCTAACTTTGGCTTGGCTCTTTTTGGCTCACCTTATCACCTTAACTTTTAGCCGACCTTTCTAAAATATTTTCAAACTGATTCAACGAGAAAGACTGGGCGATGCTGTTCTCATAAGCACCCACTTGGCTGCATCGAGCACCATCTTGTTTCAATTCCAAAATCTGGTCAGTTTTTTTTCATATGTGAAATTTTTCGTATGCCGAGAGACTCACATGTCGAGGTATGACTGTATTCACACAACTTGCAATTATGTCCTATAAATGTGGCTCACCATCAGTAGTCATCATAGTGTCTGCATAACTTTGCATCTTTAATATTGTCTGAGGTTTTAATCAACTTGTTTACTAATTATGATTGCAGGATTTCTCCGATTAACAAGTGCCAAACTTTGCCTGGAATTGCATGCAACAATTTCTTTTTTTTAATTTTATCAAACATGCATGCGAATTTAATCCATTGCAATATTTGCTGGGTTTGTATGAGCAAATGTTTTTGTAAAGAACACGTTGTGTTAAAAAATAATGACAAAAATGTCAAGTAGTTGAAGGTTGGCTTGCAACAAAATTCACATTACAGTTATTTGGTATTAAAAGACTCACCATGTCTTACTCTGCTGTGTTGTAGGTGCAAAAAATGTGGAAATGTGATTACAAGCTCTTAAAAGCTCAGAAACGAACAGTTAATCGCAGCCAACATGAAAACGCCATAGATTGGAACCCCATGCCATAACGGCTCAAGTGGGACGTAATTGAACATGATGGTTTCTGTTTACACTTTCATGCAACCTAATTCATCAAAATATTTTCACAAATATACTTCACGCATTCAACAAAACCATGTCTATTGTCCTTACGCGTCTGTTTCATCATCATCGCAATGCTGTCACTTTGAGCGCTGATATCTCAAAACCTACCTCAAAATTCGTTTAATTTTTTAAATTTAGTTCGAAGGAGTGCATATCATTGTCTGATAGACATGAGGAGCCTATTGGTCACCTGTGACAGTCGAAAAATGCTGCAGAAATTGTTTGCGCCATTTGGCAGGAAGTATGGGTCACACGATCAGATTACGACTAGATGATCAGACCATGCCGAAACAAAACTGTCAAGTAGCGAACATCTATATTTGATATGGAGTTTTTGGTAAAACCCAAAGTGTTTGTCATAAACCAGTGCTACGAAACGTTTTATATTGAGCCTTTTATTGGCCTTTAATATCACGTGATAACATCACATGTCAAAACAATAACCAAAATGTTTGAGAATGTCGTCAAAATTAAGAGATTCGATCATTATAAATTACGGCGTTTCCGTGATGGCTGCGATTAACTGTTCATTTTTGAGCTTTTAAGAGCTTGTAATCACATTTCCACATATTTTGCACCTACAACACAGCAGAGTAAGACATGGCGAGCCTTTTGATACCAAATAACTCTAATGTTAATTTTGTTGCAAGTCAACCTTTAAATACAAGTTGAAACAGATGCATTGAAAAAAGAAATGCTAAAACAAATGAAGCTAAATGTAAATGCTAAATTTTAAAACTTAAATTATATTAAAAAGTAAATTAATAGAGTGATAATCTGTAGTAAAAGGTTTTTATGGTTACTTCACCTTATACGCTTGTACTTTTGTACGCTTGTACGCTTTCACCTTATACGTTACATATACGTAACCTTAAACGTTTGAACTAAGTTACATTTGATATAGTTCAAGCGCTTATTAATATGTTTCTTATTCTCCATTTCTATTGTTTTCATTTATATTTAATAACGATTTCACTTTTGCTTACAAAATTGATTTTTTTTAAAAGTTGTAAATGTCATATACAGTAGACAATCCTCTAACATGATTAGTCTGTTTTGCGAATGTTTATGTTATAGGGATATTACAATATACAAGCAATGAAATACATGTAAATTGCCTAATCCGTTCTAAGCTTTTTCCAAGTTCACCCATTTGGGGTGAGTTAAAAACAAGACTTACCGTAAAACCTCTAATTGAATGCCTTGACGCTCTATTTTTCAACTCTTTATCTATGGTGGCGGTCAATTGAAGGCAGCGTTCAAATAGAGGCTGGTGGTCTATTTTTCAAATAGCTCGTCAGAATTTTCAGAAGATAAATCTAGCCCTATTACGGGTGAAACGAAGGTCGCCTATATTTTGCCCTCTTTTTCCGGTGGACCGATATTACACATTTTGAATGCAATAAATATGCTAACTTACCTCTAACTTGTCGAAGATCTCTTAATAAATATGCATTAAGAAACTGAGAAATATCTCTACCAGTTGATAACTATTGCTTGCAATTGACCTACGATAGTATTATAGCCTGTATCCTGCGTTGCAATTCATTGGAATTTTCAATTTTTATTTCATTTTAAATTTGAAGACATTTTTATTTTATATCTATATTTAATATTGTTGAATAAACTCCCATTGCACTCACTGATATGTTTGCTACAGTTTGCAACTAAAACTAGCTTTTTATGTGCAATAGAAGTGGAGTTATGAGCATCGATCCATTGTAAGCTGTGTTAAGATAGCGGCAAGGATGCTATTAAAAACATGCTATAAATCTGCATATTTATAAGTTATACAACAATCATCTATCAAATGATGCAAATATATATTCATGAACAAGTGACATAAATGAACCATATTTATATTACATGCAGAAACAAAAATATTTCCATCGTTTGCTCAGATAGCTGTGTTCTGATTGTTACTTTCGATTGAATGAACATCTTCTAGTTGTTCAGTACCTTCCACAATATCTTGTGTCCTCAACTCTTCTTCTGCACTGTTGAACTAGTTGATGTTAGCATCCAAACAATTTTTTGGCAGAGCAAAACTTTCATGTGCTGCATTTAGTTAGTGAATTTAGCATAGCACTAGAAGTTTGCTTGCTAAACGTATAACCTTTGGTCCAAAACATGGGAACCGGTCTTTATATGCATGCCGTTCGAAGTATTAGGACCGCGTTAAACGAGGAACTACATGTACTATTAGCCTGAGACAGTAGCTATTTCTATTGAGTTGCTTTCCAAGTTCTATCTACCATCATAAATTTAAACTGTTTTATAAACATATGTACATGTACTTCAAAGTATCAGGACTGCGTTAAACAAGGAACCACTATTAGCCTGAGACAGTGATTATTTCTATAGCGTTGCTTTCAAAGTTCATCTACCATCGTAATTTTAAGTCTTTTTTTAAATGTAGGCTACTACGAAGTAGAAAGACTGCGTTAAACGGAGAGCTATCACTAGCCTGAGACTGTTATCGATTATTGTTACCGTGTTGCTTTCAAAGTTCTAACGAAAAAAAAACAAAAATCTTTGGAATTGCACAAGAGATTGATATTGATATAAACGATTAATTATTAGTATGATTTTGTGGACACTTTTCTACTGATCAGTTGATATTATGAGCTCGTAAAGATCAAATAACGTCAAAGTGGCGATCAAATGGACATGGCATTCAATTGGAAGGTGGCAGTCTATCTTTTAACCTTTCTTTCAGGGTGGCGGTCAATTGGAGGTGGCGTTCAATCAGAGGTTTTACGCTAACTTTTTTAATTAAACGACTGTATAGTAACTAGTCTTATTGCTTTGTATCAACAAAAACTTTTTTTTTCACTTTATTTCGGTTTATGGTCTATGATTAAGATAATTTTACAATAGATTAAGGAGAATGCACACCCTCAATGTCAATGTACATTAATATTTTCATCTTTTGTAGAAAGCAAGGTCTATTCTGCAAAGAAAAAATAAAAGATATTTTGTATAGTAAAAGAAAAATACCTGTGCTATATAAAACAGGGTCGTGTCTTTCTGAGTTTCTGTCAAGGTTCGGAGTTAGGATACAAGATAGTTTTTGGCGTGACTACAACTCATGACATTCATCTTGGTATATACATATATATCTTGTATATATATATATATCTCGACACTCCAACGCCTGCGCCAATGGATCGTCTTTAAGAATTTTGGAATAATTGCGTGGCTACTTATTCTCTGTGGTTTATCGACACTCTTGACGATTCGGCGATCTCTCATGGTGAACTGAATTTCTAGGGTACTAGTTTTTATAATAAAGGTTGGTAAAGGTTGGTATATGTTGGTTTTTCACGCAGTTGCCACAAGAGATAAAGCAATTCAGTGTCTTATTATGTTACTTACTCATAAGTCCTTTTTAGACCATCATAGATCCTTCTATAGTCTAAAACAGACCCGGGCATTGTACGGCCCGCGGGCCAAATACTGCCCGGGAGCCCATTCTGATCGGCTCGCGGTTGGACTTGAAACTTTGAG
Source organism: Watersipora subatra (assembly GCF_963576615.1). Lineage (NCBI taxonomy): Eukaryota > Metazoa > Bryozoa > Gymnolaemata > Cheilostomatida > Watersiporidae > Watersipora > Watersipora subatra. The sequence goes on along the minus strand of NC_088715.1, from coordinate 6,989,340 downwards.
CCATAATGGCTGGTATTCTGGCATTGCGAAAAGTGCGTCAGAAACCTAATGGCCATAATACCGGCATTCACATGGCTCTCTTTACAAAAGCTGTTTTTAAGTAACAGCATAAACCAATCAAATTAATTCTTGCACAATATCCTTGGCCTGAAATTTCACCTCCATTTGTAACATTATTCTAATTTCTTTATCTACTTCCTTCGCTATAATAGCAAACTTTATTAGAAAAAACCGATACGACTCGTTCATTAGTAGGCCATAAATGATTGTGATGCAATTGAAGAAGTTTATGATACTAACTGTAATTTTTCGGTATATTTTGAGTCATGAAATGATGATGAACATTGGTTCGATGAATATGATACTACTGTAAAAATTTTTTACCAGTTTTTAAAATCTTACGAATTTTCAAAGTTTCTGTACGAATAGTTTTTAAATACTGTTTTTTGCAGATTGACGATATTTGCTGTGGGTTGCCTGGTTTTTTCACTAGTGTTTTATCAAATTTATATCATTGTATTATGATCACATTTAGACATATTTAATAAAAGTTTAACAACATCAGATCGTTGGACATATTTCCCAGGGTTGCTGACACACTTTAACCAGAACGACCAGGGTTCAAATAGTTAGGAAAATGAAACCTATTTTCAAAATTGTTATTTTATTATCAGCAAAATAAAAGATTACTAACTAGCTAACAACTTTCAAAATTGTGCATAATGCGTGCAGTAAAACAACAGTGCTTTCACCTTAAGACCAGTTTCCGGTGGACGTGTGGTGTCCATGTTCAGGTAGTGAAGCAGTCCGAATGCATGTGATTAGCAGCATCTCATTGTAATAGTAACCCTAAAATGTCTGCACATGTCAAAAAAAGAAAGGTAGATGCTGAAGGCCGTGGTTTCAAGAAAATCTGGACAGCTAAATATTTATTTACAGAAGTCGGGGGTAAACCTGTGTTTACTTTGCAGTGAGCAGGTTGCCGTGTGTAAGGAGTACAACGTGAGTCGGCATTATGAGACAAAATATGCAGAAAAATACGGACATCTGACTGAAAGAGCTCGGTTGTCCAAAGATTTGCTTGCTAAGCTAGAAAAACAACAAGGCTATTTTACCAAGCTACATGAAGCCTGGGATGCAGCAACCAAGACCAGCTTTGTGATATCGCATAAAATCGCTAAAAACTGTAAGCCTTTTTCTGAGGGAGTTTGTGAAAGAGAATGCTTGGTGGACTCTGCAGCGCTAATATGTCCTGAGAAAAAGAAGCATTTGAGAAGGTCCTACTGTCCAAGCGAACGGTGACCAGAAGGGTGGAGGACATCACGGAGAATCTCAGATTTCAGCTAAAATATGGAGCAGAAAGTTTTGACTTTTTTTCTTTGGCTTTAGATGAGAGCTGTGACGTCCGCGACGCGGTGCAGTTACTTGTGTTTCTCCGAGGAATAACACAGGATTTCAAGATTACGGAAGATTGCGGCATTGAGATCAATAAAAGGAATAACCACGGGGTGGGATTTGTTCAATGAGGTAAACGCATGCATGGAAAAGCTTGAACTAAATTGGGACAAACTGGTAGGAGTCACTACTGATGGTTGTTCAAATCTGACCGGGAGAAATGTAGCACCTTTGAAACGAATGCAAGATAAAGTGACTGAACTTAACCTAGAGCATAAATTAGTGTTCATTCATTGTATTATTTATTAGCATGCGTTGTGTAAGTCAGTGCTGAAACTTAACCATGTTATTGATGTTGTAACTACAGTTAACTTTATCAGGGCATGAGCATTAAATCACAGGGAATTTGTTGCACTTTTAGAAGAGCATGATAACGAACATGGTGACATCAGGTACCATACATCTGTCAGATGGCTCAGCTTGGGCAAAGTGTTAAAAAAGTTTTGGGACCTACAAGCAGAGATTCAAGAGTTTTGTCAGATTAAAGGCAAAAACATCCCTGAGCTCTTACGTAGATGTAGACTGGATTGCAGATTTAGCATTTGCTGTTGATGTGACTGCACTGTTGAACGAACTGATCACTAAACTGCAAGGCAAGGGCCTTTATGTCCATGAAATGCATAACCAGGTCAAGGCTTTAAATGAGAAAGTTGCAGTTTCTTTCAAATCAACTAGAGAACAAAATTCTCACTCACACGCAAACCCTTAAAGAAGTCAAACCCTCAGCCAGTCACCTCTGTAAGTGTTCATCGATGTTAGGAGACCTGTACAGTGAGTTTTAAAGACGGTTTGAAGATTTTGAAAACATTGAGCATGAAATGCACCTGATTTCCTTTCCCATTGCATGCGATGTGGACAATGCGCCCGCTGATGTTCAGTTGGAACTCATAGACTTGCAGTCAGATACAGTATTAGCAGAGCACTTTAAGTCAGCATCACTGCTGGAGTTCTATTCATCTCACAGGAAGGAAAATATTCCAAACATGAAGAAACATGCTCAGAAGATGTTGGTTCTTTTGGGATCTACCAATACATGCAAGCAAGCGTTCTCATTAATGAGATTTACCAAATCTATGCACAGGTCCTCCCTTACTGATGACCATCTGTCAGTTGTACTTCACATCTCCACTTCAAACATTCAACATGACATTGATGCTCTTGTTAAAGCTCAGAAGTAGCTAGATTTTTCTCAATTAACAAGAAAAAATGCTGAAACATGTTTTTTCTGCACTGTTTTGCAGTTTGATAACAATTTTGTAAATTATGTTACATTGTTGTGATATCTTACTAGAAAGTTATGTTAAATACAAAGCTTTAAGGTTATGTGAAAGAAAAACAGTCAGAATGTGGCAAACTTACCTTTGTTTTCACTGAATACATTAATTAAATCAATAAAATTGTTGTAGTATAAAAAACCTCACTCTCTCATTGTCTAACTATAACACATACTTTTACCAACTTCTGTAAATAATACAATTTACTTATTTCAATGTAAAATTAATAACTAGAGTAGATTTCACACTTGGTCCGGCCCTCCACAATATTTTCCGTTTCTCATTTGGCCCCTGGAGAAAAATAATTGCCCACCCCTGGTCTAAAAGGATCTATGTAATGTGGTGGTCTAGAGAATACCTAAGTAAGGGGATGGTCTAACATGCTCTACACAAGCTAATGGTTTAGACGTACCTGTGTGAGGAAATTGATTAGAAAGGACATATGTAAGGCAATTGTGTAGAATAATTGAGAAGCAACTGTGAAAGGTGATCGCCTAAGAAAGGTGATTATAGGTTAGTATCGTGCCAAATAGTTTCTCGATAAAATTGTTCACATTGGCTATTTTCACTCAGGTAATGGGTGGTACTCAAGCAAGGCCACATGCAGGCACGGGTTCAGCAAACCTGTCGATGGGACAGCTTTCACGGAACTCGACCGATTCTATCACCATTGCTGATGGTTCACCAATGAATGGCAACAGTTACACCTGTGTAAGATATCTAAATAAAGGTGCATTTGGAAAAACTTATCTTGCAACGCGACAGCAGGATCCGCCACAATGTGTCATCAAGGTAAATCGTCTTTTTGGATTTTTACTGATAGTTGTGCCTCGAGTGGCTTTAGTAGTTTTTGTTTTACTGAGTGACAGTTATTTAGAACTGAATTGCTATTACTAAATTATCAATGCACTAACCAGTTAACTCATAACTTATCACTACATCCCCCATTCGACAATACCTATACAGTAGATGCGTCTACAGCGTAAATGGGCATTTCCACAATTTATGACATGACCGTCAGATGTTTTCACTCCATTCTATTTCGCCATTTTAGAAGAGCATGAAATTCTGAACAAGAAGATGCTACTTTTGCTTAATTTGACCAAATCTTGAGGTTGTGAAGGCCCATTTAGGGCGTATGTAATATGGCATCACAAATAGACTGGTTTTTGTCTACCTATTTCCCATGTGTAAATCTTCTGAAGTGACTAGCGCTATCCATTAGACTTTAACATGTGAGATGGTGTAAAAAATGTATTGACATCTTATTGTCAAAGGGCTTGTTGAGCGAATAACATGTGCACATGGTTGAGGGCGTGTGTATGACATGACCAGCAACTTGTGTATGATGTGAAGCTGCGATTTTCAAATGGTTATTAGCCATTTATTTATGTTGAAGTTTACAAGCATAGACCTATTAACTATACTATTAAGTATAGTTAATAGGTGTATGTTTACAAGAAACGTAACATTGTCGATTGAAATTTTAATCAGAATAACTGTGTATTTATATGAAGTAATATGAACATAGAATTACTTTATAGAATTAGGCATTACACATAACAACAAACATAAGTACATGACACTAGTAAAGGCTTTAAACAGAAATACACAATAACAAGCTATTCGGCTAAATATTTATCAGAAATGTAAATAACTACAAAAGCTTTCAACAACATCACTCTCAACAACATCACAAGCTCTCACTGACATCTAGAGATAGCAGTTTTATTCAACCCAGCAAATATATACTGTCACTTGTTGTTTAACATTGAACATGTGATGATAATGAGTGTTTGTTTCTCCTCTGCCCAGAACTGATCATTTTCTTTTTTAACAAATTCAAAACATGTGGGCAACGTAACTCTCTTTAGAAACTGTATTTCAAACTCTGATTTCTACATCACAAGCTTTTATGACCACATAGTGATGGTAATTCCCACGCTTTGTCTGGTATTTAAAGATGTGATTGCGTCGAAAACAAGTCGACCAAATGAAATTAAGACCAATAAAAGGCTAAAACATCAGCTATAATTTGATGTTATTTTTGTCTTTGTGGACTAACCCTGTCCAGAGATATGAGCGTTTGAATGAGGCCATCTTTTAAAGCGCTCAGCTTTGAGTGGGTGCTTCATTCGTGACATACGTAGTGATACATGTGAAACGAATCAACGAGCGATAAATATATGATCTCTTCTTTAGCCACTCATCAGCACGAAGCTTTTTATATAGGTCATAATAAATTTTATCGCTCGTAAAACACGTTTTCTGTGATCTCGAAGTTAGGGTTTTACTCAATTATTAGATCGCGCATCGACATCGCCATTTACTGAATTAATTGACATCATCAATTTACTGAATTACGGGATCGACACGTTTTATCGACGAACAACAGAATTTTAGCAATGCTTGCTGCTCCTGTAAAGGTGACTCTAGTTTTTTGAGCATCAGGTGGTTTAAGTTCGGGGCAGACAGCTTATGGTTCGAGCTGACAAGCGTCAACAACGTTATGCTACAGAGGGAAATAGGAGAATGGAGGTAAATTAATCATCAACTTTTATTCTCCTATATACACAATATAAGAGAATCCTATATAACAATATACCTATATATTGTTGTGTTTACATTCAGATTATATTTCCCTGTTTGAGACCTTAATGTAACTTCGTGTACGTTCTTGCTACAAAATAAACTATGTTTATTGCTAAATTGAAGGCTTTCGATAGCATCTAGCCATTTAATGGCGTAGATTGATGAACGAGTGTTAAATATGCTAAAGGTATTAATTTTAGTACTCATGAATGCATTTGCTAGTTAATAAAATTATAACTTTTTACTATCACGAATCATTGTTTCATAACTTTTTTATCGCTTTGCCTAGTTATAATATTTGCTTTAAATTTTCTTTGGCAGTTTTAGCTAGTAACTTAGATTTATAATTAGAATTTATGTTCACTTCTCACTTGTAGAAAGTGAGGAGAATTGATTGATCAATGCTCATCTTCAACTCCCAGACACAAAACTTCGAATGGTTGGCTTGGCGTACTTATGCTTTTGTTAAACATTTATTCATATCTAACACCCAATTTGAAAGCTTTCTGTAGATACGCATTAGAACGACATATCTATGAATGACATATATTTACTACATTTGTTTTATTGAATACAGGATGTTCATGTGGCGATACCAGTGAAGCAGTTGCGGCAGTGTGGAAACAGCCATACCCAGAAAAGAGAGACATGACTGTGTGCTGCACAAACCATAATATGTTTTGTTTGAGTTTGCTGCCGTAGATTAATTTGTCCTATTATATGAGCTGAAACTATGTGAGTGGCCACAACTTGGATAGATGTTTTTAATAAAAACTTTATGCCAAGATGAAAATTTTTTGGCTTGTCAAAATTATATAATAAGACATGTTGTTGAAGATAATGCAAAACATGATTTGCAGATCATATTGAATACATCAAAGCCCCGTTGCCACCTATGCTAAAATCTTGTCTGATAGATGGATTTATGAAGTGTAATCAGAGCTGTATTGACAGATACATTTGCGTAGTTCGACTCAATTTCAACGAACCAAATAATAAGAGCTCAAAATATTTTATACTCCACGCTACTAAGTGAAAACAGGTGAGTCCACAAACCGCCAACCAGGTGCAAGAATAGTTTTATTAACCCTTTGCCAGTATTGGTGGGTTACTTGATTTCAAAGAAATTGACGTTTTGCGTTTGCTATTTCGGTCAACTCATAAAGCCATTTGTTTTGTACCTAAATCAACTAATCAAATGGGCCCAGTAACTTTTTTTTACAAATTGATACTAATAATGACTAGATAACGTTGACTATACATGACTTTTTTAGAAATCAGTTGGTTTCGCCATATGTTCGAACATATTCTATTCAAAGATGCAGCTTGCTTATTCTATCTAGTTATTAGTTTCCGGTGTGAGTAGCAACTGAGAACTTCGCTGATACAAGGCCGAGATGAAATAAGTTAACTCTATGACCTAATTACCATAGACTGGCAAAATGGTAGTCTGTACTCAAATTTTTACACAGCATTCAGAAGAGACTAATATGACAAATTTTTAATTTCCTGTATTTGAGGCGTTTGAAACATTTATAATAATCTATAGCTAGATTTAAAATTTTATCCTAGCAATCATGAGCAAATACAAAATAAAATATATGCCAGTAGAGACCGTAGGACTAGACTTTTATCGGAATAGCCGATGTGAGTACGAGAGATAGAGACAGATTGTTTCACTATATACATCATTTTGGGCATGTCTGGGTCCATTTTTTACGAGCGTTTTTACCGCAATCAATTTTTGTTGATCGTAATCTTCTAATATTTTGACAATGAAATCACCTAAAACAACAAACAACATTAACGGATAGAAAAAAGTCAATACTTTCTATTAAAATCAACTAATGTTTGACGCATTCACATCTTTACCTACAACCTGATCGCCACATTTAGCTTGGTTAGATTTGAATCACAGTTGTGACTTTTTTCATATTTTATGAATAGCTTGGTCCTCAGAACCCCTGACACAGCTAGCATGCAGCTTTTCGTGAGAGGCACCACTCTGTACACAATGAATTTGTTTAGTTCTCTTCACTCCTAAGACACCCCCTACCTTTCATTTAGAAAGGTTTCATTTTTATGAATTTCCTTCATCTTGATGGCGATGATTGCCTTTGATCATAAACATTAAGCATGGAATGAATCAGCATCATTTACTATAGCTCCACAAAAGACCTTTCGACTTACCATCCTTTTCAAGCTCTCTCCCAGCCTAGTTACAGGTCCATTTTTCGTGACTAGTGGCAAAGAATTTCCACTCTCACTTTAATTCAAACTCTCGTTCAAACCAGCTTGTTTGAAAATATTAGCACTTTTGAACTGCTGAGCACGCCCTTCCGGAAAAACTTTTACTACCTCTATTTCTGGATATAATTCTTTGATTTTCTCAAAAATAATACTCATTAATTTAAATACAACTATAAATTCCTCTGTCATACAGCATACGACCAAAGTGATATTCGAAAAAAGAAAGGGTATTGCTGGTTGAGAAATGCAATATTAGCAGTCAAATGGCACTGCAGTGCAATAGGATAACTGCAATGGTAGCTGTAATGTACTGGTTGTTATTATATACAACAAGTAGCAATAATGAAAGGAAAATATTGTATGTTTATATCTCTCCCCTGCAATAGGAGAAGTGCAATATTAGAAATAAAATGGCAAGCTGATGTGTAATATACACAGTTTGAAAGTTGGTTGTGTTGAATGTAGAATGGTTTTGACAGCGATCTGTAACAGAAAGCGAACATTAACATTCACCTGTGTTTGGATGGAAGTTTTTTGCAAACTGGAACAAAATGAAGAAATGGGTCATAATCACAGAAATCATGGTTAAGTCGGGTGTGTGAGATTTAGAGTTATCTACACTGGCAGGAGAAAATTCTCAGGTATTTTGCGAAAAAAAATTTGATTCAAGCTCAGTTACAGCAGATTTTATGGTCAATTAACTGAATGCATGTTTACCATTACTGCAAAAACATAGTTCTAAGAAAACTGGTGTTAAAGTTTGCGAAACGAAAACCAATGCACAATTTTATTTACATTTCAAAACGTCATAGCAACCAATATCAAGAAGTTGAGATATTTATTTAGATTTCTGAATTTATATTCAAAAAATTACGCTGAATTTAAAAATCTAAACAGATTTTGGTTGGTTGTCATAAAAATATTTGTATATCTATAAGAAAATGTAGGCCTGTTACTTAAGATATTAAAAACGGCTTGGCAGTACCGGGATAATGGGCACAGCCATAATATCATCAACAAAATATTTAGGAAAAATAATAAGAGTAACATACTTCACACCATCAGGCAATATATACTTCGATCTTGTAAATTCGAAAGATTATTCTTATAATTAAATCTTATAAAATCGAATAATAAATCGGCAAAAAAGAAACGATTACCTTTCAGTACTTTTACGTTAATTACAGAAATCTTCGGCAATTGGACAATGCCATAGACTGGTGAAATGTGCATGTTTTTCTTGTGAAATGCGCACGGCTTAATAGTTCTACTATCTGTCGCACGGCTTTATTGGCGTTTTGTTTGCCGGTCTTAGTTTTGATTAAAAAAGGCTTGTCAGGTTTTAATGGCGATTTTAGGCCAAATTAATCTGTTTAGTTACGTATTATCCGATCAGATGGGTAAGTTTTAGGATATTATCTCAACTTTTCAAAGACTTGGTAACATATTTAAATAGGTTTATATGTGTTTTGTATCATTATTATACTTAAACGACTCTACACAAAAATGGTTAAATTTTTTGATGGGATTTCGGTACAAGAGTTTGGTTACGGCCGTTGATGGATAATTTTTGGGAGTTGTGTGCACGTATGCATTTATCATAAAGCTCCCAAACATTCGCTTCGCTCGTGTTTGGTCGTGGGAAAATATTCCCTTGGTCAAAATGATTAGATATTATACAGATATAACACCTAGTGGTATGTAAACACGGCAGTTTTATAATGTGCCGCCTTCTAACTCTCTTAGTCTTGCCCATGTTGGCTCATAAGTGAAACCGATGGTGTAGGTAAGGAGTGAGTTCACTATGTAAGCTGTCTGTCTTTTGTATTTATGGAGACAGAACTCACTAAATGTTTTGCTTCTCACAGGTAAACTATATTAGGTTCCTCAAAAGAATCCCATCACCAACTATGACAAGCAGACATAATCTCATAATTCATATTCGTGTATGAATTATATCAATATAACTCATTAACCTAGTTTAGTCGCTGCAAACAAAAAAAAATTAAAAAAAATTAAAACAATAAAATCCTTTTGGGCCAAATATTAGTTTGCAAACTAATATTTCATTTATTAGGCACAAGCCAAAGTAGTTGGATTGTTAGAATTCAGTTTATCAAGTTTTTTCTGTTTTTAAAAGTTAAAGTTGTGCCTCAAATTTCCAACATGCCTCGCAAACAGGATCCCGTTTAGCAGTTTTTCACTCGAACTGCAAAAGGCAAAGGTTTTAAGGCAAAACGTAATAGGTGTGCTGTCATAACGCGAGGTCGGGCATATAGGCTTAAAGCTCACATAACAAATTGTCAAACTGAAAACACCAATTTAGACAGTGATGCTAATATTCAGGGGATAGAAGTTGAGTCATCTGCCACTGCTCCAAACACTAGCAATGCATCTGCATTATGCTCTGCTCTACACTACCACATGACTAATCACTTGGATTGAAGTTCCTACTTATACATAGAGCTGTATGTAAAATATTCACTTTATGTGATAAGATTTCTGCTCTGTATTTCATCGATCATGTTTGATGTAAGACTCATTCTGAAATTTCCATGTTTTCTCTTTTTTTTTCCCATAACAACTCCCACAGTACCATCTTTAACAGATGATTCCACATATTTATGTTCAATACTCAATCATGCAGCTATAGTAAGTGATGTTAACAAGACTTAAAATTATAAAAACCGGTTTAAACCATAAAAACCGGTTTAAACCAAAAAAACTTGTTTTTGTTTTTTCATAAAAACTGTGGTTTTTTTCCAACCCTGATACAGCTAAATTTATTTATAGACAGTTTTCAATGTAGTTATTCTTTTCTGTCCTGTATTTGCTAAACGTCAATCTTACATAAACAGAGATTTAATTAATGTATTAAGAGTTAGACTTTGTTGAAAAGCTGTTATAGAATCAAATTTTGATTTAAAAAAAGTGCCTACATTACCGTTAGAAGAAAACGCTCACACTTTGGGAACCGTTGATCTCAATGTTGTAAAATGTTAAAAATGCAAAGTTCAATATGTGTATAAGATACACATATTGAACACCAAAGATTTCAACTCATCATCTCAGACTTACCTCTTTGGTCCTTCAAATTGAAATAAGCTAGACATGAATTTTTAACTTAATGACTGTACAGTGACTGTAGTATTATCAGTTTGTGTTTCCCTTTTTCTTAGCACTTTTGATAAGAGTGTAAACAAGTACTGGTATATTTAATGAAGATGCCCTGTACATTGTTTTCTCTCCCATATGCAGCAAAGAGGAGGCAATATCGTTAAAGCTGACTATGGGACTTAGTTGTTCAAATCGAATTTGAGAACTCGTATCGACGTAGGACTTTAGGTTACATGGAATTACCTACATAATATGAAGAAAAAGTTTTACATGAATTCTTTACATCAAGTGGAACTTAAATTAAGTTGAATTTACGTTATGGGAGCATCTACTGTAAGTGCTCAACCATTTGTCGACATTTTTAAAGCTTTCAGTATTTCTATACACATTGCCAAGAGATGATTTTTCGCTAAACAAGTTCACAAGGGTGTGCTTAGTTCAGTTGAAGAAAAATCACTTTATCTGGATAAAAGTTTTTAATATCAACAAACCTTATGTGTTAACCTTTGCTGACATTCATCCTATAGTTAAATTTGTATTGTGAGGATTGAAATATGGAAGTAACACTCGACAACAAAAGTTTTCATTGTCATTCTATTTTGAAGACATAAATTGGAACCACAGGCTCGGCTGTGTGTAGGTGTGGAGCTTGTGGTGCTAGTAGAAATACAGGACGTTACTCACCCTAATCTTCACATAAACATTTTAAAAATAGTAATGAATCATATTTTTAGTTATTGTTTAATTTTGCTTGTCTGTTTCCTTTCTCTTACAAACCTACAATGTTTCAAGAAACTTCTACATGTTTGAACTTACGTTGAGTGTGGTAGTCACATTTATATATAGATGGTTAACATTTTGGCAAGTTTTTAAACTTTTTTAGATTGTCGACAAAGATTTGTTGAAGGAAGAATATAAAGCTAGTGCATTCAGGGAAGTAGAGGTGTTCAAGGGGCTGTTTCATCCCAACATCGTCCAGTACTTCGACCATTATATTGGTGAGCCATATTTTAATGTCGCAAATGTGTTTAATATGTTTTGTGAAGATTTTCTCTTGTTTTGACAATAGTGTTTGTGCATGTTAGGTTGTGTTGACTATTTTTTAATAGATTTGGTTTTGTTGTCATATTGGTTTGCTTTGATGTCTTTTCCTGATTTGAGTTTTCACTAGTGTTTGGAATATGATTATCCAGTAATAATGTAAATACGCATCTAGTAAACATTATTTCAGGCCAATGCAAGTTTGGGCTTATCTTTAAGCATTTCTTTATGTTTAAATTTTATTTGCAGTTGGTTTAAAAGGTTTTGAAGAGTTTTGCAGAAGTGTGACAATTCTGAGGTAATTCACTGCTCTACCTGTAGTTACCCTGATTGTACTTCCTGACTGCAGGCATTTTATAGCATAGCATTGTGTGCAGATGGCACTTCTTACTTTATAACACTCGTTATGTTTAGAGGGACAGGTAATTGGCATTGTAATGGAGTACTGCGAGCTCGGCAATCTGTATGACAGGGTTACCGAGGGAGAGGAGCTCGCTGAAGTCGAGGTAGAAATTATTGCCACTATTCATTCATATACCGTAAAACCTTTATTTGAATGCCATAGCACTATTTTTCAGCCCTTCCCTTAGAGTGGCACTTTATTATAGGTGACGTTCAAAATTGTATTCAAATACCTCGGTCAGAATATTGTGAAGATGAATTTAATTCTTTCAAGGGTGAATCGAATGTCGCCTCTATTTTGTCCTTAAGACGGTGCAACATTTACCCTTTTGCAAGCAAAGAGTTTGCTTACTTACCTCCAGTGTGTCGTAGACCTCCAATAGCCTGCGCTGCAATTTGTTGGAGCTTTTAAGTTTTTTATTTCATTTTATATTTGAAGGCACATTTTTATTTTATAACGATATTTAACATTGCATAAAAGCTCATTGCACTCATTGATTTGTTTGCTACAGTTTGCAGCCAAAACTAGCTTTTTATATGGAATAGAAGAGTAGTTACAAGCGTCGATCCATTGTCAGATCAGATTACCGCAAGGATGCTATCAAATAATATGCTATAAATCTGTAAATTTATAAATTTTATAATAGTAATAGTCTATCAAAGGCTACATATATATTCAAAAACAGGTGACCTAAACAAACCAAAATTATAATATATGCAGGAAGAAAAATTCACATTCTAACAAATATTAAAATTTTTAAAGCAAAAATATTAGCATCATTTGCCAGTTGCGTTCTGATCATTGCTTTTGTTGAGAATCATTTCATATTTTCCGGGCTGTTCAATACCTCCCACAAAGCATCTTCCGACCACAATGCATCTCCTGTACACCTGAGTTAGTCCATATTAGCGTCCAAATTTTTTTTAGCAGAAAAAACTTTTACGCAATGCCATTTTGAATAGAAACTTCTAGCACAAATAAAGAGAAACTGTGTATAATCAAATTACTAGCACATTTTCCATCATAAGTGCAAAAACATTTTCTTGCATGCATTGAAGTATCAAGACCTCATTTAAAATGAACTACTATTAGCCTGATACAAACTGTCTCTGTTGCATTCAAAGTTTCTAACAAAAAAATCTAAAGTTGGAAAACGGACTATGAGTTGAGTTGCTATTGACGTAATCGAGTCATTATTAGTACCGCTTTGTGGACACATCTAATGATCACTTGCTATTATGGGTTCGTGAAGATTAAAATTGTAAAATAGTATCAGTCAAATAGTATTGGTATGTAAATGGAGTGACGTTCAATTAAAGGGTGGCGCTCTATTTTTCAACCCTTCACTCATATTGGCGCTCAAATAAAGGTGTTGTTTAAATAAAGATGGCGTTCAAATAAAAGTTTTATGGTGTGATTGTCAATTTGTGATCAGTGTGAAGTTTTTAATTATGAGCATATGGGTCATAAAGAGTTGAATTTTTTTCTTCTAAAAAAAACTGTTTTTGTAAATAGATCATTATATTGCCAAGGTGAAAGTTTTGGAATTTTTACACATTTGATAATCAGTATAAACAAGTTTTGTTGATTAGTGTATCACTCTGTCATCGTTTAAAAAAGCGTCTCTGTATAAACATTGTTTTTACATATAAATACTATGTCTATATATATATATATACATTGTTTCTACTTATAGACATTGTTTTTATTTATAACGCTCCTACAACGTATATACGTTTTTATTTAGACGCTCCTACAACGTATATAATCCGTTCCAGGCACGTTTACATTACAGGGAATTTACATTATACGAACAGTAAAATACATGTAAATTGCCTAATCCGTTCCAAGATCTTTTCAAACCCTTTTGGATATACAAAAAGGAAAAACTAGACTTAACTCTTTTAATTTGTAGTCTGTACGTACCTGCAGTTTTATTGGTTCACATCGACAACTTTTCTCCTTTTTAAGATCAAGCTCACTGGTTTCATAGACCATAATTTACAACAAGTTGATAGGGCTTGCACATTTTCGACGTTCATTTACAATGCTTTGTTTTTTTGTTGTAAAACAGCAGTCTATTTTGCAAAGTAAAGCTAGTAACAAATATTTTGTACGTCTACAATAAGGCGAAATAGCAAAATCTTTTTACTATAAAAAGCGGTTCTACCTGTTCATCGTCAGGGGTCATGGTAGTACTAGTCAGGGGTACTATCCAGGGGTCATGGTTAGGATATAATTTTCGACGATACTCTAACTCGTGACATTAAGGCTGGTAGACCGACGCTGTAACACCTGCGCCAATCGATCGCCTTTATATTTATGAACAATTGTGCAGCTATCTTATTCGCCATTTTGTCAACACATTTTATGATCTATTACGACGAACTAGAATGTCGCGAAAGTTATATAATAGATATAAAGCTAAACGCATGTGAATTTATTTGCTAAACATTCAATTTATTTTGAAAAGTCGCCCGACGTGACACTTTACGTTATATGGAATTTTTACGTAGTAGGAAACAAAGACTTCTCATAAAATTTTTATGTTATTTGGAATTTACGTTATAGGAGCGTCTACTGTATAAACATTGTTTCTATATATAAACATTGCTTCTTTCTAAGATTGCTTGACTTTACTACAATTTGTAAATAGTAAATAACTGGTTTCTGATCCTTTGAGTTTATAGAAAATATAGCCATTGATTTATTGCATGTCAATATTTGCAGATATGGGAATGGTTTGTGCAGGTCTGTAAAGGTCTTGAATACATGCACAGCAGTGGTGTTCTTCATAGAGATCTCACTACCAAAAACATCTTCATCAGTAAAGATGACACATTGAGAATTGGAGACTTCGGTCTAGCAAAGAAATATGCTATGTAAGTGTAACAGTATGGTTGCCACACACCATTTCTGTGTCAACAGGTGACAGAGAATGGGGTCTATGATAGTTTACTATTTTTAGCATCTTTTTTGCCCTGTAATTAGTAATCCGGTGTCCTACCGCTCTTTTAGTTGATAAGCTTGGAGTAATTAGCCTTTTAAAGGTGAGTAAAAATTAAAAGAAAATTTTTTGCCATGAGCATCTCTGGATCAACCAATCATAAATATATAGGTCATCATAAATATATAGGTCATCATAAATGTTATCGCTCGTAAAACGCTTTGTCTGTGATCTTCTGTGATCTCGAAGTTAGGGTTTTACTCAATTACTAGATAGCGCATCGACATCGATATTTACTGAATTACTGCATCGACACGTTTTATTGACGAACAACAGAATTGCTCCCAGTTCCTGCGAAGGTGACTCAGAGTTCGTTTATGTGGCGTCACCAGCGGAGCAGCTGTGTCAGTCTAGAAACTGCCATAAATAGGAAAGGGAGACATGACTGTGTGCTGCACAAACCATAATATGTTTTGTTTGAGTTTGCTGCAGTAGATTAATTTGTCCTATTATATGAACTGAAACTATGCGAGTGGCCACAACTTGTATAGATGTTTTTAATAAAAATTTATGCCAAAATGAAAAATGTTTGGCTTGTAAAAATTATATTATAAGACAATGTTGTTGAAGATAATGCAAAACATGATTTGCAGAGCATATTGAATACATCAAAGCCCCGTTGCCACCTGTGCTGAAATGTTGTCTGATATATGGATTTATGAAGTGTAGTCAGAGCTGTATTGACAGGTACTTTTGCGTAGTTCGACTCAATTTCAACGAACCAAATAATAAGAGCTCAAAATATTTTATGCTCCACACTACTAAGCGAAAACAGGTGAGTCCACAAACCGCCAACCTGGTGCAAGCTTTATTAACCCTTGTTAACGCCATACTGACTAGATAACGTTGACTATACATGACCTTTTTAGGGATGTAGTTGGTTTCCCCATATATTCGAACGTGCTCTTTTTAAAGACATGGCTTGGTTATTTTTAGAGCTGCACAACGATTATAAAAATTAATCGTGATTAATACCTGGTCTGAACCAGTTAATCTTCGATTAATCTTAGAATTAATTTAGCAAAAACCTGCTTACCCTAGGACACTTATGTATTCGCCTCATCTAACTTTCGCGTTTTCGCGGTGTCATCCTCTCGCGAAAATTTCATGTGCGAAACTAAACTATCATAACAAACGAGCGAAAAAGCAAAACTAAATAGCTTTGTTCATTGATAGTCAGGCCTGTATTCACTGGTTGCAAGTTGGGGTGGCTAATGTTAGGCGACTAGTTATGAACACCTAGGGTGTGGAGGGGCGGTGTAAGCCCCCAACAGGTTTCTTTCATGTAGGGCCTCAGCCGGGCCTCTCGTGTGAAGTTTTAAAAATTTTTATCCGAAAGTATCAACATTTTTCTATTTTTTGAGATTTGTTTTGTTTTAGGTGATGTGACTGACGAAACGTTTTTAAATTGAAATAGGCAAAACTTGACCGAAGTTAAAACGCTCAGAAAAAAGACAAAAGGTCAATTTTGCTGCTTTTTTAAGTTCATTCGGAGGTTTTTACGCTTTCGATAGGACATGGCCAAGCAGGTGTTTGATAAAACTTAATCTTTTGCAAACCTTTATAAAAGTCGTTAACAAAAATATTTTGCCTCTGATGATGATAATAATGATGCCTAAGAACTACTAGAAGTTGATGCTTGTCTCTATGGCTTGGAATGAAGTGATATTCTACAGCGATAAAAACCGTGTCCATGGCCGTTGGGCAAATAACTTCGAATAAATGATGTTGAGGTCGAGTTATCTGAAGCAATTTATCTTTGCGTTGGAACTGACCAAACAAATCCGTTCGAGTTAACCTTGTGTTTGAGATGAAACGTTACATTTTATCCGAAGGCGAGTTATCCGAGTTGGACTGTACTTAGCCGTAACAAATTCCCAAAAAGTTGGGGCCGGCCAGCCGCCCCAGAGAATACGGGCCTGTTGATAGTCCAAGAAACAAATGGCACCAAGCAATCAAATTGCATTATCGACCTTGCCCACACCATTCTACCTGCGGTTCAAAATTACAAACTAGTCGCAAATTGACATTTTTTTATCGGTGAACTGAACCTGAGGAATCTAATTATGTTTGTTCCACTGCATTTATTTTCACATCACTATATTTTCACACTCAGCAGAGCTGCGAAATTAAGTTGCGGCGAAATTTTACTCTGTGAGCTACTCACGAAACTAAATACTAGCGAAATATAAGTGTCCTCGGGTATTCGAAAACAAAAATACAGCTACATACAAATTAATTATATTTGAGACAGTTATTGTTAGCAGGAGTACATGTTATGTACAATGTATATAAGTTGAAATGTATTAATTATTATGAGTATGAAAATAGTCCATGAAAGTCTATAATTAAGCCAGCCAAAAGTTAAGGCAGTGCAGTTTATTCACATTATCCTAATGAAGAGATGCCCTCTTCCTACATATAATATTACCAGCTTTAAAGAATAGCCCCTCACAGGGGACAGTAGTAGTAGTTATCGTCTGCGACAGCTGGTGATGAATTCTGCGCGGTATGATGAGAATCAGTTAAATGATATCTTAATCATGATGTGCTGTGGTGGTAAGCAAATTCTTTCTGGCATACATTGCACTTCACTTTCTTGTTTATGCTTCCAACAATGTCAGAAAATGCGTCAGCTAGTACGGAGGACAGTTTTCTGCTTTCATGTTCCAATAAAGTGTAAAATCTTATATTACTATTATTTTGAAGCTGAAATACGATTGTGATTTTTTTGAAAAATCAAAATACTTGTATAATTTACTTAAAAAAATCTTTTAAATATAAACAAAAAATAGACTGTAAGATATTAAACAGTACTGAAATAATACTGAAATCGCTGTTGTTGCTATTACCTAGAAACATGTTCAAACAACTAACAACCGCCGCTTACAACTAGATCGACACGGCACTTTTTTCGTTGTATAAACAAGTTTTACGTTAGTGACTCACTTAGTGTTTTCATAGATGAGTGCAAACTAATTGTGGTTGTATTTAATTGGTAAGAAAGTATTGCTTGTCATAAATTAAATGGTAGTAACCTGCTATGGTAATGTTATATTTTGGCAACGAATTTATTTCTAATGTTTTTACTTTTACGTATATTTGCATATGATTACTCTTATATACATTTTGCATATTGTGTCTGTCTTTATAATGTATTTTACTCGCTAATACTTTATTAGTTTGGCCGTAAGTAAGCCAACGTGTTAGCGACTCTATTAATTATTTATTTTTATACGGTTTCCTACCCGGTTCCATTATATGGTCCGGGGAAAATATATGTATATGGGAGCGCTCTCGCTAGGAGAGCAGAGGTCGCAGTTTCACAACTAACTTTCTTCGGAATAAAACAACGAAAAACTATACTCACTTCTCTTACTATTTATGCAAAATTTATTACTATCTAGATCATGCCTGAGTAAAGACCAGCAAAATCCTTTATATTAAACAATACAGGAGAACCACACCATGATCATCAGCTCGGTTGCATTTTATTGGAAGATTAATCGGCTCAACTCAGTTAATCGTGTATTTGTATTGATCGCGTTAATCGTTTAATTAACGCGATCATTGTGCAGCTCTAGTTATTTTATTTAGCAACTAATTTCTGGTGTGGGTAGCAACTGACAACTTCGCTGATACAAGACCGCGAAGAAATAGATTAACTCGGCGACGTAATTACCGTAGACTGGTAGAATCGTTCGTAGTCGGTACTCAAATGTTTACACAGCATTTAGAGGAAACTAATGTGGAGAATTTTTAATTTCCCGTATTTGAGGCATTTGAGACATCTATAATAATGTATCTGTAGCTAAATTTATGTTTTATTCTAGCAATCATGAGCAAATACAGAATAAAATGTATGCCAATAGAGCCACGTAAGACTTTTATCACAATAGCCAATATGAATACAGGTGATAGAGACAGATTGTTTCATTATATACAGTACATCATTTTGGACAAGTCTAGGCCCATCTTTTTTCTGAGCGTGTTTACTGCAATCAATTTTTGTCGATTTTAATCTTCAAGTATCCCAATAATGGGATCGCCTCAAACAAGCAACAAGTGATAGAAAAAATCAACACTTTTTGTTAAAATCCACTATATTTTGATGCAATCACATCTTAAAAATCCAAGTCATAATGGAAAAATGAAATATCATGATTATATTTGTATAGATTTAATTTTAAAATACTGTCTATTAAATTTTGATTTGTTATTCATATTTTTAGTTCTTGTTAGACTTCACTGGAGTCGTCTAGTCTTGTCTATATTTTCACTGATTAAAATTAAATTAATAAATTCACCAGTTGAATCATTGGTTATCAGTAGGTGATACTTTTATAAGATTTTGTAGTAGATAAATCAAAGTTATCTTTAACGCTGAATAATTTCATTTACTACAGGGAGATGAGCCAACAACTGAGCTTACAAAGTGTTGGTTGTTCCTCTTCAAATGCACCAGAAATGATTTTAGAACAAAAGGCTACTGACAAAAGTGATGTCTGGGCTGCTGGATGCATTCTTTATTTTATGGCCACACGAAGATTAGCAGTAAGTAATAATGTTAATGTCGTTTTATCATCCTTAATGGGAAATGCCTATGAAAGACCAAACTTGACGGTTGTGTATTATTTCAAAGGTTTGGTAAGAGTTGGCCGATTTTCTTCAGTCTGTCTCTGCTAAAATCAGGTGTTGTTAGGTTATATTCATATTACCTGCTGGCCGAAACCTTCTGCCAATTACTTGTTTTCACACATGAATTAATGATATTAATTCGTTCCCGGTGTTGGCATCTTAAGGCAAAAATGTCTTATCGAAGAATATAGAAACCCAAAGTAATGATTTAATGCAAACATCCCCTGGTAAAAAGCATCAACATTTTATATACGTACTGTACGTATTAAAAATTAGTATCAAAATAGTATGCTAACCTTAGTAACTGTAGTTACCTACAATAACTTTAGTGTATTTAGTGTATTTACTGGTTGTGATCTACAATAAAATGCAACATTACTATGTCCAGTATGTACCGTAGGGAGTTCTTACCTTCGAGACAGGCGTATAACATAAACTTTGACTTTAATTTGAATGAATTTAGCATACTAAACACACCTGAAGCTAAGTTTTAGTACATATTTCACTAAACTTTCACTCTGTTAAGGTCTAAAAGTTTATCACTGTTTCTAGTTTCACTTTTAGTATAACTTAAAACAAATAATGCTGGACTGTGACAAAGTGGGTATCGTATTCCTGTCGTAAGGATTTCAGTGAATAGCATACCGACATCTTTGTTATTCCGACGCATTTAGCAAACCGACTGCCAAATTTGAATTATGAGAAAATTTTGTGTTGACATCAAATGGCGAATAAAGTTTTGTATGGTAGGAACAAAAAAGCAGTGTGTTCCACATCGTAAAGCAAAGAAATTGTATAACAGGGACACGGTAGCCTGAGGGCATACTGTATTGAGAGACAAATAGCAGCATGGAGCCAGGTGTAACTCTTCAACAGATGTGGACATGTTTGAAAGATTTATGAGCTGCTTACAGATTTGTGTTCGGTATATGCAATTTAGTCAATTAAATATATGAATTATTGTATTTTTATTAATATTACATCGTTATTATAGATAAATTATATAAATTGTTTGTGAATCTTGGTACAGAAGCTCATTAAATAGTACAATAGTTGAATGTAACTGCTTGTCAATAAGATTACAGAATATAAACAATGGCTTTCTATTTTTTAATCAATTTGCTATAATTTTACATCTACTGAGTCATACTAACAGAAAGCTAATTTTTTTGCATTTCATTTGAAGCCGAGTTTCAGTAGATTAATAGTAGCGATGCAAATCACTGTTAAAGTACTTTTCAATCTTTTCGCTTTGGGTAACAAAAAGTTGCACCTCGCCCTATTAAATCTCTGTTGTTTATTAATGGTATTAGCAGTAAATAATATTAACAATAACTTATAGATCAAAATTGACAACAATAAAGTTGAGGCTGTTTATTGTTGAGCCCCCTGTGTGTCTAGCGAATGGCACAACTACATTTAAGCTATGACCTGTGATTCCACGAGGCGATACATAAAATATCGTGTGTATTGAAGAATCACCCGTTCACTCAGTGTGCAGAATCGTGCCATGATAGATGTTTGGTCAACTCTCTCTGCTCAGGGGGATAGCAATGGCATCGCTCCGAAGTATCAAAACAGATGTAGTGTCATTGATATAGGTTGTATCTTGTCAAACAAGCTTTTACTACTAAACAATGGTTTACTTGCAACAAAATTCACATTACAATTATTTGGTATCAAAAAGTTCACCATGTCTTACTTTGTTGTGTTGTAGGTGCCAAATATGTGATTACAAGCTCTTAAAAGCTCAAAAACGAACAGTTAATTGCAGCCATCACGAAAACACCGTAGATTGGAATCCCTTTCCAAAATGGAGCAAATGGGACGTAGTTGAACACGATGGCTTCTGTTTACACTTTCATGCAACCTCATTCATCGAAATATTTTCACAAATATACTTCACGCATTCAATAAAACCATGTCTATTGTTCTTACACATCTACATATTTCATCATCATTGTAATGCTGTCACTTTCAGCACTGATATATCAAAACCTACCATAAAACTTTGTTTAATCTTTTAACCTTAGCTTGAAATGAGTACATATCCTCTGATAAACATGAGCAGCCTGTTGGTCACCTGCGCTAGTCGGAAAATCTGCAAAAATTGTTCGCGGCATTTGGCAGGAAGTATGGGTCACGTGATCAGATTACGACTAGATGATTAGACCAGACTGAAACAAAACTGCAAAGTAGCGAGCATCTATATTTAATACGGGCTTCTCGGTAAAACCCGAAGTGTTTGTCATAAACTAGTGCTATGAGACGTTTAATATTTAGCCTTTTATTGGCCATTAATATAACGTGTATAACATCTCTTGTCAAAACGATAACCACAATGTTTGAGTATGTCAGACAACGAATAACAAATATGGCTTTATAATTACAGTTTGCAGGTATCTCTGATGTTGCTATAGGTCTGAAAATAGGCCAAGGTCAATACCCTCCTATTCCACAAGAAAAGAGTAAACAGTTAAGGGACACCGTAGCATGGCTCCTTACTGTTAAAGAAGAGTAAGTAGTCTATGCCATGTTCTGTGCAAAAGGTTTTGCATACATCTAGACTTGCACTAAAATAGTTAGTCCAATTGCATGGCTTGGCTTTTTCTGTTTGTATCCTGTCCTATTTCGTTTTGCCTTTTGATGGGTTAAAAGCTACTGCGGCAAAATATTTATAAAAACTTAAGTTTTTATAAATATAAATAACATAGTAGTTTCGGTGCATTTCCGAAACTACTATGTTAAAACATGGAAATTTCACACAGGTTTGAACATAATGATAGTATTAACCTTGTGTATGTTTCTCACTAAAGGTTACTTGTAGATTGAGATGGTTGTCTTCTAATATACACACAAATATCTCTCACTATGGCGAAAAAACTTACTGTTAAGCTAGGTGGTAGCTGATACCATGACATAGCGGTACCATACTGAGACACTGAGCATCTTATGTTGTGGAAAAGAGCCCTTCTCACTAAGTTTACATCTTGATTAGTAGAAAATTGTTTGCACTTGTCATATGCCAAGTGTAACTTTTGCTGATAATTTTATGTAACTGCCATAAATTCCAATCAGATTGTTTTTTTAAATATTTGTTGATTTTTAATTGCTTTTTATTTAGATCTATAATTGACAGGTCGTGTGTGGTTGACAGGTCTGTCTTGTGTGGTTGACAGGTCTGTCTTGTGTGGTTGACAGGTCTGTCTTGTGTGGTTGACAGGTCTGTCTTGTGTGGTTGACAGGTCTGTCTTGTGTGGTTGACAGGTCTTTCTTGTGTGGTAAGGTTAGTGAACAATGCAGTATTTTTGTGTTTTTGTCCTACAATCATGCAGCGGCTTTTCTATTGATCTGTTATTGATCTTATCTGTTACCTTATCTTATCTGTTATCGGTAAATACTGGCACATTTATCAAAGGCAACCTTGAATTATTTGTTTTTTAAATATTGTAGTAATAATATTGTCATTGAAAAAGATTGGCTTTTTTACACAGTCATTTTGCATGTAAATGCTTTCAAGTGATTATTTTGTAAAAATAATGTTTTATATAGAACGTAAATTTGGGACACGAGCAACCATAACAATGAAAATTAGCAAGTTTTTCTAAGCACTAAGACCATTTCCGTCATTAGCAGAATTTTTCTGATACTCGCCAAATCGAATTTATATAAATTCATATGTATACATAACTGTATGTATACATATGAATATGTATATATAGTAACTAAAAACGAGTGCAAAAGCATATGAAAAGAGAACTACACTAAAAACCTAAGAGATAATTAGTGGAGTAAAGAATAATGGAAGAAATATTAGAAGTAAATTTTTAGTAAAAACGCTACAAATCTGTTTCATGCGATGCACTCTTCAGGCCCGGCTTGAAGAGTTGAATGAAAAGTTAGTCAAACTGCGTCTGAATGATATAATATATATATATTGTCCCACGACCAAACACGAGCGAAGCGATTGTTTGGGAGATTTATGATAAATGGATATGTGCACACAACTCATGAAAATTATTCATCAACGGCCGTCACAAACCCTTGTACCGAAATCTCATCAACAAATTTAACCATTTTTCAATGGAGTCGTTTAAGTATAATAACGATACAAAACACATATAAACCTATTTAAATATGTTACAAAGTCTTTATTATTTGTAGAAAATTTCCTAATCCTTATCCATCTGATCGGATTATACATAAATAGACAGATTAATTCGGCTTGAAATCGTTATTAAAACTTGACAAGCCTTATTTTTATCAAAATTCAGACCGGCAAACAAATCGCCGAGCGACAGAGAATGGAACCATTAAGTCCTGCGCATTTCACGAAAAAAACGTGCACGTTTCACCAGTCTATAGCATTGTCCAATTGCCGAAGGTTTCTGTGATCAACGTAGAAGTACTGAAAAGTAATCATTTCTTTTTTGCCGATTTCAAAGTAACTGCCATCTTGGACACTTGTGAGTACTATGGTATTCCAACTGATATCCAAAGCCGTGAAAGTAAAGGAAATGACAATGATATTTTTTTTAACGATTCTTATGAAATTATTACAATATTTAATTATAAGAATAATTATTCGGTTTTATAAGATTTAATTATAAGAATAAGCATTACAATTTACAAGATCGAAGTATATAGTGACCGATGTTGGGCAATATGTTTCTGTTATTATTTTTTCTAAATAATTTTGTTAAATAGATTTTCTAAAAATCTACATAAATATCACAACTTCTTGATATTGTTAGTTATGACGCTTTGAAATGTAAACAAAAGTGTGCACTGGTTTTCTATTATTAATTTCTGTATTAATAATATTGGTTATTCTAATAATATCAGTGCATTTTACTTCTAATATTGCATTTCTCCTATTGCAAGGGGAGAGATATAAAAATATAATCTTTTCCTTTCATTATTGCTGTTTGTTGTACATAATAACACCCACACCCAGTACATTACAGCTACCATTGCAGTTATCCTATTGCACTGCAGTGCCATTTGACTGCTAATATTGCATTTCTCAACCATCAGTATCCTTTCTTTTTTTCATTATCACTTTGGTCGTGGGCTGTATGACAGTGGGAATTTCTAGTCGTTAGAAATGTAAGTTTCATAAATGACAATAAAGAAAAAGCGCTCAAAGTGAATTATAGTATAATACTAGGTGAATGCCTGGTGCTGCACGGTTATTAATGTAATGGTACAGTAGTTGCCTGCCACTTGCCATTAGCCTGGCATATTGGCAATGACTAATTTGAGTAAGCTAGTATTGCTAAACTTACTAATAAGAGCCGTGGGAGCCAGCATAGATTGACATCGCGCCGTGATGCAGAGCGGTGTGTGTATTTTCTCCCACAGAGCGACACGTATCGCGTAATAAACCCATCAATCCCGCGTAGCTCAATGGTTTAGCATATCATTTGGTGAACGAGAGGTTCTGAGATCAAATCTTCTGCGATATGGACTCTTCATTCCAAGATTTTAACAGCTATAGCTGGACAGGCAGACATTTGAACAGATGACAAATTTTGAGATATATATATATGTTGAGCATATAGACATTTTCTCCAATTTCCCCAACATGTTTACAACATGTTCACATTATATAAAAAAAATTGTTTCCTCACCCCGGTTAACCCGTATGGGTGGTAGTTTCTGCTCTAACTCGGGTCTCCTACCGGAGACCTGGGAGTTTGAGCACTCGCCTCAAGATCTTAACCGTTCCCAATAGCGCACTTTTCTGCAACTCACCTGAGTTGATTGTTGTTGGTATTTGGGCAAGCCACATTTTATGCGCCGGTGTTATTGCACCCAATGCCCCAATGACTACTGGGATTACAGTTGTTCTTACATCCAAGCATTTTTCAATCTCTTCTCCAAGAGGGAGATATTTCTCTACCTTTTCTTTTTCTTTGCTGTCTATATTGTAGTCATTGGGTACTGCTATATCTATTATAGTAGCTCTCTTGTTCTCCTTGTCCACCACCACTATATCTGGTTGGTTGGCTAGGACATGCTTGTCAGTCCGGATGTAGAAGTCCCAGAGGATCTTAGCGCGATCATTTTCATTGACCTTACCAGGAGTTTCCCACCAGTGTTGTGGTTTATTAAGGCCATACTCGTCACATAGACTTCTATACACAACACCTGCGACATGATTATGCCGCTCAGTGTATGCATTTCCTGTTAGCTGCTTGCATCCACTGATGATGTGTTGGATGGTCTCAGGTGCATCTTTGCACAGTCTGCATCTAGGATCGTCTCTAGTGTGATAGATTTTTGTTTGGAGTTGCCTTGTTGGGAGCACTTGCTCCTGGGCTGCCATGATTAGCGACTCTGTATTGGCCGTTAGGTTTCCTTTGTTCAGCCACATATATGTCTGGTGAAGATCGCCAACCTTAGATATTTGTCGGTGGTAAGCACCATGAAGAGGTTTCGTGTGCCAGTCAATTTCCTCATCATCAGGGCGAAGGTCCATTGTAAGAGCAGCCGATTGAAATTCAGCTAGCAACTTATCCGAAGTGGCCATAGAGGCTGCATAGGCTTTGATGCTTTGCTCTTCCTCCTTCACTGTCTGCTGTACAGTTTTGAGTCCCCTACCGCCATCTTTCCTATCGAGATACAATCTCGTAGTATCAGATTTTGGGTGGAGTGCTCCATGCATGGTCAGCAGTTTACGAGTTGTTATATCTGTTTCCTTGATGGCTTCCTCAGTCCACTTTATTATGCCTGCTGGATATCTTATTACTGGCAGTGCGTAGGTATTTATTGCCATGACTTGGTTCTTGGCATTGAGCTGGCTCCGTAGGACCTGCCGAAGGCGTTTTTTGTATTCAGTAATGGCTTTGTGACATACCTCGGCTTCGTGGTTGATGTTGCTTTGCATAATCTCCAAGTACTTGTACCCTTCTTCTATATCTTTGATGATATCATTTGGCATTCTTAGGCCATCTGTGAGCATAGAATGGTTTTTCTTAAGAATTAGCCTTCCACATTTCTCAATACCTAAGGTCATTCCGATGTCCTTGCTGTATACCTGCATGAGGTGTATTAGCGAATCAATGTCCCTTTCTTTGTTAGCGTACAACTTGATGTCATCCATGTAGAAGAGGTGGTTTATCTTGGTGCCACTCTTAAACTGGTACCCATAGTGAGACTTCTCCAGCATATTGCTTAGAGGGTTTAGGCATATGCAGAAGAGCAGCAGTGATAAGGAGTCACCTTGATAAATGCCTCGCTTAATTTTTACACTCGCCAGCTTTTTGCCATTAGCCTCCAGTTCCGTCTTCCATTTGGTCATTGACATCTTGATGAATGCCACAAGAGCAGGGTGAACATTGTACATATTGAGACACTCAAGTAACCAACTATGGGAATTAAGTCATAGGCCTTTTTGTAGTCGATCCAAGCCATGGCAAGGTTGGTATGCCTTCTCCTGCTGTCTTGACAGACCGTCCGATCCACCAGTAACTGATGTTTAGCTCCTCGGGTGTTGCGCCCAATTCCTTTCTGAGCACTGGTCATATAGCGACCCATGTGCTCTTCCAGTTTGTCTGCAACTATTCTTGAGAGCAGTTTCCAGGTGGTGGGCAAGGGCGTTATTGGTCGATAATTCTTGGAAATCGGCCCCTGCTTTGGATCTTTTATCAGAAGTACAGTTCGTCCTTTGGTCAGCCATTCCGGATGGTCGCCTTCTTCTATTAGGCATTCCATCTGCTTAGCCATTCTAGTGTGAAGTGATGTCAATTTCTTTAACCAGAAGGCTTGAATCATGTCATGACCAGGTGCTGCCCAGTTCTTCATACGCTGCACTCTGCACTTGATGTCTTCTTTGCTGATGGTGAGTCCTTGCTGAACCACAGTGTGTTGGTAGCTCTCTTTAAGCCTCTTCAGCCAATTTGCACTGGTGTTATGAGTAGTCTCTTTCTCCCAGATGTCCTTCCAGAACTATATATATATGTATTATACATACATATATATATATATATTATACATATATATATCATACATATATATACTAGAAATTCCACTGTCATACAGCCCACGACCAAAGTGATATTGGAAAAAAGAAAGGGTACTGTTGGTTGAGAAATGCAATATTAGCAGTCAAATGGCACTTCAGTGCAATTGGAAAAAAGAAAGGGTACTGATGGTTGAGAAATGCAATATTAGCAGTCAAATGGCACTGCAGTGCAATAGGATAACTGCAATGGTAGCTGTAATGTACTGGGTGTGGGTGTTATTATATACAACAAACAGCAATAATGAATGGAAAAGAGTATATGTTTATATCTCTCCTCCTGCAATAGGAGAAATGCAATATTGGCCAATATTAGAAGTAAAATGCACTGATATTATTAGAATAACCAATATTATTAATATAGTAATACAGTAATAATAGAAAACCAATGCACAATTTTGTTTACATTTAAAAACGTCATAGCTAACAATGTCAAGAAGTATCAAGAAGAATATCCAAACTTATAATTAATTACCGTAATAATCTCATAAGAATCGTTAGAAAAAACTATCATCGTCATTTCCTTTACTTACACTGCGTTGGACATCAGTTAGAATACCAAAGTACTCAAAATTGTCTAAAATGTCAGTTACTTTGAAATCGGCAAAAATGAAACGATTTCAGTACTCCTACATTAGTTACAGAAACCTTCGGCAATTCGAAAATGCTATAGACTGGTGAAATGTGCACGTTATTCTTTCGTGAAATGCGCACGAGTTAATCGTTTTATTCTCTGTCGCTCGGCGTTTCAATTTCCGGTCTTAACTTTTATAAAAGTGAGGCTTAGCAAGTTTTAATAACGATTTTCGTCCAAATAAATCTGTCCATTTGTGTATAATCCGATCAGATGGGTAAGTTTTAAGATAATAACGACGGTTTACAAAGACTTGGTAACATATTTAAATAGGCTTATATGTGTTTTGTATCGTTATTATACTTTAACTAATCTACAAAACGATGGTTAAATTTGTTAATGAAACTTCGAGACAAGGGTTCGTCTCATTGTTGATGAATAATTTTCGGAGGTTGTGTGCACATGTGCATTAATCATAAATCTCCCAACCAATCGCTTCGCTCGTGTTTGGTCGTGGGATTATACATATATCATATACATTTTGCCCTAACTCGGGTCTCTGGCAGGAGACCCGAGTTAGAGCAGAAATTCTCACCCATACGGGTTGACTGGGGTGAGGAAACAATTTTTGTTTGTTATATATATATCTATAGAAATATATAGGGGAAATTGAAAATTGAGATATATTGCTATAGAGATATATATATGTATATAATGTAAACATGTTGTATACGACAAATTTTGAGATATACGTATATTGTTTATCTCTAAACCTCTAAGTTTTGTCATCTGTCTGTTCAGATATCTGCCCGTCTAGTTATAGCCATTAAAATCTGGGAATGAAAAGCTTGATTTGTGCAGGATTGGAACTTACGAAGATTTCGATCGCAATTTTCTAAACGTCATAAATTTTCGCAGTCGGTGTGATTATTGACGAAATTGCGGATGTGCTACTCGCCAAAATCCCTCCCACAACGCATGAAAGAGATGTTCAGCCTTGAACGGTGTAGGTGTAGTGAAAACGAATACGAGAACGTGTACATGTGGTTAATAGAATTCTAGCCAATGACAAAATTAAAGTTTAGTTTCATAAAATACATACTTCCACCATTAACTACGAACAAAATCTTTTTGTTTAACTTTCGGCTTTTACATGATTTCTTCCAATTAAAATTAAATCTTATGTCAGATCTATTTAAACATCTTTGTTTGTATGAATATTGCCTATTTTTAATTACACAACCACGCCTTTCTGGTGACCAGACTATTCACTTGAAGAAAACCTTTTTTAGAGCAAAGATTATAAAGAATCAATCCCTTATAAAGAATTAATGTTCAAAGCATGAAAGTTCAGTGACTGAGATTTTGTAGGGATCGACCAAGCATTGGGGAGGTTCTGGCCAATCCCGTAGTGAGTGTCTACACTAACCCTACCGATAGGCTCTGGAAAGTCTATAAGCTGAAATGGACGAGTGAGTAATTCTCTTGCGCTATCTTTCAGTCAACACTGTGAATTCTTTCTCTAAATCAGAAAATCATGCATATTTGCTTGAAAAATTCCTTGGGAGACCTTTGGGAAATAAGGAAATAAAAGTCTACCAATCACCGAGCTATAATAGGTTTATAACGCGATTGTCACTGGATTATTCATACTATACTTTGTATTGTAAGTCATTGTATTACGATCACTGAAATAATCAATCAATCAGAAGTTAGATTGAGTTCTGGTCCGCGTTCATTGTTGGTAAATCATCATCATCCTTTTTTCAAGCTTAGAAAATTATATCACTAATATGAATATAGGAATATGAGCAGATTTAGATATATTTAATAAAAGTTT
Source organism: Watersipora subatra (assembly GCF_963576615.1). Lineage (NCBI taxonomy): Eukaryota > Metazoa > Bryozoa > Gymnolaemata > Cheilostomatida > Watersiporidae > Watersipora > Watersipora subatra. The sequence continues at coordinate 6,959,123 of NC_088715.1, read as the reverse complement.
AAAAACTTCCTATCATTGGACAAGTTGTCTAGTGATACTGACACACATTGACAAGGATGGCCCAGGGTTCAAAGGGTTAATGAAGCCTGTTTAAACTTCCTATCATTGGACAAGTTGTCTAGTGATACTGACACACATTGACAAGGATGGCCCAGGGTTCAAAGGGTTAATGAAGCCTGTTTAAACTTCCTATCATTGGACAAGTTGTCTAGTGATACTGACACACATTGATAAGGACAGCCAGGGTTCAAAGGGTTAATGAAGCCTGTTTAAACTTCCTATCATTGGACAAGTTGTCTAGTGATACTGACCCACATTGACAAGGATGGCCCAGGGTTCAAAGGGTTAATGAAGCCTGTTTAAACTTCCTATCATTGGACAAGTTGTCTAGTGATACTGACACACATTGATAAGGATGGCCCAGGGTTCAAAGGGTTAATGAAGCCTGTTTAAACTTCCTATCATTGGACAAGTTGTCTAGGGATACTGACCCACATTGACAAGGATGGCCCAGGGTTCAAAGGGTTAATGAAGCCTGTTTAAACTTCCTATCATTGGACAAGGTGTCTAGGGATACTGACACACATTGATAAGGATGGCCCAGGGTTCAAAGGGTTAATGAAGCCTGTTTAAACTTCCTATCATTGGACAAGTTGTCTAGGGATACTGACACACATTGACAAGGATGGCCCAGGGTTCAAAGTGTTAATGAAGCCTGTTTAAACATCCTATCAATGGACAAGGTGTCTAGCGATACTGACACACATTGATAAGGATGGCCCAGGGTTCAAAGGGTTAATGAAGCCTGTTTAAACTTCCTATCATTGGACAAGTTGTCTAGTGATACTGACACACATTGACAAGGACGGTCCAGGGTTCAAAGGGTTAATGAAGCCTGTTTAAACTTCCTATCATTGGACAAGTTGTCTAGTGATACTGACACACATTGATAAGGATGGCCCAGGGTTCAAAGGGTTAATGAAGCCTGTTTAAACTTCCTATCATTGGACAAGTTGTCTAGGGATACTGACACACATTGATAAGGACAGCCAGGGTTCAAAGGGTTAATGAAGCCTGTTTAAACTTCCTATCATTGGACAAGTTGTCTAGGGATACTGACACACATTGATAAGGACAGCCAGGGTTCAAAGGGTTAATGATGCCTGTTTAAACTTCCTATCATTGGACAAGTTGTCTAGGGATACTGACACACATTGACAAGGATGGCCCAGGGTTCAAAGTGTTAATGAAGCCTGTTTAAACTTCCTATCATTGGACAAGTTGTCTAGCGATACTGACACACATTGATAAGGATGGCCCAGGGTTCAAAGGGTTAATGAAGCCTGTTTAAACTTCCTATCATTGGACAAGTTGTCTAGTGATACTGACACACATTGATAAGGATGGCCCAGGGTTCAAAGGGTTAATGAAGCCTGTTTAAACTTCCTATCATTGGACAAGTTGTCTAGTGATACTGACACACATTGATAAGGACAGCCAGGGTTCAAAGGGTTAATGAAGCCTGTTTAAACTTCCTATCAATGGACAAGGTGTCTAGTGATACTGACACACATTGATAAGGACAGCCAGGGTTCAAAGGGTTAATGAAGCCTGTTTAAACTTCCTATCATTGGACAAGTTGTCTAGGGATACTGACACACATTGATAAGGATGGCCCAGGGTTCAAAGGGTTAATGAAGCCTGTTTAAACTTCCTATCATTGGACAAGTTGTCTAGCGATACTGACACACATTGATAAGGACAGCCAGGGTTCAAAGGGTTAATGAAGCCTGTTTAAACTTCCTATCAATGGACAAGTTGTCTAGCGATACTGACACACATTGATAAGGATGGCCCAGGGTTCAAAGGGTTAATGAAGCCTGTTTAAACTTCCTATCATTGGACAAGTTGTCTAGCGATACTGACACACATTGATAAGGACAGCCAGGGTTCAAAGGGTTAATGAAGCCTGTTTAAACTTCCTATCAATGGACAAGTTGTCTAGCGATACTGACACACATTGATAAGGATGGCCCAGGGTTCAAAGGGTTAATGAAGCCTGTTTAAACTTCCTATCATTGGACAAGTTGTCTAGCGATACTGACACACATTGATAAGGATGGCCCAGGGTTCAAAGGGTTAATGAAGCCTGTTTAAACTTCCTATCATTGGACAAGTTGTCTAGCGATACTGACACACATTGATAAGGATGGCCCAGGGTTCAAAGGGTTAATGAAGCCTGTTTAAACTTCCTATCATTGGACAAGTTGTCTAGTGATACTGACACACATTGATAAGGACAGCCAGGGTTCAAAGGGTTAATGAAGCCTGTTTAAACTTCCTATCAATGGACAAGGTGTCTAGTGATACTGACACACATTGATAAGGACAGCCAGGGTTCAAAGGGTTAATGAAGCCTGTTTAAACTTCCTATCATTGGACAAGTTGTCTAGGGATACTGACACACATTGATAAGGATGGCCCAGGGTTCAAAGGGTTAATGAAGCCTGTTTAAACTTCCTATCATTGGACAAGTTGTCTAGCGATACTGACACACATTGATAAGGACAGCCAGGGTTCAAAGGGTTAATGAAGCCTGTTTAAACTTCCTATCAATGGACAAGTTGTCTAGCGATACTGACACACATTGATAAGGATGGCCCAGGGTTCAAAGGGTTAATGAAGCCTGTTTAAACTTCCTATCATTGGACAAGTTGTCTAGCGATACTGACACACATTGATAAGGACAGCCAGGGTTCAAAGGGTTAATGAAGCCTGTTTAAACTTCCTATCAATGGACAAGTTGTCTAGCGATACTGACACACATTGATAAGGATGGCCCAGGGTTCAAAGGGTTAATGAAGCCTGTTTAAACTTCCTATCAATGGACAAGTTGTCTAGGGATACTGACACACATTGATAAGGACAGCCAGGGTTCAAAGGGTTAATGAAGCCTGTTTAAACTTCCTATCAATGGACAAGTTGTCTAGCGATACTGACACACATTGATAAGGACAGCCAGGGTTCAAAGGGTTAATGAAGCCTGTTTAAACTTCCTATCATTGGACAAGTTGTCTAGGGATACTGACACACATTGATAAGGACAGCCAGGGTTCAAAGGGTTAATGAAGCCTGTTTAAACTTCCTATCAATGGACAAGGTGTCTAGGGATACTGACACACATTGATAAGGACAGCCAGGGTTCAAAGGGTTAATGAAGCCTGTTTAAACTTCCTATCATTGGACAAGTTGTCTAGGGATACTGACACACATTGATAAGGACAGCCAGGGTTCAAAGGGTTAATGAAGCCTGTTTAAACTTCCTATCAATGGACAAGGTGTCTAGCGATACTGACACACATTGACAAGGATGGCCCAGGGTTCAAAGGGTTAATGAAGCCTGTTTAAACTTCCTATCATTGGACAAGTTGTCTAGCGATACTGACACACATTGATAAGGACAGCCAGGGTTCAAAGGGTTAATGAAGCCTGTTTAAACTTCCTATCATTGGACAAGTTGTCTAGGGATACTGACACACATTGATAAGGACAGCCAGGGTTCAAAGGGTTAATGAAGCCTGTTTAAACTTCCTATCATTGGACAAGGTGTCTAGCGATACTGACACACATTGACAAGGATGGCCCAGGGTTCAAAGGGTTAATGAAGCCTGTTTAAACTTCCTATCATTGGACAAGTTGTCTAGTGATACTGACACACATTGATAAGGATGGCCCAGGGTTCAAAGGGTTAATGATGCCTGTTTAAACTTCCTATCATTGGACAAGTTGTCTAGTGATACTGACACACATTGACAAGGATGGCCCAGGGTTCAAAGTGTTAATGAAGCCTGTTTAAACTTCCTATCATTGGACAAGGTGTCTAGCGATACTGACACACATTGACAAGGATGGCCCAGGGTTCAAAGGGTTAATGAAGCCTGTTTAAACATCCTATCATTGGACAAGTTGTCTAGCGATACTGACACACATTGATAAGGATGGCCAGGGTTCAAAGGGTTAATGAAGCCTGTTTAAACTTCCTATCATTGGACAAGTTGTCTAGTGATACTGACACACATTGATAAGGACAGCCAGGGTTCAAAGGGTTAATGAAGCCTGTTTAAACTTCCTATCATTGGACAAGTTGTCTAGTGATACTGACACACATTGATAAGGACAGCCAGGGTTCAAAGGGTTAATGAAGCCTGTTTAAACTTCCTATCATTGGACAAGTTGTCTAGGGATACTGACACACATTGATAAGGATGGCCCAGGGTTCAAAGGGTTAATGAAGCCTGTTTAAACATCCTATCATTGGACAAGTTGTCTAGTGATACTGACACACATTGATAAGGATGGCCCAGGGTTCAAAGGGTTAATGAAGCCTGTTTAAACATCCTATCATTGGACAAGTTGTCTAGTGATACTGACACACATTGACAAGGATGGCCCAGGGTTCAAAGGGTTAATGAAGCCTGTTTAAACATCCTATCATTGGACAAGTTGTCTAGTGATACTGACACACATTGATAAGGACAGCCAGGGTTCGAAGGGTTAATGAAGCCTGTTTAAACTTCCTATCATTGGACAAGTTGTCTAGTGATACTGACACACATTGACAAGGATGGCCCAGGGTTCAAAGGGTTAATGAAGCCTGTTTAAACTTCCTATCATTGGACAAGTTGTCTAGTGATACTGACACACATTGACAAGGATGGCCCAGGGTTCAAAGGGTTAATGAAGCCTGTTTAAACTTCCTATCATTGGACAAGTTGTCTAGTGATACTGACACACATTGACAAGGATGGCCCAGGGTTCAAAGGGTTAATGAAGCCTGTTTAAACTTCCTATCATTGGACAAGTTGTCTAGTGATACTGACACACATTGACAAGGATGGCCCAGGGTTCAAAGGGTTAATGAAGCCTGTTTAAACTTCCTATCATTGGACAAGTTGTCTAGGGATACTGACACACATTGATAAGGATGGCCCAGGGTTCAAAGGGTTAATGAAGCCTGTTTAAACATCCTATCATTGGACAAGTTGTCTAGTGATACTGACACACATTGATAAGGACAGCCAGGGTTCGAAGGGTTAATGAAGCCTGTTTAAACTTCCTATCATTGGACAAGTTGTCTAGTGATACTGACACACATTGACAAGGATGGCCCAGGGTTCAAAGGGTTAATGATGCCTGTTTAAACTTCCTATCATTGGACAAGTTGTCTAGTGATACTGACACACATTGATAAGGACAGCCAGGGTTCAAAGGGTTAATGAAGCCTGTTTAAACTTCCTATCATTGGACAAGTTGTCTAGTGATACTGACACACATTGACAAGGATGGCCCAGGGTTCAAAGGGTTAATGAAGCCTGTTTAAACTTCCTATCATTGGACAAGTTGTCTAGTGATACTGACACACATTGATAAGGACAGCCAGGGTTCAAAGGGTTAATGATGCCTGTTTAAACTTCCTATCATTGGACAAGTTGTCTAGTGATACTGACACACATTGATAAGGACAGCCAGGGTTCAAAGGGTTAATGAAGCCTGTTTAAACTTCCTATCATTGGACAAGTTGTCTAGTGATACTGACACACATTGACAAGGATGGCCCAGGGTTCAAAGGGTTAATGAAGCCTGTTTAAACTTCCTATCATTGGACAAGTTGTCTAGTGATACTGACACACATTGATAAGGACAGCCAGGGTTCAAAGGGTTAATGATGCCTGTTTAAACTTCCTATCATTGGACAAGTTGTCTAGTGATACTGACACACATTGATAAGGACAGCCAGGGTTCAAAGGGTTAATGAAGCCTGTTTAAACTTCCTATCATTGGACAAGTTGTCTAGTGATACTGACACACATTGATAAGGATGGCCCAGGGTTCAAAGGGTTAATGAAGCCTGTTTAAACTTCCTATCATTGGACAAGGTGTCTAGCGATACTGACACACATTGACAAGGATGGCCCAGGGTTCAAAGGGTTAATGATGCCTGTTTAAACTTCCTATCATTGGACAAGTTGTCTAGTGATACTGACACACATTGATAAGGATGGCCAGGGTTCAAAGGGTTAATGATGCCTGTTTAAACTTCCTATCATTGGACAAGTTGTCTAGGGATACTGACCCACATTGACAAGGATGGCCCAGGGTTCAAAGGGTTAATGATGCCTGTTTAAACTTCCTATCATTGGACAAGTTGTCTAGGGATACTGACACACATTGATAAGGACAGCCAGGGTTCAAAGGGTTAATGAAGCCTGTTTAAACTTCCTATCATTGGACAAGTTGTCTAGGGATACTGACACACATTGATAAGGATGGCCCAGGGTTCAAAGGGTTAATGAAGCCTGTTTAAACTTCCTATCATTGGACAAGTTGTCTAGGGATACTGACACACATTGATAACGATGGCCCAGGGTTCAAAGGGTTAATGATGCCTGTTTAAACTTCCTATCATTGGACAAGTTGTCTAGGGATACTGACCCACATTGACAAGGATGGCCCAGGGTTCAAAGGGTTAATGATGCCTGTTTAAACTTCCTATCATTGGACAAGTTGTCTAGGGATACTGACACACATTGATAAGGACAGCCAGGGTTCAAAGGGTTAATGAAGCCTGTTTAAACTTCCTATCATTGGACAAGTTGTCTAGGGATACTGACACACATTGATAAGGATGGCCCAGGGTTCAAAGGGTTAATGATGCCTGTTTAAACTTCCTATCATTGGACAAGTTGTCTAGGGATACTGACACACATTGATAAGGATGGCCCAGGGTTCAAAGGGTTAATGAAGCCTGTTTAAACTTCCTATCATTGGACAAGTTGTCTAGCGATACTGACACACATTGATAAGGACAGCCAGGGTTCGAAGGGTTAATGAAGCCTGTTTAAACTTCCTATCATTGGACAAGTTGTCTAGTGATACTGACACACATTGACAAGGATGGCCCAGGGTTCAAAGGGTTAATGAAGCCTGTTTAAACTTCCTATCATTGGACAAGTTGTCTAGCGATACTGACACACATTGATAAGGACAGCCAGGGTTCAAAGGGTTAATGAAGCCTGTTTAAACTTCCTATCATTGGACAAGTTGTCTAGTGATACTGACACACATTGATAAGGACAGCCAGGGTTCAAAGGGTTAATGAAGCCTGTTTAAACCATAACTGCCACGAACAACTTTTATCGTATTTACTAGGTAAATCAGACATGCTGATTCCGATTTTGTAATCAAAATAAAGATTAGGCCACTAACTTTCAGAGTAATAAAGGATTTTTTATAGCGTTTTAATATCGGTCTCGAAAACAACACGATCGGCATAACAAGCTCCGCCCATAAATACTTGACGTAACCTAGCTTTTTAGGAACAGAAGTTACGTAGAGATGTTTAGACCGATTTAGAATAATAGAGATGGGTGTTTTAAAATCTATTAATATCTAAATCCAGCTTTAAAAATAATATCAGTCTTTTCTGAAAGGTAGATAAGCTATTTAGCATTGCATATTTAAAAAGCGCGATAACAACGCTAGCTCGTGATAAAACCGCGCTTTTTGAGCTCATTTTTCTCGGCGTCCAGCCCATTTAAACGTCATGTAACAAGCTGCGAGCAATTTTAAATAGTTTATATCCCTTTCATAAAAAACTGAAATTATTTTACAGGCTGGATTTAGATAATAATGGGTTTTAAGACACCCATCTCTATTATTCTAAATCGGACTAAACTTTCCTAACTTCCGTTTCTGAAAAAGCTAGGTTTCGTCACATATTTATGGGCGGAGCTTGTAATGCCGATTGTGTTGTTTTTGAAACGGATATTGAAACGCTTTAAAAAAGCCTAAATGACTTTGAAGGTTAGTGGACTAATCTTTATTTTGAGTACAAAATCGAAATCAGCGTGTCTGATTTACTTAGTAAATACAATAAAAGTTGTTCGTGACAGTTATGGTTTAAACTTCCTATCGTTGGACAAGTTGTCTAGTGATACTGACACACATTGATAAGGACAACCAGGGTTCAAAAGGTTAATGATACCTGTTTAATGCTGTAAATTGTTGAGGGATAATAAACAGTCTAATTACTGATGCAGTATTACATTTCAGTGAGTGGATAATTGTTGGATTACGTCGCAGGAAGTCGGTTCGGCTAACGAATCCACCCAAGTTTTATTCTTTACTTCATGCCATAGACATATAAATAACTAATGACTTATGATGAATTATTGCCATGCTTTTAGGATTCATTGATGTCAATTGTATGGTTTAAACGGTAAGGTAAGTTTATTATTGGTTTCGGTGTTGTTTCATAGCAGTTACTATTGTTTGTGAAATTGAGTTGCTATTCTACTAACACTGTCTGAAGAAATGATCACATCTTATGGAGGTCCTGTTGGGTCATGTTCAGGGGAGACAATCTGTTGTTAAGAATTCTTTTATAATTTTTTTTTAATTTTACTATCTTTTTCTGGCTGGGTGCTTTTTGCTTTGCTTTTGCTATCACTTTTAGCTCGTCCATTTTAAACCTTTTCAAACTGATCCGATTGAAAAGACCGAGCAATGCTGTTTTCTCATATTTCAAAGCTGAAACCTGCTCAGAGTTCTGCTCGTATCTCAACTTTCTCGTATGTCGGGGCACTCGTATGTCTAAGTATGACTGTATATTTATTTTTTGTTATGTTTTCACTAATTGATGAAATAAAACACACCCACACACATATATCCGCGCGCAAACACTGTAGATGTAAATAGAGGTGCATGTCCTTCTACATGTACATGTCTTTCTACATGTGCATGTCCTTATACATGTGCATGTCCTTTTACATGTGCAGCTCTGACTTTACATACTATTATGGACAAAGCAGTGTTTGTTTCAGAATACAACTTTTCTCTAACTTCTTTTATATCTCACTTGTTGAATGATGAATCTTTATCTTTGTGTAATTGTTTTCTGTTCACATCGTGCAGGCACTTCCCTCTTGGATGGGAAAAATCGACGGGTTCTCGAGAAGGTCCATGATAAAAGGCGGGATGACCAGATGCGATACGAGGGTATCGCTGAGGTGAGTTAGAGTTGACTCTTTAGGAACTGAGCTAAGATAGAGTTCACCTTGAAACTCAAACTTTATTTAACTCAAAAATCTCACCAGCCATTCAATGGTACTAGTTGGCTCGCTACTTTAGTAAAATTATGGTACTTGCTGAGAGCATCTCATGTAATCAACCTTAAAGGTTGACTTGCAACAAAATTCACATTACAGTTATTTGGTATCAAAAGATTCACCATGTCTTACTCTGTTGTGTTGTAGGTGCCAAATATGTGGGAATGTGATTACAAGCTCTTAAAAGTTCAAAAACGAAAAGCCGCCGTAGACTGAAATCTCTTTATTTCTCTGACGAAGCCATGAAATTTATTTATTGTCTTGTCACAGATGTTCTCACGTGAATTGAAAGGCCAATAAAAAGTTCAATATAAAGCTTATCGTAGCACTAGTTTATGACAAACATTTCGGGTTTTACCGAAGACCCCATATCAAATATAGATGCTCGCTATTTTACAGTTTTGTTTCGGCCTAGTCTAATTGGCAAGTCGTAATCTGATCATGTGACCCAATACTTCGCAAATAATTTTTGCAGCACTTTTCGATTATCACAGGTGACCAACAGGCTCGGCATGATTATCAGACAATGATATGTACTCCTTCGAGCTTTTAAGAGCTTGTAATCACATTCCCACATGTTTGGCACCTACAACACAACAGAGTAAGACATGGTGAATCTTTTGGTACCAAATAACTGTAATGTGAATTTTGTTGCAAGTCAACCTTTAATGTGTATTTCTTATCCAACACCTTTAGCAGAAATCATGGAGTTTACTTACTTATCTCTAGTTTACTTTACATCGGTTATTTGTTGCACCTAAGATTGGAAGGTTTTTCACTAATCACTTTTAGCTAATGACGGAGATTCTCTTTGAGAAGATGCATGATTGTGGACTGGTGAAACTTCCTGTGCCAAAAAGGGTAAATATTATCAGATCTCTACAATCCAATCTCGACTTGCTCTCACATTAGCCTATGCATTATTTGGCTTATTACAAGAATGTTGAGCAGGTATTTGTCTCAACATGCAGAATAATTTCTAACATACAAAACTTGTATGCTCTTTGAAACATTATAATTTTGTAAGTCAGTTCATACATGTATGTACACAGTTCTCCTTTAGATAGTTCAGTTTTAAATTTATCGAATATTTTCTCGAATAATAACTTTCTCTTTAGCTAGCTAGCAGTTTTCTGCATTGCACCAGCATTTTTTCTTTTAAACCAGAAGAAAAATCGGACAGGACTAGACAACCTTCTTTAGCCTGCTAAAAAATCCATTTTATTACGTATTAAATTAATCTTCAAGTGAACAGCAACATAATTAGCATTGATACGTTTTTGTCTCCTCTCTGCTTTATTTGCTACAATATACCAGCTAAAGTCACGTTACTCCAAAGGTATACTACTATACATCCTGTATAGTAAATAAAATTTCATTTTTCTTTTCGGTAGCCGTTAAATGGTCAGGTGTGTGAGAGGCCGCTTTCGATAACTGCATCGCTCGGCCTTATTGAATTCTGGTTGAAAAAGGTTTCAACAAGACACGCTAAATTTTATAATGAAAGTGAAGACAGAAACCTATGAAGGATAAAACTTCGTGATAACAGTTGAAATTCATTAAAATAGTTCAAAATACATACTAAAACTTGGTTTTAAGGATGAGTTTGGCAAGCTAAACTTATTTGAAGTGAATTCAACGGTTATGTTATGCGTACCTTTTGAAGGTGAGAACTTGTTACCGTACGATCTGCATTTGGTACACAGATTACAATTTTACAGTATTGCAGATTATAATCACTAGGTGCACTTAATACAATACAGTTACTGTAGGTAACTATAGTTACTAAAGTTAACATACTATTTTGTTACTAATTTTCAATACATACAGCATTTTTATAAAATTTTGGACGATTTTTTCCTTTTTTTCATTTAATAGTTACAATGGTTTCTATACCCGGACATACAATTTTTTCACCTTACGATGCCAGCCTTGGAATGGATTAACATCATATCTCAAGGGTGCACTGTATATTAGTGGCTTTTAAGTTGCATTTAATTTTATCTTTAATTCTTCTCAAGAACATCGACTGATGGTTTATCTTCATGTCACCACCGCATGTGTTTCAGCTTATTTTAAATTAAGATAGAGTTCTCTGATCATAAACAAGTTTGTAATTCTAGGATCCATCTGATCCATGTGGAAAAGATGCTTTGCCAGATTTCAACCACCCGGGTACGGTGATCTTTGCTTCCAAAGACTACAAAACAGCTGCCAAGCTGCTTGTGCTGGTTCATGGTGGAGGAGAACGAATGGGAACAAAAGCTGGCCAGTGGGCTAGGAGGTGTGTTGATAAACCATTCATAACTTAAAACACGATTCTTTTGCAAAAATTGATGAGTGAGTTGTGCCATGGAAACTGCCTTAAGCCTGGTTCCCATATCGATTGCGAGACTTCGGCGGTAACATGCGCAGCAAAACGCTTGCGATGCTAGGCTCGCGGATCTGTTCACATAAAAGCCACATCGTTAATAATATTGTAAACATAATTGCGTAATCAAATAAAATGTTCGCTCGCCATGTCGTTCCTATAATGGTGACCTTTACCCGTACAGCGCATTTCTGGAAGGTTTTGGCTGCGGCCGTTTGCGAAATTTGAACAGCGTTAAACTATTGCGATGCCACCAGCAATTACCGGCAGTACCCGGCGCATACGTTCCCATTTCATCGCTAATAACCTGTGTGCTGTCGCCGGTGCTTTGCAACGTATATGGGAACCAGGCTTTAGGGACCAGCAGTGTCACACTTGTGCTTGAGCATGATTAATGCCATAAGAAGTACAGTTTTTTCTTCTAATCCGTTATGGTCTGTTTTGTCCTTGACCTCCTAAAGATACAGCCATCGCTGTAGTAGAGCGCCTCGTGTAAACATGATCTGCTTGTCGACTCAGTGTAGAGCTTCAGGACTAGTGCACACAGGTGTCACTACACTATCGGCGTATGGAAACTTATTAATTATATTAGATTCATTTTAGGGTTTATTTAAGATCAGACAGGATGTTTGATGTCATGAGATTCACATTCTGTGTTGTTGATTGTTTAGGACAATGATCTACTCAGAGTGTATAGAGTCTGGCACCCAGCTACCATACATAAGAACTGCCCTACAACAAGGTTATGGTCTCATCATACTCAATGGCAACGATAAAAGACCGGATATCGAGGTGAGTATACAGTTTACGTTATTATTTAGATCTACAGTATGTATTAGTTGTACGCTGTGGAGTATGCGTTGTTAGATAGCTATATGTATTAGTTGTACACTGTGGAGTATGCGTTGTTAGATAGCTGTGTGTGTTAGTTGTACAATGTGGAGTATGCGTTGTTAGATAGCTATGTGTGTTAGTTGTACACTATGGAGTATGCATTGTTAGATAGCTATGTGTGTTAGTTGTACACTGTGGAGTATGCGTTGTTAGATAGCTATGTGTATTAGTTGTACACTATGGAGTATGCGTTGTTAGATAGCTATGTGTATTAGTTGTACACTATGGAGTATGCGTTGTTAGATAGCTATATGTGTTAGTTGTACACTGTGGAGTATGCGTTGTTAGATAGCTGTGTGTATTAGTTGCACGCTGTGGAGTATGCGTTGTTAGATAGCTATGTGTGTTGGTTGTACACTGTGGAGTATGCGTTGTTAGATAGCTATGTGTGTTGGTTGTACACTGTGGAGTATGCGTTGTTAGATAGCTATGGGTGTTAGTTGTACACTGTAGAGTATGCGTTGTTAGATAGCTATGGGTGTTAGTTGTACACTGTGGAGTATGCGTTGTTAGATAGCTGTGTGTGTTAGTTGTACACTGTGGAGTATGCGTTGTTAGATAGCTATGTGTGTTAGTTGTACACTGTGGAGTATGCGTTGTTAGATAGCTATGTGTGTTTTTGGTGTAAAAGCTTGTGCCATTTTTTCTTATACATCGTTGCCCACAGCATTGTGAGCTTGTAAAATATTTAATTTTTGTAACCTTTTACTAGCTACATTTATATTCTTTACTAGGGCTGCAGGTCTTTTGAAGAACACGCATCGTATGTCTGGAAGAACTATGTGATGAGCTCAGAGGCTGCTTATGTTGCCATCAAGTCTCATAGCTACGGAGGCAGCATAGTAAATGGTCTCTGCAGGAAATATAAGGACGATTTTAGACAAAGGGTATTCGCTAACGCCTACACAGGGGACGTAGCTCTTGATATGCCAGATGACCACAGCCAGGAGGTAAGGCTATTCTAGTTTTGATATAGTGCTTAACTTAACCTTAACTGCCTAACTACCTTATAATGAGTTCGTAGTATTTGATAGAGAATTAGTGTTAGCAAGAGGTGACAACTCATCACTATAATATGCTTCATATTTGTATATTGTACTAGTCTAATGGTATTGCCTATCATTCTAAAGTTCACACACTGGACTATTATGAAGTAACTTTGCTTGTTCCATTCTATGGTATCAAGAGTTGGCTAGACTGGCCGTTGTTTTCAGCTGATGCATGCAGGAATGTATTTGAGATGTGCTTCTGATGATATCAGGAATCGGCCTTGCATTTTGGTCATCATTATACACTTTTGTACTACTCGCGTCACATCTTCGTGCGTTGAGAAGTTACCTGACCCTGTTAGCCTGCCATTTTTGTTATTACTATCAGATTTAACAAGCTTTCATAATCTATATGCACAAGTGGTATGCATGTAAGTGGTATGCATGTAAGTGGTATGCATGTAAGTGGTATGCATGTAAGTGGTATGCATGTAAGTTGTATGCATGTAAGTGGTATGCATGTAATTGGTATGCATGTAAGTGGTATGTAAGTGTTATGCGTGTAAGTAGTATGTATGTAATTGGTATGCATGTAAGTGTTATGCATGTAAGTGGTATGCATGTAAGTGGTATGCATGTAATTGGTATGCATGTAAGTGGTATGCATGTAAGTGGTATGCATGTAAGTGGTATGCGTGTAAGTGGTATGCGTGTAAGTGTTATGCGTGTAAGTGGTATGCATGTAAGTGGTATGCATGTAATTGGTATGCATATAAGTGGGATACATGTGAGTGTTATGCGTGTAAGTGGTATGCGTGTAAGTGGTATGCATGTAAGTGGTATGCATGTAAGTGGTATGCATGTAAGTGGTATGCATGTAAGTGGTATGCATGTAAGTGGTATGCGTGTAAGTGTTATGCGTGTAAGTGGTATGCGTGTAAGTGGGATACATGTGAGTGTTATGCATGTAAGTGGTATGCATGTAAGTGGTATGCATGTAATTGGTATGCATGTAAGTGGGATACATGTGAGTGTTATGCATGTAAGTAGTATGTATGTAATTGGTATGCATGTAAGTGGTATGCATGTAAGTGGTATGCATGTAAGTGGTATGCATGTAAGTGGTATGCATGTAAGTGGTATGCATGTAAGTGGGATACATGTAAGTGTTATGCATGTAAGTGGTATGCATGTAAGTGGTATGCATGTAAGTGGTATGCATGTAAGTGGGATACATGTAAGTGTTATGCGTGTAAGTGGTATGCGTGTAAGTGTTATGCGTGTAAGTGGTATGCATGTAAGTGGTATGCATGTAATTGGTATGCATATAAGTGGGATACATGTGAGTGTTATGCATGTAAGTGGTATGCATGTAAGTGGGATACATGTAAGTGTTATGCATGTAAGTGGTATGCATGTAAGTGGGATACATGTCAGTGTTATGCGTGTAAGTGGCATGCATGTAAGTGGTATGCATATAAGTGGGATACAAGTGAGATTTGCAAGATGTAATCGCGTCTAATTGTTAAAATATTTTGAAAAATTTCTATATTTTTGTCTTGATTTGGGCACATAAGGAAGGGTACGCAATAACTGAGCTAGGGAAGGCCATTTGGCAATGAATAAGCGCATGCATGACAAATGCATTATTAAAGGCCATAGACCAAGATATTATTAAATACAATGAAACTTGGATAACTCAAACTTCGAGGTATCGAGCGAAACTGTTAGAGGTATTATAAAGCGTTCAAGTTATGAGAGCACTGTCACAAGTGCATGTATTTATTAGTAGATACATGTACATATACATACTATATATAAATCAAAAGCATAAATTGCTTGTTGCAACTTAAAAGGCCTCTCATGTAAAGGTTTAAAAATTTTTATCAGAAATTATAGATATTTTTCTATCACTTGAGATTTGTTTGTTGTTTTAGGGGATGTGACTGCCAGGACGTTCTCAGGTTGAAATTGGCAAAACTTGTTCACGGTTGAAATGCTCAGAAAAAAAGACATTTTTTTCTCCTCAACACTTTAAAACCAAAATCAATTTTGCCAATTTTACTTTAAGTTTATCCGAAGGTTACCTCGCTTTTCTTTGCTTTCGAAGGGCTATTGCAAAGCGGATGTTTGGTAAAATTTGATTTTTTTTCAAACCTTCAGAAAAGTTGTCAACGAAAATTTTGCCGATGATGGTAATAACGATGCCTGAGAACTACTAAAAGTTGATGTTTATCTCTATGGCTTAGAATAAAACGATATTCTAAAGTGATAACAACCGTTTCGGTAGCCGTTGGGCGAAAAACAGTTCGAGTTAACAGAGTTGAGGTCGAGTTATCTAAAGCAATTTATCATTGCGTGGGAACGGACCAAACAAATCCGTTCGAGTTAACCATGTGTTCGAGATATCCGAAGGCAAGTTATCCAAGTTTGACTGTATCTTACTGTTTTGGGCTACAATAACTGAATGTTTTCCTTACGAGTATATTGAATGTATCTATCTACATTCTATATACTCGTTTTATATATGGCCCATATATGCGCTAAAAATGTGTGTATTGATATGCTAAAAATTTATATATTAATATGTTAAAAATGTATATATTAATATGCTAAAAATGTATATATTAATATGCTAAAAATATATATATTAACTAGCTGCATTACCCGTGTTCGGGAACAGATTTACGTAAAGCAATAGTTTTATTGAGAGTTGTCTTTCATACCGTAAAACAACTCCAAATATGCAATCTACTGAAATTTTTGTGCTGATCTGACTGCATACACATATGCAGTTGTACATGTCAATAATGTTGGAGAGCCCATTGGAGATGTGCAATGTGTTTTACAGCTAGTCTACAATGCATCAGTCTCGAACTACTCAAATACTACTCAATACTACAACAAATAAAATAAATTTTATTGATAATAAAATTTATTATCAATAAAATCTACTATATAAACTACATATATGGCCTCTCGCCTTTTCAACGTAAGGCGTTACATCTGGAGCATTTTTGGACATTTGTCCCATAAAAAAATTAAACCTTATACTGTGTTGCATGACTGTAGTCAAGTGCGAAGTTTTCTGTCCATACACGGCGCGTGGTAGCGGCTGCTGTAGTTAGTGCATCTCGCTGTTGTCGCCATTTCATCTGCTCCGAAAATTCAGCTTGGTGAGCAGCTGTTGTAGCTAGTGCATCATGTTCTTGTCGCTGCCGCATCTGCTCGGAGGTTTCTGCACGTCTGGCCGATGTAGCGGCTGCTCTGAGCCGTTTGAGTTACTGCTGGGGTCGGTTTAGTAGTCTCTGCACTTCTAGCGGCTGCAGCATCTATTCTGGCCTGCTCTCGATGTACCCGTGTTTGCTCTGCAGTTTCTGCTCGTCTTGCTGCTGCTTCGCAAATTTGATCTCTCTCTACGGGAATCAATCTGTTTTTGTGTTTGGGCAGTAGGCTTTTTGGAAGGCATTGTACTGCTTCAAGCATTTCTAACATTGAATGAGATGGTGTGCTTTTTGTAATATACGCTGCTCGCTTTTTTCTCACCGCTGCCTATCGCCAGGCTTGGAGTGCCCGTGCAAGTTTTGTAGTTTCTGTAGTTCTCGTAGCTAGAAAAAGAAGTAAAAGTAACTCAGCTGCGGAAGGAAATGAACATGTTTATTATCACAAACAGTGGCAAATCCAACGTTTTCAACCCTTTCACTGAAGTAGACTCCCTCATGCGTTTTCTATGGTCGACCGCCATAGACACATTTTTGCGACTTTCCCAGCAATTGCTAGTAACTGAATTTTATTATTCGTTGATAACATAACCAACGGTCTTTAAGACTTTTATAGCAGTGACAGTGTTGTCTAAAGATTTCTCTATAAAATTAGCCTAAAATTTAATTTTAAATCTTCGTTCGAGAATTTCTAATTTAAAAACGAAGATTTTTTGTGCGAGTTCATTAAATTCGTCCGAGTTAAAAAAAAAACAAATAACTACTTATGTTGATGACACATGACAGATAATAAAAATGCACAAAATATAGATACAACGATTTTTTGTATAGCAGTGCTTGTTAACATGTTGGCAAAATGAAATATCTAACCAAAACAAACAGTATAGATGGAGTTTGAAATTGAAAAAATATCGTATACATATTAAGCAATATCGGCAAAATGGCTGGCAGTAGGCCGATAGCTAAATTTGTACATGTACGCAAGTGAAAGGTTTATGTAGTGGAAGTGTGGCAATTCATAGGCAATACAACATTGATTAAGAAATACCTACCTTTTTTTATGTAGAAATGTATTAGGTGAGAACTGCGTTTTCCCGTGACCGCAAGAAATCAACGTTCGTGTGACCTTCTCGGTACACGTTGGCAGTAAATATTAATCGCATGTAAATTACTATTCATTAATTTATTTTATTTAATGATTAGTACATTCGTATAGCTGTATATGCTGCCGAACTCAGAACGGTGCTTTTTCACACGGCCGCAATTATACTGTTCCGAACGCACCAATGTCGTTGGGCGCCGTATAGAGGCGCGCTAACCAGATATGACGTTGTCTGTGTAAAACTATGAATAGGTTATGTATAGAGGCATGTAGTAACCAAAGACTCCCAGTAATGCGCCCTAGATACTTAGTAGCGGCTAATAGTCCGAAAAGTACGGTACTCTATAAAGCGGACAGACAGACAGATAGATAGACAGACAGACAACGATTGCCGTTTATATAGTAGATATGCTAAAAATGTATATAATAGTACGCTAAAGATGTATATATTAATACCCTAAAAATGTATATATTAATACGTTAAAAATGTATATATTAATACGTTAAAAATGTATATATTAATACGCTAAAAATGTATATATTAATACGCTAAAATTGTATATAATAGTACGCTAAAGATGTATATATTAATACCCTAAAAATGTATATATTAATACGTTAAAAATGTATATATTATTATGCTAAAAAATGTATATATTAATTCGCTAAAAATGTATATATTAATACGCTAAAAATGTATATATTAATTCGCTAAAAATGTATATATTAATACACTAAAAATGTATATATTAATACGTTAAAAAGTATATATTAATACGCTAAAAATGTATATAATAGTACGCTAAAGATGTATATATTAATACGTTAAAAATGTATATATTAATACGTTAAAAATGTATATATTAATACACTAAAAATGTATATATTAATACACTAAAAATGTCTGAGAGAACATACGAGACTGAGCTCGTATGTTAATATACTCGCATGTTGGTGCAATTTATTTATATATCGAACAATTAAATATATATTGCTAGGTTTCCATACTCTAAAAATGCAAATAAAACACTCAAAACAAGATATTGTAACAGAAAGAAGATGTTGGTTATTGTCATAATTTATCACATGCTTTCAAAAAGCAACAATCAAAAAATAATACAAGGAAATGTGATTATTGAAAATGTAAAATTAAATACATACAATAGCAGCTAATGCTAGCATTTGCTAGAGAGGGAGATATAAGTTATCCTTCATTACAACAGTTGTCTTTGATAAATTTGAATTTTATTAATGTCTTAAAAGACAAACTCAGAAGCAAACCTAAAAGCAAGCTTTCATTTGTAACTTGACGTAATTAAAATTTCTTCGGCGTTCGTAGGTTAAAGTTTCTTGCTGGTTAGCTAACTTTTCCTTTGTTTCGCTTTCACGACTAGCCGGCCGTCTTAAAATAAATCTATGTAAATACGTTCGCCTTTGTCACCCTTTCAACATGTTGCGATTAGGACGAACACAGGTGTCGTCACAAAGGATTAATGCACGACCACTAGCCAACTTGTCCGAATGTCTATTGTTATAGTTTTGATAGATAGCACCGGCCTTTTCACGTAGCATCGTTTCAGTTACGCTGTCACCGGACAATTATTTATCTTTTATCCAATTAAATGCCTGAGCAGTCTCTCCATCAGCGGTCGTGAAGATCGCTGCGCCATTTAGAAACTATGGTTAGTCCTTTTGCGAACTAAATGCCCTGAATATAATCCTTCTGTTTGATAATTGTGGATGTATTTCTGTCATATTGCTGAGCTAGCTCAAACACGCATACACATTTCGCATATTTATCAATAATTTTCTGTTTAATATCAACTGTTATCATTTGATTTTTCTTTGCACCATCTTTAATTTTACCGGCAAACTTTCAGTCAACGCAGAGTACTTTTAATTCACATACAGTGTAATTCTGCACTGAAAATCACGCACAAAGACGCAGTACCAAAGTATAAACCTGAGTAGTTGAAAAATACAGAGTGATGCTGTTCTCATAAAACACCTTCGGCATACTTGGCAACTGACTCACGTGCTCGTATCTCAAACATGGCTCGTATGTTAGCACTGAAACTTGCATAAAAGCTGGCTCGTATCTCAAGTTTCTCGTACGTTGGAGCACTCGTAAGTTGAAGTATTGCTGTACTTAATAATGTTTAGTTCAACATGATATTAGTCTTTTACCTAGCCAGGGCCTGGCTCTTTGGGTGGGTTGGCTATTTGCCCCCCCCCTCTCCATTCCCCTTCTCTCTTTTCCCCTTCTAACTTATTCTTTGGAGAAGGGGAAAAGAGAGAATGGGGATAAGAGAGGGTTGCAAATAAAGCCATAATGGCTCATGATTTGTGTGCAACAATTCATAGCTTTTATAGTTTTAATCTATGGTGGTTATCAGATATTATCACAGAATTGCTTTAGTTTACTGGATTATGTATCCAAGAAGGTTTTTATGTGAAAACAAATGTAATTTTGTTACCTTCTTCCCATTAGATTCATTGTAAACAGCAGTGCAGTCAAGCATGAGGTACAATACAGTGACGTTACGTCGTGCCATTTAAGTCTGAGAAGGCATCTAATTTATTAATCTGCTAAAAATGTATATATTAATACGCTAAAAATGTATATATTAATTCGCTAAAAATGTATATATTAATACGTTAAAAATGTATATATTAATACGCTAAAAATGTATATTTTAATACGTTAAAAATGTATATATTAATACGCTAAAAATGTATATATTAATACGCTAAAAATGTATATATTAATTCGCTAAAAATGTATATATTAATACGCTAAAAATGTATATATGAATACACTAAAATTGTATATATTAATACGCTAAAGATGTATATATTAACACGCTAAAAATGTATATATTAATTCGCTAAAAATGTATATAATAGTACGCTAAAGATGTATATATTAATACGTTAAAAATGTATATATTAATACGTTAAAAATGTATATATTAATACACTGATAATGTATATATTAATACACTAAAAATGTATATATTAATATGCTAAAAATGTATATATTAATTCGCTAAAAATGTATATATTAATACGCTAAAAATGTATATATTAATTCGCTAAAGATGTATATATTAATACGTTAAAAATGTATATATTAATACGTTAAAAATGTATATATTAATACACTGATAATGTATATATTAATACACTAAAAATGTATATATTAATATGCTAAAAATGTATATATTAATTCGCTAAAAATGTATATATTAATACGCTAAAAATGTATATATTAATTCGCTAAAAATGTATATATTAATACGTTAAAAATGTATATATTAATACGCTAAAAATGTATATTTTAATATGTTAAAAATGTATATATTAATACGCTAAAAATGTATATATTAATACGCTAAAAATGTATATATTAATTCGCTAAAAATGTATATATTAATACGCTAAAAATGTATATATGAATACACTAAAATTGTATATATTAAAACGCTAAAGATGTATATATTAACACGCTAAAAATGTATATATTAATATGCTAAAAATGTATATAATAGTACGCTAAAGATGTATATATTAATACGTTAAAAATGTATATATTAATACGTTAAAAATGTATATATTAATACGCTAAAAATGTGTATATTAATACACTGATAATGTATATATTAATACACTAAAAATGTATATATTAATATGCTAAAAATGTATATATTAATTCGCTAAAAATGTATATATTAATACGCTAAAGATGTATATATTAATACGCTAAAAATGTATATATTAATATGCTAAAAATGTATATATTAATTCGCTAAAAATGTATATATTGATACGCTAAAGATGTATATATTAATATGCTAAAAATGTATATATTAATACGCTAAAAGTATATATATTAATACGCTAAAAATGTATATATTAATATGCTAAAAATGTATATATTAATACGCTAAAAATGTATATATTAATACGCTAAAAATGTATATATTAATATGCTAAAAATGTATATATTAATACGCTAAAAATGTATATATTAATACGCTAAAAATGTATATATTAATATGCTAAAAATGTATATATTAATTCGCTAAAAATGTATATATTGATACGCTAAAGATGTATATATTAATACGCTAAAGATGTATATATTAATACCCTAAAAATGTATATATTAATACGCTAAAAATGTATATATTAATACGCTAAAAATGTATATATTAATATGCTAAAAATGTATATATTAATACGCTAAAAGTATATACAGTCAAACATGGATAACTCGGCCACGGATAGCTCGAAAACATGGTTAATTCGAACAGTTTCTTTGGTCCGTTCCCACGTAATGATAAATTGCTATAGATAACTCGAACTCAACACTGTTAATTCGAACTGTTTTTTTGCCCAACGGCTACCGAAACGGTTGTTATCGCTTTAGAAAATCACTTTATTCAAAGCCATAGAGGTAAACCTCATCTTTTCGTAATTCATAAGCGTTGTTATTACCACCATCGGCAAAATAATTTTGTCAACGACTTTTCTAAAGGTTTGGTCAAATTTGATTTATACTGCTATACGATTAATAGCACGGGCTTGCCGGATCACGCGCTCAAGGATTTTCGCCACGCACATTCAGAACAAAAACAGCATGTTGTTTTGTATGTGCGTGGCGAAAATTATTGAGTGCGTGACCCGGCTAGCCCGTGACGAATAGTTTTCCGACGTTGATTCCGTGTTGAATCAACGTCGGAATGTTGAATGTTTAAAACGTTTTAAAATTGTTTTTATTAAACGTATACGTTGTCATAGCTAAAAAAACTATTCATCGTTTGACCTAAACACAGAATACGTGTGTACATTCAATAAGTATCCATTCAAAAAGCGTGAGTGATATACAATGTACCGTTAAACCTCGTAAAACTTTTAATTGAACTGCCTCGGAGTGTTGCTCTTAACGAATCCCAGGTAAAGTAAGGGATTTTTCTTTGGTAACTTTTTCTTGAAGTTGCATAAACTTCAAGAAAACTCGGCAAAATTGATCGTGGGTAAAACGCACAAAAGAAAAAGATGTCTTTTCTTTTGAGCATTTCAACAACGATCAATTTTTGCCAATGTCAATCTAAAAAAACGTCCTGGCAATAACATCACCTCAAACAACAAACCAATCTCAAGTGATAGAAAAATCTCTATACTTTTTGATAAAAACGTTTTAAACTTTACATTAGAAGCATTTAATTTGAAACAAGCCATTTGTGCTTTTGATTTATATTATAGTTTGCATATGTACATGTATCTACTAATAAATATGTAAATACATGGACTTGTGACAGTGCTCTGATAACTTGAATGCTCTGATAATTCGAACACTTTTGCTCGGTCCCGTGAATTTCGAGTTATCCATGTTTGACTGTATATTGATACGCTAAAGATGTATATATTAATACGCTAAAGATGTATATATTAATACCCTAAAAATGTATATATTAATACGCTAAAAATGTATATATTAATACGCTAAAAATGTATATATTAATATGCTAAAAATGTATATATTAATACGCTAAAAGTATATATATTAATACGCTAAAAATGTATATATTAATATGCTAAAAATGTATATATTAATACGCTAAAAATGTATATATTAATACGCTAAAAATGTATATATTAATATGCTAAAAATGTATACATGCTAGAAATTTATTTGGTACTAGGTTGCAAGGAGAGTCAGAGTAAAGTAGTTTCGATATTAGGGCAGATATTGGTAACAAAGCATACCTGTTGTTTGGTTTTCTCTTATATTCGCTACTCTTTGCCAATGTTACTTTATCACTAAAACCTTTTAGGCAGCTTCCTTGTTTTCCTTCAAGTCAATCTAATGCAGTTGTTACTGATGAAGTCAGTATCCATGTCTTTAGAAGCGTACAGGAGATAGCACTCACCTGAACTGCTAGTCTCTCATGAATGCCGCTTAGTTTGAATTCTGTTTGCTTGTTAAGATTGTTTGATACAAACCCAGATGTTCAGTTTGGTGAATGCACACCACTAGCGTGAACCAGGCTTCGACAAGGTCTGGTGGAGTAAACCTTATAGCAACTGCTAAATACAATTATCATGAATATGGTTTGACTAGCGAATGAAAAGCAGAGTTTGGGCATCACTTTCATTTGAGCCAACTTGTGTTCTTGTTTTTCAAAAATTCATGGAAATTGTGCTGAATCCTGTTTAATTCTACCAGACTTGTCAGCAATTCTACCAGACTTGTCAGTAATTCTACCAGACTTGTCAGCAATTCTAATAGACTTGTCAGCAATTCTACCAGACTTGTCAGCAGTGTGTATCAGACTTGTCAGCAGTGTGTATCAGACTTGTCAGCAGTGTGTATCAGACTTGTCAGCAATTCTAATAGACTTGTCAGCAATTCTACCAGACCTTTCAGTAATTCTACCGGACTTGTCAGCAATTCTACTAGACTTGTCAGCAATTCTACTAGACTTGTCAGCAATTCTACCCGACTTGTCAGCAATTCTACTAGACTTGTCAACATTTCTACCAGACTTTTCAGCAATTCTACTAGACTTGTCAGCAATTTTACCAGACTTGCCAGCAATTCTACCAGACTTGTCAGCAATTCTACCAGACTTGTCAGCAATTCTACCAGACTTGTCAGCAATTCTACCAGACTTGTCAGCAGTGTGTATCAGACTTGTCAGCAGTGTGTATCAGACTTGTCAGCAATTCTACTAGACTTGTCAGCAATTCTACCAGACTTGTCAGCAGTGTGTATCAGACTTCTCTCGGTTTATTAAGCTAGTTACTAACATAATTTGGGATTGTTTCAGATATCCAAAAGTTGGATTGTCAGTGGTCTCCCTCGAGGTTCTATTGTACGTAAGAATGGTAAAGAAGTAGGCTACTCGGCTGGTACTACTGAGCACAGTCTCACACCAAACAACGTTGTTGAGGGCGTGTTTACTTTCATAGAAGAAAGGTACAGGATGGTAGCACCCACCCGAGAGAGGCCTTTTCCGTCGAGTCGGAGACGAATAAACACTGAGTCACAAATTGTTTGAAGATAACCGCTGCATCATCAGCGAGAAATCTAATTGAATCAATTAAGGCCAATTTCAAATCATAACTGAAACACACTTTCGTTCTATTGTACGGTGCGATTTATATTTTGTTTTTTTGCTACAGATTCTTTCCTGTTATTGATTCCCTGAAATGGGACCACACAAAGCTTACAAGAAGTAGCAATAATGGAGTCACTTTTCTGAGCTATCCTCTGGCTAAGTCATTTTTTCT
The DNA here is from genome assembly GCF_963576615.1 of Watersipora subatra. Lineage (NCBI taxonomy): Eukaryota > Metazoa > Bryozoa > Gymnolaemata > Cheilostomatida > Watersiporidae > Watersipora > Watersipora subatra. The sequence goes on along the minus strand of NC_088715.1, from coordinate 6,934,080 downwards.
TATTAGCAAATCAATGTTTCCGCTTCTTCATCCATGAAATTATGGCTTGAGTACTGTGATTCGAATTTATTTGGCAAATCATAAAATCATATAAAATTTAAATGATTAAATGTAATCGTATAAAATCATAAAATCCCGTATAAAATCATATAAATCATAATAAAATAAAATTTGGCAAATTACAGAAGTATAAATTTATAAATATTTATATAAATCCAAATAAAGAATGCCATTTATATTAGCCATTATTGCTGTTCCTTCCAAGGAAACACACAAAAGTTAGTTTTACACGTCTACCGGTAGTTATCTGACTATATCTATAATTTCAGTTGTAATAAATAAACATTTAATACAATTTGTCGATTAGTAATTTTTTATTTATTACCCTTTTATTTTGGTTCAATGTAACATCTATAATGCGTCTACAGCTAATCAGTTATCTATAGAGTTTCACATATCTTTACATCTTTGTGATATTTTTATTCATCCTTGTATATCCTGGAATGCTGTCCACTTTTTGCTGAATGCAAAAACTTTGACTATTTCTATTTTTATACTATTTTATTTATAAATATTATATTTCTGCTGTGAATATTGTTCTTCACATTGTTGCTTTATGTCAAATTTGGTCGCAGTTTCTTTGGTGCACCTACATGTAGAATATACAAAGTATGACTTCAGAATCTTTGATGGTGCTTACAAGGCGCATTTTATCAAACATCAAAAGGCCAATCGTTTGTCCTGATTAAAACTTTTTCATAGCCATTGTTTGCTATAATGAAATTGTGCCGGTCTTCGGGCACTGTAGCACCCCTCCTCCATTTAAAGCAAATCTGTGCACATTCCTAGTCAGCAAATTTTCAACATTTATAAAAAACTGGCCATACATTTTTCTCCATTTCATTCCATTGAAATGAATACCATGCAGAATGAAAGCATCTAGATGAATAAGTACATATAACAGATGTAATGTATAGAAAAATTAACCAATGCTGCCAACATCATTATTAAGGCTAAAATCCATTTGAGATGACAGTCATTCTCTATATATACTGTTGTCAACTTGTGGAGAAGGCAACTCCTGTTCATCTCACCAGTCTAATTTAGTCTTGCGAGAATAATAAGGTCAGTTTGGTACATACACCTGAAAAGATATTCTTATATCAAGCGTAGTGACAGTTCGTCGCAGGCAACCCAACATTTTATGTGCTTACATCAAACCTCAATCCTATTATAGTAAAAACTCGCAAAACTGTAATTCGAACAAAATATGAGTTTGCTGCTACTAACTACCATTTCAAGGCTCAGCTAAACTTGCATATAGTACAGCGACTTTCACTTCTGCATACTTTACTACTCTGGTCTTTTAACGCCTGTCCGAAGAATGACAACTTTGACCCATAGATGGCTCTTGCGACAGACAACACCTGCATGAGTTTCCCACCATAGTGTTGAATGGTAGTTTCCAATTGTTATTATTACGGTTATTAGTATTACACTGTACTCTATTGCAGTATAACCATAATTTACTCTCTCATGTATACCAACTTACACCAACTTACTACAACTTACACCAACTTACATTGCTTCATAAACATGTTTTACTCTCTCATGTATACTGCATATGCATATTGTACCATACTGTATCCGAGGAGCATGTATGTGAGACAATATAGGTGGGCTGTTAAACGTACAGTACTGCAGAGTAATCAGTTTTTAACATCTGGGCTGTTTCAATGTTCGAGTATGGCCTCGTCTGTATTAGCTCAAAGAAATGAGGGTTGTCGGTATATAAATGTAACTGCTTGAAAAGTATCTTAGAATAGAGAATGAATGAATAATTAGGATTAACGATTCTATAAAACATGATTCGGGTGATCTGTGACAGGCTTGCGTGGATGACCTATCTTGATGTCAGGTTCTGTGTAAGTACCCCTTGTTTTAGCCTAAATTAATGCAAGCCTTGAATATAATCAACTAAAGCTCAAGTCATTTCGACAACTAGCATTCTTGGAAAACAAGCAGGATTAGTGGGAAGATTAGCAGGATTAGTGGGAGGCTGTGTTAAATGCAATCTTAGATCCGGTTTGCTGCTAAATAACCAGTGTTTGGCAATGAATCTGCTTTCTTTTAAAACATTAAAAATGCTTTTTTTTTGCTGGACACACAGTTTCGAGTTATCAAGCATGAGTCTGAGAAGGCAAGGACAATTTTATCAGTTCAAGTGAATCTCGGGTAAGCGGGTCTTGAAGTTGAGTTTTGAAAGCTGAAGTCAAATCTGCCAAAAGAGCACTCGGGTTGTGCATTGAACTTGTGACAGCTCTCAGAAAAGCAGACCAGTTTTTCAACAAAAGACCACTTGAGTAATAGGCACAAATTTTTGATTGTTGTATGAAAATATTAGCAAACACAAGCCAGAAGGAAGCATTACCTAAACCATCAAAGATATACGCAATATTACAACAAACAAATGAATTTGGTACATCAGGGAACCACCATGAAAATAGTCATCATATACATAGGTTAGAAACCAAACGTAGAAGCAACGCATGAAAATGGAGATGTCAATTGACCTGCCAGAAATCTACTAAAAGAAATTAGACCTCTCCCAGACTCGACCAAAATAATTGGAGTTAGTCATCATTTCCAATCATTACACTCTCATGACATAATCAAGACCAGCCTATGCAAAAACTAACCCTCTGTAACATGAAGAACAGACCCTGAGCACCTAAATACCTCTCCGCAGGCCAATATAAACATTTATAAAAGAAATCAGCTCTGATGACTCAGCCTTTTTTCCCTCTGTCCGCGGAGTTTTCCTGTCATTTTATGAACCTCCTCTCCTTCACTGCAAAGGCTCAGTCCTCACTTCCTCACCTGCTATCCCAACTGCTGAGTCTCCTACCTATACACTGCCATGACTCTTGTTTGACTGTGGAGACTCGCGGCCATACGGGACTGAGCGAATGAACACGGACGACTGTTCGAGTAAGGGTGTAACATTCATTGGCTGTTTTAAGGTTCTATCATTAATATTGTCATAGAATTTTGTTAGTTTTGTATTTAATTGCTTAACTTATAGAATAAAGAAGTAATTTTTACTGGTAAATATCAGTGATGGTTACAATAGCTTAACATCTTCACTTGTACCTGAACCAGTAATAATCAAGTTGGTTTCCACAACCTTAGCAAAACTACACAAACTAAACATAGTCAAAATAAAATAAGATGACAAAGCAAATTCAACACTGATGTTGTGTGTAAATTCGAATTGTTTATAACATGATTGCTCCCTAAATACACATGACAAGGTGAAGACGAGAAAGAATCGTGAAGGCTGTAAACTCCAATGTGAGTTTCAAAGAGAGGATTAACTTTGTTCATAGTGTTGTGAAAAGTTGGTACAAGTTGGCAACGGCATATGAATCTTGATGAGCCATTTAGAGAAAGCGGAAAATCGCACCAAGAGCACCATTTGTAGCTATATCCGATTCACATTAAGTGTGACGCAAAAACAAAGCGTTATAGATAAAACCAAAATGTTAAATGATGAAACCCAAACTCACACGGCACTGCAGGACATAAAATGAAAATTTAACAAATTAGACACCTCTCTGGTCCTCCCTTTTATATTCAAAATTCCCCACTAGGGGGAATTCCTCCCTGGTTGGGAACCCCTGACCTACTGCTAGCAAAAGGATTCAGTGCTTAGGCTATAATTAGCCTGTTGAATAGTTTTACCACAAAATCAATTCTTGAAATTCAACCACAGACTGTCACACTAGACTTACACGGTTTCCATAAACAATCTGACATGTTTCAAGATATACTTCCAACACTGTATCTTAACAGATTGTACAGCAATACATGAAATAGTAATAAAATCGCAAGTAACATTGAGTGAGTTTTTTACTTTTTTAAAATTTTTCATTGCAAATTTGAATCATCAGTCACATTAATGGCCTGCTTCTTGACTTGGCTTAGTGCACTTTTTCTCCCATGTGTGGTATCGCTGGTTACGCCTGTTGGTGTGGTAATTATCGGAGCTTCCTTTGCTACTTTGCTTGCTATTGGGTCTCATAGTCTGACTCGTCGCAGCTAGTGGCGATGTTCAGAGAGTACTAGGTTAGTCGTAATCCCATTCCCTTAGCTTCCCGCAGTGAGTTACGCATGAAGTAGCGTTAAGTTAGTATGCACTTTCTAAGAATATTACAAGGATTGTTGAAAGAGACAAAGATCAATATAAAATACTCTTTGAGTTGGTTGAACCTAACCAAACTAATATGCTTTGCTTTAACATTTACTCATACTTTTAATCTGCATATTTAATTTTTTAGTTTAAATTTAAGTTCCATTGATTAATGTTTTTGCTTTTAGGCTTCACGATGTCAGTTTTATTTGTCAACAAAACGGAGGCCAAAAACCTATTCACAATTTCACTGTTACACACGCGCTCTTTTATTGTCCAACAATTCATAATAGGAGTTTTAGAAATTTTGTTTAAAACATTTCCAATCACTGCAGCTCATTTCAACCACATTCTACCTATAATCTACATTAATGTTCATTCAACGCTACCATAAACGTGATACATGGCTCACATTTTCGTGAACTGCATAGTTGTTATTAAATCATTATTTTGAACAATTCTTTATCGCCATCTTTCTAGTTACCTGCTAGTTAGTGTCATCAAACACCACTTTAAACACACAGTCTGCGCATGTCATATTGATGTTTGTAGGTGTATCATGTTTATCTCTGTATTGCATATAAAAGTTTGGGAAAGTATAGACTTTTATAGAAATTATTTATGTTGCATCATATTGCTCGCAAATTGAAGCAGCCTTTATAATTTACGCATTCATTCTTCACCTTGATATACTTTACAGCTAGGGTTCTGTCTATTTATAATGCCAATCACCATTTTTTCCTTCTGCATGCAACCGATTCTGAATTGCTAAGGAAAAATTCAAACTTGACACCAACTGAATGTGGTTCTTCATTTGAAGCAAACACTACAACAGACATTTCTAGCGCCGAATCCATTTATATTTTAGTTCAAGTATGTTTATTTTCATTGAAAGCTTGTTCTATTTTCATAACTGGTACTATTTTTAGGTCAGCAATAGATCTATGTATTTTTATATAACAATTTATATGGTCTAGCATTCACACACAGTTGTATTACGCCATTTTTTCACTCAAAGTTGTGTGGTGTAACAATGCAAGAAATGAAACACAGCGAGCCCATCTTGTCCACCAAGCTCATTGTAAACCAAATCCTGGATAACTTGCAGCCTCTGGTCAACAGTGTTTATTCACTATATTCTGACGCAATAGATGTTTACTATACCTGAATCAAACTTACTTAGGACAACAGTGAGAAGATAACTACTATATTCACAAGTCTATGAAGGAAAGAAGAATCATGGCTAAGACAAGACTAAGATATAAAGATGTAGCTAAGCGTAACATGGAGTTGAGAAAACTAGACACATCAGCTGGCAAAAAAAGATAGAAAACAGAGCTGCATGGAAGTCACGATAAAGTCTGAACCATAAGACAGTCATTGTCGAAACAACCGACTGCAAGAGAGTGGGGGAAGAGGGGTGGCCTAATCTTCCATATTTTATCGCTGCTTCACACTTATTCATTGAAACAGACGACACCAACTATGACATCACCAACTATCTTTCGCTTGCAACTATCATAATTGTGACAAATTTTTCTAATCAGCTTGTAGTACAAACGAGCATTGAATCCTTCGAACTGTTTAGTTCAAAGGCTAAAGTTATTACAAGATACTCTCTGGTATTTTAACTGAGACAGTATGAACAGGAATATCTTCATAAACTTTAAACACCTGAGAGTAAATAGTCTGCATAAATGTCTGATGTGTTAAAGACTACAGCTCGGCATGTTGAAAAACTATGTTTATTTTAGTTAGTACAGTACTAGTACTAGCAATTATAAAAGCAACAGCTATCTTTGCATCTCTACATAGTGCATTAAAGGTTGTCTTGCAACAAAATTCACATTACAGTTATTCGGTATCAAAAGGCTCGCCATGTCTTACTCTGCTGTTTTGAAGGTGCAAAATATGTGGAAAGGTGATTACAAGCTCTTAAAAGCTCAAAAACGAACAGAAAATCGCAGCCACACGAGACTGCCGTAGTTTGGATTCCCTTTCTAAAACGGCTCAAATGTGATGTAGTTGTGAGAGATGGTTTCTGTTTACACTTTCTTGCAACCTTATTCGTTGAAATATTTTCACAAATATACTTCACGCATTCAATAAACCTATGTCTATTGTTCTTACGCGTCTGTTTTATCGTCATTGTAATGCTGTCACTTTTAGCACTGATATCTTGTAACTTACCGTAAAAAATCGTTAAACTTTTTAACCTTAGCTCGAAGGAGTACGTGTCATTGTCTGATAATCATGACAAGCCTGTTGGTCACTTGTGATAATCGAAAAGTGCTGCAAAAATTATTTGCGAAGTATTGGGTCACATGATCAGAGAACGACTTGACGATTGAATAATGCCGAAACGAAACTGTAAAGTAGCGAGCATCTATATTTGATACAGGGTCTTCGGTAAAACCCGCAGTGTTTGTCATAAACTAGTACTACGATAAGTTTTATATTGAGCTTTGTATTGGCCTTTCAATTCACGTGAGAACATACGTGACAAGACGATAACCAAATTTGGTGGCTACGTCATAGAAATAAAGATATTCCAATCTACGGCCAATTTTCGTTTTGGAGCTTTTACGAGCTTGTAATCACATTTCCCAATATTTGGCATTACAACACAACAGAGTAAGACATGGTGAATCTTTTAATACCAAATAACTGCAATGAGAATTTTGTTGCAAGTCAACCTTTAACTGTAAGCAAACAAATGAGGTGATAAGTTAAAAAGTTATATATGAATAAAAAATAAAATATTATTAAATACTTCTTTTAGTGAATTCAGAGATTATTGATCATGACCGCGGTGACCAACATAACGCTGTAAAAACGTTTTACTAACCTGCCATGTAAAAAATGGTAAAAAATATGAAATTATGCACTGTATCAATATACATACAGAGACATTTAAAACCAACATAAAATGAAATGTACAAAAATTTTATGCTATTTTTCTGAAAATAGGATAAATTGGGTAGATAAACTTTATGCTAAAGAATAATACACTCCATAATTATGCGCTTCACCAAAACCAGAGTGGTGAATCTAGCTTTGTAGGTTACCAGGAGAGGAATCACGAAAACGCTCCTCTATGAACTTGAAGACCTCGACAAAAGCTTTATGAGGGGTCAGACTGTGTTCATCGGTGCCAGCAGAAAAACAGTCAAGTGGGCTATCTTTTTCTACAGCCTCGCCCAGAAGTTTATGGCTCACAACCCAACTCCTAGAAACCTAGACAATCAAACAAGAATAGATGGCTGATTGTATTATAAAAACAATATGGAAAGTTCAAATTGTAGCATATAAGTTATGCTTGGCAATCATCAGTAGAGATTTGTTGATGTATATTTCTTGAATTGAAACAATCTCTCAACCGCATTACCTGTAAATCAGGTCCTTTTTAGTTAGAATTGGTCTATGGGAGACATGGTCTATTGGTATTTAGATAAGCTTATGTATTGAACAGCCAAATGAGTCTAGATTTCGTTTCATAACATTCTCTCGCTTTAAATAAGTTTGTTACTCCCATCAAATCTAGTTATACTATGTATCTAGCTATAGTGATACTATCGTGATGCGTGTGCATTTAAAACAACTTGCGCAAGATTTTAGTAGGTTTTATCGGTAATGTAACTATTTATAATTGTCTATAATTTGAGATTGTTTTTAATACTTGAAGTGATCTGACTGGCAGGATGTTTCAAGATTAAAATAGATAACACTTGATTGCAGTTAAAACGCACAGAAGCAAAATTCATGCAGAACGAGTTCACTGGTTGCTACCGTTGCTATCGACTGTTGCGTTCACGTTGCAGCTTTATGAGTCTCAATTCTGTCAGTCTCTTTGCAACTATAAATACCATAATCACACTTCCATGTGATCTGAGCGTTTTAACTGTGATCAAGTTTTGTTAATTTTAATCGTGAAACATCCTGGCAGTCGGATCACCTCAAACATAAAAAACTATCACAAATGATAGAAACATATTGATACTTTCTGATATAATTTACTAAAGAATCTAATACAATGTTGTTCAAGCTCATCTTTAAAAGTTGACTTGCAATAAAATTCACATTACAGTTATTTGGTATCAAAAGATTCACCATGTCTTACTCTGTTGTGTTTTAGGTGCAAAATATGTGGAAATGCGATTACAAGCTCTTAAAACCTCAAAAGCTAAAAACCGCCATAGATTGGAATCAGTTTATTTCTCTGACGTTGTCTTTACATTTGGTTAATGTTTTCTCATGATGTTCTCACGAAAATTGAAATGCCAATAAAAGGCTCAATATAAAACTTCTCGTAGCACTAGTTTATGGCAATCACTTCGGGTTTTACCGAAGACCCCGTATCAAATATAGATGCTCGCTACTTTACAGTTTTGTTGCGACTTGGTCTAATCTTCTAGTCGTAATCTGATCATGTGACCCAATACTTCGCAAAGAATTTCTGGAGCACTTTTTGATTATCACAGGTGGCCAACAGGTTCGTCATGATTATCAAACAATGATATGTACTCCTTCAAGGCAAGGTTAAGAAATTGAACGACTTTTTATGGTAAGTTATAAGATATCAGTGATAAAAGTGACAGCATTACAATGACAATAAAACAGACGCGTAAGAACAATAGACATGGTTTTATTGAATGCGTGAAGTATATATGTGAAAATATTTCGACGGACGAGGTTGCGTGAAAGTGTAAACACAAGCCATCTTGTACAACTACGTCCCATTTGAGCCGTTTTGGAAAGAAATTCTAATCTACAGCGGTTTTGTGATGGCGGGATTACCTTTTCGTTTTTTAGCTTTTAAGAGCTTTTAATCTTGTTTCCATATATTTTACACCTACAGCACAGCAAAGTAAGAGATTGTAAATCTTTTGATATCAAATAACTGTAAAGTGATTTTGTTGCAAGTCAACCTTCAAGTTTAAAAACAAACTCATTGATAAAACTCAATACATAAAAACTAGGTGGTGGATAGAGATACATTAATAAAAAAAGATGTTGAACCTATCAAATGAGTTGGTACAGTTAATATGGTAGCACTCTCCTCTCCAGTTTAACGATTTTATAATCTAGTTTTTCTTGATTGTTTATCAACCTAAAAATATGAACCTAAGGATACAAGCTAAATCATTATATGACTCATAGCAGCCATAAAACATTATTAGCAGCAATTGGTAAACATCACTTCAGATTAGAGATGCCCTGATTCTAAAGAAACCAGCAGATCTAACAACAATCTAGACACCAGTAGTTGATCCAGTGAATCTCACTAAAAGCCACATACATATCTTTAATGTTTAATAGTTGAGTCCTAATTCTACCAATTTTTATTATTCATTTAATTCATTCAAAAAGTCCTTTAATTTAGAGCGGACGCATCTTGTAATCTAGGGCGAGCGTGTCTTGTAAACTAGGGCGAGTGTGTTCTGTAAACTAGGGCGAGTGTGTCCTGTAATCTAGGGCGAGTGTGTCTTGTAATCTAGGGCGAGTGTGTCTTGTAAACTAGGGCGAGTGTGTCCTGTAATCTAGAGCGAGTGTGTCTTGTAATCTAGGGCGAGTGTGTCTTGTCCTGTAATCTCGGGTGAGCGTGTCTTGTCCTGTAATCTAGGGCGAGTGTGTCTTGTAATCTAGGGCGAGTGTGTCTTGTCATCTAGGGCAAGTGTGTCTTGTAATCTAGGGCCAGTGTGTCTTGTCACCTAGGGCGAGTGCGTCTTGTAATCTAGGGCCAGTATGTCTTGCGATCTAAAAGCGAGTGTGTCTTGTAATCTAAGACGAGCATGCCTTGTAAACTAAGGCAAATGTGTCTTGTAATCTAGGGCATGTTTGTCTTGCACATTCTTTTAAATCTACAGTGCTGTCCATGAATCTGCTTTTTCATGACATACATGATATAAATTAGAGCAAAGAGATTTTTCAGAAATATATTATCCAGCGAATACACATGTACATAAAATGACATGAACTCAACTACGTACCTTCTTAGTATAGTCATCAATAGGCATGGGAACAGCGTTGTCTCCAGTGAATGCATTGGCATAAACCTTTGTTCTAAAGTGATCTCCAAACTTTTGGTAGAGACTGCGTACCATGATGCCGCCGTTGCTATGAGATTTTATTGCAATATAAGCCGCCTCTGACCTCATCACATAATTCTCCCAGACATACAAAGTGTGTTCTTCAAAAGACCTGCAGCCCTGATGAGGGGAAAATGAAAAAGGCTAGTCATTTGGTTGACAAACATGGTTGATAACAATTGCGTAATCGCAGTATAACTTGTGATTTAAATGACTCAACAAGCAATCAACTACATCATTATTATAAAAAAATTTCCGTTTCTATTCCCAGAAAATTTTTTTTATGGTGGAATCTTCATTAACACTGTTCATGGAGCAATTCTACAAATTGTGAAATGAATTTTTCCGATGTTCCAAATGGACTAAGTATGAACACTGTCAGGGCTGAACTGGCAGCGATATAGCTATAAATCTGTGAAAGCAAACCAATTGTCATTTTTGTGCCATAGTGTACAACCAACACACATAGCTATCTAACAACGCATACTCCACAGCGTGCAACTAATACACACAGCTATCTAACAACGCATACTCCACAGTGTACAACTAACACATATAGCTATCTAACAACGCATACTCCATAGTGTACAACTAATACACATAGCTATCTAACAACGCATACTCCATAGTGTACAACTAATACACATAGCTATCTAACAACGCATACTCCACAGTGTACAACTAACACACATAGCTATCTAACAATGCATACTCCATAGTGTACAACTAACACACATAGCTATCTAACAACGCATACTCCACATTGTACAACTAACACACATAGCTATCTAACAACGCATACTCCATAGTGTACAACTAACACACATAGCTATCTAACAACGCATACTCCATAGTGTACAACTAACACACACAGCTATCTAACAACGCATACTCCATAGTGTACAACTAACACACACAGCTATCTAACAACGCATACTCCATAGTGTACAACTAACACACATAGCTATCTAACAACGCATACTCCACAGTGTACAACTAACACACACAGCTATCTAACAACGCATACTCCACAGTGTACAACTAACACACACAGCTATCTAACAACGCATACTCCACAGTGTACAACTAACACACATAGCTATCTAACAACGCATACTCCACATTGTACAACTAACACACATAGCTATCTAACAACGCATACTCCACATTGTACAACTAACACACACAGCTATCTAACAACGCATACTCCATAGTGTACAACTAACACACACAGCTATCTAACAACGCATACTCCATAGTGTACAACTAACACACATAGCTATCTAACAACGCATACTCCACAGTGTACAACTAACACACACAGCTATCTAACAACGCATACTCCACAGTGTACAACTAACACACACAGCTATCTAACAACGCATACTCCACAGTGTACAACTAACACACATAGCTATCTAACAACGCATACTCCACATTGTACAACTAACACACATAGCTATCTAACAACGCATACTCCACAGTGTACAACTAATACATACTGTAGATCTAAATAACAATGTAAACTGTATACTACCTCGATATCAGGTCTTTTATCGTTGCCATTGAGTATGATGAGACCATAACCTTGTAATAAGGCAGCTCGTATGTATGGTAGCTGGGTGCCAGACTCTATAGACTTAGAGTAGATCATTGTCCTAAACAATCAACAACCTCGAGTGTGAATCTCTGACATCAAATATCCTGCCTGATCTTAAAGGTTGACTTGCAACAAAATTCACATTACAGTTATTTGATATGAAAAGATTCACCATGTCTTACTCTGTTGTGTTGTAGGTGCAAAATATGTGGAAATGTGATTACAAGCTCTTAAAAGCTGAAAAATGAACAGTTAATCGCAGCCACACGAGACCGCCGTAGTTTGGATTCTCTTTCCAAAACGGCTCAAATGTGACGTAGTTGTGAGAGATGATTTCTGTTTACACTTTCATGCAACCTTATTTGTCGAAATATTTTCACAAATATACTTCACGCATTCAATAAAACCATGTCTATTGTTCTTACACGTCTGTTTTATCGTCATCGTAATGCTGTCACTTTTAGCAGTGATCTCCTATAACTTACCGTAAAAATTCGTTTACTTTTTTAGCCTTGGCTTGAAGGAGTACATATCATTGTCTGATAATCATGGCGAGCCTGTTGGTCACTTGTGAGAATCGAGAAGTGCTGCAGAAGTTATTTGCGAAGTATTGGGTCACATGATCAGATTACGACTTGCCGATTAGACCAAACCGAAACAAAACTGTAAAGTAGCGAGCATCTATATTTGATACAGGGTCTTCGGTAAAACCCGAAGTGTTTGTCATAAACTAGTGCTACAATGAGTTTTATATTGAGCTTTTTATTGGACTTTCAATTCACAAAAGAACGTCACGTGACATGGCTAAGTCAATTTCGTGACAATTTCATGGCTAAGTCAGAGAAATAAAGAGATTCCAATCTATGGCGGCTTTTCGTTTTTGAGCGTTTTTGAGCATGTAATCACATTTCCACATATTTTGTACCTAAATCACAGCAGAGTAAGACATAGTGAATCTTATGATACCAAATAACTGTAATGTGAATTTTGTTGCAAGTCAACCTTTAAAATAGGATCATGATTTGCTATGAACACCCAGAATAGATATAAATATGTTGGCAAGCAAAAGTTGAATTTCTTTCCAAACTGAAAGAGAGACGAGAAAGCTAAGATGATTTGTATTAAAATGTTGAGAGGTCATGTTGATGAAGTCAATTTGTTTCTATGTAAAGAAACTACTATAAAATGGTTCAGATACTAGTATAACTAGTATAACAGTATAACTAGTATAACAGTATAACTAGTATAACAGTATAACTAGTATAACAGTATAACTAGTATAACAGTATAACTAGTATCACAGTATAACTAGTATAACAGTATAACTAGTATAACTAATATAACAGTATAACAGTATAACTAGTATAACAGTATAACTAGTATAACAGTATAACTAGTATAACAGTATAACTAGTATAACAGTATAACTAGTATAACAGTATAACTAGTATAACTAATATAACAGTATAACTAGTATAACAGTATAACTAGTATAACTAATATAACAGTATAACTAGTATAACAGTATAACTAGTATAACAGTATAACTAGTATAACAGTATAACTAGTATAACAGTATAACTAGTATAACAGTATAACTAGTATAACAGTATAACTAGTATAACAGTATAACTAGTATAACTAGTATAACTAATATAACAGTATAACTAGTATAACTAGTATAACAGTATAACTAGTATAACAGTATAACTAGTATAACTAATATAACAGTATAACTAATATAACAGTATAACTAGTATAACTAATATAACAGTATAACTAGTATAACAGTATAACTAGTATAACAGTATAACTAGTATAACAGTATAACAGTATAACTAGTATAACAGTATAACTAGTATAACAGTATAACAGTATAACTAGTATAACAGTATAACTAGTATAACAGTATAACTAGTATAACAGTATAACTAGTATAACAGTATAACTAATATAACAGTATAACTAATATAACAGTATAACTAGTATAACAGTATAACTAGTATAACAGTATAACTAGTATAACAGTATAACTAGTATAACAGTATAACAGTATAACAGTATAACTAGTATAACAGTATAACTAGTATAACAGTATAACTAGTATAACAGTATAACTAGTATAACAGTATAACTAGTATAACAGTATAACTAGTATAACAGTATAACTAGTATAACAGTATAACTAGTATAACAGTATAACTAGTATAACAGTATAACTAGTATAACAGTATAACTAGTATAACTAGTATAACTAATATAACAGTATAACTAGTATAACAGTATAACTAGTATAACAGTATAACTAGTATAACTAATATAACAGTATAACTAATATAACAGTATAACTAGTATAACTAATATAACAGTATAACTAGTATAACAGTATAACTAGTATAACAGTATAACTAGTATAACAGTATAACTAGTATAACTAGTATAACTAATATAACAGTATAACTAGTATAACTAGTATAACAGTATAACTAGTATAACAGTATAACTAGTATAATTAATATAACAGTATAACTAATATAACAGTATAACTAGTATAACTAATATAACAGTATAACTAGTATAACAGTATAACTAGTATAACAGTATAACTAGTATAACAGTATAACAGTATAACTAGTATAACAGTATAACTAGTATAACAGTATAACTAGTATAACAGTATAACTAGTATAACAGTATAACTAGTATAACAGTATAACTAGTATAACAGTATAACTAGTATAACAGTATAACTAATATAACAGTATAACTAATATAACAGTATAACTAGTATAACAGTATAACTAGTATAACAGTATAACTAGTATAACAGTATAACTAGTATAACAGTATAACTAGTATAACAGTATAACTAGTATAACAGTATAACTAGTATAACAGTATAACTAGTATAACAGTATAACTAGTATAACAGTATAACTAGTATAACAGTATAACTAGTATAACAGTATAACTAATATAACAGTATAACTAATATAACAGTATAACTAGTATAACAGTATAACTAGTATAACAGTATAACTAGTATAACAGTATAACAGCGAATATATAGTTGCTAAGAGCAAATCATGTTTGTTATTAGACCAATAAAATATTATTATTAATTAATAATTATACTAATATTATATTAATAAAAAAGCTTTGCACCGAAAATTTTTATTAAACATATAATAACATTAACTATTCTAACTTTTAAACGTCATATCATGAGAAAAGTGTTTTGTGCAATTTAAAAAAATGGAAAAAATAAAAACAACTATAAAGGTTTTCAAACTTTGTCAAACAACTGTAACCTTCAAACTTCATATCATGAGGAGAAAGTTTTGTGCAGGTCAAATAAATTAAAAAAAACAAAATAAAACAATTATAAAAGTGTTTAAAAGTAAATGCGAAATGATTAGCAAGTAATATCTAAATTAAGTCTGTTTTGCTACGGTTACAATAAAATGATTTGATAATGATACAATTAATACGAACTGAAAAAAACAACAAAAATCCTGAATATGTTGAATTAATAATGAAAATTCTTGCATAGAAGCGTGTGTTTAAAAAAAGTTAATTTTCCACCAGATGCTACCCATCATAACTTTGAATACGATGATACTGGTACCTCTCGATACTGCTACCTCTCGATACTGGTACAAATGTAAAAATGAGATATCTTTTGTCTACCAAACGGAGAGAGAATGTCGAAGCACGCGTGAGAAGAATTAGCCTTGACCCCAGATATAGTAATTGAACCTTACGAAAAATATTTCTTAACAGGGGCATGGTAACGTGTAGGTGCATTGCTAAAATAATTAGCGTGCGCTATAGCTATATGTATATAGCTATCTGCTCTATACATATAGCAGATAGCTATTTGTATATAGCTATCTGCTATATGGTAAATGATAACACTTTAAATACTTATGCTTGAATGGCTCAGTGGTAGAGTGTTTGGATTTTAAACTTGCAGTAGCAATCTCCGTGTGTTCAAATCCATCAGAACGCGGATAACATTTCGAAGATTTTATTAGCTGTAGCTGGACACGCATACACAAACTTTGAGACATATAGATTGATGCTATATATTGGCTAGCAGCTGTTTATAAAAAAAGCAATTTTCTTTAATTATGATGTGACTAACAACTACCATATGCCAGGTTACATTTCCTTCAAGTACTGCCATAAACAAATTAAACTAGTACCATGGAGTACCAAAAAAATTGTCAGGCGTGACAATAAAGCACAGAGGATACGCAAAAATTATGAAGTTCTAAAAGTGGTTCATTGAGGTTTGAGTACTCCTTGTCTATAGACACTGAATTATATGACACTGAAATCTGACACAAAAAGCAGGTTGTAGCGAGTTAACAGTGACTGATATTCCCTCCTATAAACAACCAATCAAATGATGATAAGTTGCTGATTGGTGCTTTCTTAAAACAGAGTCCACCACTCACCTCCTCGCCCATTGTCCTGCCCTTGTTCTCATATTGTCTCCTCCACCATGGATGAGCACAAGAAGTTTTTCAGCAACCACATAGTCTCGAGAACAAAAGATTACTGTACCCGGGTTATCAAAATCCGGATCAGGGTGATCAGTGCGTGGATCAAATGATCTCTGTGAATGGCATAATAATGGATCATTTACAATCAATTTGCAGAAAATATAGGCCAACTTTATTCATACTTTGATTAAAAACGAATTAATAAATTGAATAACATTTAATTTTTATTAAATCCCATGCAGTGCATAGTCCTAACTCTCGTGATAGAATGATACAATGCATATATTTATATCCCACCAACACTCACTCTTTTAGGCACAGATAATTTTCTTAGCTCCAACTTCAGCATCCTGTTATACAGCTCCTCCGTCATCAACTGCAAAAAACTCATTTTAATCTTTCAAAGAAATTTGTGGCAGAAGGTAAAGCAATCGAAATCAGAGAATGGTTAGGGATTAAAGGGTTAAAAGATTAGAGCAGATGAAATAAGGGATGAGGAGAGATAAACAAGAAGAGAAGGTAATGGAGGGAAAAGACGAAGAGGGGAGAAAATGGAGAAGAAAGGGAGAGAAGAGTAAAAGTTAAGATTAGGAAAAGAGAGAATGAAATGAGAAGGGAGAGGAGATGGCAGAGGGAGGAGAGAGAAGGATTTGAAAGAAGACGAAATGAACAGAGAGGGTGAAAAAGAGGGGTGGAGAGGGTGGATGAAATGGAGGGTGTAAAGTGAGGGGTGTAGAAAGTGAAGAATATACAGTAGATAAAGGGGTTCAACTGAAAAAAATGTGACAAAGAGTTTAGATGTTACAACTATTTAGTCAAGTCATATGATTATATTAATGACTAGCTAAGCTCATATATAATCCCTCTTTTACGCTTTTTTAGTTAGAAACTCTTACATTGTAAGTAAACAGGTAAAATCAAATTATAACCGATGTCAATGATTTCTATAAAACTTGACTCTCAAAAATTTGAGTCGGTGGCTTTCGTTGCATCCTAAATCGGAATAGAGTAGAGTAGATACACATACAACTTAAAACTCCTTTTACATAAATTCCACTTACATTAACAACTTGTGTAGTTTTTGCTTCATATTACATAAAAGACTCCACAACAAAGTGTGAAGTCGGAGAACATTCCCAAATTCGACCTGATTAGTGAGAGTCCCATGGTTCGCCTTAAAATATTGTTTTCTTCCTTACCATACTTGGTAGGGTTAACGACATATATTATATATGATCGTACCCTGGCAGTCTAGTTGGCAGTGAGTGAAGTTGTCAGGTCTATTAATAAGACGCAGAGAATATGTAGCCGTTGTTAATATGCAAATGCGTTTTAGAGGGTCGATATGCCAAGGTGAATGTCACGAGTTGTTCCTGTTACATTGTAGAAGCGTCTTATATATTTTACTGTTCATATAACATAAATTCTAACAGAAATTTTCTTAGAAAGGATCAGTTACTTCGTAGGAGCTACCGTAGTTTAAACACGCTGAACTATTATGCAACTGTATGTATGTACTGATGTATAATAATAATAAATAATAATGAGATGTTAAAGCAATTCAAGAGGAAATAATCTGACTATGAAACAGGACAGACACGAGCACTAGCGACTAACCAACCAAATTTGCCAAGTAAAACCTACTTCATCAAATAGAACAAGTTAAACCAGGTCGGGAACGCAAAGAAAAACCAGACACAACTCTGATAAATAATTAAACTATTATATTTATATAATATTAAATTTAACTATTATATAATTTATGATGAATATACATTGATAAATAATTTTATACTGTCAGCTTACCTCAGCAATCCCTTCATAACGTGTCTGGTTGTCGCGAACATTGTTGCCATGGTAATTCTGCTTTACAGATTGACCTGTCGTGTCCAGGAGCGTATCCACTGTAATGAACATGAAAGGGAAGTTTTCATTTCTCATGTTTCCGACGAATGAGAGAATGCCAGTAGTCGGGCATGTTGCCAAGAGTTAAGTCAGCCAATGACCAGTTTCATACGAAAGCAGAAACTTAATTATGAGGAGATCAGGGCAAAAATTGCAAAGTTGTCTATGCTTTTCAGAATGGATTTGCTTTTTCTTAATATGTTAGCTTAAATAACTGTGAACAAAACCCTTTGGCCAGGAACAGCTTCTTTGAGTTATTGTAGAGAGAAATATTACAGCAAGCCTGTTGAGAGATATTCGATAATTCTGTAGAAATTTATTTAAAATGATTCTGTGGCTACCATAACTGCTATATAATTCTGGCGATGAATAGCATTTGGAACAACTCTATGTATAACGCATCAATAGCTCTAAGAATGTTGACTCTATAGATAAGACATCATTAGACATTTCCACAGATGAGAACTCTATGAATAAGACACAACAGCTTTACAGATGAAAACTCTATGAATAAGACATTAGACAGCTCTGCAGATGGAGACTATATGAATAAGACATTAGACAGCTCTACAGATGAAAACTCTATGAATAAGACATTAAACAGCTCTAAAGATGAAAACTCTATGAATAAGACATTAGACAGCTCTACAGATGAAAACTCTACGAATAAGACATTAAACAGCTCTAAAGGTGAAAACTCTATGAATAAGACATTAGACAGCTCTACAGATGAAAACTCTACGAATAAGACATTAAACAGCTCTAAAGGTGAAAACTCTATGAATAAGACATTAAACAGCTCTAAAGATGAAAACTCTATGAATAAGACATTAGACAGCTCTGCAGATGGAGACTCTATGGATATGACATTAGACAGCTCTACAGACGAAAACTCTATGAATAAGACAAGACAGCTCTACAGATGAAAACTCTATGAATAAGACATTAGACAGCTCTGCAGATGGAGACTATATGAATAAGACATTAGACAGCTCTACAGATGAAAACTCTATGAATAAGACATTAGACAGCTCTGCAGATGGAGACTATATGAATAAGACATTAGACAGCTCTACAGATGAAAACTCTATGAATAAGACAATAGCTCTAAGGACACAATTAAAAGTTCCAACTAGCGGTAAGTGCACAAAAAACTTCAAAGGATGCTGATGGTCATGCTGTTGGAGGAAACAAGAGAGTTAGGATTGACAGACCGTAGCATGGGTCAGCATGATAAAAAGACAAGCTGTCAAGCCTTGTTCACATATAGTTTGCAACATACCTATGCGCCTCATCGTTGGTTTATCCTGTTTCTAATGCTTGGCCAGTCAAACATCAATTAAAGTCAAAGCTTATCAGAGACTGGTAAGTAATCTGCCCACCGTAGAGGGGCAACAGATGGAGCGTTTCAAAGAGTAAGCAAAAATCGCTCGCTGACAAAAGGTAAGAAATTTACGAGTGATAGTTGAAACTTTTCATGCGACTCCGACGACATATTTTATCTGTTAGAATGTGCATTGACTCTATGCGTCTATGACTCTATGCGTCTATGACTCTATGCGTCTATGACTCTATGCGTCTATGACTCTATGCGTCTATGACCACAAGATTAAGATGAATAGCCAATGACGCGGGATCTTTGTGAACTTTTGACTTTTGTGTGGTGTTTTCTCTCTCGCACAAAGCAGAAAATTATATGTGATCAAAGCTTTGAGAATGGAACGAATAGCAACAACACCAACATCGAGCAACCGAAGCAGAAGATAATTTACGTACCTCTTCCAGACCCGGTTTAAAGTCAGCATCTGTAGAGTTGGCGAGGCCATTTGATGCACAATTAACAACAGCAAACCACAAATAAAACACATCTATCTCAACAAAAATGTCAAATACCCAAAAATGTTGTCAAGTTTTGATTCAAACAGCTCATATATGTCAGTAAACATACACATATTTTTGTGGAGCATTAGTAGAAAATTTGACTGTTTTATCATAAATTTTTAACCGCAACAGTGAAAACGAAAAGTTAATTAATTTCTAATATATTGAACAAAACTAATATACATATATTTAATAAATACATTATATAAGAGAATATATATAATATATTCTTAATAAGTCAGTTTTACTAAAAGCCATCCGATATTAACAAAAGTTCAGTGAAACGTAAATACATGAGCCAATTGCTGATTGGTTAGGTATATAGACAAATGATTTAGCAAAGTTATGAGCCCTTCATGGAACCGAAACTCAGAACAACACACTCAATTGCCCGTTATCAGACAGCAACAGTAATTTTGGTAATTTTCTATCAATTGCGACTGTTTTAGATGTTCGAGGCGGTATGACTACCGGAATGTTTTAAGATCGACAAAACTTGATTGTGGTTTAAGGGCTCAGATTCAAAGGAAAGTGCGATTATGACTTCTACAGTTGCATAGAGAATGACTGAATACAAATATTTCGACAAAATTTGACCGTAATAGCCAATTATAATATCAATTATAATAATGATAGCAACTAGTGACATCATTTCGACACAGACTGTACCTTCCTTCAGAGCATTTCAACCGCGATAAAGCTTCGACAACTTTAATCCAGGTGAACCTTTTGATACCAAATAACTGTAATGTGAATTTTGTTGTAAGTCAACCTTTAAAACATCTTGGTAGTCAGCTCACCCCAAAAATCAAAAACAATCGCAAATGATACTTTTGATAAAATCTACTAAAATTTTGTGTTAGATCATCTTAAAAGTATTATTAACTAAAGGAAACGAGAAATTCATAGAAAGACATTGTTCAGACCAAAATATTTATTAGCAGTTTTAAAAAACGAACAAAAAACAACAGCTATCACTCGTTGATGCATAGGAAAAACATCAACAAACAAAACTATGACTTACCTTTCCATTCCAGCCCGTAGACTTTCTTGAGCCTATCAGCAGGGTTAGTGTAGGCACTCACTGTGGAACTAGACAGCACCTCTCTAATGCTTGGTCTTCGCCTGCAAGAAAGACTGTCAAAATTATCCTTGTTAAGTACACCTACAACTATTTATACTAATCAATACTATACTTGTTAAGTATACCTACTACTATCCAAAGGATTTAATCATTGTATTTTGAAAATTGCTTCGGGTGTAGACATATTTGTTGAGATTTTACACCATGTTGGAAAGTTCACAAGTAGAGGTTTGACTGCATAATGGAATTTAAAGACAGTCTGGCAAAGTCAGCAGATGAAATACCGAGGTTGCGCCAGGCATAAAGTGACAAACTGAGCCAGACCTCAAAATAGAGAAAGGAAACTATGATCACATATAAAACTTACGTTGGTTCGATGGTGAAAAGCCATTTCACTGTCTTTCTCAGCCCCTCACTAACTGAGTTTGGAATCGGATCGTAATCTGCAGCTTTTATTCGAGGAACAATATGATAATCTCTGTCCTGCTCACGTTTAACAAACTACAATGAGGGAGGTTGTCAACACGGATAAACTGAAATTGATGGATTTTATTGCGTGAAACCTATTAACAGAAATTAAAAATTTAATAACACTAATAATTTAATAAAAATCTATAACAGAAACGATTAGTTCATTGAGGTGATAAATACTCTTGCCATGACTATTTAGTCAAAATAAATTTTCAGTCATATCTACTTACAACCAATGTATTTAGTACAATGTATCACTTACAACCAATATATTTAGTACAATGTATCACTTACAACCAATATATTTAGTACTATGCATCGCTTACAACCAATATATTTAGTACAATGTATCACTTACAACCAATGTATTTAGTACAATGTATCACTTACAACCAATGTATTTAGTACAATGTATCACTTACAACCAATGTATTAAGTACAATGTAACACTTACAACCAATGTATTAAGTACAATGTAACACTTACAACCAATGTATTTAGTACAATGTATTACTTACAACCAATGTATTAAGTACAATGTAACACTTACGGCCAATGTATTAAGTACAATGTAACACTTACAACCAATGTATTAAGTACAATGTAATACTTACAACCAATGTATTTAGTACAATCTATTACTTACAACCAATGTATTTAGTACAATGTATTACTTACAACCAATGTATTAAGTACAATGTAACACTTACAACCAATGTATTAAGTACAATGTAACACTTACAGCCAATGTATTTAGTACAATGTATTACTTACAACCAGTGTATTAAGTACAATGTAACACTTACGGCCAATGTATTAAGTACAATGTAACACTTACAACCAATGTATTCAGTACAACGTATCACTTACAACCAATGTATTAAGTACAATGTAACACTTACAACCAATGTATTCAGTACAATGTAACACTTACAACCAATGTATTAAGTACAATGTAACACTTACGGCCAATTTGCGCATGATCATGAAGTAGAGGATGGTGCCGGCAGCCCAGACATCCATTTTGTCGCTGACTGGAGCAGCACTATCATTTAGCATCTCAGGCGGGTTAGCGAGAGCTGCACCAATCGTCTGTCTACTTAATTGTCTACTGGCCTGCCTGCATGTGCAAAACTTCAAACCCTAATATCCCGATTTACAACAAATTTATTTGTAGCTGAATTGACCACTAAACCACTGAGTTGAATAAATTACAACACAGCAGAGACTATTAGATGCAAGTTGTACTGGTTAGTCTGACTGATTTTCTGAAGAGGTTTGGGAGATGAACAGAACTGAAAGTTGACAAGTGCTGCAAGTACTGGCAAGTACTGCAAGTACTTGTACTACAAGCAATCTTCGAGGTAACTTCCCAATCCATCTCTTTTGTTTAAATACTCAAACAGCAACATTAGATACTACACAAGTACAGAGCATGACACTTCAATAGCCTAAAACAAAAGACTAAACAATAGCCTCACTACTCAAGGAAATCCCCATGTTCGCTATGTTTCCATTGTGCGGATTTGGAATTGCGTACACATCGAATTACCAGACAATAAGCGTTTTAATGGATACTCGCTTGTTGTGGATTCACGCCGGGTGCTTTGTTACAAAAAATAAGGATTTCTACGCCAAAGATCAAAGCGTTGCATTCGAAACTTTTGAAATTGATATATGAATGACTGAAGTGTGGAAAATGTTTAAAACGGTATATGGTATAACTTGTATGGAATTTTCTTGCGCATAATTTGCAATAGCCATTTCAATCTTTTACATAAATGAAACATTCAGTAAAAATTGGCATGTAAGAAAACTCAATTGAATTGCTTTGCTGTTTTCACTTCGCGGATGACGCAAACTTCTGGATCAACCACGTCATGAAAACACAGTATTTGGCTAAACTCTACAAACCACAGCAAGTATGTAACAGATATAACGAATAAATAAGTAAAACTGCTCAAACTGTAATAGGTTTACGCCGTCTCCAACAGTCTTTTAGTGTGAAAGATTGAATAATTTGATTGAATTCGATGAATAAGATTGATTTCGTCTGGTTGAGGGAAAAATTTACCAAAAGCTGCCGCAGATCAACCTTGTTGTATAAACATCAGTTTCACAACACGCGAGCCAACTAAACAAACTTTGATGGATAACTGTGACCAACATCACAAGTTCACTTACAGAGAGTATCTCTTTGACAGACCAAAGTCACCGACTCGCAAGGTCTCATCTCTACTGATGAAAATGTTTTTAGTGGTGAGGTCTCGGTGTACAACTCGACAGCTGTGCATGTATTCAAGGGCTTTACACAACTGTACAAACCATTCCCATATCTGCAGAAAAAGCTTTGTAAAGTTACAGGGTTACACAAGACAAATGTAATCTGTATGACCTATGACCCGAAATGCACGCATAAGGAAACAAATCAAGACAGATAATAACGAAGACACAAAGTTAGAAGCTATATTTAAACAAAGATATTTTAATATTCATCATAACTGAAAAAGCTTTCAAAATAGTGGAATGCACCTTGTTAAACAATTCTGTATATTAGTTGTACAGAGTGGAGTGTACGTTGTTAGATACCTGTGTGTACAGTTTGTACATAGCAAAGTGTACCTTAGTAGATAGCTATGTATAGGCCTATCAGTCAGGGAGAGTAGAATTATGTTGTTATACTTAACTATTATTAATTATAAGTATTAATATATAAGTATTAATATATTAATACTAGATGAATGCCGGGTAATAAAAAGGTCTTTGCACAGAAAATTTATTTTTATTCAACATGTACATTTACCATCATAACTATTAAACTTCATATCACATGAAAAGTGTTTTGTGCAGTTCAAATAGAAAAACTAAAACTGTAAAGGTGTTTAAAAGTGAAATAATTAGCAAGTAATGGCTAAATAAAGTACGAATTGTTACAATGGTTACAATGAAAAATGAATTAATCCTGATACAATTAAAACCAACTGATAAAACAATATGTTGAATACGTTGAATTAATAATAACAGAGGTTGCATAGAAGTGTGTGTATGAAAAAGGTTACTGTTGATTCAGAAGCTACCCATCAAAATTTTGAATACGACAATACTGGTACCTCTTGATAGTCGATACTGGCACAAACGGAAAAACGAGATAACAAAATTAAATGCATCAGTGAAACACACGAAGATACTTCGTCTGAACAAACCGAAAAAGGATGCAGAGGCAACTCCTACTCAAGAATGTCCATGTGGAAATTTTTTAGTTTTACACTTTCTAGCGATTCCCTTTGCAATAAGCGGAAATTGAAAGTTGATGTTGTGCCGTTACAGTTGCGTTGTAATGGAACATTTAAAACTGACAGGACACAATTGAAAATTACAAATAAAGAAAAATGAATTATGGATGGAAATCGAAATATTTGAAATGGTTTTTAAAAAATTTCAAAAGAGGAACAAACACAAAAGGTAATATTAATCTATCTATATACCTCAAAGTTTGTGTGTATGTGTGTGTGTCCAAGAGATTTGGTCTCAGAACCTCTTGTTCACCAGACCGACACTTTACTGACTAAACCACAAGAGCTTGATAGCGTTCGGGTCAAGACGCAAAGTCGTGGCATAACGTTGGTAGCTCTTATTAGTAAGCTTCCTTCAAATTATTCATTGGCTATTATCCAGACTAATAGCAAGTGGCAGGAAACTCTCATTACCTCTCATTGTTTATAAGCTAATTTTTAATATAAATAAAAAAAACATATATAAATTTCAAAACTTGTCATCATCTTTTCAGATGTCTGCCTGTCCATTTACATCTTGGAATGAAAAGTTCGCTGAGTGCTGGATTTGAACTCACAGAGATTGCAACCACAAGTCTCACACCACACACTTAACCACTGAGCTATACAGTCCTTAGCATTTTATTGCTCTCATGATATACCATATGCACACGCTAAATGTACACTTTTGATTATCAACTAATAATCCCTTTTACAATTGTTATTTTTGAAATTGTTTAAAAACTAACTGTTTGCTACCTTACCTATTTGTTAATTTGTAATTTTTGAATTTGCTGTTCAGATTTCAAATGTGCCGTTACACTTATATTTCCAGTTTTTCGTAAAATACGATTGCTTAATCGGTAAAGACTAATACTTTTCACTCAGACAATTGTATTTAGAAATAGCCTCTAAATTCTCTCTCCGTTCGGTCAGACAAAGTACCAGACAAAGACAGTCCGGTATCTCGATTTTACATTTGTACCAGTATTAAGAGGTACCAGTGTCGTCGTATTCAAAGTTTTGCTGA
Source organism: Watersipora subatra (assembly GCF_963576615.1). Classification (NCBI taxonomy): domain Eukaryota; kingdom Metazoa; phylum Bryozoa; class Gymnolaemata; order Cheilostomatida; family Watersiporidae; genus Watersipora; species Watersipora subatra. Next base: position 6,908,045 of record NC_088715.1, on the reverse strand, counting down.
ATAGCTTCTGCTGGAAGAGTAACCTTTTTCAGACACACACTTACATGGACAAACTGTTGTTATTAATTCAACATATTCAGGATTTTGAATTTGTTTTCTCAGTTCGTATTAATTATATCATTGCCAACTCATCTTTTATTGTAATTGTAGCAAAACAGACTTAATTTAGCTATTAATTGCTAATTATTTCACATTTGCATTTAAACACTTTTATAGTTGTTTTATTTTGTTTTTTAATTTATTTGACCTGCACAATACATTTTCTTCATAATATGAAGTTTGAAAGTTACCCTTTGTTTGACAAAGTTTGAAAACCTAGTTTGAAAGTCAGAATGAGAACTGTTGTATTTGTAACTTTGCGCAAAATAAAACTTTTTTGCGCAAAAACTTTTATTACCCGGACATTCACCTATTTCATAATAAAATGTACATACTTAGCTATAATCGAGATAAGAATACCGTAGACGAGCTCAAGCTAAGTAAGATGAGAACGGACTGGCCATGTGGTTAGATGTGCGTGTTTGTAAACTTGCAATTGCATTCGTTGCTAGTTCAATTTTAGTACAGTGGGATTTTTCATTGCAAGATTTTAATCGCTATAGCTGGACACATCGACGACAGCAGACAAACAAACAAACAAAAGACAAACATTGAGATATATCTATATGTATATTTCTCAAAGTATGTCCGTATGTCGTATATCTGTCTGCATTCCGACTATAGCTATTATTAGAATAGCCTAGCTGATCAACAATGCTGGCCCAATGTCATTGCCTACCAGAATTTGAAGCTTACTAACTAGCTTAGTAGAATTTTCCATTGGCAATGTGCCAGGCCACTTGACAATGGCCTGCCACTTGTTGGAGAGTTGCCTGCCAGCAAGTGGTAAGCAAATCTCATCACTTCTCATTGTTTATGAGCTGATTTTTAATACCCGGGAGGCACAGCTAGTATATATATATATATATATATATATATATAGAAAATATTGTTATGGTTCCACTTTAGAGATATGCAAACGGAAGTGCATAACTTACTTAGTCCATATTGGACTAAGTTTAAAGTAACTCAGCTTATATATTTTTTATTGTTTTATATTTCGATTATTTTTGAAATTATTGAAACTAATCTATTATCTTAAGTTTTCATCAGTTTCTTCAAAAATAAAAAAACAACTCAGAAAAAGTCCAAACATTGCAAACAATTTGTCATGTTAAGTCAAAACCTTGCTCAAATTTCGATCAGTTAAGGGAAAATTTGGATGTTGAAACGACGAAAGAGAGGTGTAGCAGTACCCTTTTTTATAGTATTCATGCTCTAACTGTGGGAGTTTATCTACCACTTATATAGTTGAAGATTTCCATAGCGACTATTGCTACATCAAGATTGGCATAAAAATGACAGTACAAACCTCATCTTCAGTGAGCCTTATATCAGTTTTAGTAACTCTTTCGTAAAGGTCCCCATTCTCGCAGTACTCCATCACGATGCAGACCTTGTTACCGTCTAAACAGAAGGTAAAGCAATGAGATAAGAAAATAGGAGAAGGCAGTGAGATAGAAAAGGGGGGAGGAGGTGGAGAGAAAGGGAATGGGAGGAAGAGAGAGAATGAGAGATATTCCATAGCAGAGATAGGGTGGGGTAGTAAGAGATAGGGTGGGGTAGTGAGGAATAGGGTGGGGTAGTGAGAGATAGGAAGGGGTAGTGGGAGATAGGGTGGAGTAGTGAGAGATAGGGTGGGGTAGTGAGAGATAGGAAGGGGTAGTGAGAGATAGGGAGGGGTAGGGAGAGATAGGGAGGGATAGGGAGAGAAAGAGAGCGTAGGGAGAGATAGGGAGAGATAGGGAGGGGTAGGGATGGATAGGGAGGGGTAGGAAGAGATAGGAAGGGGTAGGGAGAGATAGGGAGGGGTAGGGAGAGATAGGGAGGGATAGTGAGAGATAGGGAGGGGTAGGGAGAGATAGGGAGGGGTAGGGAGAGATAGGGAGCGTAGGGAGGGATAGGGAGGGGTAGGGAAGGATAGGGAGGGGTAGGAAGAGATAGGGAGGGGTAGGGAGAGATAGGAAGGGGTAGAGAGAGATAGGGATGGATAGGGAGGGGTAGAGAGGGATAGGGAGGGTAGGGAGAGATAGGGAGGGGTAGGGATGGATAGGGAGGGGTAGGGATGGATAGGGAAAGATAGGAGGGGTAGGGAGGGATAGGGAGGGATAGGGAGGAGCAGGGATAGATAGGGAAAGATAGGGAGGGGTAGGGAGAGATAGGGAGGGGTAGGGATGAATAGGGAGGGGTAGGGATGGATAGGGAGGGATAGGGATAGATAGGGAGGGGTAGGGATTGATAGGGATGAATATGGAAAGATAGGGAGGGGTAGGGATGGATAAGGAGGAGTGGGGAGAGATAGGGAGGGGTAGGGAGAGATAGGGAGGGGAAGGGATGAATAGGGAGGGGTAGGGATGGATAGGGATAGATAGGGAGGGGTAGGGATTGATAGGGATGAATATGAAGAGATAGGGAGGGGTAGGGATGGATAAGGAGGAGTGGGGAGAGATAGGGAGGGGTAGGGAGAGATAGGGAGGGGTAGGGAAAACCTTACTAATTACAATGATGATGTAGCTGTACTAGTTTATACAGTTATTTGATCATTGGAGATTTTTATCCTAAAATTTAGTTACAACTTTCTTTAGTCAATCTTCAATATACTAACCGATTTCAATAATGAGAGAGACAGACAGCTGAGCAACTAGCGATGTGATTCCGCTACATATTTTTCTTCTGTGCGTTTTAACGGCGATTAAGTTTTGTCAATTTTAATCTTGAAACATCTTGGCAGCCAAACCACTTAAGACATTAAAAACAATCGCAGGTGATAGAAAAATACTAATAATTTGTATTATTATTACTACTAATTATTATTATTATTATTATTACTGAAATATTGCGTAAGTTCATCTCTTTATTTCTGCTTATCAAGTGGGATACTACTTGGTTGGTATCAATGACCTAATACGATGACCTAATATTAACGACCTAGTATGGCCCTCTCAACAATCGTCACTGCTCATTGCTTCTCCTTCGGTTTAGAAGTTGATGCCAATTAACTTTTTTGTTGATGTCAATTACAGACATCATAATTGCACATTCATTTGATCCGAGTCCCTTAGCTGCAATTAAGTTTTGCTGTTTTTAAAAACTCGAGTCACTTAATTACTACATTTGCTGTAGAAAAATACAAATGATACAATAAGGAAGGCTAAGTGATGTTAGAATGAGCCAAATACAGAGGAACCTCTGTTCTGGAATGCTTTGGTTCTCGACCAATTCGGTTTTCGACCAAGATATTCGAGATTTGTTCGTCTCGAATCTTGAACATAAATACGGTCCTTGACCAAACCGGAGCGTGCGCATTGGAATCAAACGTTTGGCACAACTCCGAAAACAGCATGGAAACATTTGTTAACAAAGGGTTACGGCTTCATAAATTCTTTACAAAAAAGAAGGAACCATCTGGGACGATGTCCCTCTACCGAAGAGATTGGCTAAGGAGACAACTCCTCCAGTCGTGTTACTCTAAATTGTTTGGAGTAGGATTCTCCTTCAAAGATGTGAAGCAAATGTGTCATTGCTGTTTATTTTTTTCACACAATTTTTGATGTAGCTGATCTGTTGCATTTTTTGCTGTGTCATCAATTTCTGCCATTTTTGGTATTGTATCTATAACGTTAATGTTTTTGATGTTTTCATGTTTGCAAACTTTTCATGTACAGCAAAACATGAAATGTTTGCTTCTTGTTTTCTTTTTTCATCATCATAAATAAAAAATCTTTCATTAAAATTAAACACGATCTATATCTACCCGTTTTTATTTACAGTATGTAGCATACAGTACAGTTTATGGTGTGAAATATAAAAAAATACTTTACCGAAGCTGTTTTCTCGACTTGGAACGGATTAAAATTTATATACATTAATTCTAATGGAAACAATAGTTTCGGATCTCGAACAACTCGGTTTTCAAACAACCTTCTGGAACGAATAATGTTTAAGAACCGAGGTTCTACTGTACTATGTAACTTTGCATTTATTTTCAATTTTCGGCAGCTAACAATGGAAACAGCTATAAAACAACACAGGCTACGATTTTTACTCACACAGATGACAAGATTGACTAAAAAAAGGCTGTAACTAAATTTTAGGATAAAAATCTCTAAGATGATCAAATAACTGTACAAACTAGTACTGCAGCTACATGATCATTGTAATTAGTAAGGTTTTTCCTACCCCTCCCTATCTCTGCTATGGAATATCTCTCATTCTCTCCCTTCCTCCTCCCATTCCTTCTTTCTCCACCCTCCTTTCCTACCTTTTTCTCCCCATCCGCCCTCTCCCTTTCCCTGTTTTTCTCTCCCTTTCCCTATTTTTCTCTTCCTTTCCCTCTCTGCGATGTTATGGAATTGGAGCATGTCTCCAATTCCATAACAAGATAATAACCTACAAATACTTCGAGTCCCACTGGCTCTTCTTGCTATGATTTTGAAAGTCTGTACACAGAGATATGCCCAAAATTAACAAAAAACATCATAAACTTTCAGAAATAGAACAGGTCAGTAATACGCTAGACTTACTAATAAATGTGTCTTTGAACTGTACAATGTTAGGATGAAAGAGTGCTCGTAAAACCTCAATTTCTCTATGCGTATCAGCTTGCTCCTGGTCAGTCAGCTTCATCTTGTCAACCTCCTACGTATGATAAGGCACACCATTAAAAAAAACTTCTAGGTTTGTATAAATAAACGATGAACTGGTCCACGAAACGAATGACAATTTTGTAATGCACATGCACCTCTCATATGAACAAGCACATTTACGGTAGTTTGAATTGTTAAATCAAAGCGGGCTATGAATTAAATCTCTGCAAATCAGTGTTTCTACTAAAATAATTAACATCGTAGACATTAGATGTTTTTACTGTAGACACAGTATGCAATTAGTCCACACAACTAGAGTTTGATAAAGAACCCTGAACATGAGCTGCTATGACTAATCAATCATATATAGACCCGGTACCAGGAGCTGACATATATTATCCCCCTTAAACGTATACAACGAAGCAGACAATGTAGAAATGAAGACAAGGACAGCAGCTTGATTGGTTACTGACAATGAATAAACCCAATAGCTGTCTATAAAGAACAGATTCAATGTATATATGCACCCAGTAATAGATTGCTTTAAATGTACATGTATATCAATTAAGCTAGAATTACCTGCACTGTTGGAATAGTAGACGAATTTGATAGTGTTCCTTACTCTGTATGCACTATAGACAAAGAGAGTACACCCATATTTGACAAGCCATTGAGCATACACGAAAAGAGTTTGCATTTTGATTCAGATTGGCAACTACTGATCAAGATTTATAATATTCATGGTCTTTGTTAGTTATCCTTGCGTATGAGCAAGAGACAACAAGGCAGCTCAATGACTAAGTCATATGTCATATCCCAAAAATTCAAATAGCCTTGATAGTTCACAACTGAAATATTTCCATCTCAGTGTAGATAGCGCTTCAACATGCATTTATTGACACAGTTTTATTCTTATAAATTATAATGAAGCATTCGTAATAACTCTATGTTTCTAGATCAATTTTAAGCAGTCTCCAGTTTGTGTCTTAGACATATCATATATAAATACATAACTCCTACTTGTGTGCACTTACCTTCAGGACATATTTCATCGAATCACTTTTTCCCTCCACAAGATAAGCATCTCCAAAAGAACCTCCACCAATAAACTTCAGACGCTTATATTCCCCAACTAATCTTTTTGAATCGGACGCACCCATCTAGACAACAAATAATTTTGTGTGATAGTTTACACAATTTATTGGGCTAAATGTAATAAAACAAGTTGATAACAATAGCTACAAATACAAAATTATTGTGATAAATGCTATATATATATACAGGGGCCATTCAAAAAATAATGTGAATTTATTAATAGAAAGAGTTCTATTATAAGAAGCCTAATTTTTGTTTTTTTCTGAAAGTTGATATACTCTCTACTGATGACTCCCATAATTGTTTTTGTAGATAATATGGTCATGTACCGTGCTTTTCGGACTATAAACCGCACTCCTAAATAAGCCGCATTTGCGTTTTTTTCTCAAAAACCAATAATAAAACAATACATAGGCCACACCTTTGTATAGGCCGCAGAACTCAGGATGGTGCTTTTTAACGCGGCACCAACTTTGCTGTTTAAAATGGAACAGTTCCTAACAGCACTGTTTCGTATTAACCGACGCTTTTTAACCTAGTGCCTAACGGAACAGTATCGTTAGGCATTAGTTCGCATTTTCTTTCACCGCTAGAGGCGCACTAACCGGAAATTCTGGTTAATGTGCCCTAGTGGTGAAAAAAAAAGCCACAGAATAGCCGCACCTTTACATAAGCCGCATGGCTGAAATCGTCAGAAAAAAGTAGCCGCTGATAGTCCGAAAAGTACGGTAATCCTTTTATAGGTTTTTCAAAATGGCTGACAAGACATGTTCCAGAATTGAGCAAAAATCAGTTGTTTTCAATTTTTTTGTAGCTGAAGGGTGTGAACCTAGTGAGGTTTCCATGAAAATGGTGAACGTTTATGCAGAAGACAGTTTCAGCCAGATAAATGTGTACAAACGAGCCAAATTGTTTAGAGAAGGCGGGACATGTATTGATGATGAATAGAGATCAGTTAGAATTGTTGATGTGAGAACCTCTAACATGATTGAAGCAGTTAATGAGCTTTTCAGTCTGAAAGGTAACAGCGGAGGATGTTGCAAAAAAATTTGGTATCAGTTGGTACAGCCCATAAAACTGTTTGTAAGAACTTGGCTCACTCTCAAGTTAACTGTCCAAACAAGTGACCCAAGAGCAGAGACAAAAGACAGTTGAACTGTGTCAACAGAATAGTTCTTGATATGAAAGAGGTGATGAGTTTCTTAGATGAATTGTCGCTCATGATGATACCTATATTTGGCACTGTGAGTCCAGGAATCCAACCATCATTCAATGCAGCGGTAACATAGCGAACCTCCTATTAAGAAAAAAGTTCAAGTCACAAAGATTTTTGTGACTTTTGCTTACTGTTTTTTTGCACGATACAACAGCCTATCATTATTTACTATCTTAAAAAGGCTCCACTATAAACAGTATTACTGACTGTAATCCTTTAAAGCAGTTTAAAAAGGATGCAAAGAATAAACGTCGAGGTTTACAGCCAGCTGGGGTCATCTTTCACCAAAACAATGCTAGGCCCCATACAGCAGTCAATACAACAGAAACGATCAACAAATTTCATTAGGAATCACTACCCCACCCTCCCTACAGACCTCATTTTGCACCATCCGACTTCTACCTGTTCGGACCTGTTAAGAAATTATTGAGAGGAACCCACTTTGATAGTGATGTCAGAGTTAATATGGCAGTGGAGCGACTTTTTTTTATATAAAATCAATCTAAAGCTATAACAATTCGTAAGATTGAAAGAGATTTGTATGTTGATTCAGAGATTTCCGAAGTTGTCAAGTGTTATCAACATTACAGTTGATCTAGTTTCATGAACTAAGGCATATACAAAGACAAGATCTGTGTAGTGGGGATCCTGATTTTGCATCGTCATAAGAGAGTACTACAAAAAAAGTACTGGCCATGATGATCAACTTGACACATTGTTGTTGTATTTGTGAGTTAAGCAGAATTGAAACAAGTGTACGATGTAACGCAAGATATACAAGATTATAGTGTTTGTATTTGTGGAAGCCTGTACAGCAACTGACAGATAACAAGATTGTAGTTTGTAGACAGTGAAAAACATGAAGTCATAAGGTCAAATGCCTCATAAGCATTGACAAGACTATTCCTACTATAGCACTGTATGAATAAGATATATCAAGCCACACTAACAGGAGAAACCTGGGTTAAATGAAGTAATTTATGAGTAAGTTATGTATTGTAAGCAATCCTATATTTACAGTATCAAGATATCGCTTTCCTCCATCATTAAATTAGTATCATTAGGGTATATACCAGTCCGGCTGTTTGCAAATATGACTCGGATAACGTTTAGGAGGTAGCGAAGCAGATGTAATGACTGGTTTATTGTCTGGTGACTGGTTCATCGTTATGCGCATCCAAATTTGGTTTGCATGTTTTTTCAATAAGCCAATGTCAGTAGATACCATGTAAATGGCTTTGCCGTGTTTTGTAGAAATTGTTCCTGGGGTTACGAGTGTAAACCTGAGAGCTGTCAAACTGCGCTGTAACAGTCTCAGGATTTTCAGTGTTGACCTTGATTTTATCGGGTTGAAGTTGAGAAAGTAAACCTCTTGGCTGGCGACCGTGCATTAGTTCAGTTGGAGCTTTCCAGCCATGGATATGGAGTCACCCTGCATGAAACTAATGTAGTTCTGGCACTCTCCACTAAGATGCTCTTTCTTCACAATTTTCATCAACCGAAGCCTTAAATGTGCATACAAAACATTCAGCCTCCCCATTTGACGGCGGGTGATATGAAGATGAGATGACATGGTGGATGCGGAACTCTTCACAAACTGTGTCAGACTCTCAGCTTAAAAGCTGAGAGTCTGACAGACTCTCAGCTTGAAAGCTGAGAGTCTGACAGACTCTCAGCTTGAAAGCTGAGTCTGACAGACTCTCAGCTTGAAAGCTGAGTCTGACACAGTTTGTGCAAAGTTCAGCATCCACCATGTCATCTCACCTTCATACTCATACATACATCATACCTTCAGACTCTCAGCTTGAAAGCTGAGAGTCATTATCAGTGACTACATTCCTAGGCAGGCCTTCGACAGATAATCTATCCTACAACACTCAATGTTTGTTGAGTGTTAGTTTGACCAATCTCCATTCTGCCTATGTATGGAAATTAAAAGTGAGAGTCAATGCAGATTAGCTACATTTTACCATAAAAAAGGTTCAGCAAAATATATATGCACATGCTCCCAGGAATTATCAGTTTTTGGCCAACTTTCATATGACTAACATAGAGCAGCTACAAACTCTGAGCACATTTCACAAGACTTGACTACAAATTTATTCAATATATAGGTTAATAGTTTTTTACCAAACATATCTGTGTCAGTTGTTTTGTTTTCACAATAACCCAGTATAATAAATGTAGAGCGCTCAGCACTTTTTGTTGTAAAGGATGTATTATTACAACACGTGCAGATGTCTCTTGCACATAGAAAAACACCTTGCTCGATTTGCAGAGAATCTTTGTTGATCCAGAATGAACAGAGGCTATTGTCAGTGGGCTTTGCAATCGGTCAGCCTTCTCGGGTCTCCAGTATAACAGTCTGAAAAGTTTTGTAATGCTTGGTTTTTGATATGCTTCCCTAGAGCTAATAAATGGTGAAGCAGCCAATGCACTTGTAAATGCATGCAAGATCTCTTTGCTCCCGTCACTATCACTTCTGTCAAATGTTTTATCAGACACTCGAGGAAGTCTGTGAAGAGAATCAGCTTTGAAGTGCTTTTGTACTTGATGATAAACAGAAGACCCATGAAGTGAGTGCCCAGCGTTGGAGCCGTTGTGCTGCCATATCAGGAATATTTTTGTTTGGTACAAAGGTTGAGGTGAGCAGCTCAGGTCAGTTACTAACGTAAAGTGTCTACCTTAAAGAAATTGTTTGAATTTCATGACTCCATACATCATTGATAGTGCTTCACGGTCAATTTGTGAATAGTTCTTGTGAGAGTCAGTTAGTATCTGTGATGCACTAACTAATGGAACTTCATGATGGTCACACTATTGACAGTACAGCACTAATTCTATATGATGACTCATAATGACGCATCTGCAGCAAGAATTAGTGGTTTAGTAGCATCATAATAATGAGCTAAGCTTGTGGCATTGATAATTTCATCTATCAGCTGCGTGACGGCTTTTTCACAGCTGTCAGACCATGTGGACTTGACATCTTTCATTTTGTGTATTGTATAGTGGGAAGTACAGTGTCAAGATACTGCAATTAGGGGCATCTAGACACTGTTGGTATAAAAAAAGCTCTCAGAACAAGTCTTTTTGGCCACATATGGATATACAGGAGACATCATTTTGCAAAGCCTGACTGCCACGAAACCGAACCAATTCAAATGATCAAACTCTCCAGGTTAATAAAGTGTCTTATAACCATTGACTTTACGAAACCACTACAATCAGAAAAATAAATAATTGGTAGCAGTAGACTTACTGTCGTGGATTTGAGATGAGATTCATAAAAATAATCATGACTGAAAACATAATACATGAGTTGGACTAAATACTTTTTATTTATGGGCTATCTACATCTATTATATCAAACAACCCTGCCCAGTTCTGATCAGATAATTCAACAAATAGCATGAACACATTGGTATCACACATTACAAGATTATAACTAAAAGGTTACAGAAAAATGTAAAAGTTGAAAGACAAAAGCATAATTTGCTGAAGCAAATTCATATAGCTTATGGAGAATGTTGTAATAACAAATCTGAAATCTACAAATACATAAAGTTAAATGTAGTGTACACTCAGCCATTCTGGAGATAAATCCAGTCTAAAAGTTCCGTGTTGTCGAAAGGATTTTGAAGATGTAACTGTTCATGACAGAGATGTAGAGTCAGTCAAAGTCCTACACAGATGCTGGTCAGGACGTTGAATATATTCTAATGTTGGGAATGAGGATAGTTTAGAGATGGGTGGAAAAGGAAAGGCTAAATTTGATTTCAGCTTGTGGCTGTTGTTGATAGACAGTACCCAGCACAACTATCAAGACAGTTACTGGTAATCAGCATGAAAGAAAAAGGTGTCCACTAGAAAGATACTGTACTTTCTTATCAGTTGTAGATGAAGCAAAGACAGCTGAGGCTCGAGTTCATCATAGCAATATCTCCAAAAATTCCAATGAACACAAAGGCAACGAGGATTCCACCTAACCGAAACTTCATAGGCATCACAGACAACTGATGGTAATTGTATATACGTCAATGGCTAATGACAGGCCCATATTCCCTGGGGCGGCTGGCCAGCTGAGCCGTCCCAACTTTTTAGGAATTTTTGGCGGCTAAGTACAGTCAAACTAGGATAACTCACCCTCGGATAAAATGTAAAATTTTATCATGAACACTTGGTTAACTCAAACAGATTTGTTTGGTCCGTTCCCACTCAATGATAAATTGCTTTAGATAACTCGACCTCAACACCATTAACTCGAACAGTTATTTGCCCAATGGCTACGGGAACGGTTTTTATCGCTGTAGAGTGTAGACTGTAGAGTATCACTTTATTCCAAGCCATATACAGTCATACTTCGACTTGCGAGCTTAAAGCGTTCCGAAACTGAGCTCGTATGTCAATTTACTCGCATGTTGGTGCAATTTATTTATATATAGAACAATTAAATATATGATTAATTTCTATACTTTAAAAAATGCAAATAAAACACTCAAAACAAGATATTGTAACAGAAAGAACATGCTGGTTATTGTCCTAATTTACCACATGCTTTCAAAAAGCAACAAATAAAAAAGAATGCAAAGAAATGTGATTAATTAAAATGTAAAATTAAATAGGCCTACGTACCTACAATAGCAGCTAACGCTAGCATTTGCCAAAGAGGGAGATATAAGTTATCCTTCATTACAACATTTGACTTTGATAAATTTAGGTTTTATCAAAGTCTTAAAAGACAAACTTAGAAGCAAACCTAAAAGCAAACTTTTGTTTTTAACTTAATTAACGTAATTGAAATTTCTTCGGAGTTCATAGTTTAAAGTTTCTCGCTGGTTAGCTAATTTTTCCTTTGTTTCGCTCTCACGACTAGCCGGCCGTTTTAAGATAAACCTATCTAAGGACGTTTGCCTTTGTCGCCCTTTCAACATGCTGCGATTAGGACGAACTCAGGTGTCGTCACAAAGGGTTAATGCACGACTACTAGCCAACTTGTCCGAATTTCTATTCAACAGTTTGGATAGATAGCGCCGGCCTTTTCACATAGCATCGTTTCAGTTACGCTGTCACCGGCTAATTGTTTATCTTTTATCCCATGCCTGAGCAGTCTCTCCATATGCGGTCATGATGATCGCTGCACCGTTTAGAAACTATGGTTAGTCGTTTTGCGAACTAAATGCCCTGAATATAATCCTTCTGTTTGATAATTGTGGATGTATTTCTGTCATATTGTTGAGCTAGCTCAATCACGCATACACATTTCGCATATTTTTCAATAATTTTCCAGTTAATATCAGATGTTATCATTTGCTTTTTCTTTGCATTATCTTTCATTTTACTGGCAAACTTTCGGTCTACGCACAGTACTTTTAATTCACATAATTCTGCACTGAAAATCGCGCACAAAAACACGGTACAAAAGTATAACCTGAGCAGTTGAAAAATACAGAGTGATGCTGTTCTCATAAAACACCTCTGGCATACTTGGCAACTGACTCACGTGCTCGTATCTTAAACATGGCTCGTATGTTAGTGCTAAAACTTACTTAAAAGCTGGCTCGTATCTCAAGTTTCTCATACGTTGGAGCACTCGTAGGTTGAAGTATTACTGTAGATAAACGTCAACTTTTAATAGTTCTTGGGCGTCAATATCATTATCATGATCGGCAAAATATTCTTGTTAACGACTTTTATAAAGGTTTGCAAAAGGTCAAGTTTTAACAAACATCCGCTTGGCAATGGCCCCACGAAAGCGTAGAAACCTTCGGATGAACTTAAAATAAAATTGACAAAATTGATCTTTGTTGAAACGCGCAAAAGAAAAAGATGTCTTTTTTCTGAGCGTTTCAACTGCGGTCAATTTTAGCCCATTTTAATCTGAAAACGTCCTGGCAGTCACATCACCTAAAAAAACAAATCTCAAAAATAGATAAAATTTTTATACTTTCTAATAAAAATTTTTAAAACTTTACACGAGATGCCCGGTTGAGGCCCTACATAAAAAAAACTGTTGGGGGAGGCTGACACCGTCCATCCAAACCCCAGATGCTCATAACTAGTCGCCTAACATTAGCCGCCCCAACTAGCAACCAGGGAATACAGGCCTGGCTAATGAGAGAAGTATACTTGAAGTGATGCGCAGCCAGCTTTTATCCATTACTAATAATTTAGTTCAGGTCACATTAGATATTGAACTTACCTACAATCCTATCGGATACATGACTGTAAAAGGCTGTCAGCAAAAAAAGGTAGTGGGCAGGGATATGCTATCCACACTTGCTAAAAGTTTTGCTTTGATGCTTGGCATAGAAAACACACCCATTTTATACCAGAATAGTTTTTGGTCTAAATCCACAATCTTGATATACTTATAAAGTAAAAGTGAACATCAATAAACTAACCAAAGTTTTGTAAGTAGGCCCATTTGTCAATTATTCAAGTCATCCTACATGTATAACAAACAAGGATTAAGAGAATATGCATTAAAAGATTAATTTTCCTTTTGTTTACATGTCCTTGTCAGGTACGAGAAACAGCAGTATTTATTGTCAGATAAACCTACTCCATCTAGTGTAAGTCTACTTTTATTGTTTTACTCACTTGTAACATCATCATTCACTTCACTTACTAACCTGCCTGCAATATACCATTTCTTTATACGTTGCATTTCTTCATTTGCAAACTGTTTTGTTTTATTCAACTTACACTCAATGCGTTCTACTTTTTTTAGATTTGGGGGATGAGTTGTCAGTTAGATAAGCTTCTTTGTTCTGAGCTTAAAACAAGCGATCTCACTGACGAACGCCAGCTGTTGATGTACAACTAGCCACACATAGTAATTGCACAATCCTGCTGCTTGCGTTGTATGGAGGGATAAGCACAACCAACTACCAAAAAAGAGGAGAACCTGAATCACAAGACATGTACCCAATACGTGCAATCAGCAAAGTACCTGGCACATTGAAGGATTCTCACAAAAGCTAATTGGAAAGGGAGTACAGTAGAAGCTACTACAATTTAAATAATACGCTTCAGGAATGTTTACGTTATAGTGATTTTACATTATACAAACAGTAAAATAAATGTAAATTGCCTTATCCATTGCAAGATCTTTCCAAACAAAAAAAACTTTGGCCATACAAAAAAAACTAGAGTTGACGTTTTAATTTTTTTTTATCGTAACTGTAATATTATTAGTTTGAATCGACAACTTGTTCTTTTTTTGATCAATTGCACTAGTTTTATAGACTATGATTGAGGTAACTTCACAATAAATCGATGGAGAACACACATATTTGACGCCCATTTACCACAATTTGTTTATTTTTTCTAGATAGCAGTCTATTCTGCAAAGTAAAACTAATGACAAATATTTAATGTCTACAATAAAGCAAAACAAAAACACATTTTAGTATAAAAAGAGTGATGTCTACCTGTTCATCAGCTGTATCTAGGGATGAAGGTTAGGATAAAAGATAATTTTCGGCGATACTCCCATCTCATGACATTCAGATTAGTTGACCGAAACTGTAGCACTTCCACCAATCTATCGCCTTTAAGTATTTACTAACAATTACGCAGCTACCTATTCTTTGTTTTGTCGACACATCTGACGATCTATCACGACGAACTAAAACGCCATAGAAGTTGTATATATGATAGATATAACACTACTGCGTACGTCGTTTTTTTCTTTCAAGTGCAGCGAGATATGTTACTATTCAAATCGAATTTGAGAAGTTGCCCCTACTTGACATTTACATTATATGGATTTTTTCACGTAAAGTATATGTTATAGGAGGGTTTACTGTACCAACAAGCAGATCATAAAACCAGCAAAGCTAATTAGAGGCAATGACACGTACACGGCTTTGCCAAGCTCTACCAGGCATAACCAAAACACCAGGAGTTAGTCATCATTTCAACCAGCTTATTTCCATAACGTACTCGAGAGAAGTTAACTCAAATACCAACCATCTACAACATAAAGAACAGAACCTGAACACCTAAACGTTTTCTCCCGTGCTAACGGAGACATCTACAAAATAAAACAGCTCCGATGACTCAACCTCTTTCTTTCTCATTTGCTGAATCTCTTTCTCATTTAATTGTTGAGACTCTGTCTCTGTGGAGTGTCACAGCTCTCTTTTGACTATCGACTAGTGGACCACATAGAGACTAATAGACATATAGATTGAGCGAAAGACGGTAGAAAACGGTACACTTAAGGGTGTAACTTTCATTGGCTAAGTATAACCTTTTACTGTTATTATTGTTTTAGAATTTTATTAGTTGTGTATTTAAAGTTTTGGATTCCTGCAATTAAAAAGTACCCATTGTTAGTAAATATTTGTATAGCTTGTGGCCTAGCACCTTCGCTAGTGTCTACACTTGTAGTAATTAAAATAGTTCTTCTACTTCATTTATACTCTAGACCCTGTTTGATGAAGAGGATCGCCTTCATGGTCTTCAATTTCCTTTGTTTGTTAATAAAATGTCTTACAATGACTCATAGAACAACATTAGTTCAGCCTAATATAAACATGAAAGGCAAGAAAACGCTGTTTGCAGAATCTCAAAAAGTGGTGTTAATTTGGACTAAATTCTCAAGTTGTGCGTAGTGACAAACTGAACAGGTAATGATCAGCGTTACATGTAAAGGCTTTTGTACCAGATCTTGTTTGTATATTAGTAACAGTTTCAATAACTTAGACATATGAATCATTTAGATTTGAAAACTTATAATTCCCAAGTAGGTGAGTTTATCGAAAATCTTTATGAATTTCGAAGAAACATGTTTCTACGGGCGCTAGTTCTCCTGTCCTTTAGCACATCTAAACTTTGCCCTTAACTTGCTCCCATTACTGAGAAATCTCTCCCTTTGCGTGTTCAATAGATCTGTTAGCCTGTGACTGAATTCTTTCCAGCATAACTATGTGATTCAGTCTGCATGAATCCCAAGCTTATATTACATATTCCAGTAACGGTCTACATAAGGAGACGTATAAGGGTATGCTACATACTTCACTATGCTACACACTTAGTTCACGCAACCTACAATAAGCAAAAACACAAAAACTAAACACAGTCAACAATAAAATAAGATGACAAAGCAAAGTCAATACTATGGGATGTTTGTGTGGATGCTAAATAATTGTGTATAACATGATACTTAAAAACATAACAGCGGTACACCTGGAGAAACAGTCCCAACATCGACAAGTCCGAACATAGACAAGTCCCAATCTCGACAGAGGTTGGTCCGAATCTAGACAAAGGTTGGTCCGAACATCGACAAAGGCTGATGCAGTTTTACAATAATTTAATCTTCTACAAATAATACATGTTTTTTTGCTGTTCAATCCTCACTTCAAAAAATAGAAATCAAAGCTACTCACTGAAGTTTAGATTTCAAATAAAACATTTTGCTAGCATAACAGTCAACCATATTTATGATTGTTACTTGTTTTAGCATTCGTTCTATATTTAGGTTGGGCAAAATATTGTTAGGCCTACATAAGCTGGGAAGTGCTGCATCAAATGGATCACAAGATATTTTTGCGAAAATAAATATTTTACATATAAATCGCTCATTTACTATGAAAATAGTAGATGGTAAAATAGTAAAACTGCTGTCGAGATTGGGCCAACCGTTGTCGATATACAAACTCGTCGAGTTTCAAACCAGTCGAGGTTCGGACTATAAACCTTTTTTGCATACAGCAATACAACATGCACAATTCTCAGTTGCACTTTTCAGCAATTCATCTTGAGTTGTACATATTATATTAAGAGATCGCAAGCTTGCAATCTATTAAACTAACTACACTTTGATAACCACACAGTTTAAAAACAACAAAGCGACAAACTAGCTCTGCCATATATCAAACCTTAAAATTTTTAAAATTAGTAGAACGATGTTACGCAGTTGCATAGGACATATGATACGCAGTTGCGTGATATTATCGGCTCGCTATAGCCGATAATATCTGGCCTGGCCAGAAGCGGAAAAAATGCGAGACTGTGAGGGGAGTACGCAGCAATGTCGTATAGGCACTATACGACACTGCGTTGGATTAGCTTGCGAGGAAGTAACTCGGCTAAATAAAACACGCCCTTATCAGCGTTGACGGCATTATAAGCGCCTATTGTTCTCACTCCTACGACTCATCGCGGGAAAATGTAAATGACCTCACCGCCTACGCGTGTAATGTTTATATCTAGGTCATACCTTCTGCAGGAAACGCGGTGTGGCACATTAGTCTTCTGTACCGGCGTAAAGTTTTAGTTCGCTATTTCAGTTCTAGTACAAATCTTAGAAGCATGGCTCATTATAAGTGGGTACAGATTTTAGTTTTGTTTATTGTACATAATTTTCATTTTATTGCCTGTTAAAAGCAAGTATTTTTGTTATAATATTCATTAATAAATTATCGATGTAACTAATGCGCATGGTGGGTTCGGTGTAGGTAAATAAGCAGATGTCTGATTATTCCTCGTCGAGTTTTTTAAACTGTACATGCACCATAGTGCAGTAGGGCTGAAGAGTCACGGAATTTCCTCATAGCAGTTCTAGAATTCTCTTTGTGGAAAGGTTTAGAAAGGTTTTTAAAACACATATTTTCATAGGTTTTTATAACCAAAAATCTACAACCAGAAGTTTTTTTAATCATGTACTTGTATCTGCTGGATTTTGTTGTGGACACAACTGCAAATGTCTAGCTTGCAAATGTGGCTCTGAATGTATTCAACTTGCGTTCTACGGAAACTGCAGTGTCGAACCTAAATTTGTTTAATAGGAAGAAGTTTGAACCAAACCAGGAGTTGTCTGACTTGTTTAACAAACTGTGGGACCTAGACGATAATCGATGTGAACCTGGAGAGCACTACACATTAGATAAAGGAGGTTAGTATATTGATGGTTTATCATGACAATTGTTTTTGATAAACAATTCATATATGTACACGCGTTGATCGAAGCAATGTCAATACTAAATAAGAAGCTTGATTTGTTGTTGTGGCATTGATTCCATTGTAACTATTATTTCTGAAGGTTTTGCCTAACTGACATAGCACCCATAAAACTCCAGTAATTAAGAGTATTTAAGGTTATGCACCTGTTGTTAGCTCAAAATTGAATTTTTGCTGTCATCATTTTAGCCCGATTTAATC
The DNA here is from genome assembly GCF_963576615.1 of Watersipora subatra. Taxonomy (NCBI): domain Eukaryota; kingdom Metazoa; phylum Bryozoa; class Gymnolaemata; order Cheilostomatida; family Watersiporidae; genus Watersipora; species Watersipora subatra. Next base: position 6,889,874 of record NC_088715.1, on the reverse strand, counting down.
TATTTTTTACTCCTGCAGTTTCTGACAAATTTTTATGGCACGCGTATACATGTAGAACGAAAACTTAAATTGCAGGGTTGCTTTTTCAGTATAGTAGAAGTCTGACAACTTTCACTTATGTATTTACTCTACTAAATAAATTTAGCAGTACATTGCTGATCGTCTGTCTTGTTATCTTTTAGGATATCTGAAAAGTTCTCGAGATATGACCAAAGACTTTGCACCAGATCCTCTTTTTTCTTGGGTCGATGAGGACAAAGTCTTCTCCAAACCGACTTACAAGCGTGAGTTTTTATCGATTACTAAAGAAAAGAAAGTTTTCTCATATCTTAGCAAAATCATTCAGCGTATTTGATGTTACTTTGTTGGCAGTCACGGTCCTCAATATGAGATGTACAGCTTAGATACATAAGAAGTTGTTTCCTCCTTATTGCTATTATGCCAAGAAGAGAAAATCATTTTTTGTAAAGGAAACATACTTGAAGATTTATCTGCGAAAGTGGTTATCCTGTAAAGCATTGAGTTTTGTGGATGATTTTACTCAACCAATGATTCCTATCTTTTCAGTTTTCAGCCTTGGATAAAAGTTGGTGTAGGTGTATATTGATTGGCTCTGTTGAGTTTGGAAATGGTTAGGCCAACAATTTAAGATCTTATTCTCATGTCAAAACTTTTGTTTATCTGCTGACACGGTTCATCATCAATTAACCATTAAACTCTTCCATATAGGCTCACTATACACGTCACAGATAAAGCATCCGCTTGAACCTGAGCATTTTAAAAAATGATCTCACTCAAACGCTTATATCTTTGGACAGGGCTTATATCTTTTTGGTTTTGTCTACAAAGACAAAAATGACATCAAGTTGTAGCTGATGTTTTAGCCTTATATTGATCTAAATTTCATTTGTATCACGCGAATGGTGCAATCACATCTTTAAATGGCCAGTGATAGATACATAGCATATACTCTTAAATGTTGGATACTCAAGTGTTACTTTAAGTTCGGGTTTTGTTTTTTTTTTCTTGCTCCTTCATTTACTCACACCAATTTTTTGTTACAGATTAGGTCTCTGGTTAGCGTGGCTATTGAGTCTGTGACTGATAGAGTACCAACTAACTCTGTTTCGCAGCTGTTTCCTTTGGGAGTTGTTTTACCAATATGCTGTATTATTACCACTTGCTCTGTGGATTGTTTTTGGGCATTAGCTATATTTATTATCGAAGAGCCAATAAATTGAAGTTTTTATCAAATGCTGGTTCATTGTCGAGAGCTGTTGAGTATTACTGAGTCTATTGTTGCAGACTTCATCGCTCTGTTTGACAACTACACTGCCGAAACAGGGGAGCAGGAAGTTGTGACGAAAGAGGAGTTCAACGAGAATGTTAAGTAGGTCATATAAAGTAGGTCATAGAAACTAGGTCGGATGAAGTTAGTCGTAAAAGTCAAATAAAGTAGGTCACATAAAATAGGTTACATGAAGTATGTCACATAAAGTAGGTCACATAAAGTAGATCACATAAAATAGGTCACTCAAAGTAGGTCACATAAAGTAGGTTATATAAAGTGGATCTTAACGAGCTAATGTATGATTAACTAAAAAGTAGTGCGAGCAACCAAAATTATTTTACTACTTGCCTGTAATGGTAAGTTTTGGACATGGTTTTGCACGTACAGTAAACAAAGGAAATATTGGCTTTTTCTTGTCAATTATTTACTGACAATTAGTTTTCTGCATACTAGTGAATGATCACTCAAAACTGTTGAGGAAATGGCTGACATTTTCAGTCAACATGACATGTATGCTGTTAATCAAATAAATTATAAACAATAAATAATAAACACCAATTCTCATGAAGCTCACTGACTATAATTGGCCAACAAAAGAAGCAATGTTTTTCTATCTAATCTCACTAGAATAAGTGTTTGAACTGATGCAGAATGTCGTAACATTAGGTTAATCAAGAGTATTTGTTTATCCATTTCTTGATGCATTAACTTGGTGTTGTTCGTGTCAACAAACTAAATGTTCGTGCCATATCTAATTGAAGGCATAGTGAGTGTTTCATTTTATTGTCCATTTCTGCCATTGGATGGTACACTTCAACTGTAATTTCTTGTTACACATGCAGGTTCATTGATGCCATCTGTGAGACGGAACTAATGAAAGAGGCCCACAGTTTCCTTAGAGACAAGGGAAAGGCTCCTGGTCCTGTTGGGGAGTTCAAGAAATTGCTTTATAAGCTCTGGTTTAAGCTTTACAGACGCACGAAAGGTGACAGGTATGTGGCATGGATCGCAGGTATATGGCATCTGTTAAAAATAGGTGACCTGCGTCACAGGTATATGGTATTTATCAATGGTATGTTACATGTGTCACAGGTATATGAGACACGTCACATACCATTTGTTGATGGCATGTCATGTGTATCGCAAGTATACGGAAGTTTTTGAAGGTATGTGACATGTGTCACAAGTATACGGCATTTGTCGAAGGCATATGGCATGTGTTCCAGGTTTTTGGCATTTGTCAAAGGTATGTGACATGTGTTGCAGGTATATGGCATTTGAAGGTTTTTGACATGTGTAAAAAGTGAGTGATGTCACAGGTGCAAGGCATGTAGGTAAACTAAATAGCCCGATAGCAACATAAAATAGTAAATTGCTTATCGTTATTTATTGAAAAGACAAGAATGACCTTCGAGCTCTGGTAAACATTGATTATAACTGCTCTTTGACACACACTAGCAAGAAGGAAAATTTGGCTCGTAAATGATGAATTGTGGCAAGCAGACTGGTCGTTCCTCATTCACCATATCCAGCCGAGAAAACTAAACGCAGAGCGTAATCATTAGCTGGCTATCTCAGTCACTTGGTATTAAAGACAGAAACCAAGAGGACCAAAAGTAGTATACTTTTAAGCCCATATTTTTATTTAAAAATGTATTGATTATTGGTTTATTCGAGAAATAATAGTTCTAGACCAGTTATAAATAAACAGTTCATGTATGCATTACCGAAGAGTCATGTGACTGCTGCGGCTGTGGTTAAATTTTTTTATTAAGCCAATCACTTTTGTTATAAAGTGATTGACTGACTGAGCTAAGCACTCACTGTCAATAAATAAATGATTTCTATTCGGATTGCTTCTCGCATATGCCATAGCATTTTTATCAACACCTTACATTCGGCACTGTTTCTATTATCATTTTTCATCCATTGTATTCTTCAAAAATTTACTGTATTTTCAAAGAGTTGCCGTTATTGAGCAAATCTAATTTTGATCACTTTAGTAGTGTTTTTGATCTTGGGTTTTCAGAGACTTTGACTCATCTGGCTTTGAACATGTTTTCGTGGGAGAAGTGAAAGGAGAAGATGTCATTGGGTTTCACAACTGGATATGTTTTTATCTTCAAGAGAAGGCAGGCAACATCGACTACCATGGATATTTCAGAAGAGGCACGGTATGTAATTTCCTCCTTCGTTTTGCTGCGTACTGATTGGTTGGGGCTGTAGACAGGTGCATTTGCTGCTAATGTCATGAGTATTTGAAGTACATTTAGTTTTGTCATGAAATGGCATTGTCCTCCTTGGAGCACAAGCTATCATTGATATATGTTTGACATACTAATTTTTTTCAAATTGTCTTTTGTGAATATTTTGAGCAAAATGTGTGTGACACTGGATATTACTGTAAGTGTTACTGCAAATGGCACTGCAAGTGACACCGCTAGTGACATCGCAAGTGACACCTCAAATGACACCGCTAGTGACACCGCAAGTGATACTATTAGTGATATTGCTAGTGACACCGCAAGTGACACCGCTAGTGACATCTCAAGTGACACCGCTAGTGACATCGCAAGTGACACTGTTAGTCACATCTCAAGTGACACTGTTAGTCACGTCTCAAGTGACACCGCGAGTGACATCTCAAGTGGCACCGCTAGTGACATTTCAAGTGATATTGCTAGTGACATCTCAAGTGACACTGGTAGTGACACCACGAGTGACATCTCAAGTGACACGCTAGTGGCATCTCAACTGACACCGCTAGTAACGTCTCAAGTGACACCGCTAGTGACATCTCAAGCGACACTGTTAGTGACACCGCTAGTGATATCTCAAATGACACTGCTAGCCATATCTCAAGTGACACTGCGAGTGACATCTCAAGTGACACCGCTAGTAACATCTCAAGTGACACTGTTAGTCACATCTCAAGTGACACTGTTAGTCACATCTCAAGTGACACTGCTAGTCACATCTCAAGTGACATTTGACTAATGAAATTTGTAAGCTCAACAAAGTTGCAGCGATTGAGGAATTGTGTCAATTACAGCCGTCCTAACATATCCATTTATATTTGAAGCTATCACTGTTCATGCAATTCTCAAAAATAATTTACAAATTCTAGTATACTAGAATAAATCTTTTGGAAGATGTTTTTTAAACACAAATCGTTGCAAAAGAATGACTTTATAAAACTCTGTCTTATGAATAACAGCACTGTCAGCAAACCAATCCAACCTTCATCTTTCTGTTGTCCTGGATAAACTCATTAGTTATAGTTGATCCTCGCTTGGAGTACCAAAGTTATAGCTGCAGTACTAAATAAGCCAGTATTTGCTAGAATAGTTTCCGAAGTATCAGAATTACACCAACTTTCATGATACCGGCACAAAAGTCAAATTCCTAAATCGATTGGGGGTCGGTGAGATTTACAACTCTCAAATAAGTATGGCAACATCGCTGTTCTCTTATTGGTTAGTCATCAGGAAGTTGAGTGAATTATAATGATGTACAGTCATTTGTTTGACAAGTCTTTGCTCTGCGAGTAATAAGCTTGTCGCACAATATATAATATTTTATATTTTAGACAGTAAAAGTACCAGTATTTTCAATTAATGAGATTATTCTTTATTATATATATATGTAAAGGATATATATTCTGACTTTCTTTGTGACAATACACCAAATTGTGTTGAAAAGTAACAAATACATTGTACTTTTCTAAACAGTTATGCACTAGTTTTAGAATATGAAGATAATTTCGTGCTTCCTTAAGCAGGCGTGGCTGATTCATGGAAGCTACTACGTGATGGAAACATCGACATTGCGTGATTACACGCATTCATTGTATATATTATATATTGTATGATTATACATATTCATTATATCTATCATATATGGTAGTTTTATATGTTGTCTGCCTTGTAGTCTTTGGAGAAAGAACCAAGGTTTATCACCCTTCAGTTTAGTTGCAAGAATAACAGAGGGAAACCTATAGGTGGATCTTTTATAGGTACTAGCCCTGAGTTTGAGGTGAGACATTGATATCATATACTTTTCAAACACTCATTTGTTTTATTCATATCAGTTGCCATGAATTGTCACTATATTCTCAGCACCAATAAGTGCTATATGTTTTAACGGGTCGTAATTATTCCCAGCTTACTGAAAATGGAGTTGTCTTCACTACATAGTGTTTTATCTGAAATACACGTGGTTATGACAACTCACTATTTAGTGATTTCTCGTTGTTCAACCAATTAATTTTGTTGTGGTTTGCTTGCTCACTGCAGTGCAATCAATATAGTTGAATTTATAAATAGAAAATTCAGGTTTGTTGAAATTTTCTGAAAATCAAACGAAGTTATCGATAATAATAAAACATTAATTGTTATGTTAAGAATTTAAATTAAATTATGCTCAGGGCAGTCAAGTCATGACATTTATGTAAAGGTTCTCTAGTGGCTTTAGGGCTGACAGAGCTGTAGGACTCGATAAACATACTAGGCTAGGAGTTAAGGTCGTAAAGTACAGAGTTTATTTCAATAGCTTTTCAGTAGATCTTGTTGCCAGAATTTATAGATTACAAACCATCATTCACTAGTGTTACATGCTACGAATCTTTGAGCTTCGAAGTTGTGGTTTTGATCGTAGGAATGAGGAGGATGTATTTACATGATATGCAGGAGTGGTCGCACAACTTCCAATTGTTCATAGCTGACGAGTTTACATGCGACAAAGAATTTGTCGCACATTTCCGCGTTTTTTGTCTTAGTCTGTTGCGCTTTTAGTTACAGCGAGGCGCAGATTTTATATCGCGGCTGGCACTATTAAAATGCGTCTAAGGTCACCATGTTAGAAAATAACTCCAAATTTGAAAGAATAATTTCCCACACGTTTTGACATTTTATAAAACGTTTTGAATATTTTTAAAACATGTGCATTGAAAACAGAGCTGCATAGGGATGCTGTAATGACGTCACCAATGAAGACGATGAAAATCCAACCTCCGATCGCAAAGATTTGTGCAATAATACAAATATTGATGTTTACATCATACACAGTACTTCGTTGTTGATACGATGTTTTCAAAAATGCCTCCTTGAATCAGAGGTTTGAATCGCTTCAAAGAATTAAATATGCGACGTTTGAAACGATTTACATGCTATGAAGATTAAAAATATGACAAAAATTCATAGCGTGTAACACTAGTGATTAGCATAATATACTTGGCAGAGGCTAGTTCTTATGTTTAGTAGAAACTCAGTCTAAGAAGAAGCTGGTGTACATCAGAACTGTGAGGAAAGAAGTTATTTTCAATGTGTCTCTGATATTCTTCCTAGGTGGCCCTCTATACGGTCTGTTTCCTTATGGACATTGGTTCGAAGGTGCATATACAGTTGGATGAGTACGACGTTGAGATTACCATATATGGGCATGCTGATGGCATCGGTACAGCCTACCCTACCTCTTTAGAGTAAACCGGCTTTTGTCTTACTCATTCTGTAATCTCATATCTTAGGAAATCACTCTAAGCAAGAACTTCTATGCCATGTACGAACAAATGTAACCTTTTATGTATGTTCCGGAATTTTCCGTATGTTTTATACTAGTCATAATCCAGTCACTAACTTGCTAATCCATGCAGAGTTAAACACATTCTTTGTAGCGCAACATTTTTCTACACCTTTAATTATAACAAGACATTTGGAGTTATCTGCTTGCTATGACATATATTTACATATCTTATTGCTCAAATGTTCCCTTTAGCTGCCACCCATCTTGCCTAAATCCATGGCGTTTTATATGTAAAACCCGGGTACTATGACTAGTGTTTTTTGTAATTGTCTTCACATTAATCTGAGGTGCTGGTCCGAAACTTTCTAAAATGTTATTTTACTATTTTATGGAATACTCATCAATTTACAGGAGACAAGATCTTTATGACACTGCTGGCTAGCAGAATACTTTTGATTCGGTGCAAGCAATATTCTACTCACAAATGCCTGATAGATAGATTTTGTTTAATATTTTATGAAAAAGTTTTATAACATTTTTGTGAAGTGTCTTTATGCAGATGTTATGTAGATGAATGTTTAGTGCAATAAAGCTTGTTGGCTCATATGCAGTTATCATTCTCTTTTTTGTAATGTAGGCTAGCTTTACTATGACAAGTGCCATGAGAGGACAACACCTCTTTTAGTAATTTGTAATGCTTTACTACTACAAGTACCATGAGAGGGCAACACCTCTTTTAGTAATTAATAATGCTTTACTACCATGAGAGAGCAACACCTCTTTTAGTAATTAGTAATGCTTTACTACCATAAGTACCATAAGAGGGCAACACCTCAAGTAATATGTAACGCTTCACTATCATAAGTACCATGAGAGGGCAACACTTCTTTTTGAAGGAGTTCAAAGCATGACAGTCTCCTTAAAGCACTCATGTCAGCGATTGTCTTCCTGTTCAGTCTCTGTAGCAAGCAATGACCATGGCTTTTGGTGTAAATAGGGAGGTCAATCTTTATTTCATAAAATTGGGGGATGCATGTAGTTCGAGTTGTATGCAGATGATGTTTACCTTTTGCAAAAATGTGTTAATAATGACATCTACTTGTAAAAAATGGTTGTAAATATAAATTGAAATGCAGTATAGCAAAATATCAAATCAGTAATAGTTATGAAATAGCAATTGCATGTCTTTTTTAAACACTAGAATATCAAGGTTGGAGGGTACCAGCTCATGGTTTTACAGCATCAAGTTAATGCTTGAAAACGTTTATAAGTTAGTTTTGCTTGATACGAAAAGTTGTGCTAAGATCTAGTCGCAACATGCAGCCATTGTTATAGACAAACCTTGCTATGTATTAGGAGTGCATGTATTTGGAGTGCATAGATGTGGCGCTAACGTGTTCAGTTCATATCTCAGACCTTATCAGCCTCTCAAAAAGATAAGTTAAGAGTTTGTGAGAATCGGTGCTAGAGAGATAAGCCTGCTGCGAACTAGTCACTGGTCATAGCCATACCGTACAGGAGTCATCTCAGTGACAACTGTAGCAGTTGGTACGGTACGATATACCTTAGGCTTCTTCTTAAGGCATTTGCATGCTAATGCAATAGCCACTGCTAGTATTATTAGCCAGGCTACTATCAGAACCACTGGAATGATAATCTCTAGAGCACCTTCACTGATCATCATGTTCGGTGTATAGTTGACAACCACAGACAGGTAGCCAGTTTACTGCCAAACAAGTCTTCATCAACACAACTTAGTTGAGGTTTATTAAGCCTACAGAGAAAGCATCTTTCTTATGTCATTCGAAGTCGAAAGTTAGAGTTACCTTTTCTCTGTCAAGCTCAGTGAAGACACCTGCAACAAGATGTCATCTGTCACATTTCTCTTACATACAAAAGACAAGCCACATTGACAATCTTCCGTGGCAATTTACAAATGTTCCTAGTAGACTTGCTAGTCATATTGCTTTAAATGTTGACTTGCAACAAAATTCACATTACAGTTATTTGGTATCAACAGACTCACCATGTCTTACTCTGTTGTGTTGTAAGTGCCAAATATGTGGAAATGTGATTACAAGCTCTTAAAAGCTCAAAAATGAACCGCTAATCGCAGCCATCACTAAAAGCGCTGTAGGTTGAAATCCTTCTCCACAATGGCTCAAATGGGATTCAAGTGATTTTTAAAAAACAATTCCGTCTACCAAAATTTGAGAATTATGAGCTCCCAAAATAAAATTACACAGCAGCACGACAAGTCATACGATCATCAAGTTAAAACCAACCTGTTAACTCTAAAAAACAGCTAATAAAACAAGGATGGTCAAATAGTAGTAGCAGTTGTCTAGAGTAGAATTATTTAGTAATTTGAAGATCACAGCGAGTCAACCTTCTAATTTTTTACTTTAATATTTTGCTACATTCTGTGTAATTTCATAATAAGGCATCAATTATTACTTAAGGCAGTCAACAGTTTTGAATAAAATATAATAAAACAAACAAGGATGCAAAATATTTTAGGAATGACTTGAGTTAGACTCAGACTGAAAGTTGGAAACAGAAAATACTGCTGACATCTTTCAAAAATACGTTCTAAAATGTAGACTTGAAAAACCAACAAAGATAAATTGACAAAAGGCCGAAAGTTGATCAATTGATCAAGTTGATCGGCCATTAATAATGGTTTCTAGTGGCCAACAATACAACTTATTGTTCACATTAGCTGCAGCCATTCTTAAAATCTACCTCCATTTTTGAACATTTTATCTATGCGCTATTGAGTACAAGTAAAACGATTTATTTTTCCTCAAAATTAAGGTTTTATTTTTAAATATTCTTCCTTGCGAGGATATTCAAATTTCAGCTGAGGAATTGTTTGCCCCTGTATAGAGAAGTTGTTTAACAAGCATTATAAAAGTAGCGAACAAAAGGTAAATTTTAATTTCTTTCCAAGTTTGAACTCATATTTGTAAAAAAGATGTTGTAACAAGAAGCCATTTAAACGTGAGTTCTCTTTAATCACATACATGGATTTTGTTTTTCCTACTATTCTACTGAAATTTTTTCAAGTTTTGTGAATTTTTGAATTTTTCTCAAGTTTATGCTGTTAAAAGCCTTTATAAAGATTGATAAAATTTAAAAAATAGTTCGCTGCTAAGTTTAGTGGTCTGTGAACAGTTAGTGCAGGTTCTACCTCTAGAAAGATTATTGACAACAACAGGAAGGAGTTCAATATTAATTTTCTCTCTGTCAAATTATCAAGAGACAAGTTTGCATTCCATGGAGAGTTATGTAGCTGGAAGCTGTTGAGAAGGTCAAACTTCTTACTGACTTACCAACCAATCATAATAAGTTATCAATATGTTGATAAGCTGCAAATATGGATAACTAGTTTGTTACAAACTAACAAACATAAACTAAATGAGCTCAGATCAGACAAAACTTTCTATCATTTATTTGTGGTTTACAGGGTGAAATTGTACCAATTTGTTCTTAAGGAAAATGCTCTATTAATTACATTATTAGCTGTAGATTTTTGACATGTTTTGCAGGTGGAGGTGGTGGTGCATTGAAAATTAGAGAACAATATTGATCACCTGACATAACGATCAGACCGAATTTTAAGAAGTTGTCTGCTCAATTTATTTGCTTTGACTAGCCTGCTATGTAATCTAATGTTTTAAAATAATTATGTTTTGTAATAACAATTGTTTTTAATTATTTTTAAAATTATAACTGTGTTCATAGCTGATAGATATTTTAAAGATCTTTGCTTAGCTATTAAAGCAGTCAAAAGTATGTTGAGTGAAGTCGGTTCCGTCAATAAAATGTCATTCTACGTTATAATGTTAACATAACTATCACTAGCAATGTGGGAGTCAACTGTATATACATGTTGCCTTGACAGGCTGTAATGGGTGCAGCATTTTCAATCGAATGTCCCCAGCAAAAAATGCTGGCTTGTTTATGACAAATAAAAGAAACTGCGTGAGCATCTTTCAAAAACTGTTTCTGAATTCATTTCATAGGATTTGCTGACTGCTGACCCTTCTGACCTCTCTCTTCCATCATCAAAACAAGCAGTCGGTTCAATTTTACCAAAACTTGCTAAATTTGGTTATATTACCATCCCGCTGAGAAAAGTCAGCGGTCTTCTAAGTGGATCTTAGTCTAGAGCTGCGCTCTCCCTCCCTTTACCTACCCTTAACATACTTTACTAAGGCTACTAAACTAAACTTTAAGGCCACTAAACTGCAGCCTTGACGTCTTAGTCTAGAGCACCTAACCTGCACCCGGGAGATTGGAGTTCAACTAACAGACAAGGCTACTGGTGGTGACAGAAATGACTTCCAATTTTAAATCTCTCTGCCACTGGGCTTATTAAGGCTCAGATGTGTACAGCCAAGATTACAGTGATATTGTTTGTACACCGATGTTCTTACAAACATACACAGCCTCTGCTTGCAGTCAACAAAACGGACACACACTTGATCTTTGAAGGATTGCCCACACACGCACACACACACACACACGCACGCACGCACGCACACGCACGCACGCACACACACACACACACAAACACAAACACACAAACATGTATTATGCTTCGCAATATTTTCTTAGCGAGTGAAATTGTCTATGATGGCAGGCTATTACTCCACCAAAATCTCTAACAATACATGCAGTTACTTAGCTTTAGAGAAATCATATTAAGGAGCATACACTATTACTTATGTAATTCATAGCAAGGCTATATGCAAGGAACTAATGCTATCAAAAACTCACTTGATCTTACACTGCTGCTGAAGTTGAAATGCTCTGCAAATGGGTTTGATATAAAGATGCTCTCACTAGTACAGACACACGCAAACAAGGTGTAGAACTTGTCCGTTTCATGCAACCTTTTTAGCGGGTAGCATGCTAAGGCATGAATGAAGCACATAAAATCCCTCTATTGTTTGATTTGTGCATGAAGAATAGGCATGTTGAATAGCACAAACAAGTGTTATTCAAAAAGCCAAGATACTAAAGGTAGAGATAATTTTAAACAATGAATCATGACTAATCAGCTATTAATAATGTGGGGTGTCACTTTGTGACACATCAGACTTGGTGCCCTAGTATGACATGTCACTTTGTGACACATCAGACTAAGTGCTCTAACATGATATGATGCATGAGCACAGATCTGTGTGTTATGCACTCAATCACCTGTAATAAATAGCTAGTACTGTACGTTGTTAGTAATTTTCACACTGGATTATGTACTCCCATTGTAAAACAAGGCTTCACCAGCTTAGGAACAAAGTTTAATATGTTTTGTACTCGGTAACCAGGTCCCTGCTGTATATTATTTCTGCTGCCATAAGCAGCTTGAGTCTCAGCAATTAGCACTTGCTTAGTTTTACTTCATCAGGATAAAAAATAGCACTAATATAAACTATATTTAGTTTTGAGAGGCCAAAACTAGTTCGGCTTTTCTTACCAGATGTAAACATACAGAAACATCTAACTGTTGCTTTACCACAACCATAGATATTTAAACCTATATAAACTCCAAAGACTCCATAAACTCCATAGATATATATATATAACCTATGGTTTATATATCTATGGCCACATCATACAGAGCTTATACAAACAGATCTTGAGTGCAACGGCTTTGTGTTTTCACAGTTAGACATCTACCTTCCTATAAAGTGGATTCATGCACATTATGAATAACCTACATGAAACAACTCAGCGTGAACTGCATATAAATACTCCCAAAAAGGTTAACAAATATGACTTTATTCAAGAATAATCTTTTGATGAAATAATTTTTAATTAGCCCTGGTGTAAATCAATCAAACTACAGAGCTATTGTTATTACCATGTACATCGATGACCAAAATTATGAAAAAACCTAGTAATTTTCAAGTTCTGAGTCTTTTAGGGCATAAACTTATTTTTTTTTATTATCTCAGGCTATACATCTATATACATCTCAGTGTTTGTCTTTTTGTTACACTCTGTGTCCAGTTATAGCAATTAGAGTCTAACAATGAAAAATCTGCACGGCGCTGGGTTTGATCTCAGAACCTCCAGATCACGAGGCAACAAACATTAAAATTGAGCTAAACAAAATATAGTGTATTCATTGGGCAAATAGTTATTATATTGGTTAAGATACTTACGCTTAAAGCGCTTACTTGGGGTTAATAACTAGCTATGTTGACCGTTACGCAAGGCAATTGTTAAGCTGGCCTAAAACATGGATATTGTTTTAGTAAAAATATTAGTAAAGATCTACCTTTCCAGGTAAGTTACACAAATGCATTAGGTAGTTATTCTATTACCCAGACAAAGCCGGGCATTCAGCTAGTATTATGCATATTTGACAAGCAAGTTTTGTTGACACTCTGTCTACCACTAAAAGTACTCTCAAAAACTATAGGTAACCGACTTATTGAGTACCCATTTTACCCCCTAACTGGCAGTGTAATCTCATTGCTGCCTCTTGGTATAAGAAATTTGCAGAAGCTCCCATCTTCATACACAAGTTGTCAGGTGTTCTTTATATGTTAAAATATTGATGCATGCATTATGTTGCGCGTTTCGCAGTGCATAAAGACTTGCCAAAGTGGTATAAAATGGCTGATGAAAATCTGATTGGTCATTTGTAATTTGAGTTAAATTTTTATATACCTGCAAATCTGTCTAAGAAGAAGCAAACTGTCTCATGGTCTAATTTGCTTTAAAAAGCATTGACCGATGATAATAAAATTCATATATATCTAACTAAAAACTATGAACTAAGCAGATATACATAGTTAAAGAAAATGACAAGAGAGCACAACTCTTACAATCTTGAAAGCAGTATTAATATTTAGGTATTGTTTTGATGAGGTGATGGACGGCACTTTAAAGATTACGTCATTATCATATGGAGTCAGTCTGTTAAATAACTTGGGTTGTCATTGAGAAACCCGGTGCTAAAAAGGAACTAGGTTTTTCATTTAGGAATCCGGTGCTCCAAATCGGTAGCTGTAAGTTTCAGCAAACCCTCAAAAACAGGAGAGTAAGAACGACATTGCACGGACAATATTAAAATGATTTACGCAGTTATTATCATTTTATGCCAAGTTTTTTATTCTCAAAATCATTTGTCATTCCTTTTTTCAGAATTCACTGCACTGGTCGATCCATCAGCTGTGCCCAGGTTTTTAAGAGCTATTACCCAGCAGCACTCGATACTTTGAAACTGATCAATGTATGTATAATGTTTTATTGGAATTCCTAATCACCAACAAAATGAGGTTTTTTCATTACATGCCAAAAAAGAAATGAACAGACTGAAATCAAGAAACATTAAATGAGTTGAACAAAAGTGTTTTGATCTAATAGTAGTGCGGAGGCATCCATCAAGCTGTAACAATAAATATGACACGTTATCAAAGGTATTTCCTGCCTGTTGTTCTCTTTACTGCCAGGGTGACAAGGCAGCAGCCACTACATTACCTTTTCCTTTAGATGTTTCACCCTTGATGATTGTCACCAGCTAAAGACTGTCACCTGCTAGGTCTTGTCACTTGTTGCGTACTGTTGGTTATGACTTATCGACAAGCTTATTTACTTCTTATCTATCTTTAAAGCATCAGATATAAGTTAGCCATAAACTTCAGAAGACACGCCTCCTCAAGTTTACTGGTTAGGAACAAGGGTTACAGAGTAGTCAGTCATGAAGCAATGCTTGCCTCTAGAGAACGCTATCATTACCTAGTCATGCCAAAACTAATTATTCAGCTCGCTTGTGTTCTCTTCAACATTTAGTTAATAATTGATGAACCGGGAGCAATCAAAATTAAAAGCAAAGCACTCATTCGTTACCCTTGTAAGCAATGTTTTTTTGTGAAATTATGGGAGAAGCCTCTGGAAAGATGCTGAACACAGTGCAAGTAATCTAAGATAGGTAGCATGTTGTGTTGGATGTTTACGGGTGACAAACGTGCCTAGAGGTTATATCTGATTAAAACTGTTTGTGTCATGAATAACTAGGCAGCCAACTTTTGGTTTAATTGTATTTTTTAGTCTTGTTTTCTATCTGCCCTTTAGCAGATATTTCAAAACAACTTAGGTAATTACGTTATTAAATGTGTGCTGGTGTGATCCTTTGCAACTAGCAGATAGTACTGTAGTGAAGTTTTGCACTTGCCTCTCGCTAATATAGCGACTTATGGCACTTGCAAGCACTACTATGTGGGATCTGTTACAAGTTGTCTGACCTTATCAAGTGCGATTAAATAAATACCGCTGTATTAGCGTACTATGTGCTTTAGTTAGTGACTGTGTGATACCTGTGATTAGTTGAGTGCCAAAGTAGACCAAGCGGTACACAAACAGAAGACAGTGTGCAGACAAATACAACAAAATATATTACCTAATCACTTTCCATCAATAAAAGATAAACTCACGTTGTCGACACACGTACTCAGAGAACTTTACGTATATTGGTAACCAAAAAGAATGAGCACATTAGCTGTTACAGTCTGCCGTGAAAGAAATCAACTCAATCACACGTCGATCCTCGTAAAAGCTTTCTCTCTCTTTTTTAATACCTCGGCTTTCCTAAAGAGAAGAAAATCTAGCAATCTTCTAGTTACCCTAACCTTAGCTCTTTTATGAGCCGGTATTCATAAAGAATAATGGTAACCTCATCGCTTACAGTTGTCAAACAAGTGCGGAACACAGGCTATCAATAATTTTGCAAGATTCCGTGAGAAGCTAACTCTCAGGAAGGGCAAAGACCTGCGCTTGACAAACAGCATTATATTAATGACTCGCTAATGCATAGCCTGACCACGTAATTTCACCACATTCTCCACCCCTAGATGTAGCTCAGAATAGAAAACATCAAAATGCTACATCGATAGAATAGATTTCATGATGAGATATAACATGGGCTGTGAGAACTTCTACTATTAACCCGGCGTAACCGTTATCGTTATGAGGGAGATTTAATAGGTCAAGTTTTCTCATTAACCTAGACTGCAGTCAAGTGCATCTTGAGCCATCAACAACTGCTTGTTGCTGTCCACAGCTTGATCTATATGCTGCTTGACCTTTTGTGGAGTTCGCTGGGTCTCCACATACTTAAGGTTCAGCAATTCATATTCTTCGTAATTTCATCTTTCTCTCTTGTAACCTGCTGAAGCTGCCTTCGAGGATCTGACACTACGAGTGGAGGGAACGATTTGGAAAGTGCTTTACTCTTGGAAGCTTTCTTTAGTGTCATCAGCAATATTGCTGCGTATCTCTTTGATTTGCCACTCTTGTCATCTTCTATGTACAAGAACTCAACTCCTTGGTTGTTGCTTCATGCATTTAATCTTCAGTTCCGTCTGTCTTTTGAATTGACAAGACAAATTTGTGTTCAGTGGTTGCAAGTTTGCTTTGGCATGTTTGCTCTTTAGTTCCTCTTTTCCCTTCCTATTCCATTGCAAACATATCAGTGGCATCTTGCCACTCACTTTCTTTTCTGAGCCTATCCAGCCTCATATCAGTGTCACTCAGCCTGAAATAGTACCGGTAGCTTTGCAACCTTCAACTTGGATTCTGCCGCCACGTCATGAAAAAGAGCAGACTGACGATCCAACTTCTTGTTGAAGAAGGGAGGATGTATACTTGTTATATACGTAATCTTCAAGCGTAGAGTTTGTAACGGCAGCACTTTCCTTTCAAGTTGTTCCCCCTCCATCCTCTGCATCACCAAAAACCTCCGTGGTCTCAAGTTGCACCCTTGAGGTAGCACTGGAAGCTGATGCCAACTCTGCAGTCGACAATGTCATCTCTTCACTGGTCAGCAGAGACTATTAACACCGAGTTGAGTAGCTCAGTTTTCAACATTTCTGTCTTCATCATAGTGTATCACGACAAGATAGAGAGAAAGAAACAGCTAAAAACAGCTGTGTGCCATACATAGTATTTGCGGAGTATGAGACCTGATAAGCAAAATAGTAAGAGCTCGGTACTAATTATTAGCACAAAGGTTACTTCAGCCAATCAAGAATATACAAGGACAAATACCCACATAGTGCTAATTCCTTTCATTGCTCAGAGCAATATTTAGGAAATTAGTACACCATGTAGTCTCTAGTCAGATACCTCGGCAGTTGCCTGATCCTTCCACTTTTCTGTGAAGGTTGACTCAACCTATGACTTTCAGAATAAGTAGAAGATCTTGATGGTGAACTCTCGACATCAAGTTGTACCGGTTGCTCTTCTGGATCAACTGGTGAAGTTGTTGCCTATTCATCAGGTTCATCTGGCAGTCGATGTTCGGCTCTAACCTCATCTTCTGTTTCTGACTAAAACGGCTGACCAGCTGCATCAGTACAGGAAGTGAACAGCTTCAGCCTACACTGATTTATAGTACATTTGGTAGCAATCTTGCAAGTGCCATTGTTAAACACTTTTTTACCATGAAGGGACCGGAGAACTTAGGTTGTAATTTAGGATGAACCCTCTTTCTCCTTTTGTTGTCAACCAGAACCAAATCTCCTTCTTTGAATAAGGACCTTCATTATCTTCTGACCTACTCGGTAACATTTGTTGTGATCGTAGTAGGTCATGGGCAATAAGAAGTTGTTTCTGTAATTCCTTGACATATTTTATTTGTGACCAGGATTGGACAGATGAGTCCCCTCCAGAAGTTGATCTGGGAGCCTACACTCACGGCCCAGTATGAGGTAGTTGGCAGTTTCATCAGTAGAAGCATGTGGAGTAGCTCTAAGGGATCGTAAGATCTGTGGTAACACGGTGTCCCAATTCTCTTGTTCTTCCTCATGTTTAAACAGCATACAGTGAAGAGCATCACCAAGAGTTCTGTTACCTCTTTCAACCATTCCATTTGATTGGGGATGATATGGACTTGTGTGTGTTTTAATAACTCGCCATAATCTGCACAACTCGCTCATCAAGTCACCCTCAAACTGCGCGCCTCTGTCACTGTGTATTTCTTCTGGTAACCCAAAGTAACAAGATACCTGACTATCTAAAGTCTCAGCAACTACTGGGGCAGTGGCATCTGGTAATGGTAGAGCATCTTGCCAGCGTGTGAAATGATCAGTCAATACTAACACCCACTTATTGCCTCGAGTGGTTATTGGTAATGGACCAACCAGGTCTATAGCCACCTTTTGACAAGGGCGGCCTACTTTCAATTTACCATTACTCGGAGAATTTCGTAGACCTCCAGCTTTAACTAACTGACATATTTCACAACTTTTAATCATTTTTCTTATGTGTGTTGTCATTGCAGGCCAATACCAGGTCAATCTTAACCTTCGAAGTGACTTAGAAGTTCTAGCATGCGACAGTGTATGAGTGGCCCACATCACTTCTTCTCTTAGGCTTCTGGGACATACAATCACTTCTCGAGACCTGTGCCGAACCAGAATGCGTACTACTAAAATACCATCTTCACGTATTCTCATAAGAGAAATCATGGAACTCAATTTCCGCAATTCGGGACTGCCCATACTGACAAGAGCTGGATCTATTTCTTGCTTATCTTGAACAGCTTAATGAATAGTAGCAACATCACTCGGTATCAGCTGCGCTTGGCACAAAACACCCGAGCTGTACGTACTACACTCATTATTCGACTTTCCAGAAGAAGATCGTGACCCTGAAGTGCCTGAATTCTGAAGATCGTCATTGGCAGTTGAATTAGTCTGCCCACAGTCTTCAAGGTTATCGCTGTCAGCTACAGTCACATTTTTTTCTTGTTCATAGTCACTACTGTCCTCTACAGCTGCATAAGAGGCTTCAGGGACTCCAGTAAGCTTACAGGTAACACTCGAATCACGATTGATTGATACCTGTTTCTCACTGCTCTCCTCCAAGTGCGTATTGCAAGAACCAAATATACCATCCAGGTAATCATGTGCACACAGATCCACACCTTTAATCTTAGTCTGGATGAGTTCTTCTTCCTGCGAGTTACATCCGAGTTCTTCATGAATGTCATTTAGTGATGGTCCACCACAGACTTTATTTATCCTGTCACATTTCTTGCAGTCATGGTAAGGTCGTCTGGATGAACTGTCAGCATTGCTATGCTTGTTTCCAGGTCTGTGCTGAATGGTAAAACTGAATTCACTTAGAATCTCTAACCAATGCGCTACTTGTGCAGAAGGAGTAGTCCTCCTACATAACCAAAGTAGAGATGCATGGTCTGTCCTTATTAAGAACTCTCTACCATACAGGTAAGGCAAAAAAGTGAGCTACAGCTTTTACCACTGTCAGCAACTCTCTCCTGGTAACACAGTAATTTTGCTGGGCTGGCGATAATGCACGGCTGTAGTATGATATCACTCTCTCTTTACCTTCTTGCACTTGTGACAGGACAGCACCCACACCACTGAGTGATGCATCAGTATCTAATATGTAAGACAATGTGGGGTCCGGATATCCAAGAACTGGTGCATGCAACAGAACTTGCTTCAAGATACCAATTAATGCTTCCTGACATTTCTCAGTCCATTCAAACTTGGCATTTTTACTAGTCAACTTCGTCAGAGGTCTAGCTTTAGTAGCAAACCCTTCCACATACTGACGATAGTAACCTATCATGCCAAGAAAGGACTGAAGTTCTGTCAGGTTCCTTGGTATTGGCCAGTCGGCAACTGCAGAGATTTTCTCATGATCTGTTGAGACTCCTTTGCTAGAAACCACATACCCCAAGTATGCTACTTCCTTCTGGAATAAATGATATTTTGAGGGCTTCAGCTCGAGTCCTGCTTTACGAAGATGACTTAGTACTTCTGTTAGATTGGAATGATGTTCTTGGAAACTGTTGCCCATGATAATAACATCATCTAGATAAAGCAACAATGATTTCCAGTGAAGACCATGCAGCACTCGTTCCATAAGTCTCTAAAAGGTAGCAGGAGCTGCAGTCAAGCCAAATGAAAGAACTTTCCATCTCCACAATCCTTCTCTGGTGCAGAAAGCTGATTTATCTTTAGCATCATCATCAAATGGCACTTGCCAGTAACCACTCATGAGATCAAGTGTAGAAAAATACTGACTTCCGGCCAAGGCCTCCAGACTTTCATCAATCCTAGGAAGAGGATGAGCATCATGTACGTTAACATCATTGAGCTTGCGGTAGTCAATGCAGAATCTCCAGCTTCCGACTTTCATTTTAACTAAGACTACTGGGGAACTCCATGCTCCGCTTCCTGGCTCAATTATACCATGCTGTTCCAACTTCTTGACTTGCCTACTCACTTCAGCTTCTTTCTCCACCCCTAGACGTCGTGGTGCCTGTTTTATAGGTCTCACCTCCAACGATACTAGCATGGAAGGCTTAATAAGGTTTGTTAGTCCTTGGTTTTCATCACCAGTTAAAAACACATCACCAAACTCAGCCAATAATTTTGCAATTGCATGGCGCTGGTTCAGATCAGCACAGGCAGTAGTAGCTTCTCTGTAGACTTTCGACAAATGACTTGGAGCATTTATGAATCCATCCAGCTTTTGCTGGGTCAGATTCTCACTCTCAAGACTATTGTCTTGCTGAACGTCTACAATTTGAGCTGCATCTATACCTGTGCAAGTACCAATAACAGACCCAGAAGTGATATGACAAATCTGATCAGCTGGATTAATGCATCGTGCAAACATCTTCCTCTTTGTGTCCCAGGTGCTAACACAAGCAGCTTTGGCTATTCCACGAAGAGCAGCAACTCCTCCGTCTTTTACTACACCAGTTTTGGAACAAATGACATTTAGCAGCCGACACTGAATAATTTTTTCAGATCTGGCAAGAACTGATATACTGTTGACAACTTGTATCTTGCTAACGAACTCGACACCATGTCAATTTGTACATCTTAGAGTTTTGCCATTCATCACAAGGGTTGCTTTAGCAAATTCTAGCTTGCAATCCCAACTCTGTAGAGCTGGCGTCCCAAGAATAACATCTGATTCTATGTCAGCAACAACAAAGTCCACTTCGAGTGCTTCTGTACGTATTCGCCCAGATAACTGAATTTGTCCATAGAATTGCAACCCGGAGCCATCTGCTAATCTCCCATTAAAGTAATTAAATGCTTCAAAACCGCCTGAAAACTTTTTCAATAGCTTATCATACACTTTCTTAGACAATTGGTTTAGTGTACAACCGCTATCAATCAGGTGTCTTACCAAGCAAAACTCGATTTTTCCGGGAATATACAAAGCAGAAGCTGTGGAAGCATAATTAAAAAAATAGCCATTTTAAATATCTGTACGAGAAGCATCTTCAGCAGCCTGTGATTTCAAAATCAAAGAATTAGGTGTCTCATTCATAGAAACTGTAGAGCGTTTCCCAGAAGACACCACTGCTTTACGCGATTTCATCACAGGGCGCTTTTTCTGCTCAACCACAGCATAATGGGGTTGTGATTTAGGTCCACCCACTCTACCCTTGACATTCAGAGTGAGCCTCTTAATGGTTTCCCGAATGATTGAGAGTGTTAGCCTGACTTTTTCTAAGTTGATGGAAAGGACAGTCACTTTTGAAATGGGAAGGGTCACCACATAAAAAGCAAATTCTGACCCTGTCATCATTTATCAGACGTCCAGGTTTTCTATATGTCTCTAAACGTGTTATCTGGTCTGCCTGTTTCTTCAACATAGATGCTTGTGCGTCTAGTTTTTGTGACATTGAGTGCAGTATTTGTTCAGTAGAACTATATACAGCTTCACTGTCTACTGCAGCTACATATGAGGCAGAGTTTTCAGCAATATGGGTAACTCTATGTAAGTCTCGTCGCAGTGGTTTTGAGGACTGCCTGGCCACGAGAACATATTGCTCCGCAGCTGCAACAGCCTCTTGCAAAGTTCAAGCTCTTGCTACTAATAGGTGTTGTCTGAGTGCGGGATCTTCAATAGCTCGAGCAAAATGCTCCATTGCTAAGGTAGATTCGAACTCTGTCCAACCCTCCAAACGTTAGCTTGGTGAGTCTTTCCACCCTGTTCCCTAGAGACATATAGGTTTCTCCCGCTTCCCGCTGTATTCTGTACAAATTTTCTTTAGCCTCTGTTGGCGACATGCAAAACGTTGTCCAGAGCTTTCTATGGATTTCTTGTACAGAATCAGCATCTCCACATTCTTTAGCTGTCTTGTCTAAGCAAGATCGCAGCTGAACCAGAGCTACTTGTTCAGACCACTGACTTAGCCTGGCTACTTGAGTAAAATTTTTTATAATTAGAGTAACATCTCTGTGTCCATCATAGCGGGGTTATTTGAGGTCTACCTTGGTATTCGCCAAGGAACTTTGACGCTCAAGTTTACTGTGCATTGACACATTTGTGATGCCTTCTATTAAATCACGAAGTAGCTTTCGAGTGGCATTGTCTGCATCATCTGAACAAGATTGCCGAACATTACTATCTTTTGAATTACTGCGAGACTGCTCAGGGATTTCTAATACTACAGGTTCCTGAGCTGCCACATAAATAATGCTATCATGATCTACAAAATTCGAACATGCAGTAGAGTGAAAAGGGTTATACGGTGAAGTAGAAGCGACAGCTGGCTTTTGATTTGCCATGCTAGTAGAAAAATTCTGCTCAGCAGAGTTTCTCGCAAGTAGCTGTGGAGGGTTTAACACATATTTGTAATATAAATGACATCAATAAATGACAACGCATTAAAATTGTTAGTAACCAAAGCTTCTGACTGGGCACTTGCTCTCGTTGCCTCTGTGTCAGAGTAACCTACCGAGCTGTATGGCAACAAGAAGGGATTGGTAGAAGACAAAAAAGGATTAGTAGAAGAAAGAAAAGGATTACTATTTGCCATGACTCTCCAGTAGTACTATTCACAAGCCCTATTCAAATAAATCAGGTAAGTGCAACGGGGTAAAAGTAACCCACTGCTGCCACCAATGTAGTGAAGTTTTGCACTTGCCTCTCGCTAATATAGCGACTTATGGCACTTGCAAGCACTACTATGTGGGATCTGTTACAAGTTATCTGACCTTACCAAGTGCGACTAAATAAATACGGCTGTATTAGCGTACTACGTGCTTTAGTCAGTGACTGTGTGATACCTGTGATTAGTTGAGTGCCAAAGTAGACCAAGCGGTACACAAACAGAAGACAGTGTGCAGACAAATACAACAAAATATATTATCTAATAAATAATCACTTGCCACCAATAAAAATAAACTCACGTTGTCGACACACGTACTCAGAAAACTTTACGTATATTAATAACCAAAAAGAATGATCACATTAGCTGTTACAGTCTGCCGTGAAAGAAATCAACTCAATCACACATCGATCCTCGTAAAAGCTCTTTCTCTCTCCCTCTCCCTCTCTCTCTCTCCCTCTCTCTCTCTCTCCCTCTCTCTCTCCCTCTCTCCCTCTCTCTCTCTCTCTCTCTCTCTCTCTCTTTCCCTCTCTCTCTCTCTCTCCCTCTCTCCCTCCCTCTCTCCCTCCCTCTCTCCCTCCCTCTCTCTCTCCCTCTCTCTCTCCCTCTCCCCCCTCCCCCCCTCTCTCCTCTCTCTCTCCTCTCTCTCTCTCTCTCTCTCTCCTTTTTAATACCTCGGCTTTCCTAAAGAGAAGAAATGCTAGCAATCTTCTTGTTACCCTAACATTAGCTCTTTTGTGATCCGGTATTCATAAAGAATAATGGTGTCCTCATCGCTTACAGTTGACAAACAAGTGCGGAACACAGGCTATCAATAATTTGCAAGATTCCGTGAGAAGCTATCTCTCAGGATGCTGAGAGATTCTCCTGCTCTTGACAAACAGCGTTATGTTAATGACTCGCTAATGCATAGCCTGACCACGTAATTTCACCGCAGTATACCCATAGTATGCATTACTTCACACACATAAATAGTAGATTGATCGTGGCAGAAAAAAACAGACGATGCGTGTGAGAGAAATTACAAATTTAGGCTTCGATATCAATACGTGAGCGAACGACCGCAACGTTGGCTAATGAACCATCGATTGTTATTACTGATCAAAGCTAAGCTATTGTTACGTAGCATTGTTCTGGGGAATTCCAGTCTCTGTGCGTTTACATATAAGGGGATTCCCCGTACTAAACTAACGCTGATAGTTTGCGGACGCGGTAAGCCGCACTTCGTCAGCTGGCTTCAATAAGGGCGAGAGCTTTTTAGAGAGTGACCGCTGCTATACTTTCATAATAGTTTCACCAGAACGCTAGTAGTTTGTGTCTTTGTTCAATTTTTTCCGGTTTTATAACTGTAATCTGCTGCATACGCCTGAGGAATTCAAATGACAAGGTAAGCAGTTAAATGTTGGACTAGTAGGAATAAGAAAAATGGAAGTAGCAAGGTGATGAGTGAATGTGAAAAGATGTAGAAAGAGAAAAGGATAGTTGGTGATTTAGGGCATAAGTAGCGGTAGTTGGGGATAATATAAAAAGAAAATTGGCTGGAAGAGCCGAAAATATTGACCATTGATGAATAATGGCTCCGAAAAGTGGCAATTTTCACATGGACTGATATAAAGTTGTTTTTCAGACCAACCAGCAATGGCTTTAAAATTGTTCAATCTATGATGAAATGAAATTTGAATGTCTTTGCACAATGCTGCTTCAGGTAATCTGAGAAAAATAGTAGATCTAACAATGAGTGTGCCGTACCTTTTCTTGTGTTAAACCAGTTACCATCCAATCTGTTAGCGATGGTCTAGCTTGCTGAGTTTTGATTCTGCCATTTTAGTAGTTATGCTTGTTGAGTTAATGCCAGTTCTGACACGGCTAGCACAGTGCTTGCTGAGTTCATGCCAGTTCTGACATGATCAGTACAGTGCTTGCTGATTTGATGCCTGTTCTGACATGGAACAGTACAATGCTTGCTGAGTTCATGCCAGTTCTGACATGATCAGTACAGTGTTTGCTGATTTGATGCTATTTCTGACATGGTCAACACAGTGCTTGCTGATTTGATGCCATTTCTAACATGATCAGTACAGTACTTGCTGATTTGATGGCAATTTTGACATGCTCAGTGCAGTACTTGCTAAGTTGATATTAAATCTGAAATACCTCAAGTTTGCTCTACAGTAGATACAACTGGAAGTTCATGTAATGATTCTAATGTGCTACCAATGAAGACATTGTGTGATAACAACAATAAGCCAAAAAAGTGTTTTGAAAAAGTAGGACTTGTCCTCTCTCAATTATATGTGAGAATGTGATAAGCACGGGCTAGCCGGGTCACGCAAGATTTTCGTCACGCATATACAAAACAAAAACAACAGGGTAGACACACTTTTCGCGGTCTTCCGCACGAATATTCAAAAATACTAACATATGTCAATTCTATCGGCCAAACACAACCTACTAATGGATGAGCAACCTATTAATGTATCCGAATACCTCATATAAAATAAGCCAACCATGTTACATAATAGTTAATACCCACTTTTTCTCTGGAAATGTGCCTGCCCGCGGTTTTTGGCCAAGAATAACCAGGGTTCATTATACACCAAAACGTTTTTCACGGGTTCCGGAGGTAGCCCGTACTGTAAATTAGGTTCGGGTGTCCATAAAAAGACCCGGCCCCAAACGAAGGCTACAATATAAGCCAATCACAACATAGTTCAACAACCATACAATACCCAGACGCTCATCCACTTGAATTTACTGCAAACTCTGTTTTGACCGCAGCTGAATTTGATTGGCTTAAAAATAGTTTATGTTTCGGTACGGGAGCAATGGACCCACCCGATAATGCCAATAACGGGCTACCTCCGGAACCCGTGAAAGACATTTTGGTGTATAATGAACCCTGGTTATTCTTGGCCAAAAACCGCGGGCAGGCATATTTCCAGAGAAAAAGTGGGTATTAACTATTATGTAACATGGTTGGCTTATTTTATATGAGGTATTCGGATACATTAATAGGTTGCTCATCCATTAGTAGGTTGTGTTTGGCCGATAGAATTGACATATGTTAGTATTTTTGAATATTCGTGCGGAAGACCGCGAAAAGTGTGTCTACCCTGTTGTTTTTGTTTTGTATATGCGTGACGAAAATCTTGCGTGACCCGGCTAGCCCGTGGTGATAAATCCTAACTGAACTACATTTACACCAACTTACATGTATGAATACAGCCAGAAATATGAAATATTAAACATTTGCTTGTCAGAGAGGATGGCAGAAGACAGCATGGAAGACTCTTTGTTGGACTTGATAAAGTGCATGAGCTGTTCGGAGGAAGTTGACGTACTCAAAGTGCTACCATGTCAGCACACCATTTGTATCTCCTGCCTTGGCAAAGTCAGCACCACAGAGTATGACTATCAGTGCCCCAAGTGTAACAAAGTAGGTCACGTGACTGCCTTCTTTAAAAAGATTGTTTGGCATCTCTAATCAGCAGCTCCCTGCTGCCACAATTGGGCAAATAACAGTCTTGTTTTTGCATTTAGATGTTTTCTAAGTTTTTATACATTTTGAACTTATTTTAGTTGAAGTCAGTTGAAAGTTTTAAGGCAGTTGTTGCTGTATTATAAATATAAAATATTACCTTTATTTACACCAGTCAATAAAGTTTAAAGCAAATTAGACCTTCAAACAAAAACAAAAATCGTAAAGAAAATTATTTATATTAAAAGAAAAGGTTCTTTAAGCATAACGCTATTCTATAATGTAAATTGGCCAAGTCTTGGTGTCTGGTATAAAATGTTGATGTTTCTATTCTCATTGTCAATTATAGTATAGTGGTACCTCTATAGAGGTACCTCTACTTATGTAAATAATTCTTTTTAAAAATTGATTCTTAATGTAAACATTTTGAGGGTAGAACATTTTTTTACTCAATAAATGCCTCTGAAACGCCCCCTAAAATTGGTATTGGTGTTTAGTATGAAGTCATTATGAAGACAATTATGAAAAATTCATTGATGCAGAGGAGTAAAATTGCCTACTTTCGACAGTTTCATTTGTTCAGTACATACATGGAGCAGTGAACAACATTCCATAATCTCATTACAGTAGAAGCTCTCAGGCTATAGTTGTCAACCATGAGTTAATGTTGGCCCAGTCTAAGCAATCATGCCAGTGACTACTAGCACTGGCTAACTACATGGTAAAGCACTTGAAAGTTTGTGCCATTTCTGTGAACAAGTCATGAGAATATAATTTCCCATTGGCCAAACAAAGTAGGTCGACTGATATTGCTATCATTTGTAAAACTTCTGATAATTTTTGAACAAAAATCAACTTTAGAAACAAATGCAACTATAAAAGTCAATAAAATGTAGAGGTTTTACTAGCTAGACTTATTAGCACCAGCTCAGGGTTCACTTCTCATAAATATTACTGGTAGTGACAGGAATGACATCCTGTTATATGTATGTTCAATTGTAATGAGAGAGTAAAGTACTGGCCAGTACTTGTGCTTTATTCAAATGTTCAAGGCCGACTGCCCGAAAATACATGGCACAAGAAACAAGCATGGCTCACATGTATGGATGATGCAATATACTACGAATCTAACCTCTAATCTAAACGAATCTGGCTCTCTGCAACTGAGCATGTCTCCAGTCATCTAGGTTCCCTTGCCACTGCACTCAGACATGTCTAGTTGAGTTCGTGTAGCCATCGTTTGTGTAACAACGCTCTTAAAAACACACACAGCCTCTGATTGCAGTGAGCTAAGGAGACATCACACTTAATCTTTGAGGGGTTGCTTACTATTTGCAATGAGTTTGTAGGTTTTGCATTTTCACATTTGTTTGGAATAAAGTGTACGAATGCTGATCAACATTTTACTTTGAAGCTCCAACACATAATTCGATATTCCTACTGCTTTTAAAAATTCTAATTTTTTCAAGTTTTCAGTTAATAAATAATGTCAACCATGCTGATAGATATTATATTAATAGGTCTTGATGATTTTTGAATTCTTAAACGTATGCTGATGTTATTAGTGCTCTATATATATATTTAACACAAGACTGTGTCAAAGTAGGCCAGTTAAGGTAGGCGGGTGGCTCTACACTCCCCCGGCTTGCAGTTTAAGAATGACAGTATATTTCAGTCTGACAGCAATATTTAAGTGATAGTACCGAAATCAAACCTCTCATAACATTCACTATATTTCCAGAAGGTGGTGAATCCTCATGTTTGAGTCATCCACAAAATTAAAATGGCAAATCCAGTTTTGTTACTTGCAAATCTTTACTGAGTGTTTCTCGCTTGCAAAGGATGGAAACGACACTGGTTGATGTTGCGCAAGAAAATGCCGCGCCAGCTATTCCATTTTAAATCTGTTTCCACATTTCAATCTATCTTATTTCGATTGGAGCAGTTCCGAATGTGCCGTGATGTCTGGCTTTGAAATCCTTATCTTTACCAAAGCACCCGGGTTAATCTGCTATGTGCGAATGTCTATTGAAACACTCATTGCATGTAACTCAAGGTGCGCACAATTCCAAATCTCCACCATCTACACAATAGAAACAAAGTGATTGGGAGCAGCTGAGCAAGTTTTAAGAACTCTGTAATGCAGTGAATTCACACTCATGAGCATCATCTGCTTTGCCAAAAAAAGTGGTCAAATTATTATCCGCTGCAACTAATATTTTGTACCCTACTAGAAATTCCACTGTCATACAGCCCACGACTAAAGTAATAATGGAAAAAAGAGAGGGTACTGTTGGTTGTTGAAAAAGTAGTTCTCAGCAGGAATTGACGGAGTATAATGTAAATGAGACTTGTTTGAGATGATATAAAAAAAATTTGAGGGAGCACGACTCTAAAAAGGCGCAACAGAAATAACAGAAATGTAACAGAAATAAATATTAATAAAATAAATAATTAACTATCTCAAACTTATGTTTTACAATAATAAAATAAATATTAATTCAAGCTGTAGATCTAAACTACTGTACGTAATTTAAATAACAACAGCAATAATGAAATATGTTTATTATATCTTATATTATATTGAAATGCAATATTAAAAGTAAATGGCAAGCTGCCGTGTAATATACAATTTGAAAGTTGTTGTTGGTTAAAATAAATATTAATTCAAGCTGTAGACCTAAACTACTGTACGTAATTTAACTAACAACAGCAATAATGAAATATGTTTATTGTAGCTCTGAAATGCAATATTACAAGTAAAATATATTGTAATATACAGTTTGAAAGTTGGTTGTGTTGAATGCAGAACAGTTTTGACAACGATATGTAACAGAAATAAATATTAATAAAATAAATATTTAACTATCTCAAACTTATGTTTTACAATAATAAAATAAATATTAATTCAAGCTGTAGACCTAACCTACTGTTCATAATTTAACTAACAACAACAATGCCAACAATAATGAAATATGATTATTATATCTCTGAAACGCAATAGTAAAAGTTAAACGGCAAACTGGTGTGTAATATACAGTTTGAAAGTTGGTTGTGTTGTGATGAATGTAGAATGGTTTTGACAGCGATATGTAACAGAGAGCAAGTGTTGGCATTTACGCGTCTGGAAGTTTTATGCAAACTGAAGTGAAATAAAGAAATATTCTTGTCATAAAAGGGCGTTGTAGTAACGCCCTACCTTGTAGATAAGATGTTAAGAAATCTGGCTGATGTTCTAGATAATTTGAAAAACCTTCGGTAATTGGACAAAAACGTAGGCTAATAAACTGTGTACCACATTTTCGTACCTGTAAATCGGTCTACGCCTCAAACAGTACACAGTAAACAGTTCTACTATCTGTCGCACGGCTTTATTGGCGTTTCGTAGGTCGGTCGAAACTATTAATAAACCAAGCAGTTCAAGCCTTTTATGGCGATTTGTGGCAAGACTTTATCATTCTATTCTCTGTCGCTCAGCGTTTCAATTTCCGGTCCTAACTTTTATTAAACGAAACTTTTCAAGCGTTTTGTGACGATTTTTGTTTTAATAAATCTGTCTATTTATCTATAATCCGATCAGATGGGTTAGTTTTAGGAATTTGCGGTAACCTTTCAAAGGCTTGGTAACATATTTAAATTGGTTTATATGCGTTTTGTATCATTATTATACTTAAACGACTTTACTGAAAAATAGTTAAATTTGTTGATAGGATTTCGTTGCAAGGGTTTGGTGACGGCCGTTAACAGATAATTTTTCGGGAGTTGTGTGCACATATGCATTTATCATAATTCTCCCAATCAATCGTTTCACTCTTGTTTGGTCGTGGGAAAACATTTTTTTTTTGATTTTTATTAAAATATTTTACTTTAATTATAAGTTGAAAATATAAAAATTTTCAGAAAACTTTGCTGAACATTTAAACTGTCACTAACATTAGACCTTTTTGTAAGGAGTTGTCATCTTTCAGTGAATGTAACTAGCAAAATAAAGTTCTACTAGAATGATTTTGTTTTTTTTCTGTAGACACTTCCAATGCTCAATGGAGGATTTGGTGAACTGCCAGAAAGCTTTGTCACAAAACAAATTGCGGACTTGCTCAAACAAAAAAGACAAGCAATGGAGCTCTCACAGGCTGGAGGTAAAAAAACTGTTTAGCATAACACCATTAGCTGTTGTTGGGCAGATCTGAAGTTTGTATGTAATATCTTTAATGTACATAAGGTTGTTAATAGAATTTTCTAAGGAAGCGCCCCTAGAGGTGTTAACTTCTCAGGAGAGCTTGAAACGCCCTCTTCTACACCCTCCTTGAAAAGTTGTCTTACTCCAATCTGCAAGGCTAACCGATTGTCTGTTACAAACATTCATATAACTCTATTAGTACAATGATTGCGTGTGTTCTAGATAATTCTTTGAAGTAGGTCCTTAAGTTCAACCCTCCCTGGATAAGTAATAACTGCATACACACACACTAGTTGAAATTATCAGATACTACTACCCTGGAAGTCTCGATTGCCAAAGATCATCAGGGGTGACAGTAAAGCACAGAGAATAACTATATGAGCAATAATTATAACACCAGTGAAGGTGCATGATTGGTGCAAGTGGTAGAGTGCCAGATGACTGCCGAATGTCGCGGGTTCAAATCTGGCATGAAGCAGTCTTTTTTCCCAATCTCTAACTGTGACTTTGGACAGTCAGATGGATGAATTATATTCCATTGTTATTCCACAGGTTATAGTAAATATTTCCTTAAGTCAACAATTTTTTAAATGAACTTTATTTAATGTGCAAAATACTGAGATTAAAATCTGCTTTCAAATAAAAGTTACAGCAAATAGAGAAACATAATGGGAAGCACGGAAAATTTTTTTGGGTTGTTCACGAGCGATCTTTTACAGATTCAAAAGGAAAACATGATACGCATTGAGCTGCTTCACGACTCGTACAGGAAGTGATATTTACATGTTGGAGTCTGAGAGTTGAAAAGTGCAACTATTACTATAGGCTACTACCATATTACTATAGTAGTCTATAGTAATATTACTAGAGTAGTCTATAGTATTATTATAGTAATCTATAGTAATATTATAGTAGTCTATAGTATTATTATTATAGTAGTCTATATTATTACTATAGTAGTCTATAGTATTATTATAGTAGTCTCTAGTATTATTATAGTAGTCTATAGTATTATTATGGTAGTCTATAGCATTATTATAGTAGTCTATATTATTGCTATAGTAGTCTATAGTATTATTATAGTAGTCTATAGTATTATTATTATAGTAGTCTATAGTATTACTATAGTAGTCTATAGTATTACTATAGTAGTCTATAGTATTATTATAGTAGTCTATAGTAATATTTAGTAATCTATAAATAATATAGAATAATATTCTATAGACTCCTGAGATATGTTTTAGATGCCTGTCATACTAATTAGTGGACACGAGATACAAGAAAGGAGTTGTTTACCCCATTGTTAGGCTAAAATAGTGGTTCAGCAACCAACCAATCACTGACCAGTAACAACAAATCAGTCTTCGATCACAGGCCTTTTAGCATCTAACGGGTAATAAAACAATAGCAGTGTTTGAAACCAGCTTAATAATCGTTATGTTATGCGTAATGTAACATCTGTAATTCATGATGGTAACATCTGAATATGTAACAGTTCTGGAGCCTGGCACCTCCAGCTCCTCACGGCGCTCGCGTTAAAATCGCCTAGTGTGTTTGCACCTTAAGAGCTGTGACTGACCCTCAGCGAGTTTGCTGTTACTTATTTTAATCCATATTCACACCACAGATAGCGACAATGTGCATCAGAATGCTACCATCAGCTCAAAAGAGCTGGACCTTACGACACTAAAGACAGAACTCCGAAATGCCATAGCTGCTGGGGAAAGATGGCAAAAATGTGCTAAGGCGGTGGTAAGCTTATAGGTATTTCATCTTGTCTGAAATGTGGCAGGTTTGGCAGGTGTCAGGTATCAAGTTTTAAAGCCAGCTCTGAATAGTAGTATGTAATACTTTGTAGACACAAAAATCTCTGATACATTGTGTCTCTATTAGTGCTGGGCACGAGTACTTCTTGCCAACGGGTTTTTCAGGTATCGGGTTTGTTGATACGGGTTTTATGGCTAAAGTTTCTAAACATCAGACGTATCTTAAAGTTTACAATGCAATTATAATTCTATTCAATTTATTTATTGTTTTTTACTATTTTATATCGACTGATATTTGTGCTCGCAGTGTTAACAGACGGGTTGTTAAACAGTGCTTAGAGCTCCAGGCGCAATAGACCGAGTTTCTGTTGACTCTACTTGATGGATCCGTGTAACAAAACCCGAACCTGCAAGATCAAAATTTCTATTACCCAAGACTCGAGAGAACACAAATCCGCGAGTTCAACGGGTTTTATTACCCGTGCCCAGCACTAGTCTCTAATAGTGGAGATGATGCGGGTTTGGAATTGTGCGCACGTGGAGCTACCGAGAGATAACTGGGCGCTCTGTTGAAAACGATAAGGAATTCTACATCAGAAATCGTAGCTGCACACTCCTGTCTCCCTTAGCATCACGCATTCGATATAGGAATGATTAAAGTGTGAAAAATGTTTAAAATGGAATAGTTTGTGAGGCTTTTTTTTGCGTATCATTCGCAAGTGCCGTTTCCATCTTTCACAAGTCAGAAACTTTCGATAAAAATTTGAGAGTAAAAAACTTGTTCGATTTGCAGACTTATGCTGTTTCCATCTTGCAGATGGCGCTAACATGCGGATTAATCAAATCATAGAAGCGTAGCGATGAATTGCTTTGTCATGCTTTTGCTATTTTAAACAGCGCCGCTAGTATAGTACATCATGACAAACTCTTAAATTAACTGTAGATAAAACAACAATCAGACATATTGGATGACATCCCGTCATCATCAAGAGATATAAAGAAGTCCATCACGGAGTACCAGCAGAAAACTGACAAGAACTGTCGAGAGAAAGTAAGTCATTATTATTATTACTGTGACTGAAAGGAAAACAGAAAAGATCATCTGTTTGCTTAACCTTTAAACTCTGTCCCGTCTCTTTGCATCAGAAGGCATGTTATTCTGCTTACTGAAGTGTTTTAGTTTGCTGCCTTCTATGAACTTGTTGTCTGTGCTTTCTTATTGCTACTAACAACTGAGCTATTGCTATACGTTACTCTTACTATTCCCCTGGCAGTCCCTTGCACTGTGAGAGATCGTCATGCGTAGTAAGTATGTGCACACATATTCTCAAAACTTAATAGGTAATCGAGTAGCGAAGTAGCGCAGTGTCCTGATCACAATCGAACACAAAGGAACGACGCTCGTAACTCCTCTTTTATTGCGCATAAAAGCCAGTTTTGGCTGCAAACTATAGCAAACATATTAATGAGTGCAATGAGCTTTTATGCAACATTATTAAATAAGCTAAAAAAATATGCCTTCAAAATTAGAATAAAAGCAAAATAATGAAGGCTAACAAATTTCAACACAGAGTATAATATCATCAAAAGTTAATTGCAAGCAATAAATATCAACTGGTAGAGTTATTACTTAGCTTCCTCGTGCATATTTATTTAGAGATCTACAACAAGTTGGAGGGTAAGTCATTGTAGATTTATCGCATGCAAAAAAGTTCATGTCGCTCACCCGAAGGGGAGGCAAAATATAGGCGACATTCGCTTCGCCCATAAAAAAGTTAAATTTAAATTCTAAAAATTCTAATGAGCTATTTGAAAAATACAACACCTCCATTTCAAGGGTTCCCCACCTTTTTCATTCAATTCCCTCCTTATGCCTTTTCATCACTCTGATTCCCCACGCACTTTTAACTCACACGACTAAAACAGCCGATACAAATTATAATCTCATTTTATTCTACATATCTAAACATCTAACAAAATATTATTAATTTTTATACAGCACGCTTACAACACACAACAATACATGACCTTCGGCATGGCGATAAATTTGTTTATGACTAGCTTAACTTACAATCCAATCTAAATCTGGATGGATGTGTTCACATATATCTGGGTTCTGACTAGTAGCTTATTATTAGCAGCTAGTGTTAAAGATAAAACCAAGATGTTAAATGATGAAGCCCAAATTAAAAAACATGAATTAAAAATTTAACAAATCATACACCTCTTTGTTTCACCCTTGTACATTCCAAATTTCCCCCTAAGGGAGTTCCTCCCTGGTTGGGAACCCCTGCAGTCTATTTGAATTTCACCTCTAATAAAGCGCCACTCTAGAAAAAGGGTTGAAATATAGTGTCATGGCATTCAAATAGAGGTTTTATAGTATATCTCACAGCGCAGGGGACTGTCAGCACATTAATATATATAATATACTATTTACAGTATATATATAATATATAAAATATATATTATATATTATTTATATACAATATATATTAAACTTGTAAAGTATATACTTACACAGTATATAATATATACAGTACATAATACATACAGTATATACAATACATACTGTATATAAACAAATATGAGGCCTTAGTGAACTGGTTCAGACCAGTAGGCAAACAAGTTCAGCAAACAGAAAAAATGATTTAGCAATGCAGGAGTTATCTTACCCTTTAATAGTACTTGTTTAAATAAAGAGGAGACGGTTTGAGATCTCAAAAGTTGTGACCTCTTTTTGAACTGCTGTCTGAGTTTGCTAAGAAGGTGCTGGCAATCCTTTAGGTGAATAGCCTTCAAACTTTCTTGACATTTTCAAAGCTGTTTATTGCCTTGGCGGCACGAGACATGGATCACAGGCCATGGATGTTGACCTTATTGCCATTCATAGTCATGGTGCTCTACCCTATGTTTATTTTCACCCTCTGTTGTTAAGCTGCAAGGCCTCAGCAAAGGACTCTGTGACACCAAATCAGAACTGAAGGAGAGTGCAAATAGCCTCAGACCAAACATAGACAAAATGAAGGATGCGATGAAGCACGTCCCGGATTTAACCAAGAAACTCTCTGGCAACCGGTACACAGCTGATGATGTAGCAAAGGGCAAACGACTTCTTGAGAAACTCACACAGCTCAATCAAAACATGGCTAAGTTAAACATTGGTGAGGCACACTATATAACTGGGTAATACAGTGCACCCTCGAGATACGATGTTAACTCGTTCCAGGATTGGCATCGTATAGTGAAAAAAATCGTATGTAGGGGTATAGAGACCATTGTAATTATACAATGCAAACACCCCCTGGTAAAAATCGTCAATTTTCTTTAATAAAATTGTGTACATATTGACAATTAGCAACAAAATAGTATGTTAACTTTAGTAATTATAGTTACCTAAAGTAACTGTATTGTATTTAGTGTATTTTAATGGTTATGATTTGCAATAAAACGCAAAATTATAATGTGTGTACCAAATGCAGTACGTACAGTAAGGAGTTCTTGCCTTCAAAAGGTACGCATGACATAAACTTTGAATTCACCTCAAGTAAGTTTAGCTTGCTAAACCTACACTTAAACCTAAGTTTTAGTATGTATTTTAAACTATTTTACTGAATTTCAACTTTTCATCACGAAATTTTGTCCTTCAGCAGTTCCTATCTTCACTTTCACTATAAACTTTAGCCTATCCGGTTGAAACCTTTTTCAACCTAAATCAATAAGGCTGAGTGATGCAGTTATAGAAAGCGGCCTCTCGCACACTTGACCATTAATGGCCACCGAAAAGAAAAATAAAATTTTATTTTCTATACAGGACCTTTGGAGTAACATGACTTTAGCTGGTATATGTAGCGAGTAAAGCAGAGAGGATGCAAAAACGTATCAATGCTAATTATGGTGCTGTACACTTGAAAATAAAGTTAAAACGTAATGAATTGGAATTTTTTAGCAGGCTAAAAGATGTTGTCCATTCCTGTCCAATTTTCTACTTCTACAAAAAAATTGATGGTGCAATGCAGAAAACTGCTAGCTAGCGCTTGTAAAAGGATCCAGAGAATGTGGTAGTAGTTTGTCTTGTATGAAATGTGCAAAAGAATCAATGCATACATACAAAGTTTGTACGTATTTATACCCTAGGGGGGACAGGGCTTTAGCAAGTTTCAGAAAGTAATGTGGATGCGTCAACTATTTTGAGTAGCTAGTTATATGAGTTACATACATACGATGAATTGTATTCACGTAGAAGATAACAAGCCCATCTGCAAAGACATTGTTAAACAAGAAAATAAAACATAAAATCAAAAGGAAACAAATAAAATGAATAAAATATGAAAAACATGCCACACAAGAGATAAATAAATAATATATATTATACATGCATTGTTTTAATGTACCAGCCCACAGCAGTAAATTAAACACTTGAAATATTTCTGCGAATGTGGGGTTTTCTGTATCTTCTACATCCTCGCCTTTACTAAATGGTTGCTCCTTTTGAATGCTGATCGCGTGCATGATCTAGCTCATTCAAATCTTCTGTCGGAAGCTCTTACTTGTGCTTGCTTTAATGGAGTTCTTGTTTTAATAATAATTGCAAATGCTGATTGGTTGCGATCATATTCCTTGACAATGTTAATAATACGTGTCCCTTCTTCTTATTTACGACATCCAACTTTGTTGACATAGAAATCATTTTTCCTTCGTTTTGTAACGGTCTCAGATTCCATAGATAACGAATTAAATGTAGATACTTGTAGTTATATACGTATGCTGACTTAAAAGTTTATAGTAAAAGCTATAATAACGCTACAAATGAATATTTGCCCTCGCTTGTGTATTTTACACAAAATTCTCCACGCGGACATGAGAGAAGTCGATCATCGTGTCTCTTCTAAACGTTCTAAGAATGTTTTCGGCAAACTATATTTCGGTGTCTTTTTTATTTCGACGTGTGTTATGAGCACACCGACGGCCAAATTTTAACTCGGGCGAAACTTTTCTCAAATTCGTATGGTGAAATAAAATTCGTATAGCGAGGTGAAGATATCACAATGTTTGACTTCGTAAGGTGAAAAAATTGTATATCAGGGTAATCGTATCTCGAGGGTGCACTGTACTTACTTTTGCTTTTTCTCTTCTTTTCTAATCAGAATGCCATGTTGATTGACTTCATGCACAAGGAGAGCAGCTGTGGTCTAGTGGTCTTGAGTGTCAACCTGTAAACAACAGGTCAGATTTTAATCCCACAGACAGGTTAACATTGCTTCTTATGTTTCCACTCAATTTTATATCTAGACTGCCTTACATACCCACTATATCACCATATATCATGCGATTACTGGAGCAGCAAAGGTAGTCATATTTCAATATTATTATCTTTTATTTGTCAATTATCTATTTATGCTTATTTTACTCTTGTCCTTTGTCTACGCTGCAGCCTACTCTTCGCAAATATCATATATTTTAGTGTTCTTATCAACTATACAAGTGTGTTCGGCTTTTCATTTTGCTATACCTATTATATTATTATATATGTCGAGGCATGAAGTATTATTTTATATTCATCTTAATCTAATCTTTTACAATCCGTATAAATATAATGTTGTGAAATCTTATTTTAGATTTCACGGTGTTGTTGGTGATTACGCATAAATACATACTATTAATTCATCAACTCAGTAGTGATTTCAATTCAAGTCCATCAATCGCATCCTAGTAATTAGCATAACGAAACTTATTGCAACATACATACTTAACTTCATCAAGACACTTGCTACAAGAAGCATTTAGAAGATTCATGGATAACATATGTTGTTGTTTGATCTCTAATATGAAACGTACTTTATATCATTCTGCTGCAATTATTATATTTCTACAGGTTCACCAGAGTCACATTTGAAAATCCGCTCCGGAGATTCTGTAAGAATCAGCTCTTTTGACGATGATGAAAAGTTGGAGGAATTTATCAACGGAAAAGTTTCTCACTCAAGTGTTGGAATTTATTATGGAGTTCGAACTGAAGAGAGTTCTAACTCGAGCTTTCCTTTCCATAAGCAAACCACAGAAAAGGTGAGTGTAAATGTGAGAAGAGAATCTATTTCATATGTAAGCTTTCACTCCATTGAGTAATTGTGGTCTATGCACAGACTCCAAGTGATATGGAGATATATAGGTATATAGTAGACGCTCCTACAATGTAAATAATCCGTTCCAGGCACGTTTACGTTATAGGGATTTTACGTTATAACTTATAAGAACAGTAAAATACATGTAAATTGGCTAATCTGTTCCAAGATTTTTCCAAACTCACTCCTCTAGCCAAACAAAAAGGGAAACTATACTTAACTTTTCATTTGTTGACTGTATCGTAACTGTAATATTAATAGTTTGCGTTGACAACTTGCTTCCTTTTCTGATCAATTTCACTGGTTTTATAGACTATGATTGCGGTAATTTTACAGTAGGTTGATGGGGAATACACATATTCGACGCCCATTCACAAAGATTTGGTTATTTTTTCTAGACAGCAGAGTCTATTCTGCAGAGCAAAACTAAAAACAAATATTTTGTACCCCAACAATAAAGCAAAACAAAAATATATTTTTACTATAAAACTAGCGGTACTACCTGGTTGTCATCTATCTGTATCCAGGGGTCAAGGTTAGAATAAAAGATGACTTTAGGCAATACTCTCAACTCATGACATTCAGATTGGTAGACCGACGCTGTAACACCTGCACCAATCGATCGCCCGCCTTCAAGTATTTATGAACAATTTTGCAACTACCTAATCTCTGTTTTGTCGACACATCTGAGGATCTATTCGAACGAACTAAAATGTCACAGAAGTTGTATATATAATGCCATACGCGAGTCATTTTTTTCACAGGGTGAGCGAGATATTCAAATCGAATTTGAGAAGTTGCCCCGACTTGTCTCTTTACGTTATATACAACTTTTTATGTAGTACGAAGCAATAACTTTGTGTAAATTTTTCATGTTATCCGGAATTTACATTATAGGAGCGTCTACTGTACTATACATTGTATGCATATATACTATATATACAATATAGTACATATACCGTACTTTTCGGACTATTAGCCGCTACTTTTTTTTGATGATTTGAGCCATGCAGCTTATATAAGAGTGCGACTAATCGAATTTCCAATTAGTGCGCTTTTAGCGGTGAAAGAAAATACTAAACAGTGCCTCACGGTACTGCTCCGTAAAGGCACTATGTAAAAAAGCGTCGGATAATACGAAACTGTGCCGTTCGGCACTGTTCCGTTTTAAACAGCAAAGTTTCTGCCGCGTTAAAAAGCGGTCCTGAATTCTGCGGCCTATACAAAGGTGCGGCTTATGTATTGTTTTATTATCGTTTATTAGAAAATAAAGCAGATGCGTCTTATATAGGAGTGCGGTTTATAGTCCAAAAAGTACGATACTATATATAGTATATATATACTATATATAGTATATATAGTATATATAGTATATATATACTATATGTATACTATATATATAGTATATATACTATATACAGTATATATGTATATTTTTTGCGATAAAGTTATGGGAGCAAAGCATGCGGGTCGCACTGGATTTGAACTTTGAATAACCAGGTTTGCAGACATGCTAAACCACTTGACCAAGCAGCTACATCGCTTTACAGCTGAATAATTGCGGTCATACTTATTACATCTGTCACATTATGCATGATTAAAGTGCCTGGCAAAATGCTGTTGGTTATTACTACCATGCTTAAAAATCATGACTGTGTGAGAGATCATTACGCGTAATGTAACGGTTATTAAGCTGGCTTCAGACACGACTCTTATTATAGTAAAAATTTAGACTAGCGTAAGTTACTCAAATTCATCGGGCTATTATTTTATTACCCGTGCAATGCCGGGCATTCACCTAGCATATACCGTATATAAAATAATTAAGGTAGTAACTAAACCATTATCAGTTCCTAATCTAAAACGGTTCACATCCACCTGAATCTGCTCTCGGGTTTTTAAGGTCGCAAAGAAAAATGTGTAAAAAAAAGAATTGGTAATTGACCTTGTTGAAATGATAGCTGAATAATTTAAAAGTGCTCTGTTCAATGTCATGAAAACTATTCTATGTATGAAAAGTGATTTTCTCAATCAAGTTTTGTACAAATATTTTTATACACATTAGTTTGCTGATCTAATTATGTACACCGCTAGATAAGATATTTGCTTGCGGTTTATTGTTAATTTTAGTGCACCTGGTGAATAGAAATGGTATTAAAATGACACTCACTGTTAGCTGTAGGAGAAGCCACGAGGCGAGGGGTGAGAGGGAGACTAATGCTGCTGGTACTGGTAGATGTCTGTCTCTGTCACATTACAAAAAAGAATATTTGAATTTGTTGCAGAGAAAATATAAAAATAGAGGAAATCTCAAAATGCTCTCAGGCTAAGTGCTTTATGTAGCAATTTCTTATTTTATAGCCTCTTGTCATCTTTCCTGAGAAGTTTGATTGGGTAGGCCCCGGACTGGGATGCTTGGAGAGAGCTTACAGCAAGGCTAAGCTACCATTTCGTGGAGACAGAGTTGGAATAAAAAGCTCAATAAAAACCCCTCACTTTTCATGGAAAGGTGTAAAAGCTGGCAAAAGGTAAGTAAGAGCAAAGTCTTCAGGAAGTAAAAAGATTTTCAGCTGCTTTCCTAATAATTCTGATTAGCAGAGACAATAAAATATAGAAAATATTTACCATGAGTAAAGGTTGGTTCACACTATATCTCTGTATGTCAGCGTTTTCCTTTTAGCGTTCATCTTCACCCACGTGTACCGTGAATCGATAGCATCGATGAAGCAATGCGGACGCGTCGGAAAAGTTTTGCAGCTGTCAAACTTTCCCGAGAAACTTGATACAGAATTATGATACAGTAAAAATTTACCAAGTAAACTGTTGAATGACAGACAAATCAGGATCAAGATTAACACTTTACTACCATCTCCTGCTTATATGACACAAAATAACAGGTCTACTGAAACAATATACATGCACTGTTATACAGTTAAGCATTGCTCTATATTGCGGGCAAAGAAGAGACCAACAGCCGAAATGGGTAGCAAGATGGTATTCAAAGACAGAACAATAAATGCACACAGGAAGACCAATCTGGCAAAAATATCTCGACCAACTCTGCTCTTAATATTCCATGGCAGAGGATGCAGAACCAGCACTGTTCCGACCCGCTGTCAATTAGATCCATAACCAGTACCTGAACTAAACAAAGATTTCGATCCTTGTCACCAATTATACATTGTACACTTGGTTTGATATACTTGCTGTGAGAACCTTTACTATAATAAAATCTGTGTTCATCCGTCTGGAATCACGCTAAAAGCGTTTAGAAAAAAAGTTACCTCACACAGGAATTGAACCCCGGCTGTTTGGATTCTGAGCCAAGCGCTACCATCTGAACCACTCAACACATTTTCACCTCAAAGAATGATTGTGCACATAATTATTACACATGACAACCTCTGTACTAGCCAGTGTACTAGTGAAAGATACTTTCTACATAAACGCTAGCTGATATAAAAACTAAAAGCCGCTTGCTGACTATAAATAGATAAAGTTGACTCATGGAAATACAGAAGACACTAGCATTGCTAAAAATCTAACTAACATAGACAATACAACAAAAACCTCTATCACAGTATCCTAAATAGTAAATATATATTACTTTATTTGCAATAATGTTATTTCAAAAACAAAAATGTTTTACAAATTATGCCATATAAGAATAATAAAACAAAAAAGAAAAAGGGCAACAATTAACCACTAAAATCAAATGGTTTGACATATGACATTTAAAATACATCTCTCCGCTAAGAGAATGGATATTAGGTGGAAGATTGTTAAGGCAGCTTGCAATCCTATTTTTATTGTATATTTTGTAAATATTAAAAATA
The DNA here is from genome assembly GCF_963576615.1 of Watersipora subatra. Lineage (NCBI taxonomy): Eukaryota > Metazoa > Bryozoa > Gymnolaemata > Cheilostomatida > Watersiporidae > Watersipora > Watersipora subatra. The sequence goes on along the minus strand of NC_088715.1, from coordinate 6,847,774 downwards.
TTTGGAATTATTTTTGGCAAGATGACGATATGAACCATGGATCAGACAATTCTCAATTTGTCTAGCTTTGTTTTTTTTGATCAAGTTGAGGACATCTTCATCTTAAAAAGTAGCTGGTAAATAAACCTGCCTTATCCCTTGCAGCCAGGGAGTTATGAAGGACATAGACTTTGATACCGCAGCGCCCTCTGGTGACTTAGTAGTTATAGTAGACTTCCCTGAGGCAACTGGATGGAGGGGGCTCTACTCAGAAATAGAGTTTGCATCTGGTTGTGGAATGAAGGTATGGCTAATCATAGATGTGTTACAAAAATATTAAAATTGATCTTTGGATTTTTATTCATTTTTAGGAAATCAACTATATTTTTATGCATCATAACTCATTTAATTTATGTGTCGAGTGTGAGATATTATTCTACATGGAGTTGAATGGCTTCAGCTACGAAGAGGTTGGTAACTCCGAACTCCACTGTTGTGTCATGTCTTCACCCTTCAATATAGTCAATCATGTCTAAGAAACTATATTGTTTTACAGAGCTCCACTGTTGTGTCATGTTTTCACCCTTCAATATAGTCAATCATGTCTAAGAAACTATATTGTTTTTACAGAGCTCCACTGTTGTGTCATGTCTTCACCCTTCAATAGAGTCAATCATGTCTAAGAAACTATATTGTTTTACAGAGCTCTCTCAGATTTGTCTTATTATTTAAAGACAATCTTACAATTGAATTAAACTGAAACGAAAAGCTTAACAGAAACAATATTCAGACTATACAGGGAGGCAGATGCAAGTGTAGATCTTCAATAGCCTGTAGGTCTTCAAGACACATTTTACTGAATTATAATAGATTGATACAATTTAGTCACGAAACTCTACACTGAGCTGCATTTCTTAATGATTTTTAAGGGGTTTTTAGTGTATTTTTAATCTACCATTTTACAATTTGACAACGAATGTATGAATTTTAATTACGATTACAAATTTTAGTGCTATAACTTATGAATTCCTAGAAAATGTTTTTAAAAACTCAAAATGTATTGCTGTTTGGAATACAGTCATACCTCAACATACGAGCTTGATGTGTTCCGGGACTGAGCTCGTATGTCAATTTATTCACATCTCAAGACACTATTTCCTATATGAAATATCTAAGTACAAATTAATCCATTACCATATTGTGGAAATACCACCTAAAGAGGATATTGTGGTGGAAAGTGTTTTCAATTGTTATAATTTAGTACCTACACTAACAAAGTAACAAATACCTATTTATTTATTATCATCTGCAATAAAATGTAACATCACTATGTATACTATTGAATGGAGTTTTTACCTTCGAGACAGATGATGTGGATAATGGTAGTCTGAGAGAGATTTGAGAGCAACGCGTTTGGTACACTAAACTTGTGCGACTCTACCTAATAGAAACTTTGAATTTAACTTCAATTAATTAAAGTTACACACCTGGAGCTAAGTTTTAATCCTTTACTAAACTTGTTTTAATTTTGTTACTATATTTTTTCATAATCTGTTTCCGGTTGTGCGCTTTTACCTCGCATCAGCCAACCATCAGTTAGTAGCTTCATTCCGGAACCTTCTCGAGGCTGTAACTTTCAGCCAACCATTTAAAAACTTTTTCTAACTGATTTGAGGAGAAAGGTGAGAAATTCTGCTCTTGAAGGTGACCTCTGGCTTACTTGGCCATATTGCGTAGTGGCCATCGAGAACTCGTATCTCAAAGAAGAAACTTGCTAGAAAGTCAGCTTGTATCCCGAGTTTCTCGTACGTTGGGGCACTCATATGTAAAGTACTAGCAGCTGTACTAACCGGCGTTGCCCGAGTAATAAATGTCTTTGGATAAAAAATTGATTTGTTTTTACCATATAACAACATTTGCCATTCTAACTTTCAAGCTACATATCATGAAGAAAATGTTTTATGTATTAGGGTATAAAATAAAAAATAATAAAAAAGTCTTTGGACAGAAAATTGATTTGTAACAACATTTGCCACTCTAACTTTTAAACTATATATCATGTGAAAAGTGTTTTGTGTAGTTGAAATAAATTGAAAGAAAAAATAAAACAACTGTACAGGTTTTCAAACTTTGTCAAATAACTGTAACTTTCAAACTTTATATCACAAGAAAAATGTTTTGAAAATGCTCTTCCTACGGAGATAATACAATTGTCCTTGTGAAAAGAATTAGCCTTGACCGCGATATAGCAATTAAATCTTACGAAAAACCGAAAATGGAAGTTTACGAAAAAGCATCGTGATTCATAGAGTTAATAGAAATCATAGAGTTTAAAATCATACGTCATTTAGCGTGTGCATAAGCTATATGGTATATGATAACTTGTAAAGCTCAGTGGTAGAGTGTGTGGATTAAAATCTTGCAGTTGCATTCTCTGTGAGTTCAAATCCATCAGAATGTGGATATTTAATTTTAACATTTTAATAGTTATAGTTGGACAAACTCACAGATACAAAAACTTTGAGAAATATATATATGTATATGGATGAATGTACCTCAAACTCCTTTACAGCTATCAAATTGTAAAATAAAATTGAAAATGTTTTTTGATTTTAGTATTAGCAGAAAATATTTTCAGCTGTTAACAAAGTTCATGGCCTCATCTACATGATAAAAAATCTTTTCTTAAAAACCAATTGTGGACGTTGTGTTGTTTAATTTATTTTCCATTTTCTAATAAGATGTTCTGTTGGTTGGAAAAATTGATGAATTTATTTTTGACATCAACACAAACTATATTACATAATATATATTATTACAATAATTATATTATATAGGCCTATATATTCTGTCATACATAAGCACGCCGTGACACGCTTCAAAATTAGCAGTGTTGAAATTTTTGTAAAACGTTCCATAAAAACATGCGTAAGTCAATATATGTTTTTCCAATAAAATTTGCCAACCAATTTTTAAGATTGATTTGTATAATCTCTGATTAACAAATTTGTTTGTGGCTTTCTTACTTAATCTGGTAGTTTCTTATTCATATTGTTAGTCCACAAGGACAAGTCTGGAGTTCTGCTAGTTTTTTATTCAAACTGATTTCAGGAAGGAGATAAAGTGCGAGTTAGTAGCTTCATTCCGGAACCTTCTCGAGGCTGGGCCGGAGTGACAGGAAGCTCAGTTGGTAAGGTAAAAAGTATCAAAGGCAAAAAAGGGGAAGAAGAGGTTACAGTTGACTTCCCTGAATGCAAAGACTGGGTTGGATTGGCTACAGAATTGGAACACCACAGGGAACCTTCTATTGGAGACAAGGTTCAGGTAAGCAGTTGAGAGATAACAGGTAGAGGGGAATATTACTGCAGGATTTTTATGCAGGGTTATACTGGTATAATATACTACAGTTCGGCTTCAGTATTTAAACAAATCAAATAGGAGTTTGAACAAAGGATCAGATATTTAGATTATTAACTACGAGAAATTCAGTCTATGAGAAATTCGGTCTATGAGAAATTCGGTCTATGAGAAATTTGGTCTATGATAAATTCGGTCTATGAGAAATACGGTCTATAAAAAATTCGGTCTATGATAAATTCAGTCTACTTCATATGTTACCTGCTCTCTTAATATACATTTTGTGGTATTAATTAATATACGGATGCCAAACAAATTTGTCTCTCCTTTAGGTAAAGTTGACTGTCAAGAGCCCAGAACTGGGCTGGGGTGGAGTCAGCCATGAAGATGTTGGGATCCTCCAAGAAGTGATGCGAGATGCTAAATTAGGTACTCTACTACTCTCCGTACTCATGCTCTCATATATAATGAAGCCTGTGCAATGCGTACTCAATTGCATTGCACAATGCAATGTACTGTCTTTGTCTGGAAGTTTGTCAGGCTGAACGGAGAGAGAATGTAGAGGCTATTCCTACTTGAGATAATACAATTGTCCGGATGAAAAGTATTAGCTTTTACTGATTTAACAATTGAACCTTACGAAAAAACCAAAGATAGAAGTGTTACCCAGATTTAAAATTTAAAAATTACAAATTAAAAAATAGGTAATATTGGCAAAAAATTAATTTTTCAACAATTAACAAAAAACAAATGCAAAAGGTAATATTAATTAATAATCAAAAGTAAACATTTGGCATGTACTTTTGAACTGTATGCATGTGCATACGGTATATGATAAGAGTGTAGAATGCTGAGGATTGTATAGTTCAGTGGTTAAATGTGTGGTTTGCAACCTGCAATTGCAACCTCCGTGACTTCAAATTCAGCACGCAGCGAGCTTTTCATTTCAAAATTTTAATAACTATAACTGGACAGGCAGACATTTAAACAGGAGACGATATATATATAGATAGAATATATCTATCAAATGCAACAAATAGAGATTCACGAACAAGTGGCATAAACAGACCATATTTGTAATACATGCAGAAACAGAGATTAACATTTTCTGAAACAACAATATTTGCATCGTTTGCTTGGCCAGTTGTATTCTGATTGTCGCTTTTGATAAAACGAACATCTTCTGGCTGTTCAATACCTTCGACTATATCTTCAGACCTCAACTCTTCTTCTGCACTGCTGAACTAGTCAATATTAGTGTCCAAATAATTCTTTTAGCAAAGCAAAACTTTTAGGCGTTGCATTTAGCACAAATATCGATAAACTTTTAGCCGCTTGGGTGCTAAGCATAACTTTCAGCCTACAACTAGTCATTCATACACCATCGTTATCGTTACCATCATATATCATGTAAACAGTTTTTCACATACGCCGAAGTATCAAGACCGCATTAAATAAGGAATTACTATTAGCCTGATAAAGTTATTAATTATTTCTATGGTGTTACTTTCAAAGTTTTAATGCAACAACGAAAAGCTTTGGAGTTGGAAAACTGACTTCGTTATGAACAAAAACAACAGAAGAATCAACTGTTAATGATGTTAACGAGTCATTATTAGTACGACTTTGTGGACACTTTTCTGCTGATCACTTGCTATTATGAGTTCGTGAAGATCAAAGAATGTCAAAGTGGCTGTCAAATGGAGGTGACGTTCAATTAAAGGGTGGGACTCCATTTTTCAACCCTTTTATTATAAATAGAGGTGGAACGAGACACGAGACGTCTCGAGTATCGACCTGTCTCGTCTCGTATCGGTCTCGTCTCGACTTAACTATTGCCAAACTCGAGACAGGAAATAGAACTAAAGCGCCTGCGCACGGTTGTTAAAACATGGCTTCTTGTGGTAGCAACAACTCCATATATTGTAATGGATTGCGGGCCGCTGCCTTATACCCGGTCCGTTACTATTTGTTGCTATTGATTATGTTGGCCACCGAGTCTAATCATGTAGTCCGGATAACAGCCCTGTTAATATATTGTAGTTCGGTTCTGTGTCCTTAAAACAGATATCGGGTCATATCTAATTACCCTTCGGATAATCCAATTTAATAAATAAGACTTGCGGGTAAAATGTCTGTATTTTATCGTATCGTGTCTAAACACTAATATGTGTATCGTGTCTAAACAACTGCCCTTGATAAAATTCGGGCCTCTTTTATATACTATAAATCGCGGGTAAAAGTTGCCCGGACACCAAGAAACGAACGAAAGGCCGTGTCGACCATAGTCCGTGTTGGGCTAACAATGACGTTATTGTTAGTTCAATATAAGAATATACGTGTACATGTATACAGAAATTAATATAATTTCCTGAGTACAATTTAAATATAATTCACACACTACAGTTAATACACAAACAAAACTTAACATTAATGAAACGATAAGAATGAAAGTGTTATCGTGTGTTCTTTTAGTTGCGGTATTTCTTTGTAGAGCGACGGCTATCGGTTTCATTACACATTGCATTAAAAAGTAAGACCTATTCAATAGATGGTAAAAATATACATGTACAAAGCAATATGTTTATAATAATTATGATCAATAAAGCTCAAAATTCTTAGAATATACAACTTCGGTATTTTAGAGCTGTTTGTGTCACTTTTGTTTACAAAAACTACATGCATATCACTATTAAAATGTATTTAAATCGTTTACACCAGGTGAAAATTCAATTTAAAAAGAGTTTTATCAATTTTATATATACCAAGTAGCTAGTACTTGTGTAGTGAAATCACCACCAAATGCTCATTATTTTACTGTCTCGTGTCTCGAGTCTCGAATTTTTACAAGACAGTGTCTCGAGTCTCGTCTCGAACTTAAAAAACCTGTCTCGTTCCACCTCTAATTATAAAGGCTGCCAATTAGAAGTGGCGTTCAAATAAAAGTGGCATTAAGTTGGAGGTTTTTTGGTGAATTAAACTATTGTTAGGATTCTAGCAATTGCAATACCAAAGTAATGATATGAAATGTTTATAAGCAATTCTAGTTTATAATAGGAACTTTCATATAGCTGTTGTATCGAATGAGGACACACACCATGAAAGATCTTAAAACCTTTAATTGAAGAAAAATTAACATTTAACAAAGTAAGGTAAAGTAAGAAAATGCAAGGATTTGAAACGCTCAGTCGTTGGAATATAATCCGCTGGAATATGATGTTGATTTACAATTAGTTGGAATGCTATTTTTTGCAACAAAAAACCATTATTGGCATATCTTGGAGCTAAATTATAATAAATGTATATATCATAAGTAATAATGCCAAAGAACTGACAAGAAAATGCAATGGCAGATTTTGAGTTTATGTATGGCCTGCCAAATTGTAGCAGAGTCAATGACTTAGGTGAACCAATTACAAATGGTGTCAACATGATTACTTCAAAAGAGTAGATCTTTTAAAACAAATCCTAGCAAGTTTGTCTCACGTCTACAAGTGATAGATTGACCGTTAAACTTAAGACTACTGTACTTTTCGGACTATTTGCCGCTACTTTTTTCTGGTGATTTGAGCCATGCGGCTTATATAAGGGTGCGGCTATTCTGTGGCTGTTTCTTTCACCACTAGGGCGCATTAACCATAATCTACGGTTAGTGCGCCTCTAGCGGTGAAAGAAAATACGAAACAATGCCTAACGATACTGTTCCAATAGGCACTAGGTTAAAAAGCGTCGGTTAATGCGAAACAGTGCCGTTAGACATTGTTCTGTTTTAAACCGGAAAGTATCTGCCGTATTAAAAAGCACTGTCCTGAGTTCTGCAGCTTATACAAAGGTGCGGCCCATGTATTGTTTTATTATCGGTTTTTGGAAAATAAAGCAGATGCGGCTTATATAGGGGTGCGGTTTATAGTTCGAAAAATACGATACAACTGTTTTGAATGTTTTCATAAGGGTTATAAAGAAGAAAGTGAAATTTTTGTAAATCTATTGCCATATGATTGGAAGCACATCGACTTACAAAGTTATGAGAATACCCTTCTTAATTCATATCCCGTTGTTTGTGTGATGCTCTGTTGCCATCATTGGTCAAAAGTCACTATTAAACGCAACTTGCCATGCTGGAAATGAATAAAATCGAATTGTGGTCATATCATTATAACGAACTATTTCAGCCAATCGCTTGCATGTTCATTTATAAATGACACTAAGACGCCATTTTGTCGGTGTGTGGCCAGACCTTCATATAACCATGTTGTCGCAATCTATACGGTGTTATGAGCTTATAATTTCTTGCTGTAGGTACTGTGGCCCAGGTTCACATCGCAGGTAAGAAATATAGGTGGTCATGCAAGTTAAAAGAGCTTGAGCTCGCAAGATACCAGAGTCCAAATTATGACACCACTGAGCAGATTGATGGAGAGGAACTCCTGAGAGCTGTTCAACAGGCTATGTTTATGCAGTTTTCTGGCATGTATTAGATACGTTACTTTGTATCCAATTCCACAGATCGTGGCAAATAGTATTTTTATTTTGTTTGTGCATGTATTTTGTCATCCTGAACACCTGACAGTTTCTCAAAACATATTTATGTATTTTATTATGAATATACATTAGTTGACTCAACGGCACTACATGTAGGGATGATGAGATGAATGATGATAAAACTTGGTATTCGTTGCTCGTTCCTCATGTTTTCAAGAAAAAATGCGTCTGAATTGAATAAACTATAGATGTATAAACCGTATATATAAGTTTTATATGTCTATGGAATAAGCTAATAATAAATTGATTGAATTGCATCTGAGCTGAAAAATTCAGCTGAATTAAATCTTTACTATAATAAGAGTCGGATCCTGTCCCTCTGAAGCCAGCTTTAGAAACATAGATTGCGTCATGATCTTTCACGCAATCATGATCTTCAGCCTGATCCTGAAGCCAGCACTAATAGCATTAGAACAAATGATTGCACCTCATACGAATTGACCCTAGATATTCAGATTTCAAACCAAGCCGGCTACTATCTGTATCACTCAACCACCTTTTCCACATCTAAAAATAATTGTGCACATAGTTATTACATATGATCTTTCATGGCACACAGGACTGCCAGAGTACTAGTTACGATAAAGATAACCGATTCTAAAAACACATTACCAGCCTTGAAAAAACATTTGCAGCTTTGCAAAGCAGGATGTTGATGTGTAGCAGCTGTTGTTCATACAAAACAGGCATTAGTTAAAGATACGCATACATTCAAAGGTGATGAGCTGATACACTATCAATGTAAAAAAACATGAGGTGTCAAAATGCTTGAATACTTTAATCTATATATATACACTTAATTCTAAGCGTTTGTTGGTCTTTTTGTTGTCATCCTCGTGTTAAGTTATAGTGATTAAAACCAGAAGTAAAAATCCACACAGCAGACAAGGTAACCCGTTGAGATGCACGGAATGCTATAGATTCATTGGGCAGACTCATAATCTGGGTTAGACTTCGCAACGCCACTAAAGCTGTTCTCACGGCTCTTATTGGTAAGTTTAGCAGTACATATAAATACTACCTTAAATGGCAACTCCATTACCTGCCACTGTTTATAAGCTGTTTTATTACCCGTGCAACACCGGGCATTCACTAGTACAGATATAAAATGACCAATAGTGTAACAAGATAGATGTCAATAAAAAGATCAGTAATAAATGAATAGCCATAGCACTCATGACAGGGGAATGAGTATGTTATTCAGTGTAAGAGTTTTAATGAAATAGAGCATTGAACATTGGAATGTAGATAGAACAAAGTGTTATACATAATGTCATAAAAGGGTTGTCTTTTATAAAAAGAAGACAACTCTGAATGAAACGTGTCTAAAGAAATGAAAGGCATACAGTGGTAATTGTTTAGTCAAATCTGTAAAAGTTGTACTCCAGCAGCAATGAATGATAAAAGTAGAAAAGAATCAATAAAATAGACCATTGTTATAGCAAAAATTCTATGGAGTCCTTCACTGTGATTGGTTGCAAGAAAGCAGCTCTTGATTGACCTCTTGATCAGGGATATGGTGTGATTTGATTGGCTCGTATGTCACCAGAAGTGGTACCTGCTCCAGCCCTGCATAGACTCACCTCGGCTAGAGAACGCCAACTAAAACAACACAAAGACAGTGGAGCCCTTAAAACTATTTTTCCTAGAAAAGGAAGAGGAGTGATAATCCTTAGAGTTAGTTTAAAAAACAAGTCAATGTTTTTTTCAAATAGAAAGCAAAACAGAAAAAGGGGTTATGTTATTGCAATGCATACAATACATGCCTCACCTATATGTTGCTGCAAAGTTAAATTTTAGGCAGTCGGATGCGCGGGTATCAAACTTTGGCCAGTGGCCTAAATTTAGTACATTGAGAAATTATAACATCTGGCCCACAAGACAACACTAAACAACTAATTAGAACAATACATATCTTAGAATACACAAAATATAATAAGGACAAAGATTACAAGTTCTTTTGAATTTAAGTTATATAAATAAAAATAATAGTATATCAAAAAGAAATGCGTGATTGTATCCATCATTACTTGTAGGTTTTTCACGTGAACAAAAGCATAACAAGGTAAATTATTTTGGAAACACAACTGCCACTCTCACTGCGCTATGTTTGTCTAAAACATCCATGGTTTAGCTACATGTGAGCAGTGTGTGATAGAGAGTGTGTCGGCTAGTTAGCATTTTATTGGTGGGTGTTTTGTTTGGCTAAATTTAGAAACATTACAGAACTTGCCACATTTATGTCAAGCATCATGTGTGAAAAAAATGAGCTCATAAATCATCTGCGCTTTTATATTTTTAAAAAAGCCTCCTAATTGCTGTTAGTCAGATAAGAGGCTGTTGGCTTTGGGCTGACCTGACAAATAATGAGACTTTAATATCTTGATCTTAGCCTTGGCAGCCACCTGAAAGAGGCCTGAGGTGATTCCGCTACCGGCCCGACAAATGACTAAGGACGATCGATCTTCCCAGCTAAAGAGAAAAGGTTAAAGGTTACAACAAGCGTGCAAGCGTCAAATCATAACAGGTGTTATGCAAAACAACCGCAAGACGAAAGTGAGAAATAATGAGAAACAGAGAAATGAGTTGGTGCAGCATTAGTGTATCAGGTGGAGGTAAGTCGATGAACACTAGCAACTCCAATGGGTTGTAAGTAAAACAGTAATAGTCTAACTTTGGTATGAATAATAATAATTGCTATATTATACAAACAAATTAAGAGAAGCAAGGCTTACAAATTCACTAGAACATGCAGCTGGTCACATGACCCCGATGCCTGGCTGCTAAGACAGTGTAGCAGCTAACATGCCAACAGTCATATATGCCAACAGACATTTTGCCAGATACATCTTGATACAACTAATATTTGTAACTAACACGCAATGGAGATTTGAACAAACCTGTCTTTAATAGGATCATAGGCTTCCACAGAGTTGAGATAGTTCGTACCGTCATGGCCACCAACAGCGAATAAGTATGCACCCAGTTGGGCCACGCCCACTCCTAAATAGTTGACAAATATACAATGACCAATCAAAGAAAGGTTATAAACATTTAAAACTAAAACTTTTGGTAGAGACCGCAACATATGATGGCCACATCTTTATTTTTATTTATTTTATTTATATGATAATTATATTATATATCAAGCCAACAAGGTGAATTATATATAATATTATTGTTTATTCCTATCATCTTTATTACTACCGGCTTTGTACAACTCTTCTATTTTGGGCCAATGATCAACCGTTGTAATAATTTTTGTTGAGTTTTCTTCGCAGTGATATAGTAGTATGGAATCATCCATATATCTTTGAAGAAAGACGTTTACCATCAATTCTTGCACGGGGCCAACATATTTCAACACTTCAAACATGTAACACTAATAAACTTACCGCATACACAGATTTACATAATTTTCCTTTAATATTTATAATTTTTGCCTTGTGGTCTAATTTGGGGCAAACGGCCTTGACCGGTGATAATATAGTTCACACCGATTTATCTATCACACAAATATGTCGACATAAAAAGTGACTATTCTGGTTCTGCTAAATGGACGGCGACACATATCACCTCCGCAGCCAAAACTTAACTTGCAGTTAAATGACATGTTGGTTCTACATGTATGTAGGCGAACATATTTGGTTGAGTTGGTGAAAAAGAAACTGCCATTTTCCTGAATGGCCGAAAGAGTTGAATCCCAGTGAACATAATCCCGATTCAATTTTATCAATTTCAAAACAAATTCTATTTCAGACTTGATTTCAATCGACAGTGAAAGGTCTTTGCGCAAAAAACCAATTGTAAACAAGGATTTTCTTACCTGTTAAAGGTATGTCAAGGTCACTGATGAAAGAATACATGGCAGGATAACTCTTTAGATGATTAAATCTATGATAAAACCTGAAGTTCTTTTTACTCTTGTTTGATTTCATGAACCCAAATTCTTCTTTTTATAGCCGGTAGTTTTTATTATTAAAAAGTAATTTTTTTCTTTTAAGAAATCTATAAGAGTGCAAATCAGACAAACGGTCATCACAAATCATTGACGATATTGATCATGATTGGCAGAATGTTGTTGAGCTGACGATGACTGATGATACATAATAACTAATACGCCAACGATGCTCCAGCAATGACAGTAGATAATCCAACAAGGATGTCATGACTTTCGTCAGACTAAGGCCGATTCTTATTAGTTAATCTATTCATCAACCCAACGCTTTGTAGCAGCAACGGTGCTATGGAGCTGCTTGCAGCTGCAGCAGATGTCTATGGTATGCAACGACTATATGCATTTTGTCAGCCGTGTATAGCGATGTCTTAAGAGTTACCCGTAACTCGTAGTAGCAACTAGTTGCAATACGGCGTATGCTGGTGATTTATCTGTTAAGCGATGTGGAGATAACAAATAGAAAATTCTTTTTTATTTTAAAATACTATCAGTATATCAAACATGTGAATACTAAAACAACATACCGACAAGAGAAACTTACCTCCACGAGGAGAGCTCATTTGAGTAACATATGTCCATTGGTTGGTCTCAGAATCATACATTTCTGCACTCTCCAGAGGGGCATTGTCATCAAACCCACCTACAATGAAAAAACCCAAGCTAACAAAAACGCATGTTTGTAGACCTTCCTTAGGAAACCAGTATCCTGTTTATCTCACGCTGCCATAGTGCGAGCATCACATGATCGCATTATTATATAAATTTTAATTTTCAAAAAGGTAAAAGTTCAATTCTTGAACAGGTCTGAAAGGTCTTCAGACTGAGGTTCACCGAGGATCTCTTGTAAAAGTCTATGTATCACCACACTCAATAATTAATCACCTTGCTGCATTCACAGTGTGTAAGTTATTCACTCTGGTAAGATGCCTATATTAAGGCAATTTGAAAACAGTCATTCGGTGATGTCATATGTCATGTGTGATGCCTGAGTCATATGGCCAATGCAGCCAGTATTATGCTATGACAATGGCCACTGTGTCACTGTTTCCATTGTGTAATTGATGCGAATTTAGAATTATGCGCTCGTTGAGTTTACAACGCAACAAGTGTTTCAATGGATATTTGCATGTTGTGGATTATTTAGGGTTGCTTTGTTTAAAAAGACAAAGCATTCTACGACAGAGGTCATATCGGCGTGCTCCTGTCTCCCTTATCAGCACACTCTCAAACTGGGAATGACTGAAACGTGGAAAATGTGTAAAATGGAATAGCTTAGGTAGCATTTTGTTGCGCATCATTCGCGAGTGCCGCTCCCATTATTGCATTCCTCGAAACATTCAATAAACAAAACTAGCTTGACCTAACAGCAAATAGGTTATTTGCTGTTTCCATCTTGCAGACGACGCCAACTTGCTGATCTCCATGAAAACACAGATGAAACAAGAGAGCATAACTCTTACCCAGGTAGCGAGTTGACTAGATTATAACCAACTATTTACTCTTTTCTGACCGACTTAGAGAGTTGACCTCTAACTCACCGACAGCGTAGAGTCTCCCATGAAGCACGCCGACACCAGCCCCGGCTCTCCTCTTTGTCATAGGAGCAATCACGACCCACTTATTGAGTATTGGATCGTACCGCTCGGCGCTGCTCAAACTGCTTGAGCCATCATTCGTTGTGATATGCCTGAAAACTTTCTCAAATGACTCCATGAAACCCTTTCAGTTGAAGCAAAACTCGCAAAAGATTTACCCCACACCAGCTGAGAACGACCGGAATTACTTTTAGTCCAAAAAGCGGCAAGTAAAGAGAAGTCGACTTGATGCAAGTGGAGATCTCTATGCTCATAGTAATGCACTTTTTACAGCTTCATACGCTGTTTCCTACCGTATTGCTCAGTGTAAAGAGGCACATACAATAGGAAAGACCTTGATCAAGCAATGTATGTTAGACTGCGCATCAATAGTACTTTGAAAACTAGCTGGGCAAAAATTTCAAGACATCCCACCATCCAACAACACTGTGAAGCGATGCATTGATGATATTGTAGCAAGTATTGAAAAGAAATTAGTTGCTAAGATTAAAGCATCTCTATTTTCAGATATGTTTCCGCACCAAAATTGGCTTACAGACTTTTTAACAGACTTTTGTATGATCTCTATTTATATTAGTATATTTTGCTATTTTTAAATATTTAATGGTTAAATAAGTCAATTGCGAATAGCTGAGGTAGGTATTTATTGAAAAACAATGAAGTTTGCTTTTCGTGAATGCTATTCGATTGGCTTAGCTCAAATGCGAAACTGCGCATCTCATTCAGAGATCATATAGCATTCACGAAAAGGATTTCCCAGGGTCCCAGGGTTTTCCATGGTGTTACGGTGGTTTTGACTGAGTGAGATAGTGATCAGAAAACAACCAAAAACGCCATTATTTTTTAATAAATACCTATCTCAGCTATTCACAATTGACTTATCTAATCATTAAATACTTAAAAAAAGAAAAATATACTAATATAAATAGAGATCATACAAAAGTCTGTTAAAAAGTCTGTTAGCCATATTTGGTGCATAAAAATACCTCCTATTTTGAGCCATACAACTTGATGAGTCAACTAATGTTGCCGGTCTTTCCCAGCTATACTGGTGGATGGTAGATATGTGCATGACACATCCATTGAAGAGGATTTTCTGTTTTGTCAGTCCTTGCTTCAAACAACTTCACCAAGAGATGTGTTAAAAATAGTGGAAAATTTCCTTGAAGACCAAGTTAGGTTGGGAGAAGTTAATAAGTGTATGCACTGATGAAGCACCTGCTGTGTTAGGATGTAGATCAGGCTTTGTAAAACAGATCAAGCAGAAGAACCCTGATATAGAAGGAGTGCATTGCTTCATTCACCGTGAAGCATTGGTACCAAAAACTCTTCCACAAGCGAGGAAATCAAACTTGGATGTGAACATAAGAGTTGAGAATTACATCAAAGCATCAGCACTAAATACCAGATTGTTCTCAGCACTATGTTCTGGAAGTGATGTCGTGTTTACAACTTTGTTATTTCATACTGAAGTGAGGTGGTGGTCCAAGGGAAACATGTTAGGCAGGCTCTTTGAGCTACATATGTCCGAGGTTATGAAATTTCTTGAAAGTAAAGGCCAGCATGAACTTTTAGCAGCCATGAAAGCTGATAACTATGTATTTGAGAATGCATACCTGGTTGATACATTTGCCTAGCTAAACAAGGTGAACTTGAAGTTACAAGGGAGCAATCATCATTTCTTTGCCTTTCATGACAGAATTGATGCTTTCAAAGCAAAGCTGGTACTGTGGCATACACGAACCTGCACTGGGAACACGGTATCCTTTCCCACACTCACTGAATTATTGGAACACAAAACCCGCTCTTGGTAGTCTAGTGGCAACCATTACTGAACACCTGTTCGATCTCATAACAGAATTTGGATGCTACTTCCCTGAGCTACCTTCAGAAAAAAAGAAGATGCTCAACATCACACGAAATCCATTTCAACGCACTGTTGAAGAAATTCTAGAGGAGCTACAATAGGAGTTTGTTGAGTTGGTTAACATTTCTGCAGTGAAAGATGGTCTCAGATCAATGTCTATTGACTAGTTTTAGCTCTCAGCGAGAAAAAATTCTCTACTCATTGCTAAAAAGGCAACAATGATTTTGATGCCATTTAGCTGCAAGTAAAAATCCTCCAGCATTGATGAAAATCCTATGCGTAGTAGGATTTTCATCAATGCTGCACCTTAAAAATGAGAAAAGAAATCGACTTGACCTTGAGAGCGACTTGAGATGTGCATTATAAAAACAAAGCAATTGTGAAAACTTGCATAGAGGCATCAGCAGGAGAACAGCATTATTAACAATAATGTTGACGTGATTTAATACTATATATGCTACTCTCAGTTATTTAACAAATAAATATATGCATATATGCTGCTGACCGACATATATGTACCTGTGTAGCCCTTTCAGTGAATACAATATATAGTAGGCCTATAGGTTCACACTTCACTTTTTCCAGGGGGGAATTTGTATTTGAAAATTTTGCAAAGGGGTAAAAGCAAAAAAAGGTTGGGAACCACTGAACTATCTGATTGCAACCAACTTGCTGATCAAGCATGCCATGAAAACGTAGAAGAAACATGAGAGCATAACTCTTACCCAAGTAGCGAGTTGACTAGATTATAACCAACTATCTGATTGCAAACAACTTGCTGATCAGCCATGAAAACACAGAAGAAACATGAGAGCATAACTCTTCCCCAAGTAGCAAGTTGACTAGATTATAACCAACTATTTACTCTTTTCTGACCGACTTAGAGAGTTGACCTCTAACTCACCGACAGCATAGAGTCTCCCATGAAGCACGCCGACACCAGCCCCGGCTCTCCTCTTTGTCATAGGAGCAATCACGACCCACTTATTGAGTATTGGATCGTACCGCTCGGCGCTGCTCAAACTGCTTGAGCCATCATTCCCTCCGACAGCGTAGATGCAGTTCTATAAACGATACAACCGCGGTAAGTGCCAAATGTATTATTGGACATTAAACACCAGAAGGAAACGTGAAACAATTAGACTCAGCGGGATGGTGAGAAGAGAAACTATTGAAGTCAAAAGAGAATGAAAGCAGGAAACTAGTTAAACTAGTTATAACTTATAGAAATAGATTGAAGCACCTATGAGTAGACAACTCCTCACACAAAATTTGTGGAACAAGGGTCTGCTTTTTGTGACAAATATATATTTATCACTTTATGGTGTTCTTAATTAATTCATGGAACTCCTACCATCTTACCATAGTGATAGCATTATCTGGTACTAGCTGCAGATTGATCCAAAACACTCACAATGCAATGAACACTCTGTACTGAACAGAGTCAGTTTACACACACTGGTGACTCAATTATTATGTTTTTAGCTCATCCAACGCTAGCATCATAATATTTCTAGATTAGTTCGCGTTCTAGCTTCCTCATTTCCACTTTAATTTGTTAAAAACTAATACTTCTTTCCTTTCTATTTCAGCAAATCCAGTGCTAACATTTTACCCCTTCTAGTGTAGCTTGTCCAATACAAACATTTTATGAATTTTTTCTCAGTTTGTTTTCATTTGGAAGTAGTGATAAAGGATCAGAACTTATATTCTAACATGACTACATACCACTAGTATACCAGGAAGCCTACTTGAGTGAAAAAGAGTTACATTTTCATCAATGAATTAAAAAGGGTTCACCTCCCTTTGACAAGTCAAGACAGGTGATAGCAGACTTCCCTTATCGTCTCAACAGCAGAACCTATAATGCACCGTCAAAGCAAGCCTAAACAAAATGTCAACATACCCTACAGGATGAAATTATTCGAGGAATTCACGTACAGTCAATTTCGCGAATTAATAAAATCCGTGAATTATTAGTTTTATTTTTCGTAAAGACGAGGAGCGGGGATGAAAAAAATAAATATTGTGTTTTACCGAAAAACCAAAGGTTTTGAAAAACTCATAATAACTTACCACAAGTTGTTATTTCACCGAAGGCCTCCAAATCGATGAATATTCATGAAAACCTTTGGATGCAGTCAAAAATTTAAAGCTTAGCCTGATCAACATAAAATTCTTAGCTAAATAGAAACCTAAACACGAGGTGTACACACGTGAAGGTTTTACTCTATTGCTAGCTGCTTTCACAGATTAATTTATTCGCGATTGTGTTCATCCGCGAATAATTTAGTCCGTGAATATGTATGAAAAGACAATTTTCGAGAAATTTAACTCCGCGAATAATTTCATCCCGTAGGGTATTACGATAATAACTAGCAGAAAAGTCTACCTTGAGTACAGCTACACCGACGCCCCCTCTCGGTACATTCATAGGAGCTACAGGAGACCATTGATCTATGGCTGGGTCATATCTCTCTACAGTGTCAAAACATGCCGTGTCATCTAGCCCTCCAATAGCATACAGTGCATTCGACATCGCTGCCACTGCCAGGCCCCGCCTACAGTCAAACATAATGTCACAGTTGTGAAAAATAAAAAATGCGCTGCTGTTCATGTGCAGATCACCTAACTCGACCTCAGACGAGTAAATATTTACTAAAGAATGAGAAGTTTTCCTTTCTTGCAGAAGAATAAATCCCGCTATGCATGAACATTTTACAAGAAGCTACCCAATTATTTGAGATTGCACATAGAGGAAGCTATAAAAACTGCATAATATAATAAATACAAAAATCGAGTAAAATTCCAAAAAGAGAGAAAAAGGTGCAAGAGAAAGGTCTGTTGACAGTAACATAATATATTAATAATATATAATAACTGTAACATAATACCGTATTTCCCACAATAATACCAATAAGAATAACAATGGCCTGGTTGACCTTAGAGCAAACATTACCCAGTGTGTTTCTCTATACAATAATTCAACAGCTACTGTATAGTAAGAATGTTGAGCTCAGACGGATACAGTAACAATATACTAACTACACTGTGCTATGTACTGTGATACAGTTGAAGGCAGCAAGTCCGGCTGGAGGTGAAAGATGACTAGATCTGTTCCTGAGTTATATGCCAGTCTGACTGACACGAACTGATAATATAGACACGATTCTAAATGAAGCTTCAAGCAGTGTTAGCCTGTATCAGAAAATAAGTACCTCAGAACTACAACTGGCAAGATGGAGGCTGTCTCTAAGTCTAAAGAACCACACAGGTTTAGCTGACGTATAATGAAATTTTAAACACTACGCTCTGCTAGCTGGTGCCTGAGGCTAATATAACTGTCACCTTTTAAATGATTGAAGCCAAGCCTGCAGAAATACAACACAGTGAAAATTGCAGCGTCCACCAGTCACAAGATAAGATGAATGAAGAGAAATGTATGACTGCAGCAAAATGTTTTGAAAAAAATAAAAACAAGCAATCAAAAACAAGTGATAAACACATAAATCGATGTCAGAGTACTAAGGCTAAAAGCGGTTGGAAATAGCGAAGAGCGGCAAAGAGACAAGTGAAGATTGGGAGTAGATATACAGAAAGACGAGGAAGCTAAAAACAAATACATGGAAACTGGTGAACAGCAGAGAGACACAGGAATGAAATCCAGAAGAGAAGCTTGGAGTAAACACAAAAGACAAGTTAGAGCATAAGACGATATCAGTAAAGCAAATGGTAAGCAGAGAAAACAGACGTGAGTAAGTACCTCAATGTTCGCATGGGAGCAATACAGTTCCATCTGTTGGTTACGGGATCAAACACCTCACAACTGTTCAAGTGTTCCTCTCCATCGTGACCTCCGATAGCATAGAGTTTCCCTGTAAGATGGTGCAGAGTTCAGTTAGTGAGTATTTTGTTCTCGTCAAAACGCTCAAGGGTATATAAAGAATGAAAAATGTGCTAATGAGAAAAGGTTAGGAAATGAACAAATAATATTTTTTGTTTAATTGTTATTAATAATAATAATTTTGTTTAGTATCATGCATATACAAAAAAGGTTAATCAATTATATCAGTATATTATATTATTATATCAGTTGTTTCCAGACATTTTAGTGTCATGCACATAACTAGCAACTCACAAGTGACATCTGTAGAATTGTCCCCCTTACAATATTGTGATATTGTCCCCCTTACAATACAAACACTTAGGTGAAGTAATGCTATATAAATGCCATGTTTTAAGAGTTTTTTTATCTGAGTTGACAATAATACAAAAAACTTGCTTTTTCCAATGTTACCATAATTCTGCACTATGAATGTTAATTTCCAGCTGCTAATTTAATGACCAGCAAACACCAGAGGTTGGTACATTGCGGGAGCTTCAAAGGAAAACAATATAACCTGTATTATTCACAATGTAAATGAGTGATTTGCATTTTTTAATCAATAATCTTTTAGTGACGCAATTGTATTCTACAAACCATTAGAGCAGACGACTCCAACGTGTCTGCGTCTAGTGGACATCTCGGCAATGGTAAACCATTTGTCATCTCTAAAATTGTAGCATTCTATAGAGCGGAAAGGGTCTCCGGAGGCGCCCCGACCTCCAACGCAGAATAAGACTCCTGTATTTGTGGAAAAATGTAAAGGATGAAAGAAACAACCTCTGTGCTGCCGGCATTGCAGATATAGGTCATATCTGGCAGCAGCTGCCAGACATGATGACAGCCACTTCAAACTAAAATCTTATCAATGCAACTATTACAGCTAGACCTTCGGGTTCATCTTTGACACCATAACAATGGAGCACAGTTGAAAAATTTGTAATGGATTTTCAGTGTCTAAAGGAAGGCAGAGAATCACTGATGCCTTTAGCAAGCCAATGTAGAGCTCTAGTTCTTATAAATTTCTCATAAATTACACACGGCACCCGCGGGTATCGAGAGAATATCAAGTTAGGTAAATACAAAGCTATTCTCATTGAGCATGTGCACATGATCTTTCTCTCAACTCTTTACAGCTGGCGAGCCACTTCGGCACTTCCAGCGACTTTCTAACATTGCGCAGTTCATGGTAGCCACAAACAGTAGCTATACAACTTTTTTAGCCGTGTTCTCCACTAAATTTTCCACAAGATACAACCTGTTTTAAACCCTATATCGTCAAATTGAGTGATTCTATACTTTTCCAAAACCAGTAATAAAAAACAAAGGCTAAACTGCCAGAGCCAAGTATCCGGTTTAACTTTTCTTATTGCTATGAAGCGATTAACACAATCGACGGGAATTTTGTTGTGTGAAATCTCCTAGAATTTTTTATTTCTCTTCAACCAATCAAAAGCGTATTAGCAAAGTTTTTGATCAACTGATCTGACTGGTAAGTTATCCTTACCCAACTATCGTTTTTACAGCAGCTTTTGGTTTCCGAAGTTTCTCAGTAAGGATTAGGTCTAAAAACAATTTTTTTTCGAAATACCTTAGAAATAGCCCGAGTCAACATTTTATATTGTACAAACTTTAATGAAACTACCACTCTAAGCTTCAAAAACTACAAAAAAGCATTGATCACACAACTCCTACAATCCTACTCATAACTCCTTGTGCCCGATGGAAGCATGTCCTCCGTAGCGCAAACCAATAACACTACTAGGATGACAAGGTTTCAGTGCTCACTATGATGTACATGGCTAACATGAGAGGTCAAGGTTTCAGTGCTCACTATGATGTACATGGCTAACATGAGAGGTCAAGGTTTCAGTGCTCACTATGATGTACATGGCTAACATGAGAGGTCAAGGTTTCAGTGTTCACTATTATGTACATGGCTAACATGAGAGGTCAAGGTTTCAGTGCTCACTATGATGTACATGGCCAACATGAGAGGTCTCAAAACATGTGTTACATTAGTTATTGTTCTTATAGCCAATAATCTCCTGCATTTTAGGGGCAATTTAGAAATTATTTCTCTAAAGTCTGAACCATTCTTTCCCATTTTTATGGAATGGAAGAATTTCGTAAAGCTAGCTATTTTATATATCATTAGAAAGTAAATTTGGTGCTGAATAAGATGCAACTTCACCTGTCCAATAAAAAACCTGTTCATTTGAAAACCTGTTCATTTAAAAACCTGTTCATTTAAAAACCTGTTCATTTGAAAACCTGTTCATTTGAAAACCTGTTCATTTGAAAACCTGTTCATTTGAAAACCTGTTCATTTGAAAACCTGTTCATTTGAAAACCTGTCCATTTGAAAACCTGTCCATTTGAAAACCTGTTCATTTAAAAACCTGTTCATTTGAAAACCTGTTCATTTAAAAACCTGTTCATCTGAAAACCTGTTGATTTGAAAATCTGTTCATTTGAAAACCTGTTCATTTGAAAACCTGTTCATTTAAAAACCTGTCCATTTGAAAACCTGTCCATTTAAAAACCTGTCCATTTGAAAACCTGTCCATTTGAAAACCTGTTCATTTGAAAGCCTGTTCATTTAAAAACCTGTTCATTTAAAAACCTGTTCATTTGAAAGCCTGTTCATTTGAAAACCTGTTCATTTGAAAACCTGTTCATTTGAAAACCCGTCCATTTGAAAACCTGACTTGAATCTGTGAGAAGTAAAGGTAAACTGTCATCCAAGTTAATTTCCATTAACCAAAATGGTTCCACAAGGCATATCTCTCAAAAACATCTTGGAAATTTAAGTTTAACCCCAAGAACTGAACAGAAGACTATGTGGAGGACATTGTGAGAAATTAACTGTTAAAAGCTTCAACATTCACAAACCCTCAGTTTTGGGTTTGACATCAAACTGTATGTCGTTAGAGTGGACTTTATAAATGCTGAAAAATAAGCTTTAAAATAGAGTGAATCTGGTGCTCAACGGGAACCTAACTGACATTCAGCAATTTAAAGAGTATTAGCCCATTATACCATTCGCCATTGGCTGCAGCCGTTCCTCAACGATTCATACAGTTTGTCACTGGATGCAGCCGTTCCTCAACGATTCATACAGTTTGTCACTGGCTGCAGCCGTTCCTCAACGATTCATACAGTTTGTCACTGGCTGCAGCCGTTCCTCAACGATTCATACAGTTTGTCACTGGCTGCAGCCGTTCCTCAACGATTCATACAGTTTGTCACTGGCTGCAGCCGCCCCTTAACTCTTCATACAGTTTGTCACTGGCTGCAGCCGCCCCTTAACGATTCATACAGCTCGTCACTAGCTGCAGCCACCCCTTAACGATTCATACAGCTCGTCACTGGCTGCAGCCGCCCCTTAACTCTTCATACAGTTCGTCACTGGCTGCAGCCGCCCCTTAACTCTTCATACAGTTCGTCACTGGCTGCAGCCGCCCCTTAACTCTTCATACAGCTCGTCACTGGCTGCAGCCGCCCCTTAACGATTCATACAGCTCGTCACTGCCTGCAGCCGCCCCTTACCTATTCATGCAGTTCGTCACTAGCTGCAGCCGCCCTTCAACTCTTCATACGGTTTGTCACTGGCTGCAGCCGCCCCTTAATTTGTCATGGAATTAGTATAATTCAAGTTTGCTGAATGCTTGACAGATTTTTAGTTGCCCTGAACAGTGTAATAATTTGCATGCCATGTGTTTTACACGCTAGAGAAATACGACAGCTGCTTAAATTAAATTATATCATAAGTATTACAAAAAAACTTTGTAATTTCACTTCAAAAAATTTCTATAAAACTTTGAAATGCGACTTAAAATCATTGCTAATTTATTTTTTGTTTCTTATTCATGGTGAGTTGATAAAAATGCTCTGTTTCATCCGACAAACAATCGTGCGCAATAAATTTTTGACATTTGTTGAAATTTGGTCAAAGAAAAGGAAGTTACATGCAATCTAATTGTGACAAGAAATGAAAGTACCGGAACAGCTACGTCGAGGCACCATCCTATCATACGGCCTGAGAGTGGGTGTGAGTCCTGCTAGTGAGAGCTGGTACGACTTGGCCTCATCGACATAGTCCCTGCACTCCATGTCTGCGTGTATGAGCTCATCTGCCTCAACTACCTGCACGATCAGTAGATGGTCTAAAGCGATGAAAACAGTTTGAGCATTGGCAGTGTCCATATGCCAGGAAATGTCTCAACTTGACATCTGTACGAATGTTAGAGGCGGCTGCCAGAGTTTTTTTTAAATTTTTTTGTGTGATGGTGACTATGGGATTAATTTTAGTAGCCCTTTGAAAAAATTAGTCAACACCTGTATATTGTCGGGAGTAGCTTTGGCGGAATCCAATTCTTTACATGTCATGCAAATATCAGGTATACTGTTTTTTTTCGAGTTTTCAGAAACAGTGATCACATCGCACTATAAGGCTACTATGAAAGAAACCTTCCGTCTTATAATACAAACAACTACAAATGACAAATTCGGATGCGATATTTGAAGTTAGGAATTCTAGTACAGTCCCCAAAAGCCACTGCAAAATGAAGTTGCTGTTAAAACCCGTTAACAATGACCAATATTTCATCACAGATACACATGTATCAAGTCTACAAAACTCCATGTCTATAAACATCACTGTCAGTGACTACGCTAAATGATAGATAAATAAGCTTTTCAACATATGAACATACAACGTTCCATATGAAGTCATTACTTTTTAGTTATACCTGCGTTCAAGTCCCACAAAAATAAAGCAATTACATGTACAAACATGTAAGTTTCAAGAACTTTAACATCTCTACAAACGCTAACATGTAGAGAACAAACCATAATTTCAGAAAGAATTGAGGGACACAATAGAATATATATGCTAAGTACAGGTAAAAACATTCGTAGCCTACTGTTACTATATTCATGTAGTATTCGACCAACAGAATCAACAAAAACATAAAGTGCTATTACTATTGACCAACAGAATCAACAAAAACATAAAGTGCATAACTATTGACTGAAGGAAGCACACAATAAATACCGTCGTTGTGAACAACTTTCACTGAAAATATTGATCATACTGCTAACAGTAATAGTCGTAGGGATGGTAGGTACATAATGACAGCTAATGACAGCAAACTTTGATATTTTAATAAGCTCAGTTATTAGGATAACACAAAATGTTAAGGTCAGTTATTAGGATAGCACAGGATGTTAGAGTCGGTTATTTTGATAACACAGAATGTTACGATAAGTTAATAGAATAACACAGAATGGTAGGGTAGGTTATTAGGATAACACAGAATGTTAAGGTAGGTTATTAGGATAACACAAAATGTTAGGGCAAGTTATTAGGATAACACTGAAAGTTAGGGTAGGTTATTAGGATAACAGTGAACGTTAGGGTAGATTAGGATAACACAGAATGTTAGGGTAGGTTATTAAGATAATACTGCAAGTTAGGCTACGCCACGACATCTTTGTGACATTTTACTTCAAATTTTGACCTACATTCACAAATTTCGAGACCAAATTATGTATGTAAGAGGCTAAGGGATGTTTTAAGCCATTTTCCGATATAAAGTGTTTGCAAGTCATTAAATACAGTAAGTCTTATCATTGGCTATTTGCATCGGGCCACCATAGTTGACCGTCACATGATTGCAGAGACTGATTTCACGTCACATTCGTTAATAAATTCAACGATTTGATTCTTTTACTTGTGAGGTAACAAACTATGAATAGCGCCATCAAAGTTTGAAGTAATATTATGCGTTACTTCTCATAAGAGACAAAGAAGTCACCATAATAGGTGCATATTTAGGATTCCACTTACATGAGTCATGCTATAAATACATTGTTAGTTGCATTGGTCACATGTACGCAGCTGATGATCCCTAGCTCAAAGTTCTACATACAAGAAAGTTTACAGTAAAATAAAACACAACGATGACATTTTTTTGCATTGTGTTATGAATTGTGCATGTGAAACGGGCTTGATGGATTAGACATGCCTTCATGGGAACCTGCACTTGAGGCGGGATCGACTGACACCTCTCCGCAATGGAGCGTAACAGAGATTAGTGTCTATTGTTGTCCATTTACCGATTACATGGGAAGATAATTATGTGTACCTTTAGAGAGGCTTTGATGGCATTTTACAAATGCATATCAGACTGGAGCAGCTCCAAATACTTTTTCCGAATTGGTTTTTATGTTTGCTATTAGCATAATAATTACTATCAGGACATTTGACAGGAAATATTCATGATAAATAAAATACATAGAGAATGAATGGTCATGTCCTAGGACAATACCTTCAACACAGTCATTTCTGTGGCATCACTAAACAAGAAGCAAGGAAATTGAGGTCATTATATTTCTTGAAAATTTTTAACATGCCAAAATATGACAGAATGATTCAGAGGAAAAATTACATCATCATCAATATGAGTGTTAACTTGCTGAACTGATAACTATCCAATGGGATAAGAGTAGCAGATGGTATGGTAGTAGTAGTAACAATACTATTAGCAGTACTAGTAGTAGTACTAGTAGTAGTACTATTAGCAGTACTAGTAGTAGTAATAGTAGCGGTAGCAGTATTAGTAGTGATGGTGCTGTGATAGTAGTAGCAGTTTGTTATGAATGCTTAATAAATTGATACTAAGAGTGAAATATTTCTAAATGTGTACAATTGGCTGGTTTCATGTACGAAGCACCAATGTTCACTATCAGAAATGGTCATGGATGGGGTTTGAATTGCTAGCCTTGCAACCATATGCTTACAACCCAACCATCTACGCCAATCTAAGAATAGCTTGTGTCGTTGTTAGGGAGATATCAGTATCAGGTATAGTACAGATATTATCAGGATTGAGAAGCATCGAGGTAACTATTGAGGCATGTAAACATTAGATGAATTGGATAGATATGCAGTAAGTAGAGAGACCATGGTCAGACATAATTTACCATCTCCCATCAGCTCAAAATATAAGTGAATTGCAAGCTGCTGCGATGGAACTGCAAACTCTTAGAAGTATTTGCTAGTCAAACGACCAATAGCAGAACACATTAGTTTTACAGTGACGAATCAAGTCTTTCGATTAGTATTATCACGTGCACTTTAGAGCAATAGTAATGAATTTTTATATGCAGCGCTTTAAACGACCAATCATACGTTGCAAATACCTTTAACAAAAAATGCTGACAAAACCTGCAGGTTTTACAAAGGACTTACTGTAAAACCTCTGATTGAACTCCACCTCCATAGCGGAAAAGGGTTGAATAGAGCGCTATGGCGTTCACTTAGACTCAGTCTTAGAGGTTTACGGCAACTGCTAACGGTTTATCTACAACTCACCTAGTATACAGGAGTCATACACTACAGTTTCACTTTAGTAAACACATAGTCATGCATACCTGAGTAAGATATGAGGCTGGTAGTAGAGGTAGTTTCACTTTGGCAAGAAGAGGGGCAAGTGTTTGTTTCCTACCTTCTATGTCGTGCTTCACCCAGAGTATGACTGCCTCATATACCTGCAGCAATGAAAAACGATGAAGAAATCTCTCTCTAAGATTGTAACAATATCAAATCTGTGGTTAACCACCAGCAATGTATGTAGACAAAAAGCAATAACATACACTGAGAATAGTAGTGCGTATTCCACAACTTCAGTATGAATATGAGAGAAAAAGCTGATTTTGGTAAGAGAATATTTTAATACATATAAACGACGACCAGGTTAATATGATTTGATATCGGACTTATATAGTCCCAACCTTTGCTGATAAGAAAACTCATATACAACAAATTACATCTTCTCAATGTAAAAGAGCGCAACTCCCCATCTACAATTTAAAGAAGCGAAGAAATGTCTAAAAAAAGTATCCAAACAAAAGGGTCTTTTATTGTTACATATGCTAACATACCTGACACATGCTTACATACCTGACACACGCTTACATACCTGATACACGCTTACATACCTGACACACGCTTACATACATGACACACGCTTACATACCTGACACACGCTTACATACCTGATACACGCTTACATACATGACACACGCTTACATACCTGACACATGCTAACATACCTGACACATGCTTACATACATGACACATGCTTACATACATGACACACGCTTACATACATGACACACGCTTACATACCTGACACACGCTTACATACCTGACACACGCTTACATACCTGATACACGCTAACATACCTGATACATGCTAACATACCTGACACACGCTTACATACTGATACATACTTACATACCTGACACACGCTTACATACCTGACACACGCTTACATACCTGACACATGCTGACATACCTGACACATGCTTCCATACCTGACACACGCTTACATACCTGACACACGCTTACATACCTGACACACGCTGACATACCTGACACACGCTTACATACCTGACACACGCTTACATACCTGACATGCTTATATGGTATGCGCTTACACCCTCGACACACGCTTACCTATATGGCATAACAGGAATTTATGATTGCCGAGGTTAAAGTGCGATAAGAGGAGCTCATTTCTAACTGATAGATCTGAGTGTGACACACTTATGTTACCATTGATGATGTCATTTAATACCATCACTCACATGTTCAAGGTTTGATTGTTTAACTGATTTGACCAATTCCATCGATTGATTTAACCAATCACGTAACTAGATTTAGCCTGCGTTTGGACTCGTTGACAGTAGGAGGCAGGTAATTGTGGGGATCATGAAGCATTTATATTCCTATCCCACACTCTTCACTATTATGAAAGTGTAGCCCTGAATACGGCACACAAGGGTGAGCAATGACTACGTGGAAAGTCTATAGGATATTGACAATTGATAAGCGCGTGTGACAATCCGTTATTAAACACTGTACCCAGTGATCTTTAAAAATATTTTAATGTTTCTAAGATACGACAACTGTATGCCCACCCCACCATTTAACAAATGTAGTCGCTAAGCGTAAGCTATGTTTTATTGATGCTATGTTTCATTGATGAGTCCCTCAGTCATTGTTAGCATAATTACCTTGTTGATCACTTGAGGAGGAACTTACACCAAGTTTAGTAGGTAGTATGAAAGGTAGATAGATATATCTTAAGTAATATTTGATAGAAAATATCGATATTTCTATATCATTTGCAATTGTTTTCGATATTTGATGTCATCTGACTGCCAGGATGTTTCAAGATTAAATTTGACAACACTTGATCACAGTTAAACGCTCAGATTAAGCAAATATGCAATTATAAAATCTTTATAGTTGCGAAGAGACCGACAGAATAGAGACCAGGTGTTGGTGCAACTTGGAACACAATAACCCATATCAACTGTAGCAACGATAAAAACTAGTGACATCATTTCGAACGTCTTTTACTTCTGAGTGTTTTAATTGTGATCGAGTTTTATCAATTTTAACCTTGTAACATACTATCAGTCAGATCTCCACAAACATAAACAACAATCACAAATGATAGAGAACTACTGATACTTTCTGATAAAATCTACTAAAGATTTTGTGAAAGTTCATCTTTAACAAAAGTGGTGGATAGAGAACAACTCCAAGTTTATGGATACCTGTAGATTCCAACAAATGTTTTGTACCAAATAAATGGTGGAACTTTTTTCAACATTTTTAACGCATCTCCTCTGGGGTAAGCCTAGAAACTCTGCAGACACCCAAAATCCAAACCAAACCAGGAAAAGACTACCTGTATTTCAGAGTCGACGTTGAGTTCATCGCTGCCGATGATGTCAGCGAGGTACTGTGGAGACATGCTCATGAACTCCTCTCTATCAACCATCTCATTGAAATGATCAGATATATAGGAGTTGGCCAGCTCCTCCAAGTCTGTATGGCTATATATAAAAAACAGTCAAAATGCTGTTATCATTTTTTAACATATAACATAATACTAACATCGTCATCAAACTGTTCCAACTTACAAGAGATGTGGCAGAGCAATGAGCTAATCAGCCCAAAGTAATATACCAACATATTGTTAATTTAGTGGAATATCTCGTGTTTCTGTTTTACCACATGACAATTTTGTAAATATGCCCAAAAGGCCATTAAATTATTAAAACACTGTTAGGTTCCACTTTTTTGCCAGAAAATACCCTAGCAACCTTGACCTAGTCTTTGTAAGGCGGTGTAACTTCTCATGTGATTATGCTACAGAGGTAAAAACTAATTAAAATTTTTCAGTTTAGATTCTGATGATCTCATAGATATAGATCTTATCTAGTAATATTTATGGATGCTACTTGGGGCTCCCTCAGCGCTGCCCGTTAGTCACAAACATTGTCATGAGAAATCTATAGCAATAGCCTTAGAAGTCTTGCCAGCATTCAATGAAGGCTTACAACAGACTGTTGAACAGTAAGTTTGATTGCCTGGGAAGCTGAGATGCTCTCCACTGCGTCTTCCTTCAACATTTTCCCAACACCTGATTCTATCTTCAACCCATTAGCTATTCAAATGAGCTCTTTTCATTTTCCTCCCGTAACTGCTACCTTATGCTAATCTCGTGTTATACTCCTTTCCAACCAGGTAAAGGGCTGCTCCCTGAGAGACAATCGTGAACGATCAAAGTACCTCCATGCAACTACAGTACACATGTTCTACTAACCACTGCTGGCTATGTGGTCCACTCTTCCTAGTATATCTTTGTTTCATGTATTTCAAGATAGAAAATTTTAGTAGATTTTATCAGAAAGTATCGATATTTTTGTATCATTTGCAATTGTTTTGATGTTTGAGGTGATCTGACTGCCAGGATGTTTATATACTGAAATCGACAGAATTTGATCGTGATTAAAATGCTGCCAGTTTTCAATTTCACTTTCGATTTTATTTTGTAGGCCGAATGGCATTTTAAGCAGCCTTTATAAAATGTACATATATCGCTATAATGAGACACTGTGTCATACGCCATCCCATGATATGGAAAAAATACCAAATGGTCCATATCATTACAAAATTATTACCGTATCTAAACAGTCCCTACATGTACAGATTTGACTACAAACTCGATGCGAGCGTAGGGTTGAAACGTGTCAACAAGAATATTTTGTAGTTTTTCAACAACTACTATAACTTTTGGTGAAGAGCTTGTTACCCAGTTTTTGGGTCATACAGTCTGTAGTTGTGTTAACGCTTCTGCTTAAAGAGTTCTTACACGCATGCGACAGTATGCATACAGTTTACATAATGTGTAAACTGTATGCATACTAGTGCTGGGCAAGGGTAATAAAACTCATTGAACTCACAGGTTTATCTTTTCTCGAGTCTCGGGTAATAGATATTTTGAGTCGATCTTGCAGGTTTGGGTTTTGGCTTGCGAGCTCAGATTTCGGTACAAGGATCCGACAAAAAGAGTGGACAAAAACTCGGTCTATTGCCCCCTGCGCCCTAAACACTGTTTGATAACCCGCCTGTTAACCCTGGCCTTTTTGCCAATGCGTGTCAGAAACCCTGAGCAACCTGTCCAACGATCCTAAGTTTTTAAACTTTCATTATATATATATATATATATCTCTGAACAAATATCTCATAATACAATGATATTTGGTAAAACACTAGTAAAAAGTCGGGTAACCCACAGTAAAGGTCATCAAACAGAAAAAACAGTACTTTACCATTATTCAGGCTAAAACTATAAAAAATTCAAACAATTTTAAAAAACTCGTGAAAACATTTACAATTGCATCATATCCATTGAGCACATGTTCATCATTGTTTTATGACTCAGAATACACTGTAAAATTATAATTAGTATTATAAAATTCTTTATTTGCATCACAAATATCGGTCATTAGAAAATAGTAAAAAACAATAGATAAATTGAATAAAATTATGGTTGCATTGTAAATTTTAGAATATGTCTAATGTTTGGAAATTTTAGACATAAAACCCGTATAAACAAACCCGAAAACTCGTTGGCCAAGAAGTACTCATACCAAGCACTAATGTATACTGTCGCATGCATGTGAAGAAGCTTTGACGCTATATATACCTAGTTATAATATAGTTATCCCACGAGCAAACGAGCGGAGCGAAGTGTGAGAGTTTTTATGATAAATGCATGTGCACACAACTTACGAAAATTATTCATCAACAATGAGACGAACCCTTGGCAAGAAATTTCATCAACAAATTTAAGCATCGGAATGTAAAGTCGTTAAAGTATAATAACAAGACAAAACACATTTAAACCTATTTGAATATGTTACCAAGTCTTTGTAAACCGTCGGTATTATCTTTAAACTTACCCATCTGATCGGATTATACACAAATAGACAGATTAATTTGAACGAAAATTGCCACAAAAAGCTTGAAAAGCTCGGTTTAATAAAAGTTAAGACCGAAAATTGAAACGCCAATAAAGCCATGCGACAGATAGTAGAACTATTTAGCAGTGCGCATTTCACGAGAAAACCGTGCTCATTTCATCAGTCTATGGCATTTTTTACTTGTAATCAAATTTATTCGAAGGTTTCTGTAATAAACCTAGACCGTTTGAGGCGTAGACCGATTTACAGGTACGAAATTGTGGTACACAGTTTATCAGCCTGTGTTTTTTGTCCAATCACCGAAGGTTTCATTATTTGAAACGTTAGCCGAAATTCTTTACAACTTATGTACAAGCTAGGGCCGAACTACAACGCCCCTTCATGACGAAAACATTTTTTATTTTGCTACAGTTTTATACGCGCGAATGCTCCTACCGCTTTCTGTTAAAGATCGCTTATCAAAACCATTCTACATTCAACGCAACAAACTTTCAAACTGTGTATAGCTTGCCATTTTACTTCTAATTTTGCATTTCAGAGTTATAATAAACATATTTCTTTATTGTTGTTGAATTACATACATTACAGTAAATTAGGCCTACAGCTTTATAACACTTTTGTAACAGCTTTTATTTTGCTGCGGTTTGCAGAAATCTTCGAGACGCGTGAACGCTCATAGGTTTTCTATTATTGCTGTATTACTATATTAACAATATTGGTTATTTTAATAATATCAGTGCATTCTACTTATAATATTGGCCAACATTGCATTTCTCCTATTGCAAGGGAGAGACATAAACGTGTAATATTTTCCTTTCATTGTTGTTGTTTGTCATGACCAAACACTTTTTAAATAAATTTTCTAAAAACCTATATAAATACCACAACTTCTCGATATTGCTACCTATGACGTTTTGAAATGTAAACAAAATTGTGTATTGGTTTTCTATTATTACTATATTAATAAAATTGATTATTCTAAGAATATCAGTGCATTTTACTTCTAATATTGGCCAATATTGCATTTCTCCTATTGCAGGGGAAAATATAAACATCTTTTCCATTCATTATTGCTTATTGTTGTATATAATAACACCCACACCCAGTACATTACAGCTACCATTGCAGTTATCCTATTGCACTGCAGAGCCATTTGATTGCTAATATTGCATTTCTCAACCATCAGTACCCTTTATTTTTTTTGCCAATATCTCTGGCCATCTCTTTGGTCGTGGGCTGTATGACAGTGGAATTTCTAGTTATATTATAGTTATTATATAGCTATACCTACTATAAGCAGCGTACACAGTGAATACCTGATGATTCTTAGTATTGTGTAACTAACAATTGTAACTTTGATCAGTTTCAATGCACATTTTGCAGTTGAAATCAGAAATCAATGGCTCGCAATAGAATCCCAACTACCAAACCAGGTGGTTCATCTGTAAGGAAGCCTATGAAGGATGCTAACTAACCTACATACGATACTTGTTGATAATGGGCAGACAGTAATAAATTTTAGTAATTGATACGCTACAAGTAATAGCTCTGCAACAAATGAAGCATCACTTGTAAGGCAAAGTATTGTCAACCTCGTAATTTGGAAGCCATGTTTTCAAAATGATGGACTGCACACAGGTATCCTCGACATTCCTGTGATGTGAACTGCAACTATCACACATTTCGGCAACTCCTTCCACTAAACTAAAATTGCCCGAACTATAAACTAGAGTTTCGCATCACTAACAGAGAAATAAGGTTTCGTGCCCTTGAAATGGCTGTCTTTTGTATACTACATTCTATCCTGTGTATGAATTGTGTAAAATAGGCAAAATATCATAAACTGGAATTATTTTTAAATGCTCAAAGAAGTTTAACGGTTAAATGGTGAGCACTTTGTTAATGTGCTTAATCAAACTTAAAGGTTGACTCGCAACAAAATTCCCACTACTGTACAGTTATTTGGTATCAAAAGATTCACCATATCTTACTCTGCTGTGTTGTAGGTGCAAAATATGTGGAAATGTGATTACAAGCTCTTAAAAGCTCAAAAATGAAAAGCCGCCGTAGATTGGAATCTCTTTATTTCTCTGACGTAGCCATGGAATTTATTTATTGTTTTGTCACGTGATGTTCTCACGTGAATTGAAAGGCCAATAAAAAGCTCAATATAAAACCTATCGTAGCACTAGTTTATGACAAATACTTCGGGTTTCACCGAAGACCCCGTATCAAATACAGATGCTCGCTACTTTACAGTTTTGCTTTGGCCTGGTCTAATCGGCAAGTCATAATCTGATCATGGACCCAATACATCGCAAATAATTTTACACAGAAGAGTAAGACACGGTGAATCTTTCGATATCAGATAACTGTAATGTGAATTTTGTTGCAAGTCAACCTTTAATGTCTCCATGAGGATGTGGATTTGAAGTGGTGCAGAGATAAGCAACATTCGTAGGTTGCAGATATATGCAGGAGCTTAAAAAGATGAGGATTTCCACAATAAATTTCATAGCAGTTTGGAACTGATCAAATTGACCTAAGATCGGCTGCAGTGGGAAAAATGTTAAATTTGGAATTGCTTGCGCGACATTTTCTTATGCATAATTCGCAAGTGCCGTTTCCATCTTTCGCAAGCGTAAAACATTTGATCGAAAAATTGCGAGGAACAAAACTTGTGGCTTTTGATCATTTCCATATTGTTGATGGCACACTTATGAACTAACTGCGCCAGGGAAAGATAGTGATGATGGTCTGCACACTATTTATCCCATTTCAAACTGCTGTCAATCTAGAATATCAACTCACCCGTGCTGCTCAGCGAATTTCTTTATTTCCAGACAGTTACTCGGATGCAGCTGCTGTTTCATGAAGTCCGAACATGCCTGAGCGACAAGATCGAACTGGAGGAAGGATGAGGCATGGAGCAGAGCCTGTGCACTATCGATAGTTATAGTCAGTCGTCCGGTGTAGGCAAACTGAAGCAGAGAATCGACCGCCGTTACGTCCAAATCTTTAAGTTCTACAGACGATGACCTACTTTCTCTCATTTGACTAGTGAACATGCTCCTGAAGTAACGACTCGTACAGCTGAGAACTACGCGATGACACCGAAACAACCTTGTGCCAACCTTCAATTCGAGGTCACACATTTCACCCTTTAATCGAAACTCGTTAAGAGCGGTGAAGTTGTCCTTAAACAGCTTCGCGCTGACATCTAGAGTTTTAAAATTTTCGATATCCAGCTGATCGTTCGAGCCTTTGTTGCTGGAAGCTAAGTTTAATAATGAGCGAAATTGTCTTTGAGTGGATCTTGAGGGAGGGGCACGGGTGTCCCGTCCAAAATGATTTTTGTCAGGAGGTGATGAGCTGAGTGACGTTTCAAGAACGTTTCCTGTACTTCCGCCTCCACCATTCCTTCTGCCATGCGACTTCATCCCATCCACTGCAACATGAAGGTGCCACGTTAAAGACAGATGCTGCCTTTTTATTGGTCAGCTAAATTTGAAACTACTCTAAGAATCGCTGTTATTTATGACCATCAACTGGTGAAATCATATTGCATTTCCTTTTGTCTTTCTCCACATTATCAATGTCATGACTTGAGTTCAACTCAAACTAAAAAGAGCACTTGTTACCCAAATTTCTAAGATAAATCTTATTGACGATTACAATATACATATAAATGTAGAGGAGAGACCAGAGAGCAAAACGAAAACGACAGCTGACAACAGAGATAGATACCAGAGGAATCAAAGTATATATTAGAGTCTATGCTATAGGACATGCAGTAACTTGTACAGACATACCTCGACATACAAGCGTCCCAACATACGAGTGTCCCAACATACGAGCGTCCCAACATACAAGCGTCCCAACATACAAGCGTCCCAACATACGAGAAAATCGAGATATGAACAAAATTTTGAGCAAATTTTTCCCTTCAGATACGAGAAGCTTAGAAATACGAGCATATGAGCCAGTTGCCGATGGCCGCCAATAGCCAAGTATGTGAGAAGCCATTTTCAAAAACAGCCACACTGGTCTTTCTCATCGAATCAGTTTACAAGTTTTAAAAAGGTTGGCTAAAAGTTATAGTCAAAGCGAGGCAAAAATTGACAAGTCAGAAACAAATAATAAAATATTAAGACAGAATCAAAGTTTTGTTTAGTAAAAGATTAATACCTAGCTTCAAGTGTGTGTTTAGTAAGCCAAAATCATTTTAGTTGTACATTCAAAGTTCATGTTATGTTACGTAGCGTCACAAAAGTCTAGAGTACCGAACGACACGCTGTTAAGTCTCTCTCACACTGCCGTTAGACCCTACATCTGTCTCGAAGGTGTGAACTCCATACAGTACTGTACATAATAACTTTACATTTTATTGCGGATTACAACCACTGAATAGCCATTTGTTACTTTGTGTAGATACCGAATTACAACAATTGAAAACACGTTTCTCCAATGTAATATCCTGTTTCTAGGTGGATTTTTTTGGTTGAGAACAGATTAATCGCACGTGGTTATTTTATATAGGAAATAGTGTCTTGAGATGCCAGTAAATTGACATACGAGCTTAGTCCCAAAACGAATTAACTGAAAACTGACTGTAAACTGTTCTCAAGATTCAGAGATGGTCAAAGCAGGGCATTCTGGGTTATGTTACGCTACCATTTCCAGCCTTAGAAACTAAGTCTGAGTAGAAATGATGGTATTAAAGTTGTATAAATGACTAGTATGATGAACATGAATAAAGACCGGCTGTAGATCTACCGCAAGGGCATATACTAGGCACATACATTACAGCCTCCCTCTCCCTTCATTAAACACCCTGAAGGAGGCTGATAACCCTTCTACCTCATATTCACTATGACAGTAACTTCGGAGATTCACTGCGGGTCATTGCCATATCTCACTTTGTCAACATACTCGAAGTATATGGACCAGCTGAGGTGTCATATCAGTGCTTTACAAATCAATGATGATATTGTAAGTACGGTCACACCATTACATAGTGATTAACTTACACAAAATTTTGGAGGATATTATTAGAAAATATCAATTTCTATCATTTGCAATGTTTTTGATACTTGAAGTGATCTGACTGCCAGGATGTTTCAAGATTAAAATCGACAAAGCTTGATTACGGTTGAAACGTTTAGAAAAAATACATGCCGAAATACACTAGTTACGTTACTGTCTGCCTCACTCAGTATTGATATCGGCAATCGTATTTAAGTTGCAGCGTTATGCATCTCTTCAATCGGTCCCTTAGCGGAAGCGCAACTATAGACGTCATAATCACACTTTCGCTCAAATCTGAGCATTTTAACCTGTATAAAATTTTGTTGATTTTAATCTTGAAACATCATGACACTCAGATCACCTCAAACATCAAAAACAATCACAAATGATATAAAATTGCCGATACTTTCCTGATAAAATCTACTAAAACTGTGTAAGTTTATTTTTAAGATCGCCTCGACATACAAACTTTCAACATACGACGTAAAGTTCGAGCAAATATTTGATTCTGTTAGAATCTCCATTATACGACAGTTCAAAGTTTCTTTTGAAATATTGCAGCTTTGTAAATAAATGCAAAAAAGGTGGGCAAAGTTGCAATTTAAATGTAGATGCATAAAAGGTAAGTTAAATGCATCTTGACCTAGTTTAAGTCCGAGTTAAGTTCACCAAGTATCTCTGTAAGTACCTCTCCTTCTAAACCTATCAATTGACAAGCCTACACTTTCACTTGTATCTTAGTAAAACGAAAATAACTAGTTTTTCATTAAATATATTTTTATTAATTTAGCAAATTTACAAATACTTTTTTAAATTTAGCATTTAATTTTTTTATATAATGCATTTGTTCTAATACTACATTACCTGCAGTACTTATCAAGGATTCTGCTCTTTGGAACGAATTAAACAAATTACAATGTAATCTCATGTGACTATTTGATTCAACATACAATGTTTTTAACATATGAAGCTAGTCTCTCTGACTAGTTCCATTCAAAGGAAGTGGTTCAACTTTATGCTGGATGTCAATGCATAGCTGAGCCTATGTGTTTGCTAAATGAAGTGTGACGCTTCTAAATTTCACAACTGTAACGTGACTGTCATGCAACTGTCATGCGACTGTCAAGGTCATGTATATAGTTGTAGGTTAATAAGGATGAACTACTGAGGAAACGTTAGTGTCTACTAACAATCTCACACTTTTTATATTTGTCATGTAGGCTAAAGGTTTGACATGCGACACAATACTTGATGCTTGTAAACACCAACCATGAAGCAACTTAACAGGAATATATACTTTTAGTTTTGTTGACTTATTCTGCAGAAACTTGATTAGATTTTAAAATTTAAGTAAAACGTGCAAAACTATGGCTGGCTCCATCTTGCCTTCCTATTAGGGGCTAATTACAACAGGATTTTTGATGTACTTTACCATTGCGTAGCTACTAAATGATCTCTAAAAATACGTACTAGCCTCAGTAGTGAACTTGAGCGCTAGGTGATATGTTCCAAGGGGCACTCAAATCAGGCTAAAAAAGTAGTTGCATTCTATTAAAAACTAAAATATATGACCGTGTTAGTGTAAACTAAGAGATCCAAATGCCTGCTTGGTGTCCTACGGTTTAACAATAGCGCTATATGACTGCTCTATTCAATCTATGACCCTTGAGTATTCCAATTTGCTCTCCAAAATAGCAAGAATAAAATTTACTCTCGTTATTCTGGAGAGCAAATTGTAATACTCAGGTGTTATTATGCATGGGAGAAAGAAAAAAGAAATAAACATCTTACCTCGTCGTGCTGCTGTTTCCCGCGTGGGTATACAGAACTGTTCAGGCTGGTTTGGTGGTAGGCGAGCGTTAAGTCGTCCACTCATGGGAGCTGCCGTGATTACAGCCCTAGTAACGGCTAGAAAGGAGCAGTTCTAGCTGCATCTAATGCCTGCACAGAGTATTGACTCGTCGTTTGAAAAGTTGAAAGTTGACTGCCCATCCGTTGAATGCAGATGCAATGAGTGACCTTCGAGACACTTTTGTCTAAAATATTAATGATGTATTATTGACACTCGTTTAAATGTGTATTCAGAGCGCTCAACAACAATACCATGTCCTTAGCTAAGCTTAGATCGAATGAAACTGCTACGCGGTTGCTAGTTCAACTCCGGAAATGACTGGAAACCGATTAATCACACCATGGTTAGAATCTCTGAATCATACTTTTACATTTATAGAATGAGAACCGACACAACAAAGGAAACAAAAGAGGCGGTCTGCTTGTTTTACAACGCTGTGTGTAGAATGAGTCACAGCAAATTAGACCCTTTGATATGTTTCACGACTGGCTTGCTCGAAGACCAAAACAATATAACTAGCCGAGCCAATACACACCAACGGCTAGTGAGTTTTTAGTTAATTTGAGCAATCGACTAGCCAACTTGAAAAAATTGGTTGAATACTTTAAAATGAGATACAAACTTTTTACATCCTTTCACTTGACTGCAAAAGACAGAGCATTTTAAAACAGAAGATTCTCCGAGTGGATTATTGGTAAAAACACGTAAAACTAAGACTCCAACTCTAAGACTAGACTTCAGCAACAGTCTGGTGCAATAAAGTACACCGCTTCAATAGAAGCCTGCCTATCAGGGCTGCGAGCTGTTGTTTGCAGGAGTGCAGAAATCAATCATGAGCACGAAGTGTATTTGTTGTCCCAAAAAGATCCAAGTTGAGATTTCGTCTTATAAATAACCACAGCGTATCAACAAGTCTTTTATATGTGTAAAAACATAAGATTTTTCTTAGAATGGCCTTCCATTAACATATTGTTTTCATATATTCTGAATATGTCTGTTGTTCATTACTTTTTGTCTTTATTTTCATTGAAAACGCAAAGGCGTACGAGATTGCCCTAATCAGTCGTAACAAATGTGAAAAAGCTGTTCTATACAATAGGAGCCTGTTATGTAACAATCTTTTCCAAAGAGATAAACAGTATTCAAATCCATGATAAAGGCTACCATTTAGCAAGTTGCTCTTTCCCTCTCAAAAACTGATTCTGCTCAACTGTGCATATTGGTAAACGCAATGAACTCTCCTGTTGAAAGCTAACATGAGAATTTCTAATGTACAACTATTAAATTTATTCTCAGTGTAGTAATAGTCCAATCTGAACTGTGCTATATGGAAAGGAAGGTTTGTTTATTTGCATAACTGGATGAGCATTTGCACAAGGCAATTCATCAAAACTGTTACAATAGAATCTTCCTCAGAATGCAATGAAAGTCAACACAAAACCCAGCTTTTTGTAATGGATCTGTTTATCTTCAACGTTTGAATTCCTCGTAGTATAGCCTATGACAATGATAAATGGATGCTCAGAGTATCCGTTCCCTTTACAATAATGCTTATTAGCGAGCCGGAATACGTGTAAACACGACGGTTACTTGAGAGCATTAAGAAGTATGCAATGACTGAAAAGGAATGGCTAGCCGCAAGTGCTTAATTGGCTGCGACAACTCACTTTGACCTAGAAAAATGAATAGCTGGTGATGAACACAGATGCGGACAGTGTGACACACAACTAGCCGTATACACAATTTGCTTCAGAAGTGATTGGAATCAGAAAACCTTCCCCCAAAAAAGGGCTAAAGGTTCCAAATCTGAAGTGAGTTTTCGATTGTGTCTAAACACACCTTTAAGTACACTAGTCAACAAGCCAATAAATATGCAGGTAAGCTATCAAGTTGACTGTGGATAGCTTGACGCTTTATGATGAAAATTCTTCAAGATGTTCTACCAACATAGCATTCCTAGCAATTAAGCTTATTCTTAAAACTCACCAGTCTTTGGTGAAATCATATCTTACTGTTGTCGGTGTATTTAGCACCACATAACAAACAGATATGAGTTTGTATGATAACTTTAGTAAGAACTCGTTTAACTTGAGTCCGAGCAGTCTAGGTTTTAAGATTGTTTTGATTGATGTGAAGTTTTCTGGTGCTGGAATCAGGACCAGTGAAATTAATGACCCGGTAAAACTATCTAGTTTCTTGCCTTGGATTTATTTTGTGAAGTTGAATTTTTTAATTTAGAATAGAACGTTCCCAAGGTCACATCCCAAGGTCACATTGCTTCGCATTTGGGCATGAACTGCACAACACGGATTTTGTAGTTTAGTAGAGACTCAGTAGTTTAATAGACCACTACATGAAATGATACAAGGTATATGAGGTACTGAAGCTATTGAATGTGTTAAATTCATTAGTATACTGTTTTAGTTGTACATAGTCAAGCTGCGATTGGTTGAGCTGCACTTGTAACTGGAGGAAGGAGGGTTCTCATATTTTTATCACACTTCAAGATTCACGAACGTGTTACATCCCTAATAAAAATTTTATTGGGCCTAAACAAAATGTCAAAAACAAGTATATAAATCATGTGAACAAAACTAGACGAGTGTAAAACCGGACATCAAATTAATATTTGTAGGACTAAACTGCTATTATTCTAGTGCAAATTCCATGATTTTTCAATGTTGATTTTATTCAGCATCAATGTTTGCGCTCATTACAAATGAACAATCCACTAAACTTCATACTGAATACTTCCCAAAAAGGACATTTTAGAATGCTTTTTAGCGTTTCAATAGATGCAAACAAACTTGGTTCTGCTACTGCCCAACCTGACCAATCCTTCACAAACTGAAGAATTCAAGTACAATAAATTTCAACCAGTAAAATAGTGCCATTCGGCTCACATAGCAATTGTAACTGATGGACTACTGACCACAAAACTCACAAGTGAATATGTAAACGAAATGGAAAGCCTAAAAGATTGACAACTGGTGCAGAATAGAAACAGTAAAAATAAAAAGGTAGATAAACACATGTGAAAGACTAGACTACTTTTGGAAGTACCTATAAGATGGACAAGTAGAAACTTTCTACACAAACTAAGGCTTGAGATGATCTAACTCTGAAAAGGATACATTTGGACACATGTGACAAAAGAGATTTAGAAATTTTTTCCACACATGCATATGCTACGTGTTTATCTAAATAATATGCAGACGCTGCTGTTGATAACCACTTAAAAACTTGATAACAAACAATGAGTATAATTTAAGTCAAAAAACTATGACACACAAAGGCACCAGGTAAAGTTTAAAAAATATAGAAAGTTTGTTACCTGAATTAAATAAATCAAAGTAAAACCCTGTATGGCAAATACAAATCTACCAAATAAAGGTTTCCAATGTGATTGACAAAAATCACTAAAATCATGCAATGACACAAGGGCATAAAAGCAATCTTAATTCTCTTGTGTACAAAGAACACTTGTGTTCTTTTGGCAAAATGCTTCACAATTTGAAGCCTGAATGGCTGTTGTATCAACCAATGTATTCTATAGAGTCTATATTACTACTAGAGTCATAACACTACTGCGATCATATCATGACTGAAGTCCCGTATATTCCCAACTGCTTTTTTGTCCGTAATCTTAGAAATTACCCATGTAATTATCAAACTCTAAGATAATAGACTACTAAATTATACCAAGAGAATGTTTAAAAATCATCTATAAAAGTACATTTCTTTTTAAATGTATAATAAACTAGCGTAACATTAATTTCAGTTATTTTTGCATCAATCTCAACACAGAACCCTTTCTAAAACTTAAAATTTCATCAACCAGTAAGTCAGCATGCTTGACTTAATCCATGTAATTCTTTATATTTGTAATTTTGGATTTAAATTCATGCGCCCCATTCACTGCTAACCTCTGCTCGCTCGCTACTCAGCAGGATGCTCTCTCTGCATCACAAGCACTCTTCGAAGCCTTGCCAAAGCCTATTTAACAAAAGAGCTGCCCTCTTACCCACTGTGTGAAGTTGTGCCCTCTTACCTTGCATAGTCATCACTATAGCAGCATCTTACCGTATAACTTTTTTCAACAAACCTTTCAAGTTTCAAGTTGTAATACATATTCAAACTAGTTAAGAGTGTCATCGATGTTTCAAAAAAGACATCTTAAACAGAGATGTATCTTTACAAATCGGCAAGTCTTAAACTACTATCTATTCTATCATTCCTAAACAAATGCTCAGAGCCACAAAAACCAGCCAAGTGCCACTTTCAAACTCCTCAAATAATATTATATAATATAGTATTATATAGTTATACTATATAGTATTGTATAAAATAAGACAATCTTTCGATTATTTACAATCGTTATATTATAGACAGCCTCTATAATATTCCTATATTATAATCTGCATAAGATCAAGATATCTCTCATGTTTTGGCCTAATCCCTCTAAGCAAATCGCTGATAATAATAATTAGGTTCCCATAATAGGGAGGCCAATATGGGTGTCCATTTAAGAACACCAAGATAGAACAACTCATCTACATGGGTGGCATTGAACTGCATACAAAGCGGGAAAGAGACTCTGATTTGCTACTTGGGAACAATCTTTGGTAGTAAAAATCGTGAAGGCTAATTCTTACAAAAGGCTGTGCTCACAAATGGCCTGGAAATACCAACTGACATCAGTTGGACTATGAAAGAATACAAAATAATATCATAGTATTATATAATATTACTATATTATTGTATAACATAGTACAACCACTTATCAGATAGTTGAAATTGAAAATCTATCACTTAGGCCTACTAATCCATGTCATCATCTCTATAATCTCTCTCAACCTCTATAACTGTTAGTTAATGCTAAAGCTTGCCTTCTCTCAACAGGAAAATTTACAAGTTATTTGTACTTCTCTAAACATATCTTATGCCATAACTAATGTCTTCAATGAGCTTCAGAACTTTCATTTGATAACATCTTTTGGAGTTTCAAACTTAACTTATATGCAAGGATATACAGAAGATTCTGTAGAATCCACTCATTACACAACCCTCAATTGCAGCCTTTTTTCAAATACGCACCCATGTAAATGACAACATATGCTTGCAGCAATCATCAAATGGCAAAACGAATTTAAGATCGAGTACCACAGGGGTTCATATCAACTGAAGTCTAGCAGCAACTTTCCGGTCAAAGTTGTTATTGTAAGTGCAAAGTTCTGTTTCCTTGCACAAACTAGTTTGCATCATGTTAATTTTCATAGCATCTATAGCCTTGGCTATATTGAGACTTGATTCACCAGGAACGAACTATCAGAACATATCTTTACCGACACTTGCACTTTACCGACACAAAAGCCGTCTTCAAACAAATCCTCGTCCCTAACCCAAATAAGGACTCCTCTTCACAACCTATTCAATTAACCCAAACAGAAAAACCTATGGCGCCTTATAATGCCTCGCGTTGCGTGTTCACAACTCGAGTTGTACAACTCGAGTTGTGAACACGCAACGCGACTTTGTAAAAGTAAGGTGCAATATACTGGTATTACGATAGCATAACCGTAGATCTGGTTATATTAACAACGGTACATCAATAGGCACCCGTTAGCTAATAGAAATTAAACTATTTATGTATGTACTGTAAAACTAAAGCTAATGGCGAATTATAGTGTGCCGAGTTTGCAACTCGAGTTGTACAACTCGAGTTATATTTACCAACTCGAGTTTGTAAATATAACTTGAGTTGTACAACTCGAGTTACACAACTCGAGTTCATCAAAAACCCAAGCCGAGTTCTTTCAACAACAACTCGAGTTCAACAACTCGGCTTGAGAACATGGAACGTGAAGCACTGTGGGGGCATTGTACTAAACAACTCATCATTTCACTTTCTCTAGCTATATTTTTACATGTAATTTTTTTGGTGCATCATTAAACGTCGTTGACATAATTTCTATGTTTGTTTATTTTCGGTGTTCATCCAGCTTCTTGTCAGGTTCTAGAGAGATAACCCTTTTTTCATTTGAAAAAGAA
Source organism: Watersipora subatra (assembly GCF_963576615.1). Lineage (NCBI taxonomy): Eukaryota > Metazoa > Bryozoa > Gymnolaemata > Cheilostomatida > Watersiporidae > Watersipora > Watersipora subatra. The sequence goes on along the minus strand of NC_088715.1, from coordinate 6,803,307 downwards.
GTGGCCCGGCTCCAACATAGATTGTTTTTTAGTTTGCCTTTTACATTCTACAATTGTTTTTGTCTCGTTATATTTATAGAAATAAATATGCGCAAATATCGCCAATATATATAATTTAATTGTGTCTAAATATTTAAACTATTATTATTAAATTTCTGTAAATGTTCTGTAAATGAGACACCCCAATTACTCACTTTGCTTTTTACAAACCCGTGTTAGTTTTGCGTAACACAACTCGAGTTCATCAAAAACCCAGGCCGAGTTGTACAACTCGGCAACTGGAGTTGTGAACACGCAACGCTAGGCACTGTAAGGCGCCATAAAACCTCTTTACAACCGAGTCACTTAACCAAACGGAATGTTCTTCACAAACCAGCCTTGAAAATAACTAAAATGTTTTTGAAATAGGTTTTCTTGTTGTGAACGGGTAATTAATCTTGCACAAAGCCAGCCAACTCCTGATGAGTGAACTTTGCTAAATGGATGGATTTGGGCGAGTTGTCTTCCTGGAACAAGTTGAACTTAGGCAACATGACTGCCACAAAAGTATTTTAATTGTGATTATTACAGTGCAATATAATGACATGCTGTTTACTAAATACCTTAATAACAAAAATAAAGTGCATGAAAGTAAATGTGTAAATGAGAGCTAGCTTTTGTACATCTTCCTCCACATTAGCTACATTTGGACAAACCAAACAATTGTTAAACCAGAAGTATCTAGCATTTATGGTTACAGAAATAAGTTTGTTGCTTATAAACTTCACCAAACATCAACAACTTGTCTGAAAACGGTTTAGTAAAATATAATGTACTTGACCCAAAACCAGAGTCATTAGGTCTCAGTTATACTAATTCTTTCACTGAAATGACTAGAAGTAGCTACTTGCAAAAAACTCTCAAGATCTGATTGATTAGATAGGACTTTGTTACAGCTGTGTCAGATATGCTTAAAACTTGAAAACAATTCAGCAAACTATTGCAGGATTTGTGGTCTAGAAAGCATTTTACATATTTAAAAGCCTCCAAAATAAACATAATGTAGTTCAAGACGGCAAAGGTACTACTGATTAATTCAAAATACCACACTGGCCTTACCACACAACTAATATTCTCAAAATCTGAACTAAGATAAATTAAAACGGCAACTAAAAATGCCACGAATAAAAATAGCCACTCAACATACAAAAACCACTGAACAACATGCTCGACACTCACTCAGCCGAACCCGGTCAAAATTCAAACAATAATAAGAATTTTTCTTTAAATTCCACGACCTTAATGACTAGTTTTCGGCTTACACAAAAGTGTAATCACAATTGCCAAGTTACTTTAAGTCCCTATTAAAAAAACTAACTGAAACCGCTTCAGCTAAATAGTACAGAGCATATATCTCGAATTCGAAATATCCATGTCTGCGAGGGCGAACACAAGTTAAAACAGCCTTGGCCTTCATATGCAGCTTCCATTGAGTCTTGTCAACAAATTGCGTTAACAACTTATTCGTTATATGGCGAGAATAAAAGAGGTACTTGTTCATAGTGTCGTTGAGGCGTGTTAGAATTTAGCGGCTTATGTAATGAAGACATCGATGTCTATGAAAAGCGAAACTGCTTGGTTGGAAAAACCATTTGGTAAGCTCCTGCCACCATTTGCCGTCGGACACCTTTCAAGTTTTTTTTTTAGTTACCCAGGTACGTTTACGATAGCTTGAGTTATTTCAGTTGATACTGATTATAATAATTGTTGTATAAGTAAATGAACTTACATAAACTGAAGTAAAGAAAGAGAAGAGAATCTGTCTCTCGTTCCACCTTCTTATATACTACCAATACTGCCTGATACTACCTAATCTACTAGCTTTGCCCCTAGCTTTATTCGCTAGCTTTATCCACCAGCTTTGTTCACTAGTGTCAGGGTTGGAAATTTTGAAAGAAGCAGAAAGCAGCAATTGTTGTATAAACGTGTACACTTACATGTATTGGTGTGAAGACGAGGAAGAAGAGCGTCCGTCTATCATTACACTTCCTAATATCTTCCCCATACTGCCTTATACTACCTAATCTACTAGCTTTATTCACTAGCTTTATCCAACTTTATCTACTCACCGTAATTACCAAGACCACCTGTACTGCTTTGAGCTCAGACACCCATAGAGCGTGAGCCTAACAACTCCCATAATACTGTAGTGAATTTTTGCGCTTGCCTCTCGCTAATATAGGAACTTACGGCACTTGAAATCACTACTAAGTAGGTTCTGGTTACAAGTTGTCTTATACTGAATGAGTATTAGCTCTCGTGCACAACTATAATTTTTGTAAGCAAGAATACTGGAATAATGAGTATGGCTCTTTATTACGCAAGCTAAAGCAGCACAGAGATTAGTTAATGTTCAAATATTCCACAAATGTCCATATATAGTTTCGTCACTTGTAGACAGTATCTGGTGCTCTGTGCTCTTTGTTCTTCTGTCTCACTAGCGTATCTTCCTTCATGACTTATTCTTACCCATCCTGTTCTACACTGGCTTGGATATCCTTATATACAGTGTTCCATTGGCTTTCCATGAAAGCTGGCTTGCATATTACTACGCTAATCCCAGGATAGCTTGATGCATGTGGCTATTATAAATAGCTGAGTTTAGCAAATCCATAACAATACAACATGCCCTTTCTTTTTTCTTTTTATTTTGGGCCACCCGATCACTACCAACAAGCAGACGTAGTTACTTACCTTACTTGTGTTACTCGTTATCTGTTACCTGACTCCGTTAGGGCAGTCTCCATAGGCTATGCCTCTGGCTTGTCTGACCCTGTGCCACCGTCTAAAATACTCTCCTCATTACTGCCAGCTCCATTGCCAGTCTGCACTGGCTTTTCCATCACCCTGACCTCCGCCGCTACCAATACTTCTACCGTGACCACTGTCACTACCAACACTACTTCCACCAACATCTCCAACACTACTTCCACCAACCCCGACCATCCCGGAGTCTTTTGGTTGGGTCAGTAATGACTCCTCAACCTCATCTCCGTCTCTTCCGTCTTTACCTCACTTCTCCCAATAAAAGGCAGGCTCGACAGGTCTCCTGTGGGAGGTCTCTACCTGGGCCGTAACCGGCTGCACAGGGATGGCACCACAGAGTTGGGAGTTGACGTAGGCCCGGACCTATCTAGCTCAACCTGACCATCCACCAGTGCTGATCAGCTACCAGCAATTTTCCTCTGAACCTCGGCTAACACCTGCACTACTACTCTGAATGCCTCGACATTTTCCAACTCCATGATTGCTGCCTTACGCGTCGCTTTTAGCCTAGCCATTTTCTCCTCTGACTTCCTCTGTACCTTCTTCTCTTCCTTCTCTATCTCTGCTACCTTTCTCTCATGACCATCTCTGTCTATCATTTCATTGCTGGACACCTCAGCTAAAAAAGAGCAAACTTTCTCCATTACAGATACTGGTTCAGCTACTTTCTCAGCACCTTCACTTACCTCATCGCGACTGTGTTTTCTATCATATCCCATAGACACTTGCACCTCTCTGGTGCCTTGGGCTGTCCCTTCTTGACTACCAATTTCTACGTATCTGCTATTCTTTACTCCCTTGGCTTCACAAGTCCACCAAACTTGACCTGTGTGGCCTTTCTTAACATCGTGCTCTCTGTCAGACTTATTTGTCAGGTTTTGCAACTTGACATCATCTGAAACATAACTTGACCCAGCAATAATTGTTCTCGGCGAAAATGGCTTATCTGGCTTAATACTTCTACACTCCTTAAGAGGCTCAAACTTGCTTTCGCATAACGCATTTACAACAGCAAATAATTTTAGCTGCTTTAACTCAGTTATGCCCAAAAAGTTCGTTCTCAATCATTTCACCATATGAACTTCAGCATCCAAATGCCTGTGTTTACTTTCCAAATGAACTATTACACTTCCAACCACTTTTAACTCGCTACCATCAGCAGTTTCTAAAACTGTCAACAGTTTCTTTAACCGTAGGTTCAACTTATTGACTGTTGCCTCGGTTACTATTGACACCTCGGCCCCAGTATCAAACGTAAACTCCACATTTACTTCATTAACTTCTAAATTCTTCACAATTCTCTTGCCTAGTCATTGATCTTCACCATATTTATCTCTAGAGCCAGCAAATCTGGCACTTTTACCCCTGTTACTGTCACTTTCATCATGCCTAGCCATCTCTCGCTTCTCAAACCAACTGTCTCTCTCATACCTGCTCATGCTGTAATCTCTGGGTCTATTCCACTTATCCCTTACATCATGAGGACTTTCTCTGCCCCAATACCTCTCCCTACTGCTATCTCGACTGCCAAACCTTACTTCTCTACCCTTATCCCCGCAATATCGGGATACGTGTCCTCATTTCCCACTAGAAAAACATTTAATGGAGGGACAACTCCTCATCTCATGGCTACTACGCTTGCAATTGTAGTATACTCTATTTTCACTACCTCTACTATTTGCTCTATATCTAGAGACATGCCTCTTTCTGCTATTGTCTCTTTACTCCCTACTGTCCCTGTTATACTCTCCAATTCTTGCCCCATACCTACTAACATCACGCTCATCACTGCTATCCCAATAATACTTTTTACCATTCCTAAGACTGCTTCTAAGAGAATATCTACCTCCTGACCACCTGCTGCTACCTCATCTGTCGTAACCTACATCTCCCTTATCCCTACAGCCACTCCGGTACTACGCATGACTGTCACACTCTGATAACCTTGCTACCTCCTTTTTAGTCTTACTTTTTAAATCGCTACCTCTATTATTTGCTCTCACGAATCTGTCTGATTGTTTCACCATCTCACGAGCCCTCAATGCCTCATTCAACATTACCCAGGTCAAATTGGCATTCATCAAGTCTCTACTCATTTCTCTATCTCTTAACCCGTTAACTGCCACTATAAGATCAAACCTTACTCTATCAGCATTGTTCGTTACCTCAGCATATCTGCTTAAACTCTCAACTCGTAACAAGAACTCTATCACTTTCACCAACTGAATGTCTAGCCGTCAAAAATTTATGCCCCTTCACAAACATGCTCTCCTGTCTACCATAATATTTTTGCAAAATCTCTACTGCCTCTTCATAAATGACATTTGTATCATATACATCAAACCCTGTACCTTTCAACACCTTTCTACCACTTTGTCCAATAGCTATCAATAACGGTATTAACTTAGCTCTACCTCTCATAATAGAACGTATATTGCCATCTTCACCTTCATAATCTCTCCTTTCAACTGCACTCACAATACACAAATTCATCTCCTCTATAAATCTTTTACGCAAACCATCACCGTACTCACCGAACACAAGCTTCGAGTAGCCGATTTCCATCACGTCACTACACAATACTTTACGCCACCAATCCACTTTTCACCTCTCCTATTTTTCAGTTCTTAACTTCAACCACATCATGAACAATAAGTTTTTGTACTTCTCCAACACTGACACTTCACAGCTTTGTCACTTCACTGCTAAGATAACTCACCTTCACAACACTACCCCACCACACCTCAGCTGCACGCCCGTGAAAAGGTATCATCAATTGTTAAACTTACACCACCACCAGTACCTGCACTCTTTCATTAACGATCTCAAGAAAGAATCAAAGCTCTGTCAACTGCGCCATGTTGTATAAATGAATAAACTTACATAAGCTGAGGCAAACAAGAAAGAGAAGAGTCTATCTGTCGTTCTATGTTCTTATATACTACCCAATACTGCCTAATCTACTAGCTTTGCCCGCTAGCTTTATTTCCTAGGTTTACCCACTAGCTTTATTCTCTCACCGTAATTGCCAAAACCAACTGCACTGCATTAAGCTCAGACGCCATATAGCCTGAGCCTAAAAAATCCCATTATACAACGCTAATCATAAAATTTTTACAAGTAAAACTACTTGTTTTTTAAAAATCTTACTAAAAAGTTCAGACCAGAGCGAAATAAGGGTAATAGTTACGATGGTCATTAATTGCAACACTTCCAACACAACACTTCCAACACAACACTTCCAACACAACACTTCCAACACAACACTTCCAACACAACACTTCCAACACAACACTTCCAACACAACACTTCCAACACAACACTTCCAACACAACACTTCCAACACAACACTTCCAACACAACACTTCCAACACAACACTTCCAACACAACACTTCCAACACAACACTTCCAACACAACACTTCTAACACAACACTTCCAACACAACACTTCTAACACAACACTTCCAACACAACACTTCCAACACAACACTTCCAACACAACACTTCCAACACAACACTTCCAACACAACACTTCCAACACAACACTTCCAACACAACACTTCCAACACAACACTTCCAACACAACACTTCCAACACAACACTTCTAACACAACACTTCCAACACAACACTTCCAACACAACACTTCCAACACAACACTTCCAACACAACACTTCCAACACAACACTTCCAACACAACACTTCTAACACAACACTTCCAACACAACACTTCTAACACAACACTTCCAACACAACACTTCCAACACAACACTTCCAACACAACACTTCCAACACAACACTTCCAACACAACACTTCCAACACAACACTTCCAACACAACACTTCCAACACAACACTTCCAACACAACACTTCCAACACAACACTTCCAACACAACACTTCCAACACAACACTCTAACAGACTGCTACGAAGCCTAATCGCAACGCAATGCGACACATATTGCTAAACGCTGACTAATAACTTTAATTTATGAGGGCACCGCTTGTTCATGCTTTAGTGTGTCCGAAAGAAAGACAGTCAAGAGGGAATCATATGGTATATATTGTTTTGAGTTAGTAAGAAAATGTAAACTAATACGTAATCTTGACTTCTTTGGTAAACGGTATAAAACGTTTTGTTCATGAACGTTAAGTTCATAATAACTATTACAAATAAAACTATTAAAATAATGCAACGATCTTTGAATATCGGGGTTTACAATAAAACTTCTTGCCAGTAAGTGATTGTTCTATTAATTTTAATGCGTCATATCTATAAACTGGCACGTGATGGATAAATGACTATGTTGATTTTGTCATGGTCTGACTTACATACTTACATTTTTTGGAATCAACTCCGTAAGTCTATTAAAGGCATAGAGAAGATGGCCAGTTTCAAAAGAGAACTCAGAATGTATCTTTTAACATGTGAATAAAACCGATGACGACAAGCCCAACGCCACGACTAGCTATGCTATTGCGTATTATGGGCTTCATCACTCCTCCAGCTTTTTTCTTTTGCTCAACTAATTTTGTTGATGAAAATAAATCACAAATCACAAAAATTACTATCAGTTATTAATCATATAAGAAATTAACTTGGAAAAACTTCTCTCCTATGAATGGTGGTGTATGTTGTTGCTTCAGAAGTTTATGAACTGTTTCATATTTACTGGTTGTAGCTTAAAGACTAAATTAGTGAATAAATATGGATGACTATGAACAGATTCGACATCTGGCAGATGGAGGCTTTGGAAAAGCTTACTTATATGAACGAAAAACAGACAGAGCACAGTTTGTAATTAAGGTAATAAAATCGGAAATTTTATTTTTTATGAGCTGAACAATGAGAATTTGTGATAACTTTTAACAAAGCATATTTATTTAGTGTAGCGTACATGTCTTTTAAAAACAGCATTTTTAGTCAAAAACACTGAAAAAAGTGAAGGTCAAGAACCGTACACTAGGTAAAGGATTAGAACAAGCATACTAAAGTTAGCCATTGGCAATGTACCAGCCTAATAGCAAGTGGCAGGCAACTGCATTACCTATTACTGTTTATAAGTTGATTTTCAGTACCTGTGCAACGCCGGGCCTTCTGCTAGCGTAAAGAATTAGAAACTGTTGGCCGGAAAAAATCGTAAGAAATTTTAAACAATTTTTATTAAATCAGCAGCATTTGGATTCTCAATTCAATTTAGATATCATGTTGTAGAAAAATGAACTGTTTTCATAAGTCGCAACAATTGTTGCTGCAAATTTACCTTCTCTTACCTTCGTTCTCATTTGGTGTGTATAACACACGTATAGGGACAAAATATGTAAAAAGCTTATGTGAGGCTCTGTGTCTATTGTTTTGGGTGTTATTTGGTGACGCAAATAAGAAGTTTCCCTTTCATATTCATAGATAATCATTAGAATCACTTCTACTGCTTTATGCAGACGGCTGTCTTGTCTGCATAAAAGTAAAGCCCCCCTCTTTAATTTCTTAGTAACTGGGAGTTAAAGCAAGCATTTCTAGCCTTTTACAGTTTCTAGACTCTAGACGACTTGCACTATTAACAGGTGGTCAACATAGCCATGTTCTCCCCATCAGACACAGTAGAGTCGATGAGAGAAGTGAAGGTGCTCAAGAAGCTTACTCATCCCAACATTGTCAAATTTGAAAATGCCTTCAAAGGTTTGTGAAAGACTTCCCGGGCTACCATACTTTTAGCTTTCTGGTTCATTTATTATATTATCAAGGCTAGAATGTCGCTGTTTTTTTATACTCAAAAGTTTCCAACAGTAATTCCATTTTAATTTGTTTAATTAATTTAAACAAATTAGAATTGATAATCCAATTTAATTCCAAAAATAAAGTACTATGTGACAAATGTGAGGAATTCTAAAATATGATACAATCAGTTAATTTATTACTTTATTAAATTTAAATGTGTATTTAAACTAAATCTAATTTAACTCATTTTACATATATAATATTATTTTTAGGCTAAAATCAAAGCTTCCTAATACACGGACTTCATAATTTCATGTTTCAGTAACCCAAAAAAATACAAATACATATGTCTAGTTTAATTATTATTAATCTGTGAATTAATTTGTTAAAGACAATTTTTGTGTGGTAACACATTACAGCTGTTTTAATCTCGAGACTTTTACCCAGACTGTAAAAAGTAAGTAGGATGTTCATTGTTTCACTTCAATTTTTATCAATTTATGACATAAATTATTAATTTATATTGTAATTTAATAAGTTATAATATAAATTATATTTTATAAAATTATAAAGTATATATTATAATTTATTATATAAATAATAATAACTGTTATTTTAATTTAAAATTAAAATAAATATTATCAATTTATAATAATATTATAAATTGTTTATAATATAAATAATTTATATCAATTTGCACCTATGATTTATGATATTAAAAGCAAATTTTGAACGTTTATATTATTCCATGAGCTTTTAATATGTGACATATATTGATATTTTATGCTTGATAGTCCTGACATAACAAGTTAGTTAAAATTGGAAGGAAACTAAATAAAAATGGCTTACAGGTCACATGTTTCAAATCATTTAAATAATAATAATAAATAATTTGGTATCATTGTGTAGCTAGATTTCTTTTTTGGTCTAAGCAGTAGTTTTCCGCTTAAATGTATGTATATAAGGACAACTTTACAAAACTGTTGTTTAATATATGTCACATGTGGTCTTGCAGGGTTAATAACTAATGACGACATTTTATGGTTCTTTTTGTAACAGTCCACTTTGTAGAGTTGTTCTCACTTGAGCAGACCAGGCATTTAGTATAATATGGAATGTTAGACAGAAAAGAGAGTCGGTGATCAGCTGTGCTGATCGTGTGTTGCAGATGGTTCCAACATCTGCATAGTCATGGAATATTGCGAAGCTGGAGATCTGCACACCAGAATCACATCTGGCGAAGATATTTCAGAGAGACAGGTGAGGCACTTCATGATTTTCTTATTCGTTAATTTAGTGGCCACAATGTGGGCCTCTGTGAGATATGTTTCTGGTTTCAGAAGAGGTTTTCTACATGCTTACAAATAAGATTCCTCATAGTTTTTTTTCAGTTTTTTTCCCCTAATTCAGAATAAGTGAGTAACACGGAGTTGAGCCCCATGCAGAGCAATCTTTCTATTCTTTTCATTGTTACCGTATTCTGGGGCCTCAGAAGACAGTGGATTAGCTCAGTTAGTTAGAGTGTCAGTCTAATAAGATGAATGTTATGGCCTCATTCAAATTGTTTATTATTAAAATTAAAGTAGAAAAGATTATTATAAAAGTATTATCTTTATTACCATTAGTCAATTTAAAGTATAGCTACTGCTCTCTATGTTCATAACCCTTCATAATTCATGGATGATAAATAATTCATGAATATTAGATTCATTGTAATGAGTGGTTCTCATTGGATAAACTACAATTTCTTCTGTAATTCCTTCTATCTGAATACAGTTTCATTTGAGTATCATTTAAGAGGACTCACAGATTCGTAGTTAATAACAGGTGACTTTTGAATCAATATTCAATTATCAGAAATGATAAAGTGCAGTATGGATGTCAAAGCATTTTATTGTTGTGTTACAGTAGCAGTTGTTTTAAATGTGCCAACTTTCATACAATCACCTGTTATTAACTACAAATCTGTGAGTCCTCTTAAATGATACTCAAATGAAGCTGTACTCAGATAGAAGGAATTACAGTATAAATTGTAGTTTATCCAATGAGAACAACTCATTACAATGAATCTAATATCCATGAATTATTTATCATCCATGAATTATGAAGGGTTATGAACAGAGAGAGCAGTAGCTATACTTTAAATTGACCAATGGTAATAAAGATAATACTTTTATAATAATTCTCTCTACTTTAATTTTAATTATAAACAATTTGAATAAAGGCATAACATTCATCTTATTAGACTGACACTCTAACTAACTGAGCTAATCCACTGTCTTCTGAAGCCCCAGAATACGGTAATTGTAAAAGAGATAGAAAAAATTGCTTTGGATGGGGCTCAACCCCATGTCAATTATTTATTCAGCTGACGCTATTACTGTGATAATTGGTCGCATTACAGTGTGACGGAATAATTGTCGAAATGTTAATTTTCTCTGCTTTATAAAAGAAAAACCTAACAGAGGGATGGATAATGATTGATATATAGATATCTGAACTTTAGCAGACAGACTTGTACTAGCTTCTATATATACTAGCTTCTTCTACTAGCTTCTATATATACTAGCTTCATCTACTAGCTTCCATGTATACTAGCTTCATCTACTAGCTTCCATGTATACTAGCTTCTTCTACTAGCTTCCATGTATACTAGCTTCATCTACTAGCTTCCATGTATACTAGCTTCTTCTACTAGCTTCCATGTATACTAGCTTCTTCTACTAGCTTCCATGTATACTAGCTTCTTCTACTAGCTTCCATGTATACTAGCTTCTTCTACTAGCTTCTCACCTACTTCTATATGCAATTTTTTCTTAGATAAAATGGCATATCCGAGGAAATATTTACTTCAACATACAAATTAATTTGCAGCATACAGCTTTCAAAATTCTCCAAAGTTTTTCAAGTAACAGGTGAAAAACTGAAAAAATTAGGAATGAAACATTAAAAATAATGACAATTGTTAAATTAATTAAAGCGCTATCTAGCTCAAGTTAGCACAAATTACATTGAATGTTTTCATAGCTCTTTGTTGAAGCTATACTAAGGTAACAGTAAAAACCTTTTGTTACTACTTATTTGTTTATTTAGTTTTTTATGTATAATTTTGGTTTTTACATTGAACTCTCACATATTTCTATAAGATGCAACTATGTTAATGTTATGTTAATGTTATGTTAATGTTATGTTAATGTTATGTTAATGTTATGTTAATGTTATGTTAATGTTATGTTAATGTTATGTTAATGTTATGTTAATGTTATGTTAATGTTATGCATAATTACTTGCATAATTACTTGAGCAAAACAACAATTATGCAACAATTACTTGCATAATTGTTGTTTTGCTCAATAATGAATTAAACAAAGTACAAAAATATACAAAAAATCTAAACAATAAATACAAAAAACACAAATTTTTTGTAAAAATATCTGTTTTAACATGCGACGGTTTCAAAATACCAAGCAACTATCAGTATGTATTGATTTCGCAATTTCGTTTGACTTATAACGATAGGAAAACACTTTGTGCATGCTCAAACATTATGTAGGAGAGGTGATTCCCATTCACTGTAGAATCATTGTTGTATTATAACGCTTTTAATTTGGTTGCCATGGTGATAACAGAAATGCTGTTTAGGTAATAAAAGTTTCCTGGTGGTACATAGCCTTTTTCGTTGTTACAATTTTAGTAATATTGTAATTGTATTATGCTGTATTATATTATGCTTTATCAAATTATATCATACTTTTCATCTTTTTTATATTGTAGTGTATTATGATATATTATAATATATGTTGTTTTCCGTGTTGTAGTCTATTCTATCTTATGTTATAATTTGTTGTAATATAGTACACTAACTAAATGTCTGCTGTTGCACGGGTAATAACGGGCAACTTTTTGCACAAAAATTTGTTTTTAATTGGTTAAGTTTCTTTACCCAATGAATTTGAGTAACTTAAGTTAATATTGTTACTATAATAAGAGTGGTTATTATAATTTAAGCCAACATTAAAAAAAGATTGCTTCATGATCTATCACACAATCATGATCTTCAAACTGTTAGCTGAAGCGTGTTATTTAAACCAATCGGCATTAAATATTGGCAGTTGTAATAAGTATAACCACAATTATTCTATTGTATAGCAAAGTAGCCGTTTGACCTAGTGGTGAGACACGCCTGTCTGCAGACCTGGAGGTTCCTAGTTTAAATTCAGTAACTTTATTGCTATAACTGGACACAGGAATGACAGAGAGACAAACATTGAGATTTATATATATACTAGGTGAATACCCGACATTGCACGGGTAATAAAAAAGCTTGTGCACAGAGAATTTACTTTCAATCAACATTTACCATTCTAACTTTAAAATGAAGGTATTTGTTTATTCTGTGTACTCTGTTTATTTCTGTGTAATTTATATTGTACCGGCTGCAGTGTCTACTACGGTTCTATACTGATTGTAATAGGCTTACTGCCCATCTGAGTTGTCTACTACAGTTCTATACTGATTGTAATAGTCTTGCTGCCCATCTGAGTTGTCTACTACAGTTCTATACTGATTTTAATAGTCTTGCTGCCCACCTGAGTTGTCTACTACAGTTCTATACTGATTGCAATAGTCTTGCTGCCCATCTGAGTTGTCTACTACAGTTCTATACTGATTGTAATAGTCTTACTGCCCATCTGAGTTTATGCCTTTTTCTTATTGCCAACAATCTATATACAGTCAAACATGGATAACTCGAACTTCACGGGACCGAGCAAAAGTGTTCGAATTATCAGAGCGTTCAAGTTATCAGAGCACTGCCACAAGTCCATGTATTTACTTATTTATTAGTAGATACATGTACATATGCAAACTATAATATAAATCAAAGGCACAAATGGCTTGTTTCAAATTAAATGCTTCTAATGTAAAATTTAAAACGTTTTTATCAAAAAGTATAGAGATTTTTCTATCACTTGAGATTGGTTTGTTGTTTGAGGTGATGTTATTGCCAGGACGTTTTTTAGATTGACATTGACAAAACTTGATCGTTGTTGAAATGCTCAAAAGAAAAGACATCTTTTTCTTTTGAGCGTTTTACCCACGATCAATTTTGCCGATTTTTCTTGAAGTTTATGCAAAGATTACCTTACTTTAACTGGGATTCGTTAAGAGCAACACTCCGAGGCAGTTCAATTAAAAGTTTTACGAGGTTTTACGGTACATTGTATATCACTCACGCTTTTTGAATGGATACTTATTGAATGTACATACGTATTCTGTGTTTAGGTCAAACGATGAATAGTTTTTTTAGCTAAGACAACGTATACGTTTAATTACAACCATTTTTAAAACATTTTAAACATTCAACATTCCGACGTTGATTCAACACGGAATCAACGTCGGAAAACTATTCGTCACGGGCTAGCCGGGTCACGCACTCAAGGATTTTCGCCACGCACATACAAAACAACATGCTGTTTTTGTTTTGTATGTGCGTGGCGAAAATCCTTGCGCGCGTGACCCGGCAAGCCCGTGCTATTCATCGTATAGCAGTATAAATCAAATTTGACCAAACCTTTAGAAAAGTCGTTGACAAAAATATTTTGCTGATGGAGGTAATAACAACGCTTATGAATTACGAAAAGATGAGGTTTACGTCTATGGCTTTGAATAAAGTGATTTTCTAAAGCGATAGCAACCGTTTTGGTAGCCGTTGGGCAAAAAAACGGTTCGAATTAACAGTGTTGAGTTCGAGTTATCTATAGCAATTTATCATTACGTGGGAACGGACCAAAGAAACCGTTCGAATTAACCATGTGTTCGAACTATCCGTGGACGAGTTATCCATGTTTGACTGTATATATTTCTGTTTGTGTGTGTATTCGTCTGCGGATGTGATAGTCCAGCTATAGCTAATATTTTAGCACTGCACCCACGTGTTGCGATGCCCTTGCTAAGAAAATTTTTTCGTAAGTTCCAATTACTATATCTGGGGTCAAAGCCAATTCGTCTCACATACTGAGACATATGATCCAAGGCGTTCTCATATTTGATATACTGTAACCACACGCTAATTATTTTATCACTGCACCCACACGTTACGATAACCTCTGTTAACAAATATTTTTCGTAAGATTCAATTACTATATATGGTGTCAAGGCCATTTCTTCTCATGCGGATATTTATAGGAAGAGCTTCGACATTTTCTTTCTGTTCGGTCAGACAAAGACAGTACGACATCTCATTTTTACATTTGTACCAGTATCGAGAGGTACCAATATTGTCATATTCAATGTTTTGGTTGTTAGCTTCTGGTGAAACAGTAACCTTTTTTATACACACACACTTTATTTAGGATTGTTTACATACAAACATATTTAGGATTTTTCTTTTTTTTCTCTGTTCGTATTAATTGTATCATTACCGAATCATCTTTTATTGTAATTGACTTAATTGTAAAACCGATTTAATTTAGCTACTACTTGCTAATTATTTCACATTTATATCTAAACCCTTTTATAGTTGTTTTATTTTTTATTTATTTGATCTCCACAAAACATTTTCTTCATGATATGAAGTTTGAAAGTTAGAATGTCAAATGGTGTAATATATTAAATACAAATCAATTTTTTGTGCAAAGACTTTTTTATTACCCAGGCAAGGCCGGGTAGTACAGCTAGTTCTAGCATAATGCTAGCTGAAATGTTCAGCGTGAAGCCATGAAAGATTGGCATGTGTAATGAGTATGTCCACAATTTATTCTATAGTATAGCCAATTGGACAAGGTTATTGGATAAATATTGGACAGAGTATTGGATAAATGCCTGTCTGTAGAACTGGAGGTTTTAAGTTCAAATCTAATGCGCAGCAGCTTTTTGATTCCTAAAACTTTGTTGATATAACTGGACACACAGCTAGACAGACCAATAGAAAACAAACAAACACTGAGATTTATGTATATAGATATTATATTGCATTTTTATATACCATATTATATTGTATTATAGTATAAATACCATATTATATTTTATCATGTTTTATATTATATTGCATTATATTATGCTGTAATGTACTATACTAGAAATTATTGGAATTAATTTTGATTTGAGAACTTGAATGACTGATGGTGTTAACCTTTGGTTGTTGCAGAACTGGGACTGGTTTGTACAGATGTGCAAAGCCCTACAGTACATGCACAGCAGCAAAGTCATCCACAGAGATCTTAAGCCCTCCAATGTTTTCATCTCACAGGATGGCACCTTGCGAATTGGAGATTTTGGCCTCGCTAAAGTTTTCTTGCAGTGAGTTATCTCAGCGTTGCAAGTTTGAGAAATCATTTTTTGCATTTTTAGAGCAGAAACTGTAATATATATCAGAATTAACTACAGTCTTACCTCAACATACATGCTTAATGCGTTCTGAGACTGAGCTCGTATGTCAATGAGCTCATATGTCAATGCAATATTTCCTATAAAAAGTAACTAAAAACAAATTAATACGTTCGCATACTATGAAAAAACCACCCAAAAATGGCATATTACAATGGAAAAAAGTGTTTTTAATTTTTGTTGTTAGGACCTACACTCCCAAAGAAAAACAATCACTTATTTAGTGGTAATGATTTGCAATAAAATGTAACATTACTATGTACAGTACAGTATGTAGTTCTTATCTTTGAGATGGAGGTAGTGGGTAATGGTGGTGTGCAAGAGACTTGACAGCAACATGTTCGGTACACAAATCTTCTGCGACGCTACGTAACATCATATGAACTTTGAATTCAACTTGATAAATTTAACTTACTAAACACACACTTGAAGCTAAGTTTTAATTTCTCACTAAACTTAACTTTAATTTTTTACTCTCTGTTTCTGGTTTTGGCGCTTTTTGCCTCACTTTTACTATAACTTTTAGCCGACCTTATTAATGCTTTTTCAACCTGATTTGACAAGAAAGACCGATCGATGACGTTCTTGGAAGTGGCTTCTGCATACTTGGCCATTTAATGGCCATTGTGAACTGGCTCATATCTCAAAGTTCTCTTGTATTTCAAGTCTGTAACTTGCTCAAAATTTTACTCAATTTTCTTGTTCGTCGAGATATGACTGTAGCTTTTACTGTTAGAACTTACCAGGCTAAACCTTTAAAAAAATTACAGATTGTTTTTGACTGCTGATCGACCTGAGTCCTGATTGAAGTAGACTCACAATTTTATATTATAGATAATTTGCTCCTGCTTCTCAACGCCTTCCGCTTGCTATTCTATTAGTAAAAAGTTACTTAGCAGAATTGACTTTTGTACAAATACTAGCTGTGCTACCCGGCGTTGCCTGAGTATTAAAAATCAGCTTATAAACGATGAGAAATAATGAGAGTTGCCTGTCACTTGCTATTAGCCTGGCAGATTGCCAGTGGAAAAGTTTAGTAAGTTAACTAATGACAATCACTTACTTACGCGCTCACCCTGCATGGTATGCAAAGCCGTTGGGTATGTGCTCACATATAGGTAGCGACTTATCTCGACAAGCTAGCAACTCATTCTCTGTGGCCTATTGGGTAGGGTGTTGGACTGGTGAATAGTAGGGTCTGAGATCTAATCTTTTTCGGTACAGATTCTTTATTCCAAGGTTTTAATAGCTATAGCCAGAATGACACACAGATCCACATACACACATACTTTGAAAAATATATGTATAAATTTCATAAGTTTCAAGCAGGACATGAAGTTTTCTTTTGCTGATTTGTGAGTTACCTTCACATGTGTGTGAGCAATCCCTCGAAAATCGAGTATGACGTCTGCTTTCTGTTAGCGTTTTAAGAGCACAAAGTTGCTCTATGATCTTGGCTGGTCATGTCTGAGTCCTGTGGCAAGAGAACTCAGACAACTAAAGACATGCCTTTTGCAGAGAGCAATTTAAGGTTAGATCTCAGTGATGACAACCAACCATAAAGGTTGACTTGCAACAAAATTCACATTAAAAAGGTTCATCATGTCTTACTCTGCTGTGTTGCATTTCCAACCTATGGCCATTTTTTTCAACTGTTTTTTTTTTGGGGCTTTTAAGAGCTTGTAATCACATTTCCACATATTTTGCACCTACAACACAGCAGAGTAAGACATGGTGAACCTTTTGATACCAAATAACTGTAATGTGAATTTTTTTGCAAGTCAACCTTGGTCTCTGTCGTTGTCATTCCTGTCACCACCAGTGGCCTTTAGTAGTTGAGCCCATTTAGGATTTGAAGCCCAACGTTTAGTTTGCAGGTCAGGGGTTCTAGACCACTAGGCCTCTGCAGCTCATCACATAAATAGTGCAGATAAGGTTACGCTAATCTACAGCTCTTGATCATAATATTTACTCTGTTCATAGCTCAGGACAATTACAGAATAGTAGTTCAGCTGGGTTCACTGTCGGCTACGGAGCTCCCGAAATGCTAGAGGATTTACCATTTACAGACAAATGTGATGTATGGTCCCTCGGATGTGTTTTCTACTTTATGATAATGAAAGTACCCCCGGTATGTTAACTCTATGTTAACATAGAGCTATTAACTATTGTCAGTTATATTAACTATGTTTAGTCTCATATGTTAGTTTCTCACACACACATCTGAGTAACAACATGGACTTATGCATTGTAGTGTTGTCCAATCAAAATGGCTGACTCAAAGATGATTTTTTTCTAAGTGTGCCAGTCAAAAACTCATCTGCATCAAAACTCGCATGTTACGTAAAGCATTCCATTGAGGGAGTTATCTTCACAATGGGCTTTTGCGATAGAAACGATTTTATTATTAAAAGAATTGCATTTGAGGTTTTCATAGTTCATCTGATCCATCGAAGAATCTGATGGTGATTTTAGTAATTATAAAATGGTGATATAATATAATGCAGCAGACTATGGGTCACATCACGACATAGACATCCTACTTCTCTCTAGACTTATTAGTCCTTTTGAGATCACTAAGTATTAGTGTCAATTTAAAACTCATTTCATTACAAAAGAATACAGTCTTGTTTTTTTATGACTATCTGGGTGCAAGAACAATAATTTGCAAGGTCAACTAGGTCAATGCTAAAAAGAAAAAGTGAAAATATTGTCTGAAACAAAGTAAAACAACGATATATATTTACCATCATAGAAGCAGTGCCTGTCTGTCCATCCATTTTTTTCTCTGAAGCCAGGGTTCGAGGTTATGATAAAAAAATTATTGTAACGTGACTCCTACTCGTGACACTTAGAATGGTGACCCTCTAACACCTGCACCAGCTGATTGCCTTTAATTATTTCTGAATACTTGGGCAGCTATCTATTAGCTGTGCTTTCTCGACACATCTGACAATCTCTCACCACAAACTAGACTATCAGGGTACTAGTATATGTAATAGAGACACACTAGACTACCAGGGTACTAGTATATAATAGAGACACACTAGACTACCAGGGTACTAGTATATATAATAGAGACACACTAGACTACCAGGGTACTAGTATATATAATAGAGACACACTAGACTACCAGGGTACTAGTATATATAATAGAGACACACTAGACTACCAGGGTACTAGTATATATAATAGAGACACACTAGACTACCAGGGTACTAGTATATATAATAGAGACACACTAGACTACCAGGGTACTAGTATATATAATAGAGATACTACTGTATATCGCTTTCTCTCTCAAGTGTGAGAAAATGATATTGTTCCATATTAATTGAATTCTCGTTATTTAAATCGAATTTGAAAACTTGCGCTGGTTTGATGCTTTACATTATTTTTATATAGTTTTATCTATATTATATAGAATTTTTTATATTATACGACACAAAAATTTTACATGGATGCTTTACATTCAATGGAATTTACCTAATAGACTGTTTAAATTATAAAGGCATCTACTGTATAGATTTATCGAGCATCAATGTTAAAATTATTGTAAGACGAATGGTTTGAGTTGATAACATATCTGAAATCGTAATAGATCGCCATATTATCCAAGTATTTTAGAAAATAGGCACATCTTTTGCCAGTTTAAAGCTGTAGGTTCACCGATATGATGTAGCCATCTTACCTACCTAAACACCTGCTTGCAACAAGGTGCCATAGTTCCTAAGCAAGAAAACGTTACATTTAAGGCTAACTATATGACTCTCATTATGCAAATCGAATTTGACAACTTGTGAGAAATTTTTTGAATTTGAGAATTTATACAAATTTTTTTTACATAATACGATGCAGAGACTTTGCATAAATTCTTCACACTACCGTATGTCTCCACAATAAGCCTATCTTGCATATAAGCTGACCCTAGAAACCGTAACGCCTATACGCATCTATCAGAGCAAAATGTTGCAAAAATGATTAAAAACCATTTAGTCACAAGTTAGCATGACATCTTAAACTTACAAGAAAGGACAACTCTCAAATCTTGTTATGGTTTTTGCAGTTTCATGGTAAATCTGCTGGCCATATATTGAGAAAAGTGTTGGACGGAACGTATGATCCTATTCCAGCCACCCATGGTGACAGTATGGTAGACATGATAGATCGTCTGCTGACTAAAGACCCGGAGTAAGCCATTCTTTAAACCTTTTGACTTGTAAAGCAGGTGCTTTGTGCTTTTAAATGTACTAATCTTTTAGTTTTAATCATAATTAGAATTTACGTGAAGAAGAAAGTTTTTAGTGAAACACTAAAATAAAGGTAACCTCTGTGATGCTCTCTTAATTATGTCATTCTTTTTACTCTATGCATACATGGCACGTTCAGATTGCTTACGTGGAGGTGGCAGGTTGGCTACACGCAGGGTGTTTAAATTCTAAGCGAAGAACTTTTATAAACGCAAAAAACTACGGTCATTTTTTTTGTGATGACGGGCGTATTTGGCGATACCCACAAATCTAGTAGTAGATTTGCTGACACGGAGTAAAAGTAAATTACATTAAAGATAAATTACGAACTTACACAAAAGTTTTAGTAAATTTTATCAGAAAGTATCAGTATTTTTTTATCATTTGATATTGTTGCAACCTCGCTAATTTAGTCTATCATACATGTAATATGATTGTATCATTTTATGGTATTGCAATATCATAGTATTGCAATGAATTGTATAATGATATATTTCAAACTGTCTATTTGCAATATTGAATCATTGGTACACATTGGTATAATATACCAATGTCTACCCAATCAAGGCAAAAACTGTTGTATTTCTCCTAAAATTGTAAGGAGTATGCGAGAAGATCACAAACAGCCTACATGTGCTCCAATTAGGGCTTCACAATTTCCAAAAGTCACCAGACGATTCGATATAGCAAATAGGCAGTTTGCAATATATCATTATACAATTCATTGCAATATATTGTTATTATGCAAAAAATTTGTAAATTTTTGTTAATATTTTTTATTTATTTTAACTTTAAAAAATCTGTTTTGTATTTGGGATAATTAGAAAGACTTATTTTATGAGTGCCCGCGTGCATGGCATGAAATCATGAAATCACCATTTTATGATTATATCGTTTATACAATTGGTGATATCCCTTTAAATAGGGGTGATTTTCAAATCGTCTACCTTCAAAATTGCTGTCAAACTGTTAAATCACCATAATATAAAGCCCTAGCTCTAATAGTGACAGTGTATCTCTACATGTAGGCAATCTCATATATATCCCACAGTGCTTCATCTTTCTGTATAAATTACAGGCAGCGACCCACCATCTCCGAGGTTCTAGCAATTGATTATGTGAAGAATTATGCCCGGCCATCCACGATGTTGCAAAGTGTTTATGGACATGCCATAACAGGTACTTGACTCACTTATCTTACGCTCAACCTGTCAAACATATCATGTGTAAACATGCTTATTACCACCATCAGGTTTTGTCAATTTTAATCTTAAAATTAGAGATGCCCCGATTCTAAATTCACCAGCCGATTCAGATACCAATCTGATATACCAATTCTTATTGAAAAATAATCTGATTCAGATCTTTTGTTTTGCATAGATAATTGTTCATTTTATTATGCAAATATAATGCAAAGAAAATATAAATATTGATGTATTTATTTGTTTGTATTTATTTATGGAAAAAAATATACATATATTCACACACACTGTACTGACATACCGTGCATCTAGTAACAAAACAGTCCATGTTTCTTGTAATTTATTATTATTAATGGTAATTACTGTTAGTGGTACAGCTTTCTCTGTGATAATGAAGTCTCTCTTCTACTGCTGAACGAACTGCTGTGCCTGTACAAGTTCAGAGCAAATCAATGTTTCTTTTAATCACCGTTAGTGATTCAATTCTCTCAAGTGAGATGTTTCATTCTTCTATCACTATCAATGTAGCCAGTCATACTGAAGAGGGACTCACTTGCCACAGATGATGGAGGACAGGCTAAATACCGATAAGCCACTGGGCTTATTTTGTTGTACGATACAAACGATACATTGTATTGTCAGGATCAATAGAGATAGATAACTTTATGTATCGTCTGCTCAAATTACTTTTGTAATGCTAGTAAATAGAAATATTACACTGCATTCTTGTTCCCCATCTTTGTTATCTTGGTCGTGATTGGCTGCAATAAATCCTATCGCTGTAATTGGGAAATACCACACTTTGTGATTACGTCTTAACTAAAACAAAGGTTCCTTAGCTGTGTTGATGTTGACCAGGCTATAGACATGAAATAGATTGTGTGACAGGCCCGGAAATCATTAGGTAAAAGTAAGGAACTTGCAGCTGATGATTTTTATTAGTGTAGCAGACAAAAATACTGTTTTCTGCTAAATAGTTGATCTGTAAAAAGTATCTGAAGTTTCAGATTTTTCAAGAAAAGATCGGCCAATACCGATTCAGATATTTAACACCCTTATCAGCAACGATACCGATACCAAAATCGGGCAACTCTACTTAAAATGCCTTGGCAGTCAGATCACCTCAAACACCAAAAATATTGCAAATGATGCAAAAATACTGATACTTTCTGATAAAATCTACTAAAATTTTATGCAAGTTCATCTCAAGGACCATTTAGATTTCTCATTCATTTGGAGTTGTCTTACATTGAAAATGACGTATTAAAACCTTTATTTCTGAAATCCTGTATTATGTAATATAATTTAAATGAAGTTGATGATAACCAATAGTACAATTAATTAAAAAAGTGTAGCAGCTTCCATGCTTATGTACTTTGAGTTATTGCCTTTGTAGTGTCTATATTGTACACATAGCTATGTATACAGTAGCTGCTGTCAGCTTGGTTAACTAAAAACTTCACGGCTATTATTATAGTAAAGGTTTAGACTACTAGTTTACCAAGTAAGTTACTCAAATTTATTGAGCAAATATTTTATTATTCGTGCAACGCCGGTCACTCACCTAGCAAAGATATTAAAAAAAACTTTTTAGGAGGCTTTTGCTGAATCATGATTTTTACATGTAATTCACATCTATTCTGTTGGTAGATGGTGTCCTCAGAGACGGGGATGGAAATGGCTATGTCTGGTCTCGTTATCTCAACAACCGTGACAATAATAATAGATTTGCTGGTATCGCTGAGGTTTGTATGCATCTCAGTTCTTGTTTGTTTTATGTGCTGTCAACTTTATAATAAGTTTCTTCTCTCTTCCATAAATTGTTATTAATCATACAACAAGTTTTCCGATAGAAACTTGAAATTTTAATTCGAACTTGTTACTTCGAGCTAGAGGCTCTCAGCTTGGACTTAGAGCTATCAGTCTCTGGCAGTAAGTTTGCCAGTCTTGGAGTGTGATCTGTGAGCAGCAGCTAGGGGTCAGTTCTCAGAGAAGGTGCTGCTGGCAGCAAGTAGGTCCAGAGTAGGGAGGACCCCTAAATCTGCTCTCTCCCCCTTCTCCTGTTCCTTTTCCTTTCTCTCCCCCCTCTACCCTTTCTCTCTCCCCTTTCTCCCCCCTCTATCCCTCTTTCTCCCCCCTCTCTCTCTCGTCCAAATTTACTAGGCAGGCTTTCCTGCTATGGCAACTTCTAATCCACATGAAACAGTTGTAAGTCAAGCGTGATTAGTTACTGCTAACTTGAAGTTACTAGCCCTTTTGTTCTTGATGTCTGATATGCTATACATACATGTATATGTACTGTCAAACATCTACTTACAATGACCTTGACATACAGTTATTTAAATTTAAAATTTTAGAATTTAAAATTCCTTGTAAAATTCAAGCAGATATTTGACTCTTTTCTTTATGTAAGTTCCATCATATGACATTAACGTGTTTTTCAAGTAGAAAAGTAGAGGCTGGTAAAAATTGTAAATAGAAAGCTGAAAACTTGAAAATATAACGTATATAAATGTAAGATGAGTTAGATTTCACCCTGAGTTATGGTCCTGAGTCTATGTCTATCAACCTTCAAGACTACACATAACCAAACCTACAGTTTCATTCGTTTGTTTAACTTGCCCTGAGTTATGGTCCTGAGTCTATGTCTATCAACCTTCAAGACTACACATAACCAAACCTACAGTTTCATTCGTTTGTTTAACTTGCACTGAGTTATGGTCCTGAGTCTATGTCTATCAACCTTCAAGACTACACATAACCAAACCTACAGTTTCATTCGTTTGTTTAACTTACTCCGAGTTATGGTCCTGAGTCTATGTCTATCAACCTTCAAGACCACACATAACCAAACCTACAGTTTCATTCGTTTGTTTAACTTACCCCGAGTTATGGTCCTGAGTCTATGGATAAGCTAACAATATAAACCTCTTTTTAGCGATTATTATTTTAGTTTTTTTAATTTTATTAATCTTAAAATTTAAAATTAATTATCAACTTGATTTTCAACTATAATCTTTTTTACAGATATTTCATTGAACTTGATGCCATGTGTAATTACCCGCAGTTTTTATTAAAAGATTATTTAAGGTGTTTGAAATGTACTTCTACTTCTAATAGTAATAATAATGATAATAATAACACTACTAATTAAATGATTGGCTATTGGTATGATTATATATATGCATGTATACATGTTTATTATTACATTATTATTATTGGTATGTTTACCCTATCAGACAAAGATTTTAACATTTGGAACAGATAATGGAATGAATGCGCTGCCTATGCATAGATTTGCTATGGGTTACGATGGAAGAAAGTGATGCTGTGAACCATTTACTAATTAGCTTCATAATTCAAAAGTAGAATTTATGAGTGAAGCACGCTTTTTATCGATTGACTTTGGACATGCTATGTTGGTTTTCTGAGCTTAGGAACTCATGAGAGTGTAGGTGCTTTTTATCTATGGTAATCTCTATTTTGGTATAGAGACATGCTTGGATGCTTGAACCGGGCCGTGTTAATGTCTATGCTGAATGCACTATGGTTAGTAACATAGAGTGGAAATGAGGGCTCGTTTTCTGAATGCCATTCTCTCATCAAACATACTTACACTGCATGATATAAGCAATCTATACACCCTCGATTAGCTAGCCGTCATGTGATAATATATTGTTATAAATTAACTCATCTAGATATTGACTGAGGATTTGTTTGGAAAAATGTTGGAACTTGGCCTAAAGAAGCTACCTGTGCCGCTGAGGGTGAGTAATCTGTAAAATAGTGATAGTAATATATTATTAATATATTATTAATAGTAATATATTATTAATATAGTCGTAGCTATAAGCTACCAAATTAGACAATATTAAATCTGTCTGAGGAATTGTCTCCCTACTTTCAGACCGTTTCATGCACCTTGTTGCTGAATGTCATGCTTTGTTTACCTTCTGAAAGAACTTTAGCTCATATATTCAGACTTTAGCTCATTTATTCAGA
This sequence comes from Watersipora subatra, assembly GCF_963576615.1. Taxonomy (NCBI): domain Eukaryota; kingdom Metazoa; phylum Bryozoa; class Gymnolaemata; order Cheilostomatida; family Watersiporidae; genus Watersipora; species Watersipora subatra. Next base: position 6,777,946 of record NC_088715.1, on the reverse strand, counting down.
CTTTAGCTCATATATTCAGACTTTAGCTCATATATTCAGACTTTAGCTCATATATTCAGACTTTAGCTCATATATTCAGACTTCAGCTCATATATTCATACTTGAGCTCATATATTCAGACTTTAGCTCATATATTCAGACTTTAGCTCATATATTCAGACTTTAGCTCATATATTCAAACTTTAGCTCATATATTCAGACTTTAGCTCATATATTCAGAATTTAGTTCATAAATTCAGACTAGCTCATATATTCAGACTTTAGCTCATATATTCAGACTTTAGCTCATATATTCAGACTAGCTCATATATTCAAACTTTAGCTCATATATTCAGACTTTAGCTCATATATTCAGAATTTAGTTCATAAATTCAGACTAGCTCATATATTCAGACTTTAGCTCATATATTCAGACTTTAGCTCATATATTCAGACTTTAGCTCATATATTCAGACTTTAGCTCATATATTCAGACTTTAGCTCATATATTCAGACTTTAGCTCATATATTCAGACTTTAGCTCATATATTCAGACTTTAGCTCATATATTCAGACTTTAGCTCATATATTCAGACTTTAGCTCATATATTCAGACTTTAGCTCATATATTCAGACTTTAGCTCTTATATTCAGACTTTAGCTCATATATTCAGACTTTAGCTCATATATTCAGACTTTAGCTCATATATTCAGACTTTAGCTCATATATTCAGACTTTAGCTCATATATTCAGACTTTAGCTCTTATATTCAGACTTTAGCTCATATATTCAGACTTTAGCTCATATATTCAGACTTTAGCTCATATATTCAGACTTTAGCTCATATATTCAGACTTTAGCTCATATATTCAGACTTGAGCTCATATATTCAGACTTTAGCTCATATATTCAGATGTGTTGGATGATTATTAGTTGGGGACCCATCTTTACTTCTTTTTTGTTGCCATTATATTTTGTGTTGAAATTCACTGACCACTTTATCTCTAATACTGTAAAACTGAATGAAATTGTAATTGTCTCCATTGTATTTATTGGATTCTATTATGTATGAATGTAAAAGGGCATAATTAATACTTTGACTTAACTTGAGGTATAAAATGGGAAATTCCAGATAATTCCAACTTCCCTTTACTAGTGAGGGTAAGGAGAGTTGTCTCCTTTGTAAATATCATTTGAACTCTACCAAATTAGCAACGGTAGAGTTCAAATATCATTTGAACTCTACTGTTGCTAAACCACTTGATGACATCACGCTGCTGGTAAGTCATCAAGATTCAACGATAATATTTAGCACAATGAAATTTTCTGGAATTTTACGTGACCTAAAATTAATGTTGTATAAGTTTTTGACACGCACCATACTTTTAAATAACTTTATGATTTATAACTTGAATATAGGATATATGTGATACATGTAGGTGATTCTTGTTATGAGAGGACTAGCCATATACTGTAGCTATATGAGGCTAGTTGTATAGCTAGTTATTTGGTTGCCTGTTTGATTATATTGGTAGATACTATGTATAAATAACCCATTTCTTTCATTTATTAGCGATACAGAGACTGAAACCAGCACATTTGTCGATAAACAAGACAAACAAGGCTCTGTTTTTTGTCTTTGAACGTAGCGGTCGTGGTTCACTGGATAGAGCACCGGCGTGTAATAAGTAGGTCAGGGGTTCGAACCACAGAGGGGTCATTGGTGTTGTTAGGAAGGGCATCCAGCTGCAATTGCTCCTGTGACAAATTCCAAGTGCAGATGGTCACAGTATATTTAGTTCTTGGATAAATGTGGATCGGAATAAAGTGACAGAGAGGCATAATAATAGCCGAGAGGATATAAATCTTGATAGTGAAATAATGAAAATTTATGAATGCATAGCAGCAATCTTCACCTGACCTGCTCTGTACAACTAATATTTTCATAGTAGGGGTTTTAATAACTAGAGGTCAAAAGGTTACCGTGACACATGCATATTATTTGCTACTTACAGCCGAACGTAGACCCAGACTATAACAACCCTGGTACGATTATATTTGCGACACCTGATTGGAAGGTGTGTGAGCAGCTGCTTATTCTGATACATGGTAGTGGACAGGTGAAGGCAGGCCAGTGGGCTCAAAGGTACGTCTTGCTTACGTGTATGTCTATGGTGTGTGTTGTATCTACACATTTTCCTCTGATACGCATTGTATATACGCTACTGTCTATTACATGCATTGTATCTACACTACTGTTTATGATATTCGTTGTATCTACATGTACACTACTGTCTATTATATGCATAGTATCTACACTACTGTCTACGATATACATTGTATCTACAGTACTGTCTATTATATGCATTGCATCTACACTACTGTTTATGATATGCATTGTATCTACACTACTGTCTATTATATGCATAGTATCTACACTACTGTCTATGATATGCATTGTATCTACACTACTGTCTATTATAGGCATTGTATCTACACTACTGTTTATGATATTCATTGTATCTACACTACTGTCTATTGTATGCATAGTATCTACACTACTGTGCACGTTATGCATTGTATCTACACTACTGTCTATTATATGCATTGTATCTACACTACTGTGTATGATATTCATTGTATCTACACTACTGTCTATTATATGTATAGTATCTACACTACTGTGTATGATATTCATTGTATCTACACTACTGTCTATTATATGTATAGTATCTACTCTACTGTCTATGATATGCATTGTATCTACAGTACTGTCTATGATATGCATTGTATCTACAGTACTGTCTATGATATGCATTGTATCTACACTACTGTCTATGATATTCATTGTATCTACACTACTGTCTATTATATGTATAGTATCTACTCTACTGTCTATGATATGCATTGTATCTACAGTACTGTCTATGATATGCATTGTATCTACAGTACTGTCTATGATATGCATTGTATCTACACTACTGTCTATGATATTCATTGTATCTACACTACTGTCTATTATATGCATTGTATCTACAGTACTGTCTATTATACGCTTTGTATCTATGCTAATGTCTGTCTCCTTCTCTTAGTTTTCTTTCCTTGCTTAATTTCCTTCTTAGCCTTGGCTCCATCCTCTCTCTCTCTCTCACCCCTTCCTTCGGCTCTTTTCTCAATGTTGTCTCTCTTTTCTCAATGTTGTCTCTCTTTTCTTTTCTCTTTTCCTTCTGTTTCTTCCTCTCAAAAAAGGAGAGATGGTGGCTCTTAGCCCTCTCCTTTCTTTCTTCAACTCTTTCTTCTTTCAACCTTTCTCTTCCTTTGACTCTTTCTCTCGTTTCCTTGCCTTCATCTATTTCTTTCTTCTACTTTCCTGTCTTTTCTTTGCTCCTTCCTTTGCCTCTTTTCCCTCCTTTGGCTTCCTTTCTTTCCTCTTCTTTCTTCCCTATCACCATATGTTTTGCTCGCTTTCATTCTTTCCACTCTCCCAATCTCTTCCCCACAACACAACTCCTTGTCGACACACACCTCCTTGTCGACACACAACTCCTTGTAGGCACACAACTTTTTGTAGGCACACAACTTTTTGTAGGCACACAACTCCTTGTAGATGCACAACTCCTTGTCGGCACACAACTCCTTGTAGACACACACCTCCTTGTCGACGCACAACTCCTTGTAGGCACACAACTCGTTGTAAGCCCACAACTCCTTGTAGATGCACAACTCCTTGTAGACGCACAACTCCTTGTAGACACACAACTCCTCGTAGACACACAACTCCTTGTGTGTCTACTTTCATCTGCACTGCGTAGGATAAATTATGAGATTTTAACTTTTGAAGGATAATGATGACTGGCACATTGGAAACAGGTACTCAGCTACCTTACATAAGGGAAGCACTTGACTTGGGTTACGGCATCATTGTCCTCAACACTAACGATAATCGACCAGACATAGAGGTAAGACCATAGGTTTGCTTTATTTGTTTTAACTTTTGCAAATACACCGAATACACGCCTCAGTACAACTTCAGCTCGACACCTGCTCACATGTTGAGCAAATAATTTTTGGTAAGCTATAACTTAGGTCACTCTGGTTTCAGATAGAGAAGTTGTATTTTTACTGTCTTTTAGCATTTTTAATTTTGAAGGGGTGAAAAAAAGACGGGATTCGGTCATATTTTATGTTTGTGTTTTTTGTGAGTATCTCCTCCTTTGTCTTTATTTGCTTTGTGTATGACAATAAGTAGCATGTTGGACGTTTATAAAGATTTATCTAAAGGTTCACCCTAAACATTGACTAATACATTTACCTACTGAAAGGCAACATTTATAGCTGATAACCTTGTGATGAGCTCACATCAACTGTTTTTACACGCCTCATACTAAATCAGTCACTAAAAAGTCACATTTGTTAAAAATTTAATTGTAAAGTTTAAACACTAACTTACATTAGATAATATAAAACCTCTAATTGAACGCCACTCTTTAATAAAAGCTACCCTCCATTTGACCACCACTTTGACATTATCTGATCTTTGGAACGCATAATAAAAAGTGATCAGTAGAAAGGTGTCCGCAAAATTGTACTAATAATGATCTGTTACAGCAATAACAACTAATTCAACTAATTACAGTAACAACTAATTCTTTTGTGGTTGCTGTTCGTATCGAAGTCCTTTTTCCAACTTTAGGGCTTTTCGTTTTTCTTATTGAAGCTTTGAAAGCAACGCCATAGAAATAGTTGGTAAGTGTATCAGACTAATAGTAGTTTTTGTTTAAAGTGGTCTTGATACTTCAACACTTGTAAAAAATGATTCACATTTATGATGGTATATGAACTACTAGTTTTAGGCTAAAAGTTGCGCTTGTCGATGTCGCTAAAAGTTTATTAATACTTGTGTGAAATGCAACGCGTAAGAGTTTTGCTCTGCTCAAAAAATGTTTGAACGTTAATATCGACTAGTTCATCGGTGCAGAAAAATAGCTGAGGTCAGAAGATATTGTGGAAGGTATTGGACAGTCAGAATATGTTCGTTCCATCGGAAGCAACAATAAAAATGCAACTGACAGAGCAACAGATGCAAATATTTTTGTTTCAAAAATGTTAATTTTTGGTTTTGCATGCATTATAAGTATGGTTCGTTTATGGCACTTGTTCGTGGTTATATATTTGTATCATTGGGTAGATTATCCTTATATAATTTATAATATTACAAATTTATAGCATATTATTTGATAGCATCAATGCGGTAATCTGATCATACAGCTGATTGACACTCGTAACTTCTTTTCTACTGCATATAAAAAACGAGCATCCTTAAATATACCGTAAAACCTCTAATTGAACGTCATGGCGCTCTATTTTTCAACCCTTCTTTTATAGTGGCGATCAACTGGAGGCGGCATTCAAATGGAGGCTGGCGGTTTATTTTTTAAATCGCTTGTCAGAATTTTCGGAAGATAAATTTTGCCCTATGAAGCGAATGCCGCCTATATTTTGCCCTCTTGTTCCGGTGGACTGATATTAAATATTTTGAATGCAATAAATCTGCTAACCTACCTCTAACTTGTCAAACATCTCTTAATAAATGTGCATAAAGAAACTGAGAAATATTTCTACTAGTTGATATCTATTGTTTGCAATTAACCTGCGATGATATTATAGCCTGTGTCCTTCTTTACAATTAGTTTGGCTGAAATTTTTATTTCATTCTAAATGTGAAGACATATTATTATTTTATACATATATATAAAATTATATATATATATATTTTATATATATATAGACACATTTTTATTTTATAACTATATTTAACATTGTTGAATAAAAGCTCATTGCACTCACTGATATGTTGGCTACAGTTTGCAGCCAAAACTAGTTTTTCATATGTAATAGAAAAGGAGTTACGAGTGTCAATCAATTGTAAGATCAGATTACCGCACTGATGCTATCAAATAATATTCTATAAATTTGTAAATTTATAAGTTATATAATAATAATTTACCAAATGATACAAATATATATTCATGAACGAGTAACATAAACCGACCATACTCATATTATTAAAGAAACAAAAATTAACATTTTTAAAACAAAGATATTTCTATCGTTTGATCAGATCAGATTCCAATACCTTCCGCAATGTCTTCTGACCTCAACTTTTTTCTGCACTGCTGAACTAGTCGATATAAGCGTTCAAACAATTTTTTACCAGTGCAAAACTTTTGCGCATTGCATTTAGCACAGATGTAATGCGTAAAAGCTTTGCTCGCTAACTGTAATCTTTGGTCCAAAACTTACAAACTGTTTCTTATATACATTATGTGCATCAAAGTATTAAAACCGCTTTCAACAAGGAACTACTATTAGCCTGAGTCAGTTGGTAATTATTTCTCTGGTGTTGCTTTCAAAGTTTTTATGCAAAAAAGCCAAAAGCTTTTGAGTTGGACAACGAGCGAATTGATTGTTATTAATGTAAATGATTCATTATTAATATGATTTTGTGGACAATTTTCCACTGATCACTTGATTGTCAAAGATCAAAGATAGTCAATGTGGCGGCCAATTGGAGGTAGCATTCAAATAGAAGGTGGCGCTCTATTCTTCGACCCTTCTCTCAAAGTGGCGGTCAAATAGAGGGGGCGTTCAAATAGAGGAGGCGTTCAATTAGAGGTTTTACGGTAGTTATAAATGGAAATATACCTTTAAATGTAGAATGAAATAAAAAATTGAAAGGACCAACAAATTGCGTAGCAGTCTATAATATCATCACAGGTTAATTGTAAGCAATAGATATCAACTGGTAGAAATATTTTTTGGCTTCCCAAAGCATGTTTATTAGATATCTTTGACAAGTTAGCAGATTTATTCCATCCAAAATGGATAATGCCGAAAAAAAGTGCAAAATGTAGGCGACATTTACTTCACCCGTAAAAGGGTTAAATGTTCCCAGAATTTCTGACAAGCCATTTAAAAAATACAACATCAGTCTCTATTTGAACGCCACCTCTAATTGACCTTCACTATAGAGCAAGGGTTGAAAAATAGAGCACCATCACAGTTTCCCGGTAACTTTATACTCATTTTAAATGGTGAAAGTGTCCCACAAAATTAAGCACCTTGGAAAATAATTTTGGCTATATGCAAAATAATGTTTGGATTCTGTAGTTTTGAAAGTGTTAGTAGCTGCTACAGGGGTTGTCTACTCTGAACTCTGTTATCGGGGTTGTCTCCTATGATATCTGTTACAGGGGTTGTCTCCACTGATATTTGTTACAGGGATTGTCTCCTCTGATATCTGTTACAGGGGTTGTCTCCATTGATATCTGTTACAATGTTGCCTCCTCTGATCTCCCATACGGGGGTTGTCTCCTCTGATATCTGTTACAGGGGTTGTTCCCACTGATATTTGGTACTTGGGTTGCTTCCTCTGATATCTGTTACAGGGGTTGTCTCCACTGATATTTGTTACAAAGGTTGTCTCCTCTGATATCTGTTACAGGGGTTGTCTACTCAAATATCTGTTACCGGAGCTGTCTCCTCCGTTATCTGTTACAGGAGTTGTCTACTCTTATATCTGTTACAGGGGTGTAAATCGCCAGAGAACCATGGTCTGTATGTGTGGGAGAACTATGTGAAAGAATCAAGGGCACACAGAATAGCCATAAAGGCTCACAGTGCTGGAGGATATGTTACCACAGCCCTTTACAAGAAGTACCCAGAAGACTTTAAACGCAGAGTTTTTGCGAATGCATTTACAGGAGTTGACCCAGTCGGTGTTCCTTTGGAACAGTACACTAAAAAGGTGCCAAAAACTTACCATCCAATAAAAGTGTCTTTGTCCATTTTAACTTGTTTCTCACTTATTTCTCCCTCGCTTTTCAATTGTTTGCCACTTGTTTGTCACATGTCACTTTTTGGTCACTTACCTGCTACTCGCTTGTCACTGGTTTCCCACATGTCACCTGTTTATCACATGTTACTTGTTTTTCACCTATCTGCTACTCGCTTGTCACTTGTTTGCTACATGTCACCTGTTTTCCACTTGTTACCTGTTTGTCACCTATTTGCGCTACTCGCTTGTCACTAGTTTGCCATGTGTAACCTATTTTCATTTTCACCTGTTTTTCATAATTAGTCAAATGGCTCTTGTGTTCCGATTATGCCAAGCAGACATTTCTAGCCAATTAACGCTGAACATATTGAATGGTACAGGAAATTATAAGCGTTTTTAAAATCATTATTATTCATTATTCCTTATCTTATCATTATATCGATTTTTCTAAATTATCTTGACTAGTTACTGAAAAAGCTTTTGATAAAAACAAGCATCATTATTCCCAAATATTTTACATGCTTTTTATTGTTTTACATCTAGGAATTTACGATTTCAATTTGCATTTTGAAGATGATTTTTTTGCATTTTATGGTACCTTAAACAATTTCCTCACCAACTTTTAGATCAAAATTTAATCAACATAATTATAAAACAATTAAAAGTTCTGATACTTATAAAATCATCAACCTGATTTAAAACATTCAGATACATGGTTTTCAATGTTAGAGTTGTTTAAATTTTGAAGGAAATGAACAAACAAGGATTTTTGCAGTGAGTAGATAATTCCAATTATGGGCATTGTGAAAACTGCTTTGCGCTGAATCGTTTCTGTGTGTTGAACACCTACTGATAGCTTGTACAACACACATGATGACCGTCAAATTGATCCATAGATTTATATATTAACCTGAATCATTGTATGATGGGTTATTTCTATGTTTCAGCTTTTGTCCCAGCATCACCTTGTTGTAGGTCAAATGGCAGCATTTAAAATTGCATCTAAATATACTGCTAGCTGAATGCCCGGTGTTGCATGGGCAATAAATAATTACCCAATGAAAGTGAGTAACATACCCAGTAAGCTTGTAGTCTAAATCTTTACTATAATAATAGCTGTGTGTGAAGCCAGGTTAATAGTCGTTACATGACTCGTAATGATCAAGTGTGCTAGTTTATAGCTTCAAAGGCTTTAAGCGTGAGTATTTTAACCCATGTAATAAATACATGTAAGATCACAAACATGCATCTCTATGGTCGGTTGGACACATAGTCTAATGTTTTGGAACACCTGTCTTCAGATTGGAGGTTTCAAGACCAAATCTAGTGGAAAGCGGATTTTTCATTTCTAAAACTTTGTCGCTATAACTAGTATAATGTAGGTATATGCTACATGTTTTGGTTATCCAACATGACGTATCGTTAATTACATGTACAACGCAAGGTTAAAGCAGATTCCACAAATACCAAAAAGGTCCGCACCCTATTATATGTTCTGCACTGGGAAGGTCAAAGTGTTTTATACTGACCCAACAAGGCTAATAGTCATAGAAGCAAATTTATAATCTATGAATTGTGCTTGCAGGTTACACGCAACTGGGTGACGAGCACACAACCCCTGGGCACACTGGTATCTACGAGTGGCAGATGCGAGTGTGTATCCGCAGGTACGGAGCACCACTCTGAGACCCCACACCAGGCTATGTCCAAAGTCTTTGAGTTTATACGCGAACGATTCGGAGATGACACGCCTGGTAATCTATAAGCATTACAAGCTTCAAAATGACCTCTTTGCCAAATTAGAGTTTAGCTTGGATAGGTATCGGGAAGATCTTCTATGTATGTATGTCACGTGTTGCTATATCTGAGAAGTTTGTGTAAAGTGCTAACTATTACCCGAGTTAGGTATTATGTAGTTGCTGACCAAGTATTGTTTTAAAATTATGTGATGTGCTATTTTATTAGCATGTTTATTTGCACCGTTTCTGTGCTTATCTTCTGAGCTAGCTGCTTCTATAACAGCTACCAGTAAGCACCTCCGACATGATAAGGGATGTCTATGACTTCAATGTGCTCATGGCTTGTTTCTTACCCGATTTTGGGCTCAAAGTATTCTTATTATTTTTTTAGTTTGTTTTACAGTCTAATGAACTTTATATTGATTATATTGATGTACTATTCATGAATGACTTTCAAATTCTAACGCCTAGGCTTTGATCAGTTGTATTTTAAACTTCTTCCCGTATCATGTTTATATGGATTATATTAAAACAAACCAACAGTAATAAAGTGGCAAATGTTGCCTATTGAATATTATATAATATCAGTTAATTTTATCTACTATTATCCATATGGAAATCAAAAGATTTAGCAGTGGACAGTCTTGGATATGCCAGAGAAATACTAGACAGCTAGTAACTACTAAAGCCGTGGTGTAGTGACACCTACGTGCAGGTGCTACGAAGTGCTGTGCTGACAAGCAGATCATGTTTCCATAGAATGCTATAATAGAGTGGTGGTTGTGTGACAGATATATTCAAGTGTTTCAAAAACAAAAATTTCTGCATTTGAGGCAACAGCAAAGGAAGACCTTAGCGCATGCACAAGTGCAACACCACTGGTCGTTAAGGTCATTTCCATGACACAAAGATGGCGCTTCACACGGGAGTCCAGACAGTGACACTGAATCACGACAGAATAACAGCAACACGGCTGTTGTCATGATGACATAGCAGCGCCACATGGGGGTGTGACGCTGCACTATCACTGTATGGAAACTTAGTAATTATTAAAACACGAAAGCAGTTTAAATCTTGTAAGCAATACTGTGGCCATGTCATCCCATTTCATCAAAACTTTAATACAAGAAAAAGGCTATTTAGTTTCCTTTCAAGGAGACCAGATGGTACTTGACAAGGAAAATGATGTATTTGTGACTTGGAATTAAACATTGGCATTTTACATAAGCATAAAGCCTGATTCTGATTAGAAGTTTGACAAAAGTGCAATAATAATATCAAAACATAGAACTAGAATTATGAGCTTCATCAACTAAAATAGCAAATGGAATGAAAATCAGGTCAAATTAAACCAACCAATATTTTTACAAATATGGTATAAATTAAATCAGCCTATTATAGCCACAAGTTCTGTAAAAATCATTTAGGTAACTAGTCAATATGTTTGCTAAAAAATAGAAAGACAAAAATATTTTTCTAATAAAGCTAGGGCAGGTTACATAGATATGCTACTACATCTAATCAGGTGGTAGAAAAAAGACATAAAAATAAAGATGTGTCAACCCTTGGAACTATTTTGAGCAATTCTAAAACTAGCAAAGTTTGTGAGGATGAATTTTATGCTAAAGAGTGGTAGGCAGACCAGAGTGGTAGGCAGTATCTAGCTTTGTAGGTTACCAGGAGAAAAATCACCAAAACGTTCCTCTATGAACTTGAAGACATCACGAACAGCTTTATGAGGGGTCAGACTGTGTTCATCAGTGCCGGCAGAATAACACTCCAATTGGCTGCTCCTTCGTACTATGCAGCCGACAGGATCATTACTCACGACCCAACTCCTGGAAACCTAAAAACACCGCACGATGGAAAAATATTATGAAATTTTATAACAATTTATTATACACAACTATCAAAATTATAAGTTATAATTTTTAGAATAATGCATTATTATTTTTTTTAATTATAGGTATAATAATAATTAATTATAAAACTTAATGATAGCTTTTATTATAATAAATCATAATTATAAATTAATATAATTATATACTAATGATTATAGAAATACTGCATATAGGTTGAATTAGTGAGTCATCAACGCTAATTTTTAAATAGCCATGGCGGTAGACTTTAACAGCCTTATACACTGTGAGAGAAATGAGCAGCAATGATTGGCCATGCTGGTAAGGGAGTGTCTTTGAGTGATAAGTGACTGACTGCTAACCTGTTGACGACCTTTGTTACACTAAGTTCATGAACTTTATCTATTTGCACTGAAAGTTCATAACGTTAAAATTGCCGCGTTAAAATACATTTGCTAAAATCTTCTTTTGACAGCGTTTATGGATAGATTATTCACATTAACATGGTAAAAAATATGTTTGAGTAACTCAAAAGAAGTGAAAGTAAATGTACTCGCTACTATTAAGGTAATAGTTCTGCAGTGAAAGCAAGCAGATCAGCACGATAAAAGGCATAAAGCTGTATGTAGCCTTTGGTCTACCTTCCTTTAAAGCCTGGTTCACACTAGATCGCATATACACGCATATATATCGCATGTATATCACATATACACGCATATATATCACATGTATATCACATATACACGCATATATATCACATATACATCCTATAGGTTGTCCTCTCAGCTAATATTCGTCAGCAAAATGCACCGTAAAGCGATGGCATCATTGAGGTGACACCGACACGTCGAGAAAGATTGCAGCTGTCAAACTCTTCCAATAGTTCGCCGAGCCACACAGCCTGTGCGATGTGTATCGCTTCAGCGATCTTTTCAGGCACGTGTGGTCATCTGGCTAGTGAAGTTATCTTCTCGATAATACGATAGTTTTACCAGCTGCCAATTCACGCGATAACTTTCGGTGAACACTGTCTGCTCATTGATAATTCAATAGCTATCGCTATCGGTGGGACAACTCCAACGATAGTACCTTTCCAAACTACAAATGCCATTCCTAGTGTCTACTCAGAAGGCAGTCTTAGCTGTACCTGCCACTTTGATAATCATATATTGAAGTTGTCTTCTCGGCAATTATTCGTCAATAATGTCCACTGCAAACCGATGGCACAGTCGAGGCAATTCGGAAAATATTGCAGCTGTCAAATTTTTCCGATGGTTCGCCCAACACTCATGACAGCCTGTGCGATGTGTATCACTTCAGCGATGGTGATTAGCTGTCACGGATTGCTTCATCTATTTTTTTTCATGGCAGTTACTGAAGGACTAGTATCTCATCACCTTTGCGACCGCATCGTATGCTGAGAATTTTATGCCTCGGACTATTCGCCGATGTATACCTGGCTGCGTTTGTCATAGTGTGAATAATCATATCACAGACAATCACCGAAGTATTGTGTGATTAACACTGATATACAGCGATATAGTGGGAACCATCCTTTAAAGCTGTTACTTATTATATTACGTGCAGTATGTCAACTTGTCGATTGACGATTAGTTATAATTCAGTTACACAAAACGCCTTGTAAACAAAAGTGACAGACAGATTCCAACAGCTGGCATACAGTTTAAAGACCTGGGAGCTGTCACAATCTGATCTCAATGATTAACTTGTTAACTAAATCATTGCTACATGTAGCGGCATCACATTCAGATGTCTGCTGTTACATAAGATGACCTTTTGCCGCTATAGCGTGAACCAGCATTTAATGACTGAAGAATGGTAGGGAAAGGCTTGAGGGGTCAAAGGGCAGTACTAGTTACAAATGTTAGTTTGTTTAGAACTAGTTTATAGTCTACTAAACTACAGTTGAAGCATTGAAAGTGAACTGCTAATTTTGGAAATTTTTAGAATTACTTTTTTCCAACTTTCAATTTCGTACCTTCTTGGTATAGTCATCAATAGGCATGGGAACAGGGCCATCTCCAGTGAATGCATTGGCATAAACCTTTTCTCTAAAGTGATCTCTAAACTTCCCGTAGAGGCTACATACTATGCTGCCGCCGTTGCTATGAGACTTGATGGCAACATAAGCTGCCTCTGATCTCATCACATAGTTCTCCCAGACATACAAAGCGTGTTCTTGGAAAGACTTGCAGCCCTGGTGAAATAAAAATAATTAATTGGTTATTGATATGAATGCGAAAGAGATCGCAACTTCACATGACAAAAAGTACTGAGCAAAAGATTCAATGCATGTTATGATTAAACAAGTTGACATCACTGTAGTGCTATAACTAGCAACTTTAGATGACTAATGAGTCAGCTATGGTCCAGTCGCTGGGTGAGTGATAGCAGACAAGCTACCAGACGATACACTACACGACTCAGTGCAACCACCACTTATGGGTAATTAACAATATATATTCTACTGTGTACATCCAATACTGTAGACACACCCATAACTTAAACCTCCGTTTATGTGAATTCCAGTTAGTGTTACAGAGGAAATTTTTATATAACAGAGTGTCACGTCAGCACAAGTTCTCAAATTCAACTGGAATAACGAGTGTCCCATTAATAGCCTTAAAACCATCGTTATTTCTCTTGCCGCACTAGAAAGAAAAAACAGTGTATAGGGGTATCCCAACTATATATACTAGTACCCCGGCAATCTAGTGTATCGTGAGAGATCATCAAGTGTCACTAGAAAGCACAGAAGATAAATAGCTGTACAATTACTCAGAAATACTGAAAGGCCACCTGCACCACCTGCCAGATTTACAGCAAATTGGTGCAGGTGTTAGAGTGTCGGTGTACTAAGCTGAATGTCACAAGTTGGAGTCTCATTAAAAGCTATCGTTCATCCTAATCTTTAAAACTGGTGACTTTAAATAGATGGATGAGCAAATAGACTCCGCTCTTATTATAATAAAAATTTATTTTTGTTTTATTTTATACATATATAATTCTTTTTTTTCTTTTCAGCATAAACCTTTCTTGAAAAAAAGAAAACAATCAATTTGAACTGACATTGAAGGTGTACATGAAATTACTGTAATCGTTCACACTAAAAAATTGAAAGTGGTAAGAAAATAGATGTTGTCGATATAAACCAATCATACGACAGTTACTGTAGAGCAAGTAAATGAGAAAAGTTAAGTTTAGTTTCTTCCTGATTGGCCAAAAGGGTGAGTTTGGGAAGATTTTGGAACGGATTAGACAGTTTACGTGTATTTTACTGTTCTTATAACATACAATCCCTATAACGTAAATGTTCCTGGAACAGATTATTTACATTGTAGGAGCTGTACATATCCAATATTCATCATAATATACTATTGCAGCTATCTAATGAGGTACAATCTGCTGTATACATTCAATACATGATACCGTAAAGCCTCTAATTGAACGCCGCCTCTATTTAATCGCCACTTGGAAATTCTTTGATCTTTACAAACCCGTAATAGAAATGTCCACAAAATCGTATTGATAATAAATCACTTACATCAATAACAATTAATTTTTTCATTGTCCAACTCCAGGGCTTTTCGATTTTTTTTATTAAAACTTTAAAAGCAATACCATAGAAATAATTTATAGCTGGCTCAGGCTAATAGTAGTTCCTTGTTTAACACGGTCTTGATACTTCTATGTATGCAAAAAACGGTTTACATTCACAACGGTATATGAATGACTAGTTTTAGGCTAAAAGTTGTGCTTAGGCTAAAAACGCTTAACGCGCATGCGGCTAAAAGTTTATCGTAACATGTATTCGTGTAAAATGCAACGCATAAAGGTTTTTTCAGCTAAAAAAGTTGTTTTAACACTAATATCGACTAGTTCAGCAGTGCAGAAAAATAGCTGAGGGCAAAAGGCCTTGTGGAAGGTATTGAACAGTCAGAAAATGCTCATTCCATCGGAAGCAACAATCAAAATGCAGGTGGCCAAAAAACGATGCGAATATTTATGTTTTAAAACCGTTAACCTTTGTTTCTGCATGTGTTATACAAGTGTAAATATGGTTCGTTTGTCACTTGTTTGTGAATATGTATTTGCAGCGTTTGATAGATTGTTATATAATTTATAAATTTGCAGATTTATAGCATATTATTTGATAGCTCATTGCGGTAATCATATCTGACAATGGACCGAAGCTCGTAACTCCTCTTCTATTCCACATAAAAAGCTAGTTTTGGCTGCAAACTGTAGCAAACATATCAATGAGTTCAATGAGCTTTTATGCAACCTTGTTGAATATCGTTATAAAATGAAAATATACTTTCAAATTTAGAATGAAATAAAACTTTAAAGCTCCAACAAATTGCAATGAAGGACACAGGCTATAAAATCATCGCAGGATAATTGCAAGCAATAGATATCAACTGGTAGAGATATTTCTCGGTTTCTCAATGCATATTTATTAAGTGATATTTGACAAGTTGTAGGTAAATTAGCAAATTTATTGCATCCAAAAGGGTAATATAGCTCCACCGGAAAGAGAGGACAAAATATAGGTGACATTCGCTACGCCCATAAAAGGGCTAAATTTATCTTTCCAAAACTCTCACGAGTCATTTGAAAAATACAACGCCACCCTTTATTTGAACGCCACCTCTATTTGAACGCCACTTCTATTTGTACGCCACTATAGAGAAAGGGTTGAAAAATAGAGTGCAATGGCATTCAATTAGAGGTTTTACGTTATTTAAAAGGTACAGTTTGCTATGTACAACCAGTAGCCTACATACAGCTATTTAACAATGTACACTCCACTCTGTACAATAAATACATAGAGTTATCTAACAAAGCATATTCCTTTGTAAACAGCCGTAGCTAGAACAATGCTTAGCTTATTATCTGTGTCTTTTATAATAAAAGCTTTTCAGATTTCCTGCATTTACCCTAGAGGAGCATGCTTGAAGAAATGTTGAAAAAATGTCTATCTTGGAATGGTATACAATATGCATTCAGTTAGTCTATTCCATCAACTTGGAGTTACCTTCCACTGTCACTTATAGCAATATGTGATTACTCTATCGAACTCCCGTGAAAGTATCTAATGAAACATTTTTTAGCATATTAAACAAGTTTTTTATAACATAAGAGTTAAACAGTAAAATATTCACAAAGATGAATGTGTATATCCCCTATATCAAGGCAACTCTTCGTGTACCTAGTCCTGTCTTCCTTATACATAAAAAACCTTGAAAGGAAATATGAGGAATTAAAAAAAGGAAATTATAACAGATCTTAGGCCACGATTTTGCTGACACAGCACCATGCATGCGCTGATCCATGGCCAATGGACCCTAACTAACTTCTGTGAGCCCAATTGTGCACTATCTATGCGTAGGGAATTCTAAAACACACTAAATAATGACCATGAAGCAGATGGATCTAAGAAGAAAGGAGTCGTCAGACTATGCTGACTCAGAACTGACTCCTTCAAGGAATAAACTCACTTTGGATTACTCCGTGAACTCGTCAGGGTACAGGTTGTCAGGGAAAGTTCCCTGGCCCTGCTTTCACATTGCTATTAGTTAAAAACCATCACTTCTAGTTGAACAAAACAGCTATGAGCACCTGCATAAATGGCTACTCATCAGGGTACATGGGAAAAACATCCATCGGAGAATATGAATGCCTTTTCTGTATCGTTGCAATGTAGGGAAGCTGAAAACATCATAGTTTTTCTTGTATTAAGTGAAGAGGCATCAATGGCTGATTGGGCTACAACAGCTACCTAGACTGCTGTAAAAGAGAGTATATTTTTTTCAGTATTCCACTTGAACAGAAAAAGAAACTATTTTACTCAAAAACTTGAAATCAACGCTTTAAATTTGAATTCAACGTTACATTTAAATTTTCACGTTTGAATTAAATGGTTGACCATCAAAAGTCGACCACCCCACCAAAAGTCGACCACCAACAGTTGACCACTAACCGCCATATACCACCAAAAGTTGACTGCCAACAGTTGCCTACCAACAGTTGCCAGCCGATGGTTGATTGCCAACGGATGACTGCCGAAGGTTGACTATGGGTCTACAAACTAATTTTCAGACATACAAGGCATGTTCTTTGAAAGACGTGCAGCCCTAGTGAAGAATATGAATGTATCCAGCAAAATGTTACAAAAATGAAATAGTTCACAAGCTCACAATGCTGTGGGCAACGATGTATGGAGAAAAATGGCATAAGCTTTTACACCAAAAACTATTAGTCAACTTCTGACTATCGACTATTTGCTACAGATGCTCACCTCAATCTCAGGTCTTTTATCATTGCCATTGAGTATGATTAGCCCATAGCCTTGAAATAGGGCAGCTCTTATGTAGGGTAGCTGGGTGCCAGACTCTATAGACTTAGAGTAGATCATTGTCCTACAGGCATAAAGTAGGAGGCATTGAGCATTTATCTCGACTAGTGGTAAGAGACAAGGCCAAAATGTTACTAAGCGATCTAAGAGGATTGGTAACCAAAAATTTAAACACTACCAAATTTTAAATGGAGTAAAAAAAGTACATTATTACGATTGAAAACAATCTAAAGTCGACCAATTTATTGATATTTATAGAATATTATAAAATTTAATGGTGGATTTTGTCATATAAGATTTGTCTAATTAATATAATCATTGTATTTATGTAATTATTTAGCTATTATGTTTATCTAATTAGTCACTCTTTGAGGGAGCCTGGTGGCAACTTGCTAACATAAATCTGGCACAACAAACTAGTTTTACACTGAGACAAACATTAGAAGAAGCATCTACTGCTGCTACAAAACCTAACAAATGACAAGTAAAATCTGAGCGGTCTGACATGGAGAGCAGGTCACGTATGATCTAAATGACACGATGTAGCAAGTTAACAGTGACTGATATTCCCTCCTATAAACAACCAATCAAATGATGATAAGTTGCTGATTGGTGCTTTCTTAAAACAAAGTCCACCACTTACCTCCTCGCCCATTGTCCTGCCCTTGTTCTCATTGTGTCTCCTCCACCATGGATGAGCACAAGAAGCTTCTCAGCGACCACATAGTCTGGAGTACCAAAGATCACTGTACCCGGGTGATCAAAATCCGGCTCAGGATGATCAGTGTGCGGATTATATGATTTCTGTGAATGAATCAATTTAATGAAGGCATTTCTCCATAACGCTATGTCCTCCTTCAAACTGGTAGTAAATTATATTCCTGATAAAGGGTTTGAAGTTGAAAAAATAAAATTCCAACGTTCTATGCGGTGTTTAATTTAAAACCTACTGATAATAGCGGTATATCTTTTCCTTTACGTTTTTAAAATGCAAATAAAAAGTACCTTTGACCTATTACAATAATTGTTTGAATTGAATTGTTATTTATGAAAGACTACTTTAAACATCAATTTTCAAAGTCATTAAAATCAATGGTTGACTCTTTATAAATATGGATATTAATATATATACATATTATATAAACCTGATTGTTTGTCAGTCTGTTGGTTTGGCATCACTCGTATGTCCAGCTATAGCGATGTTTTAGCAACAAAAAATCTGCTTCGCACTGGAGTTAAACTTAGTACCTCCAGTTCTGCAGACAGGCACAGTTAAACATTACACTACACCATCCCACTGGCTATACTATGGAACTGGTACTGGTTACTACTAGAATGCTTGAATTTACCACAACAACGATTATAAGCAACATAATGCTTATAAGCAACAAAACGATTATAAGCAACAAAACGATTATAAGCAGCATAACGATTATAAGCAACATAATGATTATAAGCAACATAACGATTATAAGCAACATAACGATTATAAACAACATAACAATTATAAGCAGCATAACGATAATAAGAAACAACGATTATAAGCAACATGACGGTTATAAGCAACATAACGATTATAAGCAACATAACGATTATAGGAAACAACGATTATAAGTAACATAACGATTATAAGCAACATAACGATTATAAGCAACATAACGATTATAAGCAACATAACGATTATAAGCAGCATAACGATTATAAGCAGCACAGCGATTATAAGCAACATAATGATTATAAGCAGCATAACGATTATAAGCAACATAATGATTATAAGCAACATAACGATTATAAGCAACAAAACAATTATAAGCAACATAACGATTATAAGCAGCATAACGATTATAAGCAACATAATGATTATAAGCAACATAACGATTATAAGCAACATAACGATTATAAGCAGCATAACAATTATAAGCAACATAAAGATTATAAACAACATAACGATTATAAGCAACATAACGATTATAAACAACATGACGATTATAAGCAGCATAACAATTATAAGCAACATAATGATTATAAGCAACATAACGATTATAAGCAGCATAACAATTATAAGCAACATAATGATTATAAGCAACATAACGATTATAAGCAACATAACGATTATAAGCAGCACAGCGATTATAAGCAACGTAACGATTATAAGCAACATAATGATTATAAGCAACATAACGATTATAAGCAGCATAACAATTATAAGCAACATAAAGATTATAAACAACATAACGATTATAAGCAACATAACGATTATAAACAACATGACGATTATAAGCAACATGATGACTATAAGCAACATAACGGTTATAAGCAGCATAACGATTATAAGCAACATAACGATTATAAGCAGCATAACGATTATAAGCAACATAACGATTATAAGCAACATAACGATTATAAGCAGCATAACGATTATAAGCAACATAACGATTATAGGCAACATAACGATTCTAAGCAACATAACGATTATAAGCAACAAAACGATTATAAGCAACATAATGATTATAAGCAACATAACGATTATAAGCAACATAACGATTATAAGCAGCATAACAATTATAAGCAACATAAAGATTATAAACAACATAATGATTATAAGCAACATAACGATTATAAACAACATGACGATTATAAGCAACATGATGACTATAAGCAACATAACGATTATAAGCAGCATAACGATTATAAGCAACATAACGATTATAAGCAGCATAACGATTATAAGCAACATAACGATTATAAGCAACATAACGATTATAAGTAACATAATGATTATAAGCAACAAAACGATTATAAGCAACATAACGATTATAAGCAACAAAACGATTATAAGCAACATAACGATTATAAGCAACATAACGATTATAAGCAACAAAACGATTATAAGCAACATAACGACTATAAACAACATAACGATTTTAAGTAGCATAACGATTATAAGAAACAACGATTATAAGCAACATAACGATTATAAGCAACATGACTATTATAAGCAACATAACGATTATAAGCAGCATAACGATTATAGGAAACAACGATTATAAGTAACATAACGATTATAAGCAACATAACGATTATAAGCAGCATAACGATTATAAGCAACATAATGATTATAAGCAACATAACGATTATAAGCAACATAACGATTATAAGCAGCATAACGGTTATAAACAACATAACAATTATAAGCAACATAATGATTATAAGCAGCATAACGATTATAGGAAACAACGATTATAAGTAACATAACGATTATAAGCAACATAACGATTATAAGCAGCATAACGATTATAAGCAACATAACGATTATAGGAAACAACGATTATAAGCAACATAACGATAATAAGCAACATAACGATTATAAGCAGCATAACGATTATAAGCAACATAATGATTATAAGCAACATAACGATTATAAGCAACATAACGATTATAAGCAGCACAGCGATTATAAGCAGCATAACGATTATAAGCAACATCATGATTATAAGCAACATAACGATTATAAGCAACATAACGATTATAAGCAGCGTAATGATTATAAGCAACATAACAATTATAAGCAACATAACGATTATAAGCAACATAACGATTATAAGCAGCATAACGATTATAAGCAACATAATGATTATAAGCAACATAACGATTATAAGCAACATAACGATTATAAGCAGCACAGCGATTATAAGCAGCATAACGATTATAAGCAACATCATGATTATAAGCAACATAACGATTATAAGCAACATAACGATTATAAGCAGCGTAATGATTATAAGCAGCATAACAATTATAAGCAACATAACGATTATAAGCAACATAATGATTATAAGCAACATAACAATTATAAGCAACATAACGATTATAAGCAGCGTAATGATTATAAGCAACATAACAATTATAAGCAACATAACGATTATAAGCAGCATAACGATTATAAGCAACATCATGATTATAAGCAACATAACGATTATAAGCAACATAACGATTATAAGCAGCGTAATGATTATAAGCAACATAACAATTATAAGCAACATAACGATTATAAGCAACATAATGATTATAAGCAACATAACAATTATAAGCAACATAACGATTATAAGCAACATAACGATTATAAGCAACATAACGATTATAAGCAACATAACGATTATAAGCAACATAACGATTATAAGCAACATAAAGATTATAAACAACATAACAATTATAAGCAACATAACGATTATAAGCAACATAACGATTATAAGCAGCATAACGATTATAAGCAACATAACGATTATAAGCAGCGTAATGATTATAAGCAAAGTAACGATTATAAGCAACATGACGATTATAAGCAACATAACGATTATTACGCTGGCTTCAGACAGGCTCTTATTATGGTAAAGATTTAGACCAGCTGAAGTTACTCTAATTCATTGGGTGAAGAAACTTAACCCAATGTCAACTAATACTGAGTTTTCTGTGCAAAAACTTTTTTATTACACGTGCAACGCCAGGCATTTAGCTAGTGATCAATAAAGTTGCCTCAATTGTCAATAAAAATAAAAACACCATAAATTTGTTATAAAGCTTATAGTGAAACGCATCTCATGACAACGAGTCTAACTTTTTATAATGTAGTTCCTAACCTACCAAACGATGCCCAGAATATTTGTATTTATTTCCACACATATAACAAACATGGTTTTTTATTCCATGACAACAACATACTACATCCACTATTGTATGTCTAGGTTTATGAACTTTCTGTTACTACAGCAAGCAATTCAATATCCCGATCCTCCGCAACAATATTAAATCTCCAAATTTTAAAACCCTTTTGTTCAACTCACTCTATAGTTCCTGATTTCTTTTTTCTTATTTGTGTTTTGGCATGTAATGAAAATCATCATTTGGTTGGTGATTATCAATGGCAATAAAAGGTTACATAATTATATGTACGTACGCACGTACGTACATACATACACATGTATATATGTATACACAAACACCTGTGTTGTTTGTTGAGCTGGAAAACTCTCCAAGAGGTGCAAGCAATTGTTTGCACCCCTTGGTGCGGGAATCAATTTTCAACTATTCTATATATCTACTCTATATATCTACTCTATATATCTACTCTATATATCTACTCTATATATCTACTCTATATATCTACTCTATATATCTACTCTATATATCTACTCTATATATCTACTCTATATATCTACTCTATATATCTACTCTATATATCTACTCTATATATCTACTCTATATATCTACTCTATATATCTACTCTATATATCTACTCTATATATCTACTCTATATATCTACTCTATATATCTATTCTATATATTTAATCTATATATCTACTCTATATATCATTAGTAAATATATTAAGCCCAATAATCTTGAAATTAATATGCGCATTTCACTCATCCGCAAGCAACCACATTTCAGAGAGATAAGAGCAGAGAAGAGGCAGAAAAAAAGTCGATGGTCGTAAAGTGAGTGATTTTTTATATGTCGCGGTGTGAAATGTTAGACACTTTTAAGAATGACCTTCAAATAACATATTGTTTTCATGTATTCAAATGTTTGTTTTCCTTACGTTCCGAGAAATTTTGTTTTATTTCAAACAAGGGAGCGCGAGATTGCCTTTGTCAGCCGTAGGGGTTCGACAATGAAAACACAAAAAGAAGCATGCCTTTTAGAGTATGCGCATCTTAGGCCAAGTTCTTATGGACATAAGGCAAGTCGGTCAAGCCTGGTTCCATATACACTGCAAAGCACCGGCAACAGCACCACAGGCTATCAGCGGTGAAATTGGAATCTATGCGCCAGGTATTGCCGAGGACCACGGGTAGTTGCCGGCGGCAACACAAGAGTTTAGCGATGTTCAAATTTTGTTAAAAGCCGCAGTCAAAACCTTCCCGAAATGCACTGTACAGGTGAAGGTCAGCATTATCGAAACGGCATGGCAAGCGAACATTTTTTATGCGGTTATTAGCGACGCAGCTTTATGTGAACAGAAGCCGTCAAGCCTAGCGTCGCAAGCGTTTTGCTCCACAATATTACTGCCGTGGGGTCACAATCAATACAGGAACCAGGCTTTACGGACAAAGCCAAAGCAGTGAAAGTAAAGCCAGATCACCCTTTTACAGATTTTAAAGCCCCGGGGCCTAAAGTAAAGAAATAATGGCCCAAGATGTTTTCTTTTTCATTACCATTTCAGCATAGACCGTCACTTGGCCTTGGGTGTTAACAAGAGATAAATCAGTATATGTGTAAATTATGAATAAATCTTCCTATGAATATTTCAATATATTTTCCGTCGCTACAGCCCATGGTATCACTCACTCTTCTTGGTACACTGAACTTTGCTAGACCCAACCCCAGCATCCTCCTATGAAGCTCTTCTGTCACCAACTGAAAATAATTAATGTTAATGATTCAACCAATGGCATGATCAGTATGGTATTGTATGTGAACATTCTTGATTGTAAAACACGCAATGACGCATCTCAATGGCGCGTATTAATGACGCACCTCAACTACTCATCTCAATTACGCATCTCAACTGCGCAGCATCGCAACGAGTCATTTGGTGAAACTAGTTATAACTGGTCATGTTGTTGACACTAGTTATAATTGGTCATGTACGTAGCACTAGTTATAACTGATCATGTTGTTGACACTAGTTATAACTGGTCATGTTGGTGACACTTGTAATAACTGGTCATGTGGGTGAAACTAGTTATAACTGGTCATGTAGGTGACACTAGTTATAACTGGTCATATAGGTGACACTAGTTATAACTGGTCATATAGGCGACACTCGTTATAACTGGTCATGTAGGTGACACTAGTTATAATTGGTCATGTTGATGACACTAGTTATAACTGGTCATATAGGTGACACTAGTTATAACTGGTCATATAGGTGACACTAGTTATAACTGGTCATGTTGGGGACACTAGCTATAACTGGTCATGTTGGTGACACTAGCTATAACTGGTCATGTAGGTGACACTCGTTATAACATCAATCAAAAATTTCACCATGTCTGCTTACCTCAGCAATCCCTTCATAACGTATCTTGTTATCGCGAACACTGTTGCCATGGTAATCCTTCTGAGCAGTCTGGCCTTGCCTGCTCAAGAGAGAATCCTCTGTAAAGGAATCGTTCATTGCATATTCATACATATGTCTAGGAATAGTTCATTACACATACATACATATGGGAATAGTTCATTACATATACATACATACATACATGTATGTCTGGGAATAGTCCATTACATATGCACACATATGTCTAGGAACAGTTAATCTACTATATAAACGGCAAAATTTGTGTGTGTGTCCACCTTATGGAGCGGTCTTTCCTTTTTTCGATGCAGTCGTACGAAGCCAACTGAATTAATATGAGTAGTAAATAAACCATTAAAATTGAATAAAATTTACTACTCATTAAATAAATTAATGAGTAGTAAATTAATATTTACTGGTCAAGTGAATGGTTGTCTTTTCCGGCCAGCTAGACAGTTATTTTGGCTTCAAAAATTACTTACTAAATTACTACTTCAAAAAGGTAAGTACTTCTCGTTCAATGTTGTATTGTCTATGAATTGCCACATCTCCACTACTTAAAAACGTTGCATTTGCCACTGTTGGTGAAAGTAAACATGTTCATTTCCTTCCGCAGCTGAGTTAGTTTCATTTTTGTTTCAGCTACGAGTACTACAGCTACTACCGAACTTGCATGGGTACTCTGAGTGTTGTGATAGGCGACGGTGAGAAAAAAGAGAGCAGCTGGTATCAACTTACTGTCACCCTGCTTTAGCCATGACCAGTTGTATGTTGCCTGCTCAAAAGCAAGCTCAAGCCAAAAACTGTTTGTTCATACACCAGACAGAAAAACAAAAAATGTTGTCTATCCGCGATTGTTGCGTTGAATTGACATCGTGTTATTGTTATGTAATGCTATGTTTTTCATGTTATACCTACATATTATCCACATGTAGCATTTTCTAACATATTTTTCAGTATATATACATGTATATTTTCATGCATTCATTTTCTTCATTGTATCTAATGAAAAGGCTATCATGTTGGCGTTATGTTTTATTATTGTAAGGTGCTAATGTTGTATCTGCCTTGACATCATTCTGTCTGTGCTGTTATGCATATAAATTTTATCAACACAATCAAATTACTGCTGCACTGTTTGTATATACCATGTCAAAACACAGGCTATAGGTAAAGAACTGGTGAGCCATGATTAGTGTTTTAAGAATGTAGAAGTTTTCATTCAATAAATGCTGGCAATAGCAAAATATTTTGTAGAATTTCTCAAAATTTTTCAATACTGCCAGTTTGAAGAACTTCAGTTTGCCTAGCAATGTCAATTTCATTATCAGTGCTTTGTACAAAAATAGGATAACTCCAATTTGAGTGGTTTGAGACTGATGCATTGTAGACTAGCTGTAAAACAAATTGCAGATTTCCGATAATGTTCTCTCAGACAGTATTGACATGTATAACTGTGTATGTGTATGCATACTCTGATCAGGGCAACAATTTCAGTAGACTGCATAATTGGAGTTGTTTTACAGTATAAAAGACAACGCTCAATAAATATCTTACTGTACGTGAATCTGTTCCCTTAGATGAGTAATGAAGCTAGTTACATATACATGCATTTGTCTAGGAATAGCTCATTAAAGCTTTTGAGCAACCTTTATATTGGGAAAACACTAGTAGTTTAGAGAGTGGGAAACACTAGTAGTTTAGAGAATGGGAAACACTAGTAGTTTAGAGAATGGGAAACACTAGTAGTTTAGAGAATGGGAAACACTAGTAGTTTAGAGAATAAGAAACACTAGTAGTTTAGAGAATGGGAAACACTAGTAGTTTAGAGAATAAGAAACACTAGTAGTTTAGAGAATGGGAAACACTAGTAGTTTAGAGAATGGGAAACACTAGTAGTTTAGAGAGTGGGAAACACTAGTAGTTTAGAGAACGGGAAACACTAGTAGTTTAGAGAATGGGAAACACTAGTAGTTTAGAGAGTGGGAAGCACTAGTAGTTTAGAGAATGGGAAACACTAGTAGTTTAGAGAATAAGAAACACTAGTAGTTTAGAGAATAAAAAACACTAGTAGTTTAGAGACTAAGAAACACTAGTAGTTTAGAGAATGGGAAACACTAGTAGTTTAGAGAATGGGAAACACTAGTAGTTTAGAGAATGGGAAACACTAGTAGTTTAGAGAATGGGAAACACTAGTAGTTTAGAGAATAAGAAACACTAGTAGTTTAGAGAATGGGAAACACTAGTAGTTTAGAGAATGGGAAACACTAGTAGTTTAGAGAATGGGAAACACTAGTAGTTTAGAGAATAAGAAACACTAGTAGTTTAGAGAATAAGAAACACTAGTAGTTTAGAGAATAAGAAACACTAGTAGTTTAGAGAATAAGAAACACTAGTAGTTTAGAGAATGGGAATGTAGCCAATTCTGCTAACACTAGTCTGACTAAAGCTTTGCATTCAAAAGTGGCCTGGCGACTACCATCATAAGAGGTCTCTCAAACACAGGAAACAAGATGGAAGAGGTAAATTTGTTCCCGAGCCGTCACATGTAAACTATTCCTGGTGGATTAGGGATGAAGTACAACATTTCAGAGTTCCAAGACTAAAAACTGAAAAACGGATGATGAATATAGATAGTTCTTGTTGTGAACACTGCAACCAACTCAGGAAAGTTCTAGTTTTTCAAATAGACCTTCTGGTTAGACACTGCAATGTAATCAGATTCAGAAAATGTAAAAAGACCAGACAAGAATGAACTGTATGTTAGTCCATTGCTTCTTTATTATAAAGCAGAGCCTGCAATTAGCCTGTGTTAAGCTTCGTTAAAACAGAAAATCATCGAGGGCAAAAACAAACTCGTTTGAGGAGCGCCAGGGGAAGTACAGTGACTACCATGGAGTGTAACTTTGGGGCTCAGAATAAACCGCAATGCAAAGCAGTCTGGCAATAATCCAGCATCTACAGGCAGCAGTTTTGAGCTTCATGTACACCTTCCAAGAAACAATGACAAAAGGGAAAAGCAATGACAAATTTGAAGAACCAAGAGCTGTTTTTTCCATTTTAACTTCCATGCTGAGTTGGACACTCTTGATAAAGACAAGGTGGAGCTCAGATGATTTGTGGATGTGAGACTGGATCATCTCAAGGTGGAGTGAACGATATATTTGTGCATAGGTTAAGTGAAGCAAAGTGGTGTCTTTGAAAACACCAAAAATAGTTCAACATGTAGTTCTTGGAGAAAAAGGGACGGCTGATCTTGCTTTGGCATTCCTGTGAGAGAAGCTTTGGCTAATGATACATTAAATGTGAATGAAGCTAACAAAGTGGAAAATTCTAAAAAGTCAAAGGAATCCATAGTTTACTAGCACTGGTCAAGTAGCAAAAATACCGACAATAAAGAAAGAACTGGTTAGCCAAAACAGTACTCTAGTGGTAGTTCTTTGGTAGCCAAAACAGTACTCTAGTGGTAGTTCTTTGGTAGCTAAAACAATACTCTAGTGGTAGTTCTTTGGTAGCCAAAACAGTACACTAGTGGTAGTTCTTCGATAGCTACAACACTACTGCCAAAAAAGGCATAATTTGCTTGTTCTCTATATTCACTGAAACCGTAATGAGCAGTGGTGAGTTAGGCCCAAACAAGGCATCGTGTTTGGCTAACAAAAAACTACCACTAGAGTATTGTGAAGCGTATTCTGTGACCTACAATAATCAGTTCTTTCTTTATTGTCGGTATATTTGCTACTTGACCAGTGCTAGTAAACTATGGATTTCTTTGTCTTTTTAGAATTTTCCACTTTGTTAGCTTCATTCACATTTAATGTATCATTAGCCAAAGCTTCTCTCACAGGAATGCCAAAGCGAAATCAGCCGTCCCTTTTTCTCCAAGAACTACATGTTGAACTATTTTTGGTGTTTTCAAAGACACCACTTTGCTTCACTTAGCCTATGCACAAATATATCGTTCACTCCACCTTGAGATGATCCAGTCTCACATCCACAAATCACCTGAACTCCACCTCGTCTTTATCAAGTTTGTCCTTGACCTTTAAAGAAGGTCAAGGATAAGAATGATGAAAACCAAGAGTGAAGCACATTCTAATAAACGCTAATGCTAAATTTAGTTTTGTGTTACTAGGTCTTCCATTTTTTAATTCAACATGGCAAACCATGGTCAGCATTCAAAAAAATTCTGACTATTTAGACACGTGGAAATTTATTGCAGATTAAAGAAAACCATCCTTTTAAAGGTTGACTTGCAACAAAATTCACATTGCAGTTATTTGGCATCAAAAGATTCACCATGTCTTACTCTGTTGAGTTGTAGGTGCCAAATACGTGGAAATGTGATTACAAGCTCTTAAAAGCTCAAAAACAAACAGAAAATCGCACCACATGAGACCGCCGTAGATTGGAATCTCTTTATTTATCTGACGATGTCATTACAGTTTGGTTATCGTCTTGTCACGTGATTTTCTCATGTGAATTGAAAGACCAATAAAAAGCTCAATATAAAACTTATCGTAGCACTAGTTCATGACAAACACTTCGGGTTTTACCGAAGACCCCGTATCAAATATAGATTCTCGCTACTTTACAGTTTTGTTTCGGCTTGGACTAATCGTCAAGTCGAAATCTGATCATGTGACCAAATATTTCAAAAATAATTTTTGCAGCACTTTTGATTATCACAGGTAACCAACAGGCTCATCATGATTATCAGACAATGATATGTACTCCTTCGAGCTAAGGTTAAAAAGTTTAACAAATTTTTACGGTAAGTTATAAGATATCAGTGCTAAAAGTGACAGCATTACAATGAGACGCGTAAGAACAATAGACATGGTTTTATTGAATGCGTGAAGTATATTTGTCAAAATATTTCGACGACTGAGATTGCATGAAAGTGTAAACAGAAACCATCCTGTAACAACTACGTCCCATTTGAGCCGCTTTGGAAAGCGAATCCAAACTACGGCGGTCTCGTGTGGCTGCGATTAACTGTTCGTTTTTTAGCTTTTAAGAGCTTGCGATCACATTCCCATATATTTGGCACCTACAACACAACAGAGTAAGACATGGTGAATCTTATGATACCAAATAACTGTTATGTGAATTTTGTTGCAAGCCATTCTTTTAAGGAAAAACAAGAATAACCATCATTTCTGATCACACTGTATTTGGGACAAACGATGCTAAACTATGACTTACCTTTCCATTCTAGGTTGTAGACTTTCTTGAGCCTATCAGCAGGGTTAGTGTAGGCACTCACAGCTGGGCTGGCCAGCACCTTTCTAATGCTTGGTCGATCCCTGCATAACAAACAGTCAAAATTGTGAAGTAACCCTACTGTTATTTAGATCATTACATATCTTGCCAAGAACACCTAGTACGATTTGGAACTATCAATATCTTTGTTAAGTACACCTACTACTATTTAGTTAATCTATATACCACATACATATATCTCAAATATATATATATATATATAAATATATAAAATATCACCATATCAAATACATATATATATATATATATACGATTGTACGATTTGGAACTATCAATATCTTTGTTAAGTATACCTACTACTATTTAGTTAATCTATATACCACATACATATATCTCAAATATATATATATATATATATATATATAAATATATAAAATATCACCATATCAAATACATATATACATATATATATATATATCTCAAAGTTTGTGTGTATGTCCTTTGGTCTGTTCGATTATAGCTATTAAAATCTTGGAATTGAAAGCTCACATGCCGCTGGACTTGAACTCATGAATATTGCAACCGCATGTTTGTAAACCAATTCTCCAACCATAAGTCTAAAAAGACTATTACGATTCCAAAGCTCTTATTATATATGTACTCTGTGTCCTTTTCGCAATTGCACACACTAAATGTGCAAGTTTTATTATTGGTTAATATATTTTTTTCATTTGTTAATTTTTTAAATTTTTTGAAAGTACATTTTTTTTTGCCGTTATCTATTTGTTCAATTTGAAAATTTTTAATGTGCTGTTTCAATTTCGAATGTGCCGTTACAATCCTATTCCTGTTTTTCCTAAGGTTTGATTGCTAGATCTGTAAAGGCTAAATTCTTTTCCCGTGGACAATTGTGTTATCGCGAATAGGAATAGCTTCTACATTCTCTCTCCGTTCGGTCAGATAAAGTACCAGACAAAGACAGTCCGATATCTCATTTTTACATTCTTACCAGTATCGAGAGGTACCAGTAGCATTGTATTCAAAATTGTGATGAATAGTTTCTGCTGCAACAGTAACCTTTTTTATATACACACACTTCTATGCAATAATTATTGTGATTATTAATTTAACATATTCAAGATTTTTATTTTGTTTTTTCAGTTCGTATTAATTGTATCATTGCCAAATCATTTTCATTGTAATTGTGGCAAAACAGACTTTATCTAACCATTACTTGCTAATTATTTCACATCTAAACCCTTTTATAGTCGTTTTATTTATCTTCTTAATTTATTTAAGTCACACAAAACATTTTTTTCATGATATGAAGTTTGCAAGTTAGAGCAGTAGCTGTTGTTATATGTTAAATAGAAATAATTTTTTTGTGTAAAGACTTTTACATTACCCAGGCAACGCCGGGCATTCATATAATAAAAAAGAGCTTTTGTGGAGCTCAAATAAATTGAGAGAGAAAATAAACAATACAGTACACGGAAGTGTGTATAAAAAAAGTTACTGTTGCAGCAGAAGCTCGTTGTATTCAAAGTTTTGATGGACGATACTGGTACCTCTCGATACAGTTACAAATGTAAAAATGAGATATCGGACTTTCTTTATCTGCTACTTTGTCTGACCGAACGGAGAAAAAAGGCTAATCCAACTCGAGATAATATAATTGTACACATAAACAGTATTTAGCTTTTACAGATTTACTGGAATTGGAAATACAATACATAAATATAAATACAATGTAACGGCACATTTGGAAATTACAAATTAAAAACCAAGGATGTAATGGTAAAAAAATTGTCTTTTACCAAATTTTAAAAAAAGTAACAATCTCAAAAAGTAATATGTATTAATTAATACACATGTGGGCTTGACTATACGATTCTATTTCATTTCAGTGTTGGCATCGTAAGGCAAAAATGTGGTATAGAGGGGTATTATAATAGGAGTATGGAGTAATACACAAAGAAACCCATAGTAATTATTTAATGTAAACACCCCCTGGTAAAAATCATCAAAGTTTTGTATACATACTGTACATATTAAAAATTAGTATGTTAACCTTAGTAACTATAGTTCCTTACAGTTTGGTGATGATCGGCGATGAAATGTAACATTCCAGTATACTATGTGCGATACGTACCATAGGGAGTTCTTACCTTCAAGATGGACATATAACATAAACGTTGGCTTTAACTTAAACCATAACTGTCACGAACAACTTTTATCGTTGTTCCTAGGTAAATCAGACACGCTAATTCCGATTTTGTACTCAAAATAAAGATTAGTCCACTAACCTTCAAAGTCATTTAGGCTTTCTTAAAGCGTTTCAATATCCGTTTCGAAAACAACACAATCGGCATTACAAGCTCCGCCCATAAATATGTGACGAAACCTAGCTTTTTCAGGAACGGAAGTTAGGAATATTTAGTCCGATTTAGAATAGTAGAGATGGGTGTCTTAAAACCCATTATTATCTAAATCCAGCCTGTAAAATAGTTTCAGATTTTTATGAAAAGTATATAAACTATTTAAAATTGCTCGTAGCTTGTTACATGACGTTTAAATGGGCTGGATGCCAAAGAAAATGAGCTCAAAAAGCGCGGTTTTATCACAAGCTCGCGTTGTTATCGCGCTTTTTTAAATATGCAATGTTAAATAGGTCATCCACCTTTCAGAAAAGACTGAGATTATTTTTAAGGCTGAATTTAGATATTAATAGATTTTAAAACACCCATATCTATTATTCTAAATCGGTCTAAACATCCCTACGTAACTTCTGTTACTAAAAAGCTAGGTTACATCATGTATTTATGGGCGGAGCTTGTTATGCCGATCATGTTGTTTTCAAGACTGATATTAAAACGCTATAAAAAAGCCTTCATTACTCTGAAAGTTAGTGGACCAATCTTTATTTTGGGTACAAAATTGGAATCAGCGTGTCTGATTCAGCTAGTAAATACGATAAAATTTGTTCGTGACAGTTATGGTTTAAATGAATTTATGTAGCTTACTATATGGTACTTTATTGGCAATAATTTCATTTCACAAATAGAAATGTTTTTCAAATTAGGCCATACAACAATAGTAAAACAAAAAAAGGAAAAAAGCAACAGTTAGCCATTAAAATTGAATAAATAGTCTGACAAATAGTGTTTAAAATGCCTTTCTCTGCTAAGAGAACGGATATTTGGTGGAAGATTAAACACACGCTTAAAGCTAAGTTTTAGTAAGTATTTCACTAAACTTCAAATTTTCCGTCGGCTAAAGTTATTCCCTAACTGTTCCGGTTTCGTTTTCACTATAACTAATGACAAATAATGCTGAACTGAGAGAGAGAGTGGGCATCGTGCATTGCAGGAGGGATTTTGGCAAATATCATATTGGCATCTTCATCACACTGACTGCCAAATTTGAACTTTGTGGTAATTCTTTGTTGATATTATATGACGAAAATGTTGTACGATGAGGGCAAAAAACATTCGTGTTCCACATCGAAAAAATTGTATAACAGGGCCATCATAGACACATTACGATGCTCCTGTTAAGAAATATTTTTCGTAAGGTTCAATTACTATATTTTGGGTCAAGGCCAATTCTTCTCACGCGGACAATTATATTGAAATATTTTGGGACCTAAGTATATGCAACACGATGCTTCTTCATCTTTTTTTCGTTAGAGCGAATTTGTTCGGCCCACATAATCAACAATAATTTATCTCGAACTTGAAACTTGGCGATTAGTGTACTGATTATATAAGTTATTAAAAGATACACGTTGCTGAACTTGCCATGGCGAGTTATCCGTTATATTCGGTATATCCGGTATCCGTTATAATAAACACGATTCGCTAACGCAAATGGCAAAAATTCTGTTAAAAGCTTGGAGTTTACTAAAATACATACTGAAATTTCCTTCAAGTATGTGTTTAATAAACTAAATTCAGTTAAGTTAAATTTAGCGTTTAGGTTGCACGTCTGTTTCGAAGGTAAGAACTCTCCACGTAGTACATTGTAATAGTATATCTTGTAGATCATAACCACAAAATGCACTAAAGTCATTGTAGGTACCTATAGTTACGAAGGTTAACATAGGATTTTGGTACTATTTTAATGATGATGATTTTTACCAGGAGGCGATTGCATTTTAGATAATGACTATGGGTTTCTATACCACTCTATGTACGTCTATAGCCTACGATATTTTCGCATGCCAATTTTCGCATGTCAACACTGAAACGAACTGAAATCATATAATTGTATACCAAACAATTTTTGATTGTAATCGTAGCGAAACAGACTATATTTAGCCATTACCTGCTAATTATTTCACGCTTACATTTAAACACCTTTAGTTTTATTTTTCCTTCTAATTTATTTCAACTAAACACTTCTTTCAAGTTATGAAATTTTAAACTTACAGTTGTTTGAAAACCTTTACAGCTGTTTTATTTATTTTTAATTTAGCCATCCTGCACAAAACCTTTTTCTCATAATATGAAGTTTGAAAGTTACAGTTGTTTGACAAAATTTGAAAACGTTTACCGGTACAGTTACTTTTATTTCCTCTCTTAATTTATTTCAACTACACAAAACACTTCTCTCATGATATGTAGCATAACAATTAGAATGGCAAATGCTGTTATATGTTAAACACAAACCAATTTTCTGTCCAAAGGCTTTTTGATTACCCGGGCAACGTCGGGGAGCACAGCTAGTGTATGTATATATGTATGTATATATATAGGATTTTCAACAGAACAAGTTCACCAAGTCAGGATTTATACTAACACAGAGTTATAATGAGCACTGAGCAATACATGAGTCAACAACTTATAACACAAACATCTTTAGAAAAAAAAGTTCCACGTTACTCTGTTTATAAGTTCAATAAAAAGTGTAAACCAACGCGAGCCAATAAAATCTGTAGAACAATGACAGCCACATACTCTGGTTTGACTGTAAAAAGCCATGCAATCGTATCTCTCAGATCTTGGCTGAAAGTTTCAGGAATCGGGATATACTCTGCGTCAGCGATACGAAAAGAAATCATAACCTCTGTGTCCTCCTCTTCATTTTCAACGAACTACAACCACATAACATGCTAAGAGTGACTTTGATTTAATAATAACTTGTTATTTAATATATATTTAAGATATATTTAATAAAATAATAACTTGATATTTCTCGAATCGGACAAAATTGTCCTGAAAGTATGATCAAAATTCTCTGGCTGAAAACCTCCAGCATAAATTGATCTAAATTCACTAAAGGACAACTTGCCTGTTTGAAAATTTGATTTCCCCGCAGTACCCCTTGTGACATACATGTATGTAACAAAGGTTTTGTGGAGTTGTCTACTATTGTCCTACTATAAGTATACATTTATGTGCTAAACCTCAACTTGGGCCCGAAAGAGTAATCTTTTAGCTACAAAATTTGATTGGTTCACAAAATTCATGTGACCTAGGACATTTGTATTTCGTAGCCTCCAAATTTGAACTAACTTGTCAAGCATAGAGAACTATCGAGCTGAAAACACCGTATAAGCGGTGTAATAATTTAATAGAGTCAACTACTATGATAATAATAAAATGCAAATTTTTTTTAACGTTATAAAATATAGATTCAAATTGATGTAAACTGCATGTATTGATTGTATAAATTGATGTGAAAAATTGAATATCCTGCCTAATTTTCAGTCTTGATATTGCAAGTTAAAGGTTTACTCGCAACAAAATTCACATTACAGTTATTTGGTATCAAAAGATTCACCATGTCTTACTCTGCTGTGTTGTAGGTGCAAAATATGTGGAAATGTGATTACAAGCTTTTAAAAGCTCAAAAACGAACATTCAATCGCAACCATCACCAAAACGCCGTAGATTCGAATTCATTTCCAAAACAGCTCAAATGGGACATAGTTGAACAAGATGGCTTCTGTTTACACTTTCATGAAACCTCATTCATCGAAATATTTTCAGAAATATACTTCACGCATTCAATAAAACCATGTCTATTGTCCTTATGCATCTATTTCATCATCATTGTAATCTGCCACTTTGAGCACTGATAACTCAAAACCTACCATAAAATTTCGTTTAATTTTTTAATCTTAGCTCGAGGGAATGCATATCATCTTCTGATAAACATGACAAGCCAGTTGGTCACACGTGATAGCCGAAAAATGCTGCAGCAATTGTTCGCGGCATTTGGTAAGATGTATGGGTTACATGATCAGATTATGACTAGATGATTAGACAGAGCCGAAACAAAACTGTAACATAGCGAGCATCTATATTTGATACGGGCTTTTCGGTAGAACCCGAAGTGTTTGCCATAAACTAGTGCTACGAGACGTTTTATATTGAGCCTTTTATTGACCTTTCAATTCACGTGATAACACCACATGTCGAAACAATAACCAAGTTGGCCTGAGTACGTCAGCGAAATAAAAAGATTCTAGCCGGCGGCGATTTCGTAATGGCTGCGATTAATCGTTCGCTTTTGAGCTTTTAAGAGCTTGTAATCACATTCCCACATGTTCGACACCTACAACACAACAGAGTAAGACATGGTGAATCTTTTGATATCAAATAACTGTAATGTGGAATTTTATTGCGAGTCAACCTTTACGATAACTTCGACCAAACTTCATTTTTTTTACATATGGGCGCCAACATTCTGTTAGGAAAATAACTTCTACTAGTTTTTTGAAGTGAAAAATTATTTGTTACTAGTGCGCTTTCAGGCCCATGAGAAACCATCATATGTAATCACTATTTACACAATTACTTCATGAACCGCGAAGTGGCTACGTGGTGCATTAGTTAGTGTTTCGATCCTCCAACTCGACCGTCTGCATGCAACTCCTACGCGATGTATTTTTTTCTAACTTTCTAACCATGGCTTTGGTTGGATAGATGGACACAGCTCTCATAATGGCAAAGACAGGAAAAACTAGATGTTGTTGATATTTACAACATCTTATAAATATTTATATATTTATATATTATATATTTATAAATATATAAATATATAATATATAAATATATAAATATTTATATATAAATATTATATTTACATTTTATATATGTACAGATATGCTAAATTCATTCAATAAAAAAATTTAATGAACCGAATTATGAGTCTAAATATAATAGGCTGACATCTCACTGCTTTCAAAAGTGTACAGCCTGTTTTCGTGATGTATTTCCTATATCTTTGCGGTTCAGTCAAGTCAAAATCAAATTAATAGACAAAAAACTCAATTTTAAAACAAGTTTTAACATTCCACTTTTAAGGAACTTCGGGCAATGAACTAAATATGAAGAATTGTGTAATACCCTTTAATAAGCAAAATTTAAAATTGCCTTCTCTTTCATTGCACCCATCACTTGTCATGTTTACTTACAACCAATTTACGCATGGTCATAAAGTAGAGGATTCCTCCGGCAGCCCAGACATCCATTTTATCGCTGACTTTAACATTTCTATTCTTCAACATCTCTGGTGCATTCGCAACAACTGCACCAATTGCTTGTCTACTTGCTTGTCTACTAGCCAGCCTACAGTAATACAACTACAGAACATGGTATCGAAGATTAAAATGTCACCTGAAAGGACCATATGGATACAGAGACAAATGAATGAGCTTCAATATTATTGGATTATTACACCACATCCTACTGACTATAGAACTTACACCATATCACACTGACTAGAGAACTTACACCATATCATACTGATTAGAGAACTTACACCATATCATACTGATTAGAGAACTTACACCATATCATACTGACTAGAGAACTTACACCATATCATACTGATTAGAGAACTTACACCATATCATATTGACTAGAGAACCTTCACCACATCATACTGACTAGAGAACCTACACCATATCATACTGACTAGAGAACCTACACCACATCATACTGATTAGAGAACTTACACCATATCATACTGACTAGAGAACTTACACCATATCACACTGACTAGAGAACTTACACCATATCATACTGATTAGAGAACTTACACCATATCATTTGGACTAGAGAACCTACACCATATCATACTGACTAGAGAACCTACACCACATCATACTGATTAGAGAACTTACACTATATCATACCGACTAGAGAACCTACACCATATCATACTGACTAGAGAACCTACACCATATCATACTGACTAGAGAACTTACACCATATCATACTGACTAGAGAACTTACACCATATCATATTGACTAGAGAACTTACACCATATTACACTGACTAGAGAACTTACACCATATCACACTGACTAGAGAACTTACACCATATCATATTGACTAGAGAACATACACCATATCATACTGACTAGAGAACCTACACCACATCATACTGATTAGAGAACTTACACCATATCATACTGACTAGAGAACCTACACCACATCATACTGATTAGAGAACTTACACCATATCATACTGACTAGAGAACTTACACCATATCATATTGACTAGAGAACTTACACCATATCATACTGACTAGAGAACTTACACCATATCATATTGACTAGAGAACTTACACCATATCACACTGACTAGAGAACTTACACCATATCACACTGACTAGAGAACTTACACCATATCATATTGACTAGAGAACTTACACCATATCATACTGACTAGAGAACTTACACCATATCATAATGACTAGAGAACTTACACCATATTATACTGACTATAGAACTTACACCATATCATACTGACTAGAAAACTCACACCATATCCTACTGACTAGAGAACTTACACCATATCATAAAGGATAAAACCTAATTGATGTCTTTAGTAAATGTTTCGACAAACAGCCTAAGCAATTACATTTAACACAACTTGACAAATATGACAGGTAATGGCCTGATAAATAAAAGATAATTGGCCGATAACTGACAGATAACTGGCAGATAATTGACAGATAACTAAAAGGTAACTGACTGATAACTGAGAGATAACTGGCTGATGACTGACAGACAACTGACAGATACCTAACTAATATCTGACAGAAAACTGAAAGATAATTGACAGATGAAGGGCTGATAACTGAAAAATAAAAAAGTGCTATCTGACAGATAATTAATAGATAACTGACAGATAACTGAAAGATAACTGAAAGATAACTGACAAATAATTGACAGAAAACTGACAGATAACTGGCTGATAACTAACAGATAACTGACTGATAACTGACAAATAACTGACATATAACTGAAAGATAACTGACAAATACTTGGCTGATAACTGACAGATAGTTGACAGAAAACTGACAGATAAATGGCTGATAACTGACAAAAAATTGACAGGTAATTGACAGATCAAGATAACTGGCTGATAACTGACAGCCAACTGATATCTGACAGATAACTGACAGATATCTGGCTGATAACTGACATATAGTTGACAGGTAACTGACAAATAACTGGAAGATACTGACAAGTAACTGACAGACAACTTGCTAATAGCTAACAGATAACTGGCAAAGTTGAATGAAACAGCATAAGATACACACATGTATTGCATACCATACATACCATAACCAATTCATGTACTTACACTGGGTATCTCTTTGCGAGACCAAAGTCACCCACTCTTAGGGTATAATCTTGACTGATGAAAATGTTTTTAGGAGTGAGGTCTCTGTGCACAATTCGACAGCTGTGCATGTATTCGAGGGCTTTACACAACTGAACAAACCATTCAAATATCTGAAAAAATGAAGCGATAGGGTTTCAGGTGTCTAATGAGTGATATAAAACTTTAACCCCTTCAAGCTGCAATAGTTCATCCCATTCTCAATGCAAGTTTTCTGGTACAACTTTAGATGCATTTTTCAGATTGTAATGTTACATTTTATTGCAGAACATAACCACTAAATACACTAAAGAATATTAACCTTTTTTATAACACACTTCTATGCACTAATTGTTATTAATTCAACAAAATCACTATTTTTATGTTGTTTTCTCAGTTTGTATGAATTGTATCATCACCAAATCCTCTATCATTGTAATCGCAGCAAAACAGACTATATTTAGCCATTACTTGCTAATTATTTCACATTTACATTTAAACACCTTTACAGTCGTTTTATTTTTGTCCTCAATTTATTTAAACTGCAGAAAACACTTTTTTCATGATATGAAGTTTAAAAATTAGAATGGTAAATGTTGTATATGTTAAATAAAAATACATTTTTTGTGTAAAATTTTTTATTACCCGAGCAACGCCAGGCATTCGGCTAGTATATGTATACAGTATAAATATACGTGTATATTTATATATACA
This sequence comes from Watersipora subatra, assembly GCF_963576615.1. NCBI lineage: Eukaryota > Metazoa > Bryozoa > Gymnolaemata > Cheilostomatida > Watersiporidae > Watersipora > Watersipora subatra. The sequence continues at coordinate 6,737,509 of NC_088715.1, read as the reverse complement.
TATATTTATATTACGAATATATAAATATATATATATATCTATTTATATATACATGCATATATAGATATGTAGATAGATATATATAAATATGTATAGCGAGGTATATAGATATACATATGTATACACATCTGTAAACATGTAGATATATATATATATCTATATTAGGCAAATGCTCGGCATGGCATGGGTAATAAAAACAGCTTATAAACAGTGCCAGGTAATGTACCGTACTTTTTGGACTATAAACCACACCCCTATATAAGCCGGATCTGCTTTATTTTCCAAAAAATGATAATAAAACAATACACAGGCCACACCTTTGTATAGGCCACGAAACTTAGGACGGTGCTTTTTAACACGGCAGCAACTTCGCTGTTTAAAATGGAACAGTGTTTAACGACACTGTTTCGTATTAACCGACGCTTTTTAACCTATTGCCTTACGGAACAGTACCGTTAGGCATTGTTTCATATTTTCCTTCACCGCTAAAGGCGCACTAGCCGGAGATTCTGGTTAATACGCCCTAGCGGTCAAATAAAAAGCCACAGAATAGCCGCACCCTTATATAAGCCGCATGGCTCAAATCATCAGAAAGAAGTAGCGGCTAATAGTCCGAAAAGTACGGTAGTTGCCATTGGCTAAGTTGACTAATTAGCAAATTGGCTAACTTGAGTAACTTGGCTACTAACTTCAGCTTGTCTAAATCTTTTCTATAATAAAAAACGCGAAGCCAGCTTATAACGCGTGATGATCTCTCACGCTTTAGGTGTGTGTATTTAAACCGATGTAATGATAGTGTGCACAATCAATCCATTGTATCGCACGTATACCATTTGGCTTAGAGGATAGAATGTCTACGAACAGACCCGGAGGTTCCTAGTTCAATTCTAGTGCAAAGGAAGTTTTTTGTCCATATAACTTTATCGCTATAACTGGACACACAAACTAAAGGCTAACAGACAAACACTGAGATATATATATATATTAATAAATAAATATATATTATAAATATATTAATAAATAAATACCGCAGTTATACTGTAAATATAGCAATGCTAATGCTAGCACAAACCAAGAGAGGGCATTCTGTCAGGTATTTAAACCACTGACTAATATTACCAGCAAGTAACTAGCCCGTAACTAGTAACAGTATGACAAATGTTACCAGTAAGGTACTATTAGCAGTATTACTAATATTACCAGTAAGTAACTAGTAGCAGTGGGACTAATAGTACCAGTAAGAAGGGAGTAAAGAACAGCACTGCATACCTCTTCCTCCCTGAGCTGCCTCTCCTTAGTAATTTTGTCATAAAGGTTTCCCTTTTCACAGTACTGCATCACAATGCAAAGTTTCTCACCATCTAAATGAGAAAAGAGTTATTCTGGTATGGCTCGAATGAAAGGTAAAGAATTGAAGAGTAGAGGTGTCAGACTAGAAGTCTGAAACTCACTAGATTACAGCAAAGAATGAGAAGATAGAAGATTGATGCCCCTCAATGATGACATGATAAACTGGCAGCGACGAGCGGAGTTGAAAGTATGCAACAGGAAACTAAGAGAAGATAACTGCAACAGGAGTACTACATGATGACATCGATAGAAGTGAGACTACCAAAAGCAGAAATTCTCAGGCCTGAGTGATTTCACTGCTGTTGAAGTGCTGTAGTTATGAAATTATAAATTTTACCATAAACCTTTTATCATTCAACTTTTAGTCTGATAAAATTTGTTCATAAAACCTTTTTACCATTGAATAGTTTTGATTATAAATAATTTTTTTATGATTATCATGAATAATTTATTAAAATTATTAAAAAGCAACTATTACACTCAAAAAAAGGTAACACAAGGCATTTGTTGTAACATGTAAATAGTTCATAATAAATAAAATTTATTATAAACTATTTACATTTTACAACAAATGCCTTGTGTTACCTTTTTTTGAGTGTAATAGTTGCTTTTAATAATTTTTAAACTCTACATTTAAATTAATATGTATCCAGTATATTTTTAACTCTAACAGAAACAAAAGACCCTGTTAATATATTAACAGCAATAAAATATTCTACACTCAAAATTCCCCTGTCATACAGCCCGCGACCAAAGTGATATTGGAAAAAGAAAGGGTACTGATGGTTGAGAAATGCAATATTAGCAGTCAAATGGCACTGCAGTGCAATAGGATAACTGCAATCGTAGCTGCAATATACTGACTGGGTGTTATTATGTACAACAAACAGCAATAATGAAAGGAAAAGATTATATGTTTATATTTCTCCCCTGCAATAGGAGAAATGCAATATTAAAAGTAAAATGACAAGCTGCTGTGTAATATACAGTTTGAAAGTTGGTTGTGTTGAATGTAGAATGGTTTTGACAGCGAACCTATTACTTAATTTTGCAGATATTAAAAACGGCTTGGCAGTACCGCGATATTGGGCACAGCCATAGTATCATCAACAAAATCTTTAGAAAAATAATAACAGTAACATATTGCACACCATCGGTCACTATATACTTCGACCTTGTAAATTTGAATGAATATTCTTATAATTAAATCCTATAATAATCTTATAAAATGGAATAATTATTCTTATAATTAAATATTGTAATAATCTTATAAGAATCGTTAGAAAAATAGCATCGTCATTTCCTTTACTCTCACCACTTTGGACACCAGTTGGAATACCAAAATACTCATTATAAGTGTCCAAAATGCCAGAGTTAACTTTAAAATCGGCAAAAAAGAAATGATTACTTTTCAGTACTTCTACGGTAATTACAAAACCCTTCGACAATTGGACAATGTCATAGACTGGTGAAATGTGCATGTTTTTCTCGTGAAATGCGCACGGCTTTATGGTTCCACTATCTGTCACTCGGCTTTATGGGCGTTTGGTTGGCCAGTCTTAATTTTGATTAAAAATGGCTTGTCAGGTTTTAATGGCGATTTTAGGTCAAATAAATCTGTCTATTTATGTATAATCCGATCAGATGGGTAAGTTTTGGAATATTGTCTGAACTTTTCAAAGACTTGGTAACATATTTAAAGAATAGAGAAAGCATAATATTATTATGCTTTATTATTCATCTTGAGGTGTTGACTGATGTTCTAAAAAAAGAATCAAGGAGATTGACCAACCAGAAGCTGAGATATAGCCAGCCAAACACAGGTCTACCAAAAAACAAAAGTGTTTTGGTAATCATCAATATATGACGTATAAAATCGACTTGTGTGCCATTGGTCAATTAAGCCAACTAATGTGCTCTCCTATAACAATCACGGCGTTTTAATTGGTTTAATCCCTGGGAGTATAGAACAATCAAATTGGGCCTAACAATCATCGCTCCTAGAATTCCGAACCAGTCCCTCCGACGTGTAGATTAGTTTTAGCATAAAATAATTACACGCATCTATTATTTCGCAACATTTCGCTATCTTGCTAGTTCAGCTCAGTTTTGTTGTTCTCCTACTTAGCTTCCCTATTCAGACTCATCTTTAGCGTTGTTCAGATTTTTTTAATTATAGCTAATAAATGGAATCAATTAAATCAATCATCAATCTCGGTTATCATTTGGAATTTTCTACAAATTATATTAGTTACATCATTTACTCTATACGCAGTTATATTATTATTTTGTATAATATGCATTATGAATATTATATAAATCATAAAAAAATAATCATAGATAAGATAATAGATCAATAGAAAAATCAAAGCAAAAGTTATCGTTTTCTTTTCTTATAGCAAGAGCAGCACGGTCGTTAGTCTTTTTAAGATTATGGCTGTAGTGAACTTCTAGTCTGTTAATAGTGACGATAATCATGAAAATCAACTGAATGCTGCAGTAGATACACAGTAGAAACATGATGAAGGAACAAAAAGTCCCATTCCTATTTCTTATTCTAAACAAACTGCAACTCGCGGATATCGCATATAGACTATACACGCGCCGTTCGTTGAACAGATGATCTTCGGAGCATATCCGTGGAGATCGAGTTAAAATTTGAAGCTCAATAGTCAAAATATGCTCTTCTGTTTTGAAAAATCATGGAGAGGGGTTGTGGGCAAATGCCTTTACCACACAATGTTTGGTTGATTTTTCTGAGAACCCAGAGCTAGTATGTAAATTATTTACTATCGCGAGAAGCGTTTCACGTCTCGTAGCCAAAACAATCATTATACATAACGGCGGTAAGGGTGCGCAACTCCGGCACATGACCATTAAGTCGATTTTATACATCACAGTTTTCGGGATTTTCGAAGGGTTTTCCTCTGATTCTTTATTAGGTAGACCTGTGTTTGGCTGGCTATATCTCAGCTTCTAGAGGGTCAATCTCCTTGATTCTTTTTTTAGAACATCAGTCAACACCTCAAGATAACTAATAAAGCATAATAATATTATGCTTTCTCTATTCTTTAAACATGTTAATATGTGTTTTGTATCGTTATTATTATACTTAAACGACTCCACACAAAAATGGTTAAATTTTTTGATGAGATTTCGGTACAAGGGTTTGGGTACGGCGTTGATGAAGAATTTTCGGGAGTTGTGTGCGCATATGCATTTGTCATAAAGCTCCCAAACACTCGCTTCACTCGTGTTTGGTCGTGGGATAATTTAATATAGTTTAAATTTAAAGTTTAAATGCAACAAATCAGCTTTACAACCAGTTACAACCAGTCCCAACCAGTTACAACCAGTCCCAACCAGTTACAACCAGTCCCAACCAGTTACAACCAGTCCCAACCAGTTACAACCAATTTACCTTGATATGAGTCCTTGAATTCTACAATGTTGGGATGAAAGAGTGCTCTGAGAACCTCAACTTCTCTGTAGGCATATGCTTTGTCAGCTGGAGTTGCTTTGGACAAGTTGATCTCCTAAAGGCGATAAATGAAGAAGAAAAAATATTCATAGAAGAAAAACAGGAAGTCATTCTACGAGTTCTTAAAGCTATGACAAAACCCGTGATAATATGAAGCTTGTAAACAAAAACCTCTGGCCCTTGTATTTATGAGCTTAAAACAAGATTTACTGGCTAAAATGTACATGTACTTTTTATTTTAATCCAATTTAATGATTAACTAAGATAAAGGTACCCAGGCTAACATTACTTAAAACTGAACATGATAGCCCCAATGCACTCTGGGTGGAACACTGCTCCATGCCCGTATTAAGCTGATTGCAGTAGATATGGTACCACAGGCTAAATTATTTTCTGCTATACGCATAACTTACTCTAACAGCAACGCACATACAGTAAATCTGTGGAGATTGAGAGAATGAGCTCAGGACTGACAAATTACATCGACACTGACTTTCTCCTTTCTATCATTGCGGTAGAAACAGAAGTAGATTTTAGTGCAATTTAAAGTATTTAAAGTATCATGACTTGAAAATGAACTAAATCAACTTGCGCAAAACTTGTGCAGATTGGCATTTGACAACAGGTTGACAGGTGTCAGTTGACAAAGGGTTGACAAATAGACAAATAGGCAGTTGACAACAGGTTGACAGGTATACCGTTTAGTATGCTTCTTTCCTTATATAGGTCTGTTTCGTTTGCTCAACACCCTGCCCATTTTAAGTGTTATCTCATTTACACTATAGACTAATGTGCCGTGATTATAAACAGTTGACAAGGTATCAGTATGCCTCAGTTAGTACAGGTACTTGGTTTTTAACTAGAAAGAAATGCTAATAATGACTCAGACCTTTTTGTATGCTTCCATCTTTGTCTGGGTTTGTTTGACTTACGATCTCAAAGATGACCTTACACACGATTCTAACAGATTTTATCAGAAAGTATCAGTATTTTTCTATCATTTGTGAGTGTTTTTGTTGTTTGAGGTGATCTGACTGCCAGGATGTTTCAATATTAAAATCAACAAAACCTGATTGGCGGTTCAAATGGTCAGAAGAAAAATATGTGCCGAAATAACGTTCCATGAGCGTTTTAACCATAATTTAACCATAATCAAGTTTTGTTGACGATTAAAGTTAAGTGGTTAAAGTGGTTAAAGTGCAGGACTGTGAATTGGAGTACCCGAGTTCAATTCCAGTGCAAGGCAATTTTAGTCCTAATGGTCTTTGAATGGCTTCGGACAGAAAAAGCTGTTTTTATTATAATATAGACTAGCTGTGCTACCCGGCGTTGCTCGGGTAATAAAAAAGTCTTTGGTCAGAAAATTGATTTTTATTTAGCGTATAACAACATTTGCCATTCTAACTTTCAAACTACATATCATGAGAAAAAGGTTAGTTGAAATAATATAATAGAAAATAAAAACAACTGTAAAGGTTCTCAAACTTTGTCAAACAACTTTTAAACATCATATCATGAAGAAAATGTTTCATGCTGGTCAAATTAAAAAAATTAAATGACTATGAAAAGGTTTAGATGTAAAAGTGAAATAATTAACAAGTAATAGCTAAATTAAGTCGGTTTTTCTACGGTAATGATACAATTAATACAAACTGAGAAAACAAAATAAAAATCCTGAATATGTTAAATTAATAATAACAATTCTTGCATAGAAGTGCGGGTGTATAAGGTTACTGTTCCACCAAAAGCTAACCATCAAAACTTTGAATACAGAGACACTCCTACTCTACGGAGATTCTTCCCACAGAGACAATGTAATTGTCTGTGCGGGAAGAATTGGCCTTGACCCCAGATATAGTAATTGAACCTTACGAAAAATATTTCTTGATAGGGGTGTCGTAACGCGTGGCCGCAGCGGTAAAATAATCAGCGTGCACTATAGCTGGAATATTATTTCTCATCTGTGAAGGAGAAGTTATTCAATCAAAGTGATGCATATATGAAAAGGAAGAGTTACATGTACAGCAGTTGTATTAAACATCTTTAAGCTGGATCAACAACATTCTCCTCCTAATAATTAAATACGCATTTACCTTGATGACATATTTGAGTGAATCGTCATTCTTCTTCACAAGGTAAGCAGATCCAAAGGAACCTTCACCCAGAAGTTCTATACGGGTATATTTACCACCAGCCATAGTTGCCCTGGCAACACTCGAGAGCTAACAACAAATACGGCGGTTATGATAGTTCAACAGGTAAAAGTAAAAATGTGACACCTAAAAATACTTCATATTTGTGAGACACACAGGACAAAATCAGGTATAAATGTGAAAATATGACAGCTACAAATACACTGTATATCATATTTGTGAGACACGCAGGGTAAACTCTTGAAGAGGAAGCATATGCCTTTCCTGTAAGTAAAGCTGAAAAATCTTATAACAAACGTCCAGCGTTTATGAAAAAGATAAATCTTGACGTAAACTATACAATGAAAAATTTGTATTAAATATATTTCACTAGCGCTACTGTAAGAATTTTTAGGCAGAATCAAGGACATCGCAACTCCAAGTACTAGATAAAATAAGCATTCAGTATAAATCTCCACTAAAATTATAGTCAAAGAGTGCCAATAGAAAAGCTGATAAAACTAATACATCATACCGGTATGGAAGGATTGACAGACATTTGCAAGACTTTTCACGGACTTGTGCAATAGTATATATAATTCTCATCCACATATGCCTGCAATAGAACAACTCGTTTATTTCATCAGCCAATAAAAATCATTCTATCGCTGCTCTTCAACCTCTGACATTTGGTTTAAACATGTACTGTAAAACTTTAGTTTAATTTAGACTAATTTAAACAAAGTTGAGGTTGCATAGCCCTACTAGAAAAATTTTTTAATTTTAACAACAAAAGAAGATAAGTCCTACCAACAGAAAAGCTGACTCCTACCAATGAAAAGGTAACAGCTGTATGGAAGCCAACTACCTTTAATACCTACCTAACTACTTTTAATAGAAAAAGTCAGTCAGTTTTTGACAATGTAATGTTAGATATAAATGACACTGAAAAAGGTGTTGAATGCCAGCTAAATGCCCGGCGTTGCACCAGTAATGAAATAATTACCCAATGAATTTGAATAACTGAAGATAGTAACTTAAACTAGCTATAATTAATTTAAAAGCTAGTAAATTAACTTACTATAATAAGAGTCATGTTTCTCTTTACGTGGAATAATCTTTCATGCAATGAATCATGATCTTCAAGTGTGCTAGTAGTAACAGATAGTATTTCCGTAAGCGCTTTAAGGGTGCATATTTTAACTGATGTAATGAGTATAACCACAAATAATCCATTGTATGGCAATGTAGCTGCTTGGCCTAATGGTAAGTGTGCCTATCGGCAGACCTAAAGGTTATGAGTTCAAATCCATTGTGAGACAGATTTTTCTTTACTATAACTTTATCGCTATAATTGGACTAATAAGCAAAAACAAACACTGAGATTTACCGTAAAACTTCTAATTGAACGTCACCTTATCTGACTGCCCCTACGAGAGAATAGTTGAAAAATACACCGCCAGCCTCTATTTGAACGCCGCCTCTAGTTGACCGCCACTATAGAGGAAGGGTTGAAAAATAGAGCCCCATAGCATTCAAATAGAAGTTTTACGGTATATGCATCAATTAGACATGAGAAGGAGGACATCCAAAGAAAGTTGGAGCAGGATATGGCTAAACATTGGTTCCCACTACATCGCCGTATTGATGTCACAATGTTTTGGTGGCTATCAATGATAACAATGCTCACACTATCACAAACCCATCCGTGTTCGCATCAGCAAATACTCCGTGATGTAGTGTTCTAACTTTTCAATTTTTTTGTGAAGAAACCTCTTTGTTTTCGCGTCCTCAAATCAAGTACTAGGTAACTGTGAAGATGTAGGTAACTGTAAAGGTGTACATATAGATATAGGTAGGTGTAAAGGTGTATATATAGGTGTAGGTAGGTGTAAAGGTGTATATATAGGTGTAGGTAGATGGAAAGGTGTATATATACTATATAGGTATAGGTGTAAAAGTGTATATACAAGTGTAGGTAGGTATAAAGCGGTATATATAGGTGTAGGTAGGTGTAAAGGTGTATATATAGGTGTAGGTAGATGTAAAGGTGTATATATAGGTGTAGGTAGATGTAAAGGTGTATATATAGGTGTAGGTAGATGTACAGGTGTATATATAGGTGTAGGTAGATGGAAAGGTGTATATATAGGTGTAGGTATAGGTGTAAAAGTGTATATACAAGTGTAGGTAGGTATAAAGGGGTATATATAGGTGTAGGTATAGGTGTAAAAGTGTATATACAAGTGTAGGTAGGTATAAAGGGGTGTATATATAGGTGTAGGTATAGGTGTAAAAGTGTATATACAAGTGTAGGTAGGTATAAAGGGGTGTATATATATATGTGTAGGTATAGGTGTAAAGGCGTGGATACAGGCGTAGGTAGGTGTAAAGGTGTATATATAAGTGTAGGTAGATGTAAAGGTGCATATATAGGTGAAGGTAGGTGTAAAGGTGTATATATAGACGAAGGTAGGTGTAAAGGTGTATATATAGGTGTAGGTAGGTGTAAAGGTGTATATATAGGTGTAGGTAGATGGAAAGGTGTATATATAGGTGTAGGTATAGGTGTAAAAGTGTATATACAAGTGTAGGTAGGTATAAAGGGGTATATATAGGTGTAGGTATAGGTGTAAAAGTGTATATACAAGTGTAGGTAGGTATAAAGGGGTGTATATATATATATGTGTAGGTATAGGTGTAAAGGCGTGGATACAGGCGTAGGTAGGTGTAAAGGTGTATATATAAGTGTAGGTAGATGTAAAGGTGCATATATAGGTGAAGGTAGGTGTAAAGGTGTATATATAGGCGAAGGTAGGTGTAAAGGTGTATATATAGGTGTAGGTAGGTGTAAAGGTGTATATATAGGTGTAGGTAGATGTAAAGGTGTATATATAGGTGAAGGTAGGTGTAAAGGTGTATATATAGGTGTAGGTAGCTGTAAAGGTGTATATATAGGTGTAGGTAGATGGAAAGGTGTATATATAGGTGTAGGTATAGGTGTAAAAGTGTATATACAAATGTAGGTAGGTATAAAAGGGTATATATAGGTGTAGGTAGGTGTAAAGGCGTGGATACAGGCGTAGGAAAGTGTAAAGGTGTATATATAGGTGTAGGTAGATGGAAAGGTGTATATATAGGTGTAGGTATAGGTGTAAAAGTGTATATACAAGTGTAGGTAGGTATAAAGGGGTATATATAGGTGTAGGTATAGGTGTAAAAGTGTATATACAAGTGTAGGTAGGTATAAAGGGGTGTATATATATATGTGTAGGTATAGGTGTAAAGGCGTGGATACAGGCGTAGGTAGGTGTAAAGGTGTATATATAAGTGTAGGTAGATGTAAAGGTGCATATATAGGTGAAGGTAGGTGTAAAGGTGTATATATAGGCGAAGGTAGGTGTAAAGGTGTATATATAGGTGTATATATAGGTGTAGGTAGATGTAAAGGTGTATATATAGGTGAAGGTAGGTGTAAAGGTGTATATATAGGTGTAGGTAGCTGTAAAGGTGTATATATAGGTGTAGGTAGATGGAAAGGTGTATATATAGGTGTAGGTATAGGTGTAAAAGTGTATATACAAATGTAGGTAGGTATAAAGGGGTATATATAGGTGTAGGTAGGTGTAAAGGTGTATATATAGGTGAAGGTAGGTGTAAAGGTGTATATATAGGTGTAGGTAGATGGAAAGGTGTATATATAGGTGTAGGTATAGGTGTAAAAGTGTATATTCAAGTGTAGGTAGGTATAAAGGGGTATATATAGGTGTAGGTATAGGTGTAAAAGTGTATATACAAGTGTAGGTAGGTATAAAGGGGTATATATAGGTGTAGGTATAGGTGTAAAAGTGTATATACAAGTGTAGGTAGGTATAAAGGGGTGTATATATATGTGTAGGTATAGGTGTAAAGGCGTGGATACAGGCGTAGGTAGGTGTAAAGGTGTATATATAAGTGTAGGTAGATGTAAAGGTGCATATATAGGTGAAGGTAGGTGTAAAGGTGTATATATAGGCGAAGGTAGGTGTAAAGGTGTATATATAGGTGTAGGTAGGTGTAAAGGTGTATATATAGGTGTAGGTAGATGTAAAGGTGTATATATAGGTGAAGGTAGGTGTAAAGGTGTATATATAGGTGTAGGTAGCTGTAAAGGTGTATATATAGGTGTAGGTAGATGGAAAGGTGTATATATAGGTGTAGGTATAGGTGTAAAAGTGTATATACAAGTGTAGGTAGGTATAAAGGGGTGTATATATAGGTGTAGGTATAGGTGTAAAGGCGTAGATATAGGCATAGGAAAGTGTAAAGGTGTGTATATATAGGTGTAGGTAGGTGTAAAGGTGTATATATAGGGTGTAGGTAGGTGTAAAGGTGTATATATAGGTGAAGGTAGGTGTAAAGGTGTATATATAGGTGTAGGTAGGTGTAAAGGTGTATATATAGGTGTAGGTAGATGTAAAGGTGTATATATAGGTGAAGGTAGGTGTAAAGGTGTATATATAGGTGTAGGTAGCTGTAAAGGTGTATATATAGGTGTAGGTAGATGGAAAGGTGTATATATAGGTGTAGGTATAGGTGTAAAAGTGTATATACAAGTGTAGGTAGGTATAAAGGGGTGTATATATAGGTGTAGGTATAGGTGTAAAGGCGTAGATATAGGCATAGGAAAGTGTAAAGGTGTGTATATACAAATGTAGGTAGGTATAAAGGGGTATATATAGGTGTAGGTAGGTGTAAAGGTGTATATATAGGTGAAGGTAGGTGTAAAGGTGTATATATAGGTGTAGGTAGATGGAAAGGTGTATATATAGGTGTAGGTATAGGTGTAAAAGTGTATATACAAGTGTAGGTAGGTATAAAGGGGTATATATAGGTGTAGGTATAGGTGTAAAAGTGTATATACAAGTGTAGGTAGGTATAAAGGGGTGTATATATAGGTGTAGGTATAGGTGTAAAGGCGTAGATATAGGCATAGGAAAGTGTAAAGGTGTGTATATATAGGTGTAGGTAGGTGTAAAGGTGTATATATAGGGTGTAGGTAGGTGTAAAGGTGTATATATAGGCGAAGGTAGGTGTAAAGGTGTATATATAGGTGTAGGTAGATGTAAAGGTGTATATACAGATGTAGGTAGATGGAAAGGTGTATATATAGGTGTAGGTAGATGTAAAGGTGTATATATAGGTGTAGGTAGCTGTAAAGGTGTATATATAGGTGTAGGTATAGGTGTAAAAGTGTATATACAAGTGTAGGTAGGTATAAAGGGGTGTATATATAGGTGTAGGTATAGGTGTAAAGGCGTGGATACAGGCGTAAGTAGGTGTAAAGGTGTATATACAAGTGTAGGTAGATGTAAAGGTGTATATACAGGTGTAGGTATAAAGGTGTATACATAGGTGTAGGTAGGTATAAAGGTGTATATACAGGTGCAGGTAGGTATAAAGGTGTATATATAGGTGTAGGTATAGGTGTAAAGGCGTAGATATAGGCGTAGGTAAGTGTAAAGGTGTATATATAGGTGAAGGTAGGTGTAAAGATGTATATATAGGCATAGGTAGATGGAAAGGTGTATATATAGGTGTAGGTAAGTGGAAAGGTGTATGTACAGGCGTAGGTGTAAAGGTGTGTATATATAGGGTGTAGATAGGTGTAAAGGTGTATATATAGGTATAAAGAAGAGAACAAAGCTCCTTCCTTTGGCAATTTAGAACTCAGCAACCACCGAGTAAGTTTTATTCTATAATACGACAAATATTATTTATATTGTATTATGTAACATATTTAATTTCTTGCATATAATTTTGTTTTGCACATTTAATATATATGTCTATATACGTACATGAATCTGTGTTTGTCATTTGTGTGTCCAGGGATAGCGATAAAGTTTTTGGTACAAAAAAATCTGCTTCACAGTGGATTTGAACTCAGCACCTCCAGGTCTACAGGCAGATATTCTATCCACTAAGACATATTGCCTACTTGCGATACAATGGAATAATTGTGCACATAGTTATTACACCTGCCAATCTTTAATGACGATTAGCTAAAATACTTACACTTCAGGCTTGATCTAATTTGCTAAAAGAAAAAATTTACTACAATAAAAGTAGCTGCCCAGACTTCCCCAAAATGCTATAAATAATTATATGTATATATATATAGCATAAACTTAATTAAACTTATAACACACACAGAAATAAACAAACACCTTCATTTAAAAGTTGGATGGTAAATAAATGTTAGCAACCATGCAGAACTAAAACAAAACCTGAAAAAGAGTGGAGCTCCTCTACTAGCCAACGGCCAGCTAGCTAGAGTTGGTTTCTCAATAAAAAACCCAACAGAAAACAATGGGACACCACTGTTGAAACCTGCCAACAGTTATGATTATAGGAAATAAGGGAGAACCATGATTGCTTAAAACGATGGTCATGTCCTCACAGGACTTCGTACTTGGAGAGAATGAGTATCTGCTATCATAAAATAAAATTGTCTCCACAAGAAAAAAACTCAATCAGCAACTTGGAACAACACATCATTAATAAGTAGTGAGAATAAAACTTCATTATTGAATTCAGTTATTTTAAGCTAGCTTCATCTCATAGCTGTGTAGCTAAAGGAATGATGGTATTCTACAAAAATAAACATTGTGCATGTTTTTCATGCATGTTTTGGACGTAAATTCCAGACTGGTGTGTTTTCATACCTAGTGCTAAATATATAGTCATAGCACAGAAACTCTGTTGTATTATGGGATTTGCTAGGCTCAGGCTATATTGGTGTATGAGCTCCGGGCACTACAAGTGGTCATGGTAATTATGGTGAGTGCATAAAGCTGGATAAAGCTAGTAGGTAAAGCTAGTAGATTAGCTAGTGTAAGGCAGTATAGGGGAGGATATAAGGAAGTGTAATGAAAGACAAAGGCTCTTCTTCATCTTCACATAAGTACATGTAAGTACATTGATTTATACAACATGGCGCAGTTGACGAAGTTCTAGAATTTTTTGTGTGTTATCGTTAAGTGATCATTTTCTGGTTACGGTGTAAGTTTAACGTTTGATAGGACCCTTTCACGGGTGTGCAGGTGGGGTGACGTGTGGTAGGGTGGTGTTGTGAGGCTGTGAGGTGTTGTAGCGGTGAAACATCGGTTTTGGAGAGGTGTAGATATTAATTAAGTGTTCGGAGGTAAGAATTACATTAAATTTATACGAGTGGGGTAGAGTGAATTTGTGGCGAGAAATATAACGTATTGTGTTGTGCTGGGATGGAGAGTGGTTTTCCGAAGCTGGTGTTCGGTGAGCACGGTGATGGCTCGTGGGAAAGATTTATCGAAGAGATGAATTTGTGTATTGAGAGTGCTGTCGAGAGGAGAGGTTATGTAAATGATGAAGATGGCAACAGAGTGCCTATTATGAGAGGTAGAGCTAGGTTAGTGCCACTATTGAGAGCTATTGGGCACAGCGGTAGAGAAGTATTGAGGGGTGCAGGGTTTAACGTTGATGGTGCAAATTCTACTTATGAAGAGGCAGTGGATATTTTGCAGGAATATTATGGTAGACAAGAGAGCATGTTTGTAAAGGGTCATAAGTTTTTAACGACTAAACAGGCACTTGGTGAAAGTGATAGAGAGTTCTTGCTACGAGTTGAGAGTTTAAGCAGATATGCTGACGTAGCGAACAATGCTGATAGAGTAAGGTTTGCTCTCAAGTGTTAGTAAACGGGTTGAGAGATGGAGAAATAAGTAGAGATTTGATGAAGAATACCAATTTGACCTGGGTGATGTTGAATGAGACATTGAGGGCTCGTGAGATTGCAAACCATTCAGACAGGTTCGTGAGAGCAAATAGTAGAGGAAGCGATTTAAAAATTGAGATTAAAAAAGAGGTAGCAAGGGTATCAGAGTGCGACAGTCGTGCGCAGTACCGGAGTGGTGGTAGAGATAGAAGCTACGATTCAGCGGGTAGATCTTCCCCTAGAGGTAGCCCTAGGAGTAGTGGAAGGTATTATGGTAGTGAGGAGCGTGATACTAGTAGGTATGGGACACAAGGTCAGCAGTGTAATAAAGACAGTGGCAGTAGAAAGTATAGAGACAATAGCAGGGAAAGGTATGTCTCTAGACATGGAGAAAACAGTAGAGAAAGTAGAGATAGAGTTTGCTATAATTGCAAAGGTAGTGGCTATGAGATGCAGAGTTGTCCCAACATTAAATGTTTTTCTTGTGGACGGCGAGGACATGTATCCCGTTATTGTAGGGATAAGGGAGGAGATGTAGGTTACGATAGACGAGGTAGCGGCCGGAGGTCAGGAGGTAGCCGTGATAATAGCTATGAGCGATATGGCAGCAGGGATAGTAGTAGGGAGAGGTACAGGGGTCGGGAAAGTCCCCGCGAGACGAGAGACAAGTTGAGTAGGTACAGGGACAATAGTATGGATAAGCTTGAGGGGGAGAGGTATAAGGAAAGCGCGAGACGAGTCGGTATGAAGAAAGGTACAAGGATAATAGTAAGGGCAGAAGCGTTAGATTCTCTGGTTCTAGGGATAAATATGATGATGACAGTTGACTAGGACGGAGAATTGTGCAGGTTTTAAAAGTTAACGGGGAGAATGTGGAGTTTACGTTTGATGCTGGAGCTGAGGTGTCTTTGGTAACCGAGGCAACAGCCAATAAGTTGAACCTACGGTTAAAGAAACCGTCGACAGTTTTAGAAACCGCTGATGGTAGTGAGTTAAAAATGGTTAGAAATGTGATAGTTTATTTGGAAAGTAAAGACAGGCATATGGACGCTGAAGTTCATGTGGTGAAAGGATTGAGAACAAACGTTTTGGGCATAACTGAGTTGAAGCAGCTAAAATTATTTGCTGTTGTAAACGCGTTATGCGAAAGTAAGTTTGAGCCTGCTAAGGAGTGTAGAAGTATTAAGCCAGTAAAGCCGCTTTCGTCGAGAACCATTATTGCTGGGTCAAGTTATGTTTCAGATGATGTCAAGTTGCAAAGCCTGACAAATAAGCCTGACAAAGCGCATGATGTTAAGAAAGGCCACACAGGTCAAGATTGGTGGACTTGTGAAACCAAGGAAGTAAAGAGTAGCAGATACGTAGCAATTGGTAGTCAAGGGGAGACAGCCCAAGGCACTAGAGAGGTGCAAGTGTCTATGGGGTATGATAGAGAACACAGTCATGATGAGGTAACTGAAGGTGCTGAGAAAGTAGCTGAACCAGTATCTGTAATGGAAAAGGTCTGCTCTTTTTTAGCTGAGGTATCCAGCAATGGAATGCTAGACAAAGATGGTCATGAGAGAAAGGTAGCAGAGATTGAAAGAGAGGAAAAGGAGGTGCGGAGGAAGTCAAAGGAGAAATTGGCTAAGCTAAAAGCCATACGTGGTGCCATCCCCTGTGCAACCGGTTATGGCCCAGGTGGAGACCTCCCACAGGAGGCCTGTCAAGCCCGCTTCTTATTGGGGAGAGCGAGGTAAAGACGGAAGAGATAAAGATGAGGTTTGAGGAGTCATTATTGACCTAACCAAAAGACTCCAGGATAGTCGGGGTTGGTGGAAGTAGTGTTGGAGATGTTGGTGGAAGTAGTGTTGGTAGTGACAGTGGTCACGATAGAAGTATTGGTAGCGGTGGAGGTCAGGGTGATGGAAAAGCCAGTGCAGACTGGCAATGGAGCTGGCAGGAATGAGAGTATTTTAGACGGTGGCACAGGGTCAGACAAGCCAGAGGCATAGCCTATGGAGGCTGCCCTAACGGAGTCAGGTAACGAGCAACACAAGTAAGGTAAGTTACTACGTCTGCTTGTTGGTAGTGATGGGGTGGCCCAAAACAAAAAGAAAAAAAGAAAGAGCATGTTGTATTATGGGATTTGTTAGGCTCAGGCTATATTGGCGTCGGAGCTCAAAGCAGTACAGGTGGTCTTGGTAATTACTGTGTAGTTGTTACTAGTTAGATGGTAGGAGATTATTTATTCAGGACGTGAACACTGATAATAAAGAAGTAGCCATTGCCGTTGTCACGAGCGCAACTGTCTGTATTTACAGGACGTCCTTTAACACAAAAACCGGAGGTACACAACTCCTAGTATTATACAATGCAGTGTAACATAACACGAATATAGCACAATTACGGTGAGTGCATAAAGCTGGATAAAGCTAGTGGGTAAAGCTAGTAGATTAGGTAGAACTACAACTACAAGCAGATCTAAAATGGAATGAACACATAGACAAAATAACAACTAAGTCTACACAGAAGTTGGCAATGATCAGAAGGGTGCTAAAATCTGCAGATACCCCTACAAAAAAGATTGCCTATTTTTCTTTAGTAAGGCCAACACTAGAATATGCCTCACAAATCTGGGATCCCTATCAAAATAAACATGTTAAACAGCTTGAAAAGTTGCAAAATAAAGCACTACGATTTATTTTTAACATTAAGGGCCAGATAAGTTTTACAAAATTACGAGAAGATACAAGTGTTGAGTCCTTACAGGAGAGAAGAAGAGAGGGTAGGCATAAACTGTTTGTAAGATGTGCTGCCAAGGGCATAGAACCACCATTCAAATGCGAAAACGTAGGATACAATACCCGCCAAAAATCAAACACCTATACTCCATATATAAGAACTAATGTATTCTATCAGTCCTTTTGGCCCCATACACTAAGAGAGTTAAGATCCTGATAAGATGATATAAATAAATAGAAAAACACAATATTGTGCTGAAATGTGCTGTACACTATATGACTTTATTGTACCACTGCGAGTGAAGAAGAGAGTGCCTACTCATACCATAATCTCAAACAACACAAGATAGACAAAAGGGACACAGCCAATGACATAAGAGTAAGGCTTACTGCCAGTAATGAACACATAATAAAGGCAAACCACAATTATGTAACAATGCCCGCTACAAGCGCAAGCTGTATGTCATGACTTTCTTTTCTTACCACAAATATAATTTTAAAAAAAAAATCTTATTTTGAAACCACTTATTAGTGTAAACACACCGTGTTCCCACGCCCCTTACGCACCTGCTGTGTGGTCTAAGTGGGAAAATATAATAATAATAATAAATTAGGTAGTATAAGGCAGCATATAAGGAAGTGTAATGAAAGACGGAGGCTTTTCTTCATCTTCACATAAGTACATGTAAGTACATTGATTTATACAACAAACTCAGCAGCGCTTGTTATAACTAGTTCCAGAACATTATTTTCTAACGTCGATTTATTTTTGTGCCAGTCATTAATTACTTATGCACTAGAATCTTTTCATTTTTTATTGCTCATGCGCTGGAATCGTCTAGATTTTACTAGATCAGTACATTACAGTGACCAGCTGCTGTTTGCTATGAGTTCGGCTCACCATTTGATAGTTGACTAATTATATGTGTATCTCGGTTCTCAATATAGTTATTTACACTACGGCCATTTTTGTGTATAGACATACAGCAGCTGTGCATAGACAGGCATGTACTATGCTCGTATGGCGCCAACACGAAATAGGACAGGCAGACCTGCCAACCCAAGAGTGGGGCAATGCGTGAGATTTGGTTTTGGGGCAATTGATGTATCAATGATAGTATATATAAAATTGTAGAAATTGGGGCAAAAATATCACGCATTTCTCACGCATTTTCATTTTTTCTTTGGGGTGATTGCGTGAGTCTCACGCCCAATGCGTGAGAGTTGGCAGGTATGAGGACAGGGCACGCACTGCTCGCGCTACACCAATACGAAATATAACATTAATAGCTAAGTTGATTGTGTTTTACTTATACGCAATAAAATAATATTATTATTCACATATTATTATAATCTTTTAAAAGTTTATGGTTTTGTGAATTCAAAGCAATTAATACCATCAGTCAGCAACGTCTAGGTCAATAATTCCCGTCCTGTTTGCAAAGAGATAGCAAAGAAGTTTGCAACATAAGTACTAGTATTAAGTCTTACAGAACTTCACGCGCGTAACTTGAATCCTGAAAATGTTTAGTTTAAGATCTTTCAGGCAGGCTGTGAAACAAAATGCATGCCTAGCTGGTCAGCGAATACTTTAGCAAACGGCCAATACTCCAGCAAATATGTCTGACTCTCCAAGACCCTTGCACGCCAATTTGTCGCATCAATGTTTGGAAATTCCATGTTAGTTTTGTTTTAAGAGCCCAGAGCCGTATATAGAGCCGTAATAGTTTCACACAGTGAAACTATACGATACTGTAAGAGCCAATCCGAATTGTCTTGAACTTTCCAAGACCATGTGTACATGTACTGTATTATAATATTGACGTCTATGGATGTCTATGAGTGACACAAAAAACCGACAGCCCAAAGGTCTCGGATTTTGGGTCAGAGTCGAAGGGAGCAAAACGAATAGAAGCTGCGCTTTGAATCGACGAGTGAGCTGTACTCAGTGTCGTATAGGGAAAGTTACGCCACCAACGGAGCCTATACAAACGCATCGAAAGTTCCAAACAAACATCGGCCGCGCCTGCTTTTATATAAAATTACTATGGACTGCCTTTACCTGTCTTTGTTTATCAGCTAATAAAACTACTTTGGGTAACATTAAAGCACCATCAAGTATACCACAAAAGAGCTCAGGTTTTTTTCTACTTCACACAGCAGTTATAAAAGTGACAACTCCATGTTTATAAATTTTCTGGTACTTCATAGTAAATAACTCTTATTATATGTGCTAGATTCAGCTAGAATGTCTTAGCTAAATTGTGCTTATTTGCAATTTCACAACTTTATGCCTCCAAACTAACAATTTAATGTATTCACAATGATAATTATATTTATAATACCATCAATTGCCAATTTTTTTGTTTTTAAAAATTATAAAAAGGCTTGTTTTACGCAAATTAATGGACAACCACAAATTTATCACGGACAATGATTTCAACTAAAAGTGCAAGAAGTATGTAGTACAATATAAAAATTGAACTACTTTCCATAATAAAAACTGAATACTAAAAGAGCATATTATACTATATAGAAAATTCTTTATAGTAACATTGCAATAAAAATTATTAACTTCGGATAAACAAGTCAAAGAAGCTAAGATGTACTAGTACAATAGCAAGCTACGCCAGCGTGGTATTTTGTGCGCAATGGCTGACCTACACATGTTTATAACATATATACATATTATACTAGCTAACAAGAATGAGTGCAGTACAAAAAGCATCAAATTTCAACAACATTTAACGATGAATATTCTGAGCTAGTGTTCGCATGGCCATGCTTTTGCTACCTAGCTGCATTGACTATGAGGTGGAGGTATGTTTTTTACATGAAATATGAAGTCTAACATTCACAAACTTTCTCACTCGTTTCTGTAATATAGGATGACAAGTGGGCAGTTCATGTGTGTCACAGATTCTGAGTGCTGAATGTAGTATACATGTAGTATAGTAAACAAAGTTATAGCATGACAATAGCTATTGCGCAATACGCTGATGAATCATACAGTAGTAGCACAGTGGATTATTATTAGCCCTCTATAAATGTAGGTTTACATGTTTTGATGAGTCATGATCATAAATTTAGAATATTGTTTTATTACTAGATTTTTCCTGAATGGATTTTCTAGAATTTTCTAGAATAATTGTAAGGAGGTATAAATAGCCTGACTGCAGCTAGTACAGGGCAGTTCATAACAATTCAGTTTACGGCGTACATGTCTACAAGTCAGCAATAAAGGATTATTTTATACTCTCACAGCAATTTTTTGCATATTATTATATAGACACTGTATTACTTATACATAGTTAGCCGCAATATTACACCCGGACGTCTTAACTCTTAATCTTGTGCAGACATCAGGATACAATCACAACACCAGATATCTCGAACCTATCACATTGCATCACCACTTTGTGACAATGTGGCATAGCAATATTCTCCATGCATTTAAAAGCTATAAAAATACCTACATGGTTATTCTTAAGATGAGGTTCAAAGCTTCTCACGACGGACTCCCACTTTTTGAACAGAGCAAATGTGTCACCAGAAACTTCTCACAAAGCACCCTCTTTAAAGTTTTTTAATTGCAGAAGATCTGACCTACAGTGTAGAATACCAGATGTGTTAGATAGGCTGGTGCAACAACCTTCACATACTCGCTTTAACTTGAGCAAACTCTGTAGACAATAGCAAGCTAGGTAATCCCCGACCAAACTAGCGGAGCGAATGTTTGAGAGTTTTATGATAAATGCGTATGTGCACACAACTCACAAAAATTATTCATCAACAACGTCGCAAACCCTTGTACCGAAATCTCATCAACAGATTTAACCATTTTTGTGTAGAGTCGTTAAAGTATAATAACGATACAAAACACATATAAACCTATTTAAATATGTTACCAAGTCTTTGAAAACTGTCAACATATTCCTAAACCTTACCCATCTGATCAGATTATTCACAAATAGACAGATTAATTTGGCCGAAAATCGTTATTAAAACTTGCCAAGCCTTGCTTTTATCAAAATTAAGACCGGCAAATGAACCGCCGAGCGACAAAGAATAGAACCATTAAGTCGTGCGCATTTCACGAAAGAATAACGTAGACATTTCACCAGTCTATAGCATTGTCGAATTGCCGAAGGTTTCTGTAATTAACGTAGAAGTACTGAAATCGTTTCTTTTTTGCCGATTTCAAAGTAACTGACATTTTGGAAACTTTTGAGTACTTTGGTATTCTAACTGATGTCCAAAGCAGTGAAAGTAAAGGAAATGACGATGATATTTTTTTCTAACGATTCTTATGAGATTATTACAATATTTAATTATAAGTTTGGATGACTATTGAAGTGTTATAGTCACACTAACAACATCGATGATGGGCAATATGTTACTGTTATTATTTTTTCTAAATAGTTTTGTTAAATAGATTTTCTAAAACTCTCTATAAATATCACAACTTCTTGATATTGTTAGCTATGACGTTTTGAAATGTAAACAAAATTGTGCATTGGTTTTCTATTATTACTGTATTACTATATTAATAATATTGGTTATTCTAATAATATCAGTGCATTTTATTTTTAATATTGCATTTCCCCTATTGCAGTGAGAGAGATATAAACATATAATCTTTTCCTTTCATTATTGCTGTTTGTTGTATATAATAACACCCACACCCAGTACATTACAGCCACCATTGCAGTTATCCTATTGTACTGCAGTGCCATTTGACTGCTAATATTGCATTTCTCAACCATTAGTACCCTTTCTTTTTTTCCAATATCACTTTGGCCGTGGGCTGTATGACAGTGGAATTTCTAGTATAGTGACTCTTCTTTAGCTGCACTGATTTCCTCACGTGAAGCTAGAGGTACATCTATGAGTTGAAGCTCTGCAGTTGGTACTTCTATGGTAGATGGCAATAAATCTCCGAATACTTTCGCCATCTTTTACATAGTTAAAACCTTTGGTCAGTTTGAGATACTGTGCCACAGTGATCAGTTTTTGAGCATATTTAAATTCTCTAGCTGTTGGCACAGGACTTCTACATCTTACCGAGCTGAAAAAGTTCTCGATACAGTCTTGTGTCAACCTGGAGTTGAGTAAGAACTTCATGTTTTTAAGCACGTCATCACATATGTTGAGTACATTTCATGTAGATAGGTAAACACCAGCTTGGACTGGCTTCCATGTATACTTGAATCCTATCCGCATTGAGTGAACTATCTGTATAAAATCATCAAGCATAAGCATCAAGTTTGTGTTTAGATAAAGCCATTACCGAATGTCAAGAGGACATCAAATCAAACCAATAATCAACTGTATCAATAAACCAAGCTGTTGTTAAATACTCCACAGATCTACCTTCCTTACTAAAGAGGTACTTCTGTGCCGCACTAACGGACTTACTAAAGAGATGCATGGCATTCGCCACATTCATCTTGCTGAAGTGTCCTGTAGATGAGGCAGTTTTATCAGACAGATTAGGTGCCAATTTTAAATCTTTACCAGACTGGAATTCAAGAAGGTCCAAAACATGGGAGAGTTTTATGCAGTTAGAATGAAGGTTATGTTTTTTACAAATATCGTCAGCTATTTTAAAAACTTTATGAGTTGCAAACGCATTTCTTAAACTTTTAACAGTGTGAGTAACTAAGAAATGAAAGAACATTATCACTAGACACAGAATGCGGAATACAGCTCACTAGTGAGTTGCTTTTGCTCTCAATACAAAACGCCTTCCACATCGCTTGGTTACTTGACCCCATGTCTGAAGTAACAGCAACAACTTTCAGACCTATACCGCTTGCGTGTGTTATGACATCAATAATAAGAGAAGTTAGACTGTCTCCGGAAATAGATTTGCCAGTGAGATGGAATGTCAATTTGTTTCCATCATTCAGTAATTCCTGCAAAGATACAACCAACACCTGGAGTTGCAGTAATATTAGTGGTAAAACTGCAGACACAAAGAGGAAAGTGATAAATGAAATAAACAAGAAATTAACCTCACCAACCTCCAAACATAACCACTAAACTATGACTACTAAGGCCACTATGGCCAGTTAATGTCACTTCTCCTATTACAGAGCTGTTGCTAGCATCATACTCAAGGGCTTCAATAATCTCCATCTCATCCAACACAAGGCAACACTGTAGCACTGTCGATCCCTCTCATCCATACTCGCAGCCTAAATCAGAGAAGCTTGTGAATGCAGTATAATACGCAAAGACAACAGAATATGGAAAAAGCAGTTAGCAAAACAAATCTGAAAAACATAAAATTAAAAATAAACACGCTATGTAATTAGACACCAGATAACCTTTTATTACACAAGCTCACCTTTTCCTTCATGTATTGAAAAACAGTCGTGAGAACTCCTGGCTCACAGCAGATAGTTTGAAGTCATCTTTGCAGTGTGCTAACAGACGGAAGAGGCATTCCTGAATCCAGCAGATGGTTTTAACCTGTGGACCCCCAAACAAACTCTTTCTTTATTGTATCGAGTTGCCATGGCAATCCTCTAGTGGAATGTCCCTGAAGAGCAACAAGTTAATCCATATTAAACAACTTTTGGAGAGCCATTTCATGGGTTTGTAGTTTTTCATAGGTAGCCCTACATTCTTTTTGGACCTGCAAAAAATAATTAAGTGGCTACATTGTTGAAAATGCTCTTGATTTCAACTACTGACCCCATTGAGAAATCGACTATGCAAGCTGATATTAAAATAACCACTGGCAACATTATAGATCTGCATGTTACCAAAGTGAAATCCATCACAATTCTCAACAAGCATATACACGCGTATACATGTTAGGGTTTCAGAGAACTTGAATTTCCTCAAAATTACTCGCATAAAACTGTTTTATACCAATATGGGTCTGAATTGCTTTTACCTCAATGCATAATAGCGTAAATCAGCTTATATTTTTAAAAATAATCTATATCAAATTATAGTTTTCGATAATTTTCACTAATAACATACTTTCTTAAGCTTCTTCCATAACATTCATTCTACGCTCTCGATTTCGGATGTAATCAAAGTTGTAGGCTTACTTGTTGCTAGTTCTGATTCTAAGACATTTGGTGAATCAATTTCTAAAAATACAAATATATCATATTAAAACTAGAAATTCCACTGTCATACAGCCCACGACCAAAGTGATATTGGAAAAAAGAATGGGTACTGATGGTTGAGAAATGCAATATTAGCAGTCAAATGGCACTGCAGTGCAATAGGATAACTGCAATGGTAGCTGTAATGTACTGGGTGTGGGTGTTATTATATACAACAAATAGCAATAATGAAAGGAAAAGATTATGTTAATATCTCTCCCCCTGCAATAGGAGAAATGCAATATTGGCCAATATTAGAAGTAAAATGCACTGATATTATTAGAATAACCAATATTATTAATATTATAATAAAAAACCAATGCACAATTTTGTTTACATTTCAAAACGTCATAGCTAACAATATCAAGAAGTATCAAGAATAATATCCAAACTTATAATTAAATATTGTAATCTCATAAGAATCGTTAGAAAAACATATCATCGTCATTTTCTTTACTTACATCAGTTGGACATCAGTTAGAATACCAAAGTACTCAAATGTTTCTAAAAAGTCAGATACTTTGAAATCGGCAAAGATGAAACGATTTCAGTACTCCTACGTTAGTGACAGAAACCTTCGGCAATTCGACAATGCTATAGACTGGTGAACTGTGCACGTTTTTTTTTCGTGAACTGCGCATGGCTTAATCGTTCTATCCCTGTCGCTCGGCGTTTCAATTTCGGGTCTTAACTTTGATAAAAGTGAGGCTTAGCAAGTTTTAATAACGATTTTCGGCCAAATGAATCTGTCTATTTGTGTATAATCCGATCAGATGGGTAAGTTTTAAGAGAATTTCGATAATTTACAAAGACTTGGTAACATATTTAAATAGGTTTGTATGTGTTTTGTATCGTTATTATACTTTAACTAATCTACAAGACAATTGGTTAAATTTGTTGATGAAATTTTGATTCAAGGGTTCGTCTCAGTGTTGATGAATAATTTTCGTAAGTTGTGTGCATATGTATTTATCATAAAAACTCTCAAACTTCGCTTCCGTTCGTTTGGTCGTGGGATAAAGACAATTATACTCACTTTTAAAATTTAAGCATCAGCAAAGGGGGAGCACTTTTATATTCTGGACAGCGCATAAACTTGCTAATCAATATGAATAGAATGTGAGAAACGTGTGCCTGTGTGAATTGAAAATGTGCAGCAAGCAAGTTATTATGGATCATTGGCAATTATCATTGAAGGATTGAATTCATTAGTAAATACATGTATGTTAGACAGATATTTAAATCATACATATCACTTATACCTCAGCGCCTAAGTTCTACTGCCCACAACAACTCATAAGATAATTGCTGTAGGTGTTAATAGGAAAAATGTTATAGAAGTGAGTGTCAGTTAGGAAATAAGAAAGTTACATGTATAAAAACTACCATTGTTAATCACACAGCAATTTTTAGCCCATACCTCTTTGTAGTCACCTGTTAAAAGATTTAATTTAAACATGTAAATTTATAACTGAAACTGATTGTAATATAAAATTACTTTTGCAAAAATCCGTTGCACAGTTTGATATATCATAAGCAATAAATGAGAAGCCTACATTGGATAAAGAAATTAATGAGAAAAATTTCTTCATCCGTATTTTGGCTTGTGCTGGGGGATGCAGAAGAGCTGCGGCTTGTGATTATAGTATTTTTTAAAGCAGTTTTTCTTTCAGAGACAGGTGGTGGCCTGTAAGCAAACATAGTAGGAATGGCATCACTTGTCAGTCGACGTTTTTCCGAATTAGTCAGTGTAAAACATTTTTCTTCAAAATGTCTCTATAAGTAAACAGAAAAGAGAAGAGGTAGGCAAGAGAAGCATAATATGATTACTACTACTACTACTATTACTAAAATAGGGCTACTACTATTATCTACCTATTCTTGGAAGGCTATACAACTTTTTCCAATAACTTTAACCAGTTATCTATTAATGAATGCAATGTACTATATGCTATTGTTATTAACTTCAATAATAACACGAATGCAAAACAATACAACAGATAAGAAAACTTTTGTAATAATAATAAAACATGATAAAAACAATAGTGGTACTATACAAACAACTAAACTTATGAATAGCATATATCTATATATATATTTCTCAAAGTATGTTTGTATATCTGTCTGCATTCCGGCTATAGCTGTTATTAAAATAACTGTAGCTGGACAACAATGCTGACACAACGTCATGGAGTACAGTCATTAGAAGCCTAGCAGCTTTCTGGAATTTTCCATTGGCAATGTGCCAGGCTATTAGCTTGAAAGTTACAGTTGTTTGACAAAGTTTTAAATTCTTTACAGTTGTTTTTGTTTTTCTCTTAATTTATTTCAACTACATGACACACTTCTCTCATGATATGTAGTTTGAAAGTGAGAATGGGAAATGTTGTTATATGTTAAATATAAATCAATTTCTGTCCAGACTTTGTTATTACCCCAGCAACGCCGGGTAGCACAGCTAGTGCTATAATATAGCCGTATCGATATATCAGTCAGTTTCCGGTTAAATAAATGCTCACCAAAATATTCCTAAGTTACATCCTTTGCATCAGTACGCTAAAACACGACATGGTGCCCAGTACGTGCTAATTTTAGATGCATAGACATTTATTGCATATATTTAAATACGTTCTCTAACATATAATGCCAAAATTTAATGCTCCGAAGGAGTTTGACTTTGACCCGACAAACTGGACAGAACGGTTTGCTCGTTGGAACCGCTATCATGCAGTAGTGAAGCTCAATGACGACGAAGACCGTCAGATAGACAGTTTCTTATACTGCCTAGGAAGTAAGAGTGAAGGCATATTTAATGGCCCAAATCTGTTTGCTGATGATGAAAAAAGCTACAAAAAAATTACTGAAGCTTTTCAGAAATATTTTACCATACGTAAATACATTATCTATGAAAGGGCTAGGTTTTTCAGACGCGACCAACAGCCAGGAGAGACAGTTGAGCAATATATCCGAGCCCTTAATGACATTGCAGACAGAAGTGAGTTTTCAAACAGGTCTGAGCAAATGCGAGACCATATAAATGTTGGCATCATCGACACTGACTGCAGCCGTGAAATGCAAAATATGAACTTGGACCAGCTAATAAGAGTTTTCATTAACATGGCTTGACAATCAGAAGAGGTGGACAAACACCTGAAAGACTTAGCTGAGCATGGTGGAGCTGCGGCAAACAAACCTGACGCTGTCGACGCCGTCACAAGAGTTCAAAGCAGCAGCAGACCCAAATCTAGGAGCAACCACCTAGCGCGTAGTAACACCAGCAAGCGGAGTAATAACACTCCATGCGGCAGAGGTGAATATTTGACGCATACAAGAGGAACATGCCCTGCCAAAGATTAGCTGTAAATCTTGTGGAAAGGTCGGTCACTATGCTAAAATGTATAGATCTAAATCCAAACCCAACATCAGCCAAGTGGAAGAAGAACACATATTTCTCGGTGAAATAACCGACACCAGTGTGGACGTATGGACAAAAACCATCTCTGTCGGGAAACTCGATGCGCCCGTTCAGCTCAAGTTGGACACCGACGCAGTCGTCTCCATACTACCTAGTACACTCTGTGTACATGTAGCCCTTGAAGAAACAAAGACACAGTTTGTAGGCCCAGGTAACATTAAGATACCAGTGCTAGGATCATTTAGGGCTGTACTTTCTGTCAATAACGTTAATCATAGTGAAACAATGTATGTTGTAAATCAAACTAAAGCGTTACTTAGCCGCAGTGCATGTGTTAAACTAGGTTCGATAACTTGTGAATGTGATGTAGACTCTGTTTATGATACCACTGAACCTTATGTATTTTGTAGTGAGTTTCCTAAACTTTTTTAAGGCTTAGGTAAGATGAAACAGAAAGTAGGCATAGAATTACGCCCTGACTGCAGACTCTTTGCTATCAACACCTCGCAGTCCGTGCCCTATCCGCTGTTGCCTAATGTTAAACAAGAGTTAGCTGATATGGTTGCTAAAAGTGTCGTGTCCTCAATCAGTGAGCGTACTGATTGGTGCGCCTCTATGGTTGTTGTCCCCCAAAACCAACAAAAAAGGTCAGAATTTGTGTCAACTACACACAATTCAACAAAGTCATCCGCCGAGAGATTCACTCAATGGCTTACGTTAAGTCAAGTCTTGCCAAACTCAAAAATAGTACAGTTTTTACTGTCCTTGATGCCAATTCCGGTTTTTACCAAATTCCGCTCTCCCCTAAAGCAAAAATTTTAACCACGTTCTTGTCTCCATCTGGTTTGTTTGCTTTTAATCGGTTGCCTTTCAGTCTGCCATCTAGCCCAGAGTTGTATTCCAAAATTGTGTCTCAAGTTCTGGATGGCCTCGAAGGCGTGATAGTCCATATGGATGACGTATACATATGGGGAAAGGCCATTGCAGAGCATGACGCCAGAGTTCATGCTGTGTTGAGTAGGATGATTGAGGCTGGTATGACTCTAAATGTTGATAAGTGCATGTTCTCTCGCAGCAGCATAAAATTTATCGGTCATGTCATATCTGCTTCTGGTATTCGTGCTAACCCTGAGGCTACTAGAGGTGGAACGAGACAGGTTTTTTAAGCTCGAGACGAGACTCGAGACACTGTCTTGTAAAAATTCGAGACTCGAGACATGAGACAGTAAAATAATGAGCATTTGGTGATGATTTCACTACACAAGTACTAGCTACTTGGTATATATAAAATTAATAAAACTCTTTTTAAATTGAATTTTCACCTGGTGTAAACGATCTAAATACAACATTTTAATAGTGATATGCATGTAGTTTTTAGAAACAAAAGTGACACAAACAGCTCTAAAATACCGAAGTTATATATTCTAAGAATTTTGAGCTTGATTGATCATAATTATTATAAACATATTGCTTTGTACATGTATATTTTTACCATCTATTGAATAGTTCTTACTTTTTAATGTAATGTGTAATGAAACCGATAGCCGTCGCTCTACAAAGAAATACCGCAACTAAAAGAACACACGATAACACTTTCATTCTTATCGTTTCATTAATGTTAAGTTTTGTTTGTGTATTAGCTGTAGTATGTGAATTATATTTAAATTGTACTCATGAAATTATATTAATTACTGTATACATGCACATGTATATTCTTATATTGAGCTAACAAAACGTCATTGTTAACCGAACACGGACTATGGTCGACACGACCTTTCGTTCGTTTCTCCGTGTCCGGGCAAGTTTTACCCGCGATTGGTAGTATATACGTAAAAGAGGCCCGAATTTTATGAAGGGCAGTTGGTGTTTAGACACGATACGATAAAATACAGACATTTTACCCGCAAAATTCTATTTATTAAATTGGATTATCCGAAGAGTAATTAGATACGATCTGTTTTAAGGACACAGAACCGAACTAAAAAATAACAGGGCCGTTGTCCGGACTACATGATTAGACTCAGTGGCCAACATAATCAGTAGCAACAAGTAGTAACGGACCGGGTATAACTTTAAAGGCAGTTGCCCGCAATCCATTACAATATATGGAGTTGTTGCTACCCCAAGAAGCCATGTTTTAACAACCGTGCGCAGGCGCTTTAGTTCTATTTCCTGTCTCGAGTTTGGCAATAGTTAAGTCGAGACGAGACCGATACGAGACGAGACAGGTCGATACTCGAGACGTCTCGTGTCTCGTTCCACCTCTAGAGGCTACTCAAGGCATTGAAAATTTTGCCACACCAACCTGTATTAAGGATGTCTGTAGTTTCCTAGGTATGGCAAACTATGAAAGCAAGTTCACCACCAAGCTTGGTGAACTCAGTGCTTCGTTGCGAGAGTTGCTTCGCAAAAATTCTGTGTGGATTTGGGATAAAGCTCAGGAGCAAGCGTTCAATGGTGTCAAGGAAGAGTTAAAGTGTTCAGCTGAACTTGCATCATATAGCCCACAATGTAAAACAGTTATACACACAGACGCCTCTCTAGGTGACATCGGTGCTGCCTTGTTTCAAGTGCAAGATGATGGGGAGTTGCGATTAGTCAGTGCAGCTTCTCAAGCACTGAGTGAAACCACAAAACAGTATGCCACTATTAAGCAGGAAGCTTTAGGTGTTGTTTGGGCATGCGAAAAGTTTCGAGATTATATCATAGGCCTGAAAGTAGTAATAAAAACCGATCACTAGCCCTTGGTCCCGCTACTGAACGACATAGAATTACACAAAAACTCAGCCCGTATCCAGAGGTTTCGAACGTGTCTCATGAGGTTTTTCTATCATGTTGAACACATCTCAGGAAGGAATAACGTTATTGTCGATGCCTTGTCATGTTCTCTTGGTCCTATCAGTAAAAATGATGTTATGTTAATGGAAGAAGTTAAGTTGTTTGCTGTGTCAGCACTCTATCGCATTAGATAGCACCTCCATTAGATAAGTTTAAAGTTCAACAAGAGCATGATGAGGTCACCTCCCG
The DNA here is from genome assembly GCF_963576615.1 of Watersipora subatra. Taxonomy (NCBI): domain Eukaryota; kingdom Metazoa; phylum Bryozoa; class Gymnolaemata; order Cheilostomatida; family Watersiporidae; genus Watersipora; species Watersipora subatra. The sequence continues at coordinate 6,706,522 of NC_088715.1, read as the reverse complement.
CGTTCTCAGTTATGTGAGGTCTGGCTGGCCTACGTACCTCCCTTCTCATAGGATTTTACTATGTCCCTATTTTGAGTGCCTGTCTAGGCTTTCTATAGTTGATGGTGTCCTGGTTTTTGATTACCGTATCATATTCCCCCAAATTGAGTGTCTCTCGGCCCTTGAAAAAATTCACAGTGGTCATTTTGGTATTATAACGTGTCAAGCTAGAGCTGTCCAATCAGTAGGGTGGCCTAGCATGTCCCAACAAATAGCTGAAATAGTGCGTAGGTGTGAATCGTGCAGGAAGGAGTCTAATTTTCAGCAAGCTCCTCTTCTCCATTCGGAATTCCCCAACTGTCCTTGGGAAAAACTAGGCAGTGATTTGTTTTTTGCAGCAAATGGTATTTGCTGGTAGAGTATTATCATTCTCGAATCATCGAAATTGCATTGTTAGAAAAGACCACTAGTTCCAAAGTGATCTTACACATGAAGAGTATTGTTGCCTGCCATGGAGCCCCTGGGGTTTTAATTTCGGACAATGGCCACCAGCAGCCTCAGATGAGTTCAGGTCTTTTGCTAAGGCATAAGAGTTCACACATATCACCAGTTTTCCCAAACACCCACAAGGAACCGGTGCCGCTGAACGGGCAGTCCAGACCATGAAAAAAATCTTCAAGAAAGAGCCTGATCCTTATTTAGGTCGGATGGCATACAGGTCTTCCCCACTAGAAAATGGTTTTTCCCCATCTGAACTGCTAATGAGTCACAAAGTTCACACAACTCTACCCTCTCTACCTTCAGTTCTAATTCCTAAACAGCCGGTTCTGGAAGCTGTCCGTTCCAGAAAGTCCCTCAGTCGAATTCAGTGAAAAGCTTACTTTGCTGAAAGACGTCGTGTTGTAGTCCCGCCTTGCCTTAGACGTGGTTGTAATGTTCATGTTCAAGACCTGACACGGGACACTGAAGTTGTTGGTTGTTCCCCCACAACACCCCGTTCAGTGGTGGTGCAGGATAGCAGGGGGAGTGTAGTCTGGCCAAGATCACTAACATAGTTCCGTTAGAACCAACCAATTCTCCCAAAGTAAATGATAGTGCAAAACAGTCTAGTTTTGGCCGAACTATTGGGCAACGTAAAATTTTGGATCTATAGTGAATTGCATGTAGTACACCATGCTTTCGACAATCCTGTCAACATTACTAAATTGGATAATGGTTTTATTCATATATTGCTTTACGTAGTTTGTAGTACTTAGTAGTTTTATCCATTCGTGTTTTGTGGTTTCCTATTTAGCTGTTTTATTTTATGAACCCGGAAAAGGGAGATGTTGTATAATCGTAATACTCTTTTGGAGATCAATACTTATGTAGTATTGTTTCCTTATTCTCATAATGCTATTATATAAACATATCGATATATCAGTCACTTCCTGGTTAAATAAATGCTCACCGAAATATTCCTAAGTTACATGCTTCGCATCAGTATGCTAAAACACAACAACTTATAGGTAAATAGTCTGGTCGATACCTAATCGTTCATTTCGTGATTTCGGTCAGATTAAACGAATAATTCATTACATCTAGCCATACCTTTACACTATAGAATATTGCTGCCTGAGTGTATATCTCGAATAATAATAATTATCAATTATTGAAACTTAACTAATTTGCTTTTTCTTTGAAACAATACAAAGTTGTTGTAATACATTTACTCAAAATCTTCTAATTCTTTTCATAAATATTAAGCTGGTCCAATTGCGTACGGCGGTGCAAAAAATTATGGCAACTCTTTTTAACTTTTAAATTTAAAGTTCTCTTTGTTCTATGATTACAAAGAGTTACTAGCTAACTTAGCTCTAATCCCAAAACTCGAAGTAGACTTGTCAATCATTGCATGTCTCCAAAATGTTCATTGAAGTCTTAATATCTGGTCTCAGTCTTGTTGTGCAACACATTTGAGAAACATCTGAGGAGCTTAGCAACAATACAAGAATAGCTCAAAGCAAAAAGCCGGCTATAAATAGATTGTGGCTCAAACCACTGCAAAGTCATCTCAGGGTTTACATTTCCCCCTTGTTTGAGTTAAAATCAATGCTCCACAACCTTTAGCACTTTCCCTAGATTACTCTTTTAACGAACTATAAACATGTGTTAGGTTTTTGTTAAATGAAAACAATAGAGTTGAACTATACAAAGTTTCAATTGCATATTTGAACTGCTTGCAAGCCTTAAATGAAATATAACATGTTTTATTGTTTGACTGTAACTTTAATTGAATTTATCTCAAACTTTGTGAGCTACTATTGGAATAAATTATTTTTACAGTGTTAATGCCCGCAGTAAATCAACAACTTAAGTCTCAAAGGTTTTCTGTTTAAGGCTGCGGTCATGACTACCTTACAGCTTCAATGCCGCACCCACATGACATGTGGGTGCGGCATGTCGTAACATGAGACATGCCAAAACATCTGGACATATGCATAAGAATATATATGTAGTTGCATTAGCAGTTCAGTAGTGAGCATGTCACAACTATGCAGTGTATATGCATTGTGTACTTTTACTACGCGCAGCATACATGGAGTACAACTGCTGGTACTTCCTTATGTTCGGTAAGTAGTATTGATACAAGGGAGAATCGCCTACTCCACATTGTGCAGCTGTAGATGCAACAAGATGGGCCCCAAGATGGTTTATAGTACACATGGACTCAACACAATTTTAATTAGCCACAACCCTGATAATCGTATCAACTAGCAATGGGCCAGCAACTACCAAAATCAGGAGATATGACAGAAATTACAAACGGCTTATTTGTACTTAGAGTTATGCTCTCTTAAAAAAATAACATTTTCACGAAAGTGTTCAATTACTTCGACCAATAGTCTTCAATTTCGACAAATATCAAGTCGCCAAATACAGTATGTACATGTAGTCTTAATCTTCGACTAATAGCCAGTCGGCAACGACGGTTTCGACCATTAGTTTCTCGACTAAACCTCGATTTACTTGCGATTTACCGCTTCACGCTGCGAGCTAATTGTAACAGTAAAGAATGCGTAGGATTATATTTAGGAATATTTTCAGTGTACTTACTTCAGCCCGCAGTGTTCTTATGTGTTCGTAGTAAAGGATTATTTCAGGACGTCGTCTAGTTAAAGCTGGCTTGTTTTTTTTTGTCGTTTCTGACCAAATACCAGATTGTTCAATCTTCACGAAATGTGTAACTTTCTTCTCAATATGGCGGTAACTCGTATCGACTGATAATTGGGTTGTGGAACACGTAATAGTGACTGTCATTTCACACAGCATTAGGTTACTAAATCAACTGAAAGCAAATTGTAATAAAACACTTTATATTGTTTACCTTTGTTCAACGTTGGCGAGTTGCGTTTGATTCCTTTCATGGTTTTGGAAAAATCTAATGCTAGCAGATGTTCCTAGAAGGCAATATCAGAAGCAAAACATGCCACCGCCGAGCTACATAAACAGTTAATGAAAAAAGCCAAGCTGAGATCGGCCACAACACGTCAGCAGTAACAAAGGTTAATATATATGTTGTATTATATAACAATACTAAGTACTTCGTTAGCATTCACGCAGTTATTTAACAAGATATAACTCAGATGAAATTATTCCATTGTCACCAATGTATTTAGATAGCACAGCATCATCCATGAATTGCCAAAACTATTCGACAGCATTAAAGGGCAGCTACGTCAAATGTGGGCACTGTTAAGCAAAATCTCTAATAGGAATAAAATACAAAAAGAGGCATTGAGACACGCCCAGTGTAAATATCATTATCATATCAATTGACGGCTTGAAAAGAGAGCAGTCAGTAATGGAAAGATAGATAGTCTACAGCAAATAGTCTTTCTCTACATATAAATCTCAATGTCTGTTCATCGGTTTCTGTCGTTGCTGGGTTCAGTTTTAGCTGGATTAATATCTAGCAATGAAATATCCTCTCCATACTGGAATTGAACTCGCAACGATTGCTATTGCCAATATGCAAAGATGCGCACCTAACCACAAGGCTACACCACTCTTATTTTATTTTGCTCATCGACGGTATTCTTATCACGATTAAAGCTACATATGTACGTTTTATTATGAATTAATATTACCTTTTGTACTAGTTTTTAAAATAATTATTGTTGAAAGCCTGTTTAAAATCCATTCATTTTTCTTTATTTATAATTTTAAATTTACCATTTCGATTTCAAATGTTCCGTAACATTGCAGCTGTAAGGCACAATTTTAGATATCAATTTGCGGCTGCTACAAAGAGCAGTTGCTAAAATTGTAAAGCTAAACAATGTTCACACAGACATTCTTCAGTAGGAATAGCACTACGTTCTATGTTTGGTCAGACAAATCACCCTCATGCGCTTTACTGATGTATTTAATTTCATTATCTCATTTTCACGTTTGTGCCAGTATCAACTATCGACAATCAGTTTCATTGTACAGAGTACCCTCGCCATGCGGTTTTAATTCATTCCAGTGTTGGCATCGTCAGGTGAAAATTTCGTTTAGAAGATTATAGAAACCTATAGTACTTATCTAATGCAAACACTCCCAGTAAAAAGATCCTTTGTGTATACCCTATACGTATTGTACATATTACAAATTAGTAACAAAATAGTATGTTAACCTTACTAACTATAGTTACCTACAATAACTGAAGTGTAGTCAGTGGTTAAATGTAACATAAAATGTAACATTACAACGTGTTTTGTGCAGTACGTACCAAAGGGAGTTTTTACCTTCAAGACAGACGTATAACATGAACATTAAATTCAACTTAAATGAATTTTGCTCACTAAAGGCGTACATAAAGCTAAGTTGTATGTATTTTATTAAACTTCAATACTGTCATTGTCTAATATTTTATCACCCATCTGTTTCCAATTTCGTTTTTACTATAATTTGTAAAGAATAATGCTGAACTGAGTGAGAGCGAGCATCCTGAGAGGACATTGTAGCGTAGGGATTTTGGCAAATAGCATATCAGCTTCTCTGTTATTTCGACATAGTCAGCAAACTGACTGCCAAATTTTAATTTTGAGAGAAATTTTTGGTGACATCTTATGGTAAAAAAGGCCATTTGGTGAAAATGAAAAACCGAGTGTTCCACATCGTAAGGCAAAAACCGTATAACAAGATAATCGTCACTCAGGAGTCCCTGTATTCAAAATTTTGATGGATAGCTTTTGCAGCAACAGTAACTAATTTTTATACACGTTTATGTACTCTTTGTTGTTATTAATTCAACATATTCACTATTTTAATTTTTTTTCATTTTGTTTTAATTTTGTAAGTATCAAATCATTTTTCATTTCAACCATGGTAGTAGAACAGACTTTATCTAGCCATTGATAATTATTTTACATTTAAACACCTTGACATTTGTTTCATTTTTTCTCTTACTTTATTTAAGCTCACAAAACATGATATTATCTCATGATATGCAGTTTAAAAGTTATGATGGTAAGTGTTGTATATGTTAAATAAAAATAAGATTTTTGTATAACGACTGTTTTATTACTCGGGCATTCATCTAGTTCAGTCTCATCTGTCACTCTCAGGCCTCTCATCTTCTCCTTCATCCTTAAACCTTAATGCACAAGAACTTTCAATATCTTTGACATCATACAACTCTAAAAGTGTTACATGCATTTGACATCCTAACTAGCTAAGGGCAAACCATTTTCAGTATTTTCATTTACAGTATTATTCTTGTATAACGTAGCATTATATTATCATAGGCATGTTCGGATTTCATTATTTATTAGTTTGAGTAGTATATAACTAAGCAACAACTTAATAAATTTTTTGTTTTATTGTATAAATTGCATAGATAACTGCGTAATAAGTTAAGGAATGCTACAAAATTATGTAGTTTCACTAATCTTAGGTCTCAGGCTATAATTATATTTTTGAAAATCACTGTGTAAATGCCTAAAACTATCATCAAATGAGAAATACTAACATTCAGTCAAGGACACTCAACTGCTTTGATTCTAAAAATAAATATTTTGTACGCAATCATGTGCAATATTGAAAATCAGTTGTTAACTAAGATCAATTTTGCCAATTTTATTTTAAGTTCATTCAAAGGTTTCCATGTTTTCCCTTGCTTTTGATGGGACATCGCCAAGCGGATGTTTGGCAAAACTTGACCTTTTGCAAACCTTTAGGAAAGTCGTTAACGAAAATATTTATGATGCCTAAGAACTACTAAATGTTGATGTTTATCTCCATGGCTTAGAATAAAGTGATATTCTAAAGTGATAAAGAACTGTTTCCGTAGTCGTTGGGCAAAAACCTGTTCGAGTTAATGATGCTGAGTTGCTAAGATTCTAAGTTCGAGTTATCTAAAGCAATTTATCATTGATTTTTGTTGATTGCTACGATCAAGCAATGTCCTTTTTGCGTTCCCATGCTTGTCCACATTAATATTTTATAAACCTATAAAGCAAGTGAAAAAATGGATTACGCTCCAATTGCTAATTGACTGAATATAAAATTGTTGAAACTAATAAAATAATACATCGATCCTTCTTTTTTCATGGTTGATCTGGTCCACACCCACACTTTCCACTAAAAGGGAAAAATCCACGAAATAATAACTAATTAACTTCTAAACTCATAACTAGCGAATTCTCTTCTTCATTAGTAGTAAACGTTCTCCTTCATTTTTTCTGTTTATTAGACAACTAGCTGTGCTACCTGACGTTGCCCAGGTATTAAAAATAAGCTTATAAAAAATTAGAGTTGCCTGCCACTTGCTATTAGCCAGGCACATTGCCAATGGATAGTTTGGGTAAGCTTACTAATAAGAGCTCATGACGAAAGCAGTAGCGTATTTGCTCCTATATAGCTACATATATCGCCTAAAGATGACAACAAGCTCGTGTGGCTGAATTGGTAAGGCGCCGGACTGGCAAAACGGAGTGTCTAAAATCAAATCTTCTGCAATACAGTTTCTTTATTCCAAGATTTTACTAGCTATAGCTGGAACTACACACATACATATGGCCAACTTTGAGTATTATATATATATATATAGATTTTGATGGTCGAGGGTATTTAAGAGGCATGGAGAATGGTGTCACAAATGCTTGGCCTTTTTACACTTTACATAATAACAGGAAAACAAATAACCGCTATGACTGTTATTACAAACATTCTCGCGGAGGGATCCGTGAGATACTGGGACCGATTATGGGAAAATTTTATATTGTATGCATGTTATATTGTTTTTATTAATTTCCTTGAATTTTTAATGAATATTTTTAAACTCACGAAGCACTGAAGCCACCGAAACTGAACCTCGAAGTAGCAAGCAGCAAACCTCAAGCAGCAAACACTCCTGTGTATAAACATAATTGATTGATAACTACAAGCAAAATAAACCTGGTTTTGTAGGAGTAGACCAGTAGTACCGGGACAATAGAATGGAATCTTCACAATCTAGGAGTGATACCAGATCAGCATATAGTATAAAGAGTAGAGGTAAGATCAATGTATGAGACCAGACCTGCAGTGAGTTTGGTTATGTCTGTAGGTATACAGCCAAACTTCAACGTCTGTAGCTAGCCCATTCAAATATTTGTGATGACCATAACATGTTGGTAAAATATGCTTATCAGAATACATTTTTATCTTAAATTGTGCTACATTCTGACAATGATGATAATTATTTCAAATACATTGTAATTATATTTAATGTTAAACCGAGTTCATTATATAAAACTATGTAGAAACCTAAATTCTAAGTTTAATTAAACCATTTTCTGCTCATTTCTTTTTATTTTGAGTGATGCTGTTCATTTTTGACGACTGGTTTGGCAACTTGTTACATATTAGATACTGTAGCAGAGAGGACGTCATATAGTGAGTGCGTGGCACTCAAGATAAAAGAGGTTCTTGATTGTTAAAGCTATTCAAGAATATGCCATATTTATCAAAACTTAAGAATTTTCATGTGAATTATTGAGATGTTTTCATCACAAAAATTATTTTTTCATTCAAATTATCATTTTTTATGCTAATAAAAAACGTGGCAGTAAGTTGAAATGTTATGCGAAAGCTGAAATTGTTATATGCTTAGCTTAAAGGTTGACTTGCATCAAAATTCACATTTCAGTTATTTAGTATCAAAAGATTCACCATGTCTTACTCTGTTGTGTTGTAGGTGCCACATATGTGGAAATGTGATTACAAGCTCTTAAAGGCTCAAAAACGAAAAGCTGCCGTAGATTGGAATCTCTTTATTTCTCTGACGTAGTCATGAAATTCGGTTATCGTCTTGTCACATGATGTTCTCACGTGAATTGAAACGCCAATAAAACGGGATTCGTTTTATATATTGTATATCACTATATATTTTATACATTGTATATCACTATATCACTCATGCTTTTTGAATGTACATTGTACTCATTGAATGTACATGTATTCTGTGTTTGGGTCAAATGATTAATAGTTTCTGTAGCTAAGACAACGTATACGTTTAATTGCTACAATTTTTAAGACGTTTTAAACATTCAGCATTCCATGTCGGGTGATATACAATGTACCATAAAACCTCGTAAAACTTCTAATTGAACTGCCTCGGAGTGCTGCTCTTAATGAATCCCCAATAAAAAAGCTCAATATAAAACTTATCGTAGCACTAGTTTATGACAAACACTTCAGGTTTTACCGAAGACCCCGTATCAAATATAGATGCTCGCTACTTCACAGTTTTATTTCGGTTTGGTCTAATCGGCAAGTCGTAATCTGATCATGTGACCCAATACTTCGCAAGTAATTTCTGCAGCACTTTTCGATTATCACAAATGACCAACAGACTCGTCTTGATTATCAGACAATGAAATGTACTCCTTCAAGCTAAGGCTAAAAAATTAAACGAATTTTTACGGTAAGTTATAAGATATCACTGCTAAAAGTGACAGCATTAAAATGATGATAAAATAGACGCGTAAGAACAATAGACATGGTTTTATAGAATGCATGAAGTATATTTGAAATATTTCGATGAATAAGGTTGCGTGAAAGTGTAAACAGAAACCATCTAACACAGCTACGTCACATTTGAGCCGTTTTGGAAAGAGAATCCAAACTACGGCGGTCTCGTGTGGCTGCGATTAACTGTTTGTTTTTTAGCTTTTAAGAGCTTGTAATCACATTCCCACATATTTTGCACCTACAACACAACAGAGTAAGACATGGTGAATCTTTTCATATCAAATAACTGTAATGTGAATTTTGTTGCAAGTCAACCTTTAAAGACTTCAAGGTGTTGGCAAAAACTTTAATGGTCATACTTAAGGATTGTTAACATTTTTGTTAAGTTCACCAACAGATGTTGTCAGTTTTGTCTGGAGTAACACCAACTGCAATTTCTGTCTAAAGAATTGATACTAGGAGTATTCAATTTTCAACACAAGGTTAGACGACGAAACCTCTGTCTGGCTGAATATGGTAATACAATTTTTGTTGAGTCAGAAAAGTGGAGAAGTTTGTGTGTATTGTAGGACAAATTTTAAAAGTCTGGTATCGACACTCCGGCCAACCTCAGATTGATGGAATTCCTGGTCTCATCACATACTTCTCTATTGATGATGAGAGAGACATACTGGAGGATGTGGGTGACCACTGTATCACCCACATGAGCATCAAGCATGGAGTCATTCCTGCTCTGATGGCTTCGAGTTTAAAGCAACTACGGCTCATTAATGTGAACTCCTCCCAACTAGACTGGTATATCTACTGTTTATACTTTTGTTGCTGAGGCAACATGTTTTTCCTCATATCATCTTTGCGCGACAAAACCAGAGATTACATAATAATAGTAATGAATAAATCAACCATTGTCCATATTTTAAATACATAATTGTAGAAATATTGAAATAATCTGAGTCCCAAATAATAATTCTACATAATTAGCTAGAATTAATATTATATTGGATGGGAAAGCTTTCATTTTGTAAGCTATATAATATAAACATGAAGTTAAATTCAGTTGAGTTTTTTATATAAAGCCCTCTTATTGGAGCTATTCTCATTTTTTACTAATTTAAATAATTTATAAATTAGCAGGTTTAAAAACTCTCAAAAAGTTTCATCGAACAAATGTGCTCGCACACACAGTGATAAAGTGGGATTCACATGTATATGTTATATATTAACATCTCTAGAGGTACTTCCTCCCGACTCAACTGGTATACGAACTGCTGTAATTTAGCAATTTCTGCAGAGTATAACGCAAAGCTACCCTTCCTCACGCTTCTGCTTTGTCCATGACTATTTTAGAAGGCTAAGCATGATAATAAGTAAAAAGAATTTAACTTGTTGCACTAGTTTTTTTAATAAGTTGCAGTCCTCTCCGCGTGACTCATCATTAGTTGATGAGTCCATGACTTGATCACGAAAAATCAACAAATTAGAAGATATCAAAAGATTAGAAGATTTCAACAGATTAGAAGATATCAACAGATTAGAAGATATCAACAGATTTGAATATATCAACAGATTAGAAGATATCAACAGATTTGAAGATATCAACAGATTAGAAGATATCAACAGATTAGAAAATATCAACAGATTAGAAGATATCAACAGGTTAGAAGATTTCAACAGATTAGAAGATATCAACAGATTAGAAGATATCAACAGATTAGAAGATATCAACAGATTTGAAGATATCAACAGATTAGAAGATATCAACAGGTTAAAAGATATTAACAGGTTAGAAGATATCAACAGGTTAGAAGATTTCAACAGATTAGAAGATATCAACAGATTAGAAGATATCAACACATTAGAAGATATCAACAGGTTAGAAGATATCAACAGGTTAGAAGATATCAACAGGTTAGAAGATTTCAACAGATTTGAAGATATCAACAGATTAGAAGATATCAGCAGATTAGAAGATATCAACCTAATTTTATTTACTCCTCACTCAAGGAGATGCGCACATAGGTTATTCACTGTCTAGTAACATGTTGGAGTTTAAGGGTTATCTATAGTACACATGTATGTAGTATTAGTAAAATGTATTAAACTATACACTAAATGTTTATTATTATATTTCTAAAGTCTCAGCTCTCTCACCGAACTGGAGCTCTTGGAGATTTGGAACAGCAACTTCAGTGCTGGACTACCTCCAGTGATTTCTGAACTGGTAGCATTGGAGAGTCTCACACTCATTGACTGTCAGCTGAGAGACCTCCCACAGAGGTAGTGTATAATATATGGTGTACTGTGTACATACTGAGTCTGTATCTACTGATTAACTTGACATTAGGTTGACAGTAGTACTCAGATCAAATTGAATTGAAGATGAATATGAGGAACTTAAGCTAGTCTAAATCTTTACTATAATTAGAGTATAACATAACATAATTATTGCATGGAAGTGTGCGTGTATATAAAAGATTACTGTTTCACCAGAAGCTATCCATCAAAACTTTGAATACGATGATACTGGTACCTCTCGATACCAGTACAAATGTAAAAATGAAATATCGTACTGTCTTTGTGTGACCGCGGGTACGGGTACATGGTACGGGTATATGATGGTGCTGGTATATGATGGTACTGGTATATGATGGTACTGGTATATGATGGTACAGGTACATGATGGTACGGATATATGATGGTACTGGTATATGATGGTACAGGTATATGATGGCACGGGTACATGATGGTACAGGTATATGATGGTACTGGTATATGATGGTATGGGTATATGATGGTACAGGTACATGATGGCACTGGTATATGATGGTACGGGTACATGGTGGTACGAGTAAAGGGTGGTGCGGGTATATGATGGTACAGGTATATGATGGTACAGGTACATAGTGGTACTGGTATATGATTCTACGGATACATGATTTACGAGTCAACTTTACCTCAACTTTTGTTCGAGATTATTGATTACAAGCAAAGGTTGTGTGTCGGGTTTCCTCTCCTTGCTGCTGTATCAGCTTAACCGCTGTATCTGTTGTTATATTTTAGGGTAAAATTAAAAGTCTTCCTACTACACACTTTTATGTCTATCGTTGAATGTGCAATTATTCATGTCTACATACAGCCATAAACTCATAATGTCTGTCTTCCTTAGACGTACTCTGGGACTATATGTTTACAGGCATGTTGGGGTCATGGGGCCAGCTGCCCTAGTATTAGTAAAATATATTAAATTACAGACTAAAGTATTATTATTATATTTCTATAGTCTCAGCTCTCTCAAGAGACTGAAGGAGTTAAACCTTGACCTCAACAACTTCAGTAAAGGACTACCTCCAGTGATTTGTGCATTAGGCACACTGGAGAGTCTCTTACTCTGGAGGTGTCAGCTAAGAGACCTCCCACAGAGGTAGTGTACAAATATTCGATACCTCTATTTGTCTGGTGGATGAGCTATGATACAGATATATACAGATTGTAAGAAACTGGCTGTGAAATTTCCTACTCTCATTTGATTTGCATCGGTACAGTCTGGTCTTGGTGTCAACACAGTCAACAGTGATGAGTCAAGTCGTTATATTTAAACTTTACCCTAGGATGCTGTTCCTTTACTGCTTGCAGTATGATTTCACTGTCACAATATTACCAAAACTTTGCACAACATGTTGTTTTTGTGACATTAAAGTATCTACTATATAAACGGCAATCGTTGTCTGTCTGCGTGCGTGTTTGATTGAGTGTCCGCCTTATAGAGTACCGTACTTTTTGGACTATTGGCCACTACTAGGTATCTAGGGCGCATTAACGGGAATTTCCGGTTAGTACATGCCTCTACATAACCTATTCATCGTTTTCACACAAAAATCACGTCATCTCTGGTTAGCGCGCTTCTTTACGGTGCCCAACGACACTGGTGCGTTTGAAACAGCAAAGTTGCTGCCGTGTTAAAAAGCACCGTCCTGAGTTCTGCGGCCTATACAAAGGTGCCTATACAGCTATACAAATGTACTAATCGTTAAATAAAATAAATTAATGAATAGTAACTTACATGCGATTAATATTTACTGCCAACGTGTACCGAGAAGGTCACGCGAACGTTGGTTTCTTGCGGTCACTGGAAAAAACACAGTTCTCACCTACTAAATTTCTACATAAAAAAGGTAAGTACTTATTCAATGTTGTATTGTCTATGAATTGCCACATTTCCACCACTTCCACTACTACATTTCCACCCTTTCACTTGCATCTGTGTACAAATTTAGCTGCCAGCCATTTTGCTGATATTGCTTAATATGTATGCAATATTTTTTCAATTTCAAACTCCATCTAGAACGTTTGTTTTGGTTATATATTTCATTTTGCCAACATGTTAACAAGCACTGCTATACAAAAAATTTGTTGTATCTATACTTTGTGCATTGATAAAGCGATGTGAAGCTACAAAGCAAAACGATCCTTTACAATGTTCCTTATTTTTACAAAACCATTACTTTCATCGCATATCAGCGTCAGTGCTGCTATCGCTATTTTTTGATTATCTGTGTAATCACAAAAATCTGAATCGGCTATAATGTCATCAACATAAGTAGTTATTTGTTTTCTAATTCGGACGCCTTTGATGAACTTACACAAAAATGTCCGTTTTTAAGTTGGAAATCTCCAAACAAAGATTAAAATATTAAACTTTAAGCTAATTTTATAGAGAAATCTTAGGACAACACTGTCACTACCATAAGTCCTAAAGATCGTTGGTTATGTTATCAACGAATAATAAAATTCAGTTACTAGCAATTGCTGGGAAAGTCGCAAAAATTTGTCTACGGCGGTCGACCATGGAAAACGCATAAATGAGTCTACTTCGGTGAAAGGGTTGAAAACGTTGGATTTGCCACTGTTTGTGATAGTTGGACAAGTTCATTTCCTTCAGCAACTGAGTTACTTTTTTTTTCTAGCTACGAGTAGGCCTACTGTAACTTACTACTACAGAACTTGCACGAGTATTCCGAGAGTTGCGATAGGCGATGGTGGAAAAAAGGAGAGCAGCCGGTATCGACTTACTGTCACCCTGCTTTAGCCATGACCAGCTGTACGTCGCCTGCTAAAAAGTAGGCACAAGCCGAAAACTTTGTTCAGACACCCGACAGAAAAACAAAAGATGTTGTCTATCCGCAAGTGTTGCGTTGAACTCACATTGTGTTATTATTATGTCATGCTATGTTCTTCGTGTTCTGCTATACCACATGCAGCATTTTCTAACATATTTTTCAATATATATATTTTTTCATGCATTTGTTATCCTTATTGTATCTCATAAAAAGGCTATTATGTTGGCGTTATGTTTTATTATTGTAAGGTGCTAATGCTGTATCTGCCTTGACATCATACTGTCTGTGCTGTTATACATATAAATTTTATCGACACAACCTCATTACTGTTTGTATATACCATGTTAAAACACAGGCTATAGACGAAAAACTGGTGAGCTATGATTAGTGTTTTAAGCATGTAGTCACCATTCAATAAATGCTGGCGATAGGAAAATAATTTGTATAATTTTTTAGAAGATGCAAAACTTTTCAATACTGCCAGTTTGAAGAACTTCAGTTTGCCTAGCAATGTCAATTTCATTATCAGTCCTCTGTAAACAAAAGGGCAATGCCGATTTGAGTGGTTTGAGACTGATGCATTGTAGACTAGCTGTAAAACGTATTGCAGATTTCCATTGTTCTCCCAACATTATTGACATATATGACTGCATATGTGTATGCATAGTGTGATCGGGGCAAAACATTTCAGTAGACTGCATATTTGGAGTTGTTTTGCAGTATGAAAGACAACTGTCGATAAACCACTTGCTGTACATAAATCTGTTCCCGTGGACGGGTAATGCAGTTAGCGGTTTGGGGCCGTGGCATCACTCGGGGATGCGGGGGAGACCTTTTTCGCCCCGAGTGCAGCGAGAGCATCCAGGCACGGCTTTCCGGATGAATGAGTTGGCGAGTGTGAGGCGATTGATTGCGAAGTGATTGAGTGCTAGGCGATTGATTGCGAGGTGATTGATTGCGAGGCGATTGATTGCGAGTGCGAGGCGATCGAATGCAAGGCGAGTGCGAGGCGATTGATTGCGAGGCGATTGATTGCGAGGCGATTGATTGCGAGGCGATTGATTGCGAGGCGATTGATTGCGAGGTGGGTGCGGGCCGATTGATTGCGAGTGCGAAGCGATTGATTGCTAGGCGAGTGCAAGAGCGCGATTGTCAACTGCGAGACGGGTAAAGACTGGTCAGCCAAGGCGGGGGCTCGGCGGCAGAAGTGCGCGATCGTCAACTGCAAATATATACGGGTATGGATGGACGTATGAATCTAGACCCATGAATCTAGGATATTTACTAGATTTTACACGCATCTAGCTGTAAAACACATTGCAGATTTCCATTATTCTCCCCATTATTATTGACATGTAATATGTGTATGCATATTCAGGGCAACAATTTCAGTAGACTGCATATTTGGAGTTGTTATACAGTATGAAAGACAACTCTCAATAAACCTTATGCTGCGTGTGAATCTGTTCCTGTAGGCGGGTAATGCCGCTAGTTACGCTGTACAACAGAATTTTCTTTGTCTTCCATCAGTTTTCTATATGCCACTTACATACAACTATGTAGAGAGTTCTTGACTACGCTGTCAGTTTTATTCTAACTTCATGTGTATTTCTACTTCATATATTATTCTGCTTTTTTTCCGCCATTTCTGCTTTATGGTATTTTTAAGTTACAAAGCAGCTTTTTCCAAAAACTATTTCAAAGGATTTTAGCTTCAACCCTGAAGATCAAACAAGTTTTCACGACTGCTATACAAATAAAGAAAGTGCGTTTGTAAACTCATACCTAATTCATCAGTCATTTAATCGCGGTTAAGAGGTTAACAGTGAAAAATTTGTGACCAGAGCACTTAGTCAGAGAAGAAGTCAAGCTACTGCTGCGACATCATCATAGAGAAGTCAGATTCAAAACTCAGCCACTCCATATCTGCCATACAGCTAAGTTCTAGCATTGTCACTAAAAGTTTCATTAAACTTTTTCAAGAGGAGCAACCATCCCTGCAGTTTATTGAAACACTCCGTTGACAGTTAGAGATGCCTTACCCCAATTGAGAGATCAAACTGCATTCTTTCAACTCAACTAGAAAATATCAGCTTTCAACATTTAAAACACTTTTGTCCATATCTTTGTTTTTTAACTGTGTCTGCACCTATTTTATTTTACCTGCTATTTTGACCTATTGTAAGTGACAGCGATATCATACCCATAGCATGTCAGTCAAGGCTCAACAGCATAGCTAAAATTAGCCCCTCACTAATTGCCTTTTAAAATTGACTTGCGCTCATTACTTATGCTACGCATTCATTGACACTCAATATTTGTTCGCACTTAGTATTATTGTCATATTGGGGAGGGGTGGATTTGCAAGTGTTTTGCAATTGCAACCCATGTGAATCATTTCTGGTCTATGTGCTGCTGCAATATGACTGTTTGATCAGTACATTCTTGCTCAGTGTTTTGCATACAAACTTGCAAAACAAGCATTTTCAACCAAAAATGACTTCATCAGCATCTTTGCCTCGGTCAACCAGATTACAAGTTCACACCACACTAATGAAATTCAAGTCGCTGTTGAAATTCGAAAGTCAATTTCATTTATTGATCAAGAAAAAGTTAAGTGATGGTGCTAGTAGGTTTCGCTTAAATCAACTTCACCAACAGTTGCTAGAATCAGAAAACTTAGCAAATGCCAATGCGCATTTCAAGAGTGCAAGGACGACTGGTTTGAGTAATGAGAAAATGAGCAAAATTGTAAGAGAAATAGATTGTTTCACTGCTGATAGGGCAAATATTTTAAAACAGATAGAAAAGGGAATTGGCAGTCAGTCAAATAGGTCAAAAGGTCATACATTTCACATTCATGTCGATGCAATAAAACCAACACCTTCCCAGCACTCTCAGAGCAATACCACTCATTTATGAATGACCTCATCACCAATGGAGAAGCATAGCTAGTTCCCCAAGAGAAGCTAACAGAACCAGCGGGGTATATTCCACATTTCGAGGTTTGGCACCCAAAGAAACCAGAGAAAATTTGAGTGGTTTTTGATAGAAGTGCTAAAACCACTGGTAATTCTATCAATGATTACCTCATGCAAGGTCCAGATTTTATGAATAGTCGTATTGGAATTCTTCTTCGCTTCCGCCAGGAACAGGTTGATGTCACATGTGACACTGAGCGCATGTTCTACCATTTCTGTGTAGCAAAAAGATAGAGATCCTCAGATTTCTGTGGTTTGACAAACACGATGAAGTTGCTATACATCATGAATGTTCATTTGTTTGGAGCTAAGTCACCCCAAGCATGTGCTTCCTATGGATTGCGCTACATTGCTCAGCAATCTAATACCAATCCAAGCCTGGTTCAAGTGGAAGCTAGCAACTTCATTGAGCAGAACTTCTATGTAGACGATGGACTTCTGAGTCTCAAAGACTTCGCCAATTCAAATGCTGAAAGAAGCCATCAAAATCTGCCAACAAGGTAGCATACATCTACATAAAGTTCTGTCAAATGCTAAAGAAATTCTACAGGCTTTTCCAAAGTCTGAGCATGCCAATTCACTTTGATAGTTGAGCCTCATTACAGGTGTCCTGCCAGCAGAGCACACACTTGGCATGTGGGATTCTGATCAGGACAGTTTCAAGCACCAAGTCAACAAGGCAGAGAAACCGAACACTAGAAGAGGTGTTCTGTCCAAGGTTGCATCAATCTTTGATCCCTTGGGACTTGTCTCACCAATCATTCTACAAGGCAAAGCTATCCTGCAGAAGATCTGCCGGGAGAAACTTGACTGGGATGATCCTCTCAATTCTTCAATTCTCAATCAGTAGACAATCTGGAAAGACACTGAATGATCTTAACCAACTGTCCATACCCAGATGTTACAGACCTCCTTCCTTTGGCGAACCGATCGAAACTGAGCTTCATACATTCAGTGATGCTAGCACAAAAGGTTATGGCCAGTGCACCTATTTAAGACTAGTAAGTGCAGCCAATTGTGTGCATGTCATTCTCATCACCAGCAAGGCTCCAGTAAACCCTTTGAATTCTGTAACAGTACCCAGACTGGAGCTTTAAGGTGCACGAGGAGCCATTGACCTGGGCTAAAAGGTACAAGATGAACTCAATCTCACTCATTCTGATAAATTCTTTTACTCAGATTCTGAAGTTGTTCTGAGTTATATCAAGAATACTGAAGCCAGATACCACACATATGTAGCCAACCGAATTGATCAGATTCGAGACGGCAGTGATCCAAGTCAATGGTTACACGTGCCAACAAATACCAACCCAGCAGATCATGCCTCAAGAGGTTTATCTTCAAAACAACTTCTGTCTCAGCTGTAGGTGGTTTAAAAGCCCGGAATTTCTCTGGCATGAACCGATAGTCCTTCCACTTCAGTCAAAAGTCAGTTTGGTTCTGAACTCACTCAATTAAAACACGTTCAGTCAGTCCCAAAACACAATCATCAAACCCAGTCCTTTCTGTGATGAGGCTGGTCCCCTCAGAGTGGGAGGAAGATTAGAGTCTAGCAATCTTCTCTCATATGGAGAGAAACACCCTCTAATTCTGCCCAAGAGCTCTCGTCTAATTAACCTGATCATCGACAGTGCTCATCAAAAGTCTGGGCACCTAGGTGCTGACTAAACACTCTCAAATATTAGATCGCAAGGACTTTGGATCATTAATAGTAAATCTGTCATATCAAGCAGATTGCGACAGTGTAACATGCAAGAAGATTAAAGCTAAACGAATCACTCCTCAGAAGGCTACCTTACCAGCAGCACCTGTCAATGGGGCCCCCCTTCACACATTGTAGATTAGATTACTTCGGACCCTTTTTAGTCAAAGATGGCAGAAAGGAATCGAAACGATATGGCCTTATTGTTACATATATGGCATCTCGTTTTATTCACATTGAGCTGTTGGAAGACATGACTACTAACAGCTTTATAAATGCAATCAGAATATTGGTAGCTATCAGAGGTCTTATTCAAACCATTATCTCAGATCGAGGCACAAATTTCATGGAAGCAGCCAAAGATTTACAAGGCGCAATGGCCTCTGCTATAAACATGGAAATGAAATTTGACCCACCTAATGCCAGCAACATGGGTGGAGTCTGGGAGAGACAGATCTGGACTATTTGCTGTATTTTCAAAGGCCTTGGATGAGAACATGGTGGGAGATTTTGCACTGCTACTCTTTGCACTATTTTCTATGAGTTGATGGCCATTATTAACAGCCGTTCGTTGAGCAATGTCTCTGAGGGTGATCTCCCACTCACTCCAAACATGATGCTCACTATGAAATCAGAAGTTGTTTTGCCACCTCCTAGCAAATTCACTGATGCAGATATTTATTCGCGTAAGCACTGCCGCATCGTCCAGAAAATAGCCAACCAGTTTTGGCAACGTTGGCGTAAGCAACACTTGCTCAACCTACAGGCATGCCAAAATGGGTGAGCAAAACACCCGAAGTGAGAGAAGCTGACATCGTCATTTTAGTTGATGACAATCAAACCAGAAATGAATGGAAGTTAGCACAAATAGTTGAGTGCATTAAATCCCATGGTGGTAAAATCAGTAAAACTTCTCATGGCCAGCAAAATGTATCACAAAGATAGACATAAACATCAGAATCTAGCTAGACCAACCTCAAAAGTTGTTTTGCTTGTGAGAGCTAATTAAAAACGAAAAATTGGTGTCATATTGAGTCAGGTAATTTCAGGTGGGAGTGTGAGAAACTGGTTGTCAAATTTCCTACTTTCATTTGATTTGCAGTTCAGTCTTGGTGTCAATAACAGTCAACAGTGATGAAACAAGTCATTATATTTAAACTTTACCCCAGGATGCTGTTCCTTTACTGCTTGCAGTATGCTTTCACTGTCACAATATTACCAAAGCTTTTCACAACATATTGTGTTTGTGACATTAAAGTACTGTATTAGGATATAAAACATAATTTTCTCTGTCCTCCATCTGTTTTCTACATGCCAGTTACAGACAACTATGTAGAGAGTTCTTGACTACACTGTCAGTTTCATTCTGACTACTTTACATGTCTATTTCTATTTCATATATTATTCCGCTTACTGACATTATTATATAGTCGGCAGTCATTTCTGTTTTGTCGTATTTTAAGTTAAAAAGCAGCTTTTTCCAAAAACTATTTCAAAGGATTTTACCTTCAACCACGAAGGTCAAACAAGTTTTCACGACTGCTATACAAATAAAGAAAGTGCGTTTGTAAACTCATACCTAATTCAGCAGTCATTCAATTGGGATTAAGAAGTTAACATGATTATAGACTAGAAGTGTAGGACCCGGGTATGAATCCCAAACGTTGTGTGTCGGGTTTCTTCTCCTTGCTACCGTCTTCTCCTCAGGGTTTTCAGCTGTATCAGTTTAACAGCTGTATCTGTTGTTATGTTTTAGGGTAAAATCAAAAGCCTTCCTACTACACACTTTTATGTCTATCATTGAGTGTGCAATTATTAATGTCTACATGCAGCCAAAACTCTGTCTTCTTCATAATGTCTCTCATAATGTCTGTCTTCCTTAGACATGCTCTGGGACTATATGTTTACTGGCATTGGGGTCACAGGGCCAGCTGTCCTTGTATTAGTAAAATATATTAAACTACAGATTAAAGTATTATTATTATATTTCTATAGTATCAAGTCTCTCAAGAGACTGAAGGTGTTAAACCTTGATAGCAACAACTTCACTGCAGAACTACCTCCAGTGATTGGTGAAATAGGAACACTGGAGAGTCTCTCACTCGAGATCTGTCAGCTGAGTGACCTCCCACAGAGGTAGTGTACAAATATTGGATACCTCTATTAGTCTGGTGGATGAGCTATTATACAGATATATACAGATTATACTCTGAAAGCGTAGGACCCTTGTATGAGTCATGGCCCTTTTATGATGTTGTCTATAGTTGTTATCATCCTGTATGTGATCATTCTTTTTATAACCAAAGTTTGGTTACAAATTATCTCTAAAATTTTAACAAGACTCATTTGGTTAAATCATTTAAAACAGTTTAAATATTTTAAAGTTTAAGGCAGCTCTTGTTGATTGATTTGGAGCTTTTAGGGAATTTCACACACATGATGTGAATAATCTATGTGAATTGTTAGTTAGAAAATAATTCTGTTAGCATGTGGAATATAGAATCTCAAACCTTGTCTACCTTTGGAGCTTTTGAGGATTTCATTTATTCGATATGTTCAATATACGAATAATTTCATTGGTTAATTGTAAAAACTACTGACAAACATCAGCGTGTAGGCTCATCATATCTATACCAGCGATTTTCAACCTTTTTTAAGCCGCAGCACATTTTTCACATTTACAAAGTTCTGAGTCACACTACCAAGCAAAATGACACAGAATGACACTCTAACACTGTAATACATATAGTTAAGTTTTTAATGTATTTTTACACTCACTTAGTGGCAAACATGGACCTGAATGAAAACATGGATATCCTTGCAGGAATGATAGAAAGATACACACAAAGCCCTCCCTCAACAGTTCTCAATCTCTCTGTTTTTAGTTTTTATTACTGTAAAGCTTGGGAAGCTCAACTCAAACAGATATGTGGTTGTAAACAGAAGCAATGTTAAAATGGCTTTGTTCGCCAGAATGTTGACCTCAGCCCAGTCTTTTCATGGTGTATTTGATTTGTAAAACAACGAGTTAAAATACTAGGGAATTTAAAAGCTTTGTGGAATTTAAGGTGCCCTTAATCTCTCCTTCCTTCACTCCTCTCACCCCTCAGTCTTTGCAGGGTGTCTTGTATTATGATTTATAAAACAAAGAGTTAAAATACTAAACTTATGACTAAAGCTACATGTAGACTATCTGATAGTCTGTTTCTTGGCATGCAGTTGAAGACTTAGTAAGGTTGCCATACACTGAATACTTTTAATTATGTGAACTCCAGCTAATAAAATAAGTTTTATATCAAAACTTGTTAGTAAATATTTTAACACTGTTTAAAATAAGAATATCAGTAGTTGTTAATAATAGCAGAGATCTGATGATCTTTCTTCTACCTTGTACAGTAATATTTTAATAATTAAACTCAAGTAATTTGAGGTTCAACTGATTATATGGAAAGTTTCTCATCAGCTGTAATCTAAAATTACTCTGAATGATTGACTGATCTATTTTCAGGGTAAAATCAACCTTATTAACCGCTAGTGTACAGCTTTAGATACCAGTTCATGTTTAAATATTGTCTCCACATCAAAACTTACTACCTCTAGTGACTGGATGGTTTTCCTTCAAAGGGTAGACAACTCTGGTAGTTGAATAATGACATGTCAACTTGGTGTTATAGAGAAACTACTTGACTTGACAACTAACAGAGTATATGGTAGTACAGGTACATTATTATATGGGTACATGATTTACGAATTGTTCCCCCTCAACTTTTATGTCTGTCTATCATTGAATATACAATTATTCATGTCTACATGCAGCCATAAACTCATAATGTCTGTCTTCCTTCGACATACTCTGGGACTATATGTTTACTGGCATGTTGGGGTCATGGGGTCAGCTATCCTAGTATTAGTAAAATATATTAAACTACAGATTAAAGTATTATTATATTTTAATAGTCTCAGCTCTCTCAAAAGACTGAAGGAGTTGAACCTTTATGGCAACAACTTCAGTACAGGACTCCCTCCAGTCGTTGGTGAAATAGCAACACTGGAGAGTCTCTCACTCCACTGGTGTGAGCTGAGGAACCTCCCACAGAGGTAATGTACTAATATTGGATACCTGTATTAGTCTGGTGGATTAGTTATTACAGTCATACTTCGACTTACGAGCTTAATGCGTTCCGAGACTGAGCTCGTATGTCAATTTACTCACATGTTGGTGCAATTTATTTATATATAGAACAATTAAATATACATTGATTGGTTTCCATACTCTAAAAAATGCAAATAAAACACTCAAAACAAGATATTGTAACAGAAAGAACATGTTGGTTATTGTCCTAACTTACCATAAGCTTTTAAAAAGCAACAAATAAAAAATAATGCAAGGAAATGTGATTAATGGCCATCAATTAAAATGTAAAATTAAATACAGACAATAGCAGGTAACGCTGGCATTTGCCAGAGAGGGAGATATCCTAGGGAGTTATAGAGAGTTATCCTTCATTACAACAGTTGACTTTGATAAATTTGGAATTTATCCAAGTCTTAAAAGACAAACTTAAAAGCAAACATAAAGGCAAACTTTAATCTTTAACTTAACATAATTAAAATTTCTTCAGCGTTCATAGTTTGAAGTTTCTCGCTGGTTAGCTAATTTTTCCTTTGTTTCGCTTTCACGACTAGCTGGCCGTTTTAAGATAAACCTATTTAAGGATGTTTGCCTTTGTCGCCCTTTCAACATGTTGCGATTAGGACGAACACAGGTGTCGTCTCAAACGGTTAATGTACGACCACTAGCCAACTTGTCCAAATGTTTATAGTTTTGATAGATAGCACCGGCCTTTTCACATAGCATCGTTCAGTTACGCTGTCACCGGCCAATTGTTGATCTTTTATTCAATGCCTGAGCAGTCTCTCCATCAGCGGTCGTGAAGATCGCTGCGCCGTTTAGAAACTATGGTTAGTCCTTTTGCGAACTAAATAAATGCCCAGAATATAATCCTTTTGTTTGATAATTGTGAATGTATTTCTGTCATATTGCTGAGCTAGCTCAATCACGCATACACACTTCACACATTTTTCAATAATTTTCCGTTTAATAATTGTTATCATTTGCTTTTTCTTTGCATTTCATCTTTCATTTTACTGGCAAACTTTCGGTCTACGCACAGTACTTTTAATTCACATAATTCTGCACTGAAAATCGCGCACAAAAAACACGGTACTAAAGTATAACCTGAGCAGTTGAAAAATGCAGAGTGATGCTGTTCTCATAAAACACCTCCGCATACTTGGCAACCGACTCACGTGCTTGTATCTCAAACATGGCTCGTATGTTAGTGCTAAAACTTGCTTAAAAGCTGGCTGGTATCTCAAGTTTCTCATACGTTGGAGCACTCGTAGGTTGAAGTATTACTGTATACAGATATTAGCTGTACAACCCAGCGATGCCCGGGTAATGAAAAAGTCTTTGGACATAAAATTGATTTGTATTTAACATATAACAACATTTACCATTCTAACTTTCAAACTACATATCATGAAAAAACTGTTTGTGTAATTGAAATAAATTAAGAGAGAAAATTAAAACAACTGTAAAGGTTTTCAAACATTGTCAAACAATTAACTTGCATATCATGAGAAAAATGTTTCGTGTAGGTCAAATAAATTAAAAACAATAAAACGACTATAAAAGGGTTTAGATGTAAAAGTGAAATAATTATCAAGTAATAGCTAAATTGACTGTTTCGCTACGATTACAATAAGAAATGATTCGGTAATGATACAACTAATACGAACTAAAAAAACAAAATAAAATTTATGAATATGTTGAATTAATAATAACAATTCTTGCATAGAAGTGTGCGTGTATAAAAAGTTACTGTTCCACCAGCAGCTAACCATCAAAACGAGGAAGATGGGAAAATCAAAATGTGATAACGGAAAACGATGTAGGCCTATACGTTATGTAGTAAGAGTGAGCAATTGGGCCATTCCATCAGGTTTCACCGAAGTGTGTGCTGGTCCATCACAGATTGTATCAAAACTAGTTCCATCTTAAAGATCATGTCAAGTTTAGTAGAAATCGAAGTTTTTAGGTTCCTACGTGGAAACGGTCGCCGGTTACGGCCCTTCAAAGTTGCTAGACGGGGGAGACCACTCAGTTTCTTTTATTTTTTAGGTATTTGGGAGTTTCATATCTTAGAAACCATTTCAGTGATGCCATTCATTTTTTCAGGTTTAACATTCCTACATGTCTTCTGCAAGTTTCTAAACTTTACTCACCTCCTAGATGCTTTGCTTGCGGTCAGAGATCGTCAAAATAGGTCGCCGGAGCGTATTCTGAACTGAAAATACGAAATTGAGCTATGTTTAAACACTCATATTTGAATGATAAAGGTACAAAGGCCAGAAAGTCAATGCTTTTCTGTAACTTTTGGTGTCTTTCAAAATAAAAAATATCAATTTAAAAAAAATTGCGGATTTTAAAGCGCAAACGATGAATTTTCAAAATGGCCGCCGACGCCATCGGGTAAATTGCGTCATCTTTGTCGCTAGATTTCACAATGCTCGCACGGAAAATATGGTCAACAAAACATGTGTCCTGCATAATTCATATGTGCTGATTTCAATTCTGGCATTATCATTCTTGCTTTCCTGCTATAAAATAGTCTAATTCATGATTAACAATTGACCGTTTTAAATAGTCAAATTCAGTTGCGCAACATAGTAATCGTATTAAAAAATCGAATATGGCTATGTATTTCTATAAAAGAGCTTGTAAACTAACAGTCTCATGTGTTGCTTATTTTATTTCTTCTTTTCGTAATCTGCTCATCCTTGCTGAATCATATATAAATTGATAACATACCTGGTTTGTCAGTCTTTGCTGGATTTCTTGATAGAGTTTGTAGTCACGATGGTGACTGGTTGTCGGTAGAATCACTGGCATGAGCACATGTTGAATAGGAACATACAGTTTATCTGGTCTGATAGGGTATTTGAATACAGTTGAAGGACCTTTTGGGTGAAGAGAATTGATTTTGAAGTCCTGCTCTTTGATGTTTATTTCAAGAACATACCAATCGTTGTCATATTTGTAAGCCAGTATATCACCCTGCTTAATGGTAGTCATATCTAAATGAACTCGCGGTGGCACAGTGTTTGCTCTGGCTGCAACATTGCAACACGAACATGGGTACTGAACTGTGATAGAGACATCACCACCTGATGTCCGACGGCCAATAAAGCTAGCAGCACTTGTCTCAGAACAATGATGACTCCGCGAACCATCCACAGGAATGGCACAGTCTCTGATTCTTTCCTTTTGAAGTGTACAGTATTAAGCAATGTCCACATTATCATACCATAACCATAAACTCAGTACAGACCTTATATTCTCCATGGCGTAACTATAAAGTTCTTTAGATTTTGTGATGAAGTCCGCAGAAGTACGTTGCAGACTCGTTCTACAGGCCTAATACTTTACAACAGACCCTATGCCGTCACATGCAGACTTGCCATGAGAGGTTGCAAAGTAATGCCATTTGACAGGAATCCCAAAGTCTAGTGTGTGATGCATCAGGTTGCAGAAGCTCTTATATGATTTATACCGCCCAGTGCAGCTGTCTGTAATGTAGTGTACCATATCAATCTCTGGTATCATCGATCTCAGTTTAGGTATAAAGTCTCTCATCATCGTGTATACAGCAAGATGGTCATGCTGCACATGATCACTGATATAACAATAGGAGATATGTAAGAGTTTACTTTCAGATGACTTATAATATACCACTATCGGGTGCAGTGTTGCTTGTTGATTGTTCCAAGAAAATGATTGATTGGCATCCTGAACTAAGAACGAAGCAACAAGCAACATTGCACCAGATAGTGGTATATTATAAGTCGTCTGAAAGTAAACTCTTATATATATCATCCATCTTGCAAAAACCATCTTATAGACCATCTTGCAAAAACCATCTTATAGACCATCTTGCAAAAACCTGAAAGAATGAATGGCATCATTAAAATCGTTTCTAAGATATGGAACTCCCAAATACCTAAAAAATAAAAAAAACTGAGTGGTCTCCCCCGTCTAGCAACTTTGAAGGGCCGTAACCGCCGACCGTTTCCACGTAGGAACCTAAAAACTTCGATTTCTACCAAACTTGACATTCTCTTTAAGATGGAACTAGTTTTGAAACAATCTGTGATGGGCCAGCACACACTTCGGTGGAACCTGATGGAATGGCCCAATTGTAAGATTCCTCGTGGTTAAAGTGGATTATCAAACTTCGTTCGCAATCTTCGTGAGTTCAAGTCCAGCAAAATGTGGAATTTTAATTCCAAAATTTTAATAGCTATAGCTGGACATACCGAAAACAGAAAACGAACGGCAAACTTTGAGAAATATATATAGATGTACAGATTATACACAGGAAGTGTAGGACCTGTGTATGAGTCATGGCCCTTTTATGATGTGGTCTATAGTTATTATCATCCTGTATGTGATTATTCTTTTCATAACCAAAGTCGGGTTACAAAATATCTCTTAATTTTTACGAAGACTCCCTTGGTTAAATCATTTAAAACTGTTTAAGTATTTTAATATTGGAGGGCAACTTGTGTCTGTCGATTCAGAGCTTTTAGGGAATTTCACACACAAGATGTGAATAATATACGTGAATTTTTAGTTAGAAGAGAATTCTGCTAGCATGTAGAATATAGAATCTCAAACCTTGTCTACCTTTGGAGCTTTTGAGGATTTCATTTGTTTGATATGTGTCGCGGTCACAGAAATCATGGTTAAGTCGCAAATGACGAAGTTGAGTTATCCGACTTTGAAGTTGCACCAACTGAATTTATAATATTGGTAACGTTTTTTTAACACGTGTATCTGGACCAATCAAAGAGTGATATTGCTTAATCTGAAGTCAGTTTAGCCAATAGAAGTCTTTAACCCTCGGAAAAACCCCCTTAAAACCGTTGCTATGCTAAACAGGAAGTACTGAAAAATGCCGTCTGATAAATATAATCGTTTCTTTTTTGCCGATTTTAAAGATAACTCTGACATTTTGGACACTTATAATGAGTACTTTAGTATTCCAACTGATGTCAAAAGCAGTGAAAGTAAAGGGAATTACGAGGATATTTTCCTAACAATTCTTACAAGATTATTACAATATTTAATTATAAGAATAATTTTTTGATTTTATAAGATTATTATCAGATTTAATTATAAAAATAATTATTTGAATTTCCAAGATCGAAGTATATAGTGACCGATGGTGTGCAATATTTTACTGTTGTTATTTTTCTAAAGATTTTGTTGATGATTTGGCTGTGCCTCATATCGCGGCACTGCCAAGCCCTTTTTAATATCTGCAACATTAAGTAATACATTTTCTTATAAATATGCAGCTATTTCTATGACAACCAGCTAAAATCTGTTTAGATTTGTAAATTCAGCATAATTTTTTGGATATAAATACTGAAATCTAAATAAATATCACAACTTCTTGATATTGGTTGCTATGACGTTTTGAAATGTAAACAAAATTGTGCATTGATTTTCGTTTCTCAAACCTTTAACACCAGTTTTCTCAAATTTATGTTTTCGCACTAATAGTAAACATGCATTCAGTTTATTGACCATAAAATCGGCTGTAATTAAGCTAGAATAAAATTTTTTTTGCAAAACAACTGAGAATTTTTTCCTTCTGGTGATGTAAATAACTTCGAATCTTACAATCCCGACTTAACCATGGTTTCTGTGATCATGACCCATATGTTTAATGCACGGATTATTTTATTGGTTAATTATAAATATTGCTGACAAACATCAGCGTGTAGGCTCATCATATCTATACCAGTGATTTTCAACCTTTTTTGAGCCGCAGCACATTTTTTACAATTACAAAGTTCTGAGTCACACTACCAAGCAGAATGACACAGAATGACACTCTAACTCTGTAATACATATAGTTAAGTTTTTAATGTCTTTGTAAACTCACTTAGTGGGAAACATGGACCTGAATGAAAACATGGATATCCTTGCAGGAATGGTAGAAAGATACACACAAAGCCCTTGCTCAACAGTTCTCAATCTCTCTGTTTTTAGTTTTTATTGCTGTAAAACTTGGGAAGCTCAACTCAAACAGATATGTGGTTGTAAACAGAAGCAATGTTAAAATGGCTTTGTTCGCCAGAATGTTGACCTCACCCCAGTCTTTTCATGGTGTATTTGATTTGTAAAACAACGAGTTAAAATACTAGGGAATTTAAAAGCTTTGTGGAATTTAAGGTGCCCTTAATCTCTCCTTCCTTCACTCCTCTCACCCCTCAGTCTTTGCAGGGTGTCTTGTATTATGATTTATAAAACAAAGAGTTAAAATACTAAACTTATGACTAAAGCTACGTGTAGACTATCTGATAGTCTGTTTCTTGACATGCAGTTGAAGACTTAGTAAGGTTGCCATACACTGAATACTTTTAGTCATAATGTGAACTCCAGCTAATAAAATAAGTTTTATATCAAAACTTGTAAGTAAATTTTTAACATTATTTAAAATTAGAATATCAGTAGTTATTAATAATAGCAGAGATCTGATGATCTTTCTTCTACCTTGTACAGTAATATTTTAATAATTAAACTCAAATAATTTGAGTTTCAACTGATTATGTGGAAAGTTTCTCATCAGCTGTAATCTAAAATTACTCTGAATGATTGACTGATCTATTTTCAGGGTAAAATCAACCTTATTAACCGCTAGTGTACAGCTTTAGATACCAGTTCGTGTTTAAATATTGTCTCCACGTCAAAACTTACTACCTCTAGTGACTGGATGGTTTTCCTTCAAAGGGTAGACAACTCTGGTAGTTGAATAATGACATGTCAACTTGGTGTTATAGAGAAACTACTTGACTTGACAGCTAACAGGGTATATGATAGTACAGGTACATTATTATAGGGGGGTGCATGATTTACGAATTATTCCTTCTCAACTTTTATGTCTGTCTATCATTGAATGTACAATTATTCATGTCTACATGCAGCCATAAACTCATAATAGCTGTCTTCCTTCGACATGCTCTGGGACTATATGTTTACTGGCATGTTGGGGTCATGGGGTCAGCTATCCTAGTATTAGTAAAATATATTAAACTACAGATTAAAGTATTATTATATTTTAATAGTCTCAGCTCTCTCAAGAGACTGAAGGAGTTGAACCTTTATGGCAACAGCTTCAGTACAGGACTCCCTCCAGTCGTTGGTGAAATAGCAACACTGGAAAGTCTCTCACTTCACTGGTGTAAGCTGAGGGACCTCCCACAGAGGTAATGTACTAATATTGGATACCTCTATTAGTCTGGTGGATTAGCTATTATACAGATATTAGCTGTACAACCCGGCGTTGCCCGGGTAATAAAAAAGTCTTTGGACAGAAAATTGATTTGTATTTAACATATAACAACATTTGCCATTCTAACTTTCAAACTACATATCATGAAAAACGTGTTTTGTGTAATTGAAATAAATTAAGAGAGAAAGTAAAAACAACTGTAAAGGTTTTCAAACGTCGTCAAACAATTTTTAAACTGCATATCATGAGGAAAATGTTTCGTACAGGTAAATGAGCAGGTCAAATAAATTAAAAACAATAAAACAACTATAAAAGGGTTTAGATGTAAAAGTGAAATAATTATCAAGTAATAGCTAAATTGACTCTGTTTCGCTACGATTACAATAAGAAATGATTCGGTAATGATACAACTAATACGAACTAAGAAAACAAAATAAAAATTCTGAATATGTTGGATTAATGATAACAATTCTTGCATAGAAGTGTGTGTGTATAAAAAAGTTACTGTTCCACCAAAAGCTATCCATCAAAACTCTGAATACGACCATACTGGTGCGACGATATGTAAAATGAGATATTGTAATGTCTTGTTTGACTGAATGGTGAGAGAATCTAGAGGCCTTCCTACTTGAGACGATACAATTGTCAGCGTGAAAAGTATTAACCTTCACCGCGATTTAGCAATCGAATCTTACGAAAAGCCGGTAACAGAAGTTCACAAAACGCAAAAAGCTTCGTGTTTCATTGAGTTAATAAAATTTCATCGCCAAATTTTAATATCGAGAGAATCTATTGTTGATATCATTTTGTCGAAAACAAATTAGCCCTAATACGATGAGGACAAAATAGCATCGCGTTTCGTAGAGCTAAAAGATTTGTGATTTATTTCCATCAACGAAATTAGTTGAGCAAAAGAAAAAAGCTGGAGGAGTGATGAAGCCCATAATATGCAATAGCATAGCTAGTCGTGGTGTTGGGCTTGTCGTCATCGGTTTTATTCACATGTTAATAGATACAACCCGAGTTCTCTCTTGAAACTGGCCACCTTCTCTATGCCTTTAATAGACTTAGAGAGTTGGTTCCAAAAACTGGCTCATTGAAAATCCACCCTGCGATGGCCTGCACAGGAAGAAAATTGTGGGAGATTAAAGGTAAGGCCACACGAGACAAAATTTTCACGAAATCGGCGAAATTTGGACGAAACGATTCGTACGAGTTGACATTTAAACGAATTCGTCCATCGTTGGTTGCACACGATGAACGAATCCTGAATTGGACGAAACGTAAGAAATTCCTACGTAACGCTGTTTAATTGGTCGGTTGAAAAGGTTAGTTGAATGTTGAAGGCCGTTTTCTTTTGCACATGTTTGGTCAGATCTAAAAAAGATAACGATTTGCGAGTTTCTAGCCCGCAGTTCCTAACTCGGTTTGAAAACTGTGTACTATGTTGGCGATTATATGTAATCAGTAGTACCATGGACGTAATGGATTTATTTAATAGAAATATAACTGTTTTGTAGCTAGACTAATATTTGCTGAAAAGTCAGGTTCCAATATGTATTTAATAGAAATAAAACTGCTTTGTAGCTAGGCTAATAATTGCTGAAAAGTCAGGTTCAAATTTGTATTGTAATTAGAAGAAAAAGTAAAACGGTTTTGTGGGCAAGCCAAAACCTGCTGTAGTCATACAAAAGAACCGTTTTGCAATGTAGTACATTCGTAATAGTTCGTAAAAATATTATCAATGTACAAGCTCTATTCAAAAGTATACTAAAAACCATTTACAACAACAGCCTACTCAGACCTGCCAACCCAAGAGTGGGGCAATGCGTGAGATTTGGTTTTGGGGCAATTGATGTATCAATGATAGTATATATAAAATTGTGGAAATTGGGGCAAAAATCTCACGCATTTCCATTTTTTATTTGGGGTGATTGCGTGAGTCTCACGCCCAATGCGTGAGAGTTGGCAGGTATGAGCCTACTACAACTACTCAGTGCAACTAGCATTAGCAGTTTTGTAGTTGCGTAGAAACGACCTTATTAACGCGCAGTTATATTGTAGGCGCCGAAATTAATTTACGTGTACATTCCGCAACCGATATTAGGAATTAGGAATTGCGACTAGAAACTCACAAAACGTTATCTTTTTTAGATCTGACCCGCATGTTTGTACTGAAGCAAATGATTGAAACGGAATCGGCTTCAATTTATCACCGCGTTATGATTGGCTAGTTGAAAGTTAGTTTCGCACGAATCCGTGGTGGGAAAACTCCGTGTGGCAGGTCAGAAATTTCGTACGAATGGAATTTCCCAGATTAGTTGAAATTACACGGTACGTGTGGCCTTACCTTTAGACAGGAATTTGAGAATCGGGTTTGATATATTGTGCGAGGGATGTAATTACAATGAAATTCTTGATGGGCTAAATGTATAATGCGATATGAATATAGTGAACTGACAGGTAGTATGGACGATGATTTGAAAAGAGGTTTAGTGTGGGTGAGGCGAGGTTTTTTGTGAATGGTCCTTATCATGCGCTTTTCAGAGTTCATAGAGTTTAAATTAATACGTAATGTTGGCGTGAAAATCAAAAATGTGAAAACGGGAAGACGATGAATAGATTATGTAGTAAGAGTGAGCAATTTTGTAAGATTCCTCGTGGTTAAAGTGGATTATCAAACCTCGTTCGCAATCTTTGTGAGTTCAAGTCCAGCAATATGTGGAATTTTAATTCCAAAATTTTAATAGCTATAGCTGGACATGCAGAAACAGAAAACGAACGGCAAACTTTGTGAAATATATATAGATGTACAGATTATACACTGGAAGTGTAGGACCTGTGTATGATTCATGGCCCTTTTATGATGTTGTCTCTAGTTGTTACTTGATTTATTACTTGGAAACTCGCGATTGAATGCTCAGAAAAAAAAAGATGTGCCCTGACTTGCCCAAAATGATGTACATAGCCGTGAGACTGCCTGTCTCTCACTCATATTCACATCCGCTATTGCTATCAAAGTCGAGTATTACGCCACTCTATTGCCATATATTTTAATTTGTATTTGTTCATAATTGTTTGAATAAAATTTTAAATCTAGCTTCATAGACATTATGTTCGAATAAAATTAACAGCTGTATCTGCTGTTAATTTAAATTAAAAGAAAAATTTAATAAGTTTAAAATTCGAATATCAATAGTTGTTAGTAATAGCAGAGATCTGATGATCGCTGTTCAACACTTTTAGTATGACAGCAGAATTGATGTGGGAATAACATGCTTGTTTTTATGGTTCTGTGTTAAATATATCTTATTCTTGTTATTTCTTATTCTCATGACTTGTTCTCTCAAGTCAGGTGGTTGATATTCAATGTATTATGGTTTCTAAATAAATACCTTTTTATATTAAATATTTCATGTTAAATATTTTTTTGCAATTACATTACACTGCATTACATATGCACGCCGAGGATTGCCTAAGTCGTGTGTGAAACTACCAGCCATATTTTATCTGAAGTTAAATTTATTTGGAAATTATAATATTATTAGTTTAACATGACCAATTTATAGAATTATAAATAATTTTGTCTACCTTGACCTTAACAACTGTATGTCTATGATATCCTCTGTTGTAGGCTGGACTTTGAGACGCAGCTAAGGTATTTGGATCTATCATCCAACAACCTGGTAGAACTACCTTCAGTCGTCTACCGTATGACTAATCTGAAGGAGTTAGATCTCTCCTACAATAGGAAGTTAATAAAAATTAACAAAGAAATCTGTAAGCTACAGCAACTCACAGAGCTAAATTGTAAGGGTTGTAACTCTCTCCAGTCTCCCCCGTACGCAGTATGTGAACTAGGGGTCGCTGCTGTAAATAAATACTTTGCTGATCTGTTGGAAGGAAAAGGAGTAGAGCATCTCAAAGTACCAGTCGCAGTTATCGGTATGACTGGTGCAGGGAAAAGTAGTCTCATTAGAAGCCTCCAGTCCGGTAAAAGAGAACTTACCTGTAGAGAGCAAAATTCACCATTCGATGAGACAACTAAAGTGTTTCAAATGGAAGACCTGAACAACTCCCCTCTCAAGTTTATAGACTATGGCGGCCATGATATCTATCAGATGGCCTACCAGCTAGTCATACACGAGCGATGCATTCCACTCCTTGTAGTCAACATGGAAGAGTTTAACTCGTATCTGTCTGCAGGGTCTAGAGAAGGTGCAAGAAGACTCTGTATAGACTGGCTGTCTCATCTCTACTTGGCCAGTCCAAGATTAGATCCACCTGTATTGGTCCTCACACACACTGACAAGCTGGATACTGAGTTGGTGAAAGATTGTAGAGAAAAGTTGCTCTCTATTTCAGAAGCAGCAAGAAGAGAGTTACTCAGAGACTACGAGCGATGCTGTGAGGAATTTAAAAAAGAATCCAGTCCTATCATCCATCTTACTAACACTGACGAGCCTCTCTTTAACCCTCGGGATATCTTCGAGTTTGGCAATGACCTC
This sequence comes from Watersipora subatra, assembly GCF_963576615.1. NCBI lineage: Eukaryota > Metazoa > Bryozoa > Gymnolaemata > Cheilostomatida > Watersiporidae > Watersipora > Watersipora subatra. The sequence goes on along the minus strand of NC_088715.1, from coordinate 6,671,887 downwards.
GGCGAAATAGCTAACATTAAAGGTTTGAGAGCAAATTTGGAGAAACGGTGTGAGAAGTTAGTCATGGAAATTCCGCTACTTTGGGAGCGTGTAGAGAGATTCATAGAACGAGAGGAAGAAACTTACATTCCTTTGTTGAAGGTAGAGAACGAATTCTCAGACACCGATTCTAAAACTATTCTGCGCTATATGCATAATACTGGGCAGGTCTTGTGGTTCGAGAGAACCCAAGGTCTGTCCAGTTACATCTTCCACAAGATTCCTATCATTACTGAGATGATAGCTCTCTTGTTTCATCACACAGCAGAGCAACAATGGGAAAAGAGGGTCGAAGAGTTCGTTCCTTTCACACACCATGAAGAGTGGGTCAGTAAGCGGAAGTACCAAGCATTCGTAGCACAGTTTACGACTAGTGGCATTATGGATGAAGTCTTGCTAGTAGATCTCCTTAAGAACAGCAGTGAGTTACCTGTTGAAATATCCATGCAACTTTTAAAGAGCTTCGCCATCTTGAATGGTCCAATAGAGTACAAAGAAAGAAGAAGATTGTACATCCTTCCATACTTTACGACTAGTTCTGTAGAAAAGACATACCCATTAGATAACAATGTACCTCTCCGACTGGACATTGCCTTAGGTGGTCTTTCTCCACCTCCTTATGTATATCAACTTATGACTGTTGCAGTCCTGAAACTCTGCTCAAGTCTGCTGTCAAACATAAAGGTGTGGAATGATGGAGCTGTGGTACACAATGAGGAGTTTACCACAATTCTGAATCATGACTTAACCAACCGAGTGGTCTCATTAAGAGTTGGTACTACAGTGGCACAGCTACCAGCTTCCTGGGAACATTTAATAGAGACAAGTAAAGCTATTCTTAACCAGCTCAATGCCGTGTGGAAAGGGAGTCATGCTGAAGTTCTTCTCTACTGTTCTCAATGTCTCATCGGACAAAACCCTGCACCCCATTTCTATGTTGACCCTGAGTGGTTTTATCCTATTGACTGCGACTACATCGTTACCTGTTCTAAACTGCCCGCTACGCGTTCACACCTGTCCAAGGTTGTATGTCCAAGTTGCGACAAGCTGAAAAATGATAAGAAACCTTCCGTGCCTAAGCCTCTCAGACTTCCTTGTGAGTCACCTTTCTCACCCTTTTCATTGAGTTTAGTCTCAGTCAAGGTTTGGCTAAATGCAACTATTTCCTCCAAATATTAAAATATTTTCGTTGGATAGTAATGATGAAAATCCTTATGATGTCCTTCAGTTGCATATAGGAAATGGGTTAATGAAGACATATTTCTGAAGACATATTTGTAGATTTTGAGATGCGTTAGTTAGTTGATAACTTTTATCTATTAGTAATTGTATTACATCATACTTACAGGTGACCAACTAACTGTTGATGAAGTACAAAGCCTTGAGAACCATATATCTGAAATAAGAGAGAGTTGTCCTCCCCAAACAGCAGGTAAGTTTTTTCTTTGTATATGTGTTCATTAAGTCTCTGATTTATATAATGTTTGGATAAGAGTAAATGAAGATGGGATTCAATATGAGGAAAGAGATTGATATTATATTATAATTACAGAAATAATTATTATTACTTTTAATAATTACAATAATTATAACTATTGTAACAACAGAAACTTAGAGCATTAAGTCTGTTGTATTCAGGGCATCTGGAGAGCACTTCTGAGGAGGCTGAAAGTGACTTGTCAGATGTGGAGGATGAAGGATATTGTGATGAGTCCAAAGTAGACAAGGTCATGAGGCTACGACTGTTCATAGTCAGGAAGCCGACGATTAAGCAACTGTATCAGTCTAACAAGGTAATATAGTTTATCAGTTTAATATCTAACTTGTAACTAACATGCTGTGGACAGCTTCCATCAGAGGAAGAGCATAGACATGGTGTACAGTGGACGCTCCTGCAACGTAAATAATCCATTCCGAGAATGTTCATGTTTATAAGGATTTTCTGTTGGGCGAACAGTAAAATACATGTAAATTACCTAGTCCTTCCAAGATTGTACCAAACTCACTAGCCTGTCTTGACAAACTGTTGTTTTGCGGAATTGTCCCCCGGCGAACGCGGCGAGCAAAACAACAGCTTGTCACAAGACGCACTGCACTTGATGCATCAGTTGCACTAAAAGGGAGTTGTTCTCTTCCGTCTATGCGGCTTGACTGCGGTGTTATGTCGGTCGCTCCATTGGTAATCATAACGGATTTCGCGCAAAAATTTATGTAGAACAAAAATAAGATGACAACGTAAGTTTTAATAAAGTTTACCGCAGAGACTGGTCTTTATTAAACGTCGTTATTTTATTTCTACATAAATTTTTGCGCGAAATCCGTCATGATTACCAATGAAGCGACCGACATAACATCGCAGCCAAGCCACATAGATGGAAGAGAACAACTCCCTTTTAGTGCAGCTGATGCATCAGGTACAGTGTGTCTTGTGACAAGCTGTTGTTTTGCTCGCCCCGCTCAACGTGGGAGAACTCTGCAAAAACAACAGTTTGTCAAAACAGGCTACAAACTCACCCCTATGGCCATTCAAATAGGAAAGACTAACCCTAACGTTTTAATTTAATCGCTGTACAGTAGCTGTGTAATTATTGGTTTGTATCGATGACAACTTTTTTCTGTTGACTGTTTTCACTTTCACTTGCTTTCGGGTTCATCATTACTCTACAGGATGAAATTATTTACGAAGTTAAATTTCGCGAGAATTGTCTTTTCATGGCATATTCGCGGACTAAATTATTCGCAGATGAACACATTCGCGAATAAAATAATCCGTGAAAGCAGCTAGCAATAGTGTAAAACCTTCATGTGCGTATACCGATTGTTTAGGTTTCTATTTAGCTGGGAAATATATGTCGATCATGCTAAGCTATAAATGATTGACTGAATCCAGAAGTTTTTATGAACATTTATCGATGTGGAGGCTTTTGGTGAACCAACAACTTGTGGTAAGTTATGAGTTTTTTCAACGTAAAGAACTACAGGAGAGATTTCTGCTATGATGACGCCGTGCCGAATTCCAAATAACTTGTGACAACCTTGAATAATTTTTGTAAAGGAGTGTGATGCATTGGCAATGGGTGTACCTCAAAGCCCCGGCGATGATTTGTAAAGAGTTTGGAACTCAGCTACGTTTACTTGCTCTACCTAGCGGTTAGTTTTTAATTTGAGGTAGTAGTTATTCTCCCTTGTGCTGAAAAGTAAAACAAATTATTCGCGGATTTTAATAATTCGCGGATTTGCCTGTACGCGAATTCGTGAATTATCAAATCCATCGAATAATTTCATCGTGTAAGGTACGATAATATCATGGTAAAGGTTGCGCGCATGTTCAATATTCAATCTCAATTTAAATTTTTCAATTTTTTGACAGCAAGGTCTACACTGTAAAAAAGATTGTTTGTGTCTAAAAGGAAGTAAAATAAAAATATATATTCACTGTAGTAAGATTGGTGTCTGTCCGTCCTTTTTTTAAAGCTAGAGTTAGCAATTAGGATAAAATATCGCTTCCAACGAGACTCCAACTTGTAACATTAAGATTCATTGACCGACAATCAACACCAACAACAACCACCTGCACCAATCAACAGCTTTAGGTATTTCGGTATTTCTGAATAATTGTGAGCTACTTATTCTCTGTGCTTTATCAGCACATATGACGATGTCTCACTGCACAGGTACTAGTATATTTAATATATTAGTGTGTATAATAAAGATACCCATCTACATCATTTTTTCTTCCAAGTGCGGCAGAGAGAAACGATATTTTAGTATGTATTTATGTTAAATGTAATTTAAAGTTGTGTTCTCTTATGTTACAAATTCACTGGTTCTGTGATTGTATTATAAAGGTCTATGCTATGAGTGAACCAGTGAGGGGCAGAGTTTTAATCATCAACAATATGAACTTTCGCTATGGTCACGGTAACAGAGCTGGTTCCCAATTTGACTACAGAAATCTCAGCATGATGTTCAAAGCCCTCAAGTTTGATATTGCTAAGTCACAGACCGAATTAACAGACCTGCGAGCACAGGTACTCCGTGTGTTCTCTTATAGTCTTGTTTGTGCTTAGAGATTGTAGAATTTGGCTGATTTAAATTCATGGTATAGAATTCTGTTTAAAGTGAGACACTGTTGTGACTAGTGTAGGTCTTGGGCTGGTAGTCAGAGTGTTAACAGATCATATGATGAGGGACATTAATACAAGGCTTACTAACTGTAGGTTAAGCTTGCAGGAAACCTAGTCTTAGTTGTAGAGCTTGTTTGTTCATCGTTTTCATTCCCTGGAAGTTTGGTAATCTTTACAGCTTCTACTGTTTTAGTTTTCATTCTCTAAATGTTAGGTAAGGTTTCCTAGCAACACTTCAACGACTTCCTGCTATCTGGCAGTCATACAAAAGAATGGATTCATAAAAATATTGGCCTATACTAGTCAGGGCTACTATATTTTCCCAGGATATCTACAGAGAGATACAGATTGAAACAGCGAGAGAGGAACACCAGAATCTGGGCATGTTTGTCCTAGTAATCATGACTCATGGTACGAGTGGTAACCACTTGTTGGATATCACGGGCAACATGATTCCCATCATCCATATCCAAGACCTTCTCTCTCCACGGAGTTTCCCTGCTATGAAGGGCAAGCCTAAGTTGGTCATCTTGCAAGCATGCTCAGGAGGTATGTCACCTGATAAAGGATACACAGTTTGGGTACACAGGCTATACTTTCAGAAGATTAGATGAATAAGTACTATTCGACTAAATATCAGTTTCATCAACTTTTTGATAACCTAACTCTTTGTGTACCACAAGCCGTGCAGTGTGGCTCAGCACAGTGTTTGTATATGGAACCACTTGGTGTGACTTTAGTACGTGTGAAACAAGTTTCTTATTAGTGAGTAGTTAATCAATTAACTTATAGTATCTGTACTTAAACCGAAGGAAACAATTATCAGCATGTGTTGAGATGATAGAAAATATGTTTAAAGTCCGTCCTGAGTGTAGTTTCATTTTGCAAAATCTTTATTTTTTATCACAACTTCTTCTTAGCAATGACCAGTCATATCAGATGCATTACAGCTATAGAGGGTTCACTAATGGTAGATCAATGAATTTTGGGGGATTTATTATTGAACAATAGTACTACTGAGAGTGAATATTTTATATTCAGCTGTAATTGTAATGTTTTCAGGTGTAAAAAAATTTAACAACTCGTCTGACTCGGCCATGCTCACCATAGTTGCAGAAATGGTTCAAAAATTATAAAATAGCATAACATGTTATTATTATCAGCTATCATATTACTACTAGAAATTCCACTGTCATACAGCCCACGACCAAAGTGATATTGGAAAAAAGAAAGGGTACTGATGGTTGAGAAATGCAATATTAGCAGTCAAATAGGATAACTGCAATGGTAGCTGTAATGTACTGGGTGTGGGTGTTATTATATACAACAAATAGCAATAATGAAAGGAGAAGATTATATGTTTATATCTCTCCTCCTGCAAAAAGCGAAATGCAATATCGGCCAATATTAGAAGTAAAATGCACTTATATAGATTTTTAGAAAATCTGTACTACGTAGCCATTGTTCTGTAGTCATTCAAACCTATAATTGATTATTGTAATAATCTCATTAGAACCGTTAGAAAAAAATATCATTGTCTTTCCCTTTAGGCTACTTACACTGCGTTAGAATTTTAGAAAATCTGTACTACGTAGTCATTGTTCTGTAGTCATCCAAACTTATAATTAATTATTGTAATAATTTCATAAGAACTGTTAAAAATATCACCATTTCCTTTACTTATACTTCGTTGGACATCAGTTAGAATACGAAAGTACTCAAATGTGTCAGCAAATGAAATTGAAAATGAAAAAATTGAAATCGACAAGAATGAAACGATTTCTGTACTCCTATGTTAATTGGAGTGAAAACTGGTGAAAAGTGCACGTTTTTTTCGTGAAATGCGCAAGACTTTATCGTTCTATTCCCTGTTCCTCGGCGTTTCAATTTCCGGTCTTAACTTATAGCGAATAACGCTGAACTGAGATAGCGAGCATTGTACATCTCTTTCAGGCATTGGGGGGAATTTCGGCGACTAGCATATCAGCATTTTCATTATTCCCTCGTAATCAGTACACAGACCACCAAATTTTAATTTCGATAGAATTTTTTTGATGTCATATGGCAAAAAAAAGTTTGCCCTCATATGACGAGGACGGAAAACCTCACGTTCCATATAGTGAAGCGAACAAAAATCTTTTAACAGAGCATCGTAACCCGAGATCACACTCTGTTAATTAATAATAAAAAGTACACATTTAACGTGTGCAATCACGAAAAAGGAGTATACAGTATATGATAAGAGCGATGGGTGTGATAAGAACAGCGTAGCCTTTTGGTTATGCACGCTTGTTAATAGATATACAGTGAAACTTGGATAACTCAAACTTCACGGGACCGAGCGAGAGTGTTCGAGTTATCAGAGCGTTCAAGTTATCAGAGCGCCATCACAAGTGCATGTATTTATCAGTAGATACATATGTACTTATACAAACTATATATAAATCAACAGCATAGATTGCTTGTTGCAAGTTAAAGGGCCTCTCATGTCATGTTTTAACAATTTTAACAATTCTCTCATGTAAAGTTTTTAAAAAGTTTATCAAAAAGTATAGATATTTTTCAATCACGTAAGATTTGTTGTTTTAGGTGATTTGACTGCCAGAACATAAAATTGGCAAAACTTGATCGCAGTTAAAATGCTCAGAAAAAAGATTTTCCTCTTGAGCGTTTTAACCAAGATCAATTTTGCCGATTTTACTTTAAGTTTATCCGAAGGTTACCTCATTTTTCCTTGTTTTCGAAGAGGCATCACAAAGCGGGTGTTTGGTAAAATTTGATTTTTACAAACCTTTAGGAAAGTCGTTAACGGAAATATTTAGCCGATGATGGTAATAACGACGGCTAAGAGCTACTAAAAGTTGATGTCCATCTCTATGGCTTGGAATAAAGTGATATTTTGAAGCGAAAACAACTGTCTCGGTAGCCGTTGGGCAAAAAACTGTTCGAGTTAATGATGTTGAGGTCGAGTTATTTAAAGCAATTTATCATTGCATGGGAATGGGCCAAACAAATCCGTTCGAGTTAAACAATTGTTCGAGCTATCTGTATGCGAGTTATCCAAGTTTGACTGTATATCATTATTTCACATATAAATGTGTAAAACAAAACAGTGCCTCATTTTAACCATCCAGCCATAACTACACAGCCGTATCGATGTCTGTCTTTTAACTTCAGAGTTTTTCTTTAAAATTTTGAAAGCAATGCCATAGAAATGATTAATAACTGTATCAGACTAATAGAAGTTCCTTGTTTAAAGCAGTCTTAATACTTCAGGGTATATGAGAAACGGTTTACAATTACGATGGAATCTGTACTCCTATTTTCAGGCTATAAGCTTGTGCTTAGCACACATGCGGTTAAAAGTTTTTCATTGGTTTCACGGAAAGTTTTTTAAATAGCAACGAGCTAAAGCAACAATCATAGCGCAACTTGCCGAGCAAACAATGCAAATATTTTTGCTTCAAAATGTTAATTTTCGTTTCTGTATGTATTACAAATATGGTTTGCTTATGTCACTTGTTCTTGAATATATATTTGTAGCATTTGATTGATTATTATTATTACATAACATAGATTTGCAGATTTCTAGCATATTATTTGATAGAATCATTGCGATTACCTAAACTTTGCTTGCAATGAATGAAACGCTCATAACTCCTCTTCTATTGCACATGAAAAGCCGCCAGTTTGGCTGAAAACTGTAGCAAACATATCAATGAGAGCAATGAGCTTTTATGCAACTTTAGTAGATATCGTTATAAAATAAAAATATGCCTTCAAAATTGCAACGCAGGCTATAAGATCATCATAAGTTAATTGCAAGCAATAGATATCAACTGATAGAAATATTTCTCAGCTTCCCAATGCATGTCTTTAGAGATTTATGACAAGTTGGAGGTGAGTTAGAGCCAATTTATTGCATCCAAAAGGGTTAACGCCGCTCCGCTTAAAGGAGAGTGCAAAATATAGCTGACATTTACTTCGCTTTTAAAAAGCCTAAATTTAGCTTCACAAAATTCTGACGAGCCATTTGAAAAATACAACGCTTCCCTTTATTTTAACGTCACCTCTATGAAAATGCCACTCTAGGTCAAGGGTTGAAAAAATAGAGCGCTATGGCGTTCAAATTGGTATATATTCATATCAAATATTTATTACGTATGATACGATGGACGACATCAATAACACCAATTTTAAAGAGATATTTAGAAATGAGTTATGGACCGTAAACATAAGTACCTTCCTCTGATGAGTCATAGTATTCCAAAACATGAGTCATTGCATGACAGAAACAAATCTATGTTTTAAAGGTTGACTTGCAACAAAATTCACATTACAGTTATTTGGTATCAAAAGATTCACCATGTCTTACTCTGCTGTGTTGTAGGTGCCAAATATGTGGAAATGTGATTACAAGCTCTTAAAAGCTCAAAAACGAAAAGCCGCCGTTGATTGGAATCTGTTTATTTCTCGGACGTAGTCATTACGTTTGGTTATTGTCTTGTCACGTGATGTTCTCACGTGAATTGAAAGGTCAATAAAAAGCTCAATATAAAACTTATCGTAGCACTAGTTTATGACAAACACTTCGGGTTTTACCGAAGACCCCCGTATCAAATATAGATGCTCGCTACTTTACAGTTTTGTTTCGGCTTGATCTAATCGTCAAGTCGTAATCTGATCATGTGACCCAATACTTCGCAAATAATTTCTGCAGCACTTTTCGATTATCACAGGTGACCAACAGGCCCGTCATGATTATCAGACAATGATCTGTACTCCTTCGAGTTAAGGTTAAAAAATTAAACAAATTTTTATGGTAGGGGAAGGCGGGGTACAGTGTGCCAAGGGGCAAAGTGATCCACCATATATTTTTCAAATTGTAATTTGTATTTGGAGTTATCGTTTTTACAAGAGGTCATGTCATCACTGGAAATCCTTTTGAATAAAAAAAGAGCAGTGGAAAGCTGAAGGTAAAAAAATTATTAACAAAAAACTGATTTTTGATTTTGTTTGTAAATGTCCAGCTTTGAGTTTGTGGTCTTCATTTTGCGTTAATGCACTGTTTTACATAAATAAAAATGTAGAGAAATATTATCCCATATGATTATAGTAAGCATGTAAAACATGGAAACCCTTGCGCATCTACAATTTCACTTTCAGCACTGATAACTTATAACCTACCATGAAAATTCGTTTAATTTTTTAACCTTAGCTCGAAGGAGTACATATCATTATCTGATAAACATGATGAACCTGTTGGTCACCTGTGATAATTGAAAAATGTTGCAGAAATTATTCGCAAAGTATTGGGTCACATGATCAGATTATGGCTAGGCGATTAGTTCAAGTCGAAACAAAGCTGTAAAGTAGCGAGTATCTATATCTGATACAGGGTCTTCGGTAAAACCCAAAGTGCTTGTCCTAAGCTAGTGCTACGAGAAGTTTTATATTGAGCCTTTTATTGGCCTTTCAATTCATGTGAGAACATCACGTGACAAAACAACAACCAAATGTAATGACTACGTCAGAGAAATAAACTGATTTCAATCTACGGTGGTTTCGTGATGGCCGCGATTAACTGTTCGTTTTTTAGCTTTTAAGAGCTTGTAATCACATTCCCACATATTTTGTACCTACAACACAACAGAGTAAAACATGGTGAATCTTTTGATACCAAATAACTGTAATGTGAATTTTGTTGCAAGTCAACCTTTAAGTAAAGTCAGGACAGCTGCGCTGCATATGATCGAGCTTTACAACTGCAGCAGAAAATCTGCACTGAATATCAGCTGCTTGGCTATTGGCTAATGTGTAAACAATGGATTAAATGTGCACAATGTAGTCACCTACAGAGCGGAAAGTTTGCCATGGGCAATGAAGTTGTGTCGATAACCTTAAAACATAGAAAGGCGTGCAAAACATGAACAAACTGATGACCTATGCTAGGTCAATAACCGCTCAGTGCCTAACTGCAAAATGTGAAGACTTCCTGTTCGCTAGTATTCATTCACAGAAAATTATTTCGTATGAAAATATGACATAACTAATCAAACACTCTGTTATTTAGAGAGAATAGACTTTGGAGAAAGTAGAGAGCTTCATTCATATTCACCAATATCTACCATCAAAAGCAGCCCATTCACTGAGTCAACCACAGTTAGTAGTCCATCAGTTCCTCAGTCAACCACAGTTAACAGTACATCAGCTCCTCAGTTAACCACAGTTAACAGTACATCAGTTCCTCGTTCAACCACAATTAACAGTACATCAGTTCCTCTGTCAACCACAGTTAACATTACGTCAACTCCTCAGTCAACCACAGTTAACAGTACATCAGTTCCTCAGTCAACCACAGTTAACAGTACACCAGCTCCTCAGTCAATCACAGTTAACAGTACATCATCTCCTCAGTCACCAACTACTTCAGTTCCACTTCCAACTACTCTAAATGTTGATGATTTCTTCATCATGAAGGCCAGCAGTGAATGTAAGTACAGAGTCTAGTTTCAGATGTGCTTGTTGATATAAGTATATCTACATGCTTGCTTATGTGCAGCCCCTCTGGGATTCATGGATATTCCTTGTCTCTGATAATACACTACTTCATATATATTTGTAGAAGGACTGTGCATCTGCATATCTGTAACTGTTGTATGTCACTAGCTCATTGCTCTGCAAATATACATCTCTTTCTTGTCTATTTCAGCTTATGTGGCCACGAGGTCTCACAGTCATGGCTCATGGTTCATCAGAGTTGTGGTAGCAACATTCTATAAACACGCTCATCATAGGGATGTCCGTACTCTCTTTGACATAGTAAGTTTATATTCTGTAATCTGAGCCAGATGTTCTTTGTCTATGTTTAGCTCTATTGGTCAGATGAATATCTAGTTTAAAGTGGCCTCAGGCTAAGTGTACTATGTATTTAAGTTGTATCTTCTATATATATATTATATTTTATATTATATATTTCTAAAAGTATGTCCGTCTGCATTCCGGCCATAGCTATTACAATTTTGGTATAAAGAAACCGTACCTAAGAAGATTTGATCTCGGACTCTACCATTAGCAGTCCGACACCCTACCCACTAGGCCACAGGTATTGAGTTGCTTGCTTGCCGATATAAGTCGCTATATTGTAGCACATACCCAACGGCCTTGCATACCACGCAGGGTTATTGTGTAAGTGATTGGCATTAAATCATAACTGTCACGTACAACTTTTATCGTATTTACTATTTAAATCAGACACTCTGAGTCCGATTTTGTACACAAAATAAAGAATAGTCCACTAACTTTCAAAGTAATGAAGGCTTTTTTACAGCGTTTTAATATCGGTCTCGAAAACAACATGATCGGAACAACAAGCTCCGTCCATAAATACGTGACGTAACCTAGCTTTTTAGGAACAGAAGTTACGTAGGTATGTTTAGACCGATTTAGAATAATAGAGATGGGTGTTTTAAAATCCATTAATATCTAAATTCAGTCTTTAAAATAATCTCAGTCTTTTTTGAAAGGTAGATAAGCTATTTAGCATTGCATATTTAAAAAAGCGCGATAACAATGCTAGCTTGTGATAAAACCGCGCTTTTTGAGCTCATTTTTCTCCGCGTTCAGCCCATTTAAACATCATGTAACAAGCTACGAGCAATTTTAAATAGTTTATATACCTTTCATAAAAGACTGAGATTATTTTACAGGCTGGATTTAGATAATAATGGGTTTAAGACACCCATCTCCATTATTCTAAATCGGACTAAACATTCCTAACTTCCGTTCTTGAAAAAGCTAGGTTTCGTCACATATTTATGGACGGAGCTTGTAATGCCGATCGTGTTGTTTTTGAAACGGATATTGAAACGCTTTTAAAAAGCCTAAATTACTTTGATGGTTAGTGGACCAATCTTTATTTTGAGTACAAAATCGGAATCAGCGTGGCTGATTTACCCAGAAACTACGATAAAAGTTGTACGTGACAGTTATGGTTTAATTAGCTTACTAAAATTTTCTGTTGGAAATTGCCAAGCTAATAGCAAGTTGTAGGCAACTCTCATTACTTCTGATTGTTTATAAGCTGTTTTTTAATACCCGGGCAATGCCAGGTAGCACAACCAGTGATTATCTAAAGATAATTGTTTCATCTTTCCTCAAGGTCAACTTTGTAGCACAGTATTTCAGTATTTGTATTTCCCTACTCCCTGGTCACCTTTCAGCTGAATCATATCTCCACCACATTCACTAAATATTATTAATAACTAGTACGCTGGCCAACCCATGCGCCGTGAGAGATCATCATGGGTAATAAGTATGTACACAGTTATTCGTAGATGTAAAAAGGTGGGGGACTGGTGCAGTGCTAGAGAGCTTTGAATCTGAATATTCCAGTTAGAATCTTAGTTTTCTCATCCTCACAGCAGATGCGTGACTTCTGACAGACAGAGACAGCTCTTATTATAGTAAAGATTGAACTCTGTAAGGATGTTACTTTCCTATTATGATTAGTGCTTTGCTTGGTGTAAGACCTGGCAGAGCTCAACCAATTATATGGCTCCATACTTTAGGTTGGCAGTACAATACACTTCTCTATATTTCTGTACCTGTTTTAGATACAGTCACGGGTGAGACAGGTCAGTATGGCGGATCAGAATGTGAGGTCATGTGACACTCAGGGAGGTAATGTACCAACTTGCATCTGCACCTTTACAAAACTCCGTAAACTCTATCTCTTCCCTGGATTAAAAAATGCAAGGGCTGACAACTTCTCACTGTTCCTACATTGACACCAGGCAGACCATCAACTAGAATGATCATGGAACTTCCTCTTGTTTTCATGATTGTACTTCTTACAAACTCATCTCATTGGTTAATAGGTCAGCTTGACATAGCGGAGAACGTTGATGCTATTGGCTCATTTCTTATTATAAATACTTGTGTTAATGTTTAACAGCAGACCTAATATGTTTGAGAATCAATGAAGATGAGTATTTAAGTGAAAGGATAACTTACCTGCTGTACACAGACTCTGTATCTATAACTTTACCTGCTGTATACAGACTCTATATCTATAACCTTACCTGCTGTACACAGACTCTGTATCTATAACCTTACCTGCTGTACACAGACTCTGTATCTATAACCTTACCTGCTGTACACAGACTCTGTATCTATAACCTTACCTGCTGTACACAGACTCTATCTATAACCTTATCTGGTATTACTAGTATAGTGTTTATTTACTTATCACCTGTACATAATGTACATAATCCTATCACTCAATATACCTCCAGTTGGTTATGAAGGCTGGCCATAGACATTCTAAAACAACTTATTATATGTCTATGGCCAGCCTTTTATTGGCCTCTCTACTTTTCTCTAAAACAACTTATTATGAGCATATAACTGGCTAATTCTTAATCGCTGTCTGTCAGCATCAATTATATAAGAAATAATCTCTGCTTTATTTTGTGTTTTTCTCTTTTGAGCAAGACAACAAAAACCCTGTTGTATTCTTTTTATTAGCTATACAAGCAAAAACCAATTGGGACAACCATTATTATTAGGAATTAACTATTTCGTAATTTGTGTCTATCAATGTCGATAATGGAACAAAATCGATTTTATTAGTTTTGGGATTGTTTTCCCGTTAAACAAGGAAACAATTACTAGGACACTTTTATGGTCTGTTGACAGTAAAATATTGTGTAATTATTTAGTTGGCTTTTTATGTGTGTTTTTTTTGTTATTGTTCTCTGCATATTTGTTGATTATAAAGGTCGTTTTGTTACCACAAACCTTAAAATTAGCAAGGGTTTAAAATACCGAGCAGACAATTTCAGTATTGTCACTAGATATTAGCTCATCACTACAGCTCAGAATGTGTGATGGTGTAAAGGAAGCCTAAAAGACTGCTTTACTGCACTTCGCACCAATTTTGATCAACTGCATGGTTGTAGTCAAGTACATGTATAATACTACTGTATTTGCATACAGTAGTGAATACAGCACCACTATTTATATAAATCTCAAAGTTAGTCTGAGTGTGATTCGGTTCGTCCAGCTATAGCTATTGAAATCTTGGAATGAAGAATCCATATATCACAGAAGATTTGATCTCGGAAACCCTCGTTCCTCAGATGATATGCTTAATCATTGACCTACGCGGGATTGATGGATCTATTGGGCGATATATGTCGCTATGCCGGTGAAAATACGCATACTGCTCTGCGTTACAGCGCAATGTCATTTTATGCTTGCTTTCACGGCTCTTATTAGTCAGTTTAGCAAAAAATTACTAGCTTACTCAAAGTAGCCATTGGCGATGTGCCAGGCAAATGGCAGGCAATTACATTACCTGCAACTGTTTATAAGCTGATTTTTAATACCCGTGCAACACCGAGGATTCTGCTAGTATATATATAAGGTGCACAGATGCTCTGCTTGATCTGTGCTTTTGGGCTTTTTATAAAGGATTTTTCGTTAGGCAGGCTCTGCCCCTATCTGTGTCCAGCTCTTTGTTGGCTGAGTTGAGTAAAGTCGATGGGTCGGCTCGGATACAGGGCCGGCTGGCTCCTAATACAATGGTTTTTTCCTAAAAAGCGTAAGGTGTTGCTGGCTCGTGTTCAAAAAGATTTCATTTTTGTACCATCAATTATTTTATCCAGCATTGATTTGTGCTGCCGAACTTGTCAAAGGTCTACACCTGTGAATGTTGGTATCTATTCAAATGAGACGGCATAATTCTCTTCTAACAACCAATCAAATTTATTTACATAAAGCAGTAGCAATGCCACAAGAATTTGACACAGAATTTTTTCTGCGTTGGAAGTTTATTCAGACAAGTCAAATATTGTCTATTTCCATTGTTGGTGTTTTCATATTCATTTTCAGCTAACATATATATGCTGCACAATAAGGTCATTTCACAAAACCATGTACATGTATGTGACATAAAACTGCTAAATATATTTTCAAATTACACAGGTGTCAAAATCATAAGTTACTGGGTAAATATGGTTATTAACACCCAGGTGACCTAAGTAGTGTAGTATAGTGTCAGCAGCTAAGGGTCAAGGTCAGAAAAATCCCGAACAAGCAACTCCAAGATTTACTTATGTAACATCAATTCCAATCCAGCGGATCTATTGGTATTGAGGTATAATCCATGACAAGATTTAGTTCTCCTACATTCATGTGAATTTTCTTCAGTACAGTATAAAAAATCTGTGAACGTTTATGCTGTAGAGATTTTATGTTGTCCGAACCATAAAATACATGGAAATTGCCTAATCGGAGGGTAACTTTTTAATTTAATGACTTAGTAACTGTGGTATTATTGGTTCGTATCGACAGCTTTTTCACTTGGTAAGAGTTTTTTTTGTTTGGCCGCCTGAAGTCAGGGCTGGAGGTTGGAATAAAAGATAGTTTTCAGCTAGCTTTCAGATAGTTTGGTAGACCGATACTAAAACCAGCACCAATTGACTACCTTGAGGTATTTTGGAATAACTGTGCAGCTACTTATTACTTGTACTTTACCGGCACACCTGATGATCTCTAACAGCACACTAAACTACCAGGGACTAGCGTAAATAATAATCATATACCTGTACACTGTCTTCTCTTACAAGTGTGGCAAGAGAGAAAATGGTATTTTCAAAGCTAACTATAAGACTTTCGTTATTTAATTGAGATTTAAGAACTTGCATCGACTTGGTGCTTTATACCACACTAGCTGCATTACCCGTCTACAGGAGCAGATTCACGGGCAGCATAAGGTTTATTGAGAGTTGGCTTTCATACCGTAAAACAACTCCAAATATGCAATTACATCTCCCTCTCTCCATCTCTCCCTCTTTCCTCTCTCTCCCTCTCTCTCTCCCTCTCTCTTCTCCCTCTTTTTCTCCCTCTCTCCTCCTCGCTCTCCTCCTCGCTCTCCCTCTCTCTCTCCTTCTCTCCCTCTTTCCCCTCTCTCCCTCTCTCCGTCTCTCCCCTCTCTCTCCCTCCCTCTTCCCCCTCTCTCTCCCTCCCTCTTTCTCTCCCTTTCTCTCTCCTTCTCTCCCTCTTTCCCCTTTCTCCGTCTCTCCCCTCTCTCTCCCTCCCCCTCTCCCTCTCTCTCCCCCTCTCTCTCTCCTCTCTCTCCCTCCCTCTTCCCCCTTTCTCTCTCTCTCCCCCCTCTCCTCCTCGCTCTCTCTCCCCTTCTCTCCCTCTCTCTCTCCCTTTCTCCCCTCTCTTTTCTCCCTCTTTCTCTCTCTTTCTATCCCTCTCTCTCTCCCCCCTCTCCTCCTCGCTCTCCCTCTCTCTCCCCTTCTCTCCCTCTCTCTCTCCCTTTCTCCTCTCTCTCTCCCTTTCTCCCCTCTCTCTCCCTTTCTCCCCTCTCTCTTCTCCCTCTTTCTCTCTCTTTCTATGCCTCTCTCTCTCTCCCCCCTCTCCTCCTCGCTCCCTCTTTCCCCTCTCTCCCTTCCTCTTCCCCCTCTCTCTCCCTCTCTCTCTCCCCCCTCTCCTCCTCGCTCTCCCTCTCTCTCCCCCCCTTCTCCCCCTCTCTCTCCCTCCTCCTCTCTCTCTCTCTCCCTTTCTCTCTGTCTCCCTCTCTCTCTCCCTTAGTTCAACGCAACACACGCGGATAGACAACATTTTTGGTTTTTCTGTCGGGCGTATGAAGAAACAGTTTTCGGCGTGTGCCTACTTTTGAGCAGGCGACGTATAGCTGGTCATGGCTGATGCAGGGTGACAGTAAGTCGATAGCAGCTGCTCTCTTTCTTTTCACAATAGCGTATCGCAACCCTCGGAGTACTCGTGAAAGTTCTGTAATAGTAAGTTACAGTAGGCCTACTCGTAGCTGGAAAAAAATTAGTAACTCGGCTGCTGAAGGAAATGAACATGACCCACTATCACGAACAGCGGCAAATCCAACGTTATTAAGTAGTGGAGATATCAATCAATTTATCTTTGTATAAGCTATCCTGCATTACTTATTAGAAGTCATCCTCTCATGTAAATTTTCTTTTAACTTTTACACAAATAATCTCAAACTAAATATGAATTGTTCACTACTATCTTGCATTCAGGATTCTTCTACAGTTTCCGTTTTATTGGATAATATGCCTGCAAATAGAGGCTTTTTGTTATTTTGTTATCAGAAAAATAAAAGATTACTACCCTAGGACACTTATATTTCGCTAGTATTTAGTTTCGTGAGTAGCACACAGACTAAAATTTCGCTGCAACTTAATTTCGCAGCTCTGATGAGTGCGAAAATATAGTGATGTGAAAATAAATACAGTGGAACAAACAAATTAGATTCCTCAGGTCCGGTCCTCTAGTAAAAAAAGTTTTTATATTTGCGACTAGTTTGTATTTGTAACCCGCAGGTATAAATGTATGGCAGAAATCGATAATTCAACGTGATCGCTTGCTGCCATTTGTTTCTTGGACTATCAATGACGTCTCGGTCCTTTCCGTCGTGACCGATATGGTACCGATATTAGATCTCAGGTATTTATAGCAAACGATGGCCATGGCACGTTTTGAGTTCACAATATTTCAAATTTTAAAAAATCAAATACAGTACATGTCTCATAAAAAAGAAAATAGATAACAACCAACATCACAACCAGAACTGTATAACATGGTTGGACCTGGTGAGGGTTGTTATCGTTTTTGGTTGGCAGTAAAATTCATCACTACAATAAGTATTATTTAATTGTATGACTTCACCTACCAGACTTTCATCCTCATCAGTTACAAATTCGGTGACTAAACTGATATCATCATCTTCTTCGTTTGTCTTGGCTTTTCCAAAAAAACTTGTTATCTTAATTTGCTTTGCCATGCTGCTCATTCGGTGTATTAACGAATTTACTAGAAATTTCCCAATGAGCTCAATCACACACAAAATTATCTGCATTTCTAATATCACGATTTTGTTGTGGATATCAATGAACTACAGGGCCGTATTCCCTTGGACAGCTGGCCGGCTAAGACGCCCCAACTTTTTAGGAATTTCATAGTCCAACGGCTATAGAAAGGTTTTTATCGCTGTAGAATATCACTTTATTCGAAGCCATAGATACAAACATCAACTTTTAGTAGTTCTTAGGCGCCATTATTATCTTCATCAGCGGCAAAATATTCTTGTTAACGACTTTTATAAAGGTTTGCAAAATATCAAGTTTTAGCAAACATCTGCTTGCCCATATCCTACTTAATGAACTTGAAATAAAATCGGCAAAAATGATCTTTGTTAAAACGCTTAAAAGAAAAAGATGTCTTCTTTCTGAGCTTTTTAACTGCATACAAGTTTTGCCTGTTTTAATTTTAAAATGTTTTGTCAGTCACATCAGCTAAAACAAAGCAAATCTCAAAAAATAGAAAAATGTTGATACTTGCCAATAAAAATTTTTAAAACTTCACGTGAGAGGCCCGGCTGAGGCCCTACATAAGAGAAACCTGTTGGGAGCTTACAGCACCCCCCCTCCTTCTCCACACCCCAGACGTTCATAACTAGTCGTCTAACATTAGCCCCCCAACTTGCAACCAGTGAATACAGGCCTGTGTAGAACATAGCTATTTAATTTCAAATTTTCGCTAGTTCGTTATGATGGTTTAGTTTCGCGCATGAATTTTTCGCGTGATGATGACTCCGCGAAAACGCGAAAGTTAGATGCCGCGAATACTTAAGTGTCCTAGGGTAACTAACGATCGAATCGAAAAAAAGACCGCCATATACGGTAATTTATTTATACTGCTCATATTTGGGAGTTATCGGTGACTCAATATATCGAGAAGACAACTCATACTATTAGCATATCAGTATTTATCGTCCATCCCTACGATGAATAGCGGGTTACGTAGTAGAATAGAGGCGTGTACTAACCGGAGATTCCCGTTAATGCGCCATAGCGGTGAAAAAACCGCAGAATAGACACGCCCTTATATAAAAGTAGCGGCTAATAGTCGAAAAAGTACGGTACTCTATAAAGCGGACAGACACACAGATAGATAGACAACGATTGCCGTTTATATAGTAGATAGAATTTATAATTTCGGCAAGAACAAAAATGAACAAAAAATTCATCAATTGTTTGCTTTACATTTTATGGAATTTTTACATAATACGAAACAAAAACTTTACATAGATTCCTTAGGTTAAGTGGAATTTACATTAAAAGAAGGTTTACGTTATAGGAGCATCTACCCGACTGTAGTTGCACTCTTTGGACTGATTTTTTTCACCAGAAATGGAGATGCGGAATATGCTTATTCTGCGTGTGATAAATGTGATGTAACTAATAAAACTGAGACGTGTGACCTCAATGAGCTCTTCATTTGCTAAATCCATACAATAAGTGAGCTGATTTATATCAGTGAAGGTGGCTCCTTTTACGAATCTGATAGCAGCTGCTTAGAATGTAATTTAATTTTGTTAATTAAAAAAAACATAAATATAAATTATAATTTCAAATAAAAATGTAGTTTGAAAGTGGTAATGCTTTCAGCTGGTAATAGTAGAATCCATTTTTATCTACTTCCTTTGCATATTCTATGTGCAAGCATTAATTTTTTGCAGTTGACTTCCTATTTCTCCTTTAGCATTCTACGTGCTTTACTAATCTCTGCTATCCTATCAATTTACTCGATTCTCATAGACTTCTGATGCCAGGCCTGGGACCAGGAGTTCTCTCTATTGAATCAGCTTTGATGCTAATATAGGCGCTAATTTTGAAAACAATGTAAAAGTGACAAGGAGGCTGTGCAACTACATGGACAGATCATGCCAAGGATGCAGTCTCACAGTCCACACCACGACCATTTGTTCAAAATATTTGTGCCTGCAAAGAACATAATGCAGTGACTTCATTTAATAAAAAATTTCATCTGATATTCAAGGTGCATTGCAAACAAATATTTGCAATTTTGTCACAAAGGTAACTGTCTATACCAGGCTTATGCTTGCTTAGCTTTGAATAGACTCAACTAAGATTGGGAGGTTGTTGGTTGAGCTGTAACTGTACTGATAATATTATCTGCTATCTTGGGTAAGTGCTACAGTATTTTTTATTCAGTGCAATGTTAGTTTAAGAGCTCTAAACTTGAGTACATAAAAACTAATAAAATACATGCATAAAGCTTTTTGGCAAAAACTTGAGGTTTGGGTGTGTCAACACAGCCGAACATAGATAAATCATGCACCTCATTTGTCATGCATATCATTATTTGCTCTTCAATTTAGATTGATATAAAGAGGTATAAAATTTAGAGGTATAAAAGAGGCAATAATGAACATCATTCCTAACGAGGAAGCTCTAGTGATAATAATTCAACAAAACGTTGTGCTAAATACCAACACACTGTCGAGGAACGAGTGATAGGAAATGCATTTGACACGGATTAGTCTTCGTCTCCCCTGTCAGTAATGACTGTTCACATATTCTACCGCACTACATAAGCGCTATTTTTCTTGTTTCGTTGTATCTCACCCTTTGTGTCTTAGTTTTATTTATTTTTCAAGCTGTCCATAATTTGTCTTGTCTATGCCATTTATGGCATTACTTTTGTCATCTGCCCAATTTGTTTAAAATTGCTTGGCTTAATACATTTGTTACATTTACATGGATCATCACTATCCGAACTAGCTGTGGCACAAAAATTGTAACAACT
Source organism: Watersipora subatra (assembly GCF_963576615.1). Lineage (NCBI taxonomy): Eukaryota > Metazoa > Bryozoa > Gymnolaemata > Cheilostomatida > Watersiporidae > Watersipora > Watersipora subatra. The sequence goes on along the minus strand of NC_088715.1, from coordinate 6,651,059 downwards.
TCATTATCTACCAAGTTTTTCATGCTTTGTTTTATCTATTTGTTGTAATTTATATGCGTACAGTATATTATTATATATATTATATAGTACATTGCATCTATATATCACTTCCTATTGACATTAGTATTCATCGTCAAAATGATGTTTTTTATTGTCAAAAAATGTTTTATGCTGAAATATTTTCTAGACCGAACTCTCTTCGTCTGCCCCTTTGCATGATAAACTGTTCAATTGCTGAAGGTCATGTATATTTGTTATTGTATTTATATGTACATAAAATTATCCATGCTTAAAACTTAGAAAAGTGTTAATAGGTTAATGGTAATGAAATGCTAGACCTAAATGTAAGAGAACTCAACTCTATTCTTACTATAGTTATTGCGAATGACTATTTATAATGGCTGATGGTTTTATAATACGGTTCAAGTGAAATAGCAGCAGTTTCCTTTACAATTCTATCATATTAATTATGCATTTAACCAATAACAAGTTTCAGTTGGATTGCCGGAGAGACAACAGAAAACATAGTGGTAAAACAGAAACATGCTAAGGATTTCGCATTTATCTTTAAACACTTTTACAGTTTTATTTTTCCTCCTAATTTATTTCAACTAAACACTTTTTTTATGATATGAAATTTAAAAGTTGTAGTTGTTTGAAAAAATTTCAAAACCTTTACAGTTGTTTTCTTTTTTCATTTAATTCATTTGAACTGCACAAAAAAACACTTTTCTCATGATATAAAGATTAAAAGTTAGAATGGTAAATGTTGTAAACATATATGTTAAATAAAAATAAATTCTTGGTTCAAAGACTTATTATTAAAACAATGCTGAGCATTCACCTAGTACAATCGATTGCAACAAGATTAATCCGTTTTCAAACTTTATACGCTATAGCAGTTTTACATTATATTAACAGTAAAATACATGTAAATCGCTTAACCTAAAACCTCTAATCGAGCGCCATCTTTATTTGAACCCACATCTATTTGACCACTCTAGGAGAAGAGCTGAAAAGTAGAGCACCACCCTTTTATTGAATGCCACCTCCATTTGATCGCCACTTTTACTTTTTTTCATCTTTACAAACGCATAATAGGAAGTAATAAGTAAAAAAGTTTCCACAAAATCGTACTACTAATGACTCGGTTACATCCACAACCTTTAATTCTTTTGTTGTCCAACTCTAAGGCATTTTGTTTTTAGTTTATTTATAACTTTAAAAGCAACACCATAGAAGTATTTAATAATTTGTATCAGGCTAATAGTAGTTCCTTTTTTAATGCGGTGTTTATACTTTGAGGTGTGTGAAAAATGGTTTACCTTTACGATGGTATACAAATGACTAGTTTTAGGCTGAAAGTTGTGCTTAACATGCATGCGGCTGAAACTATATTATTATTTGTGTGAAATGCAACGCGTAAAAGTTTTGCTCTACTAAAAAAATTGTTTGGACACTAATATTAACTACATGTAGTTCAGCAGTGCAGAAAAATAGTTGAGGCCAGAAGACATTGTGCGAAGTATTGAACAACCAGAAGATGTTTGTTCCATCGAAAGCAACAATCAGAACGCAACTGCCCGAGCAAATGATGTAAATATTTTGTTTTAAAAAGGTTTATTTTTGTTTTTACATGTATTACAAGTGTGATTCATTTGTGTCACCTTTTTTTTAATATATACTTGCAGCACTTGATAAATTATTGTCATATAACTTAGAAATTTGCAGGTTTACATCGCCTTATTTGATAGCATCATTGCGGTAATCTGATCTGACATTGGATCGACGATTGTAACTCCTCTTCTATTGCACATAAAAAGACAGTTTTAGCGGCAAACATATTAATGGGTGCAATGAGCTTTTATTCAACATTGCCAAACATATATATAAAATAAAAATATGCTTTCAAATTTAGAATGAAATAAGAATTGAAAGCTCTACCAAATTGCAAAGCGGGACACAGGCTATAATACAATTGCACGTTAATTGCAAGCAATAGATATCGACTGATAGAGACATTTCTCAGCTTTCTAATGCATATTTAATACAGATATTTGACGAGTTGGTAAGTTAGCAGATTTATTGCTTCCAAAAAGTTTAATATCGCTCCACCCGAAGGAGAAGGCAAAATATAGGCAGCATTTGCTTCAATCGTAAAAAGGCTAAATTTATCTTTTCAAAATTGAGATGAGCCGTTTGAAAAATACAACTCCAGCTTTTTTGAAAACCACCTCCATTTGACCGCTACGATAAAGGAAGGGTTGAAAAATACAGCGTTGTGGCGTTTAAATAGAGGTTTCACAGTAATCCATTCCAAAATCGTCCTGAACTCACTCCTTTGGCCCTTCACAAAGAAAAAAACTTACTTAAGCCAGGATTAGAGGTTAGAACAAAAGAATGCTTTTAAGGAGACTACAACTCCAACACCTCGTGACATTCAGCTTAATAAACCAACAGTGTGTCAATCGACCACTTTTAAGGAGGCTACAACTCGTGAAATTCAGCTTGGTAGACCAATAGTGTGTCAATCGACCACTTTTAAGAAGACTACAACTCCAACACCTCGTGACATTCAGCTTAATAGACCAACAGTGTGTCAATCGACCACTTTTAAGGAGGCTACAACTCATGACATTCAGCTTGGTAGACCAACAGTGTGTCAATCGACCACTTTTAAGGAGACTACAACTCCAACACCTGGTGACATTCAGCTTCGTAGACTAACACTGTGTCAATCGACCACTTTTAGATACTTCTCAATGTTGTCTAGCTGTTTATTACCTAAATTTATTATCTAAGTTTATTATTATGAGTCCGTATGGTGAAAAAATATTTGTATGGTGAGGTGAAAAAACCAAGTTTCCCTTCGCAAGGTGAAAAAATTGTATATCAAGGTAATCGTACACTGAGGATGCACTGTAAATCGTTTGCCCTCCTAGTTGCAGCAAAAGGTAAAACGATCTTTTTATGGCTAACAATAGGGCCCTCGTTGTTCAAATTGAATTTGGGAACTTGTAGCGATTTGATGCTTCAAGTTATATAAAATATTTAAGGTAAAACCTCCTAGCAAAAACTATACAAATCCTTTACGTTAAGTAAAATTTACTCAAAATGCGTTTTACATTATAGGAACATATTTTGTATTGTTATAATTTGAACAACATTAAATATTTATGGTTTAATGATCCTTTGAATTCATTTCAAAAAATTTCATTCCCGGTTTATATTCTCATCTGGTTGACTTCATACCCAACTCATCGAGAGTGGACTGAAGACTGAGCTCTTAAAAAGTGTAGCGGATCCTCTAGTTCATAGTTATGTTGTCACATACGGGTGATGGGGCATAATGTATATTCTATTCACATTAATTATTTATGTTTATCAACACCGTAAAACTACAATAAAACAATAACTCGATTGTCGGTAAAAGGTTATTGAAAGTATGTGAAATATTCAGTTGGTCATCTGCGAAGCCATTGGTAATATATAAAATAAAACACATAAAATGAAAGATATAACATTTACCTTAATAAAACATCCAGGAGATTGCTAAATAGTATGTAATTTCCCTTTTGGTTAATTTTTGATTATATATGTATATGACATTGGCATAAGGAGGGAACTTGATACAAATAAAAGAAAGTATCAGCATCGAAAAACAGAGCTGAAAAACTACATGTGTTGGCTCAAAGGCTGACAGAAGAATGACTTCAAGCACACGTAATCAAATGTACAACACTATGGCAAGTGAGACAGACCACACAAGATCCACAGACCACCCAAGATTAACAGATCAACTAGCATTCACTCTGGGCAGGAGTAGTGACCCATACAGGGTGACTAGATTGTGAAGTGCACTATCAAATTGGGAAATTTAACAGAGACAAGCAGAATCTTACAAAAAAGGTAGTCCAAAGTTATCAGTACTTTCCCTGGCTTAAAGAATAATTAATTAAACCACCTTATAAGCACAAGTATAAAATTAATGGATAGATGCACATTGGAATACACTACTAATTACTGATCATGAGAGGACAATTCTGATGATATTTTAGTAAGTACCTTAAATGTTGACTTGCAACAAAATTCGCATTACAGTATCAAAGGTTGACCATGTCTTACTCTGCTATGTTGTAAGTTTGAGATATGTGGAAATGTGATAACAAGTTCTTAAAAGCTCAAAAACAAACAGTTAATCGCATCCATCACGAAAACGCTGTAGGTTGGAATCCCTCTCAAAATGGCTCAAATGGGATGTAGTTGAACATGACACGTTTCTGTTTACACCTTCATGCAACCTTATTCGTTGAAATACTTTCACAAATAAACTTTAATTATTCAATAAAGCCATGTCTATTGTCCTTTCCATGTCTATTTCATTATCATTGTAATGCTATCACTTTGAGCACTGATATCTCAAAACTTAGCCTAAAAATCAGTTTAATTTTTTAGCCCTAGCTCGAGGGGGTGAATATCATCCTGTGATAAACATGAGGAGCCTGTTGGTCACCTGTGATGGTAAAAAAATGCTGCAGAGGTTGTTCCTGCTATTTGGTGGAAATATAGGTCACATGATCAGATTATGACTAGATGAGTAGACCAAGCTGAAACGAAACTAAAGTAGTGAGCATCTATATTTGATAAAGGCTTTTCTGTAGAACCCGAAGTGTTTGTCATGAACTAGTGCTCCGAGAAGTGTTATATTGAGCCTTTTATTGGCCTTCAATTTCACGTGATAACATCATGTGTCGAAGCAATAATCACATCGAGTTGAGTACGTCATCAAAATAAAAGGATTCCAACCTACAGCCATTTTTACCTGTTCGTTTTTGAGCTTTCAAGAGCTTGTAATCACATTTCCACATACAGTAGACGCTCCTATGATGTAAATAATATGTTCCAAGAATGTTTACGTTATAAGGAATTTACGTTATAGGAACATTAAAGTACGTGTAAATTGCTTAATTCGTTCCAAGATCTTTCTAAACTCACCTCTTTGTCAATGAAAAAAAGAAAAAACTTCACTTAACTCTTTTAATTTGTGGGCTGTACAGTAACCGCAAAATTATTGGTTTGCGTTCAACAACTTTCTTCTTTTTGAACCTACAACACAGCAGAGTAAGACATGGTGAACCTTTTCATACCAAATAACTGTAATGTGAATTTTGTTGCAAGTCAGTCTTCAAGTATTACATAAGGATTCATCGGTATTTGCATCATGAGAAACCAACTCATACAACTTTGTTTAATACGTAACCTCATCAGATGGATATGAACTTTATTTACACAGGTCAAGGCCGTTTAAAGCAAATTAGACCACGAGACAAAAATAAAAACTAGTAAATTTTGTGTATTGAAAAGAAAAGCTCTTTTTGCATAACGCTGTTCTACAATATAAATTGGAAATTGTTGGTGTTGTATTATGGGATTTGTTAGGCTCAGGCTATATTGGTGTCTGAGCTCAAGGCAGTACAGGTGGTCTTGGTAATTACGGTGAGTGCATAAAGCTGGATAAAGCTAGTGGGTAAAGCTAGTAGATAAGCTAGTGTAAGGCAGTATAGGGGAGGATATAAGGAAGTGTAACGAAAGACCGGGGCTCTTCTTGATCTTCACATGAGTACATGTGAGTACATCGATTTATACAACAGTTGGTATCTGGTATAAAGTTCAATGGTATTATCTGACTTTGTTACATAAAATATACTTGTACGAATATCAGACAAAGAAATTTTTCTAGCTCTCATCGCTGCGCTTTATTTGCTTTGTTGTTTGCATAACAGGCCCTATTGATTCATTCAGCAAACCTATTCTCTACTAGTAGGTTCATTACTAAAAATTCATTAAGAATCTTAACTGAATGTTTTCTGATTGGGCTGAACAGAATGCATTATTTCTTAAGAACAAAAGAAATTTATTGTAACTTTTTCCATATAACTCGCGTACTGATACGCAATGCGTTGCTGCATGTGCATCAGACTAGTTAATGCTATTGAGTTTTATTTCCACAAATTATATTTATTTAAAAATCCAGATTGTCACATTGGTAAAGGATTATTGCACACAAGCTCGCATAGTTGTTTCATTATGTAGGTATTGCGTTATCATCTGGTTTCCTTCATATAAAGGTTTTTTCCCATTTGATAAAGTATACGTTTTTCTTTCAGTAGAACATATGAGGTCATTCACTTCGCGGTGACTGCTACTTGCGAAGCGTACGCAATTGAATAGAAGCTGCCCGCGGAGGCAAACGGCTCAGTATATATGACCTTCACGCGAACATAGCGGTTCTACCTAATTACTAACCTCAACGTCCATTCACCGCCTGGCTTCTTTTCCGTGCTGTTATTTTTTAAGATCGCTCTAACGCGGCTAGACATCCCTTATATAGCATGTCCGAATCTCCTTGACTTCACTTCATTACAGTCACATGAGATCGTTCAGTCATGACTTAACGTATTTTCATAGTTTCTATCAATACTATCAGAGATATTCTACTAACTGAAGTCTGGAGGTAAGCAGTTTTTTAATATTTCATCCAGTGTATTAATTGGGTAAAGTTAGTTACATCAGTAGAGCATTGTGCAAATCCTCTATTGCATATAAAGTATCTTGCTGTTGATGGTGCAACTGGCTTGGTATTGGCTGTTGCCGGATCTGGTGCTTATAAAGAGTGTTAAACGAAACTGATAAGTTATTTGTATCAAAGGCTTTTAACTGGCTGCATGTGAGTGTTGATTTACAAGCGTTTGGCTCTTATTGGTATCTTGGTGACTTTAGTTCAAAAGCGGGTTATTGCTGCGTTCTTGTAAGTCCTTACAGAGAATCGACTTGTGGAATACTTATATAGGCCTTCTTAGTAAAGCAATGCATCTTGTATGTTTTATACCCTGCTGGTAGACCTACCTCTCGATAAAGCATTTTGTTTAGTAACATTTAAATAGAGTTATGAAATCGTGATTTCAACTATTACGTGTGTACATTTGACTTATTTTTACATGATGTGCTAGTTACTGTAACCTCGTTATGGTACATACTCGAAATGTTTGCCTGTGTGTTGTGTTTCCTTGAATGTATTTGCTTGCCAACATTGAACCGAGCAAATATCATGTATTATGATTGCCAAAGTAAACAGAATTGTTGATCAACTTTAAAAATAACCGGCATTTTATTGAGCAGCTCAAAATTTTTATTACATAAGCAAAAAATCTGTTATGTAGTTTGTATCTCATTTTCATCTGGAAAGGGCAAGCACCTGCAGGTCATTGACAGTGGTATTGGTTTTTTATCTGATATTAAGGCTCAAGGCTCCCTAGTCTGTTATTGATCAAAGCTAGCAAGGTGCTCTGCCTGTATTTCTTGGAATGCACTTCCATGATAGGTTAATTGGCTGAATTAGGCTACCCTAGTATGTACTGAAGTACAGCTATCCTTGAATACTCACATGCACTATTCAATTTGGATCCGTTAACCGCAAGGCATAGCCAAGGCTTTTGATAGCTCCAACAAAGCTTTTCAGGTTATTGCTATGTCAGTTCCTTACGTAGCTGTTGAAACACACTAAATGTTAGATAAAAAGAGAATCAATAATGCATGTCTAGCTTGGTCTGTACTGAAGCAGACAGCTCTTCCATGCATGCTGTGACGTGCCGTCGTCCCTTCAATAATTGCTTTCAGCTTATCATTAAATAGAGCTGAATGGCAATGCTAGGCAGGAGGAAGTTTCTAATAAGTCAAGGCCATCTAAGGTTGAGTTAAGTGCTACATCAAAAATACAAGCTCCACATTAGCCCCCTGGCTACGAGGTAATACTTTTTAAAAACCTGTTCCTGCTAGTAACCTTGCTCAAAGATAACATTTTGAGTTTGCTTCTGTGTCGTGTCGGAGATGGAATCTCAATTGTTATACCTCCTTTTGATATTGCTCTGGCTCAAGCGAGCAAACTAAATATTTCGGTGGATAGTTTTAAAAAATTCCGATAGTAAAACGTTGTTTTATATTTAAAAATTGATAAGGACTTAACGGTGGACAATGATCAAATTCAAAGTCGAAAGTGATTATTGATATACACGTACAGTGAATTGTGATGATTTGTGTATCAACTAGTAATCTACATAAGACTAGCGTTGTGACTGCCTAATATTAACACTTGCTACCAAAAGGCATCAAGAGGTTGCATTGCCTAACCCGACATTCTAGTAATAAATTTGTATAGGTCGCCATCGACTTGCGGGGGCGTTGCATTCCAAATGTTTGATTGCAAGCTGGTCAGGACACAACTTGAATGTTAAATATGTTCTTTATACCACCCTTCAAATATTTTCTCTCAGTAGATCACTTTAAGCCTATATAGTATATAGTACCTTTATGATGTGAATAAAATCCTATAATCTTATAATCCTTAGGCTGTGTTGTACAGCATTTTTAATCTTTTTGTGCTGTAATTTTATCAGATTTTCTTCATCGTTCAGCATACAGCAAGTATATATACTGGATATATTCTGCCTTCTTTGAGTTGTTTTGCTTTTTAACCTTTTTAGCTATCTTGATTGTGGTTCGAAGCACTTAGAATATATTCCTTTGAAACACACGCTTACCGAGACGAGCGGAAACACTAAGTAGGCCTAACAGTGCTACGCACTAAAAGACTTGATAAATGCTGGTGATGCCGACGGCGTATCAAACTAGTGGCCTACTACACTCAGGGATGACATAGCTACTCATCACTATACTAAATATTAGATATGTGTATGTATTATAAAAATATTATACGTTGTAGTCATGGTAAAATCGCAAAATTGGTAAATTCGCAAAATCGCAACTGGCTGAGAAAATGATGCTAATTTAAAAACAAATGTTAATTTTGATTTCTGAATGTATTATAAATATAGTTTGTGTATGTCACTCATTTTTTCAATATATTTGTAGCATTTGATAGATTATTATTAGATAACTTATAAATTTGCAGATTTATAGCATATTATTTGAAAGCATCATTGCGGTAATCTGATCTTACAATTGATCGATGCTCGTAACTCCTCTTCTATTGCACATAAAAAGCCAGTTTTGTCTGCAAACTGTAACAAGCATATCAATGAGTGCAATAAGCTTTTATGCAACCTTGTTAAATATTGCTATAAAATGAAAATATGCCTTTAAATTTAGAATGGAACGGAATATTTAAAACTTCCAACAGATTGCAAGTGCATCATTTGCTAATTGCAAGCAATGGATATCAACTGATAGAGACATCATGTATTATGAGATTATTATTTTTAAGAATTAAGATCGATTTATCACGTATATTTATTAAAACATCTGGAGGTAAGTAAGCAAATTTCTTGCGTCAATAGTTTTAATGTTGCACCACCTGAAGATCCAAAATATAGGCAACATTCGACTTCGGTTAGATTTGTCTTTGCAGTATTCTGACGAGGTGTTTTAAAAATACAACGACACCCGTTATTTGAATGTCACCGTTAATAAGGCGCCACTCTAAGGCAAGGGTTGAAAAATGGCGGACCATGGCATTCAAATAACGCTTATGGTAGGCACACAAAATTGCCACTATCATGGTAATACTAACAAATGAAAAATGACTACTCACTGAAAAATGGTATCCAACTGTTATTCATTGGTTGATTGGATCAGAAAGATCGCTTCATTCTAGAAGGGGAAGGTTGCTGGCGATTATAAAAAGACTAAGGTCATGAATAACTTGCCACTAAGCCTTGAATTTAGTTTGAACTCCGGGATTACGACTTGAAACTTGGCCATCTGCATTTCCAGTAATATAGCCTCTGGTCAAAAGCTATTGCCTTTGGCCACTCACAAAGCCAAGTTTAATTCGTACTTGTCTATCACCCTAAAATAAGCTTTTGTTTAGTGTCTACTTATCAAAGCCCATGTATTTTGGTGATGAAGTAGGGAGAAATGGTTGCAACCATATTGGTTCTTCCTCTCAAGCCGAGGGTTTGATTGTCACTGTGGATTCAATTATTTATAGTCTCTGCACCCTGGGGAATATTGGTTCAAGTCCTACATGGCCTCGGAAAATAGTTATCGTATTTCCAATCTTCCAGGGTTCACCGCTTTAGGCAAGTGAAAGCAAAGCTTCCTAGCTAAGATTTATGGGTATTTTTCTGTCAAGGCGATTTGACGAAATGTACATCAGCATTTTCTTCCAATTCATGATCTCCAGAACTTAATAAGACGTATCATATCTGATCAACCCTCATATATGGTAATTAATACCACTTTGTCAATGTGTGTATGCATGTCTGTCTGTCTGTCTGTCCATCTGTTAGTCTGTGTAAATGTTATACGTTTCCATATTTTTTGTCAGATTTCGTCCAACCTTAACATTCATATGCTCAGTGCTTTCTGACAGGTTGTCCAAAATATTTAGTTTTAAAACTCCACCTGAGACCGAGTCTCTTAAACACTCACCTGCGGACTATCTGATTAAGAATCAAGGAATTCCAGGCATCGCGGTTCTAAATTGTAGTGAATCTGGCTGACTTTAGGAATTGCACTTGCTGTTATAGAACTCTGATGGCATTTAGTATCTTTTTAGTAACTCTTTTGTGAAAAAAACATTCTGTTAAAACCTCTATTCGATCGCCACGGGGCTGTATTTTTCAACCCTTCTCGATAGTTGCGTTCAATTAGAGGTGACATTCAAATAGAGGTTTTACGGTAATTATCTGCTACCGTACTGAGGCAATTGGTGAGATGAGTTTCAGTGACCTGATGAAAGTTGATAGCGGGAAAAATTTGCATTCATATATGCAAATGGCTTGCAAAAAAAACGCTTTTTTTGCATGAAATTTATGTGACAGCTTTTGAAACAGAGTTGCTCGACAACATGAAATCGTCTCAAAATCTATAAATAAAGTTGTGACGCTAAAAATGGTTCACAGTAAACCCCTGCGAACTGATTGAGTTTCATATTTAAATTCATTGAATAGCCAAAATGATAAAAAATTCCTGGTTTCCTTTGAGCTTTTTAAAAACAAATTTTACTCTAGAAAAGCATTGTTGGAAATTTTATATTATTATTTTTGTCACTGTAAATTTTATATTATTATTACCACTGTAGTTGTATTGTTATTATTAATACTAGTACCCTGGTAGTCTAGTGTGTTGTGAGAGATCATCATGTGTAATAACTATGTATATAATTATTCCGCTATGTAACAAGATGGTTGTTATTATTAATACTAGTACTCTGGTAGTCATGTGTACAGTGAGAGATCATCATGTGTAATAACTATCTATACAATTATTCTGAAAGTAGGTAGTAGAGTGCCTGGCTGTTAAGATGAATATCCGGGTTGATTCCTATGCAATGCTATTTTTCTGAACCTCCTGACTGTGGATAGACGGATGGATTCTAATCTTATTATAGTAAAGACCGTGGTAGTTGAACATTTAGCCACTATTTAAGTGTTAACAACAAAATAATAAATATTTTGAGGTCAGTATTATTCAGCTGTTGAAATGAAGAGCAAACTTGACAGAATTGAGGTAGTTTCATTTCTACCGTGGTCATGGCAACCATAGAGTTATCTCCCCCTAGAGTGATAACTGTGCCTTCAACAACAACATAACTCTATGATGGCAACACATACGGAGTATTCGAAGCATATTCGAAGCTCATCAAGCCTATCGGTGATGCTCCAGAAGGTTTCATGCTTCGCAGATAGTTCAGTAAAAGTTGATATTCCAATGAAAAAGCAAACACAGGTTTCCCAGACAGTAAGAAATGACCATAGATCACAGAATTTGATAGACTATAATTTATTATAGCTTCTAAACCAAAGTAGGCGTATAAACTAACAGACCACAGGACACATTTTATCTGACTGATAACCTGTTCTGGCTTTTTATCAATTTACAACGCCAGTTTCTAATTATTAAGGTTATTGAGAATACGGTTGGTAGGACACGTTGTCCTACCAAACGAAGTGATGACGAAGTCATTACGTTGTGAAGATCCTGTCGTTAAATGAATTTCCCTTCGAGCTTTCGTTGATAAACATTGTACTTGGTAGTAGACTACTGTATTGTATACATATTGGCTATTTACATTCCCATTGCACTTTACCTTTTTCTACTTTCATTTGATTTTTTAATAACTTACAACTTTTTAATAAGTTTTTTGGAAACTCAACAAGTACATTAAATTGTTAACACGTAAAGCGATCATGTAAACATGCAACATGTAAAGATGCGATCATGCTTTACATGTTGCATGTAAAGCTAAATAAAGCTTTTGTGTGTAAAGGCTAAACACACAAATACGCATGCATTTTTGCACGAGCGTATAAAAAAATGTTAGACTACCTTAGCGTACGTACATCGTGGAAGATGTTATGATTTTTAAGGTCTTTTTTCATTTACCATTTTTATATATCATAGATCTTTTTTATAATGTTTCAACTACAGCAGATGTTAGCCTGACTCCTGATACCGTACACGGCCTATAAACAAGTACACTTTATTGCCGCTGTGAGTCGCTAAAAGTAAAAGGGTATTTTTCATTATTTTCACAATATTTAACATGACATCAAAACTCCAAGTCGTGACTAAAGATGAACTTGCAACAAAATTTTAGTTGATTTTATTAAAAAGTAGTGATGTTTTTCTATCATTTGCGATTGTTTCTGATGTTTGATGTTATCTGACCACCAGGATGTTTCAAAATCAAAATTGTCAAAACTGGATCGTGGTTAAAACGCCCAGATTAAGTGAAAGTGCTCTAATGACGTCTGTAGTTACAAAGAGACCGACAGAATAAGAGAAGCGTATCCGATATTAACTATAGCAACCATTGCTACTGGTGACGTCATTTCACATTGTTCTTTTCGCACATTTTTCTCTGAGAATTTTAACAGCCATCAAGTTTTGTCGATTTTTATCTTGAAACATCCTGCTGTCAGATCTCCTGAAACATTAAAAACTATCTCAGATGATAGAAAAATACCGATACTTTCCGATAAAATTTACTAAATTTTTTGTGCAAGTCTAACCTTAAGCGAGCTGCATCGTTAAGTAAAGCCTACTTGTAATCAATCAGTTTGCATGGTTTTGGTTTTAAGTTAAAATCAAGTTAGATTGTCTATTATCAAGTCTATTATCAAGTCTATTATTGTAAAAATGAGATCGTCCATGTCTTACATAATGTCTTAACCACAAACATTAATGTTAACATCTTCAGAAGTTACCATTTCTATTAATTGAAGAATAGATCTTGAACACGGGCTAATTATTTGAGAAATAAATGTTGTCGGAAAGTGTCCTTGAAAGGGTCAGCTCCTCATAGCTTTGTGCGCCTCAGTCATAGACCTATTAACTATACTATACAGTCTAGTTAATAGGTCTATGGCTTCAGTGCACCAAGGAATCTTGGAAAAAAACATTAATTAAATCACGAAAGTGCTGTTTACGTTCGTAGAAAGCCTAACATATCAGCTGGTCGCATAGTACCAATTAAAAGCAATGACTCATAGACCTACATAATTCCAAAGGAATGTTGATTTATTAAGGCGCTGGCCTTGAAAAAGGCCAAGGTATCAGAAAACTAAAAATGTGGCCATAAATCCACATTGCTCCAGCTAGGAGACAGAAGTTGCATTGATTTGAAAGATCAATCTTGTCAAGCAAATCCCGCTTAAAACGTCGATTTTGTTAAAAATTAATGGTATTTACTAACTTTCCATACAGCGATAACGTAGCGAAGTGCACCGATATGGTGCGGCACTGCCATCAAGAAAAGAGCCGTGTCTCATTCTGTTGGGAAGCAGTATGGCTGTTTGCAAGTGAAACGCCTAAGCGGTATGGAATCTTTCAGCAATGGAAATAACCAGCAGCGGCGTACTTCCACATGCACATAGATCTTGCTTTCCTGTTGCTCCATAGCTTCATTTGTCCTTGACCTCTTAATGAAATTATGAAAACAGCATTTGCGAATGATGCACATTAAAATATCACATCAGCCATTCCACTTTAATACAAATTTTCAATACATCCATCGTCCTTTATCGATCGATCGAATTTTGCGCGTTTGCATAGCTAACACGTGCGTCACTAACTGTGTCGCTAATTATCAGCTTACAGCGTACAATTCTTTACCATTTTCAACAAGGCGCCGGAGTCAACCCGTATCATGCAAATGTCCATAGGAACATTTAATTCGCACGATAACGCAACTTTCGCACAACTGTAAACCCGCATGAGGCACTTCATGCGTCTCATGGAAATAGTGATATTCTATAATCGTAATGCCCAGCAAATGCATGTATTAAACTCAAAGTGCTCTGAGTTATTCACTAATGAGGAGCTTGTAAAGTTGACAGCACAAATCCTTTATAATACACCCTGGACTTGGCATTGCACAACCATCGCTGTATTATAGTGCCCTATGGAAGCATTATCTACCCTTCAGGTGCTGACGTACCCAGCTGTCACGACACTATCGCTGTATGAAAACTTTGTAAATGATACAGAGCAATAGAGAAGACTGACAATTTGCCGACGAATAAGGCAAATTATTGTTGCTTTTAACCTTGACATTGGAGTTTATATCATGAATTTTTACCTTTCAGTTCTATCAAAATGGCTCAAACTCCAAAATATGAGCTGGTCTTTCGAGATATCAGCCTTCAAATTGGAAAACAGAATATTCTGTCTCATGTCAACGGACTAGCTAAACCAGGAGAGATGATGGCAATCATGGGCCCATCAGGTGAGTCACATCGCTCTGAAGACACTGGGTAGCAGCACAATACTGCAGGCACTAACCACACTGAATCAGTTATAGGTAGAGCCCCACGATATAGCGATTTAATTGTTCGATAGCGATTTTTTAAAATAGATGATTTGAAAATCGCATACCATTTAAAGAGATATTGCTGGTCGTATAAACACATCACACATCTGATGATTTTCAGCGTGAGCAATACTAAAACCTAAAATGCATGGGCCATTTAATCATACATATAATACACTCATTCATGACATGCCCGTGTTCATAAAATTGTAATTGTAATTAGGATATCACAAACAGAAAATAGTTTTTTTAAATTAAAATATACTAATAAGTATTAACAAAAATCTTCAAGTCTTTTTTATATAACAATAATATCGCAATATATCACAAATCATCCATTTGCAATATCGAATTGTCTGGTGATTTTTGGAAATTGCAAAACTGGCAGAATTATGCTCTTTTTTCATTTGTTGTTAATCTTGTCAGCATTATAAATCGATTCTTTTCTCGCTACCAATAGATTTCCTTCCGTGTAGGGAAGGAATGAGAGAATGAATGGTGAGGTCCTGCAGATGGTGGGGTCACCACATCAGTTCATTTCATAACAACCACCCATTATGGGATCTTGTGATTCACTTTTTGGTTGTCAGACCGCAGACATCCTTGTTCATAATCTGTATACTGTTTCTCAATATGGAGTCTAGATCTGTCGGCAATAAATTTATTCAAAAGAATTCATGGTTATAGCCCAAATTATAAACCGGAACAGGATTCAGAAGTGTAAGTAGGGCAGTGAAACCAGTGATCTCATGAAAACCTCAAAATTGTTATGGAATTTACACAAACAACGCTTTTGTTATAAATTTCATATAATAACCCGAGGGCGGATTTCATAATACCGCCATAAATAACAGAGTTATACATCACAAAATTTATATATAGGTCACAAATTATATATTACAGATTGCATAATGTATATCACAAGTTATATATTATAAATCACAAATTGCATATATATTACAAATCATATATTATACATTACAGATTACATAATGTATATCACAAATTAGATATTATACATCGCAAATTACATGTATAACACAAATATCAATATATTACATGTAATTAATTGTTAATTATGTGTATTGATTCATTGTATTACGTACGAGTAAGGTTTTACATTTCAGTAGTTGGTAGTTTATGATGACTTACAATATCTTTAGTAATAAAATATATTAAGGGCTGACTACAAAAAAGAGTTAGTATTAATTGTATTTTCTGGCCAAAAAGTTTTTTTGAATATACACATAAGTTAATAAATAATTTATTTTCTGAAAGAAGTATAGCTCAAATTAAATAAAAGGCTATCTGCTACTTTGTATGATTTTTTGAATTTTAGGTTTTCACTTAGTTCTTACGAAAAGCGCATTTGCCTTGAGTATTTATCATTGGCTTTTTTAAACAAAAAAGAAACTTTCTAAAACAAATTAAAAAAATACAGTGTATTAATATATTAATACTTACTTCAATGTATGAAAGCCATATTGGAACATATAAACTTTGTATCTCAAGGTTGAACCATATTTTTTGGCTATCAGATACTCAACCTTGCCATCATGCTTATAATCCACGTGACACGCTGCTGTGGACAAAACTGAACAATGACGCTAACCACCGTTGTTTTCTCCCATGAAGTATGTCTCACAAGCAGACTGTCTATTCAGGGAAGAGTACTTCAATAGTCATTTCTCACGTGCCGTGGTCAGTGACCCCAAGCTAGCCTAGACGTAGGCAGACCATGCATGCAACAATAGCATATACGTAATCAGAGTCAAGTCAATGACGACAGATTTTCTCTTAATACGCTGTATTGCTCTTTCTATGTAAGACGCCGTTAATCATTTCGTGCAAGTGTCCTTTTGTCAGTCAAATCTTTATATTTTTGAAAAATCCGTAATTTAACCGCTAGTAGAAGTCAACCTTGAATAGTTTTTTCTGACCTGGAACGACCTTGGACGAAGTTGTGGGTCCGTCTGTAAATTCTTTCCCCTATCTAAACACACCAACCTGAATCCAATAGAGAAGTCAAAGAAGTTTAACATCTCTTTAATCCTTTCACTGTTATCCATGTATAAATTTAACTTTTGACCTACTGCCAGCCATTTTACTGGAAATTGCTGATTTTGCTACATGATGTCTATACAATTTCTTTTCAATTTTAACCCTATCTAGAACATTTTTATTATATATTTTATGTTGCCAACATGTTAACAAACCGAGCTATTCCAAAAATTCAATAAATCTATACTGTTGCCAAAGCTATGTGAAACTACGATCGCTACGACGCTGTAATGATCCTCTACAATATTCCTTACTCTTACAAAACTGTTACTTTCACCACCATCAGAGTGGGTGTTGTCACTTTTATTATCATCGTATTTAATTAATTCTGAATGTTAATCGCCGGCCGTAATGCCATCAACCAAAGCTATTCTGTTTCTAACAAGGAAGGTGTTTCCGAAAGCCATATCACGACTAAAAGGTTCGATCGTCATAAAAGAAATGTTTGCTTTCGACTTGGCATTTCCTGATCAAAGATTATAATTTGCTTCGTAAACATAGGCTAATTTTTAGAGAATTATTCGGACAACACTTTTAAAGCCTTAAAAATACTAATGCTTGCTGGTTATGTTGTCACAAATCATTAATACTCAGAAAATTTCGCAAAAATGCGTCCACCGCAGTCGATCATATGTAGAATTCACATAAACTCGCGTAGGGCAGTGAAAGGGTTAAAAAAAAGGCTTTGTAGTTGTATTCAAACTTTTCATCTTTTATATAGGTCATAGGCCTACAAACTAACTACCAACTCTTGTTGTATCTTGACTAGTTGGAGTTACAACATAGTATAAACCGCTGCCCTTTCAAATGCTGAACATCAAAGTTGAATTAACAGTCGAAATAGTTGACGATACTGAATAAAGAGACTCCCACAATAAACACATTAGTTCTCATGACTAGAATGTTGTATTATTTTTATAATCTTTGTTAAGTTATTTATTACGTTTTTACATATTTTAAAAGAATTAAAAATTTTTATTATCCGTAAACATATTGAAATTTATGGTTAGCAGAAACCTTTAGCAGACATGCTGTCCTGTTCCTGTAGCTAGTTGAAGCATATTTAAAAGTTTTTATCACAAGCTAGCATGTTGTCGGGCTTTTTTGAGCTCATTTTTCTTGTCGTTCAGCCTATTAAACATTCTCTAACAAGCTACAAGCAATGTTAAATATAGATTATCTACCTTTCAGAAAAGACAGATTATTTTGATGGCAAACTTTCGATAATAATGAGTTTTAAAACACTCATCTCTATAATTCTAGATCAGACTAAACATCCCCAACATCCGTTCCTAAAGAGCTAGACTACGTCTTATATGGGCGGGGCTTGTTGTGTCGATTGTGTCGATTGCGACACCGATATTGAATCGCTGTAAAACGACCTTCAAAAACAAAAGTGACTTTGAAAGTTAGCGGCACAATCTTTATTTTAAGTTCAAAATCTGAATCAGCATGTCTGATTTACCTATGAAAAAACAATGAAAGCTGTTCGTGGCAGTTATGCTTTAAGGATGCAACGCTTAATGGCTGGCATCACAGCTCCTAAGGCTAGCACTTGGTGGTAGGTGTCACGTCACAACTCACAACGTCACAACGGTATATGCACCATGTTTCCATAGCGTGGATGATGTGCATTTGGAGTTGCACTCGTGTTAGGCACGCACATGTTTGCATGTTGCAGATTAACGTTAGCACGTTGTTAAAAAAATGAAGATTTTCTACGCCAGGCTCATAGCGGCTCATTCGGAACTATACTCAAACCGAAATAAGAGCCTCTGAAGTGTGGGAAAAATGGAATAGTTTGTATGGCATATTCTTGTGTATCATTCGCAAGAGCCATTTCCATCTTTCGCAAGCATAAAAAATTTGGTAAAAATTTGCAGGTAACAAAGCTTGTTAGACTTGCAGATTTTTGCTGGTTCCAACTTGCGGATTAATCTCAAGAAAACATGGCAATTAGCACTCGATGACAGGTATTACAGCTTCTATTCTGGCACTG
Organism: Watersipora subatra; assembly: GCF_963576615.1. Classification (NCBI taxonomy): domain Eukaryota; kingdom Metazoa; phylum Bryozoa; class Gymnolaemata; order Cheilostomatida; family Watersiporidae; genus Watersipora; species Watersipora subatra. The sequence continues at coordinate 6,632,166 of NC_088715.1, read as the reverse complement.
GGTGACAGGTGTCTCGGCTCATGACGCTGATGCTTGACACCATTTTGAAGGTGGTTTTATGCGGAGAGGATGATGTAAGAGTAAATGATACATATCAAGCGAATTGGTTTCACAACTTTTTCTCCGAAAATTTTCCAGTAAGATCTGACGTGTTCCTTAGCAATTGGCATGATTAAAATTCATGACCGAAGCTTAGGTATGCACCAAATATCATTTTGAAATATCTTCACACGTTGCAACACGCTTTGATAGCTAAATTGCTTTTTACAGAGTATTGAACACTCATTTGATAACTTACTCTTCTCATTCTTTACTAAATTTTGATGCATGCTTTTGTTAAATTTTAACTTTTTCAGAATACTTTTGAAATTCAATCTTTCCTTGCTGCTTCATCCACTATTATTTACTTCCAGTGATATTTTTGCAAAATTATTTCATGAACAGTTAGCAGGTAAACTCTGTTTAAAAAGCAAATATTTTAAAATTAAATTCTAAAAACCCGGTAGTAACATATAATGCACATATATATAATGTATATACATATATATATGCACATATATATATATACATATATATTTATTCGTCTATATATAATGTGTGATATATATAAATGTATTATATATACCATAATGTACAAAGATTATATATAACATATATTTCTATATGATATATAAATATATATATATGCTATATAATATATTACATTAAATGTAATTAAAGTGAATTAAACTCTAAACAAGCCTGTAGTGGTAGGCTATATATATAGGCTATATATATATAGGCCTATATAATGCACTTATATATATGTTTATGCATGTATCTATATTTTTTTATGTGCATATATATATATAATGTATAACGTATAATGTAATATATATAATGTATTATATATAATATCATATACAATATATTATGTATAATGTAGATATATATAGTTTAACTTATATTATATGTTATTACATACTATATATTATATTATATGTTATTATATATTACATACTATACACTATATACCCTACAGGATGAAAATATTCGATGGATGTAGAAATTCGCGATTTCACAAATTATCAAAATCCGTGAATAATTAGTTCTATTTTTAAACACAAGGGAGAATAACTACTAAACGTAGAGAAATACTAAACGTAGAGAAATACTAAACGTAGCCAAGTTCCAAAACTTTTTTAAAATCATCGCCGCGGCTCCGAGTTAACCCCATTGCTAATGCATCCCACTTCTTTACAAAATTATTCAAGGTTTTTACAAGTTATTCGGCATGGCTTCGACGTCGCAAAAATCTCTCCTACAGTCTTTTTACATTGAAATCAACTCCATCAACCTCTAATACCGAATTTGATGACGATAATGATTCTGATCTGGACATTATGGTATGTATTTGATTTGCAGTGCAGATACGTTTTTCCATAAAATAAATGCGTTAGTTCATTCTCTTTTTTAAAAACTGATCGCTTTCATTAAATACTTCAGCTATTGTTTTTTGTACTCCCTTTACGCTTATTAATATTTTTTCTTTTTTGTGTTTACTGCAGACTGAAAATGAAACAGAACCTATTACGAAAACTAGAGACAGGTAGTAATATTCACCGTGGCAGGAATATTGGCAGAGAAGCAACCAGTCAACCTAGACCTCTTCATCGACAACAACTCCTTGATATCGCTGTGGCAAACATGATTATATTATATATTCTTTTTCATGTATAGATATAATATAATTTATTACAAACTTGAGTGTACAAATGAAATATTTTAAATACAAATAAAGTTTTGCTAACGATGAATAGAGTAAATAAAATCAGTTTAGCTTATATGGCGGTTATCTGGCAATAAAATTAAACTGATACGCTTGATAAGTAAATACTAACGTATAATGGTGCTCTCTGACTAGTTATTTTGGTAATAGCAGCTCTATATCGCTGTCACTGTCTTGGGTAGATGTCACAGGCGATTCTCTTGCTACTACATGGCTGGTAAGGGAGTTATCATCAGAGCTCTCCTCGTGGCTTACTATTGCAAAGTCCTGCCGGTTAGCCAAAAATTTGTGCTCGTTAAGGCGTTTTCGTTAAAACATATATTTTCCTCGTTAGCAGCTGCGGTCACTTCTACCTCAATTTCAAAACCTCCCTGAATGATTGGTGATCTTCTAGGAATGACATCTGCCACCCTTGCAGTCATTGTGCTTCCGTGTATGATGAACAAGCTGCTTACTCTACTTATTACACTGGGTAGATGACCAACAGTTGCACAGTCTGCGTTTATTAGCTTTACTGAAAATGGGTCGTGCAGATTATTGGGCTCCTCTCTCACACTAAAACGAATAACGAAGCGGTAGGGATGAAAAAAATAAATATTGCGTTTTACCAAAGAACCAAATTTAAATTCATTTATTAATTTAGTAAATGGTTTTGAAAAAACTCATTACTTACCACAAGTTGTTGGTTCATCAAAGGCCTCCAAATCGATAAATATTCATGAAAACCTCTGAACGCAACAAGAAATTTAGAGCTTAGCATGATCAACTCGTAGTTGCAAGCTAAATAGAAACCGAAACACGCGGTGTGCGCATGCGAAGGGTTAACTCTATTGCTAGCCGCAATAGAGGTAACTCTTAATAGAGTGTGATTGTGTTTACCCGCGAATAAATTAGTCCGCGAATATGCATGAAAAAGGCAATTTGCGCGAAACTTACTCCGCGAATAAATTCATCCTGTAGGATAATTTTCAAGTGCGTGCTGGGTACATTGTGTATCAATCAGAAGGCTGCCTTGTTTTTGTCGCCCAAGAGTCACTGTTCAGTAGACTCAGACATGCCATAAGTTACTTAACAATCTGCTATCGATGCTGCCTTATAACAACCCCTTATGAGGGGGAATGTTCGAGCGTACAATATACCAGGTATCTACTTTTGAAGGTGCTGGGAAGACAACTTTGCTTAACATTCTGGCCGGCCGGCAGTCAATGGACTCGGGAACTCTTACTATGAACTCAAAACCCATCACGAAACAGCTTCGAAGGAAGATTTCCTTTGTACTGCAGAATGACATATTCCTCTCTCAGCTCACATGTTGGGAGACCATATGGGTAGGAAAGTATGCTTTTATCCTTGGTTTTTTTACCTTGCGCGATTTCAGGCATACACTATGTTTCCATGACACGCATAATCCGCAATCCGCCAATCAAATGAGCCAGTCCACAAGTTAATCGCATCATGGAAACGGTATAAATCTGCAAGCTAAGCGAGTTTTGCGATTAGCAAAACTTTATCGAAGCCATCATGCTTGCGAATAATTGAAACAGCATTTGCGAATGATGCGCAATAAAATTCCGTGCCACCTATTCAATTTTAAGCATTTTCAATACTTCCGTCGTCCTCCTTCGAGTTTCACACGTTTGCGTCGGTGAGACGTGCGTCACTAATTATTAACATATAGTGTACAATTCTTTTCCTTTTTCAACAAGGTGCCGGAGTCAAGCCGCATCATGCGAATGTCCATAGAAACACTAATTCGCATGGTAACACAACTTGCGCACAACTCCAAACCTGCATGATACGCATCATGGAAGCAGTGTTAATAGGATGCGGTGCCTCATAGGAAATTCGTTCATTCAGTAATATTCATAAGAGAAAGAATGCTTTGTAACCTTGTAACCGCCATAATCGGTTCCAAGCTCCTCACTTTCACTACGGAAAACCTTTATAATGATTCACTCTAGCAACTATATAAAAACATGAATCATGTATCATAGAGTTAACAGAATCATCCAAAATGTGCCGCAATAAGTTTAGGATATTGGACTAAAATTTAAAAAAAAATTAATCAGTTAGTTTTTATTGATAAAAATCCACAGCATATTATTGCAGTTTCTAAATTCTTTATCTTTGGTTTAAGTTGGATAAAAATAAAAATTGTATACTGCGACCTAAACATATTTCTGCTAATAAAATTATTCAACATTGTACCTCGGCTGTTTCTGATAAATATACTTTTATATTGGAGAATAGAGGTCTGCGTTTTGGTCAAACTGTGAAAATGTCAGCGTTTTTCTTTTGCTAGTTTCACAAAACTAACAAAGGACATGACTTTTGTTTGTCAAATGCATTTATTCTTCTGTGAGAATTTCTGTTGATTCCAAAACACATCAGATTAAACCTCTATGACAGAAACTCTAGTTTTTACAAAAGAAGTTCCGATTGTTTGTTAGCAAAAGTTTTTCGGCGTGAATTAATTCCATTAGTTAAAGTTTCTGTAGGGTTTAAAATTGAGCATAACGTTTTTATAAATTAAAAAAATGCATCCCAACCTGTCACAAATACATGTTAGAATTAAATTACTCTGCATTTGATGTAAAAGTGAGTTTGTAGTTTATCGACTAAAAACATCCCTATTTCTCACTTTTCCTTTACTTTTTTTGCTTTGGATGAAAGTAGCTCTATTCGTCTCACTACTTTTCTACATCTTCCTTTTAGGCCCAAAAATAATAAAAGTTGAAAAATATACACAACTGTACCTACACTTCTTGCGTTACTGAATTTCGCTAGAAGTTTGCTCACTGGTACACAAGTGTCGACAAGTGTCAACAGTCACCTGTTCTTGAATGCCGACGCCTTTGAATTGGAGTCCATTCGATGTTTTTGATATTTAACTTGGAAATTTTTCTTTGATTTCGAGTGAGACAGTTTTCCAAAAAAATTTTATTTCAAAAAAGTAAAGAAACCTGTAATGTAAAACTCAATTTTAAAATATTTAGAATTTTAAAGACTGTCCTCAGCTTTTATCCAAATATAAAATGCAGTAATCTTTAGAGCAAAAGTTCTATTTCCAGTCTTCTTCAGGGATCACTGGCAGCAACCCTGCTATTATTTCTTACGTCTCACTACGCCTCTCAGCTTGCCCCCAGCATGCTCCAGCCATTGTGTGACCTTCACCAATGGTGTGGGTTCAAAGCCCTTCAGCGACCTTTGGGTGTTTATCGCGTGTCAGGGTTTCTATTTTCGCAGCAAAAGTGATAATAATATCTATAGCTGGTAGCTGCCGTACCTTGTGTTGAACTCTTCAAACACATACATGGTGTCTGACTCGAATAAATTTGTAGGATGTTCGGCTGGATCTTTTGTTTTTCATTGAATGCTATTGAAATATACTCCGTCTCGAAAGGTTTTTGTATTTAGGCTGTCCTTGGACACGGGGCAATGCTATAACTTAAAACACAAACCTTACAATAATATTTTAAAATTAGCATCATCATCTCTTAGTATAACAGTATAACTTGCTCACTTTTAACAAATAAATGAAAGAAGATGAATCTCTAAGATATTCTTTCATGATATATCATAAAATCTTTTAAATACAGTCGTACTTCTACATACAAATGCCTCAACTTACAAGAAACTCAAGATACGAGCTGACTTTCTAGCAAGTTTATTCCTTTGAATATGAGCATACGAGCCGGTCGTTAATGACTACTATATGGCCAAGTATGCCAGAAGCCGCTTTTGAGAACAGCATCGCTCGATATTTTGCCTCGAATCCATTTGCAAAACGTTTTTAAAAGGTTTGCTAAAAGTTAAATTGTGTATGCAACACAAAATGGGGCTAACAGAAAGAAATACTAAAACAAGACAACCAAATTAAAGGAAGTTTAGTAAACGATTAAACTTTGCCTCAAGTGTGCGTTTAGTAAGCTAAATTCATTGAAGTTAAATTCAAAGTTTTTATTACGTAGAGCTACAAAAGTTTGGTATATCGAATGCGTAGCTCTCAAATCTCTCTCAAACCATCGCTATCCGCAATGTTTGTCTCGGAAGTAAAAACTCCCATAAAGTAGTGTACATCGTGATGTTACATCTTATTGCAGATCATATAACCACTATACAAGTATTTGTTACCTTCTTAGCCCATGTCCTGAGTTACAATAATTAAAAACACGTTTTTTCAACCTTAATATCTTGTTTAGGTGTTAGAAAATAGTGTCTTGAGATGCGAGTAAATTGACATACAAGCTTAGTCCCAGAATGCATTAACCTTGACCTAGCATGTCGAGGCATTACTGAATATGGGATATAGGCCTAATGCATATTAGACAGTATACAGGGCTACTATGATATATGGGATATACTTTATATTATACAGTACACAGAGCTACTATGATATATGGGATATACTTTATATTATACAGTACACAGAGCTACTATGATACATGAGATATATTGTATATTATACAGTACACAGAGCTACTATGATACACAAGATATATTGTATATTATACAGTACACAGAGCTACTATGATATATGGGATATATTGCATATTATACAGTACACCATGCTACTGTGATACATGGGATATATTGCATATTATACAGTACACAGAGCTACTATGATACACAAGATAAATTGTATATTATACAGTACACTGAGCTACTGTGATTCATGGGATATATTGTATATTACACAGTACACAGAGCTACTATGATACATGGGATATATTGTATATTATACAGTACACAGCACTGCTGAGACTCCCTGGCTCCATGCCACTAGAAGAAAAGAAGAAGCGTGTTCATGATATCATAGACACACTAGACATGAGGAAATGTCTCAAAACCAGTGAGTTATTTTCTCTCTAATATACTTGTCATCAGCTGACTTACCACAGTACTCCACTCGTTACTACTGCTGTTTATCCGTTCCTTTCACTTGTCGTATATATCATGTGTTTTTCATCGCTTTTTATTTTAAATCACATATCATATTTGTACTTTCTTTGCATTATTATTATTATTATTATTATTATTGTCATCATCACTATTATTATTATTATTCTTATTATATGTCTACTACTTGTTAAGGCATTCTTCAGCCATTTGTCGACTTCATTCTATGCTTCCGAACTAGGTTATCTATAAATGGTCCGCTCGGCATCCTTATTCGTAGAAGTAAAACATGCGTTTATAGGTTCTAACGATTTTAACTTCTGAGAATAGCTAATTCTTTTGAACAGTTTTTAAAATTTCCTAGTTGTCTAAATGAAGAATATCTTGCTAGCACATTACAAGATAATGTGACAAATTGATCGGTATAATTATGTAATCACTCCTCAAAAATTATTAGAGTTTTTATAAATGCGGGATTTATATTTATGGCACAGACTTTTTTGGTATTTGTTGAATCTGTTTTAACCTTGCATTATAAGCATCTGCCATGTTGGGTAACCAAAACATGTAGCGTGGCACTTAGATGAAAAAAATTGTTTAAAAATAGCAGCCAACAGAAGTGCTTTTTTGCCCTGCTCTAACGTATTGGTTGATTATCGGTATTGACATAGTATGCCCGTTTTGCAAAAAAAATGACCTCGTTATGTCACAGCTGAGAAGTTCCATTGTCTCTGAAAGTGGTTTTGTTTTTCTAATATCAAAATCATTGCTGAAAAACAAATTATCATGGATATATTGGTATAAATAGATGTAATCTAAAATGATGTCAGTTAATTTTGAGAAACATCTTGAAAAGCTTTCACTCTTTGCTTGTTTAGCAGTCGTAACTTGCGTTCGACCGCCTGTCCAGTCAATGATGATGGTGAACTCTTCAAACTCTTCTTTGATTGAAAATAATACATGAACAAAGACAGAAAAACAAGATGAAAGGTTAATATTTGAGAGTGTATAAGTACAATCTACAGTGTAATTGTTCCTGTACAAATTTTTACAGTGTTATAATGGTCTACTATTGTAACGATAATATAATAATATATGCAGAATGATACTTGAAAATAAAGATTGTATGAGTATTAGATTGGCAATTTTTGAGGTTTATATTCCATGAGTGATTGTGCTGTGTCCTCTGAGATTTGGTGTCTGCAGCTCTGGTTACCATTCCATTAACAACAGATGGCCCTAGTCGCCGCAAAACCGAACCTCATGCACCAGTTTGTAACTATAGGCTTCAGCGTTGCCAGTTACTCCTCGGTGGAGGTATAGCCTTGTTATAGCCTGACCTTGGCTGTCATCTGGATTGAGTATTGCTAGAACATCAGTCTTCTCGTGGGATTCCAGTCAAGAGAATAAACATTCTGTTCTATTTTGGTGCTGAGGCTATAAATTTGTAATTACAAGTTTATTTAAAAAATTGGATTAAAAGTAGAGGCATAAAGAATAAAACTCTCCTTATAACAGTTCTAGTATAGCCTGTGGCCAGTTGTAACTGTAGCTAGTACTAAGTGTTCTGAGATATAAATGTTGAAATATATAATTCCATGTCTAGTCTCCCTTCACTCCAATGACTTGTCTCATCCAGCGCTTGGCTAACCCAGCAGTAGAATATTGTACACTATAGAGGCGTTATGTAACAGTATTAAAATGCTGCGCTGTAGAGGTTGGTGATGTTGGACACAGAGGCCTCTCCGGCGGAGAAAGGAAGAGAACTACTATAGCCTGTGAGCTCCTCACAAATCCTTCCCTCATGCTTTTAGACGTGAGTGTATTGTTATGCAGTGTATATATTCTTACTCGTTAACCGGAAGGTTTACTATAACTGGTCAACGAGTAAGGTCCTTGACCTTGTTTGCAAGCAACAAAAATGTTAGAAAGGTATTAAAATCAGAGCATGCTGTATTTATTGGCAGGATTCCATTAGCTTATATAAGCTCTAGTTTTTCACCTCTATTCCACCTGGTCTTCCTTCACCTCTCAGTTGGCTCTGTGGTCAGACTGCTGTTCTGAGGTCAACCAGATGAATAATAAGGTCAACCCTAAATATTTACCGCTGCTTTGTTTTATCGTTCGCCCTACATTTGTAACCCTAGGCATTATAATCACTCTGTAAGACAAGGTATCTTTTCTATGGACAACACATTTATAAAAAAATGGAGAAAAGGATTTTCGTGTTAGACGGTGCTTATGCAAACTATCCGCTAGGACACTTATGTATTCGCCTCATCTAACTTTCGCGTTTTCGAAGAGTCATCCTCTCGCAAAAATTTCATGTGCAAAACTAAACTATCATAACGAACGAGCGAAAACGCGAAATTAAATAGCTTTGTTCATTGATAGTCCAAGAAGCAAATGGCAGCAAGCGGTCAAATTGCATTATCGACCTCGCCCACACCATTCTACATGCGGTTCACAATTACACATTAGTCCCAAATTGAAATTTTTTTCTTATCGGTGAACCGAACCTGAGGAATCTAATTATGTTTGTTCCACTGCATTTATTTTCATATCACTATATTCTCGCACTCATCAGAGCTGTGAAATTAAGTTGCAGCGAAATTTTACTCTGTATGCTACTCACGAAACTAAATACTAGCGAAATATAAGTGCCCGAGGGTAGTTTATTTTAGCAGTTGAGTGAACACGGTTTTACATATGAACTAATGCAACGTACTAAAAGTCAAGTGGAGCTACGAAAAAGTTTTTTGCTTTCATTTTCATGTTGCTTTGAAATAAATCAAAACTAGTACAAAAGAAAATAAAACGATTTATTACAAGTGAAAATGTGCTGCACAATATTTATCTTTAATATAACAAGTACCGTGTTTGAAGCCATGTGAAAATCGTTAGGAAAAAGGATCGCACCACACCTGAGTCAAACCTTGATATTGGGATTCATAGCCATCCATAGCCACTGCAAACTGTACTACTCTGACCACCTTTCCGTATATAAGTAAAATTGTGCACATAATTATTACACAGGTTGATCTCTCATGGGGCGGTCAGCAAACTAATCGTCTTTAATAGGAAACGTGATTATTTTAAGGTTCTGTAATCACTATGTTTCCATGGTCCACAAGTTTGAGCCAATCCACAAATTAACTGCATCATGGAAATGTAAAAATCCACAGGCTAAGTGAGTTTTGCAATTTGCAAAACTTCATCAAATCCATCATGCTTCCGAATATTGGAAACGGCACTTGGGATTATTTGATCATGATGCGTATTAAAATACCGCGCCAGCTATTCGATTTTAAACACTTTCAATGCTTCTGTCTTCTTTTCTTGAGTTTCCCGTGTTTGCGTCGCTAACACGTGCGTCGGTAACTGCGTAGCTAATTATTAAATTATGGCGTACAATTCCTTACCGTTTTTCAACGAGGCGCTGGAGTTAATCCACGTCACACGATTGTCCATAGAAACACTTAATTCACACGGCAACGCAACTTCCTCACAACTCCAAACCTGCATGATACGCATCATGGAAACATAGTGCTTCATGTGTACAAATAAACATCCTTCATTACACTTATTCTCTCTCGTTGCACTCCTGTGGTCTACTTGTTGTCGAAGCTTGGCATCTTATTACCATCACAAACCCATTACTATTAGTGACATGGTGTGATATCCTGAGTAGCAGCACATTTACCATTCAAGTGCTTTCTTTCATTTGTTAACCTTGACCTCTACTTTGCTTTATTATTGCTCATCATGACGGCATTGCCTGTAACATCATACTTGTTTCATCCAACTAAAGATAGCTGCATGTTTCAGCATAGACTGTCATTGTGTAAACATCCTGGAGACCCGAGGAGAGGCCCGTCTTATCTCTCCGCTGATTAGTAACTGAGTCATAGTTACAACAGTTCCACTCATTTAACCAGATAGCTAATGTTTTTGCCTCTTTGTTGACCTATTGGAAGCAGCATGGTTGCCAGTGTTGGATTATCTTTTTTTGTGGTAGAATTTGTCCTCGAAAGTTTTTTTATTTCATCAGTGATAAATAATTATCTCTTTCTAAACGCGTATCATACTGTTTTTGCATTTACTAAATATCTATTAGTTCTCTGGTGGTCGAAATTAGGGCCAGCACCTCAAGGCTACAAACTAGTTCTATTATCTATTTTCGCTGAAAGTGTGCAAAAAGAAATCGCATAAAACTTCCAATGTGATCTTAATCATTGTTAATTTGATGTTAACCATGATGTATTAAAAGTAGATACAAAGCTGGGATAGGCGATGAGAAACATCTAACCTGTCTATTTTAAAATATACATTCGAACAATACTGAATTAAAACTGAACGCTTCTCTATGAAGATTCACTAAGCGCAATCGACGTTTAAGTTTAGGAACTAGCATTCTGCTTGAAACGACCCTCGGACCATATCCAACAAGTTTTGTCTTCTCTCTTATATAATAAGATTCTCGGCTAGGTATTCTATGCTACCAGCCATTACTAATTAGGAAAACTGAATTTTTGATTCCTATATCTATTGTTCAGTTTTGCCAAGATAATTCTCATAGAGACAAGAAACCGTGTAAAGGTTGTTTCTATGAATTTGAGGATTTTTTGAGTTTTTTTAATAATTCTTTTGAGTCAATTACTATAGAGTTGTAAGTGGTTTTCAGAATAATGCAACTTGCGTCACATCATTTGCTGTTAAATCTGTTTTTTGAACATACGATTTTTTCATAACTGCTGCAATTTCGATGCAGTTGCGTTTACATATTTGATTGTTTATGATTAATTTCAAAGGTATTTTAAATAATTATTAAAGGTAAAAAAGTCGTTTTTTACAATTTTCTCGGGTTGGTGAAAGTCGTTCAGTCAGATTTCTATTGTGCTACTTATCTTACTTTGAATGTGCATAATGTTGGTCTAACCACATGGTCTAGTTGTTTTAATCCTTTGAACCCTGGCCGTTCTTGCCAATGTGTGTCAGTAACTCTGGGCAATTTGTCCAACTATTTGAAGTTTTAAACTTTTATTAAATATATCTAAATGTGCTCATAATACAATGATATTTTGTAAAACACTGGTAAAAAAAGTCGGACAACCCACAGCAAATGTCATCAAACAGAAAAAACAGTACTTCACCATTATTCGGGCTAAAACAATAAAAGTTCGTACCATTTTAAAAATGCGTAAAGACATTTACAGTAGTATCATATCTATCGAGCACATGCATGTTCATCATTGTTTCATGACTCAAAATATACTGGAAAATTATAGTTAGTGTCATAAAATTCTTTATTTGCATCACAATCATTTATGACCAACAAACGAGTTGTATCGACTTTTTCGCTGTATCGTTTTAATGAAATTTGTTATTATAACGAAGGAAGTAGAAAAAGATATTTGAAAACTGTTACAAATGGAAGTGAAATTTCTGGTCTAGCATCCTGTACATGAATTAATTTGATTGGCTTACGCTGTTACTTAGAAGCAGTTTTTAAAAACAGCCATGTGAATGCTGGAATTCCGACAGTTAGGGATTCTAACACGCTCTACGCAATGCCGGAATACCGGCCATTTGGGTTCAAAGGGTTAGCACACTTTACTTTCTGGTTAGCCTGAAGTTGAAGCTGATTAGGAGGTTAGTTTGATCTCCAAGAGATTTTGTGATTAAGTCTTGTCAAACCTCCTCGACTAGCCAAGTCATATTTCTATAGTGCTCGATTATTGAAATGGGTTTCATGAATATTAAAAATTTATACAAATAAAAATGAATAGTTCAAATGATAGCTGCGTTCAAACATTAATAGATAATAAATATCAATAGATAATCAATATCAGTGGATAATCAATATCGATAAATAATCAATATCAATAGATATTCAATCGACCAATGCATTCAAACATTTGTTGATTGATTTTCTAACCAAAGTGGATCGATTATTTGAAAGTTTTTACATTGTAGAGACAGTTATGCCCATGTAGTTTGCGCTAACAATGTTGACAAGTTATAACAATGTTATATATTGCTGGTTGATATTCATCATAACTATTGTTTGGTGTATACATTCATCAACGGGCATCAATTTTATTGTGCAGACAACTCCATCCTTAATAACATCTGAACTATAAAATTTGTATTATCAAAAACTAAAAAATATGTGCTACAAAGGATGCTGTTAACTTTAGCCAATGTGGCGCTAGCCATGCAGCTGTAAAGCAATTGTGTATATCTCAGTAAAAGCATTTGAATTTTGAACAAGTAGCTACGCGGGTCTCAACTGAACAGCTGTTTCATGTACCATTGAACCGTAATTCCATTTGCTGCATCCACCATTTGTAAGAAAAATAAAGTGTAGCATTAGTTAATAATAAGCCAACCAATCAAAGATGAGTTTTGATTCCATTTGACTTGAATGAGCACAATTGATGTCATTCGATTACTGCTATGACGTAGCTTCAATCGTAGCTTCTGACATTGGAAGCTGTGATTTAGTCAACATTTTACTCAAGTCTGGTTGTTTGCCAAAACACCACAGCCATGTCTTTCCATAATTCTAGGAACCAACATCTGGCTTAGACTCGTCGACTGCGTATAGCCTCTGCTCTGCCATAAAAGCGTATGCCCGTTCATCGGGGAAGACTGTGATTATGACCATCCACCAGCCATCCAGTAAAATCTTCAACATGTTTAACCAGCTGTTGCTGCTCTGTGAAGGAAAGGTGGCGTACTACGGGGAGGTGCAACACTGTGCCAAGTTCTTCGAAGGCATCAGCCTCCCTTGTCCCCCCAACTATAATCTCGCTGATCATATATGTGAGTGTTGATTGGTTGATCATATACGTGAGTGCTGATTGGCTGATCATATATGTGAGTGCTGGTTGGCTGATTATATACGGTAATGCTGGTTGGCTGATTATATACGTTAATGCTGGTTGGCTGATTATATACGGTCATGCTGGTTGGCTGATTATATACAGTAATGCTAGTTGGCTGATTATATACGGTAATGCTGGTTGGCTGATTATATACAGTAAGGCTAGTTGGCTGGTCATATGTGTGAGTGCCCAGAGTGGTAATATGACAGGAGAGTTTTTGGGATTTTTCCGAGTCAAAGTGCATTGGTTGACCAACTGTCAGTTTTTGTAGTTGGAGTGCCTCTGGCAAGTGTCAAATCGCAATTAACCAAACATATATTTGAGTTTTTTTTGTGGTTTTTCACATTTCGTCTAATGCCTGAATAACTTGCTTGGTCCTTCAGATCGGGGTTTGTCGTGTTGAGACTTCAGGCAGCTGCTGTCATGAAAGATGCAAGAATGCATCACTCATGACAGCGGTATTTTAATTAAATATTGTAATTAAAATATTTAACTAAAACCGTGCACACTGAACTATTCTGATTGAAAGGCATAAGCAATTGAATTATTTTGCGTGTGTTGTAGAAAATTTTTTTTTGTTGCAGTGTAATTTTCCAATTTATTATCTTGGTGGAGCTCTCCAATACCAATCACAGGCTAATGTTTATGTGATTTGATCAATCACAGTCTAACATTATGTGACAAACTGCTCAGTGATCTGATGACTGTGATTAGTCTGCCACAGAGAAGCAGTCTAACATGTGCCTGTGATTGTTGTTATAGTTGAAAAGTTTTAACATAAAACTTAGTTTTAACAATTATTTAACTCCACACCAGCGGTAATTTCCATCATACGATGTTAGGAATATGTTTTAAAATATCAAAGTTTTATAACCAAAATTATAAATTAATTGTAAAAATTTTAAAAGTAGACCAACTTAATTTAAGTTTTATCTAGTCTGAGTCACACGGAATATCATTATTACTACCAACACATCCATTAGGTGTCTTCAGGATAAAGACAATCTTTATATCTTTATTAAACAATATGTAAGCTAATATGGTTAAGCTTGATCTAGTCTAAGTTAGAGGAAGTGACATCATGAATCTCAACCACCACCTCGACCCCTCAACATATGTATTACTTAGTTTACTTTTCACTTTGTGTATCTTTAAGGTAGAGCAACAATATCAACATCTTTATACTTATTATCATATACAATTCAGCTTTTATATTTGGTTTTACACAGTTTTATGATATATATTTATTTTAATGTTATATATAATTACCTGACATAGTTGTTGTGAAGTTATTGTGGAGTTATCACACTTTTGTCTGTAGTTCAATGAACTAGAGTATAACTTTATGGAAATCTTTACTCCAACATAAGATGGTTTTTACATACAAATCAGATCTCACAACAATTTAACTTCGTATGTAGACGTTTAATCATACATTAGCTAATCTCACATGTATGCTGACCGCTGAAGAGCTGCCTAAAGTAAAGGTTCATTATCAACACTAGCTACACTTATCCCTAGTTCCAACAAAAACACCAACAGTGAATATACCAGTCCAGTTGGAGGGCTCCACTTTGGATTCATATATGAAGCAGATTCTACAATATGTCATAGTGATTTAACTGTATAGTATAATTTAGTTTTTTACATTCTTTTTTATAGATTATTATTTATTAATTTAATTTTAAAACTTTTAAAAGGTAGTAATAAAAATATTTGTTAATTAATTATTCATGATTGTTTGTACATATCTCTCTATAATGCATTTGATTTATAGTCTTGTCTAGTTATCTGTGCTGTTTTTATTTACTGTAAAACTTCTAATTGATCTCTATCTCTAATTGAGGTCACTATAGATGTAGGGTTGAAAAATAGAGCGCCATGGCGTTCAATTAGAAGTTGTGCGATAACTAAAATATATTTTTTGGATTATGAAATGAAGTAAACTACTAACAGTATGTTATTACGTGAATATTCGATTTACCATGTTACTGTTACAATTTCACAGAATAAATTAGATTTGAATGCAGAAGTTTAACAGAGTATCCCTCCAACTGAACTAGTATGTTCACTGTTGGTGCTTCTGTTGGAACTAGGGCTAAGCGTAGCTAGTGTTGGAACTAGGGCTAAGTGTAACTTCTGTTGGAAGTAGGGCTAAGTGTAGCTAGTGTTAGAACTAGGGCTAAGTGTAGCTAGTGTTAGAACTAGGGCTAAATGTAGTTTCTGTTGGAAGTAGGGCTAAGTGTAGCTTCTGTTGGAACTAGGGCAAAGTGTAGCTAGTGTTAGAACTAGGGCTAAGTGTAGCTTCTGTTGGAACTAGGGCTAAGTGTAGCTAGTGTTAGAACTAGGGCTAAGTGTAGCTTCTGTTGGAAGTAGGGCTAAGTGTAGCTTCTGTTGGAACTAGGGCACATAATGGCCGACTTTATGGAATGTTTTTGCTTTTTTATGCATCTTTTTGGTAATGCGTTTTATTCATTGAATGAAAACAAATTGTAAACTCAAACTTGAAGATTAAATTTAACCTTGTAACTAACATGTCTACTTTGAGCTGTCAAAAAGTTACAATATTCATAATATATAGTTTAAAAAACATTTAAAGTGTATTTGTATAGCAAGGCTACTTTGAAATTTAGCATTCTTATAAAACTGGCAGCTTTGATCTGTCGTCTCGCATTCATCCATATACATATACCTGCTATCACTGCATGCAGTTCAGTTACAATGCATCTCTCATGACAGCAGTATTTTAATTGAATATTGTAATTAAAATGTTTAATTAAAACCGCGCACACTGAACTGTTCTTGACGGATCGGCGTAAACAAATCAATTATTTTGCGCGTTTGGTAGAAAAGATATTTTTGTCGCGCTGTGCAAGCGTACAAACCCTGGATATTAATCACCTTGTAATTAATCATCATGGTAGATCATCATCATCATCATCCCCGATACTAATATCACACCTGTCTGTCTCACAAGTCCAGCTATGGTTGACCTGAAACATTCCGTATCTGTAGAAGCTTTTCAGCTTCAAGTGAAGCTCAGGCTCTGTGAGGTTTTTTGGGACAAAGTTAACACTAATTTATGCTGGTGCTGGTCTCATCGCAGGTTATTAACCACGTATGCAAATAAATTTATCCGTTAGCAGGAACTCTGTACGAGCATAAAATATTCTCTCACATTTCGACTTATAGTCTTGGTATGATCTGATTCTATACACTAACCAGCTGAATAATCTGTGTTTCCGTGCTTCGAATGGACTCCAAATTGCTTTCTTTTCGAGTCGTAGAAATGGCAAATCCGAATGCATTTGGTGCCATTTTGTTTTGCTAAATTTGTGCGCAGGTATTCGCTGTGAGAGTACTATTCAACGTCATAGAAACACTCACTACTGATGGATCTGAATCGTCAATACTTGGTTAAACTCTCTCCCAGTGGAGGTAAAAACACTCAGCATTGCGATCAATTACGGTAAGACATCCCTGGCTTAGTGCAACTAGTTGATTACGCCTGAAATAAAAAGTGACCATGACCTGAAAGCAAGTCTACTTTGGCAAGTTTTCTTTTGAGGGATGCATTGCCAATCTTAAAAAGATTGTATATTGTGCAACACTGAATCGTTGAAACGGTTGAAACGGTGCGAATTTGTCGGCAGCAGGCAACTCCAAACCTATTCGAAGCATGAAAAGGCCGTGATTCTGAATTAGGTAGGAGGAATATTTTAACCAGATGATAAGATTTTATGAACCGAAAGTGTTATCTATGGGAGATGCTTTTTGTCAATTTTTAAAAGAATTCAGCTACATGTAAGAAAATGCTCTCGTTAAATTTTGTCTTCGCTGTTAAATACCTCCCGTAAACCAAACTTTGCCGCTCCTAAGGGTGCCGCCACATTTATCTTTCAAATGCTCTTCACATTTTGTACCAAAATTGCAAAACATATATAATTTTTTGGAACGAAATAACTGATAGCCTGACGACCATAATAAGTACCTACAAAACAATAAACGGACCTAATTACTCATTCAGAAACAAACATGGCTGAAAAATTTTATCTTCAGTGTTAAAGAGATTTTTTTAAATAGTTGCTGTGACACAAAGTATTTTAACATACCACAACTATACATAGATAGTGAATACACGCATGTACTCAAGTACAGTGTACCTGTCGATGTTACAGATATATTGACTAAGTACTGGCTTTAAAATGCTTACATAAATTTCTAGTGTTTGGGATTTTCTTTCAGAATACATTATAAAGTTCAAAGTAGCCGTTATAAAGGTAGTAGTACTGCAGAGGGAGATGGTAAGTACCATAGACTTGGTTCCCTAACAGCAGTTCCCCGCTGTAATATAATTATTTGACTTAAAACTTCGACCTTACATTCATTTTTTTACAATTTAATAACTTTTTTTAAATTGTCTCTTGAAATTGGCTGTAACTTTTAACAACTGTTTTATTATGCAATCCAAGTTTTTTACAGTTTCATACATTTTGTAGTGAGGTTCGGCGCATACTCTGACCATAGTGAGTGTTTAATTTTAGCTTATGGTCAACATTTACTAACAAATATTGTCTAGTTCGAGTTTGAATTTTTATAACTCTGTTTAAAATTCTGATACAAATAAAAAGATGAACATTCCTATCAGATAGCGCGTAGCAGCCAGGAGGCGTTCTTATTATTAATAGTATATGTATATGAAAATAGTACCGTACTTATATAGGGGTGTGGTTTATAGTCTAAAAAGTACGGTACTTTTTTCATATACTATTATTAATAGTATATGAAAATAGCATCAATATTGTTATCATTTTCAGCCTGAAACCTGTTCTTTCTATTATTACTTGCACCCTGGCAGTCTCGAGTGCGTCGTGACGGATCATTAAGTGTGCTGATAAAGCATAGAATAAGTATGCGCATAAGTTTTCAAAAGTCTGAAGGCGGTGAGAGCATTGGTCTACTGAGCCAAATGTCATGAGTTCGAACCCCGTAGGAAGCAATCTTTTATCCCCACCTTGGGTTAGGAGATGGAGTTGTCCCTAATCGTCAAGCTGTCATGTTTGTTGCAGTGGATCAAGTTAAGGAGGAGCGTGAAGTTCGAGAACGGATCATACAGCGAGCGGAAAAGCAAAGGTTGGTCTAGCGTTGTCTGTGGTTGATATTTCGTAGCTTGTTGCTTTAGCAATTTCAAAATAGTTTAGTCTAACAGTATGAGGAGGCCATAAATAGTCACAATACCCAGGCTAGCAGGATCTAAGTATGATGTAAGATGTCTGTCAGATGCGTGATAAGGAAAGGCAGGTTTTGGCAAGCATGCATGGCATTGAATCCGTTATGATAATCTCTGCATGCATTTGTCAATCTTTGCCGGGTGGAAAGACTATCAATATAACAGGCCTGGGGCAAAAAATGATAAAATTTTTAGCAAAAAACCTTAGGTCTTCCAGATGACCGCGCATAATTAGACCATGGCAGCCCAGGGCGATGTGACAAATAATGTTTTTTTTATTCATGACCGTAACAAAAATATAAATGCTAATTAGATGGCGTAAGAGGGATGGACTCGCTCTCAGCTGTCACAGAGTTCAGTTTGTTGGATGGAGGTTCGCAGGTGTGCTAACTGCACGATGAATTAACATTCTTTGTATTACAGGATTGTTCCACAATGTTCTGGAATTGGTCATCTCAATGCCGGATTTTAGTGTATGGCAAGTTTTAATCAATTGGGGTTCACTGCGCATTTATTGGCAGAGGCACATGTTACTGGTTGACAACATAATCCAACTAATAGGGAATCATACAAGCTTATTATCATTGATATTGGATTTGCTTATTGCCATTGAGAATAAAATCTTTAACTTTCCTTCACTCAAAATAAATAAAGTTTAATAAACAATGAAGGTCAAGTTCAAATTAATAAATTGGAGATGTATTCAAGAGAAGATGAATCTTTGGATAAAAGGTATAAGGGTAACACTCCTGCTGTGCTGGGAGGTAACACTGTAATGTTCATATTATTAGGACTTTTAAAGGTTAAACAATTTCTGTGGTACTGTCAATTGCGGTGGACGCCCCAAAAACACATACGTCCTTTTACATCACTTTTGGAGAATGGATAGTGTTTATGCAAAGTTTTTGCCTCATGCTTTTTAAGAATATTTCATATAGAGTAAATCGTAAAGTCATTGTCGAGTTTTCAAATTAAATTTGAATAGCGACAGTCCCATAATTACCCTTAAAAGTATCCCTTGTCCTTTTTGTTGCTATCCATCGTTTTTTTGACGTCATCACCCTGTTTGCACGTGCTCTCGTCCACAAAAAAGCCGCCATCTTTGTAGAAAACGATCGTCATTCTCTTGAATAATAGTATTTTTCGGTGTTGTTTTGATACTAAAATAAAAAATTTGCAAACAAAAGCATTGTTTGCAATAATTAATTGCAGAAGCTTCGTGTTTTTAACGATAAAAGTTGTCCATAAAGATGGCAGACAACGATAGAATGACGTCACAAAAAAACGAAGGATAGGGAGAGAAAACAACGTATAGGAGTACCTGGAGTGCCTATTATAATTTTTAAATAATTTTATTTAATTTAATTCATCAATTTTTAATTAATAATCTATATAATTTTTTTTACTTTGTATTTAACATTCATAATATTTTTTTGTTATTTGCAGCATAAACTGTTGTGATGTGAAACATGGGAGAAAATCGATTTAAACTGATATTGAAAATGTACGTTCCCCCTTAACTTAACATAAATTCACTGGAATCATATATCCTATATATCATATAACCTATACCAAGTAAGAGTAATGAGAAAAAGGAAATGTGTCGGTATAACCAAATAATGCCACAATTATTTTAGATGTAAATTGAAAAATTAAGGGTAGTTTTTCTTAATTAGAAGGCCGAAGGAGTGAGTTGGAGAAAATTTTGGAACGGATTAAGCATTTTAAATGTATTTTACTGTTCGTATAACATAAAACCCATGTAACATACATACTTTTGGAAAGGGTTATTTACGTTTGTAGGAGTTTTCACTGTATTTCTGTGCTTATGCATTAAGTATTCCATCTACATGTATCGCACGTCTGAACATAGTGCTACCTTTACATAATGTTGTCAGTATTATCATGATGTTTTAGACTTTGTCAAGTAAGAGGAGGGGTGTTGAATTGCCACCCATACAAGCTTTTGTTTTAACACTACTATGTTAGTTATTTATTGCCATGTGGCATATAAGGGGTTGTCTCCTTTTAGTTTAAATTTCAAGTTACTGTAAAACCTCTATTTGAATGCCACGGCGCTTTATTTTTCAACTCTTCCACAATAGTGGTGTTTAATTAAAAGTGGTGTTCAAATAGAGGGTAGCACTGTATTTTTCAACTTCCTTTTGTTAGAAATTTGAAAGATAAATTTCACCTTTTTACGCTTGAAACAAAGCTAATGTCGCTTATATTTTGCATTCTTTTTCGCGTGGATCGACAAATCGATATTAATGCTGTTGGCATGAGCATTTTTGCTAAACAATTTTTTGTATATGTTGAAGTATCAGACCTAGTTGAATAAGGAACTACTTTGAATATAAAATAAAGATTGTAAACCACCTCATGGACAAGTCTGAAAACAATGGGTATGATTTAGACCTTAAAGATGTAGTTGCGTCAAAAATGAAATTAGGACCCATAAAAGGCTAAAACATCAGCTACAATTTGATGCCATTTTTGCCTTTGTAGACCAACCCTGTCCAGAGATATATGCGTTTGAATGAGGCCCTCTTTTAAAAAGCTCACGTTCCAGCGGGTGCCTATTTCGTGACGTCACAAGCAAGGTATCTGAAACGAAACCACGAGCAATAAATATGAGGTCGATTCGTTAGCCAATCATGCGTGCGAAATTTTTATATAGGCCGTAATAAATGTTATCACTCGTAAAACGCGTTGTCTGTGATCTCGAAGATTCTCCTAATTAGAGAATTCATTCTCAACGCGTTTCAACAATTACTAAGTTATACATAGTTTTAAAATGGCTTCAAGTTCGAGCAACCGCTACTCAGAGTTATCTGAGCAACTTTTAGTAAAAGATTAGAGTAGACAGCCTATGGCCAAAGCTGACAGGCGTCAGCAGCGTTTTGCTGCAGAAGAAGACAGAATGGAGGTAAATTAACTTAGAGTCTTCTATACTTTAGTAAATGTAATATTTTTTATAGTCATAAATACATATACTAATTAATAAAATGATAATTCTTTGCTATCTCCAATCATTGTTTCATAGCTTATCTGCCGTTTTACCTAGCTATAATATTTTTTTCGAATTTTCTTTGGTAAATTAGAGTCATGATTACAAATTATTTTCACTCGTAGGAAGTGGGTAAAATCGATTGATCATTGCAAATCTTTAATTTCCAGAACCAAAGCTTCGAATCGTTGGTTTGGCGTACTTGTGCCTTTATTAAATGTTTATTCGTTTTTAAAATTACACTCGCAATCTATTTAACTCCCAATTTGGAAGCTGTCAATAGATACGCTTTAGAATGACATATCTATGAATGACATATTTATTGCATCTACTTTGTTTACATTTGTTTTACTGATTACAGAATGTTTATGTCGTCCCACCAGCCGAAGAAGCTTTGTCAGTGTGGAAACTGCCATAAAGGAGAAAGCGAGACTTGAATGCGTGCTGGATGATGTTTTGTTTGAGTTTGTTGCAGTAGATGAATTTGTCTTATTGTATCAGCTAATACTATGTGAGTGGCCACGACTTGATGAATATTTTTAATAAAAGCTTTATGCCGAGATGAAAATATTTTTGCTTGTAAAAATTATATAATAAAATAATAATGTTGAAGATAATGCAAAACATGATTTGCAGAATATTGTAGTGAATCGGATATGGTATATGGGTGTCCGCAGAACTGGAGAATGTGAGTTCAAATCCAGTTTGCAGCAGACTTCTCATCCTCAAAACTCTATCCCTGTCTATATTCTTTTCAAAGAAATGGCTTGCTTATTTCACTTATTTAGTATTTGGTAAGAATAGTACTAGTAAGAAACTAGTACGTAGGCAATAGGTAATAGGCGACATAATGTCGGCGGGGCTTATGGGAGGCTGTATATCATTTGTATGGGTAGCTTCTGAACTGTGCTGATACAAAGACCGCGTTCTACATAAGTGACTTGACAGAATTACCGTAGACCGATAGAATTGGTAGTCGGTACCCAAATGTTTACACAACATTTGGAGAAAGTGAGTAGAACAAATTTTCAATTTTCGTTATTTGAGGCCTTTGAAACATTCATAATAATGCATCTGTAGCAGGATTCAAAATTTTATTCTAGCCAACATGAGCAAATACAAAATAAGATATATGCCAATAGAGCCGCGTAAGACTAGACTTTTATCGCAAATACCCGATGTGAATACGAGAGATAGAGACAGGTTGCCAAACGCGTGACATCATTTTGGGCAAGTCTGGGCACGTTTTGGTGGCCTGAGCGTTTTTACGGCGATCAGATTTTTTCGGTTTTAATCTTCAAATATCTTGGCAATGCGATCGCGTAACACAACAAACAACATATCAACTGATAGAGAAAAAAAAATGCTTTCTTTTAAGATCAACTTAAATTTGACGCAACTACATCTTTAAGTGCCTTTGAATCAAAGTGTAGTTCTGATGATTGTGACAATCTTCTCAGGTACATCGTCACTAAAACCATGACAACCACTACAGCAACAAAGAAAGAATTAATCGTTATTGATGTAACCTAGTCATTATTATATAGTGTTGTGGACACTTCTCTACTGATCACTTTTTATTATGGGTTCATAATGATCAAAGAATGTCAAAGTGGCAGGCATTATAGAGGTGGTGTCTAATTAAAGGGTGGCGCTCTATTTTTCAAACCTATAGCTGCGTTTTGTTACATGCAACATGTTACATGTTTAAATAAAGCTGGCGTTCAAGTAGAGGTTTTATGGTATGTCACATACTTATGAGAAAAGCCCATCTGTAATAGAATCACTGGCTTTTACAAAACAGACATTATTTATGTGTCCCACAAACTTTCCATAAATGATATACAGTGAAAGCATTTTCTAATTAAAACATGGTCCATCAGGGGCGGATCTACTGTGGTGCATATGGTGCAAATGCACCACCATAAATATGGCAAAAAAATTAAAAAAAGAGATTTAAAATCCATCAAGAATTGAGTAAATTACAATTCATTTCACTGAGAACTTGCTATGAGAGGAAATGAACAAAAACGGCCTAGTAGAGCTCGTTATAATGAACCAGTTTTAATAGCATTGACCTGAATTTGTTTAGCTTATAAACAAATGAGAATGGTCCCAATAAACATCCCCAATTGAGCCACAACTTTTTCGAAAGAAGTACTACAAGCAATTTTAAAAGCAAAATGTCTCAAAAGAAAGGTCAAGAACGAACTTTGGATCATTTTTTTCGACGACAAAACAACAATTCAAAAAAGTATGCCCTAATATGTCTGTTTTATAATAGCATCGTTATGTAGCTAATACTACGAAACATTTTTTATGGTAGTTTACAGAAATAATGGCGAATTTCTGCACAGCCAAACCAAATGGCTGTTGAGGTTTTGTGATTGATTTTGTCTTGATTTTATTTCATTGCACAAATGTTTGTTAACTTTCTGTTTACATGTAATCTTGATATACATAGTATAAGGAACATTATAAACACCAATTTAATTAATCATATCTAATGTCAATTTTTACCTCTAAACTTGTTGTTTGCTGCAAATAAATGATTACACTTTTTTGGGCTCAAACACACCTCTCCCTCAATCTAAGATGCCTAAATTTCAAAAAGTTCCGCTAGCGCAAGGCCAGAAAGGGGTCGCCCGCGCACCCCTTCCCACTCTAGATATATTACACAAATTTTGCACCACACACTTTTTTCTAGATCCACCCCTGATGGTTGATCTCTTAGCCATAAATTAATGACCTTAATTGCTTTGAGCTTGAAACTCATGTCAAAGGTCTAAGGTCAAATGTTACTTATGTTTGTTATGATGTGGCCAAGATTGAGTTCAAGTCTCAGAATCAGAAAGCTGTCGCAGATCTTGTTATATATGAAGGCTATATATATATATATATATATATATATATATATATATATATATATATATATATAAATTGAAGAAATTTGTTTCCTCACCCCAGTTAACCCATATGGGTGGTAATTTCTGTTTTAACTCGGGTCTCTGGGAGTTTGAGGACTTGCCTCAAGATCTTAGCTGTTCCCAATAGCGCATGTTTCTGCAACCCACTTGAGTTGATTGCTGTGCAATCAACTCAAATTAAAATCAACTCAAATTAAAATCTGGGCAAGCCACATTTTATGTGCAGATGTTCTTGCGCCCAGTGCTCCAATGACTACCGGAATTATAGTTGTTCTTACATCCCAGCATTTTTCAATCTCTTCTCCAAAAGGGAGATTTTCTCCAATTTTTCTTTGCTGGCTGTATTATAGTCATCGGGTACTGCTATATCTATTATAGTAGCCTTCTTGTTCTCCTTGTCCACCACCACTATAACAGGCTGGTTTGCTAGGACATGCTTGTCAGTCCGGATGTAGAAGTCCCAGAGGATCTTAGTGCAATCATTCTCATTGACCTTACCAGGAGCTTCCCACCATTATTGTGGTTTATTAAGGCCATAATCATCACATAGACTTCTGTACACAACACCTGCAACATGATTATGCTGCTCAGTATATGCATTTCCGGCTAGCTGCTTGCACCTGCTGATGGTGTGTTGCATGGTCTCAGTGCATCTTTGCACAGTTTGCATCTCGGATCATTTCTAGTGGGATAGATCTTTGTTTGGAGTTGCCTTGTTGGGAGCAATTGCTCCCGGGCTGCCATGAGTAGCGACTCTGTATTGGCCGTTAGGTTCCCTTTGTTCAACTACATATACATGTATGTCTGGTGAAGATCGCTAACCTTAGATATTTGTCAGTGATAAGTACCACAAAGAGGTTTCATGTGCGAGTCAAGCTCCTCATCATCACTGCGAAGTTCCATTGTCGGAGCAGCTGATTGAAATTCAGCTAGCAACTTATCTGTGGTGGCCATGGAGCCAGCATCGGCTTTAATGCTTTGTTCTTTTTAATGCTTTACATATATAGATACAGTCAAACATGGATAACTCGGCCACGGATAGCTCGAAAACATGGTTAATTCGAACGGTTTCTTTGGTCCGTTCCCACGTAATGATAAATTGCTATAGATAACTCGAATTCAACACTGTTAATTCGAACTGTTTTTTTGCCCAACGGCTAACGAAACGGTTGTTATCCTGCTTTAGAAAATCACTTTATTCAAAGCCATAGAGGTAAACCTCATCTTTTCGTAATTCATAAGCGTTGTTATTACCATCATCGGCAAAATAATTTTGTCAACGACTTTTCTAAAGGTTTGGTCAAATTTGATTTATACTGCTATACGATTACTAGCACGGACTAGCCGGGTCACGCGCGCAAGGATTTTTGCCACGCACATACAAAACAAAAACAGCATGTTGTTTTGTATGTGCGTGGCGAAAATCCTTGAGTGCGTGACCCGGCTAGCCCGTGACGAACAGTTTTCCGACGTTGATTCCGTGTTGAATCAACGTCGGAATGTTGAATGTTTAAAACGTCTTAAAAATTGTTTTTATTAAACGTATACGTTGTCTTAGCTAAAAAAAACTATTCATCGTTTGACCTAAACACAGAATACGTGTGTACATTCAATAAGTATCCATTCAAAAAGCGTGAGTGATATACAATGTACCGTTAAACCTCGTAAAACTTTTAATTGAACTGCCTCGGAGTGTTGCTCTTAACGAATCCCAGGTAAAGTAAGGGATTTTTCTTTGGTAACTTTTTCTTGAAGTTGCATAAACTTCAAGAAAAATTGGCAAAATTGATCGTGGGTAAAACGCTCAAAAGAAAAAGATGTCTTTTCTTTTGAGCATTTCAACAACGATCAAGTTTTTCCAATGTCAATCTAAAAAAATGTCCTGGCAATAACATCACCTCAAACAACAAACCAATATCAAGTGATAGAAAAATCTCTATACTTTTTCATGAAAACGTTTTAAACTTTACATTAGAAGCATTTAATTTGAAACAAGCCATTTGTGCTTTTGATTTATATTATAGTTTGTATATGTACATGTATCTACTAATAAATAAGTAAATATATGGACTTGTGACAGTGCTCTGATAACTTGAATGCTCTGATAATTCGAACACTTTTGCTCGGTCCCTTGAAGTTCGAGTTATCCATGTTTGACTGTATATATATAATATATATATATCTGTCTGACAGAGTAATTTAAATACATTCTTTATCGTATTGTTCACCCGAGTGTTGTATGCACCCTGCCGATAGTGTTGTATGCAACCTGCCGATAGTGTTATATGCAGCCTGTCGATAGTGTTATATGCCGCTTGTCGACAGTGTTATATGCAGCCTGTCGGTAGTATTATATGCAGCCGGTCGATAGTGTTATACGCAGCCGGTCGATAGTGTTATATGCAGCCGGTCGTTAGTGTTATATGCAGCCGGTTGATAGTTTATGAAGAAAAGATGAACTGTAAGTTACTAGCCAGCTAAAAAGTTTCTTTAATGAAAGATATATAAGATGTATGATTAACTTCGTAACGGTTATATACTTCAGGTGCTGTTTACATTACAATGGTCTGTTTAAACACCTGTCGTTTTTGCTACCCGCAACTCGGTAGGTATCGTTAACTACCTTGCATCGTAGTCGACTAATACATGGAATGTAGACTGACTCACCTTTTTGTTTAGCGTTGATCATTTGTAATACAAGAATGTTAGGTACTTGCTAATTAATTGTTGATTGGATAGTCTTACAAGGTGTGAACCCCTATTTTATCACTGTGTGAAGGATATATGAAGGACGTAGAGCTATTTTAACTTTCAGTGTTAGGCATTGTGGAATGATGCCTCTTAGCTTGTGTTCTATCGTAATAATGTAGCTTCAATATTTTTGTCATTTCTTTCGGCTACCGATATGTATATTATATATTATATATGCATATATTATAGATATGCATATATTGTATATATATTATATATATGCTTCTAAGATTAGGCTTTGTCTAATTGCATCTAAGATTAGGCCATGGCGCTCTATTTTTCGACCCTTCAGAGTGGTGGTAAAATAGAAGTGGTGATCAAATAAAGGTGGCATTCGGGTAGAGGTTTTACGATATATATTGTATATATAGACATCTATGAAGCCTTTTTAATAAATATATTTTAAAATGTCATTTCTATTCCAAATTAATTTTAAACTCTCAATTTTTTCATAGAAATACACTTGTTTTTAACTTTCACTAAAAGGAATTTCAAGATTAGACAATTCTCAAATTGGGAAAATGACTTTCTATTGGCAACCAGTTTTTGATAAAACATATTACCGAAGATATAATAATGTTATATCATAATATTAATAATATAATAATGCAATAAGACTTATTTTTTGTCTCAGGATGTTTTCCAAATACTATACTTGCTTGATAGTATTCAATAAGGGAACAATTAGAATAGCTCCTTTGATCAAATCGTCGAGCTGCGAAGTTTAAGCAACTTCCTGTATAGCGGCATTGATTTTCCAATTGTGCAAGGTTTTACCTTAGATGAAAAAACTTTTTAGAAGTAGGTTATTGTTTATATTATTGTTAAAACAATAATATAAACAATAATAACAATACGCACTAATATAATATTATTACTTTATATTAATACTCAAAATTAGTAATAATGTAGTATTAGTCAAATTTTAACTGGTAATTTTTTTTAGATTAGAGCATAGTAAATATGATCAATTGTTTTATATTTTGCCTTCATAATCTTGTTGCAATGTCACACTACATACAACTGCTAATTAGTTGTGATATCCAGTTAGTACAGTCCACTTCAAATGAGAACCTGCAACTAAAGGTGTTTTTCTCACTACTTGCAAACAGGATGTTCAATAGTTCCTTGTAATAACAAATATCTGATAATCATGTACACAAACATCACCGCATATGAAGGATTGTGGTACTTGTATCCATAAAAGCTTAGGGCAGTTTAGCTGGATATACGAGTGTTAGTTAGTTCATCGTTGGTCAATGTTGAGGTTGGATAGATTTATCTGCTAAATCTATACAAAAGGGAGAAGTAAAAAATACTGGCTATTGTTTGTGTTATTATCCTATAATCTTGATCATTTAGAATTAATTGCTACATATATATTATATATAATATAATTATATATATTATATATAATTATATTATATATAATATACCGTACTTTTCGGACTATTAGCCGCTACTTTTTTCTGACGATTTGAGCCATGCGGCTTATATAACGGTGCGGCTATTCTGTGGCTTTTTCTTTCACCGCTAGGGCGCATTAACCATGATCTCCGGTTAGTGCGCATCTAGCGGTGAAAGAAAATACGAAACAATGCCTAACTATACTGTTCCGCTAGACACGCTAGCGTTTTCTCTATTTTGCTAGAACAAAGAGAATTTTCTTCATCTAAAACCGGGCCATACGTGGTAATTAAAGGGATTAACATTGCTCCATCTGCGTCCTCCAAGGCTGCCAAGATAATAAAGCCGTTAATTATTGGGTGGCCTCATAATTTCTGACAGCACAGTTCAGGATCTGACCCGGTGCTAAATACAGGATGACTGAGCACATTATGAGGGCTTTGTAATTTTTGTGAGGATCCGTGAGTCACGCATGACTACACAACCAAAATAGATTGAATTGTTCCTGATAGAGTCGAAGGTAAGGACAGTTCCGTGTCAACACAGTTATATTTGCTAAATGGGACTTAATATTGGTTAAACAAACATGTTTTAAGATTGGTTGTTTAGAATTGGTTGTAAAAGGAATGGCCTTAGTTAATCCCCCTTCGAAATCATTCAACACACAAATCATGTTGTTTGCAGCTAGTGTGACTTGCTTGCGCAAGACTGTAATCTTATCTCCAGTGTTACCGCCAAAAATTTTTGTATAGAATTTTACAAAGAGGGTTTACTGACACTCCCTGACCCTTAACTATCTTTCTTCTGCTCACTTGATTTGCGTCAAACACTTTCGTGCCTTTGCTAGCTCTCTACACTCTTTGAAAGAAATTTACTGACAGGTGTTGACTTTGTTTTGGCCTTTTGCTCTAGTGGTTATTTTTAATGGCCTCATCTCATCAGATTGTTGTGGCAAAAAACACAAATTGACACAGATAAGGTTGACCTGTTCGCTGGATTTGGATTGTTCGCTGTTCGCTTGGATTTGTACAGCTCAGGGTCACCCATCATACTGCCCTTGTGAATCATTGGGCAAAGATTGCTATTTATACATAGTCAGTTATGGAGTAAATTGTGAGTCATATCATGCCAGGCTGGTTCACACTATATCGCCGCATTTCAACATCGATGCCACAATACTTCGGTGATCGTCGATGATAACCATGTTCACACTATCACAAACCTAACCGCGTTTGCATCAGGAAATACCTACTCCATGATGTAGTGTTTTCATTTATCTTTTTAAATTTTTGCGAAGAAACTTCTTTGTTTTCGCATACGGAAATAAAAAACTAGTCTCGCAGCGACTGTCATAAATGGATATGAAGAAATCACACTCTCAGCGACCGCAAATTACCATCGCTGAAATGGTTCACATTTAAAAGACAGTCGTCGATGCTCGGCGAATCATCGGAAAATTTTGACAGCTGCAAACTTGTCCGACGTGTCCGCCATGCTCCGTCGATGCCATCAGTTTATGGTTCACATAATAAACGCCAAAAGGGAAACGCTGACAAACGGCGATGTAGTGTAAACCGGCCTTACAAGCAACGATTCTGTCAAGGAATATATTCATATTGCAAGCTCTCCGACCAAAAGTAAACATACCATATGAAAAATAGTTTTAAACCGTAAAAAGAAAAAAAGCAATGCATCATGTCCAGCGTTGGTGTGACGATATGCAGCCATTACAACACACTTATAGCTAGAGCAGTCTGCTGAGGAGTTATCTAAAGCTCCGAGTGGCAGGAGACTACAAATTAGTGCTGGGCACGGGTAATAAAACTTGTTAAACTCGCGGGTTTATCTTCTTTCTAGTCTCGGGTAATAGATTTTGATCATTTCGATCCTGCGGTTTCGGGTTTTGACTTTCGAGTTCGAGTTTTGGTACAAGAATCCATCGAGTAGAGTGGACAAAAACTCGGTCTATTGGGCCATGCGCTCTAAGCACTGTTTCACAACCCGCCTATTAACGCTGCGAGCACGAATATCAGTCGATAGAAAATAGTAAAAATTAATAAATAAGTTGAATAAAATTATAATTGCATTGTAACTTTTATAATATGTCTGATGTTTAGAAATTTTAGACATAAAACCCATAAAAACAAACCCGATACCTGAAAAACCCGTTGGTCAAGAAGTACTCTTGCCGAGCACTACCAGCTACCCGATACTCGAAAAACTCGAACGGAAGGGTGCGGTCTAAACTCGTTGGCCAAGAAATACTCGTGTCTAGCACTACTATAAATACCTCAGCTAAGTATTGGACCGATATTTTTATATTGTTAATGGTTATGAGTTCTTACACTTGAAGAAAATAATTTCAGTTAAGGATGAAAAGCTTCCTTTGAATGTATTTGGCAACTATTGTTACGATGGCTCTGCAAAACCTTCTCAATAAATATCATTACTTTAGAGCTTTATTTTATACTCAGAATTTATTCTTAATTTTGTTTAATTTGTTTCCATCTTTACATAAATATGTGCTTGCTTTTAAGCTTTAAGCTTAGGTGGAAAGAGTTTCACAAGTAGACAAATCTCCAAATGGAAAAGTGACTCTATTGACGACCAGTTTTCAATAAAAACATTACCCAAGAAACAACGCAATAAGAGTTATTTTTAGAATGTTTTAGTTCAATATTTAATGTATGTTTTTTTGAATACCAAACTTGCTAAACAGTAATAAAATAAAAAACTAGAAGTAAGAATATTTCCTGGTGTCACTCAGTTTAAGCAACTGTCTTCATCTCCAAATTCTGCAATATTTCGCTCTGGATGAAAAATCATGACAATTGACAAGTTGGCTTATCGCTATTAATTAGTAATCTATAAATCCATAAGTCCGGTCAGTCCAGTTATTATTTTTACAATAAGTTGATGGAAAACGCACATTTTCGGCATCCATTCTGATCGATTTGTTTATTGTTTCTAAATAACCAATTTTATTCTGCAAAGTAAACCTAGTATAAAATAATTTATATTTTCACAATAAAGCAAAAAACCGCTCTTTTTATACTTTTACTATAAAAGGAATGGTTCTACCTGTTTGTCATCTATCTGTACCCAGAGGTAAAGGTTTAGATAAAATAGAACTTTTGATGATATTCCAACTCTTTGCATGCACATTGGTGGACTAACGCTGTAGCACCTGCACCAATCGATCGCCTTTGTATTTATGAACGAGCGCAGCTATTCTATTAAAATCTAGGAGTGAAAGATTTTCCTCGTGCTAGATTTGATCTCGGTCCTTCCCGTAAACCAGACGGTAACCTAACCAATTAAGCTATGCGAGATGCAATGGAGTTGTTTAGCGATATGAGTCGTTATCTCGGTTAAAATACACATAGCACGCTGTGTTACGCTACGATACTAAAGCTCGCCCCCATAATAGCTTACTTAAATTCGTCATTGACAAGGTGTCAGGCTAATGGCAAGTGGCAGGCAACTACATTACCTTCCACTGTTATAAGCGTTTTTAATACTCGTGCAACGCCAGGCAGTCGACTAGTAATGTAATATTGGTAAGTTTTTAACACATACAATTTTGTTTTGAGATTAAAGCATGGTTTATAAGATTTATATGATTTTGGTTAATATGATCCATTTACATCTTTCAGTAAAGATTTTGTCAAACAGTAAGGTTTAGTTGATGTGAACTTGTTGTTTAATGTAATGAACACAATCATAAATACAGTAAACTCTTTAATAAATACAGTAAACTCCTTAATAAATACCGTAAACTCCTAAATAAATGTAACCGACTTGATAACAGCAACAAACACATTCATATAGCTGTAAATTCCTTGCTAAATACAGTAGACCTTTTTCTAAATACAGCAAACTTTTTGCTAAATACAGTAGACCTCTTGATAAATACAGCAAACATCTTGATAAATACAGTAGTCCTCTTGCTAAATGCAGTAAACCTCTTGATGAATACAGTAGACCTTTTTTCAAATTCAGGAGACCTCTTGGCAAACTCAAGAGTCTTTTTGGTAAATATAGTGGATATATTGATAAATTGGGTCGAATCATTAATGATTACAGTGATCTCTTTAATAAATACCGTAAACGCTTTCATTAACACATTACATTATTTGGTCAAATCTATGACAAATTGAGTCTTTTCCTTGAAGACTACAATAAATTCCTTAATGACTACAGTAAATTCCTTAATGACTACAGTAAACCTCTTAATAAATACCATTTAACTCATGTTTAATACAACTCTATTTATCTACTCTTTCATATCATAGACACTTTGATAACTGCAGTAAGCTCCTTGGTGACTGCAGTAAGCTCCTTGATGACTACAGTAAATTCCTTAATGACTGCAGTAAGCTTATTAATGACTGCAGTAAACTCCTTGATAACTGCAGTAAACTCCTTGATGACTGCAGTAAACTCCTTGGTTCGTACAAATTAGTAGTTGCGATAATCTTTTTGATAAGTGGAGTGTTTTGGCAGAGAGGAGGCTTGGTACCCGGTTAGACTGAGATCAGACAGAGACACTGTCGAAGTGGTTTCTGAGCTTGGACACAGGGAGACACAAGCACTCCTGAACACTGGAGATGGCTTACAGCTTTCAAACATGTGCGACAAATCCAAAAATGGAAAGTTGAACGGAAATGTTACACATACGGAAATTAAACTCTATCCCAAGGCCATAGAAGGTGAGCTTAGTGAATATTTGGGGAATGCTATTGGGAAGAGATCTGAAAGTTTCCCTTATCATGTAGTACATGTCACTCATTTTATGGAAACTATGGATATCAACTTGAAGGTGTGAAACAGGCCAGAAATATTCCACAATCATTTATTTGTCTTCTTGTATCTCAACTAAATTAGGATTTGTTTCCCTTGGTCTCTTTTTCACATCATGGCATTATCAAAGTCTGTCCACTATATATATTTACTGCTGCTTAATGCACATAAATTATATAATTTTTTTATTATATAGTTCAATACATCAGCGTCTTGGCTTTCGAATGAGCCTATATTCAATACACAAAGAATAATAGAACTATGAAAAACAGGGTGTCAAAAGTATGTCCTGCAATAAAAAAACACTTGGTTGCGGTTCCCATAATCTGATGTCATAATTCTTATTTAGCCTTAGGTAGTCGATCCCGTTTGCTGCCATTGAGGCTGCACTTTTCTGTGACAATCGGTGCCCTTAAACCCAGAGAGGGCTAATAATAAACTAGGATTCTAGATAATCAACAATGCCCGGGATCGTTCTAACGTCGAACAATACAAACACATGTTCTGGGTTAATTAATTATGCTTCAATAAATATACTGTCATTGATAAAGGTAATGAAATCACATCGATTAAATTGTGACCTGCAGCGGCGTGGCAATAGGTCTATATGTCAATCGCACTTTCGCGAGATCAGCAATGCCTGAAATTAATTAGTCTCAGTTGTGCCCCTCAACATCACAATAAAAAGAGAGGGCTAGTGCATAATATCATCGAGAAAACATAGTATGGTGCTTGGAATCTGAGTTATTTATCATAGAAATAATCTGTACATGGAGAGCTAATGACACCGATTCATTTGTCATCTTCCTTGGTTCTCTGGAGTTGTCCTACCTTCGCCTGCCACTAGCGTCATTATCGTAGTTAATAAATATAAGCGGTAAGCAATAAAAAAAGGGATAAGAGCACACAATACCGAATATGAAAATTGTGACGTCACAGTTTTCGAGCCTATACCATTGAACATTTCTGCGGTAGAGCTCTGGGGAAATCCTAGAAACCCCAACCAATGTCTGTCTGACCATGTCAAACAATGGCTCATTCGAAAGCCAAGACTCTGATGTACTGAAATATATGATAAAAAATTATGTTATTTATGTGCTTTAAGAAATTGTCTTTACAGTCTTTTACAGTGAAAAATGGACTTGATTTCATATTCCTAGTGTAACTCACATTGATACATTTTGCATGCCTTTTTTGTAATAATCTCATCTGTGTACAGTTGAACCTCTGAACCAGTGAATCTGACGGTCTCCTTATGCACTTAATTAAATACATGGTAACTCCAGCATATGAAATCTAAAGTTCTTTAAATCATTGCTGTTTTGTTAATCAGCACCTACTACACCTAGTTTGGTTTGACGATGTTATAATAATATTAAACATTATTTTGTACCTTCCTCTCATAAAATAGACGCTCCTACAACGTAACTAATCTGTTCTAGGAATGTTTAGGGATTTTACGTTATACGAACAGTAAAATACATGTAAATTGCCTAATCCATTTCAAGATCTTTCCAAACACAAACCTTTGGCCATACAAAAAAGGAAAAGCTAGACTAACTTTTTAATTTGTTGCTTGTACCGTAACTGTAATGTTATTAGTTTGCCTTGACAACTTGTCTCCTTTTTCTGATCAATTTCACTGGTTTTATGAACTATAAATGCAATAATTTTACAATAAGTTGATGGAAAACGCACATTTTCGGCATCCATTCATATCGATTTGTTTATTGTTTCTAAATAACAAATTTTATTCTGCAAAGTAAACCTAATAAAAAATAATTTATATGTTCACAATAAAGCAAAAAACCGCTCTTTTTATACTTTTACTATAAAAGGAATGGTTCTACCTGCTTGTCATCTATCTGTACCCAGAGGTCAAGGTTAAGATAAAATAGAACTTTCGATGATATTCCAACTCGTTGCATGCACATTGGTGGACTAACGCTGTAACACCTGCACCAATCGATCGCCTTTGTATTTATGAACGAGCGCAGCTATTCTATTCTCTGTTTTGTCGACACATCTGACGGTCTATCACTACAAACTTAAATGCCATGAAAGCTGTATATTGTAATAGATGCAACGATATACATATGTCATTTTTCTCTCTTACAAGTGCAGCGAGATATGTTGCCATTCAAATCATATGTGATAACTCGCCATGAATTGACAATTTATGTCATATGGACATTTTTTATGTGTTATAAAGCAAAAACTACATAACTTCTTTGTTATCTTGAATTTACGTCATAGGAGCGTCTAATGTAGTTTTTAAAAATTTCTATAATAAAAGCTTTGTCCATTTGTCATTCTAAGTCACAATTGGATGTTGGAAACATTATTACATCGTATGGGATTCGAACTCACTACATTGAGCGTGGTAGGCCAACATTCCTACACCTCTGCTAATCTACCATCTTCTGGCACCGTAGGAAATTGTACATATAGATATTACAAATTACGATCTCTCATGGCGCACCAGAACTGCCAGGGTCATTAATAGTAGTGATAAGAACGGAAAAAGGCTTTTTTAATTTAAACAAAATATTAGAAAAGATTAAAACAGAAAATCTTAGCAAATATGAACAGACATTTATGGATGAATTCTAGAAAGTCGTGTGAAGCTGTCTAGTGGTTATTGTGAGGAAGTGAAATTGATGCCGAGAATAGAAAGACTCAAACTAGTGAAAGGGGAACAGCTGGGCTGATGATTGAAGATAAAATTCATTAAGTCTTGAACACAAAAAAGGCGGACCATAAAACACTCACATAGCATTGACCAATAGCTAGTTGCGTTTGTGGCAACTTTCTGATGAATAGAACTATTTGTAACTCTACTTATCAAGCTTCTGACAGGCTCTAGCCTTTGTTCCAGGAAAGGTGGAGTTTGATGAATCCACATTCTATGATGATACAGACGAGGGGCGATTTCGCAAAGAGTATAACGCAAAATGGCCAACTTCCTTTTGGAACCAATACTGCGTACTAACCAAGAGGTAATCTACAGGTTAATGTGGGAGTTGTTTGTCCTATTTTTTTTCAAGAACAATAACTCTAAAATATAAACATAGCTTTGCTAAAGGTCCAACCATATCATGCTAAAGTTAAACAATCTGTTAACAGCATGTTAAACATGCTCAACATGCTGGTAAATAACATGTTTAACAGCATGTTGTTTAGCTTTTTGTACAATAGCCAAATTTCAGGTAATTTGATGTGTCAGTTTTTTGTAACTGGCTAAAATATACGACCATATTTGGTCATGGCTCAAACACTACTGTGGTTTCGACCAGTCATTTATTGTCGTACATAAAAATGTGTGTTATTGTTTAGAACAGCAGACCAAATGATGGTTTTTGAACCTTCATCATTAAGACTAGTCGACACGGTGGTTATTTTTCAGGCTGTGGCCAAATATAGTCATATACTTTAGCCTGTTACAAGTAAATTGATGTTTCAAATGACTTGAAATTTGGTTATTCTACATAAAGGACACTGCTTAGCTACATGCTGTTAACAGATGGCTCCCTCTAAACACGGTACAACAAGACCTTTGATGATCATTTGCGTTTAGTTCCGGTTTTTTCAAGTGTCGGTGTACTAGCAAAACTACAGTCGCCATTTAATTTTCCCGAATCTTACACGCTTGCATTGTTTCTTCCTATTATTGTGTAACTTATTTTGCACAGGTCATTCTGGCAGGCGCTACCCAGAATACTTAGCAAGTGGCACATCATACAGGTTATTGTAGTGGCCATCATGGGTGGCCTCCTCTGGCTGAACATGAGTCCATCAGAAGAGAGACTAACAGACAGGCATGGTTTGGTGAGTTCTTATCCTCTGGCCAATCAACACTCTGCTTACATTGATGTTTCCTTTTCTTCCAAGCTGCTTTTTATGTAATGTAATTGTCATTCGCTTGTTTATTTGCTAAAACCTACTAATTTTAATGTAATTAAACAGTGAAAGCTAAAGGTAATCTTTTCCATAATAAAAACCCTGTTAGTCCATCTGTATGTCTGAAGGCATGGTTGGAGGTTGAGAAAAAGATTTCATCATACAGGATTTGAGCTTGCCACTTTCAGCATGGTAGACCAACATTCTTAACCACTCCAATCGACCATCCACTAGCATTCAAGAATAATTGCGCGTATAGTTATTACACCTGACGATCATGCACGACACATTAGACTGCCAGGGTACTACTACTGTTTAGTTTGTGGTTGGTCACCGTGCCCTAGTACATTGTCCACAGATAATGTACATAAAACTATCAAAGAATGCCTAGTAGAGGTGACCTAATCATTGTTAGAGTTTCGGATTCTCTCTGTATCGTCGTACAAGAAGGGATTCCAAATGCTAGAAATATTGCTGTAGTTTTTTCTTTGATACACAATAACTGATTTAGGCCAGCTTTGTTGATGATGAATAAGCTCATGGCTGTCGATGCATCATTAAAAGCCATAGCTCCAGATCTTTAGATATAGTTAAAGTTTTCAGGCTATGATGGCTGAACTCTTGTTGTATGATAACACGGTTGGTGAGTTTTAAAATGTTTTTATTTGAATTCTGCGCAAGGCGGCCTCTAATCAATAGAGTAATTATCGTATCAATCACTTACGTATTGTTAAAACCAGCAAGTAGAAGACAATTCCAAGTTTATAGATATCTACCGACTTCAATGGATGTTTATCACTTACCCAATTCCATGGTAGTTATTTTTCAATAGTTACTGCTCGGAATCTGTGTGATCAATTAGTCAAACAAAATTTTGTTGTGATCTCGAGAGAAAAAATGCCAGCTATTGGATTCGTTGTTGATCCTAGTTTTAAGCTAACAACTAACATGGCCTGGTCACAATACAAAAAGTAGTAGGGTTGTCTTACCTTACATAGCTGTTCCATTGAATCCTAAATTCAACCAATTGATTGCATATATATTGAAGTGATGGTTTCAGAATTTTAAACTGTGACTGTTTCGCGAACTCATGACTAGCCCAGGTTCCCCTGGTAGCTGAATAACCTTATTTCCAGACTTTTAGAAGGTGACTGATTATCTGTAAACTGACCAAGTTCTTCTCTTGTCAGTTGTTGTTTCTTGCCTCTTAGTTTTCATGGATTTGATACTAAAATCAAGGCACACTAAGCCTGTTAGGTTGACACTCACAATGAAAATGTCTGCAAAATATGATTCCTTTAACTAGCCAATAAATCATATTCATGCTTTGCTTGTAGTTATTCTTTGGAGTTGTTTACTGCTGCTTCCTGACTCTAATAGACGCAATGCTATCATGTAAGTATTAGAATTCGGTAGACTGATTGACCTAGTTAGTATCATCTGAGGTTGACTGTTTTGTATTGGTGGCATAGAAATGTGAACTCCTGAGCTAGAAATTTTCCAACATATCAATTGTTAGTCTGTGTTTCATAAGTAGACAAGTTATTGCTTCAAATGGTCATCTTTAAGTGGCAAGCTCTGGTTCACAGGCTTGATGTGATGAAAATATTTTAGCTGAATCACCTGCATAGTATGGGTCTCATTAGTTTTGAGCTATGAACTAGTATTACTTAAAAGTGGAAGGCCTGCTTTTTAATTTGAAAAGTCATAAGTGAGCTCGAGTTTCAAAGTTAGCTAGTTCTCCGACAGTTGAAGTCACATAAAAACTTAAGTTACTTTGATGAATGCACTACATTTGTGCTGTCTCTGATGAGACTGGTGATAATATGATTAGACTGGGTGGAACTTACACCTACCAGTTTCTGAAATGTCAGTGAGAAGATATTTACCACTCACTGTAGTCCGCATGTGAAGATGAGATTAGGATTTGCAGCTGCATAAAATTTCTGTAATGTAGTTTTATGTGTAGCCACA
Organism: Watersipora subatra; assembly: GCF_963576615.1. NCBI lineage: Eukaryota > Metazoa > Bryozoa > Gymnolaemata > Cheilostomatida > Watersiporidae > Watersipora > Watersipora subatra. The sequence goes on along the minus strand of NC_088715.1, from coordinate 6,592,607 downwards.
GCATTTGCCTATGGCCAAGAGTTGTGTGTCATGCAGCTTTGCAGGTTTCGTACAAAGGGGTTTCATTAGTGAGCGGTTGAATAATTAACCTAACTCGTCTGCAGTGAAACAAAAAGAAACAATTATATGTATAGCTTGAACCGATGGAAAACATGAACTTAGTTTCGCTTTGCAAAAAGTTCCTTCTTCCTGATGCTCAGCTGTGTTGGGCTCATTACTGCTTAATTGTAGATCAATAGACTTTTGATGATTATCTATGAAGCAATAGTAGCAGTGACAGCAATTGTTTATTTGTAGCAGTAATAATAGTAATAGTAGTTGTAATTGTATAATAATAGTAATTGTAGTAATAATTATAATGCAGTAAGCTAAAGTAAGAGTAAAACCTCGTCTGACTAGGAACATGCTCAACTTGTTGACCACAGTAGTAAGCGATAAGGCCAAAAAAGTGTTCGTACTCATTCTGCAGCACATTTGTTGCCTTTTTATGAACTGATGTAAAGTTTTATGCTGAATAATTTGGTATCAAAATCTTTTTCATAGACCATCTGTGTCAAATGTTATGACAACTTATATGCACCATCGTCAAATACTTGGTTTACTGAATATGTAATTATATCCTGGTAAAAATATTTAATATAGAAAGAGTTGAGTGACTCCCACATCACCTTTAGTTGTTCCTTTTGTAACCACCCTACTGTGTTGCAGTCCCAGCGGACAGAACAGTGCTGAACAAGGAAAGGTTGGCTGGCTATTACAGGCTATCAGCCTACTACCTCGCTAAGCTGACTAGCGATCTTCCACTCGTTCTTATACTCCCCGCTACTCATATCACCATCACCTATTGGATGGCCTTCATCAACCCAAACTTCTGGGTCTTCCTTCGGATCATGGGTTGTATTCTGTTGTCATCAGCTCTGTCTCATGTAAGACACCCTCTTCGATTCATCTCATGCAGATTATCTTATGTAGTTGACACTTACCTAGTAGACAGATTCACTTTCCATTCACTGTGCAGTCACATATCACTTTTTATCATGTTAACCATGGATCTTCTCCAGATTGCTCGATTTAACCGCATCGAAAGCACGTTAGATATGAACTTACACAAAATTTTAGTAGATTTTATCAGAAAGTATTTGTATTTTTCTATCATTTGTGATTGTTTTTGATGCTTGAGGTGATGTCAGGATGTTTCGAGAATAAAATCGACAAAGCTTGATCGTAGTTAAAACGCTCAGATCAAACGAAAGTGGGATTAAGACGTCTTTTGCCGCGAAGAGACCAACAGAATAGAGACCCTGCAACTGGAATGTAATTTCCGATATCAAATATAGCAACTAGAGATGTCGTTTCACATGTATTTGTTTTATGAGCGTTTTAACCGCGATCAAGTTTTGTCGATTTTATCCTGGCAGTCCTGTCTGATTCCCTCAAGCTTCAAAAGCAATTGCAAATATTAGAAAAATACTGATATTTTCTGGTAAAATCTACTCAAATTTTGTGTAGTTCACCTTTAAAACAATCAATAACCAAAGTCAAATTTGAACGCTTTATAGCCGAACAAATTTCAAGATTGTTCGTAATTATTGTTATAGTTGCTAAAACAGTAATTTACTACTCTCTGAGTTTATAAAACGTTTTAATAAAAAGTCATAGAAATATCCAGAACCCTCCTAGTCTTAAGCTCTTTCTAGTGGAACTTTTGTTACAGGTTCTTTAGCCAATATAGTATGTGAATGTAATCTGTATTTAAACGTATCAATAAAATGGTTCATAATAAAATTTCAATTACAAGTTCAATTCAGTTACAAAATTCAAAATTTCAATTACGGTAACAGAGCCTACAGTTTGTTTGGCTTATCATTTGGAAGAATCAAGATCTGACCCTGTCATAGATATAACACAGTACATATAATATTTACCTGAACAGACATCTCCAGTTTTAGAAACCATATTTAAATTTCCATAGAAGCTCAAACCAATATAAAATGTTAACAAACACTAACAATATTTGAAAAACAGCTGCTAGTTTCCAGCAAGGTGTAGATAAAAAGCCTCTAGTACAGCTTTCGTTGTTTAACTGGTTTCTAAAGCATTAATAAGGAGTATATCTATACATTGACAGAGCATGTCTATGGCCTACAGCGCCCTCATACTCAAGATGCATATTTCCATCATGTTCTGCACAACAACTATGCTGTTACTGACTCTCTCTGGAGGTTTCTACGCTAAGTCTGTTCCTTTCTGGCTCGAGTGGCTCAAATATGCTTCCTTCCTCCAGCACTCCTACTCAGCCATCTTAAACATAGATCTCAACTCTATTGACATCAGGTAAGTCACTGGTAACATATTTTGTTTATTCTATTTATGGCAGAAAACTTATGTGTAGATTTATAGACATGTCAGGTTTTTAAAGCATTTTTATTTTAAGTGTTATCTGGTTGCTTTGACTTTAATTCTCTTGTTGAAATAAGCAACAATATATTTGAGTTAATCTATTTTTATGCATGTAAATACATGTAGGTTAGTTCCATAGACATGTTGATGTGCATGTGTATGAAGCTACTGATTGATAGGATAATTTTTAACTCTTCAGTAGTAGAACGGTTTTATCCTGTAGTAGATCTATTGATTTACTTGATGAGTATTTGTTAACTTCATGGATTTTTATGATGATCTTGTCATAGCTCTATTGATTGATATCCTGCGTTTGTGTTAACTCTATCAATTAATATGATGATCTTGTGTAACTCTTTTGTGTAACACAATATTGTCATGTAAATCATAGAGTTAACAAAAAATGTAGGTACTGTTCACAGAATTGTTTTTGTTTCTGATTGTGTTTGATAATGGCCATTAGGTATTTAACCAAAAAGCTTTGTGTCAAATCTATGAATCGGTGAGTATACTTTATTTCTGAATGATTTTCAACTATCAACCCAAGATTTCTAGAGTGGAGTGATTATATAGCAATCTTACTTCCTGTACTTTTGTTAGAACCGTGCTTGACCTTTAGACTGTTGTTCTTACAGGTGTGCGGAGGGTAGTAGCAGCTACCCATCATGCTATAGCAATGGCACACAGTCTACAAACTCTTCTAGATATATATCAAGAGAAGAGCTCTTAAAAGAATATACAATGAACACTGAGGGTCTCCACGAAGGTCACCATATATCTATAGTACTTCTTGTCACTATCGCTGCCATGGCATCGACATACATCATCCTCAGATTCATCCGCAAACCACACTTGACCTAAATCATTCTGTATTCATTCCTGCAATAGAAAGCATGTTCAGGTTATATTTTATATGCAGCCTTTTGCTTAGAATCACATTATGACAATCCGTGATAAGAGACGCAATTTGTGCCATGTATTTCTAGTTTTTAAAACGTTCACTTTACCGCTTTGTGAATGTATAAATTTGTTGGTTAAATTTGTTATTCTGAAATATTTGCTAGTTTTTTCTGCTAATAAAAATACTAATTACCCGTAACTGCCAAATCTACTGTTTAGATACTCACCTGCCACTGTCTGTCATCCAGATGTCACATCGGCACTGGGAACAAAGTCCTTCACCAATATGTCACAGATGCTCTTATCTTTCATGCTCATGTGATAATGGCACTTGACATTTACCTGTCATTATCGTCATCTAGTGCATTAGTGAAGGAGATGTGGCTTTTGGATATTTGAAGCTTACTGTCATCGATGCTTCATTTTAACTAGCCTATTTACCATGGAAGCCATCTTGAAAGTCGCAGCTGGTAGGATGCAGTCAATATATATATACATGTATATACATGTACTGTATATACAAATCTCCCTGTTTGTCTTTTTGTTAAACCTTTTGTCCAGTTGTAGCAATTAAAATATAGCAATGAAATATCTTTATGGACCGGGATTTGATCCTGGGACCTCCAGAGTAACGATTGTTAGGCTGGCCCAAAAGGCGATGTTATTTTAGTAAAATCTAGTTTTCCAGGTAAGTTAATCAAATTCAGGAGGTAATTATTTTACTACCTGTACAATATACAAATATAATACAGATCTGAATATCACCATTAGGCCCAACAGCCTTTTGGAGGGTGATAGTTAGTGTTTCCATTTAAATCAACTAAACAGTTGAAATGCTGAAAAGACTGCAGACGCTTATCAGATTATTATAATAAGGGGCCTACTATCAGCTTGGGCTGGTAGTAGATCACTCACTCTACCAGAAGCACCAGGATCTGTAGAAAGAACTTGAAGAGTTTAAAGTCAAAAAATCATTAGCTCCTTGGACTGAAAAATTCTGTGAGTTGAGGGGCAAAAAGAAAGGTCAAATTGTATGCTTCATATTGACATTAAGTTGGCCATGCTCAGGTCATGGTTATTGTACATATTTTATCACAACAGTGTTATACAAAAAAACTTATTATTAGGAACAATTATTAATTATAATTACGTAGGAAATTTATCAGAAGATCGTTTAGCTGCTCAAAATAAATCACTCGATACAAAGATTTTGCCAACCCTTTCCATCAACAAAATTATATTTTTTGTTAACATATGAATTCTCTATGCTGAGTACATAACAAACAAAAATAGTATTTATCATAGTACTGTGATTGTACATAAATAAATAGCTTGCTTTAATTAACAATATAAATGTAAGTGCATAGCTTTCTGTCTGTTTTTCTTCCTGCTGATTAATTCAACAGGCGGGAGAACAAAGATTCTGCAAGCAAATTGCCATCTCAGCTAAGTTACAGGCGAAGATCTCAATATACTAACAATGATGATAAACATCACTACAAAAGTCCCATAACTCATGTCATTCTTAGCGGTTATCAAAAAGCTTAAGGTTTATATCTTGGTATTTAAACATGTTAGAACAGCGTTTCGCGTTTATGCCATAAAACTATGAGTTGCTTGAAGCCAGTGGCAACATAAACGTCAACAAAATCTTCCTCGCCTTCTTACTAGTACATCCTTGTGTGCCAAATACTTCCGTCGGCATTTCTGGTGCATTCTTTATGAGAAACTGAATAAAATTATCTGAAGAAACATTATGTAGAACCCTTTATTCAAGTTAGGACATTAAAATGCAATAATAGTCTCAGTGCTCAATAGTGCTAAAATAGTTTTCAACAAAGAATTAGCAAACACCAAGCTTCTCATCAGAATAATTCATACAATACTTTTTTTAGCGTTCCGTAAAATGTGGCCACATAATATCAAAGATCTTTGGATTTTGTGTATTTTTTAATATACATGTATGTTTAAAAAGTAGAAAAAACAAATATGTTTCCAATGACAAATGTTTGCACCATAGTTGTGTGGAGTAAATGACTTTTTAAACTAGACGAACACATGCTATATGTTATTCATGTTATGAATAGTCCAACAGTCTATTGTAAAGTGCTAATAGAGACAGTGTAAGATATTAATTGGTGAGTAAATAAAAAAAATGATCAGTATAGACTCATTCAAATCAATTAATCGCCGTCGCCCCATAATGGGGCATTAGAGCAATATCTTTATTAAGTAACATGAGAGATTACTCTTAGTTTGGGTTTCTTCCTTCCTATTTTTTATTGTGATTTTTAAATTTGGTTGGGGCAATGTTGTTATTAAAGTTGAGGGCAGGGATTAGGCGGGGACAAGAACTTTCAATAAATATTGAAAGTTCTTGGTGGGGTTGCGTGAAAAAAAAAGAGTTGGCTGTTAAGAGTTCGCACAAAAAATGAGTGATTTTTAACGTTGGTGTGTAATGCACCATTTAGTGCTTTTGTGGCGTGTATTGTGTAAGTGGGCATTTGAGAAAAAATGGGTTGGTATTGCAATTTCTTCATTTATTATTTTGTTTTTTAGATTTTGGTCGGCCGTCCTCCGACGCTCTGCAAGTGTGGCCCATGACCACTCAGACATGAGGTCAGAAATCCTCTCATTTTTTTAAGTTTAAACACCCACCTGAAAGCTTTTCTGTTCACAGACTCGAGGGAGTCTATGTGCTTGGATAAAAATGGAGACCAGACAGTGGATGAATATTCAAGAACTGGGCGGCAGATGCTTTTAAAAGAAAGGGTTTTTGTTTTGGGTGAGCAACTTCTGAGAGACCTCATGAGCATGTAGAGTGTGGATAAAGATTTGGTTGTAGTCTTTTCTATGTGAAGGTTAAAGTTGAGTTTATTGTCTATAATGACTCCGCGGTATTTAAAGTGGTTGACATAAGTTAGTTGTTGGCCTTTCATAAGATATTTGGGAAAAAAGGGGCTCTCATGACACCTAATAAAAAAAGTTGTCTCACATGTTGTGATGTTAAATTCCATCTGCCATTTATCAGCCCAGTCTATGAGCAAGTCAAGATCTGCTTTAAAATTTGCACAGTCGCTGGCTGACTCAATCTGGGAATATAAGAGAGCATCATCAGCGAAAAGTCTGAGTCTAGAGGTCTTGATAGCCGCTGGCAAATCATTTATAAAAATCAAAAAAAGGAGGGAGCCTAAAACAGATCCCTGGGGCACACCGAGGAAACTGGACATGGTTTGGAGTATGTTTCATTTATAAAAATGGTTTGTGAGCGATCCTTCAATCAATCCTCGACCCAGGCGATAATTGTTCTGTCTAGATTAGTTTGGATAAGTTTGAATAAAAGTTTGCTGTGGGACACTTTGTCAAAGGCCTTAAAGAAATCAAGGATAATAGCATCAGTTTGGATTCCAGTATCAAATGATTCAATGAGTTCATGAGTTGTGAGGATTAGCTGACTTTCGCAGCTTCTCCTTGAGCGAAAACCATGTTGGCAGTCATGGAAAAAATCAATGAAGTCTAAAAAGTTGCGGATGGAGTGTGCGACTATGTGTTCTGTGGTTTTTGACAGTACACATGTCAGAGATATTGGACGATAGTTAGTTGGCAGGAGCCTGCTACCTTTATTTTTAAAAATGGGTATGACAGTAGCCTTTTTCCAATCCTTAGGGACAGTATGGTTGGATAAAGAGTGTTGCATTATCTTGGTAAACGTGGGCGCAATATAGGAGGCTAGGTGTTTCAGCAACGAGCTGCTCAGTTCATCTGGGCTAGCAGCCTTAGAAGGGTTAAGTTGTTTTAAAAGTTTTAAGACACCATCGTTGGAAACAGTTATTGCCTTGGTCTTCTGTTTGGTGGAGTTTGCTACAGTTTCGTTTGTTGGGGAAATGGGATAAGCATTATTATCAACTGTGAAAATGGAAGAAAAAGTGTCAGCAAAGTTTTAGACCACAGGTGTCAAACTCACGGCGGGGGGGGGGGGGGGGGGGCCACATCCGCCCGCCTTGAAATTTTATCTGGCTCGCAAGATAATTTTACTTTATTGCTATTCATGGTCCATTAATATGAAACGCTGATTACATAATACTGCACGAACTGCAGATCCCGTCATAATGCAACGCTTCACCTGACTTGCCGGGTAGTTCGCGCATTGCAAGATATTACAATAGCCATTAGCCTGATGAGCATCTGCTGTTCATCTTGAGAATCTCCACAACATAGGACATTACACTAAACGTAAATGACTTTGTTGCTTTGGTCAGATCATATAATCAGATCAAAGTCATAAGGGCAAATAAAATTGAATGATTTATATTTTTATTGCTGAACAGAACACATTTTATGTATATTTCCAGGTTTTCTAGCTTATTCATATTTCTAACTTGTATAATTTTGATAGAAGATATTTTTAAGGAGAGCCAAATCTTTTTGGGATATATAAGTTTATGTTTTATATACATCAACATAGGAGCAAATAAATTTGAATTCTGTTTTTAACCAGATATTTTTATGAGCAAAAAATTAAATAGAAGTAATTTATAAGTTGACTTGCAACAATATTTACATTACAGTTATTTGGTATCAACAGGTTAATCATGTCTTAGCCTGTTGTGTTGTAGATCTGAAAACAATAGAAATTTGATTACAAGCTTTTAAAAGCTTTAAAACGAACAGTTAGAATAGTGGTCATAAGTTGGAATCCCATATTTGGATGACGTATTCAACTTGATGTGGTCATTGTTTTGACACATAATGTTATCTCGTGAAATCAAATGCCAATAAAAGGCTCAATATAAAAACTTCTCGAAGCACTAGTTTATGACAAACACTTTGGGTTCTACCGGAAAGCCTCTATCAAATATAGATGCTCGCTACTTAACAGTTTCGTTTCAGCTTTGTCTAATCATCTAGTCATAATCTGATCATGTGACCCATATTTCCTGCTATATGGTGCGAACAACTTCTGCAGCATTTGTTGACCATCACAGGTGACCAACATGCTCCTCTTGTTTATATGAGAATGATATGTATCCCCTCGAGCTAAGGTTAAAAAATTAAACTGATTTCTAGGTTAGGTTTTGAGATATCGGTGCTCAAAGTGACAGCATCACAGTGATAATGAAATAGACGCTTAAGGACAATAGACATGGTTTTATTTAATGCGTGAAGTACATTTTTGAGTTTTTAAGAGCTTGTAATCACATTTCCACATATTTGGAACCTACAACACAACAGAGTAAGACCTGGTGAACCTTTTGATACCAAATAACTGTAATGTGAATTTTGTTGCAAGTCAAGTTTTACGGCCTAAGTTTGTTTCAGAATAATATTCCTTTGTGTTTTTATTCGTATTCATGTTCCAAAAACATTTAGTTTTAGTGTGTTAAATAAATGTTTATTCTGTTCAGCTTGCGACCTAAAGAGTGTATTGAATTTTGGCCCCTTGTACAATTAAGTTTGACATCCCTGTTTTAGACTGAGGTTTTACTGTCATTTACTGTGTGTAATAAGTTGTCTACTACTTGTCCGAACTTGGCGCGTCATAAGACAACTTCAACAATTGTTGTGGAATTGGAAACGAAGATGGACGTGAGCAGATGATTTCCATAAAAACCCAAAATATGTCTAGTTATCTCGCGACCAATTGGACGAAAGGTTAACTAACCAAAATGTAACGCAGGGGATGTTTTTTCTCTCTGAAGTTGAAGCGCAAACCGATTTCGCGAGCATGTCTGCTGCAGCAGTGAAGGCTTTGTACTCCCCTGCAGGAGCTTCCATAGAAATTGTTAAATGGAAGGTTAGAAAAGGAAGCCAAGTAGATCCGGGATCAGTCCTTATGACATACAAAATAAAAGGAAGAACCGAAATCATGAAGTTGAAGTCTGAGCAGATCGGTGGGGTGGTTGAGTTATTGCGAAAGGAAGGTGATACAGTGCTACCAAGGTAGGCATTAATATTTTGGAATGCACGCTAATAACTAGTTTTAGTGTTGCTTTTGATTTTTTGTGTAAATCTAGTCCCTTTCTGCAGCAAATACACGGCTCGTGCAACACTTGATACCTTCACATGTCCGTTCATAAAGATGTCATTGATGTCGCGCGTGTGATATCATGCGTTTACCAGTTTTTAGTATTTATGCTTGTACTTTGCAAGTTCATTATTTTACATACACTTTTTAGATCTGTGGTCTGTAGGTAAAAAATGTTTAGTAGTTTAGTACATAGCAATTTTACAATGAATTGAGTTGCAGTAGCACCTATGACCTTTGATTTTGCAACTATTCCTTATCAATATGTTTAAAGCTCTAATTATTTGCTAGAAATATACCCTTACGCAGAATTGTTTTTTGACAGACAACAGTTACTACGGCTGGCAGGCTGTAACCATAATATTGTCATTAAAGATTTATGTGCAGAGTGTGGCAAAGACTTGAGAGAAGAGAGGTGCGTATGATATTCGCTGTCGTAGTGATGTTAGTTCAACTCAATTGACATAACCCTTTGGCTTTATCCAAACTCAAATTCCCATAAATGTATGGGCTGTTGATGTCACTATCTGTTTGAGATTATGCCATTATTATTTGAGACTTTTTTAATGTCATGGAAACAATATGGCTTGTTAATAAGTTGAGTGGGCAAGTTGGAAGTCAACTGCGCACACTTACAGCAAGCCAAGGGACATATTCACAATCTCTACGTAATCGGTGATGTAGCTGTATGACTATATTAATTTATGACTCCAAGTAATAACACTAAAGCTAACTTTAGTGATGTTTATGACAGTCGCTCATCCTGCTTCATTACACTCTAGGAAGGAAGTTGTTAGAACTGATGCAGAGGTTGAGTCAAATGCTCATAGCAATAAGGCAAGAGTATCTATGGTGCATAGTATACCGGAGTTGGTGGTTACAGACAAGGTATGTATACTGTATACTCTATCAATAGTGCTAACATAGTGTAGTATCTTCTCTGTCGATACTATATAACGTCCTCAGGAATTGCAACGATATCGCTTCTATTACTGTTACTGTATAACCTCTATTATTGCTATATGATCACTATTATTGTTATTACTATATTGATCACTATTATTGTTATTATGCCATGTCTGTCGCTACTGTAGTTTCACTTCTATGTTATTTATATATAATCTCCATTATTACTTTCGTTACTTTACTACCACCTCTATTTTTATTATGGTGACACCTCTATTGTTGCTGTACTATTATTAGCAATTTTTATTATGGTGACACCTCTATTGTTGCTGTACTATTATTAGCAATTTTTATCATACCATCACCTGTATTGTTGTTAAATTGATACTGTACAATAATGTCTATCATTGTTATATTATCACTTCTATTGTTATTTCAGCATTAGTTCGATTGTCACGATATCATCTCTAAGGCTGCTATGAAACTACCTCAGTTATAGATAACACATTGAGCTCTTTTCATGTAATGCTCTGTATATTCTTATTATTGGCAATCACAGCATGCCGTGGAAATTGGCAAAACAGATATAATACGACTGAGGAGATCAAAGAAGTTGGTTTTGCTTGTTGATTTGGATCAAACTTTGATACACACAACTACTGACAACATCCCAAACAAACTCAAGGTATGATATAAGTGGATCACACTCCTCAAATTATGATTAGAGTGTATCACGCTTTTACAAGTGTAGTTGAAGTTTGACATACTTAGGTACTTTTGCAGGTGATAAATTGACGCTTTTTGTTAGCTTTTTTTAATGCAAGAGCTTTGCTGCGCATGACAAATGTCTAACAAAATAAGATATTCTAGTTGATGTTACTTGAGCAGCCTATTGAAAGAATTCTCAGGATAATGCTGGTGAATCGCAGATTTATTCATCAATTATAATCTACAATGACACCTTAATGTAGGAGCTAATGCTATCTTAGACACTCTTGGACCAACCAATAGATGAAGTTTCTCTGGTTTGTTCGTACTAAAAAACAATCTGATTGAATATATCTTTGAATGAATGTTAATCAACACCTCGTCATGCCTTATTCAGGGAGTGCATCACTTCAGAATGGGTAGAGTCTGGTACCACACCATGTTTAGACCAGGCACAGAGCGTTTTTTGCTCGCTATCTCCAAATTATACGAGCTTCACATTGTTACCTTTGGTAAGTAAGTCAGTTGTGTTGCCACTTAGCAATTTTTTTCATTTTACCTTACCCTCGGCTTAATACCACTCCGCATTAGGATTATGTATTATCTCTTTAAGGCTGATTATATATCTTTGTTTGATTTGCTTGTAACTTGCAAAAGGCTATAAATGAATATATTATTATAGTATTAAACTATATACTGATGTTTTAAGTAGAGGTTTTTTTGACAAAAAACAACAAAGCATTTTGGCAGTCAGTAAACATGCATTAGGTTATGTTTCCTCTTTGATGGTCTGCGGAGTATTGCTACACGTATGCCTCCTTCCTTAGTGATGCATAACTAACAATGGTGTGCTGTGCAGAGTTTAAAGATATGCCATTATTATTACAGGTCTGATTTTATAGTTGTCTATCTTCATTCTCTATATCTATCAGTTAGCAAGATATACTAAGTGATAGATATACAATTATGCTGTATGGGTAATTCTATGAGTTATCTTCTATATTCTCTCACTAGGTGAATGCCCGGCGTTGCGTAGGTAATAAAAAAGTTTTTAGTAACTTATGAATTTGTGAATATGAATATATGAATTGGTTGAATTTAAAGGTTGACTTGCAACAAAATTTACATTACAGTTATGTGGTATCAAAAGATTCACCATGTCTTACTCTGCTGTGTTGTAGGTGCAAAATATGTGGAAATGTGATTATAAGCTCTTAAAAGCTAAAAAACGAACAGTTAATCGCCGCCATCACGAGACTGCCATAGATTAGAATCTCTTTCCAAAACGGCTCAAATGGGACGTAGTTGTACAAGATGGTTTCTGTTTACACTTTCATGCAACCTCATTCGTTGACATATTTTCACAAATATACTTCACGCATTCAATAAAACCATGTCTATTGTCTTTACACGTCTGTTTCATCATCATTGTAATGCTGTCATTTTGAGCACTGATTTCTCATAACCTAGCATAAAAATTAGTTATTTGATGCCAATTAACTGTAATGTGAATTTTGTTGCAAGTCAACTTTTAAGTAACTTAAGTTACTCTAAATCTTTACTATGGTAAAAGCTGTGTCCGTCTTTCTGTCTTGGGAAAAAGAAAAGGATTACGCCTCGCAGTAATCGAACCTGTACATTTGATAATGCATGAGTGTGAAGCCAAGCGCACTACTACTAGGCCACGCAGCCAGCTTTGCATGACAGGAAATACTTGAAATCTTTACACATCATGATTTCTCAGGCAATCAGGATCTTCAAGCTTGCTAGAATAAACAATTATTCCATAGTTGCACAAGGTTTCACGTGGCATAGTGGTTAGTGCGCCTGTCTACAACACTGGATTTTCTGAGTTCAATCCTACTTGAAGGGGTTTTGTCTTTGCTATAACTTTTATCGCTATAGCTCGTCATACGGATGACAGATTTGACAGATACAGTCATACTTTATTAGAGGAATGTCTATGTATACATGTACTAATCTATTATTAGCCTTTGGTTTACTTGTCGCATACTGACCTGCAGGGGTGAGGGAGTATGCTCATACTGTTGTTAAGATTATGGATAAAGAAGGGAAATATTTCTCGCACAGGATTCTCTCTAGAGATGAACTTTTGGATGGCAATACAAAGAAAGCCAATCTCAAGTATGCAATTGATAGCTTTTCTTACCTATTACTGTAAGCCTGTTTTAGCAAGTACTGCTCTTATCTTGTCATCTGGCATTAGGGTGTCAATGTATTTATTTGATAATTCTTCTATACAATATATACAAAATCCTGTACAAGAATATATACATATCATAAACCCTCTAATTGAACGCCACCTCTATTTGAATGCTACCTCTATTTGACTGCCACTATAGAGGAAGGGTTGAAAAATAGAGTGCCATGGCGTTCAATTAGAGGTTTTATGGTATATAAGAAATCGGTTGATTTGAACAAACCTCTTATTCTCTTACACTTTTCATTAATTCATTTTGAAATTGGTTTTATCATTGTCACATCTGTCATATATTCGGGCAAATTTTCTTAGAAAATCACACTGTAATTTATTGTGCAGCCTAAAAACCTATCGTAACTCCATAAACCATTGTAGGTAATTTATTAAATGTATTATTAATCTGCATTATATAAAATTATCTCAAAACTGCAAAACTAATAATAAATGTAACTATAAAACTAAATTAGCAAAAGAAAAATGAGTAAAAAGAGGTTTTTATTGATATTTTAGCCGTAAAGACATAAATAAATATGGCCAATTATAAGCTATGCGTATGTTCAGAGGTTAAAATGATAATAGAGATATTCAGTGTAACTTCCTCTAACTTAGTGTAGTAATTTTAAACTGATTCAACTAACATATTTGTTTTTTGTATATGTTGTACATTTAATTTTAATATTTACTTACGAAACTACAATCTTGTGAAGTATTTTAAATGTTCTAAATGTTTTGAATTTCACACGGTTCGACACCTGTCACAATGTTTGACACCTGTCACACTGTTCAACACATGTCACACCGTTCGACAACTGTTACACCGCTTGACACCTTTCACACTGTTCGATACCTGTCACCTGTTCTACGCTAGTTTACACTTACGGTTTTATATTTTTAGTTTGCTTTTTCGTGATACTCAAAAACGCTTTTGTGAAAAAGTCAATGGCAAAAAAGATTAAACATTCAGCATATATCTTTTTATAACAAGCTGGTTTTTGAAGTGAGATACGACAAACATAAATGCTCACGACACAACCAATAAATAAAAAATATTTTTTTATTGAAAAATAATTACAATATACTATTGGTCAGGCGAGTATGAAAAGTTGCTTTAGACCGACACTTAGTTGCAGAAGACCTAAGATTTTTAAGGTTGGCCAGCATCAATTCATGAGCAAACTTTCTGATTGTGTTTTACTGGGAAAGATTTGTGCTGCTCCTTGTGATATGCAGATACAAATGTATTGCCTTTTGTAGGTCTCTCTTTCCGTGTGGAGATGATATGGTGGCTATCATAGATGACCGGGAAGATGTCTGGAACTACAGCGAGAATGTTATTCCAGTTCTACCTTATAAATTTTTCACAGGTACAATTACTAATTAATAAGTTTGGAAAGGGTAAAAGTCACATGCTCACAAACACATGAGCACATTGTGCGGACGTGTGACATAATTTCAGGTGATCAATACATACGATCATTGTTGTCAGAGGTCTATCTTTTTGAGACAATTCTCATTTAGTGATTGATTTGTTTTACTAAATGTTAGAGTACAATGGACCCCGCCATACGATTTAAATTCATTCCAGTGCTGGAATCATAAAGTGAAAATGTCATATAGAGGAGTATAGAAAACCATAGTAATTATATAATGCAAACATCCCCTTGCAAAAAACATCAAAAGTTTATATACGTACATATTGAAAATTAGTACCAAAAATAATATATTAACTTTAGTAATTATAGTTACCACTTTGTAAGGCAAAAAAAATTGTATAACAGGGACATGGTAACCCGAGGGCGCACTGTACTTAACTTGAAGGTCTGTCTCCATTGTTTAATTTTATGATGTGCCTATAGCTTGTTAGTAGTCTACTATCATGTTCAGCGCACTTGATTTCAAGTTAACAGACTCAGTAAATTCTTCATCCAGTTGCTCTTTTTACTGTAATACATGTATTTAGGGTGGAGGTTTGCAATGTTCTTGTTGTTAGTGCTTTTGTTGAGTTGAAAAACCCATGACAAGCTGAAGATATTGTGCGCAAGTGCAAATATCTTGTTGTTGTATTGAATTTTCAGAAAGATCAAACTTGGAAAAACTGGTATGCTATCTATTTTATTCCTTTATTGTTCATTTTATTCATAGAGCTGTCTACAATTTTATTTTTAGTTGTATATTTGGTTTGTGTAGAAGAAAGAGTAGACAATTTTTAGAGACTAGTAATTTACTCTCAGGTACATGATCATCATAGATATGCCGAAATTGGGACCAAGAAAGGTTTTACGCTATTGTGTGAAGCGCAAAAGCGTAAAATCTTTCTTGCATCCTGAAAATGGTTTGAGTTTCCATTCAGTATCAGGAAACATACCTTTCATAAAGGGCTCAAGGAGATCCCTTGACAGTATCCACTCTAAGAATATAGTAGCTATATGTCTTGTAGCAAATTAGTGTTTGCGTACCCACCAGATATACAACAGTGATCAGTTATACATAGTTTCTTAGTTACTACATTTTCATGCAAAGCATTGCTTGATGGAAATTTCAAAGTTTTGTTATTACCATTGGTTACGTAGCACTTGCCAGAAAGGCGCTTTTTGCGAAACCTGTTACTAAAGACACCTGACGGTTTTTATTTCAACACTAGGTAAATTGTATACAAATCATGCATGAGAAAAAGTCAACTGGAATACGTTTTTCAGCCGAGATTCTGATCGAGTTCACGCATCAAAGGGCTATACACCAGTACCTGTCCAATCCCATCTAAACATTGGTCATATTGCTAATTATGTTTTGTGCCGGTTTAGGCACTGGTGACATCAATGCACCCAATAAGCCCTTGGGAGCACCACTTCCTCCTAGTCAGTCAACTCAGGCAACCAGTGCTGAAGGCTCCATACCAGTGAAAGCTGTCGATGCAGAACCAAATAAGCCAGTGCAAGGTGTGGTCAGCGGTCAAACACCTGTTAACGATGTGCTAAATGCTCCCAGCCACTCAAGCAAGAGGATGGCGGATGAGATAGAGTCACCTCTGTGCAAAAAACAAAAATGTATTATAAGATCTGATGATGTTGAAAGTAAGGAGTGTAACAAACCTGAACCACCAAACCTGTCTGAAGATATCAGCAAGACAGAGGATCAACCTGAAACTAAACCTGAGAGTTCATCTAGTGACGGTGACAAAGAAGATGATGAGGTGAAGGTAGAGTCGTGTAAGAAAACTCTGAGTGATAATGAGGGGTCTGAGGATGCAAACACTTCGGAAAAAAATAGCAAAAAAAAGACAGGCTCGGACGATCGAAATCAGGAGTCGACGAGTGAAGATGTCGTTGGAGAGAGTAGAGAAGGAAAGAAGGGTCTGAGTGGTGCTAAGGGTGCGAAGACGGAGGAGGTCGAGCAGGAGGTTGAATGGCCAGATGATGACGACTACCTTGAAGTTAGTTGTGTGCATATACAATGCTGTACCTACTCAATAATATACCTCTAAAGTATTGTAGCCATATAATATTTGGACCACCCAATATTTATCCATAACATATTGTACCTATGCAATACTGTACTTAATCAGTATTGTAGCTACACATTAATATCTATTTAGCTTCACAATAATGTATTCGTGTTCTGTTGTGCTCATGTAGTATTATACCTACAAAATGTTGTCTCCATGCAGTAATGTATACTTGGAATATTGTACCCATGTAGTATTATATCTATATAGTTTTGTTCTTTGCATTGTGCCTGTGAAATATTGTACCTACACAATATTGTACCAATACAGCCATGTGTACATGGTATGTAGCCAAGCAGCGTTGCACCCACATGTGTATCATACATTAATGTATGTAACCATACAGTCTTGTAGCTATAATGGTACTACATGTTTCAAGCACTTCAGTACTTTGTAAACTATGTAAAATATTTTATCCATATAGTATCACACCATATCATATCATACCATATATTTATCCCATATATCCATATCATAGCATATATCTATACCATAGCATACCATGTATATATACCATATCATACCATATATCCATATCATACCATATATCCATATCATACCATATATATATACCATATCATACCATATATCTATACCATATCATATATCCATTCATATCATATATCCATTCATACCATATATCCATATCATACCATATATCCATATCATACCATATATCTATACCATATCATACCATATATCTCTACCATATCATACTATATATCTATACCATATCATACCATATATCCATATCATACCATATACCTATACCATATCATACCATATATCGATATTATACCATCTAACCATATCATACCATATATCCATATCATACCATCTAACCATACCATGCCCAAAGAATGTGTGCCTATATTTTACACTCATAAGTACGATATCATTACTTGAATTTACTACATACTATATCAATCATAATCATGTGGATCCTGTTCAACTCTTTGTGCTACAGAAATGTTATTCATTGCTTGTAATTCATTAGGTATAGCCCAAACATCCCTGCTGTGTTCATTTGGTATAGCCTAAACAACCCTCCTGTGTTCATTAGGTATAGCCCAAACAACCCTGCTGTGTTCATTTGGTATAGCCTAAACAACCCTCCTGTGTTCATTAGATATAGCCCAAACAACCCTGAAGTGTTCATTAGGTATAGCCCAAACAACCCTGCTGTGTTCATTAGATATAGCCCAAACAACCCTCCTGTGTTCATTAGGTATAGCCCAGACAACCCTGAAGTGTTCATTAGGTATAGCCCAAACAAACCTGCTGTGTGCAGTTCTCCCAGTGAAGCTCTGTGCACAAAGCCGTACCTCGTCAGTACCTCATGTTGTTAGTAATTATTGACCCAGACTTACACTATTTAATAATGATAAAGCTGGCTTGTAGAGACTGACTGAAATTCTTGTGGAAGTCCATGCTTGTTTCTACAAAGAAGAGAATGGAATGGGAACCGAAGGTCGGAAGGTGTCATCTGTTCTTTCTGACCACTGCAAGCAGGTGCTTAGCTGCTGTCGTCATTATAGTATCTTTGTTGATGAATATCTATTAAATTCAGCTTAGATAAACCTTTATGGGTTCGAAAGGAGGTTTTGCATGTATTGGAACTTGATGTGATTCAAGAAAGTGCTTTAATTTGTATGTTTCTCAAATAATAGAAACTTTCAAACAAATGGTCTTATTGCCGTGACAAATGCAATTTTGTAATTTGATACTTGATAAATTTCCTAGCCATAAGAAAATCAAACAGGTCACAAGAAAGACGCTATGCAACATATTTGAGGACAAGATGTAGGACTAATTCTCTGTCTGCTATGTAGCTTGAGGTACATCTGATTTCAGGTGCTGGAAGGTTGTGTGCTGGCCTTTAGTGGGCTCTTTCCCCAGTCTCAATCCCTTTTCCACAGCACCGCCTACGCCATTGCCACCAAGCTGGGGGCAAAGGTCACTGTGAACGTTGAAGATAATGTCACACATCTGGTTGCTTCTAGGCTTGGTAAGTGAGGGATTCATGGCAGAATGAGTCATTCGTAAGAATGGAGTCAATCATCTGTCATGAGTTGACCACTTTTGACAAGGAAACATGCTATTTGCTAGATGTTATTGCCTGTTGCAAGGAGAGTTGCTATTTGCTAGATGTTATTGTCTGTTGCAAAGAGAGTTGCTATTTGCTAGATGTTATTGCTTGTTGCAAGGAGAGTTGCTATTTGCTAGATGTTATTGTCTGTTGCAAAGACAGTTGCTATTTGCTAGATGTCATTTCTCTTCCTGCGAAGAGAATTACTATTTACTAGATGTTATTGTCTGTTGCAAAGAGAGTTGCTATTTGCTAGATGTCATTTCTCTCTCTCTGCGAAGAGAATTACTATTTACTAGATATCATTGCTCAATGTAAAGAGAATTCCTATTATAGCACTTTCAACTGACCACTTTGACAATTTGCAGGTACAAAAAAAGTACGACAGGCTGCTGGCAATGAAAATTGCACTATCGTCCATCCAGACTGGTTGTGGCTATCTTGGTATAAGATGAAACGGGAGAATGAGCTTCTGCATATTCTATCTAAAGACAATGAGATCCCCGAGCCCAAGAGTAACAACTTTTCCGTCATGTGCGGGGCAAGTGCTTACAAGTTCTTTTAACAGCAAAGATTTAACTTAAATTCATCTCAGGGGGCAACTTTGTTTTTTATGTGTCTAATTTGAAGTCATATCATTTCCTTATAATACTTTCAAATTAATTCTCTGATCGATGTTAATCGCCAGCAACCACTAAGGGATATCGACCAAGAACTAACTTTGTTGTTGTCCAAAAACATGGCTATGTACAAAAAGTTTTATATGAACTTGGATTTAGTCATGTGTTGTAAGTAAGTAGAAACCTGTGAGAAATGTTTATAAACATCTCTAAATTCCATTTTAAAGCATTTTCAACCTATTAGAACTCTATTCTGAAAGTGTTTCATTGCATAGAAATGAACAAAACATTTTCTTGACCTTTTCTGTCATTTAAAACTAGTATGCTGGCAGTCGTGTGCCCATGAGAGATCATTGTGTAATAAGTATGCGTACAATAATTCCTCAAAGCAGCAAGGTGGTCGAGCGCTGCTGTTGGTAGTGTGGCTGGCTGTTAAACCGATTATCTGAGTTTGATTACCGTGCGATGCATTTTTTCTGTAACTCTAATCGTGGCTACAGACAGACAGACATCCGGATGGAAATACCGACGGACACGGCTCTTACTATAGTAAAGATTGTGTTCCTGGCCTCGACAATCCTTTTATCAGTCTTTAGTGAAAATTAGAAGTGAATTTCTATGACAACAGTTTGGTTGTACATACATTCGGTTGCGACTGAAATTTTCCTCATAGAGTCAAGACAGATTTATGATGTTATATATTTACATAGATAGTCAATCTTGCATTTTTATCAACTGCTAATGTGACAAGATGTTGCTGTTTACCGATTGTTATTTCTTTAATGGTGGTTAAACTTGGTCATATTAGTTTCAATCACATGCATTTGCGTTTTCACAAGATATAAATACTTTTTATTGAACTATAGTTGTACTTTAGGTAATTGTAAGGAGAACTTTTATATATGTCATTTTTTATAATCTGCTCGCAATGGTGAAATGTTTTTTTCATCCAGACCGCCGGAATGCTATTTGATTTTCATGACGATATGATTCCATGTTTATTAATATGTTATGATGCTGCTACATAAGTTTCAGTAATTTGCTTGTTCCTCAATTCATCAATACGATGGTTCATTCACGAGGCAGCAGGAGGGATTATATAGGAGACTAGCCTGTTCAGTCTCATCATTTTTCTGACACCTTGTTGTGGTCTCTTAGAAGTATGATCCCTCCTTTGGGAGGAAGAGAAAGCTGCCGGCGGCAGTCGATGAAGAAGAGATACGACGGGCGCAGATGACTGATGTAGATATCGACTATCAACCAGGTTGTAACGATGATACGGTTATATTTGAGGATGACGAGCAACTTGAAGGTGAGTATATATTTGTGATTTCTGAGTACCTATATCTTGATATTCCATGTATATCCTGATATTCCGTGTATATCCTGATATTCCGTGTATATCCTGATATTCCGTGTATGTCCTGATATTCCGTGTATATCCTGATATTCCGTGTATATCCTGATATTCCTTGTATATCCTGATATTCCTTGTATATCCTGATATTCCGTGTATATCCTGATATTCCTTGTATATTCTGATATTCCGCGTATATCCTGGTTATTTATAGAATTCAGAGTCAGCATCCTTGTACATAATTAATATTATTGTTGTAACTAGTCTATTCTGGTACCAAGACCTCTTATGTAGCCTATTATAATGTTAAACTGCAAAGTCTATGTGCCATAGATCTTACTTATGCCATAGATCTCACTTATGCCATAGATCTCACTTATGCCATAGATCTCACTTATGCCATAGATCTCACTTATGCCATAGATCTCACTTATGCCATAGATCTCACTTATGCCATAGATCTCACTTATGCCATAGATCTCACTTATGCCATAGATCTCACTTATGCCATAGATCTCACTTATGCCATAGATCTCACTTATGCCATAGATCTCACTTAGGCCTACTTAAGATCTCATTTTTAAGTTATATTTCTTGCTGTTTTTGGGCATCTAGAATAAGTAATATGTCCAGTCATGACTTTATATACTTTCTATAAATTTGTGATTTTTTTCGACATTGCTTTATAAAACATAGCACCTGCTAGGGCCTCTCATAAAGTTCTACACCTGTTAATACTTCTCATAAAACATAGCACCTGCTAGGACCTCTCATAAAGTTCTACACTTATTAATACTTTCCATGAAACAGCACCTGCTCAGACCGCTCATAAAGTATGCGTTCTGTTCGCACCTCTCCTAAGGCATAGAACCTTTTTTAAATTCTCCTGTGGCTGGTGCCTGTTCCTGCCTCTCACAAAACTTGACAAACGTTCGCATCTCTGACAAAGTATGGCACCAATTTAGGCTATTCGTAGTATATAATACTTGTTCAGACTTGTCATAAAGCAGGGTGCTTGTTCATACCTGTCATACAGTATGGCTCTTCCTTAGGTCTTCCATGACACATGACTTCTGATCATACCACTGATAAAACATCAGGTCTGTTCAAACTCCTTTCAAGGCTTGGCCTCATCTCAGACCTCTTTCAGTCTACCAGCTTCTTTGACCACTCTTAAAATATGGTACTCATTTATACCTGTTGACACCTGCTTATACCGTTCCTTAAATATAGCACTTGTTTAGACATTTCATAAACCAAGACATCTGCTCAAACTCATAAAAAAGCCACCTGTTCAGAGTCCTCAAAAGCGTATCAAGTGATCACACATCATCATTTTTTTTTGCTCTGTAAATTTTGAAAAATATTGACAGAATTTTTACTC
This sequence comes from Watersipora subatra, assembly GCF_963576615.1. NCBI lineage: Eukaryota > Metazoa > Bryozoa > Gymnolaemata > Cheilostomatida > Watersiporidae > Watersipora > Watersipora subatra. Next base: position 6,570,495 of record NC_088715.1, on the reverse strand, counting down.
TCTCATTCATCTTATCACAACAAATTTTACCTACTGGTATGTTCAGGATATCAAATCTCTCTCTGCTGAGTTAGTAACAGCTGTTGATGGTCATCTGTAGCCATATTCCTTAAGAGTTGTATGCTATTTGCTAATAATTTTCTCACACAGACACTGATGAAAAATTACCTCGGCGATTTTCGGACACAGTTAATCCGATGATGGCCTTTGACCAGGAAGATTTACGTGACATGGACGCTGAGGTTGACGATGCATTTGGTGATACCTCTTCCTCGGAGAGTGACAATGAGAGTCGAGACATTGAGCTTCGTGAGTCAGTTACTGTGTCTAGTTAATCTCTGAGCTGTGTATATCTATATATATGTACCACGACTTGCATAAATTCAAAATATTTGAGCTTCATGAGTCGGTTACTGTGTCTAGTTAATCTCTGAGCTGTGTATATCTATATATATGTACCATGACTTGCATAAATCTAAAATATTGTGCACCATTACGTATTTTAATATCAGAATTTTTTTGTATTTTTAGGAACAAAACTTTTACCTTTTATAGAACTAAGTAGTTCTGCTAAACCACAGTTTTCAGAACATTTGAAAGTGCTAAATACCTTTCAGTTGGATAAGCTTACAAAAACAGATTTTTAAAAGCTTTTAAACTGATTTTTAAAAGCTTTATTGTAAAATATTTAGAAACGATTGTTATTAGTCTATCTATTTGTAAAATTCTGATCTTGCAATCTTGCTTGAAACCATTGCACTGAGGAGATAAATATAGGCGGTAATTAAATTGCTTAGTAAAAGATCACTTTGTATCGGTCTCGAACTCGCCACATTCAGCTGTAGACGTTGGTGTTGTCAGTAGGCCAACAATACTACCTGCGCTAATCGACATCCTTCTAAAATTTTAGAATAATTTTTACTATAATAAGAGCGGTGTTCTGTGATGTTAAAAATCCTCACATGATGGAAAAGTTATAAGAACAGACTGCCAGAGCTCCACACGTTACTTACAGGGTTTTTATGTGTAAAATCAAGTTCACTTCAAGCAATGCTTGGCTCAATTGGTAATCTTAGAACTTTGGCTTTCTATATAATCGCTTGCATTAAGGTCAATTGCCCTCAATGAACGCGTTTTATACCTTCATAAATTGTTACCATGAAAGCAGTGTAGCAATTAGCGTTGAAAATAAAGGAAATTTTGAGCAACTCCGGTCTCCATGCTAGTACAGTATTAGATACACTTTAAATTAACTTAGTTTACATATTATTTATTTCGTGCACATTTTATATTTCTGTAAGTTTCTTTACTTATTCTTATGAACTATTCTTATTACTTATTCTTATTCTTAATGTTTTGAGAAATTTCAGATTTTGTATGTTGAAAATTTTTTTGTAAGTTGAAAATTACTTTGTAAGTTGAAAATTACTTTGTATGTTGAAAATTACTTTGTATGTTGAAAATTACTTTGTATATTGAAAATTACTCTGTATGTTGAAAATTACTCTGTATGTTGAAAATTACTTGGTATGTTGAAAATTACGCTGTATGTTGAAAATTATTGAAAGAAGTCTTTGCCTGTTGCAAGGCTCACTGCTAGTATAATCATAAATACTTACGCCGTATCACAACTACATGCTCTCAGCGTTGACATTTTTGTTGTTGTTAAGGTTGAATCCATTAATCTCTAATCACCTGGAACTATATGTATTATACAATTGCTCCTCTGAGGACTGACTGTCTTCAGAATACTGGTGGGCGACAAAAGTTCTACATATTAGTCCCTGATAACAGTTAATGACCACTCTTCTCTATAGACTAAAAGCTGAAGTGTTCAAGGGCTAACTGGCAGGAGAAAATTTTATTGCATTAATATCAGCGATAACATTACTGATTGGGGTTTCAATAAGATTTTTGTGTAATTTCGGTTTAACAGGTTTAACAAATAACAGGTTTCATGAAGATTTTCAAGTCGTGAAAATAAAAGGAAAGATTGCAATTTTTGCAAAATGCGGACCATAAACCTATATAGTTATATATTAAAAAATGGTCACTTTCAAAATTAGATTACCTAAAACTGTCCTTTCAAAATCCTCAATCAGGAAAGTATAACATGCGTCTATAGGTTTTTAACAAATAACTTCTGAAAATAGCTAATATTTTTGAGCAGATTTTAAAATTTCCTACCTGTCTGAAGGAAGAGTTTCTTGCTAGTGGACTCCTCAAGATGTACACACAAGCTGGTGTAATTGTATGCCATCGCTAGAAAGGTAATGTGGACTTATAAATACGGCGCAGACTTTTTCAGTAGTTGCGGAATCTGCTTCGACCTTGCGTTATAATTATTTGCCGTGTTGGGTAACTGTAACAACGCAGCGTGGCGACTAGATGGTGAAAGTGTATATGAATAGTGGCTAAAAGAAGTGTGTTTGTGTCGTGGTCATGTATTGGCTGATCATCAGCATTGACATCCTCTATCACACCTCTGTGTTTAGCCGAAAACATGATCGCCTTATGTCATTGCTTGAAGCTTGCGTTTTGGTCTCCAAAAATTTCTTTTTCTTCTACTTTCAAAGCTATTGCTGAAAATAAAGTATCGTGGTTATATTGGTAAATAGATGTAATTTTAAACTGCTCCGAGTTAACCTTTAAGAATACCTCTTGCTTTTTATACATCTTGCTACTCTCTTCTGTTGAAGGTAAGAAAGTCCTGTCATCAGATGAACACGACTCGGACTCTGAAGAGTCACTCAGTAATGACTATCCTAAGGGCTGGGGACCCAGGGTCAAATCAAGGTCACCGCATGACCTCTATGATGAATTGGCTGAGGAAGACTACTTGCACTTGCAGGAGGCAGCAGAGAACAGTGTAAGCTCAACTGTTAAATGCCTTTACATTTGACAGTTGCAACTATTGTATGTGCTAGGGTCAATAGTCATAGTCTATGTTTGCTGATAGTTATTATACTTCCACCTCTGCACCCTCACCCACCCTTTTTTACAGTAGGCGCTCCTACTAAGTAAATAATCCACTCCAGAAACGTTTAAGTTATAAGAACAGTAGAATACATATAATTTGTCTCATCTATTCCAAGATTTCCCCAAACTCATCCCTTTGTCCATGCCAAAGGAAAAACTTGACTCAATTCTTTTGATTTGTGAGCTGTCCTATAACTGCAGTATTGTTGGTTAACATCGAAAACCTCCTCCTTTTTATGATCAATCTCACTGGTTTTAAAAACCATGATTTCGGTAATTTTTACAACAAGTTGATGGGCACTGCACATTTTCGACGTTCATTTACAACGATTATCTTGTTTTTTCTAAACAGTTAAGTTCTATTCTTCAAAGTAAAACTAATAACAAATATTTTATACGCCTACAATAAAGCAATACAGCAAAATATTTTTACTATACATAGTGGCACTACCTATTCATGTCTATCTGCATCCAGGGGTCAAGGTTAAGATAAAAGATTATTTTCGACGATACTCCAACGCTCTAACACCTGCACCAATTGATCGACTTTGTATTCATGAGCAATTACGCAGATGTCCTATTCTCTGTTTTGTCGACACATCTGATGATCTATTACGACGAACTAGAATGTCTTAAAAGTTGCATATATATAATAGATATAACGCTATATGTGCACCGTTTTCTCTCGCAAGTGTGGCGAGATATGTTACCATTCAAATCGAATTGGAGAACTTGCCCGACTGACACTTTACGCTATATGGAATTATTTATGTAATACGAAGCAAAAACTTTGCATGCTTTTTTTACGTTATCTGGAATTTACGTTATATGGGGTATAAATTATAGGAGCGTCTACTGTATCTCTATCACCACCTCTCCCTCTGTACCTCCACTGTATATCTCTATCACCACCTCCCCCTCTGTACCTTCACTGTATATCTCTATTACCACCTCTCTCTCTGTACCTTCACTGTATATCTCTATCACCACCTCTATCTCTGTACCATCACTCGCGCTGCATGCAATTTCTAAGACTTGTCTGCACCTGTTAGAGAGGCTGATCAACCCTAAAATATTTCACTGAAATCTATTTTAGCCAATGGAGATAAACAGTTCTGACGAGGAAGACAATTTGATGGCTGCTCAAATTGACAAAGCATTCCAAGACGTATGAATGGTCGAATGTTCACCTATGCTGTATATAGTCTCTCTATGTCTATGTAAATACATGTATATTAAGCCACTTTTGCTTTGGGCTTTCCTAAAAGTCTCTTCATTTGTTTATGTGTCTCTTTTCATCATTCTGTCTCATGTTTGTACACTTCCACTTTTCTATCCTTTCTAACCCTCATATTTTTCTATCCACCCATTGGCTGAGTGGTTTATCAACCTGAGTGATCAACCTGTTGGCTGAGTGGTTTATCAACCTGAGTGATCGACCTGTTGGCTGAGTGGTTTATCAACCTGAGTGATCAACCTGTTGGCCGAGTGGTTTATCAACCTGAGTGATCGACCTGTTGGCTGAGTGGTTTATCAACCTGAGTGATCGACCTGTTGGCTGAGTGGTTTATCGACCTGATTGATCGGCCTGTTGGCTGAGTGGTTTATCAACCTGAGTGATCAACCTGTTGGCTGAGTGGTTTATCAACCTGAGTGATCGACCTGTTGGCTGAGTGGTTTATCGACCTGATTGATCGGCCTGTTGGCTAAGAGGTTTATCAATCTGAGTGATCGACCTGTTGGCTGAGAGGTTTATCAACTTGAGTGATCGACCTGTTGGCTGAATGGTTTATCAACCTGAGTGATCGACCTGTCGGCTGAGTGGTTTATCAACCTGAGTGATCGACCTGTTGGCTGAGTGGCTTATCAACCTGAGTGATCGACCTGTTGGCTGAGTGGTTTATCAACCTGAGTGATCGACCTGTTGGCTAAGTGGTTTATCAACCTGAGTGATCGGCCTGTTGGCTGAGTGGTTTATCAACCTGAGTGATCGACCTGTTGGCTGAGTGGCTTATCGACCTGAGTGATCGGCCTGTTGGCTAAGTGGTTTATCAACCTGAGTGATCGACCTGTTAGCTGGGTGGTTTATCAACCTGAGGGGACCATTTAATCACTACCTCCTAGATTAAATGAGTTTATAGAATAGTGCTTCATAGCTTTATTTAGGTTTGGAGTTGTCTTGTTTATGCATTTAAATCTTTTTTTAATTTTGATTAGTTTGACTGATGACTCAAGGTTTTGAGAGGAACGGGGTTTTATAAGGTCATGAGCGAAGGGGTTAGTGTCATTTATAGTCAACGGAAGGACTCAAAATTATTTATAATGATCACTATGTAATGGCTAAGCCGAGTGAACTTCGTGATATGCCATTCATGAAGGAACTATTATCAGCGAGTAGGAAAACCGAGTATGTATCTTTCATCTAATTAATGCACGGTAAGTTGCAATGGCAGGATTGCATGTATAGAACAAATACCCCAGAACAAATACCCCAGTATGGTGGTGCACTCTTGTAATCCAACTACTTGGAAGCTAGGTGTGGTGGTATATTATATTGAGTGTTTTTCCCATACCACCGAGTCTTTACCACACGCTTGGTATATAGTACACTATTTCTACCGCTATTAGCAATAGCTCGTTATCGAGCTGGAGACACGAAGTGTCTGCTAGACAACCCTAGATACTATTTTAAATAAAACTCTTAGCTAAACAATAGGAGCTAGTTATTGTCTGCTTCTTAGCAGCTTAATATTTTTTGGAGGTTTTTGGCTAGTGTATTCCGAAGATAACCTGTTTGTTATTGCCACTTTTATACCCTAATCAAGTTTTTAAGAACTTTAACATACATGTACATGTCTCGTACATGTATGTTTCGTTTGTCTTGAAATGGATGATAAAAACAGACTTTGGTGTTCTTGCAATAGTTGATAGCGTAAACAGACAGGCAATAAACAAAAGGAGGTTCTTGAGACCTGATCCTATCCTTCCTCTGAGTTCTCAACTTTTCTCAACAACTTTTCTATGCCATGCTGTATGAAGCCTCCATACAAAATATCGTTAGGCACATGTTCATATGCCACATTTGGAGGAAATAACCTTGGGTATAACTCCAAAACCTTGGAGATCGTTTAGAAGGGATATCTAGGAAACTGTTCAGATATTTAGAGCAAAGCTTAAGATTTATTCGAAGGGAATAACATAGGTAGAAAACTGCTGGAAGGTCAATTGTTTGATGCTCCAACTGAAATTGCACAGCAATTGACTATCAGTATAACTCCAAATAATTTGGAGTACTATTAAAAATTTATTTGTACGTAGCCAGCTTCACAGAAGCTAGTTTAACTTGACAAATCAGTCTTGATTGGCAGGGAATACTTGAAACATACAAACTTCAGGTTTTAGGAATTGTCTTCTTTTTCTTTTAGTCCTGCAAATCGACAGATCAGGGTCACTAGGCTTTTATCACTATATACCTGTACCAAATCGAGCTCTATAATACAGTCTATGTGATCTGTGTGTATGCACTGTGAATTGCAATCATATGTAATTGTCTGGTGTAAGATTTACTATTGTACTTACCCAGTATGTCATACAGTAGATAACTGTTTGAGTCAGAACCGCAAAAAAAATACATCAACTACGATTTGGACTCTCATCAATTTGCCTGAGCATGCAAAAACCATTGAGTTAACGTCCTGCCAATATGATGTTAAGCTTACCTTTGTTGGTATGGAACTCTCCAGCTCATACAAAAGTTTGTCCACCTTAGCAACCACCTCATCCACATCAGCGGCTGTTAGGCACATTGGAGGTTTAAATTTTAGCACATTCTCATCAGGTCCGTCTCGGCTTAACAACACGCCATCATTTCTCAACCTGTTTCAATAACCATTTAGCGAGATTATTTTTGTTCCGGGACAATTGAGACATCATTTTGCTATTGACCAATTAGAAAACATGATTTGTTTCTGTAGCCAATAAGAGAGTGTCACACGTTTCAATGACCAATGAAACCATAATTGTCGTAGTAACAATCATACAAGTTGTGTCCAAATCACTTTTTATTCAAAACCAAATTACTTACAAACTGTTTTGATCAAAATAAATCATTTGTTTGTCAAATGATATTTATCAAATCACTTTCCTGATACGCACAATTCAAATCCCAAATCACCCAACAGAAATTTGGAAATAATTGAGGGCAGAAACATTTTATAAGTAAATAGGAAGTTCCTCAGGTTCCTCTTTTCTTTTTATTAGATGATTCAATTCAATCTACATAAATATCAGTGTTTGTCTTTTTATTTGTCTTTGTCTTCTTCTGAGACTACATCCACTATTATTATTATTTCCATTATTATTAGATCAGATAGCTGTAAATCACAATTTACCCAAAATTTATCCTATAAAAAGCAGAAATGTCTAAAATTGCAAAGGGTAAGGACATCAAATATTTAAATTAAAAGACGTTATTTTAATACTATACTACTATTTGATATTGACTGTTTGATTTTCATCAGCGATGTGTCTGTCACTTGCTAGACACTGTCACTTGTCTGTCACTTGCTAGACACTGTCACTTGCTATTACCATTGACAGAGCACTGTGACTAACATTAGGCTGGACGAGTTAATAGCAGCATGACATGACCCAAACTGCCTTTGATAGTAATTTAACAAGAGCTGCGCCGCTTATGACGAAACGCTTGCCTTCAGTTCATCTGAAAATGCCGTATATGGGTCATAGATGACTAATAAATCGGTTTATGTTCGTGATTTAAACATTCGAATGCTCGAGTACTGAGAACAAATCCACTTTGTAGTCATGCGAGTCAGTTTTCATATAATTTTATTTGGACAACTGCAGAAATGATTTGGGATTTGATTTGAAAAAATGAATTGATTTAAGATTTTATTTGATAAATAAATCAAGTTGTTGTCAGACATTCTTGGAGGATAATTGATCAGTTATGCAGCAAACTAGTGCATCATGGAATTTTCACAAAGTTTTTGTTGTATATGCAGGCGACTTTCGTCCGCCACAATGTCTTGTAGGTATTTGGGCTAAGGAGGCCAGATCGTCTTTATGAGGCCACGCTTCAAATTGACTAATTGGATGCTGATACTCTCTCGGCTTTTGGATGCCATGCGAATATATACCGCTGCGTATTGGGGAGCTTCCTTTTTCTTTCACTAAAGAAGCTGGTGAGTGTTTACGTGTACATGTATATAACAGTTTTGACCAGCAGTAAGTTGATCGACAATTTCATGATACACTCTCACACCTCTCACAGTTTACCTTTTCACTATATACGCTGCTGCCGAGGTAGCGGGCTCCCTAGATTCTCTATTGGTTACCAGATCTACCCCAACAAATAGGCCACGCCCTCTAAAATATGACATCCTAATGTATGTCTGCTACAGAGAATGCTTATGAATAACTATCTTGACTGCCAAAGCAACTGGGCAGCATCCCATAAACAGTAACAGCAACGAAAAAACATTGTAAGATGCAAAGCGCTGCAAGATGCAAAGTGCTGTAAGATGCAAATTGCATTAATGTTCTTAACGGCTGGCTGGTCTAGAAGAACATGAAACAAGAATAATACAAAGAAAGTGTAACGGAAAAATTATTTGAATAATGAAAATAATAAACCAAACAAGTCATAATAAATAACCAACAACAATAATACAAAGGGAGTTAAACTAAAAAGCCATTTAGTTTAACACTTACAAATCTACCGAAGAAAATTTTACAAACTTTCCAGCCAAGGGCCAATTTGGAGAAAATACTCAGCAAACACTTGTGGTGATAAAACTGAACGCAAGGAACAAGAAACAGAGAATTGGAAGAACAAAAGCGTTCAAATAGACGAAAGTGATAGCAGTGATAGATAGGGCTTACCTGACTTGTCCTATCAGCTTGTGTCTGCTGGCCAACTCTTCAAACTTGCCCACAATGTGATTACCAACCTCTATAGCCTTTGCTCTAAGGCCTTCTTCCTCTATTATATCCATTACAGCAAGGCCTATGGCACAGGAAACTGGATTTCCTCCATACTGCAAGCGTGTTCAAAGTTGTAATTAATGGATAACCGCTGAACAAATTTTTAAGAGCTCAACGGTTGTTGATCACAGGCTTTCTAGCATTGCTAGCTACAAAGATACTCACCGTGTTGAAATATGGAAGCTTAAACTGGTCAGCAACTTCTCTGGTAGTAACAACGGCAGCTATCGGGTGTCCATTGCCCATTGGTTTGCCCATTGTCACGATGTCAGGAACAAACCCTATTTATAAAACACCTAGTAATTTTTATGTTAGAGCAAGTCTTTTCAAGTCTTGCATAGAGTGATTCATCTCCCTAGAAAGTGATTTTGCATACAGAATAATACAAAGAGTTGATTGCATAGAGTAGCACTGAGTGAACTGATCTAGCATAGAAGGAAAATGCATTTTCATAGAAAGCATAAATAGAGGAATGTTGCTTAGAGCATAATTATAGTATTTTTACAGGAAATGGTGACGTGTAAAACTATGTGACATGAAGTGATGTACATAGAACGATGTAGCTTCAGGTGATGTTCCATTAAGTTGTGTTGCATAGAGTGATAATTCCTAGAGTGTGGCTACGCAGAGCAGCATTACATAGAGTCGTGGTCTAGTGGTCTAAAAAGCCTGACCTCCAAACTACAGGTTGGGGTTTAATTCCCAAAAAAAGGTCACTGGTGGTGACAGGAATGACATCTGACCTTAAATTGCTTTCTGTAACTGGGCATGTCTTCTGTCATCGAGGTTCCTTGGCTACTACACTCAGACATGCCAACCAAGATAACAGAGCTATTTTTTGTATAACACTGGCTCTTAAAAACACCACAACCTCTGCCTACAGTGAGCTAAGCAGACATCACACGCAATATTCGAGAGGTTGCTCACACACACATATAGCGAAGTTTTACATTAGGGCCGTGGATACGACAAGGATACACTGCATGTTACTAAACATAGGTGTACATGCCGACAAGAATACACTGCATGTTACTAAACATAGGTGTACATGCCGACAAGGATACACTGCATGTTACTAAACATAGGTGTACATACCGACAAGGATACACTGCATGTTTCTAAACATAGGTGTACATACCGACAAGGATACACTGCATGTTACTAAACATAGGTGTACATGCCGACAAGGATACACTGCATGTTACTAAACATAGGTGTACATGCCGACAAGAATACACTGCATGTTACTAAACATAGGTGTACATGCCGACAAGGATACACTGCATGTTACTAAACATAGGTGTACATACCGACAAGGATACACTGCATGTTTCTAAACATAGGTGTACATACCTTCACCGAACTGTTGAAAAGCCCACCAATGATCTCCAACTCTTCCAAAACCAACTTGTACTTCGTCTACTATAGTCAGTCCACCGCAGCTCTCCATCACTCTAAAATTATCCAGTAGGACCACAACTTCTCACCTAGAATCTACGCATGGTTCAGGCATATTTCACAACGTATTTCACTGAGCAGAACCGTACTGCCTTCTCTATTGCCGTTTAACTAGCCGACAAGCACTTCCTGTGTAATTAAAACTATTCAGGGATGTACTTTTGCTATTCACATTTGCAAAAACTAGAAACAACCATAGTTATACAAGTTGAGATGGCTACAATTTAAACTAGGAAAACTAATTACAACTTCACAAGTGAGGGTTGAACAGTTTTCAATGAACCAATTTCAAAGTGACATTAATCGTTGTAAAAAACTAAATCGTGTTTTAAATTTGAACTTTAACCTTTGGAGACCTAATTATTCAAATAAATAGTATAACAATACATTTAAGGTATGCCATGAAAGACCGCACAACAGCCTGCCATCATCTATGTTTCAAGAGGAAAACAGCTAAAAATATTTCCCAAATGTCATCGGATTTCCACACCAAAATCAGAAAATCTTTTCATAGGTTGCTAATAGGCCTTCCAAAGTTAAAGTTTGTTTATTGGCTGAGTTGAAATTGAATCAGACAGGTGTTAAACAATGAAGATTACAAAGCATAAATCTAGAAATAGCCCTAAAAGCACAAAAATGGAGCTGATAATTTGAGAGCAAACAACTCCAAGTTCTGTTAAGAATTGAATATGCAAGTGCTAAATACAGCTGTTACCATACAGCTGTTTAAACAATACAATACTGTTTAAACATACAGTAAATTTACATGCATTGTAATGTAAGCCAACAGGAAATAGATGAAGTAGGTAAAACCTGATTGGACAGCTGACCTCTTGACCTTTGGGAGGTAGTCGTCTGGGTATATGACTTGCCCACCACAGCTCTGCATCGACTCAGCTATGAATGCTGCAGGAGGTGCCTTTCCTTGGTTTTGTAGAGAATCAATAACATCTTTAACTTTTTGTACATAGAGGTCAGTGAGTTGTTCTGGAGGATATTTATCATCCCTGTACTCTCCTCTATATGTGTCAGCAGCTGGCACCTAGAAGACAGTAGCACCTGCTCAACAGTAGCAGTTTTATAGACATGTGAGAGCAGGTGTTTACTGTATCATTGATCAGCTGGTGTGTTGTCAGTTCTTATGGGTTAAGAGCAACACTAATTTCTTGTTTTCAGTGAACACAAGAAAAAAGTTACTACTGTATCATTTTACCAAAGTTTATCAGTGAAATTCTTCCACAAGTGTAGCATTTGAGTATGTCTTTGGTACAAATATCAGAGTCAGCTTGTAACATATGTCTCAGTACTTACAACATGAACTGAAGATCTCTTGTACATTTCAGATGTATTACTGTCTGTTTGCTTCCACTTGTAAGGGTTGATTTCCTGAAGGGAAGTGACAGTCCCGTGATATGCACTGTAAGATGGAGACAAAGTTATGTATCAGAAACAAAACTATAAACAAAAACTATTATGGATCATTCACTAATTTACAGGCAAAATACAGATTTATTCAGAAAATGCATCAACCTCATGTCATCCAAACCAGAATGAAACTGCACCTTTAGTTGTCCAATGAGGACCTATTATTTTATTACTCGAGTTGTGATTGATCAGCAGAAAGAGAGGAATCTATGCTGTTTTAGATTTGTTAATTGTAGCATTTAGTTTAATAGTTAACGCTAACTTCACGTTACGACAGTTACGAAGACATAAACTCACGCATCAGATGTCACTATTGTGGGAAGCTCACTAATATATTGATAACTAATTCAGGATAATATAATCCGGCTATCAAAGGTAGTCAAAACACGTCACTGATTGTTCAATTTTATTGATAGAGTCACGATTGGTTAGCAAGAGATAAAAACCATATAACTTTAGATGTGTAATTTTTTATTGGCCTTACTAATCATCAACAAAAATGTTTTTTTCGAATGTTAATTAAAAACAGAGAAGACAGAAATCATGAATTATTAAGAGTGTTGAACAAAAGTGTTTTGAAAGTTGGTAATCTAATAGTATTACGAAAGAGTTGGGATAGTGAATTGTAGATACCAAAATCCAACTTGCGCAGGATTTTAGTATCTGGAACACAAATGCAGAAACTTTTTGCGCTTTTTTGACCTTTGCGGTTCGTATAAAATTTAAATGATCACAAGTGCTTTCAAGTGGATTTTTAAAATTGAATCTATTCGGGAAAGTTTAAAATTTGTCAATTGTGCAAACAACAGAGGTAGGAAAACTCCAATTACCAGGAGTTGTAACCTTACAAGTTTCAACTAATAGCCATGTACTTTTGAAACTTTTAGAGCAGTAAACCTTCTGTTAAAATCTATCCACACTGGAATAGCATTAGAAATACGGAGAAATTGTTTTCCATAAAAATCTAATAAAAGAATTATTGGCTGTAGTAACTGATGCAACAGGAAATGATCTGAATTTAGTTGCACCCAATTTTTTGTTGAAATGAAATAATGAATGCTCAGTCAGGTTTAGTTCTAAATTGAGCAAAAAGACTCATGATTTTTCAGAATATAATTTGAGATGATATCTTTTCAAAATAAACTAGCGCAAAATTTTGTTGATTTTATCAGAAAGTATCCCTATTTTTTATCATCTGCGATTTTTTTGGATGTTTGAGGTCATCTGACTGCCGAGATGTTTCAAGATTAACATCGACAAAACTTTATTGCAGTTAAAAATGCTCAGAAGAAAGATTCATGCAAAATGACATCTTTAGTTGCCATAGTCGATATCGGCTACTGTTTTCAAGTTGTAGTGTTAAGCGTCTCTATTCTGTCAGCCTCTTTGCAATTATAGAAGTCATAATCAAAGTTTTGCTTGATTCGAGCCTTTTAACCGTAATCAAGCTTTGACGATTTTAATCTCGAAATATTCTGGTAGCAAAAAAAAATCGTAATGATAGAAAAAAGCGATACTTGCGAGTTCATCTTTAGGAAGAGGCTGATGTAACAGAAGAAAGTCTACCTACTTGTCTAGTGTGATGATGTCAGTACGGTGTTTGTACATCCTAGCCAGCTGGAGTGCCAGGTCGTTAGCTTCTGACCTAGATAAGAAGAACTTCCTGTTGAAGGCGAACATCTAGTGACAAAAACAATGACAAAAATATATAAGGATTGTATAAATAATTGTAAAATACATCTAGCATGATAATTAAAAGCTGTATATGCTAATCTGTGCATGATGAACTTCTCAGAACATACTGGTACACAGGCTATGGCAAAATAGTTGATAGTCTCTTTTAGTATAGAATCCAATCAAGCACTGTGACAGTAGCAGCCTTTAGATGAGTTTTTGAAAAATGTCAAATTTTGTTACAACGTTTTTAAACAGCAAATTCATGTATAAACCTCTCATTGATTATATGTTCTTAGATCTTTGAAATAATGTGTAAGATTTTGGGCTGTGGTCAGGGTAAATATACATGCAAATAAGTTGAATCTGCTCTCTCAGTAGCTCACAAACTCCTGTTAGCCTCGGCACCAATAAACAATCACATACTTCTGTTGCAAACAGACAAACTACACTCTGCGGTAACTCACCCTGAATTGGTAAAATAGCACACTGACAGTGCTGCAGGTAGAGTAGCTATTATTCTCTTTGCCAGTGCAGGTAAATTATCATGCAGGTAACGGTTGTTAGTGCTAAGTTTCTCCATTTGTGCTGTGGCAGCCTGAGTGACCCGGGGGTGGCTGTGACCAACTATGGGACACAAGCTTAGGAGTAGAGGAAGTATGCGACATTCAAAGATTTTATGCTTGACATTACCATATTTTGTATACAAGTCTATTAGCTACCAATCTAGAAACCTCTAAATATTGGCTACACTTATCACCTCCTTTTCTGTTATCATTTTATTATTATTTTGGTTTCAGCACCATAAATAACTCAATGATCCATTACTTCTATTGGGTTCAAACAATGTGAAGCACTTTGTCCTCACACACATCACACTGCTACTATTATTGGACACTTGGTTTAAGAATGCTGCCAAATCATTGAACAAAAAATTTTGGATATACTCATTTGCTGACAATCAATTTATGTGCTTGATATCAGAATTGGGTCGGCTAAATTATGTGTCTCTTACACAGGAAGCTCATGTTAATGTCGAGTGATGCTACATGACAGCCATTTTGTGTGTCACTTTTCTCTGTGTTAGTATTAGTTATGGTTTCATAAAAAGATTATTCTATAGAAATAATTCATAGAATTAATTAGATATGTTGATTTTAACCTTTTGCAAAATGTTCCAAAAACGTCTAAGAATGACATGATACTCAAACGGTATAAAAGGTCTTGTGATGTTTTACGATCGGAACAAGAGGTTCTGAACAATTTACCTTCCTGCCAGCCAACCCGTGCGCTCATATGACTGTCCCAAACCTCTCCTAAGTCTAGCTGTTCCTTTTTACAACAGTATCGTATCCCGCTGACTGTCCCCCTTTGACCTTGACTCATAAATCTAGCTTTTTAAATATTTTGTTGCATTATAACATTCACCTGTTTCTAGTGAGCTAGAGGTCAGCTACAGGTCACAGAATAGCATGCATGTTTAAGTGCTACGTAAAACCTGCTTAAGTAGTGCGATTTGATTGTTACAAGTTGGCAGACAATTCAAATGTTTTTGCTAAAAAGTTTTATTGTGTCATTTTTTTTGTCAACAAATAATGACATTTATTACGGATAACTCAATGACATTTTTAAAAATTGATCCTCGACCTAGCAGTTGTTTAAAAAATTTTTTTAAACAAGGCAAAATATATGGGACTCAAATACCCACACTCTAGCAGCAAGAATAAAACAATATGTGACAAATGAAGAGTGGTTGCCTTCTACTACTGTCCAATCGAGAATGAAAAATCAATTCAGGTCGGCTACAAGTATGTACAACAAATTCGTCATGCTTTTTACATACGATATTGTGATAGCAAGTGGTTTGAAATGGCCAAATTTCTTGCAATATCACCCAATGCGAACATATCATCTTACAATATCACCCAATGCGAACATATCATCTTACAATATCACCTGCTTGAATGTATCAACCTTGCTAGTATTGAAACATATTTTAGAAACAGTCTGCCTTGAGGTGAATTAAACAGAAAATCAAGAGTGCAATCTCCTGGTCAGCCATATTAAACTCAAAATAATTAATCATTGGTAGGTATATTGAGGGTAGCGAGGCGTGCCAAAGGAAGCGTAAGTAATATATGCACGTCTCTATCCTTCCTCGTATTTCATTGCTAAAACACGATGAAGCAACAAACAAAAACCCTCTTCATCATCTTTATCATTATTATATTATCATTATTATCTTTATCGTCTTTCTGTAATAAGTGTTTTATCAAGTTATAAGAGACTAGGAAAATTGATTTTAGTTGACAGGCTAGTAGAATAATTGATCTGTGTATATGCTATAGAGACAGATGGCGTTAGACTATGATTGCCCTGTAGCTACTATGTTTGACATTTTGGAGTTGTCTTATTAACATATTGAGTATTGTATAATTCAACATTAACAGTGTCAATGTAGTATGAGACACACAAACAACAAAGATGTAGATAAAGAAGCACTCTGGTTATTACAGTTATTAAGAGTTTCTAGAAATCTTAATTTTTAGGTTAAAAATTTGTATTGGCTATTCCACATTTTCTTAATATTTTATTGGCTATTATTTCAACATTGACCTCCATTGACCTTTGGTATACTTAGAATAGCACAAACAAGTTATAAGCTAAAAGTCGGTTGGCTGTGCAGATAGGTGGACCTTGTGCCAATTTGCAAAATGATTTTCTCATGCGGTTGCCAACAGACCTTGAATCTCTAATTACTCTGTGTCAACACACCTCAATATTTTATAGAATCAAGCCATCAAGGTCATTGCTACATCCTGGTAGATAACCGGTCGGTTAAAAGCTTGACCTCGATGTCACTGAATGTATTTAAACTAGCAACCTAAGAAATATAAGAGCTTTATCAAGAGACTGGGCAGGTTGTTTGATGTACTAAACCCATTAAGATAGGCTGACCAAAGAGGTTAGATTAGCAGCGGAGGTCGTGTAACATACAAGGGGATTATACTTACCACTCACTGATAAGGTTTGTAACAAACAGAAAAAACTTCAAAAAAGAACAAAGGCCTAGGAACAAAGGCTAGCCGTTGATCAAACAAGTTTAAAAATTTGTTGTTTGATGCAAAAAGTTTTGTAGAATAAGATTTTTTCAAGTTACCAAAGTTTATGCTCTGACATTTAAGCTACGAAGAAAAGTCCATCTGAAAAACAGCAGCAAGCTTTTCACATGATACTTATCTGCAGAAAAAATTAGCTAGGGCAATGATTATCTGCATACAAAAACTTTTCTGATGAATTGTTTTTCCTACTTTATTATATATAATCTTCTCAACTAATTTACTTTATATATAGTCTGGAAAAATGTTCCAGGCGCTAAATGTTATAAACAAGGTTTTACCTGCAGAATATATGACTTTTTATAAGCAAATGCAAGCTGGAAAATGATGACTAGCCATCATGTACTAACCATGTGCGACATTATTGATGCAGTCGATGTACTGTGTGCCCTGTTCATCATACATATATTGCCCAAAGGCACGATCTATTTTCAAAGGGTTTTCTTGGAAGAAGAGCATGCAGCTCGGCCTGTAAAAAGTAACACCAGTTGTGAGCTCTAACAGAGTCACAATGCAGTTAAGAAATGGAGATAAAGAACAGAACTCACGCTAAAAGTAAATAGCCATCTAGAGAATGCGAAGATGCGTTGAAGAGATCAGTTGAGAGAAATTGATAATATCTAAAAGAGAGCCGCAGTAACAACTCCATACATTGGAATCTCTGTGTCCCACTTGAGAAAATGTTTTTGCAGTTGTCTAGCAACATTTTACCACTCATGAGCTGGGGCTGTGAAGCTTTATAAAATTCTAGGCGCTGCCTTCAGTATTACTTGCTAACTGCGTGAAGTCATACTAAAATCAGTTCACAGTCGGAGGTCTTCATCAAGCAGTCCTTTTCAACAAGAAATCGTGTCTAATTCGTAAACTATTGACTGTATAAACAGCATACCGACCATATTTTTGTAGTTGTCTTCTCTAATGTGATTCCAAACACTGAGTACAGAAATATGTAACGTCTTTCCACAGTTGTTTATGCTTTAAAAAAATTATTGCAGTAGACACTTTGAAGTATTCTGTTCTGTGAGCCAACGTACTGGTTGCTTTTTGGTTACTTCATGCGGAGTCATGATCTTTAATTTATACAAATCCAAAAGATGCCCATAATATTTCAGGGTTGAAAATAAATAATACATGAAATATTGTGTTAAAGTTAACTAATATAATTGAGCTCTGTTAACTGATTGACCGCTAGCTAGGTGATAGTGAGCACTTTTTTTGACAATAAGTGTTTCTGTTACTTATTCAATTTAGCCTTGGTACCATTAAAAAGGTTGCTAAATTTACTCCACTATTTACTAACCCATAATTTTCTTGACGAATTTTCAGAATTTCTTCTTTGCTGAACTGTGTTCTAGAAGATTCCTTTTCATCATCATGCAATTCTTTTAGTATTCCATTTTCCTTTGGTACTTCTTTAGGAAGAAGTCTTCCAGCACCAGCCTGGCATTTTGTAAAACTAAGCTATCT
This sequence comes from Watersipora subatra, assembly GCF_963576615.1. Lineage (NCBI taxonomy): Eukaryota > Metazoa > Bryozoa > Gymnolaemata > Cheilostomatida > Watersiporidae > Watersipora > Watersipora subatra. The sequence continues at coordinate 6,552,367 of NC_088715.1, read as the reverse complement.
AGACAGACGTCTGGCACAGAGGCTAGTCACAAAACAGAACAAAAATGGTTAACATTAAACAAGCCGTCAACTATTATTCATCTTCTTCAACCGTAAAATGAAAGGGGAGACAATTTCTACATAGCCCACTAACTTCCAAAGCAGAGAAAGAGTAGTAGGGTTGTCAGGAATAAATCTGCAATGTTGTATAAAATAATGATTTTTTGAATATGCAAATATTGAGTTCAATGGCCAGTTCAATTAGCCATATTGTCCGATTGATTGCTCGACAGCATTATATCGGCACCGAAGGCAGCAATGGAAATCAAAAGATATTTAACTAATAGAATAGAAAGAATGGCTTACTAAACAGAGAACCAAAATAAATTTTTGGTTCTCAACTAACAACTAAGATGAAAAGCAATAATACTGATTTTTCAATATCCTCGGTAACAACACTCTGAACAAAAAATTTAGTTCTCTTTTGCAACGCAAATTTAGCTTTACATCGTCTATTACCGTGTCAGTCTGTCTGCAATAATACAGTCAAATACGTAAAAAGGCTAAATGTCTATGCAGAAGAGATTTATCTTAACAGAGATCTAACAGGCAGCTGCTCAATGACTTGATCCTAGAAATCTCCAGAATGTTCTTGTCAACAGGAGAAATTACAATTGCTTCGACATCACCAAATTTTACTACTTTCAAGGGTATTTTTAGTAGCTGAGTTGAGAAATAAAAACAGCCAAGCGTCGTGTCCTAGCAAATACCAGAGTTGAAAGACACTTCTTTGGCCTAAATATAATTATTGATTAGTTACTATACAGCGATTAGGTATCATGTTCCAACACCTTAGCATCACCTAAACAATACCGTAGTGATATCTCTTTCCTTTTGCTGAATTACATGACAAGCAAAAGATTGTCTAAACCAACCACACGACTTCTAAACCTCATCATCACAACCTACCAGAACTGGTATGGTTCTACTATGTACATGTAGCTTAAGTTTCCGGAAATAGTTACTTACTGTTTTTCCAAAGTTTCTTTCCATCGCGTCAACAATGAGCGAGTGTATGAATGAGCCTTCGCTAAGCGTGTGAGCATGGCCTGAGGCAACACGGATACTTATACAGAAAGATACGGAGACCACGCCAACCTCCTGATAATCTTATCGTCTTACCACAAATTGGTAAAAACTAAAGTGATGCGTGTTGGCGGGTGGCGTGTCTAATGCCCTCATTAAAACATTATTCAGAGAGGCTAAGAATGTCCTTACCAAAGCTAATGAACCAATCTGGAATCCCACATTGGGTACACGCGTTGACAGTGATATTTGAGAGTAGTTATAGTGCCAACTGATGGACTAGCTGTAACTGGTCTAAACTGATTACAAAGCTGTTTAGATGGATATTCACATGATTTAGTTATCTAGACCAAAGTTTAAATCGGAATGTATAGTTGTTTTATAACATAGGATGTTTTTCTTTTTTCTCTTCGTCAAAAGTTTAAAAAATTTCCTTGCAGTTTCTCAGCTGAATAGTGATGTTGAATATACGGCTATATTGATAAATCTTGCTTTGTCATTGTGTCTGTCTGTTAGTCTGTGTAAACACTGTGTGTTTCTATATTTTTGGGCAACTTTATTCAGACTTCACACGCATATTCTCCGTGCATTTCGTCAAGTTTTTAAAAACATTTGGCTTCAAAACGGGTTAGTGAGAAACAACATCCTCTTAAACATTCACCTGCAGGCTAACTGATTGCAATTGAAAGAAATCTTGTGCATAGTCAGGCTCACTACTAGCAGTAGCCTGTGTTACTAGCAAGATTACTACTAGCAGTAAGCAAGCTCACTGCTAGTAGTAATCCAGCATCAAAAACAGAATAATATCAACTCATGCTACTAGAAAAAAAGAAACAGATGAGGAAGTCACTAGTTTTCTAGATGTAACTAATCTGCTACAGCTATCTTTCAGTCAAGTCCGGGTTTTATCCAAAGATTTGAACTTGAGCATTATTTCGACTGAAAATTCAGCTCAAATGTTTGAATGCTGACAGCAAGGACAACTTTAGAATGAGTACTTTAAAGAAACTCACCAGAAACTTGCGTATGATCTGTCGCCAGAAGAGCACGACTCTTCGCACTAAAGGGTGCATTGCACAGCCTACTGGGTAAAAATACTAAATCAATGCATGAGCAATACTAGTAGCTGCTACTAACTCCATGCAGAGAGCTGTGTCTAATGTAACATTAGCTCACTTCATGATCCGTAGTCTAAGTACAGCAAATCAGCTGAATGCATTGCTAATAATAATAATAATTGTTTTTACCCACAATGCCGTGGCTAATGTGTACGTAACATAGCAAGCTGTGTAAAGAAAGGATTACTAGTTAGTGTGAATATGACAATGTTCAAACAATGCAGCAGTCATTTTATTCTCTGTTAGTTTGCACAGTGGACTTTGTGAATAAACCAGTGATAGGCTATAGAATTGGTACACAACTGAGAGCCTAGAAGGAAAACAGATCATGCTAAGAGGGTTTTTTATTGACATGAACTTGACACGTGCTCTTTGTATTAATGATACTGTGAGAGGATGACCTTGTGTTCAAAGAATGCCGCAACAACAAACATTACTGACACTTTCTCATTCAGATCTCATCTCGGTCAAGTAATACGTAACATCTGGTAGTGCCTTGAATATGAAATATCTGCCAATTACAAGCTGGTTTTCAATTTTTGTTAATGTGTGCAAATATTAATGCATGAGCAATCCCTCAAAGATTGATTACAATATGTGCTTAGCTCGTGGCAAGGGAATGGCAACAACATGCAACTGGGCATGTCTCTCTCGACAAGGGAGAGTTCAGTTGCAGAAAGCGATTTAAGGTGGAGTATTAAGTTGAGATAAATACACAACTTCTATAGCATGTCTAGAAATATGAAAACAGCCGAACTCCTTAAACTCAGACCATGCAAGCATTGGAATGCAATTGCTTAGTCCAGCTCTTAAGGGTGTGAATGAGTAAGTGGAGGACAAGAGAGACAAACCCATGTCTCGACCTGCCCTTAACAAGAATACGAGGTTATTTGTTGTTTCTAGACACTTGTAGAACCCATCTAGCACACAAGATAAATTTTAGGTTTGGTAAGGTTTTGGTAGCAGCTATCAGAGTCGCAAAAAATAGCCAAGTATAGAAAATTGAATAACTAAATCAGTAGTAATAGCAGCTACTAGGGATCATCTAAGATGTCTGGCTACCAAATAAAATAGTCTTCAAACACAAGTCAGAGGCTAAATATAACTTGTCCCAATTAGTACATGTTTGGTTGTACTAATTGAGACAAGTTATATTTACAAGACCATCTATTTCTCATTATTAATTGATATCCATTATTGATTCATTCAGTGAACTACATATCAACCTTTCATAAAACTATTGAGAAATACCACACCTGACGCTAACTGAAGGCTTCTCCAATTGTTATTATTAGCTGGTCTAAAGGCTATATCCAGCAAAAATGAAAATTACCTCTCATACCAGTATATCACATATCAGTAACAGCATATCACATATCAGTGTTGTGAAGTAAAAATGCAGCATATAAATTTTAAAATACCCTTGAGCCATTCAATTAAAATCGTGAGACCCGGCAGATGTTCACAGATTATCTGAGAGATTGTGAATCACACATAAGTGGATGCAGTATGAGTGCCAAGCAAGAAAGTATCTGGAAGGATTCTAAGTACGTCTCCTGTATGGAAATCAGACATGCGTGTCTACAGGGGAGCAAAACTCCAAAACGAATCAGCTAGTCTGACCATAAAGCATGAGTCTGCTTCTAGAGAGATGTCAATAATTTTGCAAGTTGTGAAGAAAAACTTGAGGTGCCTTCTGTCATTACTTCATCACATTTAAAGAAGTTCAACAAAAGCTGAACAGCATCATGTCCTTGTATTCTGTGACAATTACAGGTTTCCAACTCCTTACAGTTTACGTGATTTGAACAAATTGTATACAACCTCTAATAATCATTTTCGAAGTATTATTGCTATCTCCTTTGACAACTTTTTGCCTAATAACTGTTCTCTTAGCAGAGAAATGTATTTTAAACACTATATGTCAAACCACTTATTTAATTGACCATTGCCCTTTTATTTTTATGGCTCTTGTATGACATAATTTGGAAGCCCTTTTTGTTTAAGATGAAATTTTTCCCACCGTAATACACATACCGTGATACCGGTATCATGAAACTTTGACTAGGCAAATTCTGCTAGCCACCATTGCTCAGCATAGCCTCTCTGTCTATTAACATCTAGAGACAAGACTTCCTGTCTAGCCACCATTGCTCAGTATAGCCTCTCTGTCTATTAACATCTAGAGACAAGACTTCCTGTCTAGCCACCATTGCTCAGTATAGCCTCTCTGTCTATTAACATCTAGAGGCAAGACTTCCTGTCTAGTTACTTAGATAAAAGGATGTGATGCTGCTCACTTGAGTATAGAACTCATTTCGTGATATTTGTAGAATAGGATATTAAACATATTAGAACAAAGGGATTCACTCAAAGGAAATATTGATGCGGTCAGTTGCAGCTTGACGGCGTTTAATCACGTGTTTGTATAAAACAGTTAATGGTAGTCGAGCCTGGAAGTCGTGTCTAGTAATTTACTACTAAACTTTTGTTCTCTTACATTACTCATTTTTTCTGTCTCTGCACAGTGAGTGGTCAATAAATCACTAACTCTTTCAAGCCCAAGTTGACTAAAATTGACCAACCTTAACTTAGTTTCTAATATCCGAGTGATGACGTGGGAGGAGCGAACTAAGAGTTGATTTCACTTCACTATTTGCAACACACCTAGCCATAAAATCAACAAGTTGGCCAAACTTTTAAAAATAATACTTTTATCCCACTTGATGTTGCTTTTTGACTCTTTTGCCAGAATGCATTCTACAGTTTTTATGATCAACTTTTGTTATCGATGGTAAAATCAGAAATAAAGCAAAACTGGTAAGGTAACAAAGCTATAGGTGAGCTATGTACTGAATATTCCTCTCAGAACCTTCTAGTAACATTCATTTGCTCAGCCCTGCTCGAACTCACCCTCAGAAAGGTATTTCAAACATTCTCAGCTTGACCAGACTTGGATGTAGCGTGGACAACTCCAAAATATTCATGTTAGTCTAGCAACAGGTTCGAGTCTATTATAGAACTGAATGATTACGTACTGATATTGGATACTTATTTCCGAGATGCTTACAAATATATGAAAATATTGTTTGCCAAGGTTGTAGAGGGATCCTTCCTTCAAAAAGGCATCAAAGCCTTTTATCCCAAAACTGCACTAATAACGAACCCCTAACATAGCCATTCCCAATTTTATAACGTCACTTGAGCCAGATGATAACTACAGCTGCAAATACAATAAATTTAATCTTCTGGCAAGTGGCAACATATGATGCTAAACCGATAGCCTGTGATTCTATTATCGAGTTATCAAGCTTAACATATGGTTCTTTGCAAGTTTACATAATCCTACACCAGAGCTGTGACAACATCTGCAGGTAACGGCAATATAGGTATACATCTCTAGAAGAAATAGCCTTAAGGTATATCTCCTGTCCTTATTAAACTATTGTGTAAAATATTTCAGTTGGAATGAAGAAATCAATATAAAATTTATTTAAAAAAAATGAGATAAGTAGAGGCAAAAATGCAAAAAGCAAACATAAAATGGATGAACACTGCAGAGAAAGTCGTTGATACTGCAAATAGTATCACAACATGTTTAATAAACAATGAGAAGTGTCAACAAGTGGATGGACAAGTATTAACAGGTGGACGGACAAATGGATGGCAGCACAGATGAGATGAAAAATACAACAAAATATTGCATGACTTCTAGTAAATAGTGACAATTCATGTTATATCTGACATGCCTAGTTTTACAAGTTGGCAGCTCTTTTATCTAAAAGGCACAAATCCTGACTTTTTGTTCACTTAAATGTGAGCCTATTTGTGACCTTAACAAACAAGATAATGAAACAAAGCATGTCATTCGCTAGACATTAAAATTTTTGAACAATCATTGATTAATCTCAGTTCTTTAAAGTATTGTGGATAAGAAAGGCAACCTGTCGGAAGTTTAAAAACTAGTCTAAGGGGCTATTTGCATACAACGTCTAAATAATTAGCACTTGCTTTAGCCTGTCAGTAAAATCAAGCAATTCTTTTAGATACAGTTGCATCTCGACGAGATATTGGATGGTGCCAACTGGTCTCCTCCGTGATATGACTGCAACATGGAGGTATACAAGTTCATTATACAGATAACAGGCAATACTGAACCAACTGAACTACATGGCAGTGGCATGTCTATAATACACTTGAATGATTAGGAGTTGTAAGCACATGAAAAAGTAACAATTTCACCCTGTAAATTCATCTGACCTAAATACATGCCATGGATAACCATTAATACAAAGCCAACTGGATCACTTGGTAGTCCCATAAATACAATACAGTCGCATGATGAGAAGTTGTCAGCACATGACCAGGTAACCGTTCTACACTATAGATTCATATACTAAAGTGCAATGTGGAGTTGTGTAAACAACAAACTTGACCAGATAATCGCAATATCAAACTACATGGGAATCGGACAGAATAGGCCAAAAAGACAAACTCCACAACAACCAAACTGCTCCTATTTCCATCAAGGTTTTTAAGGGGTGGTCGAATGGGTCCAAACCGAACAAAAAAATTAATGATATTCTAGCGCTTGCCGTCCTCTTGTGGTTCCATTTGTTGAATAAAATATTAGCGATGAAAAAAAGTGATGATGCTATTCCCTAATAACAAGTTTTTATCCAATTAAATAACGGACTTGGTTTTTCCGAGCTGAAATGAAATGAACACGTTCAAAGCGGTCAAATATGAAGTTTTGGCATTAGCTGCAGTGTAACCAACACTTCCAGATGCTAAAACTGGTTCATTTGTATATTTCCCTCATACTACAGCTTGATGTGCGGTAAGATAGAGAGACGTAAGATGGAGGAATAATTTAAACTTAAATACAAGATAAGAAGACATAAAGTACTAACTTGATGAAATATCTGGAACCCTCTTCGTTATAGCATTCCTCCCAACCAAACGGTAGAGCTGAAACATTGCGACTACATAGTAAGAGACAACAGCAAAAGTTGCAAGACTAAATAAATCCAGCTGTTCAGCTAGTATGATGGTAGGAGTGCACTCACTCAAACAGAAAGCAAGGTGAGACTAGGTGCATTAGCAAAGGTTTAGATTATTTCAACCTATCTCCGGGCCAACTAGGAATGCCAATGGAATGGTTTAACAGCCACTTTTAACAAAAATATGTAATGTTCTTGAACTCCAACATACTCCCTATAAAAGTCCATTTGACTAAAACTTTTGTTAAAAACACTACACAATCGAGAACCCACTCAGAAACACTAAATTTTGCATTTTAGTGAACAAAGGGTAGAGCTGGGTAGGCTTAAAGGTTGACTTGCGGCAAAATTCACATTACAGTTATTTGGTATCAAAAGATTCGCCATGTCTTACTCTGCTGTGTTGTAGGTGCAAAATATGTGGAAATGTTATTACAAGCTCTTAAAAGCTCAAAAACGAACAGTTAATCGCAGCCATCAGGAAAACTTCGTAGATTGGAATCCCTTTCCAAAACGACTCAAATGGGACGTAATTGATGTGCTAATTAATAACACGATATGCTTCTGTTTACACTTTCATGCGACCTCATTCGTCGAAATATTTTTACAAATATACTTCACGCATTCAATAAAACTATGTCTATTGTCCTTGCGCGTCTATTTCATCATCATTGTAATACTGTCACTTTGAGCACTGATATCTCAAAACTTAACCTAAACATCAGTTAAAAAAATTTTTTTTAACCTTAGCTCGAGGGGGTGCCTATCGTTCTCATATAAACATCAGGAGCCTGTTGGTCACATGTGATGGTCGAAAAATGCTGCAGAATTTGTTCACACCATATAGCGGGAAATATGGGTCACATGATCAGATTATGACTAGATGATTAGACCAGGCTGAAACGAAACTGTAAAGTAGCGAGCATCTATATTTGATACAGGCTTTTCGGTAGAACCCGAAGTGTTTGTCATAAACTAGTGCTACGAGACATTTTATATCGAGCCTTTAATTGACTTTTAATTTCACATGATAACATCACGTGTCAAAACAATAACCACAATGTTTGAGTACGTCATCGAAATAAGAGATTCCGAACTATGGAACTATGTTTCCGAGATTTCGAAAACTATTTTTTTTGTGATGGCTGAGATTAACTATCCGTTTTTAAGCTTTTAAGAGCTTGTAATCACAATTTCCACATATTTTGCACCTACAACAGCAAAGTAAGACACGGTGAATCTTTTGATACCAAATAACTGTAACGTCAATTTTGTTGCAAGTAAAACTTTCAAGGCTAAATACTCAACTGTTGTTGGCGGCTTCATGACAGCTCAACTCTTGCTAAGTAATTGAACAACAAATGGTGTGTTTCATAACCATAAACCTGCTGAGCTTGTCAGAGACAGCCAACACAAAGCTGGCATCTATGTCTATAACATTACTTGCACAAATAAAAATGATTTAGGTCTTTATTAAACCAGAACTGAAAAAAACTTACGATCTCGTTCTAGAAGATTTCGGACAAGATTCATAGTATCTAAAGCCTCAGTGGCTATCTGCTGTGGCGTGTGTCTAGGGGCGGAGCCAGAGGAAGTGGTAAATGTGTCATACACTTGTTGACAGTAATCTGTAGCAGCATCAAGGTTTAAAGATAGAAATATAAAAACCAGTATAAATTATTCTGGTCTGTTGCAAATATCATTTCCATACACACTATACATTGCATCACAAATATCACAAGAAGACAGATAATAGCTAGTAGAGTTTGTATAATAGTTTGCCAAGGAGAGTGTTACATGTATGTAGCCCATATTGTTAGTAGTAGTGAGTCATTGTTAGTAGTAGTGAGTCATTGTTAGTAGTAGTGAGTCACTGTTAGTAGTAGGGAGTCATTGTTAGTAGTAGTGAGTCACTGTTAGTACTAGTGAGTCATTGTTAGAAGTAGTGAGTCACTGCTAGTACTAGTGAGTTATTGTTAGTAGTAGTGAGTTATTGTTAGTAGTAGTGAGTGAGTGTTAGTAGTAATGAGTTATATTTAGCAGTAGTGAGTCATTGTTGGTAGTGAGTCATTGTTGGTAGTAACAATAGTAGAGACCCACAAGGCTAGTAGTAGTACTAACAACTACACGTGTTAGTTAAAGCAGACTAATTGATAGTCAACAGCAGACCGAGAAGCCTCTGAGTAGCGACATGATATGTCTTCCTTCTCTCTTCAGACTTTCTTAGTTGAGCTCCCATTAGCGTGAGTTTCTTCCTTACAGTAGGGCTCTCCTACAACAGCCTCTGAACCTAGTAACTTCACTAACAATAATGCTCATAGATAAAAATGGAGGTGAGATAAGACCCTTACCAACTGTTTAGCCTCATTATCTCTGAGAATTTGTAGTTCATGTTCGAGACCTTCAATAACCCTTTCGTACTCAATTTCTTGCTGATTGGCAAGTCGCTGGCAGTCGGTCGCAAGATCTAGTTTCTCCTGCAGACTGGTGGTCTGTTCTAGGGCTGCCTGAGTTTCCTGAGCGTTGAAAAGAGAACGTTATCATGCTGCTCACAGCATGAAATATCCCTCTAGTCCTAAGTTCTATTCACAATCACAAAACATAAGCTACTGTTTTTACTACAGTACGGACAGCTGATCTACCCACCCTGAAGAATTGTAGTGGTGGGCAATTAAACAGAGGCAACAAAAGAGAGTTATAATATAAGCGACTGCATTCAGTATACAGAGTACTAAGGATGCTCAAGAATGAAATGTGAAGGTGGCATTTGCTGGACAACTTCAAATGACAATGCAAAGACAACTCCAATTATACTTTTGGCTAATGGTGAATCAACAAGCAATGATATGCTCGTATACAAATAAGCCAGCAAACCACCTAATCAAATAACTTTGATGCAGTATCGCCCCGCTGATTTCTCTAGAACTACTTCTGATCTAAACTTAGTAAATGTCAGTTAGTGAAATGAGTTACTTACTACGACTAGTCAGAGAGTAGCTGCTGCATTTTCTTATCTAACTAATTGCGTGCTAAAGCTGACAGATCTAACGAACCAGAGACTAACCTGACCTTATTTAACGAATTAGAGACTAACCTGACCTTATTCAACGAATCAGAGACTACCCTGGCCTTATTTAACAAATCAGAGATTAACCTGACCTTATTTAACGAATCAGAGACTACCCTGACCTTATTCAACGAATCAGAGACTAACCTGGCCTTATTTAACGAATCAGAGACTACCCTGACCTTATTCAACGAATCAGAGACTAACCTGGCCTTATTTAACGAATCAGAGACTACCCTGACCTTATTCAACGAATCAGAGACTAACCTGGCCTTATTTAACGAATCAGAGACAATCCTAACCTTATACTTACTTTAACTCAGCCTATCTCTGTAAAACGCACTAAGTTGAGACAAATACAAAACTTCTATAGCATGTCTAGAAATATGAAAACAGCCGAACTCCTCAAACTCAGACCATGCAAGCGTTAGAGTGCCATGGCATAAACCAGCTATTGGAGGTATGAATGAGTAAGTGGAGGGCAAGAGAGACAAATCCACGTTTTGACCTGCCTTTAACAAGGACATGAGGTTACTTTTTGTTTCTAGACACTTGTAGAACCCATCTAGCACACAAGATAAATTTTACAGAGTTAGTAAGCAGTATAAATAGTACAGTTATAGTCAGACATTGGTGAATACCCATGCTGGTCAATTTAGTGACTCAGGCAAACCAATATGACTTCCAACAGGAGTTGAATATTGATTCTCGCACTTTGAAGGTTAAACTGGTCTTTTTCGTTTTTATAAAAGAAATTTAGAGAATACAACTCCATTATTAAAGGAGCACTAGAATGCATACAATGAGCAGACAACTCACAGTCCTCAACTTATGCAGATCTCTCTCAGCAGCCTTTGTCAATTGTGTCTGGTCGCGAAGTCGTCGACTTTGAGCGTGAATCTGTCGTCTCAGTTCCATGTTTTCTTCTTCCAGTCGTTTGATCTCAGCTGACAAGTCTGAACTCAGTGGTGCTTTCTGTGAAACAAGCAAAACAATAGAAGCAGAATATAAAAGGCTGTTGAGAATATGGTTCTCTTTATTAGAGCTTTCCCACCGTCAACATGTATATTAATAGGTATTGTACCTGTTGTTGTTTGTAATTGTTATTATATGTTATTGTTTGTTGTATTTACAAACTTTTCTATTTATATCAATTTAACTATTCTTATGCTATATTATACTCTGCAGGCCCGGATTCCCTGGAGCGGCTGGCGCCAATTTGTCAGTGATTTTCAGCGGCTAAGTACTAAGAATTGCAGTCTAAGCTCATTCACTTGGAATTTCCAACAACTAATTTACTAGCAATTAGCGTTCTATATTGTCTCCGTGGTGGTCTCGCCAAATGAGTAATCTTGTGAGACTTTGTTAAGACTTGGAAACTGAACTTTATAGCATATAGTGCGGGGTGTGAAGAAGACCCCCAATATTGCATTTTCCTTATCATGACACAACTGAATCAAAACATCGATGAGTAGCACTTTGGGACAGGTTCGTCTAAATTATCTTCTAATATTACACATATATAAAGATGTTGAAATAGATACAAAGTCAGTTGTGAAAGATTTCTGCCACAGGCACATTGACAGAACAAGAACTATTGTAATAAAGAAGTAATAGCTCTTGTTCTGTCAATGTCCCGGACAGAAATCTGTAATGTCATGAGTTTTATATCGTAATTTTATTATCGTTCGCTGAATAAAGAAAAAGTTTTGCCTTCCATGAACCATAAACAATATATTTATGTAGATTTTGATGCTTACAATTGATTGCATTTATGCATACTTTGAGGGTTGTTGATGCCTAAAAGGTCCAGAGCTTTGGGGCGCTGCCCCGACACCAGTTGGGGGCTTATACCGCCCCCAAACCACAGGTGTTCATAACTAGTCACCTAACATCTGCCGCCCCAACTTGCAACCAGCGAATACAGGCCTGATAATCTGTATCAAGTAAATAACAAAACATTGAGAAATAATAAAAGTGTAAAGATGGAATTTCATGAAGTTTTACCAAATTTGGGTTTCATACAGTCAACTAGCTTTAATCCTGAGAGAATCGAAATTCATCTTGTTTCATAGTTGAAAGGTTTAGCTGTGATAATATGATATGCAACAGCAAAGATTTACTGATTTCAAATCTTCTTTGCTATTATAAGAGCCGTGTCCATACATCCATCAGTCTGAAACCATGCTAAGACTGTTAGAAAAATATTTGTCTTATACGGAAATTGAACTCAGATACTCCGATTTACAGACCAGCGCACTAGCCACTATACCAATTGGCTACCTTGTCCTTACACAAATTAACTATGCGCATACTGATTACCCATTAAGACCTCTCACAGTGCGCAGAACTGGCAAGCATACTAGTATCAATAGTAATGAAGGATAAGCATCTTTTCATAGGTTGTTGTTAGTCATCGAATGTTCAAGTAGGGAAACAGCAGAAGGTTAGCCCGAGGACCTGATCACAACAGAATCACTGACGATTTCATGTTTCTAGTGGAAGATGAGGATTTTGAAAAGCAAAAGCAAACAACCACACCTAAGAAGTTGTTATGATTACTCAAGCAGTAACCCTCATTATACACATATATAGGAAACAAACAGCCAAGCAAATACAGCATAACTCTATAATACAGCATAACTCTATAATACAGAATAACTCTATAATACAGCATAACTCTATAATACAGCATAACTCTATAATACAGCATAACTCTATAATACAGCATAACTCTATAATACAGCATAACTCTATAATACAGCATAACTCTATAATACAGCATAACTCTATAATACAGCATAACTCTATAATACAGCATAACTCTATAATACAGCATAACTCTATAATACAGCATAACTCTATAATACAGCATAACTCTATAATACAGCATAACTCTATAATACAGCATAACTCTATAATACAGCATAACTCTATAATACAGCATAACTCTATAATACAGCATAACTCTATAATACAGCATAACTCTATAATACAGCATACCAGTAACTCTATTGCTGAACTTTCCAAAGTTTTAAACATTTGACTGTTCTGCTTCATGAGCAGATATACTGCCCGTTTATAATGGTTGCACTAATACAGCATTTTTTTCATGATTTAAGAATTTGCGGTTTGTTAAAAACTTTGTATGGCAGAAACCTTAGACAGGTTTGTCAGAAGTGTTATGTTGATAAAATATCAAAAACGAAACACTCATCTTTAGTGTGACTTAGAATACTGCTGCCTCTTGTTAACCTGCTGCCTCTTGTCATACTGGTCAACATGACCATATCTACTTTACATTTCCACTATGACTTACTCATCGTTCCTAACCATTGCAGACTGTAGCGCCGGTTTATTTCCTATTCTATAGATTTGCATACATTATTTCTTATTTAATATATATTATTTATTATATAATATATATTATTTCCATATTTATAAAATCTCTAATCTTTTGTGTTTTTTATTTTGGTATCAAGCAAAAGTCATTAACCTAGACCATAATAAAGAAAACAGTATTTAATTAGGCATTTGTTATGTCATATCTAAGTTTTGTCACTTGCCCTAGCTTGTTATGTCCTTCCATTTGCCAATTGAGAGAATTGAGGGCCATAGCCAACCTTTCCGTTACTCAACTTTAGACGCAAATCTTAACAGCTGACCAACTTTTGAAGGTTTTACCGAATCAATGACTGAGTAGAGGCAATTGTCAGGAGCCATGGCTAAACCGAGTAGAGGCAATTGTCAGGAACCATGGCTAAACCGAGTAGAGGCATTTGTCAGGAACCGTGGCTAAACCGAGTAGAACATATGACAATAGATATAAGAGAATACATGGCTGTGTTCCTCTCAGCCATCAATGTTACTACAGTTAGTCAAATAACTAGGAATAGCATTGGTAACAAAAACCACTGCTAGAATAAAGCCCAGGATATTATGTGCAGCGAGAGTTTTCATGGGAAGCATTGAAAAGGAAGTCGCGCAGCAGCAACAGGAAAGAGAAATAATCACACCGCTACATACGTACATCCCAAAAGGTCTCTACAACTTCCTCTGTATCAGAGGACTCTTGCAAATGTAAAAATTCAAGCCTCTGTAAGGGATAAAAAGACAAAAAGTTGAAATCAGTATACAAGAGCTCAACATGCTATTCTGCAAACACATAGGCTGACATCTGACATCTATAGCATTGCTGCCGCTGCAAAGTTGATCATCAATAAACGCATTATAATACACTTTCATAGTCTGCTAATAAAACACCAAGCAGACAAATATGTATATGAAGACGCCATCGAGTCTTCAGGTCAAAAAGGGGAGGAGGGTGCAAGAACTGATGGAAAACTTACTGCAGCTGATGGAAGTGTTACTCTGTGTGCCGTAGTGGTGGGTAGTGTGTGAGTAGACTGGGAAATGGTGGGTATCAGGTGGGTAGCCTGAGAAATGTCGCATCGTTTAAGGTCATCATGAAACATCTGCTTGGCAAGATGAATAAACTGCGCATAGCTAACCAGACCACTGCTGTCAACTGAGAGCATCGATCTCAGCTGCCTCTGCCAAAGAACGGGATAGTGTTTACACCCTATGGCTAGCTTTATGATCAAATGATTGATTACACGTGCTCTTTGGTACAATATATATGTATATGGTATGTATAATATATATGTGGTACTCTTTGGTGTGACTCATAAACATACACTCTTTGGTGTGACTCATAAATATATGCCTTTTTTAAAGCATAAATGCTATTTGGCCCAATATATATTTAATAAGAAATTTAGTTCAGTGCCCTTTGATATAACGCATTGATACGCAACTTCAAGTGCAATATACATGCTTATGAGCAATATACAGATATATTGCATATATATTACACATAAACATATATATTACATTTATATATTTTGTATATATATTATAATATATATACAGTAGACGCTCCTAGAACGGATACCTCCTATAGCGTAAATTGCAGATAACGTGAAAGATTTATGGTAAGTTTTTGCTTTCGTCTTCCATATAATGTAGTACCAAGTCGGGCAAGTTTTCAAAATCGATTTGAATGTTAGTTTATTTCGCCGCACTTGCGGAAAAAAAACGCCGTGCATTTAGCGTTATATCTATTTTATATAACTTTCGCGACATTCTAGTTCGTCGTAATAGATCGTTAAATGTGTTAACAAAAAGGCGAATAGGATAACTGCGTAATTGTTCATAAAAACAAAGGCGATCGATTGGTGCAGGTGCTGCAGTGTCGGTCTACCAGTCTTAATGTCACGAGTTGGAGTATCGTCGAAAATTATCTTAATCCTAACCTGGACCCCTGGATAGTGATAGACGACGAACAGGTAGAACTGCTTTTTAAAATAAAAATATTTTGTTGTTTTGCCTTATTGTAGACGTACAAAATATTTGTTATTAGCTTTACTTAACATAATAGACTTTGCTGTTTAGAAAAAAAGCACATCGTTGTAAATAAACGTTGAAAATGTGCAATCATGGTCTATAAAACCAGTGAAATTGATCATAAATAGGAAAAAAGTTGTTGACGCAAACCAATAATTCTGCAGTGATAGTACAGCCCACAAATTAAAAGAGTTAAGTAAGGTCTTTCCTTTGCATGGACAAAGGGAGTTTGGAAAGACCTTGGAATGGATTAGGTAATTTACATGTATTTTACTGTTCTTATAATGTAAATTCCCTATAACATAAACATTCCTGGAACGGATTATTTACATTATAGGAGCGTCTACGCTCCTATAATGTAAATGTAATGTACATGTATATATAAATATATACATGTACATTACATGTATATATAAACAATTTAAATAGCAGGTTGTACATAGCCATCAGCTGATGTCAGTTTAAAGCATACAGTATGTCTCCTCCTCAGGCTGAAACTGACAGTAGCTAAAGGCTAAGTACAACCTATTCTTTAAACTATTTATGTATATATAATGTATGTATTTGAATAGATACACATGTATATATATATATATTTCTCAAAGTTTATCATTGTTGTTGTATATGTTCAGCTATGTCAATTTAAATCGTGGATTAAAGAACCCATATGATATCGCCGAGGATTTGATCTCGGAACCTCCCATTCATCAGTGTGACACCCTACCAATTTAGCCACACGAGCTCGATAGATTCACTACGCGATATATGTTGGTATATGGGAGCAAATACTCTACCGCTTTAGGTCATGAAGATTTAGGTTCACGGAGAGAGGTAGCTCTTATTAGTAAGCTTACTCAAATTATCCATTGGCAATGTGCCAGGCTAATAGCAAGTGGCAGGCAACTCTCATTACCTCTCAGTGTTCATAAGCTGATTTTTAATACCCGGGCAATGCCGGGTAGCACAGCTAGTATACGATACATGTGATAGTAGTCATGATATGTTTACAGATGCTCTATGGTACAACGTATATGTTCTTAGTTACAACATTGATAAAACTAATATATTACGAGTTTTAGTACAGTACATAAATTATACCTTCTGGTGGAATAGACATTTATATACACTTTGGTATGCTATATAGGCTCTTTGGTACACTATATATGGTCATTGGTACAATGTATAAAGCCATAATCACTGATGGAGCAACGAAAATCAACTCACCTTTTGTTGTTCAGAAATGCTGAGCCCCAAAAAACTCAGAGCGGTTTCAAGTCTCTCAAAAGAGCATCTAGTATCAGGCTGAATTGGTTGGGGGGTGGGCGGTACCACTCGTATTGCAGGATTAGCATCAGATTCTGGAAAGAGAAAGAGAACGGCATCAGCTGAGCACTCCTGCATGTTGCGTGTGGCAGAGCATGACAAGTACTCCTGCATGCTGCGTGTGGCAGAGCATGACAAGTAATATGATGACAAGAGATCAACAGCTGGGACCAGTTCAACAGGGTCACGCATAGGTTAGATATGTTATGTTAGCTCTGCGCTGCCTCTCGTGATGTACACATTAAAGCCAAACATCCCGATAACTCGAAAATAGATGTTGTCTGCGCACTGGTCATGCTTTTTAGAACCCTGATGTAGTAATGAGGGTTGTGGCGACTTGCTATTCTATTTCTCATTTTCTCTTTTTAGTCCTCTATTCCCTTGGCCCTCACTAATAAAAATACAACTTGTCCTAGAGACTGGCTCAAAACAAGCTGGTTGTAGCTGGTGAAAAACATTACTTCGCTATTACAATCAACTCACATATGAGCTTAGATGGAAAAGGTGGATCATCTAGAAGAGTATTAAAGCATATTTCAAAAAAAGATTGAAACACTGTGAAATAAAGGGTGACTTTTTTACTTGCTACTAACATTACTGAGATTGGATAAGTTTCTAAAGATTCCTGATCTATGAAAGTAGTACAGATTACAATTATAGTAGTAAAACCGCTAGTACTAGTTTGGTGTAAATTTGGAGCAACATAAATCTAACCAGAAATGGCTGCAACCTGGAGCACCATGACTAAACAATACACAAGAAATAAGACTGTACCTTTGTTACTTGAGCAAGAATTACTATGAAATCTATATATATATAACTCAGTGTCTGTCTAGCATTCAGCTAGTTAGTCTATATATAACTCAGTGTCTGTCTAGCATTCAGCTAGTTAGTCTATATATAACTCAGTGTATGTCTAGCATTCAGCTAGTCTATATATAACTCAGTGTCTGTCTAGCATTCAGCTAGTTAGTCTATATATAACTCGGTTTCTGTCTAGCATTCATCTAGTTAGTCTATATATAACTCAGTGTCTGTCTAGAATTCAGCTAGTTAGTCTATATATAACTCAGTGTATGTCTAGCATTCAGCTGGTCTATATATAACTCAAAGTATGTCTAGCATTCAGCTAGTTAGTCTATATATAACTCGGTGTCTGTCGTTTGTCTGTTCAGCCATAGCAATAAAGTTTAAGGAATGAAAAACTGTATTTGAACTCGGCACCTCCAGTTTTGGACGCAACAAGCTTACCCATTTAGCTACACAGGCTACGCTCAATACAATGGATTAATCGTGGTCATAGTCATTACATTGGTTACAATACTCACGCTTAAAGTGCTGGGGGTTAACTAGCACGCTTCATCATTATGAGTAAAGTAACATTTGTCAAGCTAGGTTCTGACACGGTTATTACTATAGTAATGATTTTACTGACTTACCAGGTAAGTTACTCAAATTCGTTGAGTTATTACTGTTTAGTGCCCATGCAATGCAGGCATTCATCTCGTTATAAGATAAAAATTAAATGATCATAGAAAAGCATAGAACTAATGACATCCTATGTGGCATGTGCAGAAAAGTGATATATAAAGACAGGCGACATGTACAGAAAAGTGCCATACGCATACAAGTGACATGTACAGACAAGTGGCATGTATAGACAAGGAACATGTACAGACAAGTGACATGCACAAACAAGTGACATGTACAAACAAGTGACATGTACAGACAAGTGTCATGTATAGACAAGGAACATGTACAGACAAGTGAGATGCACAAACAAGTGACATGTACAGACAAGTGCCATGTATTGGCAAATGCAATGTACCGTGGCAGTAAGGGACAGATGACAGTAAGTGGCATGTACTCCATGTCGTAAGTACAGACAAGTGACAAATACACACCCGACATGTACAGACAAGTGATAGTTATACCTAAAGGTCTGAAATTTAAGATCCTAACAGGCAACCTTTTAATTATCCTGCTACATTTACACATTAAACTTCTAATGCAATAACTCTTTGAAAACATTGTACCAAAGAGACCCCCAGCCACAAAAATGAGCACTATGTTAGTGTGTTACAGAAAAGACTAAACATAATGACCTCCACGAATTGATGACAAGACCTGCTGGGCAAAGAGAGTCTCTCCAGATGCTGCATAACCCGTGTCCCCAGCCCAACTTCCAACAGGCGGATTGGATTCAGTACCCCTTCCTAATAGCTGCTGAATGCCCGGAGTATCCGGCTGGAGTGATGCCTCATGCCTCAAGTGGGCTAATTTGGCTTGATTTGAACCTACAAAGATGGAGTTACCTTTCGTCCATTTAAAAGAAAGACAATTTCAAAATATAGAAGTAGGTTTTACAGAATAACACTTTGTATCATGTAAGAACTTTTGATATTGACAAGTCAGTTTATAAAATGTGAATTATGTTTGTCTCCATAACAATTTAACTCTACATTTTAAATTCGAGAGACGAAGTGAAGAATGCAGAGTTTGGAAACCATGATGTTACAGTTGTGAGGCTATATTTGTCATAATTGTCGTAGCAACATCTACCCAATAATTCTTTTTGAATCAGACAGGACATTTTTGTATGCATGCAAAAATGACAAAACAAATTTAATGCAATAAATTTATAGTGAAATATATAAAACATGACCTATCTAAAGATTTGCAGCTTTGGATTTATGTAGACCGCATTAGAAATTTACATGAATACTTGTTAGCTTCATTGAGAAAGGGAGAATGAAGACCAGAGCATGTCTATGACAACAGAAGATCGTATTTAGAAGGCTAACAGCTAAACCAACAAAACTGAGAATGGAACCTGGAAACTCCATCGAAAATGAGTCAAGACTTTTTCTAAACCGATAAACCAGAAAATATTCATCTTCTATGCAGACAAAACAGTTCAGCACCCAGAAGGTTTATAGATACTAGACTAATATCAACACACCAAGCCGTCATTGCCCCAAAACACACAGACACAAATATCTCACTCGGAACAGAATAATTTCTTGTTTCACTGATTTGGATGATGCTAATTTGGAGTTGTGCACACGTTGAGTCACCATGGGACAAGTGTTTCAATTGACATTCATGTGTTGTGGATTAACGCAGGCGCTTTGTTAAAAAATAGGGATTCCAGAAGCCATAGCGGTGCACTCGCAACTGCTCAAATCGAAATATGAACGACTGAAATACGGAAAATGTTTAAAATGGAATTGCTTGTGACATTTTCTCGCGCATCATCTGCAAACGCCAGACACGAAACATTCGACAAAGATTTGTAAGTAACAAACCTTGCTTGACTCGTTGGATTTTTGCCATTTTGCAGATGACTTGCGGATTGACTCAAACTTTAACCCCGTCATTTGAACTACAGCAGAAGACTGTAGTTCAAATGACGGGACTAATGCTCCAGCGCAGACGTACAAAAAGCCTTCCGCCGTTTAGTAGAGTACCTTTGGTAGCGCTATATGGGGTGCTTGCCATAGCTTCAGATCCTTGTAGTCGGTGGGAGAAGATGTTAGCTAGCCTTTGAATTTCCTGCCGATTGCCTGAATTCTGACTTTGAGTCCGGGTTAGTCTCGATTGATTGTTGTTCATGACTGCTTGTGATTGGTTGTTCCCATCATTATAATAACCTGATTGGCTATTTTCCGACTGCATCGTGTCAGAGGAATGTGATGAATCCTGTAACAGACCCAGGAAATCATGAGGACCAACAGTACAGTCAGTGTGAGGTCATTAGAAGAAGCATACTTGTGCACATACTGTTGCCCTCTGGAATCTCTTCTATGTTTAAAACAATGAATATTTCTACTTCCAGAAGTAAAAATTTTTAAACATATAAAGGATATATTAGCTTTAGTTGTTAGCAGGTGTGACATCTTCTTCCTAATACAACTTAAATTTGAGAAATATTTTTAGCTTTCTGAGAATTTGATCAAGAGAGATTTTATTAGAGCATCGATATTAAATACAGTATCTCATTGAAAAACTACATAAAAGAGTGATTTATGCAAACTTTTTATGATATTATCCAAATCTAAACATATTATAAAACAAGATATGTAACTATTCTATGATAAATAGATATCACATTATACTAGAAAGGTGTAGCTCTATGATTGATAAATTCAACTCTATTGTAAAAGGACATAACTTTGTAATAAATTATTCTCTCCATAATAAGCATGTATTAGTCTATGATAAATGAATATCACTCTATAATAAGCAGGTATTCCTCTATGATTAATTGATATCACTCTATGATTAATAGATATCACTCTATGATTAATAGATACCACTCTATGATAAGTTACCATGAGTAGCTATTCCACTATAACCTATAGACACAGATCTATAACAAGTGAATATATGTATGGACAAAACAAGAAACCTTTATGACTCTATAACTAAACCTTGACGTATGATAAGTAGATATAGCTTGCTTAATTCTATGACAGGGACAGACAAATCTTAAAGAAGTGGACATGAATATACCCTATTAGTGGTGAAAAATTAATTCAAACAGCATATAATATTTAAACTATAAAAACTATTTTAATAAAAAGGAATTATGAAACACAATAATACATCTATAGATAAATTACAATTTTCCCACAACAACTCTAGTATTATGAAAATGTGATTACATACAAATGTATTTATTGGAGTCGTCATTCTGGAGCTTTCTGATGCTGTCGTCAGCTCCTCCTCCATTAGAAGAGAAAACTCTTCTTTCGCTTGGGTATCCCGCGCAACAACGAGAGTTACTTGCCCTTGACACGGAAATATTCTTTTAAAAAATTGAATAAATATGCCATACAAAACGGGGGTTTGAGTCTTTAGACATTGGAATTAAAAAATAAACATGACTGACCTACCCAGAATATATTCTCCGAGTTATACACCTAACTACATGTATGTTGATAAAGCAGGTGTTATACTATGTTAATAGAGAAAGTGACTCGAGTTCTGCTGCTCAGTTGATCTGATTGAGCCACCTATTTTTAGGATTGAATAAGACGACCTGCTTGAAAGGATATTTACTTTTGCTGTTCCTACATTGTCCTAACTCTTAAATTACACAGCAATGACTTTGTTCTATTTTGTCAACCTCTTATCATAAATGTTTCATAGTGTCATAACTCCTAAAGACAACATCTAAAGAATTATCTACTACGGACGCCAGTTTTAAATGATACCATTAAAAAACATAGCAACAGTTTTTCATTTTGTACCTTTTGATGACCCCCCCTAATAATACTATTGGAATTTAGCAACCGACCATCTGCCAACTACACAAGTTTGTCGCAGATTATAACAAAACAAAAGGAACCCCCTGTACCATTAACCGAAACCTATAGAGTTGCAAATCTTCCAGCTGATCCTTACCTGAGGCAGCAGACTCCCTAAGCAGTTGCAAACCCTCTGAGTAGGAACAGCCGGCGATTGTCTCCCCATTCACACGAACAAGTTCATCTCCTTCTCGGAGCCGTCCTGCGTATGACAACGGAGAATATGCTAACAATCAAAGCAAACAGAAAGTAACAAAAGATCCGTTGGTTTTGTAACGAATTCTTTAAGAGAAGAAGAAACATCGAAACTGGGTTAACTGACCGTCGGTAGCCGCTTTCCCGCCGGAAATGAGACGTTTGATAAAGATACCATGTGTCCCACCTTCAGCCCTGCCTCCAATCACCTTGATTCCTGTAAGAGTACTTTATAAGGAGGCATGACTGAGATATCATATAAGTGCTGATATAAGTTGTTATATCAATGCAGAATGTACTTGTAAATCTTTATGAATTATGGTACAACATGTTATCTATTTGGGCAGTATACATAGGAGAAATTTGCATGCATTAATGTTTAACATATTCAGTAGTAATGGCGCACGAACATACAGACACATGTACGTATGAACATACACATACATGTGCATACAAACATACACACACATGTGCATATGAACATACACATACATGTGCATACAAACATACACACACATGTGCATATGAACATACACATACATGTGCATACGAACATACACACACATGTGCATACGAATATATACCTATATGAACATACAGAAATTTTATACCAGATACATGTACATACAATACATACAATACGTAATCTACATACAAACATCATGAAAAAATATATAAGCATATATGTGATATACATAAATATTTATAATAAAGTATAAACATAATTTTACCCCTAAATACATATGTTTATACATATACACAAATTTTATATACATGCATTATCTATATAATAGCATTACATATACACAAAAACGATGTGTAAAATTATTTATATTTATACAAACATAATATATACATTATATATACGTACATACAAACAATACATATACATAAATATTTTGGCTAAATAATCTTAAATAACACATATGAGAACTGATAACAATGAAAGAAACAATATGTCAAGTCTCTTGTTTACATATTAGTTAGAGCTAGGCAGAAGGCAAGCTGTAATCGTGTATATGGTTACTTACATTGCTCTGTCGAGCACACAACAAAGAAATGGTTCAACCTCAATTTTCGACCATAATCCATTATAGAAGGCCGTTAAAAACCAATTGTTCGCATTTAGAAATGAGTTTACTGATTACATAGAATTTTGACAATTCTAATCCGTTGCAAAGCTACAAGACCTCTTTTATCATGTTCACATATTTCACACGATAACAATATAAAGGTACATATTTCACACCATAACAATATAAAGGTACATATTTCACACGATAACAATATAAAGGTACATATTTCACACGATAACAATATAAAGGTACATATTTCACACGATAACAATATAAAGGTATATATTTCCCACCATAACAATATAAAGGTACATATTTCACACCATAACAATATAAAGGTACATATTTCACACGATAACAATATAAAGGTACATATTTCACACGATAACAATATAAAGGTACATATTTCACACGATAACAATATAAAGGTATATATTTCCCACCATAACAATATAAAGGTACATATTTCACACCATAACAATATAAAGGTATATATTTCACACCATAACAATATAAAGGTACATATTTCACACCATAACAATATAAAGGTATATATTTCACACCATAACAATATAAAGGTATATATTTCACACCATAACAATATAAAGGTACATATTTCACACGATAACAATATAAAGAGAGCAGGTAATATAGCATGTACACTAAATTTCTTATAAATACTCCAATACTATAAAAGAGTAGGCTGAAAAGAGTAGTCCTTGAATTTAGTTTCTTTAGTTGTGTAAAATACTAATGTTTTATGCTAATAAAAAACAAAAACAGCGAATATTTCATAAAACACAACTTCACACAACAGCTGAATACTGCAGAGAACAACAGAGAGAAAGAACATCAGCTAGCAACTGAGCTGCCTTGTCTGGTTTTCTAGATTTATCTCGAGGGTGAAAAAGTTTTTGATTAATGTTCAACATCAGAAGCACAAAAGGTCTGAAATTTTTTTATTGAGCTCCAATTTATTCAAAACCTGAGCTGTTTGAAAAGCACGATAAGGTCGTATGTCTACGGTGTCCAGAACGATAACTGTTTGAGCAGCAGGAAATTTTACCAATCGTTTAATAAAGTCAACATCTTAACTTTGTGCATACGCCCAACTAAACTTGTAGAGAGCTCACCAATTCCGGTGTGAGAGTCTCTAAACTGGATTGCAATTGTCTCCCTTTGAACTTCCGTTTTGGTACTATAAACCAGAAAGAAATGTATGAATATACACAAAGTTCCAGTGATTAAAAACATAGTCATATTTGTTTCCTATTTGAAAAGTCAGTATTTTGACTAAAGCTAAAGAGAAGTGCGCTGAAGTTGACCCCCAAAGTGTGATGATACCTGGTGAGGTGAAGTGTAGGCTGTGCTTGAGGTGCAGTCAATACAAGAGTGGAGGAAGACGCTGTAGCCATTCTATTATAAATAATATTATCACATCTAAAACGAGCAAAAAAACTAAGGTTGCTTTTTAAACTGTAGCTATATTATTGAACACATGCACAGAGCTTCTCAAAGCTCTGTTATGAATTTAAAAAGTTAGAGAAAAATACCGTTATCATATTTTTTAGAAAATAAATAATAATTTTACGGAAAATAATTGAATCTTTCACAGGAGTACCTGTAGTCAGGAGTACCTCAGGGCTCAGTGCTGGGACCCCTATTGTTTATTCTTTACATCGATGACTTGCCACTCTGTGTGAAAGACGCTGACTGTCGACTGTATGCCGATGATACTCTGCTGTGCATGGATTTGACAAACACCAGCCAGCTGGCTTTGCAGACTAACGTTACAGCATTACAGCATTGGGCCACACAGTGGGGCATGACATTTAATCCAGAAAAGTGTATCCACATGCAGGTGGGCAGGTCGACACCAGATTTTAAACTTTTTATGAACGGAATTTTTATACCACAGGCGAATGGTCTGAAATATTTGGGGGTTTTCATACAAAGCGACATCAAGTGGCACGAGCATATTTTAAACATTACTAAGAAAAGTAATAAGGCACTCGGACTTATCCGACGCTGCCTTTTTAATGCAAGCATATCAACAAAAATTGTCGCCTATAACACAATTGTTCGACCATTACTCGAATATGCCTGTCAGGTATGGTCACCGCACGCAAAAGGCTTAACTGACAAATTAGAAACAATTCAAAGACGGGGGGTTCGATGGATTTTCAGACTCGGGCCTATGGATAGTGTCACAGAGTGCATGCGTGTAAATAACATCCAAGAACTAAAAGATAGAAGAGAAGATTTGGATTTGAAATTTTTAAAAAGAATTGAGTTTGGTCTATATGAACTAGACCTCAATAACTATATCTCTTTTAACCCATCCCACCAAACCCGTCATGGAGTAGTCCACCCACATTTTAGGATAGACCAATATAGGCACTCTTTTTATAATAGAATGGCACCGAATGTTGTGGGTCAGGGCGTTGATGACTCCCTCAGTTTTTAATACGATCTTAGTGTTGCAACAAATTGGGTTTTAGCGTTCTTATCAATCATTTTATCTCAAATTTTATGTTCATATAATGCCCTCGGGCGTATTGGACAGATTCGAATATATATATATATATATATATATTGAATTATCCCAAACCTAAACTTTGCTCAGGTTGAATATTTTATGAGCTTAAAATAATAGCCTCTTGTATATTTATTGCTTAGCATTGCATGAGGTCTTTATGGTATGGCGCCTTACAGTGCCTCGCGTTGCACAACACGGCAACTCGAGTTGTGAACGCGCGGCACTGTAAGGCGCCATAGGTCTTGGCTACTTTCGCTAATGGGAAAATCGTAATATTCTGACATTGAATTTTTATTAGTTGTTTTTTATGCTGATCACGCCCAGTTTGTGCAATTTATGTTGTGTTGCTTGGGATCAGTGATAAGATTCTAAAAGGTGCAAGTTAACAACAAAATAGACTAACGTACAATCGATTAATCACTAATCATTTCACCGTTATTTTTTGCCGGAAAGAGAAATTTTTAGTTTGTCGAACGCTCAGCTTATCTTAGTTTATGCCGTCCGATTGTGCAGATATTTTGTTGTGTACTGTGTTACAAATTGACGCTATTTCACGTCAGGTACTCATTAGAAGTAACCGCAAAAATGGCAAAATAAAACGTTTTTAACACTTTGCATAGCTAAGATATACCTATGTACCAACAAATGTTAAACTTCGTTATAACACACATAAGTAACACACCTTTTTTGTGCTATGTCTGAACTGTGTAATTCGTTTTAAACTAAGTCCGAAAATCTCAGTTGCTAGTCGCCATTAGTCAACAACTGGTAGACTGAGATACCTTTTCAGACAAGCCTCGGTTACACATACACAGAATAGCGTTCACAAAGCTGCAAAAGGCACTCGATTATCTGTTGTCGAACGAATGTTTAAACGTCTGCTAACTTATTAAACCTTAGGCTTCATAAAGTTAAGCAAGGATACATGTACCCTTATTATGAAGTATACGTTCGTCTATGAACGAATGTGGTTCCGAAATACACGATTAGTGTAGCGTGAGTGCCGTTCTGACAGATCAAAAAGGTTTGACCGTCATCGGGCTAACATGAAAATGACGAATTGATGAAGTAATGTTCGGTCACTCACGTTGAAATGAAAGTAGGTGACAGGAGCGCATAATTTCTACATAGAAAAACAAGACTCCTAATGATAATAATAGAACAGCTTTATAGAATCGCTATGTAGAATAGCTTATAGAATCATTTTCTGACAAATATTTAGTACGCTTTACCTAAAACATGCGTTTATTTTATTGTGCATGTAAAGCCATGCTATATTTATGTAATCATGTAAATTATTAGTATTGAAGTTGATTCTTCAAACATGGTTTATTGCAAACCTATTGGCCGATTTCTCATCATCCCTGTAGCATCTCAAGTTTATAAACTGCCCAAGACTCATAAAGTTGAAGTTTTGTTCAAACACCAATAAACTGCTATCTTATAACATGAAACCACCATCAGAGGCTGATGAAGTTCTGCTATTAAAGTTAAGATCAGATAAATCTGACTTCCTGCTTCAGCATATGCTCTACTACCGCTTAATTACTATTACTTAATTCATTTTCGCTCTCCTCATGTCACTCAGACGCCATAGTTCCAAAACTATTCAGCGATATAAACCTAATGTGAATCAAAATGTACGAGACATTTGGATAAAATTGTCTTCTCTTGCAGTTAAGAAGTTTCGACCTGCTACTTGTCAAGTTATCCGGAGCGATTACAGCCAAAGCTGTTTATAAGCGGTCCTGCGCTCAGCAGCTCGTTTGACGATAAGACGATGGTTGGTAGCTCAGCAATATGAACCTGACAACTTCTAGGGACAGATCATGATCTAGCTGTATTTATTGAAGGCTAAGCATATTTTCGTGAACCTAATATGTTACTACGATAATTGTATCTATTTAACGTGAATATTTTCGTTATCAATAGTTCGAATGCCATTCTCTTTGTGTTCGACGTATGCTGTTTTGTTCTTCGCTTAATGATAAACCCTACACCAGACCTACAGCTACGATTAATACATCAAAATTATCAGATTAGTTGTTTACTAACACTTTACAAAATTTTGTAAAATGAAAATCTGATGAGTGATTATAATACGTATCAATGATTTTTTATTTATTTAGCTTTTGTCTTATGCCATGCTTCTATGGCTCATCTTTGTTTAATATCAGATCGGTGGATTACATAAGAATGCTCATTCTAAATTTTTGCATCACTTAAACCACCAACGATTTAACCGATCTCTAAACAAATATTAATCTAAATATAAGCACAAGGTTAACACAACATTTTGGAAAGGTGCTTTGTTTTATACAATAAATGTACTATTCATCTGGTTAGGTCCTGGATGGGAATGAAATTTTAATGGGCTAACATTTCCACAAAAGATTTTTCGTGTTGTGATAGATCTATATATTTAGCATATATGACTGCTTCAAATGCTTTGATGAAGCTTTAGATGAAGTTCTTGCTACTCCCTATTTGGATAATTTGTTATGATGATTTATCACTGGCCTTCACTTTCTCGCTAACAACGACTTTCTGTGCCCTTCATTAACGCAAAGAATGTAGAAAAGAAAAAACAATCATGTTAACTCCGTTGTTTTGAACAGAACAGTATAGATGAAAGGGATCTGTCGTAGCCTGTACCTTGTTCGAGTATCAGCTCTGCTCAAGAACAACGGTGTAAGTTTTAACAAGTTGCCTGTTAATTTCTGTTGTTTTGCCACCTGATATAATGTGATGGTTCTTTTACAGTGAAACCCATCCAATCTGATGTGTTTTTGAGGAGCAGATAAATCTCACCTTAGGCCTACCTCGTTTGACATAAAATATCATCTCATATCGTGGACTTTGATTGTAAAACATGACAGATGACACAGATAAAATAAAAAATGTTTCTAGTAGAATCCCCTCTGATAAGGTAAGTTCGTCTTGTGAAAAGCGACACAATTTGCCACACATCTGACTTTTTTCAGCTCATTCCTGAAACGAAAGCAAATGCGGTAAAATAAAAGCTCCCTTTATAGAGCATTTAGAAACAGTCTATAATGTAGCTAGAAAAAACTTAATCTTTGGAGAACTCAGAAAAATCATAGAAAATCTACAGAAAGCAAAGACTAGAGAATGTCTTCTTCCATTTCTAGAAAATGGGGTTAACATGTTGATATTGATAAGATTTCAACAGGTTCTTGTATGCTTGTATTAGGTAGGTGTCAACTAATGTCATAGTTTTTATACGTCGACCTATGAGCTTAGTACGTTCTGGGACTGAGCTTGTATGCCAGTTCTTTCGTATCTCAGATCAATTTTTATTATTTTTATTTTCAATTATTCCTACGTAAACCAAATACAAATTAAACCTTTCTCTCCCTACGAAAAAAAACATCTAAAAACAAGATATTACAATGGAAAAATTGTGTTTATAATCGTTTTAATTCACCATCTTTGCTCATAAAGTAATAAATACATACCTAGTGGTTATGATTTACAATAAACTGAAACACTATTATGCATATATATATATCCATATAATACTGTACATATTATGTACAGTATTATATAGTGTTCTTACCTTGCAACAGGTTTGGTATGCTACACTTTTTCGATACTACAGAACATAAAATGAACTTTAAATTTAACCTAAATAAACTCAACTTACTATAAACACCCAAAATAAGTTTTAATTTTACGTTACACTAAATTTAATTGTAACTCAGTTTTCATTATCAGTTTTTACTTTTTTCTTCTGGCTTGACCGTTTTTGCCTCACTTTTAGCTGACGTTTTTAAAACTGTTTCAAACTGATCTGATGAGAAAGACCGAGCGATGCTGTTCCCGTAAGCATCTTCTCGCATACTCGGCCACCTCACAGTCGCATCGAGAACTGTCTCATGTGCTTGTGTCTCTTGCGAATTTTCTTTGTATGTCAACTTTCTCGTATGTTAGAACATTTGTATATTGAGGTATTAGTGTACTTGTTCCTGTCTAGTAGTGGTCATCTTTATCATATTCCAGTTTAGAGACTTTTACTAACACAGATCTATAGCCCTGGTGTCTACATATCATAGAGACATACAGTAGTGCATCATAAAGCTTTGATAAATACAGTGTTGATGAATTTGACATGGATAGATTACTCTATGATAGCATAGGCATACTATAAGGGGCAAGTACTTGCCATACATTCTATTACACGGTTCAAGTTTTTCTCTTTCTTCAGGTGAATTTAAAGGTCATCCTAGTATCGGCATGCACAAAGGACTTTCCTTTTAACTCCACAGACACTGTTTCTCTTGTCACTCAACACATTTATGATAACTGGCCTCAAGGTTTGTTTTGCATTTTCTGTTGAATTGCACTCTTATCATTCCTATAAATGTACTTAGATGGTCTATGCCAGTACCCAATTATCTCTTCATGAAAAACAAGGTCAGTTTTACCTGCAAATGATCTTTCACGAGCCAGTCTTTAATAGCCTCACAAACACTGTTTGGTTAAGAAATTGTTGGCCGCATGCATCATAAATCTTAGTCATGTTTGTCTCCCGAAATTTAATTTATCTTTTTCAATAAGGATACAGTTTACCAATCTCAAATTGCAATAGACCAACAACAACAACTTTGAGCCCAATAGTGCTTTCCTAATGGCCCATTACTTTTTTGTCAGTTTTTCAAGGAGTTCTATTAACTCCATCCGACCTGACACCTTATGACCTTGACTCTCAGTGAATACATATCTAATGGAAGATGGCTCAGACAAGCAGCAAATCTTTTTTGAAATGGAAATTTATTTTAGTAGTTTGTAGTTGTGGTCAGTGTATTATTGAGAGTCCATTATAACAATATGCGCATCAACTTGGAGTTGTTCACTCTATGTATATTTTGAGTTGTCTATCACTTGAAAGTTTATTTTACAAAGCTTGGCTGGTTCATAATATGCCTGTTATTGTGTATTATAATGGTGCCATGCATGATTTGAAGTTTTGCATTTTTCTAAATAATTATGTGTTATCAAACTTGATTGACAGCTTTTGACATGATTTTGATCATCATTCATATCAGCGGCATGATTAGTGTATTATCTTCCCTTGTAAACAATCAAAAGTTTTCTGCATCTAGATGTATTGTGGTGTGTTTTCATTTGTAGCTAAGTTCTTTCATGGCTATTTTTAAGTTTTTTTGCTTTGTTTAGACTGGCCGGATGATGAAAGACCTGACAAAAATATTCTCCGGCTCATTTATCAAGGCAGGTTTCTGCATGGTAATGTTTCATTAGCAGCGCTGCAACTTCCTCTAGGAAAAACTACTGTAATGCATCTTGTTGCCAGGGAAACGCTCCCCGAGCCAAGTGGCCAAGGTAAACACTTTTTGGCAGTGTAAGCAAAAACTTTGATAGCCTCATGTGTACGTTGTTGGTCACTTTGGTTTAGTTATTTCTTGCTTAATTACGCTTCAGTCTTTTGGATTTTGAGAGAAGAATGTGCTATTGGCTCTTATAAGAGAGAAGTAACCTATCAACTCTTTAGACAGGAAAAGGCTATTGGTTCATACTAGAGAGTAGCTGTCTATTAGCTCCATCTTGAGAGGAATAGGTTGGTGGCTCTTCCCTGGTAGTAGAAGACTGTTGACATTTCTTGCAGAAGAATGAGCTATTGGCTGTTTTTACTCATAAATACGAGCTGGTTATTGGTTCATGTTTGAGTGGAGTGAGCCATTAGCTCCCAGGTTTTCATGAACATAAAACTCATCCACAGAGTAGATTAGCAGAGCAAATCCTGGAACATTAGACCAACAAGATACCAGGTTGTGTTTTGGTTGCTAGCATTATAAGTTATAGCCTTGTCTTGATATAGGAATTACCAACATGATTTCAGCCTAGAGCGTGTGCCTTGCAAACTCAGAACAGGTTTTATAGAGGCTACCTTTATACTGTTATAAATGGTATGTTAACATAGAGTCTTTAGTCTAGAGCCCTCCCTCGTAGAGCCCTTCCTCGTAGAGCCCTTCCTCGTAGAGCCCTCTCTCGTAGAGCCCTCCCTCGTAGAGGCCTTCCTCGTAGAGCCCTCCCTCGTAGAGCCCTCCCTCGTAGAGCCCTCCCTCGTAGAGACCTCCATCATAGAGCCCTCCACCGTAGAGACCTCTCTCCTAGAGCCCTCACCCATACGCCTTCTTTCATAGCGCCCTCCTTCGTAAAGCTTTTTGTAATAGACTCCTCCCAGGAGCTGCTTTACCTTCTTCGAACCATACTACCTCTTCACACTTAACATCATATTTCTTCACACTTATGAGTCAATCTAAAACTCTTTTCTGGAGTCAATAGTTGTTTAATTTTGAATTGCTGTAATCAGAAGGTATCGGCAGCCCAACAACGCTGTCATCACAAGTGATATATAATTTATATTTGGTACTTTTACTATATGTGAAGCTTTGAAATTTGCACCAATAACATCTGCCCACATTCAATGACATAAATCTGGCTTGTGCTCCATTCCAGACTTTCTTAGTCATTACTGCATGTCACCTTCTTATGCTCCTCAGTTCTTGTTACTAAAATTTATCACCTGTTTGTTCTTGTCATATCCACATGGAATATCATTAGAAATTTGCTTCTGTCGATCTAACATTCCTTGCTTTTACACGATCGTGTGAAGGAAGATTGATTCTTATTGGGAAAACTTTTTATATAATTATCTTTAAAAGATCCTTCAACCATTAGAAACGATAATCTCTGAACATTTCCATTACTGTAGGTAATATCCAGTTTTTATTACTGGGCCATGCGTTTAATTTATATCAGTTGGATATAATTAAAAATAATTTAATGCTATTGTTATTTGAAGCCTAAATCTTTAGGGCTGATTATTAATAACTTTTTAAATACAAATAATGTCAAGGAGTTGTTGGTGTTGTAAGCTGATTTTGACACGTTAACAATTGTGAAATGTGCTCGGTGGTTTGTTAGCTTTCGAACCTACATTGCCTTTGAGACTGCAATTAACTAGAAAATATGAACTCTAGCTTCTTCCAGATTCGTCTCTAATCCTAACAAGCCTGAAGTTATTTTCTCAAAGGAATAGCAACTCTTATGAAAATACATGTATATGTTTCGGACATGGAAGCACATTCATTGGTTTCTGTAAATTCAGTTTTAATTCTCTGGCCATGTAAAATTCAATCTATTACAATTAATATGGCTCATCTTAGTTGGTTGTACAGTAGGACTGTTGTACAACAGTAAACTTATTCAGTTATGGTGTAGTACACCTGTTCAATTGTACAATTGTACACTTATTCAATAATACACTTGTACAGTAGTACACATGTTCAGTATTACAGTTGTTCAATAGTACACATGTTCAGCCGTACAGTAACTGTAGTAGATATATCTCATTGTCCTTCCATAGTCATAAGTATTTGAATAAACTCGTTGTGAAAGTCTGTTTTTGTACCCTAGGACACTTATATTTCGCTAGTATTTAGTTTCGTGAGTAGCATACAGAGTAAAATTTCGATGCAACTTAATTTCGTAGCTCTGATGAGTGCGAAAATACAGTGATGTGAAAATAAATGCACTGAAACAAACATAATTAGATTCCTCAGGTTCGGTTCACCGGTAAGAAATTTTTTTTCAATTTGAGACTAGTTTATAATTGTGAACCGCAGGTAGAATTGTGTGACCGAAATCGATAATGCAATTTGATCGCTTGCTGCCATTTGTTTCTTGGACTATCAATTAACAAAGCTATTTAATTCCGCGTTTCCACTCGTTCATTATGATAGATAAGTTTCGCTCATGAAATTTTCGCGAGAGGATGACTCCGCGGAAACGCGAAAGTTTGATGAGGCGAATACATAAGTTTCCTAGGGTAGTCTAGAATATTCTATGAATTAAAGTGCAGCATTTTTAAACCTAACGAAAGGAGGAAGCGCTTGGTCATGGAATTGTGGGAGTTGAGGTGAAACTTGTATCACTGCAGTAGCCAAGGCTCTGGTTTGTACAGCCAACATTTTCGAAGCTGGTTGACTAATTGTTGGTGAAGCTCTGTTTAAAGAAGTTGGCAAATCCATCAGGTGTTGGAATGGCTGGCCTTATCGGTGCTGCCTCCACCACTTCTTTAGAATAACTCATGTATTCTTTGCTATACTGCGTAGAGTTATTCTAGTAATGCTGTCTTGGGTACTGAAGCATCTTTCAAGAGATGCCTTCTAGATAATCTCACAGGAACTCACACACTTTTCAGGTGCCAATAACAAAAAATCAAGTGATTTTTGTAAGTTACTCTCAAGACAATGCTGGTGGCAAGGGGAGACAATATTCCCATTTTCGTCCTTGCGGAATTGTCTGGCGCTACTGTAAGAATAATGATGTGCGATGTCTGTAGAAAGGCTCATACTAGATGAGTTCATGAGTTCCACAGTAAATTCTTCCTAGTAAATTTGAGTATGTGTCAGTGAATAAGATAATGTATCACAAAAAATCCCCCATCTGTAATTGAGGCACAAATCGGGAATTGTCTTATCTTTTATTCCTAGCTAATATTAAAACAAAAGACAATCAAAGCATAGCTGAGTTGCATCATGGCTGTCTAGTGAACTGAGATTATAAAAATCATTCTGTCTAAACTTGAGTAAAAAGATAACGAATATTCCTAGGCAATGCTAGTAACCATGACTAACAAACAAAGACAGTAGGCTCTGTCATGGCTGGGCAGATAGACTCCAAAACTACTGCTGGTTGAGATTGAAATGCTATAGTATAGAATAACACATCATCGCTGTCGAGTGTACTGTACATCTCATCACAGGCAGATGATTGTGTTGTCCGTCTGTGCACTATTACTAACTTTTAAAATTAATAACATGTGTGCGTGTCTAGTAATAGAGCACACATTCCTGTCACAAGGGCTGTGTCCAATTAGTGTTTCTTGGAAACTTCACAAATTTTTCGCACACACTGTAAGGATAGACTGGAGTGTAGTAGGCATTTTGAACTATTATTAGGGTCTCATGATTCTCTCGCCTTGAATGGCATGTGATTTGTTGCTGCGGCTTCATAGTTTGCCTTAATTAGGCCTCTCTGATCACTACAGTTGTAAAGTGGTGGTTATAAAGCCCCGCAGCCTTTTCCTAAAGCAATATCTACTAGCCAAACCTGATGTGAGGATTTGTTAAGCTGTACTACATTAAAATATACCTGTTAGCATCTCGAGATGTAAAAACAAATGTGTATCAAGATATATTGGTGTTATCATGAGATTATCGAAGGATCCTATGCAATGGTGCTTGTACCAATATGCCATGGTTCTTGTTGTATAGTACAATTATATGTACACTAGTGGAAAGCCTGGCATTGCACGGATATTACAAATCAACTTATAAACAATGAGAGGTAATGTACAATGTAATGTAGTTGCCTGCCACTTGCTATTAGCCTGGTACATTGCCATTGGCTAATTTGAGTAAGCTTACTAATCAGAGCTAACTACTTGCTCTCACGATTGAGCACACATAAAATTACGCTACCACTACGCATTGCGCCGTAACGGAGAGAGGGAATGTATTTGCATCCGTATAACGACATATATCACCTAATGAATCCATTGAGCTCGTGTGGCTTAGTTGGTAAGGGATTGGACTGGTGAATAGAAGGGTCACTATACGAAGAACACATATAGCAGAAGATTTGATCTCAGGATCAAATCTGCTCTATGGATTATTCATTTTACTAGCTATAGCTGGACATACTGAAGAACAGACACACATACACACAAACTTTGAGAAAGATATATATATATTTCGATTACAAGAGAAAATGGATGTTCAACTTGTACATTGTTTTTCTATATTTATTCATATGGTTAAGGGAGCAGCCCTGGGGTTATGGTTAGTGATGGGGGCTGCTGATCAGCTAGTCAGCGGTTCAAATCCCACTACGGGATGTTATAAAGGGCATCCTTTCTTAAATTGCTCCTATACCTTAAGATACACATAGATACCTGGTCATGTTGTCAGCATGCAAGAATCCTGCTAGTCAGGTATATCAATAAAGTTCTCTCAGGCCTGGAAGGCATGGGGAGTATAAACTTGGTGAAAAGTGGAAAAATTAATATTTTTAGTTAGCCGGTTGATTTAAGTGTTGGTATTATGTCACCATTTTAATGGAAATGTAAAATGGTGCATCGTTTTATTAGTCGGACAACGACTGGCTTGACAGCTGTGGAAGGAATATGTTAGATCACATGCTGCTACCGAATGACTCTTGTCAAAGCAGTGCGTGTGTATGTGTGGGCATGACCTGCTGCTGACAGCGGACTCATTATTTCTAAGAATGTCGAGATAACAATTCAATGTTGAGCAGTTTTCTAATTTCACATAAAACGCAGCGTGGTTTATTTTAAAAATGTTTTCATCTTAGTTGGAATTGCTTCAGAGTTGTCTGCTCTTACTGTTGCAAAAACTTTTCTATCTGTAGGCAGTTCGAGGAAAGATAAAGGTCAGGGGAGCAGGTCTACCCGTCAGCGAGATGTTGAGCAGCCTGGCTGTTGCTGTATAATATCTTGAAAATCTACTCATGATGTTCTGAAGGCATCATTGGTGCTTTTGTTTCTATTCGCTGGATTGCTGTAATATTCCTCGATCTCTCAGTGCAGTACGCTCGAACTTAGAATCAATTTTAAAAATGTCTCTCAAATTTATTCAAGAATATATGTGATGCTGTCGGATGTGTTTAGGCTGACTTTCTATAAATAACAATTATCATTATCTTCATAATAGACTTGATATAATATTATATAACACAGATATCTGTGCCATTTATGTTGTTCTATATTTATTTGTACGTGTTTACTATTTTATTATGCAATTAAATTTTTTCTGACAAATATAACGTTATATAAATAAATAACAAAGGGCTAAAAAAATACAGTATAGTCTTCGTTAGTGATTGCTGGATCTGTTAGTCTGGCTGTGAATAACTAAAAATGTATAATGCATGTATTGATTGCATCACAGCTATGTCTAGGACCTCAAATGCATAATCTCACAACCAGAGACTGTGCTCAAATATTTGCTGAGCGTGAAATCCGGATCAGCCATGATGGGGTTTAATAATAGCTGAGGCCTTGCATTGCTTCTATAAACTTCTCTAGCACGAAGGAAATACATTTACTTTATGTTAAGGATTTCTACTTGGGGAATATATTATGTTTCATTGATGAATGTGTCCTGTTGAGATGACAGAAAGCCTGCAATACGTTCTTTGTAGGTCACTCGCTGTAAGATGTTTGCTGTAATAAAAACAGTTTGTCAGTGACAACTATGTGCAGGTAATATCAGTTTGTTATAAAGCATAAAATGTTTAAATTTAATATTTGAAAGTAGTGATATCAGTAAATAGAATTGGAGCACAAAACCCAGTTACTTGAGAAAAATGACTGCTAATTACATTAGATTCTATAGAGTTCATAGAGCATAGAATCTATACTTTCATAAAGCAAATAATTTATAATATAAAACTTGAACAGGTCTTTTAAAAGAAACAGATGAATCTTCATGACTGATTAAAGTTAATTAAAATCCTAAACTTTGGGAAAAATTTTTTAAAGCTTTATGTTCTACACTTTGTTGTATGTACTAGTATGCCAGCAGTCCTGTACTCTGGAGAGATCATCACACTTGATAGGTATCTAACCAATTATTATCATGTGTAATAACTATGTACACAATTATTCCATAATGCAGCAAGGTTGTCGAGTTGCTCAGTTGGTAGTGTGCTTAGTGACTAATCCAAATACAGTCAAACATGGATAACTCGCCCACGGATAGTTCGAACACATGGTTAAGTCGAACGGTTTCTTTGGTCCGTTCCCATGCAATGATAAATGGCTCTATATAACTCGAACTCAACACTGTTAACTCGAACAGTTTTTTGCCTAACGGCTACCGAAACGGTTGTTATCGCTTTAGAAAATCACTTTACTAAATGTGCTGTTCTAAACAATGCTGAACCAATCTTCGATGTTGCAAACATTGAGAATTTTACATTCAATTCCCACTAAACCCAATAGCTCAAAACTTCTATTTGCACTGATTGGCTCATTTAGGTAGTTTTGTTGCTCTGATTGGTCAGCTCTATGTTTTCGGTGATTTTTGATTGGCTTAGCCATTTTAGCATTCAGACCACATTTCAGCAGTTATATCAGATGACAAACATAAGCTTTAATTTAATTAGGTTTAAATTTAAATTCTTATTAAAAACTTTCAAAACTTATTTGGTTTATTTAAAGCCTACCTCTGGACTATACTTATGATATAAGGCAGCAACAACAGGGGTCACTTAGTGCTTCTTCAAATCTCTCGCTCTCTGTGAAGTCACTCTAAAAGAGAGAGGGAAGACGATCACCAACCAGGCTCTGAGCTTACTTCAATACTACGAGAATACTATAATACACATCCAGGATTATAATAGTACAATACGTAATTTCTTGCAGTTGAGTTCAAAAACTTTCTAAAGAATTTTGAAGTCTTAGTGTTACTCAAAAGTTTGAAAAAATCCTTAAAACAGCAGAAAGTGTTATTGCAGCTAGTGAAGAACAGCGCATATATATTGAAAAGCATCTTTCAAGCTGATGCAGCTGTGATGTCAAATAGCGTACGACTCTCATTAAATCGCTGATTCTATTAAGACAACGACTGCTTTGTAAGCCACTGTCTACATCTAGCTTATAGGCATATACAATAATCATAGCAAAATAGCAAATTGCTAGATTCTTCATCAAACTACTTCCTGTTTCTATCATCTCCACTAACACGTGTTTATGATATAATTAGACCACAGTTTTGGGTATTTTATTAGCTTATCTATATTATTATAATAGATGAATACACGGCATTGCACAGGCATTGCACAGGTAATAATTATAATTAATAAATAGTATGTATTATAATAATTAATTAATTATATTATTAATACTATGCACAGAAATTTCATTTTGAATCAATATATACAACATTTACTTTTATCTATAGTACATTTATAGTACATTTACATGAACTTTTAAATAGATGTGTTTTGTTTATTTCTGTGTACTGTGTTTATTTCTCTGTAATTCATACTGTACTGGATGCAAAGCCTACTACAGATTTATACTGATTACAATAGTCTTGTTGGCCATGTGAGTTGAAGCATTTTTCTTTTTGTATAGGCATGCATTTTACTTCTGGTATGACTTCACGCATAACGTTAGCTGCAGTGTTGAGCGTGAAACCATGAACGATTGGCATGTGTAATAAGTATGTACCCAATTTACTACATAGTATAGCTAGTCAGACAATGTAGTACATTGGGTAAATGCCAGTCTGCAGAACTTAAGGTTCTGAATTGAAATCAAGTGTGCAATAGATCTTTAATTTTTTAAATGTTATCGCTATAACTGGATACACAGACAA
This sequence comes from Watersipora subatra, assembly GCF_963576615.1. Lineage (NCBI taxonomy): Eukaryota > Metazoa > Bryozoa > Gymnolaemata > Cheilostomatida > Watersiporidae > Watersipora > Watersipora subatra. The sequence goes on along the minus strand of NC_088715.1, from coordinate 6,512,809 downwards.
ACAGACAGACAAACATTGAGATTTATATCTACAGATAGATACTTCGTTGTTTACACCAAGCTGGTTCCTAGGATTAATTAATAAAGTTGTGATATTTTGAATTCTTTAAAACTTGTTCAACATTTGTAAAAATTGCTAGATTCACAGTTTAATTGTAACAAATTTACAGACAGCGTTCTGGGGCTGAGACAGACATGGTGTTTCATGATCTAACAATTATCATAGATAGAATTTAAAAGTTGTATATAATAGATAACTTTCAATATTTTCATTCAAAGGCTCAGAAAACACTTTTTTAAAAATTTAGATAGTGGTCACAACTAGATTACAAACAAATCATTACTGAATTCACTGAGCACAGCAATAAAGAATTTCAGATTTTCATCTTTGCCATCCGCCTACGTTACCATAGTTACCGAAGTTACATGAATGCTTATCCAAACTAGATAATTAAAAAGCGTAAGGCTTGAGCACTCATATGATAGATAATAAAGTTTTTTATGGCTCAGATGGACATGATCCAAACATTTTTTGTGTGCTCACCACATGCACTGTAAAAAGAAGCAAAAGTCTCCAAATCAGTTGCTAGGTGTTTAAACAACCAATCATTTCGTCACAGCATAAAAACGCAACTCCAAATGAAAAGATGTGTTTGAACACCCAATGAGTTTTAGGCTAGTTTTGTCTTGTCTCACCAGCCTAGATAGCGAATTTATAGTTCTAAAGAATTACGATCTTTCACTTACTAATAACATTTTTTTTCATAAGTCAAGGTGAAAAGTGTTAACCTTAAAAGCTTCAAGGAAGCTATATAAAAGTCTTTCGATAGTAAAAAGCCTCTTTTAAAAAAGTTTGCTAACTTCTGAGAACAATGATTAATGAAATCAAAATGCTCTAGAAATGTGTGATGCCATGTTGATGTTGCTGTCAAACTAGTAGGCTTGAAGTAGGTGTAGGTGTAGTACTACCGATTAGAATGTATGACATAACTCGATACAAACATTTTAATCCAACCATTACATAGCGTAAGTTTTTAGGTTTAAAAATACAGACGGCGCTACAATTGTCTGTGGTTTTATTTGCTGTTTTATGTTTTTGCAAACAAAATCTTAAATCTTTCGCGATTTCTCTCCAGTTCTGATTTAGGTAACGCCTTACAAACCTTTTTACGCAATCGGTTCTATTCTTAAAGAGCATAAAAATTCAAACATTCTAGGTTTTGGAAACTCAATGTTTATTATCATCATCCTGACCTTGACCTAATTAACTCATGTATTACAAGTTGTCACTGATGAAGACTGAGGCGCTGAAACATGTACTCTCATCCATTTGCCACGTTTGTTGAGAGTAATAGGAGGGCGAGCATAGTAATGCCGGCTGCACCCTTTATGACTTGCATGAGCAATTACAACTGCTCCTTCTTTTTTGCCACCGGTGAGTTCACACTTTTCAATGTCACAACAATAGGTAGTCATCGTTATTCAGGATTTACAAAAGATGCCTGATGGCATTTGATATTTTAATTGAATAATTTCATTTATACCTGAATGCTTCTTACCAAAATGCTAAAGACAAGTTAACCATGTGACATCACATTGTCATACTCTCACACTTGGATTTTCAAATTTAGCTTAAACTTTGAACTTGGCAGCATTTCATGCCATAATAGAATCAGACAAACTTTAGTATAGAGCTAAAGCAGTGTTTGCAGCAAGTGTGATAGAAATGGATTTGTTTATCATAAGCCCAGAGAAAACTCAATTTTGAGTTGGCATGTGACTCCATTATACCGGCTCTTTCTGTTGAACAATAGAATTCATAATAAAACACTCGAAGCTAAACTTGGCAAAAAATGCTTGACCTATGTATTTTTATACGTATCTATGTGTAGAGGTTCCACGGTTACTAGTTGATGGCCTTACCTAGTAGCATGTAGGAACTACTAAGAATGTGCACATACTGATAATAGTATAATGATACTACTAGCATTATAAAGGTACTACGAGTGGTATGTAGGTACTAGTACCAGTACATGAGTGCTTTTATCCAATAGTCTGATAAAGATTGCTGATGTCATACCGCTGTTAGCTTTTCAAGGCGTACTGAGTCCAATTGCAGTCCTGGATTCCTCTCAATCTCTAGTGATATCGTGCCACAGTTGTTGATGAACCGGGCAGCGACCATATGGTCCGAGTCCGCCAAGGCATAGACGAGGTCTCCATTGTCATGTTCAGCTTGTATTTGCATGTGACTCGCTCCTGTGAACGGTGGATAGTTGGAGGCTGAGAGAGGTATGTCATAAAGGACAAGATGACGCAGGGCATACGGGGAGGTTGTCCAACGCTTCCTAATTCTAGGGGTAAGATCTTCCACTAGTTTTCTCAATGCGGCGCTACGATATTTTCGAGTCGATATTATCCACGCGTTATTCTCGTCTTCAAAAGTCACAAGGTCACCGTATGGGCCGGCCAATAAGATGACTAGCTGCGAGGCCCTATTTCTTGTATTCATACTAGTTATTTGTATGCATGTCACATAATTCTCGAGATTGGAGTTTGCATCTTTGCTGCCGATTGTTTCCTTTCGAATCTCAGATTCAATTTTATTGTATAGAGTACGTTGCTGCCGCTGCATTGAAGTTCCAAGAGACTGTAAGAGAAACATCTGGAAGTTACAGCCAATCATAGATTCATTTAGAGCTGCAAGTACCAATAGGTGATGAGTTTACATTGACAGCATGAAACATGAAAATCATTGATGTCAATGGTATATATCGGCATATATAAAGTCTGTATATACATGTATATATATATACAGACTGTATACAAGTATATGTAATTAGTATTCTCGCATGTCCGTAATTTGTGAATTTCAGATGAAGGACATTTTTGTGAATTGTTCACCTGTACCAGATATGTTGCCATTATCAAGGACACCTGCAACTCCTGTCAACACTAAATAACTTCCATATGTCTGATCTTCTACCAAACAATAGAAATAAGCTTTTGGAATCAATAACGAAGCATTGGCTGGTTGAATAAGGATCAATACACAAAATACCTGAACTAGTGATGTTAGAGGAAGTGATACCGGTGCGAACAAACAATATTGCATTAAAACCGTAAGCGATATCACGAACAACAAGGACTAAACCAGCATCTGAATAAGCAATATTATAACAAGCAAACAAGCAATTACTACTATAGGCAAGCAATTAATGATATCGCTGTAAACAATATCAATTCACTCCTAGGAACTAACAATTCATAAACACACATTTGACTTGAAGCGTTAAGCATTCAGACAGGAGGCAGCATTGTGAGTGCACTGTCACAGTCAAAAGTACTGGGGGTAATACGGCATGAGAAGAAACTTCCATCTCGCAAAAGAATAAAAACTGTTTGGGGTATTAAGAGTAGTTCTTCAACGAAAAACTATGTCATATTATCAGTGAGGCCGGCAAGGATTGACATTTCATTCATTTTCAATCAAACAGAGATTAGGTGGGAGTTTAAGAGACTGGTCCTCAGGGACTAAATGTAGTCTTGAACCCAAATATTTTTTACGAGTATATACGTGTATGTATATATGTACATATGTATATATAGGTCTGTGTATACATACATGTATATATACATATATGTGTATATATACATATATATGTATATATACATATATTGTAGATGTATGTATGTACTATATATATACAATATATATAATATAATTAATAATAATAATATTATAATAATATTATTATTATAATATTATTATAATAATATTATATAATTATTATATAATAATATTATTATAATTATTATTAATAATAATAATAATATTAATAATTAATATAATATATAATAATATATATTGTACATATGTATACATATATATGTATATATATACACATACATATGTATATATATGTATATATGTATTTATGCGTGTATATATATATGTATATATGTATACATATATATGTATATAAAGCATATATATAGATATATATTGTACATACATATATATATGTATATGTACATATACATACATATGCATACATATGTATACATGTGTATACATATGTATGTATATGTAAGGTAGCCGCAAAATGCTATTAAGATAGCCGTAAAACTCGTAATACCCCGTAAAACCTTTAATTGATTGCCACCTCTATTTGAACGCCACTTCCAATTGACCGCCACCCTGAATGAAGGGTTGAAAAATAGACCGCCACTCTCCGATTGAACGCCACTTCCATTTGATCGCCACTTTGACATTATTTGATCTTTCAGAGCCCACATTATCAACTGATTGGTAGAAAAGTGTACACAAAATAGTATTGATTTCATTTATAACAGTTAATTCTCTCGTCGTCCAATTCCAAAGCTTTTCATTTTTTTCGTTAAAACCTTGAAGGCAACACCGTAGCAATAATCAATCACTGTCTCAGGCTAGTAGTAGCTCTCTGTTTAACGTGGTCTTTCTACTTCGAATTAGCCTACATCGATAAAAAAACGGCTTAAATTTACGATGCTAGATGGAACTTTGAAAGCAACGTCATAAAAATAACTACTAATTATCTCAGGCTAATGGTAGTTCCTTGTTTAACGGGGTCCTAATACTTCAAAGGACATGCATAAAAAACCTGCTCGTAAGTTTTGGACCAAAGGTTATACGTTTAGCGAACAAACTTTTAGCACCCGTGCTAAATGGAGCACATAAAAGTTTTGCCCTGCCAAAAAATAGTTTGGATGCTAATAATGACTGGTTCAGCAGTGGAAAAGAAGAATTGAAGCAAGAAGATATTGTGGAAGGTATTGGACAACTAGAAGATGTTCGTTCCATCGAAAGCAACAATCAGAACGTAGCTATCCAAGCAAACGATGGAAATTTTTTTTGTTTTTAAGACGTTAATTCTTGTTTCTGCATATAATATAAGTGTGGTTCGTGTATCTCACTTGTTCATGAAAATATATATTTGTATCATTTGGTAGATTATTGTTGTATAACTTATAAATATGCAGTTTTATAGCATGTTATTTAATAGAATTTTGCGGCTATCTTAACACGTCATCTTACAATAGATCGATGCCCATAACTCCATTTCTATTGCACATAAAAAGCTCGGTTTGGCTGAAAACTGTAGCAAATATATCAGTGAGTGCAATGAGCTTTTATTCAACGATATTAAATATAGATATAAAATGAAAATATGTCTTCAACTTTAGAATGAAATAAAAATTGAAAATGCCAACAAATTGCAAAGAAGGACACAGGCTATAATATCATCGCAGGTCTACTGCAAGCAATCGGTTGATATCTATTGCAAGATATCAACTGGTAGACATATTTCTCAGTTTATTGAAAGATCTTTGACAAGTTAAAGGTAAGTTAGCATATTTATTGCATTCAAAATGTTTAATATCGTTCCACTGGAAAGAGGGCAAAGTATAGGCGACATTCGCTTCGCCCGTAATAGGGCTAAAGTTATCTTGCGAAAATCATGGCGAACTATTTGAAAAATAGACCACCAGCCTCTATTTGAACGCCGCCTCCAATTGACCGACACCATCAACGAATGGTTGAAGAATAGAGCGCCGTGGCGTTCAATCAGAGATTTTACGGTATATACATATATGTATACATATATATATATATTTATATATGTATACATATATATACATATATATGTATACATATACATATATATGTATATTTTATATATATATATACATACATATGTATATGTACAGATAAATATATATATGTACTACATATATATACATATGTATACATATATATGTATACATATGTATATATACATATGTATATATATTTATATATGCATACATCTATATATGTACATACAGTATATATATAGATATATATATATATATATATATATATATATATATATATATATAAAACGTGACAACACAGACCAACAGACAGACAAAATGACAAAGTGAGATTTATTAATAGAGATTTATATTCAGATTTGTATACTTTTAAATGCTAGGTTTATTGAGCTATATGAAATGTCAAAAACTCAATTACTTTTTGAGTCGTATTATGCTGATTAACTAGGTAAATAATATCATATTTACAAAACTAAACTAAATGCAATTAGGCTTCTCAAAATTACAAAATGATTGACCTCCTATGCTGACACAACACTAACTAACCAATAACCAGTTTATAACACGCTCTCATATAAACTTCGGTTTCCTCAGCTGAGGCGATAGAATGCAGTACTACACAATGATACAATTATCGACAAGCTATGTAGTTGTCAGTTGTTAACAGCAACCAAAAACATTGCATCTGCAAATTTGTACTACTGACTCACCCCAGACATGATGCGTACAACTGTAGCAGCTCAACAATGAAAACAGCTCCCAGACGAGAGTATTCAACGAGCAGTCTATTCAGGTGTCTATCTTTACAATGAAAGTGCTCAGCTGACTGGATATAAATAAGAAACACGATGCGGACAAGTCACATTGTTAGAAGCTCAATGAATCTTTATGTCTGTGAAAATTGAAGGGGTGCGATGGAATAGCCCGCAGTTAAGTCAATGGGCTATGTTACACCTGTCAATGGGGCTTATTCTCAGCCTTGCTATTTGCTCACCCGCTAATCGTGGATTAGACAAGCCTAAAAGGAGTTGAGAGTATTGACAATCGATGTGGAGGATGCTCCCTCGTAAGCCTGAGGAATGCACGAGGCGGAGACCATCATTGACAGTAGCTCTGTAAACTAGGTCAGCTATATCGAACCGGCTTTCACAATAGATCAATGTTGCTTGAGAGAGGAGCGATATAATGTGAGTTTTAGAAACCATCCATGAGAAATTTGCTACAGTTGTGGAGCATACAATGTTTATTAACATAACTATCAGTGGACGGTGTGAGCACCGAGAACAGTGGTTCCTAAACTTGTTGGACGGACTGAACCCACATATATATTTTATATCGCTTTAACCAAACCCTTCTTCATTGAAAAATAAAATGATTTTTTTTCCATTCAAGACAGGTACATATTTTACTGGTGCACAAATATCACTGTTTTCAAAGAACAAAACGAATACAATGGAACTCATAGCAAGTAAAATATCTCTTCATGAAGACATGACCTTGCAAACCAGTGTGACTTCTGGTATCGTCTGTGCGAGACCTCCAACTAACCCCTGAGGCTGACTAACCCAAAGCCCAGGATTTGACCATTACCCAACTTGAGAGCAGTTGATCTAGGACATTGCTCAAAAGGTACTCTACTGAAAGATTATAAACAGCCCTAGACTTGTGTCTAGATCATACAATGTCGAAATCTAGAGCGTAACAAGACATTAGTTCCTCAGGGCAGTCAGATATCACAAAAATTTCCTTTACTGTTTCGCCGTGCTCACCGATTTAGTCAATGATAATTGAAGTTATGGTTTCCATGAGCCACAAAATAATTTCTTCTTAAGACCCCTTAAATATTATCCTGCTATACTTTTCTCCAAACAATTGACCAATAGCGTTAACCTAACTTCAACCAATAAGAAAGTGACACAGCTGTCTAATTGGTTAATCTCCCCAAACTATTTTATGGAACAAAATTGCTTGATCATCAGTCTTAACAGACCTGAACAAATTCCCTTCAATACATATATTTGTGTGTGAAACAGGTATTAATTCTAAAATATAGCTCAGAATTATTGTTTGAGTATCATGAAGGGTCCACGTTAGTACCATCTGATTTGTTTATAGTAGTCAAGCTAGTTCGTGGCTTTCTCTATTAAGGAAAGACAATAGACAAATACAACTAGTGATTTATTTTCAACGAAGATATATATATATATATATGTATATATATCTCCGTTGAAAATAGATCACAAAGAGATATATATATAAAATAAATAATATATTTAATTTATTTAAATTTATTTAATTTTTAATATATACAGTATATATATAAATATATATATTCGTGATAAATATATACATACTTGTACAATACCTTTACACCTCTGTAGGTGCAGCTGGATTTTTAAGATCGTATTGAGAACTTTTCATTTTATTTTTAACATTTTTGCTGTTTTAAAATGATAAGTTGAAGCTTGTTTTGTATAGTAGACCGTATAGTCCGATGCCCCTTGCATATGAACACTGAAGGGTTGAAAACTATTAGTATATAGTCCAGTGAACCTTATATGGAGATATACATACATATACATATATATAAATATATATATATATATTCATATATATCAATACATATATACATGTATTAATATATATCAATATACATGTACGTATATCAATACATGTATATACCAATCTATATATATATTTCTCAAAGTCTGTATATCTGTCTGTTGGAAATCCGGCTATAGCTATTATTAGAACAGCTAAGCTTTACAACAATAAAGACTCAAATTCATGGAAATTCATGGAAATCTTACTGTCATTGGAAGCCTAACCTTATTAACTAGCTTAGTAGAGTTTCCATTGGCAATATGCCAGGCCACTAGCCTGAAAGGTACAGTTGTTTGACAAAGTTTTAAAACCTTTACAGTTGTTTTTATTTCTCTTTTAATTTATTTCAACTAAACGACACACTTATCTCATGATATGTAGTTTGAAAGTTAGAATGGCAAATGTTGTTATATGTTAAATACAAATCAATTTTCTGTCCAAAGACTCTTCTATTACACGGGCAACGCCGGGTGGCACAGCTAGTATTATTATATATATAAATATATTTATATTATTATATATTATTACATATAAATATACTAGTCGAATGCCTGCCATTGCACAAGTATTAAGAATAAACTTATACACACTGACAGTTAATCTAGTTGCTTGCCATTAGCCTGGCACATTGCCAAAGGCTAATTTGAGCAAGCTAATAAACTTACTAATGAGAGCAAGCACAAAATGACATTGCACCATAACGGAAAGCCGTATGCGCATTTTTACCCAGTCATATATCACCCAATGAATCCATCAATCTCGCGTAGCATAATTGGTAAAATATTTGCCTGTCGAACGGGAGGTTCCGAAATAAAATCTTCTGCAATACATATTCTTCTTTTCAGTATTTTAGTAATTATAGCTAAACAAACCGAAGTACACACAAACTTTGAGATTTATATACATAGATTTATATTATTGTATATATATTACACAACAATATACATTATATATTGCAATATAAAACTATCAGTATTAAGATTGTTTTAAACAATTTAAAATAGCATTTGTGACTTTTGAAGATTCTTTTAAATGTCTTTGAACCGTGTATCTACATCAATAAATCCCATTTTGTCTGTCTGTTAGTCCGTGTAAATGCTAAGGCTTCCGCACTTTTTAACCAATTTCATCCAAACTTTCCCAATAAAAATATTTATTTCAAAGCTCCGTCTGCTACCTGAGAACCAGCCTATTAAACACTCAACTACGGGCTGTTTGATGGAAAATAAAACAAATCAGTTGGTGGGTGTGACCAGTGCTGTCCTTGTATAATGAATGTCATTACAGAACATGAGCAAGATTGTGCCATGGCTAGTGGTGTAGGACGCGGAAAATATCAGGTTTTAACATAATAAACTGCCTAGCAATGTCTCCTCGCCACAAATTATGTTCATTTAGTTTTATAGCAGGGCTCTAGTCAACTCTCTTAACCAACTCTTGACTAACTTGTAGTGCTGTGTGAATGCAGGAGGTACCAGAAGAGATCAGACTGAATTGACAAACGAATGCTGTACTGATGAAATGACTCATCGTGTCATGATCACATTCATAATTTTTTGGAGTTATTCTTCCCCACGCCAACTATTGCCTCACAGGCTTATTCACCCAACCTGCTCATAACTGGCTAAATCTTGACACAATGCTACTCTGCCTACTCATATGCTATAAATGTCCCCAAGACTTGCTTATATAGAGCTTATACCTATTCATATTTGCCTTGCTATATAGCTGCAATATAGCAATTAATGATTGAACATGGTAATTATAACACTCACAAGGTTTTACAAGAGCAAAACTCTACTGTAGATTCTGTAAATTATGGAATGACAACTCCTTGTCTGATCGTGTGACGCTGCACAAAGTGTCTGACATCACGCAGAAATAATATCACATACTCAGATAACAATATGCCGTTTTAATTAATCAAGTAGCATAATAGAAAGACAATTCCAATAATCAAGAGGGTAAGATTAAACGGAACAAGTGAACATAACAAATAAAGGCACTAAACTATCCTTTCATTGCTGTGAATACAGTGGAAACTTTTATATCAGCATCAGCAGCAGAAAAGTTCTCAGCAGATTAGCAAATCAGAGTCAATCTGCCAGATCAAATTAATCAATTTACTACCGATAACATATAACCCAATACTACATGTATCATTGGTCGGACCGTGGGCGACAACCTCTCCCTCTTTAAGAAGAAGGGACTGGGAGGAACTAAAAACAATATTTGTCCGACAGATATATATCTTGACAGATGGGGAGGGCGAATGAATCTCTTGTAGATCACTAGCCGTTCACTACAGCTTCTTATACCATCAATTGTTTAGGTTTCCTGAACATTGGATCAGGGTGTGACTAGCCGAGTTAGTGCATATCTGTAGTGCATTATGGGAACCCCTGAAATCCAGGCACAGTTGCTGCTTGCAATCAACGATGCCACCAGAAGAACCAGATAGAGATCTTTGACTAATGAAAGCGTGAGGATCGTTGAACAAGCAAGAATGCGACACAGAGATGAGCTCAGAGTGGGATGAAAAGAATGGCTCAGCTCAGACACTCAGATGAATCTCTGATGTCAACACCGCAATCACATGTGCAGATCTATGCTAGGGCTACGGAGTCATCTAACAACACACTTATACGCAAGTAGACATCCTTTTCTAACTTGAGTGATTGAAGAGAGAATAAATCAGACAAGGATGAAACCGTGTTTGGGTAAATTAACAATTTTATTACAAACTTTAACACTAATATTGGGATGAACAGATGGTAGAGAAGTTCGTTTAGCTATAAATGGGTCGAGCCTAGTAGTGTACAAACTAAACAAGTCACCATACAACCTCCTATCAACAGTCTGTCATGCGTGTTCGCAGAGTCTCATGCAGCAAATACATAGCGAATCCCAATCGTGCTGACAAGGCCTACACTACTTCACAACTCATTCCTGATTGGCTGATAGTAATCGAATATCTTTCATCATCTCTTTTTCCCTCGTTTACCTGGTAAAGAGAGAAGAACAGATTATAGCTATGTTTAAACACACTAAATGTTCAAATATATCTAGATACGTGATGAGAGCAAATTATTGTTATATATTTATAGCTGTGGACTGTGGTCAATGCGATGCAAACATGGAAGAGAGGACAACTTTAATTCAGTAGCAAAAACGTAACATTTTAATAATTGTACTGTGTTTTTCTTAGAAGGTGGCAGCCAACCACCACTCAACTCACTATTCTACTGCGGTGTTATTATGGAGCCATGCTGAAGTGCCAGCCATGTGCCAACCTACACTATCACTTTACGGAACCTGAGTAATACTATGACTGATCAGCCTTTGAACATGGAGACACAGTCAACCAATACATATTGATAGACAATAGTGACACACACATACAGGTACATATGATCGAGATAAACCAATAGAATGCTAGATGTCAAGAAACAGGAATTGAAATACGCTAACATACCAGGCTCTGCGATATATTCAAAGTCATCCTCCTCGGCTTTCTCCTCCTTAGGTTTGCCGGCGTTCATCAGACCGAGTGAGATCTCATTTTGTCTTACAAAGTAATTGAGCAGAGCTTCCTTATCTGTCAGTTCTGCAATTTTCTCATCCAGCGCCTGCTGTCGCTCCTTCAGCCGAAGAGACCTTTCCTGCAGCTCAATGTTTCGCTGTCAACATAGAGATCATTAGTTGACACTAGACATCCAATGTTGCTGTTTTAAAATTTCAACTTTCGACAAACGTGTAACCACAGGTTTTATTTGCAATTTTCATATACAGTTTAGGTGACGAGCCCCTGCAGCAATTACTAAAATTATGAAATTATTTCCATACACATTGTAGTAACGCGCCTGTTGCTTGGACTTACGTTAAACATAATATACATCAATTAAAATAATGTGTTATTTGTGTGATAGCTCAGTACTTTCAATCAAATATGAACGGGCTAAAACAAAAAGATTTTGGAAACCTGCAATTGACAAAGTGAATGGGTTTTAAACATTCCAAAACGAAATCATACAAAAGATTTTGAAAAAAAATATGAAAGTTTTTAGCAACTTTGAAAAGTAGTGCCATTTTCAAAATTGTCGAGCGCCACAATAGATTTCCTTTGACACAGGTTTGACCTTGTTCACCACACTCGGCTTGGCCAGCTGTGCAATGCACATGTCAGACAGAGATGATGACTTACCGCTCTCTGTATATTCCAGTTCTTCAACTGTGTCTTATATTCCTTAACATCTGTCTCATTCCTAGTGGCTAACCCTTTCATTACTAGCTCCTCTGTGTCTTCCCTAAGGCTACTATCTAGCAGGGGAGTAGCAGATAGCCTAGGTTTCAACTCCTGCAGCAAGTGAATAGTTAAAGACCATCTCTAGTTCATATGACATTTCTAATAATGGTTAAATTAGCCTGCTCCTTTCCTTTAGAGGCTGTACACTCTCACCCACCTCAACTAAGGCAAGGACAGTAAGATTCCTGGTTATAACAACTATGACAAGCTACATGTATGTGGGAGCTAAGGCTATATAAACTTGTACAAAACTCATTACACAGAAAAAAAAGAGCAGATTATTGTGTAGCCTTATCCCAAAGAAAAAAAAACTTTAGAAGGCACATATAGTGACTCTTTCTATTTCAAATACAGGCAAATGTCTCTGGCCACAAGATATTGAGTTATTCGTCACTTCAAAGCAAATGTACAACCACAGGGAGTGAATTACCACCTCCACAACCTGACAGTGACAGCCAATACCTATTCTATTACCTAATTCAAATAGAAAGCTCTAAAATTGGAATTCATATATATATATCATAAAATATATATATATAATGAATTCAATGGCTGAAAAATGACTGTCTGTAGCATGAGTATCATAAAATATACAACCTATATATAAATATTATATATCAATATATACATGTATAATATTATATATAAATATATATATAAATATTATATATCAATATATATAATATTATATATAAATATATATATAAATATATATCATCTATATATAGCGAAGTGAGAGTTGACTAAAAAAGCTTTATAACTATTAGTTTCATATACATAGTAAAATAAGGATATATATCATTATATATAATATAATGATATATATATATATCATTATATAACTCAGACATAGATGAGCAAACAAAGAGACATCATGTCTCCTGAGCAACCAAAAGATGGAGTGACTCACTCAATGGAGTTGGATAGTAGAAACTAAGACTAAAGAAGCTCACCTCAAACTCATCTATAAACCTCTGTCTATCCTCCAGTGTGTGTCTGGAGTTATACTCGGAATCCTCCTTCAGCTCCATACCGGGCTCCCTTTCAATCACCTCTGACCGACTCTTGCACGCCTCCAGACAGGTGCTCAGTGTGTCCAGCTAAGTGCGATAGATAACGCTATGAGTTCATGCCGTGGATGAGTAGATCTATGCATATAGACTAAGAACCAATATAGAACTAACCACTTCTCTATGGAAGGTGTTGTTATCTGTTGGCTGGCGCAGGAATTCTCGAAGATAATCCAAGAGTTTATTACAGTCCTCTGCCATAGCTAGACCAATGAGATTATAACTTCGGTAAACTGGGCTGCTCTCACTCGGACTGGACAGGAAGGCTGTTAAGAAACCAAAGCTAGAGAATTACAAAAAGGTTTGACAGGATCAGCATGACAATGATACCAGGTTTGCCAAACTAATTTAAACGGAGAAACTATGACAAGGAAAATGCCACGGTGAATATGTGATGTATCACACCATAAGTGTCATATGTCACACCACTACTGCATGCCCGGCGTTGCACAGGTAATCAAAGAAGTTTTAGCCCAAAAAATTTATTTTTAGCCTACATATACAAAATTTACCTTTTAGAAACTTTTAAATGAAGGTGTTTTGTTTATTTCTGTGTACTGCATTTAGTAGGTGTACGAACTGGGCTTATTTCTGTGTAATTCATACTGCACCGGCCGCAGTGCCTACTACTGGTTTGTACCAATTGCAATTGTTTTGTTGGTCATGTGAATTTAAGCATTTTTTTCACATAGGGGCGCGCATTTTGCTTCTGGTACGGCTTCATGCATGCCGCAGTGTTGAGCGTGAAGCCATAAAAGACTGGCATGTGTAATACGTATGTGTCCAATTTATTCCATAGTACAGCCAGTTGTACGGTGTAGTGTATTGGATAAATGCCAGTTTGCACAACTGGAAGTTGCGTGTTCAAATCCAATGCGCAGCGGATATTTCAATCCTAACACTTTATCTTTCTACCTGGAGACGCGAACAGACTGACAAACATTGAGATTTATAGATAAGCGTTTGTTGGTTTGTCTCCGTATGTCCAGTTATAGTGATTAAATACTCTAATGATGAAACTAATTCACACCAAACTCGAAAACTCCAGTTTTGCAGACAGGCGTGCTAACCCCTACGCCACGCGGCCACCTTGCCATACTACGGAATACTTGTGGGCGTACTTATTACACTTGCCAATCTTTTATTATTGGTTACTAGTAGCACACTTGAAGATCATACACGAGACCAATCGTGACGGTTTTGATTATAAGCACAATTATATAAGCTATTACATGGCGGTGGCATGGTGTAGTGGTAGCCCTCGGCTTAGCATCTGCACACTTAAATGTACAGATTCGATTCCTGTGAGGTGCAATAATTTTTTTTAACATCCAGATGTAAGGACAATCACAGCTTTTATTACAGTAAGAATTTAAAATTGCTCATGTTACTAGCTTAAGTTACTTAAATTCATTGAGTAAAGAAACTTAGCCATTGGCAACAACACGATTTAGTGGCCATGGGATGTTCTGTTTCCGATTGCATACCCCTTACAATTTTAGAGAAAATATGATAGCAGTTGACTTGATTGGGTTCACGATAACCAAGTAATTGATAGTAGAAAATCGCATGAGTGGCGATGTATTAGCAAAAGACATGGATGAAGATCTTGAAAACTTTTTTTAATGTTTTTAGAATTTGATAACAAAAGGTTCACCTTACAACAAATATGTTTGGCATTTTATTGCATTCATTCGCAGATCATATAGATCATGTCTAGTAATTACCTCGCCACACATTTCTCATAGAAATCAGCAAGAAGAGGATAACTCCGAATTTATGAATAAGCGTTAGACTGGACGAATGCTTATTAGTTATTACCTAGCCTGTTCTATGATGGATTTTTTTTATAGCTATTTGGTCATGGATTTCCCTTAAGAACACATGTAGCAAAATCCAAAGGCTCTCTTAGAATAGCTTACTCATATGGCGTGTGTGAAATTTAATAGTGGCTCTTGCCAAACAGCGATGAATGTTTCTTGAAATTAGTTGTACGATTTACTAGTCGTTGAAACACGTTATTTCCTTGCAGCAACAAGTATTGAAATGGTGGGCCATAATTCCAAATGTGTTCATCAACACACCTGTTTAGGGTCCACGATTATGGTAAATTGACGTTAAGTTAAGGAGAGCACACACTTTCAATGTAAATTTAAAACAATTTTTCCGCTTTTTTTACCCAGCAAGGTCTATGCTGCAAAGAGAAAGTACTGTGTATGTCTAAAATAATATATATATTATATATATCTCTAATATATATAATATATATATTAGAGATACCCCAAGTGCACGAAGAGAGAAAACAATATTTTTAAGGCTAACCATGGGAGTCTCATAACTCAAATTTGAGAACCTACATTGACTTGACACTTCACCTTATATGGAATTTCTTATGTAATACGAAGCAAAAACGTTACATAAAGGCTCTATGTCAAGTGGAATTTACATAAAAGATGGTTTACATTATAGGAACGTCTACAGTATAAATATTCAGCTCTATCAAATAAGCTGGTATCGACAACATCTGGTATATAACAATCTGGACAATAAGCTGGTATTGCATCATATGTTGCATCATATGTTGCATCATATGTTGCATCATATGTTGCATCATATGTTGCATCATATGTTGCATCATATGTTGCATCATATGTTGCATCATATGTTGCATCATACGTTGCATCATATGTTGCATCATATGTTGCATCATACGTTGCATCATATGCTGCATCATATGTTCATTATATGCCACTACACTTGCCTAAAAGTACAAGTTATCACAGTATTAGCTGAGATAACCTTGGTTTTCAAACAGGTCAGAGTTTGAACAAAGACTTCAACATTTTTTGCTTTAAATAACAAAAAAATTAGAACTTGAATATTCTCGATGTTATTTGAGAATATTCGACAATTCAAGTCATCTGCAGGACACACCTTTTCATTACCTGTAGTTCATGGAAATTACTAGTAGGTTGCTTTATCTACAGTTCATGGAAATTATCATAAACAGGTCACTTTATCTACTGTTCGTAAAAAGTACCGGAGATAGGTCATCGTGTTCCAAATTACAACTTATAACTGTTATATTGGCATACAATTGAAAACCAAACGCCGTGGTCTATCCACATATAGGGAAATTTGAAAGTATCTTTAATTACTTGCTATAAGATGAATTACCTACGGCTAGATTAACTGCCAATTGATAAGCTAATTGACTACCTATTATAATTGCGTCCAAGTATCATGATAACTGTCTGTTATCCACATATAACAAGAGCACACGACCCAATGATTTTAACCATATTTCCTCTTATGTTTTGACTTTTCAGTTAAGTTTTACAGCTATTTTTGACATACATATAATATAATTACGTACTCATCATTATGTTAGAAATAAGATTTTCTAATAACTTGATGTTTCAAATTCGATTTACTCTGACATACATATGACATACACAATGATACTTCAGACAATAATATTGCAAATGATGAGATCCCATGAATCTGAAAACCTTAACCACCAAACAAATCATTCCTACATTTTTCTCAAACAATTATTTGAAGGATCAATCTAAGCGCTCATAGACCCATTCAAGAAGACGCATAAATAAAATTCAAATTATGATTATCAAAGAATGGATATCGCAGGCAATGGCAAACCGAGCAGACTTCTGAATTCAAAAGACATTTAGAAATATGTTATTGATTATTCTCCCAAGAAAGGGAGTGGGCCGTACCTGGAGGTACTGCAATACCAGGACAACCCGTGACAAAGCCGAAGCAAGCTTCTGCGCTTCGTCTAGTTCCAAAAATCAGATTAATATCGTAGTGACACAATGTGCCACGAATCAGATATTAAACTGATTAGAACAGATACTACACTTTGATCTTAGCCAATAGGCCGAGAAGCGATAACCAGAGTCACGGCTTACCCTTCGGGTCATTACTCAAGGTCATTCCAAAAAGCAGTGTGAGTGTTATTAACCATCTACATAACCAATGAAATAATGAGTACTATGCTGGAGGTAAGAGGTGTACAATAAGAAAACAAGCTACGGAATGTTGCAGAAGAGAATGTAGCAGAATCTACTGTAATTGACATTTATGCTAAAAGTCACAAACGGGTAGCGATCTACGCCTGAGCGCGCGTAAACTTAATTATCCATAAGAGCTATTGATTGGTTAGGAGTGAGTGAACAAAGTAAACAAACACTTGTAACTAGAGATAAAAGAATTTAATGGTTGAGTGAATCAGGTCTCTCAAAGTAGTTGGCCAGAGATGTAGTGGGAGGAATGAAAGCAAAACATGATGATCAATAAGTGACGCAATAAGCGCTGATAGCTTCTTGCGCAGCAACTATGTAACTCCACAGAAATGGAAAATCGTATAAACATAAAGTGCTAACATTTACTACTATTGATGGCTAAGTCTGGGTATACAGACGGTCCGCTACTTACGAACATTCGAATTACGAACAACGGTACATACGAACAGGTCTGCGCGTATGTCTGCCGCTAATACCGACGTATTAGCGGCAGAAAAAGGCACTACTCGGAAGCACCACCCAGTATCCACCTTCCTCTGCCCAGTTCGTTGCAGTGCATAAGTGTGTGAACGTATCTCCATTGAGCAAAGAACTTTTTTTATTTTTACTGTATGTATTGTAAAGGAATTTGCCGGCCTTCACTTGGCACAATCTACACTATGTAAAGGTTGCAAATCAATTGAATGATGCCATTCAGTGCTACCGCATCATTTATGATGAAAAAAAGAAGAAAACTGTGCAATCGTCGTTAGATCGCTTCTTTCGGCCAGTTTCTAGTAAATCCTCTAAGGAAGATACTCATCAGCCCTCATTTTCTTCCTACGTTGAAGGTACGAAGGAGGAAGTAACTTTTGAAGCCCATTCCAGCCACGACGAAAACCCTCTCATGATATAAAATACGTAGTACAGTACTGTACGTATTCTCTCCATTTTATTAAATATTTTTTTCAGTACAAACCAATACAGATTACTTATACAAGCCTTAAACATACTTATATAAACCTTCAATATACTTATATAGGCCTTAAACGTAAATTATAAT
The DNA here is from genome assembly GCF_963576615.1 of Watersipora subatra. Lineage (NCBI taxonomy): Eukaryota > Metazoa > Bryozoa > Gymnolaemata > Cheilostomatida > Watersiporidae > Watersipora > Watersipora subatra. The sequence continues at coordinate 6,494,105 of NC_088715.1, read as the reverse complement.
ACAAAATATAGCACTGAAACAACTTACGAACAAATTCACCTTACGAACAATCGTTCGGAACGTAACTCGTTCGTAGGTTGGGGACCGTATGTATATATTGTTGTTAAAAATGCTAGTATACATACATACATATATTTACACATACATATATATACAAAGATATATACATATGTATATACACATATATTTATTATTACTAGTTATTTATAACACTTCACACTTTTCATATTCATCAACGATATACGCGATATCGTTCAAATAAAGTTTGTTATTAAAATGAAGGAAGTAGGTAAAGATATTTGAAAATTGTTACAAATGGGAGCAAAATTTCTGGTCTAATATTTTGTGCAAAAATTAATTTGATTGATTTACGTTGTTACTTAGAAACGGCTTTTGTAAACAAAGTCATGTGAATGCTGGTATTCTGGCCGATAGAGATTTTGACACACCTTATGCAATGCCTGAAAACCGACAGTTGGGGTTCAAACTTCCAAGGGTTAAGGCTGTGAGCACGCATATCGGTCATTGGAAAATAGAAAAAACAATAAAATAAATTAGGAATAGAATTATAATTGCATTGTAAATTTTAAAATGTCTGATGTTTAGAAATTTTAGACATTTTAAACCGTATCAACAAACCCGATATCCGAGAAACCCGTTGTCCAAGAAGCACTCGTGCCAAGCACTAGTATACATCATGTATATATTTACAGGTATATCAATATAAGTTGGATTATGAATAGGCCCTACCTAATGTCCTTCCAATCAGCCGCTTCTCATCTGTGATATCAAAATGGTCATCAAAATTATGAAGAGGTACGAATTTCACGACCTAAAATATGGAACAACTAAGCTAGAGGTCAGTAACAATAGAAAGTGCTTAAACAACAGGCCTCCTATTTCCATAATATACAGAATGATCAGTAGCAAGTCAAGTTTGGAGTAACGACACCCTTTGATTATGACATTATTACCTGCTTGCATACAACTTGGTCTAGATACAAATCATGTAAGCAGTCTAGAGTAGCTACAATCATGATATGAGTCAGTTATGAAATCCGCTGCGACATAAAATCATAGACAGTAGTACTTAGCAAGAATGATATAGATTATGAAACAAAATCAAAAAGATAAATTCTACTAACGTTTACAACAAAGACTGGTCTTTGGTTAAATGTGGCAATCTTATTTTTCCTACATAAATTTTTGCACTAAATCTGTTATGATTACCAATGGAGCGACCGCCATAACATCGCAGCCAAGCCGCATTGACGGAAGAGAACAACTCCCTTCCAGTGCAGCTGATGCATCAGGTGCAGTACGTCTTGTGACAAGCTGTTGTGTTGCTCGCCCGCTCGATGGGGGAACAACTCCGCAAAAACAACAGTTTGTCAAGATAGGCTAACCAAATACAAACCTAATTTTCTTCAAATTATTATAACTACAGTTTTGAAACCAGCTGAACTTCTCATGTACATCAGTTAGGAACAATCGAAATAAATTAAGTGTTGAGAGATTATTTACATAAAAACCAACAGATAATAAGAGACAATGGATCAAATTCAAGAAATACTTTCCAAGCTTGCAGACAACAAGAAGGAACAACTCCAACTCAGCCAACATGTTCTAACAGATTATTCTGTTAGACATAATAAACTTTATTGTACATTAAAAAATAACTTACACAAAACTTTAGTAAATTTTATCAGAGAGTGTTTATCTTTTTGTATTATTTGCAATTGTTTTTGATGTTTGAAGTGATCTGACTGCTAAGATGTTTCCAGAATAAAACTAGAAATTCCCTGTCATACAGCCCACGACCAAAGTGATATTGGAAAAATGAAAAGGTACTGATGGTTGTGAAATACGATATTAGCAGTCAAATGGCACTGCAGTGCAATAGGATAACTGCAATGGTAGCTGTAATGTACTGGGTGTGGGTGTTATTATATACAAGAAACAGCAATAATGAAAGGAAAAGATTATATGTTTCTCTCCCCTGCAATAAAGAAATGCAATATTAGAAGTAAAATGACAAGCTGCTGTGGAATATACAGTTTGAAAGTTAGTTGTGTTGAATGTAGAATGGTTTTGACAGCGAACTGTAACCAAAGTGAACAAATGGGTCATGATCACAGAAACCATGGTTAGGTCGGGCGTGTGAGATTTAGAGTTATCTACACTAGCAGAAGGAGAAAATTCTCAGTTATGTTTAAAAAAAAATTTGATTCCAGCTTAATTACAGCAAATTTTATGGTCAATTAACTGAATGCATGTTTACCATTAGTGCGAAAACATAGTTCTGCGAAAACTGGTGTTTAAGTTTAAAAAACGAAAACCAATGCACAATTTTGTTGACATTTCAAAACTTCATAGCAACCAATATCAAGAAGTTGTGATATTTATCTAGACTTCCGCAAAAAATAAATGATTACTTTTCAGTACTTCTACGTTAATTACAGAAACCTTCGGCAATTGGACAATGCCATAAACTGGTGACATGTGCACATTTTTCTTGTGAAATGCGCACGACTTAATGGTTCTATACTCTGTCGCACGGCTTTATCAGCGTTTCGTTGGCCGGTCTTAATTTTGATTAAAAAAAGCTTGTCAGGTTTTAATGGCAATTTTAGGCCAAATTAATCTGTCTAGTTATGTATTATCCGATCAGATGGGTAAGTTTTAGGATATTGTCTACACTTTTCAAAGACTGGGTAACATATTTAAATAGGCTAATATGTGTTTTGTATCGTTATTATACTTAAACGACTCCAAACAAAATTGGTTAAATTTGTTGATGAGATTTCGGTACAAGGGTTTGGGTACAGCGTTGATGAACAATTTTCGGAACTTGTGTGCGCATATGCATTTATCATAAAGCTCCCAAACACTCGCTTCGCTGGTGTTTGATCTGGGATAAAAAAACTAGATCGCAATTAAAACACCAAAAAGCAAAATATGTGGGAAATGACGTCACTAGTTGCTATCAACTATTAGCAAGTTGCAGCGTTACGCGGCTCTATTCTGTCTCTTTCCAAAAATAGACATCTACAATGCACTTTCACTTTCACTTGGCCTGATCATTTTAACTTCGATCAAGTTTTGTCTATTTTAATCTTGAAACATACTGGCAGTCAGATCGCCTGAAAGACACAAATTATAGTCAAATAATATCTGATAAAATCTACAAAAATTATGTGAAAGTTTAAGGAATCTTTAAGGAATCTTTAAGGAATGGCTTAATGGCTTGTAAGCATTAAGTAAATATAGTTAATAACTATCCTAGGACACTCAGCTTAAGTGCAAGCATTGAAAAGTATTCTCCACCTTTGGTTTTATTCAATGAAAAATAAGAAGTCAGCTAGGTACTAGAAAACTGTCAAACTAGTGTTTATATTCCGCATGATCAACCATGACAATCACGCCTATGAAGAACTTGCTCATATTACTCCTTTTGTGCTTTCATTAAAGATATAGCTTCTGCTTCTTAAAGCTATAGTCTCATGTCCTTAACTCATGTAGCCCCTCCTCGTTTATAAATACGATATAGGCCATTTTTCTCGGGATTTAGACTCCCTCCTTAGAGGACATAAATAGCATATAAATAGTATTTAGCTTCTCTCTTTAGGAGGTTATAGTCTCCCTTATACGTCTTTGTCTCCCTGTGTAACTTTGTGTACCCTAGGACACTTATATTTCGCTAGTATTTAGTTTCGTGAATAGCATACAGAGTAAAATTTCACTGCAACTTAATTTCGCAGCTCTGATGAGTGCGAAAATATAGTGATATGAAAATAAATGCAGTGGAACAAACATAATTAGATTCCTCAGGTTCGGTTCACCGGTAAGAAAATTTTTTACAATTTGGGACTACTTTGTAATTGTGAACCGCAGGTAGAATTGTGTGGGTGAGATCGATGATGCAATTGATCACTTGCTGTCATTTGTTTCTTGGACTATCAATGAACAAAGCTATTTAATTCCACGTTTTCGCTCGTTCGTTATGATAGTTTAGTTTCGCTCATGAAATCTTCGCGAGAGGATGACTCCGCGAAAATGCGAAAGTTAGATGAGGCGAATACATAAGTGTCCTAGGGTAATTATGATTGGTTAACAGCGGTTGATAACTGATTGTGATTGGTTAACAGGGAATGATAGCTCATTCTAATTGGTTGAGAGCACTTAGTAAATTATTATGATTAATCAACGCTATGATGGGTTGATATCTCATTATGATTGAGTAAAAGTAATTACAATTAATTATCACTGGTTAACAGTGATGAAAGAGTCATCATGATTGGCCAAATGTGGTAGTTAACTTTCTTATTACAGAAGTTTACTTTACTGACTGTTTACTATCGTTGATTTGGTGATGCAAAAAAAGTTTTGTTAAATTTTTTTCAATATAAGATAGTGTTTGATACCATCCAGATAATGTCAACTATGAAAATAGGTTTGGCACCCTTTTGTTAGTTACAATGGCTCCAAAGTACGAATAGCAGTAAAAACAAGAAATAGTCAAATAATTTATTACAACACAAATTACATAATTACCATTTAGGACCTTCCACTGACCCGAGAAATTACTAAACTAAAAAGTTTAGAAATCACAATAAACACTTATCCTTTGTCTGACAACAGATCAATAATTAGTGTGATATAATAAAACGCATGAAGAAATGTGTTGTATACGCACGCGTTTTTCATGTGCTCGACTACGTTGTAGGAACTTGGCCTATGGATGCATGATCGCTTTTGGGAGGCCATGCCTCTAAAACGAACCTATAAGATTCCGTAGCCCTCTCGGCTTATGGGGGTCCCAAGTATCCTTTGTTACTTTTTTTAGTGGAAACGCCACCATATTTGTGGACAAACAATCGTCATTCTCGTTTCCTTTACGTTATTGAATAGTATTTTTGCTGTTATTTCGGTATTATATTGGAATTCTCTGGAAAAAAGGTTCAGCGCCGCTATACGAAATTGCGAACAACAGCGTCGTGTGCGAAAATTAATTGCATAAGCTGCGTGTTTTCAACAGTAAAAGTTGTCTACAAAGATGGCGGACCACGATCAAATGACATCACAAAAAAACGAAGGATATATGAGAAGCGTAAGGAAGAGCTTCCTTCTTCCATTGAGTGGAAACTGTGAATGTTTATATAACAAAATGAATAGCTTAAAACTGGCATAACAGTACAATTTACCCACCACATACTCTTCCTCTCCCTCTGGGAGCTCAGGCTTGTCATCCTCTGTGAATGGAGCCAACAGTGTCTGACTGTGCTCAGCTAAGTACCGCCCACAGGAATACAGAGAAAGAAGTCTAGCACTAGGGTGTGGCTCCACTCCCTGAAGCATTATCTCTATGGCTATCTTGCTAGCACCTGCACATACAAGTATCAGATGTTAGACAGTAGCAAGCATATGAAGGCTTTTACAGAGTGGCCAGTAACTTCCTTGGACGTTCAACGAAAGCTATTCAGATGAGAGAAGAAAAATCCATACAACAGAGCACTTGTGTACTTTGAATTGGAGTGGCAAAAAATAAATTTCTTATAAATGTATAGAAACACCTTGAGATATAGTGTACCGACAGACAAAAAATTTGAGATACAAGAAATTGAGAGTAAATTCTTGCTTTAAGATATGAGACAAATTTTAGATACAAGCATATAAGACAGTTCCTGATGGCATCAGTTCCTGATGCCTCTAGGTGGGCAAATGCGCAAGAGGCTGCTTATGAGAACAGCATCGCTATGTCTATTTCATCGAATCAAAAAAGGATTTAAAAAGGCTTTAAATGTCAAAGTGAAAACGAGTCTGAAAGTAAAAAAGAGCCAGAAAATAATAAATAAAAGAACATAAACCAAAATTAGAATTCAATTTAGTGTATGATTAAATAGCATTTTCAATTGTGTGCCAAGGTATGACACACAGGCCAAGGTCATGTAAGTTAAATTTCAAGTTTACTCTAAGCGGCATCACAAAAGTGTAGCGTACCGAACGAGTTGTCTTTATCATATGACTAAAAGGAAACAACTCCATACAGTATTGTATATCAAAACGTAACATTTTATTGGAGATTATAGCCACTATATATGTATTTGTTACTTTGTGAGTGTAGGTGACAAATCAGAACAATTAGAAACATGCTTTTCCATTGTAATATCCTGTTTTGTGTTTTTTCATAAAGTAGGAACAAATTAATTTGTATCTACTTATTTTATACATACAAATTTGATTTGAGATACGAGTGAACTAATATACGAACTGAGGTCTTGGAATGCATTAAGCTTGTATCTCAAGGTATTACTTACTGTATTTGAGTTGGAGCCGTAAGCACTGCAGTGTGTGCCATAGATAAGAGAGAACATGCCGCACCTAAGTGATGCCTTTAAAAACTTCATATTTCAGCTGACAAACTAGCATCATTCCTGTTGTTTTTTTCCATTTTCACACAACTACGTTTTTGTTGAACAGAATTAGCTAAGTTTCTGCACGAACCTTGAAAGTTGTTGGACTTGATGAGATGATCAAGAATGAGGCAGAATGCAAACTGGTCAGGGAATATACCATAGGCTATCTAAAACATCATCAGCAAGTGAAGACAACTACTTAAGGGAGTATAGAAATCAATAACGAGAAGTTGAGTAAATGGGATAACCACAAAAGCCAACTTTTTATTATTAATAAAAATACTCTTTGCATATGTAAGAACACATGTTATAGGTTGTGAGGCCTTAAACACTGAAGGATCCTATAGTCTATGAAACTATACAGCCAAGGTGGTCACTAGGTACCCCACACCCTATGAACGTCCCTCAGTCCTCACCTAACAGATGTGCTGCTCAATAAAAACTACATGAATGTGCTTGTTTATAAAAGGTGTGTTTTCTATAAAACGCAACAAGGTAAAATGCAAAAAGTTATATATTATTGTAATGACATTTATGCAGAAAAGGAAACAAATTTCTCCAGATAACTCCTTCTTTAATGTTTTTTAATCAGTAAGCAGATTGAGTGACATCCTTTGAAGTAGAAGACAACTCCTACTATAGCAATAATATACATGCACATATTAGAGATGCCCCGATTCTAATTTCACCAGCCGATTCAGATACCGATTCGATATACCGATTCTTATTGAAAAATAATCCGATTCAGATTCTTTTGTGTTGCATAGATTATTGGTAATTGTATTATGCAAATATAAATACAATGCAAAAAAATATAAATATTGATGTATATATTTGTTTGTCTTTATGAAAAAAGATATACATGTATATATATTCACATACTGACATACCGTGCATCTAATAACAAAACAGTCCATGTTTCTTGAAATATGTCATTAATAATGGTAATTACTGTTAGTGGTACAGCTTTCTCTGTGATAATGAAGTCTCTCTTCTAATGCTGAACGAAATGCTGCGCCTGTACAAGTTTAGAGCAAATAAATGCGTCTTTTAATTACCGTTAGTGATTCAATAATCTCAGTGAGACGTCTTTATCTTCTATCACTATCGATGTAGCCATTCAATGTCCTTCTTCATTCGTAATGAAGAAGGACTCGCTTGCCACAGACTATGGAGGACAGGCTAAACACCGATAAGCCACTGAGGTTATTTTATGCGATACAAACGATACATCATATCGTCATGATCAAGAGAGAGATAACTTTATGAATCGATTGCTCAAATTGCTTTCGCAATGCTAGTAAATAGAAACATTACACCACATTCTTGTTTCTCATTATGGTTCTATTGTTCGTGATTGGCTGCAATAAATCATATCGCTGTAATTGGGAAATACCGCAGTTTATGATTACGTCCCGACTAAAGCCAAAATATTGCTCAGCTGTGTGGATGTTTATTAGGCTATAGACATGAAATAGATTGTGTAACAGGCCCGGAATTCATTAGGTAAAAGCAAGGAACTCGCAGCTGATGATTTTTTATTAAAGTAGCAGGCTAAAATACAGGTTTCTGCTAAATAGCTGATATGTAAAAAGTATCTGAAGTTTCCGATTTTTTAAGAAAAGATCGGCCGATACCGATTCAGATACTTAACACCCATATCGGCACCGATACCGATTCCGATATCAAAATCGGGGCAACTCTAGTACATATATTGTTGCCATCATGGGAGTTGTCTACTTTTTATATTATACTGCCACGAAGCCCAGTGATTGACTGTAGACAAATTAAGATAACTGTTGACTGAGTACCTTCTGCTGGAGAATAGGGATGAGACGGTCTGTCTGATCGAGCTCAAGATAAGCCCTAATGAGAGCATGAGACATGGAGTCTATGACAGAGAGCGCCTGCTGACTGCTCCTAAACCTGTCACAAAACTGTCACACCGATAAAATGGATGTCTATGATTAATCTAGTAAACTGAATACGCTCTAGCTTCAATATCGAGATGCAAGATCAAAGACTTCCCAAGACTGTAACTAGAATAGTGATCAAACTAACTAGTTTAGTCACAGCTGCTAAGATAACGACATTTCTACAAACCTTATTTATAACCTAAAATGGCGACTGATTTTTTCAATAAAATATATGTGATACTTGTAGAGAAAATTAAACCTCCTGTGAACTTGACAATAGCAAAAATAAAAAAGGTCCAATTCGATTAGAAGAAAAAAGGTTTCTGAACAAAGATTTGTCATGGTAATTAATGAAATTTCACAATGTCTCATCTAGGATTTAGTACCTACTAGTGGTAGATGAACATTATATAAACACTGAACTAAAAGTACTTCATTAATTCACATTTACTAGTGCCTTTAAAAATAAGACTAAAATTAAAACCGAAAACCAGGCTACTGCAAGGTTGTCAAAGAGAAACCACAGATCTCTCTCTCGTGAGCTGATCTTTTGATATCAGTCAAATTCTATTAAATCCAGTGCAATGAGAAGTAACCACATCATTAGCTTCTACTAAATCCTAATATAAGGAAACATACAGGGCTTCTTTACATATATTCAGCTAGCATTTGAATATAAATATTATTCCAAATAGACAGTGAAAATCAGCGTTTATCATTGAAATGGCTGAACAAAACTCTTGTTGCCTCCTAGCTATTAACAGTCAGCTTAAAGCAAGCATCTCACCGTTTCAAAAGATTTTCCACAAGATGAAGTTGGGTTGGATGAACTTCCTGCACCTTATTAGAGAACTGAAAGAGAAAATAAAAACAGTTCTGGTTTCCCCGCAGCGTCTGTTTACCAAAAGGTTGTCATTGATCGAAAGGTCCAGATATAAGCCCCATAATTCTCAAGATAGCGGAGTTCTTTTACATTAAAATGCAGGAAGAGTGCAATTCATAGATTGTTCTTTTCTTTATAATAAGTAGCGAAACTATTAGAAAACCTTAAACTGCTAAATAACCAACCTAAATAAGATGAAACTAGAACTGAAAAGCTGTGTATAAGATATTAAAAACTTCCATAAAACAATTGTCGATGATGTTTAACGTTAATACTCAAAAATCTATTTTGTAGAGAAACGTTGGAGACAATGTTCAGAATTCAGACAGAAATAGGAATCTAAACCCGAAGCTGCCAGCTAGAGGATAACTCAGCCAGCAACATGCTTATCCAAAACATCCAATCTATATGGTTACCATATTACTCACAACTTCCATATCAATTGCAGTCGCCGCACCGCTTTTATCAAACTGTAGAAAGAGTTGGGTCAGTAAGATTTCAGTGGTGACTTTAGAAAGGATGGAATCATTTAGTCTCCCTTGCCATTCAGAGTTACAATAGAACTCCTTTGACATCAAACTTCTTTGGTTTCCGACTGTATGTTAAAAAATTACAAATTCAACAACACTAGAGCCTAGTGATAACAGAGTGTGAACCATTTGCAATGCTAAAAGAATGCCTTTCTGGTGCTGTTCCATGATCTTACCCAAAACTTAAATCACCAATCACAATATATTGATGGAAGAATAAAAAATAGTCTCTTTTGATTATTAAAGATTTTTTTTGCGCAAGATATATATATAATTTTGACTTTTACAGTGTTTTATCTAAGAAGGAAGTTTTAAAGAATTATCGAAGGTTTTCGAGTCGTGGAACTACAACATTAAATGAATTACAGTGTATTTTTATTGGAGTACTACTCCACCATATGACAGTTTAACAAACGACTCCAGACTTTGATATGAATTAACTTCGTATGTAGGTTTTGAACTGTAATAACTAGAAAACAGGTAGTGAATCACTTTTAGTAAACTGCAACTACTACCATTGAAAGCCTTAGTGCTACTATTTTTATACTTTGCTATCTGTAAATGGCAATAGCAACTTAGAGTTACTCAGCTTAGAGTGTATGAGTTTTCAACAAGTCGTGAAATTGTGTTGTCCAGTGATTTGCATAGCTCGGAAACCGAAAGCAACATGAAATGGCCAGGTTTTACAATCTAGACTTCTCTTGATACCACACATTACGTTCCACCCACCCTAATGCTAAAGTAAGTGATAGAACTGGTATAATCAGGTGATGAGCTAAAAAGAAGTTGGCCTTATTAGCATTATTGACCTTATTAGTACTGAAGTAAAAACTTTACCATAATAAGAGCCGTGTCCATCTGAAGACATGCTAAGTGTCCTGTCAACCACACCAAAACAGAAATTTATTAAAAATAACACAAGCCTCCAAACAAAACAATAAATGCAAAATACTCGGCGCTGCCTTGAAGAGCTTTCTTTTTCAAGTCAGAGGACATCAGCCAGCAAACTTAATCTTGAAACTTTTTATCTTAGCGTATTAATGGCATTAATGTTGCAATGCTCCATTAATGTTGTCAATGCTCCATTGACGTGGATGTGCACCTAAATGCACATCCACGTCAATGGAGCCGGTTAAATTTTTGCATACATACAGTTATGGAGGCACTCCGCTTATTTCATCCCATTCCTTTGTATACCTGGGCATACAGGTTTCTAAATCGCTCAATTTTAGTGATCATATAAATTTTATTATGCGTAAGGCTAATGCCACCCTTTACATGCTTATGCGAACTCTCAAAGGAACTTCCCATGCTGTTAAGAGAACGGCTTATTTTAGTGTATGTCGTCCTTTACTGGAGTATGCTTCAGAGGTGTGGAATCCACATTTTATGTACATCATTAGGGATTTAGAAGCTATAAACAGAAGAGCGTTCAGATGGGCAAACGGTTTTAGAAAGTATGACAGTATTACATCTTCAATGGAAAACATGTCTTGGCACACTCTTGAAGAAAGAAGATGCACTAAGGATAAAAACACTTTACTGAAAATTTTAAATCAAGACCTTATGGTCGATTTTAAAAAATTTACACTGTGCAACTCCGCCTATTTTACTCGGGGGTCTAATATTAGGCACACTATTAATACAGATGCCATGAAGTTCTCATTTTTTAACCGAGTCATGAAGTTTTGATATATATATGAAACAAGCTCAATAGCAGATTTTATTTAACTCTCGATTTTACAGGAATATCTGATCTCTTTTATCGTTATAGTCGCATCTTATCTCTAAAGGCTTATCGGGCCACAAGAGATATTTTATCGAGATAGATAGAATGTTAAAATAGGAATATTCACCACAAGTTGCAGGATGATACAGCACTTTCAGACAAATAGTTTTCCGCATCATACACAATGGCAAAAACCTATTGCCTGCTTGCCTGCAAATCCAAGACATCGTTAAAATTATTGTAATGTATGCGCTGTGGAAAACATGCTCTGCGAAATTATTTAAAACGGAAACGAATCAAATAACCATCCGACATATACTCAAAGCCATCTCGAAGTGCGGAGCTTCGAAACCGAACACCGTTGTCTGAAAAAGAGCTTTCTCCCAATTACAGTTTAATAAAAACTTAGGCTATAATATCAAACCGTTTGACACCGACTCGCTACAAAAAGCGTTACCCCGGCGAATATAGCCAAACTTCTCAACGTGCAATTCGGGGAGCTCTATATATCTTCGATTAGTTATACTAAAAACTCTAAGAACTATTGTAGGATAAACTTGTAGGATAAACTTCCAGCAACTGATCTCTAATTAGCCAAGCAACTTTCTTTTCGATTTTGCTAAAATGATTAAACCACCAACTGCATTGATGTGAATGAACCTTCACTGCACTAACCAAGGTAGCTAAGCCTAAACATATATTATTAGCAATTAGCTTAAATATTTATGCCTTTTAGAACACATATAAAATATGTGTGAGATACTTCACAGAAATAAAAATAAAATTAAAGCGCCACACATGCTAAAAACCAACACCGAAGCTTGCAATAGTTTATGGAACCAAAACTTAGTACATAATTGCAAATGAATAAACTTTTTAATTGTTTCCAGAATTAATAAAAATGGTCGCTAAAATCCGTGAAGTGAGGTCAATCCAATTTCTATAGAGCAGAGTCCTTTTTGGTAGAGTAGTTTGTGAGATTGAAACATATTTTTATGTGTAAAACTAAATAAAAAGGTTAAACTATTGAATTTTCAGACTAAAAAGTGAAAAGACAGATTTTTAAAAGCACAAAAAAGCCTGTGGAAAAATAATCAAAAACATTGACATATTGTTTAACTAAGGTATGCAAAACAGGCGACAGATTATTAGTAATGTACCAACAGAATTTCTAAATTAAAACAAGTTTTTATATATGCAAAGTACTATTTAGTAAATAGCACTTATTTATTAAAATTATGGTGGATCATTAGCCAGAGTTCATAGGTGACAAAACTGTGTAAATACATGATGATGTGTGATCATGTGAACACTGTATAAGTTCTTTATCTTAAGGATCACTAGCCAAAAGTAGTCTCATATAGAAATCATAGAGCTACTTTTGTTCTAATGATTTACTTTATAAATTTCATAAAGTTAACTAATCTAAGACTTGTATGTTGGAGCAAGAGCTCTCTTTTGTGTTTAAGGAAGTAAATAGTAACAAAAAACTCTTGTTAACAGGTGGCTCTGGAAATGGCTTGAAAAACTAAATAAATTTTTACCAGTCTCTTTTTCTCCCTAAAAAAAGTAGAGAAGATCAGATTAACTGTAGCAGATCAGTTTGCACTGACAGGCACCTTGCAAATTGATTCTACTCACTTCTTTGCATGCTCTGGCGGAGTCAATAGCATTTCTCTAAGATTGTTCATTAAATACGGTGCAGTTTTTTTCTTGTGAGAGACAATGGGCTCATCTATGAAATTTATAGTGCTACATGTTTACCAAACTTGTAACAGTTGAGCCGGGCATGCGTCATATAAGAAACCGAGGCTCAAATGTTTACCATGCAGTAATAAGAGCTGTGTCCCTTTTTCTGGAGCCACGGTTGGCAGTTGAGAAAAAAGACTGTATTGCGCAGGATTTGAACATTTCACATTTGGCTTAATAGCTTGACACTTTTACACTCGGGCTAATTGTCTGCATTCTAATATAGTAAAATAATTGTGTCCTTTTAATTGTACCAGCCAACAGACAGTTTTGACAAGGCAGTCATTCCATCAATGCCTCATTCTTTTAGCAATACGAAAAGAAGCCGGCACTGTTAAAAGCTGTTTTCACTTTTAAAATGGCTCATTGCCAATGCTGGCCAAAGTTTAGTAAAAATGTTGTGAATGAGATGATAGCCTTGGGAATGTGTAGGCTACCAAATTATTAGCTCAAAAAGGTAAATCGGTTCCAAAAAGATGACTGTATGACTAACCGTAGAAAGAGTGACAAACCAATGCAGTAGTCAACCTAATCTAATAAGACAAACTAAAGAATACCAAATGATGAGAACATTAATGAGAGGTTTCTGTCCGATTTTCATAGTAAAAATACTTAAATCTTTATCATAGTAAAAACTGTGTCCATCTGTCGGAACCGTCTGCTTAGAGGTTAGGAAAAACACATTACACAAAAATTGAACTTAGATATTCAATTTAGCAGCCAGGCGCACTATCAACTGCACCCCTCAACCACCTTGCTGTACTGTGGATTAATTGTGCACATAGTTATTACAAATGATGATCTCTTATGGCGTACGGTACTGCCAGGGTACAAGTATGTACATATAGCAGACTGAGTAGTTTTGTTGAATAAATATTGCATCAGCTTCTGTGAGTCAACCCTGTGAGGCTATTGAAGGAACTAGAATTTACTAGGTGCATTTAATGATTATTCTAAAGCAGTAAGAAATGAATATTAATGATGAAAATTTACTGTAGATGTGTATCAATATTAAAACACTCTGAACTATAAACTAGAACAGGTAGCATTGTACAGCTGTCTGGCCTTGGATACAAACTAGACTGCTGTTCTTCACACCATAATAGCTTCGAATAGCGAAGACGACATCGTCCTAGTAGCAGACAAATCTCTGTTTTGTTTAAATTGCGAGTACACTTATCTTCTAAGATGCCGATTTACCGACAGCTATTTAAAGACAGTCAGAAGCATATTGTACCTAATTTTCTGAAATTGATCAATTCTGTCTTTTTCAGATGGCAATGGAGGCAATAGAGGCGATGAGAGCCAATCCTATAGCCAAACTGTTGACCCAAATTGAGCAAAACACAAGATCCGAGAGAACAGCTGTACTCTATAAGACCAGACAAGAGTTAGGTGCTGAAAAGGTAAGACAAGTATTGCCAGGTCTGGTGTCAGCGCCAATAGCTAGCTAAAGGCTGGTTCACACCATGTTGATGTTAATCCGACAATACTTCAATGATTGTCCGTTAAGTACCATTTTAGTTCACATCTACGTTTACATCAGCGAATAGTTATTTAGCACATTTGCTGAAACAAGGAAATACTAGTCTCGCAGCGATTATCATGAAAGGAAATATAGATAAGCAATCCACGACAGCCAATCACTATCAATGAAATGGTACACATTGCACAGACTGTTGGGAATGTACGGCGGAATATCAAGAAAATTTGACACTTGCAATTTTTTTTGATACATCCGTGTTGTCTCAGCAACGTCACCTGTCTACAGTGTGCATCGTCGATTAGTAATTGTTGAGAAGACAACTCTAACATATCGTGATAGTGTGAGCTAGCTTTAATATCTGTCAGTACAAACTGAAAGTACAAACTTTTCAACATTCTTTTAGCTATGGTGAGGCTTTTTTAAGCATCAAGAGTTGTCTGTTCTTATCAACATTTTTCTCAGCAAGAGTGAGGCGTCCAAGTGTATTTTTAAGAAAGGCAACTCCTAATTCTCCCTGTCTGTATGAATAAGTTCTCCTTGTGAACAAACAAAAAACAGATACTGTGCTTTGAATGCAGGTAAAAGTTAAAATAAAGGCTAACATATACGCCATCACTGATATAGACAATGTGAAGCAGGAGTTCACAGCTAATCTTGCAGTGCGTGCGAGGTGGAAGGAACCCCTCATGCAAGGTAAGTCATCAAGTCTTCACAACTGTGATACTTTTGACAGCAAATTATAGTTGAAAACGTTCTACTCACAGAATTTTTCCTATCAAGAGAATGCAACTTTGGCTTCACATTCATAATATCAAGTGCTACATGCAAACTGTGTACAATGTTATTTTTTTGGAGTATGTTTGAAAAGCAGAGTGATATGTGATGAGAGCACTTGTTTAGCTTTGATGGGTAAAATGAAACTATTGCTGGGAGATTTAAAGTTTTATATAAAAAAATGTGAGGATATGTATTGGTGTTAGAACAAGCTTTGATTATGCTACAGAGTTTATGTGTTGTACTATGGAGAGAAGGAAATACAAGCACTCTATTGAAGTAGGCAGTTTGTTTACCTTTGTACCTGCTGTTAGTCATCAGAGGCTATTCTAGTTGGATCTATGAAAACTAAAGGAATAGAGCTCTTTGAGTTTGTTGAATAAGAAAAACGACACAACAGTAAAATTGCAGAACTGACAGCATAATAGTTTAGAACTCGTTTTGAATGAGGGGTTCCACCTTTTGTCTTTAACTCACCTGAACGTAACATACAAAACAATGACACATGTTTACTGGTCATATGCAGGTATACGGTATAGTATGATCAGATGCAGGTATACGGTATAGTATGATCAGATGCAGGTATACGGTATAGTATGATCAGCTGGAGGTATACAGTATTATATGTATATGATCAGCTGTAAATGTACATGCATAATAATCTATTGAAACTGCGGAATGAAGTTTTGACTAAATCTGTCTGCAATTGATTTTCTGCGCCTTTAATTTACAGACATGAGAGTCGTTTTGGACTTACTTATTTCCTACTTACTTATAGGTTTTTAGAATTTTGAGCAAATATAACAAAACATTGCAACACTGACTGGCCGCTTTTATTTTTCAGGGATGTCAAAAACTGCGGAGATTGACTGGGATGATCAGTGGAACCCAAGGCTAGAGCTTGACAACTCTGTTGTCATCAGAAATTTTGATCGAAAGTACGAGCTCAAGTATTTCAAATCAGACAAAGAAGATAAAATCCCGCATGTTTGCCTAAGTGAGTATTGAGATAACTCTATGCTTTAGTGGGTAGTAGAGTTACTCCATAGTCAGATGAACCATAAAACGTTTGAGTGAGTAGTAGAACACCCACTTACTCAAATAAGCCATGCAATACCTCTTTGTTTAAGCAACTCCATTTTTAAATAAAAAAGCCCTAAAATAACTCTATGCTTAAGGTAAAGCAACTTCATATTCAAAAGAGCCATAAAATATCGCTATGCTTCAAGGAGTATTAAAGCAACTCCATACTCAGAGGTTATATAAAATATCTCTATGCTTCAGGGAGTAGTAAAGCAACACCATTTTGCAATGAGCCATAAAATAATTTCATACTTGAGTAAATAGTAGACAACTCCATATGTAAACAAGCCATGACATAAATCAATACTTAAAAGGTTATTTTTCTCCCAAAGCCCACACAAGTAGAATTATCCGTAGCTGGCCATTTCTAGCAGAACTTGTAAAGCCTCTTATATTTTCTATATACTGTGCCATCCAAAAGTTGTTTTGTTATTTAACCACATTTTAGCACAGCACAGAGTTAAATTTTATATAATTGAAACATAACACTGTAGTCTATACCTGAACATGCTCAAATTTTCAAATACAGCACAGCTGAAGTTTTAACATTGTATTGAAACTATCAGATCAACTTGACAATCGGTATGTGTTAGCGCTTCAGATGTCTATTGACAGTTTAGGTAATTATGCTGGGCTGATATGCGCTCTAATACGGTATTTGGCAAACAGTGGCAAGTGAGTTTCCTAATCTTGACAGATAGTAGCAGGTGTGTTTTATAAACTTGACAGATAGTAGCAGGTGAGTTCTTAGCCTGTTTTGACAAACTGTTGTTTTTGCGAAGTTGTCCCCTGGCAAGCGCGGCGAGCAAAACAACTCGCCGTTGTTTTGCTCGCCGCGCTTGCCGAGGTACAACTCCGCAAAAACAACAGTTTGTCAAGACAGGCTAGTGAGTTCTATAAACTTGAACACATTTGCATGTGAGTTCCACAAACTTGACAGATGATGTCATACTATGACATGCTGTTAAGGCATGTATTCTGATTTACAGCGATGAACATCAGCGCGACATTCAAGGAAATGTTTGAATTGGATGAATTTCCATTAGACTACCAGGCACTTAACATATGGATAATCTCTGAGTGGCCCTTCAGCCAGCTCGAGCTCATCAAAGATGACGAGTATAAGGACCACCTCTCCCTTTGCACCTTTACAGGTGGGTAAAGAGTTAAGGTTGAAATACCTGGCACCTGAGGCTACAGTTGACTGCTGGTTAATAAATAGCTGTTGTTCATAGGTTGAGGCAGATATACATGTACGTACAGTATAAGTTATCGGTTGATGTCCTTTCCAGTGTTGGTCATATATAAAACTGTTAGGTTGGGATACATGTAATAAGGGCAGTTTCATACTACTGCATATATAAGATAAGGTATCAGAACTCCCATCTACTGTCTCCAGTAAGTAGGCTGAATTACTAAAACAATAATTACAGTAATCACTGACTACTTCATGGTTCAGCTCTTGCTGCTTCAGTACTCGGCGGGTTGCGGACAAAACTAAATCACATAAAATTGCTCAATCTCGCTTATTTTCTGGCCCAGTGAGCTCACTCCACAAACATCATTGTTGCAATGCAAATATATTATTTTATTCTCAATAATTTAATTTCAAATAGAATGTTTTTTAAAGTATGCTATACAAAAAAACCGGCAAAAGTTAGCCAGCAAATTCAAATAAATGGTTTGCTTTTAAAATACTTTTCTCTGCTAAGAGAAGAATATTACACCGGCAAATTGTTAAAGGAGCTGATATTATAAAAATGATATATGAGGTGATGATATTTTAAAAACAGTTTTTACATGCTGTATGCAATTTGTTCATACGATGCAAGTTGAAAACCTGTAACTGTCATGTAAAAAAATGAGGACACAAACGATGAAAGATGTTCAAACGTTTAATTGACATAAAATAAACATTAAGCACAAATTGGTAATACATCACTTTGGTCACTGATCTTGCTACTTGAATCACTGGTGATGCATTTGAGTTGAATACAGAGTTTGTTATCGTAAGGTTTGCAAGTTCCAACCAAACAGAAGTTCCTCAGCTTGCAAACTAACAGCTGACCTCTATTTATATACATGTAAATAGCCCATAAGCTATACCAAAAAAATCCATAATATTTTACAGAGTCGAAAGAGTGGTATCTGTATCCACAGCTAATAGGAGAGCCTGTGGGAGAACCACAGGAAATCGATGAGACCGAGGAGAAGCCTGAGCAGTACCCGCTATACACAATAACAGTCCAAGTTAAAAGGCTTCACCAATTCTACATGTGGAATCATGTATTCTTTATGGTAAGATAACCCAGTTGATACCAGAGTGATTACAATACAACGCAGAGGAGAGAGTTGTCAGCCCTTGCAACTTGCATCTTACAATATGTGCTTTTGTGATAGAAACAATGATTGATATATGAATCTGCTTGGGCTGACACAGCTAGTGGCAATCTCATTTATCACAGACTTCTAATGAAGAAATTCTAGCCATTGTCCTTTCCTAGAAACCTACAGTTTACCTGCTGACTGAATAAGCCGTCTGATTGCCCAGCAGGGTAGCTGCCTCCAAATAACTGTATGGGAAGGAGGATTGTTCTCTAGATAGCTTTGTGAGTGAGGGGAAAACTCAACTAAGGTCACTGCAATCATAACTTTACCATTCAATAATGTTTTGCAGTTATCTGTTTGCACAAACAAGTTACCACATTTTGTTAAATATCTGAGTGATACTTTGGGCATAAGAACGTAATTCAAAACAATAATTTGTCCGTATTTCTTACCTGCTACCACCGGTACCACCTAAGCATAGATGTAGCTGTTGATGACTACACTGTCAGTCCCCATACAAAAAGAAGGGTGAACTACACACCTTTACATAATTAAAAATAACACCTATAAAAGTACTTCGCTTTTATAGATGTTATTACGCTATACCAGTGATGCAACATCTAGCGATGGTGCATCACTCATCTAGAGACGGTGTTATCCTCATCCTCAGCAGCATGAATGGCAGCATCTAGAGGATGAAGATAATCGAACCTATCCATCGACCAGTCTCTGCAACAAAGCAGAAATGCTAGCGTGTCTCGACCTATTTTTACCCACTGTATACCATAGCTTTCCTGTCCAAAGAGAGATTCTGGTCCAGCCAGAAATCACTTAAACATTCAGAGATAGCTCTATGAAATGCGACCATAGACAGTCGCAGTCACGTCGGCTGACCGCAAGAAAGAGAGCTTTCAAACAAAGTTTCAAGTCAGTCGTTTCGATATTTTTGTGGCTAACGATCGCCAAAGCCAGAGCCAGATGCCAAAGAGTTGCTGACTCCAAGGTGATCGACGCCACGATCGGTTTGAGCCTTGATTCGGCAGACGACATCAGTGATACTTTTGGTCGTTCAAAAGATAACTGCAGAGTCAACTATGGTACCGAAGGGCGGAGCCAAACTACAACAAAGAGTATAAAAGACGCCGCAGAAATGACCAAGATCAGAGCACCTGAATGTCTCACTTTATGCAGTTACCGTGAAACCTTTAATTGAACGCCACCTCTATTTGACTGCTACTAAGAGAGAAAGGTTGAAAAATAGAGCGCCACCCTCTATTTGAACGCCACCCCTACTTTACCGCCACTTTGACTATTTTTTGATATTTATGAACCCATAATATCAACTGAAAAGTAGAAAAGTTTGAAGTTTCCACAAAATCTTATTAATAATGACTCATTTACATCAATACAATAAATTCTCTCGCTGTCCAACTCAAAAACTTTTTGCTTTTTTTCGTTAAAACTTTGAAAGCAACACCATAAAAATAATTATTAACTGTCTCAGGCTAATAGTGGTTCTTTGTTAAGCAAAAACAATGAGTATAAAAGACACCGCAGAAGTGACCAAGGTTAGAGCAACTGGAAGTCTCATTCTATGTAGTTAATTGTTTGCACACTGTTGCACTAGAGGGGTTTGTTTTCTTGTGGATCAAGTAGAGGAACTTGGCCGGTTCCTTTACATATCGTGCAAAGCTCTCCAAACAAGCAAATGTGTACGCTGTAGATAATAAGCAAACTTTCTAACTTCACGTTGGCCAAATCTTATATTAGCTGCAACTCTGGCTGACATGACAAGCTCAATTTTGTAAATTGATAATAAGATAATAATTTACAATTTACCAATTTACAACTAAGATTATTTAAATTACGAGTTATAATCAATTTATAATTAAGTAATTTATCATAATTTACAATTCGTAAATTATCATGGTTTATAATCAAATTATTTAATTAAATATTTTCATATTTAATTAAATTATTTAATTATAAATTATGATAAATTTACGATTAATTATAATAGTTTTGTAAATTAATAAGACGATACGTTGTTTATGTATAACGTTATGCTCTGCTTTGTACCGTAGTTACTCACAAGCTTGGCTAGCTGCCAACAGTTGCGCACTGTTATAATGTGCATTCCTTTCCATCACGTTTCAGTGTATTACATGTATAGTGTATTATTGGTGATATTGAGCTGGCATTGTATTAAACTAGCTAAATGCCTGGCATTGCACAGGTAATAAAACATGTTTTTGAACACAAAATATTTTATCAATATATTCAGCATTTACCATTCTAACTTTCAAATAAAGGTATTTTGGTTTTATTTTTGTGTTCTCTGTTTATTTCTGCGCACTTTTTTTATTTTGTGTAATTCATACTATACAGGTTGCAGTTCTTACTACAGATCTACGCTGGTTTTAATAGACATGTTGGCTATATTTTTCTTAACGTATGAGCACGCATTTTTCTTCTTTTATGACTTCACGCTTAATACTGCAGCTAGCGTTAAGCGTGAAACCATGAAAAATTGTCATCTGTGATAAGCATGCGTTCAATTTATTCTATAGTATAGTTTATTGAATAAGTTGGAACAGGAAGTTTCGAGTTTATATCCAGTATGCAGCTGATTTTTTACTTCTAAAACTTTATCGGTATAACTGGACACACGGACAGACAAACAGAATCTAGACAAACATTGTGAATTATATATATAGATTAGCCAAATGCCCGGCATTGCAAATAAAATAAATAAAATAATTGTAATAAAATAATAGTTACCCAATGAATTTGAGTAACTTACCTGCATATATATTAGCTTACCTGTGCTTTATATATAGATTACATTACAATGGTAATTGAAGATAAAAAAATTAACTTCTTGTACTACCTAATACTTCACTATAATAGCTAGAACATCCCCTATCAGTATGATTCCCGTATAATCGTTCGTACATACATATTGCGTTCAACTGGATCGCATTAGATATAAACTTATATATATATACATAAATATATATATCTATAAATATTAAGAAAATGATGGAAGGAGACAGTTTTAATCGAAGACCTACCTATTACTCACGTGAACAAAAATATAATGTTCTTTGTAGTTTGCACTCTTTCTCATTGGTCTCAGCACTTTTTCCATCCCATACACTGATGTTGGATCGCGGATCATAGGCGCTGTATTGATACTACTCTGTGCACTGATGTACAGGCTACATATGCAACCTAGCCTGCCAATCGTTGCCTACTGGACTGCACTGGTAAATAATATACTATGCTTTTATTAAAAAGGAAAGGACCATTTGTTACTGCCTAAAAATTCGTTGACGTACCTCCAGATATGATGCATTGTGTTTGGTTGTCTTTGAGCTGCAGAAAGACTAATACTATCATATGAGGTCTTGAATATTAGGGTTTAAAATTTGTTTTGTTTTGTGGTTTGTACAAAAGAAAGGACAGTTTGTGAATGCCATAAATGTAACGCATAGCAGCTTGCAAGTGCAAATTTATATTATGCTCTTTGCCATAAGCTTTTGCTATAAGCTAATGCTTTTGCCATAAGCTTGACTTATAGTGGTGTGTGAGTTGCATGAACTTGACAGACAATGACATGTGAGTCGCATAAATTTGACAGACAGTTGCATTTGAGTTCAATAAATTTGACAGACAGTGCCACCTTATTGTCATAAACTTGACAGACACCGGACTGTGGATTCCATAAACTTGACAGACAGTGGCACATGAATTTAAAATTTACATACTGTGCCATGTGAGTTTCACAAACTTGACAAATAGAGGGTTACAAGTAAGTCTACCAAATTTCACATACAGTGGCAGTTGAGTACCATATAAGTGACACACAGACAAGTGACACACAGTGGCAGTTGAGTACCATATAAGTGACATGTAGTAGCAGTTTAATACCATGTAAGTGACATGCAGTGGCAGTTGAATACCATGTATGTGACACGCAGTGGCAGTTGAATACCATGTGTGTAACACGCAGTGGCAGTTCACTACCACATAAGTGACACACAGTGGCAGTTTACTACCACATAAGTGACACACAGTAGCAGTTGAATACCATATAAGTGACATGTAGTGGAAGTTGAATACTCTATAAGTGACATGCAAGTGAAACAACGTGACACATGAGAGCTGTATGAGTATTACACACACTTCATAAAAGATTTAATCAGCTGAAGTACTTCCCTATGTAAGGACCAGTCAAGTGCCAAACGATTGTAACATGCAGCAATTGCAATGCAATGCAATGGTAGAATTATAACCCGCGACCTGCCTGATGGCCTCAATAGTATACTTGTGTTTACAAACAAATGCATCCATCTAGAAACCTTGTTATTGCAAAACATGAGCTTTCACACCTTTTTTAGGCTACTACTTTTTTCAGATGTGTTATCTCTTACACCTGTAAGACACCTTCACTAGTGAACTAGAGATTCACCGTACACGTTGGGAGGTTTATGAAATTGGTATTTCTGTGGTACACAAGTTTTATTGTTGTTGCAGGACAAGTTCAACATGGCCGTTTTACTCTGCCACATCCTGATATTAATGGAACATGCGGTCATAGGCAAAATCGCCCAATCACCTACAATTTCTGTTGTCACTCAGGCGGGGCAAGCTGACTACGCATGCCTTGGAGCTATAGTCTGCATCATGATGATAATTCTTATCTACTTCATTGCTTTTTTCGTACAGACAGTAAGGGGCTCTTTACACGTTATGACTGCGTTATCACATTACCATACTTTTCAAACTATAAACCGCACCCTCTATATAAGCCGCATCTGCTTTATTTTCCAAAAACTGATAATAAAACAATATATAGGCTGCACCTTTGTATAGGCCGCAGAACTCATGACAGTACTTTTTATTACGGCAGCAACTTTGCTGTTTAAAACGGAACAGTGCTTAACGACCCTGTTTCGTATTAACCGACGCTTTTTAACCTAGTGTCTAACGGAACAGTACTGTAAGGCATTGTTTCGTTTTTTTTCTTTCACCGCTAGAGGCGCACTAGTCGGAGATTCTGGTCAATGCGCCCTAGCGGTGAAATTAAAAGCCACAGAATAGCCCTACCCTTATATAAGCCACATGGCTCAAATCATCAGAAAAAGGTAGCGGCTAATAGTCCGAAAGGTACGGTATTTATTTAGCGATGCCGGGAATCACAGTTTCTAATTATTCTGTAATTGTACATGTACGTATGCTCCTGTTGTTACAAGGGAAATCAAGAGGTGCTTCAGCTAGTAGATAGATTTATAGCTGAGCAACTTTAAAGAAAAATCTTACAAAGCTGGAGCCATGTTTATATTGCAACTTGTGTAGAAGAGGTAGATTAGAGCTATTGTCTTTGTAAAGGCTAGATATTGTGCTTTAGCGTGTTTTCTATAGTAAAAAGAGAGAGTTTTTACTTTTGCCAGTTGTTTAGCAATGAAGAATTTACTCTGTTGTGATTGTGAACAGATATTGGTAAAATCGTCTTTGAAACTGAAGAACAAAAACATTTACCGCAATTTTTTCGCGCAGGCTATAAACCACCACCTGTAATTTGCTCATCTGGGCATACTCTAAAAATTAGTCCAGAAATATTTTTCATTTCTCTCTCGTATCATACTCTATGACACAGCAAGTTGGAGTCCTTGATCATTCTATATACCAGTAGCGCATGTAGATGTTTAGACAGTTGAGCTTCATGTGTCTGTGTGTCCTAAATTAATTATACTGATATTTAAAGAGAGTAATGATCAGCAATTGTGTTTCTGGCCAGTTTTGTCACAAAACTACTGGTGAAATTTTTTGACTTCAGGTCTGTCTTTGAACTTTGCAATGTTTGTGAGATTGAGTTAAAATCTTTACTATAATAAGAGTTGCATCTGTCCCTCAGTCTGTCCAAAACCACAGTTGGATATTGGAAAAAAGATTACATCGTATGTCTTTTGAACTCATGACATTCAGCTTGGTAGACTGGTACTCCAACACCTGCACTCACCAACAACCTCGCAGCATGGAGGAAAAGATGTGTACATAGTTATTACACCTGACAATTTCTCATGTCAAGGTATTAATATAAGCAATTTGAAGAAAAAAGAAATCTTTTGAAAACAATTGTAAGTGGTGATAAAGCTGAAAGCAAGATTATTTCATAGCCAATATTTGATTTAGTCATCACCTGGTATTTCACATCGAATAAACAGTTTCTGTATCGCTTGCACAGGATGACAAGAAGTTATTGTACAGGTTGGATGGTTCCCTGATCTGTACCCAGTTTTACCTAAGCCAGTTTTTTTCTAGCTGATGAAGAGAAACAAGTTCCTAGAGGAGGAAACTAAAAACTTTGAAGAAACAAACGCTGAGATTGAGGCAAAACACGGAGTAAAGAAGGACAAGGACAAAAACCAGTGGAAATATGAAGCTCCTCCGTCAGATCCTATGAAAAGACGTAAGTGTGAGATTTAGTTGGTTTGAATCTGAAAGGATGCCGAGATGTGGTTTTTTCAGCAGCAGTATATAATATCACAAAAACATACCTAAAGTCTTGGCCGGCCATAAATTTTACCATCTTCAAAGAAATAGACGGAACATTCCAGAACATTGGTAGAATTTTAAAGTATGCACTCTGTTCAAACCTGAAAAAGTCCTTGAAAACTATGTTTGCTAAAATATAAAATGCACCAGAGAATGGTTGCAGTATGTTAGGTAGCTCAAGATTTTGATTTACAAAACAAAATTTTTTTAGTTATGATTGGGTAGGCAACCATATTCTATATTTAAAAAGTTCGTCTGACAGCAGTAGAATTTGTGGGCTGTTCACCCTTGGCTTCTTGAAAACTGCTAGAATTGATTTCATTGCCCTCAGGTGTTCACCCGATCAACGGTGAGTCACCACGGCTGATACATTACCAGAGAGAAGAGATTACTAGAAAATCTGGTAGAGGCCAGCAAGCTCTTCTACCTCCACTTCCTCCCCCTTCGGCTGCAAATCTTGCGGCAAACATACGAATGACTCGCGAAGACTACATAAATCCAAAGGAAGCAACTCATGTGAGGTTTTTATAAATCGTGATTCACCTCGGAGCTGACAGTGCTAATCTTATAAACTTTTCATATGTGAAGGAGCTGAAGATCCATGTTTGTCTTGGTGTATGGCTGTTGAAGTACTAGCAAGAGTGTAAAACTGTCCCAGTATTTGTACTAGTGTGTAACTGGTGATGTACTTGCACTAATGTATCAGTTTTCAAGTACTAATGTTGAATATCTAGTTTTAATATGCAATGTAGTATTGTATGTATTGCAAATGTAGTATTGTAGTATTTGAACAATAACTACCACAGTACTTATACTAATAACTAACTATCACAATGCTAGTACTAATATATAACTTCCACAATACTAGTACTGACATATAACTACCACATTACTAGTTATAATAACTAGCTATCGCAGTACTAGTACTAATATATAACTTCCACAATACTAGTACTGACGTATAACTACCACAGTATTAGTACTGATATATAAATACCACAGTACTAGTACTAATATATAAATAACCCAGTACCAGTACAAATATATAAATACCACAGTACTTGTACTAACATATAACTACCAAAGTACTAGTACTGATACATAAATACCACAGTACTTGCACTAATATATAAATACCACAGTACTTGTACTAATATATAAAGACCGCAGTTCTTGTACTAATATATAACCCTTATAGTACTTGTACTAATATATAAATACCACAGTACTTGTACTAATATATAAATATTACAGTACTTGTACTAATATAAATACCACAGTACTTGTACTAATTATAACTATTATAGTACTTGTGCTAGTTTAGAACTAACTTCCTTGTAACTAAACAAAAGCTTTCGCAAAAGCACAGGCTCTGAAAGGCTTATGTAAAGGTTGCCTTGCAACAAAATTCACATTACAGTTATTTGGTATCAAAAAGTTCACCATGTTTTACTCTGCTGGGTTGTAATTAAAAAATATGTGGAAATGCGATTACAAGCTCTTAAAAGCTCAAAAATGAGCAGTTAATCGCAGCTATCACGAAAACGCCGTAGGCTGGAATTCCTTTTCCAACTAGCTGTTTAGCTAGTTGTACTATCCTCTAACTATTGAAATACTATTGCTAGTGTAAAACTGCTACAGTAGATTAGTACATTGTATTGAAGTACTTCACTGGCTGTGTGACTAGCAGAGTACCTGTGCTAATATTTAGAGTCCAGTTTTTCAAGAAAATACCTACCAATGTGAACTTGGTTTGATGTTTCTACAATACTTTAAAAATACTAGCCATCATTTTACCTGCACTAAATGTCTTGGCTCTGTTGGTTTGGTTTGCTATGGTTTGCACTAACTGACAATTTGGATACTTGCAGGAAATGAAGATAGCTATGCCTCCGGCAGTCTTAGAGCAAGCGGGAAGACGATCACGCAGCACGAGTCAAACTAGAGGTCGTATAAGTCGCAGTCGTAATAGAGTTGGTTCTGAACAAACCCAGACAGAGACCTCTGATGAGGAATAAGACCCAAAGGCTTTCCTCAAGTGTCATGAATATTCTGTCTCTCTTGTTGTGCCTTCAGACCACTGATTTATAGGGTGCTTTAGATGCTCCACTGTCAACACCAAGCATATTCTTCACACGTCTTTGATGTTCTTTGACTGTACGCACAATAGGAGGCTTTTAGCTAATTTTCTTTTTATGGAAACAAAGTGATATTCCTTGGCTCGTTTTTAGCCTTAGTGTCATTGATGTCTATTTACCCTCTTCAAAAGATCACGTCTCACACTCGATGGAAGTCTAAAGAACATCTCAAGTGTCTATTGACACTTTTTTCAAACTGCTTAAAAATATAATCCTAGAAAAGATCTGCACTCTACCTCTTTGCATAATTAATTCACTTTTCTGCCAAATTATTCTTAAATTCAAGCCTTTTTATCTTCTTTGCTTGTATCTTCTATTTCATTCTTCTGCCATTTTGTTATTCAGTAATTTTTACATTGGTAACAATTTTACATACCTTTTCAAAGCTTTAGAATATAACTTTTAGTAGAATTCTTGCAAGATGTCCTCAGCTGTTGTAACCATTTTGATAAAAATATCCTGTTAACTATTTTCTTCATAAAAACCAAATAAAAATTATAAATTTATCCATAGAAAATTCTTTGAAGATGTTTTCTAAGATTAGAAAAGCAAGAGTTAAAAATTGGATATATATATATATACAGTCAAACATGGATAACTCGAACTTCACGGGACCGAGCAAAAGTGTTCGAATTATCAGAGCGTTCAAGTTATCAGAGCACTGTCACAAATCCATGTATTTACTTATTTATTAGTAGATACTTGTACATATGCAAACTATAATATAAATCAAAAGCACAAATGGCTTGTTTCAAATTAAATGCTTCTAATGTAAAGTTTAAAACGTTTTTATCAAAAAGTATAGAGATTTTTCTATCACTTGAGATTGGTTTGTTGTTTGAGGCGATGTTATTGCCAGGACATTGTTTAGATTGACATTGGCAAAACTTGATCGTTGTTGAAATGCTCAAAAGAAAAGACATCTTTTTCTTTTGAGTGTTTTACCCACGATCAATTTTGCCGATTTTTCTTGAAGTTTATGGAAAGATTACCTTACTTTACCTGGGATTCGTTAAGAGCAACACTCCGAGGCAGTTCAATTAAAAGTTTTACGAGGTTTTACGGTGCATTGTATATCACTCACGCTTTTTGAATGGATACTTATTGAATGTACACACGTATTCTGTGTTTAGGTCAAACGATGAATAGTTTTTTTTAGCTAAGACAACGTATACGTTTAATTACAACAATTTTTAAGACGTTTTAAACATTCAACATTCCGACGTTGATTCAACACGGAATCAATGTCGGAAAACTATTCGTCACGGGCTAGCCGGGTCACGCACTCAAAGATTTTTGCCACGCACATACAAAACAACATGCTGTTTTTGTTTTGTATGTGCGTGGCGAAAATCCTTGCGCGCGTGACCCGGCAAGCCCGTGCTATTCATCGTATAGCAGTATAAATCAAATTTGACCAAACCTCTAGAAAAGTCGTTGACAAAAATATTTTGCCGATGGTGGTAATAACAACGCTTATGAATTACGAAAAATGAGGTTTACCTCTATGGCTTTGAATAAAGTGATTTTCTAAAGCGATAACAACCGTTTCGGTAGCCGTTGGGCAAAAAAACAGTTCGAATTAACAGTGTTGAGTTCGAGTTATCTATAGCAATTTATCATTACGTGGGAACGGACCAAAGAAACCATTCGAATTAACCATGTTTTCGAGCTATCCGTTGACGAGTTATCCATGTTTGACTATATATATATATATATATATATATATATATATATATATATATATATATATATATATATGACCCCATCTAATGACATTCTATAGCGATATACATTATATATTACAATGCTAGCCCAAGTTAGTAGTCATTTCCGCAATGCTACTGTATTGTTATTACTGTTGTATATACTGCCTGGCTGTTCCCAATCTACATCGCTTGATACTTGCTTTTACAAATTATATGCATTGCTATGTCATTGTATTGGATCATAACATGCATTGCTATGCCATTGCATTAGAACATTGCATGCATTGCTATGTCACATATATGAACATTACATGCATTACTGTTTCACTGTATTTGATCATAACATGCATTGCAATGCCATTGCATTAGAACATTGCTTTGTCATTGTATTTGATCATCACATGCATTGCTAGGAAGTCTATTGTCTTTTGGTGGCACTGACAGGTGTGGCACAGTGCTCTGATGGTTGCCACAAGTTGTATTTGCTTGTGAAATAATGTCAAAGTTACAAACAAAATTAAACCATAACTGTCACGAACAACTTTTATCGTATTTTCTAAGTAAATCAGACACGCTGATTCCGATTTTGTACTCAAAATAAAGATTAGTCCACTAACTTTCAAAGTCATTTAGGTTTTTTTAAAGCGTTTCAATATCCGTTTCAAAAACAACACAATCGGCATTACAAGCTCCGCCCATAAATATGTGACGAAACCTAGCTTTTTCAGAAACGGAAGTTGGGAATGTTTAGTCCGATTTAGAATAATAGAGATGGGTGTCTTAAAACTCATTATTATCTAAATCCAGCCTGTAAAATAGTTTCAGTTTTTTATGAAAGGGATATAAACTATTTAAAATTGCTCGCAGCATGTTACATGACGTTTAAATGGGCTGGACGCCGAGAAAAATGAGCTCAAAAAGCGCGGTTTTATCACGAGCTAGCGTTGTTATTGCGCTTTTTAAATATGCAATGCTAAATAGCTTATCTACCTTTCAGAAAAGACTGATATTATTTTTAAGGCTGAATTTAGATATTAATGGATTT
This sequence comes from Watersipora subatra, assembly GCF_963576615.1. NCBI lineage: Eukaryota > Metazoa > Bryozoa > Gymnolaemata > Cheilostomatida > Watersiporidae > Watersipora > Watersipora subatra. Next base: position 6,463,758 of record NC_088715.1, on the reverse strand, counting down.
TAAAACACCCATCTCTATTATTCTAAATCGGTCTAAACATCCCTACGTAACTTCTGTTCCTAAAAAGCTAGGTTACGTCAAGTATTTATGGGCGGAGCTTGTTATGCCGATCGTGTTGTTTTCGAGACCGATATTAAAACGCTATAAAAAGTTCTTCATTACTCTGAAAGTTAGTGGCCTAATCTTTATTTTGATTACAAAATCGGAATCAGCATGTCTGATTTACCTAGTAAATATGATAAAAGTTGTTCGTGGCAGTTATGGTTTAATCTTTACTATAATATAGGCCATGTTCGTCTGTTTGTCCATTTGTCCGTCTGTCAGTCCGAAGCCATTTTAAGAGCATTAGAAAAAAATTGCCTCAAATGTAAACTGAATTCATATGATCTAGATTGGCATGCAGGCGCACTAATCTCTGCGCCAAGCAGGCACCTTTCTATAGTAGAATAATTGTGCACATAAGTATTACATATGTCGATCTGTCACCGAGCATGGCAATGCCAGTTTCCTAGTGCCAATTACAACTTTCAGCTCATCCAAAGTACTGTATGTATATCATAGCAATTTGTAAAAAGGTGTGATTTTGCTTTTAAATTATTTTTGGTATTTGTTATAAATCTGAAACAATTAAAAATACATTTAAACGGTATCTAATAAGTCAGCAGCACACTGTGAATGTCAGTAGATAAATGTACTAATTCTCAACAGCTTCGTAAACTTTATAGCTATCAAATAACTTTTGCTAATTTTGCGCATTTCTTTAAAGCATTCATGCGCTGATAACATCAGCGTACATCAGTGTGTGAGTTTTAAAAGAATGTACCCCACTTCTATGATCATTGCTTAATCATTGCAATTGATAAATAAACAATGCTAACAAAAAGCAAAATCCCTATTTTGTCTATATAGCTATAAGAGTAGACATTTATAGTCACGACAGTCAAAAGCTAGGTGGCTGGAAGGAGCGACCTTTTACTGACTCATAACCTGTTTCACTTCATGTTGCTGATCCGCAGGAATTCATAGTTTTAAGAAAAGATCTGCTGCAGGTTGGTGAACAGTGTACTGGTTAAGTCTAAAAAAATACTAACGGCAGGAGTGTGCTAGAGCAGGCAAGTCTAAATAGGAGACATTCATAAAGAATGGTTTCCTGATATACGGTACAAGCAGCTTTTGTGAGCGTACGACGAGAAGTAGTTGTCTATTGTAAGACACAGACATCACGTTATACAACAATTAGCACCTGTCTTAATAGGGTATGCGAAGATCTTGGTCTGTGGGCAAAGACAATGTTAAAATATTTCCAAGAAATCTAGTGTTTTGAAAAGTTGGGGATTAAGGCGATACATTATTTTGAGTGAGGTCAATAAGTAGGTGTCAGCGTATCATGACATTAACGTGAAACAAGGGCTAGTTCAAACCTAACCGTGAATGTTAGTAGACTTAGTTTCATACTAAGTAGAGAGGTGGTTTTAGGGTGTCAGGGTAGTAGTAGCGCCTTTGACTGTCAACCATGGGGTTGGTGGTTTGAGTTCCGCTTAATGCCGATCTCACAAAAAGCTCTCAGCAAGCTTTCAACCCTAAATTGCTGGGTCTTTCGGATCTAGACCATAACTTGGAGGCCCCGTGTACCACACTGACAACGTGGGCACGTTAAAGATCTACCTCTGTCCCTCGCACATTGGGCAAGCGAAATGGCTACCTGGCTTATTCCTTATTCCCTCCATCGGCAAAATATTTTTGTCAACGACTGTTCTAAAGGTTTGGTGAAATTTGATTTATACTGCTATACGATGAATACCACGGGCTAGCCGGGTCACGGGCGCAAGGATTTTCGCCACGCACATACAAAACAAAAACAGCATGTTGTTTTTGTTTTGTATTTGCGTGGCGAAATTCCTTGAGTGCGTGACCCGGCTAGCCCGTGATGAATAGTTTTCCGACGTTGATTCCGTGTTGAATTAACGTCGGAATGTTGAATGTTTAAAACGTCTTAAAAATTGTTGAAATCAAACGTATACTTTGTCTTAGCTAAAAAAAACTATTCATCGTTTGACCTAAACACAAAATACGTGTGTACATTCAATAAGTATCCATTCAAAAAGCGTGAGTGATATACAATGTACCGTAAAACCTCGTAAAACTTCTAATTGAACTGCCTCGGAGTGTTGCTCTTAACGAATCCCAGGTAAAGTAAGGTAATCTTTGCATAAACTTCAAGAAAGATCGGCAAAATTGATCGTGGGTAAAACGCTCAAAAGAAAAAGATGTCTTTTCTTTGAGCATTTCAGCAACGATCAAGTTTTGCCAATGTCAATCTAAAAACGTCCTGGCAATAACATCACCTCAAACAACAAACCAATCTCAAGTGATAGAAAAATCTCTATACTTTTTGATAAAAACGTTTTAAACTTTACATTAGAAGCATTTAATTTGAAAAAAGCCATTTGTGCTTTTGATTTATATTATAGTTTGTATATGTTCATGTATCTACTAATAAATAAGTAAATACATGGACTTGTGACAGTGCTCTGATAACTTGAACACTCTGATAATTCGAACACTTTTGCTCGGTCCCTTGAAGTTTGAGTTATCCGAGTTTCACTGTATGTCAAAAGGACTCGGTAAGGTTTTGTTAATGGATTCCAAGGTTGCAGAGGGCAAAGACCACTATGTAGATGATATTGTTGTAGATGAGGATAAGGTGCGTGTTGTCAGTATTAAGAATCATCTGTTAAGTCATAGGTTAGGGACAAAAAACTCGAGCAAATCAGTGACGGTCAAGTGCATGGTGTTCGTGTGAGAAAAAATTAGAATGATTCACTGGTTTAAGGGCATGACAACAATATCGGTAACATTGACTTGGATCTGACGAAGCATGAGTTGTATTCTTTTGGCATTTGTCTCACAAGGCATTACACAGATCTCACAGCAGTAGAGGCCCCGGTGAGATTGGTGACAGCATTCTGCTGTGGGCGTGTGTCGCGGTGTTGGTGAAGGCTGGTGACAAAGGGGAGGTTGGTGTCATCGTAGCAGCTTGGTGCTGCATAAAAATATTTATGTTGTTTGTTGCTGTTGTTGTTGTTTCTTTTTATCTATGTTGTTGTTTTGCTGACCGTTTTAATTTTGTCTTCTTAGTTTTTTATCAGCTGTTTCCGGTTTGACGCTTTTTGCATCGCGTTCACTATAACTTTTAGCCGACCATCCAAAAACGTTTTCAAACTGACTCGAGGAGCAATACAAAATTTGAGACGAATCAATACTGTTCTCGAAAGTGGTCTCCCACGTACTTGGCCATATAGCAGCCTTTGAGAAAAATGCCCACATCTCAAAGATTATTCGTATTTCAAATAAGAAACTTGCTTAAGATGCTGTTTGTACCTCTATTTTCTTATATGTTGGGGCACTCTTACGCCGAGGTATGACTGTGTCTTGGTTAACTTCTGCCGAAACCCAATATGAAAATGTATAGAGGGTTAAGAAGAATTGCATTCACATGTACAGTTGCTAAAAAAAATAAAAAACTCAAGATTTCTCATGTTTGACAGAACATTACCATACTTGTTTGTTTAGTGTTGCCATGGCTACCAAAAGTGATGAGCTCACTGCACTACTGATCAAGTATGTAGACAAAGACATTCTTATGGAGAGAATGATAGAGCTACTAAACTCTACATCGGTGGATGTCAAGTTCCACCTGCTAAAGACTGTCCGAGGTGTAAAAAATACAGCAGTGACAGCTGTCATGCATGCAGCGGGTGCTAATGACTCTGACACTATAGCATGCATGTTTGCCGAGCTTACGCCTGATCAACGGTACGAGTTGCTAAAAATACAAAATGTAAAGAAGGAAACTGCTCTACATTTTACAGCGAAGCATAACAATGGAGAGTTGCTGAGACGGTTGGTCGCAGACTTATCACAGATGCAAGCATTTGTTGTTTTAAAAATACAAACATCTGTGGGCAAGAATACCGCGTTACACAAAGCAGCAAAATATAATAATGCCAATGCTCTTTCCATGATGCTAAATGCAGTCAGTCCGGTTCAGAAGTTAGAGTTGCTTATCATTGCCAATGTTGACAACAGGACTTTTGATGATATCATCAAACTGCCAGCGCTCAAGCAAGCAACACTCACAGGTGAATTCATACGCTGCTAGAATGCTTCAACGTGCAGTTAGACAGCTTGTTTCAATTTTAAACTATTAGGGCCAGGGGTCGGGAACCTTTGGCTCGCGAGCCATATGTGGCTCCTGTGATGACTGCATATGGCTCTCTCAGTCAAATAAGCAAGCAGTGAAATTGGCCAATCAAAACAAATCTAGTAGACTTTTAATTTTAATTGCACTCTTAGCCGCAGCCATGCCCACAAAGTCCTTCACTTCACTGTAGAGCTAGTTATAGACTTGGTCCTGGAAAGCAGTGCGTGTGCTACCATTGCGTTATAAATCTAAATGGTTATTATTCCTAGAAAAAACCAGGACAATAAGCTAGTTACTCTTAGCTCCACCTACTTGCTAGGTCAATGTTATTTCATCGACTGGACAAAGCAAAATCCTGTCACAACTAGAAAAGCACATTTTGAATCAGAGATTTCTAATTGTTTTTGCAGACTTGGCATATGGGTTCAGATGTAAGTTTACAATCATTGTCCTAGCTTTGTGTGAGCAACATTTTGCATGTCAATTTATGTGTATTATTTATAATATAACAGTAATAGATTAATTTTGGGCAAAACAATAATATTGGAAATCTTTTTTCAAATAAATAATGATATAAATAAATTATAAAAAAGTGTCGTTAGACTCTTTTGCGCGTGTGCAAAAGACTACAAAGCTATCAGCAAAACCATGCAGCACTGAAGTCGCATTAATGTTGGCACTCATTAGCAACAGTATAGCAATGTTATTAAACAAAATCCAGTGACATATTGTACTTTAAGTGTTGAAATTAATTAAAATGCACAATTTATTTGTATTTTTAAACATATTGTATGGCTCTCACAATATTATATTTTAAAATATACAGTGTTTATGGCTCTCTCAGTCCAAAAGGTTCCTGACCCCTGTATTAGGGTAACAAATGAAATATATTTGAAGTATGAGCTGACGCTGGTCATTTTTACCTTTTGCACATAAAAAGCCTGACATTGAAATTTTATACATTGAATGACTGCCTCTTTCTACACAATTTAGCTAGAAGATATAGCAAAAAAGTTTCATGGTGCGAAAAAAGAAGTTTTCATGGTGTGTTGATGGCTTTTTAAGCTGTAAAAATTGTTACAAGATCTATCCAATCATAACAGTTGCTCTGACTTCAATATAAAAATTCTTGCAGCCTTTACAGAAGTCAATCAACGTGTTACTGAACTGGAGAATCAATGTGAAGAACTCCAAGCAATGAAAGAAGAACAATCACAAGGTAGAGCTATGACCACATGCTGCCATATAACAAATATATGTTATATGGCAGCATTACTGTTATTAGTATAGTCAATATTATATAATATTTATAAAATAATATTACTTCAACTTTTAGTTTAGGGTATTTACTATTAATGTAGTTAATATTATACAATAATATACCGTTATTAATTATATATTCATAACTAACTGTGCTACCGGCATTTCCCGGCTATTAAAAGTGAGCTTATAAACAATGATAGGTAACGAGAGTTGCTTGCCACTTGCTATTAGCCTGGCACATTGTCAATGGATGATTTGAGTAAGCTTACTAATAAGAGCTTTCGGTTCGACGCCATGACTTTGCATCATGACCGAAAGCCGTAGCCTATTTGCTCCCATATAGCGACATATATCGCTTAGCGAATCTATCAACCTCTGTGGTTTAGTTAGTAAGTGGTGGATTATCAACCTCTGTGGTTTAGTTAGTAAGGCGTCAGACTGACGAATGGGAGGTTTGGAAATCAACTCTCCTGCTTTACGAATTTTTCATTCCAAGATAATAAAACAGCTGTAGCTGGATAAGTACACGGACAGACCAACTTTGAGAAATATATATACATGTATATAAGTTATTAATATGAATAACAATATATTGTTACTAATATTAATAATTATGAATATATTATTAATAATAATTAATAATAGTAATTATTATTAATAACAATTATATAACATATAATTATTATTAGTAATAATATTAAAAATACAATGATTAATAGTATTATTAACCATAATATTATTATTAAAATTGTTATAATATTATTATTAATTTTGAAATAGATTCATGAACTTGAAACGTGCTAGCATTTCCGCAAGCAATGCGTAGGCCTAAGTATGTACTCTATTATTTTATAGTCTTGCATGGACAATGTACTGTATGTTATGGTTAGTTTGCAGGTCTACAGACTTACAGGTTCTTAGTGCGAATTAGAACTCAAATCTAATGCGAAGCAAATTCTTTGTTCCACAAACTTTATCACTATAACTGGACTAACAAAAGACAGACAAACACTGAGAGAGAAATAAATACATGTACTTATAGGTGTACTTATGCCCATACATATAGGTATGGGCATAAGTATACCTATAAGTATACCTATATACGGACATGTATATTTACACATTCACACTATCAATAACATCTGCTATAGATTTCATACTCAAAAATGCAAAACCAAAGCTTAACTCGAGTATGCATTTTATACTAAACAGATTTATCAGATTTGCCATATGGCAGCATGTTATATGTCAGCATATTTTCATTATATAAAATAAATAGCATATAACGTATACATGCCTGTGTACTTGTACATGTACGTCTACATGTAAATACCCATATGTACATATACATGCACATTTACATGTACATATACATGTGTGTGTATATGCATATATGGGTATGTATATTTCTATGTTTACAAATATGTAAATATATGAAAATATTTTAAATTTTACTAGACTGAGATCATATTTTTAGCCCTTAATTACGCACTCCAAAAAGTTGCTGAACTGGATGAAGAATTAATAAGAGAGAAAGAGCAACACACATATGGTAAGTATTGTTGTTCATATTCATATTCTAAAACTGATAATTGTTTTTAGTTTTGACCATAAGTTTTTAAATAATTACCTTAGTAAATTTTTAAAAATAATTGAGCTGTCACACTTTTCCTTGCAAGTTACCTAAATTTGTGATTGTTTAACAGGTTTGTTAATTTACACTTTATTGCAAACAATCAAAACACAATCTTTTCTGTTGTGGAAATTAGTTTTTATTTTTAGTGATCCAAAGCTTCTTATAAAGTTTTCTAAGCAAAAATAACAAAGAAATAATATATAAAGTATAAACAAGTACATGTATAATAAAGAAAAGATTGTGCTTTATCTCTCTCTCCCTCCCTCCCTCTCTCTCTCTCTCTCTCTCTCTCCCTCTCTCTCCCTCTCTCCCCCTCTCTCCCCCTCTCTCCCCCTCTCTCCCCCTCTCTCTCCCTCTCTCTCCCTCTCTCTCCCTCTCTCTCCCTCTCTCTCCCTCTCTCTCCCTCTCTCTCCCTCTCTCTCCCTCTCTCTCCCTCTCTCTCCCTCTCTCTCCCTCTCTCTCCCTCTCTCTCCCTCTCTCTCCCTCTCTCTCCCTCTCTCTCCCTCTCTCCCTCTCTCTCCCTCTCTCCCTCTCTCTCCCTTTCTCCCCTTCCTCCCTCTTTCTCCCTCTCTCTCCCTGTCTCCCCCTCCCTCGCCCTTTCTCCCCCTTCCTCCCCTTCCTCCCCCTTCCTCTCTCTCTCCCTGTCTCCCCCTCCCTCGCCCTTTCTCCCCATTCCTCCCCCTTCCTCCCTCTCTCCCTGTCTCCCCCTCCCTCGCCCTCTCTCTCCCTCTTTCTCTCTCTCTCTCCCTCTCTCTCCCTCTCTCTCCCTCTCTCTCCCTCCCTCTCTCTCCCTCTCTCTCCCTCTCTCTCTCTCTCCCTCTCTCCCTCTCTCCCTCTCTCTCTCTCTCTTTTTTGATTTTCAGCGGCTATATGTACTAAGAATTGCAGTCTAAGCTCATTCACTTGGAATTTCCAACAACTAATTTACTAGCAACTAGCGTTCTATATTGTCTCCGTGGTGGTCTCGCCAAATGAATGATTTTGTGAGACTTTGTTAAAACTTGGAAACTGAACTTTATTGCTTGTATTAGGGGTGTGCAGAAGACCCCCGAACTTGCATTTTCCTTTTCATAACATAACATAACCGAATCAAAACATCCATGAGGAGCGTTATGGGGCAGGCTCGTCTAAATAATCTTCTAATATTACACATATATAAAAATGTTGAAGTAGATACAGAATCAGTTGTGAAAGATTTCTGCCATGAAAAGATTGACAGAACAAGCTATATTGCAATGAAGAAGTAATAGCTTTAGTTCTGTCAAGGTCCCTTACAGAAATCTGTAGTGTCATGAGTTTTATATCATTCATTGAATAAAGAAATTGTTTTGCCTACCATGAACCATAAACAATATAGTTATGTAGAGTTTGATGCTTACAATTGATTGCATTTATGTATACTTTGAGCGTTGTTGATGCTTGATAAGTTCAAAGCTTCGAGCGCTGCCCCGAACTCCATCGGGGGCTTACACCGTCCAAAAAAACCCCAAATGTTCATAACTAGTCGCCTAACATTTGCAGCCACCCCAACTTGCAACCAGAGAATACAGGCCTGCAATCTGCTTTTCAACACGCATGTCTCTTGCTCTTTCTCTCTCTTTTTATCTCTCTCTTTCTCACTTTCTTTCTCTCTCCCTCCTTTTTCTTTCTCTATCTTGTTCCTCTTTTTATTTCTCTTTCTATTTCGTTTTTTTTTCTTTTTCTCTATAATTGTGGCTTCGGGGCTTACATAGGATAGCAGGCCTATGACCAACTTGATTCTAAGCATTCATATGCTATGAGTTTGTTTTGATTTGCCCCCATTTTGAATTACTCTTAGCTTCATCTTTATAGCGGAGTCTAGGCCATCCTTGATTTTGCTTACCTTCACATAGTTTCAAGTATATTAATTGATGCAGAAGCCAGTCTTGTCCATTTTGTACATGGTTCAACAATCTCAGCCTTTTTTTGATAAGGATGTCAGCCATTCATAATATACCTACCCATTTTAAGATTTTTAAGTTTGTAATTTTGTCCTGTCACTTGATGTTCTTGATGTCTTTTAAGTGTATCATCATTACAACATGTAGCTTTTTACTGTAATATATCGCTGTAGCAAGTGAAAAAAGCTTAATGATGACCTTCACTGTCAATCTTTAGCAGCGTACTAGAGGCATAATTTGTAAGAATTAATAGTTTATTTCAACTACACTTTGGTTTTTTTTAGTTAACATGACTAGAGCGACTAACCTTTCTGGTTAGTAGTTTGAACACAAGCTAGAAAATAATCAGTTGTCACTTTATAGTTAAAAGCACAAAACAAGACTACAGACATTGCTGTCTAATTGCATAGAAGTCAGTACAAAGCAATATTCAATGTGTTACTCAGCTTATTTGGTAGAATTGGTCTTACTGTGAAGGAAACTGCCAGTTCTCTTTACTCTCCACAAGAATAAATACACTACGTGGATCACTGATGCAAATAAATATTTGAGTAATATATTTATATAAATATATGCATTCAATGCGTGTGCATAGAAGTAACTATGCTTAGAGATCGCCTCTATTTTTTGATTGTGTAGCTCGGAATGCTGAACTAACTCACCAGTGGTCGAGTTTCCTGTTGGGATAATGAAACTAGGTACAGCTGCGACATTGGTCATGCAAATGGATTTGCCGGCCCTAGCCATGGCACTCTGCCGTTACACTCTCTTGCACAGTGGAGGCTCTGGGGACTGTCCCTTGAACTCTGAAAGATGAGAATAGCTGTGACCAGAGCCGGTGATGTCTGGCTCTGTACTTGAAGCGCTAGACCCCCGACTCAACGAATGTACGATCATTTCCTTTCAAGTGAAGAGTCCAGATTGGGTTGGCCATTCGAAGAGTCAAGACTTGCTCATGTTGACTGTTCCTTGATAGCTCACAAGCCTTTTCCTCCAGCCAGTTGTAGAGGGGCCCGTCGGCTGTCGGTATCCTGAGTAGGCGAGTTAGTCTCTTGGCCTGGGCCTTGACCCACGTTAGCGACTCTCTGACTCGGTCTCTTTTTGGCTCAGTCAAAGGCAGCTCCTGCTGATCTTGAGCAAGTATCTTCCTAAGGGGTCAGCTAGCAGTTTTGAGCTCGGGAGATTCAGGGGCTCGGTTGTACATCAGCAACCTGGGTACCCCAAGTTGGCTTAGGCTTCTGCATCTTTCTCTTTGGTCAATCCTCTTCTGGTTTTGGCCTGCTCGCCACAGCTGACTTGGCTGCCAGCTCTATAGGGGCAGTCAGCCAGTCAGTGTAGGTGTGTACAGTTTCATCACCAAGTTAGTCGGCCAATCCGTACCACCTAGTTGGCCAACCGATCTGCTAATGAATTCAATCTGCTTTCAATATTTTCTGTTTCTTTGTAGTTTGGGTTAGACCATCCGTGCCATTGGACTAATCGTGTCCAATGGCACGGATGAAGAAAAGCTATCAAGGAACAGTCAACATGAGCTATTATACAAATTGATTTTAGATAAATTATATTTTGACCAATCGTTCAGGACCACAGTCTGCAATGCATCTGCTAATTGATAAGTTCACTCACTAAAACTAGTGGCATAAATTGAGGCATCAAGAATTTATATCGTTTGATTACATTTCACACCAATTCCTGTGGCAATATCAATCTACTCTTTATAATAAGCTCAAAAACAGAAAAGTGGTGTGTTGCTGATCAGATGTGAACAGTCTTTATGTTACAGAAATCAGCAAAATCAAGGGAGTTGTCCGGCAATTGCAAGTTGTCTCTGATGCACATCGAAGGGCGATCATCCGACAAGCAGGAGGCAAGTTGTTCTCTTGCAGACTAAACTAAAAGTTTACCAAAACAGACTTATAAGCAACATTGTTAAAAATGTCAGCAAACGTAGCTGTATAAACAAACTTGTTTAACTTGTTGATACAAACTTTATGTAGCAAAAGCTACATAAAGTTTGTATAAACAAACTTGTTTATACAAAACTCGAATGAACAAAACTTTACAAACAAAATATATAATACATATATATGTATATATGTGTGTATATATATTTGTATATGTATTAGATGTAGATTAGATATATATCTGATTAGTAATTTTCATAGGCGTAACCCTAAACCTAGAAAACAGGAAGCATGCACCTTACATTAAGCCAAATGCCACAATTACCTATGTTCGCAAAAGATTCTAGCCACCCGCCTAACATCATCAAAAATATACCGCTAGCAATTAACAAAAGACTGTCAGAAATTTCATCAGATGAAAAAACCTTCAAAAAAGCTGCCCCTATTTATCAGGAAGCATGAGCAAAGAGTGGATACCAAAACAAGCTAGAATTCTCCCCACCTAAAGCTCAACAACTAAAGGCAAGAAATAGACAAAGAAAGAGAAACCCAATCCGGTATAACCCCCTTGCAGCAACACCATACACACTAGTATCAGGAAAACTTTCTTCAAATTAATCGATGGAAAATTTTCTACCAACCAAAAGCTACATAAAGTCTTCAACAGAAATGTTATAAAGCTGAACTATAGTTAAACAAGTAATCAACTCTCACAACTAGAAGCTACTATCACTATACAATCCAGAAACAACCAAGCATGGCTGCAATTGTAGAAATAAGAACACTTGTCTATTACCAGACAAATGCCGAGCGAAATCCATAATATACCAGGCAAGCGTAACAACCACCAATAACAGAAAACCTGTAGCCACATATGTAGGACACAACGAAAACAGCTTCAAAACAAGATATAATTATCACAAATCTATATTCAATAACATATTTAAACGCCACTCTACCAAACTAAGCAGTTACATATGGAACATAAAAGAAAACAACACCAACTATCGCACCACCTGGCAAATTTTATCCCACGCCAAGCCTTACTCCAAAAGCAGCGAAAAATGCAAGTTATGTACTTTGGAAAAATACTTAATCATTTACAGACCCGAGAAGGCAACTCTAAACAAACGAAGTGAACACATATCTACTTGAAGACATTCTATGAAACATCTTTTACAAAATAGTGTTACATAATAAACTTCATCCATCATGTTTAATAGCTTTTAATACCTGAGCTCTTATTGACCCCTATTTCAGTTTACCAGCTTACGCAGAATTTTATGTATAGTTTTCACTAAGCATTTGATCTGATGAGTGTTACACACCTTCTGTGTAATATGAAACTTTTAGTAATTTTTATGCTTGGTCAAATCTAAAAAGATTTCTCACTAAATTTATATGTCTAACTAGCTGTGCTACCCAGCGTTGCCCGGGTAATAAAAAAGTCTGAACAGAAAATTGATTTGTATTTAACATATAACAACATTTACTATTCTAACTTTCAAACTACATATCATGAAAGAAGTGTTTTGTGTAGTTTAAATAAATTAAGATGAAAATCAAAACAACTGTAAAGGTTTTAAAACTTTGTCAAACAACTGTAACTTTCCAGCTGTTAGCCTGCCACATTGCCAATAGAAAATTGCAGTAAGCTACTGAGCTTCTAATGACAGTACTCCATGACATTGCATCAGCATAGTTGTCCAGCTGCAGTTATTCTAATAATAGTTATAGGCGGAATTTAGACAGACATACGACATACGACACACGAACATACATTGAAAAAAATATATATAGACATATATTTGGTTTGGTTGAGCACTCTGTGAGAGACGCGGCACTATTAGCCTTTGAGCAAAGCTCATCACTTTTGTGATTTGAGCACTCTGGTGTCAGCACGTTGACTTTTTAAAGTCTGTGAGACAACTTAGTTGTTTCATGGCAGGAAGTCAACTCGCATTGGTAATGGGATTTGTGTTCCTTGCCTGAGCTCTGAGCTGCACTGATGAGGCTTCAATAGCCAAAACAGTACTGTCTGTACCATGAGTATATATACATGTATATAGTATATATATATACAAATTGTTTCCTCACCCCGGTTTAGCCGTATGGGTGGCAGTTTCTGCTCTAACTCGGGTCTCCTACCAGAGACCTGGGAGTTTGAGCACTCGCCTCAAGATCTTAGCTGTTCCCAGTAGCGCACTTTTCTGCAACTCACCTGAGTTGATTGCTGTTGGTATTTGGGCAAGCCACATTTTATGCGCCAGCGTTATTGCGCCCAGAGCCCCAATGACTACTGGGATTACAGTTGTTCTTACACCCCAGCATTTCTCAATCTCTTCTCCAAGAGGGAGATATTTCTCTACCTTTTCTTTTTCTTTGCTGTCTATATTGTAGTCATTGGGTACTGCTATATCTATTATAGTAGTCCTCTTGTTTTCCTTGTCCACCACCACTATATCTGGTTAGTTTGCTAGGACATGCTTGTCAGTCCGGATTTAGAAGTCCCAGAGGATCTTAGCGCGGTCATTTTCATTGACCTTACCAGGAGTTTTTCACCAGTGTTGTGGTTTATACTCGTCACATAGACTTCTATACACAACACCTGCGACATGATTATGCCGCTCAGTGTATGCATTTCCTGCTAGCTGCTTGCATCCACTGATGATGTGTTTGATGGTCTCAGGTGCATCTTTGCACAGTCTGCATCTAGGATCGTCTCTAGTGTGATAGATTTTTGTTTGGAGTTGCCTTGTTTGGAGCACTTGCTCTTGGGCTGCCATGATTAGCGACTCTGTATTGGCCATTAGGTTTCCTTTGTTCAGCCACATATATGTTTGGTGAAAATCGCCAACCTTAGATATTTGTCGATGGTAAGCACCATGAAGAGGTTTCGTGTGCCAGTCAAATTCCTCATCATCAGGGCGAAGGTCCATTGTAAGAGCAGCCAATTGAAATTCAGCTAGCAACTTATCTGAAGTGGCCATGGAGGCTGCATAAGCTTTGATGCTTTGCTCTTCCTTTTTCACTGTCTGCTGTACACTTTTGAGTCCCCTACCGCCATCTTTCCTATCGAGATACAATCTAGTAGTATCAGATTTTAGGTGGAGTGCTCCATGCATGGTCAGCAGTTTACGAGTTGCTATATCTGTTTCCTTGATGGCTTCCTCAGTCCACTTTATTATGCCTGCTGGATATCTTATTATTGGCAGTGCGTAGGTATTTATTGCCATAACTTGGTTCTTGGCATTGAGCTGGCTCCGTAGGACCTGCCGAAGGCGTTTCTTGTATCCAGTAATGGCTTTGTGACGTTCCTCGGGACAACTACGCAAAAACAACAGCTTGTCAAGACAGGCTAAGCTAATATATATATATCTCAATGTTGGTCAACTGTTTTCTGTAGTCTGTACAGCTATAAATATTAACTATTATCTTAGAATAAACAATCCATACTGCAGAAAATTTGATCTCAGACACTCCGGTTCACCAGTCCAATGCCTTAGTAATTCAGCCACACAAGCTTACTGAATTCATTAGGTGATATATGCCGCTATATGGGAGCAAATACGCTACCGCTCTCTGTCACAACGCAAAGTGATAGTATAACATTATAAGGAGTCGTAGCTCTTATTATTAAGCTTACTCAAATATTCCATTGGCAATGTGCCAGGCTAATAGCAAGTTGGAGGCAGCTCTACTTACCTCCCATTGTTTATAAGCTGATTTTTAGTACCCCGGCAATGCCGGGTAGCACAGCTAGTATGTATAAACATTTATAAATTATAAAGCTATGCTGTTGTGCAATCATAGCTTCAAATCTAATATATATCTATTATATATTTTTGATATATATATCTAATGTTTATACTATATATACAGACGGTTCCATACTTACGAACATTCGAGTTACGAACAACGGTACATACGAACCGGTCTGTGCGTAGGCACTACTCAGAAGCACCACCCAGCATCCACCTTTCTCTGCCCAGTTTGTTGCAGTGCATAAGTGCGTGAACGTATCTCCAGTGCGCAAAGAACTTTTTTATTTTCACTGTACGTATTGTAAAGGTATTTGCCGGCCTTTACTTGGCACGATCTAGACTAATAAATAAGTAGAAGAGAGTGCGTGTAGTTTCATTCAGTTTTTTATTAGCGAAGGAAATTTCACTAGCCGAGGAGCGTACGGCTATCTGCTCTGCTCAACTCCTTTATTTACAATAATATTAACCGTTCCGGCTAACGGCTAACGGCAAGAACACCGGCTAAAAATATGAATAAATAGGACCGCTCATGCTTTGGTATGACAAGAATATAAGTGATGATAATTGATAGTGTTATGACGGTATATCAGATATAACAATAGCATAACGAGTGAAACAACGATATAATAAAAGGACAACACATACAAGAAAATAAGACAACAACGATAAGTGATAGCATAACGATTAAAACAACAATATAATAAAAAGGACAAGACATACAATAAATAAGAAATGCAGTGTCATGGCCTGGCGTCCAACAAAGTATTATCTCCATTTTATTAAATTTTTTTTTTCAGTACAAACCAGTACAGGTTACTTATACAAGCCTTAAACATACCTATATAAACCTTCAATATACTTATATAGGCCTTAAACATAAATTATAATACAAAATATAGCACTGAAACAACTTACGAACAAATTCACCTTAAAAACAATCGTTCGGAACGTAACTCGTTCGTAGGTTGGGAACCGTCTGTATATCAAATATATACACACTTGATATAATATATTTACAAATTATAAAGTCATGTTGTTGTGGCAATTATAGTGGCAAAAAAGAGTTGACATAAATGGACAATTTTATGCATATATTGTTTAGGCCAGTTTATATATCTACATGTATATATAAAATCTCCATTTTTTCTGTTGCTGGTTCATCTAGTTATAGATGATAAAGTTTTAAGAATGAAAAATCCAATTTATATTGTATTTGAACTCGAAACCATTCTGTCTGCAGGAAAATGTACTATCCTTTAGCCCAAGTGGCTACAATGCTATGAAAGGGAATAACTGTGGTAATATTCATTACACCGATTGAAATACTCGTACTTAAACCGATTGTGACAATACTCTCAATTGATTAATCCTAACACGCTTGGAAATTATGATTGTGTGAGAGATCATTACTAATAATGTTTCGAGTAGCGATTATTAAGCTGGCTTCGCAGCTTTTATTATAGTAAAAATTTAAACTAGCCCCAGTTACTGGCTGAAGTTACTCAAATTATCCAATTTGCTAATGTCAACTACATTACATGCCACTGTTTATAAACCAGTTTTATTACTTGTGCAATGCAGGACATTTAGCTAATATACGTCTAAAACTGTCAATTGTTGTGCAGCTAGAATGACACAACAATACATCACTTCCTTACACAATTTCTTTTTGATACATTAATTGAGTGAAATAAACTAAACTATTGTATTGACTTAGATGATGAAACTGATCTTTAGTCATGGAGTTGAATTGAAATAATAAATTGAATTGGTTAAATGCATTATTGAAAATTCTTGAGTTGAACTGTTGCTATTGTAACAGAAAAATTTTCAAAGACGTAGTCTTTGAAAATTCTTCTCTTACAGGTAATTTAAAAGTGTGAGTGTAATCAGTCTCATCTTACAGGTAACCTAGTCACAGGTGATCTGTAGTTAACTTTATCTTACATGTAACCTAAAACCATGAGTGTAGTCAATACTATTTTACAGGTAACCTAAGAGCCCGAAGCAAGAGCATGCTAGACATGGGAAAGCAGGCACAAGGTTAGAATTCTCACATTAACTTATAACACTCATGTACTTTAGGGAAGAAAGGTGACGACTAGTTCAAATGAAACCACTAAACTGTGCAACTATATTCAGCAAGACTGTTTTAATGTTAATGCTTTAAGAACCACAGGAGCGTTATGAGCCTAATAGCAACGTCAGTTCTATCACGTCGTGAGAGCTGAAATAAAATAGAATGGTTTACTTAATGCTGTGTCTTGAGTCTTCTGCATTTCCAAGGAGCAGGCAATGTTGCTAGCAACCAGGTCACTTCACTCTGATTTCACACCTATTAAAGGGTAGTTGCTGTTGTGGAAAGGGTAACTGAGTGCTACGAACTTAAGTATGGTGGTATGACGTAGTTAATCACTCTTATATTGTCCGTCTATCTAGAAACGAGAGCGATAAAAATTGTTTTTAACAAATATTCCCATTATTTCACTCTCTTACTATATATAAGTAGTAGAACGGAATATATCTCTCTTGCAGTCGGTTGTTTCGACAATGACAGTCTTGTGGTCGAGGCTTTATTGCTAACTTCTATGCAGCTCTATTTGCTGCCTTTTCTTGTCATCTGTTTGCGTAGCTTCAACAACTTAATGCTATGCTTACCTACGTTTTTGTATCTCCGCCTGGGTCTGCCCTGATTCCTCTTTTCTGCGTTGAGTTGTGAATATAATAGTTGTCATGGCAATTGCTCATGACCCATCCTGTGCACAAGTCTCTCTTAGTCTTTTTCTATCAGAATGACCACCATGGATGGAAGGTTAACTATTTTTAGGGTTTTGGTATTCTTGACCTTATCTTTTCAGGTGAGATTCATTTTGCTGTGTGGTTGCCTCATCATGACTGACTGAGTGCAGTCTCTTCACTTGCTTTTGCTACGCTGTTCAGGTCTCAGCTCCATATAATTGGGCTGTTATGACTACAGCTCGGTATACCTTACACACAGCTTGGATGGTTACATACTTGTTTCTTCACAAACGATTTTGCAGTTTTCCAAAGGAAGCAGTTCAAATTCTGTGAGTAAGTTTTTTGTTAATCTTGGCCTTACTGGATACGACACTACTCAGGTATTTAAAATCGGTAAAGAAAAAGTGATCAACTTGTTGTCTATCAGGATACCTGTAAGATCTGGTGGTGGATGCAGACGCTTTACTGGTTGACACAAACATTCTGATTTCTGTATGTTTATCTTTAGGCTGAATTTTGATGCTATTACAAATTGATTTATAAACAGTTGCATGTTCTCAGCCGAGTGTGTAACCAGAGCGCTGTCATCTTCACCAACATCTCCTTGACAAGAAACTGGGTTGCATGTTATTTAAATTTGAACTGATAGATTACAAAGAGATTAAAACTGTGTTTTGTTTGGATGTAAATTCTTTTGCTTTTGTCTTTACAAGCAACTTTATGCATAACACCAACATGTAGTGAGAAAAGGGCTGGTGCCAAAACACAGGCTCTCTTGATACTATTTTCTATGGAAAACTTTGATGCATGATACACCTAAACTAGTCAAGAATGTATTCCATCATGCAAGGTTTTTATCAGGTTTATGATCTTGTCAGTGCAGCTGAACTTTTTCAGAACTATCCAGAGACCTTTTCTTGAGACCGTAACAGCGCCTGGTGAAGTAAATGAAAACAGCATGCAAAGACATGTTTTGTTGCAGACATATGTCCTGTACTTAATAGAAGCTGAACCCCATTTCTATTGTACTATACCCCTCACAAAATCTATACTGTGTTTCAGACAGCACAGTTGATGATATTGCTTTGTTGATTCTGTTGAGTAGTACACTGGCCATAATCTTTCCAGCGATTGACAGGAGGAAAATTCCTCGATAGTTCCCACAACCCTTACGACCTCCATTCTTAAATGTGTGTGATGTTAGCATCTTTCCTATTATGCGGCATTTCTTCTTCCTCCCAAATATGTCTAATCAGTTTGAATCATGTCTTTTGTAGCTGCTCACCGCCATGTTTCTATACCTCTGCTGGGATTCCACATCCTCCAGGTGCTATAATTTGTGTCATTATGGTGACTTTCGCTTCATCATATTGCTCATCCAGTCAACTCATGGTTGGTCTTTGCGTGAGGCGATCTAAACCACTCTGCTATGTCATTGTTATGACATTTAGGAGTGGGTTGAAATGCTCAACATTTCTCTATCAAACATTTTTGTTAGACTAGTCCTTTCTTTTGTCGATCATATACTTCTCTGAGACCACGTTAGAATACCTTCATATCATAGCAGTCGGCAACAGAAAGGTTTCTTGCTTTTTCCTCTCACAGGGACTTCAGGTCTCTGATGTATTCCTGAGGTTTGTTGCTCACTGTTGAGAGTTTTGTCTTGCTTCCTCTGGTGCCAAGTGACAAATACTGCCTTCGTGTGACACTGCTCTTTTCAAATTCTGTTTTAGCTTTTCATCATCCTTGCTGAACAAATCTTGGTGTCGTCTGGATGATCTGTCCAGTCCCTCATACATGTATGCTGCATTAAAAGCCAGCATATATATACAGTACAATATATATATATATATATCGTACATATATATATATATATATATATATAAAATATTAAAAAAAATATATATACATGTATAGCACTGTGGGGCCCTTCGACATAAAGCAGAAAAATTACCGTAGATTAACAGTTCACCAGAAAGAGGTCTATGATTACTTAAAACAAACTGAAAGCAATTTGAGACCCGTTTCATGAAACGCTATTTTTTTCAGCAGATTTAGAATTGTTGAGACTTGAAGTTGAAACAGTTAAGAGTCTAACTGTATTAGCTCTAAATGCACACTTATTACGTTAGATATCAACACACTTATCACATTATGCTTGACTAATGTTTCGTTTAAAAAGTGATTCACTGTCAAAGACATTTCCATGTTGCAGAAATTGAAGCTGCTCATGCAGGATTAGCGACTCTACAACAAAGCGTCGAGAGGCAGGAAAGTTATTTGAAAGCTAGCAATGAAGGTAACCACAGGCTACAGAAATAGGGTTATGTTGTTGAGAAAACTCCAAAAAATTGATACATTGCGGTCTTCTGTCTCCTTCCATATGTTGATATGTTCAATGTTATGCCGATAATATGTTGATGTTATAATAATGTCAATAGTGATGTTATATCCTCAATATGCTGATATGCTCAATGGATACGCTCTCGATGTACAGGATGAGTCATGTCACATTACGTTTTATATAAAAAGGCTCAAAATTCTGTAAGCAAAACAAGCTAAAATAAACACTAAAAAAAGATAAGTATATACAAAAAAACACTCAACTTATTTTTGCTGTTAGGGTGAACTTCATAAATTTATTTAGTGTTTTCAAAGCTGAGCATGTCCTACGTATATATGCTTGCTAAACAACAGGTAGGTTGTTAATTACAACCCAGCTCCAACTTATATTCCTAATACATCTAAACTCCATCTCATCAGTCTATAAGCGATCATGTTTGTAAGGTGAACCCTGTCATTTTACATGTACCATGAGGTCATCTTTTCAATCAATAAAATCGTAATGGCTTCTCAGAAGCAATATGGTCTTCAAATTCTCCTGCCTGGGTAGTGTATGACAAAGAACCATTTACTACAGCAAGCTTTCCACAGAACTAATAGTTTTTGGCTACGAATCACTTAATATAAAACACCCTTTAACAGAACAAAAAGCATTCTGTGAGACATCAACTTTCCTTAGTAAAACACGGACTACAGTATTTAGCTGCTAACTAATTTGACCTCAATCTTTCTAGCTCTCCAAGAAATCAGGGATTTGCAAGAAAAAAAACATGCAGAGGTGAATGAGCTTAAAATTTGTTTGAGAAGATCAGTTTGCACTGATGAGACGGGAGATCAGGAGATTGAAGACTGGAATAACAATTAGTCAAAAAAGTGACTGGTTGGTTCACAGGCTAATGCTGTCTAACAAACACCATAATACAGTATTGGCAGTTGTGTGTATTTTAGAAGTTGTGACCTAATCCATTAAAGATCAGTTGGTGAAACAAACTTTTTAGTACTGTGAATACCTTACTAACAAATATTTACCACTTGCTGTCTTTTTGCACACAGAGGGAAATTCTCGATACCTATCTTGGTAAATCCCGAGTGAATTTTTACACTGTAAAAAAATATTGTATGTTCAGGCTGATGTAATGCTAATACATAATTTATACTTATATAAAGCCTTGCTTAGATTGTATAATGTTTAAACACCATGACTAGAGCATACAGTTCTGCTTGTTATAGACACTTCTCACTCTGCTATTGGCTTTCTTTCAAATACTTTGTTGACTTTGAAACTCACTGTCTATGTATAAAGGATTAAAGCTTTCAAGTTGTTGTTTTTAGCTTGTCAGAGTAGTTCTGCTCATAAAAATATATAGTTCAGCAACAAATCTGCTACTCTGTCATTTTGTGGGTGGAACAGGAATTTGAGATTTCATGAAGCCCACAAGCAGCATTTTGTTAAGAGGTTTCTGCTTCTGCTGAGAAAACTCTTAGTTCCTCTGCAAGTACTGTAAGTACTGTGAGTACTGTGAATACTATGAGTACTATGAGTACTGTAAGTACTGTGAGTGCTGTAAGTACTGTAAATACTGTGAGTACTGTGAGTACTGTAAGTACTGTGAGTACTGTGAGTACTGTAAGTACTGTAAGTACTGTGAGTACTGTAAGTACTGTGAGTACTGTAAGTATTGTAAGTACTGTGAGTACTGTGAGTACTATAAGCACTGTGAGTACTGTGAGTGCTGTAAGTACTGTGAGTACTGTGAGTACTGTAAGTACTGCTAGTACTGTGAGTACTGTAAGTACTGTGAGTACTGTAAGTGCTGTGATTACTGTAAGAACTGTAAGTACTGTGAGTACTGTGAGTACTGTGAGTACTGTGAGTACTGTAAGTACTGTAAGTACTGTGAGTACTGTGAGTACTGTAAGTATTGTAAGTACTGTGATTACTGTAAGTACTGTGAGTACTGTGAGTACATGTAAATGCATGTAAGTGCATGTAAGTGCATGTAAGTATTGTAAAACTAGTAGAAATATCTGGAGCTATGCGAGAATCATAAAATATTTATAGTAACAAAGATGTTGGCTTTTAAATGTGGTTCCGATAATTCAGATTATGGATAAAAGTAAATGTTTCAATGGTAACTTAGCAAAGTATTATAAAGATGAAAATATTTTTGCCGTTTGAGACAAAGCTTTTCTGTAGATCATATTTATTGTTATTCTTTTTTGTGTTTAAATTAAATAAACAGGTTGTTGATACTGTAAACTTTCAAAAACCATCATAGAGTTGTTTATGAAAAAACCAACATAAATTTGTTTATGGACAAACAATATAAAGTTGTTTATGGAAAAACAACATAAAAGTGTTTATTGACAAAACCAACATAAAGTTGTCTACGGAAGAACCAATTTGAAGTTGTTTATTGAAAAACCAACATAAAGTTGTCTATGGAAGAACCAATCTGAAGTTGTTTATGGAAAAACCAACATAAAGTTGTCTATGGAAGAACCAATCTGAAGTTGTTTATAGAAAAACCAACAAAGTTGTCTATGGGAAAATCAACATGAAATTGTCTATGGAAGAACCAATCTGAAGTTGCTTATGGAAAAACAAGGTTCTTCAAAGTAAAACTTTTCTACTTTTGTTGTTTGTTTTTGGCACACTAGAAATACAAGACATACAATAAGAAGAACATTGCTAAAACAAACACTTTTCATGCCAGTTGGTAAGGAGGAACTCCTGGTGATTGGAGATATTTGGAAAACTCTACGAACTGTCGTACAACATTGTTTTTAACTTGAGCTGTATAAACAAATTTATAAGCACACGTGGTTGTGGTAGCATATGTGGTTGCAGTGCAATTCATAGAGTTGTCCTAGTGTGTAGAGAGTAGAAGTAAATGTCTTATATTAAAATAGATATCTTTGTAAACGTAAGCTTAGAGCTATGATTTTATTTGACCAATTTTTTGGCTCATGTCACAACTGTTAAAAATGGAATTATATTTAATATCTCCATCATCCTTTTGAAAAAGTCTGAGCTTATATATTGTGTGCCGCTACTTTGTTTTCTATTTCAAGAACATTGATGTGCTAAGTACTAAACCTACATTAACAATCTTTCCAATACAAAGAAAATATATTGCTCCAGGTGAGGCTTGAACTCACAGCCTCTGCATCTCATACTGTTTATATGTACAGCGCACTAACCGATTGCACCACTGGAGCTCCTGTTGGTAAACTTTGAGAATATCTTTCAACAGATATTTGCAAACAACTGCAACTAAAAATACATTACAACACACCATATGACTATTCGTACTTTCGACATCATTGTAAATTTTACACAATTCAAAACAACTATTTGCAATACTGCAAAAGAAGTTTCTCCAAGCGAGGTTCGATTGCACCGCTTCTGTATCTGATGCTGGTCAATAATGCCACTGAAGCTTTAGTTATTATAGGATATATTCCGCATGATAGAAACGTTTGTACCCATTTATAGAGGCAGACAATGCCAACTCATGCAAGCACACATCTTCAAATATACTAAGGTACACACTCTCACTCTGCTCAACCAAATAGCCTATATTCTCACAGCTTGTCACTTAACAGGCTTCAGTACAGTCAAACTTTGACTTACAGTCAAAAATTTACAGTCATATCGCAGAGTTGATCACTTTTTTGTATGACTGGATTGTCATATGTTAGAGAAAATATTTCTATAGGAATACATTGTATTTTATCTGATTTGTTCCAAAACTTTAAGACAAACATATAATAATTCAGGTAATTACATCTAGCCGTTGACTTGACTTTAGGTTGAAGGAGTTTAACTGATTGTATTTGTGATTAATTAAATTAGTAAGACTGAAATATTGACAGCATATTGACTAGAGTCTCCCTAATCATTTACTAATTATACAAATATTGGATACCTCTACTAGTTGTATTAGTCTAGTGGATTAGTGAATATCACAGCCAAGTGCTCTAGATTGCAGAAATCTATTGAAGATTTTTTGTCATTTCTTTTCGTAGCTCTGAGTGAAACTGAGCTGCCAGTAGCTACAGCAGCAGCAATTGGTTGGTGTAGCTCAGAGAATTTTTCATTTTAAGCAGCAACTCGCCATGAACTCGCCAAAAAAATATATATGTCAAATTTGCAAGGCTCACCATGTACTCACCTTAGAATTATAATTTTGCATAGAGTGAAAGCACACATAACACAAATTTCAGAATATTAGACAAGCAAGATTAAAAGGAACTGCACTTTTGCCGTTGAAAACTCCAGTTTATGTCTCAATGTGTATCACACTGGAGAGGTCAAAGTAAAGCCAACAAAATACTTTAACTGCAGATTCATTTGCTAAAAATTGCGACTAAAAATTCACTAAACCAAGATATAATGGTGAAGCTTAGGATGTCAATCCTTGAAACTTGACAGAAGTTGTTATTCCTTTGAGCCATCAGAATAATCACAAACACAGGAAGCCATTTAGAATGATGTCATGGGAATTTGCAATGATTTTAAACCCTCCTTAGACATCAACTTGCTGCTGACATACCTTATGTGATGGAGAACTTTCATACTGAGTTTAATGAGGTCAACAATAAGCTATCACAGCTTAACCAAGTTTTTGAGACACTAGATGGGCGGCCCAGCCGAGGCCCACAATCATTGACTGACATAGAAAAGGAGATAATGCGAGATTTTAGCATTGGTGTTCAAGACCATAATATCATATATTTTGATTTGGTAAAGGAAGCTGTGGAGTTTAACAATAAATGGCAAAAGGAGTCCTTGAACCTCTATGAAGACATCGTACGAGCGTACATACACAACTGGTAAGTTTACAACAGCGTATATACAAGTAAATGCAGCTCAGATGTTAAATCTGCCAGTACACTTCTTGCACAGCCAAATAGCAGTAAATGAAGAAGCATATAGTTGGCTAGATAAAACTGCAATCTTTGTGCTGTAGAGCATTATTTTATGAGTTGTCTTGCCTTGAAACAAAAAAGTTTTTATGTTTTATTCCTTGATGAAGGTTTCATATCAGTTAGAAATGGAAATGTTTGACTTTTTCCCATTCATGTAATACTTTTTTTTATTTACATGCTTAATTTAATTTCATTAAAAATAGTGACATTTTTGTTGCATTTCATTTATTCTTTTATTTCATTTAGTTCTTAAAAACTTGTTTCCAGTCCTGACTGCATTGTAATTATTTAATTTTTTTCAAACAATACTTTTTTCTTTAATTTAAATTTTATTAAACTTTATTTAACTAAATTTTATTTTCCCAAATTGCATTCAATATTATTTAAATCTGTCTATTTTACCTATTTATTGATAATTACTTACATTAAGTAAATAATTAAAACTATTTTTTTAATTTAGCTTTTTTAATTCTATTTAATACAGTATTCAGTATAAGAGTTGTATAAATGTGTGTAACGTATCATGTATGTTAAGGTACTTTAAACCTGGGCTTTTCTGTCTAATAGCTTAGATTGCCTGAGCTCCACTAGCATGCTGTATTGTTTTAGCCTTGACTATTGGTCAGACGGGAGTGAAGGGGCTAAAAACTTCTCTCACACATATATTCCACCAATCAAGGAAGATTATCGGTTTAACATCAACATCCTCATGGATATTGGTGAGTCATGAATATTGGTGAGTCATGGATATTGGTGAGTCATGGATATTGGTGAGTCATGGATATTGGTGAGTCATGGATATTGGTGAGTCATGGATATTGGTGAGTCATGGATATTGGTGAGTCATGGATATTGGTGAGTCATGCCAATTTCTACCAAATCAACTATTTACTTTTTTTGTGTTCCATCAGAGTCTATCAACAGCAGCAAAAAGGTTTTTCTACATATTTGGCATATATTTTTACACTTGGCATTTGTGCCAAGTGCATGTTTTCAAAGTTAACTATACCTAAAAAAGGTAGAATTTATTAAATTTCTATATGCACACATTTAATAAAACTTTTGTATGGTTGACAGTATTGAAATGATTGTGCTCACTTAATTATGTATAGATTGTTTAAAGGTTTCATAAAAAGCTCTTTGATCTCTTCTGACTGTGTGTTATCCCAGGGCGGTGAACAGAGCTGGTTTTCCTGTTACTCGGGAAAGCCTCTTGAGATTGTTGAAACGGTTATCTGATTTAGTGGATGGTCAACACTGCTATTAATATGTTTAAAATGTTTGTACAAACACCAAAAATAGAATCGTTGAACAGTGGTAGTAAGAGCAAAGCTAGTCTACCTCCATAGCCAGTGCATGATGCACAGGAAGACCTCAAATCTAGGCGTAATGTAATGCGCTCAGATTTGAGGCAATTGCTAAGCAATTCGAAATCCTTGAGCTGTTTCCGCAATTTTTTTAAAAGTCACATTCAAATGGCTACGAGATTTTTAGTCACCATCAAAATTTTCTCACTTATAACAAAACAAAAAAAACTAACAACATTAGAGTAACAAAATACTTCAAATCGTGACAAAGATTCTATTATGAGTAGATCCGACAGTTTGTGAAAAGATATACTGCCATGGCATATGTTAGGGTGAATGATTCTTGATGAAATACACTGAATCTGATCTAACCTTTTTAACATGTAGATGATAAGATTGTGTGCCGAGTGGGTGCAGCATACACCAGTAAACACTTTATATTATATGTATAAAATATTTTCAAACCACCAGATTTGAGACCTAAACATTGAAAATGTGTTTTAAACTTTTAAAACTGAAAATGTTTATTTTCTGTTTATAAGGAAATTCTAAACATGATAACAAACTTTACTTTCCTCAAATTAAATGCATTTCTGAAATTTAACAGTTTTAGATAGAAGCAACATTTATTATCAGTCAGCGCTGTTCAAAACAAATTAGACCATGAGACAACAAATACAAAACAGTAAAATAAAATTATGATTTTTGGAAGATAAGTTTGTTTTGCGTAACGCGTAATGTGTATTGGCAAAGTGCTGGAATCTGGTGTAAGTCATAGTGGTTTTGCTGAAAAAGTAGGAATGTAATGGATGATCAGGCAGATCAGAGATGCGATCTTGGCATATGAGTCCTAGCAATGGAAGACATACCTGCTCAACAAGCGCTAGCAACAATTCCTACAATAGTTAAAGGTCCAAATATCAGGCTAACCGGTGCAAATAAAATCCACAATCAAAAAGAAAAAACATGCTGTAATGTTTACTCTAGCTACTGATTGGCTGTTTTGAGTGCCACGCCTTCTACTATCATGAGACTTTTAGAGACTTGCTAATGCCAGTAAACTGCTTGAATTCTATTGCTTACAGAACATTGAGTTTTTCAAAAATTCCACAATAATCCTTTTTCCGAAAAACTTATAAAAAATTTTGGCTTTATAAACCCAGTGCTTATTCAATCATCGAATCAGTGTCTTTCACCAATTCTCTGTTAATGATAAACTATTGCCAAGTGTGAGATATTTCATACAAACCTTTTAATTCTTCAGAAACCAGTCACTTTGAATTGTTCTGATATTATATATCTACATCTATATATCTATCTATATCTATCTATCTATTATCTATCTGTAATCAGATAGATCTAGGACATTATAATAAATATCATGATACAATGTAGAGCATATGAATATCTTTCTTAAGAGCTTCTTTCGGCGTAGTCTTGGGGAAGCATCGTCGGTCTTTATATAGCTTAGCACCGACTCCGTCTCAGGCGAGGCCAACTGGTCTTCCCTTATATGACTGATCTTTATCCGGCTGGGCTCTTTTGTAACCGTGTCTGGCCTGAGTTGGGAGCCAGTAAGCTTTCATAATGCTTATTACCTATAAACAACAATTGTCAATTGATAATTGCCAACAATCTGTAGCTAATTACTTATCTCTAACAAACTGTTGCCAGTTGCTTATTACTAATAATCTGTTGCCAGTTGCGTATTGCTGATAATCTGTTGCCAGTTGCTTATTACTGATAAACTGTTGCCAGTTGCTTACTACTAATAATCTGTTGCCAGTTGCGTATTGCTGATAATCTGTTGCCAGTTGCTTATTGCTGATAATCTGTTGCCAGTTGCTTATTACTGATAATCTGTTGCCAGTTGCTTATTACTGATAATCTGTTGCCAGTTGCTTATTACTGATAATCTGTTGCCAGTTGCTCATTACTGATAAACTGTTGCCAGTTGCTTATTACTGATAATCTGTTGCCAGTTGCTTATTACTGATAAACTGTTGCCAGTTGCTTATTACTGATAAGCTGTTGATAGTTGCTTACTACTGATAAACTGTTGCCAGTTGCTTACTACTGATAAACTGTTGCCAGTTGCTTATTACTGATAAGCTGTTGCTAGTTGCTTACTACTGATAAACTGTTGCCAGTTGCTTATTACTGATAAGCTGTTGCTAGTTGCTTACTATTGATAAACTGTTGCCAGTTGCTTACTACTGATAAACTGTTGCCAGTTGCTTACTACTAATAATCTGTTGCCAGTTGCTTATTGCTGATAATCTGCTGTTGCCAGTTGCTTATTACTGATTGATAATCTGTTGCCAGTAGATAAGCAACTGGCAATGGTCCATTAGCGATATGCTATTAGCAATAGATGTTAGGTTTTTTCTTGATGTTGATTATCCCACGACCACACGAGCGGAGCGGAAGAGTGGGAGTTTTTATGATAAATGCATGTGCACACAACTTACGAAAATTATTCAACAACAATGAGACGAACCCTCGTCAAGAAATTTCATCAACAAATTTAAGCATCGGAATGTAAAGTCGTTAAAGTATAATAACGATACAAAACACATTTAAACCTATTTAAATATGTTACCAAGTCTTTGTAAACCTTCGATAATATCTTAAAACTTACCCATCTGATCGGATTATACACAAATAGACAGATTAATTTGAACGAAAATTGCCACAAAAAGCTTGAAAAGCTCGGTTTAATAAAAGTTAAGACCGAAAATTGAAACGCCAATAAAGCCGTGCGACCGATTGTAGAACTATTTAGTAGTGCGTATTTCACGAGAAAACCGTGCTCATTTCACCAGTCTATGGTGTTGTTTACTTGTAATCGAATTTATTCGAAGGTTTTTGCAATAAACGTAGACCGTTTGAGGCGTAGACCAATTTACAGGTACGAAATTGTGGTACACCGTTTATCAGCCTATGTTTTTTGTCCAATCACCGAAGGTTTCATTATTTAAAACGTTAGCCGAAATTCTTTACAACTTACGTACCAGCTAGGGCCGAACTACAACGCCCGTTTATGACGATAACATTATAACGCCTGTTTATGACGATAACATAATAGTGGAATTTCTAGTAAGCAACTGGCAATGGTCCATTAGCGATATGCTATTAGCAATAGATGTTAGGTTTTTTCTTGATGTTGATTATAATAATTAAACTGATATGTAGCATTTCTTCATACATTATCATTTCTATGATTGAACAATCTAGACTGAGGAGCTATACTAACAAGCTGTAGGTCCTCAGTCTAGTCAGGACTGCCTAGTCAGTCTAGCTGTCAGCAAGTTGGCAGTTTGAAAATGAGCCTTTGAGATGAAATCAAAATAAAATAACTAGTGAATTTTTAAAATGTTTCCCTAATTGGTTTCTTTTTGTCTACAGGAAATGTAATAAAGCAAGATTGTCCATTGAGCTTTGAAACTTTCTGGTCAGAAATGAAAACCAACTTTTATACCCAGCTAATGAATAACCCTGGTGGTTTACCAACTAATCTCCGGCGAATACTGGGATTCTGGATTGCTACGATCACTGGTCATTCTTGGAATGCCATTGTGTCGGTAAGAAGGAGAAGACAATTGCTTAAACAGATCTGCTTTTAAGGTTTTCAAAATTAGTGTGCATCTTAATTTAAACAATCAATTTTCAGATATAATAATAATAATAATAACATATCATTTTTAGATATAAAATATAATGAAAATAATAATACTGATGAAGTAGCCATTGAAAAAATTTAATGAATACCAAATATTTTTGGTGGATAGAAGAAAGACGCAATAGTTTGATTAAGCTGTATTATTTACCACGAGTATCGTTGTAAAAGAAAGTCAATTTATCAATAATAATACACTAATGATTTATAAATTTGGTGTGCTGGTCATTTGTCATGGTATTGCTGTCTTTATTAATAGGGCACCAGTTTAAACAGCAGTGGTCTGCCCTTCATAGATTAATTTTATACTGATTATTTCTTGTTTGCCTTGTCTGATAAGGAACCATTACGCATTCAAAATGTCCTCGTCACAAATTTAAAAAAATGTTTTTAATAGTTTTGTCTGCTTAATTTTCAGTTTTGTGTTTGAAAAAGGATTTAAATATTACATATTTAAATTGATATAAATTTATTTTATATTTAAGATTCCGAGGCTGCAAAGACTTGAAAGCATCGGAAAAGATTTTCATTGAGTTGAATATCTGAATTTAATTTGTTCACTTTTATATGCAGAGTTTGGTTTCATTGTCACAAAAATTCTCTTCAATCATTTGTTTATTTGTTAAACATTTATTTGCAAAATGTTTTATTCCCTTGCAACAAAATCGTTAGAAGTGTTTAACTTCTAACAAATATATTGAAGTGCTTCAAACAAAGTGTTTCAAAACATTTGCGATGTTTTGAAATGTTTGGCTATTAACTGTGTGACTATTGTGCTACTGTGCTATTATAGTGATGAAAACTTAGAAAAAAAAATTTGTATTGAATTTTGATTTTGAATTAAAAAACTTTAAAGTGCAAACATAATACCGAATGTAAAACTATGTAAGGTTTTGTTGGAAGATTTTACCAATTCAGTTTCTGTTTACTGATTTCAATGGTTAGCAAAAATTTGGTTGAAAATTCTCAATATTTGAATAATTTTTCTGCGTAAGCTTTAGAGAAGCTTGAAAGAGTAAAATGTGGTCTAAAGATTCTGGTGAGCTGACTATAGAGTTATTAAAGTAATCATGTGTTTGTCTCAATTGACGAAAAGCTTATAAAATAGAATTAAAGTGGTTTAAAACTTATAAATTAAGAGCTTGAGTTTGTCGGTTGCACAAATATTCTAAATCACACCTTTTCATTGTATTAAAGCTTTTTACCAGACGCTTCTATTTTTTGCACGGGAATTTTTTCTGTTTTTAAAAGTTCAGACCACAATGTGTCAATTAGTCAATACTACTACATATTAAATTTTTAAATTTTTAATCTGGATAACTTAATTGAAGTTTGATTTGATCACACTAAAAATGGAAAAAAATTAGCTAAAAACTTTTGGCCATATTCATCTTAGAATTACACAGGTAGACTAAACTCTGGCCGCTTTATGAATTGACAGTGTTTGATGGTCGGCGCACACCTAGCGTGTGAATGTGTTCGGGTTCAAGGGCGAACTGCAGAATGCGGAAAAATCATCAAGGAAATCTGCTATTCCCTTGTCAGTCTCTTTTATGAAGAACAGGCACTAACTATCAGCAATCCTCAAGTTTGGGTAAGACAATTACTGATAAAATTTTAACGCTGTTTAGCTAGGAGTTATCTCTTCATGTTTTGTAGCTTGAAGTTATCATACAAATTTTACTCTGAATTTTGTTTAATTCTGTGTTATTATATTTTTGCTAAAATATTGAGTTGCCTTGAGAAATTTTGGATGCCGAAACAAACATATTTGCCTAAGTTCAAGTGATAAGTCAAAACATGTGTAGGGAACATATTTATATACACATACACAAATGTATATGTATATACACATGTACATAAATGTATATTAATGTATTTAGAGAGATTAATATATGTACTTATCTACCTAACTACATAAACTGAAGTGCTTGTTTGTCTTCTATTGGTCTTTTATTGTCTTTTTGTTTTCATCCAAGTGTCCAGTAAAAGTGATTAAATTCTAGCGACATGAAATGCGTATTGCACTGGATTTGAACTCATGATAATTGCATTCACAAGTTTGCAAACACGCATCTAACCGCAAGGCTATGCTGTTCTTACCAGTCTTACCTATTCTATCTACTGTAACTTTATCTACTGTAACAGTATCTTTATTGCAATTAAAGGCTATAAGCTAAATGGGATGCACTTTTTATTATCAATTGATATTATCTGATGTGTTTAAACTTTCTTTTAAATTAAAAAAAAGTACAAACACATCAAATAAACTCTAAACTTTATTATTTTCAAATCATTTTCTAAGTCCCCAGGCTAGTAATAATTATGTCAGTTGTTCTTCAGTTGTTTTGCTATCATTATAACCATCTAGTCTCCTACTGAACCAACTGTGGCTGAATAGTAAACAACAGCTACATTCCATCTTATCTTTCAGAACAACATGGCTGTAGAGAGAGATGAGCAGAATAAAATAGTAACGCTGCCGACAACATCTAAGCTACTTGAGGAAGGCCAAAAACAAATACAGAATTTTAGTGAAGAAATTCAAGACAACTCGATTGCTGGCTATATTCCTTTGTCGAGTCCACAGTTTATGGGTGTAGCTCCACCTCCTACCCTCCCTACCCCCTCTTCTTCCTCCCCCGCTGTGATTGCTGGCTATATTCCTTTGTCGAGTCCACAGTTTATGGGTGTAGCTCCACCTCCTACCCTCCCTACCCCCTCTTCTTCCTCCCCCGCTTTGTAACTTTCTGTAGCAAATACATGTATATATATACTAAAAAAATTATCCAGTTTGGTGTGTTTCAGTGTAACTGTTATCTCTTACCAACTATGTATGATGTTTCGATCTAAATGTGTCATTGAAAGACCTTGTTGAGCAAAAAGTGATGATGCAGGCAAAAGTTAAAAGTCAAAGGTCAACTGATAACATTTTTGTGATGTATGCTGTGGCAGAAAGTGCTAAAATAAAATAAAAAACTAGTAAAAGTAGTATATGTCTCGAATACCTGCACAGCATGTCATAGTAATGGAAGTGTATGTCCTAGCTATGACCATACATATATTAGCACCTGCAAAGCATGTCGTGATGATAACATGGCATTCCTAGTCATGACAGTACGTATATTAGCGCTAGCAGAGTATGCATCAGTATTTGATGCAAATAGGAAGACAGTCGAATATATTATTTGTAAAAAGGGAAGGATCGTTATTATCAATTATTGTTTATGGATTTTCTTTGTTTCAGTTGTGAGCTAACACGTTATAAGCAAAACTGTAAAATGGGTTACTTAAAGGTCAAACAACTACTTACTGTAATACTGTAAGCATAATGTTTTGTTGTCATGGGTGGAGAAACTATGTCATGTATAACTAATCCGAATCGACACACAACATCACTGTTGAATTTGCTTTGTCATTTTATTCTATTTTGACTATGTTCAGTTTGTGCACTTTTGTTTAGCTTGTGGGAACTAATTTGATTATTACTGGTTCAGGTACAAGTGAAGGTGTTAAGCTGTTGTAAGTAATAATGATATTTACTAATAAAAGTTACTTCTTTATTCTATAAGTCAAACAATTAAAACACAACTAACAGAATTCTACACAATAATAGTAATGACAAAAGGTTAAAATGGCCAATTAAAGTTGCACTCTTACTCGAACAACTGCCCATGTTTGCTTGCTGGGTTTCGTACGGCTGCGAGTTTCGACAGTCAGACAATAGTCATGGCAGTCCATAGATATAGAGGCTTGGTAGTTGAGATACCAACTGTTGAAGAGACACAGCTGCTCATGGAGAAGGAGGCTTTATAGGGAGGGAAATGGTAGAAGCTGAGGGAAGAGAGAGGGAGGCTCCAGAGGCAGAAGGAAGAGAGAGGGAGGCTCCGGAGGCAGAGGGAAGAGAGAGGGAGGCTCCGGAGACAGAGGGAAGAGAGAGGGAGGCTCCAGAGGCAGAGGGAAAAGAAAGGGAGGCTCCAGAGGCAGAGGGAAGAAAGAGGGAGGCTCCAGAGGCAGAGGGAAGAGAGAGGGAGGCTCCAGAGGCAGAGGAACTGTTTCAACAGGCAAAGGGAGCCTCAGCAGGTCCTTGAGAAAGAAAGATAGATAGACGCTGAGTCATTGGAGCTGTTCTCTTCTATTGTTGTCTCTGTTAGCCTGTGAGAAGGTGTTTAGGCTCTCAGGTTCTGTTCTTTATGAAGCAGAGGGTTAGCAATTGAGTGGACTTGTCTTAACTACATCATGAGATTGTAATGATTGAAAATGATGACCAACTCCCAATTATTTTGGTCGTGTCTGGTAGAAATTTAACTTCTTCTAATGGTTTTCTGGCCAGCCAATTGATGTCTTTTTTATGGATTACTTCCACAAAAAGATTTCTAATCTACTTGTAGATGGGTATATGATAACTGTCTTTATTTCTGGTCCTCTAATGTATTAGGTGTCATATTCATTGTAATACTGAGTATATCTTCGGTGTTTAGTCGTTTCTCTATTATGCTATCTGCTTTTGTTAATACTTCTATACAACACTGGTTTTTGTTCCAAAATTAAAGAGTAAAAATTGGAAAGCATTTTACTTAAATAATTGAAAACTCCCCAATTTGCAAAACCAACTTCTGTGTAAGGAGAAACAACTTCTGTGTAAGGGGAAATGAAATTAAGTAAAAAATTTTGTTGGTACATTTGTGATATTTATCAATCAAATTGCAAGAGCCGACAAATTGACATACACACCATATTTTCCAAACTATTAGACTAACTGGGTTACAAAGCGAGGCATCCATTATATGACAATTTTTATATTTGCTCAAATATAAGAGGGTTCTGATTACGAGGCATAATCAGTAAAAAAAGATGTTAGATAAGTCATCAAAGTTTTTTGACTGATTGACAATAACTCTCAATAATCTTCAGCTAAAACAAGTACAAAACTTTTGTTTTGTTGAAACACAAAAATACCACTTAGGTCGCATTCACTTTTTCAGCCTGAATCTTTCTTTTAACACAAAACTACAAAACTGTTGCGCAGTTGTAACATGCGCACAATAAAATGGAGGTCGCTTTCTTTAATAGCTCATTCCTCATCTACATATCCTTAACACTTCACTTCGAATGTTTGATTTCAACATCAAATAGGCTCGGATTTGTCTCATCATTATTGGAATCAGTCTCACTGTTGTCACCGATCTGTTCAGAAGCTCGAATAGAACTAGAGACTGAGGATATCTTAGCCCAAGCATCTACAATTCATTGTCAGATAGTGGTCTAAATCACACAGTGCACCACATAAAATCATAAAACAAACGAGCAATATACATAGAGGTGTAAAAAGAGAGCGTTTCATTTAAAAGTTGAAAAGGAAATATTACCCTTGAATAAGCACTTTATGATAAGCAAGCTAGTCATGCACAGATAATACAAACAAAGTTTAGCACTAACAAACAGGTGGTTTTTACCAAAGTGTTTTTTACATTTTGTTAGGCACAACAAACAAACAAACAAACAAAAAAACAAACAAACAAACAAAGCACTACGTAAGCATTGATGGGGAGTATTTAATCTATTACAAAAGAAGCCTGGGTCTAACATAGAATAAGATATTGCAAACATGAAATAGTGCCAATTCATAAAAAACTAGAAGATATTGATTATGGCTTGTCAATTGTCCTATTAGCTAACCAATAGACCAAATTATATGTTTTGCTACACCTTCAAGTAGAAGTTAGCTTTGACTAGCCATCTGCAAGTGCAACAGGTTCGCATACAT
This sequence comes from Watersipora subatra, assembly GCF_963576615.1. Classification (NCBI taxonomy): domain Eukaryota; kingdom Metazoa; phylum Bryozoa; class Gymnolaemata; order Cheilostomatida; family Watersiporidae; genus Watersipora; species Watersipora subatra. The sequence continues at coordinate 6,428,295 of NC_088715.1, read as the reverse complement.
ATTGCCTCAATACTTAATTAGAAATAATCTTCTACGCAGCTGTAATTGTTGCAAACAATGTGACTAGTTGCTTAATAAGGCTGGTTAACAGTTAGCCAAAAGCAGGTCCAATGCAATCAAGCAATCAACCTGGCTTGTGTGGTGGTTTATCTGTATTAACTAGCTAGTTATAGAAAAGAGCAGCTTTGCAAATGTATCACACTAACTTCTTCACTGTTGGCCACTGTTATCATTGTGATAAATCGATCACTCACTGTCTCTGCATCTGGAAAAATCAAAACATTGAATGGATGTCGATGTCTGAGTGTCGGGTTTTTGTCGGTTAAAGGATTTATCTGCTCATATAAAGTATAGGATAACTCCCTGATCGCAGTTTTTTCACGAACACTAACCTTAGCTCATAAACTAGGTACATGCGAGACTCGCTCAAATTATTTGCTCAAATAACTCTTCTCATGCGCTAAGTGAAGGCCATAAAATCGACAAAGCTTTTCCAGGGAACTGAACTTTTTGTACCAGAATGCCAACACCTTAATGCGATATTTTTTGTAAACACAGGGAAATAAGGATCAAAGAAGAAGATGTTTGTAATTGCTTGAAAGTTTGCCAGTTTTGTGGCACGATTAATCAGTTTACATTTTTGGTCAGTTGTATAACATGGACGAGTTTGCTTTTGCAGGTAAGGTTTGCTTTGCAGAAATATTTGTAGCATAAATGACAGCCAACTTTGAATATTGCTGCGTGTTTATATTTATTATGCTTTTACAAGTATATTGCTTTATAATATGCTGTATATTATATTGTTCGTTATTAATTTGTCCGTAGAATTCAATTCTCCCCTATTACGTTTGGTTAGAACGAGTAATTAACTAATTATCTCTTTAGTCCATTTAGTTTAGGTTAAGCTATGCCTGATTAACCTGTTTAGTTTAACCCAATGGAGATGTTTGCAGGTGCTCATGTGTACCTGAAGTTGTTACCGTTTGTTCATTGCATTGAACAGGATATAGCTCAGGGTTTAAGTAGTTTGTTTTTGGTGTAAAATGTCATTATTTCACGATTGAGTGTTAAAAAACATTTTGTACTTGAATGACTTCTCAAAGTGAGAGTCCTGGCCAAATCTGGGCCAACTTCAGTAATTGTAATGTAGGTGTGTAAGAAGACTATAACATCTCCCTTCCTCTGATGATGAAAATGTAGGTTTTAAAAGATAGCTTAACAGGATGTGAAATCTTTATTCCTCAGTAGTTGGAAACAAATGAACATTAAACAATAACTGCCACGTACAACTTTTACCTTTTTTCTCTAGGTAAACCAGACACGCTGATTACGGTTTTGTACTCATAATAGAGATTGCTCCACTAACTTTCAAAGTCATGAAGGCTTTTTTAAAGCGTTTCAATATCCGTCTCGAAAACAACACAATCGGCACAACCAGCTTCGGCCATAAATATGTGACATACGCTAGCTTTTTAAGAACGAAAGTTAGGGATGTTTAGTCTGATTTAGAACATTGGAGATGGGTGTATTAAAACCCACTATAATCTAAATTCAGCCTTCAAAATAATCTGTTTTTTTGAAAGGTAGCTAAACAATTTAAAATTGCTCGTAGCTTGTTACAGGATGTTTAATAGGCTGACCGCTATCTACCTTTCAGAAAAGACTGAGATTATTTTGAAGGCTGAATTTAGATAATAATGGTTTTTAAGACACCCATCTCTATCATTCTAGATCGGTTTAAACATTCCTAAATTACGTTCCTAAAAAGCTAGGTTACGTCACGTATTTATGGGCGGAGCTTGTTGTGCTGATTGTGTAGTTTTTGAGACCAATATTAAAATACTGTGAAAAAGCCTTTATTACTCTGAAAGTTAGTGGACCAATCTTTACTTTGAGTACAAATTCGGAATCAGCATGTCTGATTTTCCCAAAAATACGATAAAAGTTGTACATGATAGTTATGGTTTAAATGAAAGAGTGCAGGTATAACTGGTTATCTACAAGTGTGATTGTCTTGGAACCTTAGCTCAGAATCAAGTCATAATATTAGCTGGATAGTTCTTAGCCAAGTTACCCTCCATAGACACACAAGTTGGGAGCAACAAAAGAGAATCCTTCAGAGCTCACAATCCTTTTTAGTTATAATAAAGAACAGTTTTGAGCGATGAAATGTTTATGCAAACGGTTGAAAGTAACTATCTCACCTAGAACTTCACGGTTAAATTGTTTGAAATAATCCATCGTTTTTTTACGTCATCACCCTGTTTGCACATGCGCTCGTCCAGGAAAAAGCCACCATTTTTGTAGAAAACAATCTTCATTCTCCTGAATAATGGTATTTTCGGTGTTGTTTTGATACTAAAATAAAAAATTTTCAAGCAAAAGAATTGTTTGTGATAATTAATTGCAGAAGCTTCGTGTTTTTAATGATAAAAGTTGTCCATAAAGATGGCAAACAACGATAGAATGACGTCACGAAAAAACGAAGGATTAAAGTAGACTATTTGAAAATTGCCAGCATTTTAAGAAATATCACCACTCAGATAAACGGTGTAGTCATTTAACAGCGATCTATCTCACATCTGACGATTTTCAGAGTGAGCGATACTGAAACTAAAATAAACTGGTCTTCTAGTCTTACAATAAGCTCATTTCATGGCTTTTCACACACATGGGCGTTCATGAAATAAATGGTACATGTACTTTTTCTTATTATGAACACAAAACAGTTTCTTTTCAAGTTGAAAATACAAAACATATTAATAAAAACTTACAAGATTTTTTACATAATAATATCGTGAATTGTCTATTTGCCATATTAAACATTCTGGTGAATTTTTGAAATTGTGAAATAAAAATCTAATCATACCTTAACACAACGAATCATGTATGGCCTACTTCAACACAAATGTGCTGTAAAGCATACTGATATACCATTAGGAATGATGACAATGTTATTAAAAATACTCAAGGTTTATAAGCTAGCTCTCACCAAACTGTCATACTGCTAATGGGTCCTCATTGTTAAGTTGGTGAGAGAGTAATTCAAGGTCAGATACCTTTACTGCCACCCTAAACTCTGGCTGCATCCACAAAAAACTTCTTGTTAAATGAATTAAGAGTTGTCTGCCCAACAAAATTGTCAATGTTTATGAGTTCTGTTTCCATTATTCACATGAGCATGAGCGAATTTACACAACACGAGTAAAATTTATAAATTTTGGCAGATTATGACCAGTATTGACTCAAAAGTTACAGGCATGAATATTGTAGCAGTCGGTCTTCCTTACAACACCTATGAGAGTGCTGTTGGCCAGGAAGACTTTCCAAAGTCAGACGAGCCCGTTACCATATTGGGGAGGCAGTACAGTACTATCTATGGTGAGCTGAATACAGTTGAAGATCATAGAACACACTTCAATATCATTACAGTTGGTTTTATTGTTTTGAGATATTAGATACATAAGTCTATGTAGTCTATAAGTCTATGTAGTTAAATCTGAAGCTGATATTTAGATCGTATAATAAATCAAACGAGGGCATGAAGATAAATTCTTTAGATATGTAGACGGCCTTGAGATATAGCTAGTAAACTTAACCATTTTGTCAGGTTGACATGAAAAGAACATCAAATTATTCAAATCATGATTCAAATAACATTTTGTGGAAATAATCAGCATCTTTTTGTCATCAATTTCCAAAAGTCAAGGTTTATTGACAAACAATCTGGTTTTGATGTGTGTAATAAATCTGTAAACACCCATATGTCATGAATTACTAAGTGTGATGGAGATAATTGACTGCATGTGTAGTACAAGGCTACAGGAGGACCTTTGAAATTGGTACCCACGGGTTTATTTAGTGAAGATACAGCAGATAAAGTTGTGATGTGGAAGCAGCCTAAAGCAAAGTAACAACATGTACTTAATACTGCCGAATGTGAAAAGTTAGACAAGCAGGCAGATGCCAATCTAACACCAGATCATTTTTAGGATTATCTGCTCACACCAAAATATCATGGAAAGGATCTTCTGACTGAGGAACAACTTAATAACCTTTACACCCGTGTGCACTCAGTAAATCCAAAATTTTACCGCTCCTGATGAAATATCACGCGAAGCGCCGCTGCGAAAGAGGCTTCTTTTATACCAAATCACTTTACCGATGAAGTTGTCAATGGGGACAACTCCTCACACGGTGAAACAATCTTACTGGTATTGACCATGGTTTTTTACATTACACACAAAAACTCTACAACTCACGTGCAAGCATCGTTTTCCACGTTTAGTTACGTTCATTCAAAATTAAGAGAGCGCTTAAGTACTGAAAAAGCTGGTAGTTGTATTTTACATGATCGATAGCATCGATAACACTGAGGAAGAATGTGCTTTAATATTTCATAGTGCCTTCTCATGTCTTTGGCTCTCATTTATGTGAAACTGCTAGTAGCTCTACTCCACTAACTTACATGTGGTTTGCACATTATAATTGGATTTGACTGTAGAATACAAAAATATAAAAATGTTTCAAATTAAAGCAGTGCTGACAAGTAGGTTCACCAGCATTTTGATGTGCAACGCAATACACAAACAACTTGCCTGAGCAAAAACTAGTGAAAAAATCAAATTTATTAAAAAAATCATCAAACAGTTTTTCTTTTGAATCTTTTATTTCCAGCCCTTCATATTGGTGAAGAGGTTCTTGTGATATCAGAGCTGTTTGGTGTATTTAATGCTTTCCTTAAATAGCTGGTCACCATAGTGTTTCATGTAATGGTTTTGTACGAAGAGTCTCCCATAATGCTTTATTGGCAGCAAGTCATCTTCTAATCAACTGCTTTCTAGTTTATCGAAGCGGAATTGATCACCTAGGCTTGTTTGTCTATTGACTTACTAGCAAGCACTTGTCTAGCTTGTTAACCCTCTCAACTGTTCAGTGTGAAGACAGCATTGTAAAATCTTGCCATTCGGACTTATGTCATAATATTTAGATTATGCTGACCTAAAAAAGGACATACTTACACGACCATGGATCACTTACCGAAAGGGCTACAGCAATATTGGAGGAACTGGTAGGTCATGCTTAGTAATTTTTGAACCCAACTTTTATGTGTTTACTCATTGCTTTTTCGTGCATTTCAAAAGCACTACGTGACTGTACATACTGACTGTGTTCCCTCCTGTTCTTACTTGTTCTCTCCTGTTCCTAGATGTTTTTATTACTCTAATATGTTGGTGTTGAAGTCTGGAGAAGTCGTTAGCCTGTATAAATTACAAAAAAGCTGGCCGCTAAATGTATGCAGTTGTATTTTGTGTTAAAAATTAGGTCTTTTTGTATGTTATATATACATGTATATATAATGTGTTATATATAATATATATAATATATATAATATATATAATATATATATATCATATATAATATATATATGTTATATATATATTTTATATATATGTTATATGTATATGTTATATATATATGTTATATATATGTTATATATATAATTAAAATAAAGATCCTATTTGTTTAAATTTTTGTTGTTTCCATTTTTTATTATCATTTAGGATTTTTATGTCGCTTCTATCTTTGCTTATTTATTTTTCTGTTGCAATAAATACACTAGAAAGCTAAATAGCTATTTCTTGCTAAACATAACAGAACATTGAAAGTTATAAAAATGACTAATAACTTGTCTCTCAACTGGACAATTGGTTTAATTGAAAGTGTTTGCTCAGTTATGTTATTGTTATACAACAGCCTCAGGAAGATGAGCATTCGTACTTATATTTTTATCAAGGTCCGACGACAGACCAGGGATGGGGCTGTATGTTACGTTGTGGACAGATGATGCTTTGCCAGTCACTTTTGAACCTTCACCTACCACAAGGTTAGCCAATCGTGTAGGGCTTATAGCAACTGTCAGTCACTAGTCAATCATGTAAGGCTCAGAGCATCTGCTGGTACTACCAGTCTCGATGTTTACTGCTGACTGTCATCGCTGTGCAACGTTTGAGGCTTTTTGGGTCAGGATGATTCTTCTCTAGACTATCAAAAAATAGTTGTGAAATTTTGATGTCATATTATATGTACAGTGCACCCGCATATTATGATGTCCCTGTGATATGATTGTTATGTGATGCAAACACTGGAACAAATTAAAATCATAATTTTACTTGTAAAATTTATAAACTTCAACTTATACAGGATTAATTTGAAGAAACTACCAAGCAGTAAGCTCAACATAAATGATTCCCACATAGCAGTATTTTCATAGTCTGTTTAAAACTCTTCATCTGTATTTATAAAAGTCTATTTATAGGTACTCTACTAGTAATCATATGTACTCACTCTACTAGTAATCATAGGTACTCTACTAGTAATCATATGTACTCACTCTACTAGTAATCATAGGTACTCTACTAGTAATCATAGGTACTCTACTAGTAATCATAGGTACTCTACTAGTAATCATAGGTACTCTACTAGTAATCATAGGTACTCTACTAGTAATCATAGGTACTCTACCAGTAATCATAGGTACTCTATAATTGATCATAGGTACTCTATAATTGATCATGGGTTCTCTACTAGTAATCATAAGTACTCTACCAGTAATCATAGGTACTCTACCAGTTATCATAGATACTCTACCAGTAATCATAAATACTCTACCAGTAATAATAGGTACTCTACCATGTATCATAGGTATTCTACCAGTCATCATAGGTATTCTACCAGTAATCATAGGTACTCTACCAGTTATCATAGGTACTCTACCAGTAATCATAGGTACTCTACTAGTAATCATAGGTACTCTACTAGTAATCATATGTACTCACTCTACTAGTAATCATAGGTACTCTACTAGTAATCATAGGTACTCTACTAGTAATCATAGGTACTCTACTAGTAATCATAGGTACTCTACTAGTAATCATAGGTACTCTACTAGTAATCATAGGTACTCTACCAGTAATCATAGGTACTCTATAATTGATCATAGGTACTCTATAATTGATCATGGGTTCTCTACTAGTAATCATAAGTACTCTACCAGTAATCATAGGTACTCTACCAGTTATCATAGATACTCTACCAGTAATCATAAATACTCTACCAGTAATAATAGGTACTCTACCATGTATCATAGGTATTCTACCAGTCATCATAGGTATTCTACCAGTAATCATAGGTACTCTACCAGTTATCATAGGTACTCTACCAGTAATCATAGGTACTCTACTAGTAATCATAGGTACTCTACCAGTAATCATAAATACTCTACCAGTAATAATAGGTACTCTACCAGGAATCATAGGTATTCTACCAGTAATCATAGGTATTCTACCAGTAATCATAGGTACTCTACCAGTGATCATAGGTACTGTACCAGTAATCATAGGTACTCTACCAGTAATCATAGGTACTCTACCAGTAATCATAGGTACTCTATAATTGATCATAGGTACTCTATAATTGATCATGGGTTCTCTACTAGTAATCATAAGTACTGTACTAGTAATCATATAGGTACTCTACCAGTAATCATAGGTACTCTACCAGTAATCATAGGTAAAGTATCATGTTATAGTGTAGATTAGATGATATACATACTAGTAATTGTGCTCTCTTGCTATTAATAACTGACTATTTACTAGCCTTGCTGTCTTGTAAAACTGCAATGGCAGCGATTACTCTAAATAAAATAGCCTGAAATTCTTTAAAGGTTGACTTGCAACAAAGTTTACATTACAGTTATTTGGTATTAAAAGATTCACCATATCTTACTCTGTTGTGTTGTAGGTGCAAAATATGTGGAAATGTGGTTACAAGCTCTTCAAAGCTAAAAACAAACAGTTAATCGCAGCCACATGATACCGCCTTAGTTTGGATTCTCTTTCCAAAATGGCTCAAATGTGACGTAGTTGTAGGAGATGGCTTCTCTTTACACTTTCAAGCAACCTCATTTGTCGAAATGTTTTCATGAATATACTTCACGCATTCAATAAAACCACGTCTATTGTTTTGTTTGCGTCAAATTTATCGTCATTGTAATGCTGTCACTTTCAGCACTGATATCCTATAACCTACCATAAAAATTTGTTTAATTTTTAAACTTAGGTCGTAGGAGTACATATTGTCTGATAAACATGATGAGCCTGTTGGTCACCCGTAATAATCGAAAAATGCTGCAGAAATTAATCACGAAGTATGGGTAACATGATCAGATTACGACTAGACGATTAGACCAAGCCGTAACAAAACTGTGAAGTAGCGAGCATCTATATTTGATACGGGGTCTTCGGTGAAACTCAAAGTGTTTGTCATGAACTAGTGCTACGAGAAGTTTTATATTGAGCCTTCTGTTGACCTCTCAATTCACGTGAGAACATCACATGACAAGACAATAACCAACTGTAATGACTACGTCAGAGAAATAAACTGATTCCAATCTACGGCGGCTTTTCGTTTTTTAGCTTTTAAAAGCTTGTAATCACATTTCCATATATTTTGTACCTACAACACAACACAGTAAGACATGGTGAATCTTTTGATACCAAATAACTGTAATGTGAATTTTGTTGCAAGTCAATCATTAACAACATGCAATGTAATGTCTGATCACTCACCAATCGAGCCATTATTCCACTAATATTATGACACTTGGGCTATATTCTACAGAGACATCCAATAAGGATGATTGTGCATTTGCTGACCTTTATAAAGCTGCCTCACCAGTCAGGTACTCTAAATTAGCCCATGTTCTTTAATTCAAATACTTCACAAATGCTCAGGTCCTCCTACTGTCATAACTTCAATCAACTTTATTTCTTCCAATTCATCTATCTGTATGTCGGACACACCGAAGGGTTTGTTTGATTAGTCTTGTATATTTATCTGTGAGTGGGGTATGTCATGCTGTTGTGATTGTATTGCAGAGTGGAGGTGGAGCAGAGACAGTCTCGGAGGGAACATCAAATACAGACGCATACTGGAGATGTTTGTAGACACGAAACGAGCCTGCTACTCCATCCATCAAATAGGTACTCAGTGTAGGAATTTTGGAGTTGCCCTCACTTGCATCAGTGTTATACTTTGAGTTATTTAACCCTTTTACTGCCATCCATGTACAAAATTTAGCTATCGGCCTACTGCCAGCCATTTTACAGAAAATTGCCGATATTGCTTAATGATATATATAAACACTATTTTTTCAATTTAAAACTCTATCTAGAACATTTTTGTTATAGATTTTATTTTTCCAACATGTTAAAAAACATTGCTATGCAAAAATCGATGTATCCATACTTTGTGCATTGCTAAAGCTATGTGAAGCTACGATTGCTACGAAGCTAGAACGATCCTCTACAGTGTTCCTTACTCTTACAAAACTATTACTCTCACCACTATCAGAGTCAGTGCTGCTACTTTAATTATCTGTGTTATCACAAAAATCTGAATCGGAATTGGCTATAATGTCATCAACATGAGTAATTATCTGTTTCCTCGGGAGGCACTTATAAAACTTACACAGGGAATGTTCGTTTTTAAGTTGGGAATTCCCAAATAAAGTTTGAAATCGTTTCATTACTTTAGGCTAATTTTATAAAGAATTCTTCAGACATCATCGTCAATACCATAAAAGTCTTAGAGATCGTTGGTTATGTTGTCAACAAATAATAAAATCAAGCTACTACGCAATTGCTGGGAAATTCGCATAAATGCGCATACGGCGGTGAAAGAGTTAAAAATGTAAATTGCTGTTCGTTAGTTAGCTTTGAAAATCTGGGATTCTACACTTTAAACCTGCTTCGATCGTTTCAGCAATCGAGTAACAGCTCTTTACAAAAACTTTTCCATTTGGATTTGCTTTCAATTATTTTACTTTATAGTAAAGTTTATTATTCTGCTTTTCAGTGAAAAACATGCGCATTGCCAGCAGTTGTCCTAGCCATGTTAGTAGTCTGTCGAAAAACTAGTTGCTGACAATCTGGTTGTACAATCTGTATTTTAACAAAGTTTTATGCAATTGTCGATAACTAGCGTAATGCCCGGTGTTTCCCGGGTATTAAAAACAGCTTATAAACAGTGAAAGGTAATGTAGTTGCCTGCCACTTGCCATTGGCCTGGCACATTGCCAATGGCAAATTTGAGCAAGCTAGTGATTTGAACTTACCAATAAGTGCTGTGAGAGCAAGCATAAAATCATGTAGCGACACGCAGAGCAGTATGCGTATTTTCACCCACATAGCGACATATATCGCCCAATGAACCCATCAATCCTGCGTAGCTCAATGGTTTAGCGTATTGTCTGGGGAATGGTAGGTTTCGAGATCAAATCTTTTGCGATACTGATTCTTCATTACAATATTTTAATACTTATTGCTGGACAAACTGAATCACACACACAAACTTTGAAGTTTATATATAGACTAGCTGTGTTGCCTGAGTATTACAAATCATTATAAAAACAATGAGAGGTAATGAGAGTTGCCTACCACTTGCTATAAGCTTGGCACATTACCAATGCATAATTGGAGTAGGCGTACTAATAAGAGCTACCCTCTCCGTGACGTTAGGCAATCACCCTGCGTAGTACGCAAAGCCGTCGCATATATGCTCCCATATAGTGACATATATCGCATAGTGAAGTGAGCAAGTTTGTGTGGCTGAGTTGGTACGGCGTCTGACTGGTGTACTGGAGGGTCCGAATTTAAATCTACGATACGGAATCATTATTCCAAGATGTCAATAGCTATAGCTGGACATACCGAAAACAGAAAACAGACAACAGACTGAGATATATTTATATAGATGTGCTTGGATCATTATTCAGCTGCGATTGTATGAACCCCAAATTAAAAACGTTAGACTGCTATAAGGACAAGGCTTAGCTTACGACACCCGCTGCACCTTACGACACCCGCTGCACCTTACGACACTTGCTGCACCTTATGACACTTGCTGCACCTTACGACAGTTGCTGCACCTTACGACACTTGCTGCACATTTTGGCAGCTTCACTATTCAGTCCCTGTTATGATAGTAAATCTTATCAAGTGGTATTTTAATCTCATGGTTTTTGTGATATAAAATAGTTTGTTTAGAGAGGAACACTTGAGCTACTTATAGGAGTTCCCTCAAATATCACCTGCTCTCTCCTTCCATAGAAACATGTACACACCATTCTTGACCCTCACCACTACTTCTTGGCTCTATAGAAAAGCCACCAGCCCTGCCAGAAATGGTGCATTTTGAACTTTGTTTTGTCTCATAACACTCTGACTTTGACAGCGTCCATGGGAGTTGCTGAGGGCAAAGATGTCGGCCAATGGTTTGGTCCTAACACTATAGCCCACGTTCTCAAGTGAGTACCTTCACGTATATTCCTACATCTCATAGTAGGTATTTAGTTTATTTGGTACAGTTATGCAACATTAGTTTTAGCTTCAAAAGGAGTTGTCTCTTCTGCATGTAATGCTGCCTGTAATGCTGTACAACTGGTAAGCTAGCAAATACCAGAGCATTTGACTAGTCATTGGGGAGTTACTTACTCTTGCCAAACTGTCAAATAGCTGCAGACGCTTGTTTCACTTAAAGTAACACCTGCTACATCTGTCACTATTATGTCATTTTTATTATTCAGCTCCTTCCATGATAGAAGGTCTTATCAAGTGGTGTTTTAACCTTAAGCTTTTGTGACATGAAATAGTCTGATGGGACAGAAACACGTGAGCCAATCATAGGAGTTCCCTCAAGTATCGCTATGTAGTTATAACATCTTTATGTATAGAGTTCTAGTTAAAGGTACTTCCACTAAGTTTTAATAGGTTTTATCAGAAAGTATGGATGTTTTTCTCTCATTCGCATTTATTTTTGTTTATTTGAGGTGGTCTGACTGCCAGGATGTTTCCAGATTAAAAGTTACCAAACTTGATCGGTTGAAACCCGAGCGGTTAAAATATTCATAATAAAAATCTTTGCCGAAATGATGTCACTCCTTTTTTTGGCTCTCCGTTTCTTTCATTACGGATATAGGCTATTGCATTCAAGTTGCAGGGTTACGTGTCTCTATTCTGTCGATCTCTTTGCTGAAGTGCAACTATAGACATCATAATCGCACTGTCGTTTGGTACTGAGCGTTTTAACCATGATAAAGTTTGGTTGATTGTAACCTTGAAACATCCTGACGATCATATCACCTTTAACATCAAAATACTCACGATTGATAGAGAAATACGGATACTTTCTGATAAAATCTACAACAACTTTGTGTAAGTTCATCTTAAAACCAGTGACAGGTTCGTCTCCCTCGATTATCTTCATGCAATGGACTGTCGAAATGCTGACTACTAGGTATTTTAATTGCTGACAACGCAATTCTCCATGTGAGGGTATATTCTCCATGTGAGGGTATATTCTCCATGTGAGGGTATATTCTCCATGTGAGGGTATATTCTCCATGTGAGGGTATATTCTCCATGTGAGGGTATATTCTCCATGTGAGGGTATATTCTCCATGTGAGGGTATATTCTCTATGTGAGGGTATATTCTCCATGTGATGGTATATTCTCCATGTGAGGGTATAATCTCCACGTGAGGGTATATTCTCCATGTGAGGGTATATTCTCCATGTGAGGGTATATTCTCTACGTGAGGCTATATTCTCCATGGGAGGGTATATTCTCTATGTGAGGCTATATTCTCCATGTGAGGGTATATTCTCCATGTGAGGGTATATTCTCCATGTGATGGTATATTCTCCATGTGAGGGTATATTCTCCATGTGAGGGTATATTCTCTACGTGAGGCTATATTCTCCATGGGAGGGTATATTCTCTATGTGAGGGTATATTCTCCATGTGAGGCTATATTCTCCATGTGAGGCTATATTTTCCATGTGAGGGTATATTTCATATTTTAGTAAAGCTGGAAATGGGAGAGTTGTGCTCTCTTGAACTGTTTTGGTAATATTTAAGGAAGTAGGATGAAAGCTGAAAAATCCAACTACTATTACCTGTTGCTGACTTTTAAACTCGTAGGCAGCGACACGATATATGCTCAACTTCCTATTCAATGTTTCTAAAGAATAATCTCTGGTACCCAGGGGGAGATAACTCTCTGGTACCGATGCTTTCATTCTTTTTGTAAGACTCATTTTGTTGACCAAATTTGGCTATTTTGAAGGTTGACTTGCAACAAAATTCACATTACAGTTATTTGGTATCAACAGATTCACTATGTCTTATTCTACTGTGTTGTAGGTGCCAAATATGTGGAAATGTGATTACAAGCTCTTAAAAGCTCAAAAAAGAACAGTTAATCGCAGCCATCCCGAAAATGCCGTAGATTGGAATCAATTTATTTGTCTGATGTTGTCAATCCATTTGGTTATTGTTTCGACACGTGATGTTATCACGTGAATTGAAAGGCCAGTAAAAGGCTCATTATAAAACGTAATGTAGTTTTATTCCAAACTACGGCGTTTTTGGGATGGCTGCGCTTAACTGTTCGCTTTTTAGCTTTTAAGAGCTTGTAATCACATTTCTACATATTTTGCACCTACAACACAGCAGACTAAGACAAGGTAAACCTTTTGATACCAAATACCTGTAGCGTGCATTTTGTTGCAAGTCACCCTTTAAACAAAATTCTCCAAAATCCTCTGACAGACGAATGTGAGACGGTCATGATGCGCCATTGTTGGCATCATATTTTTTCAGTGGAAAGTCTGGATTGCCAACTACATGACTATCACGACGTGACAGCATGTCACGACTATAGTAACTGTACCTGTGTAAAGGATTCCCAGAAACCCTTTACATCTGCACTTGAAACCAGCTGCTTGTTCGAGAAATGAAATAAATATTTATGAGCAATATATGATTACAATATATAACACACAACGCGTACACATAACCGTCTGCATTGAGACTTACCCGTCTTTTTCTGTCTTCGCACAGCTTTCTTTCATAGCGGTAGCTCTGCCCTCTTTTTCCTAGAAGCCGGCCGGTCTCTCTGGTGGCTGTCGACGCCTGGACGGTCTCTATTGCGGCCAGCCGGTCATCTTTCCACTCCGCCCGGTGGGGCCAAAGCGTCTTCTTGTCAGCTGGTAGAGCTGTGACTGGCCAGGATGTCGAGTGTTTAGCCGAGATGCTGTTCGTTGGCGTTCATCACATTTTCAAGCATTCTGAGCAATTATAAATTGTATTACGAGGAAGTTCCTTCTGATCACTGTGAAGTCTTCAGTCATGCAGCGATTCATTGAAGCAAGCATAGACCTTGTTACACCCTCACTAGGAAAAAATCTCTTTTGCTTGTATTTGCAGAAAGCTAACGTCGTATGATGACTGGAACAGATTAGTAATTCATGTTGCCATGGACAACACCGTAGTTATTGATGATATCAGTAAGTATTCTCTTCCGCTGCCGCCATCTCTTCTGGTAAGCTTATAAAGTTACCACCGGAAATAGGCAGCGCTCATGTGTTTGAGAGAGCTCTTCCAAGCGTTTAGTGGTGCTTTGGTACGTGAAGTACTGGTCTCTGAGCCAAAGCCTCTGGTCCACCTAGCTACAACTCAGGATATGCTGTGATTAAATTTATCGATGCCGAGAGTTGTATATGATAAGCAATTATCAGTATGCGTATCTTTGATGCACCCGTTGGTAATTTAGATGCTGGTTTTTTGCTTGTAACATTTCAATCTACATGAATGAATTGTATATGCTATTAATTATAGTAACCACATATATAAAAGCATGTTCTAGTTTGTTCAGTTAAACCAAGATGTCTATGGTTTATAATCACTGTAGCCACATCTTTGTGGTTTATGGTCCATTTTAGGTGTATTTTATAATGAACTAGCCCGTGTTTTGCATAACGGATAGTCTGTGTTTTGTGGGATGGATAGTCCATATTTTCTGCAATGGATAGTCCATGTTCTGTGTAATGGATAGTTCGTGTTCTGTGTAATGGATAGTTCGTGCTTTGTTTAAAGGTTGACCTACAACAAAATTCACATTACAGTTATTGGGTATCAAAAGATTCACCATGTCTTACTCTGTTGTGTTGTAGGTGCCAAATATGTGGAAATGTGATTACAAGCTCTTAAAAGCTCAATAACGAAAAGCCGCCGTAGATTGGAATCTCTTTATTTCTCTGACGTAGTCATGAAATTTGGTTATTGTCTTGTCACGTGATGTTCTCACGTGAATTGAAAGGCCAATAAAAAGCTCAATATAAAACTTATCGTAACACTAGTTTATGACAAACACTTCTGGTTTTACCGAAGACCCCGTATCAAATATAAATGCTTGCTACTTTACAGTTTTGTTTCAGCCTGGTCTAATTGGCAAGTCGTAATCTGATCATGTGACCCAATACTTCGCAAATAATTTTTGCAGCACTTTTCGATTATCACAGGTGACCAACAGGCTTGTCATAGTTATCAGACAATAGTATGTACTCTTTCAAACTAAGGCTAAAAAATTAAACGAATTTTTGTGGTAACTTATAAGATATCACTGCTAAAAGTGACAGCACTACAATGATGATAAAACAGACGCGTAAGAACAATAGACAGGGTTTTATTGAATTCGTGAAGTATATTTGTGAAAATATTTTGTTAAATAAGGTTGCATGAAAGTGTAAACAAAAACCATCTACCACAGCTACATCGCATTTGAGGCGTTTTGGAAAGAGAATCCAAACTACGGTGGTCTCGTGTGGCTGTGATTAACTGTTCGTTTTTTAGCTTTTAAGAGCTTGTAATCACATTTGCACATATTTGGCACCTACAACACAACAGGTCCTTGTTTTGTGTAATAGATTCTCCGGGTTTTGTTAATGGATAGACCATGTTTTTTCTGTATAATCCATATTTAATGTAATATATAGTCTCATGTGTGCGTAACAGCAAAAACCATTTCACATCCCCATTGGTCACTCTGTGTAATGGATATTTCCTGTTCACATGTTGGGTAATGGACTTAGAAAGGCTTGTTCTTCTACAGAGACACTCTGCAGAACTCCTCACACATCCAGTGGAGTGAATCTCCAGTTTGAAGCAGACCCTTGTAGTTCTTCAAAAGCTGGAGATAATCTTCCTCCTTTATCCTCTCCAAATACTAGCTTCATAGGCGAGAGCTCAACCTGGCGTCCCCTTCTACTTATGGTTCCCCTCAGGCTTGGCATAGCCAGTTTTAACGATGTTTATTTACCTAGTCTAAAGGTAAGACAGTAAATACAATGCCAGACTGCAGGCTGCTGGGTTTGATCAGTAAATCTATGGTTCTTCTTGCTATATAAGGCCACATCTATTGCCTTTGTCAAAGTTTAACTTTGTACGATGTTGTGCAAGTCTATGTACACCGTAGTTCTTGTTTTAGTTATTTGAAAAATCGTTGTTTATATGAAATATGTGTATATATACATATATATAATGTCAACATATATTTATATTATATATATTATAATATTATATATTTATAGTAGACATATGTATATACATATATATATTATAAATATATAATATAAATATAGAATATAATATTAATCTAATATAATTATTATATATTTATATTAGATATATGTATATATATACATATATATATTATAATAAATATATAATATATAGCACATTTCATCATCTTTTCATTGTTATCACCATGTTAAACCCTCGTGGAGCGATATAGATATGATGGTGTCGTAGACTCTTTTATCTTGGTGAGATTAATTTGGATCTATCCTCTTTTGTTAAACTGAACTTAACTAGATCAATAACAAAATCAATAACCACAAGATCAATAACCATATCAATAACTCTATGGTTTCTTATTGTTGCAGAGATGTTTTCAGATGCCATACTCAGTTGGCATGCTGGGAGGAAAGCCTAACCATGCCCACTGGTTCATAGGATATGTTGGTTAGTACAAGACGGAGTCGTCTTACAGTTTTAGTTTAGGTCGATAAATTATTTTATCTCGTTTGTTTGTTTGTTCTGGACCTTTGCTCAGCTGCGATGGAAAATTTGATAACAAATATGTCTAAATGAAGCAGCATTTTGATAAATTAACAGATATATCTCTGTTCTTAGTGGCTGATAAACTAGGAAGTTTCATAGGACAAACTCCCTTAGGAAGTAGAGAACAGGGTTTTCCAGAGTTTGGGCTGAGGTGCAGACCTTCCCACTCCATCATTTTTTGCTTCCCTCCTCTAGCTAACTCTCCCACAACTGAGCTCAAATGACAATGAATTTGTTGTAAAAATGGCGCTATCCATCGTTTTTTTTGACATCATCAAGTCGTTTGCACATGCGCTCGTTCACGAAAAAGCCGCCATATTTGTAGAAAACGATCGTTTTTCTTTTATTTACTAGTACTTTTAGGTGTTATTTTGATATTATAATAAAAAATTGCAAACAAAAACATCGTTTTCAAATTATCATTGCAAAAGCTTGGTGATTTTAATGATAAAATTGTCTATAAAGATGGCCGACAACAATAAAATGATGTCACGAAGAAATGGCGCTATTCAGTAGCACAGTATATACCTGTGCATTGAATACCTCAAACGTATTTAGTAACAACTCATTGAAAGGTCAAGAAATCTCGCTCTAAGCTAATATATTCTGCTACCAGTTAACCATAATTGCTATAATCTGTGTTCTAATTAGTTGGAGCTATGAGAATTTCTTTTCAATTTGCTAAATTTGAATGCATTTTGGGTTTTATCATTATATTTAATAATGTTGTATAAAAGCTTTTTGCACTTATTCATGTTCGCTACAGTTTACAGCCAAAATTGACTTTTTTACCTAATAGAAATTGAGTTATGATTATCTATCCATTGCAAGCCCAATAGACAATGGTGTGGGGTTTATCAAACAACATGTTACAAATCTGAAAATTTATGAAATCAATGATAATTTATCAAAATATGTTAAAAAGAAACATACGAAAGCAATTGACATATGAAATCAATGTTTATATTAATTTTAGGATTTAAACTAAAACTTTTTGAATAAATTTATTAATAATTTAATTTAATAATTATTAAATAATTTTTTGAATATTAATTTATTAGCATCATTAGTTTCCGCGCTGCCACAAGTGTTTGTCTCACTGTCACTTTCACTCACTTCACCTTCTTTTGGGTTTCTTAGTTCATATTCTCTTTCATCGTACCTAAAGTACCTTCACTGCTGAACCAGTTCATGTCATCGAAATTAAATTTTTAGCCAAACTAGTATTTATTTTCGCCACTTGGAGTAGTTTCATGGCAATGAAGACAAACTGTTACAAATCGCATACATGTGCTAAGTACTAACAATAGCTTTATAGTAGTAGTACGGACTATGTGTTTATCCGACCTGAAAATTGTTTGCTATAATGAGAATTTGTAAACTATTTTAAGAATTTTAATCAGGTTGATATAGTCTGGAACGTGTTAGGATTCGTTTTGAGAACCTCAATTTTCTGCCCTGGCCTAGAACTTTCCTACCCTATGTCGCATTTCTTGCAGAGAACTCTGGTTCAGGCAGCAATTATAGTATGTTGGTTGAAAATATATTTTGGCATTCAAAGAATTTAAAAGGTTGCACAACATGATATATAATTATCATGTTGTGTGAATTTTTGAAATATATATATATATTCGGTATATGCATATAAATATTTTATACATTTTTATATTTCATATACCATAAAACCTCTAATTGAATGCCACCTCCATTTGAACAGCACCTCCAATTGACCGCCACCCTGAGAGAAAGGTTGAAAAATAGACCGCCACTCTCCAATTGACGCCATTTCCATTTGACAGCCACTTTGACATTATTTTATTGTTATGAACCCATAATGTCAACTGATCAGTAGAAAAATTTCCACAAAATCGTATTAATAATGAATAAGCTAGTTTTGGCTGCAAACCGTAGCAAACTTATCAAAGATTGCAATGAGTTTTTATGCAACATTGTCAAATATATAAAATAAAAATGTCTTCAAATTTAGAATGAAATAAAAATTGAAAATGCCAACAAATTACAAAGAAGGACACAGGCTGTAATATCATCAAGTCAATTGCAAGCAATTATAGATGTCAACTGGAAGAGATATTTCTCAGTTTCTTGATGCATATTTATTAAGAGATCTTTGACAAGTTAGAGGCAATTTAGCAGATTTATTGCATCCAAAAGATTTGATATCGCTCCACTGAACAACGAAAGCGAAACATAGGCGATGTGCACTTCGACCGTAATAAGGCTAAATTTATCTTTCAAAAATTTTGACGAGTCATTTGAAAAATAGACCGCCAGCCTTTATTTGAATGCCACCTCTAATTGACCATCACTATAGAAGAAAAGTTGAAAAATAGAGCGCCATGGCTGGCGTTCAAATAGAGGTTTTACGGGATATACAGTCAAACATGGATAACTCGTCCACGGATAGCTCGAACACATGGTTAATTCGAACATTTCCTTTGGTCCGTTCCCACGTAATGATAAATTGCTATAGATAACTCGAACTCAACACTGTTAATTCGAACTGTTTTTTTGCCCAACAGCTACCGAAACGGTTGTTTTCGCTTTAGAAAATCACTTTATTCAAAGCCATAGAGGTAAACTTCATCTTTTCGTAATTCATAAGCGTCGTTATTACCACCATCGGCAAAATATTTTTGTCAACGACTTTTCTAAAAGTTTGGTGAAATTTGATTTATACTGCGATACGATGAATAGCATGGGCTAGCCGGGTCACGCGCGCAAGAATTTTCGCCACGCACATACAAAACAAAAATTGCATGTTGTTTTGTATGTGCGTGGCGAAAATCCTTGAGTGCGTGACTCGGCTAGCCCGTGATGAATAGTTTTCCGACGTTGATTCCGTGTTGAATCAACGTCGGAATGTTGAATGTTTAAAACGTCTTAAAAAATGTTGTAATTAAACGTATACGTTGTCTGAGCTACAAAAAACTATTCATCGTTTGACCTAAACACAGAATACGTGTGTACATTCAATAAGTATCTATTAAAAAAGCGTGAGTGATATAGAATGTACCGTAAAACCTCGTAAAACTTCTAATTGAACTGCCTCGGAGTGTTGCTCTTAACGAATTCCAGGTAAAGTAAGGTAATCTGCATAAACTTCAAGAAAAAACGGCAAAATTGATCGTGGGTAAAACCCCAAAAGAAAAATTGGTCTTTTCTTTGAAAATTGGCAAAAGAAAAAATGGTCTTTTCTTTTGAGCATTTCAACAACGATCAAGTTTTGCCAATGTCAATCTGAAAAACGTCCTGGCAATAACATCACCTCAAACAACAAACCAATCTCAAGTGATAGAAAAATCTCTATACTTTTTCATGAAAACGTTTTAAACTTTACATTAGAAGCATTTAATTTGAAACAAGCCATTTATGCTTTTGATTTATATTATAGTTTGTATATGTACATGTATCTACTAATAAATAAGTAAATATATGGACTTGTGACAGTGCTCTGATAACTTGAATGCTCTGATAATTCGAACACTTTTGCTCGGTCCCTTGAAGTTCGAGTTATCCATGTTTGACTATATATATATATATATATGTATATATATACATACATATATACAAAGTATATACATATATATACATGTACATGTATACATATAAATATATACATATATACGAAAACATAGGCAACCGCTTCACCAAAAAAATACTTATTATTTAACAACAACTTTGCCTCACTATTATTTATATGTATATTATGTTATAATATATAGCACCTATTATAATATATATTATTTAATATATATTATAATATATATTATTATATATAATATATATTTTATAAACATATATTATGTGTACATTATATGTCGTATATACATGTATATTATATTTATTCTCCTATATATATTATATCATATATATATTTTATATCATATATATTATATCATATATACTATATCATATATATATATCAGTAATCGTAGGTAGAGTATCATGTTATAATTTATATGTTTAGTGCTTAAGTGTCGTGTAACTTTCAATTCATGCATAAATGTTGTTGTCATCTGCTTGTGTCGGTATGACGAAAACTCCCTTTATATTAAAATCATCTTTAATGCCGCCGATACGATGCGTGAAACCACAATTCTGTAGGTGTCACTACTAATCACTGAGCCATTATGTCTGATTATTCTTGCACCATGTCTCTGCTCGACTCTTCAGGCTATTAGTAGCTTGTTATTCCTGTAGGCAATGAACTGGTCTTTCTGGACCCTCACACAACACAGCCAGTTGTTGACCTCAAGCCTGATGGATTGTGGGACGACTCTAGCTACCACTGCTCAATTGCTGGCAGAATGAAGATAAGCAACCTTGACCCTTCTTTAGCTATGGTACTGATGCATTTGTAACTGTTGTCTGGATATTTACTGCATACACCTTTTTAGATGCTTCTTTTGTTCATCTGTGACACATTCGACAGGATTTGGTTGAAGCATAGTTTGGAGTTGTTGGTCGTTGTCTTATAGTGTCTTCAAAGTTATTGATGCTGATTTAACACATAATGAGAAGTTTCTGTACAACCACCTATTTTGGCTGGTAATCCGCTGAGACAATCCAGCCATTTTAGCTGCATCGTTAATTTCACACCTGGGCATCTCTTTGTCAGGGATTTTTCTGTAAAACTGAGGCAGAACTTGACGACTTGGCAAAAATGTTGAATAACGAGAGAAGATCGTCCACTCCGATGTTTGAGGTTTGTTTACGACGTCCCAGCCACTTACCGCCCCCTCACACAGGAAACCCACATGGTACAGACGCAGGTGAGTGGGCTTTCTGATAAACTTAGAACACATTTGATTTGTCTTTTTCAGCTTGTATCAAAAAGTCATTTTATTGGACCTACAGTATAATACCAATTTTTAAATTCTTAAAACAAGCCTGTTTGCAGCGCCATATTGTTTGTTGAAATCTTTTGGAATCGTCTTTCCTAGTCTAATCATCTATAATAAGCCGTTAGGTGAGAGAGCAGCCTTAAGGTAAGGCCACACGTATCGTGTAATTTCAACTAATCTGGGAAATTCCATTCGTACGAAATTTCTGACCTGCCACACAGAGTTTCCCCACCACGGATTCGCACGAAACTAACTTTCAACTAGCCAATCAGAACGCGGTGATAAATTAAGGCCGATTCCGTTTCAATCATTTGCTTCAGTACAAACATGCACCAAAGAAAACAACCTTCAACATTCAACTAACCTTTTCAACCGACCAATCAAACAACGATTCGTAGGAATTTCTGACGTTTCGTCCAATTCAGGATTCGTTCATCGTGCGCAACCAACGATGGACAAATTCGTCCAAATGTCAATTCGTACGAATCGTTTCGTCCAAATTTCGCCGATTTCGTGAGAATTTTGTCTCGTGTGGCCTTACCTGTAGAGCAGTGGTAAGTATTCTTGGCTGTCAAACAGAAGGTCAAAGGTCATAGCTATGTTATGTGAGCTTTGAAAAGGCATGCGTTCTTTTATTTCCCCCGTACCACTGGTCATGTGGCTAACGTGGTTGGGTCAACTATACCACCCCGCAATAATCGTCCTAGCCTAATTTCTCATAGGTGTACTTTCAGGCCTTCATTTGCATGAGAGGCTCATGGAGTATAACCTCATTACAAAACTAGCTGTTTTGTTACGTTTTATTATCTTTGTGTAAATCCAGCGAGCTGCTGAACTGCACTCAGTTTGTGAAAAGTTGTATATGAATCCATAACCACTGCATAAAAAAAGTAATTCCCAAAATTCCTGCATGGAAAAGTCAATTTATTCGATCCAAACTTAAACCAAAAATTGTTACGTACAGCGTTCATCGTTTTTTTAGGTAAATCAGACGCGCTTATTCCAATTCTGTACTCAAAATAAAGATTGGTTCACTAACTTTCAAAGTCATGAAGGCTTTTTTACAGCGTTTCAATATCGGTCTCGCAAATGACACAATCGAGACAATAAGCTCCATCCATAAATATGTGACGTATCCTAGCTTTTTAGGTACGGAAGTTAGGGATGTTTAGTCCAATCTAGAATTATAGAGATGGGTGTCTTAAAACCCACTATTCTCTAAATTCAGCCTTCAAAATAATCTCAGCATTTAATGAAAGGTAGATAAGCTATTTAACATAGCTTGTAGCTTGTTACAGGATGTTTAATAGGCTGAACACCGAGAAAAATGAACGAAAAAAGAGCGCAATTTTATCACAAGCGTTGTTATCGCTCTTTTTTGAGCTCATTTTTACTTTGAACTCAAGATTTACGTTGAATACCAAAACTGCCATATGTTTGAGTGAATGTTCCCATATGCATTTTATATAACTGGTTTTATAGTTTGAACCCCAAATGATATGTATTCCATGCAGCTGCACATATTGAAACATGCATTACATAAAACTATGTAAGACACTAAAATATATGTCAAGAGATAAATTAATCAAATGGTAATGTTTACTATAGTGGGAACGGTGTCTGTCTGTTTGTCCAAATCAAGGGTTAAAGGTTAGAATAAGAAACACCTTTGCGGAGACTAACTAACTCATGACCTTCAGCTTAGTCTAGCCACACTCTGACACCTGCGCTAATCATCACCCTTCCAGCATTTCAGATTATTTGTGCACATACCTATTATCTGCATTTTATCAGTGCACCTGATGATCTCTCACAGCACACTAGACTACCAGGGTACTAGTAACACTAATAGAAAGAACAGGTTTATATATATATACATTAGCTGTGCTACCCGGAGTTGCCCGGGTAATAGAAAAGTTTTTGCCAAGCAAATTTATTTTTAATCGGAACATACAACAACAATGAAGGTGCTTTTTTATATCTATGTGTGTCCGGCCAATGCATAGTTGAAATATTTAAAAGCTCGAAAATATTGTTGAAAAATATTTCTTACTTATGCTACACATTTGTTCAAGAGTTAAAACAGCAATATAAACAAAGCTTCTAGAAGTTCAATCTCTGCATACGTGTTTGAACTTTTAGAAGCTTTTGAAGCACTTTTAGCCAATCGAAATAAACTGGACATATGACACACAAACAAGTAGTTGGTTAATAGTAGTGACTAGTTGGGCAGGTGGTATATAGTTGTGACGAGTTGGGCAGGTGATATGTAGTTGTGACTAGTTGGGTAGGTGGTATATACATGTAGTTGTGACTAGTTGGGCAGGTTGTATCTGATTGTGACTAGATGGGCAGTCGGTATATAATTGTGACTAGTTGGGCAGGTGGTATATAGTTGTGACTAGTTGGGCAGGTTGTATATGATTGTGACTAGTTGGGCAGGTGTTATATAATTGTGACTATTTGGGCAGGTGGTATATAGCTGTGATTAGTTGGGTGGGTGGTATATAATTATGACTATTTAGGTACATGGTGTGCACGTGTGACTAACCTGGCAGGTGACTTATAGTTGTGGCTTTTGAAAAGGAAAATATCATGACAGCAATCGTTTCACTCCACTAGCAGATTCCTCAAGCCTTACGCACGAGTCATGAAGTCACAAGGGCTGAAGTACTTTGTACAATAGAGTTTGTCCTATCTATTGTTCATCATTACGATTGTTAAGCCCACAACAATGCACTAGGGTTGCTTTGCTGTTGTATCGTGTCAATGACTGTTCATTCGGACATACTGTATACTAAATCAATGGGCAAACAGTTTTTATCCTTTGCAATCATTTTGGGTGCAGCGTGTCACCAATTATTTCAGTAGAAGCAGTAGACTGTGCTTCTATTTTCACACTTTCTCAGCTTCTTCAAGAGGGCATTGAACAAACACCATAAACATTTCATAGACATCATGCCATAAAGATCATTCTATACACCTCATTCCATAGACATCGTTCTATATAAATCCTTACAGACATCTTACCATAAATATATTATGGGAATATATTATCTATCTTAACTGAATTGACATGTTAAATATATTAACATCATTTCACAGAAATCTTGTCATAGCCATCATTCTATTGACATAATGCCAAAGACATTATTCCATAGACACCATTCCATAGGCATTCATAAAAAATAATATATAATTCCATAGATATAATTTTATGGACATCATTTCGTAAACATCAGCGAATCGATACAGAGTACTATTTGTCTCTTGAAAATATTTAAATCTAGCACGCAATATTTAAGCCTCAAAATGGTTCCCATTTAGGCCGCAAGCACTTGCCACAGACAGGCTTGCTGGACTATCGCAATGAAATGCGAATCTCTGATCTGAGTACCACCATTTGCTGCCAGCATCGATTGCAAGAGTTGAACACTGTTCAACTTTTCATCAGCAAGTAGTATACAAAAGCCACCAGAGTATCCCTTTCTCAGTGTGAATTATTGCTTATCAACCTCTGTCATAATCTATATATGTAAATTTCAAAGTTTCTGTGTGATTCTTTGTATCCAGCTATTGCTATTAAAATTTAGGAATAATCTATCCGGTTCATACTGGATTTGATCTCAGAACTTCCCATTCTCCAGGCAAATATCTTACCGATTAAGCTACGTGAGATTGATAGATTTCGTTGGGCGTTATATGTCACTATGTGGTTGAAAACACGCATACCACGCTGTGTTACACAAGTCATTAGAGCTTGCTCTCACAGCTTTTATTAGTAAGTTTGCTAACTACCTTACTCAAATTATTCATTGGCATTGTGCCAGGCTAATGGCAAGTGGATGGCAACTACACTACCTGTCACTGTTTATAAGCTGATTTTTAATACCTGTGCAACGCCGCGCATTCCGCTAGTAATTTTCTAAATAGTAATGACTTTCTTTAGCAGCTTGTCCATGAGATCACCGGCTACACGGTTCCTGTGAACATTAGGCTACTGAGCCTCACACAGTCAGGTTTACTGCAGAAAATCTTAGCCAGGATCTCACGACCGATAAATCAGCCATGTTTAAAAGCTGTTCACACCATACCACCATATGTCGGGGTTGTCATCTCGATGATTATTCGTTGACTATGTGCAGCTGTGAATTAATGACATTGCCATGGCAACGCGGAAACATTGCAGCTGTCAAAATTTTCCGATATTTTACTGAGCATCCACGGCAGTCTGCAATGTGCACCGCTTCAGCAATAGTGATTGGCTGTCACGGATTTCTCAATATGTATTTACTTTTAGGTTAGTTGCTGCAAGGCATTCATTGCTTTAGCGCCCGCATTGTGTTATGACAATTCTATGTTGCCAACCTATCCTAGGACACTTATATTTCGCTAGTATATAGTTTCGTGAGTAGCATACAGGGTAAAATTTCACTGCAACTTAATTTCGCAGCTCTGATGAGTGCGAAAATATAGTGATGTGAAAATAAATGCAGTGGAACAAACAGATTAGATTTCTCAGGTCCAGTTCATTCATAAGAAAAAAAAATTCAATTTGGGACTAGTTTGTATTTGTGAACTGCAGGTAGAAGTGTGTAGGCGAGATCGATAATGCAATTTGATCGCTTGCTGCTATTTGTTTCTTGGACTATCAATGACGTCAAGGTCCCTGCTGCCGTGACTGATGTGGTACCAATATCAGATCTCAAGTATTTATAGCGCGCGGTGGCCATGGCTCCGGGTTGTTATTGTTTTTGGTTGGTAATAAAATTCATCAGTACAATATTTGTTATTCTATTTTATGACTTTCCCTACCAGACTTTCATCCTCATCAGTTACGAATTCAGTGACTAAACTAATATCATCATCTTCCTCATTTGTCTTTTGTCTTGGCTTTTCAAAAAAAAAACTTGTTATCTTAATTTGCTTCGGCCCTGCTGCTCAGTCG
This sequence comes from Watersipora subatra, assembly GCF_963576615.1. NCBI lineage: Eukaryota > Metazoa > Bryozoa > Gymnolaemata > Cheilostomatida > Watersiporidae > Watersipora > Watersipora subatra. Next base: position 6,401,457 of record NC_088715.1, on the reverse strand, counting down.
GTATATTAGCTGTAATGAGTTTAGCAGAAATTGCCCAATGCGCCCAACCACACACGAAAATTGTCTGCATTTCTAATATGATGATTTTATTGGGGATATCAATGAACAAAGCTATTTAATTTCGCGCTTTCGCTCGTTCGTTATGATAGTTTAGTTTCGCTCATGAAATTTTCGTGAGAGGATGACTTCGCGAAAATGCGAAAGTTAGATGACACGAATACATAAGTGTCCTAGGGTACATCAGATGTAAACGCGTATGAGTTTTTGAACATTGTTATCATAGACAATTAAGGATGTATGGTGGGATTGTATGGGATGTATGCTGATATACTGCGATATTTTTTAACCAACCCTTAAGCCCGGTTCCCATATACGCCGCAAAGCATTGGCGACAGCACCGCAGGCTATTGCGGTAAAATGGGAACCTACACACAGCGGATCGCAGTGCACCGCCGGTGGATGCCGGCGGTCAACGCAAGAGTTTGCGCATGTTCAAATTTCGCATACGGCCGCAGGCGAAACATTCCTGAAATGCACTGCACGGGTAAAGGTCACCATTATAGGAACGGCATGGCGAGCGAACATTTTATTTGATTACGCAATTATGTTTACGATATTATTAACGATGTGGCTTTATGTGAACATATTCCGCAGAGCATAGCGCAAGTGTTTTACTGTGCAAGTCGCAAGTGTTTTACTGCGTATGTTACCGCCGGAGTCTAGCAATCGATATGGGAACCAGGCTTTAGTCGAAAGTTGACAGAATAACTACAGTGGACCTCTACGATACGACATTAATTCGTTCCGGTGTTCGCATCATAAGGCGAAAATGTCGTATAGAAACCCATAGTAATTATCTAAGCAAACAACCCCTGGTAAAAATTTTGAAATATTTATATAAGTACTGTACAGATTAAAAATTAGTAACAAATAATATGTTAACCATAGTAACTATGGTTACCTGCAGTGACTTTAGCATATTTAGTAGTTATGATCTGATTATGATTCTTACTTCTTCCTTTAACATCCATATGACCTATACGAATTGAAGTTATATATGTAGTTATATAGTTATAAACATAGTTATATAGTTATATACGTAGTTATATAGTTATATACGTAGTTATATAGTTATATAGTTATATACGTAGTTATATAGTTATATACGTACAGTCAAACATGGATAACTCGAACTTCAAGGGACCGAGCAAAAGTGTTCGAATTATCAGAGCATTCAAGTTATCAGAGCACTGTCACAAGTCCATGTATTTACTTATTTATTAGTAGATACATGTACATATGCAAACTATAATATAAATCAAAAGCACAAATGGCTTGTTTCGAATTAAATGCTTCTAATGTAAAGTTTAAAACGTTTTTATCAAAAAGTATAGAGATTTTTCTATCACTTGAGATTGGTTTGTTGTTTGAGGTGATGTTATTGCCAGGACGTTTTTTTAGATTGACATTGGCAAAACTTGATCGTTGTTGAAATGCTCAAAAGAAAAGACATCTTTTTCTTTTGAGCGTTTTACCCACGATCAATTTTGCCGAGTTTTCTTGAAGTTTATGCAACTTCAAGAAAAAGTTACCAAAGAAAAATCCCTTACTTTACCTGGGATTCGTTAAGAGCAACACTCCGAGGCAGTTCAATTAAAAGTTTTACGAGGTTTAACGGTACATTGTATATCACTCACGCTTTTTGAATGGATAGTTATTGAATGTACACACGTATTCTGTGTTTAGGTCAAACGATGAATAGTTTTTTAGCTATGACAACGTATACGTTTAATAAAAACAATTTTAAGACGTTTTAAACATTCAACACTCCGACGTTGATTCAACGCGGAATCAACGTCGGAAAACTATTCGTCACGGGCTAGCCGGGTCACGCACTCAAGGATTTTCGCCACGCACATACAAAACAACATGCTGTTTTTGTTTTGTATGTGCGTGGCGAAAATCCTTGCGCGCGTGACCCGGCAAGCCCATGCTATTAATCGTATAGCAGTATAAATCAAATTTGACCAAACCTTTAGAAAAGTCGTTGACAAAATTATTTTGCCGATGGTGGTAATAACAACGCTTATGAATTACGAAAAGATGAGGTTTACCTCTATGGCTTTGAATAAAGTGATTTTCTAAAGCGATAACAACCGTTTCGGTAGCCGTTGGGCAAAAAAACAGTTCGAATTAACAGTGTTGAGTTCGAGTTATCTATAGCAATTTATCATTACGTGGGAACGGACCAAAGAAACCGTTCGAATTAACCATGTTTTCGAGCTATCCGTGGCCGAGTTATCCATGTTTGACTGTAGTTATATAGTTATATACGTAGTTATATAGTTATATACATAGCTATATAGTTATATACATAGTTATATAGTTATATACGTAGTTATATAGTTATATACGTATAATAAATTAAAGTTTATTGTAATTATTATATTAAAAACTAAATACTGTACTAGGGTATTGATCACACGTGGTTTGAGCCATTTTGGCACTGGGCCGACTTGTTATCAACCCCATATTCTTTGGTACTTGGCCATTACCAAATAATGGGGCTATATTATCTCCCCGAGCCAGAATTTGTTTGCCTTGCTACTGACAGAGTTATCTAGTCTCTTTAGGAGGCTTACACTACATGCGCTATAATTCTCTTTGGTCTAACATAGTTCTAAGTCTAATATTGTAGTTTTGCACTAATCGCTTATCTCTTGTTGGTTGTAGTTTTCACAGTAGTTCCCTCTCCCAAGTACGACACAGATGAGGAATACGAGCTGGTGTGAAACGATGGATTCTTCGCAGGGTCGTGTACATCATCCTTAACTCAGCTCTATGTATCTATGCATATACTCTCTCAATTATTCCACTTTTCACACATTTGCCTTGCCTATTCATCTAATTGTGCACCCAGTATTTATTTCAATTTATATTTTATAACTAATTAGTGAAACGTAAATAAATTTTATAGACATTAAAACTTTTCAATTAACAAAAGTGCTGACATGGTATCTTGTCAACTCAAGTGAAGTCACTACAAGGCTGCCATGGTATCTTGTCAAGTGAAGTCACTCACTACAAGATGATATGCTTACACCATTATTGTATGCTATAGGAGCATTTGAAGAAAGTTGTACATTCTAAGATATATGTTCAACGTGTCAAAATTCATCTGCTGAATTTATGACTACAAATTATTCAAATATTTCATTATTTACAATATTAGATATATTAAATATTGCTATATTTACAGTATTTACATTATTAAATTAAGTTTGGTATGTCATGAATATTACATTTTTACTCAAGTCTTGCTGCCCAGGTAAGAATTTTATGGCGCAATCCTTGGCATCACAGATTTGGTTTAAAAGTTTGCCTGCTCATGTTTGTCAATCTGTAAGCCCAACTAGTAGACACATGTTGGCTACAAAGATGCTGCAGGCAGTAACTACCTTATCCATGATAATGGCTGTCACTGCAGAATCTTATGAACTTGGTCAGGTGTCTGTGTGTCTGTGTCTGATGACAAGGAGCTTATCAGTAGGATATCATTAAATAGGAACTTGTACAAATTTTTAGTAGATTTTATCAGAAAGTATCGGTCTTTTTCCATCATTTGCAATTGTTTTTGATGTTTGAGGTGATCTGACTGCCAGAGTGTTTCAAAATGAAAACCTATAAGTAGGATTATGATGTCTATAGTTGCACTTTGGCGAAGAGGCGGACAGAATAGAGACTTGTCAAGCTGCAATTTGAACGCAACAATCAATAGCTGATATCAATAATGAGAGAGACAGTCAGTTGTGCAACTAGTGACATCATGTCGGCACAGACTTTTCATCTGAGCGATTTAATCGTGATCGGGTTTTGTTGATTTTAATCTTGAAATATCCTGGCAGTCAGATCACCTCAGGCATCAAAAACAATCACAAATGATAGAGAACTACTGATACTTTCTGATAAAATTTACTAGCATTTTGTGTAAGTTCATTTTTGATAGGCGACCGGCTTTGTCTGGTTCGCTGGGTTAAAGAAACATTCTTCCTGATGGTTGATTAGTAAAATTGGATTTGTCTGCACCCATCTCTCACAACATTGCCTAAAATATAAACACCCGCAAGGGCAGATACACTTGGTTAATCCGCAAGTCGGACGAGTTTTGTTACACCCAAATTTTTACCGAATGTTTCATGCTTTTGTGAAAGATGAAAACAGGACTTGCGGCTGATGCGTCAAAAAATGTTGCACAGTCTATTCCATTTTAAACATTTTCCACACTCACTATTATGTTGATTTGAGCAGTTCCGAATGTGCGGCTATGACCTCTGCTGTAGCTCTTTACCATTTCTTAACAAAGCACCTGCATTAATCCACAACATCCATATGTCCCTTGAAACACTGCGCAGTGCTCGATGTGCACACAACTCCAAATTCGCATCATCCGCACATTGGAAATAGTAAATGTTACCCATAATGCTTTGTCCACTTCGATGTTTAACAAACTTTAAACTGGAGAAAGAGCCAGACATAGGCATAGACATACATGTTGTTTATGGTTTGCATTGTTATCCAGCATCAGAGTCATTTCGATGATCAGATCGAGCCGTCTGTTCGAAATACCTAGTTACAGTATGTAGTGCTGCAAATAAGTAGGACTAGGAGAAAATAACTCTTTATAAAAAAGATCGGTAAGTTCAACAATGGAGTATTTCTGGCCAAAACTCAGAGTATGCATGTGACTGATACATATGTACATAAGACTGGACAGTAGCACTGCCATGTTTTATGCATGTGACTGATACATATGTACATAAGACTGGACAGTAGCACTGCCATGTTTTATGCATGTGACTGATACATATGTACATAAGACTGGACAGTAGCACTGCCATGTTTTCCGCATTAACATATTTTATACTGCAAATTTTTCAAAGTTGACAAATATTTCTTTTCATGTATTTTTCCCAGGAATGTGCTCTCCACCTGACAATTATACAGTGTATAGCTATAAGCCGCAGTCCCTATAGAAAGCGCCTTGCTTAAAACCTGTTCCTATTCCCCGGTAAATTAGGCTTCGAAATGTTGTTTTGTTTTCCTGCCCTTCCAGTTTACATGAGATGACAAAATTTTGGTCGCTACAGTATGTCCAGTACAATATTTTCAGTACGGTTATCAAATTTCAAGTCATTTGAACCAATATTTCTTGATATATCAACAAAATACCGAGGGAACTTTTTACTGACCGAATGAAAAATAGCCGCTGACAGGACCTTAATGTCTAATGATATACCGATTGAAAATATGAGTATGAAGACCAAAAATAGACAAAACTAGAAAGCTTCTCAGCAACAAGAGGGTTTGTACTAAAACTATTTCTATTCTTAACAAATATACACACTATCCGACTCGATTTACTCGATCATTATGTTCTTCAGTTAACTTTACAACATCACATCTTTAAAATCTTGTGTGAAAAAAAAAATATTTACAATATTTTATTTCTGTATGCTTCATTGAGTTCTACAAGCTTGAAGCTTTAAAGTGATATTCATTTGAAAAGAAATTATGCTATCTTTAAGTGCTTTCACAGTTGATGTAAAGTTGCTAACATGGTCTAAGATCAAGGGGCTTGCATGTGTCCATGAGACTAGGCACCAGTGTTCACTAGTTGTCAGCCAAAACAAAGGGATATAGGTAATTATGAAGGATAACTACCCGGATATAGACTACACCTAATTAATTCAAGAAAAACTGGTGTGTGGCATGGCATCATTTACAAAGCAACTTAGTGAAAAAATATTGAAAGTGTAGTCGTATTTGTTTTGTTAGACGTGTGCAACTTAATCACATCATCAATCATATGAGATATTAAGACTGGTCCTCTTCCTTAACCACATTTACTTCCTCGTTAAGATAACTCCCGCTACGGACAGACTTTTAAACAAGTTTACAGCTTCTAGTGCAGTTGAACATGGAACTCCGTGCCTTAGAACCCTGTCATATAGTTTGCTGCTTGTGTCAGGAAATGCTTGGGAGCCTTCATTATGCACATGATGTAGTTGGTTTCCTAGTCTGTCTGATCCTCTTCTAACAACTTCTCAGCTTTGACACTCAACAGAAAAGATACGTGTAGGTTAAAACTGCTGGCTAAGATGGCCATTGGTGAATGACTCCTGGTATGAACCATTGCTGGTCAACTGTGAGCCAGCAGCTACTATTAATTATAAGTAGGCCTATAGCTTTCATGAGGAAACCAACGATTCAAACCCAAGCAACCACCAGTGAAAGAGCAATTTCAGCTGTCGATCTCACCTTTCGTTGCATTGCGACCCGAAAAAGCTGTTGTCATAGTAAATAGCTGTGACTAGCAGTGCAGGTGGATATAATTACGACTAGCTATGCAGGTGGATATAAATGTAACTAATGGTTGCAGTTGATTGGCTAGTTGGCCAGGTAGTATAAAGTTGCATCCATTTCTCCAGCGGTATTTCATCATTGCGCTATATATCACACAGTTGTGTCACATGTATATACAATATTCATGTACTATATATCAGGCTTGTGTTTTCCTACACTACGGATTAGACATGGGCTCATTATCAAACTTTTGTTTTTCTTATCTCAAATAAACTTAAGGAAATGAACTTTCCTAGTCTAATCATCCGCATCTGCTAGTTCAGGGTCTAGATTGATTCATCGATAATCAGTATGACATGACATTGCCATGTCCTCAACACGGAAATAGCAGTACGTTCAGTTATACCAGGGCAGTGATTCTAGTCAGCTGCTGGGTAGAATGCAGTACGGGTGTTATTCCTAACTTGATAAGGTAAGTCATCATTATTAATGTTATTACTAACCTAGTAAAGTAAGTTATTGCTATTAATGCTAGTAATAACTTTGCATTTTTTCAGGTCTCATTTCATTTAAGAATAAGCTGAAATTGTGCATCTCGCTAAAGCTAGCTTCTAGAACTTTCTAGAACTTATGCTTAGAAATTAGGAACTGTTCCACATACATGTATTTTAAACCATTTTTTATGTCTGACTGACTTAGCCATGAATATTCTTTCAGCTAGAATTGCAAAAGTGTGACTGTATAATAATTGTTGACATTCTGTTGTGACCAAAGATAACGTGGTTTCAAGGTTCATATATCTATGGATAACACGGCGTCAAAGTTCATATGTCTATGGATAATGTAGTGTCAAGGCTCATATATGTATCTATGGACCAGATAGTGTCAAGGCTCATATATCTATGAGCAGAGCAGAAGTCTAAAAGTTAGGTATATTGATTTGGCAGGCAAGCAATTGCCAAAGTTGGCTACAAATTTTTAATGTTCCACAAATAAACTGTTTTATACAACTAGTTATATATATCTAGCATTTGGGAACAGTAACAACATTAATAATAATAACAGTGAACAATATATGAGTAAACAAGATGATGATATTAAATAAAATGTAAGTAATTTTTTAGTGAAGTCAGACTAACAGAATAACTAAAGCATAAAAATATAATTTAGGTAATATGATACTATGGTACGAGCAGTAAGCCTGCCTATCCGAAGTCATGCTAGGAACAATAAAAAATTGCTTCGCACAGAACAAAACCCAGGATGCCTGATGCATTACCATTACACCACTCAAGGAAACCCAACAATTAGTCGGATAGTTCTCGATGCACTTATTATTGGCGATCACTCACGGTACACGAAACGGCTGAGTATACTAGTAAAAATAATACGGTAATAAGTATTGAAACTTTTGGGATTGTCTCATAGCAAATGACTTACCTACTTTTTAACATTCCAACTTGTAGTTGTTTGATACAAAATATCGTGAACTGGCATTTCTTACTGTTGTACTAGGCTACTTGTATTCTAAAAGCTACAGACTAGCCTTGTGATTTGTACAAATGAACAGCAGCAAGTGTGGCAGCATCGTACCACTAGTGACATCCTAATACTGGAGACACCCTAAAACTAGTGACATCCTAGTCTGGTAACACCCTAGTATTAGTGACACCTTAGTACTAGTGACACCCTAGTACTAGTGACATTCTAGTCTGGTGACACCCTAGTATTAGTGACACCTTAGTAGTAGTGACACCCTAGTACTAGTGACATCCTAGTCTGGTGACACCCTAGTACTAGTGACACCCTAGTACTAGTGACATCGTAGTACTAGTGACACCCTAGCGCTAGTGACACCTTTGCGCTAGTAAGAAGTGAGTGTCCCTTGTACTAGTGACACTCTTGAACTAGGATACCTTGTTATTGGTGAGATGCTACTATTCATATCGTGTATATATAATTTTAGGTAGTGAGTCAATATACTGAGCCTGCCAACTATGGCAACAACTGAAGCTGAGCTCCAAGTTGCGCTAGTCGAGTATATTGACAAAGCTCTTGTAAAAGAGATATTAATAGAGCTGCTAAAGAACACACCACCAGCAACCAAATGCGCCTGTTTAATGTCAGCCAGAGGAGAAATAAACCCTGATCAAACTGCATTGACAAAAGCTGTCCGTGACAATGACCTGTCTACAGTAAAGCACATGTTGAGTGACCTCTCCCATGATCAGGTATTTGAGGTCGTAAAAACTCACAACAATAACCGATACACGGCTCTTCATGAAGCTGGTTGGGGAGGTCATACGGAAGTCATTACTTACATCTTATCGCAGCTTCATGAAAAAGATCACTATGCTTCTCTAAGACTTCAGACGGATTATAAAAATACACCACTGCATTTCGCCGCTCAAGCACGTCATTTAGAGGCTCTCCAGGTAATGATGAGCTCTGTAAGCCCAACCCAAAGGACGCGTTTGTTAAGAATGGAAACTAAAACTCAGGAGACAGTAGCAAGCCTATCAGAGCTGCCAGAGCTGTATCATGCATCAGCTGCCCTCACACAACAAGGTCTACTATTTATATACCAACTATCTACGCTACCTGGCGTTACCCGGGTAATAAAAAAGTCTTTGAACAGAAAAATGATTTGTGTTTAACATATATAACAATATTTCCTCATGATATAAAGTTTGAAAGTTACAGTTGTTTGACGAAGTTTGAAAACCTTTACAGTTGTTTTTATTTTCTCTCAATTTATTTCAACTACACAAAACACTTCTCTCATGATATGTAGTTTGAAAGTTAGAATGACAAATGTTTTTGTGCAGAACAAGCTTCTTTTTGGAAGCATTAGACAATGTGTAACTTCTGAGAATACATGCATTTAACAGATTAATAAAAAACTTGAACAGAATATGGTAGTATGACAGAATACATATATATATGTATATATATATATATATATAAAATTGTTTCCTCATCCCGGATACCCCGTATGGGTGGTAAATTCTGCTCTAACTCGGGTCTCCTACCAGAGACCTGGGAGTTTGAGCACTTGCCTTAAGATCTTAGCTGTTCCCAATAGCGCACTTTTCTGCCTTGTCTACCACCACTATATCTGATTGGTTTGCTAGGATGTCAGTCTGGATGTAGAAGTCCCAGAGGATCTTAGGACGGCCATTTTCATTGACCTTACCAGGAGCTTCCCACCAGTGTTGTGGTTTATTAAGGCCATACTCATCACATAGACTTTTATACACAACACCTGCGACATGGTTATGCCGCTCAGTGTATGCGTTCCCTGCTAGCTGCTTGCATCCACTGATGATGTGTTGGATGGTCTCAGGTGCATCTTTGCACAGTCTGCATCTAGGATTGTCTCTAGTGTGATAGATTTTTGGGCTGCCATGATTAGCGACTCTGTATTGGCCGTTAGGTTTCCTTTGTTCAGCCACATATATGTCTGGTGAAGATCGCCAACCTTAGATATTTGTTCGTGGTAAGCACCATGAAGAGGTTTCGTGTGCCAGTCAATTTCCTCATCATCAGGGCGTAGGTTCGTTGTCAGAGCAGCCAATTGAAATTCAGCTAGCAACTTATCTGAGATGGCCATGGAGGCGGCATATGCTTTGATGCTTTGCTCCTTCTCTTTCACTGTCTGCTGTACACGTTTGAGTCCCCTACCGCCATCTTTCCTATCAAGATACAATCTAGTAGTATCAGATTTTAGGTGGAGTGCTCCATGCATGGTCAGCAGTTTACGAGTTGCTATATCTGTTTCTTTGATGGCTTCCTCAGTCCACTTTATTATGCCTGCTGGATATCTTATTACTGGCAGTGCGTAGGTATTTATTGCCATGACTTGGTTCTTGGCATTGAGCTGGCTCCGTAAGACCTGCCGAAGGCGTTTCTTGTATTCGGTAATGGCTTTGTGACGTACCTCGGCTTCCTGGTTGATGTTGCTTTGCATAATCCCCAAGTACTTGTACCCTTCTTCTATATCTTTGATGGTACCATTTGGCATTCTTAGGCCATCTGTGAGCATAGAATGGCCTTTCTTAAGAATTAGCCTTCCACATTTCTCAATACCGAATGTCATTCCGATGTCCTTGCTGTATACCTGAGTGAGGTGTATTAGCGGATCAATGTCCCTTTCTTTGTTAGCGTACAGCTTGATGTCATCCATGTAGAAGAGGTGGTTTATCTTGGTGCCACTCTTAAACTGGTACCCATATTGAGTCTCCTCCAGCATATTGCTTAGAGGGTTTAGGCATATGCAGAAGAGCAACGATGATAAGGAGTCACCTTGATAGATGCCTCGCTTAATTTGTACACTCGCCAGCTTTTTGCCATTAGCCTCCAGTTCTGGATATATATATATATATATATATATATATATATATATATATATATAGACAAAGTGGACGCTGCACAGTTCGTTACAGAGTGCTCAATGATAAATCAGAGCTAAATTATAAAATATTTATAAGTGGAACTTCACTCTATAAGTTAAACATTTTATTACTAATAGTTTCATGTGGTACACTCAGTATCACACTCTTCAGATTTATGTAGACAAGCTACTCATATATATATATACTCATGCTACAGACAGTACTGTTTCGGCTATTGAAGCCTCATCAGTGCAGCTCAGAGCTTTGGCAAGGGACACAAATCCCATTACCAATGAGAGTTGACTTCCTGCCACGAAACAACTAAGTTGCCTCACAGACTATACATATATATATGTATAGGCCTGACATATATATATATATATATATATATATATATATATATATATATATATATGTAGTGTAGATGTAGTGTTCAATTTAAAGACAGTGCACTTGAACGCAATTTTAATTTTGGAAGTGGATACTAGTTGAACATTTTATTTTCAATATTGGCTAACAAAAACTCAATTAATGAAATTTATTTTGTTTTTATGTGCTACAGTTATTAAGATAACAAACTTGTTCATATGAACAAAACTTTAAAGAGCCTCCTATGTTCATTTGGTAGCTTTGCTAGAGTTGATAGTTTATCTAGATAAGCTATTCATTTATCTAAATAAGCTACTCATTTATCTAGATAAGCTACTCATTTATCTAGATAAGCTACTCATTTATCTAGATAAGCTACTCATTTATCTAGACAAACTACTCATTTATCCAGCCAAGCTACTCATTTATCTAGATAAGCTACTCATTCATCTAGATAAGCTACTCATTTATCTAGATAAGCTACTCATTTATCTAGATAAGCTACTCATTTATCTAGATAAGCTACTCATTTATCTAGATAAGCTACTCATTTATCTAGATAAGCTACTCATTTATCTAGATAAGCTACTCATTTATCTAGATAAGCTACTCATTTATGTAGACAAGCTACTCATTTATCTAGACAAGCTACTCATTTATCCAGCCAAGCTACTCATTTATCTAGATAAGCTACTCATTTATCTAAATAAGCTACTCATTTATCTAAATAAGCTACTCATTTATTTAGATAAGCTTCTCATTTATCTAGATAAGCTACTCATTTATCCAGACAAGCTACTCATTTATTTAGATAAGCTACTCATTTATCTAGATAAGCTACTCATTTATTTAAATAAGCTACTCATTTATCTAGATAGGCTACTCATTTATCTAAATAAGTTACTCATTTATCTAGATAAGCTACTCATTTATCTAGATAATTTATTTATTTATTTAGATAAGTTACTTCAAAGTTCTAGTTAATCTATTTCAAAGAGTTATGTGAAGAAGTTGAATAACTAAGTTAGTGTTGGTTTTCAATCTTATGTTCAGTAGAACAATCATGTAACACTTGCACAACTTTTATTACTCGTTATAAATAAGTGTGTATGAAAAATATTTCCGTAGCTAGCACAACTGTTTTTCTTAGCTGTGACTTTGCAAGTTCAGTTTGCAAACAGTCAAACAATATTTTAAGTGATCTTAATTTTTTCTTGATAAAATTCTTCAGAATCTTTTGTCAGTACATAAGACTTTAGCGAGTGGACCAGTCTGAAGTTTTTTATTACTGGCAGTTTTTAATTGCAATGCATTGTGGGTAATGTACTATTGTATTATTGTCTTGGCATTTAATGCACCAGTAGCGTATATATGACGCTTCAAATCAAATATTCTCAAACTTTTTTTCAACTTGGCTTAATACAGTAAAAAAAAGTGGTATGTTTCTGCAAAGCTCTTAACTGAGACGCACTATCATGCATCATAACATGATAATTTACAAAAAAGTAGTTAGAGCCACCTGGTGAAAACACCAAATGCGGTTAGGCCAAAAACCACCTTCAACCGCAAGCGCTAGAGAGGAGGTGTAAACCATAAAAAGAAACTTGCTCAATGGTGTTACTGCACAGAATCCGTTTGCCTCTTTTTTGACTTTTGCATACTGATTTTGTGTTTTAGAACTGACTGATGTGAAAGAGAAACTTTCTGATATAAAAACTGAGCAAGTCAGCTATAAAGAGGAATTATTAATGCTGAAAAAGCAGACAGACCAACATGACACCTGCAACAGCTGTCAGTCTTATGGTATGTTGATACACCTGCAACAGCTGTCAGTCTTATGGTATGTTGATACACCTGCAACAGCTGTCAGTCTTATGGTATGTTGATACACCTGCAACAGCCATCAGTCTTATGGTATGTTGATACACCTGCAACAGCCATCAGTCTTATGGTATGTTGATACACCTGCAACCACCATCAGTCTTATGGTATGTTGATACACCTGCAACAGCCGTCAGTCTTATGGTATGTTGATACACCTGCAACAGCCATTAGTCTTATGGTATGTTGATACACCTGTAACAGCCATCGGTCTTATGGTATGTTGATACACCTGCAACAGCCATCAGTCTTATGGTATGTTGATACACCTGCAACAGCCATCAGTCTTATGGTATGTTGATACACCTGCAACAGCTGTCAGTCTTATGGTATGTTGATACACCTGCAACAGCCATCAGTCTTATGGTATATTGATACACCTGCAACAGCTATCAGTCTTATGGTATGTTGATACACCTGCAACAGCCATCAGTCTTATGGTATGTTGATACACCTGCAACAGCCATCAGTCTTATGGTATGTTGATACACCTGCAACAGCCATCAGTCTTATGGTATGTTGATACACCTGCAACAGCTGTCAGTCTTATGGTATGTTGATACACCTGCAACAGCTGTCAGTCTTATGGTATGCTGATAGCAGACATTTTCTTTGAGAAGAGTTGGTGTAGAGATTTAGCAGCTAAATGCAACTTTAAATGTAAGTCTGTAAGTGGGTGAATTTGTGAGATCGATCCTGCCGCTTGATCTATTTAGTATTTCCCATGATGCAGCAGTATTTAAAGTGGTTATAAATCGTTCTAAGCACCGTGGCTAACAGTCAAGACTGCATGACTTCATAGCATCCCTTTAACCTATGTAAAAATAGCAGAATTATTTACTCATCATTTCTCCAAAAAGCCTTTGGTTCTCATCAAAGGAAGGCTTGTAACCTTTTACATTTTTGACGAGAATAATATTTTTGTCACCTTGGACAAAAGATAAGAAGCCATCATCCTAAACTAATGCCCTATATGAGCTATGGTTTGGGCTAGCTAAGCAATAGACACGGCTGTGGGTAACATGTTAATATCAATAGCCTTTGGACCTTAAAGTTTGGTTTACAATTATGAGCTGTGCAATATTTGCAGTCATACTTTGATGGTTTAGTCTCTGCCTAATCTGACCCATTCTGTAGAGTTACTGGTTTTCTATCCTAGATTATTGTCTACTTCTAATTGTTTATGGGAAGGAACTCTGGGAAGGCTATGAAAGATGGAACTCTGGAAAGGCTATAAAAAATTTGTACAAAATCAAAACGGTTTAACCTTTTTGTTGCACAGAAATAGAGAAATTGAAAGAAAAACTTAATGAAATAACAGAGGAACTTCAACAGGAAAAAGAAAATAATAGACAACTCATGAGAACAGTAGAACAACAGACTAAAGGTAGTTCTCTCCCCTGTGCCTAATCATCCCTCCACACCTCTAATGCTACCAAGTTGTCAGATCTAATCTTACATAATACAATATTTTATATTATTTTATATTTTTATATTTGACAAGATAATATGTCATACTATATTCCATGATATTTGGTTCTGTAGATTATATTATGATTATGCATTATCATGGTTTTTATACTTTTGCATATTTTAGATAATACTATATTGTATTGTATTTTATCGTATCAAATTTTATATTGTATAGTATGGCATTGCATTGCATAGCAATGTGTTACGATGCCGTACATTACATTATATTAAATAAGTTTACAACCTATGTTATAAAATACTATATTGTACATCATTACATTAATTTATAACACATTTAGTTATATTGCGTTGCAGTATCACGCCATGTTTGGCTTTACCTCACTCTGCCTCTCATTGCCTCCCCTCACCTGACTTCACCTGGTTCTGCTTTGCATTGTGTTGTATTATATAACATCAACGAAGATTGTGAGTAATATTTTGTAGGTTAGTTAGTATATTCTGGGTTGTACAATCGTATTTGCATGTAGTATTGCATTGGAGTGTGATCCTCAATAACTCAGATAGTGTGTACAGTATATGTATATCAACTACTCTTTCAGAATGCATAATATGAGATCTACAATACTTAAATTTAAAAAATTAATAGCGAAATGCCCTGCGTTGCTCGGGTAATAAAAATGTATTGCACAAAAAACTTATTTTTATTTAACATATACAACATTTACTATTTTAACTTTTAATTAAAGGTGTTTTTTTATTGTCGTGTGGTTGTGTCCTGCCAATGCATAACTGAAATATCCAAAAGTTCGAGAGCTAAAACAGATTGTTGAAAAAACATTTCTTCTTTCTTTCTGCATACACATTCATTCAAGATTTAAAACAGCATATAAACAGTGGCGAGGAATGTAGTTGCCATTGGCTAAGGTTCTTTACCCAATGAATTTGAGTAACTTAACCTAGTCTAACTATGTATAATAATTTTTAAATATAATAATTTTAGGGTGTTTGGTTCCCCAGTAGGTATATCAACCACCAAATTTTTATACAATGTGTATTTAAACAATTTTATTGTTGTACACAAAGTTCATTATATGAAAACAAAAGTACAAATCTAAAACTATATATCATGAGAAAAGTATTTTGAATAACACAAATAAATTTAGAAAAAATAAATAAAACAACAGTAATGGTGTTCAATTGTGAAGTAATTAGCAAGGCAATGGCTAAAAAAAGTCTGTACTACTACGATTCTCACAATGAGAAATGATTTGATACCGATACAATTAATACCAACTGAGAAAATAAAATAAAAAGGATGAATATGTTGAATCAATAATAACAATGAGTACATAGAAGTGTGTGTATAAAAAGGTTACTTTTGCTGCAGAAGCTATTTATCAAAACTTTGAATACAACAATATTGGTACAAACGTGAAAATGAGGTATCGGAATTAAATACATCACTGAAGCACACAAAGGTAAACAATGTTTTTTGTTCGACTGAGTGGAGAGAAAGTGTACAGTTAATTTTTTAAGTGAATGCTGAAAGTTTTTAGTGATTGATCTTATTTTGAGAACACTCAATGCAAATGAAAATTAAACCAAAAATTGAAGGCGTGTAAACTGAAACGGCGTATTTAAAAATGACAAAATAAAAAGAGGTAATGAATATAAGGCTATTAAAAAATTTAAAAAGAAAAACAAATTCAGAAAGGTAATGATAATTAATAATAAAAAATACATACTTAACTTGTATTCAGCAACTGCGACTAGAAGTAAAAGTTGTCACAGAACTTGGATATGCTGAACCAATATTACAATAACTAATAGTTTTCAAAATAGACAAAAAAACAGATAATTCATTTTATATACATGTATATAGATGACTGACCAGTAGATAAACTGAGTTACTGCGACAACATTAATAATTTTCTATAAATATTTTTTATAAGGTAACATAATCAGCAAGTAATGGTTGGTTAAATCTGTTCTCACAATCAAGTACCATTCTCACAACAACTAATAGATTTCTATCATGTGACTCTACAATCCCACTACAAAGATCAGTGAATAAGATGGGATGACTAGGCGCATAAAGTGCTTCAGGTAGTCACTAGTATGATTAGTGTTGTCTAGTTTCTTCATATATTTGTTTTAATAACTGTCTTTAGTAATTAATAATAGTATAATGCATTTTAATATATATTTCTCAAAGTCGGTCTGTTGGAAATCCGTCTGCTGGAAATCTGGCTATAGCTATTATTAGAACAGCTGAGCTGGACAACAATACAGACTCAAAGTCATGGCTTACCGTCGTTGGAAGCCTAACCTTATTAACAAGCTTAGTGGAGTTTTCTATTGGCAATATGCCAGGCTACTAGCTTGAAAGGTACAGTTGTTTGACAAAGTTTTAAAACCTTTACAATTGTTTTTATTTCTCTCTTAATTTATTTCAACTACACAACACACTTCTCTCATGATTTGTACTTAGAAAGTTATAATGGCAAATGTTGTTATATGTTAAATACAAACCAATTTTCTGTCCAAAGACTTTTCTATTACACAGGCAACGCCGGGTGGCACAGCTAATTTTAATATATGTCCACAGTTGTAGTTATAAGGTTAGTATTTGGTTCACAAGTACTTCTGATAAAAGACAAGGTATGTACAAAGTAGTTTCTAAAACTACTATACTCTGATTAGGGTTTTATAATTCACAGACCACTATGATGAAATGTTTTAGCTAATAGAAATATGTTAAAACCTTTTATTTAACTTTTTTTACCATGGTCAGATCTCAAGAAAGCTACTCACGCAATCTCTATTCTAAAGACAGACACTGCTAGGCAGCAGGCAGACTTAAGGAATCAATTTGTCGGTACGTTCACAATTTCCTTTCTGGTTTCATTATATTTGGCAAAATACATCATAACATCATTGTTTTAAAGTGACTGTGTATTATTCTTAAACTTATTACATTGGTTGCTATGAAAAATTTGCAAGCATTGCTACAACTAAATTTACAACAATGAGTGGACTAAAAAAAATTGTTTTAAAAGATCGTATTTACTAAAGATTTTGTTACAAAATGACCATTTTTAAAAGGGTTGTCTGCTTTATTCAATGAATCGACAATGAGACAACTTCAATCAACAGATTTATATATTTTCTCAAAAATTCTTGGGTTAAAAAATGATTTTGTTTGCATAGATAAATATAGGTAAATTTATATTTTTACAAAGTTTTGTTCAAATGATTAATTGTCACTACATGCATATGTCTTGTCGATAAGATCCTTTGCTTTCAACTCTCTCAGAAACAACACAAATAAGCAAATAATTTTTTATGTAGCTTCCTGTCTATGAACTGAGTTCCAATATCAACTCCAAAAACCAAATCAGGACACAACAGTATTATCCATGACTGTGATGGAAGGAAGTACTAGTCCTTAATAGAAGGCTACTGTTAAGTTATAGCTATGTTAGTTTACTGTGTTTGTATTGACAAAAAGAGTCAAACTTTAAATATTATTAGATTATTAAATATAACATAGAGTTTGTATGGTAAACAGTCGAGTTTCTAGTCATTCGTTCATTGGCCAATTAATGATATATCTGCTACATAGTATAGACTGATGACTGCCAATTAGCCATGGGTAGGGATGGCTCTAAATGCCCGCAATAATTTGTTTTTACTTGTAGAATTCAGAGAAAAAGGCAACCCATGAGTAAAACAGGTTTTACATGTCGATTCTAATTTTAAGCTAAATAGGTAAAAATTAGAGTTGACAGCTTTTTCCAATAAAGTTCAGAGCAGCCTAACAACTCACTTTTAGTAGTGTCAAACCACATTTTTAGGAGAAATATATTGCTAGTTTTTTAGTAAAGCCTTCAGCACAAGCCAAATAATATTTTTATGAATTTTGCTTTTATTGAGATTGCGATAATTTTAACTTTGGGAGTAAAATTAGCGCAGCTACATATTCTTAGTAATGCTTTTTTTGTAATCTCATAAATTTGTCATAGAGCTCATAATAAAAAAGCAACCACAAAAACATTTTTCTATTTTGATGCATGTCAGTTAAAAACAATCTGTGTTCAGATTAGCACCTACAAAAAATTTTCTCCACCACAAAAATGTGATGCGAACTTACCAGCAATTTAATACTAATCCTGTCTGCTCAAAACTTATATGGTGCTCTAAAATGCTTCTGAAGATTCAATTGCAAAATGATGGTGAGTTCTCCAAAATTATCAAATCATGATCAAAAAGCTTTTCTTTTGATGTTGAAGGCAGCTGATCTCGTATTGGGGTTCAATAATCCCTAAAAGATACATAAGCCTATTAGTGTGGTTTTGATACATGTAAGTGCATGCTCTGGTCAAAACTATTGTAGAACTCAGAGAGATCGATAGAAGACAAGCTCGACTTGAGGAAGATCAGCATCATATGGAAGTCTATATAAGAACACCTATAGCTACGGATGCCACTGGAAATCAGGATGTTGAAGATTACTGACCAGGCTGCTTCTGAGCTTAAAGTTGGTAAGTTGCTTTCTTATTTTGCTTATTTAGGTAGGTAAATGTAATAAAAGGTATATCGGCTTTTTTACAGCCATTGTTGGTGATATGTTTTTAATGGAAGCGCCTAACGATTGTCCCTTTTCTACAGCTATAACAATTTATATATAATATCTTATTTTATTATAATTTATATAGAACATCTTGCCTACATTACTATGTCCTGTTTAGTAATGTGTTGTTTCTTATTGACATGAGCTGTGCTAAACATCTAAAGGCAGTCATTACAAGCTTTGCCAAACTCTGCCGCAAAGGCATATCGTGAAAGTCAGTTATCACTTTTAGCTTTGTTGAAGGATTTAATAAGTATGTCTGTTAATACTAAAATTTTCTATCTTCAAAATGGCTACACAAAATGTGTCAGCAGGATTAGTTTGACATATTTGCAAAGACATATATACATATATGTACGCAAATGTTATATAAGTTTGAAGTGTGCTCATCATGAACAATGTAAACAAAAATGTTATATCTGTTTAAAGTGTACGCATTATGTACATAAATGTTATACATGTTTGAAGTGTGCTCATCATAAACATTATGCACAAAATGTTATATCTAGTTGAATTGGGCTTATCAGGAAAATTGTGTACAAAAATGTTACATCTGTTTTATGTGTGCTCTCATGAACATTTTGCACAAATATGTTATACCTGTTTGAAGTGTGCTCATTATGAGCATTATGCACAAAAGTGTTATACTTGTTTGAAGTGTACTGGTCATAAATATTATGTACATAAATGTTTAAAATTTGCTTATCAAAAACAAAACAAAAATCATGGAATCAAGCATCTATTAATCAACTTACCTCATCACTGATGTGAAATGATCCAAAGTTATTAATCTCAAATACATTCAGCTCAGTGACTGTGAAGTTGTTTGTGTAGAGGTAATAATAAGTCAATTTATCATACTGAAATGCACATTTTCTAAGTTTTGGCGTCTGCTCAAACTTTACTTAACTCTCCTATCTCTCACAATTATTGTTTAAAGCACTGTATACAAGGGTACATCTGCTCGGCATGACTTCAGCTAAAAATCTATTCATTTCAATAGATTATAAACAATAAGTCAATTAGAACACGGTTGTTTCCATCCTGATAAGGTGGCAGTTGATATTATTTTTGTGATCCTTCTAAAAGAATGCCATATTTTGTAGAAAAAACTGATCAGCACCATGGAGTGTCTCAGAAAAGGCATCTCGGCACAATGAGAATATACGGGCATCTCCTGCATCGCTTTAGAAATGACCAAGGATAAAAATCTGCAACAAACTTGAGACTACATCCTTGATATTTGTAGTCCGTTTTACTAAAATATGTCCACTTTGTTACGTGTGACTGCTGTTCTAACGAGCCAATAGGAAATAAAGTTGGTGATCCAATGCGCCAAGAGGAAATAAAGTTGGTGATCCAATGTGCCAATAGGAAATAAAGTTGGTGATCCAATGCACCAATAGGAAATAAAGTTGGTGATCCAATGCACCAATAGGAAATAAAGTTGGTGATCCAATGCACCAATAGGAAATAAAGTTGGTGATCCAATGCGCCAATAGGAAATAAAGTTGGTGATCCAATGCACCAATAGGAAATAAAGTTGGTGATCCAATGCACCAATAGGAAATAAAGTTGGTGATCCAATGCACCAATAGGAAATAAAGTTGGTGATCCAATGCACCAATAGGAAATAAAGTTGGTGATCCAATGCGCCAATAGGAAATAAAGTTGGTGATCCAATGAGCCAATAGGAAATCAAGCAGCTCATTTAATTAACCCAAAAGAAATAAAACTGATGATTAAATAAAGCCATAAGAGGTAGTCTTTTAAGATTCAGATTGTTTATGTCATGAATGCACAGCTGAGTTCAAAGTGTAACCATGCTGCCAGAAATATTTAGCACTGCCCACATTTTACTACCAGGACTGCATTTTGGCGGTAGACATAGTCTGCTACGCACACTGGTCAATTGTTAGTAGATACTTAGTTTGTGTCCTACACGCTGTGACTTATCGGAGCACCCTTCTTGTCTAAACGGGCAGCCAAATAATGAGAGTTAGCGTTGGTCTTGAACAAAGAATAGGGTTTTGTAGCCGATGCCTTGTTTTGTGCTCATTTTATTGAGTAGCCAAAATATTTGCTTAGAAAATTTAATGATTAGCTGATTAAAATCAATTTTAATTGATCACCAATGCTTCCAGCATGAGACAAGTTCAAGGCAGCTAGCTCTCACTTCTCTTTTCTCTCTCTTTTCTTCTTTCTCTCTTTCTCCCTTTCTCCCCTACCTCCTTCCCTCCCTATCTCTCCTTCTATCTCTTCCTCACTTCATCATCCCTTGGGTGCATGCAAGAGAGAGAAAGGGAGAGAGAGGGAGAGAGAGGGAGAGAGAGAGGGAGAGAGGGAGAGCGGGAGAGAGTGAGTAATCCCTAACTGGGCTGATGAATTATAAGATTTAGGTCAGCTAGCTCTCAGTTCTCTTTCTCTTCTCTTCTTTATCTCCCTCTCTCTTTCCTCCCTTTTTCCTTCCCTACTTTTCTCTCTCTCTTTCTCTGCCTCGCCTCCTTCTCCTTTAGGTGCATGCAAGAGAGGGAGAGTAATCCCTAATTGGTCTGATGCATAAGTAGGAAGATCATCCATCTACGCTTTTTTTAAAAACAGACTTGGCTTTCTAGTTTTGTTCATAAAAGTAAGTTGTCATTTGCTTGACGAATGGGCAGCACACCTACCTCTGCTAATATAGTAAAAATACTACTTAGAGTAATGAAGACTTTGACACTTAACTAGAATGAATAGTATCAGCATTTCCACTGCCATCAGATCCTTATTTACTATCCCTATAATATGTAAGAACAGTAAAGAAGGATAATATATATCCTTACTATATACAGAGTCATATATACTTATAATATATACTATATTATCCTAATTAAAAGGCAACGTATGTTAGAACAGTAGTGGCAATGCTGGTGAACCTTACCATAGCCCTAACAAAGTGTCTTTTATGGAGCATGAAAACAGTTCTAACATGCCCTCTTACTTCTTATTGAACTAAAGTTATATATACATGTAATATGCTTGCGACCTAGAAACTGCTCTCAGAAGTAGTTGCAAATAAACTGGAGCATACGAGTCAGCAAATGATCAGTGCTCAGAAAGGAATAGGATGCAGAATATAAGGAGTCAAACAAAATATGCTGGTAGATTGGATGGTCTGTCGTGTACCATAGCGAAGGCATGCCAATTTGCTATGGTTTGGTTAGACTAAAATAAGATGTGTGACTCTATTCTCTATAATTGGATCCTTGAGTGTTCAAGGTTGTGCAATGCCCACCATGCTCTTGTGATATTTATCAAAATGTAAATGACCCACTGAAAGGTGGAACTGGCGGCTAATGGCAAGAAGCTGACAAGCATAGAAATTAAGCGCAGCATCTACGTATCAAGGTGACTCCTATTGCCGCTGCTTTTCTGCATATGCCTAAACCTTCTAAAAATCGGTATGAATCGGGTGAAAATGGGTACGAGTTTAAAAATGACCTTATACAAAATTTTAGTAGATTTTATCAGAAATTATCAATATTTGCTGTTAGTCATAATTCACCCCTATAACTCTCTCCTCTGTAATCCACCCCTATATTTCACCCCTATAACTCTCTCCTCTGTAATCCACCCCTATATTTCACCCCTATAACTCTGTCCTCTGTAATTCACCCCTATATTTCACCCCTATAACTCTCTCCTCTGTAATTCACCCCTATATTTCACCTCTATAACTCTCTCCTCTGTAATCCACCCCTATATTTCACCTCTATAACTCTGTCCTCTGTAATTCACCCCTATATTTCACCCCTATAACTCTCTCCTCTGTAATTCACCCCTATATTTCACCCCTATAACTCTCTCCTCTGTAATTCACCCCTATATTTCACCCCTATAACTCTCTCCTCTGTAATTCACTTTTATAATTCACCCCTATAACTCTGTCCTCTGTAATTCACCCCTATATTTCACCTCTATAACTCTGTCCTCTGTAATTCACCCCTATATTTCACCTCTATAACTCTCTCCTCTGTAATTCACCCCTATATTTCACCCCTATAACTCTCTCCTCTGTAATTCACTTTTATAATTCACCCCTATAACTCTGTCCTCTGTAATTCACCCCTAAAACCTTTTCCTCTGTAATCCACCTCTATAATTTATCCCTATAACTCTTTCCTTCGTAATTCACTCTTATAATTCACCCCTATAATTCTGTCCTCTGTAATTCACCCCTATAACTCTCTTCTCTGTAATTTACCTATATAACTATTTTCTCTGTGATCCACGCCCTAATTAAATTTTATTGTATGTCCCATATAGATAGAAGGAGAGCAAGTTCCTAATGAACCCCTCTAAAACATTAGCTCAGAAAATCATCAGTTTGAGCAATAGATAGGCCTTTTAGGCCACTTGGTTTAATACGGTATAAACATACGCTAATGAAAACAATATACAAATAATGCAACTGGTCCTTTGGCTGTAAACTACGTGTCTTCAACTTCCTGGTCTCCCGTCTCATCTGTACAAACAGGAGTCCTAATGCAGACCTCAAGCTGTGTCAGCCTTTTCTCAGTTCTTTCTTGTCTGTCTTTGACTTCACACAGAGCTGCAAGTAAATGTACTGAACGAGTTTTAATGATTAAGCGATTTAAAATATTAAAAGATATAAAATAGGTAAAAAATCAAAAAAATTAAAAGATTTCAAATGAATAAAAGATTTTCAATTTGTTATTGAGAGAAATAACAGGTATATCAGGAATAGGAGTAATCTTTACAAAAATACTTGTAAATACTGCTATGCAAAAAGATTGAAATGCTGCAAATTTTTATGTAACTTTTTCAAACTGATGCCAGTAATTTTAGAAAACTGAAAGATTTTGTTGAAATTAATTTTTAGATTTCAGCATTTTTCTTCTCATAGAGCATTACATTCTTCTTAGTGGATACGTCCACTGACTACTCAAATCTTTCTTTAAATAAAGTTGCCGTATAAACAGAAAATGCCTTAACACTTTTTCTGATTTTGCAAGGAATGACAGCAAATAGCAGATTTTAGTTGCTCCAAAAATAGTTAAATCAAATTGCAGACTAAATTTTAATGTCATTCATTACCTTGATTTTTGAGAGCCAAGTCATTTCTCTGTTCCTCCACGTTTTGCCTCAGGGTTGCTATCTCTAAATTGGCAGTCTCCAGTTCTACAACATAATCACCTTGATAGGTACTTGAATTTTTGCAATTTCAAGGAGAAAACAGAAGCCGAAGGATAGAATATTATATAGTGTTTTAAAATTATATAATATTTTTTTAATTCAGTGTTATCACGACATTAATCAAAACACCAGAAATAATATTGTGAACTTGATTATATAATGAAAAAATATATAATATAAACAACACTAAAGATATAATATAAAATAATATTTTATATCATTTTATATTATATTTTTAATGTCAACATAGATTAATATTATATATTATTTTATATTAAATATTATTTTAATATAAAATAATATTATATAAATTGTTTTCTATCATTATTTCTATTATAAAATATCATGTAAAATATGATATAATGGAAAAAATTGATAGTGTTAAAGTTGGCTCTAATCTTCCAGAAATGGTTTTGTAGGAACAGCCTGAGTACATGTAATGAATAATACATAGTTTCTGTCAGTCCCTTTTTTATAGTCGCATATGGTCGGAAGACCTGTTTTGTCTCAGACTCAAAGCTGGAAAGCTGAAGTGAATGTTACTGCCTGTACCTGATCTAGAGTTCAACACTTCACAATGAGGCTAACATTTCCTATTCCTAATTGTCTCAATGCTCCAAGTTTAAGGCATTCACTGCTAGAAACTGCAAGCAGCAGGCAGTACAGATTGGTTTTGTGATTGGAAAAAAGTTTCAAATTTCAATTAGAATGTCTTCAACCGTTATATATTTGTGCGGCTAGACTATTATAATAAGTGTGAGTTCTAATAAGTCAAAGAAGCCATAATAAACTGAATTGAGGCAGTTTAGCAAAGACAAAGAGAAGAAAACTCTTAACAAATTGTCAGTATTACATTCAAAATCCTTACCTTGTGCTTGTCTCCCCATGTCTTGCATACTTCTTGTTCGTGCTCTAGTAGTCCCTGCAAAATAAAGCTCACACTGCTAGTCATTCGCCTTTTATGTGAGACTCAAGCAAAATTTCTATAATTGATGAAGCCTTTCAGTCAGCCAGTCTGTCAAGAATAACTCAATAGTACAAAGAATTAAAGAAAACAGAATTGTGTACAAACTCAAAGTTGTAGACTTGTGGAAGACTAGTTTTTATTGTACTTTAAGGTGACTGCTGTAACTGTTTTGTTAAGGTGACTGCTGTAACTCTCTCTCATAGGCCTCTTCTATGATAAATATGTATCACAGACAGTCAATATCGTGCAATATTTGAACTCCATCATGTTTCTATAACTAAATGAGTCTGTAGTTTAGTATAAAATAGATGTTGACGGCAATTATTGTGACCTTGTAAGTTTTATTACAGGTTTTCTTTTATTAATTTGAGTCTATTATATTCTGCATTTCCTCATTTTTATCTGATCTGGATATAATTCAACGGATGAAGTTATGTATATGTATATCATCCTAGTATGCTGGCAGCAAAGATCACCAGAGTGAGAGATCATCATGTGTAATAACTAGGCGCACAATTATTCCTAGCTGTGAAAAAGGTGGTCCAGTGGTGCAGATGGTAGCAGGCTTGGTTGAGGATCTGAATATTTTGATTTGATTCTTATGTGGTGCAATCTTTTGTCCATTGCTCTCAAAGTAGCTTCAGACAAACAAGCGGATGGACAGACAGACGTACAGATGTAGGGACACTGCTCGTATTACAGTAAAGATTATTTATGTAGATCTTCATGAGTTTGAGTATTAGTGTGGTTTTTGTGTCTCTATCTGATATAGATCTCAATAACGCGTTTTACCACGGAGTTTTACACATACGTTTGGTCCATGATATTATGTTATTATTAGTTATACAAATATATAATATATATAAATAAATAAATATATATCTCACATTAGGCTACGACTATTTGTTATTGCAGCCGCTCATAGTTGGCGGCAGTAACTAAAATGCCTGAATTTTCAAATGGTCTGAGTCATAGACTGACCAGATTATAGGTTCCTTTGTAGTGTTTCAATTACCATTCTGTGACAATGAGACCAAAAGAGAAACTTGAATGAATGGAACTAAGGGTTTATATTATTAAGTGTTACAATAGAATAAAAAACTATATTTATATTTGATTTGTGTTAATGTAATAGAACCTGGCTGTCTAGGAAAAGCTCAGGCAACAAGTTATCTACAGTTCTGTGAGAAGTTGAGCAAAGTTTATATTAGAGAGTGTCGATGCAGCCTATTTGATAATGAGAGAAATTGTTGAGTAGATTGAAATACCATCTAAGGAAGCAAAGTTCACAGTTACCATTGGTAGTCAGCTTAGAACTGGGTTGGCAGAACTATCAGATTCATAAAACTTGTGATACCAACCAGTATTTAAACTAAACAGGTTTGTGTCTCATGGCTCTTTCATATCACCGAGGCGCCTAGGGAGTAACTTAAATCTTTGTCGCTGATTGGTTTATTCTTTTCAGCCGGCTGATAGGTTTACCTTCGGTATACAGCCAATCGAGCGTTTAGTTAACAAAATGCGTGATTCATGGTTACTTCATAACCGTGTTCTTCCGTCCCTACCTCGTCGTAATTGGCAAACAATATATGTGATATAGTCTCCATAGCATGTGTGATATAAATAGTTGTCACGGCATTTTGGTAGATTGCAGGTTTTTTCTGAACACCATCAACTGGGTGTTAAGAGCCTCTTTTTGTCTGAGTATTTTTCTCCCTCCGACTGGGGCAAGGTGTTTTTTGTTAAAAGATAATCTATTATGAAGCATAGTTTTGATTTTTAAAAGCCTTTAGTAGGAGGTTCTTGAGTTAGTTTGAAAATTAGGTTCATCGTTACTCTTAGATAAAAGTTTTTCTATTTGAGAAGTTTCATGCAAGTATAAAGAATCTCTTGTGATCTCTCACTTTTTAACATGTGAGAGAACCAAACACTTCAAGTTAAGAGTAAAGTACATTTAAGCAAAAAGAAGAAAGAGTTTACAACAGAACGTTTGTTACAACAAAGCACAATCCTGTATGAGCGCTCGTGTCGATGTACGAATTGTAAGGCTCCAGATTGCTCTTTTGTACTGAAAGACCCACCCATCTGGTTTAAAGACTAGCTGGTCTTTCTTCTTTTAGCTGGCCTTTGGTTGGTTCAGCTGCTTTTGACTACCGAAGCCGGGTAGCGTAGATGGCTGCCCAACATCCGCTACACTCTCCTCTCTATTGAAAGCCATGAAGGCTCCAATATGTTTCTGCGGGCAACACCTGAGGGGCACAAAGGTAGTGCTATTGAGTCCAGTACTCCAAAATTTGGACCACCAGGCGTAATAGATTTCGATCCTGCTTGCTAAAGTCTTGATCAGTAGTTACGTTGACCGCGACCTTGACAGCATTCGCACAGCAATCACCATTCTTCTTGAGCTGCAGAGCCCTCCTACGTTGTCACTCTTCTAGCGTCTGGCTAGCAACTGGCAGACCCAGATATGTTAAAGACAGTTATTTTTGTTTCTCAGTGGAAGCTCTTCTTACTGAGGTGACTTCAGTCATGATGGCCAGTGCTTTCCCTCATTGACCTAGTGTACCTTTACATTAGCGTTACACACCCTGCAAGTAATACTGTTTTTAAATTTTTGTACTCCATTTCAGAAACCTGCAATGGGAATTTTCGATAGATAGTGTATGTATATATATAGATTGTAGCTTAGCCACTCTGTCTACTTTCTTGTAAAACAACTTCAGCCATACCTTATTACCCTGCAGTGATTCTACTCCTTTTTCCCCACAAAGCTTCCAATTTCGAAGGTCTCATAATGGCTAACTTTTGACCTGGAATCATTTCTGTAGCTTTTTGTATTTTGAACTAACTGTAGGTGTATTCAGTTTTGCAAAAAGTCTGTCTGGAAAACGGCGTACCTTTTTTATTATTTTCATAAAGCTGCTCAATTTGTAGTTGTCTGGTGTTGTGTAGCACGATTGGTTTGAACAACTTGTGTTAGAAGTCGGTAACATACACAAGAAGTTGCTTTCAATTCAGTCTCCCAACTATTGAATTCTTTTGAAGTCTATGAAGACCGATTTGCTTTGTGACACCCTAAGTAGTTGCAAATACTTGCAGGAGTTTTGACTACAACTGAGCTCCTTGATCAGAATGTATTACGGTCAGAATGCCAAAGTACTCTAAGACATGCTCATCTTGCTGATTAGCCATTGCAGCAGCCTTACCATCGGCAATTAGGGTGGAACTGCTCTAGTAAAGATAAGAATTACACCTAAGTGTTTTAGTCAGCTTTTTTACGTATCAGACTGCAAAAATCAACAGTGAAGTTTTGTCAGGGCCATCGCTGTAGGTGGTTGTCTTCTCAGGTTTTAGGCAGACGTGTCCTTTTAGCCTGTTGTCAGGATAAGCATGTCAAAAGAATTCCTCAGACTTGACTAGTCATTTTGGGGCAGTACCATTCCATCCAATTTCGGTTATATATAGTTTGCCATTCCTAATTATTGATAAATACTTCTTTCAATGATAAATCCACAAAGATAGAAGACTTTCGAGCACACAACTCTGTGGTTAGGCTACCGCCATGTCTTTAATAATTGTGTGGTGCTTTGCATTCTGATGTGGTTGGACCAACTTTAGTCTACCTCATCGTTCAATTTTCTCGCCTGATAAAGTTCTAATACGGACCTCCTCTCTGCATCTACATGCTACAGCGTTTCAAGTCTGTGAAAACCAAGTGTTGTGAGTTGACTAGACTTTAGCATAGCGATTAGTGATGTACTGTTTCCTAGCATCTGTTTTAGCATGAATTGCGTCTCAAGCTAATTATGGAGTCATTAGGAATACTTGAGGTGAATTTGCAGGAGGTTGCAGCAGGTCTGTTTGGAGCCAAATCTTTTGCGTTGATTTTAAAAAAAATACAACTTGTCAATCTCTGCATGTGGCATTGTGGTAATTTTAGGGTGGGCAGAACTCTGCCCTATATAAACCAGAAGACTACTGGTGTTACAGTAGTCTTCCAAGATTATAGGTCACAAGTCTGGTGTTAAACCTTTTTCAAAACTGCTTATCTTAAGCTGCTCTTACTAAAGGTTTACTGCTTTCATCCTTCATCCTTTATGGAGGCGAGGCAGTGAGCTTGATCTTAACAAAAACAAGTCTGTTGTAGCTATTCTGTTAGAAGCTATAGACATGTACTAACATTTCACAAAAGGGGAAGGCAATATTCTCAGCAACATAGTCAATTCCCTCTTGCTTAGCAACATAGTCAATTCCCTCCTGCTTAGCAACATAGTCACCTACCTCTCACTTAACAACATAGTCACTTACCTTATGCTTAACAACATAGTCACTTACCTTATACTTAACAACATAGTCACTTACCTCCTGCTTGTTTAACAAGTTTTTGTTGAAGATCTCTGCACATAATTTCCAAGTGTGCGACCTTATCAGTAAGGCTTGCCATATCTAAAATGAATTAATCAGATGAAACCTACCAATGGTTGGCTCATTTTGGCTGCAGTATTCAATGTGTATAAAAAGTTGTCAGACAAATCAAAAAACTTTCTTGATGTCAAGGGCAAAGAATAGCCCTCCCATCAAGAGGTTACAGCTATATGTAGAGTATATAAAGCTATATGTAGAATTTAGAGGCTATTCCTACTCGAGATAATACAATTGTCCACGTGAAAAGCCTTGACCACAATTTAGCAATTGAACCTTACGAAAAACTGGAAATAGAAGTTAAAAAAAACACAAAAAAAGCATCACATTTCATAAAGTTACCAGAGTCTCAATTAATACAACATTTTGCGCGTGCAATTGAAAAAGGGTTTATATTGTATATTGTGAGAGCTATAAATCGTAAGAGCCTTTCTTGACTCGCGGTTAGACAATTGGATTACTATCCTTCGGTTGCATTCTTTGTGAGCTCAAATCCAGCTGAGTGCGAGCTATTAATACCAAAATTTTAATAGCTATAGCTGGACATACCGAAGGACACACAGACAGCCAAAACTTTGAGATATATATGTATTTCAAAGTTGTATAATTATATATATACACATATGTATTTATGTAGGTTTATATTTGTATAAAAGGGCTAACATGAAAAAAATACTTTACCTTTTGCATGTTGCTTTTTCATTCCTTCACCTAGCAGCTCTAATTCAGCTATACGTTGATGAGCATCCATCAAAGCTGAAACAATAATGATCATAAGGTAAATATTCTCACAGTGCAATACTCAATAGGAAAACTACCTCAGTGTTTTTTTGTAATATATAATTTTAACCTCCCTAATAAAGAGTTAAAATGCAATAGTTGGAGCTTGTTTCATCTAGCAGGTTAGTTACTTTTATCGGTTATTAATGTTCCTAACATTAATAAAATTATGGCATGTTACTAACATGCCATAAATTAAAAATCAGTAACGATTCCTATCAAAATTTCAGTTATAGTGTATACAACCAGCTAAGTGTCAAGGTTATTTGTTTCTTTCGTACGTAACAAACTTACTTTTTAACACTTCATGAGTGGTAAACTGAGAGAAACAAGAGACAAGATAAGATACAACTTTAAATTTCAAGGGCTTTAGATATGGCAAAATTAGACCAAGCAAGCGTTTTCTGTTTTGTTGTTTACCTTCTGTGGTAAGAGCTGTAGATGTTTGATTAAGATCTGGAAGTTTGATGAGGTCACCAATGGTTTTGTTGTCACTGTTAGCAATGATGAGTAACTCTATTTTCTGAAAAGGGCTGACTGAGTTGAGCATCATAAACAGAGAGTCAATATGATTGTATCGGGCAGCTTTGTGCAACGCAGTGTTCTTACCAACTGACGTTTGCAGCTTTAGAATGTTAAACCTTTGAACCTGCGTCAGATTGGCCAACAACATATTCAGTGTAACTACATAACCTTGCTTCGCTGCCAAGTGTATCGCAGTCTGCATTTCCGAATTTTGTATTGTCAGTAACTCATAACGTTGAACAGGAGTGAGCTTGGCGAACATGCATGCTATAGTGTCTGAGTCATTAGTGCCTGCTGCATGCATGACAGCTGTCACTGTTGTGCTTTTAATACCTCTCACAGTTTTTAACAGGTAGAATCTGGCATCTACTGGTGTAGAGTGTAGTAGTTCTCTTAGTCTTTCCACAGGGATGTCTTTGTCAACATACTTTCCAAGTAGTGTGATGAGCTCGTTGTTTTTTGTAGCCATGGCAACACTACACAATAAAGAAATAAGCCGTTAAATTTCAGCTATTTTGAATCTCAAACTAATTTGAATTAGTGTATAAAGATCTTCACATCGATGCACTTCTTAAAAAAGCTTCTTTCTCTATTTTTTACCTTCCTTTATCTTCAACTTCATATTTTCACTAGTAAAACTTTCTTAATCTTCTTTTGTCATAAATCTCCATTTTATAGGCTATTTTTTATGTATTAAAATCATATATATTTGGCATCATTTTGCCTTTTAAAAAATCATGGGTAGGTTTAACAACGAGACTAAGTTAACATGCAAGGAAAAGGTATAACATACCATGAATATGTTCAACATGCAATGGATAGGCCAAATATATCATTAATAAGTTCATCATACAGTGAAGAGTTGTCCTACTATGAAGAGTTGTCTCGTGGTTACTAATAGAGAGGACAAACTAATACAAAGCGGAGTCTCACGTGCTTGTAGTTGCGCGTGATTGTGACAACAACTGACCTGAGCGCTATCAATAGAAACACACTTCAAAAATGAGATTGAAGAAAAAGAAACTGAAAAATGATAGGAGACACTAACACAAGCTTTCAAGAATTACAGACTGATAATACTGATGGCTGAATACTGATAATTTGAGTTGCGTCGGGCGCAACGTCTCGACAGGCTGCAAAATTTGTGCTCTCTCCGTTGCTTTTTTAAAATTTGAAATAATTCTGAAAAGCAATGGGTAACAAGTCAAAAAAGAGGAAAAAGCAATCTTCTGAAACTAATAAAGAAGGGCAGATAGACGAACTGGACAGTCAGACTTCTGAAGAAGAAACAAGTAGAGTAATTAAATCCAATCAGCTACTGTACATCTTGTCCAGAATCAAATCTCTTCACAAGAAAATAGATCATGCCGAATGGACTAAATCTACCTACGACATTCTGGGTAAGCCTGAAAACCCACAGATAGTAATAAATTGTACTGCTGCCGGTTATGAGGTTTTCAAACGTAGTTTCGTGGTTCACCTTTCATCTAACTATAGAGTGGAATCGATCAAGGAGAATGTAGACCATTCTGGTCTAGTAGTGTACTCGAGTGTTTCAGCCTTGTATACTGTAAATTTTTACAACACTACGAGTAGAATACTTGTGAACAAGCTTACAAATCTTGACATCTTCTTTTCCCACTATGAACAGATATTAACCAGCTTCACAGAAGATCAAGAGAAAGCTCTTAATGTGCAAATAAAAACCAAGTGCGTTGATGAGCTTTCAGCGCTGTCTTCATCTAATTCTCCATCATATATTCAATCAGTACCTTTGTGTCTGTCTACAATCAATCATGAAGCCTCAACAAGTGCTTCATAAACTACTTCCGAAAAAGCTACAGTAACATGTAAAAACTGCTCAAAATTGAGTACTACAGTAGAATTCTTAATCACCAGAGTTGCAGATTTGGAAACAAAAATTGACAAGTTACTATCAACATCTATTTCTACAGAAAATCTTAAGGATGAATTCATCAGTTATTCATCATGGTCATCAAATCAGTTTGATAACAAACTTTTAGCTATGCAAAAATCATTATTTGATGAGCTCAAGGAACAACAAAGTTCTTATGCTGAGACAACAAAGCAAAATCTTTATTTTCAAGATCAACCACTAAGGAAACATTCAGCTAATGCAACAGTGTGTACAAACCCAGAAAGTAAATCGTGCAACAAACAAAATACGCCGTCAACTTCTAATCTTACCCTAATGGATGTTGATCAGCGTATTCCAGCAACAGCTGTCAAGCAACCAGCTCCATCTAAACAACAGAAGACTGCTTTTGTTGGAAACAACAACATTGTGGTTTCAATTTGACCAAACTCTTCTCTCCATAAATCATTTAATCAAGACACGGTACGGAAAGCTATAAACAGTCAGTACGGGCCAACCATCATTGAACTCGTTACTCGCTACAACTTCAAATCAAACAATCCTAGAATTATGATTCAATTCCGATCCCGGGACATCGCTAAAGGAGTTACAGATTGCTGGAAATCTGATATGTTTGATGGATCATCTTGCAGACTGTCCATTGATCCAGATTCTCTTAAAGAGAATATAGTTATTGTTAAAGGTGTCCCACTCGATGCAGATGACAATAAAATACATCAAGATATCAAAGATACTGACCCTGATGCCTTCATAGAAAGATTGTTCAAAGATGGTAAAAGATTGAGGTCCTTGAAGATTAAATTCTCCTCTTCCCTATTCTACCAAAATGCCATCTCACATGGAATAAGTATACCATCAACTCATTGTTTATGTCATGCTGAACCTCTTAAATGATGGATCTCTCTAAAGGATTTTCCATTGCTCATTTAAATATAAGAGGTTTATTTTCCAAAATGGATGAAGTTAAGTATTTGATTTTTAAGTATAAATTTAAAGTTATTTGTTTTTCTGAGACATTTCTTGGAGCTAGACATGGTGATGATTACTTTAAAATTTCTGGTTATAATATGATAAGAAATGATAGGAACTATAACCAGGGCGGTGGCTTATTATGCTATATTCACAACTCCATTAATTTCAAGTGTTTGGAATTTGCTATTAACGAAATTGCTGCTGATAGTCTTTCCATTAAAATCATTCCAGTTATTTCGAGACCTTACATAGTGTCTTTTGTTTACAGACCTCCAAATTCTACAGTAGATTGGATAACAAAATTTTCAGACTTCGTGAAAGAGTGTTACAGCAACACTGAAGAAATTTTGATACTAGGTGATTTCAATATCAATTTGTTGAGCACAAAAGAAAGTTCCAATTGGAAAAGGAAAATATGTAATCTGCTGTCTTTAAAACAGCTGATTGGCGAACCCACAAGAGTAACTGTAAACTCCTCGACATTAATTGATCATGTGTATACAAATTTCTCTCATCACGCCAAGTTTTCTGGAGTACTTAAATTGTCTATGAGTGATCATAATTTAGTATTTATTGTGAGAAAAATTGGTGTTGCACATAAATCTTTTCCTCGAAAAATCACTTATAGAGATTACTCCAGATTTGTTCCTAATAATATTTTAAATAAGTTTTCCTTCATCAGTTGGAATGATATTTTGATTAAAAAAGAACACTAATGACATGATTAACTTATTTAATCAAAAGTTTTCTACGGCTGTCAATGAGTTGGCACCTCTTAAAACTAGAAAAGTCAAGTCAGAATCTTTACCTATCTGGCTTGACAAAGAGGTACAGCAAAATATAAAGTTGAGAGAAAAACTGAAAAACTCCAAAGATTGGACTGCTTACAAAAAGCAGCGCAATTTTGTCACAAATCTCATTAAAAGAAAAAAAACAAAATGTATCGACGAACTTGTTAAACAGTCAAAGCTTGGTGATACGCGTAAGCTTTGGCAAGCTTTGAATGTGAAAAATAAAAAACCTCAAAGCTGTGACACTTGTTTGTCAGCTTCAGAACTTAACTCAAATTTTGTGTCTATTGCAAGTAAACTTTCAAATTCAATTTTACCGTCATCCAATCCTTATTTGTCTTGTCAAAACACCGAGTTGAAGACCACATTTAATGAGTTTCCCAAATTTACTCCTCATGATATTGTAAAATACATCAGTAACATTCCTAATTCCAAAGCCTCAGGCATAGACAATATTTCTGTAAAAATGATAAAAGCAACTCTTCCATTCATTGTACCTATTATCACTGATATGTTTAACAGAATTTTGATTAATGGCTATTTTCCTTCAGCATGGAAACATGCACGAGTTACTCCATTGTTTAAAGGAGGAGATAATAGCAACCCATCAAATTTCCGCCCTATTTCAGTACTCCCTATTTTATCTAAAGTTTTTGAAAAGCACTTAAATATTCACATCTACTCTCATTTGTCCAAAAATAATATTTTACATCCTTATCAGTGTGGTTTCAGAAAAAGTCATTCATGCACTGATGCTGTTCATAAACTAATCTCAGATTGTTTGGATTTGAAAACCAGAGGTGAGAAGATTTGCTTGATGTTTTTGGATTTCAGCAAAGCTTTTGACTGTGTCAATCACAAAATATTATATCATAAACTAGAACTTGCTGGTTTTAAAAATAAATCGTTGCAAATACTTCAATCCTATTTTCACAAAAGGTGCCAAAAGGTCGTCATAAATGACAAGGAATCATTGACACTAGATATAAATGTTGGTGTTCCACAGGGGTCACTTATTGCGCCAGTATTATTTTTAATATATATAAATGATCTTCTTAGACTTATTCCAAAAGGCTTTGCCTACGCCGATGATACTGTTTTTGTTAGTTATCACAAAGATGTGCAACTTCTTGAGACGAACTGCAATCTCATCATGAAAATTATCAGCAACTGGTGTACAGCAAATCATATGACAATCAATCTCCAAAAATCACACTTTCTTCTTTATAATACTGATGAAAACCTTCGAAACAGCTTTACTCTTAAGTTTAACAGTCAGTCCATCACTTGTAGACATGAAACAAAATTGTTAGGATTTGTTTTGACAGATCGACTCTCTTGGAATAATCATGTCGACACTGTTTGTAGTAAGGTCACGAAGTCATTGACTTTGCTCCAGTTTTGCAGGCCATACATGAACTCAAAATCTGCTATTGCATTTTATTATCAGTTTATATTTTGCCTTATTATTTATGGTATCCACATTTATTATAATCTAGCTCCAAGATATGTCACTAAGGATTTATTTTTGTTGCAAAAAAGAGCATTTCGACTTATTGCAAATTTACATCATATGCCTGCATATATTATTCCAACAAATGATCTTTCCAAATCTCTGCGTCTTCTTACTCTGCCTATGCTAAATATTTATTTTACTTCAATTCAATGTTTCAAGATTTTTCATGGTTTGTGTCCTCGTTTTTTACATGACAATTACAGGTTCTTAACTCATTTCAACTTACGTGATATGAACAAATTGCATACAATCACTAACAATCATTTTGAAAATGTCATTGCCAGCTGCTTTAACAATCTTCCACCAAATATCCGTTCTCTTAGCAGAGAAAGGCATTTTAAACACTATTTGTCAGACTATTTATTCAATTTTAATGGCTAACTGTTGCTTTTTTCCCTTTTTTTTGTTTTACTATTGTTGTATGGCCTAATTTGAAAAACATTTCTATTTGTGAAATGAAATTATTGCCAATAAAGTACTATATATATATATATATGGCTAACTACAATAATAATATATTACAATGATAATAACTACTACTACAGATATTGCTAGGGATGACTAACTTGTCAGGTTCATACCTTTACAGCACACTACATGGTGTCACGGGTAAAAACTACAAACGAACATAGTGAGAGGTAGGATTGTTTGACTCAAACAGTGTGATGACCTAAAAAATCACTTGAGTGAGTCTTGCAAATGTAAAAAAAAAGGTAGAAGTTACTGCAAAAGCAAAATCAGCGTACTCAAAATAGAAAGCCACAACTATTGGTAGAGAGCTAAAAAATTTTAAAACAAGGTTTGAAGTAGCAGCATTGAAAGGTGACAGAAAAGTAGAGATAAGCAAAAGAAAAGCGGTGAAATTAGTGAGCAATTTAAAAGAGGTTGGTTTGGCAATCTTTGAGAGGTTTAAAATGAAGGCAGATGACGTGAAATATAAAAGAGCACTTGATATATTTAAAGCAAAGGAGAACAAGACCATTTAGCAGCAGGTTCTTGAACTTGAAACAGGGATCAGAAGAAGATTCAGCACTTTCACTCAGACAATAGCATCATTGGTGACATTGTGTAGGCTAGAGAATTTGGAGGATAATTGGATCATACATGTCATAATCAATAGGCTCTGAGAGGAGAGTTTGCAGAGCGCGATTCCTTAAATGAATAAAACCAATTTAACCAGAGTTTGTGCAACATACACGCAATCTAAGACAGCTGCACAAACTATGACTGCTCAACAGAAGAAAGAGATTGAAGATAAGGGCTAAAAGGGGTTAAAAGAGCATCTCAGAGAAGAGGCCCGATGTGTCAACACTGCTGCAATGGATCTGCGGCATGGGTCTGAAAAGGCATGGAGGCTATCATCAATCCAGAAAAGAGAATATGAGTCCTGCTCTATGACCGCGATAAGCCGGCAATAATCAATGCAGAATTGCCATTTTCTATCCTTTTTTAGACCTTCTCAGCACAGGAAAACGCCAGGCTTCTTCAGCAGGTTGAATGAGACTCTTGATGAAAAGATCTTGCACCTGGCAGTCAGCACCATCCTTCTTTTACAACATTTTTACAATTATTGTCTTAAAATACTGTGCTCCGCTTGAGGAGGAAATGGGCATCTGAAATGAGACTGAGAAATTGAAAAAGCAAAAAGATAGATAAATTGCATTTTATGATCTTACATTATGGTTGTGGGAAAAAAGAACATCTGTCAGGCAATTGTCCACAGAGGCCAATTCCATCAGAGAAAAGCAAACTAGATAAATCAGTCATAGAGAACAGAACAGTGAAAGACTGGGAGGGAGGACCAGTGCAGTAAAAAAAAGATGGTAAAAAGCAGAAAAGAGAAGTGATTTGGCTGATTATATGACGGGCTTGTTAGAAAGTAACGGTGAATCTTTATGACTATATAAATTGGGCAACTTCAACAGGAGTAGTAGCTTCAATGTGTTGTTCAGGGCAAATGGCAAGATGATTTGGCTTAGAATCAACTCAAGGGCTGACGTTACAATCTTAACCATAGCCAAAATGCCGCAACTAAATAGGAAACCAATACACAAGACCAGAAACGCCTGACAGACACTGCAAGGTGGTCCATAGAGCAACTTAATGTAGTGAGGGTGAGAATACAATAGGAGAAAAAAAAAGTTAAAGCTGAGTTTCGAGTGATTGTGGATGCCTCATGGAACTTGCTGGGCAAGTCGGAACTCTATAGACTTAGATTCTCAAAGGTACAAAT
This sequence comes from Watersipora subatra, assembly GCF_963576615.1. NCBI lineage: Eukaryota > Metazoa > Bryozoa > Gymnolaemata > Cheilostomatida > Watersiporidae > Watersipora > Watersipora subatra. The sequence continues at coordinate 6,363,084 of NC_088715.1, read as the reverse complement.
AAGTTGAGTGAAGTTGGATAAATGAAAAGAGATGTTAGAGTTGTTCAGAGGCCTAGGCCAGTTGATGGCTAAGTTTCAAATCAATTTGCAAAAGGAAGTACAACCATTTGCACTAATTGTACCAAGTTGATCACCCTTTGGGCTCAGGGAAACAGCACAAAGAGGGCTGAAATGAATGGAGAGTCTGGGTGGAATTAAAAAAATCAAGGGAGCAGCCGACTGGTGTGCTGAACTGTTAGTTGCTCCTTAAGATCCCCGGGGTCAGCCATTCTTCAACTGACCTTGTTTTCTCAACGTGCCACAATCAAATAATATAATTATAATAAAAGTTCTGCACAATTGAGTAGCCACTCTTTTGCTTACCGCATGGCTCAGGAAGTGCACTTGAGACTGGAAAAATTTGAACTTGGCAGGTTTGAGCTTGAGTTTGACTTCCTTCAGCTGCTGGAACACTGGTCAAAATCTGGTGCAATGACTACAACATCATTCAGGTAAAGTAGTAAATCTCGCCAATGAAGGCTGTGCAGCACCCACTTCATCAGCTCTTGGAAAGTGGCTGGTGCAGAAGTGAATTCAAACAGCAGTCCTTTTCAGTTTTATAAACTTTAGAGAGTTGCAAATGCTGATTTTCCTGTGTGTCGACATCTGAATGCACTTGCCAGTAGCCAGAAACTAGATCTAACTAAAGAACTTGTTGCTGGAGAAGGCATGGAAACTATCATCAATCCAGAAAAGAGAATATGAGTCCTGCTCTATGACCGCGATAAGCCGGCAATAATCAATGCAGAATTGCCATTTTCTATCCTTTTTTAGACCTTCTCAGCACAGGAAAACGCCAGGCACCTTCAGCAGGTTGAATGAGACTCTTGATGAGAAGATCTTGCACCTGGCATTCAGCACCATCCTTCTTCTTTGGTCAGAGCAGGTAAGGAGGTTGACTTATAGATTGAGTACTCTCTTCCATAGATGGAGTGTTCCACCTTGGAGGTCTGACCAAGAACTCGCTCTCCTGTGCTAAACATGGCTTGACAGTATGTTAGCGGTCTGGTTAATCATTCAGCTTGTTTCGACTTCTTGCAGTTTTTTGCTGCTGGAAACAGGTCTTTCAGGTGGATTAGCACCCTTACCTTTTGTGCTTTGGCATCTCAGGCCATGAAGCCCGAGTTCCTCATCCACTTGATGGTACTTTGCCTCCGTATACGTGCCAATCATAGCTTGAAGCCATCAGAAGCTAGTCAATGAGGTTCAGGCACTGCATGACTATGCTTCGATTCACCCAGGCTCATTCAAACAAGCGCAAATATCGCTTGTTTAAGCTGCCCTCTATCAATCCCAAAAGCCATTAGTTCCGAGTGGTGACTTGACATGGAATGGCTATCTCAGTCTAGGTCATTCCCACCATGTTTTTCATCACCTGAACTTTGCTAAATATCAGCCACACATGTTTATTTTTGTAGGAAACCCCGGGCTGCTGAAACTCCATAGCAAATTGGCGGACCACAAAAAATGGCATTTTTAAGATGGCATCCTTGCTAATATCATTCATCACAAAAACCTTGGTTTTCATATCCCAGAGTCGTATTGGAGCTGTTGTGTAGTGAGTCGTTTGCTCAAGCTAGAAGGAATGGTAGCCTTAGTGCACCCAGTAGTCGGCACTTCTGTTGTGGTCTTTGGCCATTTCTCCAATTCGGCTTGCAGTTCTTTATAGGAAAGTCTCTTCAGATATGCCCTTGCTCTCACAGCTCCAATGCTAAGAGTTTGGCCAGCAGGACCTCTTTAAAGTTGTTTCATCCTTTCTGCAACTGCTGGACCTGTTTTTCTGCTACTGCACTAAATGTTCAAGTTGACTAATGGTCTGGTCCTGCATTTCTGCTACCTGATCAACAGGCTTCTTCATTATGGACTGAACAGTGGTTTGCTTGCTTTCCCAGTCCATATCGGAAGGAACTTAGTGCCAGTCCATGTCACCTGGGTCAGTGTAAGGATCGGTACAGCCAGTAAATGCTATTGCAGGCCGCGGTTGTTCAGTGTGATGCAAAACATATCCTGGTAGAGATTCAGCAAGTCGCCATATTCCACTCAAACCAGCTACTTTACGGGCATGCTTCTGGAGGGTGGTTTGCGCAGCTCTCCTGCTCCTCTTTGTCTAGGAGAGACCAAACTAAGCCCTGAGTGTGTAAAAGATGGCTTCTACTTCAATTGGCCTGTTCACAGTTCTCGTCATTGTTTGGCTTCTCCTTTAAAGTCTCTTAAAGATGCAGCAGCCTGGCTGTCTCAGTTTAGCCATTAACCTTGGCTACCTTCTGGAAGAGGCTTATGAAGTACTCTATGCCATCTGAGCTGATGTGTTAACGCAGTTTGAACTGGTGAGCTAGAGCTGGGGCCCAAAGCACCATTATCAGTTTCTTTAACATGCCAGCCAGATAATCCTTTTACGTGTTTGTCTTTCTGGCACCTCTGGTAGCCATACTAATGCCTCCTTTTACGAGAGACCTTTTGGGAGGTTCGGAGGTGAGCTGCCACATTTAAGGCTGCTTGCCTCTTTTAGTTCACATGGTATCTTATCTGGAGATACTTTTGCTTCCTGGGTCTCCTTCCTTACTTTTACTAAACTAACTCCGAGAAGCTTATGTATGGATTATGTATGGATTTGCTGCTATTGTGAAGTCAGGGATCTAAGAGATCGCCACCACTCGTGTAAAGATTCCGCTGTGACCCTTTACTACTTCACAGAAACCCCAACCAATGGTAATGAGCACCAAATCACCAAACGGTCTGAAACTCTCTTGACTTGGTGGAGTCGAGTCGTCCTTTGAACCTCAACACAACAGGCCTGCTGTAATACCCCTCATTTACCTTGAGCTTAGTTATTCTTTTCTTTTACAATGCAATTTGTTTTTTTGGCATCAATGTCAAACAGTTATTGACAGAATAGAGAGTAGAGCAAAATATCAGCAGCCCGCACTATCCAGAAAGCAAAGAACTTGCTTAGAAATATGTTCATACACATTTCTACTTGTGAAGGTTTCAAAATCAATACCAGAAAAGTATGTGGTTCAAGATTGGCAGCTGAGAAATAGACAGAAACGTCATGCAGATTGACAAGAGAGATCCCAAGAGCTACCCAGGCCACAAGCTGGAGATGCCATTTTGTGCAAGCTGTCAAGCTAGGTCCCAGGCCTTCGAGGTGTGGTGAAAATTGCATGTGACCTCTCCGACTCATACTAATTACAAATGAAAAATGAGCTAGCGTGGAAGCGAAACTATGTATGAAAGCTGGAAACACCAGAGATGAACACAGAAAGTGAAAGCAAAGTTAAGGAGATGGAGACCGAAGCGACAGCTGAGAAAACAGAAAGTGACAGCAAGAAAGAGACACTGGACATCCAAATAATGGAGCCACAGAGGTCAACTAGGCCCCATACAGTGCACCATCTTTGCCCTGACTATGAATAACTAAGAAAGAGGAAGAAGCGGAAAGGAGGAGAGAGTGAGAGGAGAAAGTTGAACGCAAAAAAAAGATGTGAAGAATTGACTTGTGGTTATTAGTAGAGAGGGCATGTTAATACAATGTGTGGGTGCGCTTGTAGTAGCTTGCTGTTGTGATATTATTCGGTTTCAGAACTATAGAGTAGGTGCACATGTAGAGGATGAGATATAAGAAGAGACTGACAAATAATAGTACACACGACACAAACCGTGGAACCATTATAGGCCGATGCGATTGATAGCTAATATTACTACTACAAAACATATTGCTACATAAAACTAACTAGCTAAGTTCATATCTTTACGGCACATACAATAGAGCATTGCGTATAAATATGTAGGTATTGTGAATAACATGAATAAGCTCTGCATATCAATGATAGGTTTAACATATCATAGATAGGCGTGACATATCCATGATGCATTACATCGCTAATATCTTCCTTTCAGTAAATGATATTTTCTGAAAGGATAGAAGAGAACAGAGATGTGTTTAATGATAAGACTTCATATCCTTTATCCTTATATCTTATATAGCCCAGCGTTACCCGAGATATCTTTCATTTTTAATCAGATAGTCTACAGCATGGGTGTAGATTTTCAACATAAATTGCGACACTACTTTCACTTTCAATCGATTAACAAATTCATTGAGTGCGATTTTTCTTAGTACGTGCAAAGGCACATTTTTGAGCTTCTAACCCATGTTTAAGAGGCTGATTTTCAAGAACCAGATGAAGTTTTGAAACAAAATATTTTAACGACCAGGCTGAAAAGTTGACTCGTAACAAAATTCACATTACAGTTATTTGGTATCAAAAGATTCACCATGTCTTACTCTGCTGTATTGTAGGTGCAAAATATGTGGAAATGTGATTACGCGCTCTTAAAAGCTAAAAAGCGAACAGTTAATCCCAACCATCACAAAACTGCCGTAGATCTGTAATGTGAATTTTGTTAACCTATAAGACAGGGAGCGACATGTGTGTGATTTGAATAAAATCGAGCAAGAAATGTAGAAGCACTTAGCGTTTACTCAAACTAACAAAAGTACTACACACAGGCACACTACACACTCACACACGCAGGCACACTACACACTCACACACGCAGGCACATTACACACTCACCCACGCAGGCACACTACACACACACGCAGGCACACTACACACTCAAACGCAGGCACACTACACACGCAGGCACACTACACACTCACATGCAGGCACACTACACACTCACACACAGGCACACTACACACTCACACACAGGCACACTACACACTCACACACAGGCACACTACGCACTCACACACACAGGCACACTACACCCTCACCCATGCAGGCACACTACACACACACGCAGGCACACTACACACTCACACGCAGGCACACTACACATGCAGGCACACTACACACTCACACACAGGCACACTACACACTCACACATGCAGGCACACTACACACTCACACACGCAGGCACACTACGCACTCACACATGCAGGCATACTACACACTCACACATGCAGGCACACTACACACTCACACATGCAGGCACACTACACACTCACACACGCGGGCACACTACACACTCACACGAAGGCACACTACACACTCACACACAGGCATACTACACACTCACACATGCAGGCATACTACACACTCACACATGCAGGCACACTACACACTCACACGCGCAGGCACACTACACACTCACACATGCAGGCATACTACACACTCACACATGCAGGCACACTACACACTCACACATGCAGGCACACTACACACACATGCAGGCACACTACACACACACATGCAGGCATACTACACACTCACACATGCAGGCATACTACACACTCACACATGCAGGCACACTACACACTCACACGCGCAGGCACACTACACACTCACACGCGCAGGCACACTACACACTCACCCACACAGGCACACTACACACTCACACACATGCAGGCACACTACACACTCACACACAGGCACACTACACACTCACACGCAGGCACACTACACACTCACACACGCAGGCACACTACGCACTCACACATGCAGGCATACTACACACTCACACATGCAGGCACACTACACACTCACACATGCAGGCACACTACGCACTCACACATGCAGGCATACTACACACTCACATGCAGGCACACTACACACTCACACACGCAGGCACACTACGCACTCACACATGCAGGCATACTACACACTCACCCACACAGGCACACTACACACTCACATGCAGGCACACTACACACTCACACACGCAGGCACACTACACACTCACACACGCAGGCACACTACGCACTCACACATGCAGGCATACTACACACTCACACATGCAGGCACACTACACACTCACACACGCGGGCACACTACACACTCACACGAAGGCACACTACACACTCACACACAGGCATACTACACACTCACACATGCAGGCATACTACACACTCACACATGCAGGCACACTACACACTCACACACGCAGGCACACTACACACTCACACACGCAGGCACACTACGCACTCACACATGCAGGCATACTACACACTCACACATGCAGGCACACTACACACTACACACACGCAGGCACACTACACACAGGCACACTACACACTCACCCACACAGGCACACTACACACACACGCAGGCACACTACACACACACACGAAGGCACACTACACACTCACACGCGCAGGCACACTACACACTCACCCACACAGGCACACTACACACTCACACACATGCAGGCACACTACACACTCACACATGCAGGCATACTACACACTCACATGCAGGCATACTACACACTCACACACGCAGGCACACTACACACTCACACATGCAGGCACACTACACACTCACACACGCAGGCACACTACACACTCACACACGCAGGCACACTACGCACTCACACATGCAGGCATACTACACACTCACACATGCAGGCACACTACACACTACACACACGCAGGCACACTACACACAGGCACACTACACACTCACCCACACAGGCACACTACACACACACGCAGGCACACTACACACACACACGAAGGCACACTACACACTCACACGCGCAGGCACACTACACACTCACCCACACAGGCACACTACACACTCACACACATGCAGGCACACTACACACTCACACATGCAGGCATACTACACACTCACATGCAGGCATACTACACACTCACACACGCAGGCACACTACACACTCACCCACACAGGCACACTACACACTCACACATGCAGGCACACTACACACTCACCCACACAGGCACACTACACACTCACCCACACAGGCACACTACACACTCACACACATGCAGGCACACTACACACTCACACACAGGCACACTACACACTCACACGCAGGCATACTACACACTCACACATGCAGGCACACTACACACTCACACGCAGGCACACTACACACTCACACACGCACACACACTACACACTACACAGACGCTCGCAAACGCACAATGATAAAGTGGGATATAATAATATAAATGTAAGTGTGTATATACTACTTAGATCCTAGTTTTATTTCAGTACTTCCAAACTCCACTACGATGTCATTATCCCATTATTCTATCACATAGTGCAAATTGTGTTTTTCTTTGCTGCAGGCCCCAATGTGTTTAAAACAAGCTTTTTATAGTCTTAGCATTAGCAGTTTGGTGTTTGTGAACATTGCTTTGACTCTTGCTAGTTATGTGAGTAATGAGTTCACCTTTTGCATTTTGAAACAGGCACCAGAAATGAAAAGTTCATTGATGTAACAACACTTTCCACAAAAATAAGAAACGGACAATTGGAAATGACATAGTAAAACAATATATTAACAACAAGCTTTATGAAGTAAAAGTGTTTATGCCACTCAGTCTATGCAGCTGTTAACATGTTGGTATGATGTCCCAGCTTAAAGTATTGGATCCTGTAGCCAGTACTTAATATTTTACTCTAGCCATATGATTAGGAAAACTTACCTTACAATGTATGTGTACAGCACTGAGAAGACTTCACTTAACTAGTTATGCCTGTAGTCTATTCAAGGTTAGATGCCATTAGCTGTGATTGCCTCTCTTTGAAACTACATAACAATAGATTTATTATAACAGAGTCTTTAATCAATGATGAAAGCTGAACAATGTTCATCAGAGATAAATGCATTTACTAAAGCTCCTGCAATGATGTTTTTTTTATAAGCGCTTGAACGATTTAAAGGCATGCGCCAAAATAGCAGGAAGTAGTTAACAGGTCAAATATTATTTACATAGCCACTAGACATAAAGATGTTTTATAAGCGTCGATAAAACTCCACAATGCAATTGAAGTAGTCTAGGTGAAAAGGTAATTGCAATATACAATGTTTGGAAACAATGTTTGGAGTTGCAAGCTAAAATGGACCTTTGAAAATGGCAAACTGCACAATGATATAGGATATTGCATGAAATTATGCCTGTAGGAAATATTTATACCCCCCAAAGACTTATCAAGCATACTTCACTTGAGTTTCACTCCAGTCTACTACATAACCTGAGAATACTGTCAACAGAAAGGTTGCTAGCAGAATCTTTGTGAGGTGGAATTGTTGCCCACTCACCATGCTGACATTCTGGCCAGTACATGTATATTTTGTTCGAACACGAACATTGAATAATTTGACAGCAAGAGTGACATATTTTTATGACTTTTTTGACTTTAACTGACCAATACTGTAGCTTTATTACTATGGGCATAGCCAAGTATAGAATATCCTGTCATGAATTGATAATCTCTGCTATCACCTAAACAATACAAAATAGCATTTTTTTATTTGGTGAAGGTAGTTTCACTAAAATTATTATAGCTTTACTACTATTATATATGAGTTATTATATAACTAATCATATTATTATTATGTTATAATATAATTAATAACTCATCTTATTATTATTATGTTATAATATAATTAATAACTCATCTTATTATTATGTTATAATATAATTAATAACTCATCTTATTATTATTATGTTATAATATAATTAATATCTCGTCATATTATTATTATGACATTATTTTTATTAACTGATAACACTTGTTATCATCTCTGTTTTATTTTGGTTTGACTAGTTCACCTGCAGTTCCATGCAAGTTGGTAGTTATGTTGGTGTCATGACTATGTAATTTACACTGAGCACAATTATTATTAATAGATGCAGAAAGTTGGCTGATTAATGTGACTTAAACTGAACAAGGCCGCATGACTAGCATGCATTGAGTATCTTAGGGATTGAACCACTGACCTCTCGTTTAACAGTCCTGCATTTTATTCAATACACTACAATTGCTCTCTGGTCAAAGTGGTAGTCGATTAACTAAATATTGTAGACTAGCACCATGGTATGATTATATATTTATTAGGCCAGTCAATACACAGCAAACGCCTCGTGTGTAATAGCTATGTGCACAATTATTGTGGAATCTAAAAAGATGGCTGAGTGGTGAAGATGGTAGCGTCGCTGGGAAACTAAAGAACTGGGTCTCAACTTAATGCTCTTAAACTTAATTGATAATCTCTGTTTTCACAAGTTTTAAGTAGTACAAAATAGTACTTTATTATTGGTTATGAAAGCAGTTAATCTCATATGTTGATAGTGCAGTTAGTTTTACCATGCCAATCCTGTTTATCATCTTTTTCTACTTTAGCTAAGACACTGGCACTTCCATGCACAGCAAATGCTTCCTATTTCTATGTGCACAATTATAATGAAATCTAAAAACGTGGCTGAGTGGTGCGGATGGTAGCGTAGCTGGGAAACTAAAGAACTGGGTTTGATTCCCGTACACTGCAATCCTTTTGCTTAATGCTCTTAGTTTGGCTCTTTAGAGGCGGACAGCCTCTTATTATAGTAAAGTTGTTATGATGGTGTTTTCAGCTAGTCATCTTGTACTTCCATATAATTTATAATTTTCAACATTGTTACTTGCAATAAATCGGCTTTAAATGGTTCTCGGGAATCAAACAGAGTTTTAAAACCAAATATTTTGGCAACCTGGTGGAAGGCACGGAACATATGCCAGTGAAGTTTAGATGAAATCTGCTTAAAACTGTAAAAATGCCTCGTGTTCACCCAGATTAAAAGACACACACAATGACAAGCGAGGCAGGTTCTCAGGGCCAGATGGAGTTTTGAAACCAGCTATTTTCGATGACCTGGCAGAAGGAGCAGTTTGATTAAAGTTAGCCAACAACAATGTAAGCGGATAGTATTTACAGATTAACAGACACACACAATGACTACCCATGTAGGATTTATTAATAGAAGTTATTGTTTAGTATAATATAACCATTTAATAGAGGTTATTGTTTAATATAGTATTACCATTTAATAGAAGTTATTGTTTAGTATAATATAACCATTTAATAGAGGTTATTGTTTAATATAGTATTACCATTTAATAGAAGTTATTGTTTAGTATAATATAACCATTTAATAGAGGTTATTGTTTAATATAGTATTACCATTTAATAGAGGTTATTGTTTAATATAATATTATCATTTAATAGAGGTTATTGTTTAATATAATATTATAATTAAATAAACGCTAATGTAAGTGCTAAATCTAATGGCTGGTTATAGCAGTGATGTGTTCAGCAGTCAAACTTGAGTCTATTATATCAAAAATTTATTTAGGAATCAATTTGGAAACAAATATCTGACAGGAAATGAGAAATAAAGGAAGATAGATAACTTCCTTTTACGTCAGCCAATGAGCATGTATATAAACAGTTTACACATTGCAGAGGGCATCAGCCCTTGACAAAATGGAAACAACTAAAATTTTATTTTATCTTAAAAACTAAATTACCTTGCAGTTGTTTACCACTTCATTAATTAAAAAATAATTGGAGAACATACCACGTCACGGGTAGACTCGAAGTATTCCTGTGCGTGATGCAACAGTGCAATATTAGCTGGATACAAGTGAACTCATTGGTGAGGAAACCTCAGCTATTGGAGAAAATACACCCCATTGCCCAGTTTCATCAAACAGTTGGAGGTAGATGCTCTTTCTGTCATCACCAATAACACTTTTTGGGATATGAGCTCCCACTATCGGCTCACAGGTCTTGCCACTATAAGCCATGGTGCCTGATACAATGTAAGTATCGAAGGAGAGCATCTGCAGTAAGTTTCAATACTATAAATAAAATAAAATAATGTGCTTCATAAACTACAGAGATTACCGAAACATAAGAAAGATAAAAAAGAAGGATAGAAAGATAAATGATGTACTTGTGAACAAATGATTATTGACTGATTGAGACAGCATAGCTTTAGGTCGTCTTTTCTAGCAAACAACTTATAGCTGAAATAATTCTACAAGCTCCAATCTTTTTGAGCTTTTCTGGGTTTTTGTTTCCAATTTAGTTTTACGATAGTAGTTTTACCGACATACGATGTTCGTTTAAGCAAGAAAAATTTAGAGTTTATGACTAAATTTATGACTTTTCAAGTTTTACAAACTGCATCACACAGCATATATTACAGAGGTCTCTGATTTTACATGTTTAAAAATTAAAGGCACCAAATTATCTAAATGTCACACTTAAGTGTCTTATGTGTCACATAAGTGTCACACACGTTATTTTTTCTGATCGTCCGAGATGGTGTTGTTCAGCTCTGCGTTCCAACATAAAGGAGCATGTCATGTCAGCTGACAGACCGCATAGCTTATCGAACAGGATAAGTTTTCTTTCGGTGCAAACATATAAACATCCAAATATCTTGTTTTCCGTGATTACTTTGTTCATGTGAATGTCCTATCTACTGTCCTAATGACTAATCGAGTTGTACAGCCTGTCTAGTTTAAGTTGTACAGCTTCAAGTAGGATAAATGTCTGTCAGCAGAACTGGAGGTGGTGAGTTCAAATTCAGGTCACATCAGATTTCGCATTATTAAAACTTTATTACTATAAAGTTTTGTTGGAAACTTTTAACTTTATTTAACTCATAGAATTATAAGTAAAGTGATTTCACTGGTTATTATGCAGGTCCCAATCTTTATTGAGTACAGTGAAACCTAAAAGAACATGTCTACTATTTTCATACCAACTTGTTGAGCCCAATAATTATGAATGCAATAAAATATAAAAATTACATGTGAATTAAATGTGACCAGAAACAATATAACATGGTATAATAAAATAGTATAGACAACTGACCTGTAATCTCTAGTAAATAATCTCATAGTTAAGTAATTGGCAATAATAAATTGACAATTTGACAACTTAATAATTGGCAGGAGTAATTCAAATCTGGCTGCTTTCTAAAAAGCTAGTGAAATGTAACGCTATGAGTTAATCACAACTTTAGCTAATGACTCAACACTGCCGGCAACTATCATTGGCCAGCACGGATTAGGCCATCCTGACTCGGCATGAACTCCAGAACAATAAACCACAACCACACTGACTAATAAACTTCTTCTCCAATCACTATAACTAGACAGGCAGACAGACAGACTGACGAAAAACTTTGAGAAATATACTTGTATATATTAATAGATTTGTGCACCTCAAACGCTGCCATCCGAGTGAATCATGAAATGAGCAATTAACCATCTATTCTTTCACGTACTTATAGAACCAGTCTATAAATCTAAGATATCTGCTTGGTTTAAATCAGATGCTGCCACTGATTTTACAGAAATCATCATACATAAAAATGATCATGTACCAGTATCAAAGTTTAACGAATCAGAAAATAGTGTGTCGTGTTTCTGTCATGATTGAAATATTTGGATGGTTTCAGATATTTGAAGCAAACTGCCAAAACTAATTAAGCTGCCTTGGGTAGTTCTAGCACTGACCAATGATGTTTCTCATCCCGATGTCTCTTGAGTCAGAGAAAAGGCATTACAAATGTGCCTGAGGGGAATTCAAGTACAGCATATCGAAGTTGTCCTCTCGTTACTTATTCGTCACCTATGCTCTTCGCAAACCAATGACATCGCTGAGGAAACGAGGACATGTCAATAAACATCGCAGCTGTCAAAATCTTTTGATATTTCACCAATTACGATTGGCTGATGATTTTCCTTCATGGGTGCTGGGGGACTAACACTACATCGTTAATTAGTATTAATAATACTGTATACTGAGAACAGTGTTATCACAGATTAATCTGTCAATGTGAACATGCAGGTGTGTTTGTTAAAGTGTTAACAATGCTGTCACAAACGATCACCGATGTGTTGCGGAGTTGACACCAACATGCTGCAATATAGTTGTGTCGGCTTGTATAGGGCTCAAACTCCATGTTATAATGAGTCACAGGAGCAATTTAAGGTCAAATGCTATTCTTGACATCCTGTAACAGGGCTTGAACCTCTGACACACTGCCCGGCGGTACTGATTGCTTACCACCAATTGTAGACTGGCGAGCCAAAACCTAACAAATGCATATAGCCAAACTGTAGATCTCCACAACAGACTATCAAACTTCCTAGTTTAGACCTCAATATTTTACTAAAAAGGATTTTGTATAGTAATCGTTAGTTTTAGTAAGATATAAACGTTGTACCTGGTATATTAAGTATTGTTGCTTGTCATAGGTCATCGGTAACATAAACCTAGAGTGCTGGCCAGCCATAAAAAATACTAGAGTAAGTTCGTGAGCAATATGAGTCATCTAGTTCCTTTATTTATGTCCATGTGGGTACTATCTAGCAGTACTGTTGTTTAGGTACATTTCGTCTAAGATTCTGATTGGTGGATTACATCTATTTTTGTTGTAAGGAGATAGCGCCGTTACTTAGTGTTCACACGATATCCGGTTGTTGAATAATAATGTAACAGTAATAGTTGTAACGATACCTCAAAGCTCAAAGATAAATTTCAAAATGATACTTTTATTATCCTACTGCGAGCTTTAAAGTGTTAAGCAAGAATGTTAAAAAGAAAGAAAAAAGACTTGCGTATGAAAATATGATTAATGGATCCGGTGAAGATGTCAGAGACCTTTTATCACAGAAATAGCGTAGTGCTGCACGCAGCGTAATTGTTCAAAGAGGACAGTCCCATGCAATAATTTTATCAGCCATAGAAAGTATGATCTCTGAACTGAAAGCAGGTCATTGCTTTACCCCATAAGACAGGCCTCTCACTTATATTGTAAGCACGAAAATGGAGGGTAGGCCTATAGAATAATTGACCTTTGCCCTCGCAATAAAATTAGCTGTTGATAACAACTCAACACTGGTTACTATAGGTAAACAAATATACCATAAATAATATACTATAAATACTATAAGATACTATAAATACTGCAGATATTATCTCTGGCATTACTTTTCATGAGTAAACTTTGGAGTTTTCTTCCCATTTATTTTGAAATATTAGTCCACGAGATTCATTTTTTGCTGCAATATTCTCTGTAGCAAAGCATTAAGCAATTGATCATTCTTACAAAAATGTGAGTTCCTGATGAGCCAGACGTACTGCAAGTTTTTCAGGGGTATCTGGATATCTAAAAATCCAGATATACCTGAAAGATTGAAAAAAATACTTTCAGTGCATCTGGCTCATCAAACTAAAGATAATAGCACAAATAGTTGTAATAGAAACAGAGGTAAGTGAAGTAGCGATGATTGTAGCAGGACTAGTAATAGTAGGAGTAATGATAGCAGGAGTAATAGTAGCGTAACAGAGGTTGATGTAGTAGTGGTCTCAATGGTAGCATTGGAACCACAACTACATCAGCATTACATCAGTCCTACAGTAGCATTGATAGTAATGACTGTAGTAGTAATAGTAGTAGTAATCGAACTAGTAGAACTAACAGTAGGAGTAATGATAGAGGCAGTAATAGTAACGGTGGTAAAACAGTGTTAGGACGAGTAGTAGATATAGTAGTGGTCTCAGTACTAGCTGTAACAGTAGCATCGGTAGTGCTGATAATAGTAGCAGTAATAGTAGCTGTAGTAGTGGCAGCAGTAATAGTAGCAATATTGCACGGAATAACTGTCCACACATCAAATCCATTACCAAATGCAAATAAAACTACTACGAGAGACGGCTACATATTGATTATCTGATTGGATCACGAACAGCTTGAGATACAGTTTATTGACTGTTCTCTTCACTGGCTATTGTGATATCTCAAAGCATATTTAGTTACTAGTTTGTTTGGCTCAATGACCACATTCCAAACATAGTACTTTACAACAAACTGAGATAATCTATTTTCTGAGTCCCATAGTCTATTGAATGCTCATGGCCCCCCATAACTCCTTACTATTTTTTTGCACAATAGCTAATAGTCTTCATTACAATATCATATATTAGATTGGTTAAATTTGCCATATGATAAACTTGAGATGCCGAGCAATATTTTAATGGCCATATTGCTCATTCTCAATGCACTGATAGGGATGAGAAGAATTGAAGGTATTCCATCCCGTAACCAAATCTTATGTACATGTAGGTGCATATTTAATGGCTCATTGAGATGATTGTATCCTTTATTACAAATAATATATTACAAAGAAGATGAAGATAGAAAAATATACTTGAATGACTTCCAAGCCCATTAAATGGTAATATGCTTATATCAAATAAATATTGAAAAAAGGGATACCAATAGTAAGCTTTGTATGACAGCAGTTATTACGGATATACAGAAAAAAAATACTAGATTGCAGTCAATAAGAAATGCTTGTACCCTACCTATATATAGTTTTACTACTGAAAGGGCAGCTACAGATACAACTTTCATGTACTCAAACAAGACGGCACCCTTCAGTATTCAGTACAGACTTTGTAGCTATACTGGTCAGACTATATGCTATAAGAGAACACATTTTGGAGTTCTTTTTTGTTCTTTTCCGGGACAAACCACTGCTTTTATGGCCTCTTCAAACACCTGCAATGTGATAGACAATCATAAGTGAGACATACCAAAGCACTGACCAGATGTTTCAGACATCAATGTTTGGCAATCAGCATCATATGGTTAGTGAGGGCACAGACTGGACTTGTACAATAATCTCTCATTTGTCTGTCACAGGGACCAGCGCCCCGCCCCCCCCCCCCCAATAAGTGAAAATCCATGAAATAGAAACTAATGTTTATAGGCCAAGTAAACGTATGAGCTAAAATTTTATCATTCTAGGCTTTCTGAACAAATTGTTTTTATTTCCTGTATAATAAGTACGTGTAAGCAATTTGAAGTTATCTTGACTGTCTTTTAGTTTATATTTCAACTTGAGTCCCATTATTTTAAGTCAGCGAGCGCACTGACAGTAGTACCGGTGCAGTTTGTGCTTCATCTGGTCTGAGTATTCATACTTGTGATCAACTGGGTTCGTTGTAAGAAGTCACTGTTTTTAATTAATGAGATTCATGTATTTTTAATGAATTTTTTTTAAATTTTATTTTTCTAAATGTAAAATATTGAAACTGCAGAAGGCGAGCGACTGAGCGACTAAGTCGGGAGGGATTACTGCTACACTCCATCAAAGTCTGGCAGCTTATATAAACGCGCCAGGTTTGGACAATGAAGTCAACCACTCAGCCTATGCCCAACGGGGCTTTTCACTTGTATAAAAAATAATTATCCTGTTAATGGGTTTGTTTCCGAAAAATTGCCGACACACCAGACCTTGTAACCAGCAATTTAAGTGATGACTGTTCTATTAACCTTTGCAATCTGCAGCAGAGGTGAGACTGTCAACAAACTTTGGTAACTCATGACAGATGTGAAAGTACCAACAATTAACAAATCATGTCCAAAGGCAGCAAATAGAACACACAAATTTGCCAAAAGCTTTAACAGATCAGAGACAAGCTGCCAAAGCAAGCTTCGATTTAGACAACGATTTATGATAGCCATAAACAAATTCTTTTATGATATCATAGATAATGTAAACAGATAAATATCATATGAACTCGCTATCACCTCTCTTTGTTTGACAATATTGCCAATGATGCAAGAGATAAATTTTTTCCTAGATGAGGTCAACCCCCTTGCAACTGAGTAAGTTTAAACCATTTTGGTAATACACTTACTGTAACTGATGGGTATAATTTGTACATAATGAATTTAACTGCATCCAAAAGTGACCTTCAAGTCAATTTGAACCTGTGTCCACACATATAACCACCTTGACAGTTAAATGTTCAGCTGATCTATTACAATTCACAAAATTATTTTTTTTTTAGAAAAATTGGTTAGAAATATGTTAGTGTCTAAATGAACCCATATTGCCAGTCTTGAAAGTGGCCAGCAAGTAACAGTAAGCTAATGTCTAAACTCTTACCCCTATCAAAAAAAGCAAACAATATGACCATTATTTGGGTGAAATGGGAATTTTCAATGCGATATTTCAAATTATACTGAACAACAAATGCAATTTGTACTAAAAACAGCCATTTAAAACGACACGTTTAAGAATTTATTATAAGTTATTTGTAACGTAGCTGCAATTACAGCAGCCATATTTACTCTAACTACACCTGCAGATTCCCAAACTAACTGACAAGCTTCCATCAAAAGACATTACATTTTTCTCCTCTTTAAATACAATAATAACAGTTGATGAGAAGACGAGAACAAAAACTCACTAGGATTGGTTAATATTCACTCTCTGCCGAGATTTAACATTGTAAACATTCATCACTACCACAAAATTAAACACAACCATAAAAGAATTGGGCACATTGTTAAACTGCAAGATTCTAGAAATTATTTCTCCAAAGCCGAGTTAGAAAAACATTGCACGAGTAATTAGACAGCCAACTTCCAAACTTCTAAATACTATTTGACCAATTTGAGAGAACACATTTTAAAGCACTTTTGGATCATTGCTAAAACTATTCATATCTGTAAAACAGCACAGATAACCGATTGGGATGTGACAATTCGAATATTGTAACCTCACATAAAGACATCTGAAAACATCGCTGGCTACCGACATTGACAACTGTCACCAAATGAAGGTCTTTGTTGTGGCGACACACATCGACTCTACTAAATCATGTGCAGTGTTGACAGACAGATTGACCAATGAGAAATGGCGTCAACCATGTGAAGCCACATGATGTACTAACTGGATTTCCCCATTTTACTGAAATATCCTCGAGATATTTATATAGTAGGCCTAACATGTTTGATCATGGACTTGATAAGACTAGAGTTTGTGTAGCTGTTAACATTTCTGTATGTTGCTGAAAAAGTTGCGCATCTAGTAACCAGCCAATACAAACATCCTTCAAGTAGAGGTGGAACGAGACACGAGACGTCTGGAGTATCGACCTGTCTCGTATCGGTCTCGTCTCGACTTAACTATTGCCAAACTCGAGACAGGAAATAGAACTAAAGCGCCTGCGCACGGTTGTTAAAACATGGCTTCTTGCGGTAGCAACAAGCCATATATTGTGATGGATTGCAGGCAACTGCCTTTAAAGTTATACCTGGTCCGTTACTACCTGTTTATATTGATTATGTTGGCCACCGAGTCTAATCATGTAGTCCGGACAACGGCTCTGTTAATATATTGTAGTTCGGTTCTGTGTCCTTAAAACAGATACTGGGTGTATCCAATTACACTCCGAATAATCCAATTTAATAAATAAGACTATTGGGGGTAACATGTCTGTATTTTATCGTATCATATCTAAACGCCAACTGCCCTTCATAAAATTCGGACCTCTTTTATATACTACTAATTGCGGGTAAAACTTGCCCGCACACGGAGAAACGAACGAAAGGCTGTGTTGACCATAGTCCTTGTTCGGTTAATAATGACGTTATTGTTAGTTCAATATAAGAATATACATGTACATGTGTACAGTAATTCATATAATTTCATGAGTACATTTTAAATATAATTCACATACTACAGTTAATACACAAGCAAAACTTAACATTGTTGAAACGATAAGAATGAAAGTGTTATCATGTGTTCTTTTAGTTGCGGTATTTCTTTGTAGAGCGACGGCTATCGGTTTCATTACACATTACATTAAAAAGTAAGACCTATTCAATAGATGGTAAAAATATACAAGTACAAAGCAATATGTTGATAATAATTATTATCAATAAAGCTCAAAATTCTTAGAATATATAACTTCGGTATTTTAGAGCCGTTTGTGTCACTTTTGTTTACAAAAACTACATGCATATTACTATTAAAATGTTGTATTTAAATCGTTTACACCAGGTGAAAATTCAATTTAAAAAGAGGTTTATCAATTTTATATATTCTAAGAATGTACGCTAGTACTTGTGTAGTGAAATCATGACCAAATGCTCATTATTTTACTGTTTCGTGTCTCGAGTCTCGAATTTTTACAAGACACTGTCTCGAGTCTCGTCTCGAACTTAAAAAAACCTGTCTCGTTCCACCTCTACCTTCAAGTTCATAGCTTGAATTAAACTATAGAAAAGGGGATTGTAAGTATTTAATCATCAAATATTCATTAAAATAGTTGTAAGTGTGAAGCCGCGTTGTCATCTATGATCTAGCCAATGTTTGACACCACTAGCATGCATTAAAAGTGAATAAAATTAAATCGTTACCGTAATAATAATCTACGCATTTCAGCGACTCACAGATATTGGTTTTATGCCCGCCGATATAAAACGAAACGAGCATTTCGTCGATGTGTGCAGCCAGGCTTAGGGTTGAAAGGGGCAAAACATAAAATTGTTCGTAAAACTGCAAAGATACATTTTCTTCCAACAAATAATTGGTAAAAGGTGAAGAAACTGCTTGTTAGAATTCAACAAGCAGTAGTAAGTTGGAAATATTCATGAACTCAATTAGCTGTAGATTATGTTTGCAAATATCACGAGAAACGAATAACCTTTAATTCTGTTAATAGAGTGTTATATAAATTTCACAATAGAGATAACAAATTGCCTCTTTTAAAACAATTTTGCTGCGCTAAAGGGTGTCAAGGTTTCAGACAAGTTAGAGAGCAGAAACCAACCTTATTAAGGCCTTGCTGGGTGAGCGCCGAACACTCCATGTATCCATATACCTTGGCTTTGTTTGCCAGCTTTATTCCTTCCTCCTTTTTAACAGGAGCTTCTCGAGATTGCGCTAATTCTAACTTTGTGTCCTTGTCATCCCTCAAATCTATCTTTGTACCTGAACACATGATGGTTGCTCTATCAGTCTCAAAACACTGTAAATACGATGCACGTTGCTTCTATGGTACTGCAGCAAGAACTAATGGTTTTACAATAACACGCCTGTTGTCAACTCCTTTCTTACTTGTTAATTTTTACTTTGATAATTCTAATTCTATAGACATTTATATCTGTTTATATCTGTTTATTACAATAAACTATTACTGACGGAACAAATAGATGCAGTCAGTGATGAACTCCAGCGAATTCCAGAAGCACAAGTCTAATTTATGAGACTTTCGTTTTTGCACTTAATCAGACGTAATATGAGACAGTTTGCTAGCCAATACTTGCACCCGCCATTGCGACCAAATATACGACAAACACTAACTCAGTAGCAACTCCCATGATATTAGTTTCAAATAAGGATGTTTAAGATGGGATTGCCATGTGCTGAGTTTTCAAAGGAATGATAATACCGAAACCGTTGAGAACTACTTTTTTTCAGACCCATCAGACCCAGCCGATCAGTTTCCATGGTTAATCCACAAGTTTCGCCACCCGCCAGATGAAAATGGTCAAAAAATGCTAGTTATGTTCCTCTCAATTTCTTACTGAATGTTTCACCCTCCTGAAAGATGGAAACGCAAATTATGCACAAGAATACGCCGCACAAGCTATTCCACTTTAAACATTTTTCACATTTCAGTCATTCCTATTTTGAGTTGAGTAGTTCGGAGTGCGCCACAGTGACCTCTAGCAAACAACACCTTATCTTCTTAACAAATCGCCAGAGTTGATCCACGACATGCGAATGTCCATTGCAACACTTATTGCACAATAACTCAACGAGCACACAATTCCAAATCCGCACAATGGAAACATACTGAATGAGCGTGAGCTAAAAGCTGGATCACACTATATCACGTTTTCCTTTCGAAACTCATCGCCGATTATACGAACCGTAAACTGATTGCGTCGACAAAGAAACGCGGAGGTCGAGAAAGTTTGCAGCTGTCAAACATTCCCGATAATTCGCCAAGCATCGGCGACCTCCTGTACAATGTGAACCATTTTGACGATAGTAATTGGCGGTTGCGGATAGCGTGATTCATTTATTTACGTTTATGCTGCAGGCCTAGTATTTGATTCAAGCGAGCAATAATAAAGTTTTTCTTCACGAAAAATAAGAAAAAAGGAGAACACTACATCACGGAATATTTTCCTGATGCAAACGCAGATGGATTTGTGATAGTGTAATCACCAAAGTGATCACCAATGTGTGGCATCAACGCCTTTGGAGAATAACAATTCTGATCTTTTGATCCATAGCACATGAACTCCTTATCAAGTCAATGTTATTAATGATCCACGCTGTATGTCATCAGAGTTTGGACTGAGAAGTTCACTAAGAGATGCATCAAAATAATTAGTTGGTAACTTACCGACCAATAGTATCGCAGCGTCTGGACAATGATGTCTTACTTCTGGGATCCATTTTTCTTTAGCATTTTTAAGTGAAACTGGGGCAATAACGCTGAAGCACACTATGAACACATCCGTCTGAAAATAGATACAATAAGTTCAAACAAGTGTGCAAATGTATTGCCAGACAGCTGAATAGGCAGCAGTATGAACTGTTTGTTGACAGGTTGAGCAAGCGCTATATCTAGAACCATTGACTTGGGCTCGTTAGAATGGTGGAGATAAATTGGTTGTGGATTTACAGCCGCAAGGCTGCTAATTCACGACCTTTTCATGACCATTTTGGATGACAGTTGGCACTTGATGCATACACAGCTAATCAATCATATGCTATAAGTGTTAATTTATCACACATTCCGGAATAAACTATATAAATATAAATGCTCTCGACGTAACCACAAATTGACAGTTGCTCAGATAAACTAGAATAACAAACGTTATGTTGAAGTTGTGAGGTCCTCTACCTACCACCTACCCTGTTCATGTTCAGGTTAAAAATACACCCTACTAGGCATCCCAATACTACTACCTTCCCTAGTTACTCGAGAATTCAGTCTTTAATTTTTTGTGCCATCACTGAGTTGACTTTATGACTCTTTCATAAGATGAAATTATACTCCGGACGGCATTAAATTGGAGACATGAAACCAAATATGTTACAGAAAGATAGTCAGACCTTTACATATGATCTTAACATGGGCCTACGCAACCTTTGACCTACTATGTAAACTTTGAGCAGATCATGTAGTCGACTCAGCACATTTCAAATGTACAACGCCTGACTCTTATTGAAACATGATAACTTTGTGATCAGTAAACCAGGGAGGCAGTTTTTGGCATAGTTGTTTTTATAGTGCTGCAATAGCATTAAGCAGTACTTTAGAATGTTATTTTATTGCTATTAATTTAAAGTTCACCGAGTGCAACTTGGACTGGGCCTCTTTCCGTGCCTATATACTCGCTGTATGTCTTCTGTGTCCCCAAGGCTACACCTCTGGCTGCCTGTCTTTACATGTTAAGACCAAGTGACAATAAAACCTATTTCGACTTTCCCCCCAAGTTTGGTTTATGCTAAATGACTTAGAGAATCAACATAACATGATAATGTAATTGAGATCTGATTTGGTCGATCGCTAGTACTAATCAGTGATCCCTTCCGATATTGACCTATAGGATTATTCGCTATGAAACACAGTTAGTTTACAACGAATCACTGCTCGGTGAAGTGTCAAGTTCAATGATTTACAACCAACAAGCCTAAATACTCATAAATGCAAAGTCATTTAATAATAGATACCGATAAAAAAGTAGGAAAATTCAAACGATTAGATATTTAATGACTATTTTTTCTATACAACTTACTTCATTGTAGTGCAGTTTTTTATGAATGAAACTATGGTATAGATGTTGAGAGTTTGTAAACTTCGGTATAGATGTTGAGAGGTTGTAATACTCTAGTATAGATGTTGAGAGGTTGTAATACTATAGTATAGATGTTGAGATGTTGTAATACTCTAGTATAGATGTTGAGAGGTTGTAATACTATAGTATAGATGTTGAGAGGTTGTTATACTCTAGTATAGATGTTGAGAGGTTGTAATACTCTAGTATAGATGTTGAGAGGTTGTAATACTCTAGTATAGATGTTGAGAGGTTGTAATACTCCCCAAAAGAACCATTTATACATGAATTAAAGTATTTATATATGAAACACTGGCCGGGCACTGGCTAAGTTATAATACATGAATGTTTTGTCATGACTAAATGATAAACTCTCAGGACCTGTCTGATGACAACTAAATAATAAAATAAAAATAACTGTATAGCTGATGAATCATGACCTACAAATCAATAGCCAATGAACAAGCAGATTCAGCTAGAGACAGTAATAAACACTAAGGCATAACGAATAACATCCGTAAGCTGCCATCCAGATGAGAACGGACGAGGATTAAGATGAACCACCGAGTCTATTACGCTTTTGGATGTTAATGGACGAAACTGGTCTTCTGTCCCATAATAGCATGAGTAGGAATAGACCAGTCTTGAGCAGTATTGCTCTTTATAGGCAGTTTTATTAATTTATGACCTAATCCTGATAGAAACGACAATTTGTGGTAGAGATAAAGTGGTCTTTACTATAATAAGAGCCACCCGCCGAAGCCATGGTTGTTAGGGAAAAAATATTGCATCATACGGGTCTCGAACTCACACCATTCAGCTTAGTCGAGTTAAAATGGTTGCGAAACGCCTGCCTTCTAACATTTTTGATTAAGTGAGCGAGTATTTATTACACCTGATGATCTCTCACAACACACTGGACAGCCAGGGTACTAGTGTAAATAACCATAGTATGACGATAAAAGACCCACAATGCCAAGCATCTATAATACGATCACATAACTTCCTTATACAAGCAATAACAGGCCGTTATGTAAAATTTTCCAAAAAATAAGACAACCAGAGACTGCCTGCTTGTCACACGCAGAGAGCCATCCCTTGTAACAGCGGTATACGTTTCTATCTTTAGGTTCTATCAATTTTCATCGATGGATAAAAGTTTCAATAAAAGTTGTTTCTTGAAGGAATAACAACTCCTACTGAGTTATCATTAATGTATAGAATTATATTACCATTTGTCAGTTTAGATCAGTACGAGCAGTAACATTACAGTAATTGCACGCAAGTGCAATATAATATTTAATATAATACATAATTTAATACATATATATAATACATAATTCAATACACATATAATACACATATGATACATAATATAACACATATATATATATATAATACATTAGTCCCTCACTTTTTGCAGTTTATCTTAAAGCGCAACTGCAATAAGTAAACATCAGCAAACTAGAAAATCATTTTTAAAATCACTGTTTCACTGATCATAAACATTTTCTTCCTTTTTAAGACCAGACGATTTTGAGAGTCGAGGGCGTTTAACCCTTTGAACCTTAACGGTCAGTTTTGCAGCATTCATATGGCTTTGTTTACCAAAGCTGTTTTTAATTAACAGCAGAAACCAATCAAATTAATTCTTGTACATGATATTAGATCGGAATAATATCTTTACTCACTTTCTTTATTTTAATAACAAATTTTATTAGAACGATATCGGGAAAAGATTGATACGACTCGTTTGTTGAGAGGTTATAAATGATTGTGATGCAAATAAAGAAATTCATGATACTAACTATAAATTTCCAGTATATTTCAAGTCATAAAATGATGATATACAAGTGCACAATGAATATGATGCCAACGTAAATGTTTTTACGAGTTTCATAAAATCGTATGAACTTTTATAGTCTAGCCCGAATAATAATGAAGTACTGTTTTTTTCTGTTTGATGACATTTGCTGTGGATTGCCAGACTTTTTTATTAAATATCATTGTAATACGAGCACGTTTACAGACATTTAATAAAAGTTTAAAAACTTCGGATCGTTGGACAGATTGCCCAAGGTTACTGACACACATTGACAAAAACGGCCAGGGTTCAAAAGGTTAAGAAGAGGCATGATTAGAGTTGTCAACAAGCACTTTCATACTTCACAAAAAAGTAACAGGAAACTAGCAAACTGCAAAGGCTGCTAGTGCAATGATACTAATGGAAGTATCGCCGAGCCAGAGTAACCTACAAGGGAGATTTAACTTTTCTTTTTATTCTATGATCTTTTAATGAATATATTTATGTTTTAACCCGCGAAGCGCTGAAACTATGAAATATGAATTCCAAAGTAGCGAGGATTACTGTAGATGACAATGAAAACATGCCCGTGTGTAAGAAATATCAGTGAATCGCCTTGTCTCTACCCGCTACATATGTCCATAGATAAGATAAGGAGAGCCATGAAACTCACCTGTGGATAGGAAAGGGGTCGGAGTCTGTCATAATCTTCCTGTCCAGCCGTATCCCACAAATCTAGTTTCACCTTGTAGCCATCTACTTTAAGATTTGTTGTCCAGTTGTCAAACCTTATAAACAGTAAACCAGATAAACAAGATTAATAGCATACCTAATGAGTGGTTCTGGCTGGCCTGCTGATGACCAGACAAACAGTTCTTCCAGGTTTCCTTCCTGTTCGTACAGTTTCTGGATGAACGGTGCAGAGAACTACATGCATACAGTGTATTCAAAGTGGGTAGCGTAGAACTTTTCATCAGAAACCTGGCTTTCCCATGGCTCAGCATAACATTCAATTGTTGACCATTTTAAAGTAATTCGATGACTTGCAAAACACTAAAAAAGAGGCCTAATGTAAAATGTTATAACGCAAGAAATCGCCAAGAATGCATCCCTAACTTGACAAAGCCGCAGAATCGCTTGCAACTACAGGTCGATGAACAACCTTAATACTAAGGCATCTATCCACTCTCGCTTATCATCAATTACACCAGAGTTTTTATACACTTGCTATTAAAGAGCACAGTCACTATCTCAACAGCTGGGTGATTTACTAATAAAAAATTAATAGTGGTATTTTTACAATGTCAAGCTTGGACGATTCACTGTGACAAGCTTGTCACCTGAACACCAACACTTGGTGTTCAGTAGTTCAAGGCGGCAGTTAATGTTAGCATGAGGGTAAGGAGTGTTTTTAGATTCTGAATGCGAGGCGTGGAAGAGAGAGAAAATGGTAAAATATCTACAATTTAATAGGGTGCAACACAAAACACAACTAGTACCGAAACAACCACAAATTTGGAGTTATCCTCCTTCAGTGCTATGTTACCAATATGATAGTTACTCTATAGACTCATAAACAAATCCAATAGAAGCATTCGTAGCATACACTAAACGGCGTTCAAGATGTCAAATACATCGGCGTATATCCACCATCATTAGGCCCTGAGGTAACCTCAGCCTTTCACAATATCTTTCAATTTCCCAATGCCTTGATTGTGATAGGCACCCTGCCGAACACAAGACAAAACAACGAAAATTTTCTAAATTTGAGGGATGTGCGATTGAAATTGTAATTCCTCATTTGCACATCACCACTCTAGGAATCCACAAGTACCTCACTTTTATAGAAATATCCTATTAGATGCCTGCCTTCGACAACCAATCCTGCCTTCGACAACCAATCCTGCCTCCGACAACCAATCCTGCCTCCGATCACAAATGAATATCATGAATTCATAGAAATGAAGATTCATTTTGCTAGGACTGGCAGGCAGCAGGTATTTTATTACCTTTCAGAATATTTACTACAATCTTTACTATAGTATGAGCCTGTTCATTGAAAGCCAAAAATATTCCACTGCACAGAAATTGAACTCACATATTTGGATACACAGATTCAAAGGCAAGAGCACTACCAACTAACAGCCACCATGCCACAACAAGCCACTACCAACAGCCACCATGCCACAACAAGCCACAACCAACAGCGACCATGCCACAACAAGCCACTACCAACTAACAGCCACCATGCAACAACAAGCCACTACCAACTAACAGCCACTATGCAACAACAAGCCACTACCAACTAACAGCCACCATGCAACAACAAGCCACTACCAACTAACCGCCACCATGCAACAACAAGCCACTACCAACAGCCACCATGCCACAACAAGCCACTACCAACTAACAGCCACCATGCAACAACAAGCCACTACCAACAGCCACCATGCCACAACAAGCCACTACCAGCCACCATGCAACAACAAGCCACTACCAACTAACAGCCACCATGCCACAACAAGCCACTACCAACTAACAGCCACCATGCAACAACAAGCCACTACCAACTAACAGCCACCATGCAACAACAAGCCACTACCAACTAACAGCCACCATGCAACAACAAGCCACTACCAACTAACAGCCACCATGCCACAACAAGCCACTACCAACTAACAGCCACCATGCAACAACAAGCCCCTACCAACTAACAGCCACCATGCAACAACAAGCCACTAGCAACCAACAGCCACCATGCAACAACAAGCCACTAGCAACCAACAGCCACCATGCCACAACAAGCCACTACCAACTAACAGCCACCATGCAACAACAAGCCACTACCAACCAACAGCCACCATGCCACAACAAGCCACTACCAGCCACCATGCAACAACAAGCCACTACCAACTAACAGCCACCATGCCACAACAAGCCACTACCAGCCACCATGCAACAACAAGCCACTACCAACTAACAGCCACCATGCCACAACAAGCCACTACCAACTAACAGCCACCATGCAACAACAAGCCACTACCAACTAACAGCCACCATGCCACAACAAGCCACTACCAACTAACAGCCACCATGCAACAAGCCCCTACTAACAGCCACCATGCCACAACAAGCCACTACCAACTAACAGCCACCATGCCACAACAAGCCACTACCAACTAACAGCCACCATGCCACAACAAGTCACTACCAACCAACAGCCACCATGCCACAACAAGCCACTACCAACTAACAGCCACTATGCCACAACAAGGAATAATTGTGCACGTAATCATTACACAACATGATCTCTCGCGGCGCACGAGACAGCAAGCTCACAAGTCTATTATAAGATGACAAGCTGAAAGTGAAGCCACATGTTGGTTCAGCCAGGACTACTGGTGAGCCCAGCAGCTGTCTACACGACCCTCTAAACTGCTCGCTAAAACTATTGTAGAAATTTGAAACATCTATATAATGCTCCATAACAAGTGGCTCGCTGGTTAGATTCAATCATTGTTTCGCAATGAAGCTACAATAGCATCGAAGATTTCTCAAGGCAAGAGAATAATGGATAAAACACACTATTTTAAAGAATGTAATGAAAGACTACCAACAAGGCTTAAAATGTTAGTACTAGGATCATGCTGAACCTATGACGTCTATAGGACTGGACAAATCCCAAACACCTGTCTAAACCTGCCATTTTCCCTTGGTATATTTTGTGAGCAGTTACTAGCCAATTTCTAGTAGGCAAACAAATACACAGACTAACTACTCGTTGGCTACTGATGTGGCCGGTAAAGCTACAAATTAAAAAGTAGCCTTGTAAGTTAGAACAACGTTACAACTAGCCGAATGCAGAGTATAAATTATGATACTAATAATAGATGGCTGACAGTTATCATGACCAGCAAACAGTTGAAAAGCTGAGGGAATTGACTAATGCCCTCTATTGACTATTGAGCTCTAGCTCTGATTCACGTTTGATAAAACATAGCTTGCATTATTCATGGCCAGAGAGATTGTAAAATGATCAAATTGTGGTTGATTTGTTTGACCTGTTGGAAGAATCTTGTATATACATATAGAATGTCTCAGACGGGCCGAATAAACTTTCCTACAGTCATCAAACAATGACCAATTCATTGACGTAATTGAACAGAGAGAGCTTAGTGTTCTTTTGGGGCATGAAACACTTTCCTTCAGAAGGAAGAATAGCAACTTGATTGCTATATATTACCTTGAGTACTAACAAAAACATGCCAAACTAGGGAAATATATGTTTATTCCTTTCCTAATAACTTCTTCACTTGAGCTCTAGAAAAGACAAGAAGTCAAATAAAACCTAACTTTATAGGCTACCCTAATAAAGAGGAGTAAAACTTTTAAGAAGTCAAACTTGAAGCTCTTACCGTGATTTCATGATTATAGCTTGTGAATTCTAAATAAAACCATTCTTGCAACTTGCATTAGCAACTAATGGACTTTTACTTGATATCGATGATTATAACACTTCCCATAGGCCTACATACCTGCCAACTCTCACGCATTGGGCGTTTAGACTCACGCAATCACCCCAAAGAAAAAATGAAAATGCGTGAGATTTTTGCCCCAATTTCAACAATTTTATACATACTATCATTGATACATCAATTGCCCCAAAACCAAATCTCACGCATTGCCCCACTCTTGGGTTGGCAGGCCTGTTCCCATACACAACCTTTCCCTGAAGGACTAACATGTCTCGTTCAAGTTATAGATCTGATCAGTTTTCACAAAACAATATTCAAAGACTGTCTCATACAACATGTTGTGAAAAGCTAAAAAAAGGCGCAGAACCGTTAAAAATTGTATAAGAAAAAAACGTAATACTTACACAGTCGGCACGTAGTTTGGAGGAAACTTCTTGTAGGAATAAGAGATGAGCATGCAAGTCTTTCCAACAGCTCCATCACCAACAATCACAACTTTCACATTGAAAGGTCTATTAGACATTTTTCTAACTAGTAATAGTGGCACATGGATCCGAATTTTCACTAATGATTCACCGCACAACTCCACATGGTAGACTGAGCTCAGCCGTGTACGCTCTAGAACGTATAATGCCAACAACTAACTTTCAGCTATCTAATATAATGGATGCGTTGCTTCGCCGTACGGCTATAAATAACTAACCAATCAGCAACTAGCTATTGCCCATGAGCGTTTCAGACTACAGTACAGGGATATAAAAATTGGCCAACTCATGGGGTTACACGTCCTGATGAAAATCTTTCAAGGAAGTTATATAGGAAAAGACTAAGATATTGAGGGTGCACCCAAGCATACATCTTACTTATCTACCTTATGCTAATTCCCAAAGACTTGACAATATTTCTCTCAGTGTTAGCGCAAGTCATGAAAGGTTTTTGAGCGTGGAACTATAGATAAAATCTAGGTAGCTGCCGGTTGAAAGCCAGTATTTCTTACATATGTTGATTACATGTGCAAAATTCATTCATTTTTAAATATGGTACTCTTTAAACGTCTCTGACACTGTGTAGTGGCGTCAACAGCTGTGTGTTGTTACATTGAAGCAGATTGTTACACCTGTGTGAAGCATCAATTTCAAAATCTCTTTGCTGAAAGATTTAGTTTGGTATTTATTTTTTAACTTCTACTATGGTATAGCTCATGGAAGTAAAACTTGAACTATAATTCTATACATGGGTTCGGGCGAGTAGACTTTATCTTCTTATGGCTTCATTGGTACTGAGGCTAAATAAGCTCAAGATCTGTTCAGTTGGAAATGTAGTTTGAATGTATGTACTCAATTGCTCTGCTCTCTTTTTCCCATCTCAGGAGGCTGTTGTTCCTTTACTTCTATGTAATTGAGCAACCTTTAGAATCGCTAGAAATATGTACCGTAAAGGTAGCTAGGCATAGTTTAGCTAGGTGATGCCTAAGCATGGATGCTCAGCAGATGACCTTGGGCACCTAGTAAAATATGACCTTTAGTACCACTCTAATTAGGCCTACTACTACCACTACCATCGCCACCACCCTTCTTTCTTGTCTAAGTTCTCAAACACTGCACAGATTTTTAATTTAGTGTACATATGGCTAATACATGTATCTATTGCAGTCTGGTAGCATGCAACAAACCGATCCACATCCATAAACTCGGGATTATCTTCTACTGGCCAACTTATGCAATAAGCTAGTAATAAGGCAATGACTCTATTGATTAGAGAACAGCCCATGGATAAATCCAATAATTAAAATCTTTGTTATAAGACAGTCGATAGGTTAGCATAGCCTAGAAACATTAAATATTGATGGGCATCTCACCCCATGTCTTATTCCATACATCGTAGGATGAAATGTGTGTGCATTGTCAACAAGGCCTTTCACAACTGCAAGGATAGTATGATAGGAACCTGAAGGCTACACACTCCATATACCTAGCCCCACAATACTAGCCCCACACAACTTGGAAATCCACAACAACTCGTGTCTAAAAGTAGAAGCTAAGATCTTTAGTATAATAAAAGCGGTGTCCATTAACAGTTTGGAAATCCACAACAACTCGTGTCTAAAAGTAAAAGCTAAGATCTTTACTATAATAAGATCCGTGTCCATCCGTCTGCCGAAAGCCACACGATGTGCATTAGGAAGAAAGATTGCATCCCTCAGGAATCGAATGCAAATATTCACCACCCCTGCTAAGCGTGCTACCATCTGTGCCACACGATCACCTTTCCACAGTTCCTAGTTATATTAGGCCTACATGATGATCTCTCACGGTGTACAGGTCTGATTGGGTACTATTAATAATAGCTGTTGTCTCCATCTGTTTGAAGCCAGGATTACAAGTTGGTATCAAAGATTGCATGATGCAGGACTAGAACCTATGATCCATAGTGTAGTGGACTAGGATTCTAACACCTTCACCAACCAGTGACCATGTGCTGTGGTTATATGAATGCTCAGGTAGGGATTCTCTGTGCTTTATTGGCATATCTGATGATCTCTCACTGTAAGGGTACTAGTAATGTTGGTACTAGTAATGTTGGTACTAGTAATATTGATGAGCCATCAATAACGCTAAAAATAGCTGCTGGTTTGAATCCACAAAATTATAAATCATAACCAGAAATCTCATCCTCATGTGAACAAATTGAGGTGAACCACTGAACGCGCCATTTGGAAAAGAAACTTAGGGCGCAGCTGCAACTTGGAACAAACTAGACTGGCTGCACCACTAATGAGACTTCCAAAGGAGGGTGGGGTTGGGTGAGAGAAAAAAGTTAAGCACACCATTGCTCTTTATCTTGTGAAGTGGTTTTGTCAGTGGCCGTAATCTTAAATTGGAAATCTCGATGTAACGACAAGATGTTCTAGCTCAAAAAATAAAAAAACTATTGAAGCTATATTATTGTGAGGAAAATGAAGGCCTGAAATGCCTTGTGTGAAATGCCTTCAGTGTAATAATATATCTATGTGATTCTCAAGGTTTGTTTAAATATTATTTTAAAGGCTCTCCTTGTACAAGCAAAACCCCTGATTCTAGACTTTATAAACAACTTTCCAACTATTGTGGAAACACTTAGAATATCATAATTTCTTTTGAGCTGGATATCATTTTAAAGCTCCAAGATTGTAGAATTTATAAAAAATATCAAAATCAAATATTTAAACAGCT
This sequence comes from Watersipora subatra, assembly GCF_963576615.1. Taxonomy (NCBI): domain Eukaryota; kingdom Metazoa; phylum Bryozoa; class Gymnolaemata; order Cheilostomatida; family Watersiporidae; genus Watersipora; species Watersipora subatra. The sequence continues at coordinate 6,331,068 of NC_088715.1, read as the reverse complement.
TTTTTCACTCTTTTTAAAGATCTGATGTTTTAGAAATAATTGAAGGAACATTATGGTTGACGTATACTGAGTCTCATATAGAGTGTGGATATTCTTTATGACCAGGAAAACAAACCGTTTCAGTGTAAAGCTGTTGTTGGTGAGAAGAAGCCTTCTAGTTTTGTCTAGTTTTGATTTTTCATCACTAAGAGCTTCAATCAGTCTGTCGTTAGAAACTGATGTTCTATCAGCAGCCATTTTTTCTTTCTTGGAGATGACATCTGTATTTTAGCGATATCTCAAAAACTAATACGCCTATTGACTTGAAACTTTAAAATTATATCGGAAATATTATACAGCAAAGAACGACCAAATTTCGTAATTTTACATATACTAGAAGTGTGAAAAAATGAAGCAAAACTGCAAATCTGCGTTTACTCAGGTATAGGAATCCGGTAGGAAAACATTTCCTTGAATTATCTCAGGACAAAGCTTGAAAATGTTAACTATGACTCAAGGCTCCTCAAATGTGACTCATAAAGTCTGACTCATAAAGCGTGACTCATAAAGTGTGACTCATAAAGTGTGACTCATAAAGTGTGACTCATAAAGTGTGACTCATAAAGTGTGACTCATAAAGTGTGACTCATAAAGTGTGACTCATAAAGTGTGACTCATAAAGTGTGACTCATAAAGTGTGACTCATAAAGTGTGACTCATAAAGTGTGACTCATAAAGTGTTACTCATAAAGTGTGACTCATAAAGTGTAACTCATAAAGTGTGACTCATAAAGTGTGACTCATGAAGTGTGACTCATAAAGTGTGACTCATAAAGTGTGACTCATAAAGTGTGACTCATAAAGTGTGACTCATAAAGTGTGACTGTGGAACTCATAAAGTCTGACTCATAAAGTCTGACTCATAAAGTCTGACTCATAAAGTGTGACTCAAAAAGTCTCACTCATAAAGTGTGGCTCATAAAGTGTGACTCATAAAGTGTGACTCATAAAGTGTGACTCATAAAGTGTGACTCATAAAGTGTTAATCATAAAGTGTAACTCATAAAGTGTGACTCATAAAGTGTGACTCATAAAGTGTGACTCATAAAGTGTGACTCATGCTAGAAAAGGTTTTTATAATTGCAGACCAAGCTAAGAGTTTTCTAGTTGAGCACACCACCACAAAGAACTTTGAGAAACAATACTAATGATACATATGATGGCTGAGAATCGAAAATTTCTTAGCCTGAGAATTATCTCAGCATTGATAATACCAAACCACATAAATTCATCCGTGGCCTGATAAAAGCCCCATTGCACTTACTTCCTTATCCAAAGGAATAATAATTTCAAGGAAATAAAGGTAAGCGAAGATATTGAAAAAATGTTTAGCATGTGTTTCAGTAGTTTATTGGAACTGAACTTGGCACAGCCCCAACTGCGTGTCATGGGAGTCATGAAAATATAGTGATTGAAATGCGTGAAAATGTTTAGAATGGAATAGCCAGCGATGTTTTAATGTGCATGCTTTGCAAGTGCCGTTAAAAGCATTTGCAAGCATGATGGATTCGATAAAGATTTTTGAATCACAAAACTCACTTAGCTTGCCGATTCATGTCGTTTCCATGACGCTGTTAACTTGCGGATTAGATAAAACTTGCAGATCATGCATATCATGGAAACACAGTGTATACTTTGATCCTAGAGGGTAAGAGAATTCCTGTCAATAGGTTCACTGCAAATGATAGAGAAGTTATGATCGTCAGATACAAGAAGGAAGGAATCAATTTTTGTGCTCTATAATGTCGACAGGAGATTCTAGAATAATAAATACAAGTACTATCAAATTGGTTCATCAAGTCAGGTCAGGCTGTGTGAGCCTCCTACTGGTAATACATGTAATCAGGTACCACCTGTGCATGTTTCGGGCCAACAGCGACTAAACCATCAACTAGCGTGCAAATGAGGAGGGTGAACTTGATGCCCTTACAGAACAAAAAAAAGTCTGTGAAAGCCCTGGCTATACCAGAGATGCACTGTGACAGAGCATAGAGAGCGGAAATAACCAAACCTATTTATCGGCTAGCCACTGCAGCAGGATTAAAATGCTATCATGTCTCGACCTGTTTTTGCCCTCTGGATACCATTTTCTTCCTGTTGAAAGTGTGACTCCGGTCCAGCAAAAGCAAAAAATCACATAAAAACATTCGCATTCAACTTTATGAAATAAACGGCAAATGTAAATTAAATTGGTCCAAAGATGGTGCTGAAATGATTGTACACTTCATTACAAACATATTATATAATATGGAATGTAAAACTGAGCAAGTTTATGCAATGCTGTCTCCAAACTCATGGATGTGAAAAATAGTGTAAATATTGAGTGAAATGGGGAAACTGATAACAAGCTCTGTATTGAGGTGATTAGTATCCATCTGTCTATAATTCATCCTCTCTGCTCCTCCCTACTATATGGTGGAGTCCTATAATTACATTAGACTTTCGTTTGATCAGACTAATACAGACTATGCCATGTTTGGAGACTGAAACTGAGTACTGCAAATTAAACAGCCTCTATTGTCTCACACGCATACTCCTCAGATACAGTATGGTACAATATGCATTTACAGTATACATGAGAGAGTAAATATGGTTATGAAGCAATGTAAGTCGGTGTAAAATTGTGTAAATTGGAGTAAGTTGGTTTAAATTGGTGTAAGCACAAATCATAAAACAATTCTTGTTTTCAACTATTTTAAGCATGTGAAAATACTTCCAATTTTTGTGTGTGTTGCTCAGTAGGCATATGCTGACCAGTTTGCAGGCTTAAGTGAAATGTGTAAGTACTTGTAAACAGACAAGATGCTATGCAAGGCAAATGAAGTTTTGTGTTTCATTTATAACAGGTGAATAACTTTTAGCTAAAAGGAAAAGAGCCGTCTTGTTGTATATGATAATCATTTTATAAGTTCACGCAACTTTGCAGTAGAAGCTGTTTTTCGAGGCTGCTTATATTTCCTTATGTAAAGCAGTTATAATATTATTATGCTTTATGTAATGCCTAATAACAGGTTTGCACTGTATCCCCATTAGTCAGCGTTTTCCTTTCGGCGTTCATCGTCGATTATGTGAACCATGAATTGATGGCATCGACAAGCATCGCCGACACGCCAGAAAAGTTTGCAGCTGTCAAACTTTCCTGATGCTTTGCTGAGCATCGACGACCGCCTTTCAAATGTGAACCATCTCGGCGATGGTAATTCGGGCTCGCGGATAGAGCGATTTATTCATATCCGTTTATGATAGTCGCTGCGAGACTAGTTTTTGATTCAAGTACGCAAAAACAAAGAGGTTTTTACGCAAAATTTTAAAAAGATAATTGAGAACACTCTGTCACGGAGTATTTGCTGATGCAACGGGCAAGAGTTTATGATAGTGTGAACATCGTTATCGTCGACGATCACTGCAGTATTGAGGCATCAACACCCAGATGTGGCGATATCGTGTGAACCAGCCTTAAGTCAACTAGATCTGTCTTAAGTATTACATCACTTCCGCTACACAGAAGCCTATAAACATCAACTACTTTGGTCCAGTGTATGTCACCTGCTGATTTCATAGCTACATTAATTTCTCAAAAAACTACAGCAAAAAATATTATTTTGGTTGATGCCGGTCACTGCCAGAGTGTCTGATGCTAAGCTTTGCTTCAAACTGCCCCTTCATCAGAGTTGCTGTAGCATAGAACAGCATCGCTGAGACCTTCTACATACCGCTGACACCTCCACACAATCTCACTTGTTTAGGTCATTAAAAATCTTAAGATAATAATACTCTCAATAATGACAAGTTCAATAGCTTGACCATCGAAGAAATTACTGCAATGTTTTAGTAGTTAGTATAAAAGGGGGAGTTAATATTCCTATATATGTTTACAAAGATCTAATTACTGCAGTCCATATGCAATGACTGTCTATTCTGTTTCATTTGATGCATTCTTTTGATGAATTGCATCAGGATTTGCAATGTCATGAGTTGCATTGTATTCCGCTAGCCTTTTGCTTATGAACAACATAACTAGTTCCTGATTGGCCCGTTATTTATAGTAACGTAAACAGAAGCTCATTGTATTAAAGCCGCTCTATCAATATTTGTATTTTTGACTCCTGAACGTATGTACGCAAAATTAAGAAGACGAAGCAAAGAAGTAAACTACAAGTACAGAGACTTATGCAAATTTTATTATGTACCAACTATTACAAAACATAATTGCTGCTACATGGTGAAGCTACATGTAGGTTGCTAATGACAGTTACTAATGCTAGTGACTGGCGTTAGTTACTAACGCCAGTCACTAACACCAGTCACTAACGCCAGTCACTAACGCCAGTCACTATCGCCAGTCACTAACGCCAGTCACTATCGCCAGTCACTAACGCCAGTCACTATCGCCAGTCACTAACGTCAGTTACTAACGCCAGTTACTAATACTAAGTACTAATTAGAGCTGTAGCAATGGCTCAACAACAGCTATATTGGCAATAATTCAAAAACGTTCAAAGACAATAAACTTTCGACTATAATAAGAACCACAGTAACTGTACAATAAAGAATAGTCATTATGTAATCGAAGTACATATTAAACAAAATATGGTTATTTACATGTCTGTAATAAGTAAGTTTGTGAGTTACAAAGTTGAACATTCTCTTTTATTTTGTTCATAGAAAAAGTTTGTTATAAATGTCTTTCTTCAAAGATATAGGAGGATTCACTATATACAGTGGGATATAATAGGAGGATTCATTATATACAGTGGGATATAATAGGAGGATTCACTATATACAGTGGGATATAATAGGAGGATTCACTATATACAATGGGATATAATATACCCCAACATTAGTTCTACAAAAACTAATTTACTAATTTACTGCTCAAGTGTAACACATTCTAAAGAATCATTATTATTGCTATGAAATGCTCTGAAGCATGCCATAGTGGTATTACATAGAAAAAATATATTTGGAAGCTCTCTTAGCGTACATCAGCCTTCTGGCTTAGTGCTGGGCACGGTTAATAAAACTTGTTGAACTCGCAGGTTTATCTTCTCTCGGGTTTCGGATGATAGAAATTTTGAGTATTTCAATCTTGCAGGTCCGCATTTTGGTACAGGAATCCGTCGAGTAGAATGGACAAAAACTTGGTTTATTGCGCCCTGGGTTCTAAGCACTGTTTGATAACCCGCCTGTAAACGCTGCGAGCACGAATACCGGTTGATAGAGAATCGTGAAAAATAATAAATAAATTGAATCGAATTATAATTGCGCTGTAAATTTTAAGATATGTCCGATGTTTGGAAATTTTAGACATGAACCCCGTATCAACAAACCCGATACCCGAAAAACCCATTGGTCAAAAAGTACTCGTGCCCAGCACTATTGTGGCTCATACCATAATTGACATACCAGTATTGAACAGCTAGATGTAAGAGTATATTAATATAATATAATGTCGGTTATTATTTAATTTACAAAACCTTCAGTCTATCAACCACTTTGAACAATGCTTTCACTTTAATAATCTATGACACTGCAATAAAGTTCTATTGGTCTTTCACGCCCATTGACCTACTTGAATTGTTACTATATTCGTAATGTTTGTATTCTTCACATGGAAATCGTCTTTTTTGCCATTTATTGGCACTTCTATATGTATATTTCTCAAAGTATGTTCGTATGTCGTATGTCTGTCTGCATTCCGCCTGTAGCTATTATTAGAATAACTGCAGCTAGACAACAATGCTGACGCAATGTCGTGGACTACCGTCATTAGAAGCTGGAAGCTTACTGCAATGTTCCATTGGCAATGTGCCAGGCTAATAGCTTGAAAGTTACAGTTTTAAAGTTTTAAAACCTTTAAAGTTGTTTTTATTTTTCTCTTAATTTATTTCAACTACACGAAACACTTCTCTCATGATATGTAGTTTGAAAGTTATAATGGCAAATGTTGTTATATGTTAAAGGTTGACTTGCAACAAAATTTTTTCTTCTAATTTATATCAAGGAAACACTTATTTCAAGTTATGAAATTTTAAATTTACAGTTTGAAAATCTTTTCAGTTGTTTTATTTATTTTAATTTAGTAGTCCTGCACAAAACCTTTTCCTCATGATATGAAATTTGAAAGTTACAGTTGTTTGACAAAGTTTTAAAACCTTTAGTTGTTTTTATTTTTCTCTTAATTTATTTAAACTACACAAAACACTGATGATATGTAGTTTGAAAGTTAGAATAGTAAATATTGTTATATGTTAAATACAAATCAATTTTCTGTTCAGACTTTTTTATTACCCGGGCAACGCTGGGTAGCACTTATCCAGCAGTGCTATCTAGCTATGTGGGTAGCACAGCTAGTATATATATTTCAATGTTGGTCAACTGTTTTCTGTAGTCTGTACAGCTATAAATATTACACAAAATACTTCTCTCATGATATGTAGTTTGAAAGTTAGTATGGCAAATGTTGTTATATGTTAAATACAAATCGATTTTCTGTTCAGACTTTTTTATTACCAGAGCAACACCGGGTGGCACAGCTAGTCAAACATAAAAGATGGTTAATGGAACATATTGAAAACACTAGCCTAGTGAGAAAACGAGAAGAGACTAAATATTTTTGCCTGAAGGCTGAACATTTTTCTCTCAACGTGAAGAGCGGATAGAATTTTATAGCAGATAAATGACATACCAACAGCCATACGGTATTTGCAAAAATGTTCCTACCTTGCGCTTAACCTATTGTATTGCGCAAAGTGACTTGTTAATGAACAACCTTGTACAAATAGAAGTTTAGTTTTTGGGCACAAAGCTGATGAAAGAGAAAATGAATTGAAACGATCATAAATAAAAACAACAACTTAATTAAAAACTAAAAATTGCCTTCCAAACTATTAAACAAGCAACAAGGTAAGTTTTGGTGACAGATTTGTAGTTTCATAAACCCAGGCAACATTATCTGAATAATGCTTACTTCCAATAGAGTTAGTAGGTCTCTGTGGGTCTCACTCTATGGATAACATTAGGACATAAAATGTGTTAAGTTGTTCCTTAGTAGCTAGCCCATTAGTATATGTAATAGAGCTACAACTGTGGTACTTCTATTGAGTAAGGTTAAAAACTTTGTTCTGTACAAACTTATACTCAAAACAGTGTTGCTGGCCTCAAAGAAATATAAGCTAGCTATAAAAACCATTTTAGAGTTGCGTGCTCAATCTTCACAATCACAACCACATAATTATAATACACAACAAGTGGGCTGCCACTGGTGTTTACGCATTGTTACACAATGTAACTTCGTTAAAAAAGTTTCCTCACATAATGCAATTGAATAAATTTACAAACAAGCAATTTTATAGTCTCTGTTAGCCAATCATCATAGCTTATACATCCAGAACATATAAACCCTCCCAACTTTATAGTAGTCTGTCAGCTTATGCGAGGCTACATGTGAAAAAAATTTATTTGAACGGTTGTTGGTTTCACGTTGCAACGGAGACTATCCAATCCACAAAAATATGCCAAACTATGAAGAACCCTTGAGAGGAGTTGAGCCGCTGAAGATCTGGCATTTCAGATTTTATTTTCTTTTTGTAGACACCTACTCTATAGCTATCTATAGAGTGTATTAAATATTATGTGTTATAATTTATTTTATTAATTAAATTAAATTAAATTATAATTAATTAATACTCATTTCTATTCATAGAGCTTTCTAATTCAATCAATCGCTTAAAATGACTTTGTTTTGCAACTAAAACTATAAAAAACTTAATGTTGGAATATTTTACTCATAAATAACCTCAACAAATTGATGAAATTATATTGTAATACTTAATATGAAAAATTTAATAAATTCTTAACGTTAAAAATAAAATAAGAGCTATGGCGAATGTGATTGGCCAGTTTACTAAGTTAGTTTTGTTATGGTTGTCAGCAAGTATGCCTGAGGTGTTCTTACCAATGGCCTTATCTCTGCTTTCACAGAACTTTTCGGAGCTAAATCTCTAATAAATGAGTAATATTTAAAAAAAAGGATGCAAGAAACTTTACAAACTTCACCTTACTGAAAACATTCAATTTGTTGTAGCAATGTATGAGACAATAGAAGCCTTACCGACATAAAGGTCACATAAAGGTCACATGCTCTATGGGTGAACTGCTGTTGGAATCTATTAGCTGTTTGTCTGCAGAAAATCCTGCTAGTTTATAGGCATTATTGAGTTTCATTGCATTTCCTCTTATTGATCTATTGATCTATTGATTATTGATCTTCATAGCATTTCCTCTGTGGCTTTATTATTACTAAACACCAAGTCAACATTCATCACACATCACTGTATTGTACATAATTTGTAAAGTCCGAGTTTGTAAGAAAAATCTCAAAATTGATACCATCAGCTTCACTATCCCTGGTGAGGAACCTTCCGATACACCTGGCTGCTTGAGAGTTTCAAGTTTGGGCATTTTCAGGAACAGTTCATGTTCCTGAACTGGAATGGACCTGCAAACAAAAAATTACTCTCACTAGATGCCTTTGTATTATTTTTTACAGTTATATAGCCTACTGTTATTTTTTACAGTTGACTGACAAAAGGTTTTTGGGTAATTAAAATGAATCACAGGCTAAACGAGACATAAAACAAAAATAATTGCATTAGGAACTCAAACAAAAATTATTATGAAGCATGCCTTTGAGATCTCAGACAAAAACAAAAAGTGTTCATAACATAAAAGTGCTAAAATGCAACATGTTACATGCTAAATACCCTTAGCTCTGAGGAACTAACTGCGTTTATAGATATTTGCTGTTTAAAGTACTCAAATCATATCTACAATCTGCCTGACCATCCGTTACATTCCTACTTCCCTAAAAAACTAAGTACTACACTTTATACCTGTATTAGTATATAATAGGCATTTCTATTACTGGTTTATTTTTATTTCACTTGTTACCAAGAATATAGCAATATTTTATAATCTTTTAGCTTTTGGGTGTTAGCCATAGCAAGCTTTGCGTTAATTACGGTATGGCAGTTGAATGTAATACATACAGCAAGCAAGTTGTGCTGCACAGCGTTATATTTTACTTTTAACCAGTATGACTGTCTTATAAACTTCAACTCTTTTAATATACTGGTGCGAGTGCAATTGGGAACTTTATTGTAAGTAAACACATACTGTAAAACAGTTTATTTTTTCTCCTGATTGTGGTGTAATCATGACAGTTTAGTTTCTTTTGATAATCAAGATGATAAGTTATTGCCAGTTTTAGCATGAATGTTTGTATGTTTTCATTTATAGATTGTTATAACTAACTTTTATTACTCTTCTTGCTTTATTGCTTACAGAGTACAGCGTCACAAATATAAAGACTTGCTAACCTAACCATATCAGCTCCAATCCAGTAAAATACCAAACACCAGCATCTTACAAATTTACATTATATAACAGGGTTAGGAAAATAGAGCCTTTTCTCTCAACACACATAATGTACTTTATTGTTTTTCATTTTTGTCTCATGGTCTAATTTTCTTTAAATGGCCTTGACCTGTGTAAATAAAGCTAATACCGATCTGTTAAGGCCTCTCACTTATAAAGAAGAATTGTTATGAACTTAAATAGAAATAACATCAAGGGAAACTAGACTCTGTGGGAGCCATGAACCATATTGCAGATTCCTGGAAGGAAGTTGAACAGACAAACATGAATCCTATTTAGAAAAAGTGCACTCAGTTTGTGTACCATTTTTATGGGTTTGAGAATAGTTAGTATTTTATCGAGACAATCTGGTTTAAAGTTAGTGACTTGAATTTGTTGATGAAGGTCGATGATATTACAGAGTTGCTCAAAGATAATTTATCTGCTGATAGTTTTATGCGACTGGAGAAGAGTGAGAAATCCCTCAAAGGTTGAGTTTGATGCCTGCTTAAGCCTGGTTCCTATATCGATTGTGAGACTACGGCGGTAACTTGCGTAGCAAAACGTTTGCAATGTTAGGCTCGGCGGCATATATTCACATATAAGCTGCATCGCTAAACAAATCGCGTAATCAAATAAAATGTTTGCTCGCCATGTCGTTTTTATAATGGATCTTCACCCGTACAGTGCATTTTGGGAAAATTTTGTCTGGGCCTTTTGCGAAATTTGAATAGCGCTAAATTATTGCGTTGCCGCCGGCAATTACCGGCAATCCTCGGCAGTACCTGGTGCATAGGTTCCCATTTCACCGCTAGTAGCCTGCGGTGCTGTCGCCGGTGCTTTGTGACATGTATGGGAACCAGGCTTTAGAATACTGCAAGCAGAGCACTGTGAAATTGTTTTTAAGAGCATTGTTGCATAAACAATGGCTGTGTGATCTTGGTTGGACATGTCTGAGTCCACTGGCAAGGAAACCTCAACGACTGGAGACATGCCCTAGTTGCATAGAGAAATTCAATAGTGAATGTCCTTCCTGCCACCACCACTGGCCTTTTATGGGAATTGAATCTCACCCTGTTGTTTGCAAGTCAGGCCCCTTCTTGCCACCGCCAGGCTAAATACCTTATGTGGTTTACTCAGGTTAGAAAAGAAGAACACCTGTGTGTAAGGCTTTTCCACAGCAGGTTTTAGCAAACGATTTTCCGATTCAACGAATGTTGGCAGTTTTGAGGCTCAGGATCCTAAATTGGAAAGGCTCATTATTGTTTCCAGGATTCAACATTTTTTGGACTCAAAGCAACGTTGCGAACAGGATCTTAGATGAGAAAAGGTTCCAGCTCTCTGGAACAGTAATTTCAAAGCGTAGGAAGGCCAGCGAGAGAGCCTGTACTTCTATCTCAGCTGCCTCTTAGTATGTGTGCTATTTCAAGCACACCTACTTCATGTTTTCCGGTCCCTAGTGTGGAAGCTAACCGGATTACCAAAGGTGGGGAATTGTTCTCTGTTTTCTTTTGATAATCCACACTAATTTTGTGGTGTAAAACATTTTCTCTTTTGTAGCAAACTTGCCATCATTAACTGTTATAATTTTATAGCCTTGCACATACCAAACAACAGTGTATCTTTGCTTTTCATGTTGTCACTCACCCTAATAATGCTATACTGTCACTACACAAGCCAAGACAAGTATGTATGTCCATAACTCATAACTCGTTGTTTCATTGAAACAATTCAACACATTTTACTATGCAGCATCCGGATGAACAGCTTTTAAAAGTTATATCATTTAAGCTTTGGTAAGTAATTAACTTTTTTAATAAAATATGATTAAGTTAAATATTCTAATGTGTAATTTATATTATGACTAGCTGTGATACTGTAATGGTTAAAGTGTTAGTCTAATAAGCTGAATTTCAAAAATTTGAGCCCCATATTGACCAACATTTTAGTCATCTTATTGATTGCATGTACAGAATTGTGTGATTGCATGAAAGTTGGTACATTTAAAACAACTGCTATTATAACACAAAAATAAAATTCTTTGACATCCATACTGTACTTTATCATTTCTGATAATTGAATATTGATTCAAAAGTCACCTTTTATCAACTACGAATCTGTGAGTCCTCTTAAATGATACTCAAATGAAGCTGTATTCAGATAAAAGGAATTACAGTAGAAATTGTAGTTTATCCAATGAGAACCACTCATTACAATGAATATCCATGAATTATTTATCATCCATGAATTATGAAGGGTTATGAACATAGAGATCAGTTGCTATCTCAGCTTGTTTAACATGAACTCTCATAAAACTTTAGTAAATTTTATCAAAAATTATTGATATTTTTATCGTTTAAAATTTAATTTGAAGTTTGAGAAAATCTTACTTCCAGAATGTTTCAAGATTAAAATTAGCAAAACTTGATTGCGGCTAAAAAGCTGAGATCAAGGAAAGGTTTGATTACGTACGGACAAACATACAGACAGGCGAACAGAATAGAGAATGCTGCAATGTGAACCCGATAGCTGATATCAACTTGAGGAAGGATAGTAACTAGTCATGTTATTGTGGCACATAATCTTCTTTTGAACATTTTAACAGCGATCAAGCTCTTTCGGTGTTTATCTTGAAACATTAGGCCAGTCAAATCACTCCAAACATAATAAACAATCGCAAATTATAGAAATATACCAATATCCTCTGATAAAGTCTACTAAACTTTGTGGAAGCTCATCTGTTAACATTAATATAGCTATCCATTTACCTAAAGATGCGCAGGTTTTAAATTATTTGTAAAAAATTGCATCTGTGATTTTGTCTTACCTGACATAAAAACTAATTAATATTCACCTTGATACTTGTAGTTAATAGCATATCTTGATTGATTATACACTGAGATCATTTGAGACATCTGCCTTTGACAGTTCTGTCGTACTACCGAGCCAGCCCAGTCATCCGTTGGTAACACTGTAAAATCTTACCTTTATATTACATATTTAAGGCTCGCTTTAAGCTGTTGAACCGTTTTTCTGCTTTATATTAAGGTTTGATGAAGTGGCTAGGTTTCTTAAGGGCTATTGAGATCATATATAACTAGTAAAATGAAATACCGTTCAAATGCACTCAAAGTTCTGACCGATGTTCATTCGCTTAGCTGTGACTCAGATAAAAATATTTCTTATTTAACGTCTGCCGTCAGAAGTTGCTGCAACAAGATACTTACTGAAAATCCTATAATATTTAATCTAATCAATTGAGCAGCTAAAATATTTATAAGCAAACATTTAGTAGGATACATAATACATGGTAATTGATGCTGAAGCAACAGTAATATAACAATCCAAAACATAATATACTATAATGTAACAAAGAATAAAAATGCAGGATATAAATTACCAAAGTATAATATATAACAATATATAAAAGTTTATTTTATAATAATATAATAAGTTGAAATATAATGTAATGTTATATAATACAATATGATGTAATACAAAAGAAAATAATATAATACAATGTAATACAGCATGACGGAATGCTACATCAAGTAATAATAATAATATATTATTGAAATATTTAAACATATGTCTCAGATATTTGGATTTTACCATTTGATTTTAGCGGGCTCACATGGCATTGCTAGGGTAATGAAACCTTTTTTGCACAGATTCATTATAATCAACGTATACAACATCTACTATTTTAACTTTAAAATTCAGGTGTTTGTTTCTGTGTACTGTGTTTTTGAGTAATACATACAAAATATATTTACGTTCACTGTTACCAAGTGAGCTACCAACAAGTCCTGGTTTATACAGAGACAGGATGACAGTAGTTGAAGGAAATCCACAATGAAGATAAAGGAACAGAAAAGTTATTCTGTAAAATCTTCAAAAAACACGAGCTAAAACTCGTAATTGAAACAAACAAACTGTTAATTTTCTGGATGTAAATCTCAAGTTAACAACTAGTATGTACAGTTCCTAACTACAGCCAGACTACAGCATACTGTATGTATGTACACAACAACCACCCATAACTATCATCAACAACATCCCTATAGACATCCCTATAAACATAAACAAGTGGCTAAGCACACTGTCATCAAGTAAACAATAGTTTGACAAAATGAAACAACCAGACTAAGACGCACTTAACCAAAGTGGGTATAACGATTAATTTCGAAAAACAACCGAAACAACCACAAAAACACAGTGGACAATACGAAAAAATTTGATACAACCTCCCCATATAACTAAAATGTTGCAAACAACATAGGAAAGAAATACATTCAAATTTTTACCAGATGTTTTCACTTTTGCACCAAATCTTTAACAAACACCCACTGAAAATCATTTATTCATGTAATATAAATATGAAGAGTGCTATAAATGCACAGAACCAAAACTCCCCCAAGCAAAAACACAATAAACAAAGCAAAAAATGTCGTGCAGACAAGAAAGCAAGCGCCCACTAGACAACAAGTGCATCACCAAAAACATTCTGTAGTTTCTGGTTTTATATAGACATAAAATTGTTATATAATTGAATTTGTTGGGACTCAGGCTACATTGATGTATGAGGCCGCGGCAGTTGCAGGTAATCACGATAAATAGAGAAAGCCAGGAAATTACACAGTATATAAGTAAGTGGAAAGAAAGGCGCAGCCTTTTTAGCTACAATACATGTGCGTAGCTCTCCTCATACAACAAGGTGAAAACTTTAGTTTTATTGCAATTGTTAGCAAAGGATGCAGTTACTGGTGGCGCATTGAGTGGAACATTTATCAGTAACTGTTAACTGGCGTGAAGCGTTAACCTAAAACTGTGAGGTATGAAGTGTCATTGTAAGAGAGATAATGGTGAGGTGTTTGTACTTATTATTTGTGAAAGAGTAAGTAAGAGAAGGTGAAAATTGGAAGAAGAAAGGAGAGATGTAGAGTAGATTAGTGTGGACAGCGCAAGTGATCCAAGTTCAGTTATCTAAAGCGGGTTTTTGGTGAGCACAGCTTTTTGGTTCTTAGGAGAGAGTTGTAGTGGAGATGAATTTGCGTGTCAACAATGCAGTTGAGAGGAGAGGTGAAGGTCGTAATAGACAACCAAGTATTAGTGGTAGAGCTAAGTTAGTGCTGATACTGCGAGTTATTGGACATTGAAGTGTTGAAAGGTGAAGGGTTTGATTTAGATGGTGTGAATCCCACCTATGAAGAGGCCGGGGAGATTTTACAAGAGTTTTACAGTAGAAAGGAAAACATATTTGTAAAATACATAAAGTTTTGACGGCTAGACAAGTGGTTGGTGAGTGATAGAGAGTTTTTGCAATGAGTTGAGAGTTTAAGGAGATGTGTGGAGGTCACTAATAATGATAGAGTAAGGCTTGCTTTTGATCATTTGATAATTTCAGAAATAGAGAAGTGAGTAGAGACTAGATGAAGAATGCTGATTTGGCTTGGAATCTGTTAAAGGTTGACTTGCAACAAAATTCACATTACAGTTATTTGGTATCAAAAAATTCACCATGTCTTACTCTGTTGGGTTGTATGTACAAAATATGTAGAAATGAGATTATAAGCTCTTAAAAGCTCAAAAATGAACAGTTAAAAAATGACCGTAGGTTCTAATCTTTTCATCTTGAAGACGTACTCAACTTGACACGGTTAAAATAAAAAAGTGAATGAAGTGTTAGGTGAAGGAGTGCAATAGAAGCCGCACGAGAAGGTCAGATTCATTGACATCCGAGTGGAAGAAGTCACGCTAATGTGATTGAGGGTGGTAAGAAAGTAGCAGGACATAATGGGGAAATCACGTTTTTTTAGCTGAAGTGTCCAATGATGGAATGTTGGACGAAGGTGGATATGAAGAAAAATAATATAAATTGAGAATGAGGACGAGGAAGAGGAGGTGACCTACAGAGGAAGAGGAGGGAGCCTACAGAGGAAGAGGAGGTGGCCTACAGAGGAAGAGGAGGTGACCTACAGAGGAAGAGGAGGTGGCCTACAGAGGAAGAGGAGGTGACCTACTGAGGAAGAGGAGGTGGCCTACAGAGGAAGAGGAGGTGGCCTACAGAGGAAGAGGAGGTGGCCTACAGAGGAAGAGGAGGTGGCCTACAGAGAAAGAGGAGGTGACCTACAGAGGAAGAGGAGGTGGCCTACAGAGGAAGAGGAGGTGACCTACAGAGGAAGAGGAGGTGGCCTACAGAGGAAGAGGAGGTGACCTACAGAGGAAGAGGAGGTGGCCTACAGAGGAAGAGGAGGTGGCCTACAGAGGAAGAGGAGGTGGCCTACAGAGACAGAGGAGGTGACCTACAGAGGAAGAGGAGGTGGCCTACAGAGGAAGAGGAGGTGACCTACCGAGGAAGAGGAGGTGGCCTACAGAGGAAGAGGAGGTGACCTACAGAGGAAGAGGAGGTGGCCTACAGAGGAAGAGGAGGTGGCCTACAGAGGAAGAGGAGGTGACCTACAGAGGAAGAGGAGGTGACCTACAGAGGAAGAGGAGGTGACCTACAGAGGAAGAGGAGGTGACCTACAGAGGAAGAAGAAGTGACCTACAGAGGAAGAGGAGGTGGCCTACAGAGGAAGAGGAAGTGGCCTACAGAAGACGTTTGGGCAGAAAATGGTAAGGCTGAAAGTCAAACATGAGGTAGGAGTCAAGGAGTTGGAGAATGAGGAGGCATTCAGGGTGGTCATAAAACAGTTGGCAGAGGTTTGGAGGAAGATCGTAGGAAGATGACCTGTACCTTCTGGCTGAGAGAAGTAGGTCTAGGTCTATACCAACACCCATCTCTGTGACGCCACCTTCTGTGCTGTCAAACATGGCCCAGAAAGAGCATTCTCACTTCCCACTTTCTGCCTGCTTCCCTTGGAATGCGGGAAGCTTCTTACTACATAGTGTATATACGCGGCTATATACCGCCATACACTGTATATTGCTATATATATTGCTATATACCGCATTATATATCGCTACATATATCGTTGTATCTACACTGTTTTCTAGGTACAACATGTAGCTATATCTATATCTACAGATATAGATGTATCTACATTCACAGATGTAGATATACATGTATCTACAATGTTGTGTAGATACATCGTTGTTTTTACACTGTACACATATATATCACAATGTATACATCATATACATGCATATATATCATACATATTTCACGTTATTAATATGTATAATATATATGTATACTTCTGGTGTACCTCCACTTCCTCAGTCTCAATATCTAATACTTGACTCCCTCTGTTCATCACTCCAATGGCTCTATAGATACATGTCACATTTTTAAATTTCCATGTCATTTATCTATGACCAATTTTAAATTGTTTTGTTCATCACATTTCACTACACGACTGTGTCTTTTACAATAGAAGATAAACAACAATTTACTGTTATAGTAAAAGAAAGACCAACTCACCTGGATGTGGGTTCTGTGGTAAAGTAAGAGCACTTACTGGACCTCTCAGTTTGTTGTCGGACACCGAACCGACTTCTGAAAATGATAATAAAGATGATAATAATAATGAAATGATAATAAAATTAATGTGACCAGCAGACATGAGTGACATGTGACATGTGACATGTGACATGTGACATGAGTGAGAGTGATTTCGTCAGTTGATGAACAATACTTGGCATGGGTTATACAACTATAACCTCACAGTTAACACTGTCTTTGTTGCTACATAAAGTTATAACATGTTATAACACAATATAACAATGGTCGCAATTTAATATCAATATCGAGGTACAAACCTTTCTTTTGTGTCCTCCTAGAAGTGACATCTACACTGACGGCTTCAACATAAAACATCATGATTGTTACTATCATCATTGATAGTATCATATTATAGATTATAAAACATATTACAATTTAAGAGTTAATTTAATTTACACTGACGGCTTCAACATAAAACTTATCATGATTGTTACTATTATTATTGATAGTAGCATAATATAGATTATAAAATGTATTACAATTTAATGAGCCCTCAGTCAGGATTGCTTTATTCTGCTGGTTTAGCATAGATAAGGTATAAAATAGACGAACTGGATATGATATAAAAAAAGGAACTCTAATTGTTACATGAAAGCTAAACTGTCTAATAATGGTCCAACAACGTCTGTCTGACAACACAAAATACTTAAAGGGAGCCTCTTTACTTACTTAAAGGGAGCCTCTTCCCATAACATAATGATTATAAGGATAACAAATGGTTTCTTTGCGATAACAGCTATAATCTTTATAGCAACTTTATCAGATCTACATGTATTTTCGGAAACAATAAAAAGAGAGAGATCGCTAAATTACCAAATTGCATTATGCTCTCAGATAGTTCTGATTGCATCATACATGTAGGTACAATCACATAAAACTTTCTTAGGCTTGGTGAGACTTGGTGAGTTGAACAGAAGATCCATAAAATGGGGTTGATGCAAAGTTGGGATGCAATAAACTTTTGGTGAACCGGAACCCTCAAGGTAAGGCGATAATCTTTACTTCAGTGAGAGATGTGTCTGTCCCTCTCTCCAAAATGAAAAAGGACTGCATCATACTGGATGCGAATCCATGACATTCTACATTCCCCAGCACTCTACTACCGACACAAATCTAACACCCACTGGCATTCCAGAATAATTGTTTGTATAGTTATTACACCTGATGATCTCCTACCAGTATAGGATGGTACCAGTGTATCATCATAACTTTGGTTGCATGTCAGTGGGAAGTTTCATCTTGCATAAATGTGTACAGCTTCTTGCTTGAAAATTATAGCAATGATAGTCGATATTAGCTATTGAATTCAAGGTGCAGCACTATGTATATCTATTCTGTCAAATCTTTGAAATTATAGACATCATAATCGCACTTTTACTTGTTTTGATCGTCTGTTTGACGGTCATAAATAAACCGAGATAAATGGTTTTTTCTTGAAACGCTTTAATCTTGAAATATCCTGGCAGTCAGATCATCTCAAACATCAAAAACAAAATTATATGATAAAAACATACCAATGCTTTCTAATAAAATCAACAAAACTTTTGTGAAAGTTCATCGTTAATATGCAAAATATTCCTAAAAAACTAGGTCAAAGGTAAAAGGATAGATTGGAGAAAAACAGTGTGAAAGGCACATGCTGGTTGCATAGTGCTACTGGCTTTCCCAGTAGCACTATGATCGTATTATAATCGTATTATAATTATAATAATTATAACCATACTATATCGTCATTGATAGCACTTGAGTATACAATCGTATGTAAATATTTCATAGCAAAAAGTAGGGCTGCTGATCACTCACAAAATACATACAATAATTATACAGATGTATTTATTCGCAGTATGCATAGATATGAGCATACACACCTATACATTTACCTACATACATATGCTGACGTACATGTACATCTAAATACTGTCTTTTTTTTATTAAAGTATTAAAATAATCATTTTTAACATCAAATACACAAGATACCTTGCTAGTAGGAGAGCCAGTTTAAGTTAAGCGTTACATTGTGATATGACGTTGAGTAAAACAGAATGACAAGCACTACTGTAAATACATTGTTAAAATCACAACACTTGGAGAGGATATTGCAGCAACTTAAAGATGCACTTAAACAAAATTTAATTTAAATTAAATTAAATTTAAATTTTAATAGAGTTTATCCGAAAGTATCAGTATTTATTACCGTTTATGAGTGTTGTTGATGTTTGAGGTGATTTGACTGTCAGGATGTTTGAAGATTAAAATTGACAAAACTGGATTACGGTTAAACGATCAGATGAAAAGGAATTGAAATTATAACATCTATAATTGGAGAGATACCTGAAGACCTTAGCAAATAATAACCAAAATTAATATTCAAATTTTTCATGACAAACACCACAGCGATAAACAACAGATTATTACAGCGGAGAAGCAGGGGAGGATCTAGGAAAAAACGTGTGTGGTGCAAAATTTTGTGTAATATATCTTGGGTGACAGGGGGTGCGCGGAGCCACCCCAAGCCATAACAAGCCCTGCCAGGCTTTTTTTGTTCATTTCCTCCCAAAGCAAGTTCTCAGTGAAATGAAATGTAATTCACTCAATTCATAATGGATTTTAAATCTTTTTTTGCCATATATAGGGTGGTGCATTTGCACCATATGCACCACAATAGATCCGTCCCTGGAGAAGAGTGGGGTTTTGATTATCTATTCATGTAAATCTCAAAGTTTGTCTTTTTTCTGTTTTTAGTTTTCTGTCGTACTTGTTTCAGTTCTAGCTTTTAAAATTTAGCAACGAGCAATTTGGTACTGGATTTAAACTGGAAAGGATTGCAAATGCATTTACATACACGCGGGCCTAACGACATGCCTAAACCGCTCTTAACATTGCAACTCTGTTATCTACGGTCTACTCATCAAGGTTGAGTAGGCCGTAATCACTTAATTGATTTGAGCTACACAAATAACACTTCTATCATGAAGTTTAAATGTTAGAATGGTAAATATGTTAAATAAACATATTTTCTGTGTGCTGAGTCTTCTTTTTTACCCGGGCAATGCCGAACATTAATCTAGCATATTTATAAAAATGATTGATGTTAGGAGAATAGTTACCGTTTGGGCTGTTTCTTATGTGGGCAAGTTAAGAGAATATAGTTACCGTTTGGGCTGTTTCTTATGTGGGCAAGTTAAGAGAATATAGTTACCGTTTGGGCTGTTTCTTATGTGGGCAAGACCGACGAATACAATGATGATGAGAGCAAGGCTGGCCACGAAAAGGCCGATGACGATTTCAAGACTGTTGTCATTCTCTGTAAAAGTACAAAAAGGTTGACAGAGAATTGGATCAAAAGAAATAATTCATACACATTATTTTCTATGACAGGGTTATCTACAAGTTTGCACAATCCGCCATATGGAAACAGGTGAAAAATGCTGCTTGTGGAGCGAGTTTTGTTTAACAAAATGGATGATTGCTGTCATCCTCAAGATGGAGATGAGATAAACCCATAAGTAATGCAAGTTTTGTTACTTGCAAACTTTTATCGAATGTTTTATGCACGTGAATGATAGAAACGGCACTTGTGAATTATGCATAAGCTATTCCATTTTAAACATTTTTACACTTCAGTTTTTGTTTCAATTTTAACAGTTTCAAATGTTTTAATGTTTTGAATACTGCCCAGCGTGACAAGACTGTGTCGCCAATTATTGACCTATGGCGTAGAAATCATTATTTTTCTTAACAAAGCACCATTGTTAATTTGCATCATGCGAGTGTCCATTGAACCACTTATCGCATGATAACTCAATGTGAGCACGACTCCAAATCTGTACCATCGGCGTCATGGAAACTGATATAGAACATGCTTAAAATGCTAAGTGAAGTTAACAGACAAATACTAACTCAAACTGCATGTACTGAGTGCTATCAGTGTTGGACCTCTTTTTTAAAAAATCAATTAATTTTTTATTGCTACTTTATTTAGGTTTTTAAAATTATTGCATGATTTTTTATACCAAAGTTAATTGCATAACTTATATAATTAATTGCTGGTTAAATTTATCTTCCCAAACATCTGACAAACTAATCGAGAAATATAGTGAAAAACCTCTAATGAACCGTCACTATAGGGTAAGAGTTGGAAAGTACAGCTCTATGGCATTCAAATAGGGGTTTTACAGTAAAGGAAGTAAAACTGTGAGATAAGAGTTGAATTTGTTATAATCATCTACTTGTATGCTTCATTGAACACGATTGTAATATAATTGAATGAAACTGTTCTAAACTTGTTTTATACGTATATCACCTCTTTACTAGAGCAATCTTACTACAACAACTTGGCAGTCAGCCATTAGCAGTGTCAGATGTTCCACTGCAAACATTTCTCATATCAAGATGGCCCTTATATGTGACATTTTGAAAAATCCTATTGCTGTCAGCAAAATTCTATCTTATTTTAGTACTTATCTTCTTACAAGTAACATTGTAGCAACTTTTTTTAGTATATGGATAAAGGTCAAGGTTGTATGCTAAAAATACCTGTGTTTGGGCGTATAACCCTGGTGGGAGATTGAAGGCGAGTGCCGTCCTGCAGCAGAGCATGACAGTACATGGTGATATATGCAGCTCTTGTACTCGTTCTACCCTTCAATGTCAGAAGTGTTGGTCTTTCCAAATTTATTTTTTGACAATATTCCTCGTTGACAAAGCTTAGGCCATATATCTCCGAAAAATTGTTGAAAACAACAATTGTTTTAGTTTCCAAATTGAAGCCACACCCGGTGGGCACTGGCCACTTCCCTTTGGTATCGACTATCTGAATTACTTGGAAAGGTTGCGCGGAGCCTGAGAGTCTGCAAGAGATTGTAAGAGGTTCTCCGGCTGGGCAGTAAGGTGGGTAGTTGGCGCATTTGATATCCAAGTGAATATCCACGCCTAAAATGGTTGTGTTGTTAGCTGGTTAACTCTATGTCTATGAGCTGCTAAGTTCTCTATGCCTATGAACTACCATAAACTTTATGTCTATTAGCTGCTATAAACTCTATGTCTATGAGCTGCAATGAACTCTATATCTATGAGCTGCTATGAACTATGTGCTTATGAGCTTTAATGGACTCTATGTCTATGAGATGCTATGATCTCTATGTCGATGAGCTTTAATGCACTCCATGTCTATGAGCTACCATGACCTTTATGTATATAAGCTGCTACCTTCTGTATGTCTATGAGATTCAATGAAGTCTATGACTATGAGCTGCCATGAACTCTATGTCTATGAGCTGCTATGAAATCCTATCTATTAGCTGCTATGAGCTATGCATCTATGAGCTCCCTTGGACTCCATGTCTATGAGATGCTGTGCAGTTGGTGCACCTACCTTAACCGACTTGCATGTACCTTAGGGTTATCTTCCCTATGTACAATTTCGGTAATATATGTTTTTTTATAAGCTATAACAAATTAAAACACAACTCAAATATTTCTAAGCCTTTTTGAAAACTTATTAAAAACATTTTCTAACCAAAAAATAATAACTTAAAAACGGTAATAGAAGCTTTTGAATCGAAATGATAAACTTGTTTGAATTTTTAAATAAAAAGTTATTGCTAAAAAAGAAGTATCCAAAATCGTCCATATTTTCTATCTTCTACTTATATTTTTTGCAGGGCTTTAGCATAGAACACAGCGTTTTGTTCAAGGGCACTGCTGAAAGTCAGGTTAGAGTGCAAAGGTCGACATATCTGTCCTCACTGGGTTGACCAATACCATCATGTATCTATATTTTAATAGCTCAACTAAGTCTCTACTGAGGACATCTCTTACAAGATTATATTACTCGTGTTATTATAAACAATAATAACATAAGTAGTAGCCAAATATATAGGGTAGTAAAATCAGCTACGAAACTTAGTGACGTTTTAGAGTTGCAGTCTGTCCAACAGCTATACGACTGCCGCCTAGCCATAAAAAGATTAAGGTTAATAACATCAGAAACCACATCAATCTTAGCTTTGACAAAGCTACCCTCGGAACGTCTGTCTGTGATAAAGTTTAAAGTGAACCTACACAATCACAGTTTTAGATCTAAGTGTATATCGTATTTTAATCACATTTTTACCAAGTAACATGATTTTCCTGGTTTCACATTTTTATTTTTATTTATGTGTTTTCAATCAGCATAAGTTTTTTATGAGCATATATACAAACATTTTATTTTTCTCACTGCGACAAAATACACTCACTTTACTTACTTAATAGATAAAACTTTTATCGGAAATGTAATTTGGAGCAAGTGTGTTTACAGATTGCACATTTTTCATTTCATTCTCTATTTCACTCATTTCGATTTCTTACTCAATGTGATGAAGCAACTGAGCGTCTGATGACTTGTACAAGAATTAAACTATTATACACATAATATAGTTCAAACTAATAGCTGTGAGATACGTGTGCTGCAAACATCTTGTCTTATAGGTTCACTTCTCACTAAACTTAATGGTCAATACAAACATAGATTCATTTTTACTAAACTCAATGTTCATTTCGTACAGAAATTCAATTTTACTGAACTCGATGTTCAATACATACAGAGATTCATTCAAACTCAACTCAATGTTCAATTCATACAGAGTTTCATTTTTACTAAACTCAATGTTCAATTCATACAGAGTTTTATTTTTACTGAACTCAATGTTCAATACATACAGAGATTCACTTTTACTAAACTCAATGTTCAATTCATACAGAGATTCATTTTTACTAAACTCAATGTTCAATTCATACAGAGATTCATTTTTACTGAACTCAATGTTCAATACATACAGAGATTAATTCAAACTCAACTCAATGTTCAATACATACAGAGATTCATTCAAACTCAACTCAATGTTCAATTCATACAGAGTTTCATTTTACTAAACTCAATGTTCATTTCATACAGAGTTTCATTTTTACTGAACTCAATGTTCAATACATACAGAGATTCACTTTTACTAAACTCAATGTTCAATTCATACAGAGATTCATTTTTACTAAACTCAATATTCAATTCATACAGAGTTTCATTTTTACTGAACTCGATGTTCAATTCATACAGATATTCATTCTTACTCAACTCAATGTTCAATACATACAGAGATTCATTCAAACTCAACTCAATGTTCAATTTATACAGAGTTTCATTTTTACTAAACTCAATGTTCAATTCATACAGAGTTTTATTTTTACTGAACTCAATGTTCAATACATACAGAGATTCACTTTTACTAAACTCAATGTTCAATTCATACAGAGATTCATTTTTACTAAACTCAATGTTCAATTCATACAGAGATTCATTTTTACTGAACTCAATGTTCAATACATACAGAGATTCATTTTTACTAAACTCAATGTTCAATTCATACAGAGTTTCATTTTTACTAAACTCAATGTTCATTTCATACAGAGTTTTATTTTTACTGAACTCAATGTTCAATACATACAGAGATTCACTTTTACTAAACTCAATGTTCAATTCATACAGAGATTCATTTTTACTGAACTCAATGTTCAATACATACAGAGATTCATTTTTCACTAAACTCAATGTTCAATTCATACAGAGATTCATTTTTCACTAAACTCAATGTTCAATTCATACAGATTTTTTTTTCTCACAACTTCTATCTTGTTGGTTGAATGGATCCTACTGCTTGCTACTCAAACAAAACTTTTTGCTTCATTACTTTTTTTCAAGTAGATAAATCTATATAATGAATCTCAAAGTTTGTCTGTATGTCCTTTAGTATGTTCGGCTGTAGCTATTGAAATATTGGAATTAAAAGTCTGCATTTTCATAGATTTGAACTCACTAGGATTGCAGCCACAAGTTCCAAGCCGTATATTTAGTCACCAAGCTACACTGTACTTGCGATTCTATCGCTCTTATCACACACCCATGTATCGTATGCACTCGCTAAATGTGCACTTTTAATTATTAACTAATATCACCTTTGGCATCTGTTATTTTTTGAAATTGTTCAAAAACTAACTTTTTGCTATCATCACCTATTTTTTAAATATGCAGTTTTTAAGTATGCCATTTCAATTTCAAATATGCTGTTACAATTCTATTTTCGGTTTTTCATAAGGCTCGATTGCTAAATGGGTAAATGCCATATAC
Source organism: Watersipora subatra (assembly GCF_963576615.1). NCBI lineage: Eukaryota > Metazoa > Bryozoa > Gymnolaemata > Cheilostomatida > Watersiporidae > Watersipora > Watersipora subatra. The sequence goes on along the minus strand of NC_088715.1, from coordinate 6,305,944 downwards.
TTTTCACGTGAACAATTGTATTATTTTGAGTAGAAATAGCTTTTACATTCTTTCTCCATTCGGTCAGACAAAGACCGTCCGATATCTCAATTTTACATTTGTACCAGTATCGAGAGGTACAAGTAACGTCGTATTTAAAGTTTTGATAGATAGCTTCTGGTGGAACAGGAACCTTTTTATACACACACTTCTATACAAGAATTGTTATTATTAACTTAACATACTTAGAATTTTTATTTTGTTTTTTCAGTTCAAATTAATTGTATCATTTTCAAATCATCTTTTATTGTAATCGTAGCAAAACAGACTTAATTTAGCTATTACTTGCTAATCATTTCACATTTACATTTAAACACTTTTATAGTTGTTTTATGTTGTTTCTTAATTTATTTGACCTGCACAAAATATTTTCTTCATGATATAAAGTTTGAAAATTACAGTTGTTCGACAAAGTTCAAAACCTTCACAGTTGTTTTATTTTTTCTCATAATTTATTTAAACAGCACGAAAAACTTTTCTCATGGTATGATGTTGGAAAGTTGGAATGGTAACTGTAGTTATATGTTAAATAAAATATAATTTTATGTGCAAAGACTTTTATTCCCGGACATTATTCTTGGGTATTTACCTAGTTTACTTAATAAAAACCGAAAATTCTGTTTGAAAAATGTTTATAAATAAGAACAAACTCAAATGTAGAATATGTTTACAATATTCTATGAGTAGCGCATTTAATTTTTCTATTCCTTGGTTATAAAATGCTAACGTGCATGTAATTTATATGACAGATATACTAAATAAAAATCTGCTAAACAAATAAAATATTATATTGTATTTATCCTTTTTTATTCTGTTTCCAAAAGCACCATCTTTAATAAAATGAGAATCTTTTGTACATTATCAAAGGTTTTGTTTAAAGCACATGTGTCAAACTCATGGCACGCCGGCCACATCCGGCCCACCTTGTAATCAGATCTGGCCCACAAGATCATTTAACATTATTGTTATTCATGGCCCATAGATATAGAGCACTGATGACATAATACTGCGCAGAACTACAAATCTCGTAATGCAATGCTTCAGCTGCCTTGCCGCGTACTTCTCGCGTCAATTAAACCTGATGTTTGTTTCAGAATAATATTCCTGTTTGTTTTCATTCATACCTATGTTCATAAAACATTTAGTCTTAGTGTGTTCAATAAATGGTTATTCTGTTCAGTCCGTGACCTACATGTAGATTGTGTTTTGAATTTTGGCACCGTGTAGAATTGAGTTTGACATCCCTGGTTTAAAGCATCAAGTAATCACTTGAGGCAGTCAGTTGGTGTTTAATCTATGTACTTTTAAGTTATAATATTATATCTAATCATTTGATATTATTTCTTGTTATCATTATATATACTATATATAATATACATATTATGTATATTATATATATTATATATATATAATATATATATATTATATATATTATATATATAATATACTATAATTGCGAAAAAAATCAGTTTAAGCAATATAGGACCCATAATCAGATCAGACAAAGTGTTCAATCTATATGCACCCTTACCAAAAAGCTAAACAGCACAAAATATGCTCAATATTATAGCTTTTTCTATTATAATTTTTTTTATCTCCTAACTACGCACATAAGCTCTGGTACATTCACTAAATTAAGAGAAGAAAAAATACAAGAATTATTATGTACAGAGACACTGCGCTATTGTTTAGTTTCTACTATACACGTATATACCCTGTCAATGATGTTAAAAATGACTTATTACATGTATGAAAATATATGCAGAATAAAAGCAGCAATGCAAGAATACAATCATGCTTGTACAGTTTATTATAAAATGTGAAGGCTCACCTCTGCACACTGTAGTCATCAGCATTGCATAAACAATATAAGCTACCATATCATAGTTCCATGTTAACTACTAAGTTCATTAAACAATAACACGCTACAGAATGTTTGGCATTTCATGAATTTCTTCTTGCTTCAGACTATGTGGTAATATCTCAATATACAGCTAGGCTATTTATGCAAAAGAGTTAATCATATTTATGCGATGTTGGTCATAGTTATAATACTTGTGAAAGTAAGTATTTATTATTATAGTTTTTGCTGGTTGTTGTTATAGTTATTGTCAGTTGATATTATAGTTTTTGCTAGTTGATAGTATAGTTATTGTCAGTTGATATTATAGTTTTTGCTAGTTGATATTATAGTTATTGTCAGTTGATATTATAGTTTTTGCTAGTTGATATTATAGTTATTGTCAGTTGATATTATAGTTTTTGCTAGTTGATATTATAGTTTTTGCTAGATGATATTATAATTTTTGCTAGTTGATATTATAGTTTTTGCTAGTTGATATTATAGTTTTTGCTAGTTGATATTATAGTTTTTGCTAGTTGATATTATAGTTTTTGCTAGTTGATATTATAGTTATTGTCAGTTGATATTATAGTTTTTGCTAGTTGATATTATAGTTTTTGCTAGATGATATTATAATTTTTGCTAGTTGATATTATAGTTTTTGCTAGTTGATATTATAGTTTTTGCTAGTTGATATTATAGTTTTTGCTAGTTGATATTATAGTTTTTGCTAGTTGATATTATAGTTTTTGCTAATTGTTGTTATAGTTACTAGTACGCTTGCCAGTCTTGCGTAAGGTGAGAGATCGTCATGCATGCAGGCCCGTATTCCCTGAGGCGGCTGGCCGGCTGAGCCGCCCCAACTTTTTAGGAACTTTCCGCGGCTAAGTACAGTCTAACTCGGATAACTCACCCTCGGATAAAATGTAACATTTTATCTCAAACACAAGGTTAACTCGAACGAATTTGTTTGGTCCGTTCCCACGCAATGATAAATTGCTTCAGATAACTCGACCTCAACACCATTTATTCAAAAAGTTATTTGCCCAACGGCTATGGAGACGGTTTTTATCGCTGTAGAATATCACTTTATTCCAAGCCATAGAGACAAACATAAACTTTTAGTAGTTCTTAGGCGTCATTATTATCATCATCAGTGGCAAAATATTCTTGTTAACGACCTTTATAAAGGTTGCAAAATAGCAAGTTTTACCAAACATCCGCTTGGCCATGTCCCATCGAAAGCGTGGAAATCTCCGTATAAACTTAAAATAAAATCGGCAAAATTGATCTTTATTAAAACGCTCAAAAGAAAAAGATGTTTTTTTTCTGAGCATTTTAACTGCGGTCAAGTTTTGCCTATTTTAATTTAAAAACGTGTCGTTAGTCACATCATCTAAAACGAAACAAATCTCAAAAAATAGAAAAATGTTGATACTTTCTGATAAAAAATTTTAAAACTTCACATGAGAGGCTCGGCTGAGACCCTACATAAGAGAAACTTGTTGGGGGATTACACCACCCCCCTCAACACCCCCAGGTCTTCATAACTAGTCACCTAACATTAGCCGCCCCAACTTGCAACCAGTGAATACAGGCCTGCATGCATGTATCATCAGTATGTTCACAATTATATGGTGAGACTGCAAGGTGTTCCAGGGTTGAAGTGGTAGCGCGCTTGGTTTCGAATCTGACTATCTGGAGTCCAATCGTGAGTTGGGCCGCCTTTCTCTATCTAGTGCATGTAGCACAGCTCCAGATAAACAGTCAGACTAATGTGGCTCTTCTTATACAGTAGCAGTGATTGCTGAGTGTTAATATATATATAGATTGTCTACAGGTCAATATGTCAAGTGATCAGCGATGAACCTGCTCATCTCACTCCTAGAAGCTAACATAATTGTGTCTATGGCCACACTGGCCAGGATCATTTGATTAGCATTATAAAAAGAGCCGAAATTGAAACTTCTATTGACTGATCAGTCAAAGCAACAGAGGAGAGAACCAGTCTGCCTTCACCTAATTTGCCACTGACAACTTAATCTACTGTTAAGTATACGATACTAGTGATGCAAAGGCTAGAACAGTAGGTGCTCCTACAAGGTAAATACTCCATTCCAAAAACGCATGCGTTATAGGGATTTTCCGTTATAGCATCATCTTCTGTAGAACCTCGAGTATTTTGAGAGCCATGTTCACGATATTATCCAATAACGAGTAACACATGCCAGCTGTAATGTTACTCATAAATAATTGTAATTTCTGTTGTTTGACTGGATTATTATTAAATAGTGGGTTCAAATGATTGAATTTATGTACATTATTATGTATCAAACAATCCATATTGCATTGCTGTTATTTCATTGCTTTGTTTTTTATCCGTAAGATACAGAATAGACATTTCATCACTTTGAAAAACTTGATTGCTGTGTTGGGTTATGACAGTAATAAATAAAAGATAATAAAGTTCCTAGATATGCTCTCTTTAAAAGAGATCATCAATCTAAAGCATAGAATTTGACTAGGTTCTGCCAGCGAGAAAAATATATATAATATTATTATATGATATAGTATAATATGTTATTATACCATAGCATATAAAACCCTATATAACATATTTTATTTTATCATGTTGTATCATATTATACTAAATGAATACCTGGCGTTGCACAGGTAATGACAAGGTTTTTTGCACTGAAAATTTATTTTTAATCAACATATATACAACATTCACTATTATGATTCAAGGTAAAGTGTTTATTTCTGTTTGCGCTAAGTTATGTATGCTTATAGCATGTTGAGGAGATCGGGTATGAATTTTTCTTCTAGTAAAGGTTTTTTTGTAGTTCAAGCTTGCTAGGTGAAGAGTGAGTATTTAACTAGTTATTACTAGAAACTAACTGTTATAGAGATTGACAGTTGCACCATGTATGGGCACAAATATTCGGTAGTGGGCTGTGTGACGAGTGGGTTGTGTGACGAGTGGGTTGTGTGACGAGTGGGTTGTGTGACGAGTGGGTTGTGTGACGAGTGGGTTGTGTGACGAGTGGGTTGTGTGACGAGTGGGTTGTGTGACGAGTGGGTTGTGTGACGAGTGGGTTGTGTGACGAGTGGGTTGTGTGACGAGTGGGCTGTGTGACGAGTGGGTTGTGTGACGAGTGGGTTGTGTGACGAGTAGGTTGTGTGACGAGTGGGTTGTGTGACGAGTGGGTTGTGTGACGAGTGGGTTGTGTGACGAGTGGGTTGTGTGACGAGTGGGCTGTGTGACGAGTGGGTTGTGTGACGAGTGGGCTGTGTGACGAGTGGGTTGTGTGACGAGTGGGTTGTGTGACGAGTGGGCTGTGTGACGAGTGGGTTGTGTGACGAGTGGGCTGTGTGACGAGTGGGTTGTGTGACGAGTGGGCTGTGTGACGAGTGGGCTGTGTGACGAGTGGGTTGTGAGACGAGTGGGTTGTGTGACGAGTGGGTTGTGTGACGAGTGGGTTGTGTGACGAGTGGGCTGTGTGACGAGTGGGTTGTGTGACGAGTGGGTTGTGTGACGAGTGGGTTGTGTGACGAGTGGGCTGTGTGACGAGTGGGTTGTGTGACGAGTGGGTTGTGTGACGAGTGGGCTGTGTGACGAGTGGGTTGTGTGACGAGTGGGTTGTGTGACGAGTGGGTTGTGTGACGAGTGGGTTGTGTGACGAGTGGGTTGTGTGACGAGTGGGCTGTGTGACGAGTGGGTTGTGTGACGAGTGGGCTGTGTGACGAGTGGGTTGTGTGACGAGTGGGTTGTGTGACGTAGCGGATTTGTAGAACTGGAGTTTCTGAGTTGAATTCTAGTCCAAGGTGATATTTCAAATGAAGGCGCATTGTATCACCATATGTCGAGGTTGTCCTAATGAAGGTACACTGAAACACCGTATGTCAAGGTTGTACTAATGAAGGCACACTGTATCACCGTATGTCAAGGTTGTCCTAATGAAGGCGCGCTGTGTCACCGTATGCCGAGGTTATACTAATGAAGGCGCACTGTATCACCATATGTTGAGGTTGGCCTAATGATGACTAATTGTAAACTATGTGCACTGTAGACAAATGCATTTCTGAGAGAACACAGATATGTTCCGGGTGTCACAAAACATTAGATATTTCAAAGCCTTTTGATATTCTGCACACATGCACACACGCACACATGTGTGTGTGTGTGTGCATGTGTGTCTGTGTGTCTGTGCCTGTTGGTGCATGTGTTAATCTGCAATAACTTCACATGCATGTGCGCTTTGTGTCTGGTTCCTGAGAACCTACATTTTAAATACTCTGATTAGAAACTCAAGAATGTGTTTTCACGTGCAGTAAAGATAATGAATGCCTTTAATAAATAGTTTACTGAATTGGTGGCATAAATGCAGTGTAGCAATTTGCTATGAAAATTTATAGAGCAGCAGCAGAAATACTATGGAATAAATTAAACTCTGTACAGATGTCAACAACAACAAAGGAATGACACATGAGACGTAAATTGCATCAGACGAGAACTTACCAATAGTAGGGTTTAGACTAATTAACACGACTTAAAATGGCTTCCAGCCTCCATCAGAACAAATGAAGAAAAAGTTTTGATAATAGACCACAACTCTTTAAAGTTTCAACAGAGCTGCTCTCAAATCATGGTGATTTGAATATTTGAATATTTGAAGCAAATCATTTTGTACTGATTTGATACAAATGATGATTTGATTTGATTCGATTTGAAAGGTTTTGGAAGTAACTTGACTTGATTTGAAGTTTCGGGATGACTTGAAGACTTGATTTGAAAAATAATTCAAATCACATCGCTATTGATAGCCCTGTCTTCTGTAACCGATCGAAACATTTTTACAACATTTGCGAAGTTAGCCCAAACTTTGGCAAGAAATGGGCACCATCGATACCGAGGCTAAGCAACCACGTGTGTGTGTTCCTCTACAGAAAAAAGAAAAGGACCGCGTGTCGTGTGTGTAAAAGAAATCAACATGAGCAGCTCTGGTAAGTTGTAGAAAAGGCATGTTTGTAGTTGTGGTGATGGCATTGAATACTTTGATGTCAATTATTTGATTGCTAGTAATTGGTTGTGACTATCCCACTCTAACCTCACAATCACTAGCCAAAATAAAAATTACTTGTGCTGTGCCTACGGCATGAATGAATGAATATAGTATTATAATATATTATATTCTATACAATACTATTCCATGCCGCCGACACATTCAATATTCAAAGTAATGACAATGTTCATGAATATAAATATACATTATATTATAATTGGGTGGGGTTTAATTAATAAAATAAGTTAAAATTTTATTTGTTATATCAAATTTATTAGAATAATATTAAATAACATTTTGATTTAATTTATCATTTTAAATTATAAACGAATAGCATAACAATAATATTCTATCAGTAAGTATAATAAATGTAATATTTATATATCATACATAGTTTTAACATTACCATTTATCTATACATTATTATATAATTAATTATATTATATTTACAATAACATAATTAATAATATTTTATACGCAGTCACTTACTTACTAAGTAAAGTATAATACTTAAAACGGGATTTCGATAAAAAAAGGACGATGTACAGAAAGAGGAAGTCACATGCACTCAGCAAATACAAACATGTGTTAATGAAGATATGTTCGCTGATTTTTTGAATAGAGCACCTTTAGCTAGTACAAGTAACCTGGATTCAGTACATCAGGAGATTGAAAAGTATATGGCGAAAAGCAGATCTTCTTGTAACACTCTAAGCTATTGGCAAGGTGAGACACAGTTACTGAGGCTTAGCTAGCTGGCGCTGAAGGTCCTTTCAGTACCAGCTTCATCAGCTCTCATAGAACGGGTTTTTAGTAAAAGTGGCTTCATCATGAGGCCACACAAGAGCTCCTTAACATTTGAAAACTTGCGCAAGCTAGTTTTTCTAAAATGCAACAAGTGTATTTAAGTAAATGTGTTAATATTATGTAACTGTTAATTATAGGCTCAATGCTTAGTTTCATCTCTTTCAAGTTCAAGCCTCAGTAACTGTGTTTCACTTGCCAATATTTTCAGGTTTTATCTTAAGTTTGTATCTTATATTTTGTAACTTTAAACAAGTATCGAAAAATTTTTTTTACATTTGTACATTCTTGCTTAAAAGCTTCAATAAAAGCAAAGTCACAGCCATGACCATAAACCGTTACATAACCCTCCACTCATTCATTGTATCGAGTATCATTGTATTCATGTATCAAGCCAATGGTATGATGTGCTCTGCAATGATGTTTTATCATACCTCGTATAACAAAGAACAAAAACCATATCTAGTGATGAATTTAGCATACACAATACATATAGTGGTACAGAGATACAGCTATACTATTCCTATCCATAGAACCAAAAATGGGCAGGGGGGCAAACCCCTTACCCTTTCTCTCTGGGTCAGGTCCTATGAATAGGAGTACAGACTACGCCGCTACAGCTATACTGTAGATTGATCATATTATGCAACAATTGAGCGAACAATTTGAAAGAGTATTTCAAATCATTCTCAAATGATTCGAGATTTGAATTCGTTATTGGGCTGATTTGACTTGATTTGATTTCTTTTGAATCTGCTGACAAGGGCCGGGGATTTGATTTGATTTGTAGTTCGCGGGATATGATTTGATTTGATTTGAGTCATAAAAAAGTCATTTGAAAGCAGCTCTGAGTTTCAATAAAAATTAATATAATGGCAATTTTTTTGTTAACAACATCTGCTGAGACAACAAGGTTTTTGTTCATCGTCGGCTATTAGAGACGATAGAACTTGTTTCTACAAAATTTATCTGCTTCTAGTGGAGCGAATATCAACTGAAGATTCACCACTGTATTGTTGTCTTTTACTATCCCATAGTCCAGAAATGATAGACACAGATCTAAGGAATTTACGGTATTTTTAAATCAGCCAAATGAGGAAAAGAAGGAATGTGAAATAATTTTAGTAAATAATTCGCTATTGCGTTGTCTAATCTTCGTTTCTATCTATAAAAAATTTGCAGCTTAGATATTTTGTTGAAATTTCTGTTCACGCAAGTGTTATATTTGTACAAGTGGCCAAGTGGAACTCTTTCGCATGATCATTTCGGGTGCAGGACGTTTTGGCTCAGACATTCGAACATTAGGTTACGAGCTCAGATTTTATCCATCCTTCCATATCGTTGTGAGTTTACGACTTTAAATTTTTTAAATAAATTTTTAAGTAAAGCGTTATGAGTTATTACGACTAGTTTAAGTATTTGACAGACAAAGTATAGTTTATAAAGTTCCTCAATCAAATTTGTAAACTTAAGCCTCTAACAGAATAGTGATTAAAAGTTAAAAAGTGATTAACGAAATAGACCTGCACGGCCACAAATGATCAGCTGCACCAATTGAAGCTGCGCACATTATGTAATAAAACAGGAAATACTAAACTAAACGAGTGAGATACGCCAAACCGAAATAAAATTTCAATTTATTTTCTCTTATGCATTTTCTAAGTGTGGAGTTTCATGAATAAAATTATGTTTTTTTCAGTTTTTTGTTATTATCATTATTTATGTACATATATAAGCATAAATAACTTATTTGGTGTAAAAATAGCAGTCCTAAAAGTTTTTTTGTAACAAAGTCTTGCACCAGAATGTTCCAGACCGTAAGAGTTGTTGTTAGACAGTGAGATCCAATCAGGTCGTAGACTACAAGTACATCTATGGGCTGCTGGTTGAATCACTCAGTCAGTTTATAAGAGAGTTTTATTAATTACAAAGAGAGGTCAATGACTTACATTTAAGTATTATATGAACAAAATCTTTTATTATACGTGATTAGCAAAAACAAAGTGTAGAATTTAGCTCACAAAAAATGCAAATAAGCTTTTTTCCAATTACAGTCATATATTAGCTCGGCGCAAGAAGTTCTTTTGTGCAGAGTTACTAGCTGTTCTACCACGTATATAGAAATGTTTAAATTTAAGTTTGTGTCTGCAAAAAGATTGCTGTTCATCCTGAACAACCATAAAGAAACATGTCTGTATGTCAATGATGGATAAATGACGAATCTGTATTTCAAGATATGAAAATATCTTTCAAAGATGAAAGAATCAAGCATCTAGTAGTCGGACTGTATACCTCTGTTTCACTCAGAGCTGGACTCTCTCAAGGTTTTACCAGCCTTTTTCTTCATACCTTTACTGCATTTCTGCTCTTTCAGTTCCACCAGCACCTGTGCCTCCCTATAACAAATTACTTGAAAATAGATGTTATATCTATAATATAATATACATATAATATATTAAGGTATAATATATATTATACACATCCATATATATGTGCAAGTATATTATATGCATAATATATTATACATATAGTATATCAAACATGTTTATTTGTACAATTGTTTACTACATACACACACAGGTATAAGTATATATATAATGATTTGAAGAATAGTTTGTACTCAGATTTCAGCTGCTGTTAGTTTTGAGAATGCTGTATCATCAGGCTGACTCTCCTAGACTCAGCATCCTAGATGGATAGCATGGCTGAAATACTGACAGTAGCTAAAAGGTGAGTACAGGAGACACTCACATAAGGTAAATCTTACTTAACGTAAAGAGTTTGTGTAAAGTTTTTGCTTCGTGCTATGTAAAAAATCCATACAACATTGTATCAAGTTGGTGAAGTATTCAAATTAGATTGATGTAATAATAATCTCATGGTTAGCCTTAACAATAACGATCAATAAGGATAATAAGAATGTAATGTAATGTAAGAATAATCAACAAGAACAATAAGAATGTAAGAAAATAAGAAAACGTAGATGTGTAAAGGATCTGCCGCTGACCGTAACCACAAAGAACCAAACGCTTCGTTAGAGCAGCTGCTGGCTGCACAGCCGGCTCTGGGTCCTGCCGTGGTCTGTAACTTCATCCACCAAAGCTGCACAATTACTCAAAAATACTTAACGGTGACTGACTGGTTAAGATGCTGGAGGTCACGAGTTGGTCTACTAACCTGAATGTTACGAGTTTTATTCTCTTTGAACGATACTTTTTATCTTGAACCCTGGGGACGAATAGCTAATTAAACCGTCAGACAGACACAACTCTCATTTATATAGTAAAAATACATTTTTGTTTTACTCTATTTTAGACATATAAAATATTTTTTATGATTTTTTCCTTGGGAGAAAACCTTGGTTGTCTATATAAAATCAATGCAATACGACATTGAGGGTGTGCGCTTTCTTTAACTAATCATAAAATCAACGTAATCGTAATCGTGGACTGTGAACTGAGTGAAAGTGAAAAAAGGAGAAAAGTTGTTGATACAAGCCAATAATACTACAGTTATTGTAGATTCATTAAATTAGAAAATGAAGTCTCATTTTCCTTGTTGAAGGGTTAAAGGGGTGAGTTTGGGAAACTCTTAGAATGAATCAATCAATTTTCATGTATTTTACTGTTCGCATAACTTAAAATCCTTATAAAGTTCCCAAAACAGATTATTTACATTGTAGGAGCGTCTACTGTACAGATTACGTGAAACCTGTATTAAAACATTACCTTTATTTGAACTCCACCTCTATTTGAGCGCCGCTAGGGGAGAAGGGTTGATAAATAGAATGTCACCCTTAAATTGAACGTCATTTCCATTTGAATGTCACTTCTACTTGTTGCCCCTACTTGAAACTGCTAACCCATAACAGTGACTCATCAGTAAAAAGTGGATACTTGATGTACCAATAATGACTCTATGAAATCAATAACAATTAACTCACTCATTGTTTACGTTCTTGTCAAAGTCTGTTTTCCAATTCCAAGTCTTTAGGTTTTATGTTGAAAGCTTTAATAGCAACATGAAAAAACAATGAGCAGCTCTATCAGACTAATAGTAGTTTGTTGTTTAACGGGGTCTTGATACTTCTACATATATAAAAAACATTGTAGCTTTTAACATGCTTTAGACGACTTGTGTTGAGCACGTAACTGGATAAAGGTTATCATGTTTTCTCGAAAAGTTTTACAGATAGCAGCGTGTAAAATTTTGTTCTGCTAAAACATTGTTTGAACACAAATATTGACTAGTTCAGCTGTGCAGAAGAAGAGTTGAGGTCAGCAGACATAATGGAAGGTATTGAACAGCCAGAAGATGATGGAGTGGTTCCTTACAAACAGCAACAATCAGAACGCAACTGGCCGAGCAAACAATGCTGATATTTCCGTTTTAAACATGCTAACATTTGTTTTAAAATTGTAATTTTTGTTGCTGAATGTATCACAATTATGGTTTGTTTATGTCACTTGCTTTTGAATATATATTTGTAGCATTTGATGAATTATTATTATTATAAAACTTATAAATTTATAGCATATTATTTGATAGCATGATTGCAGTAATCTGAACTCAGTTTACAGCGCTTGTAATTCCTGATCTAGTGTATATACAAAGTCAGTTTTAGCTGTAAACTGTAGCCAACATATCAGATGCATTGAGCTTTTATCTAACCTTGTTAAATATAATTAAAAAATAAAAATAAGTCTTAAAATTTAGAATGAAATAAAAACTTCAAAGCTTCAACAACTTGCAATGCAGGCTGTAAGATCTGTAGGTTTAATTGCAAGCAGTAGATATCAACTGGTAGAGACATGTACTGTATCAGCTTCCTCGTGCATATTTATTTAGAGATCTACGACAAGTTGAAGGTGAGCCAACAAACATTTTGCGTCCAAAAGGGTTAATGTCGCAGCGCTCGAAGGTGGGTGCAAAATATTGGTAATGTTTGTTACGTCTGTAAAAGGGTTAACTTTATCTTTTCAATATTATGATGAGGCGTTTGAAAAATACAACACCACCCTTTATATGAAGTTCACCTCAAATAAAGCGCAACTCTAAGAGAAGGGCTGTAAAATAGAGCACAATGGTGTTCTAATAAAGGTTTGAAGGTATTCTTTAAACTAATCATAGATTTACCTCCTTTGTGTTGAGCATTCTTTATTAGCTTTACTTAAAGATAAACTTCAGCCATCTCTTTGGTAGGCTGAAGTTTATCTTTAAAGTCTACCGAAAGTCTTCCCCTAAAGTCTTTGAGGACTGTATCAAAAATTATTGGTAGTTTTTTATTATTTATATAGTCTTTGGTGTTTGAGGTGATCTAATTGCTAAGATGTTTCAAGATTAAAAATACTAAATTAAACACAAAAAACTAATTACTCAGCTCAAGGGAATGTGCACTTATGATGTCTGTAGTTGCAAAAAGACCGACAGAGTAGAGGTGCATAACACTGCAACTTTAACGCCAATATTAAATATCGCAACGATAACAACTAAATACATCATTTCGCGAGTATTTTTCTTCTGAGTATTTTAATCGTGCAGAACAATCTTTATCGAGTTCAATCTTTCAATTTCATCTCAGCAATCAGATCACTTCAAACATAAAAAACGATCGCAAATGATAAAAAACTACCAATAATTTTTGATACAGTCCTCAAATATTTTGTGTAATTTTATCTTTAAGTAAAGCTAATAAAGAATGCTCAACACAAAGAAGGTAAATCTATAATTAGTTTAAAAAATACCTTCAAAGCTTTATTAGAACACCATTGTGCTCTATCATTCAGCCCTTCTCTTAGAGTGGCGCTTTATTAGAGGTGACCTTCAAATAAAGGGTGGCATTGTATTTTTAATAAGATATAAGGACATTTTTTGATATAAAATGGGTAAATGCATACATCTGACGTATTCAGCAGAAAACAAACAAATATATATTTGCTCTCCAAACGAATGAAGTAAGTTATATCTCAATGCACTCATTTGCAAAGTTTAGCTCAGAGCTTTTCAGCATATTTTAGTGTTTGTGAAATACTTATCATTCAACAACTTCCAGCATTCTTTTAGATCTGCGTTAGATAGAACACATTTCCATTCATTTCATAGTCTCAATATTTATATGTGCATAATCAGAGCCCGCACAAAGACACATATGACATTGATTCCCAAACTATAGTGTGCGCTTACCTTTTCAGGCTGGTTATTTCCTACCGAAGAGAATGCTGACGGGATTTTTTCTTCCGTAAATTGTGGAAGGTCTGCATATAAATATAAGAACTATTAGTACTCTGTCTTAATTAAAAGTCTGAGTTCACTCAGAAAATTTTGTTTTTTAATCTTCGTAGTAGTTGCTGCATGACTTCGCAGTTGTGCAATATCCTAGCTATACGTATTATATTGCGATTAAATTATAGTGCCATTATACTATATTGCCATTATACATTATTATGCTGTCATTATAATATATTGCTATTATATTATATTAGCAATAATATTATATTTCCATTACATTATATTGCTGTTATATTATATTGCTGTTATATTATTTTGTGATTATATTAAATATTCTAGAAATTCCACTGTCATACAGCCCACGACCAAAGAGATATTGGAAAAAGAGAAAGGGTACTGATGGTTGAAAAATGCAATATTAGCAGTCAAATGGCACTGCAATGCAATAGGATAACTGCAATGGTAGCTGTAATGTACTGGGTGTGGGTGTTATTATATACAACAAATAGCAATAATGAAAAGAAAAGATTATATGTTTATATCTCTCCCTCTGCAATAGGAGAAATGCAATATTGGCCAATATTAGAAGTAAAATGCACTGATATTATTAGAATAACCAATATCATTAATATAGTAATAATATAAAACCAATGCACAATTTTTTTGACATTTCAAAACGTCATAGCTAGCAATAACAAGAAGTTGTGATATTTATATAGATTTTTCGAAAATCTGTACTACGTAGTCATTGGTCTGTAGTCATCCAAACTTATAATTAAGTATTGTAATAACCTCATAAGGATCATTAGAAAAAATAATCGTCATTTCCTTTACTTACACTGCATTGGACATCAGTTAGAATACCAAAGCACTCAAGAGTGTCTAAAATGTCAGTTACTTTAAAATCAGCAAAAATTAACGATTTCAGTACTCCTACGTTAATTACATAAACCTTCGGTAATTCGACAATGCTATAGACTGGTGAAATGTGCACGTTTATTTTCCGTGAAATGCGCACAACTTAATCGTTCTATTCTCTGTCGCTCGGCGTTTCAATTTCCGGTCTTAACTTTTATTAAACCAAGCTTGTCAAGCGTTTTGTGAAGAATTTCAGCCAAATTAATTTGTCTATTTGTGTATAATCCGTTCAGATGTGTAAGTTTTAAGAGGATTTAGACAATTTACAAAGACTTGGTAATATATTTAAATAGGCTTATATGTGTTTTGTATCATTATTATACTTAAACGACTTTACAAAACGATGGTTAAATTTGTTGATAAGATTTCGAGACAAGGGTTCATCTCATTGTTTATGAATAATTTTTGTAAGTTGTGTGCACATGCATTTATCATAAAAACTCTCAAACTTCGCATCCGCTCGTTTGGTCGTGGGATTATATTGCCATTATATTATATTTCCATTACATTATATTGCTGTTATATTATTTTTTGATTATATGAAATTGTCACTATATTATAGTGCCATTATATTATAGTGCCATTATATTATATTGCCATTATATTATATTGCCACTATATTATATTGCCATTATATTATATTGCCATTATATTATAATGCCATTATATTATATTGCCATTATATTATATTGCTATTATATTATATTGCCATTATATTATAATGCCATTATATTATATTGCCATTATATTATATTGCTTTTATATTATATTGCTATTATATTGTCATTGTATTATATTATATTGCTATTATATTATTTTGCTATTATATTGTCACTGTATTATATTATAATGGCATTATATTATATTGCCATTATATTATATTGCTATTATATTATATTGCTATTATATTGTCATTGTATTATATTATAATGCCATTATATTATATTGCCATTATATTATATTGCCATTATATAAAGAGAGAAAGTAATTGAAAAAATGAAAGCTATAAAATTAAGAAAAGAGATGCATTGGGTCAGCAAGAGGTCAGATATAAATAGATTACTCAAACAAAGTTTCCTAGATTTGTTTTTACTGCATTATCAAATTATTAGGTTGCTAAGTTCTATGCAGATAAGTTATTCAAAGAGCATCAAGTTGTTTTACTGTTAATACTCACACAGGAATTTCTCTGACAAGTCCTCAAGTTTTGGAGGAGGTGCTGGCCGACCGTCTGTAGAATAACTCAGCTGTTACCAAAGTGTGTGCCAAGAGATATAAAATGAGCTGCTATATTTTTTAGGTTTAACTTGATTAAGGAACAACTTTATTATACTTGTGATGTGATATCAAAAGGAACAAAGTGAAGCACAAGTTGTTTCACTTAATCTTTATTATTGTTGAAACTCAAGAGAGTATTCAGACTGTTTCATGTATTTATACAACATTTAGACATCAAATTACTCAACATCGTCTTAAACTGGACTTATTTATTGGCAACTGAGTAACTAAAATATAGTAACAGAGAAAATTTAATATATTCACCATATTTTAAGTTGTTAAATGTTTTTTCACAACTTCTCTGCGTAGTACATGCTGCTAAAAGAGCACGGGCAACATTCATATGATTTCCCTAGTAACCACTATTTCCCTAGTAACCACTATGTTATTAGAACATGATCGGTGCTTTTCCATGCATTGAATGGGTTTGGAGTTGCTTCTACTTCAAATCATAGAAACTGTAAAATCTGAACGTATTCAATGCCAGTTGGTTTTGCAAAATTGGTGCAAAAGCATTTGCTGTGAGAGTACCATTCGAGATCATAGTTTCCATGCTTGGAATTGATTCAGAGTTACCTGATGCCAACGAATTCGCATCTTTCTGTTTCAAAAATTCAGAATTGCACTCTATAGAATCATAGATCTTTCCAAAATTTGCGTCGAGTCTCTCAAAACAAAACTTATTACCATAGACTTTCTTTCAGGTCAAGGTCACTTTTTAATTGGTAGTCAACTAGTTGCACTAAAAATTTATTTCATTAGCCTTGCACTAGCAACTCATCCTTGTACTAGCAACTCATCCTTGCACTAGCAACTCATCCTTGCACTAGCAACTCATCCTTGCACTAGCAACTCATCCTTGGCATATCCTCGTAAATGTTAATGTAAAGGCAACAAGTAAGGTGGAAACAGCAGTGAGTAGAAGTAAAACATTATTGTAATACAAACCTGCGTGGTTGTGTGACAAAATTTATGAAATGAGCTGAAAATCTTTTACCTTCAATGAAAAGAGTTTAATCGAGTATTATTGATTTGGATACATAAAGAGAGTCGAGTAATATTGATGCTTCGATGATAGCAAAGTTCTCTTACAGTGAATGCCTTCACACAAATTTCGCAAACCGAAATGCTCTCAAACGTGTTGAAACTATATAATTTTTGTGCTTCGGAGTGGAAGCAACCCCGAGCCCATTCAAAACATGGAAACACTAAGTATAAGTATAACATTTATTAAACTCCTTTAGATGTAGTGAGAACTAGGAAGCCGTTACAGTAAACAAAAAACATGTAGTTATAGCAGTAGTCATACCTTTGGTTGCTCTTCGACGTTTTATATCTCCTTTTTTCAATATTTCTCCTCTGCTTGTGTGCCTCGAAGATAATTGAGAAGACCATTCTACAATGAAGGCTGTTCTTGCACTTAGCTCAAGTCTGCACAATCTATTACTTTTGAGTGAAATATATAACATTTGTTTGATATCTCAATTGCATCTACCAACCAAACTTGTTTAAAATGTCTTTGTTGCTTAAAAAACAATGGGCGTGATTTAAAACTAGTCAACTACCGTTATAACATTTTTTTAAAGAAAAATATCTTCTGTATAAATAATAACAAAAATATTTTATTCAGTTTCTCTATATTGTTGTTCTCAAGGGCTTTGCAGTTTAAAGGTTAGCTGACAGCAGAAAATATTATTAAAATAAAATATTTTAGCTGCAGCAGATACCATTACAGATAGGTGTTTAAATAACACTTGTTAGTAATTTTGACTAAGTACAAGGTTTTCATCGACATATTCTTGTTGTAAAAGAAGAAAAACATTTCGCGATCTTTTCAGCATATTTACTGAAATCAGTTCCGATTTTATACAACTAGCCAAATTCTCGGTGTTGCACGAGTGTTACAAAACAGCTTATAAACAGTGGCAAGTAATATAGTACAAGTAGTTGCCATAGGCTATTTTGAGTAATCTACTATACGCATTGATAAAATTGCTTATAAGAGCCGTGATAGTAAGCTTTAGTGACGTTGCGCATTACGCAAAGTCGCTATGTGTATTTCAACTCAGATAATGATCCAAGAATCTATTGTAGTTCATGTAGCTTGATGGGTTAGTTTTTCGCCCTGTGAACGGGGTCTTCCGAGATCAAAATTAATCTTCTCCGAAATGAACTTTTCATTGCTAGGTAATGATTGCTATAGACAGACACCCAATGATGATAGACGATGACAAACTTTATGATTTATATATAATTATATATATATAGATAGAAAGTAGATTACCATTATGTTAAAATTGTTCCTTTTTCAACTAGATTATTTAAAAAATGTTTGTTCAAAATCCTTATTCATGAAAGCAGAGCAATTGCTGATAGGTTTTTAACAGATGACTTCTGGGAATAGTCAAATCTTTTAGAAAATTTTTAAATTTCTTTGTTTAATTTATTTTCTCTCTTTAATTCTCTTTAACACAAGAATTATTTGCTAGCGCTTTCCACAAGATGAAGACACAATCTGAATGATAAAATTCTAAAATCAACACTCACAAGTTAATTTGGACAGGCTTTTCCAGTAGTTGTAAAATCTATCAAATCTGTCGTATTTGGTAGCCAAAGCATGTAGTGGGGCACTTAGATGAGAAAATGTTTTAGAATGGCATCCGGCATTTACAAATTGACTAATTGTTAGCCTTGACATAATATATCATATATTCAAGTTGTCTTGCAAATGTTTTTGTTCCCAAAACTACCTTTTTGTTTTTCTAGCATCAAAATCATTGCTGAACAATAAAATACCATGATTATATTTCTATCAATAGATGTAATTTTAAAATGCTGTCTGGGAACATATAAAAACTTATAAAGAAAACTTGCCACTTAGCAAATAAATCGATTATGATCTACTGTTAACAGTTGATACTTAGAAAGTGTATGAAATCAAATGAATGAATGAAAATGTAAAGTTCTATGAAATCATTTGTAAGAAAAAAATAGTTAGATGACAACTTGGTTTAGGCAAAAGTTGGGTTCAACACAACGAAACTTGCATCATAGTTCGTAGCCAGATGAGTCAAGTTTCCAAAAACTCTAAACCAACTAGATGGTTTTGATACTAACCTTGCAGTATGCTTGGGAGTCTATTGGGGGCCCATGCGGGGTAATCTGAAAATTCATATAAACGCAATGTCAAGTAGGAAGTGCTACAGTTACTAGCTATCTAATATTACTAGTATTCTAATTAGAATACTGGCAGTCCTGACCGCCGTGGGAGATCATCATGGGTAATAAGTATGTGCACAGTTATTCTTAGATGTAGAGGTAGGTGACTGGCTCAGTGGTACAGCGCTTGTTTTTTAATCAGAGTATCTATATTGGATTCCTATGTGATGAAATTTGTTTTTCTAATGCTCTAAGCATGGCTTTGGACAGATAGATGAACAGACGGATGGACAGACGGGTGGACAGACGGATAGACAGATGGATTGACAGACGGATGAACATACGAATGGACAGACGGATGGAAAGACGAATGGACAGAGGGATGGACAGACGGATGGACAGACAGATGGACAGACAGATGGATACGGCTCTCATTATAGTAAATATTAGTATGTAGGATATATATATAGATCTATATATGGCGACAAACTATATATATATATATATATATATATATATCTTGACATTGGTTATGTGGTAGACTGACTAAACAAGTGATTACCTGGTCGTGTCTCAACCTTTTATTCAGTCAACTGACTTGACTGACAATCAAGTCAACTAACGTACTGTCTAGTGCATCATTAGTGTATATAATAGTTTTGAATAGTTTAATACCTTAATAAGTACACGCAAAACATGTACATGTAAGCTTACAGCAAGTTATTTTTGTCTGATAAAATGACAAAAGTTTTATGTTTAAGTAACAACATTAATTGTTCTATTTTTAAATCAAACTATAGAAAAATTAATTGGACTAGTAAGTTAGTTGCTAATCATAAAATTTGCTCAAGTTGTTAAGCTATTATTTTACCATTTATCAACATAATGATATTTACTATTATCAAGATTATTATTGCATATCTTTAGAGATGACTATGTTGACTCCATTGGGTGAGTTTTTATATGGTATTCCTACTGTCTTTTGTGTTTCTCTAGTTCTTCAGACCATAATAAACACTATCAGTGTTTTGATTTACTACTAGAAATCTCAGGTAGTAATTTTCGTCAGCGAACTACTAGTAAAAGTCAGCTAACTACCGGTAAACGTCGGCTAACTACCGGTAAACATCAGCTAACTACCGGTAAACGGAAAACGAGTGTATTTTAGTGAACTATCATCAGCTGTTTGTTACCTAAGAAGTTGACCAGGCAGTCTACTTTGGTAAACACTTCTGTGACAGATACAATGCAAAACCTGATTACAACCTGCCACCTTTTAGATGTGCCCTCATGCTGTACCTGTTGAGCAGTGACTAAATAGTTTCTGGCTGCCCGCTGTTAAATTGTGGCCCAGCGCCTTGACTAGCAATTTTACTGCGCAGTTTGGGCCTCATCATTATTTCTTTTGTTGTTTTTCTGTTTTCATATATTTTGGTGAAATAAAACAAAACAAAAACTCCACGATTGACATAATAAAAGATGCTCTTGCAACAGCAGAATACGATGCTGCCAAGTTTCTGACTCACTTTCTCCATGTAGTTTAAAGTAACCTTCAAGTTAAATTTTAATTAGCACAGCAATGAATCACTCAGGTAAGAAAATTTTTAATTTTTCTACAAACACAATAATTTTATTACCCACTTTGAATAAGAGATGATTGGTAAGTGAATAAATATTATTTGAACCTCTGTCTTACACCTGTAGGTTGGAGAAAGCATAACTTCTTTAATCTTTTCAAGATTACACATTATTTTTTTACCTTGATAAGCAGTTGTCTCATTTGAAGATGGCTTTGTTACTCTTTTTTTTATAGAGGAATAATATGGGAGCTCAGTCTCACTCCTCTCTAAAACTATCATGTTAGCGTATTTTATAATCACAAGCAACTGTCATATACTGTATAGCTCCATTTATATATGTACATTTATATCTCGATACAAACATCAGAAGTGGTTTGTACAGCGTAATAAACATATCTATGCATTATCATCGTTGATAACTTAAATAGTGTGCAAAACATTTAACTAAATCAAATTAAATAAAAAGCAAAGATGTTTTTGAGTTAAATCAGAAAGAACACAAGTTTATTAATTTTTTGAACAAAAACCACAAACCTATTTTTGTGGTATATACTGTAGGAAGAGACTTCATCAGTTGCAAGCAAAAACTCTCATTTTCAGGTTTTACAAATTCTTACTGTGATGTTGATAATTATGGCTGTAAAGTATTTTTTTAATGTCAAATGATCATAAAAATGCATTCTTTTTCATCAAAACTAGAACAAGAGTTAATAAACTTTGAAAAAGCTAATGAGAATATTATTATATAATACATTATATAATAATATTTTCATAATACCTCATATATATTATATAATGAATCATATATATTATATAATACATTATATATATTTTATTAGAACATTATTAAATATATCAAAGATTATAATTGAAGCATTTCTGAAGCAAGACAATCATGCAATCACAAATACTTAATTGATCGATTGATTGATTGATACTGATTGATTAATACTTAATTGATATGCAGTTTGAATAATAAAACGTAACACCTTTTACAAAATTTAGACTATGCATAATTTCAACTATAGAGTTAACATGGCATCTTTTCATGTTTGATCACAAAGATAAGGACAATAATTTTTTTTTATTTTACATCTAAAACTACATTTGTTGGACAGATAGATACAGATAGCTGTAAACAGATACCTTTTACTGGCGCAGTTTTCCCTTTCCGTTTTCGTTTAACAACCTCAGCATACTTGATAGAACTAGTAGCTGAAAATTAAAACGCTTCAAATTCAATTTCTTGAAAGTCTTTGGTCGAAATATTGTTATGCCTTTGTTACACACATTCTGTCCAAAGGAGATGCAAGAAATGGAAATCAAATTATGTTTATATGAAGGACTAGCCAAATGCACGGCGTTGCACGGATATTAAAAAAGCTTATAAACAGTGGCAGGTAATGTAGTTGCCTGTTACGTGCCAATAGCCTGGCACATTGCCAATGACTCATTTCAGTAAGCTACCACCAGTATTGTTAAACTAACTAATAAGAGCTGTGAGAGCAAGCTTAAGTGACCCTACGTAATGCAGAGTGCTATACGTATTTTAACTGACATAATGACTCATATCGCCTAATCGATTCATTGCATCTTGCATAGACAAATTGATTAGGCTTTCACCTGATGAATGGGAGGTTCTGAGATCAAATCCAGCAAAAAGCAGTTCTTTCATTCCTAGATTTTAACAGCTATAGCTGGACACAGTAAATGACAATATTTGAAAATTATATATATAAATTATAACATAACTTTAGGAAACATATTTAAAATATTTCATGCACATTCCGTCTTTTTATATTTGCAAAACTTTCGGTACAATACTACGGCAGTTTAGAAAAATGGAAAAGCAAGCTGACACAGTGCTAAAAACTTAAAGAGTAAGTTGATTTTTGATCAACTTCCGATCATCAAACATACCTTTTTGATGATCAGGACAAGTTATAAATAAAACGAAGTTAAACAAACAAAACAAGCTATAAAGTCCAGTATTTTTGTAACAGGAATATTGGTTATTTGTTAGGCTGATTTCCTGGCAAAGGAAAACATTATTTTCACTGTTTTAATTGTTATTGTATTATTATTATTATTGTTATTGTATTATTATTGTCATGTTTTACTGGCAGTAAACCAGCCGATGTTCCAGGTTTCTTTCATTTTTAAAAAGAGAGACTCTTCAAGTGGGAGTTTAAGAGGCTGGTTTGCAGGAACCAGACAGGAACCATACGTGTAGATATTTAATACTAATCACTACACTACTTTCATGATAACAATTCATAAACATATCCATAGAGTTGTACTTAATACGTGTAAATGTGTATTCTTTAACAAATATATTTGTTATAAAACAAATTGTTTTATAACAAAATATTTCTTGGTAACATAGTGTAAGGCATGGAGCATGTCTGTGAAGTTTGGATAAGATCTGCCAAAATTCAGAATATTATGGGAATATGTGTGGAAAGACTAATAAACAGACACAATGAAAAGTAGGATTTATCAATATAGCCTAATGTATAAGATGAAGATAAGATAACATATAAGATATAATATTGTAATTTAATCGAGATTAATGAAGGGGATAAATTCAATTTTAACACAAAAGTAAAATGCTTTGACATCCATACTGCACTTTATTATTTCTGATAATTGAATATTGATTCAAAAGTCACCTTTTATTAACTACGAATCTGTGAGTCCTCTTAAATGATACTCAAATGAAGCTGTATTCAGATAGAAGGAATTACAGTAGAAATTGTAGTCTATCCAATGAGAACCAGTCATTACAATGAATCTAATACCCATGAATTATTTATCATCCATGAATTATGAAGGGTTATGAACTGAGACAGCAGTAGCTATACTTTAAATTGACTAGTGGTAATAAGGATAATACTTTTATAATAATCTTTTCTACTTTAATTTTAATAATAAACAAGCTGAATAACAGAAGAAGCTATTATTCAATTTATTCAATTTGCTAAATAGAATTACAATGAATGTTGTAATTTGGCTAATGAGAACTACTCATTAAAACGAATATACAGCAACTAGCTGAAGGAAATTTAGACAGCTTTGGACAAATATCAGTATAGCTCAAAAAATAGTAGGTGTATCTAATTACATCGAGTTGATGGTTAGTTGAACTAGGGGATGTGCCCTTACAGAGACGTTGTTTATCTCAGGTGATGTGTAGTTAACATACCTTTAACAGTAGAAACTTTTGGAGCCGTTTCTTGCTTTGGAACATCCTGAAAAGGCATATCATAGCAACCATCATCTACAAAACAGCATTAGCTTTAAGATAAAAGGTAGAAAAATTTGAAACTATAGAGGATGAGTTTTGTTAGAAGTTTACTCATTTTATAGCAGTCTTGCATATCTTTCCAAGATGTTATAATAAGGCTTAAATCGGAATACACTTAGCTCCCTATCTTCCACAAATATATCCAAACCTTCTATACAAACAGAAAACAGTTTCCTTGTATTCTGTAATATATTTTTAATGTCATGTGATTTCTTTCATGCATTTGATAAGAGAGCTGATAGTTTTATTCGCATACAGAGTACATAGAACAAATGGGATATATGTTATCATTGGCTAAAGTATAACAAACATATTGTATCTCTCTGTCTTCCCTGATAGAGAAAGGTGTAAATACACATGTAAAATATTTTGATCCTTTTTATATTTCAAAATCTTTATTAAGGTTTTCTATTTTTTTATTATAAGTAATATTATATATAGTATACATATTATACAAAATTGATTCAAAATTATTTAACCTAAATTTTAACCAAATAAAAACCAGGTTTTAAAAAAATTCTTAATATTGTATCAAGTTAGTAAAAAGAAAATTATTTGCAGATCATTTAGATTGTTAGACAACACTAAGTTAGATTAAAAGGTTGAGAGCATAAAATAGTGTTTTTTATCAAAATAATTTATGTTATTTACAAAACTTTGAGCCCAAACATCCATTTGAAGTTTACTGTAAGACTTAAATATTTAACACATGAAATCAAAGAGAAGTTTATTGAGATGATTTGGTTTACAACTGCAGTGAAAATAAGGATAGATTGTCATAAACTGTGATGGCCTCATACCTGGTAATTTAATAAGTGAACCTGTGTTAGAATGAGTTATAATTGTGTTAGCAGCCATTTCAGCGTACCCCAGATATTCATAGTCCCCTGCAAACAGACACCTAAATTGTCATCTTTAAGAAAGAAAACAACTCTTAGAAAGAATATTTAAAGAAATACAACAAAACTAGGTCAAAAGTCAGCTCCATGGTCAAAAGTTTGCAATTTATATTTGTAATGTAATTTGTAATTAATTTATAATTAACAATTTTATATTATTAATTTAAAATTAATAATTTAAAATTAATTACAAATTACATTACATTACAAATTTAAATTACAAATTTGTAATAAAAAAATTATTAATTTTAATTGTCATTAAAATTAATAATTTTAATTATTTTTAAAATTAATAATTTTAATAATAAATTAATAATTTCTGCAGTGAAAACTACATACACTAGTTTTATGTTGCACTAAAGCTTAAATTAAATTAATCAAATCAATGAAGTTGATTAAATAAATTAGATTAGTTTATTACATTGATATTACAACTTGAGTTGAATTTAGGTTTCTACCACCACCTATCATTAGCTGTTTTAAATATACATGCCTCTTTCCGGAAGTTCACTCAGCATTCGGCCATCCATATAGGGTACTCTCTCTGCAAATTACAAAGTTATTTTTTTGAAAGCAAAAACACAATATCGGTTTGAGATATTTATACTTGTCGCTAAGGCTGTGATCCTCGGTGCCATTTATTATTTATAGCCTATATTAGTACCATGGTAGTTTAGTATGACATAAGGGATCATCAGTTGTAAGAACCATAGGTACGATCATTTGGGTCTACCAAGCTGAATGTCATAAGCTCAAATTTTACTTTTTGTACCAATTATTAACCACGGCTTTGAAAAAACAGACATACATGGCTTTTATTATATAAAACATATCATAAACATTACATTCCCTACATTACCTTTACACTACATTACCTGCAACTGTTTATAAGCTGTTCTTATCGTCGGTGCAAGGCCAGGTATTCAGCCGTGAAGCCTGCTGGTGATCATTCCGAGTGACGCAACTTCATGCATATTTTAACCAATGGAATGAATATTGTCAATTTTATAAATTTTCACACTCAGTCAAACATTAGGTGTAATAGATAATCAAATAATCTGGGAAGTGGATTTTTCATCTAGAGTTTTCTTACCTTGTCGGAGACGCTTGTAAAACAGGTAAAGTGATGAAAGAATGACAAGTAGTATGGATGAGCAGCCGAGGGCAACCATAGCATACACTAGCAGAGGCTCTACAAAAGTTTCAATAGTCACCTCATAACTCAATAATGATCACCTCATAACTCTAGGAACACATTCTAAATAGCTATAAAATAGTAATAGTTAGTAGTTCTTAATTTAACAGTTAGTTTGTTTATGCATTGTCCAAAAAAATTCTGCCACATTTTTATATGATGTTATTAACCATTTAGTATAGTAGTTATTTAATTAATTATTTATTTAACAAATTATTTAATTAGAACACTAATTCATTAATTTATCTGAATAATCAATTGATTTACACAATAAAGATATGCAAAACATACATTATATATATCAATATAAAGTTGATATAGAAATATAAAAATGTATACATAATGTTTATCTATTAAAAGGACTCCTAGAATGCAGTTGGAGTTTTCATTAGTAAGTCTGATTTTATGTTTTCTCTCAGATACAATCCATCATAATAGGATGTTCTGAAACCTTCAAAAAAACGATATGCCTCATCCGTTGCTGCCAATATTTCTCTGTTGGCAGCTGTTTATTTTTCCCACAAGGCATATTACTAAGTAAGCAAAAATCTCTATACAAATATTTTAACTTTTGCAATCTCTGGGGTATCAGTTGAAAAAAGGTTGGTCTTGGATCATAAAACCGTTGCAGCTTCAACTTGTAAAATCTTTTTCCATTAAACATTAACTGTGGGGTTATTAGCATATGTATTATTTTATATTGTTTAATATTATACTGTATATAATATAATATTATACTGCATATTATATAATATTATACTGCATATTATATAATATTATACTGTATATAATATAATATTATACTGTATATAATATAATATTATACTGCATATTATACAATATTATACTGCATATTATATAATATTATACTGTATATAATATAATATTATACTGCATATTATACAATATTATACTGCATATTATATAATATTATACTGTATATAATATAATATTATACTGCATATTATACAATATTATACTGCATATTATATAATATTATACTGTATATAATATAATATTATACTGCATATTATATAATATTATACTGTATATTATATATTATTATACAGTATATTATACAATATTATACTGTATATTATACAATATTATACTGTATATTATATAATATTATACAGTATATTATACAATATTATACTGTATATTATACAATATTATACTGTATATTATATAATATTATACTGTATATTATATAATATTATACTGTATATTGTTGCATGTATTAGTTTGCTAAGCTATTGAATGCATTTAACAAAACGAAATCAACAAAATTAGAATTTATTGAATGTACTTCAATTACTGTAACGACAAGTAGGCTAAAATGCACTTAAATGCAGCTTTAGAGGTGAGATAAGAAAACAAGATAATAAGGACCCTCATTAAAGTAGTAATGTTACTAAATACTTGTTATAAAACCTTTACAATGTAAGAGGAAGTGAAAGATGCATTTTTTATATTTCTTAAACTGTTCTTGATCGAAAGCTTTCTTTATTGGAAATCTCGCTACGCTACAATAACAAATCTAGGAAACCTTTATTACTCATTGGGCAACAGGAATTACCTTCTCTTCTCTTTAAAACTTCATATGATTCAACAAATTCCTCGCCTCCTTCCACCTGTACAGAACATACCATGGCTGTCCCATCAATTCGACGAGTTACCGGTCCAGATATTGCTAATGTGGTCGGCATGCGTCTGACTATCTCACGACAGTATTTTTTATCAATTACCGACCATCCAAAGTAAACTACTAGCTTGTTTAAAGTTACCACATCTGTGTAATCGTATTGACACCCAACTTGCAAGATATCGTTGTTAACTTCGACTGCTATAGCTATTACCAAGAGAGGTGATGGATGAGGAGATACTGAACACTGAATAGTCACTGGCTGAGTACTGGATTGAGATGTGAGGGCATCGCAGTTCGTCAGCATAATTTTTGTTTCGAGCTCTGTAAAAGAGTTCAGCCATGTTTTAGAACATTTCAATTCTAAAATTCAATTGGTGATTTGTGTTATCCTTTCACTATAAACAAGGATCAAACAGATTTATTGATTAATTGGATTATTGATTTGTTGACTAAGATCGTGGGTTCCTACAGGTGTTATCTTAGATTCAGCAAGTGACAGAACAACTTAGTATACAAGGAGTTGCAAGCTTTCACTCTTTAAAAAAAACAATCAAATCCTCGTTGTTGGTTTTTAACTGCTAAATTTTTAGTTAAATTTAAATTCAATTAAAACAATTAAAATTTTTAATTTAAAATGTAATTAATTATATTAAAGGTAACATTATATTTCCAACTTGTTCACTATTTTTTTCTCTGTTCAGTTTTATTCCATCGAATGATCTGTTCAAATCTTTGAATCTTCTCACTTTACCGCTAAATGATTATTTTATATCAATTAAAGGTTTGAAAACCTTTCATGGTTTGTATCTTCGCTTTTTCTATGGCAGTTACAGGTTTTCAACTCATTTCAATTTACATGATATGAACAAGTTGCATACAACATCTAACAATTATTTTCAAAATGTTATTGCTGGCTGCATTAACAATCTTTTATGTGATGTTCATTTTTTCAACTGAGAAGGTATTTTAAACATTATTTGTCAAACCATTTATTTGATTTCAGTGGTAAAGTGTTGCCATCTTTCAGTTTGTATTGTTTTGTTTTTGGAATTTTTGTAAGGCATATTTAAAAAAAAATTCTGAGTGAAACGAAATTAATGCCAATAAAGTAATATAAAAATCATATAAAATCATATAAATCAATAAAAGTCATATAAAAATACGTAACCACGGAGCGCCGAGATTAGAGCCAGCTGCCCAGATGATCCTACAATGGCTGAGCCAATTCTCGTCATAGCAACAGGGTTGGTGGTAGGTGAGCCAGCTCGGCCGACTAAGCTGGCTAAACAAAAGACTGGTGAGCTAAAATAATGGAAGGGCCAGAGCCCAATGCTCGAGCTAGCCTATAGTCCAGATGATGGAAGGGAGGCAGAGATAGCGGCATTCTCTCTGCATGTAGTTCATTTTAATGCGCACACGTTGATCATATGTACTTACATATATTGCCCAAACCTATATTCATACTAGTGGAATGCCAGCATTGCACTGGGGTTAAAAACCAGCTTATAATACAGCTGCCTGCTACTTGTCATTATCCTGGTACATTGTCAATGACTAATTTAAGTAAACTAGCTATCTACGGCTCGTACTAATACATACAATGACGCTGCGCCGCAACAGAGAGCAACAGCATATTTTTACCCCTATACCAACATATATCGCCCCAGGATTTCATGAATCTTTCATAGCTAACATGGTAAGGCCAATTTAGCCCTCTTAAAACCTCTTAAAATCCCCCGGCCTGACAAACGGAAGGTTCTCAGATCAAATCTTCTGGGAAACAGATCTTTCATTCTAACATTTTAATAGCTATAGCTAGACAAACTGAACAGACTTTGAGATCTATTTATAGAAAAATTGTCGCGTACACTCAATGTGTTTATTCCTGTGTAGCAGTAAAAGAAACCGGCAGTTTCCTTCGCATATATTTATGTATATATACTCCACTCCTTAAATTTGTTAAAATGCATTTACTGAAATTATCAAAAATCTCTTCAACAAAACAATCGACGATTTTGCTTGCAAAGACAAAATTCACATCTAGGAAGCAGTGATATCAAAAGTTTTATCAAACTACTGAACATCAAATCAAAGCTAATGTTCTTTTACAATACTTTTCGTAAGTTGATTGCTATGAGTTTGTCACATAAGACTATTATGTAACTAACAATTGCTATAAAAATATGTAAACTTTTCCAATCTTTGAGGTACCCATCAAACACTAATTGAAGCTACAACTTGTAAAATCTTTTTTCTTTTAAACGCAAACTGGAAGATTATTAGTAGTGGTATCCTGCTGCCTGTATTATTTTGCTAAATTATTGAATATATTGATCATAAGTAAATCAAGAGTATTTACATGCAAGTATTTCAGTAGCATTGACCAAAATTTATTGCTGAATGGATACAAAAAACCTTTCAAAAAAAATTAAAACGAAGTATCTAAACTCATCTCAGCACCCTTCTAAAGTATTTCTGTGTATGTTGCTTCTGGAAACACCAAAACAGAAAATTGCATAAGTTATAAATACTGCTTTCATGGAAAAAAAGTGCTAAAGTTACCAACAAGCTCCTGGGCATTTTCTCAATAGTATTTGATCAGATGAAAAGAAATGCAACCACTTTTGTGTTACAATTAAAGTTAAGATGCAAAGCTAGTTTTAAAAACCCGGTTTTTAAAAACCCTAGCTTTTAAACTGGTGTTTTTTGTATACAAAGCATCTGTATGTTAATTTAAATAAGACTATCACACTGGATAGCCTCGTCACCAGTTTTTGTTTTTCTGCTTTTCTTTCCGTATCTCCTCGTATTTCTCTGTTTCTATCCATTTCTTTCGATCTCTCCACCTCCTTCTCAGTCTTTCTCTCTATCTATGTTTATTTCACTCCGTCCCTTTGCATTTCTGTCTACTTTTTTCATGTTTGGATTTAGTCAGAGCTGGAATAGAACTTTCTTCAGACCTTTTTTTAAACGCCCATCCAGGCTTTTAAGAGTGCAGTTGTTGAGGAGTGAATTAAAATGCAATTTTCCTTTGGGGCTTCTGTTGAAGACTAAACATTCTGTTTTGTTATGACTTGTCCACTTGTAGCATAGTAGCAGAGGCTGGTTCACTGAGTCAAGTCTTGCCGTTTCTCTTGAAAATAAAGTTTCATTTTCTATTTAAGTTGCCTTGTATTGTTTTCATTTTAAACAGTTGATGGAGGATTTTTTCGGTATCTGAATAAGAGCAAATGTTTTGTCGTCAACAATTAACTCACTTTTTTTCTCTAAAATAGTTTAGGGTTGTAGTTCGTCTGCATCTGGTGCTTTCGGTGATGGAATGATCAAAGCAGCTGAGATCAGGGGTGAGAATAGTGATGATACATGTCATGCACACTATTGTGCATGATACTAGTTGACACCATGTGCTACTAACTTGTGCTACTGAAGTTATAAAGCAGATTTTATAGTTGAGTTGTCAGGTAGATGCACTCATAAAGTTATCTCCTTCTAGAGTGAATACAGTGCCTTCAACAACACGAGCGTTTCCGGTGCCAACAAGGAGCATTTAGGCCACCTAATAAACTTCTTTCTTTTTTCTTTTTCTTTCTTCTTCTTTCTTTCGTTAATATGAGCATAGCATATTCGTTATAGAGTAATAAACTATAATCATCATTTCGTTAATATGAGCATTAATTACTATCTCAACTGGAAATTCATGATCCTTGTTTAACCAATCTCATGGCTGATGTTATTAATCTAGTCAATCACTACGATTGACTAGCACAAAAAAGGGGCGTGGCCTAAACGCGCCTTGTTGGCACCGGAAACACTCGGGCAGTTATCACTCTAGGGGGAGATAACTCTATGAATACACTAGATAGTTTTTTAAGGAGTTCAGTTGGCTTGTAAGCTGTAATGAGGTAAACGGAGGTTGGAATAAAGTGTACCAAAAATTCAATTGCTTATTTTTAAGGGCTACTTAAGCAAAATCCTTGCTAAGATGATTAAATTTTTGAACATTATGAACACCTATTAGCACCAGAGCGCCAGGCAATGATGAATTTGTTGTTTGGATAGAAGAGCTTGAGTCGATTGCTGATATACAGAGAATTTTTGACTTGCACAAATTTTTGTTTTTCTTTCCCAATGGTCTCACAATCTACCCATTTTCAGTGTATCAGCAGTTTAGCTCTGGCGTCCGAGTGATTATGACAGGTTAAAAGGTGAGTTTTGTAAGGCATTTAGTATCAATCTGGTATCATTCTAAAAGCAGTTGAAAGATAGTGAATTGATAGAAAATGAGTCCATTGTTGTATACCTTGCTAACATTAGGTGCTTGTTTCAGTTACAGAATCTGGCTTACTATGGCAAGCCGTTCATCAGATGGGCTTTAGTTTCCAATCTATCAACTGATGTGGTTACGAAATAAAAACTAACTTTGAATATGGAGAGGCAAAAATTGGTAAGTTAGTAAGCTAAGTTGGAGCTAAATTAACGTTTAAGAGAAGGTGTTTTACTTTGGTCAAAATTTTGTAGTTCTACTTTGATTGGATTGAAACAAAAAAAGTAAGAGTATGTTATGTTTGCTTTAATCATGATCATAATGCTTGTGAGTGTCCAACTAATGCTAAGAAGTTTAAAAGTACATATAGTTGTCTGTGAGGTCATAGATGCTATATTTGCAATTTTGTGGATCATTTGGCTTCTAAATGTCATAATCTTTTGGTAAAAACCAACGAAAAGTATCTGTATCAGATATTCACCCCGTGTCAAAACAGTATAGACATCTTTGCCAACTATGAACATAGGTACCAATGGTGTTGGATACAAATCACTGGCAGATACTATATGTCAGCATGGCATTCTATATTGTAGGGTCTAAAAATGAATGGTAGCTAAAAATGATTGAAATGTTTGATGGAAGTACCACTTGGTGTCCAATGGAAGTAGACCTGGTGATACTTCTGCGAAACGTTTTGGTTTGTTATACTCATAGAATTTATATGCTTTTTCAATAATCTACATAGATGCTATCTTTGGTTTAGACTTTAGATGGTTTGAATGTTAATTCAGTGTACCTAGTTTTAAAAATGTTGGTCAATGTAGCAAGACACCTATAGTGGCAGCAGTAAATATTTGTGACAGCTCTTCTCTAGTAGGTGATGATGTGAACTTCAGTGTTTTTTGTTGACAATCGTTGGACTGTGTCATAGAATACGGAAGGATGAAGAGTTCCCAAGAATTAGTTGAGAATGTATGAAACAGGTAAAAAGCTGAAGAAGCTATACATGGATGATCAGGAAGTCAAGGCTTGCATTAATAGTAGTCGATTGGTGGAAAATAATTTTGCAGCTCATGGTGAAGCAAAAGGCGTCATACATACATATGTTGAGTGTTGTCCAACTTAATAAAAAAAGGTCAGACCGGTCATGTACTATGGTAGAGAGTTGACTAAATACATTGATTGCATTCCAAGACGGAATGTAAAAGTGTGTCAGGAAACGCTGGGCAGTTGGAGGCAACTAGGGTCTACCTGTTATCTTCTTGATTTGAAAACGGCCTCCATGTTACATGTTGATAGTGCGCTTCAGATGTTTCAAGCCATGAGATACAGAGGAAAGTTGTATATCATGACATGAATGGGCTTTGGTTTACAGATTTGCATCAAAGAATGTGCTGAAGATTTTAGCAAAAAATACTTTCACAGAATGATAAGTTTGATTGCGGCACAGATAACAATACAGATAGTTAAACAAATGTATCAACCAAAAGTTTTTTTTGTAGTTTTATTAAGCAAAAGCTAAATAATAAGATCTGTGATGCAAGCGCTGTAGTGACAAGATAGAAGTTGTTCATCTCTGGTATATTTATAGTTCACAATCCTATTAGTCTTTGGTTGGGATTGGCATGTAGCTCCAAGAAAAGACAAACAAAAAATCGTGATTAGGAGGATTATTATACTTCTGCTGGTGTTCCATCTATGTCCCTTCTTTACGTAAAAGGTCTTGTGAGGATGTAAGCAATCATGGTTCTCTCCCCTTCCTATAACCATGACTTCTTGTAGCAAGATTCAACAGTAGTTTGTCACTGCCTTCTGTTTGGGTGTTTTTTATTGAGGCACATTCCTGGTTAGCTGAGCTAATGGCTTACAGAGGAGATCTTCTGCCTTTATCGGGTTTTGTTTTTTAGTCCCACAGAGTTTTGAGTCACTGTTCTTATTCACGACAATGTGTAAACAAGGAAGCATGTGTAGTTGCCAAAGGCCAGACCAGATTTGGTACAAGGGCACTTTTAGTTGGATGCTTTTTTTAACACGACCCTTATGCCCTTCTGACACGACACCACTGGTCCTTATGTGACTCGAACTGCTGACCTACTGATCATAAGCTGGCGCCCTAACCACTAAACCACTGCTGCTCAAACTATCTTATAGGTGATTAAAGCAATACTTGATGGTAAGGATCTGGTTGATGGCATATGGCTGTCAATTACAATGTTGAATAATATGGCACCAGCGGCTTCGCTCTTGAAATGTTACTCAAACTTGGTGGTGGGTTTGTCAAGGATGTTTGCACTCTCAAGAAAGACAAAAACAATCCAATCAATGTTGCTGAATTAAGGTAGTAATAAAAGGTTTGGGTTGTAGTGTCAAGGATGTTTGAAGAGCGTTTGTGTTTCATCCGATTCAACTATTGAAGACTGTCGACGGTTCAAGGAAAGTGGTTTTGGTAAAATGCTCAGAACTCAGTATAATATCTGAATTAATCAGTTTGTATTAGTTAAGTGTAAAGATTTAGGTGATAAAATCAGGAAATAATGCAGTGGATGCTCACTCCTAAGAGACTTTTTAGAAAGTCGCAGAAGTAGGCTTGGATGATTATTGACAATTTAATCTTATCCACGCTAGAGTTCTTTATTTTTTAGATGTTCCTTAAATTCTTGCTCTCTGTTGTAAGTTCACTGAGAAGTCAAGCTCCTGTATTTTTAGCTACACAAGCTCCAACACTTTACAAGTAGATACCATGGTCTGTATGCTAAGAAAGTAGTTTTTTTCAAATCAAGCACTAGTTTATAAATCTTGACAGTGTTGTACCAAAATATTCTAGAGCCTGACTGATTGGCGCTGGAGTTGTTGAGCCCACATGGTACATAAGTACAAAAGAGCCGTAGACAGATCTGCGATACGGCAAAACCTTTAATTGAACTTCAACTCTCTTTGAAAGCTACTTATATTTGAAACCCGCCTCTAGTTGATCGCCAGTATAGAGGAAGAGTTGAAAAATGAAGTGCCATGGCATTCAATTAGAGGTTTTACGGTAATTACATGCTTTCTCATATGATCTTGAAGTTGTGGTTTGGAAAACTGGATCTTCTGACACAGAACACATGAAGTAGCAAGTGAGGGCTGACAATTTAATCTGGTGGCTGTTAGAGAGTTTCCTTATTTAAGACAAGGACGTTTGGTTTTGTATGAGCTGAGGTCTTACTGGCTTGTAGCTAAGTGTAAGCTTATTTATAGGTAAAATAATTTGTCAAATGGTGTCAATGTATATTTGAGTTCTTTGCTTGTATGTAGTAATTCATGTTTGTTATTTGTTGAAGGACATACAGTATACTGTATATACATACTGTATATATAAAAATCTATAAATCTACAAATAAATATAAAATTGGAGACAGAAAGCTCTAAATTTGACTAGCTCATATATTCGATTTGCCTCACTATTTTAGAGATAATAGTGTTAATGCAATGGTGCTGACAATGCTCTGCAAAAATCAATAGTGTGTGAATATTTAATATAAGAGATAAAAGAAAATAATATAAAAAAGTAAGTTTTATAAACTTTTTTTCAGAAGCTTTGTTTACAGAGTCTCAATTATATTTTGTTCAATCAAACTTTGCAGCAACTTTATGACAAAGAATAAACTTACACTTAGAATAACTTGAAAACTACTTTTCAAAACTTAAAAAACCCAAACTGAACAGTTATTGTGAATTTTTTGCATACATTTTGATCTGTGACAATGTTGCTGAGCTCCATACTCTAGCCGTTTGCATCTTCTGTTGTAGGGTTTCCTTCAATTGACTCAATTCTGGGTCAGACACTTCAACGCCGTAACCTTGCGCAGGAAGGTTACGGCGATGAATCTCGTTCGCACAGAGATTGCTGTTTGTCAGCAGCTAACTGGCCTTTTACTGTTGCCTGTCTTATAGTATTTAGCAGGCAGGTCGGCATGTCAAGATCTGAACTAGGGGATTTGCAGGCATGGCAGGTTTAGCCTGTTTCTCTAGTTCTATTATGCGGAACTAGAGAAACACCCTACCATATTTTTATAGTCTCCATTTTTGTGTGGAATCACTGTCAAAAATGGGCCACTCTCAAAAACAGCACTAGACTCTTTGTTCAAGTATAGAAGGCCTACCAACCGTTCGTTTTTTCCTGTTATTAGCAGTCTTAGCTGGCTCAACATATCTTTGAGAGACCTGTTAAGTTTACCCTTGTAAATTGATATTGTAAAAGTTATTAGGTAGCTGTTTTTAAGAGAGTATACATTGTAAATTGGTTTATATGGTGTAGTCAATAATAGAAATAAATTTCCACCAAATGATTGTTTGTCTTGACATCTTTCTGACATTAATGTACTACTCTGCCTGGTTTGCGCGAGATTGGTCTGTGAAACTTTTAGGCACATTCAATGATCGTAGAAATTTGATTTCCGAGTAATCCTGGCTGGCCAGAGATGGTGCTGTACCATTACTGGTCCCGGCTCTTTTGACTCGTTGGCCAGATGAGATGTTTAGGAACTCTGTGGTCTTTTTCTCTCGGCGCTTTCTGTACCAGCATTGCCAGTTTTCTTTCTGCTCCTATGGCCTAGAGAGTTGCCTTACTGGGTCCCAGATGTCCAGCTTCAAAAATGAAAACTCTATTTCCCCTTTGAATAAAATTTAATGTCACTTCGTACTAGTCTAGCTCTTTTCATGTTTGGGTTTTTTCTTAGCTTCACTGTAGGCAAGGCTCAGCTCAACTTCTCTGAATATGCAGAGTAGGGCTTGAGCTGGTGCTCACCCTGAATGGACAACTGATCCTGTCATTCTTTTAGATATGTGTGGTGAGGTCAAGCCTTCACCACCTGGTGTGGTTTAACAAATTGGACTTGCAGTTTACGATTGTCTCCTCGTTGTTTCTTCCTGTTCACCATCTAGATCCAGTCGCCAAGTGTAGAGGGATGGCTCTTTTTTGTCCTCTTGTATAATCTCGATTTAATTCTGGTAGAATGTTTTCTGCCTCCGCCAACTTTCTTTGCTTTACACCACATATTCATGCGCAGGACGGAACTCTGTGGAAGAGTCTGACATTCCAGTTAATCTAGAATTCATAGCTTTCACCCTTTCATGCCATCTCTGCAACAGCTGAGTGTGGCGTATTCTAGTACGCCCTCATCAATTGGCAGAGCAAAATGTCTCACTACTCCTAACACCATATTAGTAGCAGAAACCATAGTTGCAGGACAGCTCCTTTCTCTTGCACAGTCAACAGAGTAAAGCATGGTTGATTTTGAGCAAGAACTTTTACCCATACAACTGGAGCCAGAAGTGTTTGACGACATTGACTACAGCCAACAGCTCTTTTCGAATGACGCAGTAGTTCATTTCTGCAAAAAACCAAGGTTTTGCTGACGTAAATGATCACCCTTTCAGTTTTGCCCTCCATCGAAGACAACACCGCCGCACCTCTTATCAGCTAGGATCTTTATCTATTATGTATTGCTGACCGGATCAAGATATTCCAAGATGGGTGTATAAAATATGCTGCCCCTTAGACTTTCAAAGGCTCTCTGCTCCTCGCCTTTCTGCTTCCATGCTTCTCTTTTGACAGTCAACTTGGGCAGGGGCCAGGTTGTGGTAGTGAAGCTCAAAATTTACCGACAGTAACACCCTACCATATTTATAAAGCC
Source organism: Watersipora subatra (assembly GCF_963576615.1). NCBI lineage: Eukaryota > Metazoa > Bryozoa > Gymnolaemata > Cheilostomatida > Watersiporidae > Watersipora > Watersipora subatra. The sequence continues at coordinate 6,268,041 of NC_088715.1, read as the reverse complement.
TTGCAGCTCTCATAAGTACTTAGTTCTACCCAAGTTTGCTTAGGAGATAGGCATTCCCCGACAATAGAAGCCGTCAATGATGGCTTAAACTTGGTTGGCTTAGCTTTAATTCTAGGCATCCTTTTTTAATGCCTTCTCAGGTGCAACATTGTGATGTCTTCCATCTACCAGTTGGCTTCGGCTATCTTCAGGAAACTTATGAAGTATTCCATGCTTCTGGTATTTGAATATTGAAGTGCTTTTAACTGATTGGTCAAAACTGGGGTCCTTTGCACTATCATCAGCTTTTCCATTACATTGGCCCGACAGTCCGTATTTTCCTCTATGTTTCATGAGCACCAGGTGACCACGCTAGTGTATTTCCACTTGTAAGCTTATCCTTGAAGGTTTAAAGCCGGCTGCAACTTTCAAGGCTGCTCAACTTTTACTACTTTGCAGTGGGTCTTGCTTTGTGTCCCTTGACCTCCTGGGGTTTATTTCCTACTGCAAATTTCAAGGCAATTGCAGAAATTTCCTTCAGGGGTCCACTGGTAATTGTTTAGTTGAGATAGTATAAATTCCACTGCTGCCAATATGGTCAAGGATCCGCAGTGACCTTTTGCTTTTCCATTAGAACCAGCCATTTTTTAAATAGTATGATAAAACGTTCTAAAGTATCCAGCCAAGATTGCGGACAGTCGGTGTCTTTTACAATTTTCTTTGCTAATTTCTCTATAGGCGGTATGCAAATTAATCTAAAGAAAACCTTTTAGCACATACATAAGGCTTCTGTAATCAGATAAACATTCAGTCATCGTTGGCTAAAAATAAAGTACTTGTAAAAGTCTCAGGCTCTGAATTAAAACAGCCATTGAGGTTGTTCTTATTAGATACTGTAGACAATCCTACAGCGCTAATAATCCGTTCCGAGAATGTTTACACTATAGGGATTTTATATTATACAAACGGGGAAATACATATAATTGCCTAATGTGTTGCAAGATATTTTTAAAATCACCCCTTTACCCTAAACCCACCTCTCAGTCATTCAAAAAGGAAAATACTAAACTTAACTTTTTAACTTATTGGCTGTACAAATACCTGGTGCATTATTTTGTAATGACAACTTGCCACTTTTTATCTCTTTCACTTGGTTTAGGGTTCATGATTATAACAATTTTACATTAAGAGGAAACCACTAATAGTGTAAATTCAATATTAATGTAAATCAGTTTTTCTGCACAGAAAGGTCTATTGCTGCAGAGAAAAACATTGTATATGTCAAAAATAAATTAAAACAAAATAATATGTATTTTGAACCAAATTAACCCAAATTAGTCCAAAACTAGCAAAGTTTTCTTAAAATTGTAAAGAATATGCTATAAGGATTTCACCACCTCATGCGATACGCAACTGAGTTGTGGCACACATAAAAAGAAAAATTTCTTTTGCGTTCTTTTTGTATTATTTTTGATAAAAGTTTTTTTTTATGAAGCCAAAAATAAGTTCTGCATTTATTCAAACGTTTTTGGAATATTATGATTAATTGCCAACCTACTTTGATAAGTTGCCAAGACGATAGGACTAGATGTAATTCTATCACCAGATGCAAATGAAGCAGTGCAAACAAATTTTGCTCCATTCAGCGTTGTAGTAACTTCTCCAATCGCTTGGATAGACCGATTTTTGCAAATAGTTCTCAATGGAGAGTATGTGTATATTCCCACTGAAAGGTTGGGTACCGTAGGAGTACAACTGGTAGACTCGTTGTATTTTCCTCGCCTGTATGTGAGCGTGAGATTGTTAGGTGCATCTTGGCTGGAACTTGTCACCTCACATGTAATATTGATCGTCTGATCTATCTCTAAGTACTGATTGACCTTTTGATCATTGATTTTTAGCTCAATCTCTGACATATTTTTAGTCAAACCTAAAATACGATTACAAGAATAATAATAATATCGATAATAACAATAATATTGATAATAATAACGGCTCTTATGACATTTAATGTGAAGAAATACTCTTTGGTACAACAGACCAACTTTAGCCATGATAAAACCATTAACATTTATATGTACTAACTAGCTAAATGCCCTGCGTAGTCTGGGTAATAAAAAGTCTTTGCCCAAAAATTTTATTTTTATTTAACAGTCTAACTTTTAAACTTAATATCATGGGAAAAGTGTTCTTATTGTGCAATTCAAGTAAGTTAAGAGAAAAAATAAACAACTGTAAAGGTTTTCAAACTTTTTCAACGAACTGTAACTTTTAAATTTCATATCATGATAGAATTGTTGTATGAAATTAAAAAAAATATAAAAATTAAAATAAAACAACCGTAAAGGTGTTAAAATGTAAATGTGAAACAATTAGCAAATAATGGCTAAATGAAGTCTGCTTTGCTATGATGACAACAAAATATTATTTGAAACTCAATTATATTATTTTAATTTGTTTTAGTGTTGGTACCATAAGGCGAAAATATTGCATAGGGTGATAAAAACCCATAGTAATTATCTAATTCAAACACTCCCTGATGAAAACCATCAAAATTCTCTATACATACTGTACATATTAAAAATAGTAACAAAATATTGTGTGAACTTTAATAACTATAGCTACCTACATTTTTACCAGGTGATGACTGCATTAGATAATTACTATGGGTTTCTATATCACTCTATACGACTTTACCGCCTTATGTCATCAACACTGAAACAAATTAAAATCATATAATTGATTTGATAATTTTGATAATACCAAATGATTATTCATTGGAATCATAGCAAAACAGACTTTATTTAGCCATTACATGATAATTACTTCACATTTACATTTAAACACCTTTACAGTTGCTTTATTTTTCCTCTTAATTTATTGGAACTGAACAAAACACCTTTTTCATGATATGAAGTTTAAAAGTTGGAATGATAACTGTTGTTATATGATAAATTAAAATAATTTTTCTGTACAAAGACTTTTTATTACCCAGACAACACTGGGAATTCACCTAGTAATATAATAAAAGCTATGCTCATATATCCATTTGCCCAAAGGCATGCTGAAAACCTTAGGAAAAAGGATTGCACCGCACTGGAATCAAGCTCAGATAGTATGACTCATAGTCAAGTGCGCTGCTATCTGCACACTTTAACACTTTAGAACATAATAGAATAATTAAATATAAAGTAGCTATTACATGATTGTAGACTCACAGGACTGCCAACATACTGGTTATAATAATAACAACAATCTGTTTTAGCTACGCTTCGAGATTTCAAATATTATTTAAATTATACATTAGCCAATCAGATGCACAAATAAATAAACACCTTCATTTAAAGGTTAGAATGTTAAATGTTTTATTACTCGTGCAACTTCGGGCATTCACTTCACTTTTCTGTAATAAAACCATGTTTGTTTGTCTGTTCGAAGACATTAGAGCAATAGTAAAAAATATTGTACCTCACAGGAATTGAATCCAGATATTCACATTCAAAGCTATTGATTCTACTTTGACTTTGCCTGTACTTCAAATTTAGAGCTTTCACTCTACCTCACAGTCGAAAGGTTTGACTATGCTTTAAATTAATAGGTTTGACTGTTCCTCAAACTTAGAAGTTTGGCTGTATTTCAAATTTAGAGGTTTGACTGTATATCAAATTTGGAGGTTTGACTGTACCTCAAGTTTAGTGGTTTGACTGTATATCAAATTTAATGGTTTGACTGTATATCAAATTTAGTGGTTTGACTGTATATCAAATTTGGAGGTTTGACTGTATCTCATATTTAGTGGTTTGACTGTATATCAAAATTAGTGGTTTGACTGTATATCATATTTAGTGGTTTAACTGTATATCAAATTTGGAGGTTTGACTGTATATCAAGTGAAAATACTGCTCAAGTCTTGTGATGCTTTAGGTTTGTTTCTAGTTAATAGGGTCTTAAAAGTTGTTAAAATGTTTGTTATTTCACTGTCACTGTTTTACTGAGTACTCCGATTTCTCAACATATTACCTGTTATATAGCAATGGTAACAAATTTGTAGCAAATTTAGAATCCAGTATCTGACTTACACAGGAAGGGATTGTTATTTTCATTGTTGGCAGTAGGTATATATACATGTATATTGTAGTTGTATAGTAGTAATTGCATTGTAGTAGTCGCAAAGTAGTAGTATATAGTAGTAGTTGTAAAGCTGCAATTCGAACAGTGCTAAATGGTTTAAAGAAAGCTTTTACTCAATTATGAGTATATAGATTTTCCGTTAAATTTCTTGAAAAGATAGTAACTCATGGACGTCAGTGCATTATTTACACTTACCAGCTGTTACTGTAAGTATAATGAGATACCCCTGCAGACCAGTCATCGCGTTTCATTTTTGGCTCACCAACTAAACACATAAACACATTAATGAAATACCCCTAACTAGCAAGTAACAAATATCCCCAGCTAGCAAGCCATAGGCACACAAATTTCTGCTCGCCATGTATAGCTGCTTGTATTATGCGCTATTAGTTTATCACAACAATCATTGCAATAAACTTTGCAAACACAGCAAGCCAACCACGGCTTCAAAGTATTAGCTGGAAGTACACAACATATATGTACAATCATTGAGGTCAAATTTGGAGTTATCTTCTACACGCTGTTTTCAATTATACCCTAAGTGATGTACGCAATAATTACTCGATATATTAGAAAAAGACCTGAGAAAAACTTCCACAACAACATTTTGTAATATTCATCAAACACGTCTGCTATACAGTAGTTGATGAGCCAGCATATTCTACATAATTTACATATTCACCATAGCCACAAGCCATAGTTTTCCATTTTGAATTGTGGAGCCTGCACTTACCCAACCTTAATTACTGCTTTACTACTGCGTAAAACAAGCACAAGCATAATTTTTTTATTATTGAGATGTGTATGATGAAAGTGTATTATTGTATATTATTGGCTAGGCACATTATGAGTAGCCAATCACACCCGTTTTGAATGCATGTGAACGAAAACCTCTTTAACTCATAAAGGTATCATTGTAAAACTATTAACTACTTAGTGAAATGTTTTATATCATCACTACAAAATACTTCGCATAGTTTTTATGATAATCCTGAACTAGTTAAATCAAAAACTTAAAAAATTGTAAGCGTGGAGTTAACACAAAGTACATGTATTTGAAGTCTCACGCAATAAACAGAAGGTTTTAGCTCGCGGTGTGATGTTAACGGCGCAAAAACTTGGCTTTTGATGAGTGTGTTCTTACCTGTTGTTTCAGCTTTTTCCAAATCTCTATATTCAGTAGTATCGTTCCATTTTTAATGCACCCATTTTTAATACCAAAAATGCATTGTTTCCAAATATGAATTTCAACAATTTTTCATTCAACGCTTGTAAAAGTGCAAACCCCACTTTTGATGCTTTTAAGTACTTGGAACTTTCTAATAGCAATGATATAACATTATTTGCAAGTATTAAAGTACACATTACTTTGAATGTATTTATCCTTTACCTTTCATAGATTATTTGATGATAAAATGATCAGAAAAATGTTACATGTCGTTTGCAGTCGATAAAACTGCTGCTACATTTAGTGAATACAAATTATTAAAAGAAATTAACTCGTTCTATTTAATTCTGTTATGCTGATACTTGAACAATTTAAAATTAAATTATATTCTTTTAAAGTTCAAGGTCACATTTTTATTTGCAGATTCGCTCTTATTTATGCCTGCCCACCTTATGGAAAGCAAATCAATTTTGTATGGTTGCATGTTCTTTAGTAAAAATTAGATGGAATAGTAAATTCAATTTGTGAATATGTAGCAATATTTTGTGACAATAAGTTATTTAGGCTCTAACAACTTATAACAATATACAACATGTATTCAAAGGTTGCACGACATGAAAATGTTTACATGAAGGGCTTTATAAAGTATGTTTCAGAACACATTCAGGATGATATAGGCTAGTGCTTTTTACACGAGAGACAGGCATGACCACAAATCATTGTTGGTAAGTTGAAGGCATAAATTATATCTATATTTTTTATATATAAAAAGCACCAATAATTTTTACCAACTAGTGGCAAGCATACTCTCTATTGTTCGCAGTGTGATTCTATGTTTCACTAAAAAATCAGAGCACCTTTAAAATCAAATGTTATTGAGACTTGTCAAGAAATACTACTTTGCTATTTCAATTATGATTGCCTATTATAAAGTACTCTGTTTGTGTTAGCCACACGATTACTGTTGGTGAGTTGAAGGCATAAACACTTGTGCTAGAAATAGTAATCTTCCATGTTTTGTGTATTTGTTTACATCAGGCTAAAATATAAATTAATATAATATAATTTTTAAGCTAGTCATAGAAGTATATTCATAGAAGTCTATTGTCTTATGTCGAAGTCTATTGTCCTAAGTCTATTCATAAAAGTAAGTATAGTCCTATACGTAAGTATAGTCATAGAAGTAAGTACAATCATAGAATTAAGTATAGTCATAGAAGTAAGTATAGCCATAGAAGTAAGTATAGTCATAGAAGTAAGTATAGTCATAGAAGTAAGTATAGTCATAGAAGTAAGTATAGTCATAGAAGTAAGTATAGTCATAGAAGTAAGTATAGTCATAGAAGTAAGTATAGTCATAGAAGTAAGTATAGTCATAGAATTAAGTATAGTCATAGAAGTAAGTATAGTCATAGAAGTAAGTATAGTCATAGAAGTAAGTATAGTCATAGAAGTAAGTATAGTCATAGAAGTAAGTATAGTCATAGAAGTAAGTATAGTCATAGAAGTAAGTATAGTCATAGAAGTAAGTGTAGTCATAAAAGTAAGTATAGTCATAGAAGTAAGTATAGTCATAGAAGTAAGTATAGTCATAGAAGTAAGGATAGTCATAGAAGTAAGTATAGTCATAGAAGTAAGTATAGTCATAGAAGTAAGTATAGTCATAGAAGTAAGTATAATCAGAGAATTAAATATAGTATTAGAAGTAAGTATAGTCATAGAAGTAAGTATAGTCATAGAAGTAAGTATAGTCATAAAAGTAAGTATAGTCATAGAAGTAAGTATAGTCATATAAATAAGTATAGTCATAGAAGTAAGTATAGTCATAGAAGTAAGTATATTCAACAAAGTAAGTATAATCATAGAAGTAAGTATAGTCATAGAAGTAAGTATATTCATAGAATTAAGTATAGTCATAGAAGTAAGTATAGTCATAGAAGTAAGTATAATCAGAGAAGTAAATATAGTATTAGAAGTAAGTATAGTCATAGAAGTAAGTATAGTCATAGAAGTAAGTATAGTCATAGAAGTAAGTATAGTCATAGAAGTAAGTATAGTCATAGAAATAAGTATAGTCATAGAAGTAAGTATAGTCATAGAAGTAAGTATATTCAACAAAGTAAGTATAATCATAGAAGTAAGTATAGTCATAGAAGTAAGTATATTCATAGAATTAAGTATAGTCATAGAAGTAAGTATAGTCATAGAAGTAAGTATAATCATAGAAGTAAGTATAGTCAATGGTGAGGTCAGTAGGAAACAGAGCACGAGGCAACATAATCTGGAAAACAAATATGGAATGCAGAATCTAGAGTTAATGCTGATCTAGGGTTATCTAGAGGTTTAGATGTTCTTCATGAACCCCTTTCTTGATATGATTCATTTGTCTTTATCAAACATTCTTGTATATTGATCAGGAGGTTAGATAACTTAGTCTTTAGTCATCTTTAGTCGCCAACTATCAAGACTAAAATTACAAGCAGCCAAGTTTTAAAAAACCTTAACATGCCATTTAAAATATCAAAGATTCTAGTCGTTTAGGCCAAACATTTTCTGTCACTCAATCACATGTATGCAGAAACTAGAGAATAGAAATATCTAACTTTTGTTCTTTTTTAACATTTCCCAACCACTGTCTGATAACTTTAACCACTAGCCTCAAAGCTCTGTTCCGCGATGACAATGGTGGGAACTTCGTTTCATAATTACCGCCAAACATTTTTATTACAATGGTTCTACTTGTCACAGCACAAAACTGTGATAGCTATGTGTGAAGCTGAGAAAGCTTAAATAGTCTTTGAACTTTCTAATATCATATTTCGTCCGCTAAGTGGGTGGTTTGCTAGTTCACCCGCATTAGATGGTTGAGAGGCTGGAATGGTGGCCCCGAGAAGAGCCGAGATGGGAGAGGAGGGTGAATAAAGTGATTATCAGTTAATACTCGTATTTATACGCTGCCAGCAAGCGTAACAGAGTCTGGACTTTTATTTTAACGATTTATTAACATACTGTTTATAGACTTGCATGTTACTATATAGATTCTCAGAAAATTGTTAACACTCGTATTATGTAATTAGTTAGTGACAAATATTGCTGTTTTTGTGTTCAAAATATTTTATTGTGGCAACAGTTGACCTAATTATTGTGCAGCCAAACAATTGGGATTTTTCTCTTAGGTTGTTGTGTAACCTTTCAGTTTGCCATTGCTGGGTGTGTTACTGCTTTGCGCTGCGAGTTATAGTACTAATAAAGATATTGCGTTTTCTAGCTATAGCTCTTGTTTGATTTTCTAAGGAAAAGTGGTGTATAAATTTCTTGTCATTCTTTTTGACTTAGCATTGTGATATCAGCCAGCGAATCATAGCTGCATTCACTATAGGTGCTATTAGCCAATCAACAGGAGTTCTGATTGTGTGCTTTAATATTAATGGAGTATACAGGGATAATTCTTGTCACGGTTTTTGGCTTGGGCATTGTGATATCAGCCAGCGAATCATAGCTGCATTCACTATAGGTGCTATTAGCCAATCAACAGGAGTTCTGATTGTGTGCTTTAATATTAATGGAGTATACAGGGATAATTCTTGTCACGGTTTTTGGCTTGGGCATTGTGATAGCAGTCAGCGAATCATAGCTGCATCCCAAGGGGTTCACTCTCTTCTATTCATCCCTAAGGGCTAGTCTATAACGTTATAAAATGAACCCTATCCACTGACTTACACATTAAAAAGAATTACCCCTTATCACTTCATCACTGCAGACTAACTGCCCCTTTTTGTTCATGAATACCCCTTTCAACTGGTTAGAAAAGGGTATTCATGTACCAAGCTAAAACGCTCTTTTTATAATAACACTCTAGAGTGTCAGGCCACCAAAAAACATCCCTATAACGTGATTTTCTCGTTGAGCCCTTGGGGATGAAAGTTGAGAGTGAACCCCTGGGAGCTGCATTCACTATAAGTGTTATTGACCAGACATCAAGAATTATTGCGATTGGCTTACTAGAGTGTAAAAGTTGAGAGAAGGCACCCACAAGTCTGTTTATTGGCTCGCCATCGAGTCTGTTCATCAGCTCACCCTCGAGTTTGTTTATCAGCTCATCAATGAGTCTGTTTATTGACTCACCATCGAGTCTGTTTATCAGCTCACCATCGAGTCTGTTTATCAGCTCACCATCGAGTCTGTTTATCGGCTCACCCTGAAGTCTGTTTATCAGCTCATCAATGAGTCTGTTTATCGGCTCAACATCGAGTCTGTTTATCGGCTTACCCCTGAGTCTGTTTATCAGCTCACCATCAAGTCTGTTTAACGCCTAGCTCTCGAGTCTGTTTATTGACTCACCATCGAGTCTGTTTATCAGCTCACCCTCGAGTCTGTTTATCGGCTTACCATCGAGCCTATTTATCGGCTCACCCTCGAATCTGTTTATCGGCTCACCCTCGAGTCTGTTTATCGGCTCACCCTCGATTCTGTTTATCGGCTCACCATCGAGTCTGTTTATCGACTCGCCCTTGAGTCTTGCTGTCGGCTCACTATCGAGTCTGTTTATTGGCTCACTCTCGAGTCTGTCTATTGGCTTGCCTTCGAGTCTGCGTGAGCCCGCCTTTGAGTTGGGAGTTGCCTACCCTTGCATAGTAGAGTTTATTTCCCCATGTTGTCTGTTTGTCAAATTGGCTAAGATTACAATAGGCAATGATAGCGGATGGCACCTGATTTGGAGCACATGGCTATCTGTTCTAGATAACTTTGCAATTTGCCATAGAGCACATAGCCATTTCTTGTGAAGCAGATGTTTACTGGCTCTAAATCAAATGAACATCACATCAGTGGTGTACAATCTATACATAATTGTTCATTGGTGGGTGTGACTATAGTTCTCCAGATAACCCAACATAATAATTTGCATTAATGACCCAACAGAGTAATTTGCAATAATGGTTGCTAGATGGCTTTAATGTTCCAGATTTATACTGTTTATTGGATTTGTCATACCAATATTGTACAGGTTGCGTCACAACGGTATTGTTTGGCAACATGCGATTTTAGTATAGGTTTCTACAATATCGCAAATCGTGCTACCCAATACTGATAAATGTAGAAATTTATCCGTATCACAATTGCATCGAGCTACCACACTAAGGCTATTGAAACTTGCTTCATTAGTTTGGGAATTTCGATTGCGCTCTTGACATGGCGTCCTTTCCTAGCTCAAAAGAGTAAGTTTGTTGGTGCGACGATTTTGTGATTATTATATATATTATCGAAGTTATAACAATCACTGGTATTTTTTTAAATAGCAAGCAATTGAGGTATAACGGATGTCGAACTGCAGTTCTTTTTTGTAATTTAGGCTATCACGAGCGGTTCAATGGCGGAAAAATGAATCTTTTTGGGGAGTGAGCGACTTGATAAGTTTACATCAGTTATTGTTTTTGCATTAATTGAAAATACAATGTAATTTTTTGTATTGATTTTAATATTAAATAGTTTAAATTGATAAATTAACAGCAATAGTTTCACTTATTCTGCCACTTACTCAAATTTCTTGAGCCATCTTATGTTGTCTTGCTATAGCTTTTTTCATTACGTCGTTTTAGTTGATATACTAAATTAGTTATTCGCGATTGTCGAAATTCCGTTGTGCAGTTTGTTGGCAGAAGGGCTGTGTTTTTGTGTTTGCTGTGATTTTTGCAATTTCTTTCTCTATGTTCTGACTGCATGTCAGCTTTGGTTAGGTGCAGTTGAGTTCGATCTGGTTTTGAATGTGTATTTTTAAAGCTTAGATAAAGCTTGGCAGATTTTTTTTGTTTACGTGCAGTTGGATTTATATTGACTTAGCATTGGTTGCAACTGAATTTTTATTGTGACTACGTTATTCCGCTCGACTGGGTCAAGCTGTTTGTTTTTACTGTAGATTTTATAGATTTTTAGCTATAACAGAAATTGGTTAGGACTGCAATAACACGTTGTGAAGCTTCCAATCTTTTAAGTCTTGTAGATGTAGCCACGTGTAGATTATGCAATTTGACTGCACCTTTTGGACTGCAAAGCTACAAGACCACTACAAAAGCCGTTTTTTCAAGTTTAAAAATTATCCATTTGCTTTTTTTAAGAGACTCCAGAGAAATCTCAAAACATCTTCACAATTGGCTACAGGTCACATTGCACGTACCCAACTGCTAACAATCATGTTTCCTCCATCATGTAGGAAACTGCTAACAATATTATTATATTAGTCTTAAGAAGACTTCAATGAAATTTAATGACCTACTAGTTTATGCAGAGAGTCTTTGTGCAGCAGTACATCAACACACAAAAATAAGAAGTATAGAAATATTGTTGGAATCTAATGTAAGATGGCAGAATAGATCAGTAAGAGTTTACTTAGTGCTATTTCATAATCCTTAAAGAAAATATGATGTCTTGCACTAGTCTCAGTAATAACTAGTGATATTAAAATCTATGGTCTGCCTGTTAACAGTGTCTAAGGGGGTGCATTAGTATGGCTTACTCAAGTGATGCTATGAAATATTCACAGACAAACCGTTTGCCAAAAAATGATCTCTAAAAAACCAGAGACATAATGTACAAACATGAAAAACAAATAGCTTGCTCATACCCTATTGAGTTTTTCAAAATCTGAACATATTTAAAGTCCTAAAGTACATATTATAAAAAGCAATTTAATATCTTACTTTCAAGTAGTTTTGGAATTAAAATAAAGTTACCTACCTGTCAATTGAGGCAAGCAAAAGAGGAACAACGCTCAATGCTTATTTTCCATTTATATCTGATCATCGAACACCTAAAAAGCTCGCAGTCATAGCTTTCATCACCTAATAATGGTGACAGACATTAGTGTATGTATTTAGTTAGCGGGTGAGTTAGTTGGTTTGTTATTGTTGTAGCCTATTGTATAATATTAAAAAACATTTCTATTTGAAATAGAATTATTGCCAATAAAGTAATATATATACAGTCAAACATGGATAACTCGCCCACGGATAGCTCGAACACATGGTTAATTCTAACGGTTTCTTTGGTCCGTTCCCACGTAATGATAAATTGCTATATATAACTCGAACTCAACACTGTTAATTTGAACTGTTTTTTTGCCCAACGGCTACCGAAACGGTTGTTATCGCTTTAGAAAATCACTTTATTTAAAGCCATAGAGCTAAACTTCATATTGCCAATTTTCATAAATGCAATAGTTATTTTAGTTAAAATGGGCAATTTTCATATTGCCAATTTTCATCGCGTTGGCAATTTTCATATTGCCAATCTTCGTTTTGCCAATTTTCGTAATTCATAATCGTCGTTATTACCACCAACGGCAAAATATTTTTGTCAACGACTTTTCTAAAGGTTTGGTGAAATTTGATTTATACTGCTATACGATGAATAGCAAGGGCTAGCCGGGTCACGCGTGCAAGGATTTTCGCCACGCACGTACAAAACGAAAATCGCATGTTGTTTTGTATAGGCGTGGCGAAAATCCTTGAGTGCGTGGCGTAACCCAGCTAGCCCGTGATGAATAGTTTTCCGACATTGATTCCATGTTGAATCAACGTTGGAATATTGAATGTTTAAAACGTCTTAAAAATTGTTGTAATTAAACGTATACGTTGTCTTAGCTACAAAACACTATTCATCGTTTGACCTAAACACAGAATACGTGTGTACATTCAATAAGTATCTATTAAAAAAGCGTGAGTGATATAGAATGTACGTAAAACTTCTGATTGAACTGCCTCGGAGTGTTGCTCTTAACGAATCCCAGGTAAAGTAAGGTAATCTTTGCATAAACTTTAAGAAAAAACAGCAAAATTGATCGTGGGTAAACCCCCAAAAGAAAAAAAATGTCTTTTCTTTTGAGCATTTCAACAACAATCAAGTTTTGTCAATGTCAATCTAAAAAACGTCCTGGCAATAACATCACCTCAAACAATGAACCAATCTCAAGTGATAGAAAATTCTCTATACTTTTTGATAAAAATGTTTTAAACTTTACATTAGAAGCATTTAATTCGAAACAAGCCATTTGTGCTTTTGATTTATATTATAGTTTGTATATGTACATGTATCTACTAATAAATAAGTAAATACATGGACTTGTGACAGTGCTCTGATAACTTGAACGCTCTGATAATTCAAACACTTTTGCTCGGTCCCGTGAAGTTCGAGTTATCCATGTTTGACTGTATATACTATATATATGTCGTAAAACTTTTATTTAAACACGTTCTATTTTTCAACCCTTCCCTTAGAGTGGAGCTTCATTGAAGGTGATGTTCAAATAAAGGGTAGTGTTGTATTTTTCAAACACTGTCAGAATGTTGAGAAGATAAATTTAACCCTTTCATGGGCGAATCAAATGCCGCCTATGTTTTGCATTCTCCTTGGGGCAGTGCGCGACATTATCCCTTTTAGGTGCAAAAATTTTGCTAACATACCTCCAACTTGTCATAGATTTCTTAGATTTCTTAATAAATATGTTTGAAGAAGCTGATACATATCTATACCAGTTGATATCTATTGCCTGCAATTAACCTATGATGATCTTGTAACCTGCGTTGCAATTTGATGGAGTATAAAGATGTGGTTGCGTCAAATTTGAGTTTATCTTAAAAGAAAGCATTTTTTTCCTCTATCGGTTGATATGTTGTTTGTTGTGTTAGGCGATTTCATTGCCAAGATATTTGAAGATTAAAATCGAAAAATCTGATCGTGGTAAAAACGCTCAGGCCAAAAAACATGCCCAGACTTGCCCAAAGTGATGTCACGCGTGATATATCTGTCAATATATCTTGTATTCACATCGGCTATTTGCGATAAAAGTCTAGTCCTACGCGGCTCTATTGGCATATATATTTTATTTTGTATTTGCTCATGTTGGCTAGAATAAAATTTTAAATCCTGCTACACATACATTATTATGAATGTGTCAAAGGCCTCAAATAATGAAAATTGAAAATTTGTCTTACTCGCTTTCTCCAAATGCTGTGTAAACATTTGAGTACCGACTACCAATTCTACCGGTCTACGGTAATTCTGTCAAGCAAACTATGTAGAATAAGGTCTTTGTATCGGCACAGTTCCGTCGCTACCCACACTAACGATATACAGCCTCCCAAAAGCCCCACCCACATTATGCCCGTTGCCTATCCTGGGGATGGGACTGTATATCATTGCCCACATCGAAAACTAGTTTGCTACTACCGTAAGTAAAATATGCAAGCTGCGTCTTTGAAAAGAATATACATAGGGATAGAGTTTTAAGGATGAGAAATCTGCTGCAAACTGGATTTGAACTCACATTCGCCAGTTCTGCGGACACCCATATACCGTATTCAATTCACTACAATATTTTGCAAATCATGTTTTGCATTATCTTCAACAATATAATTTTATTATACTATTTTTACAAGCAAAAAGATTTTCATCTCGGCCTAAAGCTTTTATTAAAAATATCAAGTCGTTGCCACTCACATAGTTTTAGCTGATACAATAAGACAAATTCATCTACGACTGCAAACTCAAACAAAACATCATGGTTTATGCAGCACACATTCAAGTCTCTCTTTCCCATTTATGGCAGTTTCCACACTGACAAAGCTGCTTCGGCGGGTGGCACCATATAAACATCCTGTAATCAGTAAAACAAATGCAATAAATATATGTCATTCATAGATATGTCATTCTAACGCGTATCTACTGAAAGCTTTCAAATTGGGAGTTAGATAGATTGCGAGTGTAATTTTAAAAACGAATAAATGTTTAACAAAGGCACAAGTATGCCAAGCCAACAGTTCGAAGCTTTGGTTCTGGAAGTTAAAGATTTGCATTGATCAATCGGTTTTCTTCACTTTCTACAAGTGAGAAGTGAACATCTAAGGTCAAATCATAAATCTAATTTACTAGATAAAACTGCCACAGAAAATTTGAAGCAAATGTAGCTAGATGAACCGATAAAAAAATATAAAACGATGATTAGTGATAATAAAAAGTTATAATTTTATTAATTGGTACATGTATTAATGAGTACTAAAATATTACCTTTAGTATATTCATCAATCTAAGCCATTGTATTGCTAGATGCTATGGATTAAAGAGAAGCTGTCAGGAACTTACTGTACATACGTATCTCGCACCTACAGGAAATTACATTTTAGCCTCAAACAGGGAAATATAATCTGAATGTAAACTCAACAGGAAACTCTATAGGAGACTCAAAGTAAAAGATAAATTTATCTCCATTCTCCGATCTTCCTCCGTAGAACTTTAATCTCCCGATGCCCAGAATACTCGGAGTCACCTTAGCAGTAACTTCACAGCAATTTTTACAATTATGTTGTTCGCCAATAAAACGTGTCGATCGAGTAATTCATCAGAGTAACGGTGTTAATTAATTTAGTAAATATCGATGTCCATGTGATTTAATAATAGCGTAAAATCCCTAAATTTGAGATCACAGACAATGCGCCTTACAAGTGATAACATTTATTACGACCTATATAAAAATTTCGCGCTGACTATTGGCTACTGAAGCGACCTCATATTTATCGCTCGCGGTTTCGTTTCAGATGTATCACTAGTGACGTCACGAAAGAAGCACTCGCTGGAACGTGAGCTTTTTAAAAGTGGGCCTCATTCAAATGCATATATCTCTGGACAGGGTTGGTCTACAATGACAAAAATGGCATCAAATTGTAGCTGATGTTTTAGCCTTTTATGTGTCTTAATTTCATTAAATCGACCTTTTTGACGCAACCACATCTTTAAAGTTTTTTATTTCATTTTAAATTTAAAGGCATGTTTTCATTTTATAACTATATTTAATAAGGTTAGATAATAGCTCATTGAACTCATCGATGTTTGCTACAGTTTGCAGCCAAAACTGGCTTTTTATAGGCATTAGAAAAGGAGTTATGAGTGCGATATTATTGTAAGCTGAATTCAGATTACCGTTATCATGCGATCAAATAATAGGCTATAAATCTGGAAATTTCTAGCTTTATTTATTTATTTTTGATTCAAATATCAAAGGGTGTTTGTGGCTCCCACTGTGACCTTTCCTGCGGAAAACTGGTCCAAATGGCTCTTTGAGTAGGAAAGGTTGCCGACCCCTGTACTAGATGAATACTCGGCATTGCATGAATAAGAAAAAAGTTTTTGAACAGAAAAATTTTATTTAACTTTCCACATTTATCATTTTAAATGAAGACGTTTATCTTTTTTTTTGAAAAAATAAAGTGAAAAGTTGGTATAAAGAACTAACATAGAACTGCAAATAAGGAAATTACGCGAAGATTTTTTTAGATTAACGATTGCGGCGCGCAAGCTGCTCAGCGCGTAAGCCAGCTAAGAGAAGCGTATGTTTTAAAAACAGCCTTTCGAAAACTGGATGCAGATCACAGAAAAACTCGCATCACTAAAAAACTACTATTGTGACGCTAAAATGTTGGTAAAAAATACTGCACATCTCAGTTATCGAACTGGGTGCATTCAGACGAATGGATGCACAGTGACACGCATTTTGGCTGGTAGCTGCAATAAGTAGGAGCGCTATAAATGGACATAAGGTGTACAAAAAGGTAAAAAGACAACAAAACAAACACTGAGATTTATATATATATACAGTGAAACTCGGATAACTCAAACTTCAAGGGACCGAGCGAAAGTGTTCGAATTATCAGAGTGTTCAAGTTATCAGAGCACTGTCACAAGTCCATGTATTTACTTATTTATTAGTAGATACGTGTACATATGCAAACTATAATATAAATCAAAGGCACAAATGGCTTGTTTCAAATTAAATGCTTCTAATGTAAAGTTTAAAACGTTTTTTATCAAAAAGTATAGAGATTTTTCTATCACTTGAGATTGGTTTGTTGTTTGAGGTGATGTTATTGCCAGGACGTTTTTTAGATTGACATTGGCAAAACTTGATCGTTGCTGAAATGCTCAAAAGAAAAGACATCTTTTTTTTTGAGCGTTTTACCCACGATCAATTTTGCCGATTTTTCTTGAAGTTTATCCAAAGATTACCTTACTTTACCTGGCATTCGTTAAGAGCAACACTCCGAGGCAGTTCAATTAAAAGTTTTACGAGGTTTAACGGTACATTGTCTATCACTAACGTTTTTTGAATGGATACTTATTGAATGTACACACGTATTCTGTGTTTAGGTCAAACGATGAATAGTTTTTTTAGCTAAGACAACGTATACGTTTAATTACAATTTTTAAGACGTTTTAAACATTCAACATTCCGACGTTGATTCAACTCGGAATCCACGTCGGAAACTATTCATCACAGGCTAGCCGGGTCACGCACTCAAGGATTTTCGCCACGCAAATACAAAACAAAAACAACATGCGATTTTTGTTTTGTATGAGCGTGGCGAAAATCCTTGCGCCTGTGACCCGGCTAGCCCGTGCTATTCATCGTATTATACGATGAATAGCACGGGCTAGCCGGGTCACAGGGGCATAATAGTAGTACGTATAAATCAAATTTCACCAAACCTTTAGAAAAGTCGTTGACAAAAATATTTTGCCGATGGAGGTAGTAACGACGCTTATGAATTACGAAAAGTTGAGGTTTACCTCTATGGCTTGAAATAAAGTGATTTTCTAAAGCGTAGCAACCATTTCGGTAGCCGTTGGGCAAAAAACAGTTCGAATTAACAGTGTTGAGTTCGAGTTATATAGAGCCATTTATCATTGCGTGGGAACGGACCAAGCAAATCCAGTCGAGTTAACCATGTGTTCGCTATATCCGAGGGTGAGTTATCCATGTTTCACTGTATATATCCATCGGTTTTTTTACGTAATCAAGCCGTTTGCACATGCACTCGTTCACGTAAAGCCGCCATATTTGTAGAAAACGATTGTTATTATTTTATTTAATAGTACTTTTTGGTGTTGTTTTGATACATAATAAAAAATTGCAAACAAAAGCATCGTTTCAAACTTTTATTGCAAAAGCTTCGTGTTTTTAACAATAAAATTGTCTATATAGATGGCCGACAACGATTAAATGCCATCACAAAAAAACGAAGGATAAGATTTATTACGCTCTTTTCCAAATCTCTCTGGCAAATAATTAAATCACAGGAACAAACCTTGGTCTCTAATAATAACTAAATAGTACAGACTTATTTGCTCGCTACTCTTTTTTTATAAGGCATCTCGTAATAACCTTTTGAACTCTTAGCTCACAATTTCTTAGCTTTAGTTGTTTTTGCATCTAATAATCTGCTGATACTTTGCTTGAGTTGAAAGACTTTTAAACATTTTTGAGTTGTTATTTTATTATGTTTTAGAGACGCTCGGGCTGCATTTGCGGAGGCCGAGGCAGAACTAAAGGTATTTTCACAATTATCCACTTGCTATTTATTACTACTTTCTAATTTTGAAAGTTTGGTTTCTTAGTTTTTTTGAGTGGATGTTTTAAAATAGTGTGATTCCTCACTTCCCGCGGTTAATCAGGACCCTCCACGCAGTAAGTGAAAGTTCATGCAATGGAAACTAACAAACCTATATCTAAAGCAGTCACTTCTGTATTAAACGTAACCATGTTCCTCTTTTTAAGTTGATTGGACTGTTTTTAGGTGTTTAAGAGGTTTTGCACATTAAGAGGCATGATGAAGGGTGTCACTTTGCACTTTTACATAATAAGGAAATAGTGAACAGTTACTACTGCTATCACAATTATGCTCGTGGGAAGTATCTCATTGGGCCAGAGTATGAGAGAGATTTATGTATTTTATTTATTTGGTTTTATTTATTTTTTTATTTTTATAAATAGTATAAAGAACGTTCTTTCACCTCGTCAAGTACTTAAGGCACAAAAGCGGAACTACTAAGTGGCGGGTAATTGCTGCTCTAGTTTAATAGGCGGAAAGAATACTAATATTCAAATACTACTTATGACATCTACTTCATTTTCAATATGGCTGCCATTGCTTCTTTTGCTATTCGTGAAAGCTTAATATAAGCAATTTTAATTTTTCATAATTTGAATTTTAAGATAAATTAACTTCAAAAAGTTACCAGCTTGTGATATGTACTATGTACCCAACAATTAACTAGCCTATAAAACTAATTGGTTGTATGTTCACTAGTTAAGTATATTTGGCTGCATGCAATTTTTAACCTGTTTGTGAATGTGTGTATAAATATTAAAATGCCTATAAATACATTATTAAATACTTAATATTAAATTATTTAATAATGTATATTATATATTATTATAATTATATAATAATGTAATAATTATAATAATTATATTGTTATAATTATATATTAATGTATTTATTTAATATTTGATTAAATAGTTTTATATTTAATTTTTCACATTAAATATTAAAAATATTTAATATCATATTTAATATTAAGTATTTAATATTAAGTATTTAATATTAAGTATTTAATATTAAATATTTAATATTAATTACTTAATATTAAATATTTAATATTAGATATTTAATATTAATTACTTAATATTAAACACTTTATATTAAATATGATATTAAATATTTTTAATATTTTATATCAAAAATTAAACATAAAACTATTTAATCAAATATTAAATCACGTAAACAAGTCTTACTTTTATATTGCTAGCAAACAATGAGACATTGCAGTATAAATCTTGTCTGCTTACTAGACCAATCGCAATGCTTCTGTTTCGAATATCGTTGTTCATACTATAATATCCTATGCAGAAATGCACGTATGCGATAAAAGAAAGGCCTCAAGACATTGAGAACTATATCAGAAGGTCTAACGCTCATCTTACTCTCGCCAACTTTTCAGGTAATTTTTACTGTTTTAAGTGTTATGTTCACCTGTTTGAAGTCACGCTTACAAATTAGAAAAATGTATCACACTTGAATCGAATACATATATTCGACTTGGAAGCCAAGCATGCTACTAACTGTTTATGCCTGTTTGAAGTCATGAGCTACTAACTGTGCTCCTTAATCACTTTGCTGCATTGCAGAGTAAATGTGCACCTAGCTATTACACATGATGATCTCCAGTGGACCCGCGCCATACTGTTTTAATTCATTTTAGAGCTGGCGCCAACGGTCGAAAGTGTCATATAGAGGGGTATAGAAACCCATAGTAATTATCATAGTAAAAATTTGATATATGTACATAATTAAAAATTATGAATTAAAAAATTAAAAATTTAGAAACCAAGTAATACGCTATCGATATCTACAGTAACTATAGTTATTTACAGTAACTATAGTTATCTACAGTAACTATAGTTATCTACAGTAACTATAGTTATCTACAGTAACTATAGTTATCTACAGTAACTATAGTTATCTACAGTAACTATAGTTATCTACAGTAACTATAGTTATCTACAGTAACTATAGTTATCTACAGTAACTATAGTTATCTACAGTAACTATAGTTATCTACAGTAACTATAGTTATCTACAGTAACTATAGTTATCTACAGTAACTATAGTTATCTACAGTAACTTTAGTTATCTACAGTAACTATAGTTATCTACAGTAACTATAGTTATCTACAGTAACTATAGTTATCTACAGTAACTATAGTTATCTACAGTAACTATAGTTATCTACAGTAACTATAGTTATCTACAGTAACTTTAGTTATCTACAGTAACTATAGTTATCTACAGTAACTTTAGTTATCTACAGTAACTATAGTTATCTACAGTAACTATAGTTATCTACAGTAACTATAGTTATCTACAGTAACTATAGTTATCTACAGTAACTATAGTTATCTACAGTAACTATAGTTATCTACAGTAACTATAGTTATCTACAGTAACTATAGTTATCTACAGTAACTATAGTTATCTACAGTAACTATAGTTATCTACAGTAACTATAGTTATCTACAGTAACTATAGTTATCTACAGTAACTATAGTTATCTACAGTAACTATAGTTATCTACAGTAACTATAGTTATCTACAGTAACTTTAGTTATCTACAGTAACTATAGTTATCTACAGTAACTATAGTTATCTACAGTAACTATAGTTATCTACAGTAACTATAGTTATCTACAGTAACTATAGTTATCTACAGTAACTATAGTTATCTACAGTAACTATAGTTATCTACAGTAACTTTAGTTATCTACAGTAACTATAGTTATCTACAGTAACTATAGTTATCTACAGTAACTATAGTTATCTACAGTAACTATAGTTATCTACAGTAACTATAGTTATCTACAGTAACTATAGTTATCTACAGTAACTTTAGTTATCTACAGTAACTATAGTTATCTACAGTAACTTTAGTTATCTACAGTAACTATAGTTATCTACAGTAACTTTAGTGTATTTACTGGTTATGATATGCAATAAAATGTAACGCTACAATGCACTATGTGCAATACGTGCCGTAGGGAGTTCTTACCTTGGAGACGTATAACATAAATGTTGAATATAACTTAAATCGTAACTTAAATGGGGAATAGTAACCCGCGGGTGCGCTGTATATAGTTATTGCAAGACCATTTTTAAATTAAAATTTTCTGGAACTGTTTTGTACATGAGTAATTTTCATGTACACGTTGATGGAGAGTCAAATAGAATGTGAATATGAAAAGAAAACTTTTATTATAGATGCAATATACACATCGGGGTATGAAGCCATACCAAACACTGAAACCAAACACCAAACCACTTGTATAGATATTTATTGCTATCTATACAAGTGATATCTATTGATATTACAGGCATCTATAGATATCTATACAAGTATCTATAGATGCTGCTTGCCAAGCACTCAATTGTTAATTTGTTTGTTTACCAGCCACGTAGTAGCCAACATTTTGATACCAAGTAACTGTAATGTGAATTTTGTTGCAAGTCAACCTTTGACTAGCATTTTAGAGTGCTGCCATTTGACAAATACGGCATATACCAGGTATATACCTGGCATATACCAGGTATATATGCCTAGTATATACCTGGTATGTACCAGGTATATACCAGGTATATACCAGGCATATACCAGGTATATGCCAGGTATATACCTGGCTTATACCAGGTATATACCTGGTATATATCTAGTATATGCCGGGTATCTACCAGGCATATACCTGGTACATACCTGGTATATACCAGGTATATGCCTGGTATATACCTGGTATAAGCCAGGTATATACCTGGCATATTTACTTAGTATGAGAATTAAACGCAGATATTCCGTTTTTCAGGCAGGCATGCTACCAACTGCACCAGTCAACCACCTTGTAGCATCAAGGAATAATTGTGTACATAGTTATTACACATGATGATTTCTCATGGCGCATCGGACTGCCAGCGTACTGGTTATAATGCAACTTTTCAAAATTAAAAATTTTTTTTAAATGCTTTAAAACACCTATCAACTCGCGCACGAGACGTAGGCATGGCTATATATGGTATTCATGATGAAAACGTCTTCGCATAATTTTTATAAGGAATAGTGCAGCTTTCTGTTTTTATCACCACGTCCAAGTATATTTTTAGCACACTTATTATAGCCTTGGTTTCTAATTACTGGTAATTCTTCATCATTGTATTTGCTTACAGAGTGTCTCACAGACAGTAACCAGGCTCTCTCCATAGATGCTCACAATGTAGCCGCTCTAACTAACAAAGGTATAGCCTTGTTTGAGCTCAACAAGTTGGACAGTGCTATGGAGACCCTAAACATTGCGAAAGAGAAAATTGAAGGTGAGACTATCAGAAGGAATATTATTTGAAGACTTATGTTATACCACCATACAGTCATGTGCAAAAGTGTAGGATCAGCTACAATAATCAACTATTTCTGAAATATGTACATGTATATATATACATGTATAATATATATATACATACATGGATATATACATGTATATATATATTTATATATATATACAGTTATATATATATATATATACATGTATATATATAAATCTCAATGTTTGTCCATCTGTCCAGTTATAGTGTTGAAGTTTTAAGATTGAAGAATCTGCTGCTCACTAAATTCAAATTCGGAACCTCCAGTTCTGCTGACAGGAATTTATCCATTACACTACTACGCGGTCCAACTGGCTATACTATGGTATAAATATGGCACATACTTATTACACACGCCAATCGTTCATGGCTTCACACTGCTTGAGGCTGCAGCTAGCATTATGCCTAAAGCCACACCAGAAAAAAATGTGTGAAGAAAAATGCTTAAACTTAATGGCCAAGACTATATCAATCAATATAGAACTGTAGTAGGCACTGCAGCTGTTACAGTATGAATTACGCAGAAATAAGCACAACCCATGCAACGCCGGACATTCACCTAGTATGTATATATAACCAGTGGTAACTTGTCTCAAAGAAGACAAGAAAAAACTTGGTGTCATTTTAATACTCAGAATCTCCTCTATATGTTTGTCTCATCTACTAGTCTTTTAAAACAATACTCTGGCTGTCATGTTGTTTAGCGGTGTGGGCTGTCAAATACAGTCATACTTAGACTTACGAGCTTAATGCGTTCCGAGACTGAGCTCGTATGTCAATTTACTCGTATGTTGGTGCAATTAGTTTATATATAGAACAATTAAATATATATTGATTGGTTTCCATACTCTAAAAAATGCAAATAAAACACTCAAAGCAAGATATTGTAACAGAATGAACATGTTGGTTATTGTCCTAACTTACCACATGCTTTCAAAAAGAAACAAATAAAAAATTATGCAAGGAAATGTGATAAATTACAATGTAAAATTAAATACAATAGAAGCCAACGCTAACATTTGCCAGAGAGGGAGATATAAGTTATCCTTCATTACAACAGTTGACTTTGATAAATTTGGATTTTATCAAAGTTTTAAAAAAACAAACTTAGAAGCAAATCTAAAAGCAAACTTTCATTTTTAACTTAACGTAAATAAAATTTCTTCGGCGTTCATAGTTTGAAGTTTCTCGCTGGTTAGCTAATTTTTCCTTTGTTTCGCTTTCACGACTAGCCGGCCGTTTTAGGATGAACCTATCTAAGGACGTTTGCCTTTGTCGCCCTTTCAACATGTTGAGATTAGGACGAACACAGGTGTCGTCACAAAGGTTTAATGCATGACCACTAGCCAACTTGTCCGAATGTCTATATTTATATGTTGTTTGATAGATAGCACCGGCCTTTTCAAATAGCGTCGTTGCAGTTACCTTGTCACCGGCCAATTGTTTATCGTTTATCTTGCCTGAGCGGTCTCTCCATCAGCGGTCGTGAAGATCGCTACGCCGTTTAGAAATTATGGTTAGTCCTTTTGCGAGCTAAATGCCCTGAATACAATCCTTCTGTTTGATAATTGTGGATATTTCTGTCATATTGCTGAGCTAGCTCAATCGCGCATACACATTTCGCATATTTTTCAATAATTTTCCGTTTAATATCAATTGTTATCATTTGCTTTTTTTGCATTATTTTTCATTTTACTGGCAAACTTTCGGTCTACGCACAGTACTTTTAATTCACATAATTCTGCACTGAAAAGCGCGCACAAGAAATACGGTACAAAAGTATAACCTGAGCAGTTGAAAAATACAGAGTGATGCTGTTCTCATAAAACACCTCCGGCATACTTGGCAACTGACTCACGTGCTCATATCTCAAACATGGCTCGTATGTTAGTGCTAAAACTTGCTTAAAAGCTGGCTCGTATCTCAAGTTTCTCGTACGTTGGAGCACTTGTAAGTTGAAGTATTACTGTATGCCTAAATTTATACTGCTAGGCAAGTAAAAATGTCAAACACTTGAAAAAACTTCAAAGATTTTAATCAAATGACTTGAAAAAAAGAATTATGGCCTATTGCATTTTGCTAGTGTTCATTCGTACTGAGAAGATTTCGTCATTTGAGAGTATTATGAATTTAGGAAGAATTATTTCAATTTGCAAACAATACAATAACATCACAAAAAAGCGTTTGTTTCTAAAATTAAATTGATGGACAAATTTTCTTATTTATGTTGACTATAATGGGCTTATGGAGTCTGGTTGTATTAATAGTTTGAGTGTATGAAAATTGCGACAGTTATAGGGCAGTTTTATACTTCTGTATGTGACTGTACATATGGATGTACATATGGATGTACTTTCTGCTCAATATCCCTGTTTGTGATGTATCTGATTGGGTCTCAGGTCCCATAGCGATTGTCGAACCACTTTCTGGATTTTCCGAGGGATGGAGGCAACTATACTATCTTTTCTCATTCTAATTGATTTTAGATATCAAAGAAGACGAGTTACTCTCTCACTGGCATGAGAAGTGTTCCGTGGCTATAGAGAAGAGGCAAGCCAAACTGCCTTTCTCACCTCCACAGAGAAAGACAACCATAAAGTGAGCTGGCCTATCCAAATCAGTTTATAGAATTGTTACTATTATCCGAATTCTTTCTCTCGCTGATTGTCGATGTGAAATGCTGCCCAACTGTGTGACAAGCTGTGCATGCAGCCCAACTGTGTGACAAGCTGTGTATGGTGCCCGACTGTGTGACAAGCTGTGCATGGTGCTTAACTGTGTGACAAGCTGTGCATGGTGCCCAACTGTGTGACAAGCTGTGCATGGTGCCCAACTGTGTGACAAGCTGTGCATGGTGCTTAACTGTGTGACAAGCTGTGCATGGTGCCCAACTGTGTGACAAGCTGTGCATGCAGCCCAACTGTGTGACAAGCTGTGTATGGTGCCCGACTGTGTGACAAGCTGTGCATGGTGCTTAACTGTGTGACAAGCTGTGCATGGTGCCCAACTGTGTGACAAGCTGTGCATGGTGCCCAACTGTGTGACAAGCTGTGCATGGTGCCCAACTGTGTGACAAGCTGTGCATGGTGCCCAACTGTGTGACAAGCTGTGCATGGTGCCCAACTATGTGACAAGCTGTGCATGGTGCTTAACTGTGTGACAAGCTGTGCATGGTGCCCAACTGTGTGACAAGCTGTGCATGATGCTGATGTTGTTTTAGGTACGACTGGTACCAGACAGACGCCAACATTGTCATCACTATACTCATAAAAAAACTGCCAGCTGATTATTTCAAGCACACTGTCACAGATCATACGGTTGGTTTATATCCTTAGTAACTCATTTCTGTGTGGGGTGGTAGCTAGCCTGTCTTGACAAACTGTTGTTTTTGAGGAGTTGTCCCCTGTCGAGCGGGCGAGCAACACAACAGCTTGTCACAAGACGTACTGCACCTGATGCATCAGCTGCACTGGAAGGAAGTTGTTCTCTTCCGTCTATGCGGCTTGGCTGCGATGTTATGGCGGTCGCTCCATTGGTAATCATAACGGATTTCGCGCAAAAATTTATTTAGAAAAAATAAGATTACAACGTTTAACCAGCGACCAGTCTCTGCGGTAAACTTTAGTAGAACTTGAGAACTTAGGCAACAACAGCGGCTAAACATGTCGTTATTCGTGCGCTCAGTCAGTTTTATTTCTATTTCTGTATCAGTCAGTTTTATTTGTTCTTATAGATTTTATTTTCAATTTATTTTATTCTTAAATTCTAATAACGTTTACAACAGAGACCAGTCTTTGGTTAAACGTTGCGATCTTATTTTTTCTACATAAATTTTTGCGCGAAATCCGTTATGATTACCAATGGAGCTACCGCCATAACATCGCAGCCAAGCCGCATAGACGGAAGAGAACAACTCCCTTTCAGTGCAGCTGATGCATCAGGTGCAGTACGTCTTGTGACAAGCTGTTGTGTTGCTCGACGGGGGAACAACGCCGCAAAAACAACAGTTTGTCAAGACAGGCTAGGTGGTAGCATGAGGTTTTCTGCTTATAATTAGCCTTTATTTTCTAGCTGGCCATGGAGCTGAAGATACCTGGTGAGGGTGAGATATGGAAACAACACCTCCACCTTGCTCATGAGATTGACAGTGCTAAAACACAGGTTAAAATTCTCTCTACCAAGGTAGGTTCCTTTGAGTTAGGTCAATAAATTTCATACTGCAATTGCTGGAAAATTTGAAAGAGATTGTATGTAGAGGGGATTTTACTGTAGAGGAGATAATACGTAGAGGAGATTGTACATAGAGGAGATTGTATGTCGAGGAGATTGTATGTAGAGGAGATTGTAAGTAGAGGAGATTGTACGTAGAAGAGATTGTATCTAGAGGAGATTGTATGTAGAGGAGATTGTTTGTAGATGAGATTGTACATAGAGGAGATTGTACATAGAGGAGATTGTATGTAGAGGGGATTGTACGTAGAGGAGATTGTACATAGAGGAGATTGTATGTAGAGGAGATTGTACATAGAGGAGATTGTATGTAGAGGGGATTGTATGTGGAGGAGATTGTATGTAGAGGAGATTGTACGTAGAGGAGATTGTATGTAGAGGAAATTGTATGTAGAGGAGATTGTACGTAGAGGAGATTGTACGTAGAGGAGAGTATACATAGAGGAGATTTTAAGTAAAGGAGATTGTAAGTAGAGGAGATTGTATGTAGAGGAGATTGCAAGTAAAGGAGATTGTATGTAGAGGAGATTGTAAGTAGAGGATATTGTATGTGAAAGGGATTGTATGTAGAGGAGATTGTATGTAGAGGAGATTGTACGTAGAGGAGAGTATACATGGAGGAGATTGTAAGTAGAGGAGATTGTATGTAGAGGAGATTGTAAGTAGAGGATATTGTATGTAGAGGGGATTGTATGTAGAGGAGATTGTACGTAGAGGAGGTTGTATCTAGAGTTAATCAATTGTATGTATCGTTAATAAAGGTAGAACCGGTCTCGTGCCTCAGGGTTAATAATAGTATAACAGTACTAGTACCTCAAGGTTAATAATAGTATAACAGTAATAGTACCTCAGGGTTTATAATAATAAAACAGTACTAGTACCTCAGGGTTAATAATAGTATAACAGTACTAGTATCTCAGGGTTAATAATAGTATAACAGTATTAGTATCTTATGGTTAATAATAGTATAACAGTACTAATAGCTCCGGGTTAACAATAGTATAACAGTACTGGTATCTTAGGGTTAATAATAGTATAACAGGACTAGTACCTCAGGGCTAATAATAGCATAACAGTACTAGTACTTCAGGGTAAATAATAGTATAGTAGTACTAGTACCTTAGGGTTAATATTAGTATAACAGTACTAATACCTCTAGGTTAATAATAGTATAGTAGTACTAGTACCTCAGGGTTAATAATAGTATAACAGTACTAGTACCGCAGTGTTAATAATAGTATAATAGGACTAGTACCTCAGGGTTAATAATAGTATAACAGTACTAATACCTCAGGATTAATAATAGCATAACAGTACTAGTATCTCAGGATTAATAATAGTATAACAGTACTAGTACCTCAGAGTTAATAATAGTATAACAGGACTAGTATCTCAGGGTTAATAATAGTATAACAGTACTAGTACCTCAGGATTAATAATAGTATAACAGTACTAGTACCTCAGGGTTGATAATAATATAACAGTACTAGTACCTCAGGGTTAATAATAGTATAACAGTACTAGTACCTCAGGATTAATAATAGTATAACAGTACTAGTACCTCAGGATTAATAATAGTATAACAGTACTAGTACCTCAGGGTTAATAATAGTATAACAGTACTAGTACCACAGTGTTAATAATAGTATAATAGGACTAGTACCTCAGGATTAATAATAGTATAACAGTACTAACACCTCAGGGTGAATAATAGTATAACAGTACTAGTACCTCAGAGTTAATAATAGTATAACAGTACTAGTACCTCAGGGTTAATAATAGTATAACAGTACTAGTACCTCAGAGTTAATAATAGTATAACAGGACTAGTACCTCAGGGTTAATAATAGTATAACAGTACTAGTACCTCAGAGTTAATAATAGTATAACAGTACTAGTACCTCAGGGTTAATAATAGTATAACAGTACTAGTACCGTAGTGTTATTAATAGTATAACAGTACTAGTACCTCAGGATTAATAATAGTATAACAGGACTAGTACCTCGGGGGTTAATAATAGTATAATAGGACTAGTATCTGAAGGTTAATAATAGTATAACAGTACTAGTACCTCAGGATTAATAATAGTATAACAGTACTAGTATCTCAAGGTTAATAATAGTATAATAGGACTAGTATCTCAAGGTTAATAATAGTATAACAGGACTAGTATCTCAAGGTTAATAATAGTATAATAGGACTAGTATCTGAATGTTAATAATAGTATAACAGTACTAGTACCTCAGGATTAATAATAGTATAACAGTACTAGTACCTCAGGGTTAATAATAGTATAACAGTACTAGTACTTCAGGGTTAATAATAGTATAACAGTACTAGTACCGCAGTGTTAATAATAGTATAATAGGACTAGTACCTCAGGATTAATAATAGTATAACAGTACTAGTACCTCAGGGTTAATAATAGTATAACAGTACTAATAGCTCCGGGTTAACAATAGTATAACAGTACTAGTATCTTAGGGTTAATAATAGTATAACAGGACTAGTATCTCAAGGTTAACAATAGTATAACAGGACTAGTATCTCAGGGTTAATAATAGCATAACAGTACTAGTACCTCAGGATTAATAATAGTATAACAGTACTAGTACCTCAGGGTTAATAATAGTATAACAGTACTAATAGCTCCGGGTTAACAATAGTATAACAGTACTAGTATCTTAGGGTTAATAATAGTATAACAGGACTAGTATCTCAAGGTTAACAATAGTATAACAGTACTAGTACCTCAGGGTTAATAATAGTATAACAGTACTAATAGCTCCGGGTTAACAATAGTATAACAGTACTAGTACCTCAGGGTTAATAATAGTATAACAGTACTAGTATCTTAGGGTTAATAATAGTATAACAGTACTAGTACTTCAGGGTTAATAATAGTATAACAGTACTAGTACCTCAGGGTTAATAATAGTATAACAGTACTAGTACCGCAGTGTTAATAATAGTATAACAGGACTAGTATCTCAGGGTTAATAATAGTATAACAATACTAGTACCTTAGGGTTAATAATAGTATAACAGTACTAGTATCTCAAGGTTAATAATAGTATAACAGGACTAGTATCTCAGGGTTAATAATAGCATAACAGTACTAGTACCTCAGGATTAATAATAGTATAACAGGACTAGTACCTCAGGGTTAATAATAGCATAACAGTACTAGTACCTCAGGATTAATAATAGTATAACAGTACTAGTACCTCAGGGTTAATAATAGTATAACAGTACTAGTACCTCAGGGTTAATAATAGTATAACAGTACTAGTATCTTAGGGTTAATAATAGTATAACAGGACTAGTATCTCAAGGTTAATAATAGTATAATAGGACTAGTATCTCAAGGTTAATAATAGTATAACAGTACTAGTACCTCAGGGTTAATAATAGTATAACAGTACTAGTACCGCAGTGTTAATAATAGTATAATAGGACTAGTATCTCAAGGTTAATAATAGTATAACAGGACTAGTATCTCAGGGTTAATAATAGCATAACAGTACTAGTACCTCAGGGTTAATAATAGTATAACAGTACTAGTATCTTAGGGTTAATAATAGTATAACAGTACTAATAGCTCCGGGTTAACAATAGTATAACAGTACTAGTATCTTAGGGTTAATAATAGTATAACAGGACTAGTATCTCAAGGTTAATAATAATATAAAAGTACTAGTATCTCAAGGTTAATAATAGTATAACAGTACTAGTACCTCAGGGTTAATAATAGTATAACTGTACTAGTACCTCAGGGTTAATAATAGTATAACAGTACTAGTACCTCAGGGTTGATAATAGTATAACAGTACTAGTACCTCAGGGTTAATAATAGTGTAACAGTACTAGTACCTCAGGGTGAATAATACTATAACAGTACTAGTATCTCAGGGTTAATAATAGTATAACAGTACTAGTACCTCAGGGTTAATAATAGTATAACAGTACTAGTACCTCAGGGTGAATAATACTATAACAGTACTAGTATCTCAAGGTTAATAATAGTATAACAGTACTAGTACTTCAGAGTTAATAATAGTATAACAGTACTAGTATCTCAAGGTTAATAATAGTATAACAGTACTAGTATCTCAGTGTTAATAATAGTATAACAGTACTAGTACCTCAGGGTTAATAATAGTATAACAGTACTAGTATCTCAAGGTTAATAATAGTATAACAGTACTAGTATCTCAGGGTTAATAATAGTATAACAGTACTAGTACCTTAGGGTTAATAATAGTATAACAGTACTAGCACCTCTAGGGTTAATAATAGTATAACAGTACTAGTACCTCAGGATTAATAATAGTATAGCAGGACTAATACCTCAGGGTTAATAATAGTATAACAGGACTAGTACCTCAGGGTTAATAATAGTATAACAGTACTAGTACCTCAGGGTTAATAATAGTATAACAGTACTAGTATCTCAGGGTTAATAATAGTATAACAGTACTAGTACCTCAAGGTTAATAATAGTATAACAGTACTAGTACTTCAGGGTTAATAATAGTATAACAGTATTAGTACCTCAGGGTTAATAATAGTATATCAGTACTAGTACCTCAGGGTTAATAATAGTAAAACAGTGCTAGTATGTCAAGGTTAATTTTAAAACTATTCTTATAGCTAGTAGTACTCTCATGACAGCTCATAAATCAAATGGTCAGGTAGATTATGTACACTGATGCTGTTATTGTACAGGTGGAGATAAAACTGTATAAAGTAGAAGGTATTCGTTGGAATGCTCTCGAGACTGGCTCAGAGCTGGATAAATTAAAAACCTTCAGTGTTGAACCAGGTTAGTATTCTGACTTATGTTTGTAGATATGCTTCATTGTATGTTGAGTACTGAATTAATATACATTTACTGTTCGTTTCATCTGTTTCATTTTATTCTTTTACCTGTCCTTCATCCAAGGTCTTATGTCTGTTTGTTTGGTCATATTTAGAAATTCATCAGAGCTCGAATTTAGCGTATCGTAAAACTTCTATTTGAACATGATGACATCGTATTTTTCCACTCTTCCTCTCTAGCGGTGTTCTTTTAGAGGTGACATTCAAATAGACATTTATTTTTAGACAAGCTGATCAGAATTTTCTAAGATAGATTTAACTTTTTCCTATCGCCTGGATTTTGCGCCTTTCCACGGTCATAGCGACATTGATGCCATCAGCGCCAACATTCTGCTAAACTGTCTTTCATATACATCCAATTATCAGACCAAGATGAACTACTTTGAATAAAACATATCAGACGAATACCATCGGTACTTATTCCGATGGTGTTCCTTTCAAAGGTTTGGCTAAAAAACCAAACATTTTGTGAAGTTTTTGATACGCCCCAACAATGGCTGCTACTACGCTGTACGCTGTTCTTGAATACTTTTGTTATTGTTCTTCAAAACATTTTATTTAAAGGTTTTCAGATCAGGTAAACCACTTTATGGACGGATCTGAAGACAATGGGTCAGGTTTAGACCTTTAGTGACATCGAATCAAAATGTAGTTCTGGTGATTGTGACGATCGATCTTTTCAGGCCTATCATCACTAAAGTAATGGTAACCATTGCAGCAACAACAAAAGAATTATTTGCTATTGCTGTTACAGAATCATCAATAATACGATTTTGTGGAGATTTTGCTACTGATCACCTTTTATCATGGGTTCGTGAAGATCAAACATAATTAAGGTCAAAGTGGTGATCTATTAGAGGCGGTGTTCAAATAAAGGGTGACGCTGTATTTTTCAACCCTTTCTCTATAGTGGTGTTTTATTGGAGGTGATGTTCAAATAATGGTGGCATTCAAATAGAGGTTTTACGGTAAACTTGATTTATTTACGATATGAGGAGTAACAACTAAATTTTATACCATGCTCAAGTCATTAGATCACAAGGTCAAAGTAACTTATACCATAAAACCTCCAATTGAATGCCATTGCGCTCTATTTTTCAACCTTTCCTCTATAGTGGCAGTCAATTGGAGGTGACGTTCAAATCGAGGCTGGCGTTGTATTTTTCAAATGTTTCGTCAGAATTTTTGGTATATAAATTTAGCCCTTTTACGGGAATGTCACCTGTGTTATGCCCTCTCTTTTTGGTTGAGCAATATTGAACCTTTTGAATGCAATAACTGTAACATAACTCCAACTTGTCAAATATCACTTAATAAATATGCATTGAGAAACCGTGAAATATCTCTACCAGTTGATATATATTGCTTGCAATTAACCTGTGATTATATTATAGCCTGTGTACTGCATTGCAATTTGTTGGAGTTTTCAATTTTCATTTAATTCGTTGTCTATTTCAATTATTAATTTGTTATATTTATTTTCAGTTATATTATTATGTATTTTTTCAATATTTATTTCAATTTGTTTATTTCATTTACTTGAAGACATATTTTTAATTTATATCTATAATAGCTGAATGCTCGAGTAATAAAAGTTACACAGAAAAATTATTTTCAAGTAAAATAACAACAGTTACCATTTTAACTTTCAAACTTCATATGATGAAAAAGTGTTTTGTGCAGTTTAAATAAATTCAGAGAAAAAATAAAACAACTAAAAAGTGTTTAAATGTGAAATAGTTAGCAAGTAAATTAGGTCGGTTTTGCTATGATTATGATAAAAGCTGATTCAGTAATGATACAATTAATACAAACTGAGAAAACAAAATAAAATACTGAATGTGTTGAATTAATAATAATGATTCGTGCATAGAAGTGTGTGTGTACATAAAAGTTACCGTTCCATCAAAAGCTATCCGTCGAAACTTTGAATACGACTATACTGGTACTTCTCGATACTGGTACATATGTAAAATGAGATATCGGACTTTCTTTGTCTGGTACTTTGTCTAACCGAATGGAGAGAGAATGTAGAGGCTATTTCTACTCGAGATAATACAATTGTCCGCGTGAAAAGTATTAGCCTTTACTGATTTAGCAATCGAACCTTACGAAAAACTGGAAATATAAGTTTAACGGTCTGTTTGAAATGGAAATGGCCCATTTAAAAATTACAAAAAAGGTAATGGTAGCAAAAAATTAGTTTTTGAACAATTTCAAAAATACCAAATGCAAAAGGTTATATTAGTTAATAATCAAAAGTTCACATTTAGTATGTGCACTTTTGATTATTGTCAATAGCATGTTGAAGACTTTATAGCTCAGTGGTTAAATGCGTGGTGTGAAACTTGTGTTGGCAATCTCTGTAAGTTCAAATCCAGCAGGCAGCGAGCTATTCATTCCAAGATTTTAATAGTTATAACTGGACAGACAGACATCTGAACAGACCACAAAAAACTTTACATTTTATATATATATAAATTTATATATATAGATTTACCAATCTTGCATAGAACCGCATTGCACTTATTGATATGTTTGCTACAATTTGTAGCCAAAACTAGCTTTTTATGTGCAATAGAAGAAAGTTATGAGCGTCGATCCATTGTAAGCCGTGTTAAGATAGCCGCAAGAATGCTATTAAATAATATGCTATAAATCTGCAAATTTAGAAATTATATAATGATAGTCAATCAAGTAGTACAAATATATATTCAAGAACAAGGGACATAAACGATTCATACTTATAATACATGCAGAAACCAAAATTAACATTTTTAAAAGAAGAAAATTTGCATCGTCAGCTCAGCTAGTTGCGTTCTGATTGTTGCTTTCGATGGAACGGACATCTTTTGGCTGTTCAATACCTTCTACCATGTGTTCTCAACTAACTCTTCTTCCGCATGGCTTAACTAGTCGATAGTGCATAAACAATTTTTTGACAGAGCAAAACCTTTACGAACTGCATTTAGAACAAATGCAATTTGTGCTAAATGCAAATGCATTTAGATGCGTAAAGGTGTGTGCTGACCTTAACTCTTCTTCTGCACTGCCGATTTAGTCGATATTAGCATCGGAATTGTTTTTTAGCAGAGCAAAACTTTTACGCGTGGCATTTCGCACAAGTTTTTTTCACCAAACGCAACCTTTAGCCTAAAACTAGTCGTTCATCTACCGTCAGTAATGTAAACCGTTTTGTATATATACATGTACTTTAAAGTATCAAGACCACATTAAACAGGGAGCTATTATTAGCCTGAGACAGTTATTAATTATTTCCATGGTGTTGCTTTCAAAGTTTTAGCGAAAAAAATCAAAAAGCTTTGGAGCTGGACAACGAGAAAATTGATTTTTATTGATGTAAACGATTCATTATTAATACGATTTTGTTTGAATTATTATTATTATGGGTTGATAAAGATTAAAGATTTCAAAGTGGTGGTCAGATGGAGGTGTCGGTCAAATAGAGGTGGCGTTCAAATAAAGGTTTTACTGTAACTATCGTTATAAAAGTTCTACCAAACATGGCTGCCTTTATATCACTGCGTATGGAAAGGACCTTCATCAAGTTTGTCTTTCATGTCAGGAGAACATGTCAGCTAGAATAATTTACTAACAAGCTTTTAAAAACATGGAAATCAAAGTTTTTGTGTTCTTCACCCACCATGGTGTTGTGGATGGAATTATTATGATAAACAATAAATGCAACAGGCAGGTTAAGTGTTATATCCATTCATAGAGTGATTGGCTTTGAACATAAACTGTTTAAATTTACCTAAGGCTATATCAAATGATTCTGCTTTTTCTGGCCTTGACCTTTATGGTAACATTTACAAACTTTTTCTAAATGAACACATAGCTATTCAGGGACCGCTTTAGTAGACACAAAGTCATCGCTGTCAGACATGTCATTTATTTGCAGCTACATCAACTATTGGCAGCGCCAAGTGGGACAAGCTGGCTGTAGAGGTCACGGAAGAAGAGAAGAAGGAAAACCTCGAGGGGGATGCTGCCCTGCAAAAACTCTTTCGAGACATTTACTCCGGTGGATCGGAGGAGACGAGGAGGGCCATGAACAAATCATTTGTGAGTTACTCTCTCCTGCGCTGTTGTATTGTTACTATTAGCAACAATGTTTCTACACTTCTGTAGTTATATTTATTAATATAGTGACAGACTACATAGTAGAATAGCATGTGAACAAATAGACATTTTATTTCTTTTGAACATAGTAAAAATACAGATCGAGGGAGGCAAGTCTATATTAACATATATGTGATGCACGGGTTATAGTGATATGGGAATTAATAAATTCTCTTATTGCACATTTTTTGGTACAAAAGAGGTATGGTTTATATATCCATAATGAATGTAGGGTAAGTGTATAGTAAAGTACACAAATAAAGAAGATAGAACAGAGAAATAACGAATAGAAAACTATGAATGGTTGTTTACCTTTGGTGTTGGCGGTCTAAACGAGGTCAAACAAGGACTTCTGTGAGCAGGAAGGTAGCAATCAGAGATGGTAGGTCTTGTATAGTTGGGGGGGTCTTCCCATGTTTTGTGACGATTCTGACGACCCGACGACAGGGATATTTAAAAAGTGACAGACGAGACGACCATTTATCAATGTAGATGACGAGGTGACGATGATTGTGTAAGTAGGATTACTAAAGGTACGGCTACACGTAATGAATTTTTCGTTGGTTCTGAGTTCTGGCCGAAATCACGAAAAACGCGGAATTAATCGGTCGAAATTCACAGAATTATTTAAGCTGTGCATGCCCACCAAGTTCATCGACGAAAAGCTTTTAACAGATTAAACAAATTATTAGCGAGCACGATTCTAGCAGCTTTAGCAATTTGTATAGTCCAAGACATGTATCGTGACACACAATAACAGTACGAAAGCAATTCAACATAGAACACACAATGTAACTGTTTAAGTTGCGCTATTGTTTGTGAGCGAGCACGACTGTAGCAAATTTTAAAATTTATGTAGTCCGAGAACATAATGCGACACGCAAAAAAAATATTACGGAAATTCAGCATAGTAAATACGATGCAACCGACTTGATTGCGCTAAAGATGGCAACATTTTCTACCACAAAACGTTTGCTGCTAAAAATGAAATATAATTAAAAAATAAACAATTTGTAGCTATAGCGTCCAAACAATAAATACATACAATAACGCAATCTAAGCAGTTGCATCGTGTGTACTATGTTGAATTGCACTTATACTTTTATTGTGTGTCATTATACGTCTCTTGTACTGCACTAATTGCAAAAAGCTGCTGGAATCGTGCTTGCTAGCACGATTCTAGCAGCGCAGAATAATTCTGTGTGTTTCAATCATTTCGTGATTTCGATTAGAACCAACGAAAAATTTGTTACGTGTAGCCGTGCCTTTACTAACTTATTATATGTCCATAAATCAACACGTTCAACGGAAACTTCACTAGTTTTAGTTTGAAGCATCTGGTCCAGCATATATAGACTGCCAAATAATTAAAGTAAACAGCAATGAAATGCCACGACATTGACAGAAAATCTGTTTACAAGTCTGTGACTGACAGTGATTATTAAAGACAATCTCGGTCTATTTTCATTACAAGAAATGTAGCCCTAAAAGCCTGAGACAGCTGCGGAGTAATCAGCAACGCTCCCAAACATTACTAATAAGTTTGTGAAGGTCGCTGGTTGAGCCATGCTTTTGGTTAGCAGAAGTTCAAACTGAGCAAGTTTCAGGTTTTTAACGCAACCCAGTGCCACCAGAATGGATATTTGTATTAAAATAATGAATGTGAAGAAAGAGGTTGTTTTGGTTACCAACTTGAAAAAGGTGACAGTGATTTTAAAAGTGACGACAGTGATTTTAAAAGTGACGACAGTGATTTTAAAAGTGACTATTCTGACGACACCTTTGTGTGGTAGGACAACTGGTTGGACCCCCAGTTGGACCTCCAGTTGGTTTTCTTTTATTTTGCTCAGAATAAAGGTTTTAAGTATAAAGATTACATCAGGTAAAATTGAAAAACTATGTCATTATACAATAAACACAGAACTTGAATTGCTAAAAACTAAAGTTGTCCTACTCCATATGTAATGTAGGATAATTCCAAATTCAACAATGGTGTTAGGAAGCGGTCAACAGTTGAGAGAAAATGTTATGTTAGAAAATCATCTCCGACACTAAATGTAGAACATATGCAATCAATTAAAAATGAACATATACAGAAAAATGGAAATTTCTTTCCTTTTTGCTTTTTATTTTTGTTTTGTTTTTGAACAAAAATTGTTTTTTTCAAACAAATGAAACAAAATGGGCAATAATATGCCCCATGTGGCATTTTGTATCTATGAACATATTTCGTAAGTTGAAATAATATTTCTACAAAAGGATATTTCGTAACTTGGTAATTACGTATGTAGAGGTTACACTGTATACAGAAGTTGACCTTTTCAACTATGCTAGTCTCATCTTACCAAGATTTTTACACTAGGAAGACATATTACTGTAGTACATAGTAAACCTGTCTTATCCGTGGAGGCTTCAAGTACCTGATATCTAGTATCCAATAGCAGATAGTAATACCATCATGTGATAATGTGCTTCCTGTCTTATGTAGGACAACATGGGATGTTAATTATACTCTCTGTGTGTGCACTGGAGTAATACACTGTTTCCATGGTGCACAGTACTGCGAAGCAGCCCCCTCCGAAGTCGAGGGGATTGTACGTTTCCATGCTGCGCAGCGGTTTTCAGCAAATACCGCAAATTAGCCAGAGAAGATAAATTGTATAAATCGAATCGCCTGATGGATAAATAGAATCGATCACGGATACCGAACGTCATAAACGGTCTTTTTATGATTCTGTTGTCATTATACTTTTATTTACAATACACATTCACAAGGTTTTACAAACCTTAACACACTTTTTACATAGTAATATATTTTTAATAAGTATTTTTAAGTAATATATTATTTAAACGTTAATTTAGGACTTGCCACCTATTTTTCGAAAAGTGTTGGCATCGATAACAAAGTCCAGGAAAGTAATCACCTCATCATCCTTGTGAATGCAGACCATAATTAAATTTAGGTGAAAGAAGATCGGAAGAATAGTAAAAAACAAGATTAGCAGGACAACCTTTGTACTAGTTTATGGCTCTCGAAGAGTCCGTCTCTACGAGAGTCCGTCTCTTTCATGAGAGCTATGCGCAGCCACTGCGCAGTCGCTGTTTCCTTGCTGCGAATTTGCACTGGCTTCGCACTGATCAGTGCGCAGTGATTTCAGTGCGAAGACGCCGTTTCCATGATTCGGAGATAGCGCAACTCCGAAGCACTGCGCATCATGGAAACAGTGATTATTTTTACTAAAGTGCATTCTGGGATACATAGTGATGTTGTGAGTGTGATGCCAGGAAGTTGTCCTCTCTGTCGGAGTATGGAACTGAGCCTATGTGTATCTGTAATTACAGCAACAATCAGGAGGTACAGTTCTCAGCACCAACTGGGGAGATATTGGTAAAAAGGATGTTGATGTGAAACCACCAGATGGTATGGAGTTCAAGAAGTGGGACTAGCTTATCAACAGATCACCATAACAGGAGTAGCTCTCATAACCACAATCTATATATATTTACCTATGTGAACATGGTTCATCAGCAGGTCTACAACTCTGACTTTGTGTGTATAAAGTGTTTGCCTGGTTTATGTATAGAGA
The DNA here is from genome assembly GCF_963576615.1 of Watersipora subatra. Taxonomy (NCBI): domain Eukaryota; kingdom Metazoa; phylum Bryozoa; class Gymnolaemata; order Cheilostomatida; family Watersiporidae; genus Watersipora; species Watersipora subatra. The sequence continues at coordinate 6,228,135 of NC_088715.1, read as the reverse complement.
GTAAGATTATTATGAATGTGTACAACAGCACAGATACTCCAACATGTACATGTGATGAACTATACTCTATAACTTTTATAATAAATTGAATATGACTGTCCAATAAGATTGCATGAATGATGATGTGCAACCAATCGTATTACAGAAAATATATTGCCTCAACCAATCATGAAGCAGTAACTGTTATGAAGAGTTCTCAGTTGTTTTATATAAGAATTAGTACATTCTTGCATATAGATGAGTGCTGATCACTTTTACCAGAATATGAGACATTTATATAGAGGGTAATGTATATGATTTTACTAAGACTTTTATATATGAACTCAAACAATGAACTCTGCAATAATATTAGGGGTGGTCGCTACAACCTGCCCTATTCCCAACGTGTTTGGTTTCCATCAGTCACCTGTCTTCGCCATGTTTATCCAACCACTTATCTTTTTTTACCAATTTAAAGTTCCTTCAGACTTCCCAAGCACTCTAATAAAAGTACACTAAACTCTGTCCTCCAGCTTCGGTCTGGTCAGTACAATACAATAGTTTATTCAGTTGACTGCATAACTCATAGACCTATTAACTATAGGTAATAGTTAATAGGTCTATGGTATAACCTCTAAATCCAGTAGATTTATTTCTAAAGCCAGAAGCATTTTAAACCAAGCATCACTTTTCACTTCAGTTTAGAATAACATCATCAAGTAACTACAAGCCGCCTGTTCTAGGAATGTTAGTTTAGTTAAAGCGGAACAAGTAGACATCTTTCTCTGTACAGAGGGTTTACACAGTGAGAGATTAACAAGAGAGAAAGAACAGGATATGAGACATAATTCTAGGGATGGGATCGCTACATGAGAGACAACAATATGATTCTTAGAGAGAGTTCTTGTGTGAGAATATAAGGAGGTTCATTAGAGTATAGAATAGTAAGAAGGTGATGTGAATATATGAGTTGTCTAGTTACTATATAAACATTTAATAGTACATGTCATCATACTAGAGCTATCTTCAATCCTATTAGTATTGCATCATACATTCTAGGTAATTTATAATATATTTTGTGGTATCTTCGTGAGTAGCTCTATGAAATTGTTTGATCAATCTATGACTCAGGCTGTTATTAGAAACCATATTTACTGTATAAGCAATGATATACAGCCCCCATATAGGGGGGCCCCCCTACAGCCCCATGGGGGCTGTATACCATTGGTATAAGTATGTGGCTGATTACAACTGAAAGGTTCTGTTGTCAGTCGGGTCAGAATTGCAGATAAAACAGGATTCAGATCTTAAATTCATCATATGCACATCCGTGATAGTTTGAGTTGGCAGTGTCTTGTAATAAATTAAGTTAAAATGACTTGATGATGATTGTGAGTTGAGGTGAGGTTGAGGAACATAGACCTTGAACCTCAGAGAAGGACAGACCTTTCATGTAACCATCCCAAGCTGAGATAAAATCTATTAGCTCTACTCAACTGTATTTCATATACATGTATATATATATATATAGAAGGTATCACTGGAGTAAGAATAATAATAATTTAGTGTTCAAAGTTTGATACTGACTCGAGATGTTTATCATTTGCTGCCCAGAGGTTGTATGTCAGCATAAACAACTCTGGTCTAACGAGTTTTCTGTTTATATCAAATATGCCTGTATGCTATCTTATGTCACTTCTATCTGTATGCCTGAAACAGACAGAAGTGACATGCATTTGTATCTGTTATTGTTTCTCATGGGTTATTTTGTGCTTGGCTCATGTCATGCATAAATATATGATGAACTTTTTTAATGTGCTCCTACAAATCATGCGTGTTCATGAAGTAACTCATTATGTTAAGTATATGATGTTTGCTGGAACACTGTCTCATATAAAAAGCTGTAGTAAATATTGAATTAGATGTACAACTCTACACTCATTAGTTTTAAAAGAAAAGGCCTCCTAAAGGTCACATTACTAAAAAGGTCAGCAGCTATCACAGTGCCTAGCAATCATCATCTACATACAAAGCAGGTAATGGAAAGAGACTTAATAGATGTATCAAGTAATTTCTCTCTGATAGATCTCTCTTTAGCTAACACATATGGACAGAGTATGACAGAGTCAGTGTGACTCACCATTTACTGTTTCTATATATAATCTTTATTGTTACCACCTTCACAGTGTTAAGTCACTCACTAAATATCCTAGTTTTAAAGTCATTGAGGGACATAACTAGAGATTACACTTATTTTATACAAGTAAACCCACTGTGTTAAAGCTAGACTACTTACGGAACTAAGGCTACAATACATCCTTCACAAACAACATCAACAATTTCTACAAACAACCAGGTTTATAAACTGGAGAGACGCAGATAGGTAGATTGGCACATTGCCAATAGCTAGTCATAAAATGGAACTGTTTAGCTAGTTGCATCAGAGTTGCTAGGTAACATAACAAACAAACCGGCTATTTGAACAGATAAAGAGTGAGGAGAGGGCATACTTAAAAATTGTCTTATCTCTATGTATGTTTACATTAACTGATATGGCTTATAAATCCTGAAATTCTCTCTTTATAACACTTGACTAACTCCTGATGTATATAATAACCATTTGATAACAATCATTCATACCTTCCCATCATGCAATATATACATGATGATGAAGTTTATAATATTTCATAATTAGACTATTTTCATAGTTAGAATAAGATGGAATCAGCTAGTGGTATGTATTTTATATTATTTAATAAGATGTTTAGTTAAACCGCATATAAATCCAGTTAATTTAAAGTAAAATTTCTCTCTTTTATAATAATATGTTTAATTAATTTAGAGTGCATATTGTACATATAAAGATAACACTAGTGTGTGTCTGTATTGAGAGTAGTCTGATGCGTATGGCTGAGAAAAGGATGATCTGTGTAGGTAATTGATAGTAGTCATAATACAACTGACAACTTAGCCTACAGCACATCCACTTGGGGTTAAAAGGTTCTCATGGTAGATACACAAAAGGCATCTTATACATGAAAGCAATACTGCATCGGCTGCTTTCCCAATATTTCTAATAATTGGATTTGTCTTCCTTGTATATGTTATTCACCATGCCATTTGCTGTAACCTGCTTGTACTGGGTTGCGCAATGAGAATGGTAGAATAAAATATATATTATGTTTAAATCCATATAGTTAAATCAGCTGCGTAATCACCATTTTTACATTATGTCACACTGGAAAGGGAAATTATTCTGAGAATATATCAGAGTGTGTCTCGAGTAATGATGAGGTGAACTGATGAGCGTGTAAAGGCATGTCTGAGTGAAAAACAGAGCCATTTGTAGACAAAATTACCAGGTGATTAGATTGTAAGGATATCCAATGGACCTGTCTGGTGAAGTTCTGTTCTCCAAGAAGTGGAAAATTTGATTGAATTTTTAAAATATTATTCAATATGGCATAGCGAATCTGTAGATGAGAAGGATACCCTGGTAGGGGTTGTCAGCGGCATCCGAAGAGCTGTGTGTTAGAATCAGTGAGTGACAGTCAGAGAGTGAGAGTCAGAAAGTGAGACACAGAGATTAAGAATCAGAGATTAAAAATCAGAGAGCGAAAATTAGGGAGTGAGAGTTGGAGAGTGAGAGTCAGGGAGTGAGAGTCAGGGAGTGAGAGTCAGAGAGTGAGAGCTAGTGAATGAGAGTGAGAGTCAGGGAGTGAGAGTCAGGGAGTGACAATCAGAGAGTGACAATCAGAGAATGAGAGGGAAAATCAGAGAGTGAAAGCATTTTCACTTCTAATTTCTCTGATGGGTGAATGTAAAATAACTCTTGTTTCTTATATGCCGAGTGTTTCACTCTGTACAGCAAGCGGTATTATAAGCGGTGAACGCCCCTTAACGATCTAGCCAATTGCAATGCGAATGTCCTTAGACTAACCGCAGCGTTCAATATGCTGAACTCGGTAAATTGTATAGCTTAGCGTTACTATAAGCGGAGTACCGACGGGCTTATAACATCACCGGAAATACGCCCACTGTTGAACTGTCCTGCGAACAGCATCGCGAGCCATGGCTGAATTACAACTAGAACGAGCGTCTTCACAAAAAATAGAAAGTTGAAAAATAGTTGTGCCATGAAGCTTTCTACGTGACAATGAAAGTAGGTACAAGTGTAGCTAATATATAAAAATTTACTACTAAAAGTATATTGCGCTTGAAAATATTGCTAGTGATTTTTTGAAGATTAAATGATAAAGTTCGCGTTAATTTAGGTAAAGCTGGATTGTGTTAGAATTCTCTGATCGCAAGTAGTCATTTGTTAGAATATCTATAACTTTAAGTGGATTTCTAGAGAGTCAAACCTATGATTATCCCAGCATGCACGTTGCCCACAAGAGCATCAGTATGGAGCATCAGTATTAGCCTGCTATGGAGTGCTAATTAATGTTAATCTTAGTTCATGTTACTAACCACAAATAAGTTGGAATGCTGTGAATATGCTAACTGATTAGGTTGCCCATTTTATTATTTGAACGGTAAGGAGGTCAAGCACTTGATCAGATGCCACAAGCTTGTAAAATAGTGCAAGTAAATTTATTCCAAATATACTAGAAGATGCGCAATGCAGTTGTTCATAAGGTCAAAGTTTAGTAGGTCAGCGGGTGTTATTTTGTAGCTGACGACCAAAAGAAATTACCATTCAATCACAATGCGGCGTGGTACCCGGTAAATCCACCTTTTCAGCCTGTTTACTACTATGTTCAGGCTGTTCCGTTCTTACTTTTGTAGTTGGTTGGTTTAAGGAAAACTAAGGCTTTAGTTGTCTACAAAGAAAACAAAGCACTGGGTACACCTTAATACATTAGAAACCACAACAAAGGTGAGTGATAATAGAACTACGTACACATCTACCCGAACTAGACATGTACGGGTAAGAATTTGTAAGAAACAAGCTAGGTTATCCCATCTCTTCATGTTGTTGATTTCTTGTCTACCGTCTTGTGGAGTTTATATGGAAATATAAACTAACACGGAATGTAGTATTTGTTTCATGAATGATTGTCTATTACGTGAGAGATGAATATAAGGTGTTGAATCCAAAAGAAGATATTAGAGAAAAATTACAATGATTATAGAGTTAATCTATGGCGCCTTACAGTGCCTCGGGTTGCGTGGCAAGGAGTCAGGGAGTGAGAGTCAGGGAGTGAGAGTCAGGGAGTGAGAGTCAGAGAGTGAGAGCTAGTGAATGAGAGTGAGAGTCAGGGAGTGAGAGTCAGGGAGTGACAATCAGAGAGTGACAATCAGAGAATGAGAGGGAAAATCAGAGAGTGAAAGCATTTTCACTTCTAATTTCTCTGATGGGTGAATGTAAAATAACTCTTGTTTCTTATATGCCGAGTGTTTCACTCTGTACAGCAAGCGGTATTATAAGCGGTGAACGCCCCTTAACGATCTAGCCAATTGCAATGCGAATGTCCTTAGACTAACCGCAGCGTTCAATATGCTGATCTCGGTAAATTGCATAGCTTAGCGTTACTATAAGCGGAGTACCGACGGGCTTATAACATCACCGGAAATGCGCCCACTGTTGAACTGTCCTGCGAACAGCATCGCGAGCCACGGCTGAATTACAACTAGAACGAGCGTCTTCACAAAAAAATAGAAAGTTGAAAAATAGTTGTGCCATGAAGCTTTCTACGTGACAATGAAAGTAGGTACAAGTGTAGCTAATATATAAAAATTTACTACTAAACGTATATTGCGCTTGAAAATATTGCTAGTGATTTTTTGAAGATTAAATGATAAAGTTCGCGTTAATTTAGGTAAAGCTGGATTGTGTTAGAATTCTCTGATCGCAAGTAGTCTTTTGATAGAATATCTATAACTTTAAGTGGATTTATAGAGAGTCAAACTTGAGAGAGTCAAACTTATAGAGAGTCAAACTCGAGTTGCACAACTCGAGTTGTGCAACTCGAGTTGCACAACTCGAGTTGTGCAACTCGAGTTGTGAACACGCAACGCGAGGCACTGTAAGGCGCCATAGTTAATCAAATAGTAATCGCTGTGTAATGATCCTCTGTTTTAAAGATTATTAACTATAAGTGCTAGATTGCTGGTTTAAGTAGTTGGTTTATGATTTGCGAATTTAGAGGACTGTATTTTTAGGTGTAGATTTAATGTCAATAATTAGACTGGTTTGTTTTAACGGATAAACTTTAAAACAAATTATATTTATTAAAAATACAAACTTTCAATAGCAGAAAATCGAAACTATATAAAGACTAATCAAGTCAAGAGTTGATGCTGATTGCGCAAGTCTAAAAATATAAAAAGTAATACAAGAGCAAAGTGATACCTGGAGCGTGAGTAAAATGTGGAATTCGAATAGTTTCTGATTTACTTATATATGTTTGCCTAGTCATTATGGCATATGTCGAAACTTCCTAGGCAGCAAGCGAGTAAGTACAAATAAGCAAATAACATTTATGCTATGCAGTGAAATAGCAGGTGCTAGAAAATTAGAATAACAAACCAGTGTGTCAGGCTACCAAGAGTCCAGATTTCTGTTTCCTAATTATATTAAAAAGGGTAATATAAAAGGGTATGAATGGTTCTGCAAGAGGCCTATAACGCTTTTACGAAAGCATTCATGAGTTTTAATATAGAATTGGAATCACATTATGACTTCCTTTGTCTCAGAATGACAGGTCTTGATGGGCTGTGTAATCAAAGACAACAAAAGCTGGGCGCTTTACACCTGTAACTATTCGTATTAATATGGTCTAACTTAGTCTACAGTGTACTTCCTCTGTTAGTGACTGTTTAGTATTAATATGGTCTATACACCTTCCACATATCTAATATAGTCTACAGTGAACTTTCTCTGTGTAGTGACTGTTTAGTATTAATATGGTATATATACCTTCCACATATCTACCATAGTCTACAGTGTACTTCCTCTATTTAGTGACTGTTTAGTATTAATATGGTCTATATACCTTCCACATATCTACCATAGTCTACAGTGTACTTCCTCTGTTTAGTGACTGTTTAGTATTAATATGGTCTATATACCTTCCACATATCTAACATAGTCTACAATGTACTTCCTCTGTCTAACGACTGTTTAGTATTAATATGGTCTATATACCTTCCACATATCTAACATAGTCTACAGTGTACTTCCTCTGTCTAGTGACTGTTTAGTATTAATATGGTCTATATACCTTCCACATATCTACCATAGTCTACAGTGTACTTCCTCTGTTTAGTGACTGTTTAGTATTAATATGGTCTATATACCTTCCACATATCTAACATAGTCTACAGTGTACTTCCTCTGTCTAGTGACTGTTTAGTATTAATATGGTCTATATACCTTCCATATATCTAACATAGTCTACAGTGTACTTCCTCTGTCTAGTGAGTGTTTAGTATTAATATGGTCTATACACCTTCCACATATCTAACATAGTCTACAGTGTACTTCCTCCGTCTAGTGACACATGTCTAGAGCTAATTCTCCCATAAATGTTATACTCTGATGGTACTTTACTTTATTTTCTATTTCCATGAAGTAGCTTCACTATAATTTGTTATTATCATTTTTAGCTTCTGGAAACCTGTTATTTCCATTATTGTTATTGTTATGTCTTGTAGCTTTAGTTCCTTAAATGTCACTCAGTGTTGTATGCAGGGTTGGAAAAAATCACGGTTGTTATGAAAATACCGAAATGACCTGGTTTTTTTGTTTAAACTGATTTTTATGGTTTAGGTCACAGTAGTTATTTGGTTTAAACCGGTTTTTATTGTTTTTATAATTTTACCACGGTTTTCGCAATTTTAAGTCTAATTAACTTTACTTACTATAGCTGCATGATTGAGTATTGAACATACATGTACATGTATGTGGAATCATCAGTTAAAGATGGTACTGTGGGAGTTGCTATGGGAAAAAAGAGAGAAAATATTTGGAAATTTCAGAATGAGTCTTTAATCAAACATGATTGATCAAATACAGAGCAGAAATCCTATCAGATAAAGTGAATATTTTATATACAGCTCTATGTATAAGTAGGAACTTTAATCCAAGTGATTAGTCGTGTGGTAGTGTAGAGCAGAGCATAATGCAGATGCATTGCTAGTGTTTGGAGCAGTGGCAAATGACTCAACTTCTATCACCTGAATACTAGCATCACTGTCTAAATTGGTGTTTTCAGCTTAACATTTTGCTACGTGAGCTCTAAGCCTATCTGCTTGACCTCGCGTTACGACAGCACACCTATTACATTTTGCCTTAAAACCTTTGCCTTTTGCAGTTTGAGTGAAAAACTACTAAAACAGGATCCTGTTTGCGAGGCGTGTTGGAAATTTGAGGCACAACTTTAACTTTTCAAAACACAAAAAACTTGATAAACTGAATTCTAACAATCCGACTACTTTGGCTTGTGCCCAATAAATGAAATAGTAGTTTGCAAACTTAAAGCTTTTGCCCAAAAGGATTTTATTGTTTTAATTTCTAATTATAAGTAATCCTTTCTCACTGGCCAGACTTGAGAAAGTATTCATTCATTATTAGAGACAATGATTGGATTAGTATATTTCACATGGTTTTTATATTTCATCAGTAAAGAGATCATCATATCACTTGATAAAACCAATTGGAAATGAAATTTACTAATTCATTGTTGGGCTAGGATTCCATGTAGTTTCAACTTGAGCTCTGCTATCAATTTACTACTGTGTCCTAAATGAACTTCCACAGCTGATAATTACATATAATTGCATTTCTACGGCATATGAACCACTAGGAGCTTAAAATATGTTTTTTACAAAAAATAATGAGAAAGCCATAAAAACCGGTTTTTTTCGGCTGGTTTAAACCGGGTTAAAACCATTGGTTTAAACCGAGCCAACTCTGGTTGATTGTCAAACTAGTCGAATGTAGAATCCTGGTCTTTCTACTATTTGGTCAGTCTTGGTCAGTCTTGTGTGTCCTGAGAGATCAGCAGGGGTAATAACTATCTGCATAATTTTTCCATGGTATAGCAATGTGGTTGAGGGTAAAGTTGGTAGCATGCCAGGCTGGTAAGGTGATTATCCGTGTTCTATTTCCATCCGGGTGCATTTTTAATTGTGGCTTTTGACAGACAGACGAACATGGTTCTTACAATAGTAAAGATTATTCTTTGTAGCCTTGGTTCCATAACTGGGACTCCATGCTGATTATCAAACTACTTCAATGTACATGAGGTGACACTTGTTACAGGAGATAAAATGGCATCTTCTCAGAGCAGGAGGAACAGAAGATCAACTGCTAACAGAGAGAGTGGAGAGAGAGAAGGTAAGATATATTAGACAAGAGCTACAGAGAGTAAGTACTCTATGATAAGTTGTAGCAGTGAATTACTGTTTAGTATAGTATGACTGTTTTACCTGCAAGTATAGACATCTGTTAAATTGTGTTTAGACTAGGTGAGTCTATGAGTTATTTTACAAGTCTTCTATAGAAGTATCATTTGTAAACAGTGAGTCCCAAGTCACACCAACTATACTCATGATAATCACTAGTAGTTCATCTCTGATTGGTTGACCTGATTTGTTGTTGTCACATGACTAACATACAGATGATCATATTGTATATCACTCACTTTATATTTCTTATTATTATTATCATGTGATCATTTACATTCAGGAGTGTTTCAGCTCATTTATAATTTATTTCTAGCAGGAAATGACCATGTCAAGTAGTAATTCTTTACTCTCATTGAATATTGTATATCGGATATTTTAGATGTCAAAAGTAGACAGTTCCTACATTACTACTCATTTGTTTAATAATTCAAATGGCAACTTTTGTTGCAAATCTTCTAGATTTGTAAATTATTACAGCTTCATATCAACCAGTCTTCAGGATTCCACATTTTAATATTAGTAAAGATGGATAACTCTATGTACAATGAGATTCCTTAAAGGCCCTAGTCAGCCATGTTCAGATGAAACAATCTGTTAACACCGTGTTGCTAACCTGAGTCTTTTATGTAGAATAGCCAAGTTTCAGGTCATGTGATGTGTTAGTTTTCTTCCAACTAACTAAAATATACAACCATATTTATTCATGGTTCAACAAATAGCCATGTTGTCAACCAGTCAGTTAATAATATGTAAACATAATTGCTCATTATTATTTACAAACTGCTAGCCTAAGTTCCTAACTACTTCAACTAATCATAATTTCCTTCTAGAGTGAAGATCATTTGCTAGCAGTGTGTGCAGAACATTCCAGTGGTAAGTTTACACAGGCACCCATACATGGTTGCAAGGATTTTCTTGTAAATACCACTGGGAAAAATACGGTTTTTACTGTCCACCTTAAATACTCCGGGATAAATAGGGAAAATATCAAAAGTTGAAATAGAGAAGTGAATTCAAACTATTATGCTTCATTCTGTCTAACTATGGTCTAAACTACTTGCACTGAAACTAAGAACACTGAAAACATTTTAGCAAGCTATTAGATGGTCCTCCACAGTTCCGCTAGCCATAGTAATAACAATCAAAGAATTTTTAAGTCCACTTAAGTCTCAATATAAGGTAGTCAAGCAAGAGTGAGACAAGACTCTATTCCAAGCAAATGGTGACACAGTGAAATATTTTAGCAGAATGATATTATGAGAAAGGATGAAAAGAAATGCAAGTGAAGGTCCTTTATCTACTTTGTTTTATATACTTTGATTTAGATTTCTTCAATAGGATAACTGAGGAATTCATCTCTCTATTTTTACATGATTATTCTTTATATATGATTTATATGTTGTCAGTTCACTGGTCAGCTGCTCTAAACAACAACATGTAATTCTTTATGTACAGCAAATGACTGGTTCAGACTGTTTGTTGAGTCATGACCTAATATGGTCATATACTTTAGCCTGTTACAAGTGAACCGATGTTTCAAATGACCTGAAATTCAGTGATTTTACATGAAAGACTCTACTTAACAACATGGTATTCACAGGTTGTTCTACCTGAACACGGTACAACAGGACTTTGTATGTAGTAAATGACTTACATTACAGGGCAGAACATTCAGGTCTGGTACAGACATTCTGGCCAGCCTGAGATTGAGAGAATTCCTCCTTTTCTTACATACTCTTCTATGTATGATGAGAGAAAGATACTGGAGGATGTGGGTGACCACCATATCACCCACATAAGCATCATGAATGGAGTCATTCCTGCTCTGATGACTCCAAGTCTGAAACAGCTAGCGCTCAGGAATGTGAACTCCTCCCAATTGGAATGGTATGTCTATTGTTGGTACATTTGTTGGTGCTGAGGCTAAGTGTTGCTACTTCATATCATCTTATATGTGATATACCACCTGCACAGCGGGTGTATGTATATGACCTACCTGTATTGGACTTACCTTGACCTAATTCTCTATTTTCAAAGACAGTGAGTGTCTCTAGAAATTCCTTCAATGTCACATAAAGGCTGATAATGAATAAACACGGTTGAATTGCTATATTACTTTGAAATCTGTAAAGTTCTTTTAGTTATTCTATAAAGAAATCATGTTACATATTGGAATATCTTTTGTTAAGGTTAGCTGACATCACAAATTATTATGATATGTACAGCAGCAGATAACATAACAGATTGGGGTTTTATGAATATATTTGTGACCGATTTACAGGCACGAAAATGTGGTACACAGTTTATCAGCCTATGTTTTTGTCCAATTACCGAAGGTTTCGTTAAATTATCTAGAACATTAGCCAGATTTCTTTACATCTTATTTACAAGCTAGGGCCGAACTACAATGCCCCTTTGTGACAAGAATATTTTCTTATTTTACTCAAGTTTGCAGAAAACTTCCAGACACGTTAATGCTAATGCTTGCTTTCTGTTACATATTGCTGTCAAAACCATTCCACATTCAACACAACCAACTTATTGCTGTTGTTAGTTAAATTACGTACAGTAGGTTAGGCCTACAGCTTGAATTAATATTTATTTTATTGTTGTAAAACATAGGTTTGAGATAGTAGTAGATGAGGTCTGATTTTTATACAACCTTTTGTTTTGCATAATTGACCATTTGAATTTCATTTCAAAACAACTTGACAACTACCATGGACATATAACCTCCCAGAACACCATGTCATCGCAGTGGCCGTCCACGTTTCTCACAATTATTACGGAGGATGAGAAATAAAAGGTCCTCACGGCAACCATTGACATCAAATGCTAATGTTCAACAACACGCTACTCAAAATAATAACAACAACTCATCTGATTCAGAGAAATCTTTAGTAGATGTTGTAGGCGAAGCCTAAAACATCTAACTAAAGAATTCTACTTTTGTAGAATTCTGACCTTTTGTAACTACTTTTTCAGCAACCAGCAGTACCCTTTCTTTTTTCCATTATCCTTTTGGTGATGGGCTGTATGACAGGGGAATTTCTAGTAATAGTAATGATAGACTATAGAACTAGTAGATCCATAATCATAGTAGATGTAGTACCAGATGGAACTATAAAAAGTTCACTTCTCTTCCTACATATCCTAAGATATAATAAACACTAACATAGATGTTACCCTGTGTTGTTAGTGTACTGAGTTTACAGAGAGACGATGTAAACTGGGACATTTACTCATCTAGATGTGCCAGTATAAATGTACAAGAGGAGATAACTCTTATTATATTAAATATATGTGTATATGTCTATGATGTAGTTTTACTCTAACACATTAGCATTCAATCTCGAATTCATAGAAGGAACCAGACTATAGCCAGGATTCAGTAGCAATGTATACTTTATGATAATGGCTAGCATTAAACCTGGTGTTGCCAGAGATTCCTTTCATTGTTAAGCAGATGGCACGCAGCATACGTGTAGATTTTTAATACAAATCACTACGCTACTTTCATGACAACAATCCATGAACATATCCATAGAGTTGTACTTAATACATGTAAATATGTATTCTTGAGTCTCTAATCAGAGTATTTAAGGGGCTGGTTCTCAGGAATCAGACGGAGTTTTAAAACCAAATATTTTGGTGATCTGGTGGTAGGCATGGAGCATAATCTAGTAAAGTTTGACGAAATCGGCCAATAAATTGTGGAAATGCCTCGTGTTTACACAGATTAGCTGACACACAGACAATGACAAACAGGAATTATTAATAAGTATCAGTTACTGTAGCTTGTGATTCCCTGTGCTAGGTAGTGTGAGGATGGGAAGAAGCACCCGTGTTCAATCCTAGTTTTAGCATGAGTTTTTCATAGATATAAAGGTGATTGCTAAGTATGACTAAAGTAAACAGACTATAATAATTGTTAGAAATATAATATTATTTAGCTGTTCCCTTTACATTCAGAACTTAAAATATCTTACAGCAATACTTTTATTTCTATTAAACTAGTAAGTAGAGAGAGTGTGTCAGGTATAAATATGAGGTCTCATCTGTGTTTAGAGTAACTTATGGCAGCAAATAATGCTGCTGTCACTGTGTACTGATAACATCTTGTTTAGTATGAATAAAACTAAAACAAGTGAAACACAAAATACTATGAATTTATTAAAATTGTCTATTTTTTTGTTTTATTGCTTTCTCCAAGTCTCTGTTAATCAATAAGTATGTTTTCAGATTCCTGTATCTAACCTTCAGGGGTCAACATGAAACATCTAAAAGTATCTATACTCTATAGTAATGTAACTTGTAATGTCTGTCCTCCTTTGACATACTCTAAAACTATTATGTCTATATTGACATGCTGGGGTCAAAGGGTCATCTGCAGTAGTGCATGTGCAGCTGCCCGAGTATTAGTAAAATATATTAAACTACAGACTAAAGTATTATTGTTATATTTCTATAGTCTCAGCTCTCTCACCGGACTGGAGGTGTTGGAGATTTGGTCAAGTGATTTCAGTGCTGGACTCCCTCCAGTGATTGCTGAGTTAGAGACACTGGAGAGTCTCTTACTCTATGAATGTCAGCTGAGAGACCTCCCACAGAGGTAGTGTATAATATACAGTGTACTGTGTACATACTGAGTCTGTATCTACTGTTTAACTTGACTGTAGGTTGAAGGAGTTTAACTGATTATATTTGTGATTAATTAAATTAATAAGACTGAAATATTGACAGCATATTAACTAGAGTCTCCCTAATCATTTACTAATTATACAAATATTGGATACCTCTACTAGTTGTATTAGTCTAGTGGATTAGTGAATATCAGAGCCAAGTGCTGAATCATTAACTAAATTATCCAATCTTGTGATGTCACAGACCATGAGTCATAATTATATAAATACCATCATCCATACTACCATCATACCATATTATAGAAAGTTAGAGAATTCTGCGAAACGGGAGTGAAATGAAATGCTGTTGCAAATACTGCAAATGAAATGCTGTTGAAGTACTTGCTGTATGTTCCAGCATTGCATTGTCCATTTTGCTGGAACATTAAAAAGGTGTCTATAAATAATCTTCTGACACACCATAATGTTAAGTTGCAAGCCAATGTCATATGGACGTTTATGCTCAAACAGTCCAAAGCAACATTGCTGGAACATTCAATAACAATGTTTTCTAACAACGTTATGATAACGTAAACAATGTTTATTCATGTAAAATTCCACAAAGCGTTTTGTTAGAATTTAAGGTTAGGCTATCAGGCTATCATAGACTGCTTTTATACAGAAAGCACAGAAGATTTCACAAAAAGTTCTTAAATCAAGCATTTTATAGCCATAAAGTATTTCCACCATCTTCTACTTATAGTGACTATTCTACAGAGAGAAAACTAACACTGTTTATATAGGATAAGGTTCTTTATTAGGTCCTTTTTCTTCCTGCATGCAGCCGTTATATTTAATGTTTGTATTATAATTTATAATCATTCTTTCTCCACTGGTCCTCAGATCTCCTTTGCTCAGCAATATGTACGTCTGCTCTTCTCTTCTTATTGTAGCCAACATGGTGGTCCCTTTACCTAGGCCCTAGGTAGAGGGCCTTAGGTACCTTAGGTCCTAAGGTATGGTTATCATATATGGAGTTATCTTCTCTTCTGAGTCATTCTATTAATCTACTTCAGCGTAAAGGTGTGTTTACACTAGCATGCATGTATCATTAGTATTCTGTGGTTAGACACCTAGTGATAGATGCTCTACTGCCTAGTGTAGGTGTTCTGTACTGTAGACGATCACTTTACACAAATATTTAGCATTATCATGTTTAATTTGTTGTTAGTAAATTAGCCAATATCCTACAGGGTTGGTACTCAGTCTAGTTCTGCTTACACTGCAGTTGTCATGATAGTAAAATCTTACCAGAGGCAGCTGTGAGCAACATTTATATGTCTTTCTGTCAGCCAGTGGCTGGTACTTTGTAGTACTTGGATTCTTCAGAAGCAGATGTTTGTGGTTCTAAACATTCTCCTTTTTAAACAATTTCTCTATAAAATAGTGTTATACATTCTGATGTACCTCCCTGACTATGGTATATGTGGTCTGTAGATGCCAACAATTGTTCAACAAACTGTATCAATTACAGTGACATCATTACAAACACTAGGAAGCTTTGTAAGAAGTGTTGAGACCAATTCTGTAGTAGAGAAGAGTTGCTAGTTTTTAGCCTCTGTACCTTCTTATCCACCATCTTCTTACTCCATTACCTTTCTCGTGTAATTCAGTAAGGCTCACACAGCCATCTTCCTCTGAGGTACTTTTGAATTCTTTATAGAGTTTAGATTACTAAACAGAATTTCACATAAACACATGTACTGTAAGTGCTCCTGAAAAGGCTCAACAACTTTATTGTAACTTTTAATAACTGCTGATATTTCTCATGTATTGCTACGTTGGATCAAAATGTTGAAGTATTTGTTCTTTTCCAGCCTTGCTCTGTCAACTAAGGAATCACAGAGTTCTAACTCCCTCTTAGATACTTTCACGGTCCTGATGGACTCTAGGAGTTGTCTTCTATCATTTATTGTCTGTAGCTCTCAGACTTGCGATAAGGTTAATCTTGTTATTAATTTCCTTCCAAGTGTCAAAAACCCTTGTGTAAACTCATTTTCTCTATCAGCTGTAAACTTTTCAGTTTTCTAGCACTGAGCCTAGTAACAAATACCTTCACTGTTTGTCACATTCGTACATCATCCTTTATCTTCTTTGTAACTTGGTATTTAATTTGTTTATATATCTCATTATGTTCACTAGAAACATCAAATCTATCAGAAAGTTCTAATGATAACAACAAAACCAAATTAGTCCTAGCTTCATCATTATTAGTGTCCTCCAAGATTGTACTCTTCCTGTAGATTGTTCCTTCTGATCTTTCCCAACCTTCTCCAATGCTCACCCTTTGGACAGCCATCTTGTTAGAACATAAAAATATTATGCATCTGAATATCAATTAATGTTGATAGTGTATAAAAGTCAACTTCTTTATGTGAACATGATATAAAAAACATAAAACACAGTACAAACTCAGATAGCTTAAACAAGAGGTTAGAATTTTCCATGTAATTACCACATACCTCACATTGTTATGAGTCAGTGAGTCATCATGTTCTGCATCATTTTCTTTCTGAGAATTCATCATCTGTCGATACATCAAAGTAGACTAAGGTCTTAGATAGTACTTTGTAGTACTTGGATTCTTCAGAAGCAGATGTTTGTGGTTCTAAATATTCTCCTTTTTAAACAATTTCTCTATAAAATAGTGTTATACATTCTGATGTACCTCCCTGACTATGGTATTTGTGGTCTATAGATGCCAACAATGGTTCAACAAACTGTATCAATTACAGTGACATCATTACAAACACTAGGAAGCTCTGTAAGAAGTGTTGAGACCAATTCTGTAGTACAGAAGAGTTGCTAGTTTTTAGCCTCTGTACCTTCTTATCCACCATCTTCTTACTCCATTACCTTTCTCTTGTAATTCAGTCAGGCTCACATAGCCATCTCTCTCTGTGAGGCACTTTTGAATTCTTTATAAAGTTTAGATTACTAAACAGAATTCCACATAAATACATGTACTGTAAGTGCTCCTGAAAAGTCTCAACAGCTTTATGGTAACTTTAATAACTGCTGATATTCCTCATCTACTGCTACATTGGATCAGAATGTTTATATATCTCATCATGTTCACTAGAAACATCAAATCTATCAGAAAGATCTTCTGATAACAACAAAACCAAATTAGTCCTAGCTTCATCATTATCAGTGTCCTCCAAGATTTGACCAGTTCCTTCCGATCTTTCCTCATCTTTTCCAATGCTCGCCTTTGGGGCGGCCATCTTGTCAAAACATAAAAATATCATGCATCTGAATATCAATTAATGTTGCTAGTGTATAAAAGTCAACTTCTATATGTCAACATGATATAAAAACATAAAACACAGTACAAACTCAGATAGCTTAAACAAAAGCTATGTCTTTAAGACTGACAGGTGTTGGGGATTTGAGTTGTTTATACAAAGCTTGAAACACAGAAGAATTTTATATGCATACAATAAATCAAGTAATCATCTAACCAGCAGCACACATATCACAAAAAATGCAAAAAGTTTGTGCGTAAAACTAAAATATTTTAAAGATGCACGAAAAATCATGCAGAGACACATTATTCCTGTAAGGACACTGTTTGGACATTTCACAAAGTGTGCATAGCATCCAGTTAACAATCAAGGGTGTCTGTGTGCATGTGTGTGTGTGTGCATGTGTGTGTGTGTGCATGTGTGTGTGTGTGTGTGTGTGTGCATGAATGTGTGCATGAATGTGTGCACAATGTTTTATTGCATGTACATGTAATTTATGGGTGACGCATAGAAAATAATAAAAATGCAAACAAAGCAAACGGGACTATCCGATAGTTTGAGAATATCATCAGAACAACCCTGCTAGCAGTTTGCAGAAAAACAGATACAGTTTTGGCATACAGATGAGTGAGCACCGGAAGACGTTTAGAAAGACATTACAAGAAGTTAATAAAATGAAAAAAGCTATTAGTTACTGATGCTTTTGGTTGAATTTTTAAAAGAGTTCTTACAGCTTTATTCTGTAATATCAAAGTATTTTCCAACTCTGAGCCAATATTGCCCTAAAACTCTTCCATAAATCAGGTGAGGGTAGAAATGTATAATACAGGTCAATCTATATTTTAGTATCAAAGTATGTTCTCGCATGGCACATCATCAAAAGTACACGATGTAATTTACTGGGTAACTTTGTAATATGACTTTGAAATGATATGTTTCTAAAGGTATGTATCGAAGGCTTTTAAAAAATATAAAAAACTCGCCATGTTTAATTGTGCCATTATCGAAAGTGACGTATAGTTTTTCAAGCATTACACTAATAGCTCCTGTGGTGCTGCGCTTTTCATGAAATACATACTGGTTATCAACCAGCATGTTTAAGTCTTCCATATATGTACGTATTTACTTGTTTAACTGATTTACCACTTTTATTACATCATCCTCTAAGACCTGCTCAAATTTAAATTTAATATTAGATATTAGTAGTTGTAAAAAGGATTCATAAGGTTCATCAGATTTAGGAAGTTTTGCTGCAAGATCTAATCTAAGGTTGACAAAATGGTTGTTAATACATTGAGAAATCTCTAAAGGATCTTTAATTCTGGTATTCTCTACATATATGGTTGTAGGACCCAGATTGGAATTTGTAAAATCTTGTTTCAGAATTTTATTTAAAAAGTTCCATTTTTCATTTACATGTTTTATACCCGTCACGAAGCAACGCGAATACGTCGGGAGTGTTTGACAGTAGCAAACTTTCCCGGCTTATTCGCATTGATTCATCAATGCCATCGGTTTACAATTCACATAATTGACGATGAACGGCCAAAGGAAAATGTTGTAATAGTGCGATATGATGTGAACCAACCTTAAAGCACTCTAAATGATGACTATGATAGAGAGATCAAAGAGAAGAGGGAGGAGTCGTCTGACCATGCCAACTCGACACCGATTCCTACGTGTACTCATCAGGGTAGACACGTGTACTCATCATGTGTAAACACATATCATTGGATATGTGTTTACAAACTTTCCCAATATTTCGCCGGGCATCGACGACCGCCTTTTTATGTCAACCATTTTGGCGATAGTAATTGGCAGTCGGAGTCTGGTAGCGTGATTTATTTATTTCCGTTTATGATAGACTAGAAACTAGTATTTGATTTCACGCAAAAACAAAGAAGTTTTTCGCGAAAAATTGAAATGAAAAGTTAGAACACAACGTTAAAGAGAAAAATGAGAACACTACATCACGGAGTATTTGCTGATATAAACGCGGATGGGTTGTGATAGTGTGAACATCGTTATCATCGATGATCACCAAAGTATTGTGGCATCAACGCCAAGATATAACGATATAGTGTGAACCAGTCTTTAAAATTCCCTATGTGTAGGAGGAACCAACTCGGTACACAAAAGGCATTTGAGTTCCAACTTTAAAAGTAAGATAGCTTTTGTCTCAATTTGTCTACACAATGGTCAGTGATAACTGAGATGGTTTGAGTCTTTGACATTCGATAAGTGCATAGTAGGTGATGTGTCTGCAAAACCGTAGCCTGATATCTTTATGAATACTTTTTAAGGCTCCGATAGCCAAACGTTTACCTTGATGACAAGCTCATATGGCGTATGCTAAAGATTTCTCAGTGTATTCATTCGCAGTACTTCAATATAGTAATTACCGTGTCTGTCACGCGTTGTTGAAATCAGCATGTAGAAGATAACTCCAAATTTATGGATACTTGTAGGACTATACAAATACTGGTTCCATGATACATATTATTAGACAGTCTGTCACAGGTACTTCTAGAGTATGCATTGGGAATTTTAAGGTGCCCTTAATCTGTCCTTCCTTCGCTCCTCTCACCCCTCAGTCCTTTCAGAGTGTCTTGTATTATAATTTGTAAAACGGAGTTAAAATACTAAACTTATATATGACTAAAGCTACATGTAGACTGTCTTATAGTCTGTTTATTGACATGCAGTTGGAGACTTAGTAAGGTTGCCATACACTGAATACTTATAATTATACTGTGAACTCCAGCTAATAAAATAAGTTTTATATCAAAACTTGTAAGTAAATATTTTAACACTGTTTAAAATGAGGATATCAGTAGTTGTTAGTAATAGCAGAGATTTGATGATCTTTCTTCTACCTTGTACAGTAATATTTTAATAATTAAACTCATGTAATTTGAGGTTCAATTGATTATATGGAAAGTTTCTCATCAGCTGTAATCTAAAATTACTCTGAATGATTGACTAATCTAGTTTCAGGGTAAAATTGACCTTATTAACCGCTAGTGGACAGCTTTAGATACCAGTTCATGTTTAAATACTGTCTCTACACCATAACTTACTATCTGTAGTGACTGGATGGTTTTCCTTCAAAGGGTAGATAACTCTGATGGTTGAATAATGACATGTCAGCTTGGTGTTATAGAGAAAATACTTGACTTGACTGTTACCAGTGTATATGATTGTACAGGTACATTATTATATGGGAACATGATTTACGAGTTATTCCACCTCAACTTTTGTTAGAGATTCACTGATTACAAGCAAAGGTTGTGTGTCAGGTTTCCTCTGCTTGCTGCTGTCTTCTCTTCAAGTTGTTAAGCTGTATCAGCTTAACAACTGTATCTGTTGTTATATTTTAGGGTGAAATCAAGAGCCTTCCTGCTACACACTTTTATGTCTATCATTGAATATGCAATTATTCATGTCTACATGCAGCCATAGACTCAGTCATTATGTCTGTCTTCCTTAGACATGCTCTGGAACTATATGTTTACTAGCATGCTGGGGTCACGGGGTCAGCTGTTCTAGTATTAGTAAAATATATTAAATTACAGACTCAAGTATTATTATTATATTTCTATAGTCTCAAGTCCCTCAAGAGACTGAAGGAGTTAAACCTTTATTGCAACAACTTCAGTGCAGGACTCCCTCCAGTGATTAGTGAAATAGGAACACTGGAGAGTCTCTCACTCGGATACTGTCAGCTGACAGACCTCCCACAGAGGTAATGTACAAATATTGGATACCTCTATTAGTCTGGTGGATGAGTTATTATACAGATATATACAGATTATACATTGGAAGTGTAGGACCTGTGTATGATCATGGCCCTTTCATGATGTTTTCTATAGTTGTTATCATCCTGTATGTGATTATTCTTTTTCATAACCAAAACTGGGTTACAAAATACAGTGAAACACGGATAACTCAAACTTCAAGGGACCGAGCAAAAGTGTTCGAGTTATTAGAGCGTTCAAGTTATCAGAACAGTCATAAGTGCACGTATTTATCAGTAGATACATGTACATATACAAACTATATATAAATCAAAAGCATAGATTGCTTGTTGCAATTTAAGAGGTCTTTCGTGTGAAGTTTTAAATATTTTTAATCAGAAAGTATAGATATTTTTTCTATCACTTGAGATTTGTTTGTTGTTTCAGGTGATGTGACTGCCAGGACATTCTCAGATTAAAATTGGCAAAACGTGATCGCGGTTAAAACGCTCAGAAAAAATACATACGTATTTTTCTACCGAGCGTTTTAACCAAGATCAATTTTGCAGTAAGTCAGTTATTACAAAACTGCTTTATTATTAAAAAAACATTATCAATTTTGCCGATATTACTTTAAAGTTATCCAAATTTTACCTCGCTTTTCTTGCTTTCGGAGGGCTTATCGCTAAGCGGATGTTTTGTAAAATTTGATTTTTGCAAACCTTTAGAAAAGTTGTTAATGAAAATATTTGCCGATGTTGGTAATAACGAGGCCTAAGAACTACTAAAAGTCGATGTTTATCTCTATGGCTTGGAATAAAGTGATATTCTAAAGCGATAGTAACAACCGTCTCGGTAGCCGTTTGGCAAAAAACTGTTCGATTTATCTGAGTTTCACTGTATCTCTAAAATATAAGAAGACTCACTTGGTTAAATTGTTTAAAACTGTTTAAATATTGAAAATTTCAAGGCAACTCTTGTTGATTGATTGGGAACTTTTAGGGAATTTCACACACAGGATGTGAATTGTTAGTTAAAAGAGAATTCTGCTAGCATGTAGAATGTAGAATCTCAAACCTTGTCTACCTTTGGAGCTTCTAAGGATTTTATTTGTATGATATGTTTAATATACGAATAATTTCATTGGTTACCATGCTCCCATGTTTTCCATGAATGTGCGAGCAATTCTTGCTTGTTTTGGACCTTTTAAGGGTTTTTATGATATGTTTAATGTACGGGTAATTTCATTGGTTAATTATAAATATTGCTGACAAACATCAGCATGTAGGCTCATCATATCTATACCAGTGATTTTCAACCTTTTTTGAGCCGCAGCACATTTTTCACATTCACAAAGTTCTGAGTCACACTACCAAGCAGAATGACACAGAATGACACTCTAACACTGTAATACATACAGTTAAGTTTTTAATGCCTTTTTACACTCACTTAGTGGGAAACATGGACCCGAATGAAAACATGGATATCCTTGCAGGAATGGTAGAAAGACACACACAAAGCCCTTCCTTAACAGTTCTCAATCTCTGTTTTTAGTTTTTATTGCTGTAAAGCTTGGGAAGCTCAACT
Organism: Watersipora subatra; assembly: GCF_963576615.1. Classification (NCBI taxonomy): domain Eukaryota; kingdom Metazoa; phylum Bryozoa; class Gymnolaemata; order Cheilostomatida; family Watersiporidae; genus Watersipora; species Watersipora subatra. The sequence continues at coordinate 6,205,485 of NC_088715.1, read as the reverse complement.
CAAACAGATATGTGGTTGTAAACAGAAGCAATGTCAAAATGGCTTTGTTGGCAAGAATGGGGAAACTCCTTGGCAACAGATTACCAAAAACTGTTCAAAGTAAAATCCACAAATTTTAGCTTTAAAGATGCACTTGCATAACATTTTAGTAAATTTTATCAGAAAGTACAGGTATTATTCTATTATTTGTGATTATTTTTAATGTTTGAGGTGATCTGACTGCTAAGATGTTTCAAGATTAAAATCAACAAAACTTTATCACTGTTAAAACACTCAGAGGTAAAAGATGTGCCCGGACTTGCCCAAAATGATGTACATAGCCGTGAGACTGCCTGTCTCTCACTCATATTCACATCGGCTAAATCAGACTAAATCAGACGTACGGTCGGCTATTGCTATCAAAGTCGAGTACTGCGTGGTTCTATTGGCATATATTTTAATTTGCATTTGTTCATAGTTGTTTGAATAAGATTATAAGTCCAGCTATATATACATGTATATTGCTATAGGTGTCTCAAATGTCTCAAATAAGGTAATTAAAATTTGTCCTATTAGTTTCCTCTGTGTAAACATATGAGTATTAGACCAGGATTCAGTCAGTCTACAGTAATTAGGTTGTCTAGTAAACTTAGTCCATCCTTTGTATCAGTGAAGTTCTCAGTTGCTACCCACACAGGAAACTAGTCTATATATATAATTCATAAAGTCTGTGTGTCTTGTGTATGTCCATTATAATCTAGGAATAAAAAATCCGCATCGCAGAGGATTTCATCTCGGAACCTGCCAGTTGGCAGACTAGTAAAAGTGCTTGGAGTCAATAACTAGCACAGTTGACAGTTTAGTGATTATTAATCCGTCTGCAAACGCTGCAATTGTTATAGTAATGGTAAGCTAACCTTTACTGACTTACCAGGTAATTTACTCAAATTCATTGCACGGGTAATTATATTATTACCCGTGCAACACCTAGCATTCAGTTAGTTCCTAGATAAAAACTAGTAAGCTGCATCTTTGAAAAGAATATGTTTGAATATAAGGTGAGACCAACTGCATCCCTAAAGAGTTATGTATAGTCAAAGTTATCTAGTCATTATTAGTATCAATTTCTAGAAGATTTTCTACTGGTTACTTTTGATTCGTTAATAAAGTACAGTAGATGCTCTTGTAACGTAAATTCCAGATAACGATAAGAATTTATGGAAAGTTTTTGCTTCATACTACGTAAAAATTGTTCATATAACATAAAGTGTCAAATCAGGGGAGTTCTCTAATTTCGGTTTTAATGTTAATCTATTTCAGACATTCAAAAGAAACAACGACATGTGTATCCACTATATATGTATATACTTACAACTATTTCCATACTTCTTACTATATACAACTTTCATGAGATTTTAGCTTGTCGTGATAGATCGTCAAATGTGTCGACAAAACAGACAATAGGTAGCTGTGCAATTGTTCATATAATTGTTCAATTGTTCCTCCATATGCGATCGATCGGTGCAGGTATTACAGCATCGATCCACCGATCTGAATGTCTCGAATTGGAGTATTGTCGAGAGTTATCTTTTATTTTAACCTTGACCCCTAGATGCAGATAGATGATGAACAGGTATTACCGTTTTTGTAGTAAAAATATTTGGTTGTCTTGCTCTATTGTAGACGTATAAAATATTTATTATTAGTTTGGCTTCGCAGAATAGATTTTACTGTCTAGAAAAAATGTGTAAATATTTGTAAATGAATGTTTGAGATGTTCATTTTCCATCAATTTATTGTAAGATTACCGCAATCTACCGGTCTATAAAACCAGTGAAATTGATCTTAAAAAGGAGAAATGTTGTTGATGTGAACCAATAAAACTGCAGGTATCGTACAGACTACAAATTAAAAGAGTTAAGTCTAGTTTTTCTTTTTTGTATATCGAAAAGGGTTTGAAAAGATCTTGGAACGGATTAGGCAATTTACATGTATTTTACTGTTCTTATAATGTAAATTCCCTATAACATAAACATTCCTGGAACGGATTATATACGTTGTAGGAGCGCATACTGTACAAACCAAATGGTTTTTGAGTTCACCAAAATATAACGTCAATTTTTTGTAAATAAATTTACCCACTAATTGAATTCTGAAAATAAACTTGTCTAGCAAAGGGTTAATAAAGTCCTTCCTGCACCTGGTTGGTGGTTTGTGGTGTGGACTTCCCTGTTTTCACTTAGTAGTGTGGAGCATATAATTTTTCAAGTAGCTTTTAATATTATTCCCATTGGAATTGAGTCGAGCTATGCAAAAGTACCTGTCAGTAGTAGCAAGTACCTGCCACTAATTTTCTTTGTAGTGTGCATCAGAACTTTGTAAATGCGAAAATGTCCTACGGGTCAAAGAGGCTGAAAATCGCTGGTAGAGATACAATGAGACTATCAATGAGCCTAGATTTGATTACACTTCATAAACCGATCTATCAGACAAGTTTTGTGGCAACGGGGCTGAGTTGTATTCAATATTTCCTGCGAGTCGTTTTTCATTCATGATTATGTGACTGATATTTTGCATGATAATTTTTAAGACTATGTTTTGCATTATTTTTAACCTTATTATTTCATTACATCATCTTTATATGCCAAAAAGTTTCATCTCAGCAGAAAGTCTTTATTAAAAACATCCATCCAAGTCGTGACCACTCACATAATTTCAACTTATTCACTAAAAAAAATTCCTCTACTGCAGTAAACTCAAACACTGTATGTGTTGTATCTAGATATTCCTCCTCATCTTTGATCCTAAGATATGTAGCTCTCACTATGTTGTATATGCAGGTTGGTAGTGGTCACCACTCTGCTCTTGTAAGTCCCTCTGGGTATGTCCAAAAGATCTGTAGATGCATGACTTCCTCTGTCTTTACATACCATGTTGAACATCTTATTTTCTTCAGTCGATCCGATAGTTTCAGGCTCACGCATCTGGATACTTGGGTGCTAACAAAATATTAAACTTTTAGGATCCATTGATAACTTTTTGAATATCGCTTAGAATCTATAACATCTAGTGAAAACATTTGCAACACAAATCCATATAGTTACAAAACTTACCATGGTAGTGTCGGTAGTTATAATGGGCCACTCTCAATGGACCTGGTTTTACAAGTTATAAGGTCTTTAATCTCTCCACTTCTGCAGCACACTTGAGACCTATCTGAGGAACAGAATGCCGCTATCATGGTTTGTGCATCATACATTCATCTCTCTCTATCCCCATGCATAGTAGTTTCCACACTGACACCACAGCTCCACAGATGGAGAAACATAAACATCCTGTATCAATAAAACAAGTGTGATATAAGCATGCTGTATTTTACAAGGGACCTACTTTGATGAAGGCTCACTTATAGAAAACTGAATCTACTGATTCTTAGTTTTTATTCTAACATGTATCTACTGTAAGCTTTCAATTCGGGAGTTAGATAGATCAAGAGTGGACAATTACAAAATGAACACATGTTTAACAACAGCATAAGTAGGTCAAGCCAATAATTTGAAGCTATGATTGTGGGATTCAAAGGTGAGCATTGATCAATACATTTTCCTCAAATTTCTACAAGTGAGAAGTGAGCATGAATTCTACTAATTAACCTAATTTACTAGCTAAAACTACCAGAGAAAATATAAACTAGTTACATGGCTTATAGTTACAGCTTTCAGCTAGTTAAAGTTGAAATGGAGTCTTTAGACCGCCAATGGAGGCTGCAAAGATATTTGATTAATAGTTTCTGTATAAAATCGTACACATCATTTGATACTAAAAACAATCATTATTATTATTACCCTCGAATATCTAGACTTCTTGTTACTGCATACCTCTTACCTGTTCATGGTGATTTATTATAGCTAGGTGTAATGAGAAATTAAAAGTTTGTTAAAACTAGAGATGTTGGGTAGTAAATAATGAGTTGACTTACTACAATCAATTGTACGATGTTTCTTGTTAGTATATGTATTCATGAGTAGTAAAATTATTCCTTTTACTTTAGTTTAGTAGATAGAAGAGACTCAAACACAAAGATAGATATACCTACATTCTCATATCTTCCTCAGCAGCATAACGCCTGTTAGCTCTAACCATAGTCTGTCTTCCCCAATCTTTCACCACCTGATGCTCAAAATAGTCTGAGGCATCTTCACTGGAACTAGAGGCCAGGTTGTAATTCTGTTGTTATTAAATAGATCGTGCTGATTCAATGATTGAAGGAGATTTGGATTGAAGCAAATTGTCATTCAGTAAATCAGTGAATTCTCCCATTATCTACCACCGTTCCGTAGTGTTATTGCTTCCATTTCTCAAATTTTGCCCTGATAATTTACTAAAACGCACACCACCCCATCCGGAGAAATCACCTTTGCTTACGCTGATGCCTAAATTATCCAAGTCTAACTGCGGATGGTGAATTCTCTAACGATGAAAAACTTCGATATCACAGACAACTAGATTGTTAGCGATAACAATTATTACGACCTAAATAAAAAATTCGTGCTGATGATTGGCTAAAGAAAAGACAGTATATTTATAACTTGTTGACGCTTTCCCATACGACGCTTTATATGTCACGAGCTCTGTACTCACTTAAAATTAAGTGTTTTAACCGCGATCAAGTTTTGTTGATTTTAATCTTGCAACTGGCAGTCAGATCACCTCAAACATCAACAACACACGCAAATGATAGAATAATACTGATACTTTCTAATAAAATGTACTAAACATTTTGTGTAAGTCTATCTGTATAAAATAAGGTTGGTTCAGTTTAATGAGCGGTTCCTTCAAAGTCACGTTCATGCATCAACAGATGCTGAGCTGCGTTGTAGCGTATTTTATTCTAAATGAGCTATCTACCTTCAGTATTAATATGAGTCCAAATCTTCTTATATATGGATAGTCTTCACTTCAGTTGTGTTTGTCATTAGGTGCAGAGGTCTCTGGTTAGCTGGTACTATAGCGTGTTATTCACTGTCTATGTGAGTGTCGATGCCAATAGGTGGGAGGTAGTCTAGTGATGGTGAGGTTATAGTTCTACAACAATTTTGTTAGAGATTCACTGATTAGAAACAAAGGTTGTGTGTCGGGTTTCCTCTCCTTGCTGCTGTCTTCTCTTCAGGTTTTTCAGCTGTATCAGCTTAACAGCTGTATCTGTTGTTATATTTTAGGGTAAAATCAAAAGCCTTCCTACTACACACTTTTATGTCTATCATCGAATATACAATTATTCATGTCTACATACAGCCATAAACTCATAATATCTGTCTTCCTTAGACATACTCTGGGACTATATGTTTACTGGCATGCTGGGGTCATGAGGCCAGCTGCCCTAGTATTAGTAAAGTATATTAAATTACAGACTCAAGTATTATTATTATATTTCTATAGTCTCAGCTCTCTCAAAAGACTGAAGGAGTTGAACCTTGATGGCAACAACTTCAGTACAGGACTACCTCCAGTGATTGGTGAAATAGCAACACTGGAGAGTCTCACACTCGAGGATTGTCAGCTGAGAGACCTCCCACAGAGGTAGTGTACAAATATTGGATACCTCTATTAGTCTGATGGATGAGCTATTATACAGATATATACAGATTATACACCGGAAGTGTAGGACCTGTGTATGAGTCATGGCCCTTTTATGATGTTGTCTGTAGTTGTCATAATCCTGTATGTAATTATTCTTTTCATAATCAAAGTTAGGTTACAAAACATCTCTAAATTTTTAAGAAGACTCACTTGGTTAAATTATTTAAAACTGTTTAAATATTGAAAATTTCAAGGCATATCTTGTTGATTGATTGGGAACTTTTAGAGAATTTCACAGACACACACAGACACACCCTAAATTTCTAGACAAAGCTCTTCAAAATTTTAGTAAATTTTATCAGAAAGTATCGGTATTCTATTATTTGTTATTGTTTTTGATGTTTGAGGTGATCCGACTGCCAGAGTGTTTCAAGATTAAAATTGACAAAACTTTGTCGCGGTAAAACCCTCAGAAGAAAAATATTTACCCAGACTTGCCCAAATTGATGTACATAGCCGTGAGACTGCCTGTCTCTCACTCGTATTTACATAGGCTATTGCTATCAAAGTTGAGTACTACGTAGTTCTATTGGCATATATTTTAATTTGTATTTGTTCATAATTGTTTAAATAAGATTTTAAGTCCAGCTACCTATATATTGCTATAGGTGTCTCAGATGTCTCAAATAAGGTAATTAAAATTTGTCCCATTAGCTTCCTCTGTGTAAACATATGAGTATCAGACTAGGATTCTGTTAGTCTACAGTAATTAGGTTGTCTAGTAAACTTAGTCCATCCTTTGTATCAGGGAAGTTCTCAGTTGCTACCCACACAGGAAACTAGTCTATATATATAATTCATAAAGTCTGTGTGTCGTGTGTATGTCCAGCTATAGCATTATAATCTAGGAATAAAAAATCCACATCGCAGAGGATTTCATCTCAGAACCTGCTGGTTGGCAGACTAACAAAAGTGTTTGGGGTCATTAACTAGCTTGGTTGACAGTTAAGCGATTATTAAGTCTGCAAACACTGCATTTGTTTTAGTAAAGGTTAGCTTACTTTTACTGGCTTACCAGGTAAGTTATGTAAGCTAGTAAAAATGTTTGGGGTCATTAGAGCAACAGAAGAGCAGATTTTGACTATTGTGCTTCAAATTTTAACTCGAGTTCCACAAATATGCTCCGAAGATCCTCTGTTCAACAAACGGCGCGTGTATAGTCTATATGCGACATCCGCGATTGCAGTTCGTTTAAAATAAGAAATGAGAATGTGAATTTTTGTTCATTCATCATTTTTCTACTGTGTATCTACTGCAGCATTCAGTTGATTTTCATGATTATCGTCACTATTAACAGACCGTAAGTTCACTACAGCCATAATTTTAAAAAGAATAACATGACCATGCTGCTCTTGCTGTAAGAAAAGAAAACGATAACTTTTGATTTGATTTTTCTATCGATCTATTATCTTTTCTATGATTATTTTTTATGATTAGTATAATAATCATAATGCAATTATACAAAATAATAATATAACTGCGTATAAAATAAATGATGTAACTAATATAATTTGTAGAAAATTCCAAATGATAACCGAGATTGATGTAATTGATCCCATTTATTAGCTAAAAGTTAGTTGAAAAAATTATTGGGTTGGTTCATTGCTATTAGTTAAAAAAATCTGAACAACGCTAAAGATGAGTCTGAATAGGGAAGCTAAGTAGGAGAACAACAAAACTGAGCTGAACTAGCAAGATAGCGAAATGTTGCGAAATAATAGATGCGTGTAATTATTTTATGCTAAAACTAATCTGCATGTCAGAGGGACTGGTTCGGAATTCTCAGAGCAATGATTGTTAGGCCCAATTTGATTGTTCTATACCTCCAGGGATTAAACCAATTAAAATGCCGTGATTGTTATAGGAGAGCGCATTTGTTGGCTCAATTGACCAATGACACACAAGTCGATTTCATACGTCATATATTGATGATTACCAAAACACTTATGTTTTTTGGTAGACCTGTGTTTGGCTGGCTATATCTCAGCTTCTGGTTGGCCAATCTCGTTGATTTTTTTTTAGAACATAAGTCAACGCCTCAAGATAAATAATAAAGCATAACAATATTATGCTTTCTCTATTTTTTAACTAGCATTGCTGACCGTAAAGCGATTATTAAGTCATCTGCAAACACTGTAATTACATGTATTTTAGTAAATGTAAGCTTACCTTTACTGGCTTACCAGGTAAGTTACTCAAATTCATTGCACGGGTGATTATATTATCACCTGTGCAACACCTAGCATTCAGCTAGTTCCTAGATAATAACCAGCAAATATAATAACTAAAGATAAAAAAATAACTAGCATCTTTGAAAAGAATATGTTCGAATATAAGGTGAGACCAACTGCATCCCTAAAAAGTTATGTATAGTCAACATTATCTAGTCATTATTAGTATCAATTTCTAGAATATTTTCTACTGGTTACTTTTGATTAGTTGATAAAGTAAAGTAGCTCCTCTTATAACGTAAATTCCAGATAACGATAAGAATTTATGTAAAGTTTTTGCTTCATACTATGTGAAAATTTTCCATATAACATGAAGTCTCAAATCAGGTGAGTTCTCTAATTTCGGTTTTAATGTTAATCTATTTCAGACTTTCAAAAGAAAAAGCGACATGTGTATCTAATATATATGTATTAGATTATATATATGTATATTATTAGTTTGGCTTCGCAGAATAGATTTTGCTGTCTAGAAAAAATGTGCAAATATTTTTTAAATGAACGTTAGATATGTTCGCTTTCCATCAATTTATTGTAAGATTACCGCAAACATGGTCCATAAAACCAGTGAAATTGATCTTAAAAAGGAGAAAAGTTGTCGATGCGAACCAATAAAACTGCAGGTATCGTACAGACTACAACTTAAAAAAGTTAAGTCTAGTTTTTCCTTTTTGTATATCCAAAAGGGTTTGAAGAGATCTTGGAACGGATTAGGCAATTTACATGTATTTTACTGTTCTTATAATGTAAATTCCCTATAACATAAACATTCCTGGAACAGATTATATACGTTGTAGGAGCGCATACTGTACAAACCAAAGGGTTTTTGAGTTCCCCAAAATATTTTTTCGTAAATCTATTTACCCACCAATTCAATTCTGAAAATAGACTTGTCTAGCAAAGGGTTAATAAAGTCCTTTCTGCTCCTGGTTGGTGGTTTGTGGTGTGTACTCACCTGTTTTCACTTAGTAGTGTAGAGCTTATAATTTTTCAAGTAGCTGTTTCCATTGGAATATATTATTTCCATTGGAATTGTTCAATTGAGTCAAGCTGTGCAAAAGTACCTGTCAGTAGTAGCAAGTACCTGCCACTAATTTTCTTCGTTGTGTGCATCAGAGCTTTGTAAATGCGAAAAATGTGCTGCGGCTCAAAAAGTTTGAAAACCACTGCTATAGATACAATGAGACTATCAATGAGCCTAGATCTGAGTACACTTCATAAACCTATCCAGTTCTGCAGCACACTTGAAACCTATCTGAGGAACAGAATGCCGCTATCATGGTTTGTGCATCATACATTCATCTCTCTCTATTCCCATGCATGGTAGTTTCCACACTGACACCACAGCTCCACAGATGGAGAAACATAAACATCCTGTATTAATAAAACAAGTGTGATATAAGCATACTGTATTTTACAATGACCTACCTTGATGAAAGCTCACTCATAGAAAACTAAATCTACTGATTCTTAGTTTTTATTCTAACATGTATCTACTGTAAGCTTTTAATTTGAAAGTTAGATCATGAGTGAAAAATTACAAAATGAACACATGTTTAACAAAAGCATAAGTAGGTCAAGCCAATAATTTGAAGCTTTGATTTTGGAATTCAAAGGTGAACACTGATCAATGCATTTTCCTCAAGTTTTAAGAGGTAAGAAGTGAGCATGAATTTTACTAATTGATATAATTTACTAGCTAAAACAACCAGAGAAAATCTAAACTAGTTACATGGCTTATAGTTACAGCTTTTAGCTAGTTAAAGTTGAAATCGAGTCTTTAGACTGCAAGTGGAGGCTCCAAAGATATTTGATTAATAGTTTTTGCATAAAATCGTACACATCATTTGATACTAAAAACAATCATTATTATTATTAACCTCGAATATCTAGACTTCTTGTTACTACATACCTCTTACCTGTTCATGGTGATTTATTATAGCTAGGTGTAATGAGATATTAAAAGTTTGTTAAAACTAGAGATGTCAAGTAGTAAATAACAAGTTGACTTAATACAATCAATTGTGCAATGTTTCTTGTTAGTATATGTATTCATGAGTAGTAAAATTATTCCTTTGACTTTAGTTTAGTAGATAGAAGAGACTCAAACACAAATATAGATATACCTACATTCTCATATCTTTCTCAGCAGCCTAACACCTGTCAGCTGTAACCATAGGCTATTTGCCCCAATCTTTCACTACCTGATGCTCAAAAAAGTCTGAGGCATCCTCACTGGAACTAGAGGCAAGGTTGTAGTTCTGTTGTGGTTCAATAGATCGTGTTGATTCAATGATTGAAGGAGATTTGGATTGAAGCAAATTGTCATTTAGTAAATCAGTGAATTCTCCCATAATCTACGACGGTTCCGTGGTGTTATTACTTTCATTCCTCAAGTTTTGCCCTGATAATTTACTGAAAGACACCACCCACCCCATCCTGAGAGATGATCTTCGTTTACGCTAATGCCTAACTTATCCCAGTCTAACTGTGGATAGTGGATTCTCTAACAACGATAATCTTCGGTATCACAGGGAACTAGTTTGTCCGTGATAATATTTATTACGATCTAAATAAATTTGTTTTGATCGTTGGCTAAAATAGGGACCGCATATTTATCGCTTGCCAACTCTTTTCCATGCGACACTTTATGTCAGGGATTCATCACCAGCTTGAAACTATTTGAAACTCTATACTTGAAACGTATTTCGGTGTTGATGCCACAATAAATCGGTGATCAGTCAATGATAGCCATGTTCACACTATCACAAACCCATCCACGTTTATATCAGGAAATACTCCGTGACATTTATCTTTTTATATTTTCAGGAAGAAACATCTTTGTTTTGGCATGCAAGAATTAAAAACTAGTCTCGCAGTGACTATCCTAAACAGATATGAATAAATTGCGCTATCCATGACGGCGAATTACCATCACCGAAATGGTTCACATTTGAAAGGCGGTCGATGCTCAGCGAAGCATCAGGAAAGTTTGACAGCTGAAAACTTTACCGATGTGTCCGCGATGCTTGTCGATGCCATCAATTCACGGTTCACATAATCGATGATGAACGCCGAAAGAAAAACGCTGACAAACGGTGACATAGTGTGAACCGGCCTTAAGCCTTTTAACCGTGTTAAAGATTTGTCGATTTTAATCTTGCAACTGCTTTTGCAACTGATTTTAATCTTGTACTGGCAGTTTTTAATCTTGCAACTTACTGGCAGTCAGATCACCTCAAACATCAACAACACTCACAAATGATAGAATAATACTGATACTTTCTGATAAAATTTACTAAAGATTTTGTACAAGTTCATCTTTAAATTATGATGTTTCAGTTTAATGAGCTTCAGAGTCATGTCTAGCAGCAGATGCTGAGCTGTATGGTTCCCTGACTCTGTTCAGTTTAATGAGCTGCTCCTTCAGAGTCATGTCTAGCAACATATGCTGAGCTGCATGAGTCCCTGACCCTGTTCAGTTTAATGAGCTGCTCCTTCAAAGTCATGTCTAGCAACATATGCTGAGCTGTATGGGTCCCTGACTCTGTTCAGTTTAATGAGCTTCTCCTTCAAAGTCATGCTTAGCAACATATGCTGAGCTGTATGGGTCCCTGACTCTGTTCAGTTTAATGAGCTTCTCCTTCAAAGTCATGCTTAGCAACATATGCTGAGCTGTATGGGTCCCTGGCTCTGTTCAGTTTAATTAGCTGCTCCTTCAAAGTCGTGTCCAGCAACATATGCTGAGCTGTATGGGTCCCTGACCCTGTTCAGTTTAATGAGCTTCAAATTCATGTCTAGCAACAGATGCTGAGCGGTATGGGTCCCTGACTCTGTTCAGTTTAATGAGCTGCTCCTTCAAAGTCATGTCTAGCAACAGATGCTGAGCTGTATGGTTCCCTGACCCTGTTCAGTTTAATGAGCTGCTCCTTCAGAGTCATGTCTAGCAACATATGCTGAGCTGTATGGTTCCCTGACCCTGTTCAGTTAAATGAGCTGCTCTGTCAGAGTCATGTCTAGCAACAGATGCTGAGCTGTATGGGTCCCTGACTGTGTTCAGTTTAATTAGCTGCTCCTTCAAAGTCGTGTCCAGCAACTTATGCTGAGCTGTATGGTTCCCTGACCCTGTTCAGTTTAATGAGCTGCTCCTTCAAAGTCATGTCTAGCAACAGATGCTGAGCTGTATGGGTCCCTGATTCTGTTCAGTTTAATGAACTGCTTCTTCAGAGTCATGGCTAGCAACATATGCTGAGCTGTATGGTTCCCTGACCCTGTTCAGTTAAATGAGCTGCTCTGTCAGAGTCATGTCTAGCAACAGATGCTGAGCTGTATGGGTTCCTGACTCTGTTCAGTTTAATTAGCTGCTCCTTCAAAGTCGTGTCCAGCAACTTATGCTGAGCTGTATGGTTCCCTGACCCTGTTCAGTTTAATGATCTGCTCCTTCAAATTCATGTCTAGCAACATATGCTGAGCTGTATGGGTCCCTGACCCTGTTCAGTTTAATGAGCTGCTCCTTCAAAGTCATGTCTAGCAACAGATGCTGAGCTGTATGGGTCCCTGACTCTGTTCAGTTTAATGAGCTGCTCCTTCAAATTCATGTTCAGCAACAGATGCTGAGCTGTATGGGTCCCTGATCCTGTTCAGTTTAATGAGCTGCTCCTTCAAAGTCATGTCTAGCAACATATACTGAGCTGTATGGGTCCCTGACCCTGTTCAGTTTAATGAGCTGCTCCTTCAGAGTCATGTCTAGCAACATATGCTGAGTTGTATGAGTTCCTGAACCTGTTCAGTATTGGTATTTCCCCATTTCAAAAACATCTCCATCACAAGTAACCATAAATAGGTTTCACGGCTGCATCACCATGGTAACAAAGAGACATGAGAATGCTATGGTTCCATTTCTGAAAGGGACAGATTCACCTTATAGTTTATATATGAACGAACTGAATAATAGCTACTGCTGTTATTCAGCTTGTTTATTGTTAAAATTAAAGTAGAAAGGATTATTATAAAAGTATTATCTTTATTACCATTGGTCAATTTAAAGTATAGCTACTGCTCTTTCTGTTCATAACCCTTCATAATTCACGGATGATAAATAGTTCGTGGATATTAGATTCATTGTAATGAGTGGTTTTCATTGGATAAACTACAATTTATACTGTAATTCCTTCTATCTGAGTACAGCTTCATTTGAGTATCATTTAAGAGGACTCACAGATTCGTAGTTAATAAAAGGTGACTTTTGAATCAATATTCAATTATCAGAAATGATAAAATGCAGTATGGATGTCAAAGCATTTTATTTTTGTGTTACAGTAGCAGTTGTTTTAAATGTACCAACTTTCATATAATCACACAATTCTGTACATGTAATTAATAAGATGACTAAAATGTTGGTCAATATGGGACTTGAACCCTTGACATTCAGCTTATTAGACTAACTCTCTAACCAGCTGAGCTAATCAGCCACCTTTCAAAGCCTCAGAATAGTTGTACCAATCGGAAAAAAACTGAAATGCTTTGGACAGGTCTTGAACTCATGAACTTTGGTTTTTGAAGAAAAATGCTCAACCAACTTTGCTAACCTCTAACAAGCCATCTATAACCAAGTATAACCAACCACCTTGCATAAATGAGGAATTTTTGTGATCATATTTATGCTCTCCGATTTATGAGCAGAAACATATGGACTGACAACACCCAATAAGAATGTAGATGAAGTTAGAAAAAGACCATTTATTGATAATTTTTCACAGCACACCTGAGAATCTCTTACAGCTGACTAGTGTGCTGTAAGAGATTATCAGACACACTGGTTGAAAATTACTGCTCTATTCAATAGAATATTTACAGAGTACATTGCATATAATTGTAACTTACGGGTGGAAGATACTCCCAGTTTATGGGTGAGCATATACCTCGTTTATTGCTCTCATCCAATGATATGTGTTTTCACACAAAACTTGATGAGGACACATAGGAATCAGTGTTGAGTTGGCATAGTACGACGACTCCTCTTCTCTTTGATCTCTCCATCATGGCCATCATTTAGGGTACTTTAGAATTCCTTATGTGTAGGGGAGACACAACTAGGTACACAAAATGCATTCATATTCCAATTTTAGAAGTAAGATATATTTTGTCTTGATTCAGCTATGCCAAGGTCAATGATATCTGAGATGGTTTGTCTCCATCGACAATGTATAAGTGCATAGTAAGTGATGTGTCTGCAAAACTGTAGCTTGAGATTTTTATGAATATTTTTAAGGCTCTGATAAACAAATGCCCACTTTGATGACAAACACATAGGCATATGCTAAACATTTCTCAGTGTATTCGTTTGCAGAACTTCAATATAGTAATTACCATGTCTGTCACGTGTTGCTGAAATCAGCATGTAGTAGATAACCCCAAATTTATGGATGTTTGTAGGCCTAGACAAGTGCTGGTCACTCACCTCATTACATGAGACATATTACTAGACAGTCTGTCACAGGTACTTCTAAATAATGCATAGGGAGTTTTAAGGTGCCCTTAATCTCTCCTTCCTTCACTCCTCTCATCCCCTCAGTTTTTTCAGGATGTCTTGTATTATGATTTATAAAACAAAGAATTGAAATACTAAACTTGTCTAAAGCTACATGTAGACTATCTGATGTAGAATATAGAATCTCAAACCTTGTCTACGTTCGGAGCTTCTAAGGATTTTCATTTGTGTATAATTGTGTTTAATGGCCAGAATTCGAAAACTAGCAACAAACAACCATAAACTATCAAAAAGAAAATCAGCAAAGTTTTAGTTGATTTTATCAGAAAATATCAGTATTATTCTATTATTTGTAATTGTTTATTATGTTTGAGGTGATCTGACTGCTAAGATGTTTCAATATTAAAATCAACGAAACCATATTGCAGTGAAACGCTTGGAGAAAAAAAAAGATGCGTCCAGACTTGCCTAAAATGATGTACATGTCACGAGACTGTCCGTCTTTTGCTCGCTCAAAGTCGAGTACTACGTGGCTCTATTGGCATATATTTTTCAGCTGTATCAGCTTAACAGCTGTATCTTTTGTTATATTTTTAGGTAAAATCAAAAGCCTTCCTACTACACACTTTTATGTCTATCATTGAATATGCAATTATTCATGTCTACATGCAGCCATAAACTCATAATGTCTGTCTTCCTTAGACATACTCTGGGACTATATGTTTACTGGCATGCTGGGGTCACGGGGTCAGCTGACCTAGTATTAGTAAAATATATTAAATTACAGACTCAAGTATTATTATTATATTTCTACAGTCTCAAGTCTCTCAAGAGACTGAAGGAGTTAAACCTTTATGGCAACAACTTCAGTGCAGGACTCCCTCCAGTGATTAGTGAAATAGGAACACTGGAGAGTCTCTCACTCATGAGCTGTCAGCTGAGAGACCTCCCACAGAGGTAGTGTACAAATATTGGATACCTCTATTGGTCTGATGGATGAGCTATTATACAGATATATACAGATTATACACTGGAAGTGTAGGACCTGTGTATGGGTCATGGCCCTTTTATGATGTTGTCTGTAGTTGTTATAATCCTGTATGTGATTATTCTTACCATAACCAAAGTTAGGTTGCAAAACATCTCTAAATTTTTAAGAAGACTCACTTGGTTGAATTGTTTAAAACTGTTTAAATATTGAAAATTTCAAGGCAACTCTTGTTGATTGATTTGGAGCTTTTAGGGAATTTCACACACAGGATGTGAATAATGTATGTGAATTGTTAGTTAGAAGAGAATTCTGCTAGCATGTAGAATGTAGAATCTCAAACCTTGTCTACCTTTGGAGCTTCTAAGGATTTTATTTGTATGATATGTTTAATGTACGGATAATTTCATTGTTTAATTATAAATTTTGCCGACAAACATCAGCATTTAGGCTCATCATATCTATACCAGTGATTTTCAACCTTTTTTGAACCGCAGCACATTTTTCACATTCACAAAGTTCTGAGTCACACTACCAAGCAAAATGACACAGAATGACACTCTAACACTGTAATACATACAGTTAAGTTTTTAATGCCTTTTTACACTCACTTAGTGGGAAACATGGACCCGAATGAAAACATGGATATCCTTGTAGGAATGATAGAAAGATACACACAAAGCTCTTCCTCAACAGTTCTCTATCTCTCTGTTTTTAGTTTTTATTACTGTAAAACTTGGGAAGCTCAACTCAAACAGATATTTGGTTGTAAACAGAAGCAATGTCATAATGGCTTTGTTGGCCAGAATGGGGAAACTCCTTGGCAACAGATTACCAAAAACTATCCAAAAGAAAATCCACAAATTTTAGCTTTAAAGATGCACTTGCACAACATTTTAGTAAATTTTATCAGAGAGTACAGGTATTATTCTATTATTTGTGATTATTTTTAATGTTTGAGGTGATCTGACTGCTAAGATGTTTCAAGATTAAAATTGACAAAACTTTATCACTGTTAAAACACTCAGAAGTAAAAGATGTACCCAGATTAGCCCAGAATTATGTACTTAGCCGGGAGACTGCCTGTCTCTCACTCATATTCACACCAGCTATTGCTCTCAAAGTCGAGTACTACGCAGCTCTATTGGCATATATTTTGTATTTGTTCATAGTTGTTTGAATAAGATTATAAGTCCAGCTACATATATATTGCTATAGGTGTCTCAAATGTCTCAAATAAGGTAATTAATATATGTCCCATTAGTTTCCTCTGTGTAAACATATGAGTATCAGACTATGATTCTGTCTGTCTACAGTAATTAGGTTGTCTAGTAAACTTAGTTCATCCTTTGTATCAGCGAAGTTCTCAGTTGCTACCCACACAGGAAACTAGTCTATATATATAAATCATAAAGTCTGTGTGTCTTGTGTATGTCCAGCTATAGCATTATAATCTAGGAATAAAAAATCCGCATCACAGAGGATTTCATCTCAGAACCTGCTGGTTGGCAGACTAACAAAAGTGCTTAGGGTCATTAACTAGCGCAGTTGACAGTTTAGTGATTATTAATCTGTCTGCAAACGCTGCAATTGTTATAGTAATGGTAAGCTAATCTTTACTGACTCACCAGGTAAGTTGCTAAATTCATTGCACAGGTAATTATATTATTACCCGTGCAACACCTGGCATTCAGCTAGTTCCTAGATAATAACTAGTAAGCTGCATCTTTGAAAAGAATATGTTCGAATATAAGGTGAGACCAACTGCATTCCTAAAGAGTTATGTATAGTCAAAGTTATCTAGTCATTATTAGTATCAATTTCTAGAAGATTTTCTACTGGTTACTTTTGATTCGTTAATAAAGTACAGTAGATGCTCTTGTAACGTAAATTCCAGATAACGATAAGAATTTATGGAAAGTTTTTGCTTCATACTACGTAAAAATTGTTCATATAACATAAAGTGTCAAATCAGGTGAGTTCTCTAATTTTGGTTTTAATGTTAATCTATTTTGGACCTTCAAAAGAAAAAACAACATGTGCATCTACTATATATGTATATACTTACAACTATTTCCATACTTCTTACTATATACAACTTTCATGAGATTTTAACTTGTCGTGATAGATCGTCAAATATGTCAACAAAACAGACAATAGGTAGCTGTGCAATTGTTCATATAATTGTTCAATTGTCCTAGTAAATGTAATAAATAGCACTGTAATTGTTTTAGTAAATGTGAGCTTACCTTTACTAACTTACCAGGTAAGTTACTCAAATTCCTTGCATGGGTAATTATTTTATTACCCGTGCAACACCTAGCATTCAGCGAGTTCCTATAGATAAAAACTAGCAAGCTGCATCTTTAAAAATAATGTTTGAATATTAGGTGAGACGAACTGCATCCCTTAAAACATTATGTATAGTAAACGTTATCTAGTCATTATTAGTATCAATTTGTAGAAAGTTATCTACTGATCACTTTTGATTTGTTGATTAAATACAAAACAAACGGTTTTTTGAGTGGACCAAAATAGCGAATGCAAAACATGACATAAATCAATATACCCACCCATTCAACTCTGTAAATAAACTTGTCTAGCAAAATGCAAAAAGTAGTTAATAAAGCCCTTCCTGCAGCTGGTTGGTGGATTATGGTATGGACTCCCCTGTTTTCACTTTGTAGTGTGGAGCATATAATCTTTCGAGTAGCTCTTAAAGATGTGGCTGCGTCAAATTTGAGTTGATTTTAAAAGGAAGTATTTTTCGTTGTCTATCAGTTGATATGTTGTTTGTTGTGTTAGGCGATCTCATAGTCAAGATATTTGAAGATTAAAATCGAAAAAATTCGATCGCGGTAAAAACGCTCAGGCCAAAAAGACATGCCCAGACTTGCTCAAAATGATATAACGCATGATACAACCTGTCTCTATCTTTCGTATTCACATTGGCTATTGCGATAAAAGTCTCGTCCTACGCGGCTCTATTGGCATATGTTTTATTTTGTATTTGCTCGTGTTGGCTAGAATAAAATTTTAAATCCAGGTACAAATACATTATTACCAATGTCTTAAAGGCCTCAAACAAGGAAAATTAAAAACTTGTCATATTAGCTTCTTCTAAATGCTGTGTAAACATCTTAGTACTGACTACCAATTCTACCGGTCTACGGTAATTCTGTCAAGCAAACTATGTAGAATAAGGTCTTTGTATCGGCCCAGTTTCGTCGCTAAACACACTAATGATATACAGCCTCCCAAAAGCCCCGCCCACATTATGCCCATCGCCTATCCTGGGGGTGGGCTGTATATCATTGCCCTCACCGAAAACTAGTTTCTTACTATCGTAAGTAAAGTTGTATAGTCGACTCTCAATGTTGTCGAGTCATTATTGGTATCAATGAGTAGAACAAATTTACTGGTCACATTTGATTAGTTGATTCAAGTACTAAACAAATGGTCGAGCTATGCAAAAGAACCTGTCCATACAGCTCTGATTGCACTTCATAAATCCATCTATTAGAAAAGATTTCAGCACTTGTGTCAACGGGACTATGATATATTCCATGTTTTGCAAATCATGTTCTGCATTATCTTCAACAATATTATTTTATTATATAATTTTTACAAGCAAAACAATTTTCATCTTGGCAGAAAGCTTTTATTAAAAATATTCATCAAGTCGTGGCTACTCACATAGTTTCAGCTGATACAATAAGACAAATTCATCTACTGCAGCAAACTCAAACAAAACATGGTTTATGCAGCACACATTCAAGTCTCTCTTTCCCATTTATGGCAGTTTCCACACTGACAAAGCTGCTTCGGCTGGTGGGACCACATAAACATCATGTAATCAATAAAACAAATGAAATAGGTTTCAGTAGCGTATCTACTGAAAGCTTTCAAATTAGGAGTTAGATAGATTGCGAGTGTAATTTTAAAAATGAATAAATGTTTAACAAAAGCATAAGTACGCCAAGCCAACGATTCGAAGCTTTGGTTCCGGAAGTTAAAGACTTGCATTGATCAATCGATTTTCTTCACTTTCTACAAGTGAGAAGTGCACATCTAAAATCAAATCATAAATCTAATTTAGTAGATAAAACTGCCACAGAAAATTTGAAGCAAATGTAGCTAGGTGAAACGATAAAAATTTATAAAACGATGATTAGTGATAGCAAATAGTTATAATTTTATTAATTAGTACATGTATTAATGAGTACTAAAAATATTACCTTTAGTATATTCATCAATCTAAGCCATTGTATTGCTAGATGCTATGGATTAAAAAGGAGCCGTCAAAAACTCACTGTACATACGTACCTCGCACGCGCAGGAAATTACATTATAACCTCAAACAGGGAAATATAATCTGAATGTAAACTCAACAGGAAACTCTATAGGAGACTCAAAGTAAAAGATAAATTTACCTCCATTCTCCTATTTTCCTCCGTAGCACTTTTATCACCTGATGCCCAGAAAACTCGAAGTCACCTTCGCAGTAACTTTAGGGCAATTTTTACAATTCTGTTATTCGTCAATAAAACGCGTCGATCGAGTAATTCGTTAAAGTAACGATGTTAATTAATTTAGTAAATATCGATGTCCATGCGATTTAATAATAGAGTAAAATCCCTAAATTTGATATCACAGACAACGCGTTTTATGAGTGATAACATTTATTACGACCTACATAAAAATTTTGTCCTGATGATTGGCTAATGAAGCAACCTTATATTTATTGCTCGTGGACTCTTTTCAGATGTATCACTATAGTTACGTCGCGAATGAAGCACCTGCTGGAATGTGAGCGTTTTAAAAGATAGCCTCATTCAAATGCATATATCTCTGGACAGGGTTGGTCTACAAAGACGAAAATGACATCAAATTGTAGCTGATGTTTTAGCCTTTTATTGGTCTTAATTTCATTAAATCGACCTTTTGACGCAGCCACATCTTTAATATTACTTTCATTAGAATTGAGTTGAGCTATGCAAAAGTACCTGTCAATAGTAGCAAGTACCTGCCACTACTTTTCTTCATAGTGTGCATCAGAACTTTGAAATGTGAAAAATGTGATGCGACTCAAAAAGGTTGAAAATCACTGCTATAGATACAATGAGACTATCGATGAGCCTAGATCTGATTACACTTCATAAATCCATCTATCAGACAAGTTATGAGCACAAGTGGCAACAGAGCTAAGATGTATTTAATATTTCCTGCAAGTCATTTTTTTACTGATGATTATGCAATTGATATTTTACATGATAATTTTTAAGACTATGTTTTGCATTATCTTTAACCTTATTATTTCATTACATAATCTTTATAAGCCAAAAAAGTTTCATCTCATCAAAAAGTGTTCATTAAAAACTTCCATCCAAGTCAGGCCACTCACATAATTTCAACTCATATAATCAAAAATTCTCTCTACAGCAGGGAACTCACCCTCTGTATGTGTCGTATCTGGATATTCCTCCTCATCTTTGATCCTAAGATATGTAGCTCTCACTATGTTGTTTCCACAGGTTGGTAGTGGTCTCCACTCTGCTCTTGTAAGTCTTTCTGGGTATGTCCAAAATACCAATGATCTGTAGGTGCATGACATCCTCTGTCTTTACATACCATGTTGGACATCTCATTATCGTCAGTCGTTCCGATGGTTTCAGGTTCACGCATCTGGATACTTGGGTGCTAACAAAATATTAAACTTTTAGGATCTATTGATAACTTATTGAATGTCGCTTGGAATTTATAACAAATAGTGAAAACGTTTGCAACACAAATCCATATAGTTACAAAACTTACCATGGTAGTGTCGGTAGTTATAATGGGCCACTCTCAGTGGACCTGGTTTTACAAGTTATAAGGTCTTTAATCTCCCCACTTCTGCATCACACTTGAGACCTATCTGAGGAACAGAATACCGCTATCATGGTTTGTGCATCATATATTCATCTCTCTCTATCTCCATGCATGGTAGTTTCCACACTGACACCACAGTTCTACAGATGGAGAAACATAAACATACTGTATTAATAAAACAAGTGTGATATAAGCATACTGTATTTTACAACTGACCTACTTTGATGAAGACTCACTTATAGAAAACTAAATCTACTGATTCTTAGTTTTTATTCTAACATGTATCTACTGTAAGCTTTTAATTCGGGAGTTAGATAGATCAAGAGTGGACAATTACAAAATGAACACATGTTCAACAAAAGCATAAGTAGGTCAAGCCAATAATTTGAAACTTTGTGGAATTCAAAGATGAGCATTGATCAATGCATTTTCCTCAAATTTCTTCAAGTGAGAAGTGAGCATGAATTCTACTAATTAACCTAATTTACTAGCTAAAACTACCAGAGAAAATATAAACTAGTTACATGGCTTATAGTTACAGCTTTCAGCTAGTTAAAGTTGAAATGGAGTCTTTAGACCGCAAATGGAAGCTTCAAAAATATTTAATTAATAGTTTCTGTATAAAATCGTACACATCATCTATATATATATATATATTTCACAAAGTATGTTGTATGTGTGTTCTAGGTTTGATTGTTCGGCTATAGCAATTATTTTAGCATTGTGTCCACATGTTACAAACACCCACTTAGGAAATTTCAATCTATGGCGTTATTATATTTGATATATCATAACTACACACTAATTATTTTAGCAAAGCGACCACACATTACGAAGCTGTGAGGAAGAAATATTTTGGGACTTATGTATATGCCGCCCGATGCTTCTTCGTCACGGGCTATTTTGTTCAGCCTCACGATATCGACAATAATTCATCTACGAGCTTAAAATTTGGCAAATTGTGTACTGATTAAATGCGTTATTAAGAGAATCAGTTGCTCGCAATGGCGAGTTCAGAGTTTTTCGTTTCGGTAAAATGGTTTCGCAAACAAAATCATTTAATGATAAAATTTCAGCTAAATGACATATTTATTGATACTATGCGCCCACAGGTCATTACGCCCTCATAAATTACGATGCTTTTCGCCAAACCGTATCAACAAACGTTTCTCTCTCGAAATAAATATTTGGCGACTGTTCTAGTGCTTTTTATTTGGTCATAACGATTTTTGTTTTCGCAATTTGTATTAATTGTATCATTACCAAATAATATGTTTCGTCGTTTACATACTTGCTATTTTTTCCAATCTACATTTACATTTAGTTCTCTACTTATTTATTCTAGCTCAGAATACATTTTTCCAGCTACAGTAGGCCACAGTATGTTTTTTGGATTCTGATTTGGTACCTTGCGCTCCACAACCATTAAATAGGAATAAATATTTTGTTCATTTAAACAATCTTTTTACGTTATTTCTTTTAGTTCAAATTAAAACATTTTTGTTTGTATGTTCCTATCAGGGTTTGCTTTGTGTATTAGCTTTTACATCTTTCATTTTAAACTTAACCAATTAGTAATTCATAATAAGTTTCACATTTTACCACAAACATTTGGAAGATTACTGATTATCTGTTAGATTATCTGTGAGATTTACTGTAAAACTTATCGTGTATCAGTTATTCCTCACTCTTATATTTACATACATTTACATACCTTGAGAAATGTATATATAGATAGATTTACATTCTCTTATTACATTTATAAACTTCGTTTAACTTTTGAAGTTTATAATATAAGGCTTTAAAGTTTGTTGCATTATCTTTTTTATTTCAACTTGCATTTTTTAAACATACATGTAATTGGAGTGTAATGTCGTGTTTGAAATTTAAACATTCATTTTCCTATGCTGTTTCGTATCCTATTACTTAGTTTCCAATCTTTATTATTAATATTAATTTTTCATTCAACCATTTTTGACAGACATTGCTCTACTAAAGTTTCAACTACAAAATACTACCATATTCTGTCATATTTTTCATCAATCTGTTAAATACATGTATTCTCAGAAAGTACACATTGTCTAATGCATCCAAAGAGAAGAACCTGTTCTGCACAAAATCATTTCCTCATGATATAAAGTTTTAAAGTTATTGTTGTTTGACAAAGTTTGAAACTAATTAATTAATCTATTAACTTATTTAGACAAAGCACTTCTCTCATGATATGTAGTTTGAAAGTTAGAATGGCAAATTTTGTTATATGTTAAATGCATATCAAATTTTCTGTCTGATGACTTTTTTATTACCCGGGCAATGCCTGGTAACACAGCTGGTTTGATACTAGAAACAATCATTATTATTATTGCCCTCGAATATCTAGACTTCTCATTACTGCATACCTCTTACCTGTTCATGGTGATTTATTATAGCTAGGTGAAATGAGAAATTAAAAGTTTGTTAAAACTAGAGATGTCTAGTAGTAAATAACTAGTTGACTTACTACAATCAATTGTACAATGTTTCTTGTTAGTATATGTATTCATGAGTAGTAAAATTATTCCTTTTACTCTAGTTTAGTAGATAGAAGAGACTCATACACAAAGATAGATATACCAGCATTCTCATATCTTCCTCAGCAGTATAACACCTGTCAGCTCTAACCATACTCTGTCTGCCCCTATCTTTCACCATCTTATGCTCAAAAAGGTCTGAGGCATCTTCACTGAAACTAGAGGCCAGGTTATAATTCTGTTGTTATTCAGTAGATCGTGCTGATTCAGTGATTGAAAGGATTCGGATTGAAGCAGATCGTCATTCAGTAAATCAGTGAATTCTGCAATTGTCTTGCAAAATTCTTGCAATGCAATTCTCTATCGACAATGGATAAGTGCATAGTAGGTGATGTGTCTGCAAAATTGTAGCCTGAGATCTTTGTGAATATTTTAAAGGCTCTGATAGCCATATGCTTGCGTTGACGACAAGCACATGTGTGTATGCTAAAGATTTATTAGTGTATTCGTATGCAGAACTGCGATATACAATAGTAATTACCATATCTGTCACGTTGCTCAAATCAGCATGTAGAAGATAACTCCAAATTTATGGATGCTTGTAGAACTATACAAATACTGATCACTCACCTCATTACCTGATACGTATTATTAGACAGTCTGTTACAGGTACCTCTAAAGTATGCATTGGGAATTTTAAGGTGCCCTTAATCTCTCCTTCCTTCACTCCTCTCATCCCTCAGTCTTTTCAGGGTGTCTTGTATTATGATTTTTATAACAAAGAGTTAAAATACTAAACTTATGACTAAAGCTACATGTAGACTATCTGATAGTCTGTTTCTCGACACGCAGTTGAAGACTTAGTAAGGCTGCCATACACTGAATACTTTTAAGTATGCTGTGAACTCCAGCTAATAAAATAAATATTATATCAAAACTTGTAAGTAAAATTTAGTAAATATTTTAACATTATTTAAAATGAGAATCTCAGTAGTTTCTAATAATAGCAGAGAGCTGATTATCGCTGTTCAACACTTTTAGTATGACAGCAGAATTGATGTGGGAATAACATGCTTGTTTTTTATGGTTCCGTGTTTGAAATATCTTATTAAAAAACCTGCCCTCTAATGTTCTCCTAAGTCAGGCATTTTAGATTTAATATATTATGGTTTCACATTAAATACCTTTTATATTAAATATTTGTTTCATATTAAATATATTTTGCAGTTAAATTATAAGCACGCCGAGGATTGCCTAATTCATGTGTAAAACTACTAGCCATATTTTATTCGCAGTTAAATTTATTTGTGTAATTATATATTTTTAGTTCAACTAACATGACCAACATGCAGCATTATGGTTGATTGTGTTTACCTTGACCCTAACAACTATAAGTCTATAATATTCTCTGTTGCAGACTGGACTGTGAGACTCAGCTGAGGTCTTTGGATCTATCATTCAACAACCTGGTAGAACTACCTTCAGTCGTCTACCGTATGACTAATCTGAAGGAGTTAAATCTCTGCTTCAATAGGGAGTTAATAAGAATAAGTAGTCAAATCGCTAAGCTAGAGCAACTCACAGAGCTAGATTGTGATGGTTGTTTCTCTCTCCAGTCTCCCCCGTACGCAGTATATAAATTAGGTATTGATGCTGTAAATAAATACTTTGCTGATCTGGTGGAAGGAAAAGGAGTAGATCAGCTCAAAGTACCAGTCGCAGTTGTTGGTATGACTGGAGCAGGGAAAAGCAGTCTCATTAAAAGTCTGCAGTCCGGTAAAAGGGAACTTACCTACAGAGAGATAAATTCACCATTCGATGAGACAACCAAAGTGTTTCAAATGGAAGACCTGAACAACTCTCCTCTCAAGTTTATAGACTATGGTGGCCATGATATCTATCAGATGGCCTACCAGCTAGTCATACGGGAGCGATGCATTCCACTCCTTGTAGTCAACATGGAAGAGTTTAACTCATATCTATCTGCAGGGTGTAGAGAAGGTATAAGAAGACTCTGTATAGACTGGCTGTCTCATCTCTACTTGGCCAGTCCAAGATTAGATCCACCTGTATTGGTTCTCACACACACTGACAAGCTGGATACTGAGTTGGTGAAAGATTGTAGAGAAAAGTTGCTCTCTATTTCAGAAGCAGCAAGAAAGGAGTTACTCAGAGACTACGAGCGGTGCTGTGGGGAATTTCCAAAAGAATCCAGTCCTATCATCCATCTTACTAACACTGACCAGCCTCTCTTTAACCCTCAGGATATCTTCGAGTTTGGCAATGACCTTTGCGAAGTATCTAACATTAAAGGTTTAAGAGCAAACTTGGAGACACGGTGTCAGAAGTTAATCATGGAAATTCCGTTACTTTGGGAGCGTATAGAGAGATTCATAGAACGAGAAGAAGAAACTTACATTTCTCTTTTGAAGGTAGAGAACGAATTCTCAGACACTGATTCTAAAACCATTTTGCGCTATATGCATAATACTGGGCAGATCTTGTGGTTCGAGAGAACCGAAGGTCTGTCCAGTTACATATTCCACAAGATTCCTATCATTACTGAGATGATAGCTCTCTTGTTCCACCACACAGCAGAGCAACAATGGGAAAAGAGGGTCGAAGAGTTTGTTCCTTTCACACACCAGGAAGAATGGGTCAGTAAATGGAAGTACAAAGAGTTCGTAGCACAGTTTACTACTAGTGGCATCATGGATGAAGTCTTGCTCGTAGATCTCCTGAAGAACAGTAGTGAGTTACCTGTTGAAATATCCATGCAACTTTTAAAGAGCTTCGCCATCTTGAATGGTCCAATAGAACACAACTCCGAAAAACGATCATATATCCTTCCATACTTTACAACTACTTCCGTAGAAAAAACGTATCCTTTGGATGACAATGTACCTCTCCAACTGGACATTGCCCTAAGTGGTCTATCTCCACCTCCTTATGTATATCAACTTATGACTGTTGCTGTCCTGAAACTCTGCTCAAGTCTGCTGTCAAACATAAAGGTGTGGAATGATGGAGCTGTGGTACACAATGAGGAGTTTACCACAATTCTGAATCATGACTTAACTAACCGAGTGGTCTCATTGAGAGTTGGTACTACAGTGGCACAGCTACCAGCTTCCTGGGAACATTTAATAGTGACAATTAAAGCTATTCTTAACCAGCTTTACGCCGTGTGGAAAGGGAGTCATGCTGAAGTTCTTCTCTACTGTTCTCAGTGTCTCATCGGACAAAACCCTGCGCCTCATTTCTATGTTGACCCTAAATGGTTTTATCCTATCGACTGTGACTACAGCATTACTTGTACTAAACTGCCTGCTACGCGTTCACCTCTGTCCAAGGTTGTCTGTCCAGTTTGTGACAAGCTGAGAAATGATAAGAAACCTTCGGTTCCCAAGCCTCTCAGACTTCCTTGTGAGTCACCTCTCGCATCCTTTTCATTGAATTTAGTCTCAGTCAAGGTCTCAGTCAGTTGGCTAAATGCAAGAATTTACCAATTTTCCTCCAGATATTGAAATCTTTTTGTTAGACAGTATTGATGACGATCCTTATGATGTCCTTCAGTTGCAAATAGGAATCAGATTTAACCGTTCTGGAGACGTCTTTGTAGATTATGAAATGCTTTGGTTAGTTGACACCTTTTATCTATCAGTAATTGCATCATACTTGCAGGTGACCAGCTAACTGTTGTTGATGTACAAAGCCTAGAGAACCATATATCTGAAATAAGAGAGAGTTGTCCGCCCCAAACAGTTGGTAAGCTTCTTCCCTATGGATGTTCTCATTAAGTCTCTGATTTATATAATGTTTATATAAGAGTAAATGAAGATGGGAGTGAATACGAGGAAAGTCATTGATACTCTATAATAACAACAGAAACATAGAGTATTAACTCTGTTATATTCAGGGCATCTGGAGAGCACTTCTGAGGAGGCTGAAAGTGACTTGTCAGATGTGGAGGATCAAGGATATTGTGATGAGTCCAAAGCAGACAAGGTCATGAGGCTACGACTATGCATAGTCAAGAAGCCGAAGATTAAGCAACTGTATCAGTCTAACAAGGTAATATAGTTTATCAGTTTAATATATAACTTGTTACTAACATGCTGCTGACAGCTCCCATCACAGGAAGAGCATAGACATGGTAAGTTAATTTGTTAAATGATAAAGATCATAAAAACTCATATGGATATCATATAGCATGTTAAGAATGTTAAGAACCATCAGAGATCCGTGATATAATTGAAGTTACCTGTTGCTGTCTCAATTAGAGAAGAATGGTTAATCTTTGCTGTTGATAAAGCATTGCATTGTCAAGAGCAGACAACTTCTCACTGGAATAAGTTCTCTCTGTATCCTTTGTAGACTTGTGACTCGTGAACTCAGCTGATGAGTAAGGCTAATGATAAGGTTTTTGTCAAAACACAAACAGAAAGAGTTGTGTTCTCTTATGTTACAAATTCACTGGCTCTATGATTGTATTATAAAGGCCTATGCTATGAGTGAACCAGTGAGGGGCAGAGTTCTAATCATCAACAATATGAACTTTCGCTATGGTCACGGTAACAGAGCTGGTTCCCAATTTGACTACACAAATCTCAGCATGATGTTCAAAGACCTCAAGTTTGATATTGCCAAGTCACAGAGCGAATTAACAGACCTGCGAGCACAGGTACTCCGTGTGTCCTCTCATAGTTTTGTTTCTGCTTAGAGATTGTAGAATTTGGCTGATTTAAACTCATGGTATAAAACTCTGTGTAAAGTAAGACACTGTTGTAACTAGTGTATGTCTTGGGCTGGTGGTCAGGGTGTTAACAGATCATCTGATGAGGGACATTGATACAAGGCCTCCTAATGGTAATTTATGTTTGCAGTGAACCTAGTCTTGTTTTAGAGCTTCATTTTTAGTTTTCATTCTCTAAATGTTAGGTAAGGTTTCCTAGCAACATTTCAACGACTTCCTGCCATCTGGCAGTCATACAAAAGAATGTGAATTCATAAAAGTATTTACCTGTACTAGTCAGGGTTACTATATTTTTTCCAGGATATCTACAGAGAAATACAGATTGAAACAGGGAGAGAGGAACACCAGAATCTGGGCATGTTTGTCCTAGTAATCATGACTCATGGTACAAGTGGTAACCATCTGCTGGATATCGAGGGTAACATGATTCCCATCATCCATATCCAAGACCTTCTCTCTCCACGGGATTTCCCTGCTATGAAGGGCAAGCCCAAGTTGGTCATCTTGCAAGCGTGCTCAGGAGGTTTGTCACCTGATAAAGGATACACAGTTTGGGTACACAGGCTATACTTTTAGAAGATCAGATGAATAAGTACTATTTGACTAAATATCAGTTTCATCAACTTTTTGATAACCTAACTCTTTGTGTACCACAAGCCGTGCAGTGTGACTCAGCACAGTGTTTGTATATGGAACCACCTGGTGTGACTTTAGTACGTGTGAAACAAGTTTCTTATTAGTAAGTAGTTAATCAATTAACTTATAGTATCTGTACTTAAACAGAAATAAACAATTATCTGCATGTGTTATGCATATCTGCATCCACTGATGTAAAATTTTATACTGATTAATTTGGTAGCGAATCAAATAGCTATGGTAGCTTGTATTGTCAAAATTGTGTCATAGTACTCTAACACATGAGTCATTGGCTGACAGAAACAAGTATGTATTATAAGGTTAGCTGCGTATCATTGAGCTTCACAACTGCAGTGGAAAATCTGCACTGAATATCGGCTGCTTGGCTATTGGCTAATGTGCAAACAATAAATTAAGCATGCGCAATAGGGTCACCTACAAAGCCGAAAGTTTGCCCTGGGCAATGAAGTTTTGTCGCTAACCCCAAACGTGTAACACTGGCAAAACCTGAACCTGGCAACGGTCTATACTGGTCAATAACCGTGATTATCGATCTATACTAGTTCGATAACCGCTCAGCGTCTAACTGCACAATGTATGCACTTCCTGTTTGCTAGTATGAACATACATTTAAGGTACGGCCACATGTAATGATTTTTTCATTGGTTCTCACCAAAATCACAAAATGAGTTTTGGACTATTAAGATTGCAAAAGCTGCGAGAATCGCGCTCGCTAATAATTGGTTTAGCCAATTAGGTGTTGCGTCGACGATTTCAGTGTGCATGCACAGCTCAGACAATTCTGTGAATTTTGGCCGAATAATTCTATTTTCGTTCATTTCGCAATTTCGGTCAAATCCAACGAAAAAATCGTTATGTGTGGCCATACCTTTACAGAGATTTACATAGTATTAAAATATAACATAACTAATCAAATATTCTGTTATCTAGGGAGACAAGACTTTGGAGAAAGTACAGAGTTTCTTCCTTCACCAATATCTACCATCATACACAGTCCATCCACTGAAACAACCACAGTTAGTAGTCCATCAGCTCCTCAGTCAACCACAGTTAGTAGTACACCAGCTCCTCAGTCAACCACAGTTAACAGTACATCAGCTTCTCAGTCAACCACAGTTAACAGTACGTCAGCTAATCAGTCAACCACAGTTAACAGTACATCAGCTCTTCAGTCAACCACAGTTAACAGTACATCAGCTCCTCGATCAACCACAGTTAACAGTACATCAGCTCCTCAGTCAACCGCAGTTAACAGTGCATCAGTTCCTCAGTTAACCACAGTTAACAGTACATCAGCTCCTCAGTCAACCACAGTTAACAGTACACCAGCTTCTCAATCAACCACAGTTAACAGTACATCAGCTCCTCAGTCAACCACAGTTAACAGTACATCAGCTCCTCAGTCAACTACAGTTAACAGTACATCAGCTCCTCAGTTAACCACAGTTAACAGTACATCAGCTCCTCAGTCAACCACAGTTAACAATACATCAGCTTCTCAGTTAACCACAGTTAACAGTACATCAGCTCCTCAGTCAACCACAGTTAACAGTACACCAGCTTCTCAATCAACCACAGTTAACAGTACATCAGCTCCTCAGTCAAATACAGTTAACAGTGCATCAGTTCCTCAGTTAACCACAGTTAACAGTACATCAGCTCCTCAGTCAACTACAGTTAACAGTACATCAGCTCCTCATTCAACCACAGTGAGCAGTACATCAGCTCCTCAGTCAACAACAGTTAACAGCACATCAGCTCCTCAGTCAACCACAGTTAACAGTACACCAGCTCCTCAATCAACCACAGTTAACAGTACATCAGCTCCTCAGTCAACCACAGTTAACAGTACATCAGCTCCTCAGTCAACTACAGTTAACAGTACATCAGCTCCTCAGTCAACCACAGTTAACAGTACATCAGCTCCTCAGTCAACCACAGTTAACAGTACATCAGCTCCTCAATCAACCACAGTTAACAGTACATCAGCTCCTCATTCAACCACAGTGAGCAGTACATCAGCTCCTCAGTCAACAACAGTTAACAGCACATCAGCTCCTCAGTCAACCACAGTTAACAGTACATCAGCTCCTCAGTCACCAACTACTTCAGTTCCACCTCCAACTACTCTGAATGCTGATGATTTCTTCATCATGAAGGCCAGCAGTGAATGTAAGTTCAGAGTCTAGTCTCAGAAGTGCTTTACCAAGTTTTATCAAAGTATTTCCACTGTAAGTAATTATTTGTTTTGCTTGTGACTAGCCTTAGTTCCTACAATGTGCTTGTAGATGATTATCCTTATTTACTCTATACTCAGATGTACTTGTGGGTGTAAGTATATGCTTGTTTATGTACAGCCCCTCTGGGATTCCTTGATATTCCTTGTCTCTGATGATACACTACTTCATGCATATATGATTGTAGAAGGACTGTGCATCTGCATATCTGTTACTGTTGTATGTCACTAGCTCATTGCTCTATAGATGTACATCTCTCTCTCTTGTCTATTTCAGCTTATGTATCCACGAGGTCTCACAGTCTTGGCTCATGGTTTATCAGAGTTCTGGTAGCAACATTCTATAAACATGCTCATCATAGGGATGTTCGTACTCTCTTTGACATAGTAAGTTTATATTCTGTAACCTCAGCCAGATGTTCTCCGTCTATGTTTAGCTCTATTGGTCAAATGAATATCTTGTTTGAAGTGGCCTCGGGTCAAGCGTACAATTTATTTAAGTTGTATTAATATGTAAAGATAATTGTTTTACCTTTCCTCAATGTCAACTTTGTAGCCATGTATTTCAGTATTTGTATTTCCCTTCGCCCTGGTCACCTTTCAGCTGAATCGTATCTCTACCACATTCAACAAATATCATTAATAACTAGTACGCTGGCCAACCTTTGCACCGTGAGAGATCATCATGGGTAATAAGTATGTATACAAGTATTCTTAAATGTAAACAGGTAGGTGACTGGTGCAGTGCTTGAAAGCTTTGAATTTGAATATTCTCGTTAGAATCTTAGTTTTTTGATCTTCACAGCAGACATAGCGTGACTTCGGACAGACAGACAGAGACGGTTCTTATTATAGTAAAGATGAAACTCTGTAAGAATGTTACTTTTCCATAATGATTAGTGTTTTACTTAGTGTAAGACCTGGCAGAGTTCAACCAATTATATGGCTCCATACTTTGGGTTGGCAGTACAGAACACTTCTTAATATTTATGTACCTGTTTTAGATACAGTCACGGGTGAGACAAGTCAGTATGGCGGATCAGAATGCGAGGTCATGCGACACTCAGGGAGGTAACGTACCAACTAGCAGCTGCACCTTTACAAAACTCCGTAAACTCTATCTCTTCCCTGGATTCAGAAAAGACAAGGACTGACAACTTCTCACTGTTCCTACATTGACACCAGACAGACCATCAACTAGAATAATCATGGAACTTCCTCTTGTTTTCATAGTTGTACTTCTTATGAACTCATCTCATTGGTTAATAGGTCAGCTTGACATAGCGGAGAACATTGATGCTATTGGCTCATTTCTTATTGTAAATACTTGTGTTAATATTTAACAGCAGACCTAATATGTTTGAGAATCAATGAAGATGAGTATTTAAGTGAAATGATAACTTAACTGCTGTACACAGACTCTGTATCTATAACTTTACCTGCTGTACACAGACTCTGTATCTATAACTTTACCTGCTGTACACAGACTCTGTATCCATAACCTTACCCGCTGTACACAGACTCTGTATCTATAACCTTACCTGCTGTACACAGACTCTGTATCTATAACCTTACCTGCTGTACACAGACTCTGTATCTATAACCTTACCTGCCGTACATCGACTCTGTATCTATAACCTTGCCTGCTGTATACAGACTCTGTATCTATAACCTTACCTGCTGTACACAGACTCTGTATCTATAACCTTACCTGCTTATACAGACTCTGTATCTATAACCTTACCTGCTGTACACAGACTCTGTATCTATAACCTTACCTGCTGTACACAGACTCTGTATCTATAACCTTACCTGCTGTACACAGACTCTGTATCTATAACCTTACCTGCTGTACACAGACTCTGTATTTATAACCTTACCTGCTGTACACAGACTCTGTATCTATTACCTTACCTGCTGTACACAGACTCTGTATCTATAACTTTACCTGCTGTACACAGACTCTGTATTTATAACCTTACCTGATATCACTAGTATAGGGTTTATTTATCTATCACCTGTACATAATGTACATAATCCTATCACTCAATATACCTCCAGTTGGTTATGATGGCTGACCATAGATATATAATAAGTTGTTTTAGAGAGTTTATGAGGAGTTCTTAATTGCTGTCTGTCAGCATCAATTGTATAAGAAACAATCTCTCTCTTATTTTGTGTTTTTCTTTTTTGAATGAGAAAACAGAACTGCTGTCGTATTCTGTATTGTTTTTTAGCTATTTATAGAAAACCAGTTACTACTTCATTATTTTGAGAGTTGTCCTTTCTAAACAAGAGGGTATAACTACTGTAGTTATTCTGCACTTTTCACTTTAATGGTTGAACATATTGTTAAAACCTTTTATTGATATTGTGATTTATTTTACATGAATAAAACAGGCAGCCATCTTGATAGCAGAGAAGAACAAAAAAGAAAGTTTTAATGAGGATATTCATGAGGAGTAGCTACTTGATTAGCTTTTTAAGAGCTGTTGGGTTTTCTATGTGGTCTTCAGATATCAATCCAAATAACAAGAGAACACAACTACAATTTCAAATAACAAGAGAACACAACTACAATTTCAAATAACAAGAGAACACACCTTTGCAAATTTCAAAACTGTCATTTCTCATGCTCCCACTTGAAATTATGAGAAATACAAGAACAAATGTAAACAAACACAGCAAACCCTGTGAATACAATATATGTCATTTGTTTAACCTTTGACCTAACATACACCTAGCATTTCTCCAGTTTATTAAAATGATCACAACTCATAGACTTAGTGAGAATATCAGGGATCATGTTCTTGGTAAAGCAGTGCTTAGTGGTGATGTAGTTGCTGATGATCTTTTGGTAGATACAGTATATATCATGGTATCATAAGTTTAGATCTCTTACTTTCTGGTCTTGTTGGCAATGATTATGGTAGAGAGGTACCAGTGTTAACATGTGGTAGTAATGATTGAGAGCCAGTGATATCCTCAGATTGTCGTCAAAATCATACTGATCAGGACTAAGTTGTCTACATATACAGCAATAATAATCTGGATTCTGTAGTGTTGACATGCTTAGATGCATTGATCAGTGTCCGATTGTTTGAAACCGATTGACTTGAGATGTTGAGCTCGTATGTAGAACATTGTAACTTACATACCAGGAGTTCTTAGGTAGTAGGGATGAGTGCTTCAGGTTGCTGCATATACATGTATATATATATAAAAAATTGTTTCCTCACCCCGGATACCCTGTATGGGTGGTAAATTCTGCTCTAACTCGGGTCTCCTACCAGAGACCTGGGAGTTTGAGCACTCGCCTCAAGATCTTAGCTGTTCCCAATAGCGCACTTTTCTGCAACTCACCTGAGTTGATTGTTGTTGGTATTTGGGCCAGCCACATTTTATGCGCCGGTGTTATTGCGCCTAGTGCCCCAATGACTACTGGGATAACAGTTGTTCTTACATTTTAGCATTTTTGCTGGAATGTAAGAACAACTATATATATATATATATATATATTTATATATATATATCTTCTAAAATGGCATCATTGAGAAATGCAGTATTGCCATTCAGTTAAGATTTATCATCTCTTGGCTGCCACCGTAAGCCAGCAATAGCCACTATAGATCTGAGCAAAACCCTTCCCTTTGGCCCTAACATTGCACCTTAAAATGTTATCATCTAGACTATTCTTAACATTGAATACTTATCTAGATCATATAGCAGTGCAGTTTAGTAGTTCAACCAGTTTCCAGGTTCTATTAGGAATATGATCATGGTACTCCACCCCTGCAGCTTCTAGACTCTGTTGAGAGTTATGGTTTTCTTCCTCTTCCTGTATGAACTTTGGTTCTGTTTGATCACCTGTGAAGTGGGCTGAATGACTCTGTCTAGTGACATCATTAATGTCATATCTCACTGGTTCAACTCTGCCTCAAGAACTGTGATGAGGTGTATGGGTAGACTCGGGTTGAGGGATGGTTTACACTAGTGCTGGGCACGGGTAGTAATACTCGTTGAACTCGCGGGTTTATCTTCTCTCGAGTATCGGGTAATAGAGATTTCGGGTATTCCGGTCCTTCGGTTTCGGGTTTTGACTTTCAAGTTCGGGTTTTGGTACACGGATCCGTCGGGTAGTGTTAACAAAAACTCGGTCTATTGCACCCTGCGCTCTTAGTCTGGGACCACAGGGCATTTCTGTGTCATTTTTGCTAGGGAGGCATGACAATGGGGTTTAACGAGTCTTTAATTTAATAGATAGAGTAAAATATATCATACCTTATTTACTATGCCTACTAGAAATATTGCAGTCAAGCAGTGATTACTTGTCATTAAAAGGTGAGAAGAAATACATCAAATTTTATTTGCGCAATTAGCCAAATCGGCTTCGTAAACAAATCTATGCCATTTTTAATACGGCGCGTGTTCGCTATCACCGATAACACATAGGTTCTTAGTCTGTTTCCGCTATCGCCTTGTTAGAAACAGCTATCAGCGTTGATAGTAGCAGTGAGCATTTAATAACTCTGTTTAAATTGATTACCACAGCTAGCTATTATGGATTACATAATTCATCATAACCAAGTTTTACTAAGCCAACAAGCCTTACTAACGGAAAAAGCCGATAATGTAAAGTTTTTTTATGATATTTGGAGCACCATCTACAAAAAGTCAGAAAGGTACATAGAACATGCTTAAGTATTAAGCTACCATAGACCCTATCTTTTGCCACCTGTTGACACGAAAATGCCCTGTAGCCCCAGACTATCTTGACTGTTTAACAATCCACCTGTTAACGCTGCGAGTACGAATGTCAGTCAATAAAAACTGAAAAATGATAAATAAATTAAAAAGAAATATAATTGCTTTGTAAATTTGAAGATATATCTGTTTAGAAAATTTAAACATAAAATCCATATCAACAAACCCGATACCCGAAAAACCCGTAGGCAAAGAAATACCCGAGCCTAGCACTACTAGCTACCCGATACTCGAAAAACCCGAACAGAAGGGGGCGGGTCTAAACCCGTTGACCAAGAAGTACTCGTGCCCAGCACTAGTTTACACCTATTTGCATTTCATAGTTGTCTGCTCTCGTATCTTGTTTATTTGTTCCTAGTTTAACTTCGTTGAAGATAACATTATTGTAGAGTTTTGCTAGATACTAGCGTGAATAGTTTGGAGTTATAGCTCACTGGTCTACTTTAAGATATGTAGATTGTGAAACCTATACAATGGATAAAAGCACTCTAATTAGTGGAATATTACTACACAAAGTAAAAAGCATAAAATGTATAAAACATTATGTAGAAACATATAACAAGCAAAAAACTGACAAATAGCACAGAATAGCAAGCAAAATGACATATTATGTATAACATCTATTTCACTAACCTTGTGCCTTAACAATCATGGCTCTTGCAGTCACAGATTGTACAGTTGTATCGCTCTGCACCAACGTTCTGCTGTGATGAATAAAGTGGTGTGAGCTGATGCTGGACACCCTTCAAACGTGAACTCATCTGATATATATTCATCACCGCCGTCTGTTCTTAGTGTCCCTCTCGTTTAACCAGTTTGGTTTGTAACACGTTTCTCTTGGTTCTGAAGCGCAGAGAATACATCAGATTTCTTATGACTAAAATGTACATGAGTGAACCAGCCGTATTCATCAATGAAAGTGACAAAATACTTGCTACCAGCTACTGACTGATTTTATAGGAAACCAAATACAAAAATGTATACTAGCTTTAGGACTCGGCATGATTTGATATCACCAGATGATTTGACTGAGCTTTGTGTCATCTTATCCTTGATACATAGTGTACATGTACATGCTGACACATTTGATAGATCTACACTGGTCACTAGTGATTCATGCGTTCAATAGTAGACTGATTGATCTGTGTGAGACACTGATTCCATACAGTATCAGATGAAGTCAGGTTTGTTCAGCGAACTGAAGGATCCAGATCAACATAATATAACTTGCAAAGTCTAGTACCCTCAGTGTGTATGTGACCAGCTTTGTCTTTCACCCTTATTCTAGTACAACTTCTACTATTATACTTTTATCAATGGCTGATTTTACAGAGAAGAGGCTTTTATTGAGATCTGAAACATAAAGTTGTCCTCTTAATGGAGAATTAAATGTTAGACAATGTAGTTGTTCCATAGAGTAAAGGAAGAGTTTTCTACTTTAACATCTTTTAGCACTTGTACCAGCATACTTTTATTCTCAGTCTACTTTGCATGTAATCTTACCAAATATTGTTTGTGACTGGTGAATTTAGATTCCCGACCAGAAGGGGCTTGTTACGAGGTACATGTGCAGCGTTTGAATTCCAACCATGAGCACCTTGTAGAGGATTTATGGTAGTTGTTATCTTGAATTCCAACCATGAGCACTTTGTAGAGGATTTATGGTAGTTGTTATCTTGATTGGTTTACCTGAACGTATGTAATATCAGGTATCATTGGTAGTGGATATGTACATACATGTTGATGAATCCTCTGAAGACATTGCCTGAGATCTTTATAAATAGCATAAGTTTGTAGGCTATAATAACTGAACTCTTCCTTTCTAACAAACATGTTAGATTAATGCTAATATGTGTTTATTATTTTTGTTAGTGGATCATCTCCTTATTCAATGTGAGCTGTGTAGGTTGTACATAATTGAGAGCATAATAGAGAGGATAACTCCAAGTCGTTTGTATAGGCCTAAACGATTGCTTATTTAGTATGTTGGATCATCTCCTTAATCAATAGTGTACGTTGTACATCATTGGGTGCATCATGGAGAGGATAACTCCAAGTCGTTTGTATAGGCCTAAACGATTGCTTATCTAGTACGTTGGATCATTTTCTTAATCAATGGTGTGGGTTGCACATCATGGAAAGGATAACTCCAAGTTTAGGGATACGTGTAAGTCTAAACGAATGCTTATCTAGCACATGATATGGCATTTTATCACACATGCTTATCTAGACTACATATAGGGAACACAGAAGTCACCTCAAGTTTCCATAATGCACCAGCATCACATACAATCAATGTACAGTCATATTCCAAAATACAAGCTTAATGCATTCCAGGGCCGAGATCATGCGTTAGCTGCCTCGTATCTCAAAGATGCTTTTCCTATATAAAATAACTAAATACAAATTAATCTGTTCTCATACTCTGAA
The DNA here is from genome assembly GCF_963576615.1 of Watersipora subatra. NCBI lineage: Eukaryota > Metazoa > Bryozoa > Gymnolaemata > Cheilostomatida > Watersiporidae > Watersipora > Watersipora subatra. The sequence continues at coordinate 6,166,936 of NC_088715.1, read as the reverse complement.
AAAAACAACCCAAAAGCAGAATATTACACGGAACAGTGTATTTTTAACACCATCTATGCTCATGAAGTAACAAAAGCATTTTATTGCAGTTTATAACCCCTAAATATATAATATTATTATGGAAAGTGCCACATAAAGTTCTTACCGTCGAGACAGGTGGTAGCTGCTAGCAGCAGGGTGTGAGAGGCTTGGCAAGTTCGGTACTTTTGTGACGCTACGTAACATAAACTTTAACCTAAATGAATTCAGCTTGCTAAACTAAAAACACACTACACGGCGTCTATGCAGTCACCATATCCTGTGGTAGACCTTAGGCTAGGTTATAGATATGGCATCTATGCACTCACCATATCCTGTGGTAGGCCTTAGGCTAGGTTATAGATATGGCATCTATGCACTCACCATATCCTGTGGTAGACCTTAGGCTAGGTTATAGATATGGCGTCTATGCACTCACCATATCCTGTGGTAGGCCTTAGGCTAGGTTATAGATATGGCGTCTATGCACTCACCATATCCTGTGGTAGGCCTTAGGCTAGGTTATAGATATGGCATCTACTCACTCAAGCGCTTCAACACTCAGGCACTGATTTATAGTCCATGCACGTTTACGATCATTTCTGTATTCTATTTCAGCAAAACTACACCAAACTGATCTGAAATCTGGAAAGCACTCCATTAAAAGAGGGTAGCAGTGACCTATTGAACTTTAAGCTCTCAGAATGTTGATAATTACTGGTATCACTATTGGGTATAGCATCACTAGTGTTACCTGTTTGATTGATAGTTTGATTACTGTTATTGTATACAGATATGATGGATAAACCCTCTGTGATAGACTGTGGTATATAAGGATGTGACTGCCTGTGTAAGATAGAGGTCGAATACAATCTTATAGCACTTTATTTTCTCAATCTTACGACACTCATATTGATACATACATAGCGATACAAATACATATTTGACTCATTAGACTTATTTCAAAAATCCGGTTGGATAGATATGTTAGAGACATCTGGTTAGACTGCCACCACCTAAATGTTGCAATGAAGACGATGACCGACAGGTGGCACAATGTTTATGGAATAATCGGAGGAAGTCAACAAGGGTTTTCCTCTCCATGTTCTTACAATCGAATCTGTTATATTGATATGTTAATTATGGTCTGGCATGGTCATCCTTCTAATCTGTTTGTAAAGTGTCTTTGTATCTTGCTTCCTGCATGAACAAAGGTTTTTCTATTTAATTGATATCGTAGCCACTCACTTCTGGGACTCCTATTGTTTTGTGAATAGTATATAAGGCTGTGTATGAGAATCATTAGTGCGCGTAAAGTAGTAAGCGAACTGTGAGAGCAATATATAATCAAGTTTGATAATAATCCACAAGCACATATCTTATTCGATACGAAAATAGTTGGTAGTCTAACAACTACACATCGAACCCAATTATTACACCTGTACTGAGAATCAAATTTATTTCCACCTAATTGATTGTTTGATTGCTGTTGTTGTATACAGATATGATGAATAAACCCTCTGTGAGAGGCTGTGGTATAAAAGGATGTGACCGTCTGTACTGAGAATCAGATTTATCTCCACCTAGCCTGAGACTAAGATGAGTGCTCTTATGAGGGTCATGGACGGTCAAAGTCAATGGGGCAGCCCAGCCGACCCAGTGTCACCGTCATCACTGGAGGTTATGCTAATATCAGTGTTAGTAGGCTGTGGTGCAGCTGGTTGGCTAGATGATTGTATCATGAAAGATTATCAAAATGTACTGACTTTGATGGACTGTATGAGATTTATCGAATTTGAGTTGCTATCTAGTCTAAGTATACAATCCTCTAGTTCTGCTGTGTAAGAATTAGTATTTTCACATGGAAAGGTACTAAAGTGTGAACACAACTCCTTACATACACCTAAATGGTCTGCGACTACCTTAGGAAAATGAGAATACTGCTCCGGTGTTGTTTTATCATGCGGGAACAAAATCATATCAGACTTTCTGATTGCCAGATTAGCATCACGAGTCATAGGCTGAGATATAGCTATGACGTAAAGTTTGATGGTCTTGTTGTACACGTCCCTAGCCTGGGTGAGATAGTCATCTAAATTTAGCCTGTTGGCCACGCGCTGATCAGAATATTGTTGATCAGACAGAACATATTCACTGTATTCAAAATGAAGTTCTAAGAAAGTAACGTATGATTGGTCACACGATAGTCTGAGCTTTTTACTTAGCTGGCTGCAGATAGAGGAGAGCTTAAACTTAGCTGCTGCGTGTTTACCTTCCGTAGTGGTGATGGTTCGCTCCATAGTTCTCAGTCAACTGCTACTATGTCAGTAGGATGGTTCTTAATGTTTTGGTAACAGTTTATTGATTGTAGCCTGTAACTGACAAGTAACAGGTTAGTAAAATGAAGCATTATAATCATGATACAAGTGATACCCTGTGCAATGTCTTATGTAAAGTGTGAATCACAGGCTATAAAGTGGCAACATAGAAGTAACAAAGCCTGTGCTCACCATAAAATAATAACATCCAACTCAAAACAATTACATACAATGCAAGCAAAATGATCAACATAAATTCTATGGATGTAATAAAAATACGAGCCATGAAATTATAAAATAAATCTCTAGATTCAACCTGGCCGGTGCGTAGTATTACAAGGGATAAGTCAATAATAATCTAGTGTTTAAAATGTACATGTCACCATCTTGAATAATGAATATGTTGATACTACATACAATTGTTGGTGTATGTAACCAGCATAGACAGGTTGAGATTCACTAGTTCTGGTATATTCTGGTATGAAGCTTCTACTAATGATAATAGTATGTATAATTATATAAGATTAGGGAGGAGCCTTAGATCCTAACAGTTTGACAACTACTATGCTTGGTGATTAGGAATATCACTGATGCATATAATAATGTGAAGACAACTCTCCATAATGCTAACACAAATACCATGTTGATAAAACCCTAGAGTTTACCTGAGATAATGCAAATAATCCTTATTACCCTAGGACACTTATATTTGGCTAGTATTTAGTTTCGTGAGTAGCATACAGAGTAAAATTTCGCTGCAACTTAATTTCGCAACACTGATGAGTGCGGAAATATAATGATGTGAAAATAAATGCAGTGAAAAAAACATAATTATATTCCTCAGGTTCGGTTTGCCAGTAAGAAAAAATTTTCATTTTGGGACTAGTTTGTAATTGTGAACCGCAGGTAGAATTGTATGGCCGAGATCGATAATGCATTGTGATCGCTTGCTGCCATTTGTTTCTTGGACTACTGTAGAATGGAATTTAATTACCCCGGAAATATTAACATTTTTGTCACAATTTAGCTTGTTTTTATATTAACGTATTTTTATTTTAACGATGAACGGTGTTGTGTATAGGTATTAATTTTAACGTTTTCCCAGACACTCAACTGCAGCTAATAATTGCTGAACACTTTTATTACAGTAATTACAAGTTGTATACAAATACATACATGATACAGCTGCTAGTAATACTACATATACTAGCACAGTGTGTAGTTATTATAACTTTTTCTCTTCCTTTGGTATTAGCGTTATTTATCAGAGCTAACTCTTTCTCTATTGCCTCATCTTTAGAATCATTACAAGTTATTGAAGAGGTGTCAGTGGTGAATCCAAACCTTTCCAGAGCCATGCTGCTTGTGTAGTACTGGGAGTCAGTGTGCCTTATTTTCTTTCAACACGCGGTGCTCACTGCATTGATTGATGTCCCAAACAAACAATAACGCTACTAATGCTTGTGCATTAACATCAAATTCTTATCATTATAAATCATTAATGGGAAAATAATCATAATTAATTGCAAAATAATAACGTAATAAATTTTGACAGTCAAATTATTTTGTTGGTTTATATTTTAACGATGCTATAGTGGTCGTTAAAAACGTTAAAATAAATGTCGTTATAAAATTCCATTCTACAGTATCAATGAACAAAGCTATTTAATTTCGCGTTTTCGCTCATTCGTTATGATAGTTTAGTTTCGCTCATGAAGTTTTCGCGAGAGGATGACTCCACGAAAACGGGCAAGTTAGATGAGGCGAATACATAAGTGTCCTAGGGTATTGGAATATATGAAGATTATACATGGTCTGACAATTCCAGTCACACACCCATAACTCTGGATGTATGATGGATTAATAAATATTCAGCTAAACAGATATATTATAATAGTATTACAAGTACAGGGTGTTGAGGGTCTACCATATTTAATATGAGTCTGATACTGATGATGTTACTGAGGTTGTCATGGAGATACAATAACTTTATACATTTCTGTCTTTCTAAGAGTGGATGATCACTGCGGAGTGCCAAGATACTGATGCAATACAGAGAACAATACAGGATATGGAGATAAAATGAGCATATCATATGTATATCTAGTTGCTAGGTCTGAACCCAGATACTTATCTATCTGGCATTGCTTTCTAACCACCAGAATAAATAAGGTTGCTGGAAACAGGATAGCGGGTTCATAAATGGCCCTGATGACAGCTTATAAACAGTTGGCAGCCATCAGAACATTCTACAAACAAGACAGTAATATAGAGATAAATGAGGATGCAATAGGCTACAACCAAGGCTATTGCCAATACCTAGTAGGACCTGAATGAATGATAAGAACTGTATACAAAGTAGTCTTGTAGCTGGACAAGGTATTCAAAAGGATGCTGCATACATTGCTTATGCAGAAGTTAGTAGTAGTGTCTAGTATTGGTGATTACTTACTGCTTTAGATACACGATTCAGTCACAAACTAATCTCTATTAAATCTCTTTACTATGATAAGAGCCATATAATGATGATTCTTTTGGAACAAGGATTACATCATATGAGATTTGTACTTACAACTTTCAGCATGGATGACAGATACATCAACAACTGTGCCAGTGGGCCACCCACTGGTAATCCAGAATAACTGTACATACGGTTATTACACCTGACCATCTCTCATGCCACTCAATACTCCCAGGGTACTAGTTTTTAATGGAGAGACAACTACAGGTCTACCGGTGAATTCTGTGTTTACAAAGGATCGGTGTTGGGTACGAGACATATGACACAAAATGGAAAATATCTGAGCAAAGACAAACTTGTTAACAGAAATCTTGCCTCTTACAGTAAAGGAGTAGTAAGGAAAAATCTTTCAAAATAGCTAGTCCTTTTAGTCTCCAGTTGTATTTTAGGAAATGTGCCATCTTGACCTAGGGCTGTGCTTATAAAAGCGTGTTGGTTATTTACTATAATTTATACAATGCCTTCTTACCTTGTCACTGATAGTGTGGGCTCTGGTGCGTCTGACCTTTCACCTATGAACCCCTGAAAGCAAATTCAAAACGAGTAACTATAAATTATATCCTCCACAGAAGGCTGCAATCTCTTTTACCTCACAACAAACTACTCCCTCAAACTGTTTGAGAATGGCTGAACATTTGCAAATGCGCTCAACCAGTATAGGAGATAATTTTAGGATAAAACTGGTTGTCTACAAGTTTGCTGCACACTTTCTTTAGGAGATATGATAATAAATGGAGTTTCCACATAAGTCAAACATTTCCTTAAACAATAACACTATCAACTGATTGTTATATTAAGCACACCATATCAAGCTGCAGTTCCCCTCAGCTGATTGGCTGTCTTGCATGCAGCAAGTATTTTGCGTGCAGCCATGTGAACCAATCGCTTCTGTGATGCAGCGACTCCAACATATCCAATCCGCTTGTTGGACCGAGAGCGCTTTTTGGGTATCATTGGCAGCTGGCTAGGAAATTTGCGCTTTATCATCCTTGTTCGATGATTTCCCTGAAATGAAATATGAAAAAATGAATACTAAACTAACAGATCTTGGTCTATGCTGGTAACAGAAGACCAGCATAGACTTCATGGAAAGCTATCCTGGAAACAAAAATATCAACATGCTGGATATGCGGGTAATATCAGAATAGTATGAAGTTATGGGGTGATCTAAAGCTAGCTTTGTAGGTATAGTCTAGGAGCAGAGTAACTCAATTGTGAGTTGTTATTATTTTTCTCAACTTATGCAATATGATGCGTGCAAAAGATTCTTCAGTATTTATATATTGCCTGTTTGAACGTTGCACTCTGTAACCTCGTTGCTTATATACTTTCATGTTTAAATTACATCTCATCAAATGGCGGAGGCGTAATAAACAAGTCGATCATTGTTGCCATTGTGACAAGGAATTTCACAGACTGCGATTGGATGATTGGAACAAAACGTCATAATCCGCCAGAATGCTTAGTAATAGCGGCCAAACTAGTAGCATGAGTTGCGTACACTGCGTGCCTGAGCTACTAACCTCAAGTGATTTAGTAGTTTTATCACCTCAACAGATAAAAACGGTAACTGAACGCGCTGACCAGTATAGGTTCAACCATTTGGAACCATTTACAACTATTGCTAGGTAAGCAAAACTAATTAATTTCATGATCAAACCGAAGACATGGTTCGTTCACCGCGATAGCCATTAATTCATTGTCATTGAATATTAAGAACGATGTCCATATGAATATGATGATTCAATTACTATTGACTGATACTAAATTCAAAGCAACTAACAGATCATATCACAGACCAGATTTTACATGTGATGTGGTTAAATATTCCATTGTATCTTGCTGTTTTGTTCGTTTGAATTTGATGATCATGATGATCTATCAATCAAGGCCAATCTACATGATTTGAGCTGAAGACCTAACATTTTTGTTTGGGGGGCCACAGAACATTTTTGTGTCAACAAGTGGAAGATGAGTTTTATGGTAGCTTAATATTTCTAGCATATTTGTGACCTAGTCATTATTAATCCAGTCTCCTACTAATTATGCCGCCTGATCCCACAAATCATGGCTGGAGTAAAGACGATTAAGAATTCTGTGCAGTGGTTTCCTGATGGACACAGAGCGATTCCCAGGCAGTTTGTCCATTGAACTAGTTGCTCATGCAAAAAAAAGTAGATGTGAAAGCCGATGATAATGCAAAACTGCATCTTTAGTTTGCACAAGTCTATGTGTCTGCGTAGACTGCAGCAATGAAATGAACGACGAGGTTGAAGATGGTAATCATATGGACAGTGATGATGAGCTTTAAGATTTTATTTAATGGTTTTATTGAATACTTTGCAAAATGCTTTCTAGAATCGATTGAGAGTTTTCGATGTATCATGATAAACAGACTGTGTACCTTGGTAAGCATGCTATATAATATAATTATCATACAATGTATCAAAATACACATACAAAGTCCTATGATATTAATTAATCATCCATAAAGTTAGTTGTCATCGAACATACTGCACCAATATTGTTTTAGCACACTACTCGTACAATAAATCTAAAACTAAGCAAGAGATTTCATATATGTCAGTTAAATAAAAAAGAAATAACATGTACCGACGAAAAGCACTAAGAGAAGCATAATAAATACTTTATGCTTGTCACGTGCTGCTCAGCAATATAATAATTTCATTTAAAATATTAAACATTAAATTCGTTAGTCTGCGTCACAACCAGTGTACCCAATGAGGTATACAGTATAGCCTGTCAATCAGTAGTTGTACAGGTCCCATTGTAAAGAGTATGAAGAGGTTCCTGGCAGACCAGTGGATAAGATGATGACGAGAAATGTCTGTCATATTGAGTCCTGACTACAAAGTAAACGGCTGACTACAAAGTAAAAAATCACATCCATTACATACAATGAGTTCAAAATACAAAATTATCATAAAGACATATAAGAGCTTACATTTATGGTGCAATATTTATCTATCATAACCTATCAGAAAAAGATGATCTATCAAAGCATGTAGGTATAAATTTAAAACTTAAAAATAGGAAGAGGTACAGGACTGATTTTCATGTGTAGTCAATGTGCATAGCCCTACATGAAAGGAATAGATGTACACCCTTCAGCTCTTGCCACAACAATATTTAGTTAACTCATACATCGCATACTTCTGTAAGGTAATAAAATTTTGATATGTGAGCACTATAATAATAAAATATAACTCAATAGATTAAAATACAATGAAATATGTATTAATATATAGTGTCACACAACATAATGCGACACATAAATCCTATAAAACAATTTACTGCAACGCAGTTCAATACAACATAATACAGTTATTTAAATATAATACACCAGAATATAATGTAATAATACAGTATAAGATCTGCATGACACTATATAAAATTTTAAAACTAACCAAAATATCAGTTACATAATAATCATACAGCTGCATGAAGGTCATCAAAAGGCAACATCAGTTTGTAATGTGGCTGCAGGATGAACTCCAGTGTGATCTTATTCAACATTTCAGTATTTAAACTTTGATAATTTTCAGTGAGAAAGTTGGTAGGGACAGGCAGTCGAGAAGCTACGACGCTGTGTCTCACACAATAAGTCATTAAACTTACTGGTTGTTCAGGATGTGCCCTCTTCAAGTTTCTTCTATGGGTGAACTTAATGTAACAATTTTGATGCGCTTGAAGCACATCACCTCTGTCCATCAAATCTCTGAGTGCTCTATAAAACATTTCAGTTGTAGAGCCCGCCTTTTTTTGGCTATGCCAAATACAAACTAGGGTCAGGGCTGGAGATGTGGCGAGTTATGGTTGGTGTCAATAACATAATATAATATCAAATCTGATTCATATAATAATCCACTGGGATCTAGTAGGCAGATCACACAACAAGAAAGTAGTAAAAAATTAATAGCTTATTATTGAGTTGAATCTGAGCGTTTCCTCATGTTAGGTCTTCAGCTCAAATCATGTAAGGTAGATTGGCCTTGATTGATAGATCATCATGATCCTCAAATTCAAACGAATAAAACAACAAGATACAATGGAATATTTAACCACACCACATGTAAAATATGGTCCGTGATGACATTTGTTAGTTGCTTAGAATTTATTGTCAGTCAATAGTGATTTAATCATCATATTAATATGCACATCGTTCTTGATATTCAATAACAATGAATTAATGGCTATCGCGGTGAACCAACGAGGTCTTTGTTTGATAATGAAATTAATTAGTTCTGCTTACCTAGCAATAGTTGAAAATGGTTCCAAATCGTTGAACTTATAGTGGTCAACACATTCGGTTACCGTTTTTATCTGTTGAGATGATAGAATTACTAAATCACTTGAGGTTAGTAGCATGGGCACACAATGTACGCAGCACATTGTACTAGTTTGAGCCGCCATTTCTAAGGAATCTGGCGGATTATGACGTTTTGTTCCAATCATCCAATCGCAGTCTGTGAAATTCCTTGTCACAATGGCAACAATGATCGACTTGTTTATTACGCCTCCGCCATTTGATGAGATGTAATTTAAACATGAAAGTATATAAGCAACGAGGTTACAGAGTGCAACGTTCAAACAGGCAATATATAAATACTGAAGAATCTTTTGCACGCATCATATTGCATAAGTTGAGAAAAATAATAGAAATTATTTTTATGACAGATAGGGTTGTCCTGCTCTCTGACTAGTAGTGATTAGGTATTGAGAGTCGCCGCTTTCGTGGTGTTAAAACCCATGGTTGATTCTCCATTTTCCCTGTTGACATTTGTTCCTACCATTCTGATACTTGCAGTTGCACTCTCTCACCTTTAGAATTAGGCCATGCTTTCCCATTTCCACAGAGTCATCAAGCTTTCTCAAGTCTACCTTCAGTCCTGCAGCAAGATCTTCTAGGGCAGCAATGTCACTGGTGAGATAGGTTCTTGATGACAACATATTCAACAGCTCCCTGCATTCACTTGCTATCATAAGCTGTGATTTCACCTTTCTTGGTAGAGATGGTAGCGGTTCAGCACCCTCAGCACTCTCGGCACAGGAAGTAAATGGACTTGCAGGAGCCGAATAACTAATTAGTGGCTTTTTTGATGGAGAGAATTGAGAACATGACATGATGTCTTCATCAAGTGAAAACTGTGGACTCAACACATATTCAGGAGACAGGCTCATAAAGCCTTCCATTTTATAGGCTAAAACCACAAACGCATGCGTACACGGATACAGATGCTGTTGAAAGTCATAGCACTCACATGAAGGATCAAGAGTAACTATGTACTTTTTTCAGAATCACCCAGAATCTTGTACGTACCCCAGTATTCTTGCTGCACATTAGCAGCAGGTGTCTCACCAAAACTCTCCTAGTTTGACACGCTTTGACCATCTCCTTGGGGTGATTTCACAGATATTTTGGCACGTCGAAGCTGTATACTCTCCACAAGCCAGAACACATGTCATGGTTGGTACCTAGAAAGCAAATAATCATGAAGCTAGCTAGCTAGGGTAGGCGATACAAAGACTCAAGTATACACATTCATTAGTGTTGCATAGAGCTACTCATAAAGCTATACTATGTGTATAGTTGCATAGAGCTATTCATAAAGCCATACTATGTGTATAGTTGCATAGAGCTATTCATAAAGCTATACTATGTGTATAGTATCGTATCGATACTCGTATGCAAACATGAATACATGTATAGCATTAATTACTTACTTAATATACTATTCCCAGACTTGTTAATCATAATCAAGTTTAAAACAACAGATCTGGACATTTGCTACATCAATATAGCTACCCAGCTACAGGAAAGTACCTGTAGCTGGATAAACATATAACATTTCAATCACTTTTGAATTCAATCACACAACCTCATGATAATAACATGCATGGTGCAAGGCAAACTCAGGTGAGTGGAAATGGTTAGATTTGCCACACAGAAAAGGGTGATGTGAATGGGGTTATATAAGGAGCATCTTACGTATTCAGATCAGATTGCCAATGTACATACAATGGCTATTGCTAAAAAAGCAGCAACATATGACTCTCAGACATTCAGGTTTTTGGAGTTATGTTCAGTAACAGAGATGTAACAAATAACATTTCAATCACTTTTTAATCCAATCACACAACCTCATGATAATAACATGCATGGTGCAAGGCAAACTCAGGTGAGTGGAAATGGTTAGATTTGCCACACAGAAAAGGGTGATGTGAATGGGGTTATATAAGGAGCATCTTACGTATTCAGATCAGATTGCCAATGTACATACAATGGCTATTGCTAAAAAGCAGCAACATATGACTCTCAGACATTAAGGTTTTTGGAGTTATGTTCAGTAATAGAGACTTTTTTACCATAGCCATAGAAATGCTGAACAAGCTTTCAACCCCACAATACAAATACAAACAAAGATTCCTCAATATCTCCAGTGCTTGCTTTCCTTCCAAGCTGTAATCAAAACTGTCCCAGTTAGTGACACTAATAGCTTGTTGAGGTTGTGTTGCTATCTATTGGCTATCAATAAATGGTATTTGTATGACTACCAAAATGCTACCCATTGCAGAGAATTCACTGAAGACATAGTAGTTTTAAGAACATACTTTTCAAAGAACTCTGGAACGAATTGAGAGACAAGAATGTGCAACACAGGAGAAAGTGTGTTACAAGTTCGGTATCACAAATATTGTTGCTTGAAATGTTGGTTTATTCACTCAATTCTGTTGTTGGTCCGAACGCAGAAGAGGAATCTATCTCTATGGTAATATTCAACCATCTCTACAAATTATGTTGAGCACATTGATATGTAGGTGTAATGTAGGTTCTAAATGAAGCAAACATATATCTAAATACCACTTTCAACTTGTATACGTAACTATTACCTGCTGGAGTAAAAAAATGCTATTGTATTTCCTTAGACTTCAATTGGTTCTGATTTTGACTTACTTTTGGTAAATCACCTTGGAGCCACTGCTGCTTCAAATATTATCTAAAATTCTTATTTCTTGTCAACCAGTTAGAATTCTCAACGGCCCTCTTATGATGTATTCCTCCTCGGTTCTGGAAGTAACCAGTTAATAGACTATTAAGGTAAATAAACCCTGACTCACGAACAGCGCTACTTTAGCTAATCAAAGTAAGATAAATGTTAGATCAAGGATATGTTAGGGCTGATTCTCCCATATGACTTAGTAGAACTTCTCAGATCTTCCCAGATGTGCTAAGACATGTCTGGGTATCAGTCTTTATTATCAAATGGAAATGTGTGCGCTTAAGAGAGCGTGTGAAATTTCATTTTGGTTGTGTCCAGGAGTATAAACCTTGATTCTGTTACAAACAATGAAGAATTGTCACGAGTCAAATACTAACTTTGAAAAGGCAATTCTCCGAAGGTCACTGAGAACAACTCACTATTCCTCCAAGCTGAGTTTATACTCTTTCCTTTTGACTGCTCTCTCCTAAACTTGTTCCTGGTGAAAATTACGCAGCAGTACTTTAGTAACTGCCGCATAGACAGCTGAATTAACTGAAAGTTGAATGAAAGTTGCAACTACCTAAAAAATAAATGTGTCGTGCTGTATGTTAGAAATGTACATGTATATCTGTTAAAATTAATCCCAATCAAGTCTCATGACATCCCAAGCAGTGCACTCAATAGAATCATATCATATGATGAAAGGTCAACCAAATTGCTGAAAGCATTATTCGTTTAAGCATATGAGTAAACTTCACACGATCTTGGTAATCCGAGTTAGTTTTCACTACAATGAAGAATATCTGTACGGCGAACTTTGAAGTTTTGTATGTCACATCCAAGCAACACAACTCATCCCCATGCCGCTTCAAGATATGCCGTTGATCCGCAATTTGATGTATGAACAACAGACTTTGTTTATCTCTGATGAAAGGACGGAATAAAAACATATCATTCAGAAATTTACACTGTAATTCCTCAACCGTCTTCTGACAGTTATCCTCGTCTGAACTACTTCTACTAAAAGAAAAACTAAACAAATCAAACTGTAATTATCATCCAGGGAGATGGTTTGGGTTAATTACTGGTAACTATAACCACAGCTTACATGTATATCTTCAAAATATAGTGGACACATCATATGACATAATTCATTCTTGTGTTGGCATTGTAAGGCATAAATGTCGTATAGAGGAGTATAGAAACCCATACTCATCACTGTAAAACCTCTATTTGAATGCCAAAGCACACTATTTTTCAATCCTTCCCCTATAGTGGCAGGCAATTAGAGGTGGCGTTCAATTAGTGGTTTTACGGTATCTAATGCAAACACCTCTTGATAAATATCAAAACTTTATTTACATACTGTACATATTAAAAATTAGTAACAGAATAGTATATCAACCTTAGTAGCTATAGTTACCTAGCGTTGGAAATTGCTATACGATATGAGATTATGTTTTGGGTTACGATTATATCAAAAAAGAAACTACAGCAACATACATAACATCTAAACACTAGTCAACTGCCTTTGGTAAAGTCTTTGATTACTTAGATTAAACTTGGACAGTAACTTATGACTGAAGAGTTGTGTGCTATTAAATCAGTGGTAAGACAACTCTCGCTAGTCGATTCAATCATACTGCGATATGCTAACCCTGAGTTTGTACTGTATTGGTATAAAAGTAAATTGAACGATTTTTTTATCATTCCGACTACAACACTCAAAAATAAATGTCAGAATATAAATAATATTCAACTTTCTGGAATGAGAAAGATGTGTGCATACATGTACATATACCTTCCACCTGACCTTACACAAGAGACTAGTTGGTCAATAAATTTATAAGAATGGTTTTGCAAAGTAAATTGCATCATTGCTATTTTGAATGATCACAAAAGCAAGCCAATCAATATGGCTGAACATGTGAAAATTGGGTCAATATCATTAAAAACACTGTATGATCACAGCATCAAGCAGAAATGCATGAAGAAATTGATAGCTGCACAGCAACACAATGCATGCTATACTATTATTAAGTTCTCCAGTGTAGTGATTGGTCACTGTGTTTTAAATTAACAATCATATAAATTCTGCCAGACATCACCACTTCTCAACAAATCTTCATGAGAGATTTTAATCAAACAATAATTTTCCAGAAATTCATATACATGTAAATTATCTGACAGGGATTTTTTTAATAATTCTACTCACAGCATATTTTTGAATGGAGCTTGCATATGATTCTTGCGATCACGGTTGGTAGGCCAGAATCTTCGGTTGGATTTGTCCGATGTCTGTTGCCCTTTGAATCTGTTTGCCTTTTCTGCAGGTCTCAAGATGGGGTTTAATGTCTCCCAAGTAAAAATGCCTTGTGTTAGTAGCTGATGTATTAGCTTTTTCCTATCATCTATTGACTGAAGCATTCCACCACGCTAGATAAACAGAGATAAATATAAATGATCTGTGCTCAAATAGAATTCAGCTAAACAGGTGCAGATGTCCATCTAAATTCATGTTTCTCAACCACTGAAAGTAATTAGAAGCTGACAGTAACCCAGACACAAATTTCATGAATACCGTATATCCCCGCATAAAATTCCATTCTAGAACGAAAGTTTTTTCACCGAACTGAGGAGTTCGGCTTATACACTTGATTCCGAACTTGGTGCGTAACCCTGATTGAAAGCAAACAAAATGAAATTATGGTAAATTAATTTCAACAACTACCACTCAAACCTTTATTAACCACCATTATTATCGCACGGGTAATAAAGACGTATTATGACTATAATTTGCACCCGTATTACGACGATTCTTTTGAGAAAAAAAAGATTACATCATACGAGATCTGTACTTACAACTTTCAGTATGGATGACAGATACATCAACAACTGTGCCAGTGGACCACCCACTGGTATTCCAAAATAACTGTACATACGGTTATTACACCTGACCATCTCTCACGCAACTCCACACTGCCCGGGTACCAGTTTTTAATGGGAGACAACTACAGGTCTACTGGTGAATTCTGTGTTTACAAAGGATCGGTGTTGGGTACGAGACATATGACACAAAATGGAAAATATCTGAGCAAAGACAAACTTGTTAACAGAAATCTTGCCTCTTACAGTAAAGGAGTAGTAGGGAAAAATCTTTCAAAATAAATAGTCCTTTCGGTCTCCAGTTGTATTTTATGAAATGTGCCATCTTGACCGAGGACTGTGCTTATGTCATCAAAAGCGTACTGGTTATTTACTATAATTTATACAATACCTTCTTACCTTGTCACTGATAGTGTGGGCTCTGGTCTGTCTGACCTTTCACCTATGAACCCCTGAAAGCAAATTCAAAACGAGTAACTATAAATTATATCCTCCACAGAAAGCTGCAATCTCTTTTACCTCACAACAAACTACTCCCTCAAACTGTTTGAGAATGTCTCTGAACATTTACTAATGTGCTCAACTAGTATAGGAGAAATAAAGCGTTTTTGAGCATTTAAAAGCTTGTAATCACATTTCCACATATTTGGCACCTACAACACAACAGAGTAAGACAATCTAGCGTGAATCTTTTGATATCAAATAACTGTAATGTGAATTTTGTTGCAAGTCAACCTTTAAACAATAACACTATCAGCTGATTGTTATATTAAGCATACCATATCAAGCTGCAATTCATCTCAGCTGATTGGCTGTCTTGCATGCATGCAGCAGCAGGTATTTTGCGTGCAGCCATGTTAACCAATCGCTTCTGTCATGCAGCAATTCCACCACATCCAATCCACTTGTTGGACCGAGAGCACTTTTTGGGTATCATTGGCAGCTGACTAGGAAATTTACGCTTTATCATTATTGTTGGATGATTTCCCTTGAATAAAATATGAAACAATGAATACTAAACAAACAGATCTTGGTCACAGAAGACCAGGATAGACTTTTCAATATTTTTGAAGCTTTCAATGAAAAACTGGCAACATGCTGGATATGCAGGTAATATCAGAATAGTGACAACATATTCAACAGCTCCCTGCATTCACTTGCTATCATAAGCTGTGATTTCACCTTTCTTGGTAGCAATGGTAGCGGTTCAGCACCGTCAGCACTCTCGGTACAAGAAGTAAATGGACTTGCTGGAGTTGAATAACTAATCAGTGGCTCTTTTGATGGAGAGAATTGAGTACATGACACGATGTCTTCATCAAGTGAAAACTGTGGACTCAACACATATTCAGGAGACAGGCTCATAAAGCCTTCCGTTTTATAGGCTAAAACCACAAACACATGCTTACACGGATACAGATGCTGTTGGAACTCATAGCACTCACATAAAGGATCAAGAGTAACTATGTACTTTTTTCAGAATCACCCATAATCTTGTACATACCCCGGTACTCCTGCTGCATATTAGCAGCAGGTGCCTCACCAAAAACTCTCCTGGTTTGGCACGCTTTGACCATCTCCTTGGGTTGATTTCACAGAGATTCTGGCACGCCAAAGCTGTGCACTCGCCACAACAAATGTCATAGTTGGTACCAACATGTAGAAAGCGAATAATCATGAAGCTAGGGTAGCCGATACAAAAAAGACTGAAGTATACACATTCATTAGTGTTATGTAAAGCGATTTGGGTTGTCTGCGGTTTCGGTGTTTTCCAGCTTCTACTTCTACTACCAATATACCAATTGATTTAGGTGCATCCGGATAAACACACCACATAAAATATGCTGTACTATACAATGTATACTACATATAGTATATATCATTTTACATATACTGTTTATTTATTCTTTTTTATATTATATCTAGTATATAATATGAAAAATATATTATCAATACCATATTATATTAATATTATCATACTATCAATAGAGTGATGAATTGGTTTGTAAAAGTTAATATTAACACATAGTGCTGTATAAATACTGGTATGCAAGCATGAATGCATGCATAGCATTAATAACTTATTAATTTGAAAGCTATATAGCTATTCATAAAGCTATACTATGTGTATAGTTGCATAGAGCTATTCATAAAGCTATACTATGTGTATAGTATTGTATCGATACTCGTATGCAAACATGAATACATGTATAGCATTAATTACTTACTTCATATACCATTCCCAGACTTGTTAATCATAATCAAGTTTAAAACAACAGATCTGGTCATTTGCTACATCAATATAGCTACCCAGCTACAGGAAAGTACCTGTAGCTAGATAAACAAATAACATTTCAATCACTTTTGAATTCAATCACACAACTTCATGATAATAACACTCACGGTGCAAGACAAACTCAGGTGAGTGGAAATGGTTAGATTTGCCACACAGAAAAGGGTGATGTGAATGGGGTTATATAAGGAGCATCTTACGTATTCAGATCAGATTGCCAATGTACATACAATGGCTATTGCTAAAAAAGCAGCAACATATGACTCTCAGACATTCAGGTTTTTGGAGTTATGTTCAGTAATAGAGACTTTTTTACCATAGCCATAGAAATAATAAACAAGCTTTCAACCCCATAATACAAATACAAACAAAGATTCCTCAATATCTCCAATGCTTGGTTTCCTTCCAAGCTGTAATCAAAGCTGTCCTAGTTAGTGACCCTAATAGTTTGTTGAGGTTGAGTTGCTATCTATCGGCTATCAATGGATGGTGCTTGTATGACTACCAAGATGGAACCCATTGCAGAGAATTCACTGAAGACATAGTAGTTTTAAGAACATACTTTTCAAAGAACTCTGGAAAGAATTGAGAGAAAAGAATGTGCAACACAGGAGAAAGGGTGTTACAAGTTCGGTATCACAAATATTGTTGCTTGAAATGTTGGTTTATTCACTCAATTCTGTTGTTGGTCCATACGTAGAAGAGGAATCTATCTTTACAGTAATATTCAACCATCTCTACAAATTATGTTAAGGACTTTGATATGTAGGTGTAGGTTCTAAATAAAGCAAACATATATCTAAATACCACTTTCAACTTGTATACGTAACTATTACCTGCTGGATTAAAAATGCTATTTTATTTCCTTAGACTTCAAATGGTTCTGATTTTGACTTACCTTTGGTAAATCATCTTGGAGCCACTGCTGCTTCAGATATTCTCTAAAATTCTTATTTCTTGTCGACCAGTTAGAATTCTCAATGGCCCTATTATGATGTATCCCTCCTCGGTTCTGTAAGTAACCAGTTAGTAGACTATTAAGGTAAATAAACCCTGACTCACGAACAGCGCTACTTTAGCTAATCAAAGTAAGATAGATGTTAGATCAAGGATATGTTAGGGCTGATTTTCACACATGACTTAGTAGAACTTCTCAGATCTTCCCAGATGTGCTAAGACATGTCTGGATATCAGTCTTTATTATCAAATGGAACTGTGTGCGCTTGAGAGAGCGTGTGAAATTTTATTTTGGTTGTGTGCAGGAATATAAACCTTGATTCTGTTACAAACAATGAAGAATAGTCACGAGTCAAATACTAACTTTGAAAAGGCAAATCTCCGAAGGTCACTGAGAACAACTTGCTGTTCCTCCAAGCAGAGTTTATACTCTTTCCTTTTGACTGCTCTCTCCCAAACTTGTTCCGAGGGAAAATTACACAGCAGTACTTTAGTCTCTGCCGCATAGACATCTGAATTAACTTCATTACTAACAGTTATACATATAGTTAAGTCTATGGAAGACTTGATAAGAGTGCAATAACTATCCACCTGGTTGATTCATGAATTTGAAAATATTTGATGAAGCAGTAATAATACAAGACAATTTAGCCATTACACCAACCTGAGTGTTTGTTAAACAAAGGAATATCATGCCTCAAGTGATTCATATGTTCTGTGAAGTGAGTTACAGTGAGAAATAGTTATGATACTATTTGTGGTTGATCCGGTACAAGATACGATACTTACCAGTAAACGTGTGTTCTATGTACTTACCAGTAAATGTGTGTTCTATGTACTTACCAGTAAATGTGTGTTCTATGTACTTACCAGTAAATGTGTGTTCTATGTACTTACCAGTAAACGTGTGTTCTATGTACTTACCAGTAAACGTGTGTTCTATGTACTTACCAGTAAACGTGTGTTCTATGTACTTACCAGTAAACGTGTGTTCTATGTACTTACCAGTAAACGTGTGTTCTATGTACTTATCAGTAAATGTGTGTTCTATGTACTTACCAGTAAACGTGTGTTCTATGTACTTACCAGTAAATGTGTGTTCTATGTACTTACCAGTAAATGTGTGTTCTATGTACTTACCAGTAAATGTGTGTTCTATGTACTTACCAGTAAATGTGTGTTCTATGTACTTATCAGTAAACGTGTGTTCTATGTACTTACCAGTAAATGTGTGTTCTATGTACTTACCAGTAAATGTGTGTTCTATGTACTTACCAGTAAATGTGTGTTCTATGTACTTACCAGTAAATGTGTGTTCTATGGCAGCAATCCCTTGACCTGTATAATCAACTATCCATGCCCCGGGGTGTCCATGAACTGTTTCACTTCTTAATTACTTCAAGAGCTTCCGGAATGCTCTCAGATTTCTCATCATTTAAGATGAAAATTGCAACTACCTAAAACATAAATGTGTCATGCTGTACGTTAGAAATGTACATGTATATCTGTTAAAATTAATCCCAATCAAGTCTCATGACATCCCAAGCAGTGCACTCAATAGAATCATATCATATGATGAAAGGTCAATCGAATTGCTGGAAGCATTATTCGTTTAAGCATATGAGTAAACTTCACACGATCTTGGTAATCCGAGTTAGTTTTCACTCCAATGAAGAATATCTGTACGGCGAACTTTGAAGTTTTGTATGTCACATCCAAGCAACACAACTCATCCCCATGCCGCTTCAAGATATGCCGTTGATCCGCAGTTTGATGTATGAACAACAGACTTTGTTTATCTCTGATGAAAGGACGGAATAAAAAATTATTATTCAGAAATTTACACTGTAATTCCTCAGCCATCTTCTAACAGTTATCCTCGTCTGAACTACTTCTACTAAAGGAAAATCAAAACAAATCAAACTGTAATTGTCATCCAGAGAGATGGTTTGGGATAATTACTTGTAACTGTGATCACAGTTTACATACATATCTTCAAAATATAGTGTACCCGCCATATGACATAATTCATTCCTGTGTTGGCATCATAAGGCATAAATGTCGTATAGAGGAGTATAGAAACCCATACTCATCACTGTAAAACCCCTATTTGAATGCCAAAGCGCACTATTTTTTAATCCTTCCCCTATAGCGGCGGGCAAATAAAAGTGGCGTTCAATTAGTGGTTTTACGGTATCTAATGCAAACATCTCTTGATAAATATCAAAACTTTATTTACATACTGTACATACTAAAATTAGTAACAGAGTAGTATATGAACCCTAGTAGCTATAGTTACCTAGCGTTGGAAATTGCTAGACGATATGAGATTATGTTTTGGGTTACGATTATATCAAAAAAGAAACTGCAGCAACATAACATCTAAATACTAGTCAACTGCCTTTAGTATAGTCTTTGATTACTTAGATTAAACCTGGACAGTAACTTATGACTGAAGAGTTGTGTGCTATTAAATCAGTGGTAAGACAACTCTTGCTAGTCAATTCAATCATACTGTGATACGCTAATCTTGCGTTTGTATTGTATTAGTAGAAAAATAACTTAAATGATCTTTTTCTCATTTTAACTCAAGAATGAGAAATATGTGTGCATACATGTACACATACCTTCCACCTGACCTTACACATGAGACTTGATGAGACTTACACGAGAGGTCAACGATTTTAGAAGAATGGTTTTTTCAAAGTAAATTGCATCATTGCTATAAGAAATGGGTCCATATCATTTAGAACACTGTATCATCACAGCACCAATGTAAAGATAACTTGATAGCGGTGAAAAAGTGGCGGTCAAATAGAAGTGGCGTTCAATTAGTGGTTTTTCCACCTGGCCTTGCATGAACGAATAGTTGGCAAATGATTTTACAAAAATGGCTTTTCCAAAGTAAATTGCATCATTGCTATTTAGAATGATCACAAAAGCAAGCCAATCATATTGATTGAACGTGTGAAAACTGGGTCTATGTTATTTAGGACACTGCATGATCACAGCATCAAGCAGAAATGCATGGAGAAATTGGTAGCAGAACAGCCACACAATGAATGTTATACTATTATTAAGTTCTCCAATATGATTGGTCACTTCAAATTAAATTAACAATCATATAAATTCTGTCAGACATCACCACTTCTCAACAAATCCTCATGAAAGATTTTAATCAAACAATATCATTTTCCTAACTTATCAGACAGGGAATTTTTTTAATAATTTTACTCACAGCATATTTTTGAATGGAGCTTGCATACGATTCTTGAGATCACGGTCGGTAGGCCAGAATCGTCGGTTGGATTTCTCCGGTGTCGGTTGCCCTTTGAATCTGTTTGCCTTTCTTGCAGGTCTCAAGATGGGGTTTAATGCCTCCCAAATAAAAATGTCTTGTGTTACTAGCTGATGTATTAGCTTTTTCCTATCATCATCTATAGACTGAAGCATTCTACCACGCTAGATAAACAGAGATATACATAAATGATCTGTGCTCAAATAGAATCCAGCTAAGCAGATGCAGATGTCAATCTAAATTCATGTTTCTCAACCACTGAAAGTAATTAGAAGCTGACAGTAACCCAGACACAAATTTGGCATGTTCCGGAGTAGAACGAGTCACGACTATTAATATATCTTACAGCGCTATTATTACTATTAAACATAAATACTATCACTACTACTATTACCCAATAGGTAATCATTACAAGTCCATCAATCTACAGTTTGTAAAACCTACATAGCTGTATTGCGTCTGATCATTATGAAGAAATGGCTATAAAAATGTGCTTTTGCAAAGCGAAACTAAAATCAACGTGAGATGCAAACTTGGTTTACAAACCGATGATTGTTTTCTTTTGCTTAGGCTAATTATAGGCTAACACGATAGGCTAATTATAGGGTAACACAATAGGCTAATTATACAACTACTCACCAATCCGAAATGTCTCAAACTAAATCTGAAAAAGTCACTTTGTTTCTGCAAGCTTTTTCTTTCATAGGTACGCATAGTGCGTTACGATTTATAATTTCGGCTTACGTGCAAAATAGGCTTATATGTAGCGACATACTATAATAATTTTCCATTCCATTGTAGAATTTATTCATTAGCCAACAAATATTGTAACACCATTCAACATTTTACAACAGAACCCACCAACATATTATACATATTGTACACCACCCTGCACAAAATATGAATACCCAAGAGCCTAACAACTATCATACCTATCCAGTTGGGTGCATTCTGTGACTTGAGATTTGAGGGATACCAACTTCAAAGACTTCCTCAACCTTAGGATATTTGGCAGTTTGCAATAAATGAGTACTTTACGTCGCTGATATTTATTAGTATTTACTGTTATCTGTAAAAATAGAATGGAAGTTTTAATTATAAGGTATTTTGCATAATATAGTCACATGAATATTACATTAATGAACAAAAATGTTTTCTGTTTCTAACAGCGACAGGTCTAATGCAAAAAGTGAACTCACCTATTTACATTTCCAAGGAAAATCCTATGAGATAATATTACAAACCTTACGACCAGACATAAATTAAAAATCTTCTATAGTTAGCAAACCTGTTATGGTGTCTCTCTTATTTAAAAATAAAACAATCAACACTCTGTATTCCGGGTAACACATCATCCTTCTAACACACCATCCTTCTAACACATCATCCTTCTAACACACCATCCTTCTAACACACCATCCTTCTAACAAACCATCCTTCTAACACACCATCCTTCTAACACACCATCCTTCTAGTACACCATCCTTCTAACACACCATCCTTCTAACTCACCATCCTTCTAACACACCCTTATTCTAACACACCATCCTTCTAATAAACCATTCTTCTAACGCACCATCCTTCTAACACATCATCCTTCTAACACACCATCCTTCTAACACACCATCCTTCTAACAAACCATCCTTCTAACACACCATCCTTCTAACACACCATCCTTCTAGTACACCATCCTTCTAACACACCATCCTTCTAACTCACCATCCTTCTAACACACCCTTATTCTAACACACCATCCTTCTAACACACCATCCTTCTAACACGCCGTCCTTCTAACACGCCGTCCTTCTAACACGCCGTCCTTCTAACACGCCGTCCTTCTAACACGCCATCCTTCTAACACGCCATCCTTCTAACACGCCATCCTTCTAACACGCCATCCTTCTAACACGCCATCCTTCTAACACGCCATCCTTCTAACACGCCATCCTTCTAACACGCCATCCTTCTAACACACCGTCCTTCTAATACACAGTTTTGCAGGACAATTCATCTTCACTGTAGTTTGATATAGATGTCGACGTCGCTTTGTGCTTGGGTCTTCAGATAATTCTATCTGCAGTGAATAACATGATAGCATTAATTGTTATAATCTTTACATTGTTCTGCTATATAGACTTATGATAGGATATTTGAAGACCAGGTTAAGTTTTATTCTCAGTTGTCCAGCCAAATAGGTTTGCATTGCTACACTGGAAATGCTCTAGTCAGTGTCCGAAGTTGTAAGGGTGTGATGTAAGAAATTGTATTAACTTGATACATGCAATCTAAAATGGTATTACAGAATAAGATTATTAATATATTTATGGATATATTCCGAGCAAATGATGGCGTACACGCATTACTCAAAATACAACATATATGTAGATATTCACGGCATTACACAATACTTTCTTACCTCTCTTTAGCCTTGCATTGGTATGTCTTGGTGCATATCACAGTTGTTGCCATTCCTTCCATAGATCTTTTTCCCCTTCTTATCTTGTTTATTCAATGTAATTCATGTTATTGAAGTCTCGATGTGGGTAAGCAGATATAAGTACAACTCTGGGTGGGCATAACAAGTTCCAGTATGTAAAAACAAAACTTATTTATTTATTATTCAGAAGCCCCAGTCATAATTGCTTGCTCTGGTGATGAGGAAGAAACAAGGTTTGCACTGACTGACTAATATACCGTAACAGCTTTTTCAGTCACTCACCGAAATCCAAACATTTTTTTGACCCAACAGACACAAAACTTTACCGTCTGTTCATTCTCGCAAGCGTCGCCTTGCTAAAATAAAACATCTTTTTGATTGATTAAGAGAGAAATAGTTTGGCGAGATAAAAAGCGACTTATGTATGTATGCATGTATACAGGTCTATATGCTAATCTCTCAAATACAAGATAAGCAAAAACACATTTGAAAGTCATAATAATGGTACCTAAAAATCTTGGTTTAGTTGCCCGATACATGTACTGAACTTGACGATACCTAACGTTCACTACTCATACGAATAACTTATACATGTATTTCCCAACAAACAGCGAATAAACTAAGAAACCGTTGCAACGGAAAACGAATGTTTTGCATTAAAAATTAGGCTACAGTATTATGTAATCCATATTAGCTAGCGGTGGTAATCAATTTTAATAGATACATATATTAAATTTTCACTGCTACTGCCAACGGTGACGACGATTTCTGACAGAAGATAGCGGAAACAGACTAAGGACCTATGTGTTATCGGTGCAACCAAACAGGTTTCGTACTAAGAATATGCATAGATTTATGTTTACGGAGCCAAAAAACTAATATGGCTAACAGCGTATCGCGGGAAGAAAATCTTATTTATGTATTTCTACTCACTTTTTTATAAGTATAAAAGATGAGGTGTGGAATGCACTACTTTATCTATGTAATTTAAATATTGTTATATTTTATTTTTTGTGTGTTTAATTGGCATAAAAATGACTCAAAAATGCTCTGACTATACAATTAAATATATTCTTTTCTTCCTTTAGACTTTTAAAACAAAACTGCGCGTTGACTCGCTGTGGCAACGACAACACGAACTGCGTTTAAATAGGTAAACATGCAAGCGTGGATATGTATTTGGTTGCGCCACAAGTCTTAAAAAGCGCAAAATAAATTTATTTTCAAAGTAGGGTTCATTTCACAGTTGCCATTTTTTATACCACACCATCTATTGAAAATAATGTTTTTTCACTATAGTTGTGTTTGCTAATCATCGCAAGTCCAGCAATTTTTGATATTACTACTGTTGTATTAAGTTAGGTGCATACATATTAAGTTAGTACCCAACATTACTATCTAGACCCAGGGGAAAGCCATGGATGTCACGATCTCTTCTACGAAATATTAGAAAAAGAGATCGTGCTTACCAAGTTTACAAAAAATACCCAACACAGCAGAACTTTGAGTACCTTAAAGGAATGAAAATCGCCGTTAAAACGGAAGTGAGTAATTCAAAGACCGATTTTATAGAGTGTCACATCACCAATGAACTAAAAGTTGGCAACACCAAACCGCTTTACAATATGATTAACAAATCTAGGGGAAAATCAAACAATATCAGCTGTCTAGAAAACACAGATCCAGAGGGAATTGCTAATTCTCTAGCAGACTTTTTTTCTTCTGTGTTCAATGAAACCACCTTTGCATGTCCAGACTTTTCTTTGAAATCACCGCCAGTTCAGCCGATGAGTAAAATTTGCATAGATATTGCGGGTGTAAAAAATCTAGTTACAAATCTCGATGTCAGAAAGGCAACTGGACCGGACAAAATATCATCTTATTGTCTTAAAGAGTTCAGTAAGAACGTTCCAAAATTTTTACCCGTTTTTGTTTCGGTGCTGAGGGCCAGTTTAGAGCAATCCTATGTGCCTCTCGACTGGAAACTGGCTGATATTGTCCCAATTTTTAAGAGTGGTAGGCGGGACCTACCGCAAAACTACAGGCCAATAAGTTTGACCTCAATAACCTCAAAGATAATTGAGCACATTATCTCTAGTTCTATGTGGCAGCATTTAAGTAGTCTTAACCTTTTAAGTGACAATCAGCACGGCTTTCGCAAACATTTTAGCACTACCACCCAATTATTGGATGTTACACATTTTGCTTCTAAAGCACTGGCAGAACGCCGAGAGTATCACATAGTCTCGTTTGATTTTGCAAAGGCCTTCGACAAGGTGCCCCACCAACTTTTAATACACAAATTGAAGGCTTACAGATTTGATACAGGTACCCTCAAATGGATAGAAGCGTGGCTCAGAAACAGAGCTTCTGTGGTTCAAGTGAATGGTTATACATCACATAATTTTAGTATTAAATCAGGAGTACCTCAGGGCTCAGTGCTGGGACCCCTATTGTTTATTCTTTACATCGATGACTTGCCACTCTGTGTGAAAGACGCTGACTGTCGACTGTATGCCGATGATACTCTGCTGTGCATGGATTTGACAAACACCAGCCAGCTGGCTTTGCAGACTAACGTTACAGCATTACAGCATTGGGCCACACAGTGGGGCATGACATTTAATCCAGAAAAGTGTATCCACATGCAGGTGGGCAGGTCGACACCAGATTTTAAACTTTTTATGAACGGAATTTTTATACCACAGGCGAATGGTCTGAAATATTTGGGGGTTTTCATACAAAGCGACATCAAGTGGCACGAGCATATTTTAAACATTACTAAGAAAAGTAATAAGGCACTCGGACTTATCCGACGCTGCCTTTTTAATGCAAGCATATCAACAAAAATTGTCGCCTATAACACAATTGTTCGACCATTACTCGAATATGCCTGTCAGGTATGGTCACCGCACGCAAAAGGCTTAACTGACAAATTAGAAACAATTCAAAGACGGGGGGTTCGATGGATTTTCAGACTCGGGCCTATGGATAGTGTCACAGAGTGCATGCGTGTAAATAACATCCAAGAACTAAAAGATAGAAGAGAAGATTTGGATTTGAAATTTTTAAAAAGAATTGAGTTTGGTCTATATGAACTAGACCTCAATAACTATATCTCTTTTAACCCATCCCACCAAACCCGTCATGGAGTAGTCCACCCACATTTTAGGATAGACCAATATAGGCACTCTTTTTATAATAGAATGGCACCGAATGTTGTGGGTCAGGGCGTTGATGACTCCCTCAGTTTTTAATACGATCTTAGTGTTGCAACAAATTAGGTTTTAGCGTTCTTATCAATCATTTTATCTCAAATTTTATGTTCATATAATGCCCTCGGGCGTATTGGACAGATTCGAATATATATATATATATATATACATCGGTTGTAGCAAAGAAGAACGGCCTCCGTGTTCTTATCTACTGACTTATTTACTCCTTAACGCTGCCTGATACCCGAAATGTTTGAAGGCTTTAAAAAGTACTCGATTCTATTCTCATCAAAGAAATTAGCAATTCAACTCCCAATTCTTTTGCAAGACCTGGTAAGAATCTATTAATTTCAATTCAATAAACAAAACACTAAAATTAAATTCTTATGCTATCTTAACTCCCAATAAATCAATTCAGTTTTTTAAATTAAATGAATACCCTATCAATTCACCACTTGTTCACTAGCTATCTGAGCTGAATAGATGTTGCTCACCTACACAAACAGACCTGCCAACCCAAGAGTAGGCAATGCGTGAGATTTGGTTTTGGGGCAATCGATGTATCAATGATAGTATATATAAAACTGTGGAACTTGGGGCAAAAGTCTCACGCATTTTCATTTTTTCTTTGGGGTGATTGCGTGAGTCTCACGCCCAATGCGTGAAAGTTGGCATGTATGTACACAAATGTTGTTGGGTAACACCTATGCAAAACGGCCTTACAAGTGAAATAACCGTTTAGTGTTGCAGTTTTATTTTATTATATATCATAGGGCAGTTTCTCAATGCGCTTGGTGGTTACATTCACAAAATATAAGTTTTGTTTAAGTTGCTAAGGTCGATCTATGGGGGCGCATGATCATGCCCCCATGACTATATTACTCTTTTCGCTCGGGTACTGGTTACAAGTGGAGTGAATAGAATCTCCTTAATTTTAGCCGACTTGAGCATCTCTCTCTTGTATTTACTCCAACACTCTCTACAGAAGCCTGTATAAAAATCTCCAGTGCTAAGTGCTGACAATCAAATTGTTTTCTGCAGTTTCTCTAGAATGCATATTGAACAGCACCAAAGCATGACGTTTCTCATTTATAGAAACTAGCTACCAGATTTGTATTATCACTAATAATTGAGTGATATCACATCAGATTAGTCGACGCATGACTACACATAGTTTAAAGTTACGGCAGCAAAAGTAGCAACTGCTAAAACAATAATTTCTGCTAGCTGACATATACAAACAGCCAAAACAGAACAATGCAGGTGAAATTACCATTATGTGTAGCGGGCAATTCGTGATATTTAAGTAGTTCAACCTCTAAGCCAATATCTCACACAGAAAGAGCAATGGCTCTCTTCCTTAGTTTGTAGATGAGGCCTAATGTGCGCTTCTCTGGCTGTTTGACGACAACAAGTGCCACTGGCTGAGCAGAATGTGACACATATTTCTTGAGTTGTAAAAGCAAATGCAAGTTAGTAAAAGCTAGTAGTGGGTGAAAGAAAACGGAAATGTCCTAATGCATTGGTGATAATTTGACACGCTATTCTTCTATATAATAATGGCACCATTATTATTACATATCACCATGTCCACTATCTGATGCCAGGCTAATAGTGGTAGTTTAGCAAGTGGTAGGCAACTCTCATCACTTCTCATTGTTTATAAGCTGATTTTTAATACAATTTTCTATTGGCAATGTGCCTGGCTATTAGCAAGTGGTAGGCAACTCTTATCATCTTTCATTGTTTATAAGCCGATTTTTACCCGGGCATAATACCCGGGCAACGCTGGGAGGCACAGCTAGTATTATAATAATTATTGTTTGTTTATTAACTGCCACTACATCATTTTGGTAATGCACAGTTGGAAAAGGTTTGAGATGCACCAAAACATGAAAAGCTTAGGATAGAGCAATAATAATTAAAAATAATGCTTTCTCATTTATTTACTACATTTAGACTCCTTCATTCATCTCATATTTAATATAACACAATAATTACCTAAATAAATAAACTATTTACCACTGCATGCGCTGCTATTTCTGAAAAAAGCGACATCGCTCACGCTAGCCCTATCAGTAGTGCTTCTCATATCTATAATATGATTATAATAATATTGTAACAAAGAATGGATGTTGTTGCTATTAAGTTGATAAATATATTTATTAAATTTTGAATAAAATAGTGAACCCACCATACTAGAGGAACTACTTATCCAGTGAGAAAAAAATTTGCCAACAAACCTCAAAACTGAGAACAATCAGACCAGTGAACTAGGTTCAACTTACCACTGAGTCCTGAGTGATAAATTTAGACAACTGTGTAGGACGAGGCCTGATGTTTGAATGAGGTGTAGTTACATTTGTTTGCTTGACGATCAAAAAAGCATAGCTAAACTTGTTCCTAGTGCACAGGCAAACCATAGAACTATACTATATCGTTGTGTGGTACATAAAAAATACTGCATATTATCGAAAAAAACATGCTGTCATATCGAGGTTTATGAAAATGTTAAACATGTGCGGCTGGCATTACTACTCTGCACTTACGAATAACTGATTAGTTAAATAGGTTGTCACTGTCCATGATGAATTTTCCATCAATGTAGTAATAAATTACTAATCATAGAGGTACTGAGATAGTAATAACAAAGAGTATCATTGACTCAATGTTTTTGCTTGTTCAAAAATGGAGAATCGAGGCGATTCGTTTATGATGACAATAAAAAAACAATTCAATTATTACTGGTAGGATGCGCCAAGGCATTTCAATTCTACAGTAAGCAAAATACCAGAAATTCGATTAATTTGTAAATTGAGAATTAAGGCATGCTTGAGCAAACGTGTTAACTGGAGTGCTCATTTCTGCCTGATACTGTATAATTCCCTAGCTTTATACACTCACCATAACTGCTGCGACTACTTGCAACTGCCTCGACCTCAGACGCCAACATAGCCCGAGTCTCACAAATCCCATCATACACCATACCCTTTTTTCCGAGCTACACCATAACTACCAATGAGCACACGTGCTAACTCACTTTGTGATGTTTGTTACCTCCATAGGCGGTGCCTCTGGCTTGTCTAACCCCAGGCTACTGCCAAAAATATTCTCCTCTTTAGTGCCAGCACCATCGCCAGTATAGCACTCTCTCCTCCATCATCCTGATCAGACTCAAACTTGCTCTCTCATAAGTTTATACACAGTTTATAATTTTAGCTGCTGCAGCTCAGTTATGCCCAAAAAGTTCGTGTTTTATCCTTTCACCACATAAACCTCATCCTCCGTAGTCTCCTGTATTCACTTTCCAATGGAACTTCTACTATTCCAACTATATTCAACTCACTACCATCAGCATTTTCTAAAGCTGTTGATGGCTTCTTTAACTGCAACTTTAACCTATTGGCAGTTGTTTCAATCTGCGCTCTCTACATCGACCCTTGCAACTTTCAACATTTCTCTACCACTATGTTCAATAGCTTTCAATAACAGCATTGATTTAGCTCTACCCCTCATATTAGGTTGTGTATCTCTCGTATTAGGTTGTCTATTACCACTTTCACCTTTATATCCTCTCCTTTTGACTACACTCTGGATACACAAATTCATCTCCTCAACAAGTTTCTCCTACGAACAATCACTGTGTTCACTGGACGCCAGCTTTGGATAACCGAACTTCATCATGTCACAACACAATCTATTTTACACTACCAACGCTATTCACTCTACATCTTCCTTTATTTTTAATTGTCACTTTTTGTTTCACGAATGCTAAATTTAAACAACTCACTGGTATTTTTCCAACATGGACACTTCACAGTGTCGGCACCTCACAGCTTCAACAACTCACCTCCCCAACACTTCACCTGATTCACATGCCACCTCACTTTCATGCCTGTTAAAGGGTAGTGTCAATTGTTAAATTTAACAAGCCACCAATACTAGCACTCTTTTGTTTACGATCACAGGAAAAAACTCAACACTTTGTCAGCTGCCCCACATTGTATTAATGTAGGTCATCAGTTGTAGTAAAGAAGAATAGCCTTGGTAATTCATTCCATTTGCTTATATACTGCTTAATACTGCCTAATACTGCCTAATCTCTTGACTTTACACACTCATCGCTATGACCACCCGCATCTGCCTTGACATCAGATGCCAACATAGCCTGTGTCCCACAATTCCCATCATACAACAAATACTATTACTGCTGGTATAATGGACATGAGTTAAAATAATACCCTGTTTTGCGACTTATGGTTGCAACACGGATACACGTGTTATACCAGTAACATAATGCTGGCATTTACTAGGCATCTCTGGCTTTGTGATTATACAGTAATACTTCAACTTACGAGTGCTCCAACGTACGAGAAACTTGAGATACGAGCCAGTTGTCAAGCAAGTTTTAGCACTAACATACGAGCCATGTTTGAGATACGAGCACTTGAGTCAGTTGCCAAGTATGCCGGAGGTGTTTTATGAGAACAGCATCACTCTGTATTTTTCAACTGCTCAGGTTATACTGTTGTACCGTGTTTTTTTGTGCACGATTTTCTGTGCAGAATTATGTGAATTAAAAGTACTGTGCGTAGACCAAAAGTTTGCCAGTAAAATGAAAGATAATACAAAGAAAAAGCAAATGATACCAGTCGATATTAAATGGAAAAATATTGAAAAATATGCGAAATGTGTATGCGTGATTCAGCTAGCTCGGCAATATGACAGAAATACATTCATAATTATCAAACAAGGATTATATTCAGGGCATTTAGTTCGCAAAAGGACTAACCATAGTTTCTAAACGGTGCAGCGATCTTCACGACTGCTGATGGCATTGGACAAACAATTGGCCGGTGACAGCGTAACTGAAACGATGCTATGTGAAAAGGCCGGCGCTATCTATCCAAACTGTTTAATAGACATTCGGACAAGTTGGCTAGTGGTCGTGCGTTAACCATTTGTGACGACACCTGTGTTCGTCCTAATCGCAGCATGTTGCAAGGGCGACAAAGGCAAACGTCCTTAGATAGGTTTATCTTAAAACGGCCGGCTAGTCGTGAAAGCGGAAAAAAGGAAAAATTTCTCGCTAACCAGCGAGAAAGTTCAAACTATGAACGCCTAAGAAATTTTAATTACGTTTAGTTGAAAATGAAAGTTTGCTTTTAGGTTTGCTTCTAAGTTTGTCTTTTAACACTTTGATAAAATCCAAATTTATCAAGGTCAACTGTTGTAACGAAGGATAACTTATATCTCCCTCCCTGGCAAATGCGAGTGTTAACTGCTATTGTATGTATTTAATTTTACATTTTAATTAATCACATTTCCTTGCATTATTTTTTATTTGTTGCTTTTTAAAAGCATGTAGTACGTAAGGACAATAACCAACATGTTCTTTCTGTTACAATATCTTGTTTTGAGTGTTTTATTTGCTTTTTTTAGAGTATGGAAACCAATCAATATATATTTAATTGTTCTATATATAAATGAATTGCACCAACATGCGAGTAAATTGACATACGAGCTCAGTCTCGGAACGCATTAAGCTCGTAAGTTGAAGTATGACTGTACAGTGTGTATTTTGCGCAGTGAAAAGTTATGAAACTACGATGAGCCTGAAAGTGCAGTGACCGTGTATTCTGGTGAAAACATACATGTATCTGTCAAACCTTTTCGCTACATACCGAGTGCTGTCAAGTTTGCTGTTTTGTTACTTGGAAGCTTTCAGTCGATCCACAATCGTTGCTTAATGAGTTTCAATTTTCCATTAAAAAACATTTCAAATTTAGTCTTTGGCAGTAAAGTCTACAGGTTACTTGTATTCCATTGATTTTCTTATTGAACCTCTACAGTTAATCTCTTAGTGATTAAATTAGTTTGGCCCCACGTAACGAATTATTCCTTCAATTTGACCGAAATCAAGAAATGAAGGACTACTTTGGCTGAAATTCACAGAATTATCTGAGCTGAGCACCGAAGTCATCAATTGGCTAAACAATTTTTATTTTAGCGAGCACGATTCTAGCAGCTTTCGCAGTTGGTATAGTCCAAGACACGTACCGCGACACACAATAAAAGTACGAGTACAATTCAACATAATACACGCGATGAAACTGCTCAAGTTGCGCTATTGTTGGTTAGCGAGCACGATTCTAACAGCTTTTAAAATTTACATCGTCCGAAGCACATAAAGGAACACGCAAGAAAAATATTACGGCAATTCGCCATAGTAAATACGATGCAACTGACTTTATTGCGCTAAAGATGGCAACTCTTTCTACCACGGAAGTTTTGCTGCTAAAAGGAAAATGGTTGTTATTTAAAAAAAAGAAACGATCTGTAACCATAATGTCCAAACGATAAAAACCAACAATAGCGCGATCTAAGCAGTTGCATCGTGTGTACTATGTTGAATTACACTTCTGCTTTTATTGTGTGTCGTCATACGTGTCTTGGACTATACTAATTGCTAAAGCTGCTAGAATTATGCTTGCTAATAACTTGTTTAGCCAATTAAATGCGTTTCGTCGACGAATTCGGTGTACATGCACAGCTCAAACAATTCTGTTCACTTCGTGATTTTGGTCAGATTAAACAAATATTTCGTTACGTGTGACCGTACCTTAATAAAACTATTGTAAAGGTGTTTAATTGTGAAGTAATTTGCAAGCAATGGCTAGATAAGTGAAAAGTAAATTGTGAACATAGAAGTGTGTGTATGAGAAAGGTTAATGTTGCTGCAGAAGCTATCCATCAAAGTTTTGAATATAACTATACCTCTCGATAATATAATATAACTATATAAATATACCTCTCGATAGTTGATACTGGCACAAACATAAAAATGAGATACCGAAATTAAATACATGAATGAAGCGCACGAGGGTACTTTGTCTGACCGAACCCAGAGAGAATATAGAGACAATTCCTACTTGAGAATGTCCATGTGAACATTTTTTAGTTTTACAATTTCTAGCGATTGCCCTTTGCAATAACCGGAAAATGAAAATTGAAGGTCTGAGGTTACAGTTGCACTTTAACGGAACATGTGAAATTGAAACGGTCCAATTTACAATTACAAATAAAAAAATGAATAATGGGTTTTGGAAAAAATTTCAAACAAAAAACAAATGCGAAAGGTAATATTAATTCATAATATAACATACCTTTTTTGATTTAATCATGATAAGGATACCGTAGAAAACCTAAATCAGATAAGAATGACATAGCCTTGTAGTTAGGTGAACGTGTTTGCATACTTGCACTTGCAATTTGTCGCAAGTTCAAATCCAGTACGATGAGCAATTTCCATGGCTAGACTTTAATCGCCATAGCTGAACACATCGATGACAAAAAACTAAAGGCAAACATTGAGATTCATACATATACCATAAAACCTCTAATCGAATGCCATGGCGCTCTATTTTCAACCCTTTCTCTATAGTGGCGGTCAATCATCATGTTTCCATGATGCGCAGTACTTTGATGCAGCCCCCTCCGAAGTTGATGGTATTGTACCTTTACATGCTGCACAGTGGTTTTCAGCAAATTAGCCAAAGAAAAGAAATTGTATAAATCGAATCGCCAGATGGAAACATAGAATCGATCATGGATACCGAACGTCAGAAACGGTCTTTTTATGCTTCTGTCGTCATTATACTTTTATTTACAATACATATTCACAAGGTTTTACAAAGTAATATATTTTTAATAAGTATTTTTAAGTAATATATTATTTAAATGTTACTTTAGGACTTGCCACCTATTTTTCGAAAAGTGTTGGCATCGATAACAAAGTCCAGGAAAGTAATCACCTCATTATCCTTGTGGGTGCTGACCATAATTAAATTTAAGTGAAAGAAAATCGGAAGAATAGAAAAAAAACAAGATAAGCAGGATAACTTTTGTACTGGTTTATGGTCCTCGATGAATCTGCCTCCACAGCAAGAGAGCTATGCTCTCTACCTCAAAATCTCTACCCGTTGATATCTATTGCTTGCAATTGACCTGCGATGATATTATAGCCTGTGTCCTTCTTTACAATTTGTTGGCATTTTCAATTTTTATTTCATTCTAAATTTGAAGACATATTTTTATTTTATATCTATATTTAACATTGTTGCATAAAAGCTCATTGCACTCACTGATATGTTGGCTACAGTTTGCAGCCAAAACTAGCTTTTTATGTGCAATAGAAGAGGAGTTACGAGCGTCGATCAATTGCATGATCAGATTACCGCAATGATGCTATCAAATAATGTGCTGTAAATTTGCAAATTTATTTGTTATATAATGATAATCTACCAAATGTTACAAAATTATATTCATGAACAAGTCGCACAAACAAATCATACTTTGTTACACGTAACAAATTAACGTTTTTAAAACAAAAATATTTGCATCGTTCGCTCAAATAGCTGCGTTCTGATTGTTATTTTCGATGGAACGAACATATTCTAGTTGTCTAATACCTTCCAAAATATTTTCTGGTCTCGACTTTTTTTCTGCACTGCTGAGCTAGTCGATATTAGCGTACAAACAATTTTTCATCTGAGCAAAACTTTTACGCGCTGCCTTTAGCACAAATGCCTAAAAGTTTGCTCGCTAAACATAACCTTTGGTCCAAAACTTGTAAACTGTTTTTTGTACATGTACATCGAAGTATTAGGACCGCATTAAAAAAGGAACTACTATTAGTCTGAAACAGTTAATAATTATTTCTATGGTGTTACTTTCAAAGTTTTAACGCAAAAAAAGCGAAAAACTTTTGAGTTGGACAGCGAGAAAATTGATTGTTCCGTGCATGATCAGCAGCTTGCAAGTTGCTGTCTGTTGCTTTGATGGCTTCCCCAGTGCAAATTATTATGCCTATTAATTACCTTATTATGCCTGCTAGGTACCTTATTATGCCTGCTAGGTACCTTATTATGCCTGCTAGGTACTTTATTATACTTGTTAGGTACCTTATTATGCTTGTTAGGTTCTTTATTATGCCTTTTAGGTACCTTATTATACCTGCTAGGTACTTTACTATGCCTGTTATGTATTTTATTATGCCTGCTAGGTACCTTATTATGCCTGTGTGTGGAGGGCGTGTTAGTGGAAGGCGTGTTAGCGGAAGGCGTATTAGCGGAAGGCGTATTAGCGGAAGGCGTATTAGCGGAAGGCGTATTAGCGGAAGGCGTATTAGCGGAAGGCGTATTAGCGGAAAGCGTAGTAGCGGAAGGCGTATTAGCGAAAGGCGTATTAGCGAAAGGCGTATTAGCGAAAGGCGTATTAGCGGAGGGCGTATTAGGGGAAGGCGTATTAGCGTATTAACCGTAGAGCTAAATCAGATAAGAATGACTTAGCCTTGTAGTTAGGTGAGCGTGTTTGCATTTTTGCAATTGCAATCATTCAAGTTCAAATCCAGTACGGCGGGGATTTTAATCGCCATAGCCGGACACATCGATGACAAAAACTAAAGGCAAACATTGAGATTCATACATATACTGTAAAACCTCTAATTGAATGCCATGGCGCTCTATTTTCCACCCTTTTTCTACAGTGACGGTCAATTGGAGGCGGCGGTCAAATAGAGGCTGGCGGTCTATTTGTCAAATGGCTCGTCAAAATTTTCAGAAGATAAATTTAGTCCTATTATGTGCAGAGCGAATGTCGCCTATATTTTGCCCTCTTTTTCCGTTGGAGCGATATTAAACCATTGGGATGCAATAAATCTGCTAGCTTACCTCCAACTTGTCAAAGATCTCTTGATAAATATGCATTGAAAAACAGAGAAATATCGCTACCAGTTGATATCTATTGCTTGCAATTGACCTGCGATGATATTATAGTCTGTGTCCTTCTTTGCAATTTGTTGCCATTTTCTATTTCATTCTAAAGTTGAAGACATACTTTTATTTTATACCTATACTAGCTGCATTACCTGCCCACAGGAACAGATTCACGTGCAGCATAAGGTTTATTGAGAGTTGTCTTTCATATTGTAAAACAACTCCAAATATGCAGTCTACTGAAATCGTTGTGTTGATCAGAGTATGCATGCACATCTACATGTCAATTTTGTGGAGAACAATGGAAATCTGCAATGTGTCTTACAGCTAGATGTGTCTAAAATCTAGTAAATGTTCTAGATTCATGCATCCGTTCATACCCGTCTATATTTGCAGTTGACAATCGCGCACTTCTGCCGCTGAGCCCCCGCCTCGGCTGACCAGTCTTTACCCGCCGAGCAGTTGACAATCGCGTTCTTGCACTCGCCTCGCAATCAATCGCTTCGCACTCGCAATCTATCACTTCGCAATCAATCGCCTTGCAATCAATCGTCCCGCACCCGCCTCGCAATCAATCGCCTTGCACTCTCCTCGCAATCAATCGCCTTGCACTCTCCTCGCAATCAATCGCCTTGCAATCAATCGCCTCGCACTCGCCTTGCAATCACTTCCCACTCGCCTCGCAATCAATTGCCTCACACTCAATCGTCTCGCACTCGTCTTGCAATCAATCACCTTGCACTCGCAACCAATCGTCTCGCAACCAATCGCCTCGCACTCGGAATCAATCGCCTTGCAATCAAGTGCCTTGCAATCACCTTCCACTTGCCTCGCAATCAATTGCCTCGCACTCAATCGCCTCGTACTCGTCTTGCAATCAATCACCTTGCACTCGCAACCAATCGTCTCGCAATCAATCGCCTCGCAATCAATCGCCTAGCACTCAATCGCCTCGCACTCGCCAACTCATTCATCCGGAAAGCCGTTCCTGGAGACTCTCGCTGTACTCGGGGCAAAAAAGTCTCCCGCGCATCCCCGAGTGACGCCACGACCCCAAGCCTAGCTGTGCTACCCGGAGTTGCCCGGGTTGTGAAAAAAGTCTTTGCACAGAAAATCTATTTGTATTTAACATATATAACAACATTTGCCATTCTAACATTCAAACTACATAGGTAACATGAGAAAGCATGATAGATAACCTATCATGAGAAAAGTGTTTTGTGATAAATAATAATTGAATAAATAAATAATTTGAGAGAAAATAAAAACAACGGTAAAGTTTATCAACCTTTGTCAAACAACTGTAACTTTCAAACTTCATATCATGAGGATAAGGTTTTCTGCCAGTCTAATAAATTTAAAAAAAACAATTGTAAAAGGGATTAGATGTAAATTTCAAATAATTAGCAAGTAATAGCTAAATTAAGTCGGTTTTGCAACAATTGCAATAAAATATGATACGGTAATGATACAATTAATAAAAACTGAGAAAACAAAATAAAATTCATGAATATGTTGAATTAATAGTAGCAATTCTTGCATAAAAATGTGTGGGTATAAAAAGGTTACTGTCCCACCAGAAACTATCCATCAATTCTTTGAATATGACGATACTAAAAAGTATGACAGAATATCATAGTATTTTGTAGTTGAAATTTTATTAGAACAGTGTCTGCCAAAAATGGTTGAATAAAAGAATAATATTAATAATAAAGATTGGAAACCAATCAAGTAATCATAACAGTGACAGGAAAATGAATAATGTTTAAACTTCAAACACGATAATCAATTTATGTTTAAAAGAATGCAAGTTGAAATAATAACAACGATGAAACAAACTTTAAAAAACTTATATTGTTAACTTCAAAAGTCATAAGAAGTTTATAAATGTAATAAGAGAATTTAAATTTATGTATCTATATATATATATTTTTCAAAGTATGTAAATGTATGTAAATATAAGAGAGTGGAGAATAACTGATACTTGCAATCTTACACGATAAATCTTACAGTAATCTTACAAATGTATGTTGTAAAATGTGAAATTAATTACGAAAAACTAATTGGTTAGGTTTAAAAGGAAATATGTGTAAGCTAATACATATAGCTGTACAACCTAGCGTTGCCCGGGTAATAAAAAAACTGAACAGAAAATTGATTTGTATTTAACATATAACAACATTTGCCATTCTACCTAAAACAACTGTAAAGGTTTTCAAACTCACTTTGTCAAACAGCTTTTAAACTTCATATCATGAGGAAAATGTTTCTTACAGGTCAAATAAATTTTAAAAATAAAACGACCATAAAGGGTTTAGATGTAACAGTGAAATAATTAGCAAGTAATAACTAAATTGAGTCTGTTTTGCTATGATTACAATATGAGGTGATTCGGTAATGATACAATTAATACGAACTGAGAAAACAAAATAAAATTCGTGAATATGTTGAATTAATAATAACAATTCTTGCATAGAAGTGTGTGTATAAAGAAGTTACCGTTCCACCAACAGCTATCCATCAAAACTCTGAATACGACGATATGTTATGTAAAAATAAAATATTGTAGTGTCTTTGTCTGATCGAAGGTGAGAGAACCTAGACGCTATTCTTACCCGAGATCATGCATGTACAATTGTTCGCGTGAAAAGTAGTGACCTTAACAGCGATTTAGCAATTGAACCTTAGAAGCCAAAAAAGCCAGAAATAGAGGTTCACAAAACGGCATCGTGTTTCATAGAGTTAATAAAATTTAATCGCCAAATTCTAATATCGAGAGAGTCTATTGTCGATATCGTTTTGCCGAAAACCAAGTAGCCCTAATACGTCGAGGACAAAAAAGCATCGCTTGTCATGAAGCTAAATGAAAGCCACAGAGTTGTAATTATTACGTCATTTTTGTGTGAAAACGGCAAACGATGAATAGGTTATGTATAGAGGCGTGTATTAACTGGAGATTCCCGTTAATGCGCCCTAGCGGTGAAAGTAAAAACCACAGAATAGCCGCGCCTTTCTATAAGCCGCTTGGCTCATAAGCCATCAGAAAAAAGTAATGGCTAATAGTCCGAAAAGTACGGTACTCTATAAAGCGGACAGACGGATAGACAGATAGATGGACAGACAGACAACGATTGCCGTTTATATAGTAGACTAGCTGCATTACCCGTCTACAGGAGCAGATTCACGGGCAGCATAAGGTTTATTGAGAGTTGGCTTTCATACCGTAAAACAACTCCAAATATGCAGTTACATCTCCCTCTCTCCATCTCTCCCTCTTTCCTCTCTCTCCCTCTCTCCCCTCTCTCCCTCCCTCTTCTCCCTCTTTCTCTCCCTCTCTCTCTCCCTCTCTCCTCCTCGCTATCCCTCTCTCTCTCCTTCTCTCCCTCTTTCCCCTCTCTCCGTCTCTCCCCTCTCTCTCCTCTCCCTCTCTCCCCTCTCTCTCTCCCTCTTTCTCTCCCTCTCTCCCCCCCCTCTCCTCCTCGCTCTCCCTCTCTCTCTCCCTCTTTCCCCTCTCTCCCTCTCTACGTCTTTCCCCTCTCTCTCCCTCTTCCCCCTCTCTCTCCCTCCCTCTTTCTCTCCCTCTCTCTCTCCTTCTCCCCTTCTCTCCCTCTTTCCCCTCTCTCTCCCTCCCTCTTCCCCCTCTCTCCCCTTCTCTCCCCCTCTCTCTCTCCCCTCTCTCTCTCCCCTCTCTCCCTCCCTCTTCCCCCTTTCTCTCTCTCCCTCTTTCTCTCTCCCCCCCCCTCCTCCTCGCTCTCCCTCTCTCTCCCCTTTTCTCCCTCTCTCTCTCCCTTTCTCCCCTCTCTCTCCCTTTCTCCCCTCTCTCTTCTCCCTCTTTCTCTCCCTTTCTATCCCTCTCTCTCTCTCCCCCCCCCCCTCTCCTCCTCGCTCTCTCTTTCCCCTCTCTCCCTCCCTCTTTCCCCTCTCTCTCCGTCTCTCTCTCCCCCCCCTCTCCTCCTCGCTCTCCCTCTCTCTCCCCCTTCTCTCCCTCTCTCTCTCCCCCCTCTTCTCCTCGCTCTCTCCCTTTCTCTCTCCCTCTCTCTCTCCCTTAGTTCAACGCAACACATGCGGATAGACAACATTTTTGGTTTTTCTGTCGGGCGTATGAAGAAACAGTTTTCGGCGTGTGCCTACCTTTGAGCAGGCGACGTATAGCTGGTCATGGCTGATGCAGGGTGACAGTAAGTCGATAGCAGCTGCTCTCTTTCTTTTCACAATAGCGTATCGCAACCCTCGGAGTACTCGTGAAAGTTCTGTAATAGTAAGTTACAGTAGGCCTACTCGTAGCTGGAAAAAAATTAGTAACTCGGCTGCTGAAGGAAATGAACATGACCCACTATCACGAACAGCGGCAAATCCAACGTTATTAAGTAGTGGAGATATCAATCAATTTATCTTTGTATAAGCTATCCTGCATTACTTATTAGAAGTCATCCTCTCATGTAAATTTTCTTTTAACTTTTACACAAATAATCTCAAACTAAATATGAATTGTTCACTACTATCTTGCATTCAGGATTCTTCTACAGTTTCCGTTTTATTGGATAATATGCCTGCAAATAGAGGCTTTTTGTTATTTTGTTGTCAGCAAAATAAAAGATTACTAACTAACGATCGAATCGAAAAAAAAGACCGCCATATACGGTAATTTATTTATACTGCTCATATTTGGGAGTTGTCGGTGACTCAATATATCGAGAAGACAACTCATACTATTAGCATATCAGTATTTATCGTCCATCCCTACGATGAATAGCAGGTTACGTATTATAATAGAGGCGTGTACTAACCGGAGATTCCCGTTAATGCGCCCTAGCGGTGAAAAAACCGCAGAATAGACACGCCCTTATATAAAAGTAGCGGCTAATAGTCGGAAAAGTACGGTACTCTATAACGCGGATAGATAGATAGATAGATAGATAGATAGACAGACAGACAACGATTGCCGTTTATATAGTAGATAATATAGATTATAAATACGTACCAATTGATGATGGTTCAGTAAATACCTATCCAAGTTCATTTAGAGCAACGCAGAGAACATTTATCTAATCACAAACAGCTCTAACCTTGAAACCTTCAGAAAGAAATGGCATTATATCTGCAAGCATGTTCTACAATTGAGTAACAAAAGTGTTCTGTCTTACACTTGTATTGAGAAATCATATGTTTTTTTTTTTATTCAACAAACTTACATGTAGTTTTACAGTTCTGTTGGCTCCCTACTATAGTCATGGTTCACTGGCTATTTACATTTACTCATAGGTAAAGAAAGCCTTAGAGCTCTATGAACAACTGCGTCAGAGAATGGTAGTCGTAGTTGTTGGGCCATCTGGTTCAGGAAAATCGACTCTCTGGAACACTCTGCGCCTCGCGATGGAGCGCTGCAATCACACCGTTAAGTACTACAAGATGAATCCTAAAGCTATGCCAAGAACTCAGCTACTCGGGCAAATAGATATCGATACAAGAGAGTGGACCGATGGAGTGCTGACGAACAGTGCGCGACTTGTGGTAAAAGAACCGCAAGGTTTGATTTTACCTTTTTATTTGTTGGCATCTTATAAGCTTTTCACACCGGTATTGTCCAATAGGTGCTCTGGACATATGTAATGTCATATTTGTTATTATGCATGTGTTAAATTTGATTTGCTAATTTACACTAATAATTTTAGCACAAACTGTTTTGGTAGTTTTCTGCATTGTTATTTTTTACTTTCATCGAAACTTGGAAAATCACCACAAACTCTGATCATTTTTTTCAAATGTGTTGAAATTTGTTATTTCCTATGTGTTAAAAAGTTCAAACATTTTATACTGCTCTGCAAAACTGTAAAAAATCATTGAATTTTTGACAGCTACCTGGGTATATATATTTTTATTTTTCTTTACTGTTGACTTTCTGTAGCATTGAAATGCCATGCTAATTTACAGAAAAAACTGTTTTTCCTATTATTTTGCCAAACTATAAATGTTGTTTTTATATAGATATACAGTCATGGATTGTGTGTGACGTAGACATTGATCCTGAGTGGATCGAGTCTCTCAACTCTGGATTGGATGACAATCGTCTCCTCACAATGCCTTCCGGTGAAAGAATTCAGTTTGGGCCCAACATCAACTTCCTCTTCGAAACGCATGATCTCAGCTGCGCTTCTCCTGCCACCATCTCGCGTATGGGCATGATATTCCTAAGGTATTCAGGAAAACCATCTCACAGTTTTAAATTGACCTCAATAAGCGTTTGTCTTAAAACTCTCCAAATACAGGAGTTGTGGCTACTCAAGCGGTGTGTTCAACTTTTGCTATCAGAATTCTATATGTTCTATAAGGAACGTATAGAATTCTGTTGACAAAGCATTACAGAAACCCTCACACCAAATGCAGAAAAAACCATGTTTGAAAATCTATTAGCGCTTTCCCCATTTAATATAAGACAAGTTTACCAATTTGCTATCTCAAGAAATTCTTCACTTTTATGTTGCAGTTGGTTATTTTTTAAATTAAATTTCAACTAAGTGAAAATGGAATTTGTTTTTGCTAGATAAAATACAAATATAAAACATAAGTAGAATGTATATTTGGTTGAACTAAAGTCAGCTCAAATACAAGTTAAGTTCACACGCTGTTCATCAGCTTTAGTAATCATCAGCAAAATGGGGTCAAAACCGAAAAATTAAGACAAAAATCGGGAAATATTGAGGTGAGTTGAACAAAAGTGTTTTAAAAGCTGGTAGGCTAATAGTATTGCAGAGGTGCCAAGATAGTGAATTGTAGGTTGTAGTAACAGAAATTTCATAAATTTGCTATTCTACATCCAACATATGATGGTGGATGTAGATTTTTGGTGACTCGAAATAGAAAACAGTGTTTGCCCTATGTCCAGACTAAATCAAATTTATTGCATTGAACTAAACTCATCAAAAATTTAAGTCGAATTAAAATTCTTATTAAAACAAAATCGACAAATGTCTGGGATCTTTAGTGTTTTGTGTAGTGCTTTTATGAGAGCGGGTCAACGATGCTATTAAATATATACACACAGTGATGAGGACACAGATGTGAAAGCCATCATACATACATGGCTGAACAAGCTGTCAGAGAGTGAGAGAGACAGGATGTCTGGCTGGATAGAGGACCATTTCTATAAAGGAATTGACTTTGTGCTCAAACAGGTAAGCCAGATAGTTGGACGGTAGACGGCAGGTGTTTATAGTTAGTTGGACAGTAGTTGGAGGGTGTCAGTAGTCAGTTGGACAGTAGATAGCAGGTGTTAAACCCATTTATGCTCAAATCTTGTTATCTTAATTTTGTCAAATCTTGCTCTCATCTGTTGCTATCCAGTAAAAAACTTTGTCAAGGTGATGAGTTTTATGTTCTTTTGCTCCATGATTATTCTGAGTTGTCTTCACATGATAATCTATTAGAAGTATTGGACTGTGGCTTTATTCTGCTGCGTATTACAGTAGATTGAATTGTGCAGTCTATTTAGATTTTAAGAACAGTTTAGAATTGGTTTTATATTAATTCCTAATTTGCAGTTTTTCGATCATTGTATTCTGTATTTTTGAGTTAATCAGAAAACGCTGTTAATCTATTTCGTTTGTAAAAATACACACAGCTGGCCAATTTGTTCCTATGTCACAGTATTGTATTTTTTAAACACATCAGCGTAAATGTCATTAGAGATGCGGAAATTAATTTTTTTAGAATAACCAATTGTAGAGCATTGGCTGAGATAAATCTCAATGGATTTTATAGTTGTTGCGTTTCCTAAACTACCAGTGTCTGTTCTAGAATGATCTTGTTGTGGACACAACTTTAGTTGGATGTGTTCTCAAGGAACTCTCTCATCTCACTGGAATAAGGGA
The DNA here is from genome assembly GCF_963576615.1 of Watersipora subatra. Classification (NCBI taxonomy): domain Eukaryota; kingdom Metazoa; phylum Bryozoa; class Gymnolaemata; order Cheilostomatida; family Watersiporidae; genus Watersipora; species Watersipora subatra. Next base: position 6,122,344 of record NC_088715.1, on the reverse strand, counting down.
CAAGTCCGAGTTCTGTGTGAATCTTATTAGGGGACTCGGAGGCAACCTCTCACAAAGGTCTCGAGAGAACTTTGTTAAGGAGGTATTGAGGCATTGTACATCTTTATTATGAGTTTATTGAATAAAATAGCTTTGGCTTAAGCTGTATATCCAGAGAAGATAACTCCTAATTTCATGACTGATGAAATCAGGATGAACTTGAAGATGAACTTACACAAAATTTTAGTAGATTTTATCAGAAAGTTATTTTATTTAAATCTAATTTTATTTAAAAGTTTTTTTGGTATTTTTCAGAAATTTATCAGAAAGTTTTGATATTTTTCTATCATTTGCGATTGTTTTTGATGTTTGAGGTTATCTGACTGTCTAGATATTTCTAGATTAAAATTGATAAAACTTGATTGTGATTAATACGCTCGGATAAACCGCAAGTGTGATTATGACGTCTATAGTAGCAAACAGACTGACAGAATAGAGATTCGTAAAGCATCAACTTGAACACAATAGCCGATATAAACTATCGCAACGATAACAACTAGGGAGGCCATTTTGTACTCATTTTTCGTCTAAACGTTTTAATCACGATAAAGTTTGTCGATTTTAATCTAGAAACACCATGGCAGATCACCTCAAACATCAAAAACAATTGCGAACAATTGAAAAATACCGATACCTTTAGCTAAAATTTACAAAATTCTTTGTTCATGTTCATTCTTAACGCTAATCCGTTTCTGTAGAAAAAGTCTAAAAATATTGGTGCATAGTGGGAACTCGTGACCTTGACACTGAGTGGTAAACCAAGTGATGGTTAAAATATAAATTAGCCACAGTGAGTTGTCTGTCCTTTAAGTCAAGATGGATAAAATAAGTGAGAATAGCAGTTTTAATTTCGTGATTCGTAATCTGTATGTAGCACGAGGGTTCACTAAACTCACTCGAATGGTTGTTGGAATGAGTATATTAATAGTCACTCAGCTTCACTAAACTCACTCGAATAGTTGTTGGAATGAGTATATTAATAGTCACTCAGCTTCACTAAACTCACTCGAATAGTTGTTGGAATGAGTATATTAATAGTCACTCAGCTTCCTAAACAGTTAGGAATTTTTCTTCGTTTTAATTCTTGAATTAGTCAAAGGTGCAATGATAGTTTGAATAATTTGATTGTAAAATTTTTTCGACTTAGCTATATACATTTATGTAGATCTTTGGAATCTAGTTGAATTGAGAACTGTAAATTACTAAATAAATACAAATAAACAATAACTTGCTATGATGAATATACCTTTGAATGAAGAAGTGTTTCTTGCGATAATATTGACACCCAATGATTGCAAATTTCTCTTTGACTGTCCAGTTTCTACTTTCAACTCACTACTGGTATACAACTGTTTCATTACTAATGCTGCTAGTGTGAGACGTGTAGGCAGCACTTCGACAGACATTTTTCAAAAGTGTTTGGGTTTAGATTCAGCAGCTTTATTCCTATCATTTCGCTGGTTTTAGGTCTATAGTTAGTGTAATGAGAGGCCACCTGATGGACAACGACCTCTCAACACCTTTTACGATGATCGCTCTGGTTCACTTGCCTCCTATGTGATGGAGGCTGGGGATGACCTCTCAGTGGACAGGTTTTCTGGTGGAGAACTGCCAGTGGTACACACAAGTGCCATTCAGATGGGTCTCGACTATTTCACCCCTCGGTTGAGAGCGGAGAGCATGCAGCCTTTCATCCTCGTAGGCCCAGAGGGATGTGGAAAAGGGTGTGTTACACCAGCTTATCACTTATTTTGGATGGCCTCGCCATTGGTCAATTAATAAGAACCTTCTAGAAGAGTTGTTAACGCAACCAGTATTGGTATTAGTTTTGCTTCCAAAGTGCTCTTTTTGTTTGATTGAATTACATTGAAAATTTGGCATCGCAAATAGTTGAAATATTTTGGAGAATTTTAAAACTGCTCATTCATTTATTGTGAAGTGTAAACCAGACCAGAACTTCTCTTCAATGAGGAAACAATTTGATCAGATGCTTTGTGCAGGGATATACCATAGCACAAACTACCTATACTTTGTTTTTCAAAAATTCATGTTGAATCCCTTTGTCTATCAAATAGAGAAAACTTAAAAAATATTGCTTCAAATTTGTCTTGGAAACTGTTGAAACGTTTGCATAGTTGCAAAATTTACCGTTGTCTCTTTTCTAACTGCAGGGTACTTTTGAAGCACTGTTTTTCTAAGCTGAGATCTGTGCAAGTGGCAACAGTACATTGCAGTGCCCAGACCAGTCCTCTCCATATTCTACAGAAGCTAAGTCAGAGCTGCATGGTAAGTTTCCTTTTTATAGCTACTCTGTAGGTTTCTACATAAGTCACGATGAGTACACAATGAGTACGGTACGAGTACGGTATGCGTACGGTATGATTCTCAGTGTGTCTGCTTGCAATATTAGAGAAGATTGGAGCAGTTACATGTAGCAGTGTGAGAGTCACATCACATGGCAAAGAAAAAAGTAAAACCATTAAACATTGTTCATCAATCAGTGAAAGGTCGATGGTTACTCGATGGTCTATGTTAACCCATCCTCACCGAAAGGTGTATTGACAAATTTTATATACAATTAAATACGGAGAACAGGCTGAGAACTGCGCAGGTTTCGAAACACATTTTCGTTAATGCCTTCATTTTCCCGTAATTCACTTGCCTTTTTTGCCTTCCTAATCGTTCCTATGAAGAAATAAGGAAAAACATGGTTAGGTGCATTTTTCTGAAAAGATGGAACTGTAGCGATTACCATAGTCACTGCAGAAGCCATAAATATTCTAGTTACTCTCATGACCGTTATGTCATGAGAGTTAATCTTCAGACTGATACTTGAATATCAAGATGTTAGCTGATAATCCTTTCTTTTTCTCTGATTGGCTGATGATCTACTTGGTTGGCTGGTGCTACTACTTCTTGCTGATCGGTCGACTCTAACATGAAAAATGAGAAATGTTAGAGTGTGGACAGGTTGATGACATTTTGATCGTTTTTAAGTGTAGGTGTTTCTGGCTTGTCAATAATATAAAACTTATTAGGCAAAGGTTGCATTTCTTAGATCTGTTGTTGTATAAACTTGCATGATTTAGAATGCTTTGAATTGTTTTGAAGTTTATGCTGTTGTATTTCAGGTTCCAAGTATTATACTTGCTAAGTTTGCAAGAAGCTTGCTTTATAGTTACAATTTTTGGTCTTGAAGTCATTCTCGCATAGCCCAACATAGGTCAACAGATATTGGAAAGCCATTTTGGAAAGAGAATTCAAACTATGACGATCTCGTGTGGCTGCGATTAACTGTTCGTTTTTGAGCTTTTAAGAGCTTGTAATCACATTTCCACATATTTGGCACCTACAACACAACAGAGCAAAATATGGTGAATCTTTTGATACCAAGTAACTGTATTGTGAATTTTGATGCAAGTCAACCTTTAAGGAGAACGCCACACTTCTAAATGGTAACACTTTATCTCTTCCAATGTACATCTACCTGTATTTTTGTAATTGTACAGTATGTTGTTGTATCTGTATGCCTTTGTTGTTATCAGTACTTCAATTATAAATACAGTGTACTAATATTTCAGATTATTATGTTCCAAGTTGCTACCATTTGTATTGCTGTTGCCCAGAGTTTAAATACTCATTTTACATCCTCAAATATTTATGAGCTGTAAATACTTCCACCTTTCACAACTCCAAATAATACTCTACTATAACATAAATTGGTAATTCATTGAGTAAACATTGCTGATAAAGTATAAAACGTTTTCCATTATTTCCATAGAGTTTCTTTGGTCATATTATGTTTCGTGAGCTCTTATTCAGTCCTATGTTCAGGTTATACCACTTAATTTACTTGATAGGTTACATATTTATATAGCCAGAGTTCTTCTATCAATAGATGTATGCAAGAGATCGTGAGATATATTCAACAGGTTGAAGATCCAAGCACTTTGCTAGATCTGACTAACATTAAAGATTCTGAACCCTGTGAATTGATGATGACTGATGTTACTGGCTGTGTACCAGCTACTTGTAAGGGATGTAGATGTCTATGGAGTATATGTTATGCTGATACATCTATGTATGTCTATAGTATTGGTTAGTGTGTAAATATGATGAGGCTGATAAAGTTAATAACAGCATTCTCATGTCAGGCTGGAGGAAACAGCAGTAATGTATTAATAAACAGACTGACTTCTGGTTTCCAAGGATGAGCATATATATAGATGCAGGGCTCAGCATAATCGTCCCCTCCACAGGAGGAGATAGTTGGTTACTTACAGCAGGCTAACTGAATAATTACTGATAATATTAATCTCACACGTTATTCATAGTAAGTTTACTAGAGGTCTTCCAATTAATCTCTTACCATGAGTTAGTCTCAAGTAATATTTTAAGGACTTGTATTTAGAGGAAAAGCCCGGCATTTTACTACCTTTTGACCTAAAGATCTTAAATATTTGACTGAATCTGGAAACTTACTGATTAATATACTCACCAGCTAGAAATATAAAACTCTACTTCATCCACTCTGTTCGTATCGATATAATAGAACGTTTACTGTTTAGAATTACCAGTCTCTCTAGAAGTGCTGGTACCCGAGACTCCTAGCACCCCAATTACCACTGACAGAGGAGAAGATAGATCTGTTCTATCAACTCTAGCTGTCAGCAGGGTCAGCGGTACTCTCAGTGATTCAGAAGTTCCCTCTAGCAAAAAGTGTACAAACATGCCTTCAAAAACGGAGACAAGGCAAGAGGCATTGGTAAGTGCTTGCAGGTTAATCAATGGTAACAATCATATTCAGGTATGTGAATTTGAACATCAAAGCATATTTCTGTAAGTTCTAGTTGTTAGCTTTGATGTAAATAGTTGTTCAGCAACTCATTGAAAACACGCCTTTATGCTGATAACTACCTCACACCAGATCACAAAACGACTACCGTTCCCAAAATAATCACTTTTACAGGTATATAGAGGTTACATAACAACAAGTTACAAAACACTACATAATAACATATGACGATGACTACGGCATCGAGTAATCAGCTGAAACATGTACAGCTAATACAGTCTACAAGTATCTACTAGTATAGCACATTTCCTTTGCATTTTCAAGATCAATCCAAGTGTCATATACGTTGTTCACATAAGGACTCGGGGCTGATTGTGTTTTCATTGGAAGTCAAACTTCTTCATCAGTTCCACTATGTTTTCTGAAAGCAGTCATATCTGAGTGATTATTCTGTTGAGCATGATCCATATTAATGTCAATGTCATTCTCATATTTCATCATTGTACGATTTTCTTCTGCCTCTAATTTACAGTCTTCAATTGTGACTGACTGCCAATCTTACATCTGCATTCTGCTGGTGACATCGATTCCTATCATATGGTTTTCCATGACTCCAATCATAGTTACTTTTTGCCTTCCTTAGTAGCCTCTAGCATTTTCCGGTTTCGCAAAAAACATATCTTGGCCTGAGATGTATTGGAGATTGTTCTGAGCTGGTCTCCTAGATCACTTGCCTTTTTTGTCCGCTCATCTCTATCATACACAAGTGTGAACAGAGGCAGTCAGTAACTTTCTTCATTCTACAACAACTCTTCTTCAAAGCATTTAAATTCCTGTCATTGATCACTACCTTCTGTTCCACTGAGTTTGTGTGACTGAGTTTGTGTAATTTTTTCTGAGCCTTGTTGCTTATTTAACAATGCGTCCATCGACCTCTTACTAGTATCCAATAGTGCAGTGGTTCCCAACCAGGGGTGCTCGCACCCCTGGTTGGGAACCACTGGATGTCGCACCCAGGGGGTGCGACATCCCCCCTGAAAGGATGTCTCGCACCCCCAGGGGGTGCGAGACATCCTTTCAGGGGGTGCGAGAAGCAGGGTTGCAACGCTTAAGAAATTTCCTTAGTTTAATGAATTGTTTTGCACTTTAAAAGATGTAATATCTTTTGAGGAAATTCTAAAAAAGTTTTCAAAAACTTAAGTCGATAACGTCATGAAATCTTAAGTTAATAGGGATTCCAGCTTCCCTAGGGAATCTGGAATCTTCTGAAGAATGGATTATGAATCCAAATGCCTTCGATTTGAATAAAATGTCAGAGGATGTAGAGCTGAAACAAGCGTGAACAAAGGCAGTCAGTGACCATCTTCATTTTCAGTATTCAGACATCTTATTCATGTCTTTGATGCTTCTTGTCTTTGATGCTTCCTGTTTTGCTATGTTTGTGTGGCCCATCATCTTTTCTGAGCCATGTTGCTTTAATAATACGTTCATAGATTTCTAAAAGGTATCCAATAGCGATAATGCTGGCATCACTCTAGACAATAGCATCACAGTCACTTCAAATTCCATTGGCAATTGGCTAGATCTTTATAAGTCACCTTAATAACCTTAAACTTCCTGTGCAGCTGCTCTGACTTGCATAGAGACTAATTCTCCCATCTGAGCTCTAGCTACAGCTGTTGACCAGTCTATCAGCATCCATTATTAACTAAAGGCTGCTTCATGATCCATTATTTTAGTATTGATGAATATATGACCTGTTATGTTAGTAAGAGAGTAGAGTACTTGTAGAGGAACATCCTATGCTGATGCTCGCTTCTTCCCACTACTTTGCTAGTTATTCAATTTTTCTTGTCCATCAAGGCAGTGCTGGGCAAGGTGCCCACAATATCTGCACTTGTAACAGGCCCTCTGTGGTTCCTGTTCTGTTGATTTTGACAATTGTGTGAGCCATAACTTGGCTCTTTAGTGAATAACAGTTGCATCTGTGTTTATTTGTATAATCTAATGCATCCACCATGTCCTCACTCGAGGTACAAGTTCACTCAGGCTTAGCCATTTACCTGATGCCATAGAGTAACCCGAGGGTCACTGTAGCATCCAGTATTAACTAAAGGCAACATCATGATCCATTATAAAATCAGCAGCTCTACATTGCAGGGCGGAAAAATCGTATAAAAGGGTCATCTTAACCCGAGAGCTCGCTGTAGCTGAAATAGAATGTTAGTTCTCATAGTTTGTTCAGATATAAATAAATGTTCATCAACTTGCTAACACCACTCTATTATTCTGTTAATACTGAGATGTAATACACAAGTTAGTAAAACTAGTACCAATCACAAAGATACAAATTAATCACTTTTACAGGTGTATAGAGGTTACATGATAACAAGTGACAATTTACTACGTAATGACATGTGACATTGTTTCATGCATTGAGTAGTCAGCTGAGATGCTGTACAGCTAAAACCGTCGACAAATATCGCATAAGTTCTTTATATGTTACTTGTCTGATGCGCAAGGCAGCATCACGAACTGGAGTTGTTTCTTTGCAGGCAGTAATAAGGTCAGGTGATTTTACCTGTCGATATTTGACATCATCAATCTTCTCTGATGCCGCAGTAACAACAAGTCTTGTCTGATATCCCTATTCACAAGGTTGTGTTAGCCTCCAAGTATCCTCAGATCTCTCAGGTAGGAATCCTACAGACTCTCTAAAGTCTTGTTGGTATTTTATAAACTATTATAAGGTCAAGGACAAGAGTCCGTCAGTCAGAGCTTATCTGTAAAGGATATTCTATCAGTAAGAGATTTGTAACCATTCTCCTTAAAGCATCTTAGTATTATTAATTTAAACTAATATTTTAATAATATATAATTTGTTATTTGTAAAATGTGTTCATGTATTTATGTACATGTATATGTTTTACAGTGTTGGTGCTGTTTCAAGTATGACTAGTACCAGACAGACACCAGCATCATCATCTCTCTATTTATGAAGAAGCTTTGAGCTTATAATTTCCAACTCATAGTTACAGATCGGATGGTTGGTATAGCCTTGGTAACTTGTATCTGTGTGGGGTGGTAGCATGAGGCTTTCTTCTGATAATTAGCCTTGGTTCTCTAGCTGGTCATACCTGGTAAAAGTGAAATATGGAAACAATATCTCCACCTCCATTAAAGAACTCACAGTGCTAAAGTACATGTTGAAGTGAGATACATGAAGCTGGTGAAGAACACTATAAATCTGTTAGTAATATTCTGTGATTGTTCAACATGGGTATGATTTTTTAACTTTGCAAGATTTTTTTCATAAAAATCTTGCAAAGTTTTTTAAGTTTTCGTATATTCGTAAATTTTAGTATGTCATAATATAACATAATATAACATCTTATCTACCTAAAACTTTAAAACATTGACAATTTTGTGACGTTTCATCAGGATGCAAATGCATGTGACAAAAGGACAACATGACAGTCATAAGACTAATGAAGTCAGTAGCACAGCATGATGTGACACCCTGTGTTTACTGACTTGCAGGTATATAGTACACTGTTTTGGTGTTTTGAATACTTCATCTCTTTTAGCTTGTCTCTTCTCCTCAGTTGTTGTAATCATAATTACGGCTCCACTGAATGTTGTTTTGGGCCTTCTCTTCCTGGTCTTTACAAAGCTTTTAATAACTTTTACATTTTTTCCATTTAAATACCTTTTTTATTAAAGTCTTATGTGAAATGGCATACTGTAAAGCCTTCATTCGAATGCCATGGCGATCTATTTTTCAATCCTTGCCCTGTAGTTGCAAGTTTATTATAGGTGACATTCGAATAGAAGGTGGCATTGTATTCAAACAGCTCATCAGAATTTGAGGAAGCTAAATTAAACCTTTTTACGGATGCAGCGAATGTTGCCTATATTTTGCACTTTCCTTTGAGAGGAGCAGCATTTACCCTTTTGCATGCAATAATTCAGCTGTAACTTACCTCGAACTTGTCGTAGATTTGTAAATACATACGCATCGGGAAGCTGAGAAATATCTCTACCAGTTGATATTTATCGCTTGCCATTAACCTCCGATGATCTTATAAGACTGAGTTGCAATTTGTTGGAACTTGCAACTTTTTATTAAATTCTAAATTTGAAGACATTTTATTTTATATCTATATTTAACAATGTTGAATAAAAGCTCATTGCACTCGTTGATATGTTTGCTACAGTTTGCAGCCAAAAGTGGCTGTTCATGTGCAATAGAAGAGTTATGAGTGTCAATCTATTGTAAGCCGAGTTTAGATAATCACAATGATGGTATCACATAATATGCTATAAACCTGCAAATTTATAAGTTATATGATAATAATAATCTATCAAATGCTACAAGTACATATTCAAGAACAAGTGGCGTAAACAAACCATAATTATAATATAAGCAGAAACCAAAATTGACATTTTTGAAACAAAAATATTTGTATCATTTGCTCGGCAGGTTGCGTATGGAAACATTTCATCTTCTGGCTGGTAAGCAGACCTTCCAGTGTCCGCTTACCTAAACTATTCTTCTGCGGAACTAGTCGATACTAGCATTCCAATAATTTTTTCAGCTTAGAAAAACATTTTTAAGTTGCTATTTGAAAAACCTTTCGCCAAAATAATAATAAACTTTTAGCCCTATGCGTGAAGCAACAGTTATAGTCTGAAAATAGTTGTACAGGTTCCATCGTAATTGTAAAACTTTTTCATATACTTCGAAGTAACAAGACTGTGTTAAACAAGAAACTACTATTAGCCTGATACATTATTAATTGTTTCTATGGAATTGCTTTTAATTAAGAAAAAAACGTAAACTGTGGAGTTAGAAAACGTGCAACCACGGAATAATTAATTGTTACTGATGTGATCGAGTCATTATTAGCGCCATTTTTGGACACTTCTACTAATAACTGGCTGTTATGAGTTCGTAAAGATCAAAGAATTTCAAAGTGGTGGTCAAATAGAGGTGGCGTTCAATTGAAGGGTTTATAATAGTATAACAATACTAGTATCTCAGGGTTAGTAATAGTATAACAATACTAGTACCTCAGGGTTAATAACAGTATAACAGTACTAGTACCTCAGGGTTAATAATAGTATAACAGTACTAGTACATCAGGGTTAATAATAGTATAACAGTACTAGTACCTCAGGGTTAAAAATATTATAATAGTACTAGTCCATTATGGTTAGTAATAGTGTAACAGCACTAGTACCTCAGGGTTAATAATAGTATAACAATACTAGTACCTCAGGGTTAATAATAGTATAACAGTACTAGCACCCCAGGGTTAATAATAGTATAACAGTACTAGTACCTCAGGGTTAATAATAGTATAACAGCTGTACTAGTACCTTAGGGTTAATAATAGTAAGCAGTACTTGTACCTCAGGGTTAGTTATAAACTATTCTTATAGCTAGTAGTACTCTCCTGACAGCTGATAAGTCAAATGGTCAGGTAGATAATGTACACTGATGCTGTTATTGTACAGGTGGAGATAAAACTGTATAAAGTAGAGGTGATTAGTTGGAATGCTCTTTAGACTGGCTCAGAGCTGGATCAATTAAAAACCTTCAGTGTTGAACCAGGTTAGTATCCTAACTTATGTCTGTAGATATGCTTCATTGTATGCTTAGTACTGAATGGTTATACCTTTACTTCTGGAAAGGCTGACCTTCATTCAAGGTATTTCCATCAGTTAAAAGGTACTTAATAATGACATAACTCTGTGCAGGAAAGGAAGATTAATACAGACAAGATGTTGCTGTGAACTATACAAATAACTACCAATAGGTCCTACATGTAAATCAGTGAATAGCTAGTGATTGTTTGTGAGTGTAGTGAGTGGTTGTTTGTATTCAACCAGGTATGTTTACTCGCCACTTCCATATATAAACACAGTAAATTCTCTTGTGACATGTCTCTGATTGGTTGGATTACTTAAGTCAGCGTAGACAATTTATCACGGCACTCGAGACTGTCAGGGTACTAGTCTGCTCAGTAGTGGATCAGAATAAAACACAGATGGTTATCAATAAGTTCATATGAGATATTAGGGTTGTTAAAACTATGATAATGATAAAGTGATAAAAAGACACCTTTGTTTATAGCATTCTCAGTTCTTAGTACTAAATCTACATATATCTGTCACTGTTACTATTAACAGTTGTATTTATTACTCTAAGCTGCAATTGTATGACATTGTTATTACTGAAATATATATGTTTCAGATATAATTATATATATATTAAACTATGAACTTCCTCTCATAATGGTAGAGTGATAAAAGGAATAAACAAAAGTTAATAAATAAACTAACGAACTGATAAGATGCTATACAATCACCTCGTGGCAACATAATTGAAAGCTGGTTGTATAACTACTCATCAGTATAGACCGATATAACGGACCAATAGGAAGTGAGTGAATTTTGTAACCACTCGCAGGTGCTGAACAAGATGGATATTTTATTAATATGATATATTTCTACAACTTGAACATTCCTGTAGAAGCCATTTAAATGAAGTAAGATTTCGTATGGTGTAAGGCAAGAGCTATATGTACAGATAGTTGAGTGAGCCATGTCTGCGTAAATATGTAATCATGTATTTGATTTTCGTTGATGTTGATGATGTAATATGGTTCATTATTCTTTTCGAAGTCATTGATGCCTGCTCACAGCGTGTTTGAGTTTTAACTTTAAAATGGAACATTGCCAAGATATATTTAGTTTTCTTAAGATCCATACTGCGTATGAATTAGTCTTAAAGACTTTGTTAAAAGCTCATACTGTTTATGTAACCAGCTGCAACCGTACCCAGCTTTGTGTCTCCAAATAACAAAAGAGGGTTTTAATGTAAACAACTTTAAACAGAGTCAATAGAATAGCTCCAACTAAGAAATCTTTAAGAACAATCAGCTACCTTTATTCAACAAGTCAACCACAGATTCGTCTACATCTATTTGCTTATTCTTTCTGTTTGTATTAACCGACGTCAAGCTAATAGAACATCACCACTCTCTCCATGATAGATGCTTTCAGAAGGCCTGGACTAAAGAGTGTTTACATTACACAATTTCTCTATTTTGAATCGTAGTGACATAGAAATGCTTGAGACAGTAATTTAGCACACAATATTTGTGGTGTCTCGTAGGACTGATTATCCACTCCTGCCTCTTGCTAGCCGATGTTGATAATGAGTACATTTTCCGCGTGCTTGAAAGTTCATAAAAATGCTAAGTGTGCTCATTTGACATATCTTATTAGGATAGGTGAGGATAACCTTGTGTACCAATACTAAATGTGTCATGTCACACTAATTTATTGTTATGTTGCCCTGTCAGTGGTGTTATGATTCAAACTACTCCGAGAGTCATTACCTGCTTCCTTTGCCTTCCTGAACACACGAGCAATGTCAGCAGTCAAACTGTTTTCAAACACTCTTTATAGTAAAATTACAAACTGGTGTGTAAGATGGACGCATAGAAGGTTGTCTCCTGGCATTCAGCTTGGTAGATCGACCTTCTAAAACCTACGCCTATCGACCTTCTTTTGACAATTGAGAATAACTGTGCATATAGGTATTCTTCGTGATTTAAGACAGATGTATGGAAGATTGTCTGCCATTTGAATCCTCTCATAATGATTATAAAGCAGCCACACACCATACCTTAGTCCAGATGCGGGCAAATATTTCAACCCATGGGGCCACTTTGTTCTAGTATCTGGTTTGGGACGTGTGGATGGCGACAATGAATAGGTGTTCTCGTAGGTTGAGATTTGCTTTATTCGTTTAATTGTACCTTGTATACAGTAAATGATAAGAATGTTAAGAAAATATACAGGGCGATTAGTAAATAACAAAAACAGGCAAATGCATTAGTTGAATTGAACATACATGTATGGTACCAACACTCACAATAGTTGGGAGATCCGCTCCAAATACTAGTACAACTGACCCCAGAAGGTGAGATATATTAGCTGTTGTGATCGATAACTAGCTGTTGCTGGAAAATAACAATTGAGCTCATTTTAGCGCGTGTACAAAAAGTCATTAAAAAAGTTCAAAATTACATGTATTAGAAAAAATAATCTTACTGTTAATGCAGGTGTTCTCACTCTCAAGTGATCCTCACAAACTAGCTAATGAACATTGTTTGACTATAGACTGCTTATATTAGCTGAAGTGATAAATAATCTCACAGCTTTTGATAAAAAGCTTGGCTTGTTAGTTTGAGCAGAGCTAATACTATTGCTTGTTGTAGCAAACATGAAACACACATTGATTTTTAAAATTTGACAGGCGGGCCGGGTCAGCACAAGATACAATAGCCTAGATAAAAACACTTGAATTTATTAACCGTACATAATCTGTACCAATCTTCAGCAGGCCGGATTAGAGATAACAAGGGCTGCATTTCGCCCACGCCCATTGTTTGCCCACTCTTGCCTTAGCGGGCTAAAGGGGTGGTCACACGAGCGCCGAACCGAACTAAATGACGCAAAACAACGTTACTCTCAGCTGTAAAATGTTCAGCCGAAGACATTTCTGGCCGAAACGAACCGTTTTGGTTCTGCTCGAAGTTTTGTGGCCGAACCCTTGCTCTTATTGGCTGGCTAAAATTCTAGAATTCTAGCGAGCACGCGTCACATTTCTCCTTACGTGCGTGTGAGTAAAGTTAAAAAAGAAATGGGACGATACTTTTATTTCGTTAAATAAACAACACGAAGCAATTTACGACAAGGTTCACCCGGACTTGTGATTGTGTTGCATGAATGTAAGATGTTGCACTTGAGTTTTGCATAAATGTAAGAGAATGGTTGTGATTTTCTTTCATGTAGAATATAAGTCATGTGTCATATTCATCCTGATGAAGTATCGTTGACTGATTTATTTATGTAAAACCACAGTACTATGATAAAGACTGTTTTTCTTTGTTATGTACTCAGCATAGGAAAACATTCATATGTTCACCATGCCTTTGAGGCGTGGTCACACGAGCACCGAACCGACGTAGGATCGGTTCGGAGGCTAGTTCGGTTCGTGGCACATATCACACGGCATCTGAAGTCACTTCGCTTACTAGATACCATACGTATAGAGACAGGACACGGTTTCATTAGTAGTTTTTATGTAATTGAGTTGAATATTTCTATTGTATACAAAAAACTTTGAGGAACAATTATAAATTACAATTACACAGCAGATTTATCAGAAGATCGTTCAGCTGCTCAAAATTTCTCTTACATTTATGCAAAACTCAAGTGCAACATCTTACATTTATGCAACACAATCACAAGTCCGGGTGAACCTTGTCGTAAATTGCTTCATGTTGTTTATTTAACGAAATAAAAGTATCGTCCCATTTCTTTTTTAACTTTACGCACACGCACGTAAGGAGAAATGTGACACATGCTCGCTAAAATTCTAGAATTTTAACCAGCCAATAAGAGCAAGGGTTCGGCCACAAAATTTCGAGCAGGACCGAAATGGTTCGTTTCGGCCAGAAATGTCTTCGGCCGAACTTTTTACAGCTGAGAGCGACGTCGTTTTGCGTCATTTAGTTTGGTTCGGCGCTCGTGTGATCACCCCTTTAGTCTATCCTTTCCTTTCCCATATATTAATCTGAACTTGGAGTTGATATTTTACTTGATTAAAATACTGTGACGCCACTGGATGCCTAAAATATCTCTTTTGAAGTTGAAGATGACTATGTCGGACTAGTACATAAGGGTTTATCACAGTATAACAGTACTAGTACCTTACGGTTGATAATGGTATAACAGTACTAGTACCTCAGGGTTAATAATAGTAGAACAGTACTAGTACCTCAGGGTTAACAATAGTATAACAATACTAGTACCTCAGGATTAATAATAGTATAACAGGACTAGTACCTCAGGGTTAATAATAGTATAACAGTACTAGTACCTCAGGGTTAATAATAGTATAGCAGTATTAGTACCTCAGGGTTAATAATAGTATAGCAGTACTAGTACCTTAGGGTTAATAATAGTATAACAGTACTAGTACCTCAGGGTTAACAATAGTATAACAATACTAGTACCTCAGGATTAATAATAGTATAACAGTACTAGTACCTCAGGGTTAATAATAGTATAACAGTACTAGTACCTCAGGGTTAATAATAGTATAGCAGTATTAGTACCTCAGGGTTAATAATAGTATAGCAGTACTAGTACCTTAGGGTTAATAATAGTATAACAGTACTAGTACCTCAGGGTTAACAATAGTATAACAATACTAGTACCTCAGGATTAATAATAGTATAACAGTACTAGTACCTCAGGGTTAATAATAGTATAACAGTACTAGTACCTCAGGGTTAATAATAGTATAGCAGTACTAGTACATCAGGGTTAATAATAGTATAACAGTACTAGTACCTCAGGGTTAATAATAGTATAACAGTACTAGTACCTCAGGGTTAATAATAGTATAACAGTACTAATACCTTAGCTTTAATAACAGTATAACAGTACTAGTACCTCAGGGTTAATAATAGTATAACAGTACTAGTACCTCAGGGTTAATAATAGTATAACAGTACTAGTAACTCAGGGTATATAATAGTATAGCAGTACTAGTACCTCAGGGTTAATAATAGTATAGCAGTACTAGTACCTCAGGATTAATAATAGTATAACAGTACTAGTACCTCAGGGTTAATAATAGTATAACAGTACTAGTACCTCAGGGTTAATAATAGTAGAACAGTACTAGTACCTCAGGGTTAATAATAGTATAGCAGTACTAGTACCTCAGGGTTAATAATAGTATAGCAGTACTAGTACCTCAGGATTAATAATAGTATAACAATACTAGTACCTCAGAGTTAATATTAATATAACAGTACTAGTACCTCAGGATTATTAATACAGTGGAACCTCGGCTCTCGAACACAATTCGTTCCAGAAGGTTGGTTGAAAACCGAGTTGTTTGAGATCTGAAACAGGTTTTCCCATTAGAATTATTATATATAAGTTTTAATCCGTTCCAACACCCTGAATGTTTACCTTCTTAGTATTTTATAAATTATTTTATGCATGAAATTGTACATTAAAATGCTGACCAACACATAAAAAGCAATGTATGTCTCAGAAAATGTTAAGCAAAATGGTAAAGACACAAATAACATAAACATAAATGTAACTCAGACTAATCGTACGTTCGCGTTGTCGTAGTCTTCCATACGAAAGATTACGCTAACATGAACGTGTAAAAATAAAAAAAAAGGATAAAGAAAAGAATTATGAATAGGATTTTTTACTCGGCTACAGGATGTTCTTTTCTCTTAAAATATCTATCCAATGACACTTGCTTCTGCCTTCTTTATAGCACTTTTCGGAAGTGGTTCATGATAGTGTCGTTAAAGTCATTGATGACTCTGGTGGCTGCAGCTTTATCAGGGTGGTGGCGTTCGACAAAATTCTGTAACTCGGCCCATTTGCTACACATTTGTTTAATCTTGGACAATGCGACAACAGTTGGTCATGGAGAGAGGGATCTACACCCGTACGCCGCTCAGTATCCCACCCTCACGTACGCACTCACGCGTCGTACCGGCGTTCGAACTACGAAGCAAGAATTTCTCGAATTTTTTGTGCGGACTCCGATTTGTTCGAACTGCCAGTCGTTCAAAAACCGAGGTTCCACTGTAGTATAACAGGACTAGTACCTCACGGTTAATACTAGTATAACAGTACTAGTACCTCAGGGTTAAGAATAATAGTACAGTACTAGTATCTCAGGGTTAGTAATAGTAGAATCGGTGTGACTTCTGATTCGAGTCTACATATATTACAGGAGACTTATTACAGTGATTAAACGAACGCAGATTTAGTCTAAAGTTTTTTCATCAGTAAAAAGTACATTATAATTATGTACAGGAAAGGAAGATTAATATTTGCACGATGTTGCTGTGAACAACTATAAAAATAAATAAGTCAGTGAATAGCTAGCAATTGTCTGTGGAGATGATTGCATAGACGTGGTATTCAACCAGATGTAAATGTTCACTCGCACTTCCATATATAATCCCACGACCAAACACGAGCGGAGCGATTGGTTGGGAGATTTATGATAAATGCATATGTGCACACAACTCACGAAAATTATTCATAAACGGCCGTCGCAAACCCTTGTAACGAAATCTCATCAACAAATTTAACCATTTTTCAATGTAGTCGTTTAAGTATAATAACGATACAAAACACATATAAACCTATTTAAATATGTTACTAAATTGTTGAAAAGTTGAGACAATATCCTAAAACTTACCCATCTGATCGGATTATACATAAATAGACAGATTAATTTGGTCTAAAATCGTTATTAAAGCTTGCCAAGCCTTATTTTTATCAAAATTAAGACCGGCAAACGAAACGCCGAGCGACAGAGAATAGAACCATTAAGTCGTGCGCATTTCACGAAAAGAGAACGTGCACATTTTACCAGTCTATAGCATTGTCGAATTGCCGAAGGTTTCTGTAATTAACGTAGAAGTACTGAAATATAATCCTTTCTTTTTTGCCGATTTCAAAGTAACTGACATATTGGACAAATGTAAACAAAATTGTGCATTGGTTTTCTATTATTACTGTATTACTGCATTAATAATATTGGTTATTCTAATAATATCAGTGCATTTTACTTCTAATATTGCATTTGTCCTATTGCAGGGGAGAGATATATAATCATAAAACATCAGAAATATATAATCTTTTCCTTTCATTATTGCTGTTTGTTGTACACATAGATATATAAACCTAGATTGGCCAATAGGGAAAAAGCCTGTCAGACTTAAATAGGATGCCGTAACGTCATTGTATTGTACTTCACGCTTGACTGCACTGTTGTTAACAATGGAACTATGAGGAGAATTTGACAAAATCACATTTATTTTCACATAAAAACCTTCTTGGATACATAATCCAGTAAACTAAAGCAATTCTGTGATAATATCTGATAACCACCTTAGATTAAAACTATAAAAGCTATGAATTGTTGCGAACAAATCATGAGCCATCAGGGCTTTATTTGCCACCCTCTCCTATCCCCATTCTCTCTTTTCCCCTTCTCCAAAGAAGAAGTGAGAAGGGGAAAAGAGAGAAGGGAGAAAGGAGAGGGGGGAAAATAGCCCACCCACTCAAAGATCCAGACCCTGGCTAGGTAAATAGACTAATATCATGTTGAACTAAACATGACGAAATATGATGAGCCTGTGAAGTTTTGATCTGATCAGGGAAATGGAATCAATGGCTTTCTTAGCTAGAGCTGGAACGAGACCAAGTAATGCAGGGTCGGACCAGACTCGGGGTCTGCAATGAGGGCCAAGATCGGGTCGGACCGGGTCAGCACGCGCGATTTTTTATTCATTTAAGGTTAAGAGATAGTTCCATTACAGCCTAATGTTGTGACATCAATAAACTGAGATAAAAGAAACCCTTATCACACCAATCATTATATTTTGTGGCTTGGTTTATATATGCAATCTACAATTTATGGCTAGACATTGGTGGATCAATGCTATTCAATGGGTGATAGATTAATGGCATGATTTGGCTAGTGTTTTTATTACAGATTTTATTTTCAACTGCTATTATAATCAACAAGAGATTAGTTAAGAAATACTTTACAAATATAGAAATAGATAACCCAGCATAGTGGAAAGCAAAAATCCATCACTTCCCTAAAACTTCTGGTGTTAGTGAAAGAAACTAAAAATAAACTAAATTTGCTGGATTGAAGGTTCTTAGACGCGCTTTTAAGTTCCTCAGGATGCCCTCGTTGTAAATGTCTCAATAGTATTGAGGTGGACCGTTCTTTGTAGCTTAAAGGTTGACTTGCAACAAAATTCACATTACAGTTATTTGGTATCAAAATATTCACCATGTTTTACTCTGTTGTGTTGTAGGTGCCAAATACGTGGAAATGTGATTACAAGCATTTAAAAGCTCAAAAACGAAAATCCGCCGTAGATTGGAATCTCTTTATTTCGATGACGTAGTCATTACAGTTTGGTTATCGTCTTGTCACGTGATGTTCTCACGTGAATTGAAAAGCCAATAAAAAGCTAAATATAAAATTTATTGTGGCAGTAGTTTATGACAAACACTTCGGGTTTTACCGAATACCCCGTATCAAATATAGATGCTCGCTACTTTACAGTTTTGTTTTGGCATTATTCAATCGTCAAGTCGTAATCTGATCACGTGACCCAATACTTCGAAAATAATTTTTGCAGCACTTTTCGATTATCACAGGTGACCAACAAGCTCGTCATGATTATCAGACAATGATATGTACTCCTTCGAGCTAAGGTTAAAAATTTTAACAATTTTTTACGGTAAGATATCAGTGTTAAAAGTGACAGCATTACACCGACGTAAAACAGATGCGTAAGAACAATAGACATGGTTTTATTGAATGCATGAAGTATATTTATAAAAATATTTTGATGAATGAGGTTGCATGAAAGTGTAAACAGAAGCCATCCTGTAACAACTACGTCCCATTTGAGCCATTTGGGAAAGCGAATCCAAACTACGGCGGTCTCGTGTGGCTGCGATTAACTGTTCGTTTTTTAACTTTTAAGAGCTTGTAATCACATTTCCACATATTTGGCACCTACAACACAACAGAGTAAGACATGGTGAATCTTTTGATACCAAATAACTGTAATGTGAATTTTATTGCATGTCAACCTTTAAACAATAGCATGATGTTGAACCCCAGCAACTTCGCCATGGTAGCACTTAGTGCTAACCTGGGAAAGTTTTTCACCAATCCAGCACTACTAAGCAACACTTTCGTCGCTTTCTCACTGTGGTTGTAAACCTCAATCACCACAGGCGAAGACAAAGTCAAGCCACCACGATTCTTAACTGTGATTAGGGAATTTGTTGCTTGGTTTACATCATAGTTGGTAACATCCACGATGCTAGTGATACAATCATTACACTTCAGCTTTAGTGACCGAGATACATATCCAGTTGTAAAATAATCATTCTGTCTCATTTTGACTTAAGACATACTTGCATACTCATCATATTTAGTTGTTTAGTTCAGCATGATATTAGTCTATTTACCTAGCCAGGGTCTGGCTCTTTGAGTGGGTGGGCTATTTCCCCCCCCCCCTTTCCTTTCTCCCTTCTCTCTTTTCCCCTTCTCACTTCTTCTTTGGAGAAGGGGAAAAGAGAGAATAGGGATAGGAGAGGGTGGCAAATAAAGCCCTGATGGCTCATGATTTGTTCGCAACAATTCATATCTTTTATAGTTTTAATCTATGGTGGTTATCAGCTATTATCACAGAATTGCTTTAGTTTACTGGATTATGTATCCAGGAAGGTTTTTATGTGAAAATAAATGTGATTTTGTCAAATTCTCCTCATAGTTCCATTGTTAACAACAGTGCAGTCAAGCGTGAGGTACAATACAATGACGTAACGTCATGCTATTTAAGTCTGACAAGGCAACTGATAGGAATAGCTATTATTGGCCAATCTAGGTTTATATATCTATGGTTGTACATAATAACACCCAGTACATTACAACTACCATTGCAGTTATCTTATTGCACTGCAGTGCCATTTGACTGCTAATATTGCATTTCTCAACCATCAGTACCCTTTCTTTTTTTCCGATATCACTTTGGTCTTGGGCTGTATAACAGGGGAATTTCTAGTATACAGTTAATTCTTTTGTGACAGCAGCTCTGATTGGTTGAGTTACTAAAGTTGGCAAAAGCCTGTTTTATCCTGAATAGAATCAATAGACTTGTGAACAATAGAAACTAACCATATTGTTAGAGTCATCATGAACCTCAATAGAATTCACTAGTTTAACTCCTGAGTGAAGAGTCGCTAAGGGTTGAGATACAAGAGCCGGTAAAGACCAGGTACATTAGCTATTGATTCATTATGCTGACAGAGTTAGAGGAAATATGATGCCAGAACTTTCAAGTCTGAGTGTGGCTGTTCTATACTGGATGTTTTAAGGGAGAGAGACAAGGTGAGGAAGAGACAAGTTCGGTTTAGACATCAATTCAGAGTTATTCATCATTAATATTGTTCTGTTATGCTGCTACTAGTAAAAATACTCATTGTTACTTGTCTATTTTTCTATCCTAGCATGTCTATATTTCTATACTATTATGTCTATATTTCTATCATAATATGTTTATGTTTCTATTCTAACATGTCTATATTTCTATCCTAACATGTTTATATTTCTATTCTAGCATGTCTATATTTCTATCCTAACATGTATATTATTCTATCCTCACATGTCTATATTACTATCCTAACATGTCTATATTTCTATCCTAACATGTCTATATTTCTATCCTAACATGTCTATATTTCTATTCTATCATGTCTATATTTCTATCCTATCATGTCTGTATTTCTATTCTATCATGTCTATATTTCTATCCTAACATGTCTATTATTCTATCCTAACATGTCTATAGTACTATCCTAACATGCCTATATTTCTATCCAAACATGCCTATATTTCTATCCTAACATGTCTATATTTCTATCCAAACATGTCTATATTTCTATCCTAACATGTCTATATTTCTATCCTAACATGTCTATATTTCTATTCTATCATGTCTATATTTCTATCCTATCATGTCTATATTTCTATCCTAACATGTCTATATTTCTATCCTAACATGTCTATATTTTTATCCTAACATGTCTATATTTCCATCCTAACATGTCTATATTTCTATTCTATCATGTCTATATTTCTATCCTATCATGTCTATATTTCTATCCTAACATGTCTATATTTCTATTCTATCATGTCTATATTTCTATCATAACATATCTATATTTCTATCATAACATGTCTATATTTCTATCCTAACATGTCTATTATTCTATCCTAACATGTCTATAGTACTATCCTAACATGCCTATATTTCTATCCAAACATGCCTATATTTCTATCCTAACATGTCTATATTTCTATCCAAACATGTCTATATTTCTATCCTAACATGTCTATATTTCTATCCTAACATGTCTATATTTCTATTCTATCATGTCTATATTTCTATCCTATCATGTCTATATTTCTATCCTAACATGTCTATATTTCTATTCTATCATGTCTATCTTTCTATCATACCATATCTGTATTTTTATCATAACATGTTTATATTAATGTCTCCTTTATAAAGCTGCCCTTGTTTTTATTTTGAGGAGGTCTCACACCTACAAGCATCTGCTAGCAGAATGTTTAGTAGAGTGTTTGTCTACCAAGTCCTGAGTTTTAATCCCTTTAAAAGCAATATTTTTGGCAATCCTTTGGATAGTCGGACAGACAAAGCTCTTATTATAGTTAGATGGCTGTTCACGGATTTGAACAGATGGACGGACACTGTTCATATCAAAGTGAAGACTAGATGAATACTCGGTACTAAAATAAGATATAATTGAAAGTGTCTGGTCCTGTGTACTCTGTTTATTTCTGTGTAATTCATACCATACCAGCTGCAGTGCTTACTACAGCTCTATACTGATGGCAATAGTTTTGCTGGCTATATGAGTTAAAGCATTTTTCTTCATGTATTTTTCTTCTGTTATAGTTTTACGCATAACACTAACTGCAGTGTTGACCTTGAAACCATGAAAGATTGACATGTATAATAAGTATGTACCGAATTTATTTATAGTATTGCCATTTGGACAGCATAGTGTCTGTAGTAAAGCAAATGCATACATAGTGTAGTAAATGCCTGTCTGCAGATATGGAGCTTCTGAGTTCAAATCTAGTGCGCAGTGGATTTTTCATTCTGAAAACTTTATTGATATAACTGGATACGCAGACCAACAGACATTAAGATTTATATATAGACTATTATTCTTTGTACCTTTGTAATTTTTATAGCCTTGGTTCCTCAACTGTGACTCAGTACTGATTATCAAACTACTTCAATGAGTTGGCACTTGTTACAGAAGATATAATGGGCTGTTCTCTGAGCAGGAGGAACAGAAGATCAACTGCTAACAGTGAGAGGGGAGAGAGAGGAGAGATATTTCAGACAAGAGATGCAGGAAGTAAGTACTCTTATGATAAGTTGTAGTAGTGAATTATTGTTTAGTATAGTATGACTGTTTTACCTGCAGGTATAGACATCTGTTAAAATGTGTTTAGACTAGGTGAGTCTATGAGTTATTTTACAATTACAATTCCATAACTGTGACTCCATGCAGATTATCAAACTACTTTAATGTACATGAGGTGAATTTTGTTACAGGAGATATAATGGGCTCTTCTCAGAGCAGGAGGGAGAGTGAGAGTGGAGAGAGAGAAGGTAAGAAATGTTATAAAAGAGCTACAGAGAGTAAGTACTCTATGATAAGTTGTAGTAGTGAATTACTGTTTAGTATAGTATGACTGTTTTACCTGCAAGTATAGAGATCTGTTAAAATGTGTTTAGACTAGGTGAGTCTCTGAATTATTTTACTTGACCATGTCAAGTAATATTTCTTTATTCTCATAGGATGTCCTATATTCAATTTTTAGATTATCTTAAAAGCAGACAATCATTACCGTTTACTCATGCAGTCCGGTGATTTGAATAGCAAATTTTGTTGCAATTATTGTAAGATATTCAACTATAAGTTGTTACATCTTCATATCAACCAGTCTTCACAATTCCATATTTTAATATTAGTAAGAGTGGATAACTCGATATATGATATGATTTCTCAAAGGCCAAAGTCAGCCATATTCAGGTGAAACATGAACAACCTGTTAACACCATGTTTTTATATATGATATATTTAACCAAATGTATGACCATATTTGGTCAACTAATAGCTATGGTGTCAACCAGTCAGTTAATAATATGTAAACATAATTGCACATTATTATTTACAAAATGCTAGCCCAAGTTCCTAAATACTTCAACTAATCATTATTGACCATTATTTTTTAGAGATCCTTAGATTTTTAGAGTAAGCTCCTTTGCTTGCAGAATGTTTTAGTGTTCTGTTTATATTGTTATCAACAACATTCAGTAAAACTAACGTGAGACCTTAAACTACACACTCCACTCACACAGTCTTTTTATCCTAGATGTTCTTTATGTTGGGTAAGATTTAAATGCTGTCAATTAAGATTTCAGCTCTCTGTTTTTACATGATTATTCTTTATATATGATTTAAATGTTGTCAGTTCACTGATCAGCTGCTCTAAACAACAACATGTAACTCTTTATGTATGACAGCAAATGACTGGTTCAGACTGTTTGTTGAGCCATGACCTAATATGGTCATATACTTTAGCCTGTTACAAGTAAACTGATGTTTCAAATGACCTGAAATTCAGTGATTCCCCATGAAAGACTCTACTTAACAACATGGTATTCACAGGTTGTTCTACCTGACCATGGTACAACAGGACTTTGTATGTAGTAAAGGATTTACATTACAGGGCAGAACCTTGAGGTCTGGTACAGACACTCTGGCCAGCCTCAGATAGATCACATTCCTATTCGTCTTACACACTTCTCTATGGATGATGACAGAAAGATACTGGAGGATGTGGGTGACCACCATATCACCCACATAAGCATCATGCATAGAGTCATTCCTGCTCTGATGACTTCGAGTCTGAAACAACTACAGCTGTGGAATGTGAACTCCTCCCAATTGGACTGGTATGTCCATTGTTGGCACTTTTGTTGATACTGAGGCTAAGTGTTGCTACTTCATATCACTTTTGCTCCACCAAACCAGAGATAACGATAATGATAGTAATGAAAAAGACTTTCAGTTTTATAAATTAAATTACACCAAAAGTGAAATAGAATAATGGAATAAAGAAATGGTTTAGAATAAAGAAAACTTTAAAGGTTGACTTGCAACAAAGTTCACATTACAGTTATTTGGTATCAAAAGATTCACCAAGTCTTACTCTGTTTTGTTGTAAGTGCCAAATACGTGGAAATGTGATTACAAGCTCTTAAAAGCTCAAAAACGAAAAGCCGCCGTAGATCGGAATCTCTTTATTTCTCTGACGTAGTCATTACAGTTTGGTTATCGCCTTGTCACATGATGTTCTCACGTGAATCGAAAGGCCAATAAAAAGCTCAATATAAAACTTATCGTAGCACTAGTTTATGACAAACACTTCGGGTTTTACCGAGGACCCCGTATCAAATATAGATGCTCGCTACTTTACAGTTTCGTTTCGGCTTGGACTAATCGTCAAGTCGTAATCTGATCATGTGACCCAATACTTCCAAAATAATTTTTTCAGCATTTTTCGATTACCACAGGTAACCAACAGGCTCGTCATGATTATCAGACAATGATATGTGCTCCTTCGAGCTACATGTAAGGTTAAAAAGTTTAACGATTTTTTACGGTAAGTTATAAGATATCATTGCTAAAAGTGAACGCATCACAATGACGATAAAACAGACGTGTAAGAACAATAGACATGGTTTTATTGAATGCGTGAAGTATATTTGTGAAAATATTTCGACGAATGAGATTGCATGAAAGTGTAAACAGAAACCATCCTGTAACAACTATATATACATAGATATACATCACTATATATTATAGATATATTGATATTCTGTTGATATTCACTATATGTTATAGATATATTGATACTCTGTTGATATTCACTATATATTATAGATATATTGATACTCTGTTGATATTCACTATATGTTAAATATATATTGATACTCGGTTGATACTCTCTATATATTATAGATATATTGATACTCTGCGTATACTCACTATATATTATAGATATATCGATACTCTGCGTATACTCACTATATATTATAGATATATCGATACTCTGTTGATACTCTCTATATATTAAAGATATATCGATACTCTGTTGATATTCATTATATATTATAGATATATTGATACTCTGTTGATATCCACAATATGGTAAAAATATATTGATACTCGGTTGATACTCCCTATATATTATAGATATATTGAAACTCTGTTGATACTCACTATCTATTATAGATATATTGATACTCTGTTGATATTCACTATATATTATAGATATATTGATACTCTGTTGATACTCACTATATATTATAGATATATTGATACTCTGTTGATATTCACTATCTATTATAGA
This sequence comes from Watersipora subatra, assembly GCF_963576615.1. NCBI lineage: Eukaryota > Metazoa > Bryozoa > Gymnolaemata > Cheilostomatida > Watersiporidae > Watersipora > Watersipora subatra. Next base: position 6,096,317 of record NC_088715.1, on the reverse strand, counting down.
TATATTAATACTCTTTTGATATTCACTATATATTATAAATATATCGATACTCTGTTGATATTCACTATATATTATACAGATGTAGATATATTGATATTCTGTTGATATTCACTATATATTATAGATATATTGATACTCTGTTGATATTCCCTATATATTATAGATATATTGATATTCTGTTGATATTCACTATATATTATAGATATATTGATACTCTGTTGATATTCACTATATATTATAGATATATTGATATTCTGTTGATATTCCCTATATATTATAGATATATTGATACTCTGTTGATACTCACTATATATTATAGATATATTGATACTCTGTTGATATTCACTATCTATTATAGATATATTAATACTCTTTTGATATTCACTATATATTATAAATATATCGATACTCTGTTGATATTCACTATATATTATACAGATGTAGATATATTGATATTCTGTTGATATTCACTATATGTTAAAGATATATTGATACTCTGTTGATATTCACTATATATTATAGATATATTGATACAGTCATACTTCAACTTACGAGCTTAATACGTTCCGAGACTGAGCTCGTATGTCAATTTACTCGCATGTTGGTGCAATTCATTTATATATAGAACAATTAAATATATATTGATTGGTTTCCATACTCTAAAAAAGCAAATAAAACACTCAAAACAAGATATTGTAACAGAAAGAACATGTTGGTTATTGTCCTTACGTACTACATGCTTTCAAAATGCAACAAATAAAAATAATGCAAGGAAATGTGATTAATTAAAATGTAAAATTAAATACATACAATAGCAGTTAACACTCGCATTTGCCAGGGAGGGAGATATAAGTTATCCTTCGTTACAACAGTTGACTTTGATAAATTTGGATTTTATCAAAGTGTTAAAAGACAAACTTAAAAGCAAACCTAAAAGCAAACTTTCATTTTCAACTAAACGTAATTAAAATTTCTTCGGCGTTCATAGTTTGAACGCCGAATAAATCCTTTTTTTTCGCTTTCACGACTAGCCGGCCGTTTTAAGATAAACCTATCTAAGGACGTTTGCCTTTGTCGCCCTTGCAACATGTTGCGATTAGGACGAACACAGGTGTTGTCACAAACGGTTAACGCACGACCACTAGCCTACTTGTCCGAATGTCTATTAAACAGTTTGGATAGATAGCGCCGGCCTTTTCACCTAGCATCGTTTCAGTTACGCTGCCACCGGCCAATTGTTTGTCCAATGCCATTAGCGGTCGTGAAGATCGCTGCACCGTTTAGAAACTATGGTTAGTCCTTTTGCGAACTAAATGCTTTGAATATAATCCTTCTGTTTGATAATTATGAATGTGTTTCTGTCATATTGCCGAGCTAGCTGAATCACGCATACACATTTCGCATATTTTTCAATATTTTTCCGTTTAACATCGACTGTTATCATTTGCTTTTTCTTTGTATTATCTTTCAGTTTACTGGCAGACTTTCGGTGTACGCACAGTACTTTTAATTCACATAATTCTGCACAGAAAATCGTGCACAAAAAACACGGTACAACAGTATAACCTGAGCAGTTGAAAAATACATAGTGATGCTGTTCTCATAAAACACCTCCGGCATACTTGGCAACTGACTCAAGTGCTCGTATCTCAAACATGGCTCATATGTTAGTGCTAAAACTTGCTTGAAAGCTGGCTCGTATCTCAAGTTTCTCGTACGTTGGAGCACTCGTAAGTTGAAGTATTACTGTACTCTGTTGATATTCACTATATATTATAGATATATTGATACTCTGTTGGTATTCACTATATATTATAGATGCATTGATATTCTGTTGATATTCACTATATGTTAAAGATATATTGATACTCTGTTGATATTCACTATCTATTATAGATATATTGATATTCTGTTGATATTCACTATATATTATAGATATATTGATATTCTGTTGATATTCACTATATATTATAGATATATTGATACTCTGTTGGTATTCACTATATATTATAGATGCATTGATATTCTGTTGATATTCACTATATGTTAAAGATATATTGATACTCTGTTGGTATTCACTATATATTATAGATATATTGATATTCTGTTGATATTCACTATATGTTATAGATATATTGATACTCTGTTGATATTCACTATATGTTAAAGATATATTGATACTCTGTTGATATTCACTATATATTATAGATACAGTCAAACATGGATAACTCGAACTTCAAGGGACCGAGCAAAAGTGTTCGAATTATCAGAGCATTCAAGTTATCAGAGCACTGTCACAAGTCCATATATTTACTTATTTATTAGTAGATACATGTACATATACAAACTATAATATAAATCAAAAGCACAAATGGCTTGTTTCAAATTAAATGCTTCTAATGTAAAGTTTAAAACGTTTTCATGAAAAAGTATAGAGATTTTTCTATCACTTGAGATTGGTTTGTTGTTTGAGGTGATGTTATTGCCAGGACATTTTTTTAGATTGACATTGGAAAAACTTGATCGTTGTTGAAATGCTCAAAAGAAAAGACATCTTTTTCTTTTGAGCGTTTTACCCACGATCAATTTTGCCAATTTTTCTTGAAGTTTATGCAACTTCAAGAAAAAGTTACCAAAGAAAAATCCCTTACTTTACCTGGGATTCGTTAAGAGCAACGGGAGAGCAACACTCCGAGGCAGTTCAATTAAAAGTTTTACGAGGTTTAACGGTACATTGTATATCACTCACGCTTTTTGAATGGATACTTATTGAATGTACACACGTATTCTGTGTTTAGGTCAAACGATGAATAGTTTTTTTTAGCTAAGACAACGTATACGTTTAATAAAAACAATTTTTAAGACGTTTTAAACATTCAACATTCCGACGTTGATTCAACACGGAATCAACGTCGGAAAACTGTTCGTCACGGGCTAGCCGGGTCACGCACTCAAGGATTTTCGCCACGCACATACAAAACAACATGCTGTTTTTGTTTTGTATGTGCGTGGCGAAAATCCTTGCGCGCGTGACCCGGCTAGTCCGTGCTATTAATCGTATAGCAGTATAAATCAAATTTGACCAAACCTTTAGAAAAGTCGTTGACAAAATTATTTTGCCGATGATGGTAATAACAACGCTTATGAATTACGAAAAGATGAGGTTTACCTCTATGGCTTTGAATAAAGTGATTTTCTAAAGCAGGATAACAACCGTTTCGGTAGCCGTTGGGCAAAAAAACAGTTCGAATTAACAGTGTTGAATTCGAGTTATCTATAGCAATTTATCATTACGTGGAAACGGACCAAAGAAACCGTTCGAATTAACCATGTTTTCGAGCTATCCGTGGCCGAGTTATCCATGTTTGACTGTATATTGATATTCTGTTAATATTCACTATATGTTAAAGATATATTGATACTCTGTTAGTATTCACAATCTATTATAAAAATATTAATACTCTGTTGATATTCATTGTCTATTATAGATCTATAAACTTGCTGCTGTAGTAACTTCATGTCGAGAGGTACAGTCAATAGTCAGCAGGTAGCAGTATGACAGCAGAGTACAGGTGCTATAGGGCTAGTGAAACCTTAGTAAAACCTGCTGCCAGAGGTACCTTAATGACGACCTCTAGGTATGATAGAGTAAGTTGAACAGAGCTGACTAGAACAGACCAGAGCTATAAGACCTAAAGGATGGATTCAAATGTTTTGTATTTTGTGTTACACATTATGTTATGTTTTTGGTTAATCATTTTGGTTCAAAATAACTGCAAGAAGTACTGTATCATGGTCTGATATCTTAACTATGATTGGATAAACACATACAGATGTAAGCTACCCCAAATCTTTTCCTATTCCTGTGTCTATTTTAAGCTTGAAAATGTGGTTGTGTCAAATTTAAGTTGATTTTTAAAAAAAAGTTTTTTTTGTCTATCAGTTGATATGTTGTTTATTGTGTTAGGCGATCTCATTGTCAAGATATTTGAAGATTAAAATCGAAAAAAATTGATCGCAGTTAAAACGCTCAGGCCAAAAAAACATGCCCAGACTTGCCCAAAATGATGTAACGCGTGATATAACCTGTCTCTATCTTTTGTATTCACATCGGCTAATGCGATAAAAGTCTAGTCCTACGCGGCTCTATTGGCATATATTTTATTTTGTATTTGCTCATGTTGGCTAGAATAAAATTTTAAATCCAGCTACAGATACATTATTATGAATGTTTTCAACGCCTCGAATAAGGGAAATTGACAACTTGTCATATTAATTTCCTCTAAATGCTGTGTAAACATTTGAGCACCGACTACCAATTCTACCGGTCTACGGTAATTAGGTCAGCGAGTTAACTTATTTCATCACGGCCTTTGGGTCAGCTAAGTTCTCAGTTGCTATACACACACACCGGAAACTAGCTGCTTAATTTAAGCACGCCCACATCTTTGGAAAAATATGTTCAAATATATGGCGAAACTAACTGCATCCCAAAAAGTCATGTATAGCCTGCGTTATCTCGTCATTATTAGTATCAATTTGTAAAAAATTTTACTGCTCCCATTTGATTAGTTAATTCAAGTACAAAACAAATGGTTTTATGAGTTGACCGAAATAGTGAAGGCAAAACAACGTCAAGTTTGTTGAAATCAATTAACCCACCGATTATGGCAAAGGGTTAATAAAAACATTCTTGCATCTGGTTGGCGGTTTGTGGACTCAGCTGTTTTCACTTAGTTGGGTGGACCATAAAATTTTTTGAACCTAATATTTGGTCTGTTGGAATTGAGTCGAGCTATTCAAAAGTCAATGCAGCTCTGATTACACTTCATAAATCCATCTATCGGAGAAGATTTCAGCACAGATGATAACAGGGGTATAATGCATTCAATATATTCTGCAAATCATGTTTTGCATTGTCTTCAATAATATTATTTTATACTGACTAGAAATTCCCCTGTCATACAGCCCATGACCTGATAATGGAATAAGTGATAATGGAAAAAAGAAAGGGTAGTGTTGGTTGTTGAAGAAATAATTGTCAGCAGGAATCGACAGAGACTACTATCTCAAACCTATGTTTTAAAACAATAAAATAAATATTAATTAAAGCTGTAGGCCTAACCTACTGTACTGTATGTAATTTAACAAAAGGAAATATGTTTATTATATCTCTGAAATGCAATATTAGAAGTAAAATGGCAAGCTGCTGTGTAATATACACAGTTTGAAAGTTGGTTGTGTTGAATGTAGAATGGTTTTGATAGCGATCTTTAACAGAAAGCAAGTATGAGCGTTCACGCGTCTGGAAGTTTTCAGCAAACTGGAGCAAAATAAAAAAATGTTCTTGTCATAAAGGGGCATTGTAGTTCGGCCCGGGCTTGTACATAAGATGTAAATTTAAAATCATATGATTATTTAAATTAAAATTATTTAAAATTTAAGATCATAAGATGCACTGAATTTATTAACAGCGTCAGGTCTAACTTGTTGGCACGTATGACTTAGTTGTATTTGAGCATTGTATGTAGTAAAATGTTTCTCATTACATCCAGTACATGTGAGCTGTGATATGTTGTTGTCAAGTCTGCCTAGAAAGTTGTTACGCAGTTCTTGAAAACCAGGACAATCTAAACATTGAAAATGAAGAATGTGATGGAGGGGGAGCATTGGGAGGAGCAATATTGTTTTGTGCAATCTTTGGTGCAATATCTTCATGGTCAACGATGTCCATAAAATCATGATCATCATCTGGAAACAAAGGGGCTGCCAAGTCCATGACATTTACATCGCCTACAACATCTACTAAACAATTCTCTGAATCAGATGAGTTGTTGTTATTAATTTGAGTAGCGTGTTGTTGAACATTAGCATTTGATGTTGATGGTTGCTGTGAGGACCTTCTATTTCTCCTCCGTAATAATTGGGAGACACGTAGACGGCCACTGCGACGACGTGGTGTTTTGGGAGGTTGTATGTCCATGGTAGTTGTCAAGCTGTTTTGAAATGAAATTCAAAAGTTCAATTATGCAAAACAAAAAGGTTATATAAAAATCAGACCAAATCTACTACTATCTCAAACTTATGTTTTACAACAATAAAATAAATATTAATTCAAGCTGTAGGCCTAGCCTACTGTACGTAAGTTAACTAACAACAGCAATAATGAAATATGTTTATTATATCTCTGAATTGCAATATTAAAAGTAAAATGGCAAGCTGCCGTGTAATATACAGTTTGAAAGTTGGTTGTGTTGAATGTAGAATGGTTTTGACAGCGATATGTAACAGAGAGCAAGCATTAGCGTTCACGTGTCTTAAGTTTTGGAAGTTTTCTGCAAACTGGAGTGAAATAAAGAAATATTCTTGTCACAAAGGGGTGTTGTAGTTCGGCCCTAGCTTGTTGATAAGATGTAAAGAAATCTGGCTAATGTTCTAGATAATTTATAAAACCTTCGGTAATTGGACAAAAAACGTAGGCTGATAAACTGTGTACCACAGTTTCGTACCTGTAAATCAGTCTACGCCTCAAACAGTCTACGTTTATTACAGAAACCTTCGGCAATCATACAATGCTATAGACTGGTGAAATGTCCATGTTTTTCTCGTGAAATTTGGACGACTTAATGGTTATACTATTTGTCGCACGGCCTTATTGGCGTTTCGTTGGCCGGTCTTAATTTTGATTAAAAAGGCTTCTCATGTTTTTATTTCGATTTTAGGCCGAATTGATCTGTCTATTTATGTGTCATTCGATCAGATGGGTTAGTTTTAGGATACTGCGGTAACCTTTCAAATGCTTGATAACATATTTAAATAGGTTTATATGTGTTTTGTATCATTATTATACTTAAATGACTCTACAGAAAAATGGTTAAGTTTGTCGATGAGATTTCGGTACAAGGGTTTGTGATGGCCGTTAATGAATAATTTTCGTGAGTTGTGTGCACATGTGCATTTATCATAAATCTCCCAACCAATCGCTCCGCTCGTGTTTGGTCGTGGGATAATTTTTACAAGCCAAAAGATTTTCATCGCAGCACAAAGTTTTTGTTAAAACATCCATCCAAGTCGTGGCCATTCACATAGTTTCAGTTCATATAATAGGACAAATTAATCTACTGCAGCAAACTCAAACAAAACACATTATGGTTTGTGCAGCACACATTCATGCCTCTCTTTTTCATTTATGGCAGTTTCCAGACCGACACAGCTGCTCCGCTATTGAACCTGTAAACATAAACATCCTGCAATATTAAGACAAATGTAATAAATGTCATTCATATATATATATAATGTCATTCTAACGCGTATCTACTGAAAGCTTTCAATTTGAGAGTTAGATAGATTGCAAGTGTAATTTTTGAAACGAATAAATGTTTAATAAAAGCATAAATACGCCAAGCCAACAATTCGAAGCTTTGTTTCTGAGAGTTGAAGATGAGCATTGATCAATTAGTTTTCCTCACTTTTTACAAGTGAGAAATGAACATAAATTCTAATCATAAATCTAATTTACTAGCTAAAAATGCCAAAGAAAATGCTATAGCTAGGTGAAATGAGAAAAAGTTGTGAAATGATTAAAAAGTTATGCAACAATGATTCATGATAGCACAAAGTTATAATTTTACTTATTTGTAGATGTATTCATGAGTACTAAAATTATTACCGTTAGTTTAGAATATATGTATAGGATACTCAAAGTTAAAGATAAATTTACTTCCATTCTCCTATCTTCCTCTGCAGCATAACGCTGCTGACGCGTTATTCTCCCTAACAACGTAGAATAATCTCCCTAACAGAGTAATCTCCCTGACAACGAGAATCTTTGACATCACAGACAACTTGTTTTACAAGCGATAACATTTAATATGACCTATATAAAAATTTCGTCCTGATGATTGGCTAAAGAAGAGCTCTTATACGTGTATTTATCGCTCGTGGACTCTTTTCACATGTAGGGGTAACGGGAACACAGTAGGCAACTTTTGACCATATTCAAGATTTCCCTGCTCTTAGTCGATCAACTAACTTTAAATTAATAGGAAAGCAAGAGAAATATGTTCTCTAACATATCTTAATGCCTTCTGGCTCTATGCCAATCCTTGTAAAAAATATTGTGTGTTACATAAGCTGAAAATGTTAGACCACTGTACCCATGGCTGGGGTACAGTGGTCCATGACATGGGGCACGCTGGACATCACTTATATTCCATCATAATGTTCTCAAATCAAAATGATTTTAATGTGATTATTTATCTTTGTGAGTTATATGAAATTATATTTATTATTTACTGCACAACAAGCAAACGGGTGACAAGAAAAACCAATGTATTCAGCTAAAAGTTGCTCTGTGTCTTTTCAAGTACCCACTTATTCAATCCTCCCCAGCACATTGGTTCTCATCCCATCTGGGAGGATAGATACAATGGTTTTGTTTAGCATAGTCTCGTGCTAACTTTCTTAGTTGTTTCTATGTCAGCCCGTGATGACGCCTTAAAGCCGTGAGTAAGTATTCTTTCAGTAACAGTTCTTGATGAACTGTAACAACTGTTCTATGTGATTTTTTTTGAAAATGACTCAACATTATTTATTCCTTTGTCTTTTGCCTGATTTACATAACGAGTCAAGATAATTCTTGGAATATTCAAGTCCTCAGAAACTCTGCGCACTGCTAGGCCTTCCTCGAGCATCATATTTATGGCAGCTCTCATTTCAGCAGCAGGGGTTCAATTTTTCTCATGGCCAACAGCCATTTTCTTATATGTACGCACCATCCCTCTCTTTTTTTAGTAGCGGTCTCAATCTTGATCCTTTTATTTAAAAATAATATGTACAAACAAATGCCTTTTAAAAGCCGTCTCAAATATGAGGGAAGGTAAGTCTAACTGTATTTTAGCTTTTTAGCAATTTTAGCTTAAAATTGCCTTTTCATTACCTTTGTTTTGGTGTAGGAGCACTAAGAATAAAGCTGGGTATTGTGGACCAAGTTCACTGTGCCCCACTTCAAATTATTCACTGTGCCCCAACCATGCCATGTGAGATAAATTGAGCTGAAATTTTCACAGAGCTTCCATCCATTGTTTATGTTGAATATTGAAAAAAAAGATCATTTACGCATATATTTATTCACATTAAGAAATACATACCTATGACAGTGTAATGCATATGTTCATTTTTAGCTTGCATGTCATACATTACTTTTACCATGAAAAATTACATTTTACTCACCTGAGCGTTTCCTCTTTTAGCTATCTACATGTATTACAAAATGAAGGAAGTAAACCTCTGACATAATTTCCTATGAACTATAACTGGTGTGAAAACACTCAACTAATTGTATCTCTGAATAGAAAGGGGTGTTCACTGTGCCCCTATGTCCATTGTGCCCCCGTTACCCTATCACGCGTTACGTCACAAATGAAGCACCCGCTGGAATCGGAGCTTTTTATAAGATGGCCTCATTCAAATGCATATATCTCTGGACAGGGTTAGTCTACAAAGACAAAAATGACATCAAATTGTAGCTGATGTTTTAGCCTTTTATTGGTCTTAATTTCATTAAATCGACCTTTTTGATGCAACCATATCTTTAAACTGTATTTAATATTTATTAGGAAAATGAGAATCAAATAATAGAAATAATAATTTTGAAAGAAAGTTAATAATCCCACGACCACACGAGCGGAGCGGAAGTGTGGGAGTTTTTATGATAAATGCATGTGCACACAACTTACGAAAATTATTCATCAACAATGAGACGAACCCTCGTCAAGAAATTTCATCAAAAAATTTAAGCATCGGAATGTAAAGTCGTTAAAGTATAATAACGATACAAAACACATTTAAACCTATTTAAATATGTTACCAAGTCTTTGTAAACCGTCGGTATTATTTTAAAACTTACCCATCTGATCGGATTATACACAAATAGACAGATTAATTTGAACGAAAATTGCCACAAAAAGCTTGAAAAGCTCGGTTTAATAAAAGTTAAGACCAAAAATTGAAACGCCAATAAAGCCGTGCGACCGATTGTAGAACTATTTAGCAGTGCGCATTTCACGAGAAAACCGTGCTCATTTCTTCAGTCTATGGCCTTTCTTACTTGTATTCGAATTTATTCGAAGGTTTCTGTAATAAACGTAGACCGTTTGAGGCGTAGACCGATTTACAGGTACGAAATTGTGGTACACAGTTTATCAGCCTGTGTTTTTTGTCCAATCACCGAAGGTTTCATTATTTGAAACGTTAGCCGAAATTCTTTACAACTTATGTACAAGCTAGGGCCAAACTACAACGCCCCTTCATGATGAGAACATTTTTTATTTTGCTACGTTTTTATACGCGTGAATGCTCCTACCCGCTTTCTGTTAAAGATCGCTTATCAAAACCATTCTACATTCAACGCAACCAACTTTCAAACTGTGTATAGTACACAGTAGCTTGCCATTTTACTTCTAATTTTGCATTTCAGAGTTATAATAAACATATTTCTTTATTGTTGTTGAATTACATACATTACAGTAAATTAGGCCTACAGCTTTATAACACTTTTATAACAGCTTTTATTTTGCTGCAGTTTGCAGAAATCTTCGAGACGCATGAACGCTCATAGGTTTTCTATTATTGCTGTATAACTATATTAACAATATTGATTATTTTAATAATATCAGTGCATTTTACTTATAATATTGGCCAACATTGCATTTCTCCTATTGCAAGGGAGAGATATAAACGTGTAATATTTTCCTTTCATTCTTGTTGTTTGTCATGACCAAACACTTTTTAAATAAATTTTCTAAAAACCTATATAAATACCACAACTTTTCGATATTGCTACCTATGACGTTTTGAAATGTAAACAAAATTGTGTATTGGTTTTCTATTATTACTATATTAATAAAATTGATTATTCTAAGAATATCAGTGCATTTTACTTCTAATATTGGCCAATATTGCATTTCTCCTGTTGCAGGGGGTAAGTATAAACATCTTTTCCATTCATTATTGCTTATTGTTGTATATAATAACACCCACACCCAGTACATTACAACTACCATTGCAGTTATCCTATTGCGCTGCAGAGCCATTTGATTGCTAATATTGCATTTCTCAACCATCAGTACCCTTTATTTTTTTGCCAATATCTCTGGCCATCTCTTTGGTCGTGGGCTGTATGACAGTGGAATTTCTAGTATTATAGTTACTAACCAAGAAGTGGAGTATTATAATAATAGTAATGATAGACTATAAAACTAGTAGATCCATAATCATAGTAGATGTAGTACCAGATGGAACTATAAAAAGTTCACTTCTCTTCCTACATATCCTAAGATATAACAAACACTAACATAGATGTTACCCTGTGTTGTTAGTGTACTGAGTTTACAGAGAGACTATGTAAACTGTAACATTTACTCATCTAGATGTGCCAGTATAAATGTACAAGAGGAGATTACTCCTACTATATTAAATATATGTGTCTATGTCTATGATATATGTTTACTCTAACAGATTAGCAGTCAATATCAAATTCATAGAAGGAATCAGACCAAAGCCAGGATTCAGTAGTAATGTATACTTTATGGTAATGACTAGAATTAAACCTGGTGTTGCCAGAGATTCCTTTCATTGTTAAGCAGATGGCACGCAGCATACGTGTAGATATTTAATACAAATCGCTACACTGCTTTCATGACAACAATCCATGAACACATCCATAGAGTTGTACCTAATACATGTAAATGTGTATTCTTGAGTTTCCATTCAGAGTATTTAAGAGGCTGATTCTCAGGAATCAGATGGAATTTTAAAACGATTCCTGTGTCCATGCTCACCCTCAGGGTTGAGCATGGACATGACAACTTGCAATGTCATGGGCATGACAACTTGCAATGTCATGAGCATGACAACTTGCAATGTCTGTCCTCCTTTGACACATTTTAAAGCTATTATGTATACTTACATGCTGGGGTCAAAGGGTTATCGTATTATCAGTATTAGTAAAATTTGTTAAACTACAGACTAAAATATTATTATTGTATTTCTAGTCTCAGCTCCCTAAACTGCAGACTAAAGTATTATTATTATATTTCTATAGTCTCCGCTCCCTGACTGGACTGGACCTGTTGGATATTCGCGACAGTAACTTCAGTGCTGGACTACCTCCAGTGATTACCGAAATAGGAACACTGGAGAGTCTCACACTCTGGATGTGTCAGCTGAGAGAGCTGCCACAAAGGTAGTGTATAGTATACAGTGTACTGTGTACATACTGAGTCTGTATCGACTGTTTAACTTGACTGTAGGTTGAAGGAGTTTAACTGATGACAGTGTAGCTGGTCACTAGTAGATGACTCACTACTCGCACCTTTATATTCACTGATGAATAACTCTGGTGTGACTCACCCTTTAAACTAGAGACTAAACTATTATTATTACTAGTACCCTGCAGTCTAGTGTACGGTGAGAGATCTTTAGGTGTAATAACTATACGTACAAATATTCTGTGGTGCTGCAAAGCAGCTGATTGGTGCAGGTGTTTGAGTGTAGTGCTACCAAGCTGTGTGTCACGAGTTCAAATCTCGTACAATACAATATTTTTCCCACCTTTAATCGTAGCTTCAGGCAGACGAACAGACACGGCTCTTATTATAGTAAAGTTTATCTTTTATAAATTAACAGTAATATTGGATTGATACTTTTTACAGTAAAGTAGGTGTTGAGCTGTGTCAAGGTATTTCCTTACTAAAAGAGTTTATTAGACGCCTAGTGATAGATGCTCCACTGCCTAGTGTAGATGTTCTGTACTGTAGATGATCACTTTACACAAATATTTAGCATTATCATGTTTAATTTGTTGTTTGTAAATTAGCCAGTATCCTACAGGGTTGGTTCTCAGTCTAGTTCTGCTACCACTGCAGTTGTCATGGTAGTAAAGTCTCACCAGAGGCAGCTTTGAGCAACATTTATATGTCTTTCTGTCAGCCAGTGACTCGTACTTTGCAATACTTGGATTCATCAGAAGCAGATGTTTATGGTTCTAAATATTCTCCTTTTTAAACAACTTCTCTATAAAATAGTGTTATACATTCTGATGTACCTCCCTGACTATGGTATTTGTGGTCTGTAGATGCCAACGATTGTTCAACAAACTGTGTTAATTACAGTGACATCATCACAAACACTAGGAAGCTCTGTAAGAAGTATTGAGACCAATTCTATAGTAGAGAAGAGTTGCTAGTTTTTAGCCTCTGTACCTTCTTATCCACCATCTTCTTACTTCATTACCTTTCTCTTGTAATTCAGTAAGGCTCACCCAGCCATCTCCCTCTGAGGTACTTTTGAATTCTTTATATAGTTTAGATTACTAAACAGAGTTTCACATAAATAAATGTACTGCAAGTGCTCCTGAAAAGACTCAACAGCTTTATGGTAACTTTTAATAACTACTGATATTTCTCATGTACTGCTACATTGGATCAGAATGTTGAAGTATTTGTTATTTCTAGCTCAGGCAGTCTGTCAACTAAAGAATCAGAGTTTTAAATCCCTTTTAGGTACTTTCATGGTTCTGATAGACTCTAGGAGTTGTCTTCTATCATTTCTTGCCTGTTGCTCTCAAAACTGTGATAAGGTCAATCTTGTTATTAATATCTTTCCAGGTGTCAAACCGTTGTGTAAACTTATTTGGTTTATCAACTATGGACTTTTAAGTTTTTTGCATAGTTTTTGTACCATGTTTACATGTAGATGTACCACTTTCTTCTTGATAATCCTTGTTGCTGCAAGGTGATTCTTGGATTCAGTTGTAACTTCCTTGTAACTTTGCATTTAATCTCTATGCCTATAAATCTCAAAGTTTGTCTGTATATTTTTCGTTGGTCTGTCTAGCCATAGTGATAAAGTTTTAGCCACATATCAAATTCATCTTCGTGGATTTCAGCTCACGACATCTAAATCACATGTTTACTAACAAGCACGCATAACCACAAAACTGTTTCTTATCATTTCTACCACTTTAACCATATGCTGTATATACTATTTGTGATTGCACAGGCCAAATGTTTCATTAGACGGTGCGCCCTCGGGTTACGATGACCCTGTTATACAATATTTTTTGCCATACGAAGTAGAACGCAAGGGTTTTTTTCATTGCCTTGTGAAGATGAAAATTTTTTTCCACCATTCAAGATCAACCAAAAATTTTATCGATTTTGAGATTTGGCGATTGTTGTGCTGATTACGGCGAAATAACAAAAATGTTTTTATGCTATTCACCGAAGCCCGTCCCACAATGCCTGAAAGGGATACAATGCTTGCTCTTTATTTCAGTTGAGCGTTATTCGTTTTAAGTTAAAACGAAAATGAAATGGGAAAAGTTATAGGGAAAACTAAAATAGACAAGTGATCATAAAATTTTAGCCGATGAATATGTTGAAGTTGAGTAAAATACATACTAAAACTTAACTTTAAGTATGTGTTTAGTAAGCTAAATTCATTTAAGCTAAATTCAATGTTTATGTTATACGTCTGCCTCGAAAGTAAGAACTCCTTACGGTACATACTGCATATATATTATTAAATTGTAGCGTTACATTTTATTGCAGATCATAACCACTAAATACACTCAAGTTACTGTAGGTAACTATAGTTACTAAGGTTAACCTATTGTTTTGTTGCTATTTTTTAATATGTACAGTACTTGTATAAAATTTTACAACATTCGTCATTTTTGCTTTACGAGCGTTTATGTTACACGTCTGTCTTGAAGGTAAGAACTCTGCATGTACTACATCAGTACATTGTAATGTTGCATTTTTTGCTGATCATACTCACAAAATGCACTAAATTTTTTGTAAGTAACTATAGCTACCAAGGTTAACATATTGTTTATTACTATTTTTCAATGATGATGATTTTGATGATTTTTAACAGGCAGTGGTTGCATTATACAATTACTATGGGTTTCTATACCACTCTATACATTTGTACGATATTTTCGTCTTATGATGCCAGCACTGAAACGAAGTAAAATCATATAATTGTATACCAAGTATTTTTTCATTGTAATCGCAGCAAAACAGACTTTATTTAGCCATTACATCACATTTGCGTTTAAACACCTTTACAGTTGTTTTATTTTTTCTCTTAATTTATTTTAACTGCACGAAACACTTTTCTCATGATATGGAGCATGAAGGTTAGGTTAGGTTTTTAATATAAACTATATAGTCCTAGGCGATATATTTCTCAAAGTTTGCCGTATGTATGCGTGTCCAACTATAGCTATTAAAATCTTGGAATTAAAATTCCGCAATTTGATGGATTTGAACTCACGGAATTCACTACTGTAAGTTTAAAATCCAGAATCTCTACCACTGAGCCATACAAGACGTAATGATACATGTTTTAGTATGCCTTTTATTAAACTTTTAACCAAAATTTTATTATTTATCTGTTTGCGAACCCGTCTTTACCGAACGGATGACACTAAACTGAGATACAATCGCCAAAATATAATTTCGAGAGGAATTATTGTTGATATTGTTTTGCAGAACACAAATTAGCCTTAGTACGGCAAGGACGAAAAAATCTATGAAACTATCGTGTTTCATAGAGTTAATAGAGTTTCAATTATTACGTCATTCAGCATGGGAAATCGGGAAAAGGGTGTATAAAGTACAGGTATATAGTAAGACCTTGTTTACAAAAAGAGCCGTCGTAGACTGGTGGTTTAATAATTGGATTGCAAACCTGCGGCTGCAATAATTATGAGTTCAAATCCAGCATGATGTGAGATTTTAATAGCTATGGCTGG
Organism: Watersipora subatra; assembly: GCF_963576615.1. Lineage (NCBI taxonomy): Eukaryota > Metazoa > Bryozoa > Gymnolaemata > Cheilostomatida > Watersiporidae > Watersipora > Watersipora subatra. Next base: position 6,080,494 of record NC_088715.1, on the reverse strand, counting down.
ACAGACAGATATCCAAATGTGTGATGACAGATATAATAATGTTAATTAAAAGCTCATTGCGTTCATTGATATATTTGCTGCAGTTTGCAACTAGAACTGGCTTTTCAAGTGCAATAGAAGAGGAGTTATGAGCATCGTTCTATTGTAAGCCGTGTTAAGATAACCGGAAGAGTGCTATTAAATAATATGCTATAAATCTGCAAATTTATAAGTTATATAATGATAATCGATCAAATGCTAATAATATATATATTTATGAACAAGTGAGATGAACAAACCATACTTATAATACACGCAAAAAATTAACATTTCTAAACAAAAATGTTTGCATCATTTGCTTGGATAGCTGTGTTCTGATTGTTGCTTTCGATGGATGAACATCTTCTGGTTGTCCAATTTCTTCCGCAATGTCTACTGACTTCAAATCTTCTGCTGCACTGCTGAACTAATCGATATTAGCGTCCAAACAATTTTTTGGTGGTGCAATATTTTTATGTGTTGCATTTAAGATAAAGGCAGTGCACAAAAGTTTTACTTGCTAAACACAACCTTGACCCTAAAACTAGTCGTTCATCTACCATTGTAAATGTATACCGCTTTTTATATACATGAACTTTGAAGTATTAAAACTGCGTTAAATACGGAACTAGTATTAGCCTTAGACAGCTATTAATTATTTCTACTGTGTTCAAAGTTTTAACAAAAAAACTGAAAAGTTTCAGAGTTAGACAACTAGAATAATTAGAGAATAAATTGTTATTGATGCAAACGATTCTACTTCCTAAACTTTCAACTCGTAAACTTTTTTATATAAGATATTATGGTATATATTAATATATTTATATATTAACATATATTATGGTATTATATTGATATTATGGGCTCGTGAAGATTAAATATTGTCAAAGTGGCGGCCAAATGGAAATGGCATTCAATTAGAGGGTAGCGCTCTATTTCTCTACCCTGCTCTAGTAGTGGTGGTCAAATAGAGGTGGGGTTCAATTAGAGGTTTTACAGTAATTATTAGTTTAACTAACATGACCAATATACAGCATTATAATTAATTGTGTCTACCTTGACCCTAACAACTGCATGTCTATGGTGTTCTCTGTTGTAGGCTGGACTGTGAGACCCAGCTGAGGTATTTAAATCTATCAGCCAACAACCTGGTAGAACTACCTTCAGTCGTTTACCGTATGGCTAATCTGAAGGAGTTAGATCTCTACAATAATAGGAAGTTATTAAGAATAAATAGTGAAATCTGTAAGCTACAGCGACTTACACAGCTGTATTGCTACGAATGTTACTCTCTCCAGTCTCCACCATTCGGAGTATGCATACAAGGGGTTGCCGCTGTAAATCAATTCTTTGCTGATCTGTTGAAAGGAAAAGGAGTAGAGCAGCTCAAAGTACCAGTCGCAGTTATCGGTATGACTGGTGCAGGAAAAAGTAGTCTCATTATAAGCCTCCAGTCCGGTAAAAGAAAACTTACCCGCAGAGAGAAAAATTCACCATTTGATGAAACAACCAAAGTGTTTCAAATGGAAGACCTGAACGACTCCCTTCTCAAGTTTATAGACTTTGGCGGCCATGATATCTATCAGATGGCCTACCAGCTAGTCATACGGGAGCGATGCATTCCACTCCTTGTAGTCAACATGGAAGAGTTTAACTCATATCTGTCTGCAGGGTCTAGAGAAGGTGCAAGAAGACTTTGTATAGACTGGCTGTCTCATCTCTACTTGGCCAGCCCAAGATTAGATCCACCTGTATTGGTCCTTACACACACTGACAAGCTGGATAGTGGGTTGGTGAAACATTGTAGAGACAAGTTGCTCTTCATTTCAAAAGCAGCCAAAAGAGAGTTACTCAGAGACTACAAGCTGTTCTATGGGGAATTTCCAAAAGAGTCCTGTCCTATCATCTATCTCACCAACCCTGACGAGCCTCTCTTTAACCCTCAGGAGATCTTCGAATTTGGCAATGATCCTGATGAAGTATCTAACATTAAAGGTTTAAGAGCAAACTTGGAGAAACGGTGTGAGAAGTTAGCCATGAAAATTCCGCTACTTTGGGAGCGTGTAGAGAGATTTATAGAACGAGAAGAAGGAACTTACATTCCTCTGTCGAAGGTAGAGAACGAATTCTCATACACTGATGCTAAAACCATTCTGCGCTATATGCATAATACTGGGCAGATCTTGTGGTTTGAGGGAACCCAAGGTCTGTCCAGTTACATCTTCCACAAGATTCCTACCATTACTGAGATGATAGCTCTCTTGTTCCACCACACAGCTGAGCAACAATGGGTAAAGAGGGTCGAAGAGTTTGTTCCTTTCACATACCAAGAAGAGTGGGTCAGTAAATGGAAGTACCAAGCATTCATAGCACAGTTTACTACTAGTGGCATCATGGATGAAGTCTTGCTAGTAGATCTCCTTAAAAACAGCAGTGCGTTGCCTGTTGAAATATCCATGCAACTTTTAAAGAGCTTCGCCATCTTGAATGGTCCAATAGAACACAACTCCGAAAAGCGATCATACATCCTTCCATACTTTACGACTACTTTTGTAGAAAAGGCGTATCCATTGGATGACAATGTACCTCTCCGACTGGACATTGCCTTAGGTGGTCTTTCTCCACCTCCTTATGTATATCAACTTATGACTGTTGCAGTCCTGAAACTCTGCTCAAGTCTGTTGTCAAACATAAAGGTGTGGAAAGATGGAGCTGTGATACACAATGAGGAGTTTACCACAATTCTGAATCATGACTTAACCAGCCGAGTGGTCTCATTGAGAGTTGGTACTACAGTGGCACAGCTACCAGCTTCTTGGAAACATTTAATAGAGACAACTAAAGCTATTCTTAACCAGCTCTACGCCGTGTGGAAAGGGAGTCATGCTGAAGTTCTTCTCTACTGTTCTCAGTGTCTCATCGGACAAAACCCTGCACCTGATTTCTATGTCGACCCTAAATGGTTTTATCCTATCGACTGTAACTATAGCATTACCTGTACTAAACTCCCTGCTACACGTTCACATCTGTCCAAGGTGGTCTGTCTAAGTTGTGACAAGTTGAGAAATGATAAGAAACCTTCGGTGCCCAAGCCTCTCAGACTTCCTTGTGAGTCACCTTTCTCACCCTTTTCCTTGAATTTAGTCTAGGTCAAGGTTTGGCTAAATGCAACAATTTACCATTTTTTTCTCTAGATATTAAAATCTTTTTGATGGCTAGTATTGATGACAATCCTTATGATGTCCTTCAGTTGCATATAGGAAATAGATTAAACATTTCTGGAAACATATTTGTAGATTATGAGATGCTTTGGTTAGTTGACATCTTTTATCTATTAGTAATTGTATTACATCATACCTACAGGTGACCAACTAACTGATGATGAAATACAAAGCCTTGAGAACCATATATCTGAAATAAGAGAAAGTTTTCTTCCCCAAACAGTTGGTAAGCTTCGTCCCTGTGTATGTTCTCATTAGGTCTCTGATTTATATAATGTTTGTATAAGAGTAAATGAAGATGGGAGTGAATACGAGGAAAGAGATTGATACTCTATAAATACAACAGAAACATAGAGTATTAACTCTGTTATATTCAGGGCATCTGGAGAGCACATCTGAGGAGGCTGAAAGTGACTTGTCAGATGTGGAGGGTGAAGGATATTGTGATGAGTCCAAAGCAGACAAGGTCATGAGGCTACGACTATGCATAGTCAAGAAGCCAAAAATTAAGCAACTGTATCAGTCTAACAAGGTAATATAGTTTATCAGTTTAATATCTAACTTGTAACTAACATACTGCTGACAGCTTCCATCAGAGGAAGAACATAGACATGGTAAGGTAATTTGTTAATTAAATTATTGTTAATTATAATTTAAACTTATAGCTTAATAATTTGTTAAATGATAAAGATCATAAAAACTCATATGGATATCATATAGCAAGTTAAGAATGTTAAGAACCATCAGAGATTCGTGATGTAATTGAAGTTACCTGTTGCTTTCTCAGTTAAAGAACAATGGTTCATCTTTGCTTTTGATAAAGCGTTGCAATGTCAAAAGCAGACAACTTCTCACCATATTTATTCCCTTCTCTGTATCCTTTAAGACTTGTGACTCTTGAACTCAGATAATGGGTAAGGCTAATGATGAGGTTTTTTGTCAAAACACAAACAGCGAGAGTTATGTTCTCTTATATTACAACTTAACTGGGTTCTATAATTGTATTATAAAGGTCTACGCTATGAGTGAACCAGTGAGGGGCAGAGTTCTAATCATCAACAATATGAACTTTCGCTATGGTCACGGTAACAGAGCTGGTTCCCAATTTGACTACAAAAATCTCAGCAGGATGTTCAAAGACCTCAAGTTTGATATTGCCAAGTCACAGGACGAATTAACAGACCTGCGAGCACAGGTACTCCGTATGTCCTCTCATAGTCTTGTTTCTGCTTACAGATTGTAGAATTTAGCTGATTTAAACTCATGGTACAAAACTCTGTTTAAAGTGAGACACTGTTGTGACTAGTGTATGTCTTGGGCTGGTAGTCAGGGTGTTAACAGATCATCTGATGAGGGACATTGATACAAGGCCTCCTAATTGTAATTTATGTTTGCAGGGAACCTAGTCTTGTTTTAGAGTTTCATTTTTAGTTTTCATTCTCTAAATGTTAGGTAAGGTTTCCTAGCAACACTTCAACGACTTCCTGCTATCTGGCAGTCATACAAAAGAATGTGAATCCATAAAATTAATGGCCTGTACTAGTCAGGGTTACTATATTTTTACAGGATATCTACAGAGAAATACAGATTGAAACAGCGAGAGAGGAACACCAGAATCTAGGCATGTTTGTCCTAGTAATCATGACTCATGGCACGAGTGGCAACCATCTGCTGGATATCGAGGGTAACATGATTCCCTTCATCAATATCCAAGACCTTCTCTCTCCATGGAATTTCCCTGCTATGAAGGGCAAGCCTAAGTTGGTCATTTTGCAAGCATGCTCAGGAGGTTTGTCACTTGATAAAGGATGCACAGTTTGGGTACACAGGCTGTACTTTAAGAAGTACTTTCTGAATAAGTACTATTTGACTAAATATCAGTTTCATCAACTCTTTGATAACCTAACTCTTTGTGCACCACAAGCCGTGCAGTGTGGCTCAGCACAGTGTTTGTATATGGAACCACCTGGCGTGACTTTAATACGTGTGAAACAAGTTTCTTATTAGTGAGTGATTAATCAATTAAATTATAGTATCTGTACTTAAACAGAAGGAAAGAAATATCTGCATGTGTTATGCATATCTGCATCCACTGATGTACAATTTTATACTGATTAATTTGGTAACGAATCAAATAGCTTTGGTAGCTTGTATTGTCAAAATTGTGTCATAGTGTTCCAAAACATGAGTCATTGGCTGATGGAAACAAGTATGTATTATAAGGACAGCTGCATATGATCGAGCTGCACAACTGCAGTGGAAAATCTGCCCCGAGTATCAGCCTCTTGGCTAATACGGTCGCCTACAGAGCAGAAAGTTTGCCCTGGGCAATGAAATTTCATCACTAACCCCAAAACGTGTAACACTGGCAAAATATGAATGCGGCAATGATCTATTAGGTCAATAACCACTCATGGTCTAACTACAAAATGTGTGCACTTCTTGTATGCTAGTATTAACATACATTTACAGAGATTCACTTAGTATAAAAATATAACATAACTAGTCAAACTTTCTGTTATCTAGAGAGGCGAGACTTTGGAGAAAGTACAGAGCTTCTTCCTTCCCCAATATCTACCATCACAAGCAGCCCAACCACTGAGTCAACTACAGTTAGTAGTCCATCAGTCCCTCAGCCAACCACAGTTAACAGTACATCAGCTCCTCAGTCAACCACAATTAACAGTACATCAGCTCCTCTGTCAACCACAGTTAACAGTACATCAGCTCCCCAGTCAACCATAGTTAACAGTGTATCAGCTCCTCAGTCAACCACAGTTAGCAGTACATCAGCTCCTCAGTCGACCACAGTTAACAGTACATCAGCTCCTCAGTCAACCGCAGTTAACAGTACATCAGCTCCTCAGTCAACCACAGTTAACAATACATCAGCTTCTCAGTTAACCACAGTTAACAGTACATCAGTTCCTCAGTCAACCACAGTTAACAGTACATCAGCCCCTTTGTCAACCACAGTTAGTAGTACATCAGCTCCTCAGTCAACCACAGTTAGCAGTACATCAGTTCCTCAGTCACCAGCTACTTCAGTTCCACCTCCAACTACTCTGAATGTTGATGATTTCTTCATCATGAAGGCCAGCAGTGAATGTAAGTACAGAGTCGTGTCTCAGAAGTGCTTTACCAAGATTTATCAAAGTATCTCCTCTGTGAATAACTATTTGTTTAGTTTGTGACTAGCCTTAGTTCCTACGATGTGCATGTAGATGGTTATCAGTATTTACTCTATACACATGATTTATGGCTATCATATACCATTGAGTCATGAACTTATCAACATACCACTCTATGTCTATTTTAGCCTACATGGCTACTAAATCCTGCACCCATGGAGCCTGGTTCATCAGAGTTCTTGTGGCCACATTCTGCAAACATTCTTCTCATAGAGATATAGAGAGTCTCTTTAAGATTGTAAGTAGTCAGTCTATTTTATAGCCTGAGAATCCCTATATTTGTCCATCTTATTTTATATCCAATTAACTTTAATGTTAATATATTCACCTTTGACACTTTAACACTGTTTCTCAATGATTTCCTTTGTCTACATCCTGTGCTGCTCTTATCACAATCAGCAGGAGTTAGTATTTAGTAGCAGTAGTATAAGAGGGCAGTTGGTGACAGAGCCTCAAGACCTGCGGCTTTCTTAGCGCTTGAGTGTGTCTCCTAACCTAATGGAAATTAGCCTATTTGCTATGTGAGGATCAGCCTATGTTCCTTAAAGACCCATTTCGTCGAAGCGATAATCAAAGATAGACTGCGGGTATTCTAATGATACTTGACAAAGTAGCTAAAGTTCCTGGTTTTTACTACAAGTGTTTTGCGGCTGAGCATCCACACCAGCTCCTTAGGTTTTTTAGAAATTAGCCTGCATTTGATGCGAGCATTAGCCTAAGTTCCTAATGATTTTGAAACTTTAAAGCTAACATCGCATGATCCCTATTACGACTTTGACCTCTATTATCAGGAAGTTTGCCTAAATTTATCATGAGCATTAGCCTAAGTTTCTCAAAGGCCCTGAGGCTGCACAGCTAGTAGCACAGATTATTAAGACAATGCCCTTCTTTTGTGCAGGCGATGGTTAAGAAAAGACTAGAATTATTGTAGTTATCCCCTCCCATACGTTACTATATCGCTTCAGCTGTGAGCGTATAGGACGTAGCTGCGTAAGGACGGTGATCATTGCGCTGCACTTTTTTTTTAGAATATGTATGATAAAAGTAGTAAAAATAATACGCTATTACGTTTCGTCACATGATCTTCGCCGGGGAAGCGGTTTAGGCAGGTTTTGTGTGATCCGAGCTTGATTAGCAGTCTCTTATAGGTCAGTTTTGCTTTGACTGCTGCAGAGAAAGAATCAAACATTTCTAGCGAGTATTCCAGTCACCAGTAGGTGAGTTCCCATGTTCTGTCATAAACAAGCTGTTGGACTCGCTGTTCCTTATAATAAACAGACCATTAGACTCACTGTGTCTTTTAGGCTAGTTCCTGGGGCTAATCCATCAAAAACTTGAATCAGAAAGGGTGATGTGAAAATTGAAGCCTCTTGACCAAAATCTACTAACTTTAATAAAAATGTTCTCTGTTTAGTGAGATGTAGGAGGGGATAACTACAATAACTGTATTCTTTTCTTGACCACTGCCTGCAAAGGAGAGGGCAGTTTATTATTCTTGGACTAATCAGTTGGTAATCCTTAGGTCAAGGTTGCAATAGGATCACATGATGCTAGCTTTAAAGCCTCAGGACCATTAGAAACTTAGACTGCTTTTACAACAAATTTAGTTTCTCAAAAAAAATTGAGATCAAGGTCGTAATAGCGGTCACGTGATGTTAGCTTTAAAGTCTTAGTGTTACTACATCACCATCACCTGCATCGTCGTGATTTGATCACTTGTGCTGTCTCTCCAGCTCAGGTAGCCTTCCTTATCTTGCTATTCCATTCCTTTTTATCCTTGCTCATTTCCTCTGCCTGTTCAAATTTCATTTCTATAGATTTCAGGTTATTTTCAATGTTCTTATTTCAGATGAACTCAGGGACACTCTTGGATCTCTTCAGGGAATTTCTATATTCTCATAGTGTTTCTCTTCATTTAATGCTCACATTAAATTTAGGCTAATTTCTAAATGCCTGAGGGAGAGGATATCGAAGTTCACCCGCAAAACACCTATAGTAAAAGCATGGATCTGTTTAGTTGAGTATTTGTGGAATGTCTGTAGGCTATCTTTGACTACTGCCCCGACAAAATGGGTTTTTAAGGAAATCGCGCCTATGCTCACGTAGCAAATGGCTAATTTTCCATAGTGCACCCACTAGCACAAAATGCTGAACGGTCCTGAGGCTCCGTCACCAACTACCACTCCTTATACTACTAGTAGCTTTGGTACCTGATATTATCAACTATTACAGGTCCTTTTCTCTGGTACAATTAACATCCTGTTAGTTCTGAGACTTGAACTCATCTCATCAATTCGACTAACACATTGTAGCAAGCCTTTTGATGTCATCATGATATGTTATTCTGTGTTTATTGGTATGTTTTAGATACAGTCACGGGTGAGACAGGTCAGTATGGCGGATCAGAATGCGAGGTCGTGTGACACTCAGGGAGGTAATGTACCAACTAGCATCTGCACCTTTACAAAACTCCGTAAACTCTATCTCTTCCCTGGATTCAGAAAAGGCAAGGACTGACAACTTCTCACTGTTCCTACATTGACACCAGACAGACCATCAACTAGAATAATCATGAAACTTCCTCTTGTTTTCATAGTTGTACCTCTTACAAACTCATCTCATTGGTTAATAGGTCAGCTTGACATAGCGGAGAACATTGATGCTATTGGCTCATTTTTTATTGTAAATACTTGTGTTAATGTTTAACAGCAGACCTAATATGTTTGAGAATCAATGAAGATGAGTATTTACGTGAAAGGATAACTTACCTGCTGTACACAGACTGTATCTATAACTTTACCTGCTGTAAACAGACTCTGTATCTATAACCTTGCCTGCTGTACACAGACTCTATATCTATAACCTCACCTGCTGTACACAGACTCTGTATCTATAACCTTACCTGCTGTACACAGACTCTGTATCTATAACCTTACCTGATATCACTAGTGTAGTGTTTATTTATCTATCACCTGTACATAATGTACATAATCCCATCACTCAATATACCTCCAGTTGGTTATGGAGGCTGACCATAGACATATAATAAGTTGTTTTAGAGAGTGTATGAGGAACAGGCTAATTCTTAGTTGCTGTCTGTCAGCATTGATAATATAAGAAAGAATCACTCTTATTTTGTGTTTTTCTTTTTTTAACGAGAAAAACGAAACCCTTATGTATTTTTCATATTTGCTTGCATATAGAAAGCAATTGGGACGACCATTATTTTGGGAGTTGTCCTTTCTGAACAAGAGGATACAACTACTGTGATTATTATGCAATTTTCACTTTTATGATAAACACATTGTTAAACTTTTCTATTTAGATTATAGTTTATTCAAAATGAATAAAACAAACAGCCATCTTGATAGCTGAGATAAACAAAAGAGAAAGTTTTATTGTGGATATTCATCAGGAGTAGCTACATAATCTTAATCTATATATAAATATCAAAGTTTGTGTGTCTGTCTGTCATTCGGTCTGCCCATCTATAGCGATTAGTTTTTAGGGATGTAGAATCTGTATCGCAGAAGATTTGGTCTCAGATCCTCCCGTTCATTAGGCAATAAACTAACTTATTGAGCTACGGGAGATGCAATGGATTCATTGGGTGTTATGAGTCATTATCTAGGTTAAAGTATGCATAGCACTCTGTGTTACGGCGCAACGTCACTCAAGCTTGCTTTCACAGCTCTTATTAGCAAGTTTAGCAATACTAGTTTACTCAAATTAGCCATTGGCAATGTGCCAGGCTAATGGTAAGTGGCAGGCAATTGCATTACCTGCCACTGTTTATAAGCTGTTTTTAATATCCGTGCAACACAGGAATTCGGCTAGTTAGTCTGATATAATAGTATCAAATGTCCAAGTTTAGATCGCTTACTAGCTTTGGTCTTGTTGGCAATGCTTATGGCAGAGAAGTTATCAATGCAAACATGTAGTAGTGATGATTGAGAGCCAGTGATATCCTTGGATAATTGTCAGTCATGCTGTCTCTTTCGCTGCTATGTGTGCTGAAATACACTCTGCCTCTCCAGTCAAGAAAGCTATTGTATTATGTTGCTCCCTGGTTCTGGTAGTTGATTGGACCATTACAATCTGTACTATAATAAGAGCCGTGTCCGTCAATAAACTGAAGCCACGTTCGGAGCGTTAGGTTAAAAGACTACCTCCCACAGGAATTGAACTTGCGCATCAGATGCAAAAGCAAGCGTGCTACAACTACATGCCTCCACCTTACCACTTTATTGGATAATCGTACACACATTAATCGCTCATGACAGTCTCTCACAGTGCATGTGACTAGCAAGGGTACTATTAATTAATGAAGTGCATCTCTACAGCCATGAGTATAGCTGTGGGTTTGTAATAAACATAAACCATACTAACAACAATAAATTGGTATAGCCTGTGGTCTACCAGTCTGCTGACACTATCCTTCACCATCTTTACATTGACAGCCATGAGTATAGCTGTGGGTTTGTAATAAACATAAACCTAAATAAACATAAATGTGGGTTTGTACCTAGTCTTCTTGTACCTTCTCAACAGCTGTTCTATGTACAACCTCTGATGAAGTTTGAGTGCTCCATCACTAGACTCACGCTGAATAACTAGACAGAACTTTCATCTTGAAGTAAAAGTTGAGGTCAGACTGGTTGTTCAAGCTCAGGACTAGGTCGTCTACATATACAGCAATAATAGTCTGGATTCTGTAGTGTTGATGTGAGTAGATGCATTGATCAGCATCCGATTGTTGGAATCCGATTGACTTGAGATGTTGAGCTCATATGTAAAACATTGTAACTTACATACCAGGTGTTCTTAGCTATATGTGCTTCAGGTTGCTACATATACATGTAGTTCTTCTAAAATGTCACCATTGAGAAATGCAATATTGCCATTCACTTGAGAATTATCTTATCTTGACTGACAGCGTAAGCTAGCTGGTGAGCCACGTGTAGAATTGTCTTCTCATAATCACCACTAGATCTGAGCAAAAACCTTCCCCAAGGCCCTGACCTTGAACCTTTAGATTTTATCATCTAGACTTTGAGTTGACAACATTTTTGGGCATAAGGCCACTTTCAAATGGTAATTTGATAAAAGGCCCCCATCACCCAAGTCCTATAACTTTTAATGACCAGTGCAGGCAAAATAATGTTTACCTCCCTATGACACCATTTTTCAAAACGTCAAGGCTCATAGCATGAATTCTCAGATATTGCTTCAACATTATAAAATTTTAGAAATTTATGGAAATTGGAAGAAACTCAACTTTGTCCAGTTGTAATGGCTGTATTATTCACCTTTAATTCTCCTTGAAAGCAAATAAAAATGAATTCGTATACATAAAAACAAAAAAATAAGATATTGTCAGCATGATGACAGCAGTCCCTGTTTACACACGACTCCTTTAATGAGACACTTGGCATTGAATGTCATCCATGACTTGAGTGTACCATGGGTGGCGTAATGTCTGTAGCAGAGAGGGGAAGAATGTCATTGATGGGCTCATCTGTGAGCCTTGTTCTGTATTTATTTTTTACATAATCCAGCTGAGAGAAGATTTGTTCACACCTGTATGCGCTTCCAAACATGCTCCTAATTTGTGCCGCAAAGGCCTTCAGTTGTTGGTATTTCAGACAGGGAAGCATACGATAGGCGTGAGTGAGATCTTGGCCAGAGTTAAACAGCGATGAGTAGATGAGATCATTTCTAAGATCAATCATTTCTAGTTGAAGATGAAGTAGAATGTCTTCTACAATTAGCACCGCTGAAAACAGACAGAGTTCTCTTTTTATATTCTTAGAGTCATAAAATCTGGCCACAAGTTCTTGCTGTAGATCACTCACAGCATCAGCATACCTATCTAGCCGTGGTTCACTTGGCTGATCACAAAGTGTTGGAAAGCTTTGTACATCAACGTTGTCCTCTCTTTCAACTATTATTCCCACATTTCAAGTCGACCATGAAAAACACCAACAGCCTGATACATGTCACTAATCAGCTGATTTTCACTTTGCAGTATGGCGTTGAGTTCATTAAGGTGCGGCATCATATCCACAAGAAAGGCAAAGTCATCCAAAAATTGAACATCATAAAACTCAGGCAGCTGTTTCACTTGCAATCTATAAAATTCTATTATCTTAGTTTGCAGGTTGAAGGCTCGAAGTAACATCTTTCCCTTTAATGACCAGCGTACTTGAGCAAAGTATAGAATATCTTCAAATTCTAATTTGATACCGTTGTGAACCTGACAGATGTCTCTACCCTTTCTGTCGCAGATAGATGACATAACATGACATTGTTGATAATACTTACAACATGATCCAGTTTCATTGCCTTAGCAGCCAGGTTTTGCTGATGTAGTATGCAGTGGAATTGTAAGGGAAGTGGATTAATCTCATTTTACTTGAGCTCCTTCATTAGCAAACTGCCGAAACCATTAACACAGCCAATCATAGCAGAGGTTCCATCTGCTGCTATGAAACATAATTTGCTAAGATCAAACTTTTTCTGCTCTACCAATTTTCGTATTTGGCCAACACATGTTTTCCTGTTGTACGACCAAATATGTTGCACAGAGCAAGCAAATCTTTAGCAATATTGAGCTCTTTGTCTACTTCACGAATAAAGACAGCTAACTGGGCTGTATCTGATTCATCTGTCGTTTTATTGAGTGCGATGTAATATATTGTAAACCTTGCAATTTATCTTGTAGCTGTCGCTGCACATCCCGACTCAAATCTTCAGATCGACGAGCTACCGTATACGATGGTAGAGAGGTATAACTTCAAAAGTTTTCTTGGTTTTTTCATCAGAGCATAAAACATCACTTGTATTTTCAATACACCCTTGATTAACTCCCCAACCATAAATGGCTTTCCACACCTGCTGTTTCAGTAAACTATCTTCATGCTTGCTAAAGTGACCTTTTGGCTGCTCTCACTAGGAGTCCTCATCATATTCTGCTGTGTTCTTTTTTTGCTGAACAGTGTCACATTTCTTTTTGTTATTACCATTAGATATCTTTTGATATACTGCTCCATGTTTAGCATCTTTGCATTGCTTTTTTTATGGTCTTTATGATGTCAAAGCTTTCTAACAAGAAATTCCATTCCTGTTTGGCAGCTCCATCATAAAAAAGTCCTTAGTCCACTCTTTATTGAATTTGCGATTCTATTCACCTACTGAAAGGTCTGAAATCTTTGCTGCACTTGCTATTGTTGCACCTGAAAACTCACTGCCACAGAGTTGCGGAATACTTTGTTGTGAGAAGAAACTGGTAGAGTTGAACTTTTTGCATGGGTTTTCTCATCCAAGCAAAAAGGGGATTTCATTTTCCTGCATGACAATTACAGTGATGACCCATTAGGACAGCTTTATTCCATCAATAAGGGAAGCAACTTCTATATGATGCCAGACTGGCATTCGATTTTTGCAGCATTCAGATAAAAATGCATTGAATTTTTTTCTCTTTAGCCAGCAACAAAAAGGCCATGCGTTACCCGTGCCTAGAGTTATTGTTTTCTTTCTCTTCCTGTATGAACTTTGGTTCTGTTAGATCAGCAGTGAAGTGAGCTGAATGACTCTGCCCAGTGACATCATCAATGTCATATCTCACTGGTTCAACTCTGCCTCAAGAACTGTGATGAGGTGTATGGGTAGACTCAGATCGATTGCTGTTTTACAACCATTTGTATTTCATAGTTGTCTGCCCTCGTATCTTGTGTACATGTTCCCAGTTTAGCACTGAAGATAACGAAGATAGTGATGTACTACAACTTCATGTTTTACAGGCTGGACTAATCACTATGCTTTCAATCAGACACTGTAGCCAACATGATTCATGGTTTCAGCTTTATCATCGTTATTAGCAAAATTCATCAAGAATGTGAGCACGTACAACACAGCTGACTATGTGGAGATAACTGCTGTCAGGTATATGATCATACCAAACATCATATGGGACTGTTGATTTCTTGTAAGCTGTGGTAAAAAGACAGTTTCGTACATTGACAACAGTATATATAGCCTCAGCTCCTAGTGACTTTGATAGTACAAACTTAACAATCATGGCTCTTGCAGTCTCACAGATTGTACAGTTGTATAGCTCTGCACCAACATTCTGCTGTGATGAATGGAGTGGTTTGAGCTGATGCTGGACACCCTTAAAATAAAAGTGGCAAAATACTTGCCAGGAGGAAAACTACCAACAATGTTTTTTGAGTGGCCTTTTTTGAGTGATTTCAGACGCCTGCCTACCCAGAGGGGCTCACAATGAGGTACAGGTGAGGTACAGCATTTGGATTCCAACCATGAGCACCTTGTAGAGGAATTATGGTAGTTGTTATCTTGAATTTCAACCATGAGCACCTTGTAGAGGATTTATGGTGGTTGTTATCTTGAATTTCAACCATGAGCACCTTGTAGAGGATTTATGGTAGTTGTTATCTTGAATTTCAACCATGAGCACCTTGTAGAGGATTTATGGTGGTTGTTATCTTGAATTTCAACCATGAGCACCTTGTAGAGGATTTATGGTAGTTGTTATCTTGAATTCCAACCATGAGCACCTTGTAGAGGATTTATGGTAGTTGTTATCTTGAATTCCAACCATGAGCACCTTGTAGAGGATTTATGGTAGTTGTTATCTTGATTGGTTTACCTGAAGGTATGTAATATCAGGTATCATTGGTAGTGGATATGTACATACATGTTGATGAATCCTCTGAAGACATTGCCTGAGATCTTTATAAATAGCATAAGTTTGTAGGCTATAATAACTGAACTCTTCCTTTCTAACAAACATGTTAGATGAATGCTAATATGTGTTTATTAGTTTTGTTAGTGAATCATCTCCTTATTCAATAGTGTGAGATGTGTAGGTTGCGCATACCCTAGGACACTTATGTATTCACCTCATCTAACTTTCGCGTTTTCGCGGCGTCATCCTCTCGCGAAAATTTCATGTGCGAAACTAAACTATCATAACAAACGAGCGGAAAAGCGAAACTCAATAGCTTTGTTCATTGATAGTCAGGCCTGTATTCACTGGTTGCAAGTTGGGGTGCTAATGTTAGGCGACTAGTTATGAACACCTAGGGTGTGGAGGGGGGGCGGTGTAAGCCCCCAACAGGTTTCTTTCATGTAGGGCCTCAGCCGGGCCTCTCGTGGGATGTTTTAAAAATTTTTATTGGAAATTATCAACATTTTTCTATTTTTTGAGATTTGATTTGTTTTAGGTGATGTGACTGACGAAACGTTTTTAAATTAAAATAGGCAAAACTTGACCGCAGTTAAAACGCTCAGAAAAAGACATCTTTTTCTTTTGAGTGTTTTAACAAAGATCAATTTTGCGGATTTTATTTTAAGTTCATTCGGAGGCTTTTACGCTTTTGATGGGACATGGCCAAGCGGGTGTTTGATAAAACTTAATCTTTTGCAAACCTTTATAAAAGTCGTTAACAAAAATATTTTGCTTCTGATGATGATAATAATGACGCCTAAGAACTACTAAAAGTTAATGTTTGTCTCTATGGCTTCGAATAAAGTGATATTCTACAGCGATAAAAACCGTGTCCATGGCCGGTGGGCAAATAACTTTTCGAATAAATGATGTTGAGGTCGAGTTATCTGAAGCAATTTATCATTGCGTTGGAACTGACCAAACAAATCCGTTCGAGTAAACCTTGTGTTTGAGATGAAACGTTACATTTTATCCGAGGGTGAGTTATCCGAGTTGGACTGTACTTACCGTAAAAATTCCCAAAAAGTTGGGGCGGCTCAGCCGGCCAGCCGCCCCAGAGAAAACGTGCCTGTTGATACTCCAAGAAACAAATGGCAGCAAGCGATCAAATTGAATTATCGACCTTGCCCACACCATTCTATCTGCGGTTCACAATTACAAACTAGTCGCAAATTGAAATTTTTGTCTTATCGGCGAACTGAACCTGAGGAATCTAATTATGTTTGTTCCACTGCATTTATTTTCACATCACTATATTTTCGCACTCATCAGATCTGCGAAATTATGTTGCTGCGAAACTTTACTCTGTGAGCTACTCACGAAACTAAATACTAGCGAAATATAAGTGTCCTTGGGTAATTGCGAGCATAATAGAGAGGATAACTCCAAGTCGTTTGTATAGGCCTAAACAATTGCTTATCTAAGACGTTGGATCATCTCCTTAATCAATGGTGTAGGTCAGAGGTGGGCAACTTCTTTTGCATGAGGGCCAAATTCAGAAGTGAGCCAAAACGAAGGGCCACATGATCAAACCCTTTGGAAACTGCCAAACCATACCACTATATAACTATACATGTAGTATAACTATGACGTAGTCACTACGACATATCAGATCAGCGGGATAATTGAGGCCGCTCTCAGCTGTTTACTAGCTCCTTATAATCCACCTCTATATCTTGCTTACCGCTACAGTTATAAGCTGCTTAGTATGCTGGTCGGTCAGAGTACTTCTGTACTTATTGTTTATGAACACCAGTTCACTGAACAGATATTCACACGAGTATGTGCTGCCAAATAACCTAAGCAGTTTTATGGCAACTTTTGACAGCAGATGACATATGAGCTGTGTTCAGAAGAGTGATGGTGCTTGGGTTCTGTTTTGCTCTCGAATACAGCTGTCTGACAAAAACTTACATAGCTCCAGTTCCATCGATGCTGGACTAACCTTCACCATAAATGTACGCAATTGCTGTTTCCATTTGTGGTTTTCCTTATCATCAGGGCATGCAAATAAATCGATCAGGGAATTCAAATCATTGAAAGTTTTGAAACGACGATTCATTTCATCGATAACATAAGATATGAACGTTTGTGGGTTGACAAGATCGACAATGTCAGGATCTTCCAATGTGCGCATAAAGCCTTTTAGCGTTGTGAAAGGATCCAAATCACTAACAATATCATTGTGGAATACTTCCAACTTTCTTTGGTAAGCAGATATCGTTTGCCAAAGATGAATAACATCTTTTCCATCACCTTGCAGCTTGACATTCAGATCATTCATGTAGCTGAGGAAGTCAACTAGAAACGCCATGTCCACCATCTTCTGTTCAGATCGCAGAAGTTTTAAAAATGTGTTAGCTTCTTCTGTATCAGTCTCACTAAGGAAGCTGTCCAGCTCATTTCTGAGCATCCACACTCGACTCAAAGCTTCGTCTTTGCTCAGCCACCTGCAAGTTGGCAAATTTAAATCATTAGTAAAAATTGAAACTGATATAAATATAATATGAGTGATTGTTTCACCAGATAACATAAAAACAACATGAGAAATCCAGTTTCATGTGCTGCCAAGCTTGTAAACAAGTTGCACATGACTTTCACATTCATTTTATATGCGTGCAGGTAACCGGACATTATTGTGAGTAAGAAGCTCATCATATTCTGCTTCAAGGTTCTGCAAAATGGCTCTCAGTTGTCGATGGCGCAACGCTGACTTGTTTTAAAGATAATTTATCATTTCCATGATACTCAGCATAAGGTTGTTGTTGTCAGCATTTAACTTAGAACACAACATAGTCTCGTGAATCATGTAGTGGAATGGAACTACAGTGAGAGTAACATCCATGAGATGTTTTACAAAAACTGATTGTCTCCCCACCATCACAGGGTTGCCATCAGTTGCTACTCCTATTATTTTATCCAGAGGTATATTATGAGTATCTATGAATGTCTTGAAAGCTTTGTAAATATCTTCACCTGTGGTACAATTGGTTAGTGGAATCAGTGACCAAAATTCTTCTTGGAACGCATTGTTGGCAAAGTATCGAACAAATATACAAAGCTGTGCAACATCATTAATATCCGTACTTTCATCCAAAGCTATGGAAAAAGCAGTACATTCTTTCAAGTCATTCACGACATTTTTTGTTAGGTGCTCTGCAATAGTTTCCATTCGGTTGGTAGTAGTTTTGCTTGAAAGCTGCACTTCTTGTATAGCCTCATGAATATATTTTTTGTCAGGAAATAGTGTTTTAACAGTGTTCAGCATACATTCTTTGATAGTCTCGCTTTCATTATACGGAGCCATGGCTTTACCAAGAATGTGAGCTACTTGGTAACTAGCAGCAGTGCATATTTTTTGAATAGAAGTTGCAGATTTTATCATATTCTTCTGACCACACACTCGCTGTAACAACTTCTGTAGATGCTCCTTTCTTCTGACAGTTCTAGTTGGATATCTTCCATCATAATCTGAGTGGTTTGTATTGTAATGTCTGGTGAGGTTTGATCGCTTGTTTATAGATATTGTTTTAGAACAGATTAGGTACACCGGTTTATTCGCTACTTCATGGAAGAAGAACTTCTCAGTCCAATCTGTATTGAATGATCTGTTTTTCCTGTCCACTGATGTCGAAGCCATGTTGTCAATTTTCTCTGGTTATATTTCAAAAATGAAAGCTAGGCAGTGTATAATGTGGGGAAATTTCTAGGCCATCTAGGAAATCCCCAGAACAAATGGATGATTGATAGCGCAGTAACTCATATGAGGAATTTCGAATTTCCGATAGAAAATTTCCCTATTTGGAGAGAAGGAAAATAGTTGATCATCCTTGTCTATATTGGTGCTACTACATTTACAAATTGATATGTTTGTACACATATTAAATTTTATTATAATAAAGTAATTTGTCACCAAACCTATTCTGTGCTAATCAAAATGCATATAATTGTTTTTACTTATCTTAAGCATTAAAAGGGCCACTGAAGAATGGGCAAAGAGCAACAGGTGGCCCTGGGGCCCCCAGTTGCCCACCCCTGTTGTAGGTTGTACATCATTGAGAGCATCATGGAGAGGATAACTCCAAGTCGTTTGTATAGACTCAAACGATTGCTTATCTAGCACTTTGGATCATCTCCTTAATCAATGGTGTAGGTTGTACATCATTGAGAGCATCATGGAGAGGATAACTCCAAGTTTAGGGATGCCTGCTTATTTCATACATAATATGGTATTTTATCACGCGTACATATCTGGACTACATATAGGGAACACAGAAGTCAACTCAAGTTCCCATAATGCATCAGCATCACATACAATTAATGTACAGTCATATTCCAACATACAAGCTTGATGCGTTCCGGGGCCGAGCTAATGTGTTAGCTGCCTCGTATCTCAAAGCTGCTTTTCCTATATAAAATAACTATATACAAATTAATCTGTTCTCATCCTCTGAAAAAAACACCTAAAAGCAGAATATTACAATGAACAGTGTATTTTTACCACCTAATTCACCATCTATGCTCATGAAGTAATAAAAGCATTTTATTGCAGTTTATAACCCCTAAATATATAATATTATTATGGAAAGTACCACATAAAGTTCTTACCATCGAGACAGATGATAGCTGCTAGCAGCAGGGTGTGAGAGGCTTGGCAAGTTTGGTACTTTTGTGAGGCTACGTAGCATAAACTTTAACCTAAATGAATTCAGCTTACTAAACTAAAAACACACTACACGGCGTCTATGCACTCACCATATCCTGTGGTAGACCTTAGGCTAGGTTATAGATATGGCATCTACTCACTCAACCGCTTCAACACTAAGGCACTGATTTATAGTTCATGCACATTCATGATCATTTCTGTATTCTATTTCAGCAAAACTACCACAAACTGATCTGAAATCTGGAAAGCACTCCACTAAAAGAGGGTAGCAGTGACCTATTGAACTTTAAGCTCTCAGAATGTTGATAATTACTGGTATCACTATTGGGTATAGCATCACTAGTGTTACCTGTTTGATTGATAGTTTGATTACTGTTATTGTATACAGATATCTTGGATAAATCCTCTGTGAGAGAGTGTGGTATATAAGGATGTGACCGTCTGTACTGAGAATCAGATTTATCTCCACTTAGCCTGAGACTAAGATTCGTGCACTTATGAGGGTCAGGGACGGTCAAAGTCAATGGGGCACCCCAGCCGACCCAGTGTCACCGTCATCACTGGAGGTTATGCTAATATCAATGTTAGTAGGCTGCGGTGCAGCTGATTGGCTAGATGATTGTATCATGAAAGATTATCAAAATGTACTGAGTTTGATGGACTGTATGAGATTTATCTGATTTAAACACTATCTAGTCTAAGTATACAATCCTCTAGTTCTGCTATGTAAGAATTAGTATTTTCACATGGAAAGGTACTAAAGTGTGAACACAACTCCTTACATACACCTAAATGGTCTGCGACTACCTTAGGAAAATGAGAATACTGCTCCGGCGTGGTTTTATCATACGGGAACAAAATCATATCATATTTTCTGATTGCCAGATTAGCACCACGAGACATAGGCTGAGATATAGCTGTAACGTAAAGTTTGATGGCCTTGTTGTATACGCCCCTAGCCTGGGTGAGATAGTCATCTAAATTTAGCCTGTTGACCGCACGGTGATCAGAATATTGTTGATCAGACAGAACATATTCACTGTATTCAATATGAAGTTTTAAGAAAGTAGCGTGTGATTGGTCACTCGATAGTCTGAGCTTTTTACTTAGCTGGCTGCAGATGGAGGAGAGCTTAAACTTAGCTGTTGTGTGTTTAGCTTCCGTGGTGGTGACGATTTGCTCCATATTCCTCAGTCAACTGCGACTATGTTAGTAGGATGGTTCTTAATGTTTTGGTTACAGTTTATTGATTGTAGCCTGTAACTGACAAGTAACAGATTAGTAAAATGAAGCATTAGAATCATGATACAAGTGATATCCTGTGCAATGTCTTACACAGAGTGTGAATCACAGGCTATAAAGTGGCAAAATAGAAGTAACAAAGCCTGTGCTCACCATAACATAATGACATCTAACTCAAACCAATTACATACAATGCAAGCAGAATGATCAACATAAATTCTATGGATGTAGTAAAAATATGAGCCATGAAATTATAAAATAAATCTCTAAATTCAACCTGGCCAGTGCGTAGTATTGCAAGGGATAAGTCAATAATAATCTAGTGTTTAAAATGTACATGTCACCATCTTGAATAATGAATATGTTGATAATACATACAATTGTTGGTGTATGTAACCAGCATAGACAGGTTGAGATTCACTAGTTCTGGTATATTCTGGTATGAAGCTCCCACAAATGGTAATATTATGTATAATTATACAAGATCAGGGATGAGCCTTAGATCCTAAGAGTTTGACAACTACTAGGCTACTAAAAAGCTATGGTGATTAGGAATATCACTGATGCATATAATAATGTGAAGACAACTCTCCATAATGCTAACACAACTATCATGTTGATAAGACCCTAGAGTTGACTTGGGAATATGCAAATGATCCTTATTATTGGAATATATGAAGGTGATACATGGTCTGACAACTCCAGTCACACACCCATAACTCTGGATGTATAATGGATTAATAAATATTCAGCTAAACAGATATATTATAATAGTATTACAAGTTCAGGGTGTTGAGGGTCTACCATCTTTAATATGAGTCTGATACTGATGATGTTACAGAGGTTGTCATGGAGATATGATAACTTTACACATATCTGTCTTTCTAAAAATAGATGATCACTGGAGAGTGTCAAGATGATGCAATACAGAGAGCAATACAGGATATAGAGATAACATGAGTACGTATATCATATGAATATCTAGTTGCTAGGTCTGAACCCAAATACTTATCTATCTGGCATTGCTTTCTAACTACCAGAATAAATAAGGTAGCTGGAAACAGGATAGCAGGTTCATAAATGGCCCTGATGACAGCTTATAAACAGTTGGTAGCCATCTAGAACATTCTAGAAACAAGACAGTAATATAGAGATAAATGAGGATGCAATAGGCTACAACCAAGGCTATTACCAATACCTAGTAGGACCTGAATGGATGATAAGAACTGTATACAAAGTAGTCTTGTAGCTGGACAAGGTATTCAAAAGGATGCTGCATACATTGCTAATACAGAAGTTAGTAGTAGTGTCTGGTATTGGTGAATACTTACTGCTTTAGATACATGATTCAGTCACCAACTAATCTTTATTAAATCTCTTTACTATGATAAGAACCGTATAATGATGATTCTTTTGGAACAAAAGATTGCATCATACGAGATTCGTACTTACAACTTTCTGCACGGATGACGGACACATCAACAACTGTGCCAATAGACCACCCACTGGTATTCCAGAATAACTGTGCATACGGTTATTACACCCGATCATCTTTCACGCCACGCCATACTGCCAGGGTACTAGTTTTTAATGGGGAGACAACTACAGGTCTACTGGTGAATTCTGTGTTTACAAAGGGTCGGTGTTGGCAAACGAGACATACGACACAAAATGAAAAAAATCTGAGCCAAGGTGAACTTATTAACAGAAATCTTGCCTCTTACAGTAACGGAGTAGTAAGGAAAAATCTTTCAAAATAAATAGTCCGGTCTCCAGTTGTATTTTATGAAATGTGCCATCTTGACCGAGGGCTGTGCTTATGTCATCAAAAGCGTGCTGGTTATTAACTATAATTTATACAATGCCTTTTTACCTTGTCACTGATAGTGTGGGCTCTGCTCTGTCTGACCTTTCACCTATGAACCCCTGAAAGCAAATTCAAAACGGATAACTATAAATTATATCCTCTACAGAAGGCTGTAATCTCTTTTACCTCACAACAAACTACTCCCTCAAACTGTTTGAGAATGTCTCTGAACATTTACAAATGTGCTCAACTAGTATAGGAGAGAATTTTAGGATAAAACTGGCTGTCTACAAGTTTGCTGCACACTTTCTTTAAGAGATATGATAATAAATGAAGTTCCCACATAAGTCAAACATTTCCTTAAACAATAACACCATCAACTGATTGTTATATTAAGCATACCATATCAAGCTGCAGTTCCTCTCAGCTGATTGGCTGTCTTGCATGCAGCAAGTATTTTACGTGCAGCCATGTTAACTGGTCGCTTCTGTGATGCAGCGACTCCAACACATCCAACCCACCTGTTGGACAGATAGTGCTTTTTGGGTATCATTAGCAGCTGGCTAGGAAATTTACGCTTTATCATTCTTGTTGGATGATTTCCCTTAAATAAAATATGAAAAAATGAATACTTAACAAACAGATCTTGGTCTATATTGGTCACAGAAGACCAGGGTAGACCTCATGGAAAGCTATCCTGGAAGGAAAAAAGGCAACATGCTGGATATGCGGGTAATATCAGAATAGTATGAAGTTATTGGGTGAACTAAAGCTAGCTTTGTAGGTAGTGATTGGGTTTTGAGAGTCACCTCTTTCGTGGTGTTAAAACCCATGGTTGATTCTCCATTTTCTCAGTTGACATTTATTCCTATGCTTTCCCTTTTCCACAGAGTCATCAAGCTTTCTCAAGTCTACCTTCAGTCCTGCAGCAAGATCTTCTAGGGCAGCAATGTCACTGGTGAGATAGGTTCTTGATGACAACATATTCAACAGATCCCTACATTCACTTGCACTCATAAGCTGTGATTTCACCTTTCCTGGTAGAGATGGTAGCGGTTCAGCACCGTCAGCACTCTCGGTACAAGAAGTAGATGGACTTGCTGGAGCTGAATAACTAATCAGTGGCTCTTTTGATGGAGAGAATTGAGTACATGACATGATGTCTTCATCATGTAAAAACTGTGGACTTGACACATATTCAGGAGACAGGCTCATAAAGCCTTCCGTTTTATAGGCTAAAACCATAAACACATGTTTACATGGATACAGATGCTGTTGGAAGTCATATCACTATCATGAAAGGCCAAGAGTAACTATGTACTTTTTTTCAGAATCACCCAGAATCTTGTACATACCCCAGTACTCCTGCTGCACATTGGCAGCAGGTGTCTCACCAACACTCTCCTAGTTTGACACGCTTTGACCATTTCCTTGGGGTGATTTCACAGATATTCTGGCACGTCGAAGCTGTATACTCTCCACAAGCCAAAACACATGTCATGGTTGGTACCTAGAAAGCAAATAATCATGAAGTTAGGGTAGTCGAAACAAGGAAGACTGAAGTATACACATTCATTAGTGTTGCATAGAGCTATTCATAAAGCTATACTATGTGTATAGTTGCATAGAGCTATTCATAAAGCTATACTATGTGTATAGTATTGTATCGATACTCGTATGCAAACATGAATACATGTATAGCATTAATTACTTACTTAATATACTATTCCCAAACTTGTTAATCATAATCAAGTTTAAAACAACAGATCTGGTCATTTGCTACATCAATATAGCTATCCAGCTACAGGAAAGTACCTGTAGCTAGATAAACATAAAACATTTCAATCACTTTTGAATTCAATCACACAACCTCATGATAATAACACGCACGGTGCAAGGCAAACTCAGGTGAGTGGAAATGGTTAGATTTGCCACACAGAAAAGAGTGATGTGAATGGGGTTATATAAGTAGCATCTTACTGTATTCAGATCAGATTGCCAATGTACATGCAATGGCAACTACTAAAAAAGCGGCAACATATGACTCTCAGACATTAAAGTTTTTGGAGTTATGTTCAGTAACAGAGACTTTTTTACCATAGCCATAGAAATGCTGAACAAGCTTTCAACCCCACAATACAAATACAAACAAAGATTCCTCAATATCTCCAATACTTGCTTTCCTTCCAAGCTGTAATCAAAACTGTCCCAGTTAGTGACCCTAATAGTTTGTTGAGGCTGCGTTGCTATCTATTGGCTATCAATGAATGGTGTCCGTATGACTACCAAAATGCTACCCATTGCAGAGAATTCACTGAAAACATAGTAGTTTTAAGAACATACTTTTCAAAGAGCTCTGAACGAATTGAGAGACAAGAATGTGCAACACAGGAGAAAGTGTGTTACAAGTTCGGTATCACAAATATTGTTGCTTGAAACGTTGGTTTATTCACTCAATTCTGTTGTTGGTCCATACGTAGAAGAGGAATCTATCTCTACAGTAATATTCAACCATCTCTACAAATTATGTTGAACACTTTGATATGTAGGTGTAGGTTCTAAATAAAGCAAACATATATCTAAATACCACTTTCAACTTGTATACGTAACTATTACCTGCTGGAGTAAAAATGCCATTTTATTTCCTTAGACTTCAATTGGTTCTGATTTTGACTTACCTTTGGTAAATCATCTTGGAGCCACTGCTGCTCCAGATATTCTCTAAAATTCTTATTTCTTGTCAACCAGTTAGAATTCTCAATGGCCCTCTTCTGATGTATTCCTCCTCGGTTCAGTAAGTAACCAGTTAGTAGGCTATTAAGGTAAATAAACCCTGACTCACAAACAGCGCTACTTTAGCTAATCAAAGTAAGATAGATGTTAGATCAAGGATATGTTAGGGCTGATTCTCACACATGACTTAGTAGAACTTCTCAGATCTTCCCAGATGTGCTAAGACATGTCTGGGTATCAGTCTTTATTATCAAATGGAACTGTGTGCGCTTGAGAGAGCTTGTGAAATTTTATTTTGGTTGTGTCCAGGAATATAAACCTTGATGCTGTTACAAACATTGAAGCATTGTCACGAGTCAAATACTAACTTTGGAAAGGCAATTCTCTGAAGGTCACTGAGAACAACTCGCTGTTACTCCAAGCAGAGTTTATACTCTTTCCTTTTGACTGCTCTCTCCCAAACTTGTTCCGAGTGAAAATTACATAGCAGTACTTTAGTCTCTGCCGCATAGACATCTGAATTAACTTCATTACTAACAGTTATACATATAGTTAAGTCTATGGAAGACTTGATAAGATTGCAATAACTATCCACCTAGTTGATTCATGAATTTGAAAATATTTGATGAAGCAGTAAAAATAGAAGACAATTTAGCCATTACACCAACCTGAGTGTTTGTTAAACAAAGGAACATCATGCCTCAAGTGATTCATATGTTCTGTGAAGTGAGTTACAGTGGGAAATAGTTATAATACTATTTGTGGTTGATCCGGTACAAGATACGATACTTACCAGCAAATGCGTGTTCTATGGAAGCAATCTCTTGATCTGTATAATCAACTATCCATGCCCCGGGGTGTCCATGAACTGTTTCACTTCTTAATTACTTAAAGAGCATCGGAATGCTCTCAGATTTCTCATCATTTAAGATGAAAATTGCAACTACCTAAAACATAAATGTGTCACGCTGTACGTTATAAATGTACATGTCTGTCTGTTAAAATTAATCCCAATCAAGTCTCATGACATCCCAAGTGACGCACTTAATAGAATCATATCATACGATGAAAGGTCAACCAAATCGCTGAAAGCATTATTCGTTTATGCATATGAGTAAACTTCACACGTACTTGGTAATCCGGGTTAGTTTTCATGACAATGAAGAATGTCTGTATGGCGAACTTTCAAGTTTTGTATGTCACATCCAAGCAACACAACTCATCACCATACCGCTCCAAGAGATGCTGTTGATATGCAGTTTGATGTATGAACAACAGACTTTGATTATCTCTGATGAAAGGACGGATTAAAAACTTATCATACAGAAATTTACACTGTAATTCCTCAACCATCTTCTAACAGTTATCCTCGTCTGAACTACTTCTACTAAAGGAAAAACAAAACAAATCAAACTGTAATTATCATCCAGGGAGATGGTTTGGGTTAATTACTTGTAACTGTGATCAAAGTTTACATGTATATCTTCAAAATATATTAGACCCCGCCATATGACATAATTCATTCCCGTGTTGGCATCGTAAAGCATAAATGTCGTATAGAGGAGTATAGAAACCCATACTCATCACTGTAAAACCTCTATTTGAATGCCAAAGCGCACTATTTTTCAATCCTTCCCCTATAGTGGCAGGCAATTAGAGGTGGCATTCAATTAGTGGTTTTACGGTATCTAATGCAAACACCTCTTGATAAATATCAAAACTTTATTTACATACTGTACATATTAAAAATTAGTAACAGAATAATATATCCACCTTAGTAGCTATAGTTACCTAGCGTTGGAAATTGCTAGACGATATGAGATTATGTTTTGGGTTACGATTATATCAAAAAAGAAACTACAGCAACATAACATCTAAATGCTAGTCAACGGCCTTTGGTTAGTCTTTGATTACTTAGATTAAACTTGGACAGTAACTTATGACTGAAGAGTTGTGTGCTATTAAATCAGTGGTAAGACAACTCTTGCTAATCCATTCAATCATACTGTGATATGCTAATCTTGGGCTTGTATTGTATCGGTATAAAATAAATTGAACGATTTTTATATCATTCCGACTACACTTAAGAATAAATGACATGAGAAAGATGAGTGCATACATGTACATATACCTTCCACCTGACCTTACACATGAGACTTGATGAGACTTACACGAGAGGTCAATGATTTTAGAATGGTTTTTTCAGAGTAAATTGCATCATTGCTATGAGAAATGGGTCCATATCATTTAGAACACTGTATCATCACAGCACCAATGTAGAGATAATTTGATAGCAGCAATGCAACACAAATGGGTCCATATCATTTAGAACACTGTATCATCACAGCACCAATGTAGAGATAATTTGATAGCAGCAATGCAACACAAATGGGTCCATATCAATTAGAACACTGTATCATCACAGCACCAATGTAGAGATAATTTGATAGCAGCAATGCAACACAAATGGGTCCATATCAATTAGAACACTGTATGATCACAGCACCAATGTAGAGATAATTTGATAGCAGCAATGCAACACAAAGGGGTCCATATCATTTAGAACACTGTATCATCACAGCACCAATGTAGAGATAATTTGATAGCAGCAATGCAACACAAATGGGTCCATATCATTTAGAACACTGTATCATCACAGCACCAATGTAGAGATAATTTGATAGCAGCATTGCAACACAAATGGGTCCATATCATTTAGAACACTGTATCATCACAGCACCAATGTACAGATAATTTGATAGCAGCCATGAAACGCAAAATGTGCTATTATTAAGGTTTAAATCAAACAAAATCAGACAGGGAATTTTTTTAGTAATTTCACTCACAGCAGATTTTTGAATGCAGCTTGCATACGATTCTTGAGATTACGGTCGGTAGGCCAGAATCTTTGGTTGGATCTGTGCGGTACCTGTTGCCCTTTGAATTGCTCTTTTCTGTAGGTTTCAAGATGGGGTTTGAGGTCTCCCAAATAAAAATGCCTTGTGTTAGTAGCTGATGTATTAGCTTTTTCCTATCATCATCTATTGACTGAAGCATTCTACCACGCTAGATAAACAGAGATATACATAAATGATCTGTGCTCAAATAGAATCCAGCTAAGCAGGTGCAGATGTCAATCTAAATTCATGTTTCTCAACTACTGAAAGTCATTAGAAGCTGACAGTAACCCAGACACAAATTTCATGAATACTGTACATCCCCACATAAAATTCCATTCTAGAACGAAATCTTGTTTACCAAACTGAGAGGTTCGGCTTAGACACGTGAATCTGACTGAAACTGGTCATGGTGCACAACTCTGATTGAAAGCAAACGAAATGAAATTATGCTAACTTAATTTCAACAACTGCAACTCAAACTTTTATTAAATCAACTTTATTAATAAACTAGCTGTACAACCCGGCGTTACTCGGGTAATAAAAAAGTCTTTGGACAGAAAATTGATTTGTATTTAACATATAACAACATTTGCCATTCTAACTTTCAAACTACATATCATGAGAGAAGTGTTTTGTGTAGTTGAAATAAATTAAAAGAGAAAATAAAACAACTGTAAAGGTTTTCAAACTTTGTCAAACAACTGTAACTTTCGAACTTTATATCATGAGGAAAAGGTTTTGTGCAGGACTACTAAATTAAACTAAATAAAACCTCTGAAAAGATTTTCCAACTGTAAATTTAAAATTTCATAACTTGAAATAAGTGTTTCCTTGATATAAATTAGAAAGAAAAATAAAAATGTAAAGGTGTTTAAATGTAAAATCAATCGCAAGTAATTGCTAAATACAGTCTATTTCGCTATGATTGCAATCAAAAATTATTTGGTACACAATTATATGATTTTAGTTCGTTTCAGTGTTTGCATGCAAAAATTGGCATGAAGGCTAATATAGTAGGCTATAGACGTACATAGAGTGGTATAGAAACCCATAGTAATCTAAAATGCAATCGCCTCCTGGCAAATACCATCATCATTAAAATAGTACCAAAATACTATGTTAACCTTCGTAACTATAGGTACCTACAATGACTTTAGTGCATTTTGTGGTTATGATCTGCGAGCCCAAGATAATATAATATTACAATGTACTACGTGGAAAGTTTTTACCTTCGAGACATACATGTAACATAAATGCTGAATCTAATTTATATGAATTAAATTTACTAAGCACATACATGAAAAAAGTTTTAGTAAACCTTAGACTTTTAACATTAATTTTATCATTGTGAAACGTTATTATTTTATCGGATACCGGATATACTGGCTAACGGATAACTCGCCAAGGCAAGTTCAGCAGATGTATAAGTTCGTATATCTTTTAATAACTTATATAATCAGTACACAAATCGCCAAATTTCAAGTTCGAGATAAATTATTGTCGATATCGTGGGGGCGGAATAAATTAGCCCTAGCGAAATAAAACGAAGCATCGTGTCGTATAAACTTAGGTCCCAAAATATTTTTTAACAGAAGCATCGTTACGCGTGGGCGCAAGGCCTAGATATTAGCCTGCACATGGGGTATGCTGTATATGAAACCGTCTTTGATCAACATGCCATTCTAGCTCAGTGGTAGAGCATCCAGATAAGAAACTTGTCGATGCATTTGTTGTGAGTTCAAATTCATCACAAGGTGGAATTTTAATATCAAGACTTTAACTATAGTTAGACAAACCGAAAACAGACTTTGGGAAATAGAAATATATATTGACAAGCCTAATTCCCGGCGTTGCAGGGGTAATAAAAACAGCTTATAAACAGTGGCAGACAATGTAGTTGTCATTGAGTAAACCAGTAAACTTACTAATAAGACCTGTGAGAGAGAGCTATAGTTAGTGACGTTGTGCGTAACGCAGAGTCACTATGCAAATTTTAACCCAAATAATTACTCATACTGGCCAATGATTCCATTGCATCCCATCTAGATTAATGGGTTAGTCTATCCCCTTCGAATTTTTCTTGCTTGGTTTTAATAGCTATAGCTGGAAAGACAAACGACAAACTGAGATTTATATATGTAGAAGTGAAACAAAAGTAATGTTTACCACTACCGTTAACTCTTTCGCTACCAAATAAATTCGTTACGAAAAGAATTAAATATTGCGTAAAACCAAATATTTGACATTGGCACATATGAATTGTCATAACTTTTGACCAAATTAATTAGCATAAACCTTTACATCATCTGATTCCACAAAAAAGCCACAAATACATGTGCGTTGCAGAATTGATTTGGACACTTTTTTGTTCTGTTCATACTATCGTGGATGACAAGTTAAGCATGCTCCGAGTCAGATGAGTTACTATCACTATAACTTACTAATAATACTAAAATGTGCTTTTGTTTGCAAAGCGAAACTAAGGCCAGCGTGAGATGCAAACTTGTTTTCCATTGGCTCAATGCAAACAGATGATTGTTTTCTCTTGATTAAACGAAGACACGATAGGCTAATTATACAACTACCAATCAGAAATGTCTCGTACTAAGTCTGGTTCTTAGGTACCATGTTCTAAGGCACACACCCCGTGTTACTATTTATAAGGTCGACTTACGCGCAAAATAGGCTTATATGTGGCGATATATGGTAATAATTTTCCAATGTAGAATTCATTCAATAGCCAACAAATATTGTAGAAATGTTCAGCATTTCACAACCCACCAAAATATTGTACATATTGTACACCTCCCTGCACAAAATATGAATATCCAGAAGCCTAACAAATATCATACCTATCCAGTTGGGTGCACTCTGTGACTTGAGATTTCAGGGACACCAACTTCAAAGACTTCCTCAACCTTAGGATCTTTGGCAGTTTGCAATAAATTGAGTACTTTATGTCGCTGATATTTAATGGTATTTTCTGTTATCTGTAAAAATAGAATGGAATAGTCTTTTAATTATAAGGTATTTTGCATGATATAGTGACATGAACATTATTTAAATGAACAAAAATGTTTTCTGTTTCTAACAGCGACAGGTCTAATGCAAAAAGTGATCTCACCCATTTACATTTCCTAGGAAAATCCTATAAGATAATACATATTACAAACCTTACTAACAGACATAAATTAAAAATCTATGGTTAGCAAACCTGTTATGGTGTCTCTCTTATTTAAAAATAAACACAATCAACACTCACTTTGTATTCCGGGTAGCACACCATTCTTCTAACACACCATACTTCTAACACGCCATCCTTATAACACACAGTGTTGCAGGTCAATTCATCCTCACTGTAGTTTGATATAAATTTCGACGTCGCTTTGTGTTTGTGTGTTCAGATAATTCTCTCTGCAGCAGATAACATGATAGCATTTACTGTTATAATCTTTACATTGTTCTGCTAGATAGACTTATGATAGGATATTTGAAAACCAGGTTGAGTTTTATTCTCAGTTGCCCAGACAAATAGGCTCGCATTGCTACACTGGCAAAGCTCTAGTCAGTGTGGGAAGTTGTAAGGTTGTAATGTAAGAAATTGTATTATCTTGATACATGCAGTCTACAATGGTATTACAGAATAAGATTATTAACATAGGCCTATTTATGGATATACTCCGAGCAGATGATGGCATACACTCATTACTCAAAATACAACATATATGTAGATATTCACGGCATTACACAATACTTTCTTACCTCTCTTTAGCCTTGCATTGGTATGTCTTGGTGCCTCTCACAGTTGTTGCCATTCCTTCCACAGATCTTTTTCCCCTTCTTATCTTTTTTATTCAATGTAATTCATGTTATTGAAGTCCCGATGTGGGTAAGCAGATAATAATACAACTCTGGGTGGGCATAACAAGTTCAAGTAAGTAAAAACAAAACTAATATATTTATTATTCAGAAGCCCCAGTCATAATTGCTTGCTCTGGTGATGAGGAAGGAACAAGGTTTGCACCACGGGCTAGCCGGGTCACGCAAGATTTTCGCCACGCATATACAAAACAAAAACAACAGTTGTTTTTGTTTTGTATGTGCGTGGCGAAAATTCTTGAGTGCGTGACCCGGCTAGCCCGTGGTTTGCACTGACTGACTACTATAACAGCTTTTTCAGTCACTCACCGAAATCCAAACATTTTTCTGACCCAACAGACACAAAACTTCACCGTCTGTTCATTCTCATGTCTATAACCACAGTTTTCACATCATCGAATGATGATACTTTTGCAAGCGTCGCCTTGCTAAAATAAAACATATTTTGATTAAGAGAGGAATAGTTTGGCGAGATAAAAAGCGACTTATGTATGTATGTATACAGGTCTATATGCTAATCTCTCAAATACAGGATAAGCAGAAACACGTTTGAAAGTCACAATAATGGTAACTAAAAATCTTGGTTTAGTTGCCTGATACATGTACTGAACTTAACGGTACCTAACGTTGTTGTATGGAAATACTTCGAAAACAAGATACCAGCAGGGAATGTAAAGAGACATTAAAAGATTCTCTAATTTTAAAATGTCAGAATTAGAAAACATCAATCTTGGAAACTGCTGCGTCAACACCACGTCAACAGCGCCAAAGGAATTTGGAATACAATTACATCTACCAACCATGACCAAGCACAACCAAGGATAACTGAGCTTACCCTGAGTCAGCACTTTTCCATTACATAACACAGCGCCAATCAATGTTATGCAATCCCAGTTTCAAGATACAGATATAGCGCTAATCAGATGACGGCTCAGAGACAGCGTTCCCTCCAATGGACTTACTCCTACAACACAAAGATATAATACGAACATTATACGTACTGTCCTCAGGCTATCCTGAATGCCTATAAAAGCTAACAATTTTTATTAGCTCATCCTCTTTTGACAGTGACACTTGTAGACGTACAAGCCGAGCTTAAGGGCAGATACAGCTGTTGGCGTAAGAGATTATTTTACCTAGTTTTGCTGCTGCTATCTATCTTATATTCTAGAATTTTGCTACTTGTGTATTAGGCTTTGGTTCATAATAATAAAAGATATTTTGATTGCTATACCAAACATCTGAGAGTTAGCATAGTTGAGGCTTGCACAAAGATCTGAGTCAAGTTCCATACTCATACTATTAGCAACCATTGAATAAACAATTAGGCTTACCTAGCCTAATTAACCACAACAAGCATAGTTTAGATTGAAGTAGAACTCGTGGTTATTAATCATTGATGTTAGTGTGGTATTCAGGTAAGTCAAATTACCTAAAAAACCATATAACAACGTTCACTACTCATACGAATAGCTTATATTTCCCAACAAACAGCGAATCAACTATGAAACCGTTGCCACGGAAAACGAATATTTTGCTATAAGAACTAGGCTACAGTATTACGAAATCCATATTAGCTGGCAACAGTAATCAATTTTAATAGATACATACAGTGTATAGGGTATATAAATTTTCATTGCTACTGCCAACGGTGACGGCGAATTCTGACAGAAGATAGCGGAAACAGACTAAGGACCTATGTGTTATCGGTGCAACCAGACACGTTTCGTACTAAGAATATGCATAGATTTATGTTTACGGAGCCAAAAAACTGATATGGCTAACTGCGTATCGCGGAAAGAAAATCTTATTTATGTATTTCTACTCACGTTTTTTATAAGTATATATATATATTTCTTTATTGAATTAAACAAAGAGCCTCTTTTTGCAGGCAGAGGAAAGACCTTAAAATATAGATATAAATGTAATAAAGGGATAAATGATAATGACAGATTGTCTTATAAGTCTTATTGTCTTATTCATAAGTACAAAATATGAGGTGTGGAATGCACTACTTTATCTATGCAATTTAAATATTGTTAAATTTTATTTTTGTGTGTGTTTAATTGGCATAAAAATGACTCAAAAATGCTCTGACTATACAATTAATATATTCTTTTCTTCCTTTGGACTTTAAAAACAAAACTGCGCGTTGACTCGCTGTGGCAACGACAACGCGAACTGCATTTAAATAGGTGAACATACAGCGTGGATATGTATTTGGTAGCGCCACAAGTCTTAAAAAGCGCAAAATAAATTTATTTTTAAAGTAGGGTTCATTTCACAGTTGCCATTTTCCATACCACACCATTGATTAAAAATAATGTTTTATTACTATAGTTGTGTTTGCTAATCATCGCAAGTCCAGCAATTTTGGATATTACTACTGTTGTATTAAGTTCGGTGCATATATCGGTTGTAGCAAAGAAGAACGGCCTCCGTGTTCTTATCCACTGACTTATTTACTGCTTAACGCTGCCTGATACCCGAAATGTTTTAAGGCTGAAAAAGTACTCGATTTTATTCTTATCAAAAAAATTAGCAATTCAACTCCCAATTCTTTTGCAAGACCTGGTAAGAATCTATTAATTTCAATTCAATAAACAAAACACTAAAATTAAATTCTTATGCTATCTTAACTCCCAATAAATCAATTCAGTTTTGTAAATAAAATGAATACTTTATCAATTCACCATTTGTTCACTAGCTATCTGATCTGAATAGAAGTTGCTCACCTACACAAACAGGCCTGCCAACCCAAGAGTGGGGCAATGCGTGAGATTTGGTTTTGGCGCAGTTGATGTATCAATGATAGTATATATAAAATTGTGGAAATTGGGGCAAAAGTCTCACGCATTTTTATTTTTTTTTTGGGGTGATTGTGTGAGTCTCACGCCCAATGCGTGAAAGTTGGCATGTATGTACACAAATGTTGTTGGGTAACACCTATGCAAAATGGCCTTAGAAGTGAAATAACCATTTAGTGTTGCAGTTTCATTTTATTATATAACATAGGGCAGTTTCTCAATGCGCTCGGTGGTTACATTTACAAAATATAAGTTTTGTTTAAGTTGCTGGGGTCGATCTATGGGGGCGCATGATCATGCCCCCATGACTATATACTCTCTCACTAGGGTACTGGTTGCAAGCGGGATGAATAGAATCGCCTTAATTTCAGTCGACTTGAGCATCTGTCTCTTGTGTTTACTCCAACACTCTATACAGGAACCTGTATAAAAATCTTCAGTGCTGACAATCAAATTGCTTTCTACAGCTTCTCTAGAATGCATATTGAACAGCACCAAAGCATGACATTTCTCATTTATAGAAACTAGCTACCAGATTTGTATTATCACTAATAATTGAGTGATATCACACCAGATTAGTCGACACATGACTACACATAGCTTAAAGTTACGGCAGCAAAAGTAGCAACTGCTAAAACAATAATTTCCACTAGCTGACATATACAAACAGCCAAAACAGAATAATGCAGGTGAAATTACCATTATGTGTAGCAGGTAACTCGTCATATTTAAATAGTTCAACCTTTAAGCCAATATCTCACACAGAAAGAGCAATGGCTCTCTTCTTTAGTTTGTAAACGAGGCCTAATCTGCGCTTCTCTGGCTGTTTGATGACAACAGGTGCCACTGGCTGAGCAAAATGTGACATCTATTTCTTGAGTTCTAAAAGCAGATACAAGTTAGTAAAAGCTAGTAGTGGGTGAAAGAAAACAGAAATGTCCTAATGCATTGGTAATAATTTGACACGCTATTCTTCTATATAGTAATGGCACCATTATTATTACATATCACCATGTCCACTATCTGATGCCAGGCTAATAGTGGTAGGTTAGCAAGTGGTAGGCAACTATCATCATTTCTCATTGTTTATAAGCTGATTTTTACCCGGGCATAATACCATGGCAACGCTGGGAGACACAGCTAGTATTATAATAATTGTTTTGTTTATTAACCGCCACTAGTAGCAAATGTCAAACGACAAATGAATATTGTGAATAACGAATAAAATAGATAATGTAATGATTACAATGAATCATTTTGGTAATGCACAGTTGGAAAAGGTTTGAGATGCACCAAAACATGAAAAGCTTAGGGTAGAGCAATAATAATTAAAAATATTGCTTTCTCATTCATTTACTACATTTAGACTCCTTCATTCATCTCATATTTAATATAACACAATACTTACCTAAATAAATAAACTATTTACCATTGCATGCACTGCTACTTCTGAAAAAAGCGACATCGCTCACGCTAGCCCTATCAGTAGTGCTTCTCATATCTATAATATGATTATAATAATATTGTAAAAAAGAATGGATTTTGTTAGTAAGTTGATAAATATATTTATTAAATTTTGAATAAAATAGTGAACCCACCATACTAATGGAACTACTTATCCAGTGAGAGAAAATCTTGCCAACAAACCTCAAAACTGAGAACAACCAGACCAGTGAACTAGGTTCAACTTACCACTGAGTCCTGAGTGATAAATTTAGACAACTGCGTAGGACGAGGCCTGATATATGCATGAGATGTAGTTACATTTGTTTGCTTGACGATCAAAAAAGCATAGCTAAACTTGTTCCTAGTGCACAGGCAAACCATAGAACTATACTCTATCGTTGTGTGGTATATAAAAAATACTGCATATTATCGAAAAAAAACATGCTGTCATATCGAGGTTTATGAAAATGTTAAACATGTGCGGCTGGCATTACTACTCTGCACTTACTAATAACTGACTGGTTAAATAGGTTGTCACTGTCCATGATTAATTTTCCATCAATGTAGTAATAAATTACTAATTATGGAGGTACTGAGATAGTAATAACAAAGAGAATCATTGACTCGAGTCTTTTTGCTTGTTGAAAAATGGAGAATCGAGGCGATTCGTCTATGATGACAATAAAGAAATAATTCAATTATTACTGGTAGGATGCGCCAAGGCATTTCAATTCTACAGTAAGCAAAAATACCAGAAAATCGGTTCAATTCATTTGTAAATTGAGCATGCTTGAGCAAACGTGTGAACTCGAGTGCTCATCTACGCCTGATCCTGCATAATTCCCTACCTTATACACTCACCATAACTGCTGTGACCACCTGCAACTGCCTTGGCCTCAGACGTCAACATAGCCCAAGTTTCATAAATCCCATCATACACCATACCCTTTTTTTCGAGCTACACCATAACTACCAATGAGCACACGTACCAACTCGCTTTGTGATGTTTGTTACCTGACTCAATAGGCTGTGCATCTGACTTGTCTATCCCCAGGCTACTGCCAAAAATATTCTCCTCTTTAGTGCCAGCACCATCGCCAATATAACACTCTCTTCTCTGTCATCCTGATCAGACTCAAACTTGCTCTCTCATAACGCACTTACAACACAGTTTATAATTTTAGCTGCTGCAACTCAGTTATGCCCAAAAAGTTTGTTTTTTATCCTTTCACCACATAAACCTCATCCTCCGTAGTCTCCTGTATTTACTTTCCAATGGAACTTCTACAATTCCAACTATATTCAACTCACTACCATCAGCATTTTCTCAAGCTGTTGATGGCTTCTTTAACTGCAACTTCAACCTATTGGCAGTTGTTTCAATCTGCGCTCTCTACATCGACCCTTGCAACTTTCAAAATTTCTCTACCACTATGTTCAATAACTTTTAATAACAGCATTAACTTAGTTCTACCCCTCATATTAGGTTGTGTATCTCTCATATTAGGTTGTCTATTACCACTTTCACTTTTATATCCTCTCCTCTTGACTACACTATGGATACACAAATTCATCTCCTCAACAAGTCTCTCCTACAAACAATCACTGTGTTCACCGGACACCAGCTTTGGATAACCGAACTTCATCATGTCACAACACAATCTATTTTACAATACCAACTCTATTCACTCTACATCTCTCCTTTTGTTTTTAATAGTCACCTTCTGCTTCACGAATAATAAATTCAAACAACTCACTGGTATCTTTCCAACACGGACACTTCACAGTGTCAGCACCTCACAGCTTCAACAACTCACCTCCCCAACACTTCACCTGATTCACATGCCACCTCACTTTCATGCCTGTTAAAGGGTAGTGTCAATTGTTAAATTTGACAAGCCACCAATACTAGCACTCTTTTGTTTACGATCACAGGAAAAAACTCAACACTTGGTCAGCTGCCCCACATTGTATTAATGTAGGTCATCAGTTGTAGTAAAGAAGAATGGCTTCAGTAATTCATTCCATTTGCTTATATACCACCTATATTATATACCACCTGCTTATATACCCAGTTTTGCGACTTATGGTTTCAGCATGGATACACGTGTTTGACCAGTAACATAATGCTAGCATTTACTAGGCATCTCTGGCTTTGCGATGATATTTTGTGCAGTGAAAAGTTATGAAACTACGATGAGCCTGAAAGCGCAGTGACTTCGTATTCTGGTGAAAACGTTATACATGTATCTGTCAAACCTTTTCACTACATACCAAGTGCTGTCAAGTTTGCTGTTTTGTTATTTGGAAGCTTTCAGTCAATTCACAATCGTTGCTTGATTAATTTCAATTGTCTATTAAAAAAAACATTTCAAATTTGGTCTTTGGCAGTAGTCCACAAGTTACTTGTATTCCATTGATTTTCTTATTGAACCTCTACAGTTAATCTCTTAGTGATTAAATTAAATTGGTTTGACCACACGTAATGAATTATTCGTTCAATTTGACCGAAATCAAGAAATGAACGAATAATTCGGCTGAAATTCACAGAATTATCTGAGCTGAGCGTACACACCGAAGTCATCGACGAAACGCTCTCAATTGGCTAAACAATTTTTATTTTAGCGAGCATGATTCTAGCAGCTTTCGCAGTTGGTATAGTCCAAGACATGTACCGCTACACACAATAAAAGTACGAGTACAATTCAACATAATACACCCGATGAAACTGCTCAAGTTGCGCTATTGTTGGTTAGCGAGCATGATTCTAACAGCTTTTAAAATTTACATCGTCCAAAGCGCATAAAGGAACACGCAAGAAAAATATTACGGCAAATCGCCATAGTAAATACGATGCAACTGACTTGATTGCGCTAAAGATGGCAACTCTTTCTACCACGGAACTTTTGCTGCTAAAAGGAAAATTGTTATTATTAAAAAAAAGAAACGATCTATAACCATAATGTGCAAACGATAAAAATAATCAACAATAGCGCAATGTAAGAAGTTGCATCGTGTGTACTATGTTGAATTGCACTTGTGCTTTTATTGTGTATTGTCATACGTGTCTTGGACTATACTAATTGCAAAAGCTGCTAGAATTACGTGTGGCTGTACCTTAATAAAACTATTGTAAAGGTGTTTAATTGTGAAGTAATTAGCAAGTAATGGCTAGATAAGTGAAAAGTAAATTGTGACCTAAATTTATTGTGACCTAAATCAGATAAGAATGACATAGCCTTGTAGTTAGGTGAAAGTGTTTGCATACTTGCAATTTGTCGCAAGTTCAAATCCAGTACGACGAGGAGTTGAAGGTATTGTACCTTTACATGCTGCGCAGTGGTTTTCAGCAAATTAGCCAGAGAAGAGAAATTGTATATATCGAATCGCCAGATGGAGACATAGAATCGATCATGGATACCGAACGTCAGAAACGGTCCTTTCATGCTTCTGTTGTCATTATACTTTTATTTACAATACATATTCACAAGGTTTTACAAAGTAATATATTTTTAATAAGTATATTCAAGTAATATATTATTTAAATGTTACTTTAGGACTTGCCACCTATTTTTCGAAAAGTGTTGGCATCAATAACAAAGTCTAGGAAAGTAATCACCTCATCATCCTCGTGGGTGCAGACCATAATTAAATTTAAGTGAAAGAAGATCGGAAGAATAGAAAAAAAAATAAGCGGGATAGCTTTTGTACTAGTTTATAGCCCTTGATGAATCTGCCTCCACAGCAAGAGAGCTATGCTCTCTACCTCAATATTTCTACCAGTTGATATCTATTGCTTGCAATTGACCTGCGATGATAGTATAGCCTGTGTCCTTCTTTACAATTTGCTGGCATTTTTAATTTTTATTTCATTCTAAATCTGAAGACATATTTTTATTTTATATCTATATTTAACATTGTTGCATAAAAGCTCATTGCACTCACTGATATGTTGGCTACAGTTTGCCGCCAAAACTAGCTTTTTATGTGCAATAGAAGAGGAGTTACGAGCGTTGATCAATTGCATGATCAGATTACCGCAATGATGCTATCAAATAATGTGCTGTAAATTTGCAAATTTATTTGTTATATAATGATAATCTACCAAATGCTACAAAATTATATTCATGAACAAGTCACGCAAACAAATCATACTTTATTACACGTAAAAACGTAAAGGTTTTTAAAACAAAAATATTTGCATCGTTTGCTCGAATAGCTGCGTTCTGATTGTTATTTTCGATGGAACGAACATCTTCTAGTTGTCTAATACCTTCCAAAATATTTTCTGGTCCCGACTCTTTTTTTACACTGCTGAGCTAGTCGATATTAGTGTCCAAACAATTTTTCATCTGAGCAAAACCTTTCCGCCCTGCATTTAGCACAAATGCCTAAAAGTTTGCTCGCTAAATGTAACCTTTGGTCCAAAACTTGTAAACTGTTTCTTGTACATGTACATCGAAATATTAGGACCGCATTAAAAAGGAACTACTATTAGTCTTGATTAAACTATTAGTAGTTTAGATTAGATAATTATTATTAATGATTAGTCTAATAGACTAATCTATTACTTGATGGCTTCCCCAGTGCAAATTATTATGCCTATTAATTACCTTATTATGCCTGTTAGGTACCTTATTATGCTTGTTAGGTACCTTATTATGCCTGTTAGGTACCTTATTATGCCTGCTAGGTACTTTATTATGCCTGTTAGGTACCTTATTATGCCTGCTAGGTACCTTATACCTGTTAGGTACTTTATTATGCCTGTTAGGTACCTTATTATGCCTGTTAGGTACTTTATTATACATGCTAGGTACCTTATTATGCCTGCTAGGTACTTTATTATGCCTGTTAGGTACCTTATTATGCCTGCTAGGTACCTTATTATACCTGTTAGGTACTTTATTATGCCTGTTAGGTACCTTATTATGCCTGTTAGGTACTTTATTATGCCTGCTAATTACCTTATTAGGCATGTTATGTATCTTATTAGGCCTGTTAGGTACCTTATTACACCTGTTAGGTACCTTATTATACCTGCTAGGTACTTTATTATGCCTGTTAGGTACCTTATTATGCCTGTTAGGTACCTTATTATGCTTGTTTGATACCTTATTATACCTTTTATGTACCTTATTATATCTGCTAGGTACCTTATTACACCTGTTAGGTACCTTATTCGGCCTGCTAGGTACCTTATTATACCTGTTAAGTACCTTATTATACATGCTAGGTACCTTATTCTACCTGTTAGGCACCTTATTATGCCTGCTAGGTACCTTATTATACCTATCAGGTACTTTATATGCCTGTTAGGTACCTTATTATGCTTGTTAGGTACCTTATTATGCCTGCTAGGTGCTTTATTATGCCTGTTAGGTACTTTATTATACCTGTTAGGTACCTTATTATACGTGCTAGGTACCTTATTCTACCTGTTAGGCACCTTATTATGCCTGCTAGGTACCTTATTATACCTATCAGGTACTTTATATGCCTGTTAGGTACCTTATTATGCTTGTTAGGTACCTTATTATGCCTGCTAGGTGCTTTATTATGCCTGTTATTACCTATTCGGTAATGGCCTTGTAATGCACTTTGGTTTCATGGTTGATATTGTTTTGCATAGTCACCATGTATTTACCCTTCTATATCCTTGA
Organism: Watersipora subatra; assembly: GCF_963576615.1. Taxonomy (NCBI): domain Eukaryota; kingdom Metazoa; phylum Bryozoa; class Gymnolaemata; order Cheilostomatida; family Watersiporidae; genus Watersipora; species Watersipora subatra. The sequence goes on along the minus strand of NC_088715.1, from coordinate 6,038,169 downwards.
TGGTACCAGTTGGTATTTCCTGGCCATCTGTATGCACAGTATGGCCTTTCTTGAGGATTAGCCTTCTACATTTTCAATACTAAAGGTCATTCCCATGTCTTTGCTGTAGACTTGCATAAGGTGTATTAGTGGAAGGTGTATTAGTGGAAGGCGTATTAGTGGAAGGCGTATTAGTGGAAGGCGTATTAGTGGAAGGCGTATTAGTGGAAGGCGTATTGGTGGAAGGCGTATTAGTGGAAGGCGTATTAGTGGAAGGTATATTAGTGGAAGGCGTATTAGTGGAAGGCGTATTAGTGGAAGGCGTATTAGTGGAAGGCGTATTAGTGGAAGGTATATTAGTGGAAGGTGTATTAGTGGAAGGTGTTTTAGGTTATCTTATATTTTGGTTGTTTTGTTCAACTTTGTCTCATTTCCATTATCCACGCATAGCTTCTTGTACACTAGGGCTTACCAGTTTGCCCAACCACCTTTTCAATGGTGTCTATAGAGGCTCCCTACTTTGGATTCAAATTAATATGGTGTAAGTTTGCTGAGCTGGCTACAAAGTATGATGAAGCAGCATTTGCCTTGTTTGACACCCATTTGTTATGGTGCAAGTGCTACTCCGAGATAATTGGTCTATTTACAGGTGCTTTTAGTACTTGCAGGTTGAAGTTTTACTCACAGGTTGTCTAGATAACATATTCTCTATGACTTCTGCGGTAAATAGGTGCTGCTTTTACTGTGAGATATGTTTTACAGTGCATAAAATTAGCTCAAAACCTTTGTGCTTAACGCAATGGTTTAATTTTATGACAAATCAGAAATATTTGTTAACATTTTCTCTAGAAATCTTAATGCGTTCTGTTCTCTCTTGATGCAGGGTTTGCTCTCAGTGGACACACTAGACATGTCTGCTCTCTCCTACAGTCATGTGAGTGCCTGGCTCAAGTATGTTTACACTGGTGATGAGTCAGCCCTTCTCCAAATACCTACTGACAATGTCATGCAAATATCCCAGTATGTGTGTCTATTCTCACTTTCCTTCAGCCTTTATATATCTTTGCTTATCACCTTCATGTTGTGTACAACTCTGATAACTATTGATTTGTAGTCCTTATATCTTGATTTAAGGACTATGATGTTACTATGTACTAGTATGCTGGCAATATGCGCCATGAGAGATTATCGTATGTAATCAGCGTGCGCACAACTATTTAGGTATGTTACAAGGTGGTCCAGTGCTGCAGTTGGTAGTGCGCCTGGCTGCAAATCTGGATGTCTGGGTTCAATTCCTGTGTAATCCGTTTTTTCTCAATCTTTAAGCGTGGCTTCCGACAAACGGACACGGCTCTTATTATAGTAAAGATTTCAACCCACCTCATTGGCTAAGTAGCATATGAAATGAGCTTTTGTATGTCTTTTTATGTTCACTTTATGCTCGACTGTCGGCTAATTTGTGTACTGTTAAAATAATTTGTATCGCACAAGTTGGGTTGTACAATTACTATTGTCTCTCCTGTGCGCTATCTGTGAGACCATCCTAGTGTTTATCAAAGTAGAACTTGCTGATTGTTAGTACGGAAGCTCGAACCCGCAAACTATGGACTTATACACATATCGACAAGGCTATGTGTATAAGTCTATAGTTTATGGGTTTGTTGTTACAAAAAAGTCATGTTACAACCATGAATTTTTTGTCATTTGCTGTCACACTCATAAGATACCTGTCATTTGCTGTCACAGCCATGAATTACTTCTCATTTGCTATTACAGCCATAACAACAACCTGTCATCTGCTGTCACAGCCCCTTATTACCTGTCATTTGCTGTCACAGCCCCTTATTACCTGTCATTTGCTGTCACAGCCCCTTATTACCTGTCTTTTGCTGTCACAGCCCCTTATTACCTGTCATTTGCTGTCACAGCCCCTTATTACCTGTCTTTTGCTGTCACAGCCCTTTATTACCTGTCTTTTGCTGTCACAGCCCCTTATTACCTGTCTTTTGCTGTCACAGCCCTTTATTACCTGTCATTTGCTGTCACAGCCCCTTATTACCTGTCTTTTGCTGTCACGATCATGAATTAACAGTTTAAATGCTTCAACTCAATGTTGCAGTCATCTTTAGGGTATTTATGGTACCATAAATTTGATTTGAAAATTTTGTTACATTTTATAGGTAGCCTATATTCTTAAGTTTGCCTCAGGAAAGATCAACTTAAAAAAATGACGGGTAAGTTTAACTCTGCAGGCGGTATTAAGGTTTTATGAATATAATATGGGACATTTTTTAAATAAAGCATCTGCCATGGTCAGAGTGGCTGTGCATCACGTTTGATTAGTTTTTCAAATAGTAAAAAAGCAGCCTCTATGAAACAATCACTATGTTTCCATGACTCGCGTGATACGTTTTGGGGCTGTGCGCAGCTTGACCCCCCAGTAGGTAAAGTATTAGCCTAATTAATGACTCTATAAATAGCTACGCAGTCTTGTCACGCTAACCTTAGTAGCAATCGTTTGGAACATTGGTGCTTCGAAACTGCTCAAATCAAATAAAAATGACTGAAGCGTGCAAATGTTTAGAATGGAATATCCAGCGATATCTTAATGCGCATGATTCGCATGTACCGTTTTCATCATTCACAAGCATGATGGATTCGATAAAGATTTGCGCATCGCAAAATTCACTTAGCTTATGGATTTATGCCGTTTCCATGATGCAGTTAACTTGCGGATTGGCTCAAATTTGTGCATTTTTTAAATAAAACATCTGCCATAGTCGGAGGCCGTGTAATCTTTTTTGTACAGAGTGGCTGTGCATTGCGTTTGGTAGTTTTTCAATAGGCAAGAAAGTAGCCTCTACGAAACTGCGTAGTCCTTTCTTTGTTCTTGTGTCCATGGAGAAGTACAAGGTGTAATCTTTACTATTTCTAGGTAGCCTCGGCACCTCGGAAAAGCGGCAGAAAAAAGCTGCTGTCAGCGGAGGGCCTAGTGTTAAAAGGAGGCCTGGCAGGCCAAGAGGTAGTAGATCTTCTGCAACACCCAAGGATGAAACCTATGCCATAAATAACGAATCTACAACTAGAGTACTTCCTCGTACCCATATGGTAGTATTGCTATACTGCTACTAGAGTACTTCCTCTTATTCTGATGGTAGTATTTCTAATCTACTACTAGAGTACTTCCTTTTACTCTGATGGTAGTATTTCTATACTACTACTAGAGTACTTCCTCTTACTCTGATGGTAGTATTTCTATACTACTACTAGAGTACTTCCTCTTACTCTGATGGTAGTATTTCTAATCTACTACTAGAGTACTTCCTTTTACTCTGATGGTAGTATTTCTATACTACTACTAGAGTACATCATCTTACTCTGATGGTAGTATTTCTATACTACTACTAGAGTACATCATCTTACTCTGATGGTAGTATTTCTATACTACTACTAGAGTACTTCCTCTTACTCTGATGGTAGTATTTCTAATCTACTACTAGAGTACTTCCTCTTACTCTGATGGTAGTACTTCTATACTACTACTAGAGTACTTCCTCTTACTCTGATGGTAGTATTTCTAATCTACTACTAGAGTACTTCCTCTTACTCTGATGGTAGTACTTCTATACTACTACTAGAGTACTTCCTCTTACTCTGATGGTAGTATTTCTAATCTACTACTAGAGTACTTCCTCGTACCCCTATGGTAGTATATCTAATCTACTACTAGAGTACTTTTTCTTACTCTGATGGTAGTATTTCTATACTACTACTAGAGTACTTCCTCTTATTCTGGTGTTAGTATTTCTAATCTACTACTAGAGTACTTTCTCTTACTCTGATGGTAGTATTTCTATACTACTACTAGAGTACTTCCTCTTATTCTGGTGTTAGTATTTCTAATCTACTACTAGAGTACTTTCTCTTAGTCTGATGGTAGTATTTCTATACTACTAGAGTACTTTTTCTTACTCTGATGGTAGTATTTTTATACTACTGCTAGAGTACTTCCTCTTGTTCTGATGGTAGTATTTCTATACTACTGCTAGAGCACTTCTTCGTACCCATATGGTAGTATTTCTATACTACTACTAGAGTACTTCCTCTTATTCTGGTGTTAGTATTTCTAATCTACTACTAGAGTACTTTCTCTTACTCTGATGGTAGTATTTCTAATCTGCTACTAGAGTACTTCTTCTTACTCTGGTGGTAGTATTTCTATACTACTAGAGTACTTTTTCTTACTCTGATGGTAGTATTTTTATACTACTACTAGAGCACTTCTTCGTACCCATATGGTAGTATTTCTATACTACTACTAGAGTACTTCCTCTTATTCTGGTGTTAGTATTTCTAATCTACTACTAGAGTACTTTCTCTTACTCTGATGGTAGTATTTCTAATCTGCTACTAGAGTACTTCTTCTTACTCTGGTGGTAGTATTTCTATACTACTACTAGAGTATTTCCTCTTACTCTGATGGTAGTATTTCTATATTACTACTAGAGTACTTCCTCTTATTCTGATGGTAGTATTTCTATACTACTACTAGAGTACTTCCTCTCACTTTTAAAATGATTAAAAAAAGAACATTCTTTCAGGAGGCATTAAACTATGTATATCTTATATTTGCATAATGTTCTAGGTTTCGCAAAAAGCCTTACATGCATCAATTTATATTAGCTTTGGAGTCTTTGCTTTTTGTAGGTTACTGGACGGTCTAAGAAGTTTGCATCGGCTGACACATCGGCTGACACATCGACTGTTTCTTTGGTAACATGACTTCCCTCTCATTTTTGAATTGGCGCATTAGAGCATTTGAACCTGAAGATGAGCTCAACTTTTGCAGATTGTAGAATCAGTTCTCTTGACTTTTAGGTTCCATCACCTCATAAGACTGTGAACAGACATCGAAAATCTGTGAATAATATCCGTAGTTGAAGATCAATGAATAATGATGAGTTTTTATCTGATACATCCATGCGTACTTCTATGCATTCTCCAGAAATGCCTATCGACCATTCACAGCAAAACTCTGAAATGGCTAACGAGTTGAACCTCGCTGGAGCTCTTTCACCCCCTTCTGCCAATAAAAGTTTAGAACTTCAAAAGATGTTTAACATTAGTAAGCCAATAGAGAACGATATTGGGGGTAATAGCAGTTCCCCGATTAGTAAGAGCTTTGACAATGCGATCTCTAGTAAATCTCCCAGAGGTCGGAATTATGCCAGAAAGAGCTGTAAGCCCATAAAGAATATTAACCTTTTAACTATTAGAGGCAAAGAAAAAGGTAAACGAAAGTTCATTCCATCTCACTCGCTGTCAAAGAAAGCTGCCTTAAAGTATAGACAAGCTTACCAAACAAAAGGAGAGGCAACTCGATCATTTGATTACAATATTCACAAGTTTACAGACAACAGTCTAGCAAAAAAGAGTTTTGGACTCTGTATAAAAAGTCAAAAAGGTGGTGGGCGGGGCCGAAAACGCAAACTGCATTTTAAATCGAAGTGTAGAGTAACTGAAAATTCTCACAAGATCTTGTCTCCAAATCAATACCCTTATGCAGATCCAAGCGAGTTCTCTTCATTGGATTTTAGTCGTGTTCCTATCGTAGACATAGAAAAGCTTCCTAATCAGAGCTCAAGTCACAAGAGTTCTATGATTTCTCAGGAAGCCATAGAATATGACAGTTTGAGGACAGATGATGCCTGTGTTGGCAATGAGGACCAAATGAGTTCAACAGATTCGGTTACTGTGGAAACCTATGATACTAGTCCTATAGCGGTCGACCTAAGTACTAACAGTGAATCATTTGCAGGTACACCTTCAGCTGATGTTAAAAAAAAGAATCATTCCGTCGGGAACTTTCCTGCAGGTACATTTAGTTGTCCAAGTGTTACACTGCTGTTAGTCAATGAAGTTGTTTTTCAATTTTGTGATACACGGGAGCCTTTTTATGCAGACTGCCCTTATTTTCAAATTTTATAAAGAAATGTCTGTGATACATAAAAAATAGGCAAGATGGAAACAGGTTTAGCCTTCATTCTTGAAGAAAGTGTGAGAGTGGCAGTCTGCTCAATTTGTCATATTAATTGCTGGGCAGACAAATTGGTAACAATTTTCTTGTGAAACGATTTAAGATAATTTGGAGAGCTTGTCCTCAGGCGCCAGCACAAATCGATAGCAAACTTTAATCTGTTTTGTTATCGCTAAGCTGCCCCCTCTACTAACCAAAAAACTCTCAGCCGTCTCAATGCATTCTTGTGTTCATCTATCTCATAGATGAACGCTATTTAATTGTACTTCTATCAACTGTGTTTAAATCTCACAATAGCTGTGCATACATAATCTCTCATTTGTAACTAGTTTGGAAATATAAAACTACCCAATTTCTTCAAATTTGGCTGTATGAGCTTGTATGAGGTATTGCTTAGAGAGAAATAAAATTTCATAGTCGGCATCATTTAAAATACATCAATGTATGAATGACGGGCAGATAAGTGATTGATGGTTGGCACAAAAATTGATTCATTCAAAGCTTGGTGTTTCAATTTAAAAGCATTCTTGGCTTAAAGCCCACATGATTTTCCCTCAATCAGTTGTGTTTAAACATGTTTCTTAGGACGTAAAGGTACCAAGAACTGTATACTACCGGTATATAAAAATCAAAATTCTCCTGCAACTGTGTAGATTAATGTAAAATTAGCTCATCTCTAGCCTTTTTGTCGTTATATTATATATCAAATGAAATTTTCAAGTTTGCAATACTCACTTCATTCAAGAGCATTTTCATGTTTCATATATCTATTTCCCACACAGCTGGTGCAAAGGGTCTGTCAGAAGATACAGAAGACGTCATGCCAGGGCAGGTGCTTGATGGCGGCACAGTGGAACAGGCTAATGCTGATCATGGGAATGAAAAAGATGTTATCATTCGTTCCGAAGATGCAAAATTTTTTGGAGACTTTTTAGAGATTACCTCACGTGACTTCACTAAACTCGAGGCATCAGTTGGTCCAAAAGATGTGTAAGTTTCTATGAACGAGGCTGAACTCAGTGAGTAGGAAAAGCTTTTCAAACGGATTATATAAATTGCGAAAGCTGCTAATATCGTGCTCGCTAATAATTTGTTTAGCCAATTAAAAGCGTTTTGTCGACGATTTTGGTGTGCATGCACAGCTCTGCCAATTCTGCGAATTCAGGCTAAATAATTCTTGTGTTTTTCTGTTCATTTCGTGATTTCTGTCAGAATTAACGAAAAAATCTGCACATGTCGCAATACCTTTGGACCACAGAATATCTTTGTTGCTTTACCGCGGTGTAAAATGCTCCTATATTAAGCTTGGCTGTGAGTGTTTATATATCCTACGAGGTTGGCACACACCCTTATTCACGCACGGCCGGTACAAGCCTTCATGTAATGCATAGTTGGCACACACCCTCGTGTAATGCACGGTTGGTACATGACTATATGTTACCTATGGTTCTTAAAGGTTGACTTGCAACAAAATTCACATTACAGTTATTTGGTATCAAAAGATTCACCATGTCTTACTCTGTTGTGTTGTAGGTGTCGAACATGTGGAAATGTGATTACAAGCTCTTAAAAGCTCAAAAACGAAAAGCCGCTGTAGATTGGAATCTGCTTATTTTTCTGACATAGTCATTACAGTTTAATTATTGTCTTGTCACGTGATGTTCTCACGTGAATTGAAAGGCCAATAAAAAGCTCAATATAAAACTTATCGTAGCACTAGTTTATGACAAGCACTTCGGGTTTTACCGAAGACCCCGTATCAAATATAGATGCTCGCTACTTTACAGTTTTGTTTCGGCTTGATCTAATCGTCAAATCGTAATCTGATCATGTGACCCAATACTTCGCAAATAATTTTTGCAGCATTTTTCGATTATCACAGGTGACCAACAGGCTCGTCTTGATTATCAGACAATGATATGTACTCCTTCGAGGTAAGGTTAAAAAATTAAATGATATTTTACGGTAAGTTATAAGCTATCACTGCTAAAAGTGACAGCATTACAATGACGATGAAATAGACGCGTAAGAACAATAGACATGGTTTTATTGAGTGCGTGAAGTATATTTGTGAAAATATTTTGACGAATAAGGTTGCATGAAAGTGTAAACAGAAACCATCTACCACAGCTACGTCACATTTGAGCCATTTTGCAGAGAGAATCCAAACTACGGCGGTCTCGTGTGACTGCGATTAACTGTTCGTTTTTTGTAATCACATTCCCACATATTTCGCACCTACAACACAACAGAGTAAGACATGGTGAGTCTTTTGATACCAAATAACTGTAATGTGAATTTTGTTGCAAGTCAACCTTTAACTTTACATCTATCACAGTTGTTTAGGTGCATTTGGTTAGGATTGTTGAACGCCGACTGATTCTCTATTTTTAGCTTAGCTGTCTGGATGTAGCCAAGCTTTGTTGGCTTTTTTTGTTAGTCATGTTTTCACTAGTTTTTCTCCTAAACTCACATTTGGTAATTCATTGTTATGTAATCGCTGTTGGGAAGCTCCAGAGGTAAATGTTTGAGATATATCAGGTGAAGACTGACATATTTCTAGAAATATTGAAGTTGACCTATTGCTGGTACAAAATAGTTAATCATGCAGTTTTCACATACCGTACATTATTTGAAAGATTTTCCTATATTGATAAAAAGTTGAATAAATCCATTTGTTTGCTCTATGTTTAACGTGCGGTGAGTAAAGGTCATGTATAACACATCCCATTTGATCATAGTATGACAGGATGATGATCGATGTAACCCTCAATATATGTGAGCTCACCTCGATTTGTTCATTTCTCAGGCCAGCCGGTTGCTCATATGGACGACTTCAGAGGACTCAGCAGAGTTAAAGGAAAGCAGCTGTTTTTAGACGATGTCTCGCTGCCATCAACTCGATGTCGACCTAAAGCAGGCCTTCCCGGTAACTCTGTATCACCTTGGAAGTTAGCAGAAGATATGAGAACACCTCATCGCGAGGGCACACACAAGGCTTATGTGCCAAGTCCTTTCACACCAATGGATGACTTTGGAACTCTCACTGATGATCAACTCAAGGTCGATAACAGCTAATTCTATCATCTGATTGGTCAATAACTCACTTTGATGTTCATAGTTAAATATGAATTTACATAAAATTTTAGTAGATTTTGTCAGAAAGTATCGATATTTTTTATCGTTAGCGATTGTTTTTGTTTGAGGTGATCTGACTGCCAGGATGTTTCACGTGTAAAATCGACCCAACTTTATCGTGGTTAAAATGCTCATATCAAGTGAAAGTGTGATTATGATGTCTATATTTGCAAGGAGACCGACAGAGTAAAGACATGTAATGTTGCAACTCGCATGCAGTAGCAGGTATCAACTAAAGCATCAAATGCAACTAGTAACATGATTTCACTCAAATATTTTTGAGCATTTTAACCGCAATCAAGTTTTGTCAATTTCATTTTGAAAAATCCTCGTAGTCAGACCTCGAATATCAAAAACAATCGCAATTGATAGAAAAATGTCGTCACTTTCCGGTAAATTCAACTAAAATTTTATGTAAGTTCATCTTGATGAAACAAGAGTTATCTTCTCTTCTGCAGAGCTTCACTATAATATAACTAGTTTATCCCTTATTTAAGGTCTGGCTACACTCACCAACTAGAGGTATAACTGACCCCTTATTTAAGGTCTGGCTACACTCACCAACTAGATGTATAACTGACCCCTCATTTAAGGTCTGGCTACACTCACCAACTAGAGGTATAACTGACCCCTTGTTTAAGGTCTGGCTACACTCACCAACTAGAGGTATAACTGACCCCTTATTTAAGGTCTCGTTACACTCACTAACTAGAAGTATAACTGACCCCTTATTTAAGGTCTGGCTACACTCACCAACTAGAGGTATAACTGACCCCTTATTTAAGGTCTGGTTACACTCACTAACTAGAAGTATAACTGACCCCTTATTTAAGGTCTGGCTACACTCACTAACTAGAGCTATAACTGACCCCTTATTTAAGGTCTGGCTACACTCACCAACTAGAGGTATAAATGACCCCTTATTTAAGGTCTGGCTACACTCACCAACTAGAGGTATAAATGACCCCTTATTTAAGGTCTGGCTACACTCACCAACTAGAGGTATAACTGACCCCTTATTTAAGGTCTGGCTACACTCACCAACTAGAGGTATAACTGACCCCTTATTTAAGGTCTGGCTACACTCACCAACTAGATGTATAACTGACCCCTCATTTAAGGTCTGGCTACACTCACCAACTAGAGGTATAACTGACCCCTTGTTTAAGGTCTGGATACACTCACTAACTAGAGGTATAACTGACCCCTTATTTAAGGTCTGGTTACACTCACTAACTAGAAGTATAACTGTCCCCTTATTTAAGGTCTGGCTACACTCACCAACTAGAGGTATAACTGACCCCTTATTTAAGGTCTGGCTACACTCACTAACTAGAGCTATAACTGACCCCTTATTTAAGGTCTGGCTACACTCACCAACTAGAGGTATAAATGACCCCTTATTTAAGGTCTGGCTACACTCACCAACTAGAGGTATAAATGACCCCTTATTTAAGGTCTGGCTACATTCACCAACTAGAGGTATAACTGACCCCTTATTTAAGGTCTGGCTACACTCACCAACTAGAGGTATAACTGACCCCTTATTTAAGGTCTGGCTACACTCACCAACTAGCGGTATAAATGACCCCTTATTTAAGGTCTGGCTACACTCACCAACTAGAGGTATAACTAACCCCTTATTTAAGGTCTGGCTACACTCACTAACTAGGGGTATAAATGACCCCTTATTTAAGGTCTGGCTACACTCACCAACTAGATGTATAAATGACCCCTTATTTATGGTCTGGCTACACTCACCAACTAGAGGTATAACTGACCCCTTATTTAAGGTCTGGCTACACTCACCAACTAGAGGTATAACTGACCCCTTATTTAAGGTCTGGCTACACTCACCAACTAGAGGTATAACTGACCCCTTATTTAAGGTCTGGCTACACTCACCAACTAGATGTATAACTGACCCCTCATTTAAGGTCTGGCTACACTCACCAACTAGAGGTATAACTGACCCCTTGTTTAAGGTCTGGCTACACTCACCAACTAGAGGTATAACTGACCCCTTATTTAAGGTCTGGTTACACTCACTAACTAGAAGTATAACTGACCCCTTATTTAAGGTCTGGCTACACTCACCAACTAGAGGTATAACTGACCCCTTGTTTAAGGTCTGGTTACACTCACTAACTAGAAGTATAACTGACCCCTTATTTAAGGTCTGGCTACACTCACTAACTAGAGCTATAACTGACCCCTTATTTAAGGTCTGGCTACACTCACCAACTAGAGGTATAAATGACCCCTTATTTAAGGTCTGGCTACACTCACCAACTAGAGGTATAAATGACCCCTTATTTAAGGTCTGGCTACACTCACCAACTAGAGGTATAACTGACCCCTTATTTAAGGTCTGGCTACACTCACCAACTAGAGGTATAACTGACCCCTTATTTAAGGTCTGGCTACACTCACCAACTAGATGTATAACTGACCCCTCATTTAAGGTCTGGCTACACTCACCAACTAGAGGTATAACTGACCCCTTGTTTAAGGTCTGGCTACACTCACCAACTAGAGGTATAACTGACCCCTTATTTAAGGTCTGGTTACACTCACTAACTAGAAGTATAACTGTCCCTTTATTTAAGGTCTGGCTACACTCACCAACTAGAGGTATAACTGACCCCTTATTTAAGGTCTGGCTACACTCACTAACTAGAGCTATAACTGACCCCTTATTTAAGGTCTGGCTACACTCACCAACTAGAGGTATAAATGACCCCTTATTTAAGGTCTGGCTACACTCACCAACTAGAGGTATAAATGACCCCTTATTTAAGGTCTGGCTACATTCACCAACTAGAGGTATAACTGACCCCTTATTTAAGGTCTGGCTACACACACCAACTAGAGGTATAAATGACCCCTTATTTAAGGTCTGGCTACACTCACCAACTAGAGGTATAACTAACCCCTTATTTAAGGTCTGGCTACACTCACTAACTAGAGCTATAACTGACCCCTTATTTAAGGTCTGGCTACACTCACCAACTAGAGGTATAAATGACCCCTTATTTAAGGTCTGGCTACACTCACCAACTAGAGGTATAAATGACCCCTTATTTAAGGTCTGGCTACACTCACCAACTAGAGGTATAACTGACCCCTTATTTAAGGTCTGGCTACACTCACCAACTAGAGGTATAACTGACCCCTTATTTAAGGTCTGGCTACACTCACCAACTAGATGTATAACTGACCCCTCATTTAAGGTCTGGCTACACTCACCAACTAGAGGTATAACTGACCCCTTGTTTAAGGTCTGGCTACACTCACCAACTAGAGGTATAACTGACCCCTTATTTAAGGTCTGGTTACACTCACTAACTAGAAGTATAACTGTCCCTTTATTTAAGGTCTGGCTACACTCACCAACTAGAGGTATAACTGACCCCTTATTTAAGGTCTGGCTACACTCACTAACTAGAGCTATAACTGACCCCTTATTTAAGGTCTGGCTACACTCACCAACTAGAGGTATAAATGACCCCTTATTTAAGGTCTGGCTACACTCACCAACTAGAGGTATAAATGACCCCTTATTTAAGGTCTGGCTACATTCACCAACTAGAGGTATAACTGACCCCTTATTTAAGGTCTGGCTACACACACCAACTAGAGGTATAAATGACCCCTTATTTAAGGTCTGGCTACACTCACCAACTAGAGGTATAACTAACCCCTTATTTAAGGTCTGGCTACACTCACCAACTAGGGGTATAAATGACCCCTTATTTAAGGTCTGGCTACACTCACCAACTAGATGTATAAATGACCCCTTATTTATGGTCTGGCTACACTCACCAACTAGAGGTATAACTGACCCCTTATTTAAGGTCTGGCTACACTCACCAACTAGAGGTATAACTGACCCCTTATTTAAGGTCTGGCTACACTCACCAACTAGAGGTATAAATGACCCCTTGTTTAAGGTCTGGCTACACTCACCAACTAGAGGTATAAATGACCCCTTATTTAAGGTCTGGCTACACTCACCAACTAGAGGTATAAATGACCCCTTATTTAAGGTCTGGCTACACTCACCAACTAGAGGTATAACTGACCCCTTATTTAAGGTCTGGCTACACTCACCAACTAGAGGTATAACTGAGCCCTTATTTAAGGTCTGGCTACACTCACCAACTAGAGGTATAACCGACCCCCTTATTTAAGGTCTGGCTACACTCACCAATTAGAGGTATAACTGACCCCTTATTTAAGGTCTGGCTACACTCACCAACTAGAGGTATAACTGACCCCTTATTTAAGGTCTGGCTACACTCACCAACTAGAGGAATAAATGACCCCTTATTTAAGGTCTGGCTACACTCACCAACTAGATGTATAACTGACCCCTTATTTAAGGTCTGGCTACACTCACCAACTAGAGGTATAACTGAGCCCTTATTTAAGGTCTGGCTACACTCACCAACTAGGGGTATAACCGACCCCCTTATTTAAGGTCTGGCTACACTCACCAACTAGAGGTATAACTGACCCCTTATTTAAGGTCTGGCTACACTCACCAACTAGAGGTATAAATGACCCCTTATTTAAGGTCTGGCTACACTCACCAACTAGATGTATAACTGACCCCTTATTTAAGGTCTGGTTACACTCACCAACTAGAGGTATAACTGACCCCTTATTTAAGGTCTGGCTACACTCACCAACTAGAGGTATAACTGACCCCTTGTTTAAGGTCTGGCTACACTCACCAACTAGAGCTATAACTGACCCTTTATTTAAGGTCTGGCTACACTCGCCAACTAGAGGTATAACTGACCCCTTTATTTAAGGTCTGGTTACACTCACCAACTAGAGGTATAACTGACCCCTTATTTTAGGTCTGGCTACACTCACCAACTAGAGGTATAACTAACCCCTTATTTAAGGTCTGGCTACACTCACCAACTAGAGGTATAAATGACCCCTTATTTAAGGTCTGGCTACACTCACCAACTAGATGTATAACTGACCCCTTAGTTAAGGTCTGGTTACACTCACCAACTAGAGGTATAACTGACCCCTTATTTAAGGTCTGGTTACACTCACCAACTAGAGGTATAACTGACCCCTTGTTTAAGGTCTGGCTACACTCACCAACTAGAGCTATAACTGACCCTTTATTTAAGGTCTGGCTACACTCACCAACTAGAGGTATAACTAACCCCTTAATTAAGGTCTGGCTACACTCACCAACTAGAGCTATAACTGACCCCTTATTTAAGGACTGGCTACACTCACCAACTAGAGGTATAACGGTTACCATTATTGAAGTAATGTCACCACATTTATCATTCATGAGGAGAATCACTAGTTTGTGATATTAGTAAAGTTGATACAGCTATGAGTATCGCTATTCTAGCCTATAGCAAAACTGCTGAACCGATTTAATTACATGTATATAAAAACTATAGGAAATGTTTCATAAGTGGTTGCAATTCACATTATCGATCATTACGGTTCAGTTACAAGTGAAAACATTTTTGCTCTTATGTAAAGTTATTTGCGTAAAGTCTTTTGTCTAAAGATTTTTGTTATGCGCGTGAAGGCAGTGAGGGGCCAGCTGCCCACCATATCTGCACTTGTAACAGGCTATGTGGTTTCCTGTTCTGTTCATTCTAGTAATCTTGTGAGACGTAATTTGGGTTCCTGAGGGAATAACGTCTGTATCTAATATGAAATATCTAATTCACATGTACACTCATTAGTTTGAGTATTCTGCAATGTCCTCTCTTGAGCTACAAGTTCGCTCAGTGTTAACTATCCACCTCATGCCTTAGAATTCAGCTGATTTTACAACCCAGTCATAAAGACAAGCCTGTTTCAATATAGGACCTGCATGAACCTGTCCAATAGGTGCCACCAACCAAAAGTATCCTTAATGCCCAAGTATCCAAATATACTTCAGCAGACTCTTCATTTAGGAGCACTTGTTTTTTGGAGTTGTCTGCTAGTTGTATAGTAGTTTTCATCAGTGCAGTGTTGCTTTAACTTATCATAATCCGGTGTGTCACTTTCTGGAAGTTGTTGGTATAATATTAATGCTAACCCAGCTAGGAAAAGATACAGAAATGACTGTAGATCAGTGAGCTGATCGGTGTAACTTAGCCACTCGTTAGTTTGTCGCTAGAGCTTTCCTTATACTTGTAGAGAATGTCTGATAATTTTATTAACGCCTTGGTAAACACATTACAGTGGACCCTAACCATACAATTTCAAGTTGTTCCAGTGTTGGCATTGTAAGGTGAACATTTCGTATAGAGGGGTATAGAAACCTATAGTAATTCAAACACCCCCTGGTAAAATCATCAAAGCTTTATATACATACTGTACATATTAAAAATTAGTAACACAATGATATGTTAACCTCAGTAACTATAGTTACCTACAGTAGCTTAAGTGTATTTAGTGTTTATGATCTGCAATAAAATGTAACGCTACAATGTAATATATGCAGAAAATAGGGAGTTCTTACTTTCGAGGCAGAGATAGGCGTATAACATAAATGTTGAATTTAACTTCAAGGAATTCAGCTTACTAAACACATAATTAAAGATAAATTTTAGTACGTATTTTTAACTATTTTTGTTAACTTCAATTTTTTTCATCAATAAAATTTAATCACCTATATGTTTCCGATTTCATTATCACAAATAACGCTGAACCGAGTAAGATCGAGCTTCGTATTTCTTTCATTTGTTGTTAAAGGGATTTCGGCGTATAGCTATCGGCATGTTTGTTATTCCGACGTAATCCGCCTACCGACTGCCAAATTTGTATTTCGAAAGAAGTTTTTTGATGTTTTCGCATGGTTTGATGTTTTAATGATCTCGCATGGTGAAACATATTTTGCAAGAAAAAAGGAATGAAAAATCAGTGTGTTCTACACCGCAGGGGGAAGAAATCATATAACATGGTCATCTTAACCTGAGGGTGCACTGTAGCTGAAATAGAATGTTAGTTCTCATAGTTTGTTCAGATATAAATAAATGTTCATCAACTTGCTAACATCACTCCATTATTCTGTTAATACTGAGATGTAATACACAAGTTAGTAAAACTTGTACCGATCACAAAGATACAAATTAATCACTTTTACATGTGTATAGAGGTTACATGATAACAAGTGGCAATTCACTGCATAATGACCTGTGATTGTGTGACTGGAGTTGTTTCTTTACAGGCAGTAATTAAGTCAGATGATTTTACCTGTCGATATTTGACATCATCAATCTTCTCTGATGCCACAGTAACAACAAGTCTTGTCTCATATCTTTATTCACAAGGTGGTGTTGGCCCCCAAGTACTCTCAGCTCTCTCAGGTAGGAATTCTGCAGACTCTAAAATCTTCTTGGTATTTTATATATGATTGTAAGGTCAAGGACAAGAGTCTGTCATTCAGAGCTAATTTAGTATTAGTAAATTAAACTGATATTTTGTTAATTTATAATTTATTATTTGTAAAATGGGTACATGTATTTATGTATGTTTCACAGTGTTGGTGCTGTTTCAGGTATTACTGGTACCAGATAGACACCGGCATCATCATCTCTCTATTTATGTATATGTTTTACAGTGTTGGTGCTGTTTCAGGTATGACTGGTACCAGACAGACACCAGCATCATCATCTCTCTACTTATGAAGAAGCTCAGAGCTGATAACTTCCAGCAGTTACAGATCAGACGGTTGGTTATAGCCTTGGCAACTCTTATCTATGTGGGGTGGTAGCATGAGACTATCTGCTGATAATTAGCTTTGGTTCTCTAGTTGGTCATACATGGTGAGAATGAAATAAAGGAAACGGCATCTCCACCTATAGTAAAGGACTCGGTGTTAAAATACTTGTTGAAGTGAGGTACATGAAGCTGGTGAAGAACACTATAAATATGTTACTAGTATTCTGTGATAAGACTAGTACTTCAGGGTTAATAATAGTATAACAGTACTAGCACCTCAGGGTTAATGATAGTATAACAGTACTAGTACCTCAGGATTAATAATAGTATAACAGGACTAGTACCTCAGGGTTAATAATAGTATAACAGTACTAGTACCTTTAGGGTTAATAATAGTATAACAGTACTAGTACCTCAGGGTTAATAATAGTATAACAGTACGAGTACCTCAGGGTTAAAAATAGTATAACAGTACTAGTACCTCAGGGTTAATAATAGTATAACAGTAGCTACTAGTACCTCAGGATTAATAATAGTATAACAGCACTTGTACATCAGGATTAATAATAGTATAACAGTACTAGTACCTCAGGGTTAATAATAATATAACAGTACTAGTACCTCAGGGTTAATAATAGTATAACAGGACTAGTACCTCTGGGTTAATAGTAGTATAACAGGACTAGTACCTCAGAGTTAATAATAGTATAGCAGTACTAGTACCTCAGGGTTAATAATAGTATAACAGTACTAGTACCTCAGGGTTAATAACAGTACTAATACCTCAGGGTAATAATATTATAACAGGACTAGTACCGCAGGGTTAATAATAGTATAAAAGTACTCGTACCTCAGGGTGAATAATAGTATAACAGTACTAGTACCTCAGGGTTAATAATAGTATAACAATACCAGTACCTCAGGGTTCATAGTATTATAACAGCACTAATACCTCAAGGTTAATATTATTATAACAGTAATAGTACCTCAGGGTTAATAACAGTATAACAGTACTAGTACCTCAGGGTTAATAATAGTATAACAGTACTAGTACTTCAGGGTTAATAATAGTATAGCTGTACTAGTACCTCAGGATTAATAATAGTATAACAGTACTAGTACCTTAGGGTTAATAATAGTATAACAGGACCAGTACCTCAGGGTTAATAATAGTAAAACAGTACTAGTACCTCAGGGTTAAATAATAGTATAACAGTACTAGTACCTCAGGGTTAATAATAGTATAACAGTACTAGTACCTCAGGGTTGATAATAATATAACAGTACTAGTACCTCAGGGTTAATAATAGTATAACAGTACTAGTACCTCAGGGTTAATAATAGTATAACAGTACTAGTACCTCACGGTTAATAATAGTATAACAGTACTAGTACCTCAGGATTAATAATAGTATAACAGCACTAGTACATCAAGGTTAATAATAGTATAACAGTACTAGTACCTCAGGGTTAATAATAGTATAACAGTACTAGTACCTCAGGGTTAATAATAGTATAACAGTACTAGTACCTCAGGGTTAATAATAGTATAACAGTACTAGTACCTCAGGATTAATAATAGTATAACAGCACTAGTACATCAAGGTTAATAATAGTATAGCAGTACTAGTACTTCAGGGTTAATAATACTATAACAGTACTAGTACCTCAGGGTTAATAATAGTATAACAGTACTAGTACCTCAGGGTTGATAATAATATAACAGTACTAGTACCTCAGGGTTAATAATAGTATAACAGTACTAGTACCTCAGGGTTAATAATAGTATAACAGTACTAGTACCTCAGGATTAATAATAGTATAACAGCACTAGTACATCAAGGTTAATAATAGTATAACAGTACTAGTACCTCAGGGTTAATAATATTATAACAGTACTAGTACCTCAGAGTTAATAATAGTATAACAGTACTAGTACCTTATGGTTAATAATAGTATAACAGTATTAGTACCTCAGGGTTTATAGTATTATAACAGTACTAGTACCTCAAGGTTAATAATAGTATAAAAGTACTAGTACCTCAGGGTTAATAATAGTATAACAGTACTAGTACCTCAAGGTTAATAATAGTATAACAGTACTAGTACCTCAAGGCTAATCATAAACTATTCTTATAGCTAGTAGTACTCTCCTGACAGCTGATAAGTCAAATGGTCATGTAGATACTGTACACTGATACTGTTATTGTACAGGTGGAGATAAAACTGTAGAGGTGATTAGTTGGAAAGCTCTTTAGACTGACTCAAAGCTGGATAAGTTAAAAACCTTCAGTGTCGAACCAGGTTAGTATCCTAACTATGCTGAGTACTGAATGGCTGTACATTTACTGCTAGTAGGGCTGTCCTTCATCCAAGGTCATATGTCTGTTTGTCTGGTCATATTTAAGAATTAGTGAAAATTCAAAATTAGTATATCATAAAACTTCTATTTGAGCGTCATCGTGATGTGTTTTCCATTCTTCCTCGCTAGTGGTGTTCTGTTAGAGGTAGCAGTCAAATAAAGTGGTGGTCTATTAGAGGTGGTGTTCAATTAATGGGCGCTGTATTTTTCCACCCTTCCTGTATAGTGTCATTTTATTAGAGGTGGCATTCAAATAAAGGTGAGCTCAAATAGAGGCCTTATTTAGCTGTGAAATAAGGATTAAGAGCTCAACTTTATTACAGTTATAAGTCATTAGACCACCAGGTTAAAGTAAGTTAATTGTCTATAAATGTCCTACTAAACATGGCTGCCTTTATATCACTGCGTATGGAAATGACCTTCATCAAGCTTGTCTTTCATGTCAGGAGAACATGTCAGCGAGAATAATTTACTAACATGCTTTTAAAAACATGGAAATCAAAACTTCTGCGTCCTTCACTTCCTATTGTGTTGTGGATAGAATTATTATGATAAACACATTAAATGCAGCAGAGAGCATTGCATGCATTAAAATGCGTTAGATGCATTAAAAAAGCATTAAATGCATACATAGACTGATTGGCTCTAAGGCTAAACTGTTTACATTTACCTCAGGCTATATCAAAAAATTCTGCTTTTTCTGGTCTTAAACATTATGGTAACATTTAAATGGTAACTGTTTCCAAAGGCGCACATAGTTATTCAGGGACAGCGTTAGTAGACACAAAGTCATTGCTGTCAAACATATCATTTATTTGCAGCTACTATTGACAGTACCAAGTGAGACAAGCTGGCTGTAGAAGCTGTAGAATGGTTGTTTATCCTTGGCGGTCTAGACGAGGTTAAACAAGGATTTCTGGGAGCGGAAAGATGGTAATCAGAGCCGGTAGGTCTTGTATAGTTGGCTTCTTCTTGTTTTACTCGGATTACGTGTTAAAGTTTAAAAATTACATCCGGTCGAAATAAAATGAAAAAACTATGTCATTATACGGAAAAAGCAAACTTAAATTGTTAAAAACTAAAGGTGTGCTGCTCTGTATGTGGTATATGATAACTCCAAATTCTACAACAATGAAAAGAGGCAGCCAGCAGTGGACAGTTGAGAGAAAAGGTGGCAAAAATTATAAACGCACGCTAAATTCAAAACACACATAATAAATTAAAAATAAAAAAGCAGAAAAGTTGAATATTCTTTACTTCTTTGCTTTTTTTTCAAACAAAAAGTCCAAAATATGGCCCTTGCGGCCTTTTGTATTTATAAACATCTTTTGTAAGTTGAAGTAATATTTCTACAAAAATATCTTTCATGACTTGGTAATTACGCATATAGAGGTTCCACTGTATACAGAAGTTGACCTTTTGAACTAGGGTAGTCTCATGTTACCACGATGTTTACACTAGTAAGACATATTACTGTAGTACATAGTATTACCTGTATTATCCGTAGAAGCTTTTAGTACCTGATATCTAGTATCTACTAGCAGATAGTAGTACCATCATGTGATAATGTGCTTCCTGTCTTATGTAGGACAACATGGGACGTTAATTATACTCTCTGTGTGTGCACTGGAGTAGTTATTTTTACTACACTGCATTGTGGGATGCATGGTGATGTTGTGAGTGTGATGCCAGTGAGTTGTCCTCCCTATCAAAGTATAGAACTGAGCCTACGTGTATGTGTCATTACAGCAACAATCAGGAGGTACAGTTCTCAGCACTAACTGGGGAGATATTGGTAAAAAGGATGTTGAGGTGAAACCACCAGATGGTATGGAGTTCAAGAAGTGGTACTAGCTTATCAAGAGGTCACCAAAACAGGAGTAGCTCTCATAACCACAATCTATATATATTTACCTATATGAATATTGCTCATCAGCAGGTCTGCAACTCTGGCTTTGTTGTATATAAAGTGTTTTTCTGGTTTATGCATAGAGAATAACAAGATTATTATGGACGTTTATAACAGCACTGATGCTCTAACATGTACATGTGATGAACTATACTCTATAACTTTTATAATAAATTCAATATGACTGTCCAATAAGATTGCATGAATGATGATGTGCAACCAATCGTAATACAGAAAATATATTGCATCAACCAATCATGAAGCAGTAAATGTTATGAAGAGTTCTCAGTTGTTTTATATAAGAATTAGTACATTCCTACATATAGATGAGTGCTGATCACTTTACCAGAATATGAGACATTTATATAGAGGGTAATGTATATGATTTCACTAGGACTTTTATATATACGCTTGTTTGCCTAGTGATTACAGCTGACACCTCTGGTTTTTCCACTATTACCTAATAGGTTTTCCCAACTAGTATGGCTCATTCAAATGTTAACAATAATTATGTATAGAAGGTACTAGAAACCAGTTTATTCCATAAAGGACAGAGTGTTACCAAAGTGAAAAAGGTGAATGAATTACAAGGTTGTTGTAGATAAGTACATGTAGTTGATAAATTCAAGTTAGTTTTATGTTAGTAAACTAAGATTATGAGTTGTCTGTCCTCACATTTTTAATTGGTCATTCTTAGTGTTATGAGTTATTTGTCCTTGCTCTATAAGTTATCACTCTTCTCAGTAAAGTTTATTTGTCCTCACAATATGAATTATTGCTCCCAGCAATTGAGTCTGTAACTGTCTTAGCATTATGAGTTGTCTGTCCTCACATTATGAGTTATCTACCCATTAATAAAGTGTGCAGGACAATCAGTAGTTTGATTTATATAGCAATTGTAGCATTTCTGAACCAGATGTGCTCCAATGTACAACCTTCACAAGTTACCTCTTCAGCTGTTCAACATATTACAACACATACATAATACAATAGTCACTCTATAACAATACACCTTTATGATGTCACAAGTATATGTAACTATGACGTAGGTTATTAGAATGGTTCAGGAGTTGACTGGCTATTTTTTCATTGTTCCACTCTCTCACTTTAATCCTTTTGGCCAATAAACTCTGCAATAATATTAGGGGTGGTCGCTACAACCTGCCCTATTCCCAACGTGTTTGGTTTCCATCAGTCATCTGTCTTCTCCATGTTCACCCAACCACTTCTCTTTCTTTGACTAATTTAAAGTCCCTTCAGACTTTCCAAACACTCTGGTAAAAGTACACTAAACTCTGTCCTCCAGCTTCGGTCTGGTCAGTACAATACAATAGTTTATTCAGTTGACTGCATAACTCATAGACCTATTAACTATAGGTAATAGTTAATCGGTCTATGGTATAACCTCTCGATCCAGTAGATTTATTTCTAAAGCCAGAAGCATTTTAAACCAAGCATATCCTTTCGCCTCAGTTTTGAATAACATCACCAAGTAACGACGAGCCGTTATTTCTAGGAATGTTAGTTTAGTTATAGTGGAACAAGTAGACATTTTACTCTGTACAGAGGGTTTACACAGTGAGAGATTAACAAGAGAAAAAGAACAGGCTATGAGACATAATTCTAGGGATGTGATCGCTACATGAGAGTCAACAATATGATTCTTAGAGAGAGAGTTCTTATGTGAGAATATAAGGAGGTTTATTACAGTAGAATAGTAAGAAGGTGATGTGAATATATGAGAAGTCTAGTTACCATATAAACATTTATTAGTACATGTCATTATACTAGAGCTATCTTCAATCCTATTTGTATTGCATCCTACATCTAGCTAATTTATAATATATTTTGTGGTATCTTCGTGAGTAGCTCTATGAAACTATTTGATCAATCTATGACTCAGGCTGCTATTTAAAAACCATATTTACTGTATAAGTATGTGTCTGATTATAACTGAAAGGTTCTGTTATGTGTCAGTCAGGTCAGAATTGCAGATAAAACAGGATTCAGATCTTAAATTCATCATATGTACATCCATGATAGTTTGAGTTTGATGACTTATAATAAATTGACTTAAAATGACTTGATGATAATTGTGAGTTGAGGTGAGATTGAGTAACATAGACCTTGAACCTCAGAGAAGGACAGACCCCTCATGTGACCGTCCCAAACAGAGATAAAGTCTATTAGCTCTACTCAGCTGTATTTCATATACATGTATATACATAGAAGGTATCACTGGAGTAACAATAATAACAATTTAGTGCTCAAAGTTTGATACTGACTCGAGATGTTTATTATTTGCTGCCCAGAGGTTGTATGTCAGCATAAACTACTCTGGTCTAACGAGTTTTCTGTTTATATCAAATATGCCTGTACGCTATCACATGTCACTTCTGTCTGTATGCCTGAAACAGACAGAAGTGACACATGTTTACATGTACATAATACTGTTTCTCATGGCTAATTTTGTGCCTGGCTCAAGAATGTTTACCTTAGCTGATATGGCTTATAAACCCTGAAATTTTCTCTTTATAATATTTGACTAACGTCCTGACGTATATAATAACCATCTGATAACAATCATTCATACCTTCCCATCATGCAATTTATATACATGGTGATGAAGTTTATGCTATTTCATAATTAGACTGTTTTCATAGTTAGAATAAGATGGAGTCAGCTAGTGGTATGTATTTTATAATATTTAATAAGATGTTTAGTTAAACTGCATCTAAATCCAGTTAATTTAAAGTAACATTTTTCTCTTTTATAATAATATGTTTAATTAAGTTAGAGCCCATATTGTACATATAAAGAAAACACTAGTGTGTGTGTCTGTATTGAGAGTAGTCTGATGCGTATGGCTGAGAAAAGGATGATCTATGTAGGTAATTGATAGTAGTCATAATACAACTGAAAATTTACACTACAACGCATCAACTGGGGGTTAAAAGGTTGTCATGATAGATACAGAAAAGGCATATTTTACATGACAGCAATACTGTAGCAGATGCTTTTCCAATATTACCATTAGTAGGATTTGTCTTCCTTGTATATGTTATTCACCATGCGATTTGCTGTAACCTGCTTGTACTGGGTTGCGCAATGCGAATGGTAGAATAAAATATATATTATGTTTAAATCCACATAGTTAAATCGGCTGCGTAATCACCGTTTTCACATTATGTCACACTGGAAAGGGAAATTATTCTGAGAATATATCAGAGTGTGTCTCGAGTAATGATGAGGTGAACTGATGAGCATGTAAAGGCATGTCTGAGTGAAAAACGGAGCCATTTGTAGACAAAATTACCAGGTGATTAGATTGTAAGGATATCCAATGGACGTGTCTGGTGAAGTTCTGTTCTCCAAGAAGTGGAAAATTTGATTGAATTTTTAAAATATTATTCAATATGGCATAGCGAATCTGTAGGTGAGAAGGATACCCTGGTAGAGGTTGTCAGCGGCATCCGAAGAGCTGTGTGTTAGAATCAGTGAGTGACAGTGAGAGAGTGAGAGTCAGAAAGAGAGACTCAGAGATTAAGAATCAGAGAGTCAAAATCAGAGAGCGAAAATTAGGGAGTGAGAGTCGGAGAGTGAGAGCCAGTGAATGAGAGTGAGAGTCAGGGAGTGAGAGTCAAAGAGTCAGGGTCAGGAAGTGAGAGTCAGAAAGTGAGAGTCAGGGAGTGACAATCAGACAGTGAGAATCAGAGAGTGAGAGGGAAAGTCAGAGAGTGAGAGCATTTTCACTTCTAATTTCTCTGATGGGGGAATGTAAAATAACTTTTGTTTCTTATATGCCGAGTGTTTCACTCTGTACAGCAAGCGGTATTATGAGCGGTGAACGCCCCTTAACGATCTAGCCAATTGCATTGCGAATGTCCTTAGACTAACCGCAGCGTTCAATATGCTGAAATCGGTAAATTGCATAGCTTAGCGTTACTATAAGCGGAGTACCGACGAGCATAAAACATGACCGGAAATACGCCCACTGTTGAAATGTCCTGCGAACAGCATTGCAAGCCATGGCTGAAATACAACTACAACGAGCGTCTTCACAAAAATAGAAAGTTGAAAAATAGTTGTGCCATGAAGCTTTCTACGTGACAATGAAAGTAAGTATAAGTTTAGCTAATATATGAAAATTTACTACTAAAAGTATATTGCGCTTGAAAATATTGCTAGTGATTTTTTGAAGATTAAATGATAACGTTCGCGTTAATTTAGGTAAAGCTGGATTGTGTTAGAATTCTCTGATTGCAAGTAGTCATTTGTTAAAATGTCTATAACTCTAAGTGGATTTCTAGAGAGTCAAACTTATGATTATCCCAGCATGCACGTTGACCACAAGAGCATCAGTAGGCCTGCTATAAAGTGCTAATTAATGTTCATCTTAGTTCATGTTACTAACCACAAATAAGTTGGAATGCTGTGAATATGCTAACTGATTAGGTTGCTTATTTTATTATTTGAACGGTAAGAAGGTCAAGCACTTGATTAGATGCCACAAGCTTGTAAAATAATGCAAGTAAATTTATACTAAATATGCTAGAAGATGCGCAATTCAGTTGTTCATAAGGTCAAAGTTTAGTAGGTCAGCAGGTGTTATTTTGTAGCTGACGACCAAAAGAAATTAACATTCAATCACAGGTACAGCGTGGGAATCCACCTTTTTAGGCTGTTTACTACTATGTTCAGGCTGTTCCGCTCTTACAATTGTAGTTGGTTGATTTAAGAGAAACTTAGGCCCTGGTTGTCTACAAAGAAAACAAAGCACTGGTTACATCATAATATATCAGAAGCCAAAACAAAGGTGAGTAATAATAGAACTACATACACGTCTACCCGTACTAGACAAGTACGGGTAAGAATTTGTGAGAAACAAGCCAGGTTATCCCATCTCTTCATGTTGTTGATTTCTGGTCTACCGTCTTGTGGAGTTTACATGGTAACATAAACTAGCATGGAATGTAGTATTTGTTTCATGAATGATTGTCTATTACGTGAGATAAATATAAGGGGTTGAATCCATATGAAGATGTTAGAGGGAAACTACAGCGATTATAGAGTTAATCAAATAGTAATCGCTGTAACTATTAGTATTAATATGGTCTATGTACCTTCCACATATCTAACATAGTCTACAGTGTACTTCCTATGTCTAGTGACTGTTTAGTATTAATATGGTCTATATACCTTCCACATAACTAACATGGTCTACAGTGTACTTCCTCAGTCTAGTGACTGTTTAGTATTAATATGTTCTATATACCTTCCACATATCTAACATAGTTTACAGTGTACTTCCTTTGTTTAGTGACCGTTTAGTATTAATATGGTCTATATACCTTCCACATATCTAACATAATCTACAGTGTACTTACTCTGTCTAGCGACTGTTTAGTATTAATATGGTCTATATACCTTCCACATATCTAACATAGTCTACAGTGTACTTCCTATGTCTAGTGACTGTTTAGTATTAATATGGTCTATGTACCTTCCACATATCTAACATAATCTACAGTGTACTTACTCTGTCTAGCGACTGTTTAGTATTAATATGGTCTATACACCTTCCACATATCTAACATAGTTTACATTGTACTTCCTTTGTCTAGTGACACATGTCTAGAGCTATTCCTCCCATAAATGTTATACTCTGAAGGTACTTTACTTTGTTTTCTATCTCTATGAAGTAGCATCACTATAATTTGTTATTCCCTAGGACACCTATGTATTCCCCTCATCTAACTTTCGCGTTTTCGCGGGGTCATCCTCTCGCGAAAATTTCATGAGCGAAACTAAACTATCATAACGAACGAGCGAAAACGCGGAATTAGATAGCTTTGCTCGTTGATACTGTAGAATGGAATTTTATAACGACATTTATTTTAACGTTTTTAACGACCACTATAGCGTCGGTAAAATATAAACCAACAAAATAATTTGACTCAAAATTTATTACGTTATTATTTTGCAATTAATTATGATTATTTTCCCATTAAGAATGATTTATAATGATAGGAATTTGATGTCAATGCACACGCATTAGTAGCGTTATCGTTTGTTGGGGACATCAATCAATGCAGTGAGCACCGCGTGTTGAAAGAAAATAAGACACACTGACACTCACAGTACTACACAAGCAGCATGGCTCTGGAAAGGTTTGGATTCACCACTGATACCTCTTCAATAACTTGTAATGTTTCAGAAGATGAGGCAATAGAGAAAGAGTTAGCTCTGATAAATAACACTAATAAAAACGGAAGAGAGGAAGTCATAATAACTACACACTGTGCTAGTATATGTAGTATTACTAGCAGCTGTATCACGTATGTATTTGTATACAACTTGTAATTACTGTAATAAAGATGTTCAGCAATTATTAGCGGCAGTTGAGTGTTTGGGAAAACGTTAAAATTAATACCTATACACAACACCGTTGATCGTTAAAATTAAAATACGTTAATATAAAAACAAGCTAAATTGTGACAGAAACATTAAAATTTTCAGCGTAATTAAATTCCATTCTACAGTAGTCCAAGAAACAAATGGCAGCAAGCGATCACATTGCATTATCGATCTCGGCCATACAATTCTACCTGCGGTTCACAATTACAAACTAGTCCCAAATTGAAAATTTTTTCTTACCGGCGAACAGAACCTGAGGAATATAATTATGTTTGTTCCACTGCCTTTATTTTCACATCATTATATTTTCGCACTCATCAGAGTTGCGAAATTAAGTTGCAGCAAAATTTTACTCTGTATGTTACTCACGAAACTAAATACTAGCGAAATATAAGTGTCCTAGGGTTATCATTCTTAGCTTCTGGAAACCTGTTCTTTCCATTATTGTTATTGTTATATTTTTGTAGCTTTAGTTCCTTAAATGTCACTCAGTGTTGATTGCAGGGTTGGAAAAAACCACTGTTTTTATGAAAATATCGGAAATACCACGTTTTTTTGGTTTAAACCGGCTTTTATGGTTTAAACCGGGTTTTATGGTTTTTATAATTTTATCAAGCTTTTTGCAATTTCAAGTCCAATTAACATCGCTTACTAAAGCTGCATGACTGAGTATTGAACATACATATGGGCTGGTCCATAATTAGTCGTGTGACTTTTGTAAAGGTTTTCTAGCTATATGATGATTCAAAATATTCTAAATTTGTATTTTTTGGACTACACCACTTAGTGTTTGAAGCATGCTTGAGCCTTGATAAGTTGGATTTGGACCATTTGTAAAATCATAAAAATGCCATGTGTAATTTGAGGTTAGTCGTGAGATCCAGAGAATTCTGCTTGATAGGAGGCATTATGTTTGGTTTATTCTTTCTTTGAATTGAAATGCCCTACTGTAAAGTTACTGCAATTTTAGCATCCACTAGGTGTTCAAAGAGATTACTCCACTTTTAATTTTGTTTAAACAATTTTAGTTCTTAAACTATTTCAATGAAAAACAGTTAGCCGTGTGACATCTAACAAATAGTCGTGTGACTTCTGTGATCCTTCATATAAAATATTGAGAAGAAAGGAACAATGCTTTGGTTATATTAAAAGATAATAAAAATAAATGCGACAACACTAGTGCTACATTCAAAGTCAAAGATCTTCAACAATGTCATCATCAAGAATATGGCCTCTCTGCCCGCTGACTGATTTGACCTGGTGACACTTGGTTTCTATTCCAGTGACGGTTGAGTACTTTACTATTTTGTTTCTATTGGCAACAACAAAATGGATCTTCTGCAGTGCTGGTATGCTTTACACATTCTCCCAGCACTGGTCAAGGAAGTATTTATTACTGTTGATTGTGGAGGTGTCAGTTTCCAAAATCTCTACGTTGGAGTGAGCTTTAGCAACCTTGCAAAATGATGCCGCATCCTCAACAGTCTCTCTTTGTGCCTTCACCAATCTCCACACCTGCCTCTTCAGACTCCCACCAACTCTATCAGCTGCCCCTTTGCCATGTAAAGTAGGAAAGAAGTTCCACTCCAGATGATTTAGGTCATTCAACTGCTTACTGTGGTTGAGGCTTGATAAGATAATTCTTTGCTTTAACTGGGAAGCAGCGCCATCAGAGAATAAATAAAGCGATGAAACTCTAGGACTTTGCTGCCTCACTTGGGTGATCAGTGCCTGTAGGTAGGTGAACACGGCGTACTTGTCATGCTGAAGATAGTCGAAAACAACAACATAGGATTTGACATTTCCCTTGAACCATGCACAGCAAGGGAAGATGGTAATTTGTTTGTAGGTGAAGTGAGCAGACTGAATTTCATCCTGGTAGCCGGTCTGATAATTCTCTGAAAAATCGGTTTGAATGATGCTTTTATTATCAGACAAACTGGCTCTTTTCTGGTCAAAGTACTCTGACTGGTGATCTTTGTAGAAGCAGTGCTTGATATAGGCCTTCCATTGCTTTTGAAGTGCAACCAGTGCTTCTCCTGCTGTGTAATTCTGTTTTGTTTTCAGATTTCTTTCCTCAACTGTTGACCATCTGTACCATTGAAGTTGTGTCACCTCTAAAAAGCTAAGGGTTTGGTAGACTTTTTTAGTCCCTTGCATCTAACACATGAAGTGCCTTCAATCATCATACAAATGGGGTTCTCTCTGCTGCAGACACACAAGTCAAGCAGCTCTCTTCGGGTGCTTGGCATGTCATTTCCTGTTGGTTTAAGCGCCTTGGCCAGAAATCGGAGGTTTCATGAATGGAACAGACACAGTGTGTGGCACCTCATTGAATGGCAGCACGTGTGTGAGTCTAAGAGCTGCAAACTTGCTCCGACTGATGACATCATTAGGGTTGTCAGCTCTGTACAGTCCGTATGTCTCACCTATATTGTACAGATGGCATTTGACCTTAATTGAATCCTTTTTTCTTGGTGCCATCCTGCTGATGTCATCATTCTCATAGAAGTCATTGACTTTTTTGGTGATAATTTTGGTCATCATTCAGCCCCTTCCTTCCTTTTGAGGCTGAGTCACTTGTGCTTGGCTCATCTGGAATGCACTGATCAATGAGACGTTTAAGTACATGGGCTGATTTCCTGGAGCTTCTTGGCAGAGCTGCTTCAGCTTTCCTCAATGCCTTTCCAGCAGACTGTGCAGAGCCCAAGGGAGAAGGGCCTGCAATAAAAACTATTCCACTAAAGAACTGTCAGCTCTGTTAAGCAACACTCCAAAAAGTGTCTATGTGATATTAGTAACTTAATACTTTACTCACCTTGCTCTTTATTTATGCTGCAGCCATCACTACATACCTGGTGTTAGTTTAAGTGTCATAGTTTTATACTTCAGGTCCTTCTGCTTTTTCTTTCATTCTCTGTTGCTAGCTCTTTGCTGCTTTAGGTCTTTCTCTGTCCTATTATCTTTTCTCTTCTGCCTTGAAATCCTTGATTGTTCTGCTTTCCTTCTTTTAAACTCTTCATACTTAACAGAATCATCCTTTATTCGCTCCTCGTAAGCTCTCACTTTTTCGGCATCGGTCATGGGTCAACTGCGTCTCATGATGAACAAGGTTATACTGATTTTTAGCGCATCTACTGTGTCCTTATGTAGTGACGTAACGTTTTACAAACGTATGTCATCTCATTTGATCATCAAATAGCCAGGCAAACCAATTATGTGCTGGTTAGCCAGTCTGCCAGTAGGGTATTAGATTTTATGTTCAGATCTTGAAAATCTATCGACAGACTTCTTTTATATGCCATAAATTGAAGGAAAATCTCAAAGGCATAGTACTATTTACTAACCAAACATATACAAGTCTGCTTTATGTGATTAAATTGGATTATGAACGCAACAAAACAACAACAGGGGGGGGGGGGTGTCTCGCGACTAACCCGTCACATGGCTAACCATCCCACAGCCATCTATTTGAACCTAGAAACCCAAAATTCATGGTGTTTCTTGGTGAATGCTAATACAACTTAGAATAAAAATACTGAGACTTGAACAGTGTGGGTGCAAGAGTAACTTGTCAATGTTTTTGGTTAGCTGAGTGACAGTTATATAGCTAGTAGTTGTAAACATGTAGTATAGACAGAGGTTTAACATTTTTAATTGTTTTATCATTTTCCATTATGTTCTACAGTGTAACAAGCAGACTGAAGTGATATTTTTATAGTAATAAAAATTGGCATTTTTAGTTCCCACTATATTAGCAAATATAATATTGTTGTGGAATGTGATCCACTGAGAGCTGAGCCTAGAACTGAGCTAAGCCGAGCCGGGCTGTGCTCAGTATATTGCTCCCCAATATTAGCAAATATAATATTACCACTGAAAATAATTTTTGAGGGTGACTTGAGAACACTTAACTTCAATTGTGTGGTATAACTAAAGTATGATGATGAGTTATATGTTTTCTGAGCCCTAAGCTTGTTCTAAACAAAACAGACATGGTCTGTATGTGCAGAGAACATTTTGAAAACTGGGTATTTTTTATTGTATTTATGAACAAGCCCATATGTGGAATCATCTGTTAAAGATGGTACTGTGGGAGTTGTTATGGGAAAATAGATAGAAAACATGGAATTTTCAGAATGAGTCTTTAATCAAACATGATCGATGAAATACAGAACAGAAATCTTATCACATAAAGTGAATATTTTACATACAGCTCTATGTATAAGTAGGAATTTTATTCCAAGTGATTAGTCGTGTGGTAGTGTAGAGCAGAGCATAATGCAGATGCATTGGTAGTGTTTGGAGCAGTGGCTGATGACTCAACTTCTACCACCTGAATACTAGCACTACTGTCTAAGTTGGTGTTGTCAGCTTGAAATTTTGCTACGTGAGCTTTAAGCCTATCGGCGTGATCTCACGTTATAACCGGACACCTATTACGTTTTGCCTTAAAACTTTTGCAGTTCGTGTGAAAAACTGCCAAACGGGATCCTGTTGGCGAGGCATGTTGGAAGTTTGAGACACAACTTTAACTTTTCAAAGCACAAAATAATTGATAAACTGATTCTAACAATCCAATTATTTTAGTTTGTGTCCATAACATAAAATATTAGTTTGCAAACTTAAAGCCTTTGCCCAAAAGGATTTTATTGTTTTAATTTCTAATTATAAGTAATCCTTTCTCGCTGGCCAGACTTGAGGAAGTATTCATTCATTATTAGAGATGATCATTGGATTAATATATTGCACATGGTTTATATATTTCATCAGTGAAGAGATCATCATATCACTTGATAAAACCAATTGAAAATGAAATTTACTAATTCATTGTTGTGCTAGGATTTCATGTAGTTTCAACTTGAGCTCTGCTATCAATTTACTACTGTGTCTTAAATGAACTTCCACCGCTGATAATTACATATAATTGCATTTCACCGCACATGAACCACTAGGAGCTTAAAATATGTTTTTCACAAAAAATAATGAAAAACCGAAAAAACCATAAAAACCGGTTTTTTCAGCTGGTTTAAACCACTCGGTTTAAACCACTCGGTTTAAACCGAGCCAACCCTGGTTGATTGTCAAACTAGTCGAATGTAGAATCCTGGTCTTTCTACTATTACTAGTATTTGGTCAGTTTTGTGCGCCCTGAGAGATCATCAGGTGTAATAACTATCTGCACAATTACTCCATAGTACAGCAAGATGGCTGAGGATAAAGTTGGTAGTGTACCTGGCTGCTAAGATGATTATCCGTGATTCCCACCAGGTGCATTTTTAATTGTAGCTTTTGACAGTCAGACGGACATGATTCTTACAATAGTAAAGATTATTCTTTGTAGCCTTAGTTCCATAACTGGGACTCCATGCTGATTATCAAACTACTTCAATGTACATGAGGTGACACTTGTTACAGGTGATATAATGGGATCTTCTCAGAGTAGGAGGGACAGAAGATCAACTGCTAACAGAGAGTGGAGAGAGAGCGAAGGCAAGATACGTGTATATCAAACAAGAGCTACAGAGAGTAAGTACTCTATGATAAGTTGTAGCAGTGAATTACTGTTTAGTATAGTATGACTGTTTTACCTGCAAGTATAGACATCTGTTAAATTGTGTTTAGACTAGATGAGTCTATGAGTTCTTTTACAATTACAATTCTTCTATAGAAGTCTCATTTGTAGACAGTGAGTCCCAAGTCACACCAACTATACTCAAGATAATCGCTAGTAATTCATCTCTGATTGGTTGATCTGATTTGTTGTTGTCACATGACTAACATACAGCTGATCATATTGTATATCACTGACTTTATATTTCTTATTATTATTATCATGTGATCATTTACACTCAGGCGTGTTTCAGCTCATTTATAATTTATTTCTAACAGGAATTGACCAGGTCAAGTAGTAATTCTATTTTATATCGAATTTTTAAATGTCAAATTAGACAATTCCTACATTTCTACATTCTTACCATTCACTTGTGTTATCATGTTATTCAAAGGCAACTTTTGTTGCAAATCTTCTAGATTTGTAAATTATTACAGCTTCATGTCAACCAGTCTTCAGGATTCCACATTTTAATATTAGTAAAGATGGATAACTCTATGTACAATGAGATTCCTTAAAGGCCTTAGTCAGCCATGTTCAGGTGTAACAATCTGTTAACACCGTGTTGCTAACCTGAGTCTTTTATGTAGAATAGCCAAGTTTCAGGTCATGTGATGTGTTAGTTTTCTTCCAAGTGGTTAAAATATACGACCATATTTATTCATGGTTCAACAAATAGCTATGTTGTCAACCAGTCAGTTAATAATATATAAAAATAATTGCTCATTATTATTTACAAACTGCTAGCCTAAGTTCCTAACTACTTCAACTAATCATAATTTCCTTCTAGAGTAAAGATCCTTTGGTAGCAGTGTGTGCAGAACATTCCAGTGGTAAGTTTACACAGGCACCCATACATGGTTGCAAGGATTTTCTCGTAAATACCACTGGGAAAAATACGGTTTTTACTTTCCACCTTAAATACTCCGGGATAAATAGGGAAA
The DNA here is from genome assembly GCF_963576615.1 of Watersipora subatra. Taxonomy (NCBI): domain Eukaryota; kingdom Metazoa; phylum Bryozoa; class Gymnolaemata; order Cheilostomatida; family Watersiporidae; genus Watersipora; species Watersipora subatra. Next base: position 6,004,065 of record NC_088715.1, on the reverse strand, counting down.
ATATCAAAAGTTGAAATAGAGCAATGAATTCAAACTATTATGCTTCATTCTGTCTAACTATGGTCTAAACTACTTGCACTGAAACTAAGAACACTGAAAACATTTTAGCAAGCTATTAGATGGTCCTCCACAGTTCCGCTAGCCATAGTAATAACAATCAAAGAATTTTTAAGTCCACTTAAGTCTCAATATAAGGTAGTCAAGCAAGAGTGAGACAAGACTCTATTCCAAGCAAATGGTGACACAGTGAAATATTTTAGCAGAATGATATTATGAGAAAGGATGAAAAGAAATGCAAGTGAAGGTCCTTTATCTACTTTGTTTTATATACTTTGATTTAGATTTCTTCAATAGGATAACTGAGGAATTCATCTCTCTATTTTTACATGATTATTCTTTATATATGATTTATATGTTGTCAGTTCACTGGTCAGCTGCTCTAAACAACAACATGTAATTCTTTATGTACAGCAAATGACTGGTTCAGACTGTTTGTTGAGTCATGACCTAATATGGTCATATACTTTAGCCTGTTACAAGTGAACCGATGTTTCAAATGACCTGAAATTCAGTGATTTTACATGAAAGACTCTACTTAACAACATGGTATTCACAGGTTGTTCTACCTGAACACGGTACAACAGGACTTTGTATGTAGTAAATGACTTACATTACAGGGCAGAACATTCAGGTCTGGTACAGACATTCTGGCCAGCCTGAGATTGAGAGAATTCCTCCTTTTCTTACATACTCTTCTATGTATGATGAGAGAAAGATACTGGAGGATGTGGGTGACCACCATATCACCCACATAAGCATCATGAATGGAGTCATTCCTGCTCTGATGACTCCAAGTCTGAAACAGCTAGCGCTCAGGAATGTGAACTCCTCCCAATTGGAATGGTATGTCTATTGTTGGTACATTTGTTGGTGCTGAGGCTAAGTGTTGCTACTTCATATCATCTTATATGTGATATACCACCTGCACAGCGGGTGTATGTATATGACCTACCTGTATTGGACTTACCTTGACCTAATTCTCTATTTTCAAAGACAGTGAGTGTCTCTAGAAATTCCTTCAATGTCACATAAAGGCTGATAATGAATAAACACGGTTGAATTGCTATATTACTTTGAAATCTGTAAAGTTCTTTTAGTTATTCTATAAAGAAATCATGTTACATATTGGAATATCTTTTGTTAAGGTTAGCTGACATCACAAATTATTATGATATGTACAGCAGCAGATAACATAACAGATTGGGGTTTTATGAATATATTTGTGACCGATTTACAGGCACGAAAATGTGGTACACAGTTTATCAGCCTATGTTTTTGTCCAATTACCGAAGGTTTCATTAAATTATCTAGAACATTAGCCAGATTTCTTTACATCTTATTTACAAGCTAGGGCCGAACTACAATGCCCCTTTGTGACAAGAATATTTTCTTATTTTACTCAAGTTTGCAGAAAACTTCCAGACACGTTAATGCTAATGCTTGCTTTCTGTTACATATTGCTGTCAAAACCATTCCACATTCAACACAACCAACTTATTGCTGTTGTTAGTTAAATTACGTACAGTAGGTTAGGCCTACAGCTTGAATTAATATTTATTTTATTGTTGTAAAACATAGGTTTGAGATAGTAGTAGATGAGGTCTGATTTTTATACAACCTTTTGTTTTGCATAATTGACCATTTGAATTTCATTTCAAAACAACTTGACAACTACCATGGACATATAACCTCCCAGAACACCATGTCATCGCAGTGGCCGTCCACGTTTCTCACAATTATTACGGAGGATGAGAAATAAAAGGTCCTCACGGCAACCATTGACATCAAATGCTAATGTTCAACAACACGCTACTCAAAATAATAACAACAACTCATCTGATTCAGAGAAATCTTTAGTAGATGTTGTAGGCGAAGCCTAAAACATCTAACTAAAGAATTCTACTTTTGTAGAATTCTGACCTTTTGTAACTACTTTTTCAGCAACCAGCAGTACCCTTTCTTTTTTCCATTATCCTTTTGGTGATGGGCTGTATGACAGGGGAATTTCTAGTAATAGTAATGATAGACTATAGAACTAGTAGATCCATAATCATAGTAGATGTAGTACCAGATGGAACTATAAAAAGTTCACTTCTCTTCCTACATATCCTAAGATATAATAAACACTAACATAGATGTTACCCTGTGTTGTTAGTGTACTGAGTTTACAGAGAGACGATGTAAACTGGGACATTTACTCATCTAGATGTGCCAGTATAAATGTACAAGAGGAGATAACTCTTATTATATTAAATATATGTGTATATGTCTATGATGTAGTTTTACTCTAACACATTAGCATTCAATCTCGAATTCATAGAAGGAACCAGACTATAGCCAGGATTCAGTAGCAATGTATACTTTATGATAATGGCTAGCATTAAACCTGGTGTTGCCAGAGATTCCTTTCATTGTTAAGCAGATGGCACGCAGCATACGTGTAGATTTTTAATACAAATCACTACGCTACTTTCATGACAACAATCCATGAACATATCCATAGAGTTGTACTTAATACATGTAAATATGTATTCTTGAGTCTCTAATCAGAGTATTTAAGGGGCTGGTTCTCAGGAATCAGACGGAGTTTTAAAACCAAATATTTTGGTGATCTGGTGGTAGGCATGGAGCATAATCTAGTAAAGTTTGACGAAATCGGCCAATAAATTGTGGAAATGCCTCGTGTTTACACAGATTAGCTGACACACAGACAATGACAAACAGGAATTATTAATAAGTATCAGTTACTGTAGCTTGTGATTCCCTGTGCTAGGTAGTGTGAGGATGGGAAGAAGCACCCGTGTTCAATCCTAGTTTTAGCATGAGTTTTTCATAGATATAAAGGTGATTGCTAAGTATGACTAAAGTAAACAGACTATAATAATTGTTAGAAATATAATATTATTTAGCTGTTCCCTTTACATTCAGAACTTAAAATATCTTACAGCAATACTTTTATTTCTATTAAACTAGTAAGTAGAGAGAGTGTGTCAGGTATAAATATGAGGTCTCATCTGTGTTTAGAGTAACTTATGGCAGCAAATAATGCTGCTGTCACTGTGTACTGATAACATCTTGTTTAGTATGAATAAAACTAAAACAAGTGAAACACAAAATACTATGAATTTATTAAAATTGTCTATTTTTGTGTTTTATTGCTTTCTCCAAGTCTCTGTTAATCAATAAGTATGTTTTCAGATTCCTGTATCTAACCTTCAGGGGTCAACATGAAACATCTAAAAGTATCTATACTCTATAGTAATGTAACTTGTAATGTCTGTCCTCCTTTGACATACTCTAAAACTATTATGTCTATATTGACATGCTGGGGTCAAAGGGTCATCTGCAGTAGTGCATGTGCAGCTGCCCGAGTATTAGTAAAATATATTAAACTACAGACTAAAGTATTATTGTTATATTTCTATAGTCTCAGCTCCCTCACCGGACTGGAGGGGTTGAGGATTTGGATCAGTGACTTCAGTGCTGGACTCCCTCCAGTGATTGCTGAGTTAGAGACACTGGAGAGTCTCATACTCATAGACTGTCAGCTGAGAGACCTCCCACAGAGGTAGTGTATAATATACAGTGTACTGTGTACATACTGAGTCTGTATCTACTGTTTAACTTGACTGTAGGTTGAAGGAGTTTAACTGATTATATTTGTGATTAATTAAATTAATAAGACTGAAATATTGACAGCATATTAACTAGAGTCTCCCTAATCATTTACTAATTATACAAATATTGGATACCTCTACTAGTTGTATTAGTCTAGTGGATTAGTGAATATCAGAGCCAAGTGCTGAATCATTAACTAAATTATCCAATCTTGTGATGTCACAGACCATGAGTCATAATTATATAAATACCATCATCCATACTACCATCATACCATATTATAGAAAGTTAGAGAATTCTGCGAAACGGGAGTGAAATGAAATGCTGTTGCAAATACTGCAAATGAAATGCTGTTGAAGTACTTGCTGTATGTTCCAGCATTGCATTGTCCATTTTGCTGGAACATTAAAAAGGTGTCTATAAATAATCTTCTGACACACCATAATGTTAAGTTGCAAGCCAATGTCATATGGACGTTTATGCTCAAACAGTCCAAAGCAACATTGCTGGAACATTCAATAACAATGTTTTCTAACAACGTTATGATAACGTAAACAATGTTTATTCATGTAAAATTCCACAAAGCGTTTTGTTAGAATTTAAGGTTAGGCTATCAGGCTATCATAGACTGCTTTTATACAGAAAGCACAGAAGATTTCACAAAAAGTTCTTAAATCAAGCATTTTATAGCCATAAAGTATTTCCACCATCTTCTACTTATAGTGACTATTCTACAGAGAGAAAACTAACACTGTTTATATAGGATAAGGTTCTTTATTAGGTCCTTTTTCTTCCTGCATGCAGCCGTTATATTTAATGTTTGTATTATAATTTATAATCATTCTTTCTCCACTGGTCCTCAGATCTCCTTTGCTCAGCAATATGTACGTCTGCTCTTCTCTTCTTATTGTAGCCAACATGGTGGTCCCTTTACCTAGGCCCTAGGTAGAGGGCCTTAGGTACCTTAGGTCCTAAGGTATGGTTATCATATATGGAGTTATCTTCTCTTCTGAGTCATTCTATTAATCTACTTCAGCGTAAAGGTGTGTTTACACTAGCATGCATGTATCATTAGTATTCTGTGGTTAGACACCTAGTGATAGATGCTCTACTGCCTAGTGTAGGTGTTCTGTACTGTAGACGATCACTTTACACAAATATTTAGCATTATCATGTTTAATTTGTTGTTAGTAAATTAGCCAATATCCTACAGGGTTGGTACTCAGTCTAGTTCTGCTTACACTGCAGTTGTCATGATAGTAAAATCTTACCAGAGGCAGCTGTGAGCAACATTTATATGTCTTTCTGTCAGCCAGTGGCTGGTACTTTGTAGTACTTGGATTCTTCAGAAGCAGATGTTTGTGGTTCTAAACATTCTCCTTTTTAAACAATTTCTCTATAAAATAGTGTTATACATTCTGATGTACCTCCCTGACTATGGTATATGTGGTCTGTAGATGCCAACAATTGTTCAACAAACTGTATCAATTACAGTGACATCATTACAAACACTAGGAAGCTTTGTAAGAAGTGTTGAGACCAATTCTGTAGTAGAGAAGAGTTGCTAGTTTTTAGCCTCTGTACCTTCTTATCCACCATCTTCTTACTCCATTACCTTTCTCGTGTAATTCAGTAAGGCTCACACAGCCATCTTCCTCTGAGGTACTTTTGAATTCTTTATAGAGTTTAGATTACTAAACAGAATTTCACATAAACACATGTACTGTAAGTGCTCCTGAAAAGGCTCAACAACTTTATTGTAACTTTTAATAACTGCTGATATTTCTCATGTATTGCTACGTTGGATCAAAATGTTGAAGTATTTGTTCTTTTCCAGCCTTGCTCTGTCAACTAAGGAATCACAGAGTTCTAACTCCCTCTTAGATACTTTCACGGTCCTGATGGACTCTAGGAGTTGTCTTCTATCATTTATTGTCTGTAGCTCTCAGACTTGCGATAAGGTTAATCTTGTTATTAATTTCCTTCCAAGTGTCAAAAACCCTTGTGTAAACTCATTTTCTCTATCAGCTGTAAACTTTTCAGTTTTCTAGCACTGAGCCTAGTAACAAATACCTTCACTGTTTGTCACATTCGTACATCATCCTTTATCTTCTTTGTAACTTGGTATTTAATTTGTTTATATATCTCATTATGTTCACTAGAAACATCAAATCTATCAGAAAGTTCTAATGATAACAACAAAACCAAATTAGTCCTAGCTTCATCATTATTAGTGTCCTCCAAGATTGTACTCTTCCTGTAGATTGTTCCTTCTGATCTTTCCCAACCTTCTCCAATGCTCACCCTTTGGACAGCCATCTTGTTAGAACATAAAAATATTATGCATCTGAATATCAATTAATGTTGATAGTGTATAAAAGTCAACTTCTTTATGTGAACATGATATAAAAAACATAAAACACAGTACAAACTCAGATAGCTTAAACAAGAGGTTAGAATTTTCCATGTAATTACCACATACCTCACATTGTTATGAGTCAGTGAGTCATCATGTTCTGCATCATTTTCTTTCTGAGAATTCATCATCTGTCGATACATCAAAGTAGACTAAGGTCTTAGATAGTACTTTGTAGTACTTGGATTCTTCAGAAGCAGATGTTTGTGGTTCTAAATATTCTCCTTTTTAAACAATTTCTCTATAAAATAGTGTTATACATTCTGATGTACCTCCCTGACTATGGTATTTGTGGTCTATAGATGCCAACAATGGTTCAACAAACTGTATCAATTACAGTGACATCATTACAAACACTAGGAAGCTCTGTAAGAAGTGTTGAGACCAATTCTGTAGTAGAGAAGAGTTGCTAGTTTTTAGCCTCTGTACCTTCTTATCCACCATCTTCTTACTCCATTACCTTTCTCTTGTAATTCAGTCAGGCTCACATAGCCATCTCTCTCTGTGAGGCACTTTTGAATTCTTTATAAAGTTTAGATTACTAAACAGAATTCCACATAAATACATGTACTGTAAGTGCTCCTGAAAAGTCTCAACAGCTTTATGGTAACTTTAATAACTGCTGATATTCCTCATCTACTGCTACATTGGATCAGAATGTTTATATATCTCATCATGTTCACTAGAAACATCAAATCTATCAGAAAGATCTTCTGATAACAACAAAACCAAATTAGTCCTAGCTTCATCATTATCAGTGTCCTCCAAGATTTGACCAGTTCCTTCCGATCTTTCCTCATCTTTTCCAATGCTCGCCTTTGGGGCGGCCATCTTGTCAAAACATAAAAATATCATGCATCTGAATATCAATTAATGTTGCTAGTGTATAAAAGTCAACTTCTATATGTCAACATGATATAAAAACATAAAACACAGTACAAACTCAGATAGCTTAAACAAAAGCTATGTCTTTAAGACTGACAGGTGTTGGGGATTTGAGTTGTTTATACAAAGCTTGAAACACAGAAGAATTTTATATGCATACAATAAATCAAGTAATCATCTAACCAGCAGCACACATATCACAAAAAATGCAAAAAGTTTGTGCGTAAAACTAAAATATTTTAAAGATGCACGAAAAATCATGCAGAGACACATTATTCCTGTAAGGACACTGTTTGGACATTTCACAAAGTGTGCATAGCATCCAGTTAACAATCAAGGGTGTCTGTGTGCATGTGTGTGTGTGTGCATGTGTGTGTGTGTGCATGTGTGTGTGTGTGTGTGTGTGTGCATGAATGTGTGCATGAATGTGTGCACAATGTTTTATTGCATGTACATGTAATTTATGGGTGACGCATAGAAAATAATAAAAATGCAAACAAAGCAAACGGGACTATCCGATAGTTTGAGAATATCATCAGAACAACCCTGCTAGCAGTTTGCAGAAAAACAGATACAGTTTTGGCATACAGATGAGTGAGCACCGGAAGACGTTTAGAAAGACATTACAAGAAGTTAATAAAATGAAAAAAGCTATTAGTTACTGATGCTTTTGGTTGAATTTTTAAAAGAGTTCTTACAGCTTTATTCTGTAATATCAAAGTATTTTCCAACTCTGAGCCAATATTGCCCTAAAACTCTTCCATAAATCAGGTGAGGGTAGAAATGTATAATACAGGTCAATCTATATTTTAGTATCAAAGTATGTTCTCGCATGGCACATCATCAAAAGTACACGATGTAATTTACTGGGTAACTTTGTAATATGACTTTGAAATGATATGTTTCTAAAGGTATGTATCGAAGGCTTTTAAAAAATATAAAAAACTCGCCATGTTTAATTGTGCCATTATCGAAAGTGACGTATAGTTTTTCAAGCATTACACTAATAGCTCCTGTGGTGCTGCGCTTTTCATGAAATACATACTGGTTATCAACCAGCATGTTTAAGTCTTCCATATATGTACGTATTTACTTGTTTAACTGATTTACCACTTTTATTACATCATCCTCTAAGACCTGCTCAAATTTAAATTTAATATTAGATATTAGTAGTTGTAAAAAGGATTCATAAGGTTCATCAGATTTAGGAAGTTTTGCTGCAAGATCTAATCTAAGGTTGACAAAATGGTTGTTAATACATTGAGAAATCTCTAAAGGATCTTTAATTCTGGTATTCTCTACATATATGGTTGTAGGACCCAGATTGGAATTTGTAAAATCTTGTTTCAGAATTTTATTTAAAAAGTTCCATTTTTCATTTACATGTTTTATACCCGTCACGAAGCAACGCGAATACGTCGGGAGTGTTTGACAGTAGCAAACTTTCCCGGCTTATTCGCATTGATTCATCAATGCCATCGGTTTACAATTCACATAATTGACGATGAACGGCCAAAGGAAAATGTTGTAATAGTGCGATATGATGTGAACCAACCTTAAAGCACTCTAAATGATGACTATGATAGAGAGATCAAAGAGAAGAGGGAGGAGTCGTCTGACCATGCCAACTCGACACCGATTCCTACGTGTACTCATCAGGGTAGACACGTGTACTCATCATGTGTAAACACATATCATTGGATATGTGTTTACAAACTTTCCCAATATTTCGCCGGGCATCGACGACCGCCTTTTTATGTCAACCATTTTGGCGATAGTAATTGGCAGTCGGAGTCTGGTAGCGTGATTTATTTATTTCCGTTTATGATAGACTAGAAACTAGTATTTGATTTCACGCAAAAACAAAGAAGTTTTTCGCGAAAAATTGAAATGAAAAGTTAGAACACAACGTTAAAGAGAAAAATGAGAACACTACATCACGGAGTATTTGCTGATATAAACGCGGATGGGTTGTGATAGTGTGAACATCGTTATCATCGATGATCACCAAAGTATTGTGGCATCAACGCCAAGATATAACGATATAGTGTGAACCAGTCTTTAAAATTCCCTATGTGTAGGAGGAACCAACTCGGTACACAAAAGGCATTTGAGTTCCAACTTTAAAAGTAAGATAGCTTTTGTCTCAATTTGTCTACACAATGGTCAGTGATAACTGAGATGGTTTGAGTCTTTGACATTCGATAAGTGCATAGTAGGTGATGTGTCTGCAAAACCGTAGCCTGATATCTTTATGAATACTTTTTAAGGCTCCGATAGCCAAACGTTTACCTTGATGACAAGCTCATATGGCGTATGCTAAAGATTTCTCAGTGTATTCATTCGCAGTACTTCAATATAGTAATTACCGTGTCTGTCACGCGTTGTTGAAATCAGCATGTAGAAGATAACTCCAAATTTATGGATACTTGTAGGACTATACAAATACTGGTTCCATGATACATATTATTAGACAGTCTGTCACAGGTACTTCTAGAGTATGCATTGGGAATTTTAAGGTGCCCTTAATCTGTCCTTCCTTCGCTCCTCTCACCCCTCAGTCCTTTCAGAGTGTCTTGTATTATAATTTGTAAAACGGAGTTAAAATACTAAACTTATATATGACTAAAGCTACATGTAGACTGTCTTATAGTCTGTTTATTGACATGCAGTTGGAGACTTAGTAAGGTTGCCATACACTGAATACTTATAATTATACTGTGAACTCCAGCTAATAAAATAAGTTTTATATCAAAACTTGTAAGTAAATATTTTAACACTGTTTAAAATGAGGATATCAGTAGTTGTTAGTAATAGCAGAGATTTGATGATCTTTCTTCTACCTTGTACAGTAATATTTTAATAATTAAACTCATCTAATTTGAGGTTCAATTGATTATATGGAAAGTTTCTCATCAGCTGTAATCTAAAATTACTCTGAATGATTGACTAATCTAGTTTCAGGGTAAAATTGACCTTATTAACCGCTAGTGGACAGCTTTAGATACCAGTTCATGTTTAAATACTGTCTCTACACCATAACTTACTATCTGTAGTGACTGGATGGTTTTCCTTCAAAGGGTAGATAACTCTGATGGTTGAATAATGACATGTCAGCTTGGTGTTATAGAGAAAATACTTGACTTGACTGTTACCAGTGTATATGATTGTACAGGTACATTATTATATGGGAACATGATTTACGAGTTATTCCACCTCAACTTTTGTTAGAGATTCACTGATTACAAGCAAAGGTTGTGTGTCAGGTTTCCTCTGCTTGCTGCTGTCTTCTCTTCAAGTTGTTAAGCTGTATCAGCTTAACAACTGTATCTGTTGTTATATTTTAGGGTGAAATCAAAAGCCTTCCTGCTACACACTTTTATGTCTATCATTGAATATGCAATTATTCATGTCTACATGCAGCCATAGACTCAGTCATTATGTCTGTCTTCCTTAGACATGCTCTGGAACTATATGTTTACTAGCATGCTGGGGTCACGGGGTCAGCTGTTCTAGTATTAGTAAAATATATTAAATTACAGACTCAAGTATTATTATTATATTTCTATAGTCTCAAGTCTCTCAAGAGACTGAAGGAGTTAAACCTTTATGGCAACAACTTCAGTGCAGGACTCCCTCCAGTGATTGGTGAAATAGGAACACTGGAGAGTCTCTCACTCGGATACTGTCAGCTGACAGACCTCCCACAGAGGTAATGTACAAATATTGGATACCTCTATTAGTCTGGTGGATGAGTTATTATACAGATATATACAGATTATACATTGGAAGTGTAGGACCTGTGTATGATCATGGCCCTTTCATGATGTTTTCTATAGTTGTTATCATCCTGTATGTCATTATTCTTTTTCATAACCAAAACTGGGTTACAAAATACAGTGAAACACGGATAACTCAAACTTCAAGGGACCGAGCAAAAGTGTTCGAGTTATTAGAGCGTTCAAGTTATCAGAACAGTCATAAGTGCACGTATTTATCAGTAGATACATGTACATATACAAACTATATATAAATCAAAAGCATAGATTGCTTGTTGCAATTTAAGAGGTCTTTCGTGTGAAGTTTTAAATATTTTTAATCAGAAAGTATAGATATTTTTTCTATCACTTGAGATTTGTTTGTTGTTTCAGGTGATGTGACTGCCAGGACGTTCTCAGATTAAAATTGGCAAAACGTGATCGCGGTTAAAACGCTCAGAAAAAATACATACGTATTTTTCTACCGAGCGTTTTAACCAAGATCAATTTTGCAGTAAGTCAGTTATTACAAAACTGCTTTATTATTAAAAAAACATTATCAATTTTGCCGATATTACTTTAAAGTTATCCAAATTTTACCTCGCTTTTCTTGCTTTCGGAGGGCTTATCGCTAAGCGGATGTTTTGTAAAATTTGATTTTTGCAAACCTTTAGAAAAGTTGTTAATGAAAATATTTGCCGATGTTGGTAATAACGAGGCCTAAGAACTACTAAAAGTCGATGTTTATCTCTATGGCTTGGAATAAAGTGATATTCTAAAGCGATAGTAACAACCGTCTCGGTAGCCGTTTGGCAAAAAACTGTTCGATTTATCTGAGTTTCACTGTATCTCTAAAATATAAGAAGACTCACTTGGTTAAATTGTTTAAAACTGTTTAAATATTGAAAATTTCAAGGCAACTCTTGTTGATTGATTGGGAACTTTTAGGGAATTTCACACACAAGATGTGAATTGTTAGTTAAAAGAGAATTCTGCTAGCATGTAGAATGTAGAATCTCAAACCTTGTCTACCTTTGGAGCTTCTAAGGATTTTATTTGTATGATATGTTTAATATACGAATAATTTCATTGGTTACCATGCTCCCATGTTTTCCATGAATGTGCGAGCAATTCTTGCTTGTTTTGGACCTTTTAAGGGTTTTTATGATATGTTTAATGTACGGGTAATTTCATTGGTTAATTATAAATATTGCTGACAAACATCAGCATGTAGGCTCATCATATCTATACCAGTGATTTTCAACCTTTTTTGAGCCGCAGCACATTTTTCACATTCACAAAGTTCTGAGTCACACTACCAAGCAGAATGACACAGAATGACACTCTAACACTGTAATACATACAGTTAAGTTTTTAATGCCTTTTTACACTCACTTAGTGGGAAACATGGACCCGAATGAAAACATGGATATCCTTGCAGGAATGGTAGAAAGACACACACAAAGCCCTTCCTTAACAGTTCTCAATCTCTGTTTTTAGTTTTTATTGCTGTAAAGCTTGGGAAGCTCAACTCAAACAGATATGTGGTTGTAAACAGAAGCAATGTCAAAATGGCTTTGTTGGCAAGAATGGGGAAACTCCTTGGCAACAGATTACCAAAAACTGTTCAAAGTAAAATCCACAAATTTTAGCTTTAAAGATGCACTTGCATAACATTTTAGTAAATTTTATCAGAAAGTACAGGTATTATTCTATTATTTGTGATTATTTTTAATGTTTGAGGTGATCTGACTGCTAAGATGTTTCAAGATTAAAATCAACAAAACTTTATCACTGTTAAAACACTCAGAGGTAAAAGATGTGCCCGGACTTGCCCAAAATGATGTACATAGCCGTGAGACTGCCTGTCTCTCACTCATATTCACATCGGCTAAATCAGACTAAATCAGACGTACGGTCGGCTATTGCTATCAAAGTCGAGTACTGCGTGGTTCTATTGGCATATATTTTAATTTGCATTTGTTCATAGTTGTTTGAATAAGATTATAAGTCCAGCTATATATACATGTATATTGCTATAGGTGTCTCAAATGTCTCAAATAAGGTAATTAAAATTTGTCCTATTAGTTTCCTCTGTGTAAACATATGAGTATTAGACCAGGATTCAGTCAGTCTACAGTAATTAGGTTGTCTAGTAAACTTAGTCCATCCTTTGTATCAGTGAAGTTCTCAGTTGCTACCCACACAGGAAACTAGTCTATATATATAATTCATAAAGTCTGTGTGTCTTGTGTATGTCCATTATAATCTAGGAATAAAAAATCCGCATCGCAGAGGATTTCATCTCGGAACCTGCCAGTTGGCAGACTAGTAAAAGTGCTTGGAGTCAATAACTAGCACAGTTGACAGTTTAGTGATTATTAATCCGTCTGCAAACGCTGCAATTGTTATAGTAATGGTAAGCTAACCTTTACTGACTTACCAGGTAATTTACTCAAATTCATTGCACGGGTAATTATATTATTACCCGTGCAACACCTAGCATTCAGTTAGTTCCTAGATAAAAACTAGTAAGCTGCATCTTTGAAAAGAATATGTTTGAATATAAGGTGAGACCAACTGCATCCCTAAAGAGTTATGTATAGTCAAAGTTATCTAGTCATTATTAGTATCAATTTCTAGAAGATTTTCTACTGGTTACTTTTGATTCGTTAATAAAGTACAGTAGATGCTCTTGTAACGTAAATTCCAGATAACGATAAGAATTTATGGAAAGTTTTTGCTTCATACTACGTAAAAATTGTTCATATAACATAAAGTGTCAAATCAGGGGAGTTCTCTAATTTCGGTTTTAATGTTAATCTATTTCAGACATTCAAAAGAAACAACGACATGTGTATCCACTATATATGTATATACTTACAACTATTTCCATACTTCTTACTATATACAACTTTCATGAGATTTTAGCTTGTCGTGATAGATCGTCAAATGTGTCGACAAAACAGACAATAGGTAGCTGTGCAATTGTTCATATAATTGTTCAATTGTTCCTCCATATGCGATCGATCGGTGCAGGTATTACAGCATCGATCCACCGATCTGAATGTCTCGAATTGGAGTATTGTCGAGAGTTATCTTTTATTTTAACCTTGACCCCTAGATGCAGATAGATGATGAACAGGTATTACCGTTTTTGTAGTAAAAATATTTGGTTGTCTTGCTCTATTGTAGACGTATAAAATATTTATTATTAGTTTGGCTTCGCAGAATAGATTTTACTGTCTAGAAAAAATGTGTAAATATTTGTAAATGAATGTTTGAGATGTTCATTTTCCATCAATTTATTGTAAGATTACCGCAATCTACCGGTCTATAAAACCAGTGAAATTGATCTTAAAAAGGAGAAATGTTGTTGATGTGAACCAATAAAACTGCAGGTATCGTACAGACTACAAATTAAAAGAGTTAAGTCTAGTTTTTCTTTTTTGTATATCGAAAAGGGTTTGAAAAGATCTTGGAACGGATTAGGCAATTTACATGTATTTTACTGTTCTTATAATGTAAATTCCCTATAACATAAACATTCCTGGAACGGATTATATACGTTGTAGGAGCGCATACTGTACAAACCAAATGGTTTTTGAGTTCACCAAAATATAACGTCAATTTTTTGTAAATAAATTTACCCACTAATTGAATTCTGAAAATAAACTTGTCTAGCAAAGGGTTAATAAAGTCCTTCCTGCACCTGGTTGGTGGTTTGTGGTGTGGACTTCCCTGTTTTCACTTAGTAGTGTGGAGCATATAATTTTTCAAGTAGCTTTTAATATTATTCCCATTGGAATTGAGTCGAGCTATGCAAAAGTACCTGTCAGTAGTAGCAAGTACCTGCCACTAATTTTCTTTGTAGTGTGCATCAGAACTTTGTAAATGCGAAAATGTCCTACGGGTCAAAGAGGCTGAAAATCGCTGGTAGAGATACAATGAGACTATCAATGAGCCTAGATTTGATTACACTTCATAAACCGATCTATCAGACAAGTTTTGTGGCAACGGGGCTGAGTTGTATTCAATATTTCCTGCGAGTCGTTTTTCATTCATGATTATGTGACTGATATTTTGCATGATAATTTTTAAGACTATGTTTTGCATTATTTTTAACCTTATTATTTCATTACATCATCTTTATATGCCAAAAAGTTTCATCTCAGCAGAAAGTCTTTATTAAAAACATCCATCCAAGTCGTGACCACTCACATAATTTCAACTTATTCACTAAAAAAAATTCCTCTACTGCAGTAAACTCAAACACTGTATGTGTTGTATCTAGATATTCCTCCTCATCTTTGGTCCTAAGATATGTAGCTCTCACTATGTTGTATATGCAAGTTGGTAGTGGTCACCACTCTGCTCTTGTAAGTCCCTCTGGGTATGTCCAAAAGATCTGTAGATGCATGACTTCCTCTGTCTTTACATACCATGTTGAACATCTTATTTTCTTCAGTCGATCCGATAGTTTCAGGCTCACGCATCTGGATACTTGGGTGCTAACAAAATATTAAACTTTTAGGATCCATTGATAACTTTTTGAATATCGCTTAGAATCTATAACATCTAGTGAAAACATTTGCAACACAAATCCATATAGTTACAAAACTTACCATGGTAGTGTCGGTAGTTATAATGGGCCACTCTCAATGGACCTGGTTTTACAAGTTATAAGGTCTTTAATCTCTCCACTTCTGCAGCACACTTGAGACCTATCTGAGGAACAGAATGCCGCTATCATGGTTTGTGCATCATACATTCATCTCTCTCTATCCCCATGCATAGTAGTTTCCACACTGACACCACAGCTCCACAGATGGAGAAACATAAACATCCTGTATCAATAAAACAAGTGTGATATAAGCATGCTGTATTTTACAAGGGACCTACTTTGATGAAGGCTCACTTATAGAAAACTGAATCTACTGATTCTTAGTTTTTATTCTAACATGTATCTACTGTAAGCTTTCAATTCGGGAGTTAGATAGATCGAGAGTGGACAATTACAAAATGAACATATGTTTAACAACAGCATAAGTAGGTCAAGCCAATAATTTGAAGCTATGATTGTGGGATTCAAAGGTGAGCATTGATCAATACATTTTCCTCAAATCTCTACAAGTGAGAAGTGAGCATGAACTCTACTAATTAATATAATTTACTAGCTAAAACAACCAGAGAAAATCTAAACTAATTACATGGCTTATAGTTACAACTTTCAGCTAGTTAAAGTTGAAAATGAGTCTTTAGACCGCAAGTGGAGGCTCCAAAGTTATTTGATTAATATTTTCTGTATAAAATCGTACACATCATTTGATACTAAAAACAATTATTATTATTATTGACCTTGAATATCTAGACATCTTGTTACTACATCCCTCTTACCTGTTCATGGTGATTTATTATAGCTAGGTGTAATGAGAAATTAAAAGTTTGTTAAAACTAGAGATGTTGGGTAGTAAATAATGAGTTGACTTACTACAATCAATTGTACGATGTTTCTTGTTAGTATATGTATTCATGAGTAGTAAAATTATTCCTTTTACTTTAGTTTAGTAGATAGAAGAGACTCAAACACAAAGATAGATATACCTACATTCTCATATCTTCCTCAGCAGCATAACGCCTGTTAGCTCTAACCATAGTCTGTCTTCCCCAATCTTTCACCACCTGATGCTCAAAATAGTCTGAGGCATCTTCACTGGAACTAGAGGCCAGGTTGTAATTCTGTTGTTATTAAATAGATCGTGCTGATTCAATGATTGAAGGAGATTTGGATTGAAGCAAATTGTCATTCAGTAAATCAGTGAATTCTCCCATTATCTACCACCGTTCCGTAGTGTTATTGCTTCCATTTCTCAAATTTTGCCCTGATAATTTACTAAAACGCACACCACCCCATCCGGAGAAATCACCTTTGCTTACGCTGATGCCTAAATTATCCAAGTCTAACTGCGGATGGTGAATTCTCTAACGATGAAAAACTTCGATATCACAGACAACTAGATTGTTAGCGATAACAATTATTACGACCTAAATAAAAAATTCGTGCTGATGATTGGCTAAAGAAAAGACAGTATATTTATCACTTGTTGACGCTTTCCCATACGACGCTTTATATGTCACGAGCTCTGTACTCACTTAAAATTAAGTGTTTTAACCGCGATCAAGTTTTGTTGATTTTAATCTTGCAACTGGCAGTCAGATCACCTCAAACATCAACAACACACGCAAATGATAGAATAATACTGATACTTTCTAATAAAATGTACTAAACATTTTGTGTAAGTCTATCTGTATAAAATAAGGTTGGTTCAGTTTAATGAGCGGTTCCTTCAAAGTCACGTTCATGCATCAACAGATGCTGAGCTGCGTTGTAGCGTATTTTATTCTAAATGAGCTATCTACCTTCAGTATTAATATGAGTCCAAATCTTCTTATATATGGATAGTCTTCACTTCAGTTGTGTTTGTCATTAGGT
This sequence comes from Watersipora subatra, assembly GCF_963576615.1. Taxonomy (NCBI): domain Eukaryota; kingdom Metazoa; phylum Bryozoa; class Gymnolaemata; order Cheilostomatida; family Watersiporidae; genus Watersipora; species Watersipora subatra. The sequence goes on along the minus strand of NC_088715.1, from coordinate 5,986,835 downwards.
GCAGAGGTCTCTGGTTAGCTGGTACTATAGCGTGTTATTCACTGTCTATGTGAGTGTCGATGCCAATAGGTGGGAGGTAGTCTAGTGATGGTGAGGTTATAGTTCTACAACAATTTTGTTAGAGATTCACTGATTAGAAACAAAGGTTGTGTGTCGGGTTTCCTCTCCTTGCTGCTGTCTTCTCTTCAGGTTTTTCAGCTGTATCAGCTTAACAGCTGTATCTGTTGTTATATTTTAGGGTAAAATCAAAAGCCTTCCTACTACACACTTTTATGTCTATCATCGAATATACAATTATTCATGTCTACATACAGCCATAAACTCATAATATCTGTCTTCCTTAGACATACTCTGGGACTATATGTTTACTGGCATGCTGGGGTCATGAGGCCAGCTGCCCTAGTATTAGTAAAGTATATTAAATTACAGACTCAAGTATTATTATTATATTTCTATAGTCTCAGCTCTCTCAAAAGACTGAAGGAGTTGAACCTTGATGGCAACAACTTCAGTACAGGACTACCTCCAGTGATTGGTGAAATAGCAACACTGGAGAGTCTCACACTCGGGGACTGTCAGCTGAGAGACCTCCCACAGAGGTAATGTACAAATATTGGATACCTCTATTAGTCTGGTGGATGAGTTATTATACAGATATATACAGATTATACACTGGAAGTGTAGGACCTGTGTATGAGTCATGGTCCTTTTATGATGTTGTCTATAGTTGTTATCATCCTGTATGTAATTATTCTTTTCATAATCAAAGTTGGGTTACAAAATTTCTCTACAATTTAAGAAGACTCACTTGGTTAAATTATTTAAAACTGTTTAAATATTGAAAATTTCAAGGCAACTCTTGTTGATTGATTTGGAACTTTTAGGGAATTTCACAGACACACACAGACACACCCTAAATTTCTAGACACACACAAAGCTCTTCAAAATTTTAGTAAATTTTATCAGAAAGTATCAGTATTCTATTATTTGTTATTGTTTTTGATGTTTGAGGTGATCTGACTGCCACGATGTTTCAAGTTTAAAATTGACAAAACTTTGTCGCGGTAAAACCCTCAGAAGAAAAATATTTACCCAGACTTGCCCAAATTGATGTACATAGCCGTGAGACTGCCTGTCTCTCACTCGTATTTACATAGGCTATTGCTATCAAAGTTGAGTACTACGTAGTTCTATTGGCATATATTTTAATTTGTATTTGTTCATAATTGTTTAAATAAGATTTTAAGTCCAGCTACCTATATATTGCTATAGGTGTCTCAGATGTCTCAAATAAGGTAATTAAAATTTGTCCCATTAGCTTCCTCTGTGTAAACATATGAGTATCAGACTAGGATTCTGTTAGTCTACAGTAATTAGGTTGTCTAGTAAACTTAGTCCATCCTTTGTATCAGGGAAGTTCTCAGTTGCTACCCACACAGGAAACTAGTCTATATATATAATTCATAAAGTCTGTGTGTCGTGTGTATGTCCAGCTATAGCATTATAATCTAGGAATAAAAAATCCACATCGCAGAGGATTTCATCTCAGAACCTGCTGGTTGGCAGACTAACAAAAGTGTTTGGGGTCATTAACTAGCTTGGTTGACAGTTAAGCGATTATTAAGTCTGCAAACACTGCATTTGTTTTAGTAAAGGTTAGCTTACTTTTACTGGCTTACCAGGTAAGTTATGTAAGCTAGTAAAAATGTTTGGGGTCATTAGAGCAACAGAAGAGCAGATTTTGACTATTGTGCTTCAAATTTTAACTCGAGTTCCACAAATATGCTCCGAAGATCCTCTGTTCAACAAACGGCGCGTGTATAGTCTATATGCGACATCCGCGATTGCAGTTCGTTTAAAATAAGAAATGAGAATGTGAATTTTTGTTCATTCATCATTTTTCTACTGTGTATCTACTGCAGCATTCAGTTGATTTTCATGATTATCGTCACTATTAACAGACCGTAAGTTCACTACAGCCATAATTTTAAAAAGAATAACATGACCATGCTGCTCTTGCTGTAAGAAAAGAAAACGATAACTTTTGATTTGATTTTTCTATCGATCTATTATCTTTTCTATGATTATTTTTTATGATTAGTATAATAATCATAATGCAATTATACAAAATAATAATATAACTGCGTATAAAATAAATGATGTAACTAATATAATTTGTAGAAAATTCCAAATGATAACCGAGATTGATGTAATTGATCCCATTTATTAGCTAAAAGTTAGTTGAAAAAATTATTGGGTTGGTTCATTGCTATTAGTTAAAAAAATCTGAACAACGCTAAAGATGAGTCTGAATAGGGAAGCTAAGTAGGAGAACAACAAAACTGAGCTGAACTAGCAAGATAGCGAAATGTTGCGAAATAATAGATGCGTGTAATTATTTTATGCTAAAACTAATCTGCATGTCAGAGGGACTGGTTCGGAATTCTCAGAGCAATGATTGTTAGGCCCAATTTGATTGTTCTATACCTCCAGGGATTAAACCAATTAAAATGCCGTGATTGTTATAGGAGAGCGCATTTGTTGGCTCAATTGACCAATGACACACAAGTCGATTTCATACGTCATATATTGATGATTACCAAAACACTTATGTTTTTTGGTAGACCTGTGTTTGGCTGGCTATATCTCAGCTTCTGGTTGGCCAATCTCGTTGATTTTTTTTTAGAACATAAGTCAACGCCTCAAGATAAATAATAAAGCATAACAATATTATGCTTTCTCTATTTTTTAACTAGCATTGCTGACCGTAAAGCGATTATTAAGTCATCTGCAAACACTGTAATTACATGTATTTTAGTAAATGTAAGCTTACCTTTACTGGCTTACCAGGTAAGTTACTCAAATTCATTGCACGGGTGATTATATTATCACCTGTGCAACACCTAGCATTCAGCTAGTTCCTAGATAATAACCAGCAAATATAATAACTAAAGATAAAAAAATAACTAGCATCTTTGAAAAGAATATGTTCGAATATAAGGTGAGACCAACTGCATCCCTAAAAAGTTATGTATAGTCAACATTATCTAGTCATTATTAGTATCAATTTCTAGAATATTTTCTACTGGTTACTTTTGATTAGTTGATAAAGTAAAGTAGCTCCTCTTATAACGTAAATTCCAGATAACGATAAGAATTTATGTAAAGTTTTTGCTTCATACTATGTGAAAATTTTCCATATAACATGAAGTCTCAAATCAGGTGAGTTCTCTAATTTCGGTTTTAATGTTAATCTATTTCAGACTTTCAAAAGAAAAAGCGACATGTGTATCTAATATATATGTATTAGATTATATATATGTATATTATTAGTTTGGCTTCGCAGAATAGATTTTGCTGTCTAGAAAAAATGTGCAAATATTTTTTAAATGAACGTTAGATATGTTCGCTTTCCATCAATTTATTGTAAGATTACCGCAAACATGGTCCATAAAACCAGTGAAATTGATCTTAAAAAGGAGAAAAGTTGTCGATGCGAACCAATAAAACTGCAGGTATCGTACAGACTACAACTTAAAAAAGTTAAGTCTAGTTTTTCCTTTTTGTATATCCAAAAGGGTTTGAAGAGATCTTGGAACGGATTAGGCAATTTACATGTATTTTACTGTTCTTATAATGTAAATTCCCTATAACATAAACATTCCTGGAACAGATTATATACGTTGTAGGAGCGCATACTGTACAAACCAAAGGGTTTTTGAGTTCCCCAAAATATTTTTTCGTAAATCTATTTACCCACCAATTCAATTCTGAAAATAGACTTGTCTAGCAAAGGGTTAATAAAGTCCTTTCTGCTCCTGGTTGGTGGTTTGTGGTGTGGACTCACCTGTTTTCACTTAGTTGTGTGGAGCATATAATTTTTCTAGTAGCTCTTTCCATTGGAATATATTATTTCCATTGGAATTGTTCAATTGAGTCGAGCTGTGCAAAAGTACCTGTCAGTAGTAGCAAGTACCTGCCACTAATTTTCTTCGTAGTGTGCATCAGAGCTTTATAAATGCAAAAAATGTGCTGCGGCTCAAAAAGTTTGAAAATCACTGCTATAGATACAATGAAACTATTGATGAGCCTAGATCTGAGTACACTTCATAAACCCATCTATCAGACAAGATATGGGCAGAAGTGGCAACGGGGCTAAGATGTATTTAATAGTTTCTGCAAGTCAGTTTTACTCATGATTATGCAACTGATATTTTGCATGATAATTTTTAATACTTTGTTTTGCATTATCTTTAACCTTATTATTTCATTACATAATCTTTATAAGCCAAAAAAGTTTCATCTCTACACAAAGTCTTCATTAAAAACATCCATCCAAGTCGTGGCCAATCACATAATTTCAACTTATTCACTAAAAAGATTCCTCTACTGCAGTAAACTCAAACTCTGTATGTGTCGTATCTGGATATTCCTCCTCATCTTTGGTCCTAAGATATGTAGATCTCACTATGAAGTATACACAGGTTGGTAGAGGTCTCCACTCTGCTCTTGTAAGTCCTTCTGAGTATGTCCAAAATACCAATGATCTGTAGATGCATGACATCCTCTGTCTTTACATACCATGTTGTACATCTCAATATTTTCAGTTGTTACAATAGTTTCAGGCTCACCCATTTGGATACTTGGGTGCTAATAAAATATTGAAATTTTAGATCTATTGATAACTTATTGAAGGTCACTTGAAATTTATAACATCTAGTGAAAACGTTTGCAAGACAAGTCCATATAGTTACAAAACTTACCATGGTAGTGTAGGCAGTTATAATGCGCATTAATGGACCTGGTTTGACAAGTTATAAGGTCTTTAATCTCCCCACTTCTGCAGTACACTTGAGACCTATCTGAGGAACAGAATACCGCTATCATGGTTTGTGCATCATACATTCATCTCTCTCTATCCCCAGACATGGTAGTTTCCACACTGACACCACAGCTCCACAGATGGAGAAACATCAACATCCTGTATCAATAAAACAAGTGTGATATAAGCATACTGTATTTTACAAGGGACCTACTTTGATGAAGGCTCACTCATAGACAACAAAATCTACTGATTCTTAGTTTTTATTCTAACATGTATCTACTGTAAGCTTTCAATTTGGGAGTTAGATAGATCGAGATCGAAAATTTACAAAATGAATACATGTTTAACAACAGCAAAAGTAGGTCAAGCCAATAATTTGAAGCTTTGGTTTTGGAATTCAAAGGTGGGCACTGATCAATGCATTTTCCTCAAATTTCTACAAGTGAGAAGTGAGCATGAATTCTAATTATTAATATAATTTACTAGCTAAAACAACCAGAGAAAATCTAAACTAGTTACATGGCTTATAGTTACAGCTTTCAGTTAGTTAAAGTTGAAATCGAGTCTTTAGACTACAAGTGGAGGCTTCAAATATATTTGATTAATAGTTTCTGTATAAATTCGTAGCCATCATTTGATACTAAAAACAATCATTATTATAATTGACCTTGAATATCTAGACTTGTTACTACATACCTCTTACCTGTTCGTGGTGATTTATTAAATCTAGGTGAAATGAGAAGTTAAAAGTTTGTTAAAACTAGAGATGTCAAGTAGTAAATAACGAGGTGACTTACTACAATCAATTGTACAATGTTTCTTAATAGTATATATATTCATGAGTAGTAAAATTATTTCTTTTACTTTAGTTTAGTAGATAGAAGAGACTCAAACACAAAGATAGATATACCTACATTCTCATATCTTTCTCAGCAGCGTAACACCTGTCAGCTCTAACCATAGGCTATCTGCTCCAATCTTTCACCACCTGATGCTCAAAAAAGTCTGAGGCATCCTCACTGGAACTAGAGGCAAGGTTGTAATTCTGTTGTGGTTCAATAGATCGTGCTGATTCAATGATTGAAGGAATGTCATTCAGTAAATCAGTGAATTCTCCCATAATCTACGGCGGTTCCGTGGTGTTATTACTTCCATTCTTCAAGTTTTGCCCTGATAATTTACTGAAAGACACACCACCCACCCCACCCTGAGAGATGATCTTCGTTTACGCTAATGCCTAACTTATCCCAGTCTAACTGTGAATAGTGGATTCTCTAACAACGAGAATCTTCGGTATCACAGGGAACTAGTTTGTCCGTGTTAATATTTATTATGATCTAAATAAATTTGTTTTGATCATTGGCTAAAAAAGGGACCGCATATTTATCGCTTGCCAACTCTTTTCCATGCGACACTTCATGTCAGGGATTCATCACCAGCTTGAAACTATTTGAAACTCTATACTTGAAACGTATTTCGGTGTTGATGCCACAATACTTCGGTGATCGGTCAATGATAGCCATGTTCTCACTATCACAAACCCATCCACGTTTATATCAGGAAATACTCCGTGACATTTATCTTTTTATATTTTCAGGAAGAAACCTCTTTGTTTTTGCTTGCAAGAATTAAAAACTAGTCTCGCAGTGACTATCCTAAACAGATATGAATAAATTGCGCTATCCTTGACGGCGAATTACCATCACCGAAATGGTTCACATTTGATATGCGGTCGATGCTCAGCGAAGCATCAGGAAAGTTTGACAGCTGAAAACTTTACCGATGTGTCCGCGATGCTTGTCGATGCCATCAATTCACGGTTCACATAATCGGTGATGAACGCCGAAAGAAAAACGGTGACAAACGGCGGCATAGTGTGAACCGGCCTTAAGCCTTTTAACCGTGTTAAAGATTTGTCGATTTTAATCTTGCAACTGTTTTTAATCTTGTACTGGCAGTTTTTAATCTTGCAACATACTGGCAGTCAGATCACCTCAAACATCAACAACACTCACAAATGATAGAATAATACTGATACTTTCTGATAAAATTTACTAAAGATTTTGTACAAGTTCATCTTTAAATTATGTTGTTTCAGTTTAATGAGCTTCAAAGTCATGTCTAGCAACATATGCTGAGCTGTATGAGTCCCTGGCCCTGTTCAGTTTAATGAGCTGCTCCTTCAAAGTCATGTCTAGCAACAAGTGCTGAGCTGTATGGGTCCCTGACTCTGTTCAGTTTAATGAGCTGCTCCTTCAGAGTCATGTCTAGCAACATATGCTGAGCTGTATGGTTCCCTGACCCTGTTCAGTTTAATGAGCTGCTCTTTCAGAGTCATGTCTAGCAACAGATGCTGAGCTGTATGGGTCCCTGACCCTGTTCAGTTTAATGAGCTGCTCCTTCAGAGTCATGTCTAGCAACATACGCTGAGCTGTTTGGGTTCCTGACCCTGTTCAGTTTAATAAGCTGCCCCTTCAAATTCATGTCTAGCAACATATGCTGAGCTGTATGGTTCCCTGACCCTGTTCAGTTTAATGAGCTGCTCTTTCAGAGTCATGTCTAGCAACAGATGCTGAGCTGTTTGGGTTCCTGACCCTGTTCAGTTTAATGAGCTGCTCCCTCAAAGTCATGTCTAGCAACAGATGCTGAGCTGTATGGGTCCCTGACCCTGTTCAGTTTAATGAGCTGCTCCTTCAAAGTCATGTCTAGCAACATATGCTGAGCTGTATGGGTCCCTGATTCTGTTCAGTTTAATGAGCTGCTCCTTCAGAGTCATGTCTAGCAACATATACTGAGCTGTATGGGTCCCTGACCCTGTTCAGTTTAATGAGCTGCTCCTTCAAAGTCATGTCTAGCAACAGATGCCCAGTTGTATGGGTCCCTGACTCTGTTCAGTTTAATGAGCTGCTCCTTCAAATTCATGTCTAGCAACATATGCTGAGCTGTATGGGTTCCTGATCCTGTTCAGTTTAATGAGCTGCTCCTTCAAATTCATGTCTAGCAACATATACTGAGCTGTATGGGTCCCTGACTCTGTTCAGTTTAATGAGCTGCTCCTTCAAAGTCATGTCATGTCTAGCAACATATGCTGAGCCGTATGGGTCCCTGACCCTGTTCAGTTTAATGAGCTGCTCCTTCAAAGTCATGTCCAGTAACATATACTGAGCTGTATGGGTCCCTGACCCTGTTCAGTTTAATGAACTGTTCCTTCAAAGTCATGTCATGTCTAGCAACATATGCTGAGCCGTATGGGTCCCTGACCCTGTTCAGTTTAATGAGCTGCTCCTTCAAAGTCATGTCCAGTAACATATGCTGAGCTGTATGGGTCCCTGACCCTGTTCAGTTTAATGAGCTGCTCCTTCAAAATCATGTCCAGCAACATATACTGAGCTGTATGGGTCCCTGACCCTGTTCAGTTTAATGAGCTGCTTCTTCAAATTCATGTCTAGCAGCAACATATACTGAGCTGTATGGGTCCCTGACCCTGTTCAGTATTGGTATTTCCACATTTCAAAAACATCTCCATGACAAGTAACCATAAATAGGTTTCACGGCTACATCACCATGGTAACAAAGAGACATGAAAATGCTATGGTTCCATTTCTGAAAGGGACAGATTCACCTTATAGTTAATATATGAACAAACTGAACGATAGCTACTGCTGTTATTCAGCTTGTTTATTATTAAAATTAAAGTAGAAAGGATTATTATAAAAGTATTATTTTTATTACCATTGGTCAATTTAAAGTATAGCTACTGCTTTCTCTGTTCATAACCCTTCATAATTCATGGATGATAAATAATTCATGGGTATTAGATTCATTGTAATGAGTGGTTTTCATTTGATAAACTACAATTTCTACTGTAATTCCTTCTATCTGAATACAGCTTCATTTGAGTATCAGTTAAGAGGACTCACAGATTCGTAGTTAATAAAAGGTAACTTTTGAATCAATGTTCAATTATCAGAAATAATGAAGTGCAGTATGGATGTCAAAGCATTTTATTTTTGTGTTACGGTAGCAGTTGTTTTAAATGTACCAACTTTCATATAATCACACAATTCTGGACATGCAATTAATAAGATGACTAAAATGTTGACCAATATGGGGCTTGAACCCTTGACATTCAGCTTATTAGACTAATCTTTAACCAACTGAGCTAATCAGCCATCTTTCAAAGCCTCAGAATAGTTGTACCAATCTGAGAAAAACTAAAATGCTTTGGACAGGTCTTGAACTCATGAACTTTGGTTTTTGAAGAAAAATGCTCAACCAACTTTGCTAACCTCTAACAAGCCATCTATATCCAACTATAACCTACCACCTTGCATAAATGAGGAATGTTTGTGATCATATTTATGCTCTCCGATTTATGAGCAGAAACATATGGACTGACAACACCCAATAAGAATGTAGATGAAGTTAGAAAAAGACCATTTATTGATAATTTCTCACAGCACATCTGAGAATCTCTTACAGCAGACTACTTTGCTGTAAGAGATTATCAGACACACTGGTTGAAAATCCGTACTCTAGTCAATAGAATATTTACAGAGTACATTGCATATAATTGTAAGTTACGTGTGGAAGATAACTCACAGTTTTGGGTTGAGCATATACCTCGTTTATTGCTCTCATCCAATGATATGTGTTTCCACACAAAACTTGATGAGGACACATAGAAATCAGTGTTGAGTTGGCATGGTCCGACGACTCCTCTCCTCTTTAATCTCTCTATCATGGTCATCATCTAGGATGCTTTATAACTGCCTTAATAGTTCAAGGCAACTCTTGTTGATTGATTTGGAGCTTTTAGTGAATTTTACACACACGATGTGAATAATGTATGTGAGTTGTTAGAAGAGAATTCTGGTAGTATGTAGAATGTAGATTCTCAAACCCTGTCTACTTTTTCGACACACTCTGCAGCTTGCAGTAATTTGGTGCATCCTGGGAGTTGCATGTCACTACAGTCAAAGACTATTAATATCTATAATTATTACAATTGTGGAATCGTTTCAGTTTTAATATACTAATTTGTATTTATAAGAAATTATTCTCACATTCATTTTAAGACTATAATCTTGATCATTTGGTCATCCGCTATAGATAACTGAAGTCGTCCTCTCTTGCTGACTTTATATAAAACAGCCAAGTTTATTAGTTGAACTTGTTAACAGACTCCCTGATGTATTGTGTTTGTAATTATCTTATTTATACCATGATAGGTACATTATGAAGATGTCAATAAAATATAAAGTAAAATTATTCCTTCTCTTCTGTGATGGTGTCTTGTATTATCACGGGGTCAGCTGTCCTAGTATTAGTAAAATATATTAAATTACAGACTAAAGTATTATTATTATTATTATATTTCTATAGTCTCAAGTCCCTCAAGAGACTGAAGAAGTTAACCCTTGATTACAACAACTTCAATGCAGGACTACCTCCAGTGATTAGTGAGATAGGAACACTGGAGAGTCTCAGTCTCTGGAGATGTCAGCTGAGAGACCTCCCACAGAGGTAATGTACAAATATTGGATACCTCTATTAGTCTGTTGGATGAGCCATTATACAGATATATACAAATTATACACTGGAAGTGTAGGACCTGTGTATGAGTCATGGCCCTGTTATGATGTTGTCTATAGTTGTTATCATCCTGTATGTGATTATTCTTTTCATAACCAAAGTTGGTTTACAAAATACAGTGAAACACGGATAACTCAAACTTCAAGGGACCGAGCAAAAGTGTTCGAGTTATTAGAGCGTTCAAGTTATCAGAACAGTCATAAGTGCACGTATTTATCAGTAGATACATGTACATATACAAACTATATATCAATCAAAAGCATAGATTGCTTGTTGCAAGTTAAAAGGTCTCTCGTGTGAAGTTGTAAATATTTTTAATCAGAAAGTGTAGATATTTTTCTATCACTTGAGATTTGTTTGTTGCTTTAGGTGATGTGACTGCCAGGACGTTCTCTGATTAAAATTGGTAAAACTTGATCGCAGTTAAAACGCTCAGAAAAAATACATACGTATTTTTCTACTGAGCGTTTTAACCAAGATCAATTTTGCAGTCAGTTATTACAAAACTGCTTTACTATTAAAAACCCATTATCAATTTTGCCGATATTACTTTAAAGTTATCCAAATTTTACCTCGCTTTTCTTGCTTTTGGAGGGCTTATCGCTAAGCGGATGTTTGGTAAAATTTGATTTTTGCAAACCTTTAGAAAAGTTGTTAATGAAAATATTTGCCGATGTTGGTAATAACGAGGCCTAAGAACTACTAAAAGTCGATGTTTATCTCTATGGCTTGGAATAAAGTGATATTCTAAAGCGATAGTAACAACCGTCTCGGTAGCCGTTTGGCAAAAAACTGTTCGATTTATCCGAGTTTCACTGTATCTGTAAAATTTAAGAAGACTCACTTGGTTAAATTGTTTAAAACTGTTTAAATATTTAAAATTTCAAGGCGACTCTTGTTGATTGATTGGGAACTTTTAGGGAATTCCACACACATGATGTGAATAATGCATGTGAGTTGTTAGAAGAGAATTCTGCTAGCATGTAGAATATAGAATCTCAAACCTTGTCTACGTTTGGAGCTTCTAAGGATTTTATTTGTATGATATGTTTTATGTACGGATAATTTCATTGGTTAATTATAAATATTGCTGACAAACATCAGCATGTAGGCTCATCATATCTATACCAGTGATTTTCAACCTTTTTTGAGCCGCAGCACATTTTTCACATTCACAAAGTTCTGAGTCACACTACCAAGCAAAATAACACAGAATGACACTCTAACACTGTAATACATATAGTTAAGTTTTTAATGTCTTTTTACACTCACTTAGTGGGAAACATGGACCCGAATGAAAACATGGATATTCTTGCAGGAATGGTAGAAAAACACACACAAAGCCCTTCCTTAACAGTTCTCAATCTCTCTGTTTTTAGTTTTTATTGCTGTAAAACTTGGGAAGCTCAACTCAAACAGATATGTGGTTGTAAACAGAAGCAATGTCAAAATGGCTTTGTTGGCAAGAATGGGGAAACTCCTTGGCAACAGATTACCAAAAACTGTTCAAAATAAAATCCACAAATTTTAGCTTTAAAGATGCACTTGCACAACATTTTAGTAAATTTTATCAGAAAGTACAGGTATTATTCTATTATTTGTGATTATTTTTAATGTTTGAGGTGATCTGACTGCTAAGTTGTTGCAAGATTAAAATCAACAAAACTTTATCACTGTTAAAACGCTCAGAAGTAAAAGATGTGCCCGGACTTACCCAAAATGATGTACATAGCCGTGAGACTGCTTGTCTCTCACTCATATTCACATCGGCTAATTCAGACTAAATCAGACGTCGCAGGGGCGGATCTAGGAAAAAGGGTTTGTGGTGGAAAATGTTTGTAATATATCTAGAGTGGGAGAGGGTGCGCGGGGCAATCCCCTTACCTGGCCCCGCGCTAGCGGAACTTTTTGAAATTTAGGCATCTTAGAATGAAGGAGAGGTGTGTTTGAGCCCAAAAATGTGTAATCATTTATTTGCAGCAAACAACAAGTTTAGAGGTAAAAATTGACATTAAATATGATTGTTTATGGTGTTTATAATGTTCCTTATACTATGTATATCATGTCTATCATGTCTATGCATAAAAAAAGTTTCGAAGTATTAGCTACATGACGATGCTATTATAAAACAGACATATTAGGGCATACTTTTTTGAATTGTTGTTTTGTCGTCAAAAGAAATGATCCAAAGTTCGTTCTTGACCTTTCTTTTGAGACATTTTGCTTTTAAAATTGCTTGTAATACTTCTTTCGAAAAAGTTGTAGCTCAATTGGGGATGTTTATTGGGACCACTCTCAATTGTTCATAAGCTAAACAAATTCAGGTCAATGTTATTAAAACTGGTTTGTTATAACGAGCTCTACTAGGCCGTTTTTGTTCATTTTCTCCCAAAGCAAGTTTTCAGTGAAATGAATTGTAATTTACTCAATTCTTGATAGATTTCAAATCTTTTTTTTAAATTTTTTTGCCATATTTGTGGTGGTGCATTTGCACCATATGCACCACAGTAGATCCGCCCCTGCGTCGGCTATTGCTATCAAAGTCGAGTACTGCGTGGTTCTATTGGCATATATTTTAATTTGTATTTGTTCATAATTGTTTGAATAAGATTATAAGTCCAGCTATATATATATTGCTATAGTTGTCTCAAATGTCTCAAATAAGGTAATTAAAATTTGTCCTATTAGTTTCCTCTGTGTAAACTTATGAGTATCAGACTAGGATTCTGTCAGTCTACAGTAATTAGGTTGTCTAGTAAACTTAGTTCATCCTTTGTATCAGGGAAGTTCTCTGTTGCTACCCACACAGGAAACTAGTCTATATATATAAATCTCAAAGTCTGTGTGTCGTATGTATGTCCAGCTATAGCATTATAATCTAGGAATAAAAAATCCGCATCGCAGAGGATTTCATCTCGGAACCTGCTGGTTGGCAGACTAGTAAAAGTGCTTGGAGTCAATAACTAGCGCAGTTGACAGTTAAGTGATTATTAATCCGTCTGCAAACACTGTAATTGTTATAGTAATGGTAAGCTTACTTTTACTAACTTACCAGGTAAGTTACTAAATCCATTGCACGGGTGATTATTTTATTACCCGTGCAACACCTAGCATTCAGCTAATTCCTAGATAAAAACTAGCAAGCTGCATCTTTGAAAAGAATATGTTCGAATATAAGGTGAGACCAATTGCATTCCTAAAAAGTTATGTATAGTCAACGTTATCTAGTCATTATTAGTATCAATTTGTAGAATATTTTCTACTGGTTTCTTTTGATTAGTTGATAAAGTAAAGTAGCTGCTCTTATAACGTAAATTCCAGATAACGTTGAGAATTTATGTAAAGTTTTTGCTTCATACTACATAAAGATTTTCCATATAGCATAAAGTGTCAAATCAGGTAAGTTCTCTAATTTCGGTTTTAATGTTAATCTATTTCAGACATTCAAAAGAAAAAACGACATGTGTATCTAATATATATGTATATACAGTGAAACATGGATAACTCGAACTTCACGGGACCAAGCGAAAGTGTTCGAATTATCAGAGCGTTCAAGTTATCAGAGCACTGTCACAAGTCCATGTATTTACTTATTTATTAGTAGATACATGTACATATACAAACTATAATATAAATCAAAAGCACAAATGGCTTGTTTCAAATTAAATGCTTCTAATGTAAAGTTTAAAACGTTTTTATCAAAAAGTATAGAGGTTTTTTATCACATGAGATTGGTTTGTTGTTTGAGGTGATGTTATTGCCAGGACGTTTTTTAGATTGACATTGGCAAAACTTGATCGTTGTTGAAATGCTCAAAAGAAAAGACATCTTTTTCTTTTGAGCGTTTTACCCACAATCAATTTTGCCGATTTTTCTTGAAGTTTATGCAAAGATTACCTCACTTTACCTTGCTTCCGAAGGGCGATCGCTAATATAATATCGCTAATATAAGCGAATGTTTGGTATAAATCAAATTTCACCAAACCTTTAGAAAAGTTGTTGACACAATATTTTGCCGATGGTGGTTATAACGACGCTTATGAATTACGAAAAGTTGAGGTTTACCTCTATGGCTTGGAATAAAGTGATTTTCTAAAGCGATAACAACCGTTTCGGTAGCCGTTGGGCAAAAAACAGTTCGAGTTAACAGTGTTGAGTTTGAGTTATCTATAGCAATTTATCATTACGTGGGAACGAACCAAAGAAACCGTTCGAATTAACCATGTGTTCGAGCTATCCGTGGGCGAGTTATCCATGTTTCACTGTACTTACAACCACTTCCATACTTCTTACTATATACAACTTTCATGAGATTTTAGCTTGTCGTGATATAGATCGTCAAATGTGTCGACAAAACAGACAATAGATAGCTGCGCAATTGTTCATATAATTGTTCAGTTGTTCTCCCAAATGCTATGGATCGGTGCAGGTGTTACAGCATCGGTCCACCAATCTGAATGTCTCGAATTAGAGTATTTTCGAGAGTTACCTTTTATTTTAACCTTGACCCCTAGATGCAGATAGATGATGAACAGGTAGTACCGTTTTTGTAGTAAAAATATTTGGTTGTCTTGCTCTATTGTAGACTTATAAAATATTTATTATTAGTTTGGCTTCGCAGAATAGATTTTGCTGTCTAGAAAAAATGTGCAATTATTTGTAAATAACGTTGGAGATGTTCGCTTTCCATCAATTTATTGTAAGATTACCGCAAACATGGTCTATAAAACCAGTGAAATTGATCTTAAAAAGGAGAAAAGTTGTCGATGCGAACCAATAAAACTGCAGGTATCGTACAGACTACAAATTAAAAGAGTTAAGTCTAATTTTTCCTTTTTGTATACCCAAAAGGGTTTGAAAAGATCTTGGAACAGATTAGGCAGTTTACATGTATTTTACTGTTCTTATAATGTAAATTCCCTATAACATAAACATTCCTGGAACGGATTATATACATTGTAGGAGTGCCTACTGTACAAACCAAATGGTTTTTGAGTTCACCAAAATATTTTTTCGAAAATCAATTTACCCACCCATTCAACTCTGTAAATAAACTTGTCTAGCAAAAGGTTAATAAAGTCCTTCCTGCACCTGGTTGGTGGTTTGGGTGTGTACTCACCTGTTTTCACCTAGTAGTGTGGAGCTTATAATTGTCGACTAGCTCTTTCCATTGGAATATATTATTTCCATTGGAATTGTTCAATTGAGTCGAGCTGTGCAAAAGTACCTGTCAGTAGTAGCAAGTACCTGCCACTAATTTTCTTCGTAGTGTGCATCAGAGCTTTATAAATGCAAAAAATGTGCTGCGACTCAAAAAGGTTGAAAATCACTGGTATAGATACAATGAGACTATTAATGAGCCTAGATCTGGGTACACTTAATAAACCCATCTGTCTGACAAGTTATTGGTAGAAGTGGCAACGGGGCTAAGATGTATTTAATATTTCGTGCAAGCCATTTTTACTCATGATTATGCGACTGATATTTTGCAAAATAATTTTTCATACTGTGTTTTGCATTATATTTAACATTATTATCTCATTACATAATCTTTAAAAGCCAAAAAAGTTTCATCTCTACACAAAGTCTTCATTAAAAACATCCATCCAAGTCGTGGCCAATCACATAATTTCAACTTATTCACTAAAAAGATTCCTCTACTGCAGTAAACTCAAACTCTGTATGTGTCGTATCTGAATATTCCTCCTCATCTTTGGTCCTAAGATATGTAGATCTCACTATGAAGTATACACAGGTTGGTAGAGGTCTCCACTCTGCTCTTGTAAGTCCTTCTGGGTATGTCCAAAATACCAATGATCTGTAGATGCATGACTTCCTCTGTCTTTACATACCATGTTGTACATCTCATTTTCTTCAGTTGTTACAATAGTTTCAGGCTCACCCATTTGGATACTTGGGTGCTAATAAAATATTGAACTTTTAGGATCTATTGATAACTTATTGAAGGTCACTTGAAATTTATAACATCTAGTGAAAACATTTGCAAGACAAATCCATATAGTTACAAAACTTACCATGGTAGTGTAGGTAGTTATAATGCGCATCAATGGACCTGGTTTGACAAGTTATATGGTCTTTAATCTCCCCACTTCTGCAGTACACTTGAGACCTATCTGAGGAACAGAATACCGCTATCATGGTTTGTGCATCATACATTCATCTCTCTCTATCCCCAGACATGGTAGTTTCCACACTGACACCACAGCTCCACAGATGGAGAAACATCAACATCCTGTATCAATAAAACAAGTGTGATATAAGCATACTGTATTTTACAAGGGACCTACTTTGATGAAGACTCACTCATAGACAACAAAATCTACTGATTCTTAGTTTTTATTCTAACATGTATCTACTGTAAGCTTTCAATTTGGGAGTTTGATAGATCGAGATCGAAAATTTACAAAATGAACATATGTTTAACAACAGCATAAGTAGGTCAAGCCAATAATTTGAAGCTTTGGTTTTGGAATTCAAAGGTGGGCACTGATCAATGCATTTTCCTCAAATTTCTTCAAGTGAGAAGTGAGCATGAATTTTACTAATTGATATAATTTACTAGCTAAAACAACCAGAGAAAATCTAAACTAATTACATGGCTTATAGTTACAGCTTTCAGTTAGTTAAAGTTGAAATCGAGTCTTTAGACTGCAAGTGGAGGCCCAAATATATTTGATTAATAGTTTCTGTATAAATTCGTAGCCATCATTTGATACTAAAAACAATTATTATTATTATTGACCTTGAATATCTAGACTTGTTGTTACTACATCCCTCTTACCTGTTCATGGTGATTTATTATAGCTGGGTGAAATGAGAAATTAAAAGTTTGTTAAAACTAGAGATGTTGAGTAGTGAATAACTAGTTGACTTACTACAATCAACTGTACAATGTTTCTTGTTAGTACATGTATTCATGAGTAGTAAAACTATTCCTTTTACTTTAGTTTAGTAGATAGAAGAGACTCAAACACAAAGATAGATATACCTACATTCTCATATCTTTCTCAGCAGCGTAACACCTGTCAGCTCTAACCATAGGCTATCTGCCCCAATCTTTCACCACCTGATGCTCAAAAAAGTCTGAGGCATCCTCACTGGAACTAGAGGCAAGGTTGTAATTCTGTTGTGGTTCAATAGATCGTGCTGATTCAATGATTGAAGGAGATTTGGATTGAAGCAAATTGTCATTTAGTAAATCAGTGAATTCTCCCATAATCTACGACGGTTCCGTAGTGTTATTACTTCCATTCTTCAAGTTTTGCCCTGATAATTTACTGAAAGACACACCACCCACCCCATCCTGAGAGATGATCTTCGTTTACGCTAATGCCTAAATTATCCCAGTCTAACTGTGGATAGTGGATTCTCTAACAACGAGAATCTGCGGTATCACAAGGAACTAGTTTGTCCGTGATAATATTTATTATGATCTAAATAAATTTGTTTTGATCATTGGCTAAAAAAGGGACCGCATATTTATCGCTTGCCAACTCTTTTCCATGCGACACTTTCTGTCAGGGATTCATCACCAGCTTGAAACTATTTGAAACTCTATACTTGAAACGTATTTCGGTGTTGATGCCACAATACTTCGGTGATCGGTCAATGATAGCCATGTTCACACTATCACAAACCCATCCACGTTTATATCAGGAAATACTCCGTGACATTTATCTTTTTATATTTTCAGGAAGACACCTCTTTGTTTTGGCATGCGAGAATTAAAAACTAGTCTCGCAGTGACTATCATAATCAGATGTGAATAAATTGCGCTATCCATGATGGCGAATTACCATCACCGAAATGGTTCACATTTGAAATGCAGTCGTTAATGCTCAGCGAAGCATCAGGAAAGTTTGACAGCTGAAAACTTTACCGATGTGTCCACGATGCTTGTCGATGCCATCAATTCACGGTTCACATAATCGATGATGAACGCCGAAAGAAAAACGCTGACAAACGGCGACATAGTGTGAACCGGCCTTGAGCCTTTTAACCGTGTTAAAGATTTGTCGATTTTAATCTTGCAACTGTTTTTGCAACTGATTTTAATCTTGTACTGGCAGTTTTTAATCTTGCAACATACTGGCAGTCAGATCACCTCAAACATCAACAACACTCACAAATGATAGAATAATACTGATACTTTCTGATAAAATTTACTAAAGATTTTGTACAAGTTCATCTTTAAATTATGTTGTTTCAGTTTAATGAGCTTCAGAGTCATGTCTAGCAACAGATGCTGAGCTGTATGGTTCCCTGACCCTGTTCAGTTTAATGAGCTGCTCTTTCAGA
This sequence comes from Watersipora subatra, assembly GCF_963576615.1. Classification (NCBI taxonomy): domain Eukaryota; kingdom Metazoa; phylum Bryozoa; class Gymnolaemata; order Cheilostomatida; family Watersiporidae; genus Watersipora; species Watersipora subatra. The sequence continues at coordinate 5,968,096 of NC_088715.1, read as the reverse complement.
GTCATGTCTAGCAACAGATGCTGAGCTGTATGGATCCCTGACCCTGTTCAGTTTAATAAGCTGCTCCTTCAAATTCATGTCTAGCAACATATGCTGAGCTGTATGGTTCCCTGACCCTGTTCAGTTTAATGAGCTGCTTCTTCAGAGTCATGTCTAGCAACAGATGCTGAGCTGTTTGGGTTCCTGACCCTGTTCAGTTTAATGAGCTGCTCCTTCAAAGTCATGTCTAGCAACATATACTGAGCTGTATGGGTCCCTGACCCTGTTCAGTTTAATGAGCTGCTCCTTCAAAGTCATGTCTAGCAACATATGCTGAGCTGTATGGGTCCCTGACCCTGTTCAGTTTAATGAGCTGCTCCTTCAAAGTCATGTCTAGCAACATATACTGAACTGTATGGGTCCCTGACCCTGTTCAGTTTAATGAGCTGCTCCTTCAAAGTCATGTCTAGCAACATATGCTGAGCTGTATGGGTTCCTGAACCTGTTCAGTTTAATGATCTGCTCCTTCAATGTCATGTCTAGCAACAGATGCTGAGCTGTATGGGTCCCTGACCCTGTTCAGTTTAATGAGCTGCTCCTTCAAAGTTATGTCCAGCAACATATGCTGAGCTGTTTGGGTCCCTGACCCTGTTCAGTTTAATGAGCTGCTCCTTCAAAGTCATGTCTAGCAATATATGCTGAGCTGTATGGGTCCCTGACTCTGTTCAGTTTAATGAGCTGCTCCTTCAGAGTCATGTCTAGCAACAGATGCTGAGTTGTATGGGTCCCTGAACCTGTTCAGTTTAATGAGCTGCTCCTTCAAAGTCATGTCTAGCAACAGATGCTGAGCTCTATCGGTCCCTGACTCTGTTCAGTTTAATGAGCTGATCCTTCAAAGTCATGTTTAGTAACAGATGCTGAGCTGTATGGGTTCCTGACCCTGTTTAGTGTAATGAGCTGCTCCTTCAAATTCATGTCTAGCCACATATACTGAGTTGTATGGGTCTCTGAATCTGTTCAGTTTAATGAGCTGCTTCTTCAAAGTCATGTCCAGCAACAGATGCTGAGCTGTATGGGTCCCTGACCCTGTTCAGTTTAATAAGCTGCTCCTTCAAAGTCATGTCCAGTAACATATACTGAGCTGTATGGGTCCCTGACCCTGTTCAGTTTAATGAGCTGCTCCTTCAAAGTCATGTCATGTCTAGCAACATATGCTGAGCTGTATGGGTCCCTGACCCTGTTCAGTTTAATGAGCTGCTCCTTCAAAATCATGTCCAGCAACATATACTGAGCTGTATGGGTCCCTGACCCTGTTCAGTATTGGTATTTCCCCATTTCAAAAACATCTCCATCACAAGTAACCATAAATAGGTTTCACGGCTACATCACCATGGTAACAAAGAGACATGAGAATGCTATGGTTCCATTTCTGAAAGGGACAGATTCACCTTATAGTTTATATATGAACAAACTGAATAATATCTACTGCTGTTATTCAGCTTGTTTATTATTAAAATTAAAGTAAAAAGGATTATTATAAAAGTATTATCTTTATTACCATTGGTCGATTTAAAGTATAGCTACTGCTGTCTCAGTTCATAACCTTTCATAATTCACTGATGATAAATAATTCACGGATATTAGATTCATTGTTATAAGTGGTTCTCATTGGATAAACTACGCTTTCTACTGTAATTCCTTCTGAGTACAGCTTCATTTGAGTATCATTTAAGAGGACTCACAGATTCGTAGTTAATAAAAGGTAACTTTTGAAACAATATTCAATTATCAGAAATAATGAAGTGCAGTATGGATGTCAAGGCATTTTATTTTTGTGTTACAGTAGCAGTTGTTTTAAATGTACCACCTTTCATATAATCACATAATTCTGTACATACAATTAATAAGATGACTAAAATGTTGACCAATATGGGGCTTGAACCCTTGACATTCAGCTTATTAGACTAATCTTTAACCAATTGAGCTAATCGGCCATCTTTCAAAGCCTCAGAATAGTTGTACCAATCGGAAAAAAACTGAAATGCTTTGGACAGGTCTTAAACTCATGAACTTTGGTTTTTGAAGAAAAATGCTCAACCAACTTTGCTAACCTCTAACAAGCCATCTATAACCAAGTATAACCAACCACCTTGCATAAATGAGGAATGTTTGTGATCATATTTATGCTCTCCGATTTATGAGCAGAAACATATGGACTGACAACACCCAATAAGAATGTAGATGAAGTTAGAAAAAGACCATTTATTGACAATTTCTCACAGCACATCTGAGAATCTCTTACAGCAGACTACTTTGCTGTAAGAGATTATCAGAAATGTCGAGATGTTTATCTCTATGGCTTGGAATAAAGTGATATTCTAAAGCGATAGTAACAACCGTCTCGGTAGCCGTTTGGCAAAAAACTGTTCGATTTATCCGAGTTTCACTGTATCTCTAAAATTTAAGAAGACTCATTTGGTTAAATTGTTTAAAACGGTTTAAATATTTAAAATTTTAGCAGACTACTTTGCAGACTACTTAGCAGACTACTTAGTCTCCTTAGCAGACTAGTGTGCTGTAAGAGATTATCAGACACACCGGTTGAAAATCCGTGCTCTAGTCAATAGAATAATTACAGAGTACATTGCATATAATTGTAAGTTACGTGTGGAAAATAACTCACAGTTTAGGGTTGAGCATATACCTCGTTTATTGCTCTCATCCAATGATATGTGTTTCCACACAAAACTTGATGAGGACACATAGAAATCAGTGTTGAGTTGGCATGGTCCGACGACTCCTCTCCTCTTTAATCTCTCTATCATGGTCATCATCTAGGATGCTTTATAACTGCCTTAATAGTTCAAGGCAACTCTTGTTGATTGATTTGGAGCTTTTAGTGAATTTCACACAGATGATGTGAATAATGTATGTGAGTTGTTAGAAGAGAATTCTGGTAGTATGTAGAATGTAGATTCTCAAACCTTGTCTACTTTTTCGACACACTCTGCAGCTTGCAGTAATTTGGTGCATCCTGGGAGTTGCATGTCACTACAGTCAAAGACTATTAATATCTATATTTATTACAATTGTGGAATTGTTTCAGTTTTAATATACTAATTTGTATTTATAAGAAATTATTCTCACATTCATTTTAAGACTATAATCTTGATCATTTGGTCATCCGCTATAGATAACTGAAGTCGTTCTCTCTTGCTGACTTTATATAAAACAGCCAAGTTTATTAGTTGAACTTATTAACAGACTCCCTGATGTATTATGTTTGTAATTATCATATTTATACCATGATAGGTACATTATGAAGGTGTTTATAAAATATAAAGTAAAATTATTCCTCTTCTGTGATGGTGTCTTGTATTATGATTTGTAAAACAAAGAGTTAAAATACTAAACTTATGACTAAAGCTACATGTAGAATATCCGATCGTCTATTTCTTGACATGCAGTTACTTCTACCTTGTACAGTAATATTTTAATAATTAAACTCAAGTAATTCAAGGTTCAACGGATTATATGGAAAGTTTCTCATCAGTTGTAATCTAAAATTACTCTGAATGATTGACTCATCTAGTTTCAGGGTAAAATCAACCTGATTAACTGCTAGTGTACAGCTTCAGATACCAGTTCATGTTTAAATACTGTCTCTACACCATAACTTACTACCTCTAGTGACTGTATGGTTTTCCTTCAAAGGGTAGATAACTCTGGTAGTTGAATAATGATATGTCAACTTGGTCTTATAGAGAAAATACTTGACTTGACAGCTAACAGGGTATATGATGGTACAAGTGCATTATTATATGGGTACATGACTTACGAGTTATTCCACGTCAACTTTTGTTAGAGATTCACTGATTACAAGCAAAGGTTGTGTGTCGGGTTTCCTCTCCTTGCTGCTGTCTTCTCTTCAGGTTTTTCAGCTGTATCAGCTTAACAGCTGTATCTGTTGTTATATTTTAGGGTAAAATCAAAAACCTTCCTGCTACACACTTTTATGTCTATCATTAATAATACAATTATTCATGTCTACATGCAGCCATAAAAACATGTCTGTCTTCCTTAGGCCTACTCTGGGACTATATGTTTACTGGCATGTTGGGGTCATGGGGTCAGCTGTGCTAGTATTAGTAAAATATATTAAATTACAGACTAAAGTATTATTATTATATTTCTATAGTCTCAAGTCTCTCAAGAGACTGAAGGAGTTAACCCTTGATTTTAACAACTTCAGTGCAGGACTCCCTCCAGTGATTGGTGAGATAGGAACACTGGAGAGACTCAGACTCTGTAGCTGTCAGCTGACAGACCTCCCACAGAGGTAGTGTACAAATGTTGTATACTTCTATTAGTCGGGTGGATGAATTATTATACAGATATCTACAGATTATACACTGGAAGTGTAGGACCTGTGTATGAGTCATGGTCCTTTTATGATGTTGTCTATAGTTGTTATCATCCTGTATGTGATTATTCTTTTCATAACCAAAGTTGGTTTACAAAATACAGTGAAACATGGATAACTCAAACTTCAAGGGACCGAGCAAAAGTGTTCGAGTTATTAGAGCGTTCAAGTTATCAGGACAGTCATAAGTGCACGTATTTATCAGTAGATACATGTACATATACAAACTATATATCAATCAAAAGCATAGAATGCTTGTTGCAAGTTAAAAGGTTTCTCATGTGAAGTTTTAAATATTTTTAATCAGAAAGTATAGATATTTTTCTATCACTTGAGATTTGTTTGTTGCTTTAGGTGATGTGACTGCCAGGACGTTCTCAGATTAAAATTGGCAAAACTTGATCGCGGTTAAAACGCTTAGAAAAAATACATACGTATTTTTCTACCGAGCGTTTTAACCAAGATCAATTTTGCAGTAAGTCAGTTATTACAAAACTGCTTTACTATTAAAAACCCATTATCAATTTTGCCGATATTACTTTAAAGTTATCCAAATTTTACCTCGCTTTTCTTGCTTTCGGAGGGCTTATCGCTAAGCGGATGTTTGGTAAAATTTGATTTTTGCAAACCTTTAGAAAAGTCGATAATGACAATATTTGCCGATGTTGGTAATAACGAGGCCTAAGAACTACTAAAAGTCGATGTTTATCTCTATGGCTTGGAATAAAGTGATATTCTAAAGCGATAGTAACAACCGTCTCGGTAGCCGTTTGGCAAAAAACTGTTCGATTTATCCGAGTTTCACTGTATCTCTAAAATTTAAGAAGACTCACTTGGTTAAATTGTTTAAAACTGTTTAAATATTGAAAATTTCAAGGCAACTCTTGTTGATTGATTGGGAACTTTTAGGGAATTTCACACACAAGATGTGAATTGTTAGTTAGAAGAGAATTCTGCTAGCATGTAGAATATAGAATCTCAAACCTTGTCTACGTTTGGAGCTTCTAAGGATTTTATTTGTATGATATGTTTAATGTACGGATAATTTCATTGGCTAATTATAAATATTGCTGACAAACATCAGCATATAGGCTCATCATATCTATACCAGTGATTTTCAACCTTTTTTGAGCCGCAGCACATTTTTCACATTCACAAAGTTCTGAGTCACACTACCAAGCAGAATGACACAGAATGAACACTGTAATACATACAGTTAAGTTTTTAATGTCTTTTTACACTCACTTAGTGGGAAACATGGACCTGAATGAAAACATGGATATCCTTGCAGGAATGGTAGAAAGACACACACAAAGCCCTTCCTCAACAGTTCTCTATCTCTCTGTTTTTAGTTTTTATTACTGTAAAGCTTGGGAAGCTCAAGTCAAACAGATATTTGGTTGTAAACAGAAGCAATGTCAAAATGGTTTTGTTGGCAAGAATGGGGAAACTCCTTGGCAACAGATTACCAAAAACTGTTCAAAATAAAATCCACAAATTTTAGCTTTAAAGATGCACTTGCACAACATTTTAGTAAATTTTATCAGAGAGTACAGGTATTATTCTATTATTTGTGATTATTTTTAATGTTTGAGGTGATCTGACTGCTAAGATGTTTCAAGATTTAAATTGACAAAACTTGATCGTGGTTAAACGCTTGTATGAAAAAGATATACCCAGACTTGCCCAAAATGATGTACATAGCCACGAGACTGCCTGTCTCTCACTCATATTCACATCAGCTATTGCTATCAAAGTCGAGTACTACGCGGCTCTATTGGCATATATTTTAATTTACATCTATGTTTAAATTTTTAGTCTAGTTGCATATTGCTAGAGTATCTCGATATTCCTCCTCATCTTTGATCCTAAGATATGTAGCTCTCACTATGTTATATATGCAGGTTGGTAGTGGTCACCACTCTGCTCTTGTAAGTCCTTCTGAGTATGTCCAAAATACCAATGATCTGTAGGTGCATGACATCCTCTGTCTTTACATACTATGTTGTACATCTCATTTTCTTCAGTCGTTCCGATGGTTTCAGGCTCACACATCTGGATACTTGGGTGCTAACAAAATATTGAACTTTAATGGTCTATTGATAACTTATTGAATGTCGCTTGAAATTTATAACATCTAGTAAAAACAGTTGCAACACAAATCCATATAGTTACAAAACCTACCATGGTAGTGTCGGTAGTTATAATGGGCCACTCTCAGTGGACCTGGTTTTACAAGTTATAAGGTCTTTAATCTCCCCACTTCTGCAGCACACTTGAGACCTATTTGAGGAACAGAATGTCGCTATCATGGTTGGTGCATCATACATTCATCTCTCTCTATCCCCATGCATGGTAGTTTCCACACTGACACCACAGCTCCGCAGATGGGGAAACATAAACATACTGTATTAATAAAACAAGTGTGATATAAGCATACTGTATTTTACAAGTTACCTACTTTGATGAAGGCTCACTTATAGAAAACTATATCTACTGATTCTTAGTTTTTATTCTAACATGTATCTACTGTAAGCTTTCAATTTGGGTGTTAGATTGATCGACAGTGAAAATTACAAAATGAATACATGTTTAACAAAAGCATAAGTAGGTCAAGCCAACAATTTGAAGCTTTGATTTTGGAATTCAAAGGTGGGCACTGCTCAATGCATTTTCCTCAAATTTCTACAAGTGAGAAGTGAACATGAACTCTAATAATTAGTCTAATTTACTAGCTAAAACAACCAGAGAAAATCTAAACTAGTTACATGGCTTATAGTTACAGCTTTCAGCTAGTTAAAGTTGAAATCGAGTCTTTAGACTGCAAGTGGAGGCTCCAAAGATATTTGATTAATATTTTCTGTATAAAATCGCACACATCATTTGATACTAAAAACAATTATTATTATTATTGACCTTGAATATCTAGACATCTTGTTACTACATCCCTCTTACCTGTTCATGGTGATTTATTATAGCTAGGTGTAATGAGAAATTAAAAGTTTGTTAAAACTAGAGATGTCGAGTAGTAAATAACGAGTTGACTTACTACAATCAATTGTACAATGTTTTTTGTTAGTATATGTATTCATGAGTAGTAAAATTATTCCTTTTACTTTAGTTTAGTAGATAGAAGAGACTCAAACATAAAGATAGATATACCTACATTCTTATATCTTCCTCAGCAGCATAACACCTGTCAGCTCTAGCCATAGTCTGTCTGCCCCCATCTTTCACCATCTGATGCTCAAAATAGTCTGAGGCATCTTCACTGGAACTAGAGGCCAGGTTGTAATTCTGTTGTTATTAAATAGATCGTGCTGAGTCAGTGATTGAAGGAGATTCGGATTGAAGCAGATCATCAATCAGTAAATCAGTGAATTCTCCCATAATCTACCACCGTTCCGTAGTGTTATTGCTTCCATTCCTTAAATTTTACCCTGATAATTTACTAAAACGCACACCACCCCATCCTGAGAAATCACCTTTGCTTACGCTAATGCCTAACTTATCCAAGTCTAACTGCGGATGGTGAATTCTCTAACGATGAGAAACTTCGATATCACAGACAACTAGATTGTTAGCGATAACATTTATTACGACCTAAATAAAAAATTCGTGCTGATGATTGGCTAAAGAAGAGACAGTATATTTATCACTTGTTGACGCTTTCCCATACGACGCTTTATATGTCACGAGCTCTGTACTCATTTAAAATTAAGTGTTTTAACCGCGATCAAGTCTTGTTGAGTTTAATCTTGCAACTGGCAGTCAGATCACCTCAAACACCAACAACACACGCAAATGATAGAATAATACTGATACTTTCTAATAAAATGTACTACAAATTTTGTGCAAGTCTATCTGTATAAAATAAGGTTGGTTCAGTTTAATGAGCTGTTCCTTCAAAGTCATGTTCATGCATCAACAGATGCTGAGCTGCGTTGTAGCGTATTTTATTCTAAATGAGCTATCTACCTTCAGTATTAATATGAGTCCAAATCTTCTTATATATGGATAGTCTTCACTTCAGTTGTGTTTGTCATTAGGTGCAGAGGTCTCTGGTTAGCTGGTACTATAGTGTGTTATTCACTGTCTATGTGAGTGTCGATGCCAATAGGTAAAAGGTAGTCTAGTGATGGTGAGGTTATAGTTCTACAACAAGGTCAATCCAACCTATAGTTAATGTAACGATCCCTTATATGTATACGCTACTGAACGTACACCTCCAACCAAACCTCTACAGTCTGGGTTGGGGTTAGAATAGCAGTCTAGACGTAAAATATTACTATACAATATTACATGTTGATCGATCAACTATTAGTATACAAATAACTGATGTTGCGTCCTTAGTTGCTAGACATACATGTAGAATCAATATAACTATTAAGCTACTTCTTAATAAATGGATGGACTGAATAGGAGTTGTGTTCCTACTATAGCGTTGTTATGTATTGAGTAGATAATTCCCAAATCCACAATCACGCGATAAGAATATTGAACACATATGCTGCAATGACTGTTAAGATGCATACTTTTTTATGTTAGTGGGAGATAATATATGCTGTAGGATTGTATTGTAACTGCTAAGTTTCCTACCTAACAACTAATCTAATCAATAGCGTCCTTTATGGTGTGGCGTGTGTGAGAACATCGCTAATATACTGCTGTTTCAAAAACATGATTTTCCAATATAACAGCTGTATGGGTTCCTGACACTGTTCAGTATTTGCATTTTCTCTTCTCAAAAACTTCGCCAATATGGTGCAGATAGTACAGGTACGTGATGGTACGGGTATATGATGGTATGGGTATATGATGGTACTGGTACATGATGGTATGAGTATATGATGGTACGGGTATATGATGGTACTGGTACGTGATGGTACGAGTATATGATGGTACTGGTACATGATGGTACAGGTATATGATGGTACGGGTATATGATGGTACGGGTATATGATGGTACAGGTATATGATGGTTTGGTTATATGATGGTACTGGTATATGATGGTACTGGTATCTGATGGTACGGGTATATGATAGTACGGGTATATGATGGTACTGGTATATGATGGTATGAGTACAAGATGGAACGGGTACATGATGGTACAGGTACATGATGGTACAGGTACATGATGGTATGAGTATATGATGGTGCAGGTACATGATGGTACGGGTATATGATGGTACGGGTATATGATGGTACTGGTATATGATGGTATGAGTACATGATGGTACGGGTAAATGATGGTACGGGTATATGATGGTACGGGTATATGATGGTACGGGTATATGATGGTACACGGTATATGATGGTACGGGTATATGGTGGTACTGGTATATGATGGTAATGGTATATGATGGTACAGGTATATGATGGTACGGGTATATGATGGTACGGGTATATGATGGTACTGGTATATGACGATACGGGTATATGATGGTACTGGTACATGATGGTACAGGTACATGATGGTACTGGTATATGATGGTACGGGTATATGATGGTACGGGTATATGATGGTACGGGTATATGATGGTACGGGTATATGATGGTACGGGTATATGATGGTACACAGTATATGATGGTACGGGTATATGATGGTAATGGTATATAATGGTACGGGTGTATGATGGTACGGGTATATGATGGTACGGGTATATGATGGTACACAGTATATGACGGTACGGGTATATGATGGTACTGGTACATGATGGTACGGGTACATGATGGTACTGGTATATGATGGTACGGGTATATGATGGTACAGGTATATGATGGTATTGGTATATGATGGTACTGGTATATGATGGTACAGGTATATGATGGTACTGGTACATGATGGTACTGGTACATGATGGTATGGGTATATGATGGTACGGGTATATGATGGTACAGGTATATGATGGTACAGGTATATGATGGTACCGGTATATGATGGTATGGGTATATGATGGTACCGGTATATGATGGTACTGGTATATGATGGTACTGGTATATGATGGTATGGGTATATGATGGTACGGGTATATGATGGTACAAGTATATGATGGTACTGGTACATGATGGTACTGGTATATGATGGTATGGGTACATGATGGTACCGGTATATGATGGTATGGGTATATGATGGTACCGGTATATGATGGTACTGGTATATGATGGTACTGGTATATGATGGTATGGGTATATGATGGTACGGGTATATGATGGTACCGGTATATGATGGTACTGGTATATGATGGTACTGGTATATGATGGTATGGGTACATGATGGTACGGGTATATGATGGTACAAGTATATGATGGTACTGGTATAGGATGGTACTGGTATGTGATGGTACAGGTACATTATTATATGGGTACATGATTTTCGAATTATTCCACCTCAAATTTTTTTTAGAGATTCACTGATTACAAGCAAAGTTTGTGTGTCGGGTTTCCTCTCCTTGCTGCTGTCTTCTCTTCAGGTTTTTCAGCTGTATCAGCTTAACAACTGTATCTGTTGTTATATTTTTGGTACAATCAAAAGCCTTCCTACTATACACTTTTATGTCTATCATCGAATATACAATTATTCATGTCTACATACAGCCATAAACTCATAATATCTGTCTTCCTTAGACATACTCTGGGATTATATGTTTACTGGCATGCTGGGGTCATGAGGCCAGCTGCCCTACTATTAGTAAAGTATATTAAATTACAGACTCAAGTATTATTATTATATTTCTATAGTCTCAAGTCCCTCAAGAGACTAAAGGAGTTGAACCTTGATGGCAACAACTTCAGTGCAGGACTACCTCCAGTGATTAGTGAAATAGCAACACTGGAGAGTCTCACGCTCAGGAAGTGTCACCTGAGAGACCTCCCACAGAGGTAGTGTACAAATATTGGATACCTCTATTAGTCTGATTGATGAGCTATTATACAGATATATACAGATTATACACTGGAAGTGTAGGACCTGTGTATGAGTCATGGTCCTTTTATGATGTTGTCTATAGTTGTTATCATCCTGTATGTAATTATTCTTTTCATAATCAAAGTTGGGTTACAAAATTTCTCTAAAATTTAAGAAGACTCACTTGGTTAAATTATTTAAAACTGTTTAAATATTGAAAATTTCAAGGCAACTCTTGTTGATTGATTTGGAACTTTTAGAGAATTTCACACACATGATGTGAATAATCTATGTGAATTCTTAGTTAGAAGAGAATTCTGCTAGCATGTAGAATATAAAATCTCAAACCTTGACTACCTTTGGAGCTTCTAAGGAATTTATTTGTATGATATGTTTAATGTACGAATAATTTCATTGGTTAATTATAAATTTTGCTGACAAACATCAGCATTTAGGCTCATCATATCTATACCAGTGATTTTCAACCTGTTTTGATCCGCAGCACATTTTTCACATTCACAAAGTGCTGAGTCACACTACCAAGCAAAATGACACAGAATGACACTCTAACACTGTAATACATATACAGTGAAACTCGGATAACTCGCCCTTGGTTAGCTCGAACACATGGTTAACTCGAACGGATTTGTTTGGTCCGTTCCCATGCAATGATAAATTGCTTTAGATAACTCGACCTCAACTTCGTTAACTCGAACAGCTTTTTGCCCAACGGCTACCGTGACGGTGGTAATCGTTTTTTAATATCACTTTATTCCAAGCCATAGCAACTTTTAGTAGTTCTTAGGCGTCGTTATTACCACTATCGGCAAAATATTTTCGTTAACGACTTTTTTAAAGGTTTTCAAAAAATCAAATTTTGCCAAACATCTGCTTGGGGATAGCCTTCCAAAAGCAAGGAGAAGCGAGGTAACCTTCAGATAAACTTAAAGAAAAATCAGCAAAATTGTTTTTTGTTAAAACGCTTAAAAGAAAAATATGTCTTTTTTACTGAGCATTTCAACTGCGATCGAATTTGGCCTATTTTAATCTGAAAACGTTCTGGCAGTCACATCACCTAAAACAAACAAACAAATCTCAAGTAATAGGAAAATATTTATACTTTCTGATAAAAATTGTTAAAACATTACATGAGAGGTCCCTTAACATGCAACAAGCAATCAATGCTTTTGATTTATATATAGTTTGTTTATGAACAGATGAATACATGCATTTGTGACGGTGTTCTCATAACTTGAACACTCTGATAACTCGAACACTTTCTCTCGGTCATGTGAAGGTCGAGTTAGTCGAGTTTCATTGTATATATATATATGTGTGTATTTTCCTCGTACCTTACAATGGAACCGGTAGAAAACCGTATAAGAAAAATAATTAATATGATCGCTGTAGTTAAGTTTTTAATGTCTTTTTAAACTCACTTAGTGGGAAACATGGACCTGAATGAAAACATGGATATCCTTGCAGGAATGGTAGAAAGACACAACAAAGCTCTTCCTCAACAGTTCTCAATCTCTCTGTTTTTAGTTTTTATTAATGTAAAGCTTGGGAAGCTCAACTCAAACAGATATGTGGTTGTAAACAGAAGCAATGTCAAAATGGCTTTGTTGGCCAGAATGGGGAAACTCCTTGGCAACAGATTACCAAAAACTATCTAAAAGAAAATCCACAAATTTTAGCTTTTAAGATGTACTTGCACAAACTTTTAGTTGACGATCAGAAAGTACAGGTATTATTCTATTATTTGTGATTGTTTTTGATGTTTGAGGTGATCTGACTGCTAAGATGTTTTAAGATTAAAATTGACAAAACTTTATTACTGTTAAAACACTCAGAAGAAAAAGATGTACCCAGATTAGCCCAGAATTATGTACATAGCCGTGAGATTGCCTGTCTCTCACTCATTTTCATATCAGCTATTGCTATCAAAGTCGAGTACTACGCGACTCTATTGGCATATATTTTAATTTGTATTTGTTCATAGTTGTTTGAATAAGATTATAAGTCCAGCTACATATATATTGCTATAGGTGTCTCAGATGTCTCAAATAAGGTAATTAATATTTGTCCCATTAGTTTCCTCTGTGTAAACATATGAGTATCAGACTAGGATTCTGTCTGTCTACAGTAATTAGGTTGTCTAGTTAACTTAGTCTATCCTTTGTATCAGTGAAGTTCTCAGTTGCTACCCACACGGGAAACTAGTCTATATATAAATCTCAAAGTCTGTGTGTCGTGTGTATGTCCAGCTATAGCATTATAATCGAGGAATAAAAAATCCGCATCGCAGAGGATTTCATTTTGGAACCTGCTGGTTGGCAGACTAACCAAAATGTTTGGGGTCATTAGAGCAACAGAAGAGCAGATTTTGACTATTGTGCTTCAAATTTTAACTCCGAGCTCCACGAATATGCTCCGAAGATCCTCTGTTCAACGAACGGCGCTTGTATAGTCTATATGCGACATCCGCGATTGCAGTTCGTTTAAAATAAGAAATGAGAATGTAAATTTTTGTTCATTCATCATTTTTCTACTGTGTATCTACTGCAGCATTCAGTTGATTTTCATGATTATCGTCACTATTAACAGACCGTAAGTTCACTACAGCCATAATTTTAAAAAGAATAACTTGACCGTGCTGCTCTTGCTGTAAGAAAAGAAAACGATAACTTTTGATTTGATTTTTCTATTGATCTATTATCTTTTCTATGATTATTTTTTATGATTAGTATAATAATCACAATGCAATTATACAAAATAATAATATAACTGCGTATAAAATAAATGATGTAACTAATATAATTTGTAGAAAATTCCAAATGATAACCGATATTGATGTAATTGACTCCATTTATTAGCTAAAAGTTAGTTGAAAAAATTATTGGGTTAGTTCATTGCTATTAGTTAAAAAAATCTGAACAACGCTAAAGATGAGTCTGAATAGGGAAGCTAAGTAGGAGAACAACAAAACTGAGCTGAACTAGCAAGATAGCGGAATGTTGCGAAATAATAGATGCGTGTAATTATTTTATGCTGAAACTAATCTGCACGTCAGAGGGACTGGTTCGGAATTCTCAGAGCAATGATTGTTAGGCCCAATTTGATTGTTCTATACCTCCAGGGATTAAACCAATTAAAATGCTGTGATTGTTATAGGAGAGCGCATTCGTTGGCTTAATTGACCAATGACACACAAGTCCATTTCATTCGTCATATATTGATGATTACCAAAACACTTGTGTTTTTTGGTAGACCTGTGTTTGGCTGGCTATATCTCAGCTTCTGGTTGGCCAATCTCGTTGATTTTTTTTAGAACATCAGTCAACACCTCAAGATAAATAATAAAGCATAATAATATTATGCTTTCTCTATTCTTTAACTAGCATTGCTGACCGTAAAGCGATTATTAAGTCATCTGCAAACACTGTAATTACATGTATTTTAGTAAATGTAAGCTTACCTTTACTGGCTTACCAGGTAAGTTACTCAAATTCATTGTGCAATTATTTTATTACCCGTGCAACACCTAGCATTCAGCTAGTTCCTAGATAATAACTAGCAAGCCGCATCTTTGAAAAGAATATGTTTGAATATAAGGTGTGACCAACTGCATTCCTAAAAAGTTATGTATAGTCAACGTTATCTAGTCATTATTAGTATCAATTTCTAGAAGATTTTCTACTGGTTACTTTTGATTAGTTGATAAAGTAAAGTAGCTGCTCTTATAACGTAAATTCCAGATAACGATAAGAATTTATGTAAAGTTTTTGCTTCATACTACGTAAAGATTTTCCATATAATATAAAGTGTCAAATCAGGTGAGTTCTCTAATTTCGGTTTTAATGTTAATCTATTTCAGCCTTTCAAAAGGAAAGCGACATGGGTATCTACTATATATGTATATACTTACAACTATTTCCATACTTCTTACTATATACAACTTTCATGAGATTTTAGCTTGTCGTGATGGATCGTCAAATGTGTCGACAAAACAGACAATAGGTAGCTGCGCAATTGTTCATATAATTGTTCAGTTGTTCCCCCAAATGCGATCGATCGGTGCAGGTGTTACAGCATCGGTCCACCAATCTGAATGTCTAGAATTAGAGTATTGTCGAGAGTTATCTTTTATTTTAACCTTGACCCCTAGATGCAGATAGACGATGAACAGGTAGTACCGTTTTTGTAGTAAAAATATTTGGTTGTCTTGCTCTATTGTAGACTTATAAAATATTTATTATCAGTTTGGCTTCGCAGAACAGATTTTGCTGTCTAGAAAAAAATGTGCAATATTTTCTAAATGAACGTTAGATATGTTCGCTTTCCATCAATTTATTGATGGAAAGCGAACATATCTAACGTTAACAGATTATAACTAACTCATGTTATATTATCTAACATTAACAGATTATATACTTTGTAGGAGCGCCTACTGTACAAACCAAATGGTTTTTGAGTTCACCAAAATATTTTTTCATAAATCTATTTACCCACCAATTCAATTCTGTAAATAAACTTGTCTAGCAAAAAGTTAATAAAGCCCTTCCTGCAGCTGGCTGGTGGATTGTGGTGTGGACTTACTTCCCTGTTTTCACTTAGTAGTGTGGAGCTTATAATTTTTCGAGTAGCTCTTTCCATTGGAATATATTATTTCCATTGGAATTGTTCAATTGAATCGAGCTGTGCAAAAGTACCTGTCAGTAGTAGCAAGTACCTGCCACTAATTTTCTTCGTAGGGTACATCAGAGATTTGTAAATGCGAAAAATGTGCTGCGGCTCAAAAAGGTTGAAAATCACTGCTATAGATACTATGAAACTATGAAACTATGAGCCTAGATCTGATTACACTTCATAAACCCATCTATCAGACAAGTTATGGGCAGAAGTGGCAACAGGGCTAAGATGTATTTAATAGTTTCTGCAAGTCATTTTTTACTCATGATTATGCAATTGATATTTTGCAAAATAATTTTTAATACTGTGTTTTAAAAACTAAAAACTAATATAAATAAAACTATTCTCGCAGTGACTATCCTAAACAGATATGAATAAATTGCGCTATCCATGACGGCAAATTACCATCACCGAAATGGTTCACATTTGAAATGCAGTCGATGCTCAGCGAAGCATCAGGAAAGTTTGACAGCTGCAAACTTTACCGATGTGTCCGCGATGCTTGTCGATGCCATCAATTCACGGTTCACATAATCGATGATGAATGCCAAAAGAAAAACGGCGACATAGTGTGAACCGGCCTTGAGTGTTTTAACCGTGTTCAAGTTTTGTCGATTTTAATCTTGCAACATCCAGGCAGTCAGATCACCTCAAACATCAACAACAATCACAAATGATAGAATAATACTGATACTTTCTGGTAAAATTTACTAAAGATTTTGTACAAGTTCATCTCTAAATAATGTTGTTTCAGTTTAATGAGCTTCAAAGTCATGTCTAGCAACAGATGCTGAGCTGTATGGGTCCCTGACCCTGTTCAGTTTAATGAGCTGCTCCTTCAAAGTCATGTCTAGCAACAGATGCTGAGCTTTATGGGTCCCTGACTCTGTTCAGTTTAATGAGCTGCTCTTTCAAATTCATGTCTAGCAACAAGTGCTGAGCTGTATGGTTTCCTGACCCTGTTCAGTTTAATGAGCTGCTCCTTCAAAGTCATGTCTAGCAACAGATGCTGAGCTGTATGGGTCCCTAACCCTGTTCAGTTTAATGAGCTGCTCCTTCAAAGTCATGTCTAGCAACATATGCTGAGCTGTATGGGTCCCTGACCCTGTTCAGTTTAATGAGCTGCTCCTTCAAAGTCATGTCTAGCAACATATGCTGAGCTGTATGGGTCCCTGACACTGTTCAGTTTAATGAGCTGCTCCTTCAAAGTCATGTCTAGCAACAGATGCTGAGCTGTATGGTTCCCTGACTCTGTTCAGTTTAATGAGCTGCTCTTTCAAAGTCATGTCTAGCAACAGATGCTGAGCTGTATGGGTCCCTGAGCCTGTTCAGTTTAATGAGCTGCTCTTTCAGAGTCATGTCTAGCAACAAGATCTGAGTTGTATGGGTCCCTGACCCTGTTCAGTTTAATGAGCTGCTCCTTCAAAGTCATGTCTAGCAACAGATGCTGAGTTGTATGGGTCCCTGACCCTGTTCAGTTTAATGAGCTGCTCCTTCAAAGGCATGTCCAGCAACATATACTGAGCTGTATGGGTCCCTGACCCTGTTCAGTTTAATGAGCTGCTCCTTCAAAGTCATGTCCAGCAACATATACTGAGCTGTATGGGTCCCTGACTCTGTTCAGTTTAATGAGCTGCTCCTTCAAATTCATGTCTAGCAACATATGCTGAGCTGTATGGGTCCCTGGCGCTGTTCAGTTTAATGAGCTTCTCCTTCAAAGTCATGTCTAGCAACTTATGCTGAGCTGTTTGGGTCCCTGACTCTGTTCAGTTTAATGAGCTGCTCCTTCAAAGTCATGTCTAGCAACAGATGCTGAGCTGTATGGGTCCATGACTCTGTTCAGTTTAATGAGCTGCTCCTTCAGAGTCATGTCTAGCAACAGATGCTGAGCTGTATGGGTCCCTGACTCTGTTCAGTTTAATGAGCTGCTCCTTCAAATTCATGTCTAGCAACATATGCTGAGCTGTATGGGTCCCTGACACTGTTCAGTTTAATGAGCTGCTCCTTCAAATTCATGTCTAGCAACATATGCTGAGCTGTATGGGTCCTTGACCCTGTTCAGTTTAATGAGCTGCTCCTTAAAAGTCATGTCTAGCAACATATGCTGAGCTGTATGGGTCCCTGACACTGTTCAGTTTAATGAGCTTCTCCTTCAAAGTCATGTCTAGCAACTTATGCTGAGCTGTTTGGGTCCCTGACTCTGTTCAGTTTAATGAGCTGCTCCTTCAAAGTCATGTCTAGCAACAGATGCTGAGCTGTATGGGTCCATGACTCTGTTCAGTTTAATGAGCTGCTCCTTCAGAGTCATGTCTAGCAACAGATGCTGAGCTGTATGGGTCCCTGACTCTGTTCAGTTTAATGAGCTGCTCCTTCAAATTCATGTCTAGCAACATATGCTGAGCTGTATGGGTCCCTGACACTGTTCAGTTTAATGAGCTGCTCCTTCAAATTCATGTCTAGCAACATATGCTGAGCTGTATGGGTCCTTGACCCTGTTCAGTTTAAGGAGCTGCTCCTTAAAAGTCATGTCTAGCAACATATGCTGAGCTGTATGGGTCCCTGACTCTGTTCAGTTTAATGAGCTTCTCCTTCAATGTCATGTTCAGCAACACATGCTGAGCTGTATGGGTTCCTGACTCTGTTCAGTTTAATGAGCTGCTCTTTCAAAATCATGTCCAGCAACAGATACTGAGCTGTATGGTTCCCTGACTCTGTTCAGTTTAATGAGCTGCTCTTTCAAAGTCATGTCTAGCAACATATGCTGAGCTGTATGGGTCCCTGACTCTGTTCAGTTTAATGAGCTGCTCCTTCAAAGTCATGTCTAGCAACAGATGCTGAGCTGTATGGAACCCTGACCCTGTTCAGTTTAATGAGCTGCTCCTTCAAATTCATGTCTAGCAACATATGCTGAGATGTATGGGTCCCTGACACTGTTCAGTTTAATGAGCTTCTCCTTCAAAGTCATGTCTAGCAACATATGCTGAGCTGTATGGTTCTCTGACCCTGTTCAGTTTTATGAGCTGCTTCTTCAAAGTCATGTTCAGCAACATATGCTGAGCTGTATGGGTCCCTGACCCTGTTCAGTTTAATGAGCTGCTTCTTCAAAGTCATGTTCAGCAAAATATGCTGAGCTGTATGGGTTCCTGACTCTGTTCAGTTTAATGAGCTGCTCTTTCAAAATCATGTCCAGCAACAGATACTGAGCTGTATGGTTCCCTGACTCTGTTCAGTTTAATGAGCTGCTCTTTCAAAGTCATGTTCCGCAACAGATGCTGAGCTGTATGGGTCCCTGACCCTGTTCAGTTTAATGAGCTGCTCCTTCAGAGTCATGTCCAGCAACAGATGCTGAGCTGTACGGTTCCCTGACTCTGTTCAGTTTAATGAGCTGCTCCTTCAAAGTCATGTCTAGCAACAGATGCTGAGCTGTATGGGTCCCTGACCCTGCTCAGTTTAATGAGCTGCTCCTTCAAAGTCATGTCTAGCAACATATGCTGAGCTGTATGGGTCCCTGACACTGTTCAGTTTAATGAGCTGCTCCTTCAAAGTCATGTCTAGCAACATATGCTGAGCTGTATGGGTCCTTGACCCTGTTCAGTTTATTGAGCTGCTCCTTCAAAGTCATGTCTAGCAACATATGCTGAGCTGTATGGGTCCCTGACACTGTTCAGTTTAATGAGCTTCTCTTTCAAATCCATGTCTAGCAACATATGCTGAGCTGTATGGGTCCCTGACTCTGTTCAGTTTAATGAGCTTCTCCTTCAATGTCATGTTCAGCAACACATGCTGAGCTGTATGGGTCCCTGACCCAGTTCAGTTTAATGAGCTGCTCCTTCAAAGTCATGTTCAGCAACATATGCTGAGCTGTATGGGTCCCTGACCCTGTTCAGCTTAATGAGCTGCTCCTTCAAAGTCATGTCTAGCAACAGATGCTGAGCTGTATGGATCCCTGACCCTGTTCAGTTTAGTGAGCTGCTCCTTCAAATTCATGTCTAGCAACATATGCTGAGCTGTATGGGTCCCTGACACTGTTCAGTTTAATGAGCTTCTCCTTCAAAGTCATGTCTAGCAACAGATGCTGAGCTGTATGGTTCTCTGATCCTGTTCAGTTTAATGAGCTGCTTCTTCAAAGTCATGTTCAGCAACATATGCTGAGCTGTATGGGTCCCTGACCCTGTTCAGTTTAATGAGCTGCTTCTTCAAAGTCATGTTCAGCAAAATATGCTGAGCTGTATGGGTTCCTGACTCTGTTCAGTTTAATGAGCTGCTCTTTCAAAATCATGTCCAGCAACAGATACTGAGCTGTATGGTTCCCTGACTCTGTTCACTGTAATGAGCTGCTCTTTCAAAGTCATGTTCCGCAACAGATGCTGAGCTGTATGGGTCCCTGACCCTGTTCAGTTTAATGAGCTTCTCCTTCAGAGTCATTTCTAGCAACAGATGCTGAGCTGTATGGGTCCCTGACCCTGTTCAGTTTAATGAGCTGCTCCTTTAAAGTCATGTCCAGCAACAGATGCTGAGCTGTACGGTTCCCTGACTCTGTTCAGTTTAATGAGCTGCTCCTTCAAAGTCATGTCTAGCAACAGATGCTGAGCTGTATGGGTCCCTGACCCTGCTCAGTTTAATGAGCTGCTCCTTCAAAGTCATGTCTAGCAACATATGCTGAGCTGTAGGGGTCTCTGACCCTGTTCAGTTTAATGAGCTGCTCCTTCAAAGTCATGTCTAGCAACATATGCTGAGCTGGATGGTTCATTGATCCTGTTCAGTATTGCCATTTTCCCTTCTCAAAAACTTTTCCATCACAACTATAAATAGGTTTCACAGCTATTAACAGCTAAAAGTATTATCTTTTTTACCATTGGTCAATTTAAAATATAGCTACTGCTCTTTCTGTTCATAACCCTCCATAATTCACGGATGATAAATAATTTATGGATATTAGATTCATTGTAATGAGTGGTTTTCATTTGATAAACTACAATTTCTACTGTAATTCCTTCTATGTGAATACAGCTTCATTTGAGTATCATTTAAGGAATAGATAAAGCATAATATTTTTATGCTTTATCTTGAGGTGTTGACTGATGTTCTAAAAAAAGAATCAAGGAGATTGACCAACCAGAAGCTGAGATATAGCCAGCCAAACACAGGTCTACCAAAAAACATAAGTGTTTTGGTAGTCATCAATATATGACGTATGAAATCGACTTGTGTGCCATTGGTCAATTAAGCCAACTAATGCGCTCTCGTATAACAATCACCGCGTTTTAATTGGTTTAATCCCTGGAAGTATAGAACAATCAAATTTGGCCTAACAATCATTGCTCTGAGAATTCCGAACCAGTCCCTCTGACGTGTAGATTAGTTTTAGAATAAAATAATTACACGCATCTATTATTTCGCAACATTCTGCTATCACTTTCTACAAATTATATTATTCACATCATTTATTCTATACGCAGTTATATTATTATTTTGTGTAATATGCATTATGATTATTATATTAATCATAAAAAATAATCATAGATAAGATAATAGATCAATAGAAAAATCAAATCAAAAGTTATCGTTTTCTTTTCTTACAGCAAGAGCAGCACGGTCAAGTTATTCTTTTTAAGATTATGGCTGTAGTGAACTTACAGTCTGTTAATAGTGACGATAATCATGAAAATCAACTAAATGCTGCAGTAGATACACAATAGAAAAATGATGAATGAACAAAAATTCACATTCTCATTTCTTATTCTAAACGAACTGCAATCGCGGATGTCGCATATAGACTATACACGCGCCGTTCGTTGAACAGTGGATCTTCGGAGCATATCCGTGGAGATTGAGTTAAAATTTGAAGGACAATAGTCAAAATCTGCTCTTCTGTTTTGAAAAATCACGGCGAGGGGTTGTGGGCAAATGTCTTTACCACACAATGTTTGCTTGATTTTCCTGAGAAACCAGAGCTAGTCTGTAAATTATTTACTAGCGCAAGAAGCGTTTCACATCTCGTAGCCAAAACAATCATATGTAACGGCGGTAAGGATGCACAACTCCGGCACATGAACATTAAGTCGATTTTAATACGTCACAGTTTTCGGGATTTTCGAAGGGTTTTCCTCTGATTCTTTATTAGGTAGACCTGTGTTTGGCTGGCTATATCTCAGCTTCTAGTGGGTCAATCTCCTTGATTCTTTTTTTAAAACATCAGTCAACACCTCGAGATAACTAATAATGCATAATAATATTATGCTTTCTCTATTCTTTAAGAGGAGTCACAGATTCGTAGTTAATAAAAGGTGACTTTAGAATCAATGTTCAATTATCAGAAATGATAAAGTGCAGTATGGATGTCAAAGTATTTTATTTTTGTGTTACAGTAGCAGTTGTTTTAAATGTGCCAACTTTCATATAATCACACAATTCTGCACATGCAATTAATAAGATGACTAAATGTGACTTGAACCCATGACATTCAGCTTATTAGACTAACTCTCTAACCAACTGAGTTAATCAGCCATCTTTCAAAGTCTCAGAATAGTTGTACCAATCTGAGAAAAACTATAATGCTTTGGACTGGTCTTGAACTCAGGAACACTGGTTTTGAAAAGAAATTTTTGACCAGCTATGCTAATCAACCACCTTGCATAAATGAGGAATATTTGGGATCCTATTTATTCTCTCTGCTTTATGAGCGGAAACATATGGACTGACAACACCCAATAAGAATGTAGTTAGAAAAATACCATTTATTGATAATTTCTCATGGTACACCTGAGAATCTCTTACAGCAGACTAGTGTGCTGTAAGAGATTATCAGACACACCGGTTGATAATCACCGATCTATTCAATAAAATAATTACAGAGTCCATTGCATCTTATTGTAAGCTAAGATAACTCCAAGTTTAGGGGTGAGCATATACCTCATTTATTGCTCTCATCTAATGATAGGTGTTTTCACACCTACTCTGATGAGTACATGTAAGAATCAGTGTTGAGTTGGCATAGTCTGACAACGCCTGCCTCTTCTCTTTGATCTCTCTATCATGGTCATCATTTAGCGTGCTTTAGAATTCCATACGTATATGGGAGACACGACTAGGTACACAAAAGGTATTCAGATTACAATTTTAGAAGTAAGATAGCTTTTGTCTAGATTGGGCTACACTGATAACTGAGATGGTTTGCGTCCATTGACAATAGATAAGTGCATAGTTGGTGATGTGTCTGCAAAACTGTAGCCTGAGATCTTTATGAATATTTTAAAGGCTTTGATAGCCAAATGCTTGCAATGATGACAAGCTCATTTGGCGTATGCTAAATTTGAGGTGGTCTGACTGCTAAGATGTTTCAAGATTGAAATTTACAGATTGAAATTTATTCTCGCTGTTTAAACGCTCAGAAGAAAAAGATGTGCCCAAAATAATGAGGAGGAATAATAGTGAGGAATGGTTAAATTATAAAACTGCTCTCTAATGTTCTCTTGAGTCAGGCATTTGATATTTAATACATTGTGGTTTCACATTAAATACCTTTTTATATTAAACATTTCATATTATACCTATATCTTTGCAATTACATTATATGCACACTGAAGATTGCCTTAGTCGTGTGTAAAAATACCAGCCATATTTTAATTTAAATTTATTAGGAAATTATAATATTTTTAGTTTAATTAACATGGCCAATATACAGCATTATAATCGATTGTGTCTACCTTGACCCTAACAACTGCATGACTATGATGTTCTCTGTTGCAGGCTGGACTGTGAGGCTCAGCTGAGGTATTTGAATTTATCACGCAACAACCTGGTAGTACTACCTTCAATCGTCTACCGTATGACTAATCTGAAGATGTTAGATCTCCAATACAATGTGGAGTTGACAAGAATAAGTAGTGAAATCTGTAAGCTAGAGCAACTCACAGGGCTAGATTGTAAGGGTTGTGACTCTCTCCAGTCTCCCCCGTACGCAGTATGCATACAGGGTATTGCTGCTGTAAATAAATACTTTGCTGATCTGTTGGAAGGAAAAGGAGTAGAGCAGCTCAAAGTACCAGTCGCAGTTGTAGGTATGACTGGTGCAGGGAAAAGTAGTCTCATTAGAAGCCTCCAGTCCGGTAAAAGGGAACTTACCTACAGAGAGAAAAATTCACCATTCGATGAGACAACCAAAGTGTTCCAAATGGAAGACCTGAACAACTCTCCTCTCAAGTTTATAGATTATGGTGGCCATGATATCTATCAGATGGCCTACCAGCTAGTCATACGGGAGCGATGCATTCCACTCCTTGTAGTCAACATGGAAGAGTTTAACTCATATCTGTCTGCAGGGTCTAGAGAAGGTGCAAGAAGACTCTGTATAGACTGGCTGTCTCATCTCTACTTGGCCAGTCCAAGATTAGATCCACCTGTATTGGTCCTAACACACACTGACAAACTGGATACCGAGTTGGTGAAAGATTGTAGAGAAAAGTTGCTCTCCATTTCAGAAGCAGCAAGAGAAGAGTTACTCAGAGACTACGAGCGGTGCTGTGGGGAATTTCCTAAAGAATCCAGTCCTATCATCCATCTTACCAACACTGACCAGCCTCTCTTTAACCCTCAGGATATCTTCGAGTTTGGCAATGACCTCGGCGAAGTATCTAACATTAAAGGTTTAAGAGCAAATTTAGAGAAACGGTGTGAGAAGTTAATCATGGAAATTCCGCTACTTTGGGAGCGTGTAGAGAGATTCATAGAA
The DNA here is from genome assembly GCF_963576615.1 of Watersipora subatra. Lineage (NCBI taxonomy): Eukaryota > Metazoa > Bryozoa > Gymnolaemata > Cheilostomatida > Watersiporidae > Watersipora > Watersipora subatra. The sequence continues at coordinate 5,943,363 of NC_088715.1, read as the reverse complement.
CGAGAGGAAGGAACTTACATTCCTTTATTGAAGGTAGAGAACGAATTCTCAAACACTGATTCTAAAACCATTCTGCGATATATGCATAATACTGGGCAGATCTTGTGGTTCGAGGGAACCGAAGGTCTGTCCAGTTACATATTCCACAAGATTCCTGTAATTACTGAGATGATAGCTCTCTTGTTCCACCACACAGCTGAGCAACAATGGGAAAAGAGGGTCGAAGAGTTGGTTCCTTTCACACACCAAGAAGAGTGGGTCAGTAAATGGAAGTACCAAGAGTTCGTAACACAGTTTACTACTAGTGGCATCATAGATGAAGTCTTGCTCGTAGATCTCCTTAAGAACAGCAGTGAGTTACCTGTTGAATTATCCATGCAACTTTTAAAGAGCTTCGCCATCTTGAATGGTCCAATAGAACACAGCTCTAAAAGGCGATCATATATCCTTCCATACTTTACAACTACTTCTGTAGAAAAAACGTATCCTTTGGATGACAATGTACCTCTCCAACTGGACATTGCCCTAAGTGGTCTATCTCCACCCCCTTATGTATATCAACTTATGACTGTAGCAGTCCTGAAACTCTGCTCAAGTCTGCTGTCCAACATAAAGGTGTGGAGCGATGGAGCTGTGGTACACAATGAGGAGTTTACCACAATTCTGAATCATGACTTAACCAACCGAGTGGTCTCATTGAGAGTTGGTACTACAGTGGCACAGCTACCGGCTTCCTGGGAACATTTAATAGTGACAACTAAAGCTATTCTTAACCAGCTCTACGCCGTGTGGAAAGGGAGTCATGTTGAAGTTCTTCTCTACTGCTCTCAGTGTCTCATCGGACAAAACCCTGCACCTCATTTCTATGTCGACCCTGAGTGGTTTTATCCTATTGACTGTAACTACAGCATTTCCTGTACTAAACTCCCCACTACAAGTTCACATCTGTCCAAGGTTGTCTGTCCAGTTTGTGACAAGCTGAGAAATGATAAGAAACCTTCAGTACCCAAGCCTCTCAGACTTCCTTGTGAGTCATCTTTCTCACTCTTTTCATTGAGTTTAGTCTCAGTCAAGGTCTCAGTCAGTTGGCTAAATGCAAGAATTTACATTTTTTCCTCCAGATTTTAAAATCTTTTTGTTGGACAGTATTGATGACAATCCTTGTGATGTCCTCCAGTTGCAAATAGGAAATAGAATTAACCGTTCTGGAGACGTATTTGTAGATTATGAAATGCTTTGGTTAGTTTACACCTATTATCTATTAGTAATTGAATCATACTTACAGGTGACCAGCTCACTGTTGTTGATGTACAAAGCCTTGAGAACCATATATCTGAAATAAGAGAGAGTTGTCCTCCCCAAACAGTTGGTAAGCTTCTTCCCTGTGTATGCTCTCATTAAGTCTCTGATTTATATAATGTTTATATAAGAGTAAATGAAGATGGGAGTAAATATGAGGAAGGAGATTGATATTCTATAATAACAACAGAAACATAGAGTATTAACTCTGTTGTATTCAGGGCATCTGGAGAGCACTTCTGAGGAGGCTGAAAGTGACTTGTCAGATGTGGAGGATCAAGGATATTGTGATGAGTCCAAAGCTGACAAGGTCATGAGGCTACGACTATGCATAGTCAAGAAGCCGAAGATTAAGCAACTGTATCAGTCTAACAAGGTAATATAGTTTATCAGTTTAATATCTAACTTGTAACTAACATGCTGCTGACAGCTTCCATCAGAAGAAGAGCATAGACATGGTGAGTTAACTTGTTAAATGATAAAGATCATAAAAACTCATATGGATATCATATAGCGTGTTAAGAATGTTAAGAACCATCAGAGATCCGTGATGTAATTGAAGTTACCTGTTGCTGTCTCAATTAGAGAAGAATGGTTAATCTTTGCTTTTGATAAAGCATTGCAATGTCAAGAGTAGACAACTTCTCACTGTATTTATTCCCTTCTCTGTATCCTTTGTAGACTTGCGACTCTTGAACTCAGCCAATGGGTAAGGCTAATGATGAGGTTTTTGTCAGAACACAAACAGGAAGAGTTGTGTTCTTTTATGTTAAAAATTCACTGGTTCTATAATTGTATTATAAAGGTGTATGCTATGAGTGAACCAGTGAGGGGCAGAGTTCTAATCATCAACAATATGAACTTTGGCTATGGTCACGGTAACAGAGCTGGTTCCCAATTTGACTACACAAATCTCAGCATGATGTTCAAAGACCTCAAGTTTGATATTGCCAAGTCACAGACCGAATTAACAGACCTGCGAGCGCAGGTACTCCGTGTGTCCTCTCATAGTCTTGTTTCTGCCTAAAGATTGTAGAATTTGGCTGATTTAAACTCATGGTATAAAACTCTGTTTAAAGTGAGACATTGTTGTGACTAGTGTATGTCTTGGGCTGGTAGTCAGGGTGTTAACAGATCATCTGATGAGGGACATTGATACAAGGCCTCCTAATTGTGATTTATGTTTGCAGGGAACCTAGTCTTGTTTTAGAGTTTCATTTTTAGTTTTCATTCTCTAAATGTTAGGTAAGGTTTCCTAGCAACACTTCAATAACTTCCTGCTATCTGGCAGTCATACAAAAGAATGTGAATCCATAAAATTAATGGTCGGTACTAGTCAGGGTTACCACTTTTCCCAGGATATCTACAGAGAGATACAGATTGAAACAGGGAGAGAGGAACACCAGAGTCTGGGCATGTTTGTCCTAGTAATCATGACTCATGGTACGAGTGGTAACCATCTGCTGGATATCGAGGGCAACATGATTCCCATCATCCATATCCAAGACCTTCTCTCTCCACGTAATTTCCCTGCTATGAAGGGCAAGCCTAAGTTGGTCATCTTGCAAGCATGCTCAGGAGGTTTGTCACCTGATAAAGGATACACAGTTTGGGTACACAGGCTATACTTTCAGAAGATCCAGAAATATATGCATGAGTTGAGATGATAGAAAATATGTTTAAAGTCCATTTTGAGGGTAGTTTCATTTTGCTAAAGCTTGTTATTTTTTATTGAAAAATTGTACTATTGAGAGTGGTTATTTCATTTTTAGCATCAATAATAATAATAATAATGCTGTAATATCATCTGCTTGGTTATTGCCTGCTTGGCTATTGGCTAATGTGTAAACGATAGATTTAATGCGCACAATGTGGTCGCCTACGAAGCAGAAAGTTTGCCCTGGGCAATGAGGCTTCATGGGCCTGGGCAATGATGTCCCAAATGTGTAACTGGCAAAAGATGAGCACAGCAATTATATATACTAGGTCAATAACTTGCTAATAATAATATGAATAATAATAATAGCACTTCCTGTATGCTAGTACTAACATACATTTACAGAGATTCACCTAGTATAACAATATAACAGAACTAATCAAACATTCTGTTATCTAGATAGACGAGACTTTGGAGAAAGTAGAGAGCTTCCTTCATATTCACCAACATCTACCATCATAGGCAGCCCATCCACTGAGTCAACTACAGTTAGCAGTACACCAGTTTCTCAGTCAACCACAGTTAACTGTCCATCAGCTCCTCAGTCAACCACAGTTAACAGTTCATCAGCTCCTCAGTCAACCACAGTTAACAGTACACCAGGTCCTCAGTCAACCACAGTTAACAGTACACCAGGTCCTCAGTCAACAACAGTTAACAGTCCATCAGCTCCTCAGTCAACTACAGTTATCAGTTCATCAGCTCCTCAGTCAACCACAGTTAACAGTACACCAGGTCCTCAGTCAACTACAGTTAACAGTACACCAGGTCCTCAGTCAACCACAGTTAACAGTCCATCAGCTCCTCAGTCAACCACAGTTAACAGTTCATCAGCTCCTCAGTCAACCACAGTTAACAGTACATCAGCTCCTCAGTCAACCACAGTTAACAGTGCATCAGCTCCCCAGTCAACCATAGTTAGCAGTACATCAGCTCCTCAGTCAACCACAGTTAACAGTGCATCAGCTCCTCAGTTAATCACAGTTAACAGTACATCAGTTCCTCAGTCTACTACAGTTAACAGTACATCAGCTCCTCAGTCACCAACTACTGCAGTTCCACCTCCAACTACTCTGAATGCTGATGATTTCTTCATCATGAAGGCCAGCAGTGAATGTAAGAACAGAGTCTAGTCTCAGATGTGCTGTACCAAGATTTATCAAAGTATTTCCTCTGTGAATAATTATTTGTTTAGTTTGTGACTAGCCTTAGTTCCTACAATGTGCATGTAGATGATTATCATTATTTACTCTATACACATGAGCCATGGCTATCATATATTATTGAGTCATGAACTTATCAACATACCACTCTATGTCTATTTTAGCCTACATGGCTACTAAATCCTACACCCATGGAGCCTGGTTCATCAGAGTTCTTGTGGCCACATTCTACAAACATTCTTCTCATAGAGATATAGAGAGTCTCTTTAAGATTGTAAGTAGTCAGTCTATTTTATAGCCTGAGAATCCCTATATTTGCCCATCTTATTTTATGTCCAATTAACTTTAATGTTAATATATTCACCTTTGGCACTATAACACTGTTTTTCAATGTTTTCCTTTTTCTATATCCTGTGCTGTTCTTATCACAATCAGCAGGAGTTAGTATTTAGTAGCAGTAGTATAAGGGGGCAGTTGGTGACAGAGCCTCAAGACTTGCGGCTTTTTTAGCGCTTGACTGCACCTCCTTCCTAACCTATTGGAAATTAGCCTATTTGCTTTATTTGCTATGTGATTATCAGCCAATGTTCCTTAAAGACCCATTTTGTCGAAGCGATAGTCAAGAATAGACTGCGGATATTCTAATGATACTCAACTAAATAGCTAAAGTTCTCGTCTTTCAGTACTGGTGTTTTGAGGCTGGGCATCCACACCCGCTTTTTCCTTTTTTAGAAAAGCGATAAAAAAGTGCAAGGATATCCAATCCGGCGCTAAATTAGATACCAACCCAACACTAATAAGGGGGCAGTTGGTGACAGAGCCTCAAGACTGGCGGCTTTCTTAGTGCTTTACTGCACCTCCTTCCTAACCCATATGAAATTAGCCTATTTGCTTTATTTGCTATGTGAACATCAGCCTATGTTCCTTAAAGACCCATTTTGTAGAAGTGATAATCAAGAATAGACTGCGGCGTATGCCAATGATACTCAACAAAATAGCTAAAGTTCTAGGCTTCTAGTACAATGTACTGGTGTTTTGCGGCTGGGCATCCGCACCGGCTTTTTAGAATTTTAGAAAATAGCCTAAATTTGATGCGAACATTACCCTAAGTTTTCTAATTTTTTAAAACTTTAAAGCTAACATTACATGATCCCGATTACGACTTTGCTTCTATTTTTAAGGAAATTGGCCTAAATTTGTCATGAGCATTAGCCTAAGTTTTCTAATGGTCCTGATGCTTCAAAACTAAAAGCACATGATTCTTATTGCGGCCTTCACCTAGAGATTATCGACGGATTAGCCTTAGAATAACACATTACCCTTCTTTTTTACGGGCGATGGTCAAGAAAGTACTAGAATTATTGTAGTTATCCCCTCCCACACCTCACTAGAACAAAAGCGGTTTTATTAAAGTCAGTATTCATTGATAAAAAAGACAGCAAAAGAAAACAAGATAGTGTAAATACAATATATATACATGTAGATATTACATCGTCAGAGGTGTAATATAACCACTATATAACCTAAGTAAAACCAGCTCAGGTAGCCTTCAAAGTCCTATCCTGCTATTCCATTCCTTTCTATCCTTACTCATTTCCTCTGCCTGTTCAAATTTCATTTCTATAGATTTCAGGTTATTTTCAATGTTCTTATTTCAGATGAACTCAGGGACACTCCTGGATCTCTTCAGGGGATTTCTATATTCTCATAGTGCTTCTCTTCATTTAATGCTCACATTAAATTTAGGCTAATTTCCAAATGCCTAGGGAGAGGATATCAAAGTCTACCCGCAAACACCCATAGTGAAAGCGTGGATCTGTTTAGTCGAGTATTTGTGGAATGTCTGTAAGCTATCCTTGACTACTGCCTAGACAAAATGGGTTTTTAAGGAAATTGCGCCTATGCTCACGTAGCAAATGGCTAATTTTCCATAGTGCACCCACTAGCACAAAATGCTGAACGGTCCTGAGGCTCCGTCACCAACTACTCCTTCGTATACTACTAGTAGCTTTGGTACCTGATATTACCAACTATTACAGGTCCTTTTCTCTGATACAAATAACATCCTGTTAGTTCTGAGACTTGAACTCATCTCATCAATTCGACTAACACATCGTAGCAAGCCTTTTGATGTCATCATGATATGTTACTCTGTGTTTATTTGTATGTTTTAGATACAGTCACGGGTGAGACAGGTCAGTATGGCGGATCAGAATGCGAGGTCATGTGACACTCAGGGAGGTAATGTACCAACTTGCATCTGCACCTTTACAAAACTCCGTAAACTCTATCTCTTCCCTGGATTCAGAAAAGGCAAGGACTGACAACTTCTCACTATTCCTACATTGACACCAGACAGACCATCAACTAGAATTATCATGGAACTTCCTCTTGTTATCATAGTTGTACTTCTTACAAACTCATCTCATTGGTTAATAGGTCAGCTTGACATAGCGGAGAACATTGATGCTATTGGCTCATTTCTTATTGTAAATACTTGTGTTAATGTGTAACAGCAGACCTAATATGTTTGAGAATCAATGAAGATGAGTATTTAAGTGAAAGGATAACCTTACCTGCTGTACACAGACTCTGTATCTATAACCTTACCTGCTGTACACGGACTCTGTATCTATAACCTTACCTGCTGTACACAGACTCTGTATCTATAACCTTACCTGCTGTATACAGACTCTGTATCTATAACCTTACCTGCTGTACACAGACTCTGTATCTATAACCTTACCTGCTGTACACAGACTCTGTATCTATAACCTTACCTGCTGTACACAGACTCTGTATCTATAAAATTACCTGCTGTACACAGACTCTGTATCTATAACCTTACCTGGTATTACTACTATAGTGTTTATTTATCTATCACCTGTACATAATGTACATAATCCTATCACTCAATATACCTCCAGTTGGTTATGAAGGCTGACCATAGACATATAATAAGTTGTTTTAGAGAGCTTTTGAGGAACAGGCTAATTCTTAATCGCTGTCTGTCAGCATCAATTATATAAGAAACAATCTCTCTCTTATTTGGTGTTTTTCTTTTTTGAATGAGAAAACAGAACTGCTGTCGTATTCTGTATTGTTTATTAGCTATTTATAGCAAACCAGTTACTACTTCATTATTTTTAGAGTTGTCCTTTCTAAACAAGAGGATATAACTACTGTAGTTATTCTGCACTTTTCACTTTAATGGTTGAACATATTGTTAAAACCTTTTATTGATATTGTGATTTATTTGACATGAATAAAACAAGCAGCCATCTTGATAGCAGAGAAGAACAAAAAATAAAGTTTTTTTTGTGGGTATTCATGAGGAGTAGCTACTTGATTAGCCTTTTAAGAGCTGTTAGGTTTTCTATGTATGTGGTCTTCAGATGTCAATCCAAATAACAAGAGAACACAACTACAATTTCAAATAACAAGAGAACACAACTATGCAAATTTCATAACTGTCATTTCCCATGCTCCCACTTGAAGTTATGAGAAATACAGGAACAAAATGTAAAGAAACACACAGGAAAACCTGTGAATACAATATATGTAACACAGTTGTCCTGCCTATCAAGTCATTTGTTTAAAGGAATCTGTTAAAGGTTGACTTGCAATAAAATTCACATTACAGTTATTTGGTATCAAAAAATTCCCCATGTCTTACTCTGTTGTGTTGTAAGTGCCAAATATGTGAAAATAGGATTAGCAGCTCTTAAAAGCTCAAAAACGAAGACTAGGTACAAACTTTGTACCTAGTCTTGTTGTACCTTCTCAACAGCTAATCTATGTACAACCTCTGATGAGGTTTGAGTGCTCCATCACTAGACTCAGGCTGAATACCCAGACAGAACTTTCATCTTGAAGGGAAAGTTGAGGTCAGACTGGTTGTTCGAGCTCAGGACTAGGTCATCTACATATACAGCAATAATAGTCTGGATTCTGTAGTGTTGATGTGAGTAGATGCATTGATCAGTATCTGATTGTTTGAAACCATTTGACTTGAGATGTTGAGCTCATATATAGAACAATGTAACTTACATACCAGGAGTTTCTAGCTAGTAGGGATGAGTGCTTCAGGTTGCTATATGTAAATGCATTGTGAATTCTTAGATTTTTTTCAGACATTTGGCATCGAATGTCATCCATGACTTAAGTGTACCTTAAGTGTACATAATGCAGTTGAGAGAAGAGTTGTTCACACCTGTACACGCTTCCAAACATGCTCCTGATTCGTGCCGCAAAGGCCTTCAGTTGTGGGTATTTCAGACAGGAAAGCATACGATAAGCGTGAGTGAGATCTTGGCCAGAGTTACACAGCGGTTTTATATTCTTAAAGTCATAAAATCTGGCTTCAACTTCTTGTTTTAGATCACTCATAGCATCAGCATACCTATCTAGCTTTGGTTCACTTGGCTGATCACGAAGTGCCGGAAAGCTTTGTACATCAACGTTGTCCTCTCTCAACTGTTATTTCCCACATTTCAAGTCGACCATGAATAACACCAACAGCCTGATACATGTCACTAAGCAGCTGATTTTCACCTTGCAGTTTGGTGTTGAGTTCATTAAGGTGCGGCGTCATATCCACAAGAAAGGCAAAGTCATCCAAAAATGGAACATCATAAAACTCAGGCATCTGTTTCACTTGCAATCTATAAAATTCTATTATCTAAGTTTACAGGTTGAAGGCTCGGAGTGACATCTTTCCCTTTAATAACCAGCGTAATTGAGCAAAATATAGAATATCTTGAAATTCTGATTTGATACCATTGTGAAACTGGCGATGTCTCAACCCTTTCTGTCACAGATAGATGACATAACATGACATTGTTGATAACACTTACAACATGATCCAGTTTCATTGCCTTAACAGCCAGGTTTTGCTGATATAGTATGCAGTGGAATTGCAAGGGAAGTGGATTAATATCATTTTACTTGAGCTCCTTCATTAGCAAACTGCCGAAACCATTAACACAGCCAATCATAGCAGAGGTTCCATCTGCTGCTATGAAACAACATTTGATGAGATCACAATTTTTCTGCTCTACCACTTTTCATATTTTGGCCAAAACATCTTTCCCTGTTGTACGACCAAATATGTTGGACAGAGCAAGCAAATCATTAGCAATAGTGAGCTCTTTGTCTTCTTCACGAATAAAGACAGCTAACTGGGCTGTATCTGATGCATCTGCCGTTTCATTGAGTGCGATGGAATATATTGTAAACCTTGCAATTTATCTTGTAGCTGTCGCTGCACATCCCGACTCAAAACTTCAGTTTGACGAGCTATCGTACAATGGTAGAGAGGTGTAACTTTAAAAGTTTTCTTGGTTTTTTCATCGGAGCATAAAACATCCCCTGTATCTTCATTACACTCTTTGATTAACTCCCCAACCATAAATGGCTTTCTGCACCTGCTGATTCGGTAAACTATCTTCATGCTTGCTAAAGTGACCTTTTGGCTGCTCTCACTAGGAGTCCTCATCATACTCTGCTGTGTTCTTCTGTTGCTGATCAGTGTCACAATTCTTGTTTTTTAGCATCAAGAGATATTTTGTCATATACTGTTCCATGTTTAGCATCTTTGCATTGCTTTTTTCATTGTATTTATGATTTCCAAACTTTCTAACAGGACATTCCCTTCCTGTTTGGCAGTTCCATCATAAGAAATTCATTAGTCCACTCTTTGTTGATTTTACGATTTTATTCACCTACTGAAGGGTTTAATTTCTTTGGTGCACTCGCTATTGCTACACCTGAAAACACACAGCCACAGAGTTGTTGAATATTTTGTTATGGAAGGAAACTGGTGGAGTTGAACTTTTTGAATGGGTAATCCCATCCATGGGTAATCCCAAAAAGCGGATTTCATTTTCCTGCATGACAAGCACAGTGATAACCCATTAGTGCTGCCTTATTCCATTAATAAGGGAAGCAACTTTTATTATATGATTCAAGATTGGCAATCGATTTTTGCAGTATTCAAATTAAAAAATGCATTGAATTTTGTTCTCTTTAGCCAGCAACAAAAAGGCCATGCGTTACCCACGCCTAGTCTAGACCATTCTTAGCCTTGAATACCTATCTAGATTCTATAGCAGTGCAGTTTGGTAGTTCAACTGGTTTCCAGGTTCCATTATGAATATGATCTTGGTACTCCACCTCAGCAGCTTCTAGTCTCTGTTGAGAGTTACGGTTTTCTTTTCCTATATGAACTTTGGTTCTGTTAGATCAGCAGTGAAGTGAGCTGAATGACTCTGTCCAGTGACATCATCAATGTCATATTTCACTGGTTCAACTCTGCTTCAAGGACTGTAATGAGGCGTATGGGTAGACTCAGATCGATTGCTGTTTTACACCCATTTGTATTTCATAGTTGTCTGCCCTCGTATCTTGCGTATATGTTCCTAGTTTAACATCATTGAGGATAACATTTTGATGTAATACAACTTCATGTTTTACAGGCTAGACTAATCGCTATGCTTTCAATCAGACACTGTAACCAACATGAATCATGGTTTCAGCTTTCTCTAGTTATTAGCAAAATTCATCAAAAATGTGAGCATAGCTGACCATGTGGAGATAACTGCTATCAGGTTTATGATCATACCACACATCACATGGGGCTGTTTATTTCTTGTAAATTGTGATGAAAACACAGTTTCGTACATAGACAACAGTATGTATAGCCTCAGCTCTTAGTGACTTTGATAGAACAAACTTAACAATCATGGCTCTTGCAGTCTCACAGATTGTACAGTTGTATTGCTCTGCATCTCCTTATTAAATAGTGTGAACTGTGTAGGTTGTACATAATTGAGAGCATATTGGAGAGGATAACTCCAAGTCGTTTGTATAGGCCTAAACGATTGCTTATCTAGTACGTTGGATCATCTCCTTAATCACTGGTGTAGGTAACATCATTGAGAGCATCATGGAGAGGATAACTCCAAGTTTAGGGATGTGTGTAAGTCTAAACCAGTGGTTCCCAACCTGGGGGGAATTCCTCCCGGGGGGAATTCCTCCCGGGGGGAATTTGGCATTTTAAAGGGGGAATTTTAGTTTTTAAAATTTCGCATTTTGCGAACGCGCTTTTAAGCCTTAACAAAATCCTAGATGTGTTTTCTTTTCTCATTCCTGTTCTATTACATGTATATTCTGGCTGGGGTAACAGACCAAGTACCTTTTACTATACATTCATTGTAATACAGTCTGCATGTAGGGACTGTAAATGTAATAATCTTTGCCAACAATTTAGAAAAATTCCAATAAGTCAGCTTGACCTTAATTAATGGCTTTAGTAACTAAGGTCAAACTAAGGCTTAGTTTGACATTTTGCTGCTCACAGTGCACATGTATTTGACACAAGGACACACTCACTTGTCAACTACTGCATCACATGTAAAAGAAAAAAAACTGTAAGATTCTTTGTACAAGTATGATTACATATATGCTCACATTATTGTTTCCTATTACCACTCATGTTATGTCTTACTTGCTTTTCTGCAAAGAAGTCACATAATCATGCATCTATTATGGTAGTAGATCAAATAAAAAATATTCATACAGTCACAGATGACTATTATTGTACAAACAGATACTAAGTCGTTTATAATATTTTTCAGCTGCCGCTTTATTTTTACAACTATTAATTAGTGCAAGATGTCAAAAGCAAAGAAACGAACCTACACTGAGAGTTACTTGGATTATGGGTTTTTGTATCTTATGAAAAACAATCTTGGCTTCCGCAATGTGTCATATGCTTGAAAACTTTCTCCAATGACTCCATGAAACCCTTTCAGTTGAAACAACACTCGCAAAAAATCCACCCCACACTAGCTGAGAAAGACCGGGACTACTTTTAGTCCAAAGAGCGGCAAGTAAAGAGAAGTAGACTTGATGCAAGTGGAGATCTTTATGCTCAGAGTAATGCACTTATTACAGCTTCATACGCTGTTTCCTACCATATTTCTCAGTGTAAAAAGCCACATACAATAGGAGAGACCCTGATCAAGCAATGTATGTTAGACTGCGCATTAATAGTACTTGGAAAGCCAGCTGGGCAAAAATTTCAAGACCTCCCACCATCCAACAACACTGTGAAACGACGCATTGATGATATTGCAGCAAATATTGAAGAGAAAGTAGTTGCTAAGATTAAAGCATCCCCGTTTTGGGCCATACAACTTGATGAGTCAACTGATGTTGCCAGTCTTTTCCAGCTATTGGTGTATGATAGATATGTGCATGACACACCCATTGAAGAGGAGTTTCTGTTTTGTCAGCCCTTGCTTAGAACAACTTCAGCAAGAGATGTGTTGAAAATAGTTGAAAATTTCTTTGAAAAGGCCAAGTTAGGTTGGAGGAAGTTAATAAGTGTATCCACTGATGGAGCATCTGCTATGTTAGGATGTAGATCAGGCTTTGTAAAACAAATCAAGCAGAAGAACCCTGATATAGAAAAGGAGTGCATTGCTCCATTCACCGGGAAGCATTGGCATCAAAAACTCTTCCACAAGCGTTGAAATCAAACTTGGATGTGAACATAAAAGCTGTGAATTACATCAAAGCATCAGCACTAAATACCAGATTGTTCTCAGCACTATGTTCTGAAAGTGATGTGGTGTTTACAACTTTGTTATTTCATACTGAAGTGAGGTGGTTGTCCAAGGAAAACATGTAAGGCAGGCTCTTTGAGCTACGTCCGAGGTTATGAAATTAATTTCTTGAAGGTAAAGGCCAGCATGAACTTTTAGCAGCCATGAAAGCTGATAACTATGTATTTGAGACTGCATACCTGGTTGATACATTTGCCTCACTAAACAAATTAAACTTGAAGGTACAACGGAGCAATCATCATTTCCTTGCCTTTCATGACAACATTGGTGCTTTCAAAGCAAAGCTGGTACTGTGGCATACATGAACCTGCACTGGGAACGCGGTATCCTTTCCCACACTCACTGAATTATTGGAAGACAAAACCTGTTCCTGGTAGTCCAGTGGCAACCCTTATTAAACACCTGTCTGATCTCATAACAGAATTTGGTAGCTACTCCCCTGAGCTACCTTCAGAAAAAAGATGCTCAACATCACACGAAATCCATTTCAACGCACTGTTGAAGAAATTCCAGAGGAGCTACAATAGGAGTTTGTTGAGTTGGTTAACAACAATATTGAACCTTCAATAACTTCAATAATGGTACCTTCAACATTTCTGCACTAAAAATGATCTCAGATCAATGTCTATTGACTAGTTTTAGCTCTCAGCAAGAAACATTTCTCCACTTATTGCTGAAAAGGCAATAAAGATTCTGATGCCATTTAGCTCTACCTACCTATGCAAAGTAGGATTTTCATCAACGCTGCACCTTAAAAATGAGAAAAGAAATTGACTTGACCTTGAGAGCGACTTGAGATGTGCATTATAAAAAACAAAGCCTGATTTGTGTAAACTTGTACAGAGGCATCATCAGGAGCGGTTTCATTAAAATTCATAATCTTACCCCACACCTGTTGAGTGAACCGAAATAATAATAAGGTTGACATGATTTATTACTATATATGCTACTCTCAGTTATTTAACAAATAAATACATGTATATATGCTGCTGACCTACATATATGTACCTGTGTAGCCCTTTCAGTGAATACAATATAGTATAGGTTCACACTCCACATTTTCCAAGGGGGGAATTTGTATTTGAAAATTTTGCAAAGGGGTAAAAGCAAAAAAAAGGTTGGGAACCACTGGTCTAAACGAATGCTTATTTCGTACATGATATGGTACTTTATCACACATACATATCTGGACTACATATAGGGAACATAGAAATCACCTCAAGTTTCCAAAATGCACCAGCATCACATACAATCAATGTACAGTCATATTCCAACATACAAGCTTAATGCGTTCCGGAGCCGAGATCATGTGTTAGCTGCCTGGTATCTCAAAGCTGCTTTTCCTATATAAAATAACTAAATACAAATTAATCTGTTCTCATCCTCTGAAAAAAACACCCAAAAGCAGAATATTACAATGAACAGTGTATTTTTACCACCTAATTCACCATCTATGCTCATTAAGTATCAAAAGCATTTTATTGCAGTTTATAACCCCTAAATATATAATATTATTATGGAAAGTACCAGTTTATAACCCCTAAATATATAATATTATTATGGAAAGTACCAGTTTATAACCCCTAAATATATAATATTATTATGGAAAGTACCAGTTTATAACCCCTAAATATATAATATTATTATGAAAAGTACCAGTTTATAACCCCTAAATATATAATATTATTATGGAAAGTACCAGTTTATAACCCCTAAATATATAATATTATTATGGAAAGTACCAGTTTATAACCCCTAAATATATAATATTATTATGGAAAGTACCAGTTTATAACCCCTAAATATATAATATTATTATGAAAAGTACCAGTTTATAACCCCTAAATATATAATATTATTATGGAAAGTACCAGTTTATAACCCCTAAATATATAATATTATTATGGAAAGTACCAGTTTATAACCCCTAAATATATAATATTATTATGAAAAGTACCAGTTTATAACCCCTAAATATATAATATTATTATGGAAAGTACCAGTTTACAACCCCTAAATATATAATATTATTATGGAAAGTACCAGTTTATAACCCCTAAATATATAATATTATTATATAAAGTACCAGTTTATAACCCCTAAATATATAATATTATTATGGAAAGTACCAGTTTATAACCCCTAAATATATAATATTATTATGGAAAGTACCAGTTTATAACCCCTAAATATATAATATTATTATGAAAAGTACCAGTTTATAACCCCTAAATATATAATATTATTATGGAAGGTACCAGTTTATAACCCCTAAATATATAATATTATTATGGAAAGTACCAGTTTATAACCCCTAAATATATAATATTATTATGAAAAGTACCAGTTTATAACCCATAAATATATAATATTAATATGGAAAGTACCACATAAAGTTTTTACCATCGAGACAGATGATAGCTGCTAGCAGCAGGGTGTAAGAGACTTGGCAAATTTGATACTTTTGTGACGCTACGTAACATAAACTTTAACCTAAATGAATTCAGCTTACTAAACTAAAAATACACTACACCGCGTCTATGCAGTCACTATATCCTGTGATAGGCCTTAGGCTAGGTTATAGATATGGCATCTACTCATTCAAGCGCTTCAACACTAAGGCACTGCTTTAGGGCTCATGCATGTTTATGATCATTTCTGTATTCTATTTCAGCAAAACTACCACAAACTGATCTGAAATCTGGAAAGCACTCCACTAAAAGAGGGTAGCAGTGACCTATTGAACTTTAAGCTCTCAGAATGTTGATAATTACTGGTATCACTATTGGGTATAGCATCACTAGTGTTACCTGTTTGATTGATAGTTTGATTACTGTTATTGTATACAGATATCTTGGATAAATCCTCTGTGAGAGAGTATGGTATATAAGGATGTGACCGTCTGTACTGAGAATCAGATTTATCTCCACCTAGCCTGAGACTAAGATTCGTGCACTTATGAGGGTCAGGGACGGTCAAAGTCAATGGGGCACCCCAGCCGACCCAGTGTCATCGTCATCACTGGAGGTTATGCTAATATCAATGTTAGTAGGCTGCGCTGCAGCTGATTGGCTAGATGATTGTATCATGAAAAATTATCAATATGTACTGATTTTAATGGACTGTATGAGATTTATCTGATTTGAACGCTATCAAGTCTATGTATACAACCCTCTAGTTCTGCTATGTAAGAATTAGTATTTTCCCATAGAAAGGTACTAAAGTGTGAACACAACTCCTTACATACACCTAAATGGTTTGCGACTACCTTAGGAAAATGAGAATACTGCTCTGGTGTGGTTTTATCATACGGGAACAAAATCATATCATACTTTCTGATTGCCAGACTAGCACCACGAGACATAGGCTGAGATATAGCTGTAACGTAAAGTTTGATGGCTTTGTTGTATATGTTCTTAGCCTGGCTGAGATAGTCATCTAAATTTAGTCTGTTGACCACACAGTGATCAGAATATTGTTGATCAGACAGAACATATTCACTGTATTCAAAATGAAGTTCTAAGAAAGTAGCGCGTGATTGGTCACCCGATGGTTTGAGCTTTTTACTTAGCTGGCTGCAGATGGAGGAGAGCTTAAACTTAGCTGTTGTGTGTTTACCTTCCGTAGTGGTGATGGTTTGCTCCATAGTTCTCAGTCAACTGCTACTATGTTAGTAGGATGGTTCTTAATGTTTTGGTAACAGTTTATTGATTGTAGCCTGTAACTGACAAGTAACAGATTAGTAAAATGAAGCATTAGAATCATGATACAAGTGATACCCTGTGCAATGTCTTATGTAAAGTGTGAATCACAGGCTATAAAGTGGCAACATAGAAGTAACAAAGCCTGTGCTCACCATAAAATAATAACACCTAACTCAAAACAATTACATACAATGCAAGTGATCAACATAAATTCTATGGATGTAATAAAAATATGAGCCATGAAATTATAAAATAAATCTCTAAATTCAACCCGGCCGGTGCGTAGTGTTACAAGGAAAAAGTTAATAATAATCTAGTGTTTAAAATGTACATGTCACCATCTTGAATAATGAATATGTTGATAATACATACAATTGTTGGTGTATGTAACCAGCATAGACAGGTTGAGATTCACTAGTTCTGGTATATTCTGGTATGAAGCTTCTACTAATGATAATAGTATGTATAATTATATGAGATTATGGATGAGCCTTAGATCCTAACAGTTTGACAACTACTATGCTGCTAAAAAGCTATGGCGATTAGGAAGACCACCGATGCATATAATAATGTGAAGACAACTCTCCCTAATGCTATCACAAATACCATGTTGATAAGACCCTGGAGTTTACTTGAGAATACATTGTATGCAAATAATCTTTATCATTGGAATACATGAAGGTTATACATGGTCTGACAGCTCCAGTCACACACCCATAACTCTGGATGAATGATGGATTAATAAATATTCAGCTAAACAGATATATTATAATAGTATTACAAGTACAGGATGTTGAGGGTCTACAATCTTTAATATGAGTCTGATGCTGATGATGTTACTGAGGTTGTCATGGAGATACAATAATTGTATACATTTCTGTAGTATATTTCTGAAAATGGACGATCACTGGAGAGTGTCAAGATGATGCAATACAGAGAACAATACAGGATATGGAGATAACATGAGTATATCATATGCATATCCAGTTGCTAGGTCTGAACCCAGATACTTATCTATCTGGCATTGCTTTCTAACTACCAGAATAAATAAGGTAGCTGGAAACAGGATAGCAGGTTCTTACATGGCCCTGATGACAGCTTATAAACAGTTGGTAGCCATCTAGAACATTCTAGAAACAAGACAGTAATATAGAGGTAAATGAGGATGCAATGGGCTACAACCAAGGCTATTACCAATACCTAGTAGGACCTGAATGGATGATAAGAACTGTATACAAAGTAGTCTTGTAGCTGGACAAGGTATTCAAAAGGATGCTGCATACATTGCTAATACAGAAGTTAGTAATAGTGTCTAGTATTGGTGAATACTCACTGCTCTAGATACACAATTCAGTCACCAACTAATCTCTATTAAATCTCTTTACTATGATAAGATCTGTATAATGATGATTCTTTTGGAAAAAAGATTGCATCATACGAGATTTGTACTCACAACTTTCATCATAGATGACATACACATCAACAACTGTGCCAATGACCACCCACTGGCATTCCAGATTAACTGTATATACGGTTATTACACCTGACCATCTCTCACTTCCCGCCATACTGCCAGGGTACTAGTTATTTAACGAGGAAACAACTACATGTCTACTGGTGAATTTTGTGTTTACAAAGGATCAGTGTTGAGTACGAGACATATGACACAAAATGGAAAAACCTGAGCCAAGGCAAACTTATTAACAGAAATCTTGCCTCTTACAGTAACGGAGTAGTAAGGAAAAATCTTTCAAAATAAATAGTCCTTTCAGTCTCCAGTTGTATTTTATGAAATGTGCCATCTTGACCGAGGACTGTGCTTATGTCATCAAAATCGTGCTGGTTATTTACTATAATTTATACAATGCCTTCTTACCTTGTCACTGATAGTGTGGGCTCTGGTCTGTCTGACCTTTCACCTATGAACCCCTGAAAGCAAATTCATAACGGGTAACTATAAATTATACAATGCCTTCTTACCTTGTCACTGATAGTGTGGGCTCTGGTCCGTCTGACCTTTCACCTATGAACCCCTGAAAACAAATTCAAAACGAGTAACTATAAATTATATCCTCCACAGAAGGCTGCAATCTCTTTTACCTCACAACAAACTACTCCATCAAACTGTTTGAGAATGTCTCTGAATACTTACAAATGTGCTCAACTAGTATAGGTGAGAATTTTAGGATAAAACTGGTTGTCTACGAGTTTGCTGCACACTTTCTTTAGGAGATATGATAATAAATGAAGATCCCACTTAAGTCAAACATTTCCTTAAACAATAACACTATCACCTGATTGTTATATTAAGCATACCATACCAAGCTGTAGTTCCTCCCAGCTGATTGGCTGTCTTGCATGCAGCAAGTATTTTGCGCGCAGCCATGTTAACCAATCGCTTCTGTGATGCAGCGACTCCAACACATCCAATCTACTTGTTGGACTGAGAGTGCTTTTTGGGTATCATTAGCAGCTGGCTAGGAAATTTACACATTATCATTCTTGTTGGATGATTTCCCTTAAATAAAATATGAAACAATGAATACTAAACAAACAGATCTTGGTCACAGAAGCCCAGGATAGACCTTGCAATAATTTTTAAGACTTCTATGAAAAAATATCAACATGCTGGATATGCAGGTAATATCAGAATAGTATGAAGTTATTGGGTGATCTAAAGCTAGCTTTGTAGGTAGCGATTAGGTTTTGAGAGTCGCCGCTTTGGTGGTGTTAAAATCCATGGCTGGTTCTCCATTTTCTCTGTTGACATTTATTCCTACCAGTCTGATACTTGCAGTTGCACTCTCTTACCTCTAGATTTAGGCTATCCTTTCCCTTTTCCACAGAGTCATCAAGCTTTCTCAAATGTACCTTAAGCCCTGGAGCAAAATCTTCTAGGGCAGCAATGTCACTGGTGAGACAGGTTCGTGATGACAACCTATTCAACAGCTTCCTGCATTCACTTGCTATCATAAGCTGTGATTTCACCTTTCTTGGTAGCGATGGTAGTGGTTCAGCACCGTCAGCACTCTCGATACAAGAAGTAGATGGACTTGCTGGAGCTGAATAACTATTCAGTGGCTCTTTTGATGGAGAGAATTGAGTAAATGACATGATGTCTTCATCAGGTGAAAACTGTGGACTCGACACATATTCAGGAGACAGGCTTATAAAGCCTTCCGTTTTATAGGCTAAAACCACAAACACATGTGTACACGGATACAGATGCTGCTGGAAGTCATAGCACTCTCATGAAGGATCAAGAGTAACTATGTACTTTTTCAGAATCACCCAGAATCTTGTACGTACCCAGTACTCCATAGCTGCACATTAGCAGCAGGTGCCTCACCAAAAACCCTCCTGGTTTGGCACGCTTTGACCATCTCCCTGGGGTGATTTCACAGATATTCTGGCACGTCGAAGCTGTACACTCGCCACAAGCCAGTCATGGTTGGTACCTAGAAAGCAAATAATCATGAAGCTAGCTAGCTAGGGTAGCCGATACAAAGAAGACTGAAGTATACACATTCATTAGTGTTGCATAGAGCTAGTCATAAAGCTATACTATGTGTATAGTTGCATAGAACTATTCATTAAGCTATACTATGTGTATAGTTGCATAGAGCTATTCATAAAGCTATACTATGTGTATAGTTGCATAGAGCTATTCATTAAGCTATACTATGTGTATAGTTGCATAGAGCTATTCATAAAGCTATACTATGTGTATAGTTGCATAGAGCTATTCATAAAGCCATACTATGTGTATAGTTGCATAGAGCTATTCATAAAGCTATACTATGTGTATAGTATCGTATCGATACTCGTATGCAAACATGAATACATGTTTAGCATTAATTACTTAATATACCATTCCCAGACTTGTTAATCATAATCAAGTTTAAAACAACAGATCTGGACATTTGCTACATCAATATAGCTACCCAGCTACAGGAAAGTACCTGTAGCTGGATAAACATATAACATTTCAATCACTTTTGAATTCAATCGCACAACTTCATGATAATAACACTCACGGTGCAAGGCAAACTCAGGTGAGCGGAAACGGTTAGATTTGCCACACAGAAAAGAGTGATGTGAATGGGGTTATATAAAGAGCATCTTACGTATTCAGATCAGATTGCCAATGTACATGCAATGGCAATTACTAAAAAGCAACAGCGTATGACTTTTAGACATTCAGGTTTTTGGAGTTGTGTGCACTAACAGAGATATTTTGGCCAGAGCCATTGAAATGCTGAACAAGCTTTCAACCCCATAATACAAACAAAGACTTCTCAATATCTCCAATGCTTGATTTCCTTCCAAGCTGTAATCAAAGCTGTCCTAGTTAGTGACCCTAATAGTTTGTTGAGGTTGTGTTGCTATCTATTGACTATCAATAAATGGTGTTTGTATGACTACCAAGATGCTACCCATTGCAGAGAATTCACTGAAAACATAGTAGTTTTAAGAACATACTTTTCAAAGAGCTCTGAAACGAATTGAGAGACAAGAATGTGCAACACAGGAGAAAGTGTGTTACAAGTTCGGTATCACAAATATTGTTGCTTGAAATGTTGGTTTATTCACTCAATTCTGTTGCTGGTCCGTACGCAGAAGAGGAGTCTATCTTTACAGTAATAATCAACCATCTCTACAAATTATGTTGAACACTTTGATATGTAGGTGTAGGTTCTAAATAAAGCAAACATATATCTAAATACCACTTTCAACTTGTATACGTAACTATTACCTGCTGGAGTAAAAATGCTATTTTATTTCCTTAGACTTCAATTGGTTTTGATTTGGACTTGCCTTTGGTAAATCATCTTGGAGCCACTGCTGCTTCAGATATTCTCTAAAATTCTTATTTCTTGTCAACCAGTTAGAATTCTCAATGGCCCTCTTCTGATGTATTCCTCCTCGGTTCAGTAAGTAACCAGTTAGTAGGCTATTAAAGTAAATAAACCCTGACTCACAAACAGCGCTACTTTAGCTAATCAAAGTAAGATAGATGTTAGATCAAGGATATGTTAGGGCTGATTCTCACACATGACTTAGTAGAACTTCTCAGATCTTCTCAGATATGCTAAGACATGTCTGGGTATCAGTCTTTATTATCAAATGGAACTGTGTGCGCTTGAGAGAGCGTGTGAAATTTTATTTTGGTTGTGTCCAGGAATATAAACCTTGATTCTGTTACAAACATTGAAGGATTGTCACGAGTCAAATACTAACTTTGAAAAGGCAATTCTCCGAAGGTCACTGAGAACAACTTGCTATTCCTCCAAGCTGAGGTTCTCAATTTTAAAGTGAATAATTTTGTAATAAAACTGATCTTTCATTCAATATATTAATTTCTCCAACAAATTTCAATCTTACATATATACAAAAAAAAACGAAAATAAAATCCTTAAAATTCTTAACCATTCAAGAGCTTCAACATTACAAAAACATCAAATCTTCAAAAAAATAACTTTGTACATAAACACTTTCTCATATATATTCAATGTTTCAAATATATAACAATCTCCGGAAAATCAACCCCTCGGTGTCCCAGATATTAACCCCCTCACTCATCCGGTAGGTAATCTCTCGCTCTCCTCGATAATCCGCGAGATCCACTCCGGAAAACCATCCAGCCCTCGATGTCCCAGATATTCACCCCCACTATTCCACCGATAATCGGCGACGATTCGCCCGACTAATCCGCGACGATTCGCCCGACTAATCCCGCGATAATCCGCGTTTAATCGGATGACTCATCCCCCGCTAATCGGATGACTCATCCACAGATAATCCGCCGATTACGCCAGGAGCGGATCCGTAACCCCTCGAATTCAACCCCCTACTCTACACCACAATTTCCCCCCAAACCCCAACATCTCATTCAACTCCACACGATTCAATCTACACCCTTAGCCAATTTAATTCACAACCCCCTTTTTCTATCCCCCCGCTGGATCCGTCACTTTTGTGTGTAGATCTGCTCTCTATATACTACTCTCTAAACTACTACTAAACCTCTCTTTCCTTTTGACTGCTCTCTCTCAAACTTGTTCCCGGTAAAAATTACACAGCAGTACTTTAGTCTCTGCCGCATAGACATCAGAATTAACTTCATTACTAACAGTTATACATATAGTTAAGTCTATGGAAGACTTGATAAGAGTGCAATAACTATCCACCTAGTTGATTCATGAATTTGAAAATATTTGATGGAGCAGCAAAAAATACAAGACAATTTAGCCATTACACCAACCTGAATGCGTTTGTTAAACAAAGGAACATCATGCCTCAAGTGATTCATATGTTCTTTGAAGTGAGTTACAGTGGGAAATAGTTACGATACTATTTATGGTTGATCCGGTACAAGATACGATACTTATCAGTAAACGTGTGTTCTATGTACTTACCAGTAAATGTGTGTTCTATGTACTTACCAGTAAATGTGTGTTCTATGGCAGCAATTCCTTGATCTGTATAATCAACTATCCATGCCCCGGGGTGTCCATGAACTGTTCCACTTATTAATTACTTCAAGAGCTTCCGGAATGCTCTCAGATTTCTCATCATTTAAGATGAAAATTGCAACTACCTAAAACATAAATGTGTCATGCTGTACGTTATAAATGTACATGTATATCTGTTAAAATTAATTCCAATCAAGTCTCATGACATCCCAAGTGGCACACTCAATAGAATCATATCATATGATGAAAGGTCAACCAATTTGCTGAAAGCCTTATTCGTTTATGCATATGAGTAAACTTCACACGTACTCGGTAATCCGGGTTAGTTTTCACGACAATGAAGAATGTCTTTGGCGAACTTTAAAGTTTTGTATGTCACATCCAAGCAACACGACTCATCACCGTACCGCTCCAAGTGATGCTGTTGATCCGCAGTTTGATGTATGAACAACAGGCTTTGTTTATCTCTGATGAAAGGACGGAATAAAATCTTATCATTCAGACAATTAATCTGTAATTCCTCAACCATCTTCTGACAGTTATCCTCGTCTGAACTACTTCTACTAAAAGAAAAACAAAACAAACCAAACTGTAATTGTCATCCAGGGAGATGGTTTGGGTTAATTACTGGTAACTGTGACCACAGTTTACATGCATATTTTCAAAATATATTAGACCCCCCCATATGACATATTAATTCCCGTGTTGGCATCGTAAGGCATAAATGTCGTATAGAGGAGTATAGAAACCCATACTCATCACTGTAAAACCTCTATTTGAATGCCAAAGCGCACTATTTTTCAATCCTTCCCCTATAGTGGCAGGCAATTAGAGGTGGCGTTCAATTAGAGGTTTTACGGTATCTAATGCAAAGACCTCTTGATAAATCTTTACATACTGTACATATTAAAAATTAGTAACAGAACAGTATATGAACCTTAGTAGCTACAGTTACCTAGCGTTGAAATTGCTAGACGATATGAGATTATGTTTTGGGTTACGATTATATCAAAAAAGAAACTGCAGCAACATAACATCTAAATACTAGTCAACTGCCTTTGGTTAGTCTTTGATTACTTAGATTAAACTTGGACAGTAACTTATGACTGAAGAGTTGTGTGCTTTTAAATCAGTGGTAAGACAACTCTTGCTAATCCATTCAATCATACTGTGATATGCTAATCTTGGGCTTGTATTGTATGGGTATAAAATAAATTGAACGATTTTTTTCTCATTTTGACTCAAGAATAAATGACATGAGAAAGATGAGTGCATACATGTACATATACCTTCCACCTGACCTTACACATGAGACTTGATGAGACTTACACGAGAGGTCAATGATTTTAGAATGGTTTTTTCAAAGTAAATTGCATCATTGTTATTTTGAATGATCACAAAAACAAGCCAATCATTTTGTGTGAGCGTATGAAAAATGGGTCCATATCATTTAGAACACTGTATCATCACAGCACCAATGTACAGATAATTTGATAGCAGCAATGCAACACAAATGGGTCCATATCATTTAGAACACTGTATCATCACAGCACCAATGTACAGATAATTTGATAGAAGCAATGCAACACAAATGGGTCCATATCATTTAGAACACTGTATCATCACAGCACCAATGTAGAGATAATTTGATAGCAGCAATGCAACACAAAATGTGCTATTATTAAGATTTTAATCAAACAAAATCAGACAGGGAATTTTTTTAATAATTTCACTCACAGCATATTTTTGAATGCAGCTTGCATACGATTCTTGAGATCACGATCGGTAGGCCAGAATCTTTGGTTGGATCTGTGCGGTATCTGTTGCCCTTGAACAGCTCTTTCCTGTAGGTCTCAAGATGGGGTTTGATGTCTCCCACAAGAAAACATCTTGTGTTACTAGCTGATGTATTAGCTTTTTCCTATCATCATCTATTGACTGAAGCATTCTACCACGCTAGATAAACAGAGATAAACATAAATGATATGTGCTCAAATAGAAACCAGCTAAACAGATGCAGATGTCCATCTAAATTCATGTTTCTCAACCACTGAAAGTAATTAGAAGCTGACAGTAACCCAAACACAAATTTCATGAGTACCGTATATCCCCGCTTAAAACTCCATTCTAGAACGAAATCTTGTTTACCAAACTGAGAGATTGGGCTTAGACACGTGAATCTGACTGAAACTGGTCATGGTGCACAACTCTGATTGAAAGCAAATGAAATTATGCTAACTTAATTTCAACAGCTGCAACTCAAACTTCTATTAAATCAACTTTATTAATAAACTAGCTGTACAACCCGGAGTTACTCGGGTAATAAAAAAGTCTTTGGACAGAAAATTGATTTGTATTTAACATATAACAACATTTGTCATTCTAACTTTCAAACTACAGATCATGAGAGAAGTGTTTTGTGTAGTTGAAATAAATTAAAAGAGAAAATACAAACAACTGTGAAGGTTTTCAAACTTTGTCAAACAACTGTAACTTTCAAACTTCATATCATGAGGAAAAGGTTTTGTGCAGGACTATTAAATTAAAATAAATAAAACAACTGAAAAGATTTTCAAACTATAAATTTAAAATTTCATAACTTGAAATAAGTGTTTTCTTGATATAAATTAGAAGGAAAAATAAAAATGTAAAGGTGTTTAAATGTAAAATCATTCACAAGTAATTGCTAAATATAGTCTATTTCGCAATGATTACAATCAAAAATTATTTGGTATACAATTATATGATTTTAGTTCGTTTCAGTGTTTGCATGCAAAAATTGGCATGAAGGCTAATATCGTAGGCTATAGACGTACATAGAGTGGTATAGAAACCCATAGTAATCTAAAATGCAATCGCCTCCTGGCAAAAACCATCATCATTAAAATAGTACCAAAATACTATGTTAACCTTCGTAACTATAGGTACCTACAATGACTTTAGTGCATTTTGTGGTTATGATCTGCGAGCCCAAGATAATATAATATTACAATGTACTACGTGGAAAGTTTTTACCTTCGAGACATACATGTAACATAAATGCTGAATCTAATTTATATGAATTAAGTTTACTAAGCACATACATGAAAAAAGTTTTAGTAAACCTTAGACTTTTAACATTAATTTTATTATTGTGAAAAGTTATTATTTTATCGGATACCGGATATACTGGCTAACGGATAACTCCCCAAGGCAAGTTCAGCATATATATAAGTTCGTATATCTTTTAATAACTTATATAATCAGTGCACAAATCGCCAAATTTCAAGTTCGAGATAAATTATTGTCGATATCGCGGGGGCGGAATAAATTAGCCCTATCGAAATAAAACGAAGCATCGTGTCGTATAAACTTAGGTCCCAAAATATTTTTTAACAGAGGCATCGTTACGCGTGGGCGCAAGGCCTAGATATTAGCCTGCGCATGTGGTATGCGGTATATGAAACCGTCTTTGATCAATATGCACTTCTAGCTCAGTGGTAGAGCATCCAGATAAGAAACTTGTCGATGCATTTGTCGTGAGTTCAAATTCATCACAAGGTGGAATTTTAATATCAAGATGTTAGTAACTATAGTTAGACAAGCCGAAAACAGACTTTGGGAAATAGAAATATATATTGACAAGCCTAATTCCCGGCGTTGCAGGGGTAATAAAAACAGCTTATAAACAGTGGCAGATAATGTAGTTGTCATTGAGTAAACCAGTAAACTTACTAATAAGACCTGTGAGAGAGAGCTATAGTAAGTGACGTTGTGCGTAACGCAGAGTCACTATGCGAATTTTAACCCAAATAATTACTCATACTGGCCAATGATTCCATTGCATCCCATCTAGATTAATGGGTTAGTCTATCGCCTTCCAATTTGTCTTGCTTAGTTTTAATAGCTATAGCTGGAAAGACAAACGACAAGCTGAGATTTATATATGTAGAAGTGAAACAAAAGTAATGTTTACCGTTAACTCTTTCGCTACCAAATAAATTTGTTACGAAAAGAATTAAATATTGTGTAAAACCAAATATTTGACATCGGCACATATGAATTGTCATAACTTTTGACCAAATTAATTAGCATAAATCTTTACATCATCTGATGCTACAAAAAAGCCACAAATACATGTGCGTTGCAAAATTGATTTGGACACTTTTCTGTTCTCTTCATACTATCGTGGATGACAAGTTGAGCATGCTCCGAGTCAGATGAGTTACTATCACTATAACTTACTAATAATACTAAAATGTGCTTTTGTTTGCAAAGCGAAACCAAGGCCAGCGTGAGATGCAAACTTGTTTTCCATTGGCTCAATGCAAACAGATGATTGTTTTCTCTTGATTAAGCGAAGACACGATAGGCTAATTATACAACTAATCACCAATCAGAAATGTCTCGTAGTAAGTCTGGTTCTTAGGTACTAAGTTCTAAGGCACACACCCCGTGTTACTATTTATAAGGTCGACTTACGCGCAAAATAGGCCTATATGTGGCGATATATGGTAATAATTTTCCAATGTAGAAGTCATTCAATAGCCAACAAATATTGTAGCAACGTTCAGCATTTCACAACCCACCAAAATATTGTACATATTGTACACCTTCCTGCACAAAATATGAATATCCAGGAGCCTAACAAATATCATACCTATCCAGTTGGGTGCACTCTGTGACTTGAGATTTCAGAGACACCAACTTCAAAGACTTCCTCAACCTTACGATCTTTGGCAGTTTGCAATAAATTGAGTACTTTATGTCGCTGATATTTATTGGTATTTTCTGTTATCTGTAAAAATAGAATGGAACAGTCTTTTATTTATAAAGTATTTTGCATGGTATAGTCACGTGAATATTATTTAAACGAACAAAAATGTTTTCTGTTTCTAACAGCTACAGGTCTAATGCAAAAAGTGATCTCACCTATTTCCATTTCCTAGGAAAATCCTATGAGATAATATTACAAACCTTACTAACAGACATAAATTAAAAATCTTCTATGGTTAGCAAGCCTGTTATGGTGTCTCTCTATTTAAAAATAAACACAATCAACACTCACTTTGTATTCCAGGTAACACACCATACTTCTAACACACCATCCTTCTAACACACCATCCTTCTAACACACCATCCTTCTAACACACCATCCTTCTAACACACCATCCTTCTAACACATCATCCTTCTAACACATCATCCTTCTAACACACCATCCTTCTAACACACCATCCTTCTAACACACCATCCTTCTAACACACCATCCTTCTAACACACCATCCTTCTAATACACCATCCTTCTAACACACCATCCTTCTAACACACCATCCTTCTAATGCACCATCCTTCTAACACACCATCCTTCTAACACACCATCCTTCTAACACACCATCCTTCTAACACACCATACTTCTAACACATCATCCTTCTAACACATCATCCTTCTAACACGCCATCCTTCTAACACACCATCCTTCTAACACACCATCCTTCTAACACATCATCCTTCTAACACACCATCCTAACACACCATCCTTCTAACACACCATCCTTCTAACACATCATCCTTCTAACACACCGTCCTTCTAACACACCATCCTTCTAACACACCATCCTTCTAACACACCATCCTTCTAATACACCGTCCTTCTAACACACCATCCTTCTAACACACCATCCTTCTAACACATCATCCTTCTAACACACCATCCTTCTAACAAACAGTGTTGCAGGACAATTCATCCTCACTGTAGTTTGATATAGATTTCGACGTCGCTTTGTGTTTGTGTGTTCAGATAATTCTCTCTGCAGCGAATAACATGATAGCATTTACTGTTATAATATTTATGTTTTGCTGCTAGATAAACTTATGATAGGATATTTGAAGACCAGGTTGAGTTTTATTCTCAGTTGTCCAGACAAATAGGCTTGCACTGCTACACTGGCTAAGCTCTAGTCAGCGTGGCAAGTTGTAAGGTTGTAATGTAAGAAATTGTATTATCTTGATACATGCAATCTAAAATGGTATTACAGAATAAGATTGTTAATATATTTATAGATATACTCTGAGCAGATGATGGCATATACGTGTTGTATATGCGTGTGTCTGCCTCGTGCCCACTCGTATTGCAGGAACTTAGGTTACGTATGCCAGTTCGGTATTGAGAGGTCGCACTGCAAGTACGTGGCCCTATAGGAGTCAACTATGTGGATGACTACGAAAGTTATATAAGCATGTGACAAACGGCAGATGAGGCTTTTCCCTTGTGGATTTATTGGTGAGTGCACGTATTTAACAATACGCATTACTCAAAATACAACATATATGTAGATATTCACGGCATTACACAATACTTTCTTACATCTCTTTAGCCTTGCATTAGTATGTCTTGGTGCCTCTCACAGTTGTTGCCATTCCTTCCACTGATCTTTTTCCCCTTCTTATCTTGTTTATTCAATGTAAGTCATGTTATTGAAGTCTCGATGTGGGTAAGCAGATATAAGTACAACTCTGGGTGGGCATAACAAGTTCCAGTATGTAAAAACAAAACTAATATATTTATTATTCAGAAACCCCAGTCATAATTGCTTGCTCTGGTGATGAGGAAGAAACAAGGTTTGCACTGACTGACTACTATAACAGCTTTTTCAGTCACTCACCGAAATCCAAACATTTTTCTGACCTAACAGACACAAAACTTCACCGTCTGTTCATTCTCATGTCTATAACCACAGTTTTCACATCATCGAAAGATGATACTCTCGCAAGCGTCGCCTTGCTAAAACAAAAGATCTCTTTGATTAGGAGAGGAATAGTTTGGCGAGATAAAAAGCAAATTGTGTATGTATGTACACATGTATACAGGTCTATATGCTAATCTCTCAAATAAATGCTAAACAGAAACAAGTTTGAAAGTCTTAATAATGGTACCTAAAAATCTTGGTTTAGTTGCCCGATACATGTACTGAACTTGACGATACCCACGTTCACTACTCATACGAATAGCTTATATTTCCCAACAAACAGCGAATCAACTAAGAAACCGTTGCAACGGAAAACGAATATTTTGCAATAAGAACTAGGCTACGGTATTATGTAATCCATAATACCTAGCAGTGATAATCAATTTAAATAGACGCATATATTAAATTTTCACTGCTACTACCAATGGTGACGACGATTTCTGAAAGAAGATAGCGGAAACAGACTAAGGACCTAAGTGTTATTGGTGCAACCAAACAGGTTTCGTAAAAGAATATGCATAGATTAATGTTTACGGAGCCAATTAACTAATATGTCTAACTGCAAATCGCGCGAAGAAAATCTTATTTATCTATTTCTACTCACGTTTTTAATAAGTATAAAAGATGAGGTGTGTAATGCTCTATTCTATCTATGCAATTAAAATATTGTTACATTTTATTGTTGTGTTTACTTAGCATAAAAATGACACAAAAATGCTCTGACTATACAAATAAATATATTCTTTTCTTTTAGACTTTTGAAACAAAACTGTGCGTTGACTCGCTGTGGCAACGACCACATGAACTGCGTTTAAATAGGTAAACATACAAGCGTGGATATGTACATATATGTACATAACCAAATATATTTGGTTGCGCAGCAAGTCGTAAAAATGCGCAAAACAAATCTATTTTCAAAGTAGGGTTCGTTTCACAGTTGCCATTTTCTATACCACATCATTGATTAAAAATTTTTTTTTCATCATAGTTGCGTTTGCTAATTATTGCAAGTCTAGCAATGTTGGATATTACTACTGTTGTATTAATTTAGTTGCATAGATCGGTTGTAGCAAAGAAGAACGACCTCCGTGTTCTTATCCACTGAATTATATACTGCTTAACACTGCATGATATCCGAAAGGGTTTAAGGCTTTGAAAAGGACTTGATTCTATTTTTGTTATAGCTGGAATTGAATGTAAGACGGATTCTATATATGTATTGAACAATGGGTAGTTGCTGATACTGACTCACACTATTCGTAGGAAAAGGAACCGTCAGAATAAGTGATATATTGGTACTCAATGGTGCCTTAAAGGTATCAATTGCAGTCAGACACGAACAGTGATTTATGTCAGCAACAACGTCAATCTTAACTGGGTAATCTAGCTAAAGTTAGAAAGCGGAGGGCAGCCTAGAATCTCAATATTCTACAAACGACTTCATCAGTGTTATTGATCATCTTATCTACTGTTTCGTCTCAGGCTAGAACTTCCAGGTTTCAAGAAAGATCCAATAGGATTGGTACACGCAGGCAGAGCGTCACTAACCAACCTGAGGTGGGAGATCTGGAGGACAGAAAGGTATTCTTTTGGAGTCCGGATTTCCAACCTGGTGGACGCACTGGGATCGAGATCAACTCAAGAACGCTACAACAGGTATTTGGAATTATTACATTGATTGCATTTCAATAATCTTGATTGATTGAAATAGCTACGCTGGGTTTGATATAGTGTTGTTATAGCATTGTCTCAGTAATTAAAAGCAGTAAAAGAAGCTATAACATTTTGGTGGAGGCTAGGTTTTTTCCGGCCCCGCTGCCAAGCAATTGGACGTCCTGGTGGATCGCCCCCTCTTAGTTTTTGCTTGCAATTTTGTGTTGTGTATATCTGCAGTTGTTAATCCACTGTAGCCAGTGTGTTTTTACGACGGGTGAGCTTAAGTAACTGCATAAGTGATTAATAGTTTTAGCCGTCGCACACATATTTGAGACACATTCCAATCTGCTACTGTTAAACGGATAAGTGCACTATCCATAACAAATTAGCGTCACTGCTTAGGGAACTTGAATTTCACAAGAAACAAATTGAAATCACAACTCTGTCAGAGCAAGCAGATAAATCACAGTTTTCAAGCGCCTACAGATTTACCAAAGCATAGGGTAAAGAATTAGTGTAGTGCAGCTAACAATAGGGAAACTGATATACTAACCGTCTTAGTTTTCAGGTGCTTACAAATTTACCGAAGAACAGGGTAAGAATAGTATAAGGCAGCCAAAGATAGGGAAACTAAAATATTTTGATTCATTTTTACAGTTTTCAAGCACCTGCATATAACTAGTAGAGTAGCTACCTTAGGAAAACTGATTGTAAGCTTACATAGCTTTCAAGCAATTGAAAATACACTACAATAGTGACAATTCTGCAATATAAGCGACAGGGAAAACCTTTTGTTTAATTAATTTTGGAAATTAATTAGCAGATAATTAAC
The DNA here is from genome assembly GCF_963576615.1 of Watersipora subatra. NCBI lineage: Eukaryota > Metazoa > Bryozoa > Gymnolaemata > Cheilostomatida > Watersiporidae > Watersipora > Watersipora subatra. The sequence continues at coordinate 5,911,159 of NC_088715.1, read as the reverse complement.
CCAATTGAATTTTAAAAAGAATTACAGACGCTTATACTTTAATCAATTATACCTTACTGAGTGTTCATTTAATTCATTGTTGATTGAACTGAGTTATTGTCAAACTTGTGTAATTATAACTAGAGCAATAAAACAGTAACCATAGCAACAATAGCCAATCTAAGTATTCTCTGTAAGCTGCATTAATTCTGAAGCAAAGTAATTTATACATAGCGCAGGAGAAACTGTTGTTGTTACAACACAGAGTGACAAATACAAAGGAAAATATTTGCGTTAAAGCATGGAACAAGCAGGATCGTGGCTGCGTGGCATGGTTGGAGACAGGACGAGAAGCAATAGACCCTACCAACCAGTCTCCACTGAGGAGATGACACCTTTTACTCAATCGGTAGGCACTGCTTCCAATGGGCAGCCCCAAGCTGCTGAAGCAGGGCTATACCCTGATATCAATACGATACCCTTAACTGATGATAATAACACAAGTGGCGGAACATCTTTCGCGAGTTCAGCCTCTGATGCATCAGTGAGTCTAGAGGACCCACCCAGCCTCAAGCAACCACCCTCGCTAGGTAACCATCTACCGCTGAGTTATTACCAGGCCAACACGGATAGGCGAGTAGGTATTGATACACGGGAGCAGCAACCAATAGGTTACCCACCAGTACCTAATCCTCAACCTACCACCGCATATCAGCCACCATTCAGGTCACTGCAGCCTCCCCAAACAGCGACTCAACCGGGCATGATGCGCTTTGCTGCCCCAATGGTTCAGTCACAGCGGACATTACCTGCTATGAGTAGAGAACGACAAGCGGAAGCCGTGTGGAGATCAATACCGACTGATTTGCAGATGATGTTATTGCATGCAAACACATCTCAACCAAATCAGGCCCCTCTGCAACAACCAATCATAATTGGGAAGCCGTCAGCAGTTAGCACACCCCGAACTGTGACTGGCCCACCACAAGCATTTGGTCAACAGCCCTTCGCTAGTGGCCAACCAGCCGAGCGAACCAATCTACAACCACAACCCGTTATACCATCTTCACAACAACCATTTTCAGGGCAACCGATAGTACAGGTTCCAAAGCCAATGCTGCAGACAGGCTATGAAATTCCGCCGGGAGGAGTCGTCCCCCCACCGGGAGGAGTCGTCCCCCCACCGGGAGGATTTTCCCCCCCGCCGGGGTATCAAATGCAGGCCCAAGCGGGTAATGTTGCCCGCTTCCAAGAGCCTGTATATCCGGCAACACCCATATCAGGCACGGCCCTGTGGTCTGCTGCCGCTCCCGTAGTACTTCCAAACTTCGAAACCATGATCAGCTTTGCTGATGAGCCACAGGAAAGCTGGCAAGGATTTACGGAGAGGTGGGAAGTAGACATGCTCCCCTTCGGTCAAAGCGACGAGCAACTTGCGCAATGCCTGCCGAAGTCCCTTAAGGGATCGGCGTATCAGGCCTACATAAGTCTGGTAAAAGGTGGTAACCCTTGTGTTAGAAGCTACCTAGCCCTCAAAGGCGAATTGGACAAAACCTTTCTACGACATAAGACAATGAAAGGAAGAGCCATGTTCACTTTGACCTAAGGGAAGAAGTCTGTAGGGCATTTTTATGATGAACTGGTGACCTCGAGCAAGGCCGCGTATTCGGGAATCCCCGAATACTACAAGGAGCAATTCATCAGGGATGCCTTCATAAATGGTCTGAAGGAAAAATACCAAGATAAGATAATAGCTGCAGGGGATTGCACGTTGGCTCGAGCATTAGAAATAGCCAAGACTACAGAATATAACGACACTGTTGGAAAAGGACAGAGACTTGTGGCAGCTAACTCCCACAACGTGAATGAAATTCGATCTCAAAAACCGAAGGAAAGACCAGAAGGGTCTAGGGTAGAGGGGTTAGCCAAGCAGGTCAAGGCCTTGACCGAACTGGTGAAATCTCAAACTTCTAAAGGCCAGACAGCGCAAAACCCAATTATTAATAAAGACAGGCAACCATTTCGTCAAAGTCGCGTTCAGACATCTCAAGGAGATAATTATGGACAAGGGAAGAAGCAATTTAACCACGACATGACACCCAACAGCTCGACAAGAAATATCCCGCCAATGAAGTTTTGTAAAATTTGCAAAAAGAAAAACCATTGGACAGAAAATTGTTACAGCAACAGACGCAACAGCAACTACGGTGATAGATCCGACAACAAAGTGAATCAGGTGGGGAATGCCGAAAGGAACTTTGAAAAATTGGACGACGAACAGTTTGCACATGCTTTGCTCACTCAACCGAAAGATGAGGGAGAAAAACCAGGAACCCATCAAAAAGGTACCAAGGTAAAGGGCACAAAAGCAATGGCATATGCACCAATGCTGGTGTGCACTGTTCTAGCCATCCTTACTACCCCTTCTTCCGCTGTACACCCCACAGGACCACTGATTTGCGGATCTTCACCTGCGGATAAGCCGCACATCTACGGGATAAATACCAACTACGTGTGTGATAAACAGTCTGTTGACAACTCTACCATAAAACCACAGGCCATGCAACTTATGGTATATCAAAAAAACCTAGTGCAATGGTCCAGCATCGCCTACCAGTGCAGTAAATTTACGCAGACAATAACAACCGAAATAAGTTGGTTATCGGATATCAAACAGAAAACTCCGTCAAGTAAGAGCACAACCGTTAGAAGGGAAGAATGTGTCTCAATGGTAAACACGAGACGATGCTCAGCGGGACCTCTGGAAGGTGGTAATAGTGTCTGCATTACAAAAAACACCATCAATGCAGAGTACAGGTACTGCTGCAAAAAACATGACTTCACGGCTGAACAGCGTTCAGTCATTGAAGCCAGTGTTTACAAGAGACATGGCCAAGACATTTTTGAATCGACAGCTGGAGATGTGTCGAGCTGCAAGTATGAAGATAAGAGTTGTTTGCTAGCGGATGGCACGGTGTTAATTTGGAATGAGAATGCTAATACTACGTGCGAATTTACGGAAGATTACAAGGTGAATGGTACATATTTTGATGGTCATTTTGTAAGCACCGACCTTAACCTAGCGCTAACATTCCACAAACATGGCTTAAACACCATGAAGGATTGTTCCGATCGGCCCGTGACAGTTACGGACCAAGGGTTGGTAGTTCGCCTACTCAATAATGTCACCATGGTCGACTTGGCCAATTACACAAAGAAGGAAAATACAGCTGTGGGAGAGGATACCGCAATGCTGAACGCAATGATACAACCATTAGCCTACCAGATTGCACACACAGAAACAACCCAATTTTGGAGCAATTATGCGTATACCTGCAACAATATTGCAGAGACCTTGAAAATAATAGCCCTGCTCCTAACTCAACATCCCACTACTAGTGCCCGCTTCCTGTTGAATAATTCCGACATTATAGCCAGACAAGGACCCGACTTTGTGCAAGTGTTCCCCTGCACTGAACTTAATCCGGGCTCTTACAAGTTCCTGGGCATGGAGGAGAACAACTGCACAGAGTATTTGCCCATCAACATTACTTTCGGTGGTGATACCTATGTTGGGTTCGTAGACTCAACAACTAATGTGGTTCATACGGATTCCATTCAGGTCGACTGCCGTTTAAGGGACGAGTCGCTTATTAAACTAAATGGAACCGTCTACACTTACCATCGAGATGGAACACTCACTAAAGCCGAATTACTACACAATATATCTATTCCGAATATCCATTTGGGAGCTAACCCACCAAAGATTAACGAGACCATTTACAGTCGAGCTCACAGACTAAACTGGCAGCAATTTAGCGACCATAGCAGTCTCAACAATCTACTGGCCACGCTAAGTCGTCAGAAGCAAGTACTGAATGCCATGGGTGTATCGGCTACCAGACACCGGACGTTGGAAGACAATATAAGGGAGTCCAATGAGGGCGTGCTTGGGAACGCTTATTTCCGGTTTCTAACGGGAGGACATGTTGCTAATGGATTTGAGATGTGGTCATTTCTGTGCAACTTGGGGGTGACATTACTTGCCTCATTTGCAGTGGCATATAAGTTATACACGAAATGCCTCGCAGATCGAATTCAACGCTACAGGAGCGCCCTAGTAGCAAATGTTGAAGGTGGAGTCACAGATGAAGATATCGAAGCCATTGCAGAAGACACCCCTATGTTTAAAGACGGAAATGATGAGATCCTCGCAGCCAGAGGAGACGCCACGACTCAGTGCGATTGCAGGAGAATGCATATGGAGCCCTCAGCACCATCTGAAGTGCCTTCGCAGGGGCCCTTTAGGCGCCTCCATTGTACGCCCCAGGGAATAGGTATAGTGTCTAATGTCAATGACACCAACTTGCCATTCCCCACTTACTTCCCGCAAGAGCAATATGCAACCCAACATTGACAATCAAGCAACCCACCAACTAGCCAGGATAGAGTGAATGGAATCACATCAAAAGGGAAAAAATGTCGACATGCAGTGGTACGAGTTCTAATTTCGGGAAAACCTTGTTTGGCTTTAGCTGATGCAGGAGCCACTATCACCTTGATTAGAGCTGATATCGCCGCCCGACTGAAATTACCTATTCACCAACACAAGATATCTGCTACAGGAGTGACCAATGACACTCTGAAAATTATAGGCAGGACAGCAGCTAAAATCACATTAGGAGGAGAGGTTTATACTCATTGCCTCCATATAGCGGATCAGATTTCCCATGAAGTGATTTTAGGCACAGATTTCTTGGCCAAGTTAGGTGAGGTTGCATATAACTTTGACAAATGTTTGCTGAAAATTGGAAACACGGATGTACCGATGGGAGATAGAGCAGTCATCCAACGAGATGCCAAAATTTGCATACACAAGGGAAATAAACATGCTGTAAGGATGGTAGACCATATGCAACTACCTCCTTTCTCCCAGACTTTGATAGACATTCGTGTAGAGCACGACTTCAAGGAAGGTCGACTGTGCCTTTTTGAAGGCAATCAGTTAGCGACTTCAAGGAGTCTGTTGATTGGAAGATCAGTAGATCGAGTAAATACAGGGATGATCCGTTTCCCCAAACTGAACACAAGCTCCTCATTTCAGATCATGCCAGTCAACGCGATAGTAGGAAGTGTAGAAAGTCTTGAAGAGGACCTACATCTACTTAGGGATAAACCGGTGGTACAATCTGATAGTAGACCAGGAGATTTGTTGAAAATGGAGAACACGGATTTAAACCAGAACCAAATACGACAACTGAGAGGCCTGATCAACGAATTCCAGGACACGATAGCGGAAGAGATTACAGAGCTTGGTCGGACTTTCATAGTGGAACACGTAATAGAAACTGTTCCGGGAGCTACGCCGGTACGTAGTAGACCATACAATATACCTGTTCACCTCCGTGCCGAAGTAAAAGATCAGATTGACAAGATGATGGAACAAGGACTAATATCGATGAGCACAGGAGCGTGGAGTTCACCGATAGTCCTGGTGAAAAAGAAGGATGGTACGTGGAGATTTTGTGTGGATTACAGGAAATTGAACGCAGTTACAGTTAAGCATTCAATGGCCCTTACGAACATAGACAATGCTATGGAGATCATGCATGGTAAAAGGTATTTCAGTAGCATCGACCTGTGTTCGGGATTCCATCAGGTGTCCCTTCATGAGGATTCGAAAGAAAAATCTTCCTTTATAACACCATTCGGTACCTACCGTTGGAATGTGATGCCTCAGGGGGCATCTGGGTCCCCTAGTACCTTCCAAAGGTTGGCACTGGCTATAATGGCAGATCTCATTACTGAGGGCAGTAGCTGTGTCTACTTGGATGATTGGCTCATGACCTCTAGGACATTTGACAAACATTTGGAGTTGCTCAGAACAGTATTTTCTAGACTCCGGTTTGCCGGACTCAAATACCGATTGTCAAAGAGTACTTTTTGTCAGAGAGAGCTCACGTACTTGGGGCATGTTATATCTGCTAAGGGAATAGCGGTAGCCCCACATAACACTGAAAAGATATCGAAATTCAAAGCACCAACGGATAAGACGGGAGTTAAAAGGTTACTAGGCCTATTCTCCTTCTACAGAACATATATAAAAGGATTCTCTTCCATTGCGGCCCCTCTTATACATCTAACAAAAGATGTACCATTTGTATGGACCGAGGAGTGCCAGCACGCGATGGAAGTGCTCAAAGAAAGAATCACCTCAGCACCAATATTATCTTTTCCAGACTTCTCCAGGCCTTTCGTTCTCACGACGGATGCGAGTGCCACGGCCGTAGGTGCAGTACTCTCACAAGTAGGAGAAGATGGCAAATCTCATCCTGTGTCGTTTTACCCCCGAGCACTAAAAGCACCCGAGCGAAAGTGGGATGCTTGCGAGCAAGAGCTGTTTGCTATCTTATGTGCGGTGAAGCATTATAGGGCGTTTCTAATGAACACCCATTTCAAGGTGCAAACAGACAATGTAGCATGCACCTATATTGTAAAGAAGAGCAATCTCACACCCAGGTTGGCAAGATGGGCGGTACAACTGGCTGATTACTCTTTCGATATAGAGCACAAAGCGGGCAAAGAGAATCTAGTCGCGGACGCACTGTCCCGAGCTGATGAGGTGAATGTGATCGATGAAGATTTAGATGAGAATGACAAGGGCATGTCAATAGCACAGTCCAGAGACTACTACCTTTCTCCTATTATGCTCTACCTGAGCAAGAGAAAATTTCCACCAGACGCTTCTAAAAGAGAGCGTACAGTGATTATGGAAAAAAGCTCTGGATTTGAGCTGGTGAATGGGGTGCTATACAAGGCAAAAGATGGTCAACGTCTGCTGGCCATACCAGCCAACCAGAGAAAAGACTTGCTCTTCGCAGCCCACGAGTCCCTTATGTCAATTCACCCAGGAGTGAGTAAAACTTTGCTCAAGTTAAGGAGCAAATACTGGTTCCCCAATATGAACAAAGAAGTAAGAAGACACATTAGCCAGTGTGAGTCATGCCAAAGGAAGAAGGACCCTAAAACCCCTATAAGAGTACCCATGAAATATCAAATGGCAGACAGCCCATTCGATGTGTTGTCAGTGGACTTTCAGGGACCCTTCGTGGAGAGTGACTCTGGCATGAAGCACATTCTGGTGTGGACAGATCACTTTACCAAGTACACAGAGTTGGAAGCATGTAGAGACCAGGCAGCCATGACAGTGGCCAGGTCATACATCGAAAGAATTTTCTTCAGGTTCGGTTGCAGTAGAGTTTTACTCAGTGACAGAGCAAAAAACTTCCTCAGCGAGGTGGTCACTGAGATTAATTCTCTGCTACGGGTGGATCATCGTAAAACTACTCCCTACCGCCCTCAAACCAATGGCCTCACAGAAGTTACAAACCACACTATTGGACAGATGCTGTCACACTTGGTGGCTGAAAATCACAAAGATTGGGACACGTATCTGCCCTTCGTGCAAATGGCTCACAACTCCGCTCGTCATACAGTCATCAACGCATCACCAAGCATGCTGTTGTTCTGCAGGGAGATGAGGATGCCGTATGACATGACACAACCAAAGTTACCTGAACGAGTAAGCCCAGGTACATATGCAGCAGAACTGCATGAGCGTATGGCCACGGTTTGGGAACATGCTAGACAAGCCATGGAAAAGGGAAAAATTAATCAGAAGAAGTATTACGACAAAAAGGCAATCCCATCGACATTGCAAGTGGGAGATGCGGTCCTCTACTATAACCGCCGAGGTTACCGAAATCGAACATCTAAACTCATAAAGAGATGGCAGGGGATCTACATCGTCAAGAAGATGACAGAAAACTATGCCGACATTCAATTATTTGACGAACTGGACCAGAAACCATTCAGAGTGAACCTAAATACACTAAAACAGTATCATGGGCCTGCAGTGAGGGGCAGTAGCCATGAGCTAGATATAGATTTAGGGTACTCACCTGATGACGAATCAGATACCAGTGATGACGCCGGCGCTGAGTCGGATACCAGTGATAGGGAAGGTAATTCTTCTCGTAGTGGTGGGAAACCAAAGGTTAGCTACCTGTCAGATGGCACTAGAAGACCTGAAAATGACAAATCAGCAGGTAACACTTCAGTAGTCTCAGACGGCAACAAGAGAAACAGTGCGGAACATTTAACCGTTTCCGGAGACTCAGTATCTCCCCAAGGCAATGATTCTGAAGTACCTGTGGATGACAACAGTCAGATAAACAGAAAACAACCACCACCCGAGCCAGAACAACGAACGCGGAAAGATGCAGATGGTAGATACGCTCTACGGCGGAGAGTTAAGCGGAAGCGGAATGCAGATTTTCTGTATACGAGCTCATAGACTCTCACCTCGCTAATCAGAAGAATCAGGTTCAATGTATCATATTTAGCTGTCAAGATATACCTATATATATGTAAACATATACGGACATAATAAAGTCAAGATTGGGTTTAAGTAGTTGTTTTATTTAATCTTATTATGCAATTTACGGAGTAAATTCATTTTCACAGGGGCATGATCATAATTAGTTTACGATGTGCTCATAGGACATATTTTGCATTATACTTTGAATTCACTAGTAGTATTATCATAGTTAAGCAACATGCAACTGTTTTTTTTAAAAAAAAACCAGATATATTCAGGCAATTAAGCATTTTGGCACAGCATAGCATTTGAAGCTTTGCAATACTACTGCTCTCTTGCGCGGTGGTAGCAGGTTATCAGTAGGAATATCACGGGAATACTTAATAGCATCCCACATATAAGGAGGATGTCCAGAATGATCGGGTCTAAAATAAAATCATTGCTATCAACACTTGAGGAAATCAAGTATCACAGAAGGGTACCCAAACCATAGATTATTTATTCAAACATATATATATATATAACAAATACAAAAGGCACTTAGTAAGCCCAAGATTCAAGTTAAGCCTCTTCAGGGCTTTGTCTGTGCAGATTCAAAGTTATTGATGATTGCCGTCGATTGGAGTATTTTCTAAAAAAGCACCAACATACGACGGCCAACAAAACTCCAGCCGCCGCAATGACGGGGCCTAGTATATTCCAATCTACAAATAAAAAGTGTTTGAGAATAGTACGAGACTGAAAGAAGATACTTCTTTCATAATATCTATGACATACCAATATTTACTCTCTCTTTGGTAAAGTATTGCAGTGTTTCCACAGCACCCGTAACATTAAGGGAAGAAATGGAAGTGGTGGTCAGGTTTGGCTCACCAATGGAGACAGGTAGGTCGGTTGTAGTGGAGTGATACTCGGATGCCGCAGTGGTATGGTGAGTATTCAAAATAGAGGTAGGTGGAGAAGTTGAGGTGGTGGGGGGCGACGTTTGACAGTCCCACACCCCGTGGAAGCACTTGCAGTTGTGGGGGCAACCCTGTTTGGAATCGTGTTAGTAAATTTTTAGTAGTATATATGAATTTTAATGAAATTTCACGATAGAAAAACGGCAGATTAATTAGATTGGAGAAGTTCAAAACGTGGAAATTCTTTCTCCGATCTTATTTCTAGTCCGAGCCCATAATATTCTGATTATATGGTGCAGTTGAGAACTTTTTGTTTTTTATTATGATTTAACCTCACGTTCTAGCTGAGCTCATTAACTATTAAACTCCATTTTATCACCAGATTACATGCATATATAAAAAAAAATATACAAGTTCCAAATCATACTAATGGGAACAAACAAAAAAAAATATATATATATATATATATACATATAGGCTGATATACACTGGTACATGTATATATGCCCATTTCTGAGATTAGCACGTGTTGTTCTAACGCAATGTTTCCTAATTATTATATCTCGACTATATTCATTGTAAACCATAGAATTAGAATTACTTAATGGGGCTCCAACCACGCTTTCTTAACATATTCATAACTTTATAATGTATTTTAATGGATAAGAAGTCTTACGAGCTAAAACTCGAATAAGACGTTTTATACTTTTATAGAGTAACCCGTATGACTCATCTATCTGTTATATTTCTTTTTTTCATTTCATTTTACTTTTGGTTTATGGGTTTCTAGTGCAGACTATTTATATATGTATATCATCGGTATATGGATTCGGAAAATTAAGTACTTACATACTCATGAACCGCGACTACACCAGCAAGAAGTACAACGAAGAAGAACACGACGTTAGACATGTTGAAATAATATTACGGTATTATACAGACAGGTATTAGCAAATGATATCGTAAAGCCACGAAAAGATATCGCAAAACTCCTCCCCTACGGTGGCCTACGACGATTTCCTCGAACACATTCGGTTGTACTAATACATGATATCCGGCTTGGATTAAGTTAAATGTCAGGGACTGACAATCTTAACTCCGGGTGAACTGTTATAGCTGGAATTGAATGTAAGACGGATTCTATATATGTATTGAACAATGGGTAGTTGCTGATACTGACTCACACTATTCGTAGGAAAAGGAACCGTCAGAATAAGTGATATACTGGTACTCAATGGTGCCTTAAAGGTATCAATTGCAGTCAGACACGAACAGTGATTTATGTCAGCAACAACGTCAATCTTAACTGGGTAATCTAGCTAAAGTTAGAAAGCGGAGAGCAGCCTAGAATCTCATTATTCTACAAACGACTTCATCAGTGTTATTGATCATCTTATCTACTGTTTCGTCTCAGGCTAGAACTTCCAGGTTTCAAGAAAGATCCAATAGGATTGGTACACGCAGGCAGAGCGTCACTAACCAACCTGAGGTGGGAGATCTGGAGGACAGAAAGGTATTCTTTTGGAGTCCGGATTTCCAACCTGGTGGACGCACTGGGATCGAGATCAACTCAAGAACGCTACAACAGGTATTTGGAATTATTACATTGATTGCATTTCAATAATCTTGATTGATTGAAATAGCTACGCTGGGTTTGATATAGTGTTGTTATAGCATTGTCTCAGTAATTAAAAGCAGTAAAAGAAGCTATAACATTTTTACCAAAAAAGATTAACAATTCAACTCCCAATCATACCTGCTAATTCTCACGCATTGGGCGTGAGACTCACGCATGTGCCCCATGTCTCAGGCATCTTGTTATATGCGTATTTAAGTAATTTGCTTTACTTGAGTACCACACTAACATCAATGATTAATAACTACAAGTTCCACTTAAATCTAAACTATGCCAATGTGATTTATTATGCTTAGGCACGCAGCCTTGTTATTGTGGGTTTTCAAGAGTGGAGAGTTCAAATTATAGGACTTGATCTAGGTCTTTAGTGCAAGCCCAATTATACCAGGTATCAAAGGTGGATTTATATTAATCAATTATATTTTATTCTTATGAACCAAAACCTAATACACAAGTAGCAAAATTCTAGAATGTAAGATAGATAACAAGTAGTAAAAGCTAAGTAGGATAAACGTTTTACGCCAACAGCTAGCTGTAACTGCCCTTAAGCTCGTCTTGTACGTCTACAAGTGTCACTGTCAAATGAGGAAGAGCTCCTAAAATTGTTCGCTTTTATAGGCATTCAGAATAGCCTGAGGACGGGTACGTGTAATGTTCGTATTATATCTTTAAATTGTAGAAGTAAGTCTACTGGAGGGAACACTGTCTCTGAGCGCGTCATCTGATTAGCGCTGTCTCTGTGTCTTGAAACTGGGATTGCATAATATTGCTTCCGTTGGCACTGTGTCATGTCATGGAAAAATACTGGCTCAGGGTGAGGGTAATTTCAGTTATGTTTGGTTGTGCTTGGTCATGGTTGGTAGATGTAATTACATTCCAAATTCCTTTGGCGGTTTCCACAGGCGGTGTTGACGTGGTGTTGGCGCAGCAGTTTCCAAGATTGATGTCTTCTAATTCTGACATTTCCAATTAGAGAATCTTTTGATGTCTCTTAGGGGTCTTGCTGCTTGTAGTTATTATACGTTTATCCTGTGGTATGGTTACATTCCCTGCTGGTATCTTGTTTTCGAAGTATTTCTATACAACAATCTCACGCCTGTGTCGCGCAATTGCCCCTGTTACCCAAGCAAACCTGTTTTTTGCCCAAATTTTCAAGTAATAATCATATACTTACTACTAATAAACAACTATGTATAAACATATTTGTGTCATTCTCATCTATCAATAACCTCCACGACTTGTAGTTTCTATATAGAGTTATATTATTTTTCGCTGTGGTGTTTTTATACGCTATACAAATTTACCACACTTATCAAATCCAATCGTTTTTGTCGCCTCCAAAATAGACTCTCACTCCTTTCTCCACTCTAGGGTTGGCAGGTCTGCTCCCAATTCTTTTGCAAGACCTGGTAAGAATCTATTAATTTCAATTCAATAAACAAAACAGTAAAATTCCATTCTTATGCTATCTTAACTCCCAATAAATCAATTCAGTTTTTTAAATAAAATGAATACTCTATCATTTCACCACTTGTTCACTAGCTAGCCAATTCAGCCTTTGATCTGAATAGAAGTTGCTCACCTACACAAATGTTGTTGGGTAACACCTATGCAAAACGGCCTTACAAGTGAAATAACCGTTTAGTGTTGCAGTTTTATTTCATTATATATCATAGGGCAGTTTCTCAATGCGCTTGGTGGTTACATTCACAAAATATAAGTTTTGTTTAAGTTGCTAAGGTCGATCTATGGGGCGCATGATCATGCCCCCATGACTATATTACTCTTTTCGCTAGGGTACTGGTTGCAGACGGAGTGAATAGAATCTCCTTAATTTTAGCCGACTTGACCATCTCTCTCTTGTGTTTACTCCAACACTCTCTACAGAAGCCTGTATAAAAATCTTCAGTGCTGACAATCAAATTGTTTTCTACAGCTTCTCTAGAATGCATATTGAACAGCACCAGATCATGACATTTCTCATTTATAGAAACTAGCTACCAGATTTGTATTATCACTAATAATTGAGTGATATCACATCAGATTAGTCGACACATGACTTGTAACAGGTACAATACGTGTAACAGGCAACTCGTGATATTTAAGTAGTTCAACCTCTAAGCCAATATCTCACACAGAAAGAGAAATGACTCTCTTCTTTAGTTTGTGGACGAGGCCTAATGTGCGCTTCTCTGGCTGTTTGATGACAACAGGTGCCACTGGCTGAGCAGAATGTGACATATATTTCTTGAGTTGTAAAAGCAAATACAAGTTAGTAAAAGCTAGTAGTGGGTGAAAGAAAACGGAAATGTCCTAATGCATTGGTAATAATTTGACACGCTATTCTTCTATATAATAATGGCACCATTATTATTACATATCACCATGTTCACTATCTGATGCCAGGCTAATAGTGGTAGGTTAGCAAGTGGCAGGCAACTCTCATCACTTCTCATTGTTTATAAGCTGATTTTTAATGCAATTTTCTATTGGCAATGTGCCTGGCTATTAGCAAGTGGAAAGGCGTATTAGCGGAAGGCGTATTAGCGGAAGGCGTATTAGCGGAAGGCGTATTAGCGAAAGGCGTATTAGCGGAGGGTGCATTAGCGGAAGGCGTATTAGCGGAAGGCGTACTAGCATATTAACCGTAGAGCTAAATCAAATAAGAATGACTTAGCCTTGTAGTTAGGTGAGCATGTTTGCATTTTCGCAATTGCAATCATCGCAAGTTCAAATCCAGTACGGCGGGGATTTTAAACGCTATAGCCGGACACATCGATGACAAAAACTAAAGGCAAACATTGAGATTCATACATATACTGTAAAACCTCTATTTGAATGCCATGGCACTCGATTTTCCACCCTTTTTGTCTACAGTGGCGGTCAATTGGAGGCGGTGTTCAAATAGAGGCTGGCGGTCTATTTTTCAAATGGCTCGTCAAAATTTTCAGAAGATAAATTTAGTCCTTTTATGGGCAGAGCGAATGTCGCCTATATTTTGCCCTCTTTTTCCGTTGGAGCGATATTAAACCATTGGGATGCAATAAATCTGCTAGCTTACCTCCAACTTGTCAAAGATCTCTTGATAAATATGCATTGAGAAACAGAGAAATATCTCTACCAGTAGATATCTATTGCTTGCAATTGACCTGCGATGATATTATAGTCTGTGTCCTTCTTCGCAATTTGTTGCCATTTTCAATTTTTATTTCATTCTAAAGTTGAAGACATATTTTTATTTTATATCTATACTAGCTGCATTACCCGCCTACAGGAACAGATTCACATGCAGCATAAGTTTTATTGAGAGTTGTCTTTCATACTGTAAAACAACTCCAAATATGCAGTCTACTGAAATCGTTGTCCTGATCAGAGTATGCATGCAGATATACATGTCAATGTTGTGGAGAACAATGGAAATCTGCAATGTGTCTTACAGCTAGATGTGTGTAAAATCTAGTAAATATTCTAGATTCATGCATCCGTTCATACCCGTCTATATTTGCAGTTGACAATCGCGCACTTCTGCCGCTGAGCCCCTGCCTCGACTGACCAGTCTTTACCCGCCGAGCAGTTGACAATCGCGCTCTTGCACTCGCCTCGCAATCAATCGCTTCGCACTCGCAATCAATCACTTCGCAATCAATCGCCTTGCAATCAATCGGCCCGCACCCACCTCGCAATCAATCGCCTTGCACTCTCCTCGCCATCAATCGCCTTGCACTCTCCTCGTAATCAATCGCCTTGCAATCAATCGCCTCGCACTCGCCTTGCAATCACCTCCCACTCGCCTCGCAATCAATTGTCTCACACTTAATCGCCTCGCACTCGTCTTGCAATCAATCACCTTGCACTCGCAACCAATCGTCTCGCAACCAATCGCCTCGCACTCGGAATCAATTGCCTTGCAATCAATCGCCTCGCACTCACCTCGCAATCACCTCCCACTCGCCTCGCAATCAATTGCCTCGCACCCAATCGCCTCGTACTCGTCTTGCAATCAATCACCTTGCACTTGCAACCAATCGTCTCGCAACCAATCGCCTCGCACTCGCAATCAATCGCCTAGCACTCAATCGCCTCGCACTCGCCAACTCATTCATCCGGAAAGCCGTTCCTGGAGACTCTCGCTGTACTCCGGGCAAAAAAAGTCTCCCGCGCATCCCCGAATGACGCCACGACCCCAAGCCTAGCTGTGCTACCCGGTGTAAAAAAAGTCTTTGCACAGAAAATCTATTTGTATTTAACATATATAACAACATTTGCCATTCTAACATTCAAACCACATAGGTAACATGAGAAAACATGATAGATAACCTATCATGAGAAAAGTGTTTTGTGATAAATAAT
Source organism: Watersipora subatra (assembly GCF_963576615.1). Taxonomy (NCBI): domain Eukaryota; kingdom Metazoa; phylum Bryozoa; class Gymnolaemata; order Cheilostomatida; family Watersiporidae; genus Watersipora; species Watersipora subatra. The sequence continues at coordinate 5,895,912 of NC_088715.1, read as the reverse complement.
AATTGAATAAATAAATAATTTGAGAGAAAATAAAGACAACTGTAAAGTTTATCAACCTTTGTCAAACAACTGTAGCTTTCAAACTTCATTTATCTAATCACAAACAGCCAGAATAATAGACAGATAGACAGATAGATAGACAGACAGACAACGATTGCCGTTTATATAGTAGATATATACTAATCTAGATTATAGATACTATAATATAGATTATAAATACGTACCAATTGATGATGGTTCAGGAAATACCTATCCAAGTTCATTTAGAGCAAAGCAGAGAACATTTATCTAATCACAAACAGCTCTAACCTTGAAACCATCAGAAAGTAATGGCATTATATCTGCAAGCATGTTCTACAATTGAGTAACAAAAGTGTTCTGTCTTACACTTGTATTGTGATATCATATGTTTTGTTTTTATCCAACAAACTTACATGTAGTTTTACAGTTCTGTTGGCTCCCTACTATAGTCATGGTTCACTGGCTATTTACATTTACTCATAGGTAAAGAAAGCCTTAGAGCTCTATGAACAACTGCGTCAGAGAATGGGAGTCGTAGTTGTTGGGCCATCTGGTTCAGGAAAATCGACTCTCTGGAACACTCTGCGCCTCGCGATGGAGCGCTGCAATCACACCGTTAAGTACTACAAGATGAATCCTAAAGCTATGCCAAGAACTCAGCTACTCGGGCAAATAGATATCGATACAAGAGAGTGGACCGATGGAGTGCTGACGAACAGTGCGCGACTTGTGGTAAAAGAACCGCAAGGTTTGATTTTACATTTTTTTATTTGTTGGCATCTTATAAGCTTTTCACACCGGTATTGTCCAATAGGTGCTCTGGACATATGTAATGTCATATTTGTTATTATGCATGTGTTAAATTTGATTTGTTAACTTACACTAATAATTTTAGCACAAATTGTTTTGGTAGTTTTCTGCATTGTTATTTTTACTTTCATCGAAACTTGGAAAATCACCACAAACTCTGTGATCATTTTTTTCGAATGTGTTGAAATTCAAACATTTTAAACTGCTCTGCAAAACTGTAAAAAATCATTGAATTTTTGACAGCTACCTGGGTATATATTTTTATTTTTCTTTACTGTTGACTTTCTGTAGCATTGAAATGCCATGCTAATTTACAGAAAAAACTGTTTTTCGTATTATTTTGCCAAACTATAAATGTTGTTTTTATATAGATATACAGTCATGGATTGTGTGTGACGGAGACATCGATCCTAAGTGGATCGAGTCTCTCAACTCTGTATTGGATGACAATCGTCTCCTCACAATGCCTTCCGGTGAAAGAATCCAGTTTGGGCGCAACATCAACTTCCTCTTCGAAACGCATGATCTCAGTTGCGCTTCTCCTGCCACCATCTCGCGTATGGGCATGATATTCCTAAGGTAATCAGGGAAACCATCTCACAGTTTTACATTGACCTCAATAAGCGTTTGTCTTAAAACGCTCCAAATACAGGAGTTGTGGCTACTCAAGCGGTGTGTTCAACTTTTGCTATCAGAATTCTATATGTTCTATAAGGAACGTATAGAATTCTGTTGACAAAGCCTTACAGAAACCCTCACACCAATTGCAGAGAAAGCCATGTTTGAAAATCTATTAACGCTTTCACCATTTAATATAAGAGAAGTTTACCAATTTGCTATCTCAAGAAATTCTTCACTTTTATGTTGCATTTTGTTATTTTTTAAATTAAATTTCAACTAAGTGAAAATGGAATTTGTTTTTGCTAGATAAAATACAAATATAAAACATAAGTAGAATGTATATTTGGTTGAACTAAAATCAACTCAAATACAAGTTAAGTTCACACGCTGTTCATCAGCTTTAGTAATCATCAACAAAATGGGGTCAAAACTGAAAAATTAAGACAAAAATCGGGAAATATTGAGGTGAGTTGAACAAAAGTGTTTTAAAAGCTGGTAGGCTGATAGTATTTCAGAGGTGCCAGGATAGTGAATTGTAGGTTGTAGTAACAGAAATTTCATAAATTTGCTATTCTACATCCAACATATGATGGTGGATGTAGAATTTTGGTGACTCGAAATAGAAGACGGTGTTTGCCCTATGTCCAGACTAAATCAAATTTATTGCATTGAACTAAACTCATCAAAAATTTAAGTCGAATTAAAATTCTTATTAAAACAAAATCGACAAATGTCTGGGATCTTTAGTGTTTTGTGTAGTGCTTTTATGAGAGCGGGTCAACGATGCTATTAAATATATACACACAGTGATGAGGACACAGATGTGAAAGCCATCATACATACATGGCTGAACAAGCTGTCAGAGAGTGAGAGAGACAGGATGTCTGGCTGGATAGAGGACCATGTCTATAAAGGAATTGACTTTGTGCTCAAACAGGTAAGCCAGATAGTTGGACTGTAGACGGCAGGTGTTTATAGTTAGTTGGACAGTAGTTGGCGGGTGTTAGTAGTCAGTTGGACAGTAGATAGCAGGTGTTAAACCCATTTATGCTCAAATCTTGTTATCTTAATTTTGTCAAATCTTGCTCTCATCTGTTGCTATCCAGTAAAAAACTTTGTCAAGGTGATGAGTTTTATGTTCTTTTACTCCATGATTATTCTGAGTTGTCTTCACATGATAATCTATTAGAAGTATTGGACTGTGGCTTTATTCTGCTGCGTATTACAGTATATTGAATTGTGCAGTCTATTTAGATTTTAAGAACAGTTTAGAATTGGTATTAAATTAATTCTCAATTTGCAATTTTGCGATCATTGTAATCTGTATTTTTGAGTTAATCAGAAGCATTTCTGATGGTCTTAAGGGCTATAAATACATCGTGTAATAAAATATCAATCCTTGAATGATGTAATGAGTCTGAAGAAATTAGTCTGTCGGGCCTCATATAAAACGCTGTTAATCTATTTCGTTTGTAAAAATAGACGCAGCTGGCCAATTTGTTCCTATGTCACAGTATTGTTTTTTTAAATACATCAGCGTAAATGTCATTAGAGTTGTGGAAATTAATTTTTTTAGAATAAACAATTGTAGAGCATTGGCTGAGAAAAATCTCAATGGATTTTATAGTTGTGGCGGTTCCTAAACTACCAGTGTCTGTTCTAGAATGATCTTGTTGTGGACACAACTCTAGTTGGAGTTGTTCTCAATGGACTCTCTCATCTCACTGGAGTTAGGGACAAGTCCGAGTTCTGTGTGAATCTTATTAGGGGACTCGGAGGCAACCTCTCACAAAGGTCTCGAGAAAACTTTGCTAAGGAGGTATTGAGGCATTGTAAATCTTTATTATGAGTTTATTGAATAAAATAGCTTTGGCTTAAGCTGTATATACAGAGAAGATAACTCCTAATTTCATGACTGATGAAATCAGGATGAACTTGAAGATGAACTTACACAACATTTTAGTAGATTTTATCGTAAAGTTTTGGTTTTTTTTATCATTTTATAAACTATCGCAACGATAACAACTAGGGACGCCATTTTGTACTCATTTTTTGTCTAAACGTTTTAATCACGATAAAGTTTGTTGATTTTAATCTAGAAACACCATGGCACATCACCTCAAACATCAAAAACAATTGCAAACAATTGAAAAATACTGATACCTTAAGCTAAAGTCACAAGTTCTTTGATTTCTCAGGAAGCCATAGAATATGACAGTTTGAGGACAGATGATGCCTGTTTCGGCAATGAGGACCAACTGAGTTCAACAGATTCGGTTACTGTGGAAACCTATGATACTAGGCCTATGGCGGTCGACCTAAGTACTAACAGTGAATCATTTGCAGCTACACCTTCAGCTGATGTTAAAAAAAGGAATCATTCCATCGGGAACTTTCCTGCAGGTACATGTAGTTGTCCAAGTGTTACACTGCTGTTAGTCAATGAAGTTGTTTTTCAATTTTGTGATACACAGGAGCCTTTTTATGCAGACTGCCCTTATTTTCAAATTTTATAAAGAAATGTCTGTGATACATAAAAAATAGGCAACATGGAAACAGGTTTAGCCTTCATTCTTGAAGAAAGTGTCAGAGTGGCAGTCTGCTCAATTTGTCATTAATTGCTGGGCAGACAAATTGGTAACGATTTTCTTGTGGAACGATTTAAGATAATTTGGAGAGCTTGTCCTCAGGCGCTAGCACAAATCGATAGCAAACTTTAATCTGTCTTATTATCACTAAGCTGCCCCCTCTACTAACCAAAAACTGTTCATCTATCTCATAGATGAACACAATTTAATTGTACTTCTATCAACCGTATTTAAATCTCACAATAGTTGTGCATACATAATCTCTCATTTTAACCAGTTTGGAAATATAAAACTACCCAATTTCTTCAAATTTGGCTGTATGAGCTTGTATGAGGTATGGCTTAGACAGAAATAAAATTTCATAGTCGGTATCATTTAAAATACATCAATCTATAAATGACGGGCAGATAAGTGATTGGTGGTTGGCACAAAAATTAATTAATTCAAAGCTTGGTGTTTCAATTTAAAAGCATATTCTTGGTTTAAAGCCCACATGATTTTCCCTCAATCAGTTGTGTTTAAACATGTTTCTTAGGACATAAGGGTACCAAGAACTGTGTACTACCGGTATATAGAAATCAAAATTCTACTGCAACTGTGTAGATTAACGTAAAATTAGCTCATCTGTAGCCTTTTTGCCGTTATATTATATATCAAATGTAATTTAAGCTTGCAATACTCACTTCATTCAAGAGCATTTTCATATGTTTCATCTATCTATTTCCCACACAGCTGGTGCAAAGGGTCTGTCAGAAGATACAGAAGGTGTCATGCCAGGGCAGGTGCTTGATGGCGGCACAGTGGAACAGGCTAATGCTGATCATGGGAATGAACAAGATGTTACCATTCGTTCCGAATATGCAGAATTTTTTGGAGATTCTTTAGAGGTTACCTCACTTGACTTTACTAAACTCGAGCCATCAGTTGGTCCAAAAGACGTGGAAATTTTTATGAACGAGGCTGAACTCAGTGAGTAGGAAAAGCTTTTTAAACGGATTATATAAATTGCGAAAGCTGCTAATATCGTGCTCGCTAATAATTTGTTTAGCCAATTAGAAGTGTTTCGTCGACGATTTTGGTGTGCATGCACAGCTCTGCCAATTCTGCGAATTCAGGCTAAATAATTCTGTGTTTTTCTGTTCATTTCGTGATTTCTGTCAGAATTAACGAAAAAATCTGCACATGTCGCAATACCTTTGGACCACAGAATATCTTTGTTGCTTTACCGCGGTGTAAAATGCTCCTATATTAAGCTTGGCTGTGAGTGTTTATATATCCTACGAGGTTGGCACACGCCCTTATTCACGCACGGCTGGTACAAGCCTTCATGTAGTGCATAGTTGGCACACACCCTCGTGTAATGCACAGTTGGTACATGACTATATGTTACCTATGGTTCTTAAAGGTTGACTTGCAACAAAATTCACATTACAGTTATTTGGCATCAAAAGATTTACCATGTCTTACTCTGTTGTGTTGTAGGTGTCGAACATGTGGAAATGTGATTACAAGCTCTTAAAAGCTCAAAAACGAAAAGCCGCTGTAGATTGGAATCTGCTTATTTTTCTGACGTAGTCATTGCAGTTTGGTTATTGTCTTGTCACGTGATGTTCTCACGTGAATTAAAAGGCCAATAAAAAGCTCAAATATAAAACTTATCGTAGCACTAGTTTATGACAAGCACTTCGGGTTTTACCGTAGACCCCGTATCAAATATAGATGCTCGCTACTTTACAGTTTTGTTTCGGCTTGATCTAATCGTCAAATCATAATCTGATCATGTGACCCAATACTTCGCAAATAATTTTTGCAGCATTTTTCGATTATCACAGGTGACCAACAGGCTCGTCTTGATTATCAGACAATGATATGTACTCCTTCGAGGTAAGGTTAAAAAATTAAATTATATTTTACGGTAAGTTATAAGCTATCACTGCTAAAAGTGACAGCATTACAATGACGATGAAATAGACGCGTAAGAATAATAGACGTGGTTTTATTGAATGCGTGAAGTATATTTGTGAAAATATTTTGACGAATAAGGTTGCATGAAAGTGTAAACAGAAACCATCACCCACACCTATGTCACATTTAAGCCATTTTGCAGAGAGAATCCAAACTACGGCGATCTCGTGTGACTGCGATTAACTGTTCGTTTTTTGTAATCACATTCCCACATATTTTGCACCTACAACACAACAGAGTAAGACATGGTGAATCTTTTGATATCAAATAACTGTAATGTGAATTTTGTTGCAAGTCAACCTTTAACTTTACATCTATCACAGTTGTTTAGGTGCATTTGGTTAGGATTGTTGAAAGCTGATTGATTCTCTATTTTTAGCTTAGCTGTCTGGATGTAGCCCAGCTTTGTTGGCTTTTTTTGTTCATCATGTTTTCACTAGTTTTTCTCCTAAACTCACATTTCCTAATTCATTGTTATGTAATCGCTGTTGGGAAGCTCCAGAGGTAAATGTTTGAGATATATCAGGCGAAGACTGACATATTTCTAGAAATATTGAAGTTGACCTATTGCTGGTACAAAATAGTTAATCATGCAGTTTTCACATACCGCACATTGTTTGAAAGATTTTCCTATATTGATAAAAAGTTGAATAAATCCATTTGTTTGCACTATGTTTAACATGCAATGAGTAAAGGTCATGTATAACACATCCCATTTGATCATAGTATGACAGGATGATGATCGATGTAACCCTCAATATATGTGAGCTCACCTCGATTTGTTCATTTCTCAGGCCAGCCCGTTGCTCATATGGACGACTTCAGAGGACTCAGCAGAGTTAAAGGAAAGCAGCTGTTTTTGGACGATGTCTCGCTGCCATCAACTCGATGTCGACTTAAAGCAGGCCTTCCCGGTAACTCGGTATCACCTTGGAAGTTAGCAGAAGATATGAGAACACCTCATCGCGAGGGCACACACAAGGCTTATGTGCCAAGTCCTTTCACACCAATGGATGACTTTGGAACTCTCACTGATGATCAACTCAAGGTCGATAACAGCTAATTCTATCATCTGATTGGTCGATAACTCACTTTGATGTTCATAGTTAAATATGAATTTACATAAAATTTTAGTAGATTTTATCAGAAAGTATCGATATTTTTTATCGTTAGCGATTGTATTTATGTTTGAGGTGATCTGACTGCCAGGATGTTTCACGTGTAAAATCGACCCAACTTTATCGTGGTTAAAATGCTCATATTAGGTGAAAGTGTGATTATGATGTCTATAGTTGCAAGGAGACTGACAGAGTAAAGACATGTAATGCTGCAACTCGGATGCAGTAGCAGGTATCAACTAAAGCATCGAATGCAACTAGTAACATGATTTCACTCAAATATTTTTGAGCATTTTAACCGCAATCAAGTTTTGTCAATTTCATTTTGAAAAATCCTCGTAGTCAGACCTCGAATATCAAAAACAATCGCAATTGATAGAAAAATGTCGTCACTTTCTGGTAAATTCAACTAAAATTTTATGTAAGTTCATCTTGAAGAAACATGAGTTATCTTCTCTTCTGCAGAGCTTCACTATAATATAACTAGTTTATCCCTTATTTAAGGTCTGGCTACACTCACCAACTATATGTATAACTGACCCCTTATTTAAGGTCTGGTTACACTCACCAACTAGAGGTATAACTGACCCCTTATTTAAGGTCTGGCTACACTCACCAACTAGAAGTATAACTGACCCCTTATTTAAGGTCTGGATACACTCACCAACTAGAGGTATAACTGACCCCTTGTTTAAGGTCTGGCTACACTCACCAACTAGAGGTATAACTGACCCCTTATTTAAGGTCTGGCTACACTCACCAACTAGAGGTATAAATGACCCCTTATTTAAGGTCTGGCTACACTCACCAACTAGAGGTATAACTGACCCCTTATTTAAGGTCTGGCTACACTCACCAACTAGAGGTATAACTGACCCCTTATTTAAGGTCTGGTTACACTCACTAACTAGAAGTATAACTGACCCCTTATTTAAGGTCTGGCTACACTCACTAACTAGAGCTATAACTGACCCCTTATTTAAGGTCTGGCTACACTCACCAACTAGAGGTATAAATGACCCCTTATTTAAGGTCTGGCTACACTCACCAACTAGAGGTATAAATGACCCCTTATTTAAGGTCTGGCTACACTCACCAACTAGAGGTATAACTGACCCCTTATTTAAGGTCTGGCTACACTCACCAACTAGAGGTATAACTAACCCTTTATTTAAGGTCTGGCTACACTCACCAACTAGAGGTATAAATGACCCCTTATTTAAGGTCTGGCTACACTCACCAACTAGAGGTATAAATGACCCCTTTATTTAAGGTCTGGTTACACTCACCAACTCGAGGTATAACTGACCCCTTATTTAAGGTCTGGTTACACTCACCAACTAGAGCTATAACTGACCCTTTATTTAAGGTCTGGCTACACTCACCAACTAGAGGTATAACTGACCCCTTTATTTAAGGGCTGGTTACACTCACCAACTAGAGGTATAACTGACCCCTTATTTTAGGTCTGGCTACACTCACCAACTAGAGGTATAACTAACCCCTTATTTAAGGTCTGGCTACACTCACCAACTAGAGGTATAAATGACCCCTTATTTAAGGTCTGGCTACACTCACCAACTAGATGTATAACTGACCCCTTAATTAAGGTCTGGCTACACTCACCAACTAGAGCTATAACTGACCCCTTATTTAAGGTCTGGCTACACTCACCAACTAGAGGTATAACGGTTACCATTATTGAAGTAATGTCACCACATTTATCATTCATGAGGAGAATCACTAGTTTGTGATATTAGTAATGTTGATACAGCTATGAGTATCGCTATTCTTGCCTATGGCAAAACTGCTGAACCGATTTAATTACATGTATATAAAAACTATAGGAAATGTTTCATAAGTGGTTGCAATTCACATGATCGATCATTACGTTTCAGTTACAAGTGAAAACATTTTTGCTCTTATGTAAAGTTATTTGCGTAAAGTCTTTTGTCTAAAGATTTTTGTTATGCGCGTGAAGGCAGTGCGGGGCAAGCTGCCCACCATATCTGCACTTGTAACAGGCTCTGCGGTTTCCTGTTCTGTTCATTCCGGTAATCTTGTGAGACGTAACTTGGGTTCCTGAGGGAATAACGTCTGTATCTAATATGAGGTAGCTAATTCACATGTACACTCATTAGTTTGAGTCCCGCAATGTCCTCTCTTGAGCTACAAGTTCGCTCAGTCTCAACTATCCACCTGATGCCTTAGAATTCAGCTGATTTTACAACCCAGTCATAAAGACAAGCCTGTTTCAATATAGGACCTGCATGAACCTGTCCAATAGGTGCCACCAACCAAAAGTATCCTTCATGTCCAAGTATCCAAATATACTTCAGCAGACTCTTCATTTAGGAGCACTTGTTTTTTGGAGTTGTCTGCTAGTTGTATAGTAGTTTTCATCAGTGCAGTGTTGCTTTAACTTATCATAATCCGGTGTGTCACTTTCTGGAAGTTGTTGGTATAATATTAATGCTAACCCAGCTAGGAAAAGATACAGAAATGACTGTAGATCAGTGAGCTGATCGGTGTAACTTAGCCACTCACTAGTTTGTCGCTAGAGCTTTCCTTATTTCCTTATACTTGTAGAGAATGTCTGATAATTTTATTAACGCCTTTGTAAACACATTACAGTGGACCCTAACCATACAATTTCAAGTTGTTCCAGTGTTGGCATTGTAAGGTGAACATTTCGTATAGAGGGGTATAGAAACCTATAGTAATTCAAACACCCCCTGGTAAAATCATCAAAGCTTTATATACATACTGTACATATTAAAAATTAGTAACATAATGATATGTTAACCTCAGTAACTATAGTTACCTACAGTAACTTAAGTGTATTTAGTGTTTATGATCTGCAATAAAATGTAACGCTACAATGTAATATATGCAGAAAATAGGGAGTTCTTACTTTCGAGGCAGAGATAGGCGTATAACATAAATGTTGAATTTAACTTCAAGGAATTCAGCTTACTAAACACATAATTAAAGATAAATTTTAGTATGTATTTTTAACTATTTTTGTTAACTTCAATTTTTTTCATCAATAAAATTTAATCACCTATATGTTTCCGATTTCATTATCACAAATAACGCTGAACCGAGTAAGATCGAGCTTCGTATTTCTTTCATTTGTTGTTAAAGGGATTTCGGCGTATAGCTATCGGCATGTTTGTTATTCCGACGTAATCCGCCTACCGACTGCCAAATTTGTATTTCGAAAGAAGTTTTTTGATGTTTTCGCATGGTTTGATGTTTTAATGATCTCGCATGGTGAAACATATTTTGCAAGAAAAAAGGAATGAAAAATCAGTGTGTTCTACACCGCAGGGGGAAGAAATCATATAACATGGTCATCTTAACCTGAGGGTGCACTGTAGCTGAAATAGAATGTTAGTTCTCATAGTTTGTTCAGATATAAATAAATGTTCATCAACTTGCTAACATCACTCCATTATTCTGTTAATACTGAGATGTAATACACAAGTTAGTAAAACTTGTACCGATCACAAAGATACAAATTAATCACTTTTACATGTGTATAGAGGTTACATGATAACAAGTGGCAATTCACTGCATAATGACCTGTGATTGTGTGACTGGAGTTGTTTCTTTACAGGCAGTAATTAAGTCAGATGATTTTACCTGTCGATATTTGACATCATCAATCTTCTCTGATGCCACAGTAACAACAAGTCTTGTCTCATATCTTTATTCACAAGGTGGTGTTGGCCCCCAAGTACTCTCAGCTCTCTCAGGTAGGAATTCTGCAGACTCTAAAATCTTCTTGGTATTTTATATATGATTGTAAGGTCAAGGACAAGAGTCTGTCATTCAGAGCTAATTTAGTATTAGTAAATTAAACTGATATTTTGTTAATCTATAATTTATTATTTGTAAAATGGGTACATGTATTTATGTATGTTTTACAGTGTTGGTGCTGTTTCAGGTATGACTGGTACCAGACAGACACCAGCATCATCATCTCTCTACTTATGAAGAAGCTCAGAGCTGATAACTTCCAGCAGTTACAGATCAGACGGTTGGTTATAGCCTTGGCAACTCTTATCTATGTGGGGTGGTAGCATGAGACTATCTGCTGATAATTAGCTTTGGTTCTCTAGTTGGTCATACATGGTGAGAATGAAATAAAGGAAACGGCATCTCCACCTATAGTAAAGGACTCGGTGTTAAAATACTTGTTGAAGTGAGGTACATGAAGCTGGTGAAGAACACTATAAATATGTTACTAGTATTCTGTGATAAGACTAGTACTTCAGGGTTAATAATAGTATAACAGTACTAGCACCTCAGGGTTAATGATAGTATAACAGTACTAGTACCTCAGGATTAATAATAGTATAACAGGACTAGTACCTCAGGGTTAATAATAGTATAACAGTACTAGTACCTTTAGGGTTAATAATAGTATAACAGTACTAGTACCTCAGGGTTAATAATAGTATAACAGTACGAGTACCTCAGGGTTAAAAATAGTATAACAGTACTAGTACCTCAGGGTTAATAATAGTATAACAGTAGCTACTAGTACCTCAGGATTAATAATAGTATAACAGCACTTGTACATCAGGATTAATAATAGTATAACAGTACTAGTACCTCAGGGTTAATAATAATATAACAGTACTAGTACCTCAGGGTTAATAATAGTATAACAGGACTAGTACCTCTGGGTTAATAGTAGTATAACAGGACTAGTACCTCAGAGTTAATAATAGTATAGCAGTACTAGTACCTCAGGGTTAATAATAGTATAACAGTACTAGTACCTCAGGGTTAATAACAGTACTAATACCTCAGGGTAATAATATTATAACAGGACTAGTACCGCAGGGTTAATAATAGTATAAAAGTACTCGTACCTCAGGGTGAATAATAGTATAACAGTACTAGTACCTCAGGGTTAATAATAGTATAACAATACTAGTACCTCAGGGTTCATAGTATTATAACAGCACTAATACCTCAAGGTTAATATTATTATAACAGTAATAGTACCTCAGGGTTAATAACAGTATAACAGTACTAGTACCTCAGGGTTAATAATAGTATAACAGTACTAGTACTTCAGGGTTAATAATAGTATAGCTGTACTAGTACCTCAGGATTAATAATAGTATAACAGTACTAGTACCTTAGGGTTAATAATAGTATAACAGGACCAGTACCTCAGGGTTAATAATAGTAAAACAGTACTAGTACCTCAGGGTTAAATAATAGTATAACAGTACTAGTACCTCAGGGTTAATAATACTATAACAGTACTAGTACCTCAGGGTTAATAATAGTATAACAGTACTAGTACCTCAGGGTTGATAATAATATAACAGTACTAGTACCTCAGGGTTAATAATAGTATAACAGTACTAGTACCTCAGGGTTAATAATAGTATAACAGTACTAGTACCTCAGGATTAATAATAGTATAACAGCACTAGTACATCAAGGTTAATAATAGTATAACAGTACTAGTACCTCAGGGTTAATAATAGTAGAGGCGGAACGAGACAGGTTTTTTAAGTTCGAGACGAGACTCGAGACACTGTCTTGTAAAAATTCGAGACTCGAGACACGAGACAGTAAAATAATGAGCATTTGGTGATGATTTCACTACACAAGTACTAGCTACTTGATATATAAAATTAATAAAACTATTTTTAAATTGAATTTTCGCCTGGTGTAAACGATTTAAATACAACATTTTAATAGTGATATGCATGTAGTTTTTGTAAACAAAAGTGACACAAACAGCTCTAAAATACCGAAGTTATATATTCTAAGAATTTTGAGCTTGATTGATCATAATTATTATAAACATATTGCTTTGTACATGTATATTTTTACCATCTATTGAATAGTTCTTACTTTTTAATGTAATGAAACCGATAGCCGTCGCTCTACAAAGAAATTCCACAACTAAAAGAACACATGATAATACTTTCATTCTTATCGTTTCATTAATGTTAAGTGTTGTTTGTGTATTAACTGTAGTATGTGAATTATATTTAAATTGTACTCATGAAATTATATTAATTACTGTATACATGCACATGTATATTCTTATATTGAGCTAACAAAACGTCATTGTTAACCGAACACGGAGTATGGTCGACACGGCCTTTCGTTCGTTTCTCCGTGTCCGGGCAAGTTTTACCCGCGATTGGTAGTATATACGTAAAAGAGGCCCGAATTTTATGAAGGGCAGTTGGTGTTTAGACACGATACGATAAATACAGACATTTTACCCGCAAAAGTCTTATTTATTAAATTGGATTATCCAAAGAGTAATTAGATACGACCCGGTATCTGTTTTAAGGACACAGAACCGAACTAAAATATAACAGGGCCGTTGTCCGGACTACATGATTAGACTCAGTGGCCAACATAATCAATAGCAACAGGTAGTAACAGACCGGGTATAACTTTAAAGGCAGTTGCCCGCAATCCATTACAATATATGGAGTTGTCGCTACCGTAAGAAGCCATGTTTTAACAACCGTGCGCAGGCGCTTTAGTTCTATTTCCTGTCTCGAGTTTGGCAATAGTTAAGTCGAGACGAGACCGATACGAGACAGGTCGATACTCGAGACGTCTCGTGTCTCGTTCCACCTCTAAATAATAGTATAACAGTACTAGTACCTCCGGGTTAAATAATAGTATAACAGGACTAGTACCTCAGAGTTAATAATAGTGTAGCAGTACTAATACCTCAGGGTTAATAATAGTATAACAGTACTAGTACCTCAGGGCTAATCATAAACTATTCTTATAGCTAGTAGTACTCTCCTGACAGCTGATAAGTCAAATGGTCATGTAAATACTGTACACTGATACTGTTTTTGTACAGGTGGAGATAAAACTGTATAGAGGTGATTAGTTGGAACGCTCTTTAGACTGACTCAGAGCTGGATAAGTTAAAAACCTTCAGTGTCGAACCAGGTTAGTATCCTAACTATGCTGAGTACTGAATGGTTGTACATTTACTGCTAGTAGGGCTGTCCTTCATCCAAGGTCATATGTCTGTTTGTCTGGTCATATTTAAGAATTAGTGAAAATTCAAAATTAGTATATCATAAAACTTCTATTTGAGCATCATCGTGATGTGTTTTCCATTCTTCCTCGCTAGTGGTGTTCTGTTAGAGGTGGCAGTCAAATAAAGTGGTGGTCTATTAGAGGTGGTGTTCAATTAATGGGTGCTGTATTTCTCAACCCTTCCTGTATAGTGTCATTTTATTAGAGGTGGCATTCAAATAAAGGTGCACTCAAATAGAGGCCTTATTTAGCTGTGAAATAAGGATTAAGAGCTCAGTTTTATTACAGTTATAAGTGATTAGACCACTAGGTTAAAGTAAATTAACTGTCTTTATAAAAGCCCTACCAAACATGGCTGCCTTTATATCAGTATGTATGGAAAATACCTTCATCAAGCTTGTCTTTTGTGTCAGGAGAACATGTCAGCCAGAATAATTTACTAACATGCTTTTAAAAACATGGAAATCAAACTTCTGTGTCCTTCACCTACCATTTTGTTGTGGATAGAATTATTATGATAAACACATTAAATGCAGCAGAGAGCATTGCATGCATTAGATGCATTAAAAAAGCATTAAATGCATACATAGAGTGATTGGCTCTAAGGCTAAACTGTTTACATTTACCTCAGGCTATATCAAAAAATTCTGCTTTTTCCCTGTCTTAAACATTATGGTAACATTTAAATGGTAACTGTTTCTAAAGGCACACATAGTTATTCAGGGACAGCGTTAGTAGACACAAAGTCATTGCTGTCAAACATATCACTTATTTGCAGCTACTATTGACAGTATCAAGTGAGACAAGCTGGCTGTAGAAGCTGTAGAATGGTTGTTTATCCTTGGCGGTCTAGACGAGGTTAAACAAGGATTTCTGGGAGCGGAAAGATGGTAATCAGAGCTGGTAGGTCTTGTATAGTTGGCTTCTTCTTGTTTTACTCGGATTACATGTTAAAGTTTAAAAATTACATCCGGTCGAAATAAAATGAAAAAACTATGTCATTATACGGAAAAAGCAAACTTAAATTGTTAAAAACTAAAGGTGTGCTGCTCTGTATGTGGTATATGATAACTCCAAATTCTACAACAATGAAAAGAGGCAGCCAGCAGTGGACAGTTGAGAGAAAAGGTGGCAAAAATTATAAACGCACGCTAAATTCAAAACACACATAATAAATTAAAAATAAAAAAGCAGAAAAGTTGAATATTCTTTACTTCTTTGCTTTTTTTTCAAACAAATGAAACAAATGGTCCAAAATATGGCCCTTGCGGCCT
This sequence comes from Watersipora subatra, assembly GCF_963576615.1. NCBI lineage: Eukaryota > Metazoa > Bryozoa > Gymnolaemata > Cheilostomatida > Watersiporidae > Watersipora > Watersipora subatra. Next base: position 5,880,459 of record NC_088715.1, on the reverse strand, counting down.
TTTGTATTTATAAACATCTTTTGTAAGTTGAAGTAATATTTCTACAAAAATATCTTTCATGACTTGGTAATTACGCATGTAGAGGTTCCACTGTATACAGAAGTTGACCTTTTGAACTTGGCTAGTCTCTTGTTACCAAGATGTTTACACTAGTAAGACATATTACTGTAGTACATAGTATTACCTGTATTATCCGTAGAAGCTTTTAGTACCTGATATCTAGTATCTACTAGCAGATAGTAGTACCATCATGTGATAATGTGCTTCCTGTCTTATGTAGGACAACATGGGATGTTAATTATACTCTCTGTGTGTGCACTGGAGTAGTTATTTTTACTACACTGCATTGTGGGATGCATGGTGATGTTGTGAGTGTGATGCCAGTGAGTTGTCCTCCCTATCAAAGTATAGAACTGAGCCTACGTGTATGTGTCATTACAGCAACAATCAGGAGGTACAGTTCTCAGCACTAACTGGGGAGATATTGGTAAAAAGGATGTTGAGGTGAAACCACCAGATGGTATGGAGTTCAAGAAGTGGTACTAGCTTATCAAGAGGTCACCAAAACAGGAGTAGCTCTCATAACCACAATCTATATATATTTACCTATATGAATATTGCTCATCAGCAGGTCTGCAACTCTGGCTTTGTTGTATATAAAGTGTTTTTCTGGTTTATGCATAGAGAATAACAAGATTATTATGGACGTGTATAACAGCACTGATGCTCTAACATGTACATGTGATGAACTATACTCTATAACTTTTATAATAAATTCAATATGACTGTCCAATAAGATTGCATGAATGATGATGTGCAACCAATCGTAATACAGAAAATATATTGCATCAACCAATCATGAAGCAGTAAATGTTATGAAGAGTTCTCAGCTGTTTTATAAAAGAATAAGTACATTCCTACATATAGATGAGGGCTGATCACTTTACCAGAATATGAGACATTTATATAGAGGGTAATGTATATGATTTCACTAGGACTTTTATATATACGCTTGTTTGTCTAGTGATTACAGCTGACACCTCTGGTTTTTCCACTATTACCTAATAGGTTTTCCCAACTAGTATGGCTCATTCAAATGTTAACAATAATTATGTATAGAAGGTACTAGAAACCAGTTTATTCCATAAAGGACAGAGTGTTACCAAAGTGAAAAAGGTGAATGAATTACAAGGTTGTTGTAGATAAATACATGTAGTTGATAAATTCAAGTTAGTTTTATGTTAGTAAACTAAGATTATGAGTTGTCTGTCCTCACATTTTTAATTGGTCATTCTTAGTGTTATGAGTTATTTGTCCTTGCTCTATAAGTTATCTCTCTTCTCAGTAAAGTTTATTTGTCCTCACAATATGAATTATTGCTCCCAGCAATTGAGTCTGTAACTGTCTTAGCATTATGAGTTGTCTGTCCTCACATTATGTGTTATCTACTCATTAATAAAGTGTGCAGGACAATCAGTAGTTTGATTTATATAGCAATTGTAGCATTTCTGAACCAGATGTGCTCCAATGTACAACCTTCACAAGTTACCTCTTCAGCTGTTCAACATATTACAACACATACATAATACAATAGTCACTCTATAACAATACACCTTTATGATGTCACAAGTATATGTAACTATGACGTAGGTTATTAGAATGGTTCAGGAGTTGACTGGCTATTTTTTCATTGTTCCACTCTCTCACTTTAATCTTTTTGGCCAATAAACTCTGCAATAATATTAGGGGTGATCGCTACAACCTGCCCTATTCCCAACGTGTTTGGTTTCCATCAGTCATCTGTCTTCTCCATGTTCACCCAACCACTTCTCTTTCTTTGACTAATTTAAAGTCCCTTCAGACTTTCCAAACACTCTGGTAAAAGTACACTAAACTCTGTCCTCCAGCTTCGGTCTGGTCAGTACAATACAATAGTTTATTCAGTTGACTGCATAACTCATAGACCTATTAACTATAGGTAATAGTTAATCGGTCTATGGTATAACCTCTCGATCCAGTAGATTTATTTCTAAAGCCAGAAGCATTTTAAACCAAGCATATCCTTTCGCCTCAGTTTTGAATAACATCACTAAGTAACGACGAGCCGTTATTTCTAGGAATGTTAGTTTAGTTATAGTGGAACAAGTAGACATTTTACTCTGTACAGAGGGTTTACACAGTGAGAGATTAACAAGAGAAAAAGAACAGGCTATGAGACATAATTCTAGGGATGTGATCGCTACATGAGAGTCAACAATATGATTCTTAGAGAGAGAGTTCTTGTGTGAGAATATAAGGAGGTTTATTACAGTAGAATAGTAAGAAGGTGATGTGAATATATGAGAAGTCTAGTTACCATATAAACATTTATTAGTACATGTCATTATACTAGAGCTATCTTCAATCCTATTTGTATTGCATCCTACATCTAGCTAATTTATAATATATTTTGTGGTATCTTCGTGAGTAGCTCTATGAAACTATTTGATCAATCTATGACTCAGGCTGCTATTTAAAAACCATATTTACTGTACAAGTATGTGTCTGATTATAACTGAAAGGTTCTGTTATGTGTCAGTCAGGTCAGAATTGCAGATAAAACAGGATTCAGATCTTAAATTCATCATATGTACATCCATGATAGTTTGAGTTTGATGACTTATAATAAATTGACTTAAAATGACTTGATGATAATTGTGAGTTGAGGTGAGATTGAGTAACATAGACCTTGAACCTCAGAGAAGGACAGACCCCTCATGTGACCGTCCCAAACAGAGATAAAGTCTATTAGCTCTACTCAGCTGTATTTCATATACATGTATATACATAGAAGGTATCACTGGAGTAACAATAATAACAATTTAGTGCTCAAAGTTTGATACTGACTCGAGATGTTTATTATTTGCTGCCCAGAGGTTGTATGTCAGCATAAACAACTCTGGTCTAACGAGTTTTCTGTTTATATCAAATATGCCTGTACGCTATCACATGTCACTTCTGTCTGTATGCCTGAAACAGACAGAAGTGACACATGTTTACATGTACATAATACTGTTTCTCATGGCTAATTTTGTGCCTGGCTCAAGAATGTTTACCTTAGCTGATATGGCTTACAAAACCCTGGAATTTTCTCTTTATAATATTTGACTAACTCCTGACGTATATAATAACCATCTGATAACAATCATTTATACCTTCCCATCATGCAATTTATATACATGGTGATGAAGTTTATGCTATTTCATAATTAGACTGTTTTCATAGTTAGAATAAGATGGAGTCAGCTAGTGGTATGTATTTTATAATATTTAATAAGATGTTTAGTTAAACTGCATATAAATCCAGTTAATTTAAAGTAACATTTTTCTCTTTTATAATAATATGTTTAATTAAGTTAGAGCCCATATTGTACATATAAAGAAAACACTAGTGTGTGTGTCTGTATTGAGAGTAGTCTGATGCGTATGGCTGAGAAAAGGATGATCTATGTAGGTAATTGATAGTAGTCATAATACAACTGACAATTTACACTACAACGCATCAACTGGGGGTTAAAAGGTTGTCATGATAAATACAAAAAAGGCATATTTTACATGACAGCAATACCGTAGCAGATGCTTTTCCAATATTACCATTAGTAGGATTTGTCTTCCTTGTATATGTTATTCACCATGCGATTTGCTGTAACCTGCTTGTACTGGGTTGCGCAATGCGAATGGTAGAATAAAATATATATTATGTTTAAATCCACATAGTTAAATCGGCTGCGTAATCACCGTTTTCACATTATGTCACACTGGAAAGGGAAATTATTCTGAGAATATATCAGAGTGTGTCTCGAGTAATGATGAGGTGAACTGATGAGCATGTAAAGGCATGTCTGAGTGAAAAACGGAGCCATTTGTAGACAAAATTACCAGGTGATTAGATTGTAAGGATATCCAATGGACGTGTCTGGTGAAGTTCTGTTCTCCAAGAAGTGGAAAATTTGATTGCATTTTTAAAATATTATTCAATATGGCATAGCGAATCTGTAGGTGAGAAGGATACCCTGGTAGGGGTTGTCAGCGGCATCCGAAGAGCTGTGTGTTAGAATCAGTGAGTGACAGTGAGAGAGTGAGAGTCAGAAAGAGAGACTCAGAGATTAAGAATCAGAGAGTCAAAATCAGAGAGCGAAAATTAGGGAGTGAGAGTCGGAGAGTGAGAGCCAGTGAATGAGAGTGAGAGTCAGGGAGTGAGAGTCAAAGAGTCAGGGTCAGGAAGTGAGAGTCAGAAAGTGAGAGTCAGGGAGTGACAATCAGACAGTGAGAATCAGAGAGTGAGAGGGAAAGTCAGAGAGTGAGAGCATTTTCACTTCTAATTTCTCTGATGGATGAATGTAAAATAACTGTTGTTTCTTATATGCCAAGTTTTTCACTCTGTACAGCAAGCGGTATTATGAGCGGTGAACGCCCCTTAACGATCTAGCCAATTGCAATGCGAATGTCCTTAGACTAACCGCATCGTTCAATATGCTGAAATCGGTAAATTCCATAGCTTAGCGTTACTATAAGCGGAGTACCGACGAGCATAAAACATGACCGGAAATACGCCCACTGTTGAAATGTCCTGCGAACAGCATCGCAAGCCATGGCTGAATTACAACTACAACGAGCGTCTTCACAAAAAATAGAAAGTTGAAAAATAGTTGCGCCATGAAGCTTTCTACGTGACAATGAAAGTAAGTATAAGTTTAGCTAATATATGAAAATTTACTACTAAAAGTATATTGCGCTTGAAAATATTGCTAGTGATTTTTTGAAGATTAAATGATAACGTTCGCGTTAATTTAGGTAAAGCTGGATTGTGTTAGAATTCTCTGATTGCAAGTAGTCATTTGTTAAAATGTCTATAACTCTAAGTGGATTTCTAGAGAGTCAAACTTATGATTATCCCAGCATGCACGTTGACCACAAGAGCATCAGTAGGCCTGCTATAAAGTGCTAATTAATGTTCATCTTAGTTCATGTTACTAACCACAAATAAGTTGGAATGCTGTGAATATGCTAACTGATTAGGTTGCTTATTTTATTATTTGAACGGTAAGAAGATCAAGCACTTGATTAGATGCCACAAGCTTGTAAAATAATGCAAGTAAATTTATACTAAATATGCTAGAAGATGCGCAATTCAGTTGTTCATAAGGTCAAAGTTTAGTAGGTCAGCAGGTGTTATTTTGTAGCTGACGACCAAAAGAAATTAACATTCAATCACAGGTACTGCGTGGGAATCCACCTTTTTAGGCTGTTTACTACTATGTTCAGGCTGTTCCGCTCTTACAATTGTAGTTGGTTGGTTTAAGAGAAACTTAGGCCCTGGTTGTCTACAAAGAAAACAAAGCACTGGCTACATCATAATATATCAGAAGCCAAAACAAAGGTGAGTAATAATAGAACTACATACACGTCTACCCGTACTAGACAAGTACGGGTAAGAATTTGTGAGAAACAAGCCAGGTTATCCCATCTCTTCATGTTGTTGATTTCTGGTCTACCGTCTTGTGGAGTTTACATGGTAACATAAACTAGCATGGAATGTAGTATTTGTTTCATGAATGATTGTCTATTACGTGAGATAAATATAAGGGGTTGAATTCATATGAAGATGTTAGAGGGAAACTACAGTGATTATAGAGTTAATCAAATAGTAATCGCTGTAACTATTAGTATTAATATGGTCTATGTACCTTCCACATATCTAACATAGTCTACAGTGTACTTCCTATGTCTAGCGACTGTTTAGTATTAATATGGTCTATATACCTTCCACATATCTAACATAGTCTACAGTGTACTTCCTATGTCTAGTGACTGTTTAGTATTAATATGGTCTATGTACCTTCCACATATCTAACATAATCTACAGTGTACTTACTCTGTCTAGCGACTGTTTAGTATTAATATGGTCTATGCACCTTCCACATATCTAACATAGTTTACATTATACTTCCTTTGTCTAGTGACACATGTCTAGAGCTATTCCTCCCATAAATGTTATACTCTGAAGGTACTTTACTTTGTTTTCTATCTCTATGAAGTAGCATCACTATAATTTGTTATTCCCTAGGACACCTATGTATTCGCCTCATCTAACTTTCGCGTTTTCGCGGGGTCATCCTCTCGCGAAAATTTCATGAGCGAAACTAAACTATCATAACGAACGAGCGAAAACGCGGAATTAGATAGCTTTGCTCGTTGATACTGTAGAATGGAATTTTATAACGACATTTATTTTAACGTTTTTAACGACCACTATAGCGTCGGTAAAATATAAATCAACAAAATAATTTGACTCAAAATTTATTACGTTATTATTTTGCAATTAATTATGATTATTTTCCCATTAAGAATGATTTATAATGATAGGAATTTGATGTCAATGCACACGCATTAGTAGCGTTATCGTTTGTTGGGGACATCAATCAATGCAGTGAGCACCGCGTGTTGAAAGAAAATAAGACACACTGACACTCACAGTACTACACAAGCAGCATGGCTCTGGAAAGGTTTGGATTCACCACTGATACCTCTTCAATAACTTGTAATGTTTCAGAAGATGAGGCAATAGAGAAAGAGTTAGCTCTGATAAATAACACTAATAAAAACGGAAGAGTCATAATAACTACACACTGTGCTAGTATATGTAGTATTACTAGCAGCTGTATCATGTATGTATTTGTATACAACTTGTAATTACTGTAATAAAGATGTTCAGCAATTATTAGCGGCAGTTGAGTGTTTGGGAAAACGTTAAAATTAATACCTATACACAACACCGTTGATCGTTAAAATTAAAATACGTTAATATAAAAACAAGCTAAATTGTGACAGAAACATTAAAATTTTCAGCGTAATTAAATTCCATTCTACAGTAGTCCAAGAAACAAATGGCAGCAAGCGATCACATTGCATTATCGATCTCGGCCATACAATTCTACCTGCGGTTCACAATTACAAACTAGTCTCAAATTGAAAATTTTTTCTTACCGGCGAACAGAACCTGAGGAATATAATTATGTTTGTTCCACTCCCTTTATTTTCACATCATTATATTTTCACACTCATCAGAGTTGCGAAATTAAGTTGCAGCGAAATTTTACTCTGTGTGTTACTCACGAAACTAAATACTAGCGAAATATAAGTGTCCTAGGGTTATCATTCTTAGCTTCTGGAAACCTGTTCTTTCCATTATTGTTATTGTTATATTTTTGTAGCTTTAGTTCCTTAAATGTCACTCAGTGTTGATTGCAGGGTTGGAAAAAACCACGGTTTTTATGAAAATATCGGAAATACCACGTTTTTTTGGTTTAAACCGGTTTTTATGGTTTTTATAATTTTACCAAGGCTTTTGCAATTTCATGTCTAATTAACATCACTTACTATAGCTGCATGACTGAGTATTGAACATACATATGGGCTTGTCCATAATTAGTCGTGTGACTTTTGTAAAGGTTTTTTAGCTATATATAATGATTCAAATATTCTGAATTTGTAATTTTTGGACTACACCACTTCGTGTTGAAGCATGCTTGGGCCTTGATAAGTTGGATTTGGACCATTTGTAAAATCATAAAAATGCAATGTGTTATTAGAGGTTAGTCGTGTGATTCAGAGAATTCTGCTTGATAGGAGGCATTATGTTTGGTTTATTCTTTCTTTGAATTGAAATGCCCTACAGTAAAGTTTCTGCAATTTTAGCATCCACTAGGTGTTCAAAGAGATTACTCCACTTTTAATTTGGTTTAAACAATTTTAGTTCTTAAACTATTTCAATGAAAAACAGCAGTGTGACATCTAAAAAATAGTCGTGTGACTTCTGTGATCCTTCATATAAAATATTGAGAAGAAAGGAAAAATGCTTTGGTTATATTAAAAGATAATAAAAATAAATGTGACAACACTAGTGCTACATTCAAAGTCAAAGATCTTCAACAATGTCATCATGAAGAATATGGCCTCTCTGCCTGCTGACTGATTTGAACTGGTGACACTTGGTTTCTATTCCAGCGACGGTTGAGTACTTTACTATTTACATGATCGATGAAATACAGAACAGAAATCTTATCACATAAAGTGAATATTTTACATACAGCTCTATGTATAAGTAGGAATTTTAATCCAAGTGATTAGTCGTGTGGTAGTGTAGAGCAGAGCATAATGCAGATGCATTGGTAGTGTTTGGAGCAGTGGCAGATGACTCAACTTCTACCACCTGAATACTAGCATCACTGTCTAAATTGGTGTTGTCCGCTTGACATTTTGCTACGTGAGCTTTAAGCCCATATGTGGGACCTTGCGTTACGACCGCACACCTATTACATTTTGCCTTAAAACCTTTGCCTTTTGCAGTTCGAGTGAAAAACTGCCAAACGGGATCCTGTTTGCGAGGCATGTTGGAAGTTTGAGGCAGAACTTTAACTTTTCAAAACACAAAAAACTTGATAAACTGAACTCTAACAATTCAATTACTTTGGCTTGCGCCCAATACATAAAATATTAGTTTGCAAACTTAAAGCTTTTGCCCAAAAAGATTTTATTGTTTTAATTTCTAATTATAAGTAATCCTTTCTCACTGGCCAGACTTGAGAAAGTATTCATTCATTATTAGAGACAATGATTGGATTAGTATATTTCACATGGTTTTTATATTTCATCAGTAAAGAGATCATCATATCACTTGATAAAAGTAATTGAAAAGGAAATTCACTAATTCATTGTTGGGCTAGGATTTCATGTAGTTTCAACTTGAGCTCTGCCCTCAATTTACTACTGTGTCCTAAATAAACTTTCACAGCTGATAATTACATATAATTGCATTTCTACCGCACATGAACCACTAGGAGCTTAAAATATGTTTGTTCACAAAAAATAATGAGAAAACCGAAAAACCGGTTTTTTAAGCTGGTTTAAACCGGGTTAAAACCATTGGTTTAAACCGAGCCAACCCTGGTTGATTGTCAAACTAGTCGAATGTAGAATCCTGGTCTTTCTACTATTACTAGTATTTGGTCAGTCTTGTGTGTCCTGAGAGATCAGCAGGGGTAATAACTATCTGCATAATTTTTCCATGGTATAGCAATGTGGTTGAGGGTAAAGTTGGTAGCATGCCAGGCTGGTAAGGTGATTATCCGTGTTCTATTTCCATACGGGTGCATTTTTAATTGTGGCGTTTGACAGACAGACGAACATGGTTCTTACAATAGTAAAGATTATTCTTTGTAGCCTTGGTTCCATAACTGGGACTCCATGCTGATTATCAAACTACTTCAATGTACATGAGGTGGCACTTGTTACAGGAAATACAATGGGATCTTCTCAGAGCAGGAGGAACAGAAGATCAACTACTAACAGAGAGAGTGGAGAGAGAGAAGGTAAGATATATTAGACAAGAGCTACAGAGAGTAAGTACTCTATAATAAGTTGTAGCAGTAAATTACTGTTTGATATAGTATGACTATTTTACCTGCAAGTATAGACATCTGTTAAAATGTGTTTAGACTAGGTGAGTCTATGAGGTATTTTACAATTACAAATCTTCTATAGAAGTATCATTTGTAAACAGTGTGTCCCGAGTCACACCAACTATACTCATGATAATCACTAGTAATTCATCTCTGATTGGCTGATCTGATTTGTTGTTGTCACATGACTAACATACAGCTGATCATATTGTATATCACTCACTTTATATTTCTTATTATTATTATTATTATCATGTGATCATTTACACTCAGGAGTGTTTCAGCTCATTTATAATTTATTTCTAACAGGAATTGACCATGTCAAATAATAATTTCTTACTCTCATTGAATCTCATACCGTACAGGATGAAAATATTCGTCGGTTATAAAAATTCGCGATTTCGCGAACAGACAACTCCGCGAATTATAAAATTCCGTGAATAATTAGTTCTATTTTTAATCACAAGGGAGAATAACTACTGCATCAAATTAAAAACTAGCCGCTAGGCTGGTTTTTAATATAAATACTAAACGTAGTTGAGTTTGAAAACATTTTCAAAATCATTGCCTGGGCTTTGAGCTAACACCATTGCCAATGCATCACATTTTTTTACAAAATTATTCAAGGTTGTCACAAGATATGCAGAATGGCGTCATCGCAAAAATAGCCACTAGGCAAAAGTACTAAACGTAGCCGAGTTCCAAAACTTCTTTAAAATCATCGCCGGGCTTCTAGTTTTATTGCCATTGCATCAAACTTTACAAAATTATTCAAGGTTTTCACAAGTTATTTGGCATGGCTTCGTCATCGCAAAAAATCTCTCCTAGTATTTTTACATTGAAATCAACTCTATCAATCTCTAATACCGAAGTTGAGGACGATCATGATTCTGATCTGGACATTATGGTATGTAATTGATTTGCAGTGCAGATACGTTTTCCATAATTAACTGCATTAGTAAATTATTTTGTTTAAAAACTGATCGCTTTCATTAAATACTTAAGCTATTGTTTTTGTACTTGACACTTGTTAATATTTTTTTCTTTTTTGTGTTTACTGCAGATTGAGAATGAAACAACCTACTCCGATTACGAAAGCTAGAGGCACGTAGTAATATTCATCAAGGCAGGAATATTGGCAGAGAAGCAACTAGTCAACCTAGACCCCTTCATCGACAAAAACTTCTTGATATCGCTGCAGCAAACATGATTAACTTATATATTTTATTTCATGTATAGATATATTATAATTTATTACAAACTTGAGTGTACAAATAAAATATTTCAAATACAAATAAAATTTTACAAACGATGAATGGAATAAATATAAACAGTTTAGTCATTATGGCGGTTATCTAACAATAAAATTAAACTGGTACTCTTGATAAGTGAATACTAGCGAGTAATGGTGCTCTCTGACTAGTTATTTTGGTAATAGCAGCTCTGTCACTCTCTTGGGTAGATGTCAAAGGCGATTCTCTCGCTACTACATGACTGGTAAGGAAGTTATCATCAGAACTCTCCTCGTGGCTCACTATTGTAAAGTTCTGCCGGTTGACCAAAGATTTGTGCTCGTAAAGGCGTTTTTGTTCCTTTTTTAAAACATATATTATCCTCGTTAGCAGCTGCGGCCACTTCTACCTCAATTTCAAGACCTCCCTGAATGATTGGTGATCTTCTAAGAATGACATCTACCACCCTTGCAATCATTGTTCTTCCCTGTATGATGAAAAATTTCTCTCTCACACTAAAACAAATAATGAAGCGGTAGGGATGGAAAAAATAAATATTGCATTTTACCGAAGAACCAAAGTAAAATTCAACTAATTTAGAAAATGTGAAAAACTCATTACTTACCACAAATTGTTGGTTCATCAAAGGCCTCCAAATCTATGAATATTCGTGAAAACCTCTGAACGCAGCAAAGAACTTATAGCTTAGCACGATCCCCCCGTAGTTGTAAGCTAAATAGAAAACAAAATGCGCAATGCGCGTAGCCGCGCACGCGTAAGATTAACTCTATTGCTAGACGTAATAGAGTTAACTTTTCCTAGAGAGTGGCAGTTTTCAACCGCGAATAAATTCATCCACGAATATGCATGAAAAGACAATTTTCGCGAAATATAACTCCGCGAATAAATTCATCCTGTACGGTATATCAAACTTATAGATGTCAAAAGTAGACAATTCCTACATTACCATTCACTTTTGTAATCATAATATTCAAATGGTAACTATTGTTGAGATTTTCCTAGAATATTCAACTATAAATTATTACAGCTTCATATCAACCATTCTTAAGGATTCCATATTTTAATATCAGTAAGAGTGGATAACTCTATGTACAATGTGATTCCTTGAAGGCCCTAGTCAGCCACGTTCAGGTGTAACAATCTGTTAACACCGTGTTGCTAACCTGAGTCCTTTATGTAGAATAGCCAAGTTTCAGGTCTTTTGATGTGTTAGTTTTCTTCCAATTGGTTAAAATATACGACCATATTTATTCATGATTCAACAAACAGCTATGTTGTCAACCAGTCAGTTAATAATATGTAAAAATAATTGCACATTTTTATTTACAAACTACTAGCCTAAGTTCCTAAATACTTCAACTAATCATCATTTCCTTCTAGAGTAAAGATCCTTTGCTAGCAGTGTGTGCAGAACATTCCAGTGGTAAGTTTACACAGGCACCCATACATGGTTGCAAGGATTTTCTCGTAAATACCACTGGGAAAAATACGGTTTTTACTGTCCACCTTAAATACTCCGGGATAAATAGGGAAAATATCAAAAGTTGAAATAGAGAAGTGAATTCAAACTATTATGCTTCATTCTGTCTAACTATGGTCTAAACTACTTGCACTGAAACTAAGAGCATTGAAAACATGTTAGCAAGCTATTAGATGGTCCTCCACAGTTCCGCTAGCCATAGTAATAACAATCAAAGAATTTTTAAGTCCACTCAAGTCTCAATATAAGGTAGTCAAGCAAGAGTGAGACAAGACTCTATTCCAAGCAAATGGTGACACAGTGAAATATTTTAGCAAAATGATATTATGAGAAAGGATGAAAAGAAATGCAAGTGAAGGTCCTTTATCTACTTTGTTTTATCTACTTTGATTTAGATTTCTTCAATAAGATAACTGAGGAATTCATCTCTCTATTTTTATATGATTATTCTTTATATATGATTTATATGTTGTTAGTTCACTGGTCAGCTGCTCTAAACAACAACATGTAATTCTTTATGTACAGCAAATGACTGGTTCAGACTGTTTGTTGAGTCATGACCTAATATGGTCATATACTTTAGCCTATTACAAGTAAACTGATGTTTCAAATGACCTGAAATTCAGTGATTTTACATGAAAGATTCTACTTAACAACATGGTATTCACAGGTTGTTCTACCTAAACATGGTACAACAGGACTTTGTATGTAGTAAATTACTTACATTACAGGGCAGAACATTCAGGTCTGGTACAGACACTCTGGCCAGCCTGAGATTGAGAGAATTCCTCACCCTCTTACACACTCTTCTATGGATGATGAGAGAAAGATACTGGAGGATGTGGGTGACCACCATATCACTCATATGAGTATCATGCATGGAGTCATTCCTGCTCTGATGACTCCAAGTCTAAAACAACTGAGGCTCAGGAATGTGAACTCCTCCCAACTGGACTGGTATGTCTACTGTTGGTACTTTTGTTGGTACTGAGGCTAAGTGTTGCTACTTCATATCATCTTATATGTGATATACCACCTGCACAGCGGGTGTATATGACCTACCTGTATTGGACCTACCTTGATCTAATTCTTTATTTTCAAAGACAGTCTCTCTAGAAATTCCTTCAATGTCAGATAAAGGCTCATAATGAAGGAACACGGTTGAATCGCTATATTGCTTTGAAATCTGTAAAGTTCTTTTAGTTATTCTATAAATAAATCATGTTACATATTGGAATATCTTTTGTTAAGGTTAACTGACATCACAAATTATTATGATGTTAACAACAGCAGATAACATTACAGATCGTTCAAGTATAATAATGATACAAAACACATATAAACCTATTTAAATATGTTACCAAGTCTTTGAAAGGTTGCCACAATATCCTAAAACTAACCCATCTGATGGGATGATACATAAATAGACAGATTAATTCGGCCTAAAATCGAAATAGAAACTTCAGAAGCCTGTTTTAATCAAAATTAAGACTGGCTAACGAAACGCCAATTAGACCGTGCGACAGATAGTATAATCATTAAGTCGTCCAAATTTCATGAAAAAAATGTGCACATTTCACCGGTCTATGGAATTGTTCAATTTCTGAAGGTTTCTGTAATTAATTTAGAAGTACTGAAAAGTGATCGTTTCTTTTTTGCCGATTTTATTATTCGAATTAATTATTTGATTTTATAAAAAAGTTATTATAATATTTAATTATAAGAATAATCATTAGAATTTGCAACATCGAAGTATATAATGATTGCATTGTCTAATTGCCGAAGGTTTCTTTAATTAATGTAGACCGTTTGAGGCGTAGACCGATTTACAGGCACGAAAATGTGGTTCACAGTTTATCAGCCTATGTTTTTGTCCAATTACCGAAGGTTTCATTAAATTATCTAGAACATTAGCCAGATTTCTTTACATCTTATTTACAAGCTAGGGCGGAACTACAATGCCCCTTTGTGCCAAGAATATTTTCTTATTTTACTCAAGTTTGCAGTAAACTTCCAGACGCGTGTATGCTAATGCTTGCTTTCTGTTACATATCGCTGTCAAAACCATTCTACATTCATCACAACCAACTTATTGCTGTTGTTAGTTAAATTACGTACAGTAGGTTAGGCCTACAGCTTGAATTAATATTTATTTTATTGTTGTAAAATATAGGTTTGAGATAGTAGTAGATGAGGTCTGATTTTTATACAACCTTTTGTTTTGCATAATTGACCATTTGAATTTCATTTCAAAACAACTTGACAACTACCATGGACATGTTACCATGGACAGCTACCATGGACAACTAACTTGACAACTACCATGGACAGCTTTATGTTAATAACTAAACTTTATCACAGCAACTACTTTACTTAGCATTCTGCTTCAATTGGATTGCTGATTATATTATTCTTGGATATTCTGTACTGCAAGTGGAGGAAGCGAGGGTGGTGATATCTCTATGAGCCACCCTCGAATCGGGTAAGTGCCTAGTACACTTTTCGATATGGGACCTAAAAAGGGAGCAGCTAAATCGACAGAGAATAGTGATCAGGAAGCCGGTCCAAAGCTTATCGACATTGACGAAAAATTAAACCTAATTCTTACTAAGCTTGGTAATATCGAATTTCGTCTCAATTTAATTGAGAGCAAACAGTCCGATTTTGAAAAGTCTCTCAATCACGTTCATCAAGAAAATGAGGGCATTCAACTCAAGCAGAGAGATTTATCCAAATCCATAGTAGAAATAGAATCTAAAATCGGTAAACTGGAAGGCTTAGAGTCTCGAATTGAAGCAGCAGAGTATGCTGAAAGAGCAAAATGTGTCGAGTTAAATGGGATTCCATATGATAAATCGGAAAATCTGAACCTTGCTTATCAGAAATTGCTAAGTTCCTTAAAATCTGATAAATTACCTACCACCATCGACAAGATATACCGCATTAGACAAAGCAAGCGCATCATCATAAAGTTCACCCAAACCAATCAGCGCAATGAGTTCTTCCAGCAATATCGAAAAAACATTCAATCCCTCTCAGCACTTGGTTTCAAAGAAACAGGAAGGATCTATATCAATGAAGTATTGAGTCGTGCTCAAAGCACACTTTTCTGGAAAACCCGGCAATTTAAAGTGGAATACAACTATAAATATGTGTGGACATCTAATCAAAGAATATATCTGCGTAAAACTCCTGACTCGGATGCCATCCCTATAAACTCTGAAGACGATTTAGAAACGCTAAAACTTCTTTAAATACTCCAGTGAACTTTTACTACTGAGCTTCCTGGCAAAATGGCAGATTCTGAATTGGATTTAGATCTAGATTGTCATGGATACTGTATTAATGATTTTTTGTTCAGCCAGAGTTTCTTCGCTGACAAACTTTCAATACTTAACGTGAACTGCCAGAGCCTTAGAAATAAATTTTTTCTTTTTGAACAATTTCTGGCATGTTGTAATGTTCCTTTTGATGTTATTTGTGTAACAGAAACATGGTTGAATGATGACGAGACAAAATTTTTTGAAATTTCAAATTACACTTTTTCAGGTGCGCAACGTGCTACACGCGGAGGTGGAGCTGGGATCTATGTGCGAGATGGCATTGGTGTGGAGGTGTTGCCGGCTGTGGACATTGCTGGGTCTGACACTCATTCTGTTGGACTGCATTTTGGTGTTTATGCTTCACCTATTATTCTAACTGTGATTTATCGGCAGCCCAGCGCAGGTGTTGCTGAATTTCTTGATGATCTTGAACGCCACATTTCTTCTTCTCACGCAAGTAATCACATCATTGCTGGTGATATCAACATTGATTATTTAGACAATTCTAGTGATGACTATGCCAACTTGTTAGCAACTTACTGTTTTTATAACACTATAACTATTGCAACCCACCATTTTAAGCCCTCAAACAAATGGACGTGCTTGGATCACATTTTGACAAACTTTGTTAGTCCGACAGTGACATCTGGAACTATAAGCGCAGACTTTAGTGACCACTTGCCCACATTTTCATTTTTTCACAAATTTAAAAATAATCAACCCATCTCCCGAAAAACTATTAATTCATATCCTGTAATTGATTATAAAAGTCTAAGAATCATGCTTGAAAACACTAATTGGGACAAAATCTTTTCAAATGATGTCGATTACTTCTATAACGCTTTTTTTGACAAATTATCTGATTGTTCCCAGAAATGTAAATACCAAAAATCAGTAAACACTAAATCTAATCAAACTTTCTTAAAGCCATGGATGACTGAAAACCTTTTGTTGAGCATTAAAAAGAAATATCGTCTTCATAGAAAACTTCAATCTAACCCACTCAATTTAAAATTGAAGTGCCAATATAACAAACTTAGAAACGATGTTAGCAGGAATTTGAGGGACTCCAAATATAATTATTTTTCACAAGCTTTCAATAGCTGCACCAGCTCAAAGCAGATTTGGCAGCTTGTAAACTATGAGCTTCTAGGAAAACAAAAGACAAATAGCCATAAACAGCCTTCTAAACTGATTTGTTATCTTAATCCTGATGAACTAGCCATAACGGATGTTGAAAAAGCTAATGAGCTCAATTCCTTTTTTAGTAATATTGGTAAAAGACTGGCCTTGAAATTTGTAAACTTAGTACCTCAACCCCCTATCCAAAATCAAGCATTGTGGCTTGAAAATAATGCTGGTGAAGCTTTTGAATTCCAATACATCGATATAACTGGTTTATTAAAAATTGTAGATACAATAAATTCAAACAAAGCCTCTGGCCTAGATCAAATTTCTGCTAAATTTATGAAATCGGTTTCACAGAGTATTGCTTACCCTTTATGTAAGATTTTTAACAAATCACTAGAGACTGGGAAGGTACCTGATGCACTTAAAAAAGCTAAAATATTACCTTTGCACAAAGGGGGTTCTTTAAATGAATGCGGTAATTTTCGTCCAATTTCAATTCTACCAGTCTTTAGTAAAATATTGGAAAAACTTGTTAATCAACAAATTGTTAATTATTTAGAAAATAAATCACTTTTATATAAAAACCAATTTGGATTCAGAAGAGCTAGAGGCACATCTGATGCCATCTCAACTTTTACTAACCAAATTCTAGAATCGTTTGACCGAAGTGAATGTGTTATAGGAATTTTTATAGATTTCAGGAAGGCCTTTGATACGATCGATCACGCAATATTATTTAAAAAACTAGAGCAATTTAATTTTAGTGAGTTAACCATCAGATGGATACAAAGCTATTTAACCCGCCGAACCCAAACAACAAAAATTAATGATACTTTTTCTAACGCTGACAATTTGACTTGTGGCGTACCTCAGGGCTCGGTGCTAGGCCCGACTTTATTCTTAATTTACATAAATGATCTTTGTGATTGTTTAACTCATCTAACTCCTATATTGTATGCTGATGATACCAATTTGTTTATGAGTTCAAGGAACCTAAACGACGATTTACCTAAAGTCCAATCTGATCTTGAAAAACTAGCTGATTGGTGTCAAACGAACAAATTAACCATTAACTTTGACAAAACCTGTTTTACTGTTTTTAAAAATTACCAGAGCAAAATTAAATTTGATCAGCCTATTCTTTTTAATAACACTTTTATTAAAGCAATTGATGAAGTCAAATTTCTTGGAGTGTCAATTGATAAAAATTTGAACTGGTCTTCCCACGCTCGTAAGCTTTTATTAGATTTACGGCCTATATCAGGCATCTTTTACCGCATAAGTGCTTTCATTCCAAAAAAATTGCTGATTATGCTTTATTACACACTTATTCACTCCAAATTATGCTATTCAATAGAAACTTATGGCAATGCATCCAAAATTCATCTTAGCAAAATAATACAGTTTCAAAAGAAAATTGTCAGAATCATTAACCGTAAGCCATTTGGATTTCCAACAAACGATTTATTTAAAACCTCTGATATTTTAACTATTGATAAATTGCATAAATATAAGTTGCTTATTCAAGCCCATAAATTATTTTACTCAAAATGTGATCCAGCACTACCATTTTATAATACTCGTCATCAATTACTTTCTCTTCCCGTACCTAATCATCTAACTTTAGCCGGTCAACGATCCTCAAACTTTGCAACACCTGCGCTGTGGAATCGACTACCTAATTCAATAAGATCAATAAAATGTCTCGGTAAATATAAGGTGGAACTGAGGCACCATCTCCAGTCTGGAGAGTGAGTGTTACGGTCTGGTTTTTGTGCTGCTGACTCGGGCTCGCGTACCACTGGCTTTGCCATTTCGCAATGGGCCCCATCATCATTTCTTACTTATTGTTATTTTTTCACGCATTGGTTAATTATATTTTGTCTCGAGTATTAATTCAATTGTGTAATCTTTAAAGGTGAAATAAAACACACACACACACACACACACACACATACAACCTCCCAGAACACCATGTCGTCGCAGTGGCCGTCCACGTGTCTCACAATTATTACGGAGGTTGAGAAATAAAAGGTCCTCACGGCAACCATCGACATCAAATGCTAATGTTCAACAACACGCTACTCAAAATAATAACAACAACTCATCTGATTCAGATAATTCTTTAGTAGATGTTGTAGGCGAAGCCTAAAACATCTAACTAAAGAATTCTACTTTTGTAGAATTCTGACCTTTTGTAACTACTTTTTCAACAACCAGCAGTACCCTTTCTTTTTTCCATTATCCTTTTGGTGATGGGCTGTATGACAGGGGAATTTCTAGTAATAGTAATGATAGACTATAGAACTAGTAGATCCATAATCATAGTAGATGTAGTACCAGATGGAACTATAAAAAGTTCACTTCTCTTCCTACATATCCTAAGATATAATAAACACTAACATAGATGTTACCCTGTGTTGTTAGTGTACTGAGTTTACAGAGAGACGATGTAAACTGGGACATTTACTCATCTAGATGTGCCAGTATAAATGTACAAGAGGAGATAACTCTTATTATATTAAATATATGTGTGTATGTCTATAATGTAGTTTTACTCTAACACATTAGCATTCAATCTCGAATTCATAGAAGGAATCAGACTAAAGCCAGGAATCAGTAGCAATGTATACTTTATGATAATGGCTAGCATTAAACCTGGTGTTGCCAGAGATTCCTTTCATTGTTAAGCAGATGGCACGCAGCATACGTGTAGATTTTTAATACAAATCACTACGCTACTTTCATGACAACAATCCATGAACATATCCATAGAGTTGTACTTAATACATGTAAATATGTATTCTTGTGTTTCTAATCGGAGTATTTAAGAGGCTGGTTCTCAGAAATTAGACGGAATTTTAAAACCAAATATTTTGGTGATCTGGTGGAAGGCATGGAGCATATGCTAATGAAGTTTGACAAAATCGGCCAATAAATTATGGAAATGCCTCGTGTTTACACAGATTAGCTGACACACAGACAATGACAAACAGGAATTATTAATAGATATCGGTTACTGTGGCTTGTGATTCCCTGTGCTAGGTAGTGTGGGGATGGGAAGAAGCACCCGTGTTCAATCCTACTTTTAGCATGAGTTTTTCACAGATATAAAAGTGATTGCTAAGTATGACTAAAGTAAACAGACTATAATAATTGTTAGAAATATAATATTATTTATCTGTTCCCTTTACATTCAGAACTTAAAATATCTTACAGCAATACTTTTATTTCTATTAAACTAGTAACTAGAGAGTGTGTCAGGTATAAATATGAGGTCTCATCTGTGTTTAGAGTAACTTATGGCAGCAAATAATGCTGCTGTCACTGTGTACTGATAACATCTTGTTTAGTATGAATAAAACTAAAACAAGTTAAACACAAAATACTATGAATTTATTAAAATTGTCTATTTTTGTGTTTTATTGCTTTCTCCAAGTCTCTGTTAATCAATAAGTATGTTTTCAGATTCCTGTATCTAACTCTCAGGGGTCAGCATGAAACATCTAAAAGTATCTATAGTAATGTAACTTGTAATGTCTGTCCTCCTTTGACATACTCTAAAACTATTATGTCTATATTGACATGCTGGGGTCAAAGGGTCATCTGCAGTAGTGCATGTGCAGCCGCCCTAGTATTAGTAAAATATATTAAATTACAGACTAAAGTATTATTATTATATTTCTATAGTCTCAGCTCTCTCACCGGACTGGAGCTGTTGGTGATTTGGTCAAGTGACTTCAGTGCTGGACTCCCTACAGTGATTGCTGAGTTAGAGACACTGGAGAGTCTCAGACTCAATGACTGTCAGCTGATAGAGTTCCCACAGAGGTAGTGTATAATATACAGTGTACTGTGTACATACTGAGTCTGTATCTACTGTTTAACTTGACTGTAGGTTAAAAGAGTTTAACTGATTATATTTGTGATTAATTAAATTAGTAAGACTGAAATATTGACAACATATTGACTAGAGTCTTCCTAATCATTTACTAATTATACAAATATTGGATACATCTACTAGTTGTATTAGTCTAGTGGATTAGTGAATATCAGAGCCAAGTGCTGAATCATTAACTAAATTATCCAATCTTGTGATGTCACAGACCATGAGTCATAATTATATAAATACCATCATCCATACCATCATACCATATTATAGAAAGTTAGAGAATTCTGTGAAACGGGAATGAAATGAAATGCTGTTGCAAATACTGCAAATGAAATGCTGTTGAAGTACTTGCTGTATGTTCCAGCATTGCATTTTCCATTTTGCTGGAACATTAAAAAGGTGTCTATAAATAATCTTCTGACACACCATAATGTTAAGTTGCAAGCCAATGTCATATGGACGTTTATGCTCAAACAGTCCAAAGCAACATTGCTGGAACATTCAATAACAATGTTTTCTAACAACGTTATGATAACGTAAACAATGTTTATTCATGTAAAATTCCACAAAGCGTTTTGTTAGAATTTAAGGTTAGGCTATCAGGCTATCATAGACTGCTTTTATACAGAAAGCACAGAATATTTCACAAAAAGTTCTTAAATCAAGCATTTTATAGCCATACAGTATTTCCACCATCTTCTACTTATAGTGACTATTCTACAGAGAGAAAACTAACACTGTTTATATAGGATAAGGTTCTTTATTAGGTCCTTTTTCTTCCTGCATGCAGCCGTTATATTTAATGTTTGTATTATAATTTATAATCATTCTTTCTCCACTGGTCCTCAGATCTCCTTTGCTCAGCAATATGTACGTCTGCTCTTCTCTTCTTATTCTAGCCAACATGGTGGTCCCTCTACCTAGGCCCTAGGTAGAGGGCCTTAGGTACCTTAGGTCCTAAGGTATGGTTATCATATATGGAGTTATCTTCTC
Source organism: Watersipora subatra (assembly GCF_963576615.1). Taxonomy (NCBI): domain Eukaryota; kingdom Metazoa; phylum Bryozoa; class Gymnolaemata; order Cheilostomatida; family Watersiporidae; genus Watersipora; species Watersipora subatra. The sequence goes on along the minus strand of NC_088715.1, from coordinate 5,858,888 downwards.
TTCTGAGTCATTCTATTAATCTACTTCAGCGTAAAGGTGTGTTTACACTAGCATGCATGTATCATTAGTATTCTGTGGTTAGACACCTAGTGATAGATGCTCTACTGCCTAGTGTAGGTGTTCTGTACTGTAGATGATCACTTTACACAAATATTTAGCATTATCATGTTTAATTTGTTGTTAGTAAATTAGCCAATATCCTACAGGGTTGGTACTCAGTCTAGTTCTGCTTACACTGCAGTTGTCATGATAGTAAAATCTTACCAGAGGCAGCTGTGAGCAACATTTATATGTCTTTCTGTCAGCCAGTGGCTGGTACTTTGTAGTACTTGGATTCTTCAGAAGCAGATGTTTGTGGTTCTAAATATTCTCCTTTTTAAACAATTTCTCTATAAAATAGTGTTATACATTCTGATGTACCTCCCTGACTATGGTATATGTGGTCTGTAGATGCCAACAATTGTTCAACAAACTGTATCAATTACAGTGACATCATTACAGACACTAGGAAGCTCTGTAAGAAGTGTTGAGACCAATTATGTAGTAGAGAAGAGTTGCTAGTTTTTAGCCTCTGTACCTTCTTATCCACCATCTTCTTACTCCATTACCTTTCTCGTGTAATTCAGTAAGGCTCACACAGCCATCTTCCTCTGAGGTACTTTTGAATTCTTTATAGAGTTTAGATTACTAAACAGAATTTCACATAAATACATGTATACTGTAAGTGCTCCTGAAAAGGCTCAACAACTTTATTGTAACTTTTAATAACTGCTGATATTTCTCATGTATTGCTACGTTGGATCAAAATGTTGAAGTATTTGTTCTTTTCCAGCCTTGCTCTGTCAACTAAGGAATCACAGAGTTCTAACTCCCTCTTAGATACTTTCACGGTCCTGATGGACTCTAGGAGTTGTCTTCTATCATTTATTGTCTGTACCTCTCAGACTTGTGATAAGGTTAATCTTGTTATTAATTTCCTTCCAGGTGTCAAAAACCCTTGTGTAAACTCATTTTCTCTATCAGCTGTAAACTTTTCAGTTTTCTAGCACTGAGCCTAGTAACAAATACCTTCACTGTTTGTCACATTCGTACATCATCCTTTATCTTCTTTGTAACTTTGTATTTAATTTGTTTATATATCTCATTATGTTCACTAGAAACATCAAATCTATCAGAAAGTTCTTCTGATAACAACAAAACCAAATTAGTCCTAGCTTCATCATTATTAGTGTCCTCCAAGATTGTACTCCTCCTGTAGATTGTTCCTTCTGATCTTTCCCAACCTTCTCCAATGCTCACCCTTTGGACAGCCATCTTGTTAGAACATAAAAATATTATGCATCTGAATATCAATTAATGTTGATAGTGTATAAAAGTCAACTTCTTTATGTGAACATGATATAAAAAACATAAAACACAGTACAAACTCAGATAGCTTAAACAAGAGGTTAGAATTTTCCATGTAATTACCACATACCTCACATTGTTATGAGTCAGTGAGTCATCATGTTCTGCATCATTTTCTTTCTGAGAATTCATCATCTGTCGATACATCAAAGTAGACTAAGGTCTTAGATAGTACTTTGTAGTACTTGGATTCTTCAGAAGCAGATGTTTGTGGTTCTAAATATTCTCCTTTTTAAACAATTTCTCTATAAAATAGTGTTATACATTCTGATGTACCTCCCTGACTATGGTATTTGTGGTCTGTAGATACCAACAATTGTTCAACAAACTGTATCAATTACAGTGACATCATTACAAACACTAGGAAGCTCTGTAAGAAGTGTTGAAACCAATTCTGTAGTAGAGAAGAGTTGCTAGAGTTGCTAGTTTTTAGTCTCTGTACCTTCTTATCCACCATCTTCTTACTCCATTACCTTTCTCTTGTAATTCAGTAAGGCTCACACAGCCATCTCCCTCTGAGGTACTTTTGAATTCTTTATAAAGTTTAGATTACTAAACAGAATTTCACATAAATGTACTGTAAGTGCTCCTGAAAAGTCTCAACAGTTTAATGGTAACTTTAATAACTGCTGATATTCCTCATCTACTGCTACATTGGATCAAAATGTTTATATCATCATCATGTTGTTGATCATCATGTTCATTAGAAACATCAAATCTATCAGAAAGATCTTCTGATAACAACAAAACCATATTAGTCCTAGCTTCATTATCAGTGTCCTCCAAGATTGGACCAGTTCCTTCCGATCTTTCCTCATCTTTTCCAATGCTCGCCTTTGGGGCGGCCATCTTGTCAAAACATAAAAATATCATGCATCTGAATATCAATTAATGTTGATAGTGTATAAAAGTCAACTTCTATATGTCAACATGATATAAAAAACATAAAACACAGTACAAACTCAGATAGCTTAAACAAAAGGTTAGGATTTTTAGTGTAACTACCACATACCTCACATTGTTATGAGTCAGCAAGTCATCATGTTCAGCATCATTTTCTTTCTGAAAATTCATCATCTGTCGATACATCAAAGTAGACTGAGGTCTTTAGTCGATCAATTTGACAAGCTTTGTCATCACTTCAGAGTAATCATTCAGCACTGATTCATTCACTTTATGCCATTGCCTACAGCATATGAGACAAGTTGTTTTACTGTTTGCTTCTTGCACAAGGAGTTGTCTACTCCATTCCCAGTAGATACTGTGTGCACTTTTTTTTAGTTGTAGCGATAATTCAGCTACCAGCTTACACCGGATTTTTCTTCATAAACTCCCTTTTCAAAGGAATTTCCCTTTCCAGTTCAAATGATAGGTTAGCAGAGTTCAGTTAATAGTAGATGGAACTTTTTAATAGAACTCCTGTTTATTTTAGAATGATCTATGTCTTTAAGACTGACAGGTGTTGGGGATTTGAGTTGTTTACACAAAGCTTGAAACACAGAAGAATTTTATATGCATACAATAAATCAAGTAATCATCTAGCCAGCAGCACACATATCACAAAAAATGCAAAGAGTTTGTGCGTAAAACTAAAATATTTTAAAGATGCATGAAAAATCATGCAAAGACACATTATTCCTGTAAGGACACTGTTTGGACATTTCACAAAGTGTGCATAGCATCCAGTTAACAATCAAGGGTGTCTGTGTGCATGTGTGTGTGTGTGTGTGTGTGTGCATGTGCGTGTGTGTGTGTGTGCATGTGTGTGTGTGTGTGTGTGTGCATGAATGTGTGCATGAATGTGTGCACAATGTTTTATTGCATGTACATGTAATTTATGGGTGACGCATAGAAAATAATAAAAATGCAAACAAAGCAAACGGGACTATCCGATAGTTTGAGGATATCATCAGAACAACCCTGCTAGCAGTTTGCAGAAGAACAGACAGTTTTGGCATCATACAGATGAGTGAGCACCGGAAGACGTTTAGAAAGACGTTACAAGAAGTTGATAAAATGAAAAAAGCTTTTAGTTACTGATGCTTTTGGTTGAATTTTTAAAATAATTCTTACAGCTTTATTCTGTAATACCAAAGTATTTTCCAACTCTGAGCCAATATGGCCCTAAAACTCTTCCATAAATCAGGTGAGGGTAGAAATGTATAATACAGGTCAATCTATATTTTAGTATCAAAGTATGTTCTCGCATGGCACATCATCAAAAGTACACGATGTAATTTACTGGGTAACTTTGTAATATGACTTTGAAATGATATGTTTCTAAAGGTATGTATCGAAGGCTTTTAAAAAATATAAAAAACTCGCCATGTTTAATTGTGCCATTATCGAAATTGACGTATAGTTTTTCAAGCATGTCACTAATAGCTCCTGTGGCGCTGCACTTTTCATGAAATCCATACTGGCTATCAACCAGCAAGTTTAAGTCTTCCATATATGTATGTATTTACTTGTTTAACACTTGTATCACTTTTATTACATCATCCTCTAAGACCTGCTCAAATTTAAATTTAATATTAGATATTAGTTGTTGTAAAAAGGATTCATAAGGTACATCAGATTTAGGAAGTTTTGCTGCAAGATCTAATCTAAGGTTGACAAAATGGTTGTTAGTACATTGAGAAATCTCTAAAGGATCTTTAATTCTGGTATTCTCTACATATATGGTTGTAGGACCCAGATTGGAATTTGTAAAATCTTGTTTCAGAATTTTATTTAAAAAGTTCCATTTTTCATTTACATGTTTTACACCCGTCACAAAGCAACGCGAATACGTCGGGAGTGTTTGACAGTAGCAAACTTTCCCGGCTTATTCGCATTGATTCATCAATGCCATCGGTTTACAATTCACATAATTGACAATGAACGGCCAAAGGAAAATGTTGTAATAGTGCGATATGATGTGAACCATCCTTAAAGCACTCTAAATGATGACTATGATAGAGAGATCAAAGAGAAGAGGGAGGAGTCGTCTGACCATGCCAACTCGACACCGATTCCTACGTGTACTCATCAGGGTAGACACGTGTACTCATCATGTGTAAACACATATCATTGGATATGTGTTTACAAACTTTCCCAATATTTCGCCGAGCATCGACGACCGCCTTTTTATGTCAACCATTTTGGCGATAGTAATTGGCAGTCGGAGTCTGGTAGCGTGATTTATTTATTTCCGTTTATGATGGACTAGAGACTAGTATTTGATTTCACGCAAAAACAAAGAAGTTTTTTCGCGAAAAATTGAAATGAAAAGTTAGAACACAACGTTGAAAAGAAGAATGAGAACACTACGTCACAGAGTATTTGCTGATCTAAACACGGGTGGGTTTGTGATAGTCTGAACATTGTTATCATCGACGATCACCAAAGTATTGTGGCATCAACGCTGAGATATAGCGATATAGTGTGAACCAGTCTTTAAAATTCCCTATGTGTAGGAGGAACCAACTCGGTACACAAAAGGCATTTGAGTTCCAACTTTAAAAGTAAGATAGCTTTTGTCTCAATTTGTCTACACAATGGTCAGTGATAACTGAGATGGTTTGAGTCTTTGACATTCGATAAGTGCATAGTAGGTGATGTGTCTGCAAAACCGTAGCCTGATATCTTTATGAATACTTTTTAAGGCTCTGATAGCCAAACGTTTACCTTGATGACAAGCTCATATGGCGTATGCTAAAGATTTCTCATTGTATTCGTTCGCAGTACTTTAATATAGTAATTATCGTGTCTGTCACGCGTTGTTGAAATCAGCATGTAGAAGATAACTTCAAATTTATGGATACTTGTAGGACTATGCAAATACTGGTTCCATGATACATATTATTAGACAGTCTGTCACAGGTACTTCTAGAGTATGCATTGGGAATTTTAAGGTGCCCTTAATCTCTCCTTCCTTCGCTCCTCTCACCCCTCAGTCCTTTCAGAGTGTCTTGTATTAGGATTTGTAAAACGGAGTTAAAATACTAAACTTATATATGACTAAAGCTACATGTAGACTGTCTTATAGTCTGTTTATTGACATGCAGTTGGAGACTTAGTAAGGTTGCCATACACTGAATACTTATAATTATACTGTGAACTCCAGCTAATAAAATAAGTTTTATATCAAAACTTGTAAGTAAATATTTTAACATTGTTTAAAATGAGGATATCAGTAGTTGTTAGTAATAGCAGAGGTCTGATGATCTTTCTTCTACCTTATACAGTAATATTTTAATAATTAAACTCATGTAATTTGAGGTTCAATTGATTATATGGAAAGTTTCTCATCAGCTGTAATCTAAAATTACTCTGAATGATTGACTGATCTAGTTTCAGGGTAAAATAGACCTTATTAACCGCTAGTGTACAGCTTTAGATACCAGTTCATGTTTAAATACTGTCTCTACACCATAACCTACTACCTCTAGTGACTGGATGGTTTTCTTTCAAAGGGTAGACAACTCTGATGGTTGAATAATAACATGTCAGCTTGGTGTTATAGAAAAAATACTTGACTTGACAGTTAACAGGGTATATGATGGTACAAGTACATTAATATATGGGTACATGATTTACGAATTACTCCACCTCAACTTTTGTTAGAGATTCACTGATTACAAGCGAAGGTTGAGTGTCGGGTTTCCTCTGCTTGCTGCTGTCTTCTCTTCAAGTTTTTCTGCTGTATCAGCTTAACAACTGTATCTGTTGTTATATTTTAGGGTAAAATCAAGTCTTCCTACTACACACTTTTATGTCTATCATTGAATATGTAATTATTCATGTCTACATGCAGCCATAAACTCATGTCTGTCTTCCTTAGACATACTCTGGGACTATATGTTTACTAGCGTGTTGGGGTCACGGGGTCAGCTGTCCTAGTATTAGTAAAATATATTAAATTACAGACTAAAGTATTATTATTATATTTCTATAGTCTCAGCTCTCTCAAGAGACTGAAGGTGTTAAACCTTAATGGCAACAACTTCAGTGCTGGACTCCCTCCAGTGATTAGTGAGATAGGAACACTGGAGAGTCTCTCACTCCTGATGTGTCAGCTGAGAGACCTCCCACAGAGGTAATGTACAAATATTGTATTCCTCTATTAGTCTGGTGGATGAGCTATTATACAGATATATACAGATTATACACTGAAAGTGTAGGACCTGTGTATGAGTCATGGCCTTTTTATGATGTTGTCTATAGTTGTTATCATCCTGTATGTGATTATTCTTTTCATAACCTAAGTTGGGTTACAAAATACAGTGAAACATGGATAACTCAAACTTCAAGGGACCGAGCAAAAGTGTTCGAGTTATTAGAGCGTTCAAGTTATCAGGACAGTCATAAGTGCACGTATTTATCAGTAGATACGTGTACATATACGAACTATATATCAATCAAAAGCATAGAATGCTTGTTGCAAGTTAAAAGGTCTTTCGTGTGAAGTTTTAAATATCTTTAATCAGAAAGTATAGATATTTTTCTATCACTTTAGATTTGTTTGTTGCGTTAATCTGACGTTCTCAGATTAAAATTGGCAAAACTTGATCGCGGTTAAAACGCTCAGAAAAAATACATACGTATTTTTCTACCGAGTGTTTTAACCAAGATCGATTTTGCAGTAAGTCAGTTATTACAAAACTGCTTTACTATTAAAAACCCATTATTTATGGGTTTTAACCCATGATATTACTTTAAAGTTATCCAAATTTTACCTCGCTTTTCTTGCTTTCGGAGGGCTTATCGCTAAGCGGATGTTTGGTAAAATTTGATTTTTGCAAACCTTTAGAAAAGTTGTTAATGAAAATATTTGTCGATGTTGGTAATAACGAGGCCTAAGAACTACTAAAAGTCGATGTTTATCTCTATGGCTTGGAATAAAGTGATATTCTAAAGCGATAGTAACAACCGTCTCGGTAGCCGTTTGGCAAAAAACTGTTCGATTTATCCGAGTTTCACTGTATCTCTAAAATTTAAGAAGACTCACTTGGTTAAATTGTTTAAAACTGTTTAAATATTGAAAATTTCAAGGCAACTCTTGTTGATTGATTGGGAACTTTTAGGGAATTTCACACACAAGATGTGAATTGTTAGTTAGAAGAGAATTCTGCTAGCATGTAGAATATAGAATCTCAAACCTTGTCTACGTTTGGAGCTTCTAAGGATTTTATTTGTATGATATGTTTAATGTACGGATAATTTCATTGGCTAATTATAAATATTGCTGACAAACATCAGCATATAGGCTCATCATATCTATACCAGTGATTTTCAACCTTTTTTGAGCCGCAGCACATTTTTCACATTCACAAAGTTCTGAGTCACACTACCAAGCAGAATGACACAGAATGACACAGAATGAACACTAATACATACAGTTAAGTTTTTAATGTCTTTTTACACTCACTTATTGGGAAACATGGACCTGAATGAAAACATGGATATCCTTGCAGGAATGGTAGAAAGACACACACAAAGCCCTTCCTCAACAGTTCTCTATCTCTCTGTTTTTAGTTTTTATTACTGTAAAACTTGGGAAGCTCAACTCAAACCATAGATATATATACCTATATATATCTATATATAGGTATATATATCTATGACTCAAACAGATATGTGGTTGTAAACAGAAGCAATGTTAAAATGGCTTTGTTGGCAAGAATGGGGAAACTCCTTGGCAACAGATTACCAAAAACTGTTCAAAATAAAATCCACAAATTTTAGCTTTAAAGATGCACTTGCACAACATTTTAGTTGATTTTATCAGAAAGTATCAGGTATTATTCTATTATTTGTGATTGTTGTTCATGTTTGAGGTGGTCTGACTGCTAAGATGTTTCAAGATTAAAATCAACAAAACTTGATCACTGTTAAAACGCTCAGAAGTAAAATATGTGCCCGGACTTGCCCAAAATGATGTACATAGCCGTGAGACTGCTTGTCTCTCACTCATATTCACATCGGCTAAATCAGACTAAATCAGACGTCGTAGGGGTGGATCTAGGAAAAAAGGTTTGTGGTGCAAAATGTGTGTAATATATCTAGAGAGTGAGAGGGTGCGCGGGGCAATCCCCTTACCTGGCCCCGCGCTAGCGGAACTTTTTGAATTTTAGGCATCTCAGAATGAAGGAGAGGTGTGTTTGAGCCCAAAAATGTGTAATCATTTTCATTCTCAAACTAAATCATTTCAACAGCAAACAACAAGTTTAGAGGTAAAAATTGACATTACATATGATTAATTAAATTGGTATTTTATAATGTTCCTTATACTATGTATATCATGTCTATCATGTCTATCATGTCTATGCATAAAAAAAGTTTCAAAGTATTAGCTACATAACGATGCTATTATAAAACAGACATATTAGGGCATACTTTTTTGAATTGTTGTTTTGTCGTCAAAAGAAATGATCCAAAGTTCGTTGTTGACCTTTCTTTTGAGACATTTTGCTTTTAAAATTGCTTGTAGTATTTCATTCGAAAAGTTGTGGCTCAATTGGGGATGTTTATTGGGACCACTCTCATTTGTTCATAAGCTAAACAAATTCAGGTCAATGTTATTAAAACTGGTTCGTTATAACGAGCTCTACTAGGCCGTTTTTGTTCATTTTCTCCCAAAGCAAGTTTTCAGTGAAATGAATTGTAATTTACTCACTTCTTGATAGATTTCAAATCTTTTTTTTTAATTTTTTTGCCATATTTGTGGTGGTGCATTTGCACCATATGCACCACAGTAGATCCGCCCCTGCGTCGGCTATTGCTATCAAAGTCTAGTACTACGTGGTTCTATTGGCATATATTTTAATTTGTATTTGTTCATAATTGTTTGAATAAGATTATAAGTCCAGCTATATATACATGTATATTGCTATAGGTGTCTCAAATGTCTCAAATAAGGTAATTGAAATTTGTCCTATTAGTTTCCTCTGTGTAAACATATGAGTATCAGACTAGGATTCTGTCAGTCTACAGTAATTAGGTTGTCTAGTAAACTTAGTTCATCCTTTGTATCAGCGAAGTTCCCTGTTGCTACCCACACGGGAAACTAGTCTATATATATAAATCATAAAGTCTGTGTGTCATGTGTATGTCCAGCTATAGCATTATAATCGAGGAATAAAAAATCCGCATCGCAGAGGATTTCATCTCAGAACCTGCTGGTTGGCAGACTAGTAAAAGTGCTTGGAGTCAATAACTAGCGCAGTTGACAGTTAAGCAATTATTAAGTCGTCTGCAAACGCTGTATTTGTTACAGTAATGGTAAGCTAACCTTTACTTACTTACCTAGTAAGTCAGTAAAGGTCATACGTCATATATTGATGATTACCAAAACACTTATGTTTTTTGGTAGACCTGTGTTTGGCTGGCTATATCTCAGCTTCTGGTTGGCCAATCTCGTTGATTTTTTTTTTAGAACACCAGTCAACACCTCAAGATAAATAATAAAGCATAATAATATTATGCTTTCTCTATTCTTTAACTAGCATTGCTGACAGTAAAGCGATTATTAAGTCATCTGCAAACACTGTAATTACATGTACTTTAGTAAATGTAAGCTAACCTTTACTAACTTACCAGGTAAGTTACTCAAATTCATTGGGTAATTATATTATTACCCGTGCAACACCTAGCATTCATCTAGTTCCTAGATAATAACTAGCAAGCCGCATCTTTGAAAAGAATATGTTTGAATATAAGGTGTGACCAACTGCATTCCTAAAAAGTTATGTATAGTCAACATTATCTAGTCATTATTAGTATCAATTTCTAGAAGATTTTCTACTGGTTACTTTTGATTAGTTGATAAAGCACAGTAGATGCTCTTGTAACGTAAATTCCAGATAACGATAAGAATTTCTGGAAAGTTTTTGCTTCATACTACGTAAAAATTGTTCATATAACATAAAGTGTCAAATCAGGTGAGTTCTCTAATTTCGGTTTTAATGTTAATCTATTTCAGACTTTCAAAAGAAAAAACGACATGGGTATCCACTATATATGTATATACTTACAACTACTACCATCCTTCTTACTATATACAACTTTCATGAGATTTTAGCTTGTCGTGATAGATCGTCAAATGTGTCGACAAAACAGACAATAGGTAGCGGCGCAATTGTTCATATAATTGTTCAATTGTTCTCCCAAATGCGATCGATCGGTGCAGGTGTTACAACATCGATCCACCAATCTGAATGTCTCGAATTGGAGTATTGTCGAGAGTTATCTTTTATTTTAACCTTGACCCCTAGATGCAGATAGACGATGAACAGGTATTACCGTTTTTGTAGTAAAAATATTTGGTTGTCTTGCTCTATTGCAGATGTATAAAATATCTATTATTAGTTTGGCTTCGCAGAATAGATTTTGCTGTCTAGAAAAAATGTGCAAATATTTGTAAATGAATGTTTGAGATGTTCGTTTTCCATCAATTTATTGTAAGATTACCGCAATCTACCAGTCTATAAAACCAGTGAAATAGATCTTAAAAAGGAGAAAAGTTGTCGATGTGAACCAATAAAACTGCAGGTACGTACAGACTACAAATTAAAAGAGTTAAGTCTAGTTTTTCCTTTTTGTATATCCAAAAGGGTTTGAAAAGATCTTGGAACGGATTAGGCAGTTTACATGTATTTTACTGTTCTTATAATGTAAATTCCCTATAACATAAACATTCCTGGAACGGATTATATACGTTGTAGGAGCGTCTGCTGTGCAAACCAAATGGTTTTTGAGTTCACCAAAATATAACGTCAATTTTTTGTAAATAAATTACCCACCAATTGAATTCTGAAAATAAACTTGTCTAGCAAAGGGTTAATACAGTCCTTCCTGCACCTGGTTGGTGGTTTGGACTCACCTGTTTTCACTTAGTAGTGTGGAGCATATAATTTTTCGAGTAGCTTTTAATATTATTCCCATTGGAATTGAGTCGAGCTATGCAAAAGTACCTGTCAGTAGTAGCAAGTACCTGCCACTAATTTTCTTTGTAGTGTGCATCAGAACTTTGTAAATGCAAAAATGTCCTACGGGTCAAAGAGGCTGAAAATCGCTGGTAGAGATACAATGAGACTATCAATGAGCCTAGATTTGATTAGACTTCATAAACCGATCTATCAGACAAGTTTTGTGGCAACTGGGCTGAGTTGTATTCAATATTTCCTGCGAGTCATTTTTCATTCATGATTATGCGACTGATATTTTGCATGATAATTTTTAAGACTATGTTTTGCATTATCTTTGACCTTATTATTTCATTACATAATCTTTATAAGCCAAAAAGTTTCATCTCAGCACAAAGTCTTCATTAAAAACATTCATCCATGTCATGGCCACTCACATAATTTCAACTTATTCACTAAAAAAAATTCCTCTACTGCAGTAAACTCAAACACTGTATGTGTTGTATCTAGATATTCCCCCTCATCGTGGTAGTAGTCACCACTCTGCTCTTGCAAGTCCTTCTGAGTATGTCCAAAATACCAATGATCTGTAGGTGCATGACTTCCTCTGTCTTTACATACCATGTTGTACATCTCATTTTCTTCAGTTGTTCCGGTGGTTTCAGACTCATGCATCTGGATACTTGGGTGCTAACAAAATATTAAACTTTTAGGATCATTTAATACCTTATTGAATGTCGCTTGGAATCTATAACATCGTGAAAACAGTTGCAACACGAATCTATACAGTTACAAAACTTACTATGGTAGTGTCGGTAGTTATAATGGGCCACTCTCAATGGACCTGGTTTTACAAGTTATAAGGTCTTTAATCTCCCCACATCTGCAGTACACTTGAGACCTATCTGAGGAACAGAATGCTGCTATCAAGGTTTGTGCACCATACATTCATCTCTCTCTCTATCCCCATGCATGGTAGTTTCCACACTGGCACCACAGTTCTACAGGTGGAGAAACATCAACATCCTGTATCAGTAAAACAAGTGTGATATAAGCATACTGTATTTTACAAGTGACCTACTTTGATGAAGGCTTACTTATAGAAAACTAAATCTACTGATTCTTAGTTTTTATTCTAACATGTATCTACTGTAAGCTTTCAATTTGGGAGTTAGATAGATCGAGAGTGGACAATTACAAAATGAACACATGTTTAACAACAGCATAAGTAGGTCAAGCCAATAATTTGAAGCTATGATTTTGGAATTCAAAGGTGAGCATTGATCAATACATTTTCCTCAAATTTCTACAAGTGAGAAGTGAACATGAATTCTACTAATTAATATAATTTACTAGCTAAAACAACCAGAGAAAATCTAAACTAGTTACATGGCTTATAGTTACAGCTTTCAGCTAGTTAAAGTTGAAATCAAGTCTTTAGACTGCAAGTGGAGGCTCCAAAGATATTTGATTAGTAGTTTCTGTATAAAATCGTACACATAATTTGATACTAAAAACAATCATTATTATTATTACCCTCGAATATCTAGACTTCTTGTTACTGCATACCTCTTACCTGTTCATGGTGATTTATTATAGCTAGGTGAAATGAGAAGTTAAAAGTTTGTTAAAACTAGAGATGTCAAGTAGTAAATAACGAGGTGACTTACTACAATCAATTGTACAATGTTTCTTGTTAGCATGTCTTCATGAGTAGTAAAGTTATTCCTTTTACTTTAGTTAAGTAGATAGAAGAGACTCAAACACAAAGATAGATATACCTACATTCTCATATCTTCCTCAGAAGCATAACACCTGTCAGCTGTAATCATAGGCTGTCTGCCCCCTTCTTTCACCATCTAATGCTCAAATAGTCTGAGGCATCTTCACTGTAACTAGAGGCCAGGTTGTAATTATGTTGTTATTCAATAGATCATGCTGATTCGGTGATTGAAGGAGATTCGGATTGAAGCAGATCATCAATCAATAAATCATTGAATTCTCCCATAATCTACGACGGTTCCGTAGTGTTACTACTTACATTCCTCAAGTTTTGCCCTGATAGTTTACTAAAACCATAGATATATATACCTATATATCTATGACTAAAATGGTTTATATACCTATGACTAAAACACACCACCTCACAGTGAGAAATCATCTTCGCTTACGCTAATGCCTAACTTATCCAAGTCTAACTGCGGATAGTGAGTTTTCTAACAACAAGAATCTTCGATATCACAGACAACTAGATTGTTAGCAATAACGTTTACTATGACCTAAATAATAAATTTGTGCAGATGATTGGCTAAAGAAGATACCGTATATTTTATCGCTTGTCAACACTTAGCCATACGACGCTTTATATTTCACGAATTCACCACCCACTTGAAACTAAGCGTTTTAACAGTGATCAAGTTTTGTTGATTTTAATCTTGCAACATGCTGGCAGTCAGATCACCTCAAACATCAACAACACTCACAAATGATAGAATAATACTGATACTTTCTGATAAAATTTACTAAAGATTTTGTACAAGTTCATCTTTAAATTATGATGTTTCAGTTTAATGAGCTTCTTCAAAGTCATGTCTAGCAACAGATGCTGAGCTGTATGGGTCCTTGACCCTGTTCAGTTTAATGAGCTGCTCCTTCAAAGTCATGTTTAGCAACAGATGCTGAGCTGTATGGGTCCCTGACTCTGTTCAGTTTAATGATCTGCTCCTTCAAAATCGTGTCTAGCAACAGATGCTGAGCTGTATGGTTCCCTGACTCTGTTCAGTTTAATGAGCTGCTCCTTCAAAGTCATGTCTAGCAACAGATGCTGAGCTGTATGAGTCCCTGACTCTGTTCAGTTTAATGAGCTGCTCCTTCAAAGTCATGTCTAGCAACAGATGCTGAGCTGTATGGTTCCCTGACTCTGTTCAGTTTAATGAGCTGCTCCTTCAAAGTCATGTCTAGCAACAGATGCTGAGCTGTATGAGTCCCTGACTCTGTTCAGTTTAATGAGCTGCTCCTTCAAAGTCATGTCTAGCAACAGATGCTGAGCTGTATGGTTCCCTGACTCTGTTCAGTTTAATGAGCTGCTTCTTCAAAGTCATGTCTAGCAACAGATGCTGAGCTGTATGGTTCCCTGACTCTGTTCAGTTTAATGAGCTGCTTCTTCAAAGTCATGTCTAGCAACAGATACTGAGCTGTATGGGTCCCTGACTCTGTTCAGTTTAATGAGCTGCTCCTTCAAAGTCATGTCTAGCAACAGATGCTGAGCTGTATGGGTCCCTGACTCTGTTCAGTTTAATGAGCTGCTCCTTCAAAGTCATGTTCAGCAACATATGCTGAGCTGTATGGGTCCCTGACCCTGTTCAGTTTAATGAGCTGCTCCTTCAGAGTCATGTCCAGCAACATATGCTGAGCTGTATGGTTCCCTGACTCTGTTCAGTTTAATGAGCTGCTCTTTCAAATTCATGTCTAGCAACATACGCTGAGCTGTATGGTTCCCTGACCCTGTTCAGTTTAATGAGCTGCTCCTTCAAAGTCATGTCTAGCAACATATGCTGAGCTGTATGGTTCCCTGACTCTGTTCAGTTTAATGAGCTTCAAAGTCATGTCCAGCAACATATGCTGAGCTGTATGGTTCCCTGACTCTGTTCAGTTAAATGAGCTGCTCCTTCAAAGTCATGTTTAGCAACAGATGCTGAGCTGTATGGGTCCCTGACTCTCTTCAGTTTAATGAGCTGCTCCTTCAAAGTCATGTCTAGCAACATATGCTGAGCTGTATAGGTCCCTGACTCTGTTCAGTTTAATGAGCTGCTCCTTCAAAGTCATGTTTAGCAACAGATGCTGAGCTGTATGGGTCCCTGACTCTGTTCAGTTTAATGAGCTGCTCCTTCAAAGTCATGTCTAGCAACGGATCCTGAGCTGTATGGGTCCCTGACTCTGTTCAGTTTAATGAGCTGCTCCTTCAAAGTCATGTCTAGCAACAGATGCTGAGCTGTATGGGTCCCTGACTCTGTTCAGTTTAATGAGCTGCTCCTTCAAAGTCATGTTCAGCAACATATGCTGAGCTGTATGGGTCCCTGACCCTGTTCAGTTTAATAAGCTGCTCCTTCAGAGTCTTGTCCAGCAACATATGCTGAGCTGTATGGTTCCCTGACTCTGTTCAGTTTAATGAGCTGCTCTTTCAAATTCATGTCTAGCAACAGATGCTGAGCTGTATGGGTCCCTGACTCTGTTCAGTTTAATGAGCTGCTCCTTCAAAGTCATGTCTAGCAACGGATCCTGAGCTGTATGGGTCCCTGACTCTGTTCAGTTTAATGAGCTGCTCCTTCAAAGTCATGTCTAGCAACAGATGCTGAGCTGTATGGGTCCCTGACTCTGTTCAGTTTAATGAGCTGCTCCTTCAAAGTCATGTTCAGCAACATATGCTGAGCTGTATGGGTCCCTGACCCTGTTCAGTTTAATAAGCTGCTCCTTCAGAGTCTTGTCCAGCAACATATGCTGAGCTGTATGGTTCCCTGACTCTGTTCAGTTTAATGAGCTGCTCTTTCAAATTCATGTCTAGCAACATACGCTGAGCTGTATGGTTCCCTGACCCTGTTCAGTTTAATGAGCTGCTCCTTCAAAGTCATGTCTAGCAACATATGCTGAGCTGTATGGTTCCCTGACTCTGTTCAGTTTAATGAGCTTCAAAGTCATGTCCAGCAACATATGCTGAGCTGTATGGTTCCCTGACTCTGTTCAGTTAAATGAGCTGCTCCTTCAAAGTCATGTTTAGCAACAGATGCTGAGCTGTATGGGTCCCTGACTCTCTTCAGTTTAATGAGCTGCTCCTTCAAAGTCATGTCTAGCAACATATGCTGAGCTGTATAGGTCCCTGACTCTGTTCAGTTTAATGAGCTGCTCCTTCAAAGTCATGTTTAGCAACAGATGCTGAGCTGTATGGGTCCCTGACTCTGTTCAGTTTAATGAGCTGCTCCTTCAAAGTCATGTCTAGCAACGGATCCTGAGCTGTATGGGTCTCTGACCCTGTTCAGTTTAATGAGCTGCTCCTTCAAAGTCATGTCTAGCAACATATGCTGAGCTGTGTGGTTTCCTGACCCTGTTCAGTTTTTTTAGCTGCTCCTTCAAACTCATGTCCAGCAACATATGCTGAGCTGTATGGGTCCCTGACCTTGTTCAGTTTAATGAGCTGCTCCTTCAAAGTCATGTCTAGCAACAGATGCTGAGCTGTATGGGTCCCTGACCCTGTTCAGTATTTACATTTTCTCTTCTCAAAAACTTTTCCTTCACAAGTAACCATAAATAGGTTTCACGGCTACATCACCAAGGTAACAAAGAAAGAGACATGAGAATGCTATGATTCCATTTCTAAAAGAGGCAGATTCACCTTATAGTTTATATATAAACAAACTGAATGATAGCTACTGCTGTTAGTCAGCTTGTTTATTATTAAAATTAAAGTAGAAAGGGCTATTATAAAAGTATTATCTTTATTATCATTGGTCAATTTAAAGTATAGCTACCGCGCTCTCTGTTCATAACCCTCCATAATACATGAATGATAAATACCGTAAAACCTCTAATTGAACGCCACCTCCATTTGACCACCACTTTGACAATCATTGTTCTATATGAACCCATAATATCACGAAATCAGTCGAAAAGTGTCCACAAAATCGTATTGATAATGAATCGTTTACATCAACAACAATCAATTCTCTCGTTGTCCAACTCCAAAGCTTTGCGCTTTTTCCTTAAAGCTTTGAAAGCACTACCATGAAATCAATGAACAACTGGAGCGGGCTAGTACTCATTTTTTGTTCAACGCGGTCTTGATATTCCGAAGTACATACATGTATATGAAAACGGTTTACATTTACGATGGCAGATAAACAATTAGTCTTAGGCCAAAGGCTATGTGTAGTGAGCAAAACTTTCACGCGTCGCATTTGTGCTAAATGCAACGCGTAAAAGTTTTGCTTTGCTAAAATAATTGTTTGGACTGTAATATTGACTAGTTCAGCAGTGCAGAAGAAGAGTTGAGGTTTGAAGACGTTGTGGAAGGTGTCAAACAACCACAAGATATTCGTTTCACTTTAAAGCATCAATCAGAACTCATCTATTCGAGCAAACAATGCAAATATTTTGTTTTATAAATGTTAATTTTTGTTTCTGCATGTAATATAAGTATGGTTTATTCATGTCACTTGGTAATGAATATATATTTGTAGCATTTGATAGATTATCATTATATAACTTATAAATTTGCAGATTCATAGCATATTATTTGATGTCATCATTGCGGTATGATTTCATCATTGCGGTAATCTGTACAGTTGATCGGCGCTCGTAACTCTTCTTCTATTGCACATAAAAGGCTAGTTTTGGCTGCAAACTGTAGCAAACATATCAATAAGTGCAATGAGCTTTTATGCAACGTTAAATATCGATATAAAATAGAAATGATTTAAAATTTAGAGTAAAATAAAAATTGAAAGTTCCAAAAATTTGCAAAGCAGGACACAAGCTATAATATGATTGCAAGTTAATTGCAAGCCATTATAGATATCAACTAGTAGAGATATTTCTCAGTTCATCAATGCACATTTATTAAGAGATCTTTGACAAGTTTGAGGTAAGTTAGCAGATTTATTGCACTCAAAAGGGTTCATATCGCTCCACCAGAAAGAGGGGGCAGAACATATATGTTCTGCCCCCTCTTTCTGGTGGAGCGATATGAACCCTTTTGAGGTTTGACAAACCTATAGGTGACATTCGCTTTGCTCGTAAAAGGGCTAAACTTATCTTGCCAAAATTCTGAAAAATACACCGCCAGCCTTGATTTGAACCCCACCTCCAATTGACCGCCACTATAGAGGAAGGGTTGAAAAATACAGCGTCACGGCATTCAATTAAAGGTTTTACTGTAGTTCATGGATATTAGACTCATTGTAATTGAGACATGAGAGTCCTATGATTCCATTTCTGAAAGGGACAGATTCACCTTATAGTTTATATATGAACAAACTGAATGATAGCTACTGTTGTTATTCAGCTTGTTTATTATTAAAATTAAAGTAGAAAGGATTATTATAAAAGTATTATCTTTATTACCATTAGTCAATTTAAAGTATAGCTACTGTTCTCTCTGTTCATAACCTTTCATAATTCATGGATGATAAATAATTCATGGATATTAGATTCATTGTAATGAGTGGTTCTCATTGGATAAACTACAATTTCTACTGTAGTTCCTTCTATCTGAGTACAGCTTCATTTGAGTATCATTTAAGAGGACTCTGTACATGCAGAATTGTAAAATTCTGTACATGCAATTAATAAGATGACTAAAATGTTGACCAATATGGGACTTGAACCCATGACATTCAGCTTATTAGACTAACTCTCTTACTAACTGAGCTAATTAACCACCTTTCAAAGCCTCAGATTAGTTGTACCAATCTGAGAAAAACTATAATGCTTTGGACAGGTCTTGAACTCATGAACTTTAGTTGTGAAGGAAAATGCTCAACCAATTATGCTAACCTCTAACAATCCACATATAGTCAAGTATAACCAACCACCTTGCATAAATGAGGAATACTTGTGATCATATTTATGCTCTCTGCTTTATGAGCCGAAACATATGGGCTGACAACACCCAATAAGAATGTAGATGAAGTTAGAAAAAGACCATTTATTGATAATTTCTCACGGCACATCTGAGAATCTCTTACAACAGACTAGTGTGCTGTAAGAGATTATCAGACACACTGGTTGAAAATTACTGCTCCAGTCAATAGAATAATTACAGAGTTCATTGCATATTATTGTAAGCAGCGCACGGAAGATAACTTCCAGTTCAGGGGTGAGCATATACCTCATTTATTGCTCTCATCCAATGATATGTGTTTATACACCTACCCTAATGAGTACACGTAGGAATCAGTGTTGAGATGGCATGGTCCGACAACTCCTCTTCTCTTTGATTTCTCTATCATAGTCATCATTTAGGATGCTTTACAATTCCATATGTATAGGGGAGACACGACTAGGTACACAAAAGGCATTCATATTCAAATTTTAGAAATAAGATAGCTTTTGACTCGATTCAGCTATGCTAAGGTTAATGATATCTGAGATGGTTTGTCTCCATCGACAGTGGATAAGTGCATAGTAGGTGATGTGTCTGCAAAACTGTAGCTTGAGATTTTTATGAATAAAGCCAATGATAGCCAAATGCTTACCTTGATGACAAACACATAGGCGTATGTCAAACATTTATCAGTGTATTCGCTCGCAGAACTTCAATATAGTAATTACCGTGTCTGTCACGTGTTGCTGAAATCAGCAGGTAGTAGATAACTCCAAATTTACGGATATTCCTAGGACTAGACATGTACTGGTCACTGACCTCATTGCATGATACATATTATTAGACAGTCTATCACAGGTACTTCTAAAGTATGCATTGGGAGTTTTAATGTGCCCTTAATCTCTCCTTCCTTCACTCTTCTCACCCCTCAGTCTTTTCATGGTGTCTTGTATTATGATTTGTAAAACTAAGAATTAAAATACTAAACTTATGACTAAAGCTACATGTAGACTATCTGATAGTCTGTTTCTTGACATGCAGTTGAATACTTAGTGAGGTTACCATGCACTGAATACTTTTAATTATACTGTGAACTCCAGCTAATAAAATAAGTTTTATATCAAAACTTGTAAGTAAATATTTTAACACTGTTTAAAATGAGGATATCAGTAGTTGTTAGTAATAGCAGAGGTCTGATGATCTTTCTTCTACCTTATACAGTAATATTTTAATAATTAAACTCATGTAATTTGAGGTTCAATTGATTATATGGAAAGTTTCTCATCAGCTGTAATCTAAAATTACTCTGAATGATTGACTGATCTAGTTTCAGGGTAAAATTGACCTTATTAACCGCTAGTGTACAGCTTTAGATACCAGTTCATGTTTAAATACTGTCTCTACACTATAACCTACTACCTCTAGTGACTGGATGGTTTTCTATCAAAGAGTAGAAAACTCTGATGGTTGAATAATAACATGTCAGCTTGGTGTTATAGAGAAAATACTTGACTTGACAGTTAACAAGGTATATGATGGTACAAGTACATTAATATATGGGTACATGATTTACGAATTATTCCACCTCAACTTTTGTTAGAGATTCACTGATTACAAGCAAATGTTGTGTGTCGGGTTTCCCCTCCTTGCTGCTGTCTTCTCTTTAGGTTTTTCAGCTGTATCAGCTTAACAGCTGTATCTGTTGTTATATTTTAGGGTAAAATCAAGTCTTCCTACTACACACTTTTATGTCTATCATTGAATATACAATTATTCATGTCTACATACAGCCATAAACTCATAATGTCTGTCTTCCTTAGACATACTCTGGGACTACATGTTTACTAGCATGTTGGGGTCACGGGGTCAGCTGTCCTAGTATTAGTAAAATATATTAAATTACAGACTAAAGTATTATTATTATATTTCTAGTCTCAAGTCTCTCAAGAGACTGAAGGAGTTAGACCTTGCCCTCAACAACTTCAGTGCTGGACTCCCTCCAGTGATTAGTGAAATAGGAACACTGGAGAGTCTCACACTCATGGGATGTCAGCTGGGTGACCTCCCACAGAGGTAATGTACAAATATTGGATACTTCTATTAGTCTGGTGGATGAGTTATTATACAGATATCTACAGATTATACACTGGAAGTGTAGGACCTGTGTATGAGTCATGGTCCTTTAATGATGTTGTCTATAGTTGTTATCATCCTGTATGTGATTATTCTTTTCATAACCAAAGTCGGGTTACAAAATACAGTGAAACATGGATAACTCAAACTTCAAGGGACCGAGCAAAAGTGTTCGAGTTATTAGAGCGTTCAAGTTATCAGGACAGTCATAAGTGCATGTATTTATCAGTAGATACATGTACATATATGAACTATATATCAATCAAAAGCATAGAATGCTTGTTGCAAGTTAAAAGGTTTCTCATGTGAAGTTTTAAATATTTTTAATCAGAAAGTATAGATATTTTTCTATCACTTGAGATTTGTTTGTTGCTTTAGGTGATGTGACTGCCAGGACGTTCTCAGATTAAAATTGGCAAATCTTGATCGCGGTTAAAACGCTCAGAAAAAATACATACGTATTTTTCTACCGAGCGTTTTAACCAAGATCAATTTTGCAGTAAGTCAGTTATTACAAAACTGCTTTACTATTAAAAACCCATTATCAATTTTGCCGATATTACTTTAAAGTTATCCAAATTTTACCTCGCTTTTCTTGCTTTCGGAGGGCTTATCGCTAAGCGGATGTTTGGTAAAATTTGATTTTTGCAAACCTTTAGAAAAGTCGATAATGACAATATTTGCAGATGTTGGTAATAACGAGGCCTAAGAACTACTAAAAGTCGATGTTTATCTCTATGGCTTGGAATAAAGTGATATTCTAAAGCGATAGTAACAACCGTCTCGGTAGCCGTTTGGCAAAAAACTGTTCGATTTATCCGAGTTTCACTGTATCTCTAAAATTTAAGAAGACTCACTTGGTTAAATTGTTTAAAACTGTTTAAATATTGAAAATTTCAAGGCAACTCTTGTTGATTGATTGGGAACTTTTAGGGAATTTCACACACAAGATGTGAATTGTTAGTTAGAAGAGAATTCTGCTAGCATGTAGAATATAGAATCTCAAACCTTGTCTACGTTTGGAGCTTCTAAGGATTTTATTTGTATGATATGTTTAATGTACGGATAATTTCATTGGCTAATTATAAATATTGCTGACAAACATCAGCATATAGGCTCATCATATCTATACCAGTGATTTTCAACCTTTTTTGAGCCGCAGCACATTTTTCACATTCACAAAGTTCTGAGTCACACTACCAAGCAGAATGACACAGAATGAACACTGTAATACATACAGTTAAGTTTTTAATGTCTTTTTACACTCACTTAGTGGGAAACATGGACCTGAATGAAAACATGGATATCCTTGCAGGAATGGTAGAAAGACACACACAAAGCCCTTCCTCAACAGTTCTCTATCTCTCTGTTTTTAGTTTTTATTACTGTAAAACTTGGGAAGCTCAACTCAAACAGATATGTGGTTGTAAACAGAAGCAATGTCAAAATGGCTTTGTTGGCAAGAATGGGGAAACTCATTGGCAACAGATTACCAAAAACTGTTCAAAATAAAATCCACAAATTTTAGCTTTAAAGATGCACTTGCACAACATTTTAGTTGATTTTATCAGAAAGTATCAGGTATTATTCTATTATTTGTGATTGTTGTTCATGTTTGAGGTGATCTGACTGCTAAGTTGTGGCAAGATTAAAATCAACAAAACTTTATCACTGTTAAAACGCTCAGAAGTAAAAGATGTGCCCGGACTTACCCAAAATGATGTACATAGCCGTGAGACTGCTTGTCTCTCACTCATATTCACATCGGCTAATTCAGACTAAATCAGACGTCGCAGGGGCGGATCTAGGAAAAAGGGTTTGTGGTGGAAAATGTTTGTAATATATCTAGAGTGGGAGAGGGTGCGCGGGGCAATCCCCTTACCTGGCCCCGCGCTAGCGGAACTTTTTGAAATTTAGGCATCTTAGAATGAAGGAGAGGTGTGTTTGAGCCCAAAAATGTGTAATCATTTATTTGCAGCAAACAACAAGTTTAGAGGTAAAAATTGACATTACATATGATTAATTAAATTGGTATTTTATAATGTTCCTTATACTATGTATATCATGTCTATCATGTCTATCATGTCTATGCATAAAAAAAGTTTCAAAGTATTAGCTACATAACGATGCTATTATAAAACAGACATATTAGGGCATACTTTTTTGAATTGTTGTTTTGTCGTCAAAAGAAATGATCCAAAGTTCGTTGTTGACCTTTCTTTTGAGACATTTTGCTTTTAAAATTGCTTGTAGTATTTCATTCGAAAAGTTGTGGCTCAATTGGGGATGTTTATTGGGACCACTCTCATTTGTTCATAAGCTAAACAAATTCAGGTCAATGTTATTAAAACTGGTTCGTTATAACGAGCTCTACTAGGCCGTTTTTGTTCATTTTCTCCCAAAGCAAGTTTTCAGTGAAATGAATTGTAATTTACTCACTTCTTGATAGATTTCAAATCTTTTTTTTTAATTTTTTTGCCATATTTGTGGTGGTGCATTTGCACCATATGCACCACAGTAAATCCGCCCCTGCGTCGGCTATTGCTATCAAAGTCGAGTACTGCGTGGTTCTATTGGCATATATTTTAATTTGTATTTGTTCATAAGTGTTTGAATAAGATTATAAGTCCAGCTATATATACATGTATATTGCTATAGGTGTCTCAAATGTCTCAAATAAGGTAATTGAAATTTGTCCTATTAGTTTCCTCTGTGTAAACATATGAGTATCAGACTAGGATTCTGTCAGTCTACAGTAATTAGGTTGTCTAGTAAACTTAGTTCATCCTTTGTATCAGCGAAGTTCCCTGTTGCTACCCACACGGGAAACTAGTCTATATATATAAATCATAAAGTCTGTGTGTCATGTGTATGTCCAGCTATAGCATTATAATCTAGGAATAAAAAATCCGCATCGCAGAGGATTTCATCTCAGAACCTGCTGGTTGGCAGACTAGTAAAAGTGCTTGGAGTCAATAACTAGCGCAGTTGACAGTTAAGCAATTATTAAGTCGTCTGCAAACGCTGTATTTGTTACAGTAATGGTAAGCTAACCTTTACTTACTTACCTAGTAAGTCAGTAAAGGTCATACGTCATATATTGATGATTACCAAAACACTTATGTTTTTTGGTAGACCTGTGTTTGGCTGGCTATATCTCAGCTTCTGGTTGGCCAATCTTGTTGATTCTTTTTTTAGAACATCAGTCAACACCTCAAGATAAATAATAAAGCATAATAATATTATGTTTTCTCTATTCTTTAACTAGCATTGCTGACCGTAAAGCGATTATTAAGTCATCTGCAAACACTGTAATTACATGTACTTTAGTAAATGTAAGCTAACCTTTACTGGCTTACCAGGTAAGTCACTAAATTCATTGTGCAATTATATTATTACCACGACAACACCTAGCATTCAGCTATTTCCTAGATAATAACTAGCAAGCCGCATCTTTGAAAAGAATATGTTTGAATATAAGGTGTGACCAACTGCATTCCTAAAAAGTTATGTATAGTCAACATTATCTAGTCATTATTAGTATCAATTTCTAGAAGATTTTCTACTGGTTACTTTTGATTAGTTGATAAAGCACAGTAGATGCTCTTGTAACGTAAATTCCAGATAACGATAAGAATTTATGGCAAGTTTTTGCTTCATACTACATAAAGATTGTCCATATAACATAAAGTGTCAAATCAGGTGAGTTCTCTAATTTCGGTTTTAATGTTAATCTATTTCAGACATTCAAAAGAAAAAACGACATGTGTATCTACTATATATGTATATACTTACAACTACTACCATACTTCTTACTATATACAACTTTCATGAGATTTTAGCTTGTCGTGATAGATCGTCAAATGTGTCGACAAAACAGACAATAGGTAGCTGTGCAATTGTTCATATAATTGTTCAGTTGTTCTCCCAAATGCGATCGATCGGTGCAGGTGTTACAGCATCGGTCCACCAATCTGAATGTCTAGAATTAGAGTATTGTCCAAAGTTATCTTTTATTTTATCCTTGACCCCTAGATGCAGATAGACGAGGAACAGGTAGTACCGTTTTCGTATTAAAAATATTTGGTTGTCTTGCTCTTGTGTAGACTTATAAAATATCTATTATTAGTTTGGCTTCGTAGAATAGATTTTGCTGTCTAGAAAAAATGTGCAAATATTTTTTAAATGAACGTTAGATATGTTCGCTTTCCATCAATTTATTGTAAGATTACCGCAAACATGGTCTATAAAACCAGTGAAATTGATCTTAAAAAGGAGAAAAGTTGTCGATGCGAACCAATAAAACTGCAGGTATCGTACAGCCTACAACTTAAAAAAGTTAAGTCTAGTTTTTCCTTTTTGTATATCCAAAAGGGTTTGAAAAGATTTTGGAACGGATTAGGCAATTTACATGTATTTTACTGTTATAATGTAAATTCTCTATAACATAAACATTCCTGGAACGGATTATATACGTTGTAGGAGCGCATACTGTACAAACCAAATGGTTTTTGAGTTCACCAAAATATTTTTTGGTAAATCTATTTACCCACCAATTCAACTCTGTAAATAGACTTGTCTAGCAAAGGGTTAATAAAGTCCTTCCTGCACCTGGTTGGTGGTTTGGGTGTGGACTTTCCTGTTTTCACTTAGTAGTGTGGAGCTTATAATTTTTTGAGTAGCTCTTTCCATTTGAATATATTATTTCCATTGCAATTGTTCAATTGAGTCAAGCTGTGCAAAAGTACCTGTCAGTAGTAGCAAGTACCTGCCACTAATTATTTTCGTAGTGTGCATCAGAGCTTTATAAATGCAAAAAATGTGCTGCGACTCAAAAAGGTTGAAAATCACTGCTATAGATACAATGAGACTATCAATGAGCCTAGATCTGGGTACACTTCATAAACCCATCTATCAGACAAGTTATTGGTAGAAGTGGCAACAGGGCTAAGATGTATTTAATATTTCCTGCAAGTCATTTTTACTCATGATTATGCGACTGATATTTTGCAAAATAATTTTTCATACTGTGTTTTGCATTATATTTGACCTTATTATTTCATTACATAATCTTTAAAAGCCAAAAAAGTTTCATCTCTACACAAAGTCTTCATTAAAAACATCCATCCAAGTCGTGGCCAATCACATAATTTCAACTTATTCACTAAAAAGATTCCTCTACTGCAGTAAACTCAAACTCTGTATGTGTCATATCTGGATATTCCTCCTCATCTTTGATCCTAAGATATGTAGCTCTCACTATGTTGTATACACAGGTTGGTAGTGGTCACCACTCTCCTCTTGTAAGTCCTTCTGGGTATGTCCATAATACCAATGATCTGTAGGTGCATGACATCCTCTGTCTTTACATACCATGTTGTACATCTCATTTTCTTCAGTTGTTCCGGTGGTTTCAGACTCACGCATCTGGATACTTGAATGCTAACAAAATATTAAACTTTTAGGATCTATTGATAACTTATTGAATGTCGCTTGGAATTTATAACATCTAGTGAAAACATTTGCAACACAAATCCATATAGTTACAAAACTTACCATGGTAGTGTAGGTTGTTATAATGGGCCACTCTCAATAGATCTGGTTTTACAAGTTATAAGGTCTTTAATCTCCCCACGTCTGCAGCACACTTGAGACCTATCTGAGGAACAGAATGCCGCTATCATGGTTTGTGCATCATATATTCATCTCTCTCTATCCCCATGCATGGTAGTTTCCACACTGACACCACAGCTCCACAGATGGAGAAACATAAACATACTGTATTAATAAAACAAGTGTGATATAAGCATACTGTATTTTACAAGGGACCTACTTTGATGAAGGCTCACTCATAGAAAACTAAATCTACTGATTCTTAGTTTTTATTCTAACATGTATCTACTGTAAGCTTTCAATTTGGGAGTTAGATAGATCGTGAGTGAAAAATTACAAAATGAACACATGTTTAACAAAAGCATAATTAGGTCAAGCCAATAATTTGAAGCTTTGATTTTGGAATTCAAAGGTGAGCTGCACCGATCAATGCATTTTCCTCAAATTTTAAGTGGTAAGAAGTGAGCATGAATTTTACTAATTGATATAATTTACTAGCTAAAACAACCAGAGAAAATCTAAACTAGTTACAAGGCTTATAGTTACAGCTTTCAGCTAATTAAAGTTGAAATCGAGTCTTTAGACTGCAAATGGAGGCTCCAAAAATATTTGAATAATAGTTTCTCCATAAAATCATACTCATCATTTGATACTAAAAACAATCATTATTATTATTGACCTCGAATATCTAGACTTCTTGTTACTACATACCTCTTACCTGTTCATAGTGATTTATTATAGTTAGGTGAAATGAAAAATTAAAAGTTTGTTAAAACTAGAGATGTTGAGTAGTAAATAACTAGTTGACTTACTATAATCAATTGTACAATGTTTCTTGTTAGTATATGTATTCATGAGTAGTAAAATTATTCCTTTTACTTTAGTTTAGTAGATAGAAGAGACTCAAACATAAAGATAGATATACCTACATTCTCATATCTTTCTCAGCAGCCTAACACCTGTCAGCTCTAACCATAGGCTATCTGTCCCAATCTTTCACCACCTGATGCTCAAAAAAGTCTGAGGCATCCTCACTGGAACTAGAGGCAAGGTTGTAATTCTGTTGTGGTTCAATAGATCGTGTTGATTCAATGATTGAAGGAGATTTGGATTGAAGCAAATTGTCATTTAGTAAATCAGTGAATTCTCCCATAATCTACGACGGTTCCGTAGTGTTATTACTTCCATTCCTCAAGTTTTGCCCTGATAATTTACTGAAAGACACCACCCACCCCATCCTGAGAGATGATCTTCGTTTACGCTAATGCCTAACTTATCCCAGTCTAACTGTGGATAGTGGATTCTCTAACAACGAGAATCTTCGGTATCACAGGGAACTAGTTTGTCCGTGATAATATTTATTACGATCTAAATAAATTTGTTTTGATTATTGGCTAAAATAGGAACCGCATATTTATCGCTTGCCAACTCTTTTCCATGCGACACTTTATGTCAGGGATTCATCACCAGCTTGAAACTATTTGAAACTCTATACTTGAAACGTATTTCGGTGTTGATGCCACAATACATCGGTGATCAGTCAATGATGGCCGTGTTCACACTATCACAAACCCATCCGTGTTTATATCAGGATATACTCCGTGACATTTATCTTTTTATATTTTCAGGAAGAAACCTCTTTGTTTTGGCATGCAAGAATTAAAAACTAGTCTCGCAGTGACTATCCTAAACAGATATGAATAAATTGCGCTGTCCATGATGGCGAATTACCATCACCGAAATGGTTCACATTTGAAATGCGGTCGATGCTCAGCGAAGCATCAGGAAAGTTGGACAGCTGCAAACTTTACCGATGTGTCCGCGATGCTTGTCGATGCCATCAATTCACGGTTCACATAATCGATGATGAACGCCGAAAGAAAAACGCTGACAAACGGCGACATACTGTGAACCAGCCTTAAGCCTTTTAACCGTGTTAAAGATTTGTCGATTTTAATCTTGCA
This sequence comes from Watersipora subatra, assembly GCF_963576615.1. Classification (NCBI taxonomy): domain Eukaryota; kingdom Metazoa; phylum Bryozoa; class Gymnolaemata; order Cheilostomatida; family Watersiporidae; genus Watersipora; species Watersipora subatra. The sequence goes on along the minus strand of NC_088715.1, from coordinate 5,830,269 downwards.
ACTGTTTTTAATCTTGTACTGGCAGTTTTTAATCTTGCAACATACTGGCAGTCAGATCACCTCAAACATCAACAACACTCACAAATGATAGAATAATACTGATACTTTCTGATAAAATTTACTAAAGATTTTGTACAAGTTCATCTTTAAATTATGATGTTTCAGTTTAATGAGCTTCAAAGTCATGTCTAGCAACAGATGCTGAGCTGTATGGTTCCCTGATTCTGTTCAGTTTAATGAGCTGCTCCTTCAAAGTCATGTCTAGCAACAGATACTGAGCTGTATGGGCCCCTGACCCTGTTCAGTTTAATGAGCTTCTCCTTCAAAGTCATGTCTAGCAACATATGCTGAGTTGTATGGTTCCCTGACCCTGTTCAGTTTAATGAGCTGCTCCTTCAAAGTCATGTCTAGCAACATATGCTGAGCTGTATGGGTCCCTGACCCTGTTCAGTTTAATGAGCTGCTCCTTCAAAGTCATGTCTAGCAACATATGCTGAGCTGTATGGGTCCCTGACTTTGTTCAGTTTAATGAGCTGCCCCTTCAAAGTCATGTCTAGCAACATATGCTGAGCTGTATGGGTCCCTGACCCTGTTCAGTTTAATGAGCTGCTCCTTCAAAGTCATGTCTAGCAACATATGCTGAGCTGTATGGGTCCCTGACCCTGTTCAGTTTAATGATCTGCTCCTTCAAAGTCATGTCTAGCAACATATGCTGAGCTGTATGGTTCCCTGACCCTGTTCAGTTTAATGAGCTGCTCCTTCAAAGTCATGTCTAGCAACATATGCTGAGCTGTATGGGTCCCTGACCCTGTTCAGTTTAATGATCTGCTCCTTCAAAGTCATGTCTAGCAACATATGCTGAGCTGTATGGGTCCCTGATCCTGTTCAGTTTAATGAGCTGCTCCTTCAAAGTCATGTCTAGCAACATATGCTGAGCTGTATGGGTCCCTGACCCTGTTCAGTTTAATGAGCTGCTCCTTCAAAGTCATGTCTAGCAACATATGCTGAGCTGTATGGGTCCCTGACTTTGTTCAGTTTAATGAGCTGCCCCTTCAAAGTCATGTCTAGCAACATATGCTGAGCTGTATGGGTCCCTGACCCTGTTCAGTTTAATGAGCTGCTCCTTCAAAGTCATGTCTAGCAACATATGCTGAGCTGTATGGGTCCCTGACCCTGTTCAGTTTAATGAGCTGCTCCTTCAAAGTCATGTCTAGCAACATATGCTGAGCTGTATGGGTCCCTGACCCTGTTCAGTTTAATGAGCTGCTCCTTCAAAGTCATGTCTAGCAACATATGCTGAGCTGTATGGTTCCCTGACCCTGTTCAGTTTAATGAGCTGCGCCTTCAAAGTCATGTCTAGCAACATATGCTGAGCTGTATGGGTCCCTGACCCTGTTCAGTTTAATGAGCTGCTCCTTCAAAGTCATGTCTAGCAACATATGCTGAGCTGTATGGGTCCCTGATCCTGTTCAGTTTAATGAGCTGCTTCTTCAGAGTCATGCTTAGCAACATATGCTGAGCTGTATGGTTCGCTGACCCTGTTCAGTTAAATGAGCTGCTCTGTCAGAGTCATGTCTAGCAACAGATGCTGAGCTGTATGGGTCCCTGACCCTGTTCAGTTTAATGAGCTGCTCTGTCAGAGTCATGTCTAGCAACAGATGCTGAGCTGTATGGGTCCCTGACCCTGTTCAGTTTAATAAGCTGCTCCTTCAAATTCATGTCTAGCAGCAACATATACTGAGCCGTATGGGTCCCTGATCTTGTTCAGTATTGGTATTTCCCCATTTCAAAAACATCTCCATCACAAGTAACCATAAATAGGTTTCACGGCTACATCACCATGGTAACAAAGAGACATGAGAATGCTATGGTTCCATTTCTGAAAGAGACAGATTCACCTTATAGTTTATATATGAACGAACTGAATAATAGCTACTGCTGTTATTCAGCTTGTTTATTATTAAAATTAAAGTAGAAAGGATTATTATAAAATTATTATCTTTATTACCATTAGTCAATTTAAAGTATAGCTACTGCTCTCTCTGTTCATAACCCTTCATAATTCATGGATGATAAATAATTCATGGATATTAGATTCATTGTAATGAGTGGTTCTCATTGGATAAACTACAATTTCTACTGTAATTCCTTCTATCTGAATACCGCTTCATTTGAGTATAATTTAAGAGGACTCACAGATTCATAGTTAGTAAAGGGTGACTTTTGAATCAATATTCAATTATCAGAAATGATAAAATGCAGTATGGATGTCAAAGCATTTTATTTTTGTGTTACAGTAGCAGTTGTTTTAAATGTACCAACTTTCATGCAATCACACAATTCTGTACATGCAATTAATAAGATGACTAAAATGTTGGTCAATATGGGACTTGAACCCATGACATTCAGCTTATTAGACTAACTCTCTAACCAGCTGAGCTAATCAGCCACCTTACAAAGCCTCAGAATAGTTGTACCAATCTGAGAAAAACTAAAATTCTTTGGACAGGTCTTGAACTCATGAACTTTAGTTCTGAAGGTAAATGCTTGACCAACTTTGCTAACCTCTACCAAGCCACCTATAACCAAGTATAACCAACCACCTCACATAAATTAGGAATTTTTGTGATCATATTTATGCTCTCTACTTTATGAACAGAAACATGGACTGACAACACCCAATAAGAATGTAGATGAAGTTAGAAAAAGACCATTTATTGATAATCTCTCACGGCACCCCTGAGAATCTCCTACAGCAGACTAGTGTGCTGTAGGAGATTATCAGACACACTAGTTGAAAATTACTGCTCTATTCAATAGAATATTTACAGAGTACATTGCATATAATTGTAAGTTACGGGTGGAAGATACTCCCAGTTTAGGGGTGAGCATATACCTCGTTTATTGCTCTCATCCAATGATATGCGTTTTCACACAAAACTTGATGAGGAAACATAGAAATCAGTGTTGAGTTGGCATAGTATGACGACTCCTCTTTTCTTTGATCACTTTATCATGGTCATCATTTAGGGTACTTTAGAATTCTTTATGTGTAGGAGAGACACGACTAGGTACACAAAATGCATTCATATTCCAATTTTAGAAGTAAGATATATTTTGTCTTGATTCAGCTATGCCAAGGTCAATGATATCTGAGATGGTTTGTCTCCATCGACAATGTATAAGTGCATAGTAAGTGATGTGTCTGCAAAACTGTAGCTTGAGATTTTTATGAATATTTTTAAGGCTCTGATAAACAAATGCCCACCTTGATGACAAACACATAGGCATATGCTAAACATTTCTCAGTGTATTCGTTTGCAGAACTTCAATATAGTAATTACCATGTCTGTCACGTTTTGCTGAAATCAGCATGTAGTAGATAACTCCAAATTTATGGATGTTTGTAGGCCTATACAAATACTGATCACACACCTCATTACATGATACATATTACTAGACAGTCTGTCACAGGTACCTCTAAAGAATGCATAGGGAGTTTTAAGGTGCCCTTAATCTCTCCTTCCTTCACTCCTCTCATCCCCTCAGTTTTTTCAGGATGTCTTGTATTATGATTTATAAAACAAAGAATTAAAATACTAAACTTGTCTAAAGCTACATGTAGACTATCTGATAGTCTGTTTCTTGGCATGCAGTTGGAGACTTAGTAAGGTTGCCATACACTGAATACTTTTAATTATGCTGTGAACTCCAGCTAATAAAATAAGTTTTATATCAAAACTTGTAAGTAAACATTTTAAGATTGTTTAAAATTAGAATATCAATAGTTGTTAATAATAGAAGAGGTCTGATGATCTTTCTTCTACCTTGTACAGTAATATTTTAATAATTAAACTCAAGTAATTTGAGTTTCAATTGATTATATGGAAAGTCTCTCATCAGCTGTAATCTAAATTTACTCTGAATGATTGACTGATCTAGTTTCAGGGTAAATCAACCTTATTAACTGCTAGTGTACAGCTTTAGATACCAGTTAATGTTTAAATACTGTCTCTATACCATAACTTACTACCTCTAGCGACTGGATGGTTTTCCCTCAAAGGGTAGACAACTCTGGTGGTTGAATAATGATATGTCAGCTTGGTGTTATAGAGAAAATACTTGACTTGACAGTTAACAGGGTATATGATGGTATAGGTACATTATTATATGGGTGCATGATTTACGAGTTATTCCACCTCAACTTTTGTTTGTTAGAGATTCACTGATTACAAACAAAGGTTGTGTGTCGGGTTTCATCTCCTTGCTGCTGTCATCTCTAGGTTTCTCAACTGTATCAGCTTAACAGCTGTATTTGTTGTTATATTTTTGGGTAAAATCAAAAGCCCTCCCTCTACACACTTTTATGTCTATCATTGAATATGCAGTAATTCATGTCTACATGCAGCCATAAACTCGTTATGTCTGTCTTCCTTAGACATGCTCTGGGACTGTATGTTTACTAGCATGTTGGGGTCATGGGGTCAGCTGTCCTAGTCTTAATAAAATATATTAAATTGCAGACTAAACTATTATTATTATATTTCTATAGTCTCAAGTCTCTCAAGAGACTGAAGGAGTTAAACCTTGATAATAACAACTTCAGTACAGGACTCCCTCCAGTGATTGGTGAGATAGGAACACTGGAGAGACTCAGACTCGATAGGTGTCAGCTGACAGACCTCCCACAGAGGTAGTGTACAAATATTGGATACCTCTATTAGTCTGGTGGATGAGTTATTATACAGATATATACAGATTATGCACTGGAAGTGTAGGACCTGTGTATGAGTCATGGCCCTTTTATGATGTTGTCTATAGTTGTTATCATCCTGTATGTGATTATTCTTTTCATAATCAAAGTTGGGTTACAAAATTTCTCTAAAATTTAAGACTCACTTGGTTAAATTATTTAAAACTGTTTAAATATTGAAAATTTCAAGGCAACTCTTGTTGATTGATTTGGAACTTTTAGGGAATTTCACACACATGATGTGAATAATCTATGTGAATTCTTAGTTAGAAGAGCATGTAGCATGTAGAATATAGAATCTCAAACCTTGACTACCTTTGGAGCTTCTAAGGATTTTATTTGTATGATATGTTTAATGTACGGATAATTTCATTGGTTTATTATAAATATTGCCGACAAACATCAGCATTTAGGCTCATCATATCTATACCAGTGATGTTCAACCTTTTTTGAGCCGCAGCACATTTTTCACATTTACAAAGTTCTGAGTCACACTACCAAGCAAAATGACACAGAATGACACTCTAATACTGTAATACATATACAGTGAAACTTGGATAACTCGCCCTTGGTTAGCTCGAACACATGGTTAACTCGAATGGATTTGTTTGGTCCGTTCCCACGTAATGATAAATTGCTTTAGATAACTCGACCTAAACTTCGTTAACTCGAACAGCTTTTTGCCCAACGGCTACCGTGACGGTGGTAATCGTTTTTGAATATCACTTTATTCCAAGCCATAGCAACTTTTAGTAGTTCTTAGGCGTCGTTATTACCACTATCGGCAAAATATTTTCGTTAACGACTTTTTTAAAGGTTTTCAAAAAATCAAATTTTACCAAACATATGCCTTCCAAAAGCAAGGAGAAGCGAGGTAACCTTCAGATAAACTTAAAGAAAAATCGGCAAAATTGTTTTTTGTTAAAGTGCTTAAAAGAAAAATATGTCTTTTTAACTGAGCATTTCAACTGCGATCAGGTTTGGCCTATTTTAATCTGAAAACGGTCTGGCAGTCACATCACCTAAAACAAACAAACAAATCTCAAGTAATAGAGAAATATTTATACTTTCTGATAAAAATTGTTAAAACATTACATGAGAGGCCCCTTAACTTGCAACGAGCAATCAATGCTTTTGATTTATATATAGTTTGTTTATGAACAGATGAATACATGCATTTGTGACAGTGTTCTCATAACTTGAACACTCTGATAACTCGAACACTTTCTCTCGGTCATGTGAAGGTCGAGTTAGTCGAGTTTCACTGTATATATATATATGTGTGTATTTTCCTCGTACCTTACAATGGAACCGGTAGAAAACTGTATAAGAAAAATAATTAATATGATCGCTGTAGTTAAGTTTTTAATGTCTTTTTACACACACTTAGTGAGAAACATGGACCTGAATGAAAACATGGATATCCTTGCAGGAATGATAGAAAGATACACACAAAGCCCTTCCTCAACAGTTCTCAATCTCTCTGTTTTTAGTTTTTATTACTGTAAAACTTGGGAAGCTCAACTCAAACAGATATTTGGTTGTAAACAGAAGCAATGTCATAATGGCTTTGTTGGCCAGAATGGGGAAACTCATTGGCAGCAGATTACTAAAAACTATACAAAGGAAAGTCAGAAAATTTTAGCTTTAAAGATGTACTTGCACAAAATTTTAGTTTATTTTATCAGAAAGTATCAGTATTCTATTATTTGTTATTGTTTTTAATGTTTGAGGTGATCTGACTGCCAGAGTGTTTCAAGTTTAAAATTGACAAAACTTTGTCGCGGTAAAACCCTCAGAAGAAAAATATTTACCCAGACTTGCCCAAATTGATGTACATAGCCGTGAGACTGCCTGTCTCTCGCTCGTATTCACATAGGCTATTGCTATCAAAGTCGAGTACTACGTAGTTCTATTGGCAGATATTTTAATTTGTATTTGTTCATAATTGTTTGAATAAGATTATAAGTCCAGCTATATATACATGTGTATTGCTATAGGTGTCTCAAATGTCTCAAATAAGGTAATTGAAATTTGTCCTATTAGTTTCCTCTGTGTAAACATATGAGTATTAGACCAGGATTCTGTCAGTCTACAGTAATTAGGTTGTCTAGTTAACTTAGTCGGTCCTTTGTATCAGCAAAGCTCTCAGTTGCTACCCACATGGGAAACTAGTCTATATATATAAATCTCAGAGTCTGTGTGTCGTGTGTATGTCCAGCTATAGCATTATAATCGAGGAATAAAAAATCCGCATCGCAGAGGATTTCATTTTGGAACCTGCTGGTTGGCCGACTAACCAAAGTGTTTGGGGTCATTAGAGCAACAGAAGAGCAGATTTTGACTATTGTGCTTCAAATTTTAACTCAAGCTCCACAAATATGCTCCGAAGATCCTCTGTTCAACGAACGGCGCGTGTATAATCTATATGCGACATCCGCGATTGCAGTTCGTTTAAAATAAGAAATGAGAATGTGAATTTTTGTTCATTCATCATTTTTCTACTGTGTATCTACTGCAGCATTCAGTTGATTTTCATGATTATCGTCACTATTAACAGACCGTAAGTTCACTACAGCCATAATTTTAAAAAGAATAACATGACCGTGCTGCTCTTGCTGTAAGAAAAGAAAACGATAACTTTTGATTTGATTTTTCTATCGATCTATTATCTTTTCTATGATTATTTTTTATGATTAGTATAATAATCATAATGCAATTATACAAAATAATAATATAACTGCGTATAAAATAAATGATGTAACTAATATAATCTGTAGAAAATTCCAAATGATAACCGAGATTGATGTAATTGATTCCATTTATTAGCTAAAAGTTAGTTGAAAAAATGATTGGGTTAGTTCATTGCTATTAGTTAAAAAAATCTGAACAACGCTAAAGATGAGTGTGAATAGGGAAGCTAAGTAGGAGAACAACAAAACTGAGCTGAACTAGCAAGATAGCGGAATGTTGCGAAATAATAGATGCGTGTAATTATTTTATGCTAAAACTAATCTGCATGTCAGAGGGACTGGTTCGGAATTCTCAGAGCAATGATTGTTAGGCCCAATTTGATTGTTCTATACCTCCAGGGATTAAACCAATTAAAACGCCTATAGGAGAGCGCATTTGTTGGCTTAATTGACCAATGACACACAAGTCGATTTCATACGTCATATATTGATGATTACCAAACTTGTGTTTTTTGGTAGACCTGTGTTTGGCTGGCTATATCTCAGCTTCTGGTTGGTCAATCTCATTGATTTTTTTTAGAACATCAGTCAACACCTCAAGATAAATAATAAAGCATAATAATATTATGCTTTCTCTATTCTTTAACTAGCATTGCTGACAGTAAAGCGATTATTAAGTCGTCTGCAAACACTGCATTTGTTTTAGTAAAGGTTAGTTTACCTTTACTGACTTACCAGGTAAGTTACTAAATTCATTGCACAGGTGATTATTTTATTACCCGTGCAACACCTAGCATTCAGCTAGTTCCTAGATAATAACTAGTAAGCTGCATCTTTGAAAAGAATATGTTCAAATATAAGGTGAGACCAACTGCATTCCTAAAAAGTTATGTATAGTCAACGTTATCTTGTCATTATTAGTATAAATTTCTAGAAGATTTTCTACTGGTTACTTTTGATTAGTTGATAAAGTAAAGTAGCTGCTCTTATAACGTAAATTCCAGATAACGATAAGAATTTATGTAAAGTTTTTGCTTCATACTACATTAAGATTGTTCATATAACATAAAGTGTCAAATCAGGTGAGTTCTCTAATTTCAGTTTTAATGTTAATCTATTTCAGACTTTCAAAAGAAAAAACGACATGTGTATCTACTATGTATGTAAATACTTACAACTACTACCATCCTTCTTACTTTATACAACTTTCATGAGATTTTAGCTTGTTGTGATAGATCGTCAAATGTGTCGACAAAACAGACAATAGGTAGCTGCGCAATTGTTCATATAATTGTTCAATTGTTCTCCCAAATACGATCGATCGGTGCAGGTGTTACAGCATCGGTCCACCAATCTGAATTTCTTGAATTAGAGTATTGTCGAGAGTTATCTTTTATTTTAACCTTGACCCCTAGATGCAGATAGACGAGGAACAGGTAGTACCGTTTTTGTAGTAAAAATATTTGGTTGTCTTGCTCTAATGTAGATTTATAAAATATTTATTATTAGTTTTGCTTCGCAGAGTAGATTTTGCTGTCTAAAAAAAAAGTGTAAGTATTTGTAAATAAACGTTGGAGTTGTTCGTTTTCCATCACCTTATTGTGAGATTACCGCAAACATGGTCTATAAAACCAGTGAAATTGATCTTAAAAAGGAGAAAAGTTGTCGATGCGAACCAATAAAACTGCAGGTATCGTACAGCCTACAAATTAAACCATAACTGCCGCGAACAACTTTTATCGTATTTACTAGGTAAATCAGACATGCTGATTCCGATTTTGTAATCAAAATAAAGATTAGGCCACTAACTTTCAGAGTAATAAAGGATTTTTAATAGCGTTTTAATATCGGTCTCGAAAACAACACGATCGGCATAACAAGCTCCGCCCATAAATACTTGACGTAACCTAGCTTTTTAGGAACATAAATTACGTAGAGATGTTTAGACCGATTTAGAATAATAGAGATGGGTGTTTTAAAATCTATTAATATCTAAATCCAGCTTTAAAAATAATATCAGTCTTTTCTGAAAGGTAGATGAGCTATTTAGCATTGCATATTTAAAAAGCGCGATAACAACGCTAGCTCGTGATAAAACCGCGCTTTTTGAGCTCGTTTTTCTCGGCGTCCAGCCCATTTAAACGTCATGTAACAAGCTGCGAGCAATTTTAAATAGTTTATATCCCTTTCATAAAAAACTGAAATTATTTTACAGGCTGGATTTAGATAATAATGGGTTTTAAGACACCCATCTCTATTATTCTAAATCGGACTAAACTTTCCTAACTTCCGTTTCTGAAAAAGCTAGGTTTCGTCACATATTTATGGGCGGAGCTTGTAATGCCGATTGTGTTGTTTTCGAAACGAATATTGAAACGCTTTAAAAAAGCCTAAATGACTTTGAAGGTTAGTGGACTAATCTTTATTTTGAGTACAAAATCGGAATCAGCGTGTGTGATTTACCTAGTAAATACAATAAAAGTTGTTCGTGACAGTTATGGTTTAAAATAGTTAAGTCTAGTTTTTCCTTTTTGTACACCCAAAAGGGTTTGAAAAGATCTTGGAACAGATTAGGTAATTTACATGTATTTCACTGTTCTTATAATGTAAATTCCCTATAACATAAACATTCTCGGACCAGATTATATACGTTGTAGGAGCGCATACTGTACAAATCAACTGGCTTTCAGGTTCACCAAAATACAACGCCAATTTTTCGCAAATCGATTTACTCACCAATTCAACTCTGAAAATAAACTTCTCTGGCAAAGGGTTAATAAAGTCCTTCCTGCACCTGGTTGGTGGTTTGTTGTGTGGACTCACCTGTTTTCACTTAGTAGTGTAGAGCATATAATTTTTCGAGTAGCTCCTAATATTTGGTCCGTTTGAATTGAGTCAAGCTATGCAAAGGTACCTGTCAGTAGTAGCAAGTGCCTGCCACTACCTTTTCTTTGTAGTGAGCATCAGAACTTTGTAAACGTGAAAAATGAAGTACGGCTCAAAAAGGTTGAAAATCACTGCTATAGATACAATGAGACTATCGATGAGCCTAGATCTGATTACACTCCATGAACCCATCTGTTAGACAGGTTTTTGGTAGAAGTGGCAGCGGGCTAAGATGTATTTAATAGTTTCTGCAAGTCAATTTTCCATTCATGATTATGAGTAGTATGTAGAGAGCAGATCTACACAAAAAAGTGACGGATCCAGCGGGGGGATAGAAAAAGGGGGTTGCGAATTAAATTGGCTAGGGGTGTAGATTGAATTGGGTGGAGTTGAATGAGATGTTGGGGTTTGGGGGGAAATTGTGGTGTAGAGTAGGGGGTTGAATTCGAGGGGGTACGGATCCGCTCCCGGCGTAATCGGCGGATTATCTGTGGATGAGTCATCCGATTAGCGGGGGGATGAGTCATCCGATTAAACGCGGATTATCGCGGGATTAGTCGGGGGAATCGTCGCGGATTAGTCGGCCGAATCGTCGCGGATTATCGGTGGATTAGTGGGGGGGTGAATATCTGGGACATCGAGGGCTGGTTGGTTTTCCGGAGTGGATCTCGCGGATTATCGAGGAGAGCGAGAGATTACCGGATGAGTGAGGGGGTTAATATCTGGGACACCGAGGGGTTGATTTTCCTGAGATTGTTATATATTTGAAACATTGAATATATATGAGAAAGTGTTTATGTACAAAAGTTATTTTTTTGAAGATTTGATGTTTTTGTAATGTTGAAGCTCTTGAATGGTTAAGAATTTTAAGGATTTTATTTTCGTTTTTTTTTGTATATATGTAAGATTGAAATTTGTTGGAGAAATTAATATGTTGAATGAAAGATCAGTTTTATTACAAAATTATTCACTTTAAAAGATATATTTATACTACATCGTACTATTCGCGAGTATTGTGAGATGTTACTAGCCCCTTGTATATAATGATACCCGGATAATTCTCTTTCAACGAAAGGGCATATCTCGAAGGCATCGTCTTCATAAATTCTGAAATTATCCATCACTGTTATGGATCCACTACTTTTTTAAAGATAATGTATAAATTGATGAAGTATTATTAGTTAGTGTTGATTGTTACTGAAGCTTCTGAGGAGTCAACTTCCAATAGTATGAATATCGACAATATTTCTGAAAGAACTCCCCAATTGAATATGAAACAAAGACAGTGTAGAAGACCAACCAAGTCTAGATTGAACAGAACTACGTCATTACGAAGATCATCAAGAAAAAGTTCGGTAGTAAAGCGGTTATTCGAATCCAAGGAAAATTATATGGAAGGAGATGAGAAAATTACGTCACCTATTGCAACAGTTTTTAAATCCGAGGAAATGCAAGAACCATGGAAATGGATTGATCTAAAAGTTTTGGATATTCCAGCTTCGTTAGAAGTAATACAAGCAAATAAGTCTGAAGAGAATGACAATTGTGAGATTGCGTTGCAATTCTTCGTTGAACGTAAGGGAGAGCGTGTGGCATTATGTTCGATAATCGAACCTCAAAAGTATAACATTCCCTCATCATTTCAATGGTTGACACCAGCTCTCATGATATTGGATCGAAGTGAGATTTACATGAACTCTAAGTCTTCATCAGGATTAAAACTTTTCACGATTGACGGAGCGTGCAATCTGAAGGAATTCAGAGAGAAATTAAACAAAGATTATAAACTCTGTATATCAAGACAGTAATTAGTTAAGGAAATGTTATTATGATTAAATTTTATATAGTTTATTTGATGATATATCATAGGAATTTAAACTTACTATCAATGGATATATTATTGAATAAAAGTTTTGTATATAAAAATGCTAAAACATAATATAAAAAAAGACTATTGAATATCATTCAACCCCAATTTTCTTCTTCTTTCATTGACGAAAGAGAATGAACTGTCTACAATCAAAACATACATTATTTTTAGTGGGATATAGTAAAAGTAAGACATACAGACAGATTAGATCATTCATTCAAACTAAAAAACAAATATAATGTAATACTTACTGAAGAAGAAGATCCATCCTTTTTCTGAATGGAATCTTCCTGTTGAGATACGGGAGCCTGCAATTGCAATGATTACAGTCAGGATGGTTTACTATAACCTTGTTGAGATAGTAGACTCTACATTCACAATGGACTCCAACTTAAATTGTAAATTTCAATTGCATTACTCATCGAATCATAGAATGATATGCAAGATGTAATGCAGACAGAATAGGATATGCAATCAGCTAGAGTAGGACATACAGACAATAAGAAAAACAAATATGTTACATCACATAGTCAGACTAGGACACACAGACAGAGGAGGATATTCAGTTAAAACAAAGAAATAAATATAATGTGCTACTTACTGAAGATTCAAATTTATAAACCCTTCTCCGAAAAGGTCTATATTTAGTTCGCTGATACCCAGGATCCTACAATTGCAATGATTATAGTCAGAGTAGAATACGCAGACAAATTAAAACACAGTCAGGTCTTACTTTGAATTTCAATTCCAACACCTTTTGTTTTAAAGTGAAGTTATACAAATATTAATTACTGTTTTCACAGACTGTTACTCATTTTAACATTCCTACATACCAATTGGAGTGAATTTTGTTGAATGTATTTGATCTTTAGTTACATGTTTTATCATTATACAACGATATTAGACGAAATAAATATAATGTAATACTTACTTTTAAAGTCAATGTAACATCGAAGTTACAAAATAATTCTTCTCTTTGTCGCTGCATGACCAATGATTTCTACAATAATTTCCAAATTACTTTGTATAATTTAATTGTTTCATTTAAGCAAACCCTATAATTCGAAATATATTTAATATGTAGTTTATATTCTCAAGTTTCCTTTAATCAAAAATATAATTTAGTAAAATATTATAATGTAATACTTACTTTCTTTTGAAGCTTGATCTTGTTTCGAAAAGCCTTCTGTTTTTCAGGATCTACCTCTCTACCCCAAGGGCAGTAGCCCCATATCTCCACACACGTGTCGATGCAATTTGTCTGAGTTAGGAGTCTATCCACGTTTTTGTCTCGAGCACACATTGTAAACTATTATAAATAAAATGAGATGAAAAACTTATTCTTTCTCGTTGCTTATATAGTAAGTAGAAGCAATGTTATGGTTCATTAAATTTGTGTAATTTATGTTCACGAAATTGTAAAATCAGCTAAACAGTTTTCGCGAAATTCACTTTCGCGAAATTCAATTTCGCGAAAGTTGACTATATAATATATATGTGTAATTTCGCGAAATCCAATTTCGCGAAATTCACTTTCGCGAAATTCAATTTCGCGAAAGTTGACTATATAATATATATGTGTAATTTCGCGAAATCCAATTTCGCGAAATCCAATTTCGCGAAATTCAATTTCGCGAAAGTTGACTATATAATATATATATAATGTGTAATTTCGCGAAAGTTGACTATATAATATATATATATAATATGTAATTTCGCGAAATTCAATTTCGCGAAAGTTGACTATATAATATATATAATGTGTAATTTCGCAAAATTCACTTTCGCGAAATTCAATTTCGCGAAAGATGACTATATAATATATATATAATGTGTAATTTCGCGAAATTCACTTTCGCGAAATTCAATTTCGCGAAAATCTGTTTACTATTTTCGCTTCATTGATTCTGTTGGATACGCCACTATTCTTCAATACTCTGTATAAGAAGCTTGCTCAGTGTAATTTTCCTTTTCATCACTTAGTCCTGCTCCTGATGCCTACTTATATACAGATTGAGATTTTGGGGCAATCGAGCGTTGATACCATAAGGCTTGTATGCTTCAGCTAGAATTCTGTTAGCCGGCTACTCGCGATTAAGTTCGTTGAGTGTCGCTGTGTTCAGGCTGTCGTGTGGACAAGCGCCTTGGCAATCGACCTGAGTGTTTTCCTAGGCTTGCCTATGGAATTCTCCTGTTTGGTTTGGCTTAACCATTCCATAACAGTCTCTTGCCCAGTAAATAGAGGGATGAGCAAAAAAAAAGAAGGCCCAATGGACAGATGGAGGAATTGTACTAAGGTAGGTATAGGTAAGTATTCGTTTTGAAGAGAATATAAAGAAAATGAATATATGTATTGTTTTGAATAAATGTAGTATGAATCATTTATTCTCTCAAAGATTGATGAATGATAACAGGGTTCTCTTTACCAAAAGTATTTTGTCATGATTTTATCGAAAGATTGTGTATTATATATCACTTCACAGTCTTTTCCATATTTTGAAGATATCAGTTAGAATGTGATGCTAGCAAGTCTACTAGTTTAATTTAATTAAAGGATCCATGGGTGCTCTACCGCTTCATGGAATAATTCTCAATATACTGATTACTCATGATGATCTCTCACAGTGCAATCAGGAGTGTTAATAAAGTACTGAGAATAAGTATATGTACAATTAATATAAAGTGTAGTAAGAGATCATCAGGTGTGTTAATAAAAGTACAGAGAATAAGTATGTGTACAATTATTATAAAGTGTAGTAAGAGATCATCAGGAGTGTTAATAAAGTACTGAGAATAAGTATGTGTACAATTATTATAAAGTGCTGTAAGAGATCATCAGGTGTGTTAATAAAAGTACAGAGAATAAGTATGTGTACAATTATTATAAAGTGTAGTAAGAGATCATCAGGAGTGTTAATAAAGTACTGAGAATAAGTATGTGTACAATTATTATAAAGTGCTGTAAGAGATCATCAGGAGTGTTAATAAAGTACTGAGAATAAGTATATGTACAATTATTATAAAGAGCTGTAAGAGATCATCAAGAGTGTTAATAAAGTACTGAGAATAAGTATATGCACAGTTATTATAAAGTGATGTAAGAGATCATCAAGAGTGTTAATAAAGTACTGAGAATAAGTATATGTACAATTATTATAAAGTGCTGTAAGAGATCATCAGGTGTGGTAAAAAAGTACAGAGAATAAGTATGTGTACAATTATTATAAAGTGTAGTAAAAGACCATCAAGAGTGTTAATAAAATACAGAGAATAAGTATGTGTACAATTATTATAAAGTGTAGTAAGAGATCATCAAGAGTGTTAATAAAGTACAGAGAATAAGTATGTGTACAATTATTCTAAAGTGCTGTAAAAGATCATCAGGAGTGTTAATATGTACAATTATTATAAAGTGCTGTAAGAGATCATCTAGAGTGTTAATAAAGTACAGAGAATAAGTATATGTACAATTATTATAGTTAATATTCCAGCTTCAATGAGTCAACAAGTGTAATCTTCAAAAATGATTCAGATAATCACAAGGAAAGGAAATGACAAATTTTATTGTTTCTCCAAGACCTCATAGGAAAATTAAAGAACCAACTTCTTACCATAATATGGCTGTAATAATTACAAAAATTGAGTTACCTAGCTTTTCTAATATTGAATATTTCATGAGTAATAGAGGATTTGAAAGAATTGACCACAGGTTATGAATAACATAATTAGAAGAACTGACTCAGATATAGGAGTTCTATGTGGAGATGGATAATTCCTGAATCCGAAGTAAGTGCAGAGGAAACAAATTAGGAATTCATCGCATGTAGGATTATGACTCAGATAAGCCACTAATCTTTTTGGGTTCACTATAAAAGGTATTCTTCAGTTCGTGATATTCATAATTCTACTATCGTCGAAATCTTGATTTTGAGATCACATTTCCAAAAGAAAGAAAATGGATAAACAACAACGAACTTTGCTGTAAGTACACTTTATAAATTCACATATCGATATCATATATTCATATTTTACATTGTTCTATTACTTATATTCTCAAAAATTACATAATTTTGATTTAGAGACATTTCCACTGAGAACATGCTAAGCGCTATACATGGAAGGGACGAGAGTGCTAATGAGTTTCGAGAAGTCCAAGACTTGTCCACTCCATCCATTTCCAAAGTGAAATCTCATCCAAGATCGATATTCGATTCTTTCGTGGAGCTGGAGAGAGTTAATTCTCCAGAAAAGTTCTTCGAACCTGAAACAGAGAACAAAATCATAGGTAAGTTTAAATGGGTTACTTTATGTAGTCATCAATAACTCCATCTAGTCAACTGATCTTGGAAAGGAAATATATTGTACAAGGAAATGTAAAACTAGAAGTCTCACCACTAATTTTTTTTTAATTTGTAAGTCAAACTTATATTAATACGATTTTAGGAACCAATATCTCCCAATTTATACCATCTAATCAAGTAGTTTTGGATGATGTATAGATTGTACAGGAAAATGTAAAACTGGCAGTTTCATCGCTAATATTCGAATTGTAGAAAAAGGGGATGATGCTGAGATGTCTACACCATCCAGACAAAAGAAAGGAAAAGCTTTGCTAAGTAAGTCAAAGTTATAACATTATATTGATATTCATTCTATACAACTTTGATCCTCTTTTTAGTTACTATCTCATGCTATTCATCCTCTCAATGGAAATACAAAAAAAAACTGTTTTCATTGTTGGTTTTTTTTTAAATTGTAGAAAAAAGAACTCGAAAGTCATCATCTTCTTCTAGACGTAAGTAAATTTAATTTTTTCTTTTAAGTAAAGTTACTAACATTCAATTTCTTCCTACCAGATAAAACATTACATTCATCTTTCTTCATCTTGTACTTTGTAGCTCCTATTTCGAATGAATCATCTGATGAAGAGGACTGGCACAACTTCCCACTCCCAAGAGTCCTTGGAGACATGGAAGTTGTTCAACTCCACGGAAAGAGCAGATATTGTAAGTCTAAAATATACATAACACAATAAACCACACAATTATTATCATCTTCATTTCAATGTAGATTTAAATAACAAAAAATGTTTTCTTTCTTTTGTAGATGTAGAAAACAAAGCTCTCTTAATGGTGCGGCTGAGCACGCTTATAGTCATGATGGTTATAGCACAGAGAGCGGATAAATTGAAACATGATGGAGGTGTTAGTTCAACAGAATGTTGTATGTGTTTGAAACAGTGTTGTCATTCTTCAGCCACAGAGAAACATCGAAGGGTTGCAGTACACTTCTTTAAACACTTAGTTTTATATGGATGTATTTGTTCAAATTTATTTAATTCAAAGGATTCACTCCAAAAACATTTGAAAGAAAAATCAAAAGGAAAATACAAATGTGCTGCAACCACAGTTTTGGCTAGATCCTCTTATAAGTTTTTTATTGTGGATAAAATTGGTTTTCACGATTACATGGATTTTATATCTTCACATTTTGGAAACTATTTTAACATAAAATCTAATCAAAATTTTCCACAAAAAATGTTAACTCAGAGTTTAAAGAAATATAAGTTCGTTTCAAATCCAAAATATTCAGTTGAACGCAGTTTTGAAAAATTTAAACTTCCATTAAGAAAAGAGCTATCATTTTCCACCCCCATTTCCAAAAATTCGAAAAATCAGGATAGCGCTTCTAATCTTTTAGCATTAGACATTCATACCACATCACTTTCACCGATAGACAATCATCCAGCATCAAACTCCCCAAAAATTTCTCCATCCATGTCAACTGCAATGATATACCAAAAAAGATTTTTAGATCAAAATCATACCTTTCCCATTTATTCTCTTCGGAGATGTTATACCGAAGAAGTATTATCTTTATCTTCAAAAATCCCAGAAACTATGAAAAATGAATTAAAAATTATAAGAAATCGAATTATTCAAGACAAAAGATCGACTGAACGTCAGATTGATACTTTATCTATATTGATTGGCGACAACATAACTGATTGATATTATTCCAAAAGAATGGATGAGTGAAAGCCTGAATGAGTTTTTAGTAAAAGAATGCTGTACGAATGGAACTTGAATTTATCTGTTACTGTGATATATCCATCATGACTTTATCAACAGACGACAATCTTGTGATATACATTCCTCACGATATTTTTTGTAACATGTATACTTATATGGAAATATAATGACATTAGCATCCCTACACAGCTTCATTTGTCTCATTGTATTTTAACATAAATACAGTTACATTCTACATCGATGGAATAAAACATGAATATAAAGAAGTTTCAATTAATTTTCACCAATACGAATATCTGAATACAACTTACGTAAAATATTCTGCACGATTGAACCTAATTTTTTTGATTCACTCGGTCTCTATTCTCAAATTCTTCTCCCATCCATCAATCTTACCGGCAACCTATGCAGTTGCGCATGTGTAACCGGAATTACGCAGGGATAAATTGTTCGAGAATGATCGATACAGATGAAGCCAAGATATGACGTAGTTTGTGTACCCTAACACCGGATATATGCTCGACTTGAAAAATTTTCCCGAAGTGGAGTTATCAAAACTTAATTTATCGATAACACTTGTATAATAATGTTTAGTACTTCATCGAATGAGTTGGCAACTATAACTGAAATCCACATGTTATCGTAATTCGTTCCTTACGAAAGTGAATTTTTCGAACTAAGAATACGGAAAATCTACAATTACTAGAATTATTGGACGATAGACATCCACTTCGAAAATCAAAAAAAATTGTGTTGTATATAGACTTCGTAGTGAGAGTAACTGAATCTTTTGTAAATTTATTCCAATCAACATTTTAAAACATTGAGAATTGTACATTCAACCGAATCTTTCTTAGATTCATCTCATGCGAAATTGCAAAATATTGTAAGTTATACAAAACTTATATTCGGTAAATCATCCGTTAATAGTAAATTCAATCCTGTACGATATAACAACATATAATCACTATAAAATTCAATCATATTAACAATTCCTTCACCAAAATTATATCACCGAACAGTTTCCTCAAGTAATCAATGTCTTGATATACAGAGATTGTAATCCTTGCTTATTTTCTCTCTAAATTCCTTCAGATTGCAGGCTCCATCAATCTTAAATAGTTTCAATTCTGAAGAAGACCTAGACTCCTTATAAATCTCATTTCGATCCAAGATCATGAGAGCTGGTACGTTCCATTGAAACGATGAGGAAATGTTATACATTTGAGGATTGATGATTGAACATAATGTCACACGCTCCCCCTTGCACTCGATAACGAATTGCAAAGCGATCTCATTATTGTTATTTTCATCAGTCTTATTTGCTTGTATTACTTCTAAAGAGTCTGGAATATCCAACTCTTTTAGATCAACCCATTTCCATAGTTCTTGCACGTTCCTAATTAAAGGATCCATGGGTGCTTTACCACTTCATGGAATAATTCTCAATATACTGATTACTCATGATGATCTCTCACAGTGTATGGAACTAGCAAGTGTACTAGTTTAATCTAATTAAAGGATCTATGGGTGCTTTACCACTTCATGGAATAATTCTCAATATACTGATTACTCATGATGATCTCTCACGGTGCATGGAACTAGCAAGTCTACTAGTTTAATCTAATTAAAGGATCTATGGGTGCTTTACCACTTCATGGAATAGTTCTCAATATACTGATTACTCATGATGATCTCTCACGGTGCATGGAACTAGCAAGTCTACTAGTTTAATCTAATTAATGAATCCATGGGTTCTTTACCATTTCATTGAATAGTTCTCAATATACTGATTACTCATGATGATCTCTCACAGTGCATGGAACTAGCAAGTCTACTAGTTTAATCTAATTAAAGGATCTATGGGTGCTTTACCACTTCATGGAATAATTCTCAATTTTAAAGTGAATAATTTTGTAATAAAACTGATTTTTCATTCAACATATTAATTTCTCCAACAAATTTCAATCTTACATATATACAAAAAAAAACGAAATAAAATCCTTAAAATTCTTAACCATTCAAGAGCTTCATCATTACAAAAACATCAAATCTTCAAAAAAATAACTTTTGTACATAAACACTTTCTCATATATATTCAATGTTTCAAATATATAACAATCTCAGGAAAATCAACCCCTCGGTGTCCCAGATATTAACCCCCTCACTCATCCGGTAATCTCTCGCTCTCCTCGATAATCCGTGAGATCCACTCCGGAAAACCAACCAGCCCTCGATGTCCCAGATATTCACCCCCCACTAATCCACCGATAATCCGCGACGATTCGGCCGACTAATCCGCGACGATTCCCCCGACTAATCCCGCGATAATCCGCGTTTAATCGGATGACTCATCCCCCCGCTAATCGGATGACTCATCCACAGATAATCCGCCGATTACGCCGGGAGCGGATCCGTACCCCCTCGAATTCAGCCCCCTACTCTACACCACAATTTCCCCCCAAACCCCAACATCTCATTCAACTCCACCCAATTCAATCTACACCCCTAGCCAATTTAATTCGCAACCCCCTTTTTCTATCCCCCCGCTGGATCCGTCACTTTTTTGTGTAGATCTGCTCTCTACATACTACTATTATGCAACTGATTTATTATTATGTGACTGATATTTTGCTTAATAATTTTTAATACTGTGTTTTGCATTATCTTTAACCTTATTATTTCATTACATAATCTTTATAAGCCAAAAATGTTTCATCTCAGCACAAAGTCTTTATTAAAAACATCCATCCAAGTCATGGCCACTCACATAGTTTCAGCTCATATAATCAAAAAGTCTCTCTACAGCAGGGAACTCACCCTCTGTATGCGTCGTATCTCGATATTCCTCCTCATCTTGGGTCCTAAGATATGTAGCTCTCACTATGTTGTATATGCAGGTTGGTAGTGGTCTCCACTCTGCTCTTGTAAGTACTTCTGAATATGTCCAAAATACCAATGATCTGTAGGTGCAATAACATCCTCTGTCTTTATATACCATGTTGTACATCTCATTATCTTCAGTCGATCCGATAGTTTCAGACTCATGCATCTGGATACTTGGGTGCTAACAAAATATTGAACTTTTAGGATCTATTGATAACTTATTGAATGTCACTTGGAATTTATAACATCTAGTGAAAACAGTTGCAACACAAATCCATATAGTTACAAAACTTACCATGGTAGTGTCGGTAGTTATAATGGGCATCAATGGACCTGGTTTTACAAGTTATAAGGTCTTTAATCTCCCCACTTCTGCAGCACACTTGAGACCTATCTGAGGAACAGAATGCTGCTATCATGGTTTGTGCATCATACATTCATCTCTCTCTATCTCCATGCATGGTAGTTTCCACACTGACACCACAGCTCCACAGGTGGAGAAACATAAACATTCTGTATCAATAAAACAAGTGTGATATAATCATACTGTATTTTACAAGTGGCCTACTTTGATGAAGACTCACTTATAGAAAACTTAATCTACTGATTCTTAGTTTTTATTCTAACATGTATCTACTGTAAGCTTTTAATTCGGGAGTTAGATAGATCAAGAGTGGACAATTACAAAATGAACACATGTTCAACAAAAGCATAAGTAGGTCAAGCCAATAATTTGAAACTTTGTGGAATTCAAAGATGAGCATTGATCAATGCATTTTCCTCAAATTTCTACAAGTGAGAAGTGAGCATGAATTCTACTAATTAACCTAATTTGCTAGCTAAAATAACCAGAGAAAATATAAACTAGTTACATGGCTTATAGTTACAGCTCTCAGCTAGTTAAAGTTGAAATGGAGTCTTTAGACCGCAAATGGAAGCTTCAAAACTATTTAATTAATAGTTTCTATATAAAATCGTACACATCATCTATATATATATTTCACAAAGTATGTTGTATGTGTGCTAGGTTTGATTGTACGGCTATAGCAATTATTTTAGCATTGCGTCCACATGTTACAAACACCCGGTTAGGAAATTTCAATCTATGGCGTTATTATATTTGATATACCATAACTACACACTAATTATTTTAGCAAAGCTACCACACATTACGAAGCTGTGAGGAAGAATTATTTTGGGACTTATGTATATGCCGCCCGATGCTTCTTCGTCACGGGCTATTTTTTTCAGCCTCACAATAATTCATCTACGAGCTTAAAATTTGGCAAATTGTGTACTGATTAAATGCGTTATTAAGAGAATCAGTTGTTCGCAATGGCGAGTTCAGAGTTATTTATTACGGTAAAATGGTTTCGCAAACAAAATCATTTAATGATAAAATTTCAGCTAAATGACGTATTTATTGATACTATGCGCCCACAGGTCATTACGCCCTCATAAATTATGATGCTTTTCGCCAAACCGTATCAACAAACATTTCTCTCTCGAAATAAATATTTGGCGACTGTTCTAGTGCTTTTCATTTGGTCATAACGATTTTTGTTTTCGAACTTTATATTAATTGTATCATTACCAAATAATATGTTTCGTCGTTTACATACTTGCTATTTTTTCCCATCTACATTTACATTTAGTTCTCTACTTATTTATTCCAGCTCAGAATACATTTTTCCAGCTACAGTAGGCCACAGTATGTTTTTTGGATTCTGATTTGGTACCTTGCGCTCCACAACCATTAAATAGGAATAAATATTTTGTTCATTTAAACTATATTTTTACGTTATTTCTTTTAGTTCAAATTAAAACATCTTCGTTTGTATGTTCCTATCAGGGTTTGCTTTGTGTATTAGCTTTTACATCTTTTATTTTAAACCTAACCAATTAGTAATTCATAATAAATTTCACATTTTACCACAAACATTTGGAAGATTAATGTAACATTATCTGTTAGATTATCTGTGAGTTTTACTGTAAAACTTATCGTGTAAGATTACAAGTATCATTTATTCCTCACTCTTATATTTACATACATTTACATACCTTGAGAAATGTATATATAGATAGATTTACATTCTCTTATTACATTTATAAACTTCGTATAACTTTTGAAATTACACATTGTCTAATGCATCCAAAGAGAAGAACCTGTTCTGCACAAAATCATTTCCTCATTATATAAAGTTTTAAAGTTATTGTTGTTGGACAAAGTTTGAAACTAATTAATTAATCTATTAACTTATTTAGACAAAGCACTTCTCTCATGATATGTAGTTTGAAAGTTAGAATGGCAAATTTTGTTATATATGTTAAATGCATATTAAATTTTCTGTCTAATGACTTTTTTTTTACCCGGGCAATGCCTGGTAACACAGCTGGTTTGATACTAAAAACAATTATTATTATTATTGACCTCGAATATCTAGACTTGTTACTACATCCCTCTTACCTGTTCATGGTGATTTATTATAGCTAGGTGTAATGAGAAATTAAAAGTTTGTTAAAACTAGAGATGTCGAGTAGTAAATAATGAGTTGACTTACTACAATCAATTGTACAATGTTTCTTGTTAGTATATGTATTCATGAGTAGTAAAATTATTCCTTTTACTTTAGTTTAATAGATAGAAGAGACTCAAACACAAAGATAGGTATACCTACATTCTTATATCTTCCTCAGCAGCATAACACCTGTCAGCTTTAACCATAGTCTGTCTGTCCCCATCTTTCACCATCTGATGCTCAAAAAGGTCTGAGGCATCTTCACTGAAACTAGAGGCCAGGTTGTAATTCTGTTGTTATTCAGTAAATTGTGCTGATTCAGTGATTGAAAGGATTCGGATTGAAGCAGATCGTCATTCAGTAAATCAGTGAATTCTGCAATTGTCTTGCAAAATTCTTGCAATGCAATTCTCTATCGACAATGGATAAGTGCATAATAGGTGATGTGTCTGCAAAATTGTAGCCTGAGATCTTTGTGAATATTTTAAAGGCTCTGATAGCCATATGCTTGTATTGACGAAAAGCACATATGTGTATGCTAAAAATTTATTAGTGTATTCAAATGCAGAACTGCGATATACAATAGTAATTACCATATCTGTCACGTTGCTCAAATCAGCATGTAGAAGATAACTCAAAATTTATGTATGCTTGTAGAACTATACAAATACTGTCACAGTTACCTCTAAAGGATGCATAGGGAGTTTTAAAGTGCCCTTAATCTCTCCTTCCTTCACTCCTCTCATCCCTCAGTCTTTTCAGGGTGTCTTGTATTATGATTTTTAAAACAAAGAGTTAAAATACTAAATTTATGACTGAAGCTACATGTAGACTATCTGATAGTCTGTTTCTGACATGCAGTTGAAGACTTAGTAAGGTTGCCATACACTGAATACTTTTAATTATGCTGTGAACTCCAGCTAATAAAATAAGTTTTATATCAAAACTTGTAAGTAAATATTTTAACATTATTTAAAATTAGAATATCAGTAGTTGTTAGTAATAGCAGAGATTTGATGATCGCTGTTCAACACTCTTCGTTATACAACAGAATTGATGTTGGAATAACATGCTTGTTTTTATGGTTCCATGTTAAATATCTCTTATTATAAAACCTGCTCTCTAATGTTCTCTTAAGTCAGGCATTTGATATTTAATATATTATATAGTTTCACATTAAATACTTTTTATATTAAATATTTGTTTCATATTAAATATATTTTGCAGTTAAATTATAAACACGCTGAGGACTGCCAACTCATGTGTAAAACTACTAGCCATATTTTATTCGCTGTTAAATTTATTTGTGTAATTATATATTTTTAGTTTAAATAACATGACCAATATACAGCATTGTAATCGATTGTGTTCACCTTGACCCTATCAACTGTATGTCTATGATATTTTCTGTTGCAGGCTGAACTGTGAGACTCAGCTGAGGTACTTGAATCTATCAGACAACAACCTGGTAGAACTACCTTCAGTCGTCTATCGTATGACTAATCTGAAGGAGTTGCGTCTCATCCACAATGAGGGTTTGACAAGAATAAGTAGTCAAATCGCTAAGCTAGAGCAACTCACAGAACTACATTGTGATGGTTGTTTCGCTCTCCAGTCTCCCCCGTACGAAGTATATAAACTAGGTATCGCTGCTGTAAATAAATACTTTGCTGATCTGTTGGAAGGAAAAGGAGTAGAGCAGCTCAAAGTACCAGTCGCAGTTGTAGGTATGACTGGTGCAGGGAAAAGTAGTCTCATTAGAAGCCTCCAGTCCGGTAAAAGGGAACTTACCTACAGAGAGAAAAATTCACCATTCGATGAGACAACTAAAGTGTTCCAAATGGAAGACCTGAACAACTCTCCTCTCAAGTTTATAGACTATGGCGGCCATGATATCTATCAGATGGCCTACCAGCTAGTCATACGGGAGCGATGCATTCCACTCCTTGTAGTCAACATGGAAGAGTTTAACTCATATCTGTCTGCAGGGTCTAGAGAAGGTGCAAGAAGACTCTGTATAGACTGGCTGTCTCATATCTACTTGGCCAGTCCAAGATTAGATCCACCTGTATTGGTCCTCACACACACTGACAAACTGGATACTGAGTTGGTGGAAAATTGTAGGGAAAAGTTGCTCTCCATTTCAGAAGCAGCGAGAAGAGAGTTACTCAGAGACTACGAGCGGTGCTGTGGGGATTTTCAAAAAGAATCCAGTCCTATCATCTATCTTACCAACACTGACCAGCCTCTCTTTAAGCCTCAGGATATCTTCGAGTTTGGCAATGACCTCGGCGAAGTATCTAACATTACAAGTCTAAGAGCAAATTTGGAGAAACGGTGTGAGAAGTTAATCATGGAAATTCCGCTACTTTGGGAGCGTGTAGGGAGATTCATAGAACGAGAGGAAGAAACTTACATTCCTCTATTGAAGGTAGAGAACGAATTCTCAGACACTGATTCTAAAACCATTCTACGATATATGCATAATACTGGGCAGATCTTGTGGTTTGAGAGAACCCAAGGTCTGTCCAGTTACATCTTCCACAAGATTCCTATCATTACTGAGATGATAGCTCTCTTGTTTCACCACACAGCTGAGCAACAATGGGAAAAGAGGGTCGAAGAGTTGGTTCCTTTCACACACCAGGAAGAGTGGGTCAGTAAATGGAAGTACCAAGCATTCGTAGCACAGTTTACTACTACTGGCATCATTGATGAAGTCTTGCTAGTAGATCTCCTGAAGAACAGCAGTGAGTTACCTGTTGAAATATCCATGCAACTTTTAAAGAGCTTCGCCATCTTGAATGGTCCAATAGAACACAACTCCGGAAAACGATCATATATCCTTCCATACTTTACGACTACTTCTGTAGAAAAGATATTTGCAGTGGATGACAATGTACCTCTCCGACTGGACATTGCCTTAGGTGGTCTTTCTCCACCTCCTTATGTATATCAACTTATGACTGTCGCAGTCCTGAAACTCTGCTCAAGTCTGCTGTCAAACATAAAGGTGTGGAACGATGGAGCTGTGGTACACAGTGAGGAGTTTACCACAATTCTGAATCATGACTTAACCAACCGAGTGGTCTCATTAAAAGTTGGTACTACAGTGGCACAGCTACCAGCTTCCTGGGAACATTTAATAGAGACAGCTAAAGCTATTCTTAACCAGCTTTACGCCGTGTGGAAAGGGAGTCATGCTGAAGTTCTTCTCTACTGCTCTCAGTGTCTCATCGGACAAAACCCTGCATCTCATTTCTATGTTGACCCTAAATGGTTTTATCCTATTGACTGTAACTACAGCATTACCTGTACTAAACTTCCCACTACACGTTCACCTTTGTCCAAGGTTGTCTGTCCAGTTTGTGACAAGCTTAGAAATGATAAGAAACCTTCCGTTCCCAAGCCTCTCAGACTTCCTTGTGAGTCACCTTTTTCACCCTTTTCCTTGAATTTAGTCTCAGTCAAGGTTTGGCTAAATGCAACAATTTACCATTTTTCCTCCAGATATTAAAATCTTTTTGTTGGATAGTATTGATGACTATCCCTGTGATGTCCTTCAGCTCCATATAGAAAATAGATTAAACATTTTTGAAGACACATTTGTAGATTATGAAATGCTTTGGTTAGTTGACACCGTTTATCTATCAGTAATTACATCATACTTACAGGTGACCAGCTAACTGTTGATGAAGTACAAAAACTTGAGAACCATATATCTGAAATAAGAGAGAGTTGTCCTCCCCAAACAGTTGGTAAGCTTCTTCCCTGTGTATGTTCTAATTAAGTCTCTGATTTATATAATGTTTATATAAGAGTAAATGAAGATGGAAGTAAATATGAGGAAAGTGATTGATACTCTATAATAACAACAGAAACATAGAGTATTAGCTCAGTCGTATTCAGGGCATCTGGAGAGCACATCTGAGGAGGCTGAAAGTGACTTGTCAGATGTGGAGGATCAAGGATATTGTGATGAGTCCAAAGCAGACAAGGTCATGAGGCTACGGCTATGCATAGTCAAGAAGCCGAAGATTAAGCAACTGTATCAGTCTAACAAGGTAATATAGTTTATCAGTTTAATATCTTACTTGTAACTAACATGCTGCTGACAGCATCCATCAGAAGAAGAGCATAGACATGGTAAGTTAATTTGTTAAATGATAAAGATCATAAAAACTCATATGGATATCACATAGCAAGTTAAGAACCATCAGAGATCTGTGATATAATTGAAGTTACCTGTTGCTGTCTCAATTAGAGAAGAATGGTTAATTTTTGCTGTTAAGAAAGCATTGCAATATCTAGAGTAGACAACTTCTCACGGTATTTATTCCCTTCTCTGTATCATTTGTAGACTTGTGACCCTTGAACTCAGCTAATGGATAAGGCTAATGATGAGGTTTTTTGTCAAAACACAAACAGCAAGAGTTGTGTTCTCTTATATTACAACTTAACTGGGTTCTATGATTGTATTATAAAGGTCTATGCTATGAGTGAACCAGTCAGGGGCAGAGTTCTAATCATCAACAATATGAACTTTCGCTATGGTCACGGTAACAGAGCTGGTTCCCAATTTGACTACAGAAATCTCAGCATGATGTTCAAAGACCTCAAGTTTGATATTGCCAAGTCACAAACCGAATTAACAGACCTGCGAGCACAGGTACTCCATGTGTCCTCTCATAGTCTTATTTCTGCTTAGAGATTGAAGAATTTGGCTGATTTAAACTCATGGTATAAAACTCTGCTTAAAGTGAGACACTGTTGTGACTAGTGTATGTCTTGGGCTGGTAGTCAGGGTGTTAACAGATCATCTGATGTGGGACATTGATACAAGGCCTCTTAATTGTAATTTATGTTTGCAGGGAGCCTAGTCTTGTTTTAAAGCTTCATTTTTAGTTTTCATTCTCTAAATGTTAGGTAAGGTTTCCTAGCAACACTTCAACGACTTCCTGTTATCTGGCAGTCATACAAAAGAATGTGAATTCATAAAAGTATTGACCTGTACTAGTCAGGGTTACTATATTTTTTTCCAGGACATATACAGAGAGATACAGATTGAAACAGCGAGAGAGGAACACCAGAATCTGGGCATGTTTGTCCTAGTAATCATGACTCATGGTACGAGTGGCAACCATCTGTTGGATATCGAGGGTAACATGATTCCCATTATCCATATCCAAGACCTTCTCTCTCCACGGAATTTCCCTGCTATGAAGGACAAGCCTAAGTTGGTCATCTTGCAAGCATGCTCAGGAGGTTTGTCACCTGATAAAGGATGCACAGTTTGGGTACACAGGCTATACTTTAAGAAGTACTTTCTGAATAAGCACTATTTGACTAAATATCAGTTTCAACTCTTTGATAACCTAACTCTTTGTGTACCTAACTCAGTGTGGCTCAGCACAGTGTTTGCATATGGAGCCACCTGGTGTGACTTTAGTACGTGTGAAACAAGTTTCTTATTAGTAAGTAGTTAATCAATTAACTTATAGTATCTGTACTTAAACAGAAGGAAACAATTATCTGCATGTGTTATGCATATCTGCATCCACTGATGTACAATTTTATACTGATTAATTTGGTAGCGAATCAAATAGCTATGGTAGCTTGTATTGTCAACATTGCGTCACAGTATTCCAAAACATGGGTTATTGGCTGACGGCAACAAGTATGTATTATAAGGACAGCTGCGTATGATCGAGCTGTACAACTGCAGTGGAAAATCTGCCCCGAGTATCAGCCTATTGGCTATTGGCTAATGCAGTCGCCTACAGAGCAGAAAGTATGCCCTGGGCAATGAAGTTTCATCACTAACCCCAAAAACGTGTAACACTGGCAAAACATGAATGCGGCAATGATCTATTAGGTCAATAACCACTCAGGGTCTAACTTCAAAATGTGTGCACTTCCTGTATGCTAGTATTAACATACATTTACAGAGATTTATCTAGTATAAAAATATAACATAACTAATCAAACATTCTGTTATCTAGGGAGACGAGACTTTGGAGAAAGTAGAGAGCTTCTTCCTTCACCAATATCTACCATCATAAGCAGCCCAACCACTGAGTCAACTACAGTTAGCAGTACATCAGTTCCTCAGTCAACCACAGTTAGCAGTACATCAGTTCCTCCATCAACCACAGTTAACAGTACATCAGTTCCTCAATCAACCACAGTTAGCAGTACATCAGTTCCTCAGTCAACCACAGTTAACAGTACATCAGTTCCTCAGTCAACCACAGTTAACAGTACACCAGCTCCTCAGTCACCAACTACTTCAGTTCCACCTCCAACTACTCTGAATGCTGATGATTTCTTCATCATGAAGGCCAGCAGTGAATGTAAGTACAGAGTCTAGTCTCAGATCTGCTTTACCAAGATTTATCAAAGTGTCTCCTCTGTGAATAATTATTTGTTTAGCTTGTGACTAGCCTTAGTTCCTACAATGTGCATGTAGATGATCATCAGTATTTACTCTATACACATGATTTATGGCTATCATATACCATTGAGTCATGAACTTATCAACTTACCACTCTATGTCTATTTTAGCCTACATGGCTACTAAATCCTGCAGCCATGGAGCCTGGTTCATCAGAGTTCTTGTGGCCACATTCTACAAACATTCTTCTCATAGAGATATAGAGAGTCTTTTTAAGATTGTAAGTAGTCAGTCTATTTTATAGCCTGAGAATCTCTATATTTGTCCATCTTATTTTATATCCAATTAACTTTAATTTGTGCTGGTTCACTTTCTCCGTGCTGTTCTTATCACAATCAACAGGAGTTACATGTAGTATTTAGTAGCAGTAGTGTAAGGGGCAGTTAGTGAAAGAGCCTCAAGACCTGCGGCTTTCGTAGAGCTTAGGTATGCCTCCTTCCTAACCTATTGGAAATTAGCCTATTTGCTTTATTTGCTATGTGAGGATCAGCCTATGTTCCTTAAAGACCCATTTCGTCGAAGCGATAGTCAAAGATAGACTGTGGGTATTCCAATGATACTCGACAAAGTAGCTTAATTTCCAGCCTTTTACTACAAGCATTTTGCTGCGGAGCATCCGCACCCGCTCCTTAGGTTTCTGGGAACTAGCCTAAATTTACGCCAGGATTAGCCTAAATTTCCTCATGGTTTTGAAACTTAAAAGCTAACATCACATGATCCTATTACGACTTTGAACTCTATTTCTAAGGACATTGATCTAAATTTGTCATGAGCATTAGCCTAAGTTTCCTAATGGTCCTGAGGCTTGAAAGCTACCAGCACGTGATTCCTATTGCGGCCTTCACTTAGAGATTATCAACGGATTAGCCTTAGGATAACACGTTGCCCTTATTTTTTTACCGGTGATGGTCAAGAAAAGACTAGAATTCTTGTAGATATCCTGTAGAAAAAGACACCAAAATAAAAAATGATAGCGTAAATAAAATATATATAGATATTACATCATCAGAGGTGTAATATAACCACTATATAATCTAGGTATAACCCTATATAACTTCAAAGGTTTAGAGTGCTTCAGGCAAACTTCAAAACTCTCTGCTCTCTTCGACCAGCCCTGTTCCCTCACAATTCGCTCTAGTCGTGAGCGTATCGGATCATAGTCCATGTATGTCATACCTCGACGTAGCTGCGAAGAGATGGTGATCATTGCGCTCTACTCGCTTTTTAGAATATTTGTGATAAAAGTAGCCAAAATCATACGCTATTACATTTTGTCACTTTATCTTTGCCGGCGTTCCCGTTTAAACAGGTTTTGTGTGATCCGCGCTTGATTAGCAGTTGTTATTGGTCAGTTCCGCTTCGACTGGTGTGGAGAGAAAATCAAACATTTTTAGCGAATATTTCGGTCACCAGTAGGTGAGTTCCCATGTTCTGTCATAAACAAGCTGTTGGACTCGCTGTCTCTTGTAATAAACAGACCATTAGACTCAATGTGTCTTTTATGCTACTTTCCGAGGCTTATCTGTCAAAAACCAGAATCAGAAAGGGTGATGTAAATGTTAAAGCCTTTTGACCAAAATCTACTAAATTTAATTAAGGTTTTCTTGTTTTAGTGAGATGTAGGAGGGGATAACTACAATAAAAGAGAGCCTGCAAAAGAGAGCACTTTATTATTTTTGGGCTAATCAGTCGGTAATCGTTAGGTCAAGGTCGCAATAGGATCACATGATGCTAGATGCAAATCTTCAGCACCATTGGGAAAATTCGACAAGTGTTCATAGCAAATTTAGGCTAGTTTCCCCCAAAAGTTGAGGTCAAGGCCGTAATACGGATCACGCTATGTTAACTTCAAAGTCCCATGTTCCTTAAAGACCCATTTCATCGAAGCGATAGTAAAAGATAGACTGCGGGTATTCTAATGATACTTGACAAAGTAGCTAAAGTTCCTGGCTTTTACTACAAGTGTTTTGCTGCTGAGCATCCACACCCGCTCCTTAGGTTTTTTGGAAATTAGCCTGAATTTGATATGAGCATTAGCCTAAGTTCCTAATGATTTCGAAACTTCAAAGCTAACATCGTATCATCCTTATTACGACTTTGACCTCTATTATCAGGAAATTTGCCTAAATTTATCATGAGCATTAGCCTAAGTTTCCCAAAGGCCCTGAGGCTTTACAGCTAGTAGCACGGATTATTAAGACAATCCCCTTCTTTTGTGCAGGCGATGGTTAAGAAAAGACTAGAATTATTGTAGTTATCCCCTCCCATACCTCACTATATCGCTTCAGTCGTGAGCGTATTGGATCATAGTTCGTGTAGGCCATACCTCGACGTAGCTGCGTAAGGACGGTGATCATTGTGCTCCTCTTTCTTTTTAGAATATTTACGATAAAAGTAGTAAAAATAAAACGCTATTACGTTTCGTCACATGATCTTTGCCGGGGAAGTGGTTTAGGCAGGTTTTGTGTGATCCGAGCTTGATTAGCAGTCTCTTATTGGTCAGTTTTGCTTTGACTGCTGCAGAGAAAGAATCAAACATTTTTAGCGAGTATTCCAGTCACCAGTAGGTGAGTTCCCATGTTCTGTCATAAACAAGCTGTCGGGCTCACTCTCTCTTGTAATAAACAGACCATTAGACTCACTGTGTCTTTTAGGCTAATTCCTGGAGCTAATCCATCAAAAACCACTTGAATCAGGAAGGGTGATGTGAACATTGAAGCCTCTTGACCAAAATCTACGAACTTTAATAAAATTTCTCTATTTAGTGAGATGTAAGAGGGGATAACTACAATAACTGTAGTCTTTTCTTGACCACCACCTGCAAAAGAGAGGGCAGTTTATTATTCTTGAACTGATCAGTTGATAATCCTTAGGTCAAGGTTGCAATAGGATCACACGATGCTAGCTTTAAAGCCTCAGGACCATTAGAAACTTAAACTGCTTTTCACAACAAATTTAGTTTCTCAAAAGAATTGAGATCCAGGTCGTAATAGCGGTCACGTGATGTTAGCTTTAAAGCCTCAGTGTTATTATATCACCATCACCTGCATCGTCATGATTTGATCACTTGTGCTGTCTCTCCAGCTCAGGTAGCCTTCACTATCTTACTACTCCATTCCTTTCTATCCTTTCTCATTTCCTCTGCCTGTTCAAATTTCATTTCTATAGATTTCAGGTTATTTTCAATGTTCTTATTTCAGATGAACTCAGGGGCACTCCTTGATCTTCACAGGAGATTTTGATATTCCCTTAGCATTTCTCTTCATTTAATGCTCACATTAATTTTAGGCTAATTTCCAATTGCCGAGGGAGAGTTTATCGAAGTCCACCCGCAAAATACCCATATTAAAAGCGTGGATCTGTTTAGTTGAGTATTTGTAGAATGTCTGTAGGCTATCCTTGACTACTGCCTCGACAAAATGGGTTTTTAAGGAAATTGTGCCTGTGCTCACGTAGCAAATAGCTAATTTTCCATAGTGCACCCACTAGCACAAAATGCTGAACGGTCCTGAGGCTCCGTCACCTGCTACCCCTCCTTATACTACTAGTAACTTTGGTACCTGATATTATCAACTATTACAGGTTCTTTTCTCTGGTACACATCTTGTTAGTTCTGAGACTTGAACTCATCTCATCAATTCAACTAACACACTGGAGCAAACCATATGATGTCATTATGATATGTTACTCCGTGTTTATTTGTATGCTTTAGATACAGTCACGGGTGAGACAGGTCAGTATGGCGGATCAGAATGCGAGGTCATGTGACACTCAGGGAGGTAATGTACCAACTAGCATCTGCACCTTTACAAAACTCCGTAAACTTTATCTCTTCCCTGGATTCAGAAAAGGCAAGGACTGACAACTTCTCACTATTCCTACATTGACACCAGACAGACCATCAACTAGAATTATCATGAAACTTCCTCTTGTTTTCATGGTTGTACTTCTTACAAACTCATCTCATTGGTTAATAGGTCAGCTTGACATAGCTGAGAACATTGATGCTATTGGCTCATTTCTTATTGTAAATACTTGTATTAATGTTTAACAGCAGACCTAATATGTTTGAGAATCAATGAAGAAGAGTGTTTAAGTGAAAGGATAATTTACCTGCTGTACACAGACTCTATATCCATAACCTTACCTGCTGTACACAGACTCTGTATCTATAACCTTACCTGCTGTACACAGACTCTGTATCTATAACCTTACCTGCTGTACACAGACTCTGTATCTATAACCTTACCTGCTGTACACAGACTCTGTATCTATAACTTTACCTGTTGTACACAGACTCTGTATCTATAACCTTACCTGCTGTACACAGACTCTGTATCTATAACCTTACCTGCTGTACACAGACTCTGTATCTATAACCTTACCTGCTGTACACAGACTCTGTATCTATAACCTTACCTGCTGTACACAGACTCTGTATCTATAACTTTACCTGCTGTACACAGACTCTGTATCTATAACCTTACCTGGTATTACTAGTATAGTGTTTATTTATCTATCACCTGTACATAATGTACATAATCCTATCACTCAATATACCTCCAGTTAGTTATGAAGGCTGACCATAGACATATAATAAGTTGTTTTAGAGAGCTTTTGAGGAACAGGCTAATTCTTAGTTGCTGTCTGTCAGCATCGATAATATAAGAAATAATCACTCTTATTTTGTGTTTTTTTTTCTTTTTAACGAGAAAAACAAAACCCCTTTTGTATTTTTTAGCTGTCCATATAGAAACCAATTGAGACAGTCATTATTTTTAGAATTGTCTTTTTGAACAAGAGAACATAACTATTGTGGTTGTTATACAATTTTCACTTATGTTTGAACATATTATTAAACGTTTTTCTTTAGATTGAGGTTTATTCAAAATGAATAAAACAAGCAGTCATCTTGATAGCAGAGATGAACAAAAGAGAGAATTTTAATGAGGATATTCATCAGGAGTAGCTACTTGATTAGCCTTAATTGAGTCATTAAGTTTTCTGTGCGGTCTACAGATGTAGTTCCAAATAACAAGAGGACACAACTACATAAATTTCATAACTGGCATTTCTCATACTCCAACTTAGAATTTTGAGAAATACAGGAACAAAATGTAAACAAACACAGCAAAACCTGTGAATACAATATATGTAACACAGTCCTGTCTATCGAGTCATTTGTTTAACCTTTGACCTAGCATGTCTCCAGTTTATTAGAATTATCATAACTCATAGACTTAGTGAGAATATCAGTGATCATGTTCTTGGTAAAGCAGTGCTTAGTGGTGATGTGGTTGCTGATGATTTTTTGGTAGATATATAATTATCATGGTATCATAAGTCTAGATCTCTCACTGGTTTTGTTGGCAGTGATTATGGTAGAGAGCTTGCCAATGCTAACATGTGGTAGTAATGATCGATGGCCAGTAATATCCTCAAATAGTTGTCAGTCATGCTGCTTATTTCGCTGCTATGTCTGCTAAATACTCTCTCTCTCTACAGTCAAAAGAGCTATTGGATTCCGTTGTTTGCCGGTCGAGCTGAATGGGCCATCATAATTATTGTGTATGAGAAGTTGTAGAATGTCTTTGTTCACTTTCTGCTCAGCTGTTATTTATCTGCTCAACCGAAGGTTTACCACTTTGGCTGGAGGAAATGCTGTAGTTTGGTGTAGCCTTCATATAGCATTTGGCAGCAGTAAGGTGAGCTTTTTTGGTGTATCATTAAAATTTGACATTTCCAGTGTGCATGAAATATCTGGCCTCATTGATGTGGCAGCAGAAAGTGAATTACTGACAATGAACTGGTATAGCATGTGGTCCACCAGTCTGCTGCCGCTATCCTTCGCCATCTTTACATTGACAGCCTTGAGCATATCTGTGGGTTTGTAATAAACATGAACCAAACTAACAACAATAAATTGGTATAGCATGTGGTCCACCAGTCTGCTGCCAGTATCCTTCACCATCTTTAGATTGACAGCCATGGGTATAGCTGTGGGTTTGTACCTGGGGTTGTTGTACCTTCTCAACAGCTGTTCTTTGTCCAGTCTCTGATGAAGTTTTAGTTCTCCATCACTAAACTCAGGCTGAATACCTAAAAAAAACTTCCATCCTGAAGGGGAAGTTGAGGTCAGACTAGTTGTTCGAGATCAGGACTAGGTTGTCTACATATACAGCAATAATAGTCTGGATTCTGTATTGTTGATGTGTGTAGATACATTGATCAGTATCTGATTGTTTGAAACTGATTGACTTGAGATATTGAGCTCGTATATAGAACATTGTAACTTACATACCAAGAGTTCTTAGCTAGTATGTATACTAATGTGATACTAACTATATATACTATATATATAGTTAGTAGTTGTACATAATATATGTATACTATGTATACTAACTATATGTATACTAATTGTGAATACTCAGATTTTTCTCAAACATTTGGTGTCGAATGTCATTCATGACTTGAGTGTACCGTGGTGTAATGTCTGTAGAAGAGAGGTGAAGAATGTCATTGATGTGCTCATCTGTGAGCCTTGTTCTGTATTTATTTTTTACATAATGCAGTTGAGAGAAGAGTTGTTCCCACCTGTATACATGCTTCCAAACATGTTCATGATTCATGCCGCAAAGGCCTTCAGTTGTTGGTATCTCAGACAGGGAAGCATACGATAGGCGTGAGTGAGATCTTGGCCAGAGTTAAACAGCGATGAGTAGATGAGATCGTTTCTATGATCTCATCTATCAACCCATGCAAAAAGGAGATTTCGTTTTCCTGCAGGACAATTATAGTGATGACCCATTAGTGCTGCTTTATTCCCATGCGTTACCCATGCCTAGTCTAGACCATTCTTGACATTGAATACCTATTTAGATCCTATAGCAGTGCAGTCTGGTAGGAATTCAACTAGTTTCTAGGTTCCATTATGAATATGAGCTTGGTACTCCAGCTCAGCAGCTTCTAGTCTCTGTTGAGAGTTATTATTTTCTTTCTCTTCCTGTATGAACTTTGGTTCTGTTAGATCAGCAGTGAAGTGAGCTGAATGACTCTGCCCAGTGACATTATCAATGTCATATCTCACTGGTTCAACTCTGCCTCAAGAACTGTGATGAGGTGTATAGGTAGACTCAGGTTGCTGTTTTACACCCACTTGTATTTCATAGTTGTCTGCCCTCGTATCTTGTATCTATGTTCCTAGTTTAACTTCATTGAAGATAACATTGTGATGTACTACAACTTTATGTTTTACAGGCTAGACTAATCACTATACTTTCAATCAAACACTGTAACCAACATGAATCATGGTTTCAGCTTTATCATCGTTATTAGCAAGATTCATCAAGAATGTTAGCACTTACAACACAGCTGACCATGTGGAGATAACTGCTATCAGGTTTATGATCATACCACATGTCATATAGGGCTGTTGATTTTTTGTAAGCTGTGGTAAAAACGTAGTTTCATACATAGACAACAGTATGTATAGCCTCAGCTACTAGTGACTTTGATAATACAAACTTAACAATCATGCCTCATGCAGTCTCAGATTGTACAGTTGTATCGCTCTGCATCACCATTCTGATGTGATGAATGGAGTGTGTGACCTGAGGCTGGACACCCATCAAATAAAAGTGGCAAAATGCTTGCCGGGAGGATAACTACCAATAATGTTTTTGAGTTGCCAAGGTGATTTCAGATGCCTGCCTACCCAGAGGGGCTCACGATGAGATACATGAGCAGCATTTGAATTCCAACCATGAGCACCTTGTAGAGGATTTATGGTAATTGTTATCTTGAATTCCAACCATGAGCACCTTGTAGAGGATTTATGGTAGTTGTTATCTTGATTAGAATACCTGAAGGTATGTAATACAGGTATCATTGGTAGTGGATATGTACATACATGTTGATGAATGCTCTGAAGACATTGCCTGAGATCTTTATAAATAGCACAAGTTTGTAGGCTATAATAACTGAACCCTTCCTTTCTAACAAACATGTTAGATTAATGCTAATATTTGTTTATTAGTTTTGTTAGTGGATCATCTCCTTATTTACTAGTGTGAGCTGTGTAGGTTGCACATAATTGGGAGCATAATGGAGAGGATAACTCCAAGTCGTTTGTATGGGCCTAAACGATTGCATATCTAGTACGTTGGATCATCTCCTTAATCAATAGTGTAGATTGTACATCATTGAGAGCATCATGGAGAGGATAACTCTAAGTCTAGGAATGCATGTAAACCTGAACGAATGCTTATCTTGTTCGTGATATGATGTTTTATCACACATACATGTCTGGACTACATATAGGGAACCTAAAAGTCACATCACACTTCAAAAATGCTCTATCGTCACATACAATCAATATTCAGTCATACTCCGACATATGACCTTAATGTGTTTCAGGGTGAGCTCGTATGAGCTTGTACATACAATCAATATACAATTTTTAGCAGCAAGTCCTGTTCAAATATATTTACAAGGGAATAAATTATAAAACAATGGATTGATACTAAATTACTGCAGTCAGTATGGTGACTTGCTGAGATGGTTCTTATATTGGTACCTTAATCGGGTTATCTTGTTATCAGAGCAAACACCAACACTATACATACCTTATTGTGTCATTATTATCATGGTGAGCTGGTTCTTATACTACCTTCTCTACCATTTGCTCCATATCTTGAGACATACCTCTCCCTGCTTTAGTCTCTATACCTTCTGCTGTCCCTGTTCTCGCTATACTCTCGACTCCTTGCCCCCTAACTAATAAAGTCACACTTTTTACTACTATCACCATAATACTTTCTACCACTTCTAGGACTGCTTCTAGGAGAGTATCTAACTCCTGAATTGTATCCCCTATTACTCTAGTACTGCACACAGCTGTTGTAATCTTACACCTTTGCTACCTCCTTCCTAATCTCATTTTTTAAGTTACTACCTCTACTCTCCACTCTAAAAAACTTGTCTAAATTATTTGCCATCTCACAAGCCCCCAATAGCTCATTAAGCATCTTCCAAATCAAATTGCCATTCTTAATCTGGTCTCTACTTACTTCTCTATCTGTCAACTCATCAACTGCGACTATTAGAGCAAACCTTACACTATCAGCATTATTAGCTACAGTGTACATGTATCTTGGCATATCTGC
Source organism: Watersipora subatra (assembly GCF_963576615.1). Classification (NCBI taxonomy): domain Eukaryota; kingdom Metazoa; phylum Bryozoa; class Gymnolaemata; order Cheilostomatida; family Watersiporidae; genus Watersipora; species Watersipora subatra. Next base: position 5,791,012 of record NC_088715.1, on the reverse strand, counting down.
TCAAACTCTCAACTCGTTGCTAACTTTTTATCACTTTCATTAAGTGCCCCTTCACAAACTTGCTCTCCTGTCTACCATAATATTCCTGAAAAATCTCTACTGCATTTTCGTAAATGGAATCAACACTATCTACATAAAACCCTGCACCTTTCAGCTCTTCTCTACCACTATGTCCGCAATCTTTAATAATGGCGCCAACTTAACTCTACCCCTCATAATAGGTCATCTATTACCACCTTTGCCTTAATAACCTCTCCTCTCCACTCTCAATACATGAATTCATTTCCTTGTCACCATGCTCACCAAACACAATTAATTCTACACCACCTGTATTTTTACCTCTCTGTTTACCTCTATGTTTACTTTTAATTCATATTTATTTTAATTTCACTTATAATTTAATTTTAACTCTTCTTTACGAATAATAAATGTAAATGTCTCACTTTTATATCTCTACAGCTTTGACACCCACTGTTTTGTCAAATTGCTGTCTCATCACTTCACTTTCACTCACACGACACTTCACCTCACCTGCACGCCCGTTAAACGTTGAATTGCAACAAAATTCACATTACAGTTATTTGGTATCAAAAGGTTCACCATATCGTACTCTGCTGTGTTGTATGTGCAAAATATGTGGAAATGTGATTACAAGCTCTCAAAAGCTCAAAAATGAACAGTTAACCGCAGCCATCACGAAAACGCCATAGTTTGGAATCTTTTTATTTTGATGACGTTCTCAAACGTTGTGGTTATTGTTTTAAACGTGTAAATAAATGTTGTATTCACATGAGCTCTAGCAAAGAAGGGCCTGGTCTTCTCTTCCACTAGCTTTTATACTCATCCCTCTACTACATCACTACTACATCACCAACTTCTCGTTTGACTTTTCGTAACTACCTGTAACTGCCATGACCACAGTAGTGTAGCCTGGGGCCTAGCTGTTAACCCGATTATACAACAGTTATGCCACATTTAAATTGAAAGAACACACTGGAAAGTTACAAATTAAAAGAATATGTAATGGGAAAAAATTAATAAAAATAAAAGTCTGAAAAATAACAAACGCCAACGCAATTGATTAATAATAAAACGTGCACATTTAGCCTTTGGAATCGTGAAAAGGATATACAGTATATGATCAAAGAATATACAGTATATGGTAAAAGGATATACAGTATATGGTAAAAGGATATACGGTATATGGTAAAAGGATATACGGTATATGGTAAAAGGATATACGGTATATGGTAAAAGGATATACAGTATATGGTAAAAGGATATACAGTATATGGTAAAAGGATATACAGTATATGGTAAAAGGATATACAGTATATGGTAAAAGGATATACGGTATATGGTAAAAGGATATACGGTATATGGTAAAAGGCTATACGGTATATGGTAAAAGGATATACGGTATATGGTAAAAGGATATACAGTATATGGTAAAAGGATATACGGTATATGGTAAAAGGATATACGGTATATGGTAAAAAGATATACAGTCAATGGTAAAAGGATATACGGTATATGGTAAAAGGCTATACGGTATATGGTAAAAGGATATACAGTATATGGTAAAGGGATATACAGTATATGGTAAAAGGATATACGGTATATGGTAAAAGGATATACGGTATATGGTAAAAGGATATACAGTATATGGTAAAAGGATATACAGTATATGGTAAAAGGATATACGGTATATGGTAAAAGGATATACAGTATATGGTAAAAGGATATACAGTGTATGGTAAAAGGATATACAGTATATGGTAAAAGGATATACAGTATATGGTAAAAGGATATACAGTATATGGTAAAAGAATATACAGTATATGGTAAAAGGATATACGGTATATGGTAAAAGGATATACGGTATATGGTAAAAGGATATACGGTATATGGTAAAAGGATATACAGTATATGGTAAAAGGATATACAGTATATGGTAAAATGATATACAGTATAAGGTAAAAGGATATACGGTATATGGTAAAAGGATATACAGTATATGGTAAAAGGATATACAGTATATGGTAAAAGGATATAGTTTATGGTAAAAGAGTTGCAATTGATAAAACTCACCTAACCTTGTGGTTGCACGCGCTTGTCGGTAGACTTGCAATTTGAATGCCGTGAGCTCGTATCCCGAACAAAAAGTGATTCTCTCGTTTTATAAACTTTATCACTGTAACTAAAAAAATAGAAATGAATGACAGACAAATACTGAGATTATTTATATAGACTCAGACATATGTTACTGTTGTCAACCTTAGACAAGTACTTAGTATTGGTTGTAAGTTTCCTTCTGATTCAGTCACTTCAGCAGCATGGACTAAAGCGCTGAAAGGGTTCACTCCGAGCTCTCTTTGTCATCACAAAGAAAGCTATATAATTTGGCTGTTTGGTTAATGCTTTAGAGTTGCCCTTTCATGTGTTGATTCCAACAGACATAAAATGCTAGGTTAAGATGAATGGTTTAGGTACTCCAAAAGCCGAGGACAAATGATGATTATTCATATTTAAATGTCCAGCAATTTCATCAGGTCATTGTATACACGGTGATCGCCATGGTTACCGCCAAAGTAATATTCTAACTGAATTGATAAATTCAGTTAGAATTAATAATTAGTTTATCTTACGAATTATTTATTAAGGAATTAATTATTAATTCATTTTAGGAATTAATAATTTAACCTGAACAATTTAATTTAGCTAGTTGATAAATTAATTCAGTTATTCGAATTGTATATCGTATTGTAATATTTATATGTACGCATAGGTATGCTTATGTACGCATACGTATGCGTATGTACGTGTATTTATGCGTATGTATGCGTACATACGCGTACGTATGCATGCGTATGCATACATACGCGTAAGGAGGGATAAGGTTATGCAACAAGAGAAGATACCCTAGTGGGGGAAAACAAAGAGCAAGTGATACAGACTACGAACAACAAAATGAAGGACTGAGAGTTATGTTCTTAATCTTCATTAAGAACAGCGTGGTAACATTAACCTACAGTGCAACTTTGTGTCCGCATATATGCTAACATTCTTACATTTACAAGTGTAACTGTTTGAGTATTTATTATTAGTAACTCCTTTCAGCATTACGTTTGACTGTAGTGAATTGTAACTAATTGTTCTATCTTTTCATGCTTATAGAGCTTGTGTAAATAAAGAGCCATTATTCACCAGACACCTTGCTTGCAACAATTACAGTTGTGCAAGCAACTGTAATTGCTTGCAGGTTACAACTGCAAGCAATTACAACTGCAGTTGTGCTTGCAACTCTAACTGTTTATTACTCATTTAGTAAACTAGAAATTCCACTGTCATACAGCCCACGACCAAAGTAGTAATGGAAAAAAGAAAGGGTACTGATGGTTGTCGAAAAAGTAGTTCTCAGCAGGAATTGACAAAGTATAAAGTAAATGAGACTTGTTTGAGATATAAAATAAATTTGAGGGAGCACGACTCTAAAAAGGCGCAACAGAAATGTAACAGAAATAAATATTAATAAAATAAATATTCAACTATCTCAAACTTATGTTTTACAATAATAAAATAAATATTAATTCAAGCTGTAGACCTAACCTACTGTACGTAATTTAACTAACAACAACAATGCCAACAATAAAGAAATATGTTTATTATATCTCTGAAATGCAATATTAAACGTTAAACGGCAAACTGATGTGTAATATACAGTTTGAAAGTTGGTTGTGTTGTGATGAATGTAGAATGGTTTTGACAGCGATATGTAACGGAGAGCAAGCGTTGGCATTTACGCGTCTGGAAGTTTTATGCAAACTGGAGTGAAATAAAGAAATATTCTTGTCATAAAAGGGCGTTGTAGTAATGATAAGATGTAAAGAAATCTGGCTGATGTTCTAGATAATTTGAAAAACCTTCGGTAATTGGACAAAAACGTAGGCTGATAAACTGTGTACCACATTTTCGTACCTGTAAATCGGTCTACGCCTCTAACAGTAGACAAACAGTGCACAGTAAACAGTTCTACTATCTGTCGCACGGCTTTTTTGGCGTTTCGTAGGTCGGTCGAAACTATTAATAAACCGAGAAGCTGTTCAAGCGTTTTGTTGCGATTTGTGGCAAGACTTTATCGTTCTATTCTCTGTCGCTCGGCGTTTCAATTTCCGGTCTTAACTTATACGGTATTAAACGAAACTTTTCAAGCGTTTTGTGACGATTTTCGTCCTAATAAATCTGTCTATTTATGTATAATCCGATCAGATGGGTTAGTTTTAGGTATTTGCGTCAACCTTTCAAAGGCTTGGTAACATATTTAACTAGGTTTATATGCGTTTTGCATCATAATTGTACTTAAACGACTTTACTGAAAAATAGTTAAATTTGTTGATAGGATTTCGTTGCAAGGGTTTGGTGACGGTCGTGAACGGGATAATTTTTCGGGAGTTGTGTGCACATGTGCATTTATCATAATTCTCCCAATCAATCGTTTCACTCTTGTTTGGTCGTGGGAAGACAACTTGTGCACAGGACCCACTTGCAAGTAGCTAGTCAGCGCTGACTTCCATAACATTACGTACATTACATATCGTACTTACGTATGTACGTACATACATATGTACGTACATACGTAAGTACGATACGTAATGTACGTAATGTTATGGAAGTCAGCGCTGACTAGCCACTTTCAAGTGGGTCCTGTGCACAAGTACATACATATGTACGTACGTATATTCTTGAATATGTATACAGTTGCATATTCCTGTATGTATACAGTTATATATTCTTGTATATGTATACAGTTATATATTCTTGTATACGTGTCCGGTGGCGCAGTTGGTGGTGCACCACCAGACACAAATCTTCTCATTTTATGAAGGACAGCTAGTTGAACCTAACCAAAGGCCTTGGAGAAGTCAGCTTTAGAAAACTAGATGATTTTAGATTTAGCGTGGTTAAATTCCAGCGTAAAACCATCCAACATATCAAGTCATCCGCGTTTGCAAACTTTGACTAATGGACACCCTATGGCTACTGTCAACAATTTCTGTTGGTTTTCCTTACAGTTTACTGATGATGTAATCTTCGTTTGCTCATGTTAAAAAGAAGGAAAATTGACCAAAAACCTCGTAATATATTTGGAATTGATGTTTTGAGCGCCAGGAGTTGTCACACTAATCAGTGGATGTTATAATGTTGAAGGTTTTAGAATTCGTTTCAAAATTAACTCACCAAGGTCGATAGAACCAATGTTTTGTTTACATCACTTGTGTATTATTATATTTACTCGTATTCTGGCTTTCTAGAAAGTTTTGAGAGATCTTCAAATGTGCACAGGGACAATATCAATGAGTAGTCTTTTTCAAACTTCATCTATATTATTTCTGTACACTTTTTTGTCATAAAGTAACGAAAAAAACTATTTGTACAGTTATTCTGAAATGTGAGGGTGTTAGAATGTAATAACACCTGCACTGCGTGTCAAGTGTTGGTCTACTGCACTGCGTGTCAAGTGTTGGTCTACTGTACAGTGTGTCAAGTGTTGGTTTACTGTACTGCATGTCAAGTGTTGGTCTATTGTACTGCATGTCAAGTGTTGGTCTATTGTACTGCGTGTCAAGTGTTGGTTTACTGTACTGCGTGTCAAGTGTTGGTTTACTGTACTGCGTGTCAAGTGTTGGTCTACTGTACTGCGTGTCAAGTGTTGGTCTACTGTACTGCGTGTCAAGTGTTGGTTTACTGTACTGCGTGTCAAGTGTTGGTTTACTGTACTGCGTGTCAAGTGTTGGTTTACTGTACTGCATGTCAAGTGTTGGTTTACTGTACAGTGTGTCAAGTGTTGGTCTATTGTACTGCATGTCAAGTGTTGGTCTATTGTACTGCATGTCAAGTGTTGGTCTATTGTACTGTGTGTCAAGTGTTGGTCTACTGTACTGCATGTTAAGTGTTGGTTTACTGTACTGCATGTCAAGTGTTGGTCTACTGCACTGCGTGTCAAGTGTTGGTTTACTCTACTGCATGTCAAGTGTTGGTCTATTGTACTGCATGTCAAGTGTTGGTCTACTGTACTGCATGTTAAGTGTTGGTTTACTCTACTGCATGTCAAGTGTTGGTCTATTGTACTGCATGTCAAGTGTTGGTCTACTGTACTGCATGTCAAGTGTTGGTTTACTGTACTGCGTGTCAAGTGTTGGTTTACTGTACTGCGTGTCAAGTGTTGGTTTACTGTACTGCATGTCAAGTGTTGGTCTACTGCACTGCGTGTCAAGTGTTGGTCTACTGTACTGCGTGTCAAGTGTTGGTCTACTGTACTGCGTGTCAAGTGTTGGTTTACTGTACTGCGTGTCAAGTGTTGGTCTATTGTACTGCATGTCAAGTGTTGGTCTATTGTACTGCATGTCAAGTGTTGTTCTACTGTACTGCATGTTAAGTGTTGGTTTACTCTACTGCATGTCAAGTGTTGGTCTATTGTACTGCATGTCAAGTGTTGATCTACTGTACTGCATGTCAAGTGTTGGTCTATTGTACTGCGTGTCAAGTGTTGGTCTATTGTACTGCGTGTCAAGTGTTGGTCTACTGTACTGCATGTCAAGTGTTGGTTTACTGTACTGCGTGTCAAGTGTTGGTTTACTGTACTGCGTGTCAAGTGTTGGTCTACTGTACTGCGTGTCAAGTGTTGGTTTACTGTACTGCGTGTCAAGTGTTGGTTTACTGTACTGCATGTCAAGTGTTGGTCTACTGTACTGCGTGTCAAGTGTTGGTTTACTGTACTGCGTGTCAAGTGTTGGTTTACTGTACTGCATGTCAAGTGTTGGTTTACTGTACTGCGTGTCAAGTGTTGGTTTACTGTACTGCATGACAAGTGTTGGTCTATTGTACTGCATGTCAAGTGTTGGTCTATTGTACTGTGTGTCAAGAATTGGAGTCGTGCACAAAGTAGCCTTCTACAGTGGAACCTCGGTTTTCGAACGACTCGCAGTTCGAACAAATCGGAGTCCGAACAAAAAATTCGAGGAATTCTTGCTTCGTAGTTCGAACAAAAATCGGAGTTCGAACGCCGGTACGACGCGTGAGTGCGTACGTGAGGGTGGGATGCTGAGCGGCGTACGGGTGTAGATCGCTCTCTCCGTGACCAACTGTTGTTCGTCTGTTGACGTCTGAGATTAAACAAATGTGTAGCAAATGGGCCGAGTTACAGAATTTCGTCGAACTCCACCACCCCGATAAAGCTGCAGCCACCAGAGTCATCAATGACTTTAACGACACTATCATGAACCACTTCCGAAAAGTGCTAAGAAGAAGGCAGAAGCAAGTGTCATTGGATAGATATTTTTAGAGAAAAGGAAATCCTGTATCCTAAAAAATCCTATTCATAATCTTTTCTTTATCCTTTTTTTTTATATGTTCATGTTAGCGTAATCTTTCCTATGGAAGATTACGATAACGCGAACGTACGATTAGCCTGGATTACATTTATGTTATTTGTGTCTTTGCCATTTTGCTTAACATTTTCTGAGATATACATTGCTTTTAATGTGTTGGTCAGCATTTTAATGTGCAATTTTATGCATAAAATAATGTATAAAATACTAAAAAGGTAAACATTCAGGGTGTTGGAACGGATTAAAACGATTTACATTATTTGTAAGGGGAAAAATGATTTCGGTGTTCGAACAAATCGCTTTTCGAACAGGGTTTTGGAATGGATTATGGTCGAGTACTGAGGTTTTACTGTATTTTGGTCTTGAACCCTGACTTTGGACACACAGATGGAAAGACATCGCACTAGTAAAGTTTTGCTTTCTGCAAAAATGAATTAATTCTACCTTCCTTGAACACTTCAAAGTGAAATGATACTCACCTAGGAATAGTTGTCTTGTAGAATTGCTTCTCTGTGTTCAACCTCTAGAGGAGAGATAATCATTACTTTTGTTATGCTGATAGTGAAATAGTTTAGCTATTTTCTGACAGCCACTAGCTCTTCAGGAACACCGCTCAAATTTTATCACAGTGGAACCTCGGTTCTCCATCGCTTCGGTTTTTGGCCAAATCGGTTTTCGATCAAAAAATTTGAGATTTGTTCATTTCGGATCTCGAACATAAATTTCGAACCAAACTTGAGCACGCGCAATGGAATTAAACGTTCAGAACAGCTTCGGAAACAGCATGGGAACATCCGTTAACAAAGGGAAAAGCAAGTTACGTTTCATAAATTCTTTACAAAATGGAAGGCACCATCTGGGACGACGTCTCTTCTACCAAAGATATTTTCTAGTGACACAACTACTCCAGTCGAGTTACCCTAAAGTGTTTTAGAGGCGGATTCTCCTTCAAAGATGTGAAGTAAAGTGCCATTGCTGTTTCTTTTTCTTATGATTTCTGATGTAACTGATCTGTTGCATTTTTTGATGTTTTGTTATCAATTTCTGCAAGTTTTGGTATTGTATCTTAAAAATATTTTCGATGATTTAAGCGCAAAACATACGAAATGCTTGTTTTTTGTTTTCTTTTTTCCTCATCATAGATAGGAAATCCTTCATTTAAATTAAACACGATCTATATCTACACGTTTTTATTTATAGTATGTAGTATACAGTACATTTTGTAATGTAAAATGTTACAACAATACTTTACTAAAGTTGTTTTCCCGACTTGGAACGGATTAAAGTTTATATATATTAGTTCTAATGGGAATAATTGTTTCGGATCTCAAACAACTCGGTTTTCAAACAATTTTCTGGAACGGATTTGGTTCGAGAACCGAGGTTTCACTGTGTTTCAATATAATTTATAGTTATATTTATATATACGGTAATTTATTACTCAACATAATGTATATATTTTTATTAAATCTTTGATCATTTTTGTTTATAATTGATAAAACAATTTCAGATACAATACAGTTTTAAATAATTTTAACAATTATAATTAATAAAATTTATTGTATTGATTAATTTTATTATAATTAATACTATAGGTAATAACTATTATTTAATTGTTATAATATAATAGTATTATTATTTTATAATAAATATTGGATAATGTTACTGCATTAATATACTCTATAATAATATTATTATTATTAATAATAGTAATTTTATTGCATTATAACATTATATAATAATCTTTTGTCTTTATAATATGTTAATGTTATTATATTAAAATAATATGATAGTATTACTATATTATTAAGGCATAAAGCAATATTTTAGGCTTTACTATTTCTTAAAACACAGCAATAAGTCTCTCTTATAAACAGATTCTTGGCTTTATTTTATAGTTTTCTTGTCCACACTAAGCAGTAAAGCACTAAGCACTAAAGCACTACAACATATTCAGCATTTACAAAAACATGTAGTTGAAATAATGCTGCTGATTTGTGGTAAAAATTATATGTTTATATTTTCCCCCCTGCAATAGGAGAAATGCAATATTGGCCAATATTAGAAGTAAAATGCACTGATATTATTAGAATAACCAATATTATTAATATAGTAATAATAGAAAACCAATGCACAATTTTGTTTACAATTCCAAACCTCATAGCTAACAATATCAAGTAGTTGTGATATTTATATAGAATTTTAGAAAATCTATTTAACAAAACTATTTAGAAAAGATAATAACATTAACATATTGCCCATCATCGATGTTGTTAGTGTGACTATAAGACTTCAATAGTCATCCAAACTTATAATTAAATATTGTAATAATCTCATAAGAATCGTTAGAAGAAACTAATATCGTCATTTTCTTTACTTTCACGGCTTTGGACATCAGTTAGAATACCAAAGTACACAAAAGTTTCCAAAATGTCAGTTACTTTGAAATCGGCAAAATAGAAACGATTTCTGTACTTCTACGTTAATTACAGAAACCGTCGGCATTTCACCAATTGGTGCTATAGACTGGTGAAATGCGCACGTTATTTTTACATGAAATGCACATGACTTAATGGTTCTATTCTCTGTCGCTCGGCGTTTCATTTGCCGGTCTTAATTTTGATAAAAGTAAGGCTTGACCAGTTTTAATAAAGATTTTTGGCCGAATTAATCTATCTATTTATGTATAATCCGATCAGATGGGTTAGTTTTAAGATATAGCGGTAACCTTTCAAAGACTCCGTAACATATTTAAATAGGTTTATATGTGTTTTGTATCGTTATTATACTTTAACGACTCTACAAAAAAATGGTTAAATTTGTTGATGAGATTTCGATGCAAGGGTTTGCGACGTTGTTGATGAATAATTTTCGTAAGTTCTGTGCACATGCATTTATTATTAAAACTCTCAAACATTCGCTCCGCTCGTTTGGTCGTGAGACAATTTCAGATATAATACAGTTTTAAATAATTTTAACGATTATAATTAATAAAATTTATTGTATTAATTAATTTTATTATAATTAATACTATAGTTAATAACCATTATTTAATTGTTATAATATAATAGTATTATTATTTTATAATAAATATTGGATAATATTATTGCATTAATATACTCTATAATAATATTATTATATATTAATAGTAATAATTTTATTGTATTATATCAATACATAATAGCTTTTCATCTTTATAATATGATAATGTTATTATATTAAAATAGTGTGATAGTATTATTATATTATTAAAGCCTAAAGCAATTTTTTAGGCTTTACTATTTTTTAAAACACAGCAATAAGTCTCTCTTATAAACAGTCTCTTGGCTTTATTTTATATTATTTTATTTCCTTGTCCGCACTAATCACTAATCACTAAAGCACTAATCACTATGCACTAAAGCACTAAAGCACTAATCACTAAGCACTAAAGCACTAATCACTATGCACTAAAGCACTAATCACTAAGCACTAAAGCACTAATCACTAAAGCACTAATCACTAAAGCACTAATCACTAAAGCACTAATCACTAAGCACTAAAGCACTACAACATATTCAGCATTTAAAAGAAACATGTAATTGAAATAATGCTGCTGATTTGATTAAGACCGACAGCACATTAATCAGTTCAATGAAGTTTTATGAAGATTAAGATAGAAGTGTTCAGACCCGAATATGATAACTATGTATTATAGCTGTGTCTCTATTTGTGAACTCTCTCCTGCAGTTATCTACCAAGCACCACCATATCTTGCACTGTGTACACTGCAAGTATTGCCTCAACATTTCATTTCTGTCCTTATCTGCCCCACAATTAAAGCACTTATTCAAGTCAGCTTGGGGCAGGTGGTTCAACTGATGAGATAACAGAAACTCCTTAGAGCGGTATGTTTTACAACAGCTTTTAAATAGGCACTGCCACAGCCCACAGTTTGGACAAATTCCTCTATTCACTGCTGCCGATCTCTCTGTTGGTCGTCCGCAGCAGCAGAGCAGCGGGCCTGTAGGATCTGCTAGCGTCGGAAAAACTTTTTTATTGAAGCTTTTTACTGTAGTAGACTCGAGGGTGTGCAGTTTCTGATGACCTTTCAGCTGAATTTCACACTTGTACTCAGCCTTACAATTTTCAAAGAAGCACCAGAAAAACTCACAGTTTGGACATTGCCCCGAGGGATTGTTGGTTCGAACTTTTGCTTGCCCGCAGTTAAAGCAAACATTAAGGTCAGCTTCCTCCCTGTGAGTTTTCTGATGTTGAATCATAAAAGGCAAACTTTTCGTTGTGAACTCGCAGTTGGCAAGGTCCAGCATGCACCATCTAATTCGGCATTTTACTTTTGGACATTGACCTTCAGTTCTGCTGATATTTGCAGTCTTTTTCTCTTTCGTGCATGGACAAGTGTCTTTAGACCACTCGACGGAAACCTTGGAGGTTGACTCAAGATTCTGAGACGATGTTGTTTTAACTGGTACCTCAACTTCATTCTTTTCCGCTATGCTTTGGCTGGGTTCACTTTTTCCTTTTAAGTTCTAAAGGAACAAAAACCATTTTATTATAATGCTTTTTTACCCATTTTATTCTAATAATCAATAAGTCTTTTATTTAAATAAATGTATTTGAAATACAGTAATATTATAGTTGCATACATTAGGTATAACACTCGCAACTAGTAATGTGTAACACTTGCTACTAACATCAAAATTGGATGAGTATATAACACTAGCTTCACACTAAGCAAGCCTTCAAGAAACTCATATATCCCTGTTCTGTGTTTGTAGCTGATAAGAGCATGCAAACTAACAAATGTTGGAGTTGTGCTTCCATTGCCGCCGTATAATCTAAATTTACACAGTTTAACCATGTGAACCCTAACAGCCGCTATTCCGGCATACCGTAGGGTGTGTCAGAAATCCTAGCGACCAGAATACCGATATTCACATGACTCTGTTTACGAAAGCTTTTTTTAAGTAACACCGTAAACCAATTATAATAATTTGGGCACTTCTATTTGTAGCAATTTTCAAATATCTTTATTTACTTCCTTCATTATAATAACAAATTTTATTAGAATGATATTGCAAAAAAAATCGATACAACTTGATCGTCAGTAGGTCATGGATGACTGCGATGCTAATAAAGAACTTTATGATACTAATTATAATTTTCAACTATATTTTGAGTCCTTAAATAATGATTAACGTATGCTCAATGGATATAATACTACTTTAAATAATTTTATGAGTTTTTAAAATTGCACGAATTTTTTTATTTTTGACCCAAATAATAGTGAAATACTGTTTTTTTCTGGTTGATAACATTTACTGTAGATTGCCCAACTTTTTTACTAGTGTTTTACCAAATATTATTGTGTTATGAGCACATTTAGATATGTTTAATAGAACTTTAAAAACTTTGGATCGTTGAATAGATCGCCCAGGGTTACTGACGCACATTGACCAGAACAGCCAGGTTTTGCAGGGTTTAAGCTTGCCTGCCTAACAATAGAAACATATGACTTCAAGTTAAACCTATTTACCTTTTGGACTGATTTACAGCTTGAAAAACAAAACTAAAACTCAGGGCAAATCTCTCCCCACATCAGCAAACATTCTGTGCAGTTGAGCATGTGATCGATTAACGAGGTCTGGCATGAGCTCTTCAAATTTTCGTTGATCTCTCTTCTGTCCAGCATGAGCTGTATTTGTTGCTATGAACTTTCTGTTATAACATGATGCCTAGAGTGATGGTGGACATACATTTCTTACCTCTGCTTCTATTCTCCTTTTTTTGGACTCGTCCTTTTTTGTTTTCATTGTCTCTTTTCTTCCATCTTCAGCAGGTTTTCCAACTTGCTCGGACTGAGAATAAGACAACATGTTATATAATAAACTGCTCTTACAATCTGTATACAACTGCCTTTAAATATTGGGCTAGACTGAGTTCAATCATTTCTGTAAGTGTGGGACTAGTGAATGGTAACACTTACTACTAGTGATGTGTAACCCTTGATACTAGTGATGTGTAATCCTTGCTACTAGTGAAATATAACACTTGCTACTAGTGAATGGTAACCCTTGTTACTAGTGAAGTGTAACCCTTGCTACTAGTAAAGTGTAACCCTTACTTCTAGTGAAATATAACACTTGCTACTAGTGAGGTGTAACCCTTGCCACTAGTGAGCTGTAACCCTTTCTACTAGTGAGGTGTAACCCTTGCTACTAGTAAAGTGTAACCCTTACTTCTAGTGAAATATAACACTTGCTACTAGTGAGGTGTAACCCTTGCCACTAGTGAGCTGTAACCCCTTCTACTAGTGAGGTGTAACCCATGCTATTAGTGAAAGGCAACCCTTGCTACTAGTGAAGTGTAACCTGTTGTATTATAGGATTTGTTAGGCTCAGGTTATATTGGTGTCTGAGCTCAAGGCAGTACAGGTGGTCTTGGTAATTACGGTGAGTGCATAAAGCTGGATTAAGCTAGTGGGTAAAGCTAGTAGATTAGCTAGTGTAAGGCAGTATGGGGAGGATATAAGAAAGTGTAACGAAAGACAGAGGCTCTTCTTCATCTTCACATCAGTACATGTGAGTACATCGATTTATACAACATGGCGCAGTTGACGAAGCTCTGATTTTTTTCTTTCTTGGTTATCATTAACGACAATTTTCTAGGTACGGGTTAAGTTTAACGGTTGATTAGACTCTTTTACGGGCATGCAGGTGAGGTGACGTGAGGTAGGGTGGTGTTGTGAGGCTGTGAGGTGTCGTAGCAGTGAAGCATCGGTGTTGGAGAGGTGTAAATATTTATTATGTGTTCGGAGGTGAGAATTACATTAAATTTATACGAGTGGGGTATAGTGGATTTGTGGGGAGAGATATATTGTGTTGTGAGGGGATGGAGAGTGGTTTTCCAAAGCTGGTGTTCGGTGACCACGGTGATGGGTCGTGGGAGAGATTTATAGAAGAAATGAATTTATGTATAGATGCTGTATGTGCTGTATGTCCTCGATGCACCACAGTGCTGTCGAGAGAAGAGGTTATGTAAATGATGAAGATGGCAATAGAGTACCTAGTATGAGAAGTAGAGCTAGGTTAGTGCTACTATTGAGAGCTATTGGGCACAGTGGTAGAGAAGTATTGAGGGGTGCAGGGTTTAACGTAGATGGTGTAAATTCTACTTATGAAGAGGCAGTGGAGGTTTTGCAGGATTATTATGGTAGACAAGAGAGTATGTTCGTAAAGGGGCATAAGTTTCTGACGGCTAGGCAGGCACTTGGAGAAAGTGATAGAGAATATTTACAATGGGTAGAGAGTTTGAGCAGATATGCTGAGGTGGCTAATAACAATATTAGAGTAAGGTTTGCCCTTATAGTAGTGGTAAACGGGTTGAGAGATAGAGAAGTAGAGATTTGATGAAGAACGCCAATCTGACTTGGGAGTTGTTAAATGAGGCATTGAGGGCTCGTGAGATGGCGAATCATTTAGACAGGTTCGTGAGAGCAGATAGTAGAAGTAGCGATTTAAAAAGTGAGATTAAAAAAGAGGTAGCAAGGGTATCAGAGTGCGGCAGTCATGCACAGTACCGGAATAATGATAGAGATAGAAGCTACGATTCACCGGGTAGATCTTCCCCTAGAGGTAGCCCTAGTAGTAGTAGAAGGTATTGTGGTAATAATAGTGAGGAGCGTGATACTAGTAAATATGGGACAAGAGGCCGGGAGTATAACAAGGACAGTGGCAGTAGGAAGTATAGAGACAATAGCAGGGAAAGGTATGTTTCTAGACATGGAGAAAACAGTAGGGAAAGTAGAGATAGAGTTTGCTATAATTGCAGAGGTAATGGCCATGAGATGCGGAGTTGTCCCCACATTAAATGTTTTCTTGTGGACGGCGAGGACATGTATCCCGTTATTGTAGGGATAAGGGAGGAGATGTAGGTTACGATAGACGAGGTAGCAGCAGGAGGTCAGGAGGTAGCCGTGATAGTTGCTATGAGCGATATGGCAGCTGGGATATTAGTAGGGAGAGGTACAGGAGCCAAGAAAGCCCCTGCGAGACGAGAGACAAGTTGAGTAGATACAGGGACAATAGTATAGATAGGCTTGAGGGGGAGAGGTATAAGGAGAGGCATGAGACGAGTCGGTATGATGAAAGGTACCAGGATAATAGTAAGGGCAGAAGTGTTAGATCATCTGGTTCTAGGGATAATTATGATGATGACAGTTGGCTAGGCCAGAGAATTGTGCAGTATTTAGAAGTTAATGGAGTAAATGTAGAGTTTATGTTTAATACAGGGGCTGAGGTGTCTATGGTAACCAAAGCAACAGCCAATAAGTTGAACCTACGGTTAAAGTAACCGTCAACAGTTTTAAAAACTGCTGATGGTAGTGAGTTAAAATGGTTGGAAGTGTAATAGTTCATTTGGAAAGTAAAGACAGGTATATGGATGCTGAAGTTTATGTGGTGAACGGATGGAGAACGAACTTCTTGGGCATAACTGAGTTGAGGCAGCTTAAATTATTTGCTGTTGTAAATGCGTTATGCGAAAGCAAGTTTAAGGCTGTTAAGGAGTGTAGAAGTATTAAGTCAGTTAAGCCGTTTTCGTCGAGGACCATTATTGCTGGGTCAAGCTATGTTTCAGATGATGTCGAGTTGCAAAACCTGACAAATAAGTCTGACAGAGAGAGCGAAGTTAAGAAAGGTCACACAGGTCAAGATTGGTGGACTTGTAAAACCAAGGGAGTGAAGAGTAGCGAATGCGTAGAAATTGGTAGTCAATGGGGGACAGCCCAAGGCATCAGAGATGTGCAAGTGTCTATGAGGTATGATAGAAGACGCAGTCACAATGAGGTAAGGGAAGGTGCTGAGAAAGTAGCTGAACCAGTGTCTGTAATGGAAAAGGTTTGCTCTTTTTTAGCCGAGGTATCCAGCAATGGAATGTTAGACAGAGAAGGTCATGAGAAAAAGGTAGCAGAGATTGAAAGAGAGGAAAGGGAGGTGCGGAGGAAGTCGAAGGAGAAATTGGCTAAGCTGAAAGCCAAACGGGAGGCAGCAGTCATGGAGTTGGAAAATGTCAAGGCATTCAGTGTAGTGGTGCAGGAGTTAGCCAAGGTTCAGAGGAGAATTGCTGGTAGCAGACCTGCACTGGTTGCAGGTGAGGTCGAGCTAGATAGATCTAAGCCTATGCCAACTCCCAGCTCTGTGGTGCCATCCCCTGTGCAGCCGGTTACGGCCCAGTTGGAGACCTCCCACAAGAAGCCTGTCGAGCCTGCCTCTTACTGGTAAAGACGGAAGAGATAGAGATGAGATTGAGGAGTCATTACTGACCCAACCAAAAGACTCCGAGCTAGTCAGGGTTGGTGAAAGTAGTGTTGGAGATGTTGGTGGAAGTAGTGTTGGTAGTGACAGTGGTCACGGTAAAAGTATTGGTAGCGACGGAGGTCAGGGTGATGGAAAAGCCAGTGCAGACTGGCAATGGAGCTGGCAGTAGCGAGAAGAGTACTTTAGACGGTGGCACCGGGTCGGACAAGCCAGAGGCATAGCCTATAGAGACTGCCCTAACGGAGTCAGGTAACGAGCAACACAAGTAAGGTAAGTTACTACGTCTGTTTGTTGGTAGTGATAGAGTGGCCCAAAACAAAAAGAAAAAAGAAAGGGCATGTTGTATTATGGGATTTGTTAGGCTCAGTGCTATATTGGTCTTGGTAATTACAGTGAGCGCGAGGCTATTGCTTGCGAGACGATTTATTGCGAGGCGATTGATAGCGAGGCGAGTGCAAGATTGCGATGGTCAACTGCGAGGCGGGTAAAGACTGGTCAGCCAAGGCGGGTAGACGCGCCATGGACGGGTATGACGGGCCAGGCCATAGACGGGTATGAACGAATGCATGAATCTAGACACATGAATTTAGAATATTTACTAGATTTTACACGCATCTAGCTGTAAAACACATTGTAGATTTCCATTGTTTTCCCCAACATCATTGACATCATAATATGTGTATGCATATTCAGTGCAACGACTTCAGTAGACTGCATATTTGGAGTTGTTTTACAGTATGAAAGACAACTCTCAATAAACCTTATGCTGCACGTGAATCTGTTACTGTAGGTGGGGGTAATGCAGCTAGTCATATAATAAAAACCCTTGCTACTATAGTGATGTATAACTCTTGCTACTAGTGAGGTGTAACCCTTGCTACTAGTGAAGTGTAACACTTGCTACTAGTGAAGTGTAACCCATACTACTAGTGAGGTGTAACCCTTGCTACTAGTGAAGTAAAACACTTGCTATTAGTCGAGATGTGTAACACTTGTTACTAGCTAAGTGTAACATTTGCTACTAGAAAAGTACGACGCTTGCTACCAGTGATGTGTAACCCTTGAAACTAATAAATTGTAACCCTTTGCTAGCAACATCACAACTCGATGATTACATAACACTAGCTTCATGCTAGTCAGGTCGCCAAGAAACTTGTATTTCCCTTTCTGTGTTTGTAGCTGATGACAGCATGCAAACTAACAAATTTTGAAGTTGTGCTTCCATTGCCGCCGTATAATCTAAATTTATACAGTTTAAAGATTGCCTGCTTAAAAATAGAAACATATGACTTCAAGTCCAACCTATTCACCTTTTGGACAGATTTACAATAAATTTACTGATTTACCTAAATAGGCAAAAATAAAAAGCAAGGTGGTTCTTTTTACATCAGTAAGCATCCTGTGCAGTTGAACATGTGATCGATTAACTAGGCTTGGCGTGAGCTCTTTAAACCTCTACCAATCTCTCTTCTGTTCAACGTAAACTGTCTTTGTCGCTATTAACTTTGGGTTATAACATGATGTCTATAGTGATGGTAGACATACATTTCTTACCTCTACTTCTATTCTCTTTTCCTCAGACTTGTCCTTTTTTGTCTTCATTGTCTCTTTTTTTCCAGCTTTAGCAGGTTTTCCAGTTTGCTCGGACTGATAATAAGACCACATGTTATATAATAAAGTGCTCTTACAATCTGTATACAACTGTCTTTAAATGTTGAGCTAGACTGAGTTCAATCATTTCTGTAAGTGTGGGACTGGTGAATGGTAACCCTTTCTAGCAAAAAAGTGTAACTTTTACTACTAGTGTTGTGTAACCCTTGTTACTAGCAAAGTGTAACCCTTGCTACTAGTGATGTGTTACACTTGCTACTTGTGAAGTGTAACCCTTGCTACTAGTGAAGTGTAACACTCGCTACTAGTGCAGTGGAACCCTTACTACTAACATCACAATTGGATGAGTACATAATACTAGCTTCATGCTAGTCGGGTCTCTGAGAAACTCATAATTCACTTTTCTGTGTTTGTAGCTGATGACAGCATGCAAGCTAACAAATGTTGGAGTTGTGCTTCCAGTACCATCGAATAATCTAAATTTATGCAGTTAAAAGATTGCCTGCTCAGCAATAGAAACATATGACTTTAAGTCAAACATTTCCTGCTTTTGGGCTGATTTATACCTAGAAAAACAAAACTAAAGGTCAATGCAATTCTCTCCTTACATCAGAAAACATTTTGTGCAGTTAAACACGTTATCGATTAACAAGGCTTGGTTTGAGCTCTTCAAACCTTTGTCAATCTTTCTTCTGTCCAGCTTAAACTATGTTTGTCGCTATTAACTGAGTGATATAACATGCTGTCTAAAATGAGGATGGACATATTTTCCCACCTCTGCTTTCAATTTCCTTCTTGCCTCAGATTTGTCTTTCCTTGCCATCTTACTGTCACTTCCTCTATCTCCAGCAAGTTGTCCAGTTTGCTCAGACTGTCAATAAGACAACATATCATATAATAAACTGCTTACACACTGTGTATGATTGCTTTGAGATGTTCTACTTGATTAATTTTATTTCTTTCTATACTCAGTTTGATTATATACTGAAATACTGAACAAGACTACTTTAGCTGTTTGATTGGGAGAGATCACTTGAAAATAACCAACAATGTTCTTGTTTGTGTGTCTGTCCGTGCGTGTGTTTGTCCGTGTGTGTGCATTTTATTTCATCAATTAGTGAAAATATAACATTAAGCAAAATGAAGATATAGTTATAATATTGACCAAGTTAAATAAAATAAAAGAAGCTTAGTTCCTACTTGTTACCCTAGGACACTTATATTTCGCTAGTATTTAGTTTCGTGAGTAGCTCACAGAGTAAAATTTCGAAGCAACTTAATTCCGCAGCTCTGATGAGTGCGAAAATATAGTGATGGGAAAATATATGCAGTGGAACAAACATAATTAGATTCCTCAGGTTCAGTTCACCGATAAAAAAAAATTTCAATTTGCGACTAGTTTGTAATTGTGAACCGCAGGTAGAATGGTGTGGGCAAGGTCGATAATGCAATTTGATCGCTTGCTGCCATTTGTTTCTTGGACTATCAACAGGCTCATTTTCACTGGGGCAGCTGGCCGGCTGAGCCGCCCCAAGTTTTTGGGAATTTTTTACGGTAAGTACAGTCCAACTCGGATAACTCGCCCATAGATAAAATGTAACATTTCATCTCAAACACAAGGTCAACTCAAACGGATTTGTTTGGTCAGTTCCAACGCAATGATAAATTCCTTCAGATAACTCGACCTCAACATCATTTATTCGAAAAGTTATTTGCCCAACGGCCATGGACACGGTTTTTATCGCTGTAGAATATCACTTCATTTCAAGCCATAGAGACAAACATCAATTTCTAGTAGTTCTTAGGCATCATTATTATTATCATCAGAGGCAAAATATTTTTGTTAACGACTTTTATAAAGGTTTGCAGAAGAATAAGTTTTATCAAACACCCAATTGGCCATGTCCCATCGAAAGCGTAAAAGCCTCCGAATGAACTTAAAATAAAATCCGCAAAATTGATCTTTGTTAAAACACTCAAAAGAAAAAGATGTCTTTTTTCTGAGCGTTTTAACTGCGGTCATGTTTTGCCTATTTTAATTTAAAAACGTATCGTCAGTCACATCACTTAAAACAAAACAAATCTCAAAAAATTACAAGTTATTGAAGAGGTGTCAGTGGTGAATCCAAACCTTTCCAGAGCCATGCTACTTGTGTAGTACTGCGAGTGTCAGCGTGTCTTATTTTATTTCAACACACGGTGCTCACTGCATTGATTGATGTCCCTAGCAAACGATAACGCTACTAATGCTGTGTGCATTGACATCAAACTCCTATCATTATAAATCATTCTTAATGGAAAAATAATCATAATTTTTTGCAAAATAATAACGTAATAAATTTTGTCTGTCAGATTATTTTGTTGGTTTATATTTTAACGATGCTATGGTGGTCGTTAAAAACGTTAAAATAAATGTCGTTATAAAATTCCATTCTACAGTATCAATGAACAAAGCTATTTAGTTTCGCTTTTTCGCTCGTTTATTATGATAGTTTAGTTTCGCACATGAAACTTTCGCGAGAGGATGACACCGCGAAAACGCGAAAGTTAGATGCCGCGAATACATAAGTGTCCTAGGGTAAGCCGTTATGGCATGATGAGGCCCACGTGCTCAGTAGCACTGCAGCTAGTCGAGGTGCTGGGCCAACATGAATTAGCACATTCAAACATCAGGTTTGGATTAATCTAGGTTTAACAAATGGCTTTTAACATTAACTTTAAACTTAGTAATGCAGAAGTTTGTCCTCAGCCTATAGTGAGTGTGTTTTATTGATCGGCTCTAAGGAATGCAAAAGAATGTTACGTAAAATATTTAAACAACAATAAAACATATTTGATATTCTTTTCACTCAAGTGCAAATCATTCAAATTAGTGGTCTTGGATCAGCTTGAACATTCAAATATCAGCAGTAATTTTCATTCATTAAGTAGATATACTAGCAAGAAAACAACATGAATGCAAGCAATTGACGACTTGAAAACTTTAGCCATGATTGCAGTACAATGCTTGCTACCAGTGATGTATAACCCTTGCCACTAGTGATGTGTAACCCTAGTTACGAGTGAGGTGTAACCCTTGCTACTAGTGAAGTGTAACACTTGCTACTAGTGAAGTGTAACCCTTGCTACTAGTGATGTGTAACCCTTGCTACTAGTGAAGTGTAACCCTTGCTACTAGTGATGTATAACCCTTGCTACTAGTGATGTATAACCCTTGCTACTAGTGAAGTGTAACACTTGCTACTAGTGAAGTGTAACCCTTGCTACTAGTGATGTGTAACCCTTGCTACTAGTGAAGTGTAACCCTTGCTACTAGTGATGTATAACCCTTGCTACTAGTGATGTGTAACCCTTGCTACTAGGGAAGTGTAACCTTTGCTACTAGTGATGTATAACCCTAGTTACTAGTGAAGTGTAACCCTTGCTACTAGTGATGTATAACCCTAGTTACTAGTGAAGTGTAACCCTTGCTACTAGTGATGTATAACCCTAGTTACTAGTGAAGTGTAACCCTTGCTACTAGTGATGTATAACCCTAGTTACTAGTGAGGTGTAACCCTTGCTACTAGTGATGTGTAACCCTAGTTACTAGTGAAGTGTAACCCTTGCTACTAGTGATGTGTAACCCTTGCTACTAGTGAAGTGTTACCCTTGCTACTAGTGATGTATAACCCTAGTTACTAGTGATGTGTAACCCTTACTACTAGTGATGTGTAACCCTAGTTACTAGTGATGTGTAACCCTTACTACTAGTGAGGTGTAACCCTTACTACTAGTGAAGTGTAACCCTTGCTACTAGTGATGTGCAACCCTTGCTACTAGTGAAGTGTAACCCTTGCTACTAGTGATGTGTAACACTTGCTACTAGTGAAGTGTAACCCTTGCTACTAGTGATGTATAACCCTAGTTACTAGTGAAGTGTAACCCTTGCTACTAGTGATGTATAACCCTAGTTACTAGTGAAGTGTAACCCTTGCTACTAGTGATGTATAACCCTAGTTACTAGTGATGTGTAACCCTTACTACTAGTGATGTGTAACCCTTACTACTAGTGATGTGTAACCCTTACTATTAGTGTGTCAGTATTATTATGTGTCACGACATACAGAGCATTGATGTGATAGCTTTTCTATCAGTTTTATCTTATTGTCAGTATTATCTATCAGTGGTATTTTCTGTCAGTACTATCATGTGTTATGTCATGCATAGCATTGATGTGATAGCTTTTCTAACGACCATATTTGGTATCAAAACTACTCATCATGAGGTCATAGGTCATGTTCAATAGAGCATGATAGCTCAAAGGGAGAAGACAGTGGAAAGCTAGCTGCCAGCTGAAGCTGGTTGAAAAGTAGACTAAAGACTCTTATGTGTATTATATCATTCTAAAAAATCATCTACTTTCTATGTATCTACAAGACTGGAAGAGATCAGAAATTGTGAGTTTTTTAATTCTTTTCCTACTTTTATCTATTGTCTACTTCTGTCTATCTTGTTTTAAACTGTGTACTCAAGGGAACTAATTTCAGTTAATATTAAGATTAGTAAGCACATGCATTATATTATAGTTTTAGCATTTTATAATGTCTCATTTTGCTTGAATTGTTTTATTACAAACTATTGTTCTATTTTTAAATGTCGTAATTCAGGGTACAGGTTTCAAATAAACTACTGTTGTCAACCAATTCCAGTCAATATGGGAGTTATCCCGTCACAATTAGTGAGGTGTAACCCTTGCTACTAGTCTACTATATAAACGACAATCGTTGTCTATCTGTCTGTCTGTCCGCTTTATAGAGTACTGTACTTTTCGGACTATTAGCCGCTACTAAGTATCTGGGCGCATTAACGAGAATCTCCGGTTATTGCGCCTGATAACCTATTCATCGTTTGCCGTTTTCACCCCAAAATGATGTAATAATTATGGTAACATATCTTAGAGTACAACAGATAACATGGCTGTCTTACTATGTAGATATACTATTAGGTAGGAGTAATATTAGCTAACATATCTTAGAGTACAACAGATATCATGGCTGTCTTACTATGTAGATATACTATTAGGTAGGAGTAATATTAGCTAACATATCTTAGAGTACAACATATATCATGGCTGTCTTACTATGTAGATATACTATTAGGTAGGAGTAATATTAGCTAACATATCTTAGAGTACAACAGATATCATGGTTGTCTTACTATGTAGATATACTATTAGGTAGGAGTAATTTTAGCTAACATGTCTTAGAGTACATCAGATATCATAGCTGTCTTACTATGTAGATATACTATTAGGTAGGAGTAATATTAGCTAACATATCTTAGAGTACAACAGGTATCATGGCTGTGTTACTATGTATATATATACTATTAGGTAGGAGTAATATTAGCTAACATCTTAGAGTACAACAGATATCATAGCTGTCTTACTATGTAGATATACTATTAGGTAGGAGTAATATTAGCTAACATCTTAGAGTACAACAGGTATCATGGCTGTCTTACTATGTAGATATACCATTAGGTTGGAGTAACATTAGCTAACATATCTTAGAGTACAACAGATATCATGGCTGTCTTACTATGTGTACATACTATATTTCTATCCTACCATGTCTATATTTCTATCCTAACATATTTATATTTTTATCGTATCATGTCTATATTTCTATCCTAACATGTCTATATTTCAATTTTATTATAAAACTTCCCCTTATTTGTGTTTTGATGAGACGTCACATTACAAACATTTGCGAACAGAATGTTTGTAAAAATGAGTTGTTACAAGTGAGACTCGAACTCACCATTTCTCCATGTTATAAAAAAAACTATAAATATACAAAGCAACAATAAAAAATATATGATAATATACAATGCAATAACTACAAATCATTTAACAGGCCATACTAAGTTTAGTATTAATTAGGAACTGTTTAGTATTAATATTGTCTATATACATTCCACATATCCAACATAGTCAACAGTGTACTTCCTCTGTCTAGTCACTGTTTAGTATCAATATGGTCTATATACCTTCCACATATCTAACATAGTCTACAGTGCACTTCCTCTGTCTACTGACTGTTTGGTATTAATATGGTCTATATACCTTCCACATATCTAACATAGTCTACAGTGTGCTTCCTCTGTCTAGTGACTGTTTAGTATTTATATGGTCCATATGCCTTCCACATATCTAACATAGTCTACAGTGTACTTCATTTATCTAGTGACTGTTTAGTGTTAATATGGTGTATATACCTTCACATATCTAACATAGTCTACAGCGTACTTCCTCTGTCTGGTGACTGTTTGGTATTAATATGGTCTATATACCTTCCACATATCTAACATAGTCTACAGTGTACTTCCTCTGTCTAGTGGCTGTTTAGTATTAATATGGTCTATATACCTTCCACATATCTAACATAGTCTACAGTGTACTTCCTCTGTCTAGTGACTGTATAGTATTAATATGGTCTATATACCTTCCACGTATCTAACATAGTCTACAGTGTACTTCCTCTGTCTAGTGACTGTTTAGTATTAATATGGTCTATATACCTTCCACATATTTAACATAGTCTACAGTGTACTTCATTTATCTAGTGACTGTTTAGTATTAATATGGTGTATATACCTTCACATATCTAACATAGTCTACAGCGTACTTCCTCTGTCTAGTGACTGTTTAGTGTTAATATGGTGTATATACCTTCACATATCTAACATAGTCTACAGCGTACTTCCTCTGTCTAGTGACTGTTTAGTATTAATATGGTCTATACACCTTCCACATATCTAACATAGTCTACAGTGTACTTCCTGTCTTGTGACTGTTTAGTATTAATATGGTCTATATACCTTCCACATATCTAACATAGTCTACAGTGTACTTCCTCTGTCTAGTGACTGTTTAGTATTAATATGGTCTATGTGCCTTCCACATATCTAACATAGTTTACAGTGTACTTCCTCTGTCTAGTGACTGTTTAGTATTAATATGGTCTATATACCTTCCATATATCTAACATAATCTACAGTGTACTTCCTGTCTTGTGACTGTTTAGTATTAATATGGGCTATATACCTGTCTACAGTATACTCCCTCTGTCTAGTGACTGTTTAGTAGAATGATGTAGAGGTATTCCTACTATAAATTTTATCCTCTGGGGGTGCGTAGATTTTACTTTATCTTCTATCTCCATACAGTAAATTAGCAATATTTTATTATTTATCATTTTTAGCTTCTGTAAACCTGTTCTTTCTATTATTGTTATGTTCTGCAGCCTTAGTTCCTTGAATGTGACTCAGTGTCAATACTCCAACTAGTTGAATGTAGAATCTTGGTCTTTCTACTATTACTAGCACTTTGTCAGTCTTGTGTGTCCTGAGTGATCATAAGGTGTAATAGCTATCCCCACAATTATACCATGTTATAGCAAAATGGTTGAGGGTAAAGTTGGCAGCATGCCTGGCTGCCAAGGTGATTATCCGTGTTCGATTCCCATCCGATGCATTTTTTCCCAACCTATAATCGTGACTTTGAACAGACAGACGGATATGGTTCTTCTGATAGTAAAGATTAATCTTTGTAGCCTTGGTTCCATAACTGGGACTCCATGCTGATTATCAAACTACTTCAATATACGTGAGTTGACATTGGTTACAGGAGATAAAATGGCATCTTCTCAGAGGAGGGACAGAAGATCAACTGCTAACAGGAAGAGGGGAAAGAGAGAAGGTAAGATATATCAGACAAGAACTACAGAGAGTAAGTACTCTATGATAAGTTGTAGCAGTGAATTACTGTTTAGTATAGTATGACTGTTTTACCTGCGAGTATAGACATCTGTTAAATTGTGTTTAGACTAGGTGAGTCTATGAGTTATTTTACAATTACAAATCTTCTATAGAAGTCTCATTTGTAAACAGTGAGTCCCAAGTCACACCAACTATACTCATGATAATCACTAGTAATTCATCTCTGATTGGTTAATCTGATTTGTTGTTGTCACATGACTAACATACAGCTGATCATATTGTATGTCCCTGACTTTATATTTCTTATTATTATTATTATTATTATGTGATCATTTACACTCAGAAGTGTAAATGATTTATAATTTAATTCTAACAGGAAATGAACATGTCAAGTAATAATTTCTTACTCCCATTGAATATCATATATCCAATTTTAGATGTCAAAATTAGACAATCCCTACGTTACCATTCACTTTTATAATCATATTATTCAAATGGTAACTATGGTTGCAATTTCCTAGAATATTAAACTATAAATTATTACAGTTTCAATTCAACCAGTCTTCAGGATTCCATATTTAATATTAGTAAGGGTGGATAACTCTATATACAAGGTGATTCCTTAAAAGACCCAGTCAGCCATGTTTAGGTGAGAAAATCTGTTAACACCGTGTTGCTAACCCGAGTCTTTTATGTAGAATAGCTAAGTTTCAGGTCATGTGGTGCGTTAGTTTTTTTCAATTGGTTAAAATATATGACCATATTCATTCATGGTTCAACAAATAGCTATGGTGTCAACCAGTCAGTTAATAATATATAAAAATAATTACACTTTATTATTTACAAAATGCTAGCCTAAGTTCCTAACTACTTCAACTAATCATCATTTCCTTCTAGAGTAAAGATTCTTTGCTAGCAGTGTGTGCAGAACTTCCCAGTAGAAATTTATACAGGTACCCATACATGATTGCAAAGATTTTTTCCGGGCAGTAAATACCACTGGGAAAATAAGCTTTTCACCGTCTGCCCTAAATATTCTGGAATAAATAGTGAAAATATCAAAAGTTTAAATAGAGCAATGAATTCAAACTAACATGTTTCATGCTGTTTCACTCTGGTCTAAACTACTTCCACTGAACTAAGAACACTGAAAACATTTTAGCAAGCTATTAGATGGCCCTCCACAGTTCCACTAGCCATAGTAATAATAGTCAAAGAATTTCCAAGTTGAGTCGAAACTCGATATATGACAGTCAAGCGAGAGTAAGACAAGACTCAATTCCAAGCAAATGGTGACACAGTGAAATATTTTAGCAAAATGATATTATTAGAAAGAATGAAAATAACTGCGAGCGAAAGTAGTCCTTTATCTACTTTGGTGGTGATTTAGTTTTCTTCAACAAGATAACTGAGGAATTCAGCTATTTTTACATGATTGTTCTTTATATATGACTAGCTGCATTACCCGTGTTCGGGAACAGATTTACGTAAAGCAATAGTTTTATTGAGTGTTGTCTTTCATACCGTAAAACAACTCCAAATATGCAATCTACTGAAATTTTTGTGCTGATCTGACTGCATACACATATGCAGTTGTACATTTCAATAATGTCGGAGAGCCAATTGGAGATATGCAATGTGTTTTACAGCTAGTCTACAATGCATCAGTCTCGAACTACTCAAATTGGCATTGTCATAATTTTGTACACAGAACTGATAATGAAATTGACATTGCTAGGCAAACTGACGCTGTTCAAACTGGCAGTATGGAAAGGTTTTACATATTTTAAGAAATTCTAGAAAATATTTTGCTGTTGCACTGCTTAGCTATCGCCAGCTTTTATTGAATTGAGACTTCTGCATGCTTGAAACACTAATCATGACTCACCAGTTCTTCGTCTATAGCCTGTGTTTTGACATGGTATATACAAACTGTGCAGCAGTAATGCGGTTGTTGATAAAATTTATTATCAATAAAATCTACTATATAAACTACATATATGGCCTCTCGCCTTTTCAACGTAAGGCGTTACATCTGGAGCATTTTTGGACATTCGTCCCATAAAAAAAATTCAACCCTATACTGTGTTGCATGACTGTAGTCAAGCGCGAGGTTTTCTGTCCATACACGGCGCCTGGTAGCAGCTGCTGTAGTTAGTGCATCTCGCTGTTGTCGCCGTTTCAACCGCTCCAAAAATTCAGCTCGGTGAGCAGCTGTTGTAGCTAGTGCATCATGTTCTTGTCGCCGCTGCATCCGCTCGGAGGTTTCTGCACGTCTGGCCGATGTAGCGGCTGCTCTGAGCCGTTTGAGTTACTGCTGGGGTCGGTCTAGTAGTCTCTGCACTTCTAGCGGCTGCAGCATCTATTCTGGCCTGCTCTCGATGTACCCGTGTTTGTTCGGCGGTTTCTGCTCTTCTAGCAGCTGCAGTTCCGTTTCGTTGTGGACGTAGCTGCGTTTGCTCTGCAGTTTCTGCTCGTCTTGCTGCTGCTTCGCAAATTCGATCTCTCTCTACGGGAATTTATCTGTTTTTGTGTTTGGGCAATAGGCTTTTTGGAAGGCATTGTACTGCTTCAAGCATTTCTAACATTGAATGAGATGGTGTGCTTTTTGTAATATACGCTGCTCGCTTTCTTCTCACCGCTGCCTATCGCCAGGCTCGGAGTGCCCGTGCAAGTTCTGTAGTTTCTGTAGTTCTCGTAGCTGAAAAAAAAGTAAAAGTAACTCAGCTGCGGAAGGAAATGAACATGTTTATTATCACAAACAGTGGCAAATCCAACGTTTTCAACCCTTTCACTGAAGTAGACTCCCCCATGCGTTTTCTATGGTCGACCGCCATAGACACATTTTTGCGACTTTCCCAGCAATTGCTAGTAACTGAATTTTATTATCCGTTGATAACATAACCAACGATTTTTAAAACTTGTATGAAGTGACAGTGTTGTCCAAAGATTTCTCTATAAAATTAGCCTAAAATTTAATTTTAAATCTTTGTTTGAGAATTTCCAACTTAACCACTTCGGGTGCATGCACCGCTATAGCGGCTTCGAGTATATCCTTCTCAAGTTCATTAGCCAGTTTTTAGGCTTTGCGTAGTTGCATTACTCATCCATCTATATTTAGAGCCTGCTTACAGTTACACTCTATCTACAAAGCTAAGCATGACCTTCAGACATGTTTGCAGACATCGGACTGGTCAAACAGCTATGGTCAAATGAAAGAATTTTGAGTAATTTGGGTTCAAAGTTTAACATCTCGATCAGTTAATAACAACGCGTAGTAGTTAGTAGTTGATGCGTATAGGCTTCAATTCAGCGATAGAAATGGCAGACTTCCATTAGAGTGGTGACGAAGATAAGTTAACAGCTATGGAAGAGACCGTAGATTGCATTGTATACACAGTATGTTTTAATTGTTTGTTATTATATATAGTTTTATACATTTTCATGCTAGCCTTATTAGTCAAAAGTGTTCGTAGAACACGAATTTTAATAAAACCGCTATTTCATGCTACTTTCAATATTAATTATTTTTAATTTTTGAAATAAAGATAATACGATCAGATACAGAATTTTCTTTGCTTTCCAAAAGTATAGGTGTTCTATGTAAAAATGTGAGTGCTTCTACGGTTAAAATGACTTTTGTTGACCCATGTCATAATCTGTAGATTGATTGATTTAGAATGATTTAATTGTACCTGAACGCGAAATTGGATTATGCAATTGTACCCGAAGAGGTTAAAACAACCATTTTTGTGTAAGTTTTGAAAATGCCATCGAGTTAGAAAACAATTACTTATGTTGATGACATAGCTGATTCAGATTTTTGTGATTACACATATAATTAAAATAGCAATAGCAGTAATAGCAATAACATAGTAAATAGCAATAACATACAACAATACTAACCTTTTCGATGTAGAAATTTAGTAGGTAAAACGCAGTAGCAGTACCCGTGCAAGTTCTGTAGTAGCTGTAGTACTCGTAGCTGGAAAAGAATAAAAGTAACTCAGAACGAAGTGAACATGTTTACTATCACAAACAATGGCAAATCCAACGTTTCCAACCCTTTCACTGAAGTAGACTCATTTATGCGTTTTCTATGGTCGACCGCCGTAGACACATTTTGCAATTTTACCAGCAATTGCTAGTAACTGAATTTTATTATTCGTTGATAACATAACCAATGGTCTTTAAAGATGTAGTTGCGTCAAAATTTAAGTTGATCTTAAAAGAAAGCATTTTTTTTTCTCTATCAGTTGATATGTTGTTTGTTGTGTTACGCGATCGCATTGCCAAGATATTTGAATATTAAAACCGAAAAAATCTGATCGCCGTAAAAACGCTCAGGCCACAAAAACGTGCCCAGCCTCGCCAAAAATGATGTCACGCGTTTGGCAACCTGTCTCTATCCCTCGTATTCACATCGGCTATTTGCGATAAAAGTCTAGTCTTACGCGGCTCTATTGGCATATATCTTATTTTGTATTTGCTCATGTTAGCTAGAATAAAATTTTAAATCCTGCTACAGATGCATTATTATGAATGTTTCAAAGGCCTCAAATAACGAAAATTGAAAATTTGTTCTACTCACTTTCTCCAAATGTTGTTTAAACATTTGGGTACCGACTACCAATTCTACCGGTCTACGGTAATTCTGTCAAGTCACTTTATGTAGGACGCGGTCTTTGTATCAGCAGTTTTGCAGCTACCCTATACAGCCTCCCATAAGCCCCGCCCACATTATGTCGCCTATTACATATTGCCTACGTACTAGTTTCTTGCTAGTAGCAATGATATACATTGCTGTATATCATTGCTAGTAGTATTCTTACCGAATACTAAATTAATGAAATAAGCAAGCCACCTCTTTGAAAAGAATATAGACAGGGATAGAGTTTTAAGGATGAGAAGTCTGCTGCAAACTGGATTTGAACTCACATTCTTCAGTTCTGCGGACACCCATATACCATATCCGATTCACTACAATATTCTGCAAATCATGTTTTGCATTATCTTTAACAATATTATTTTATTATATAATTTTTACAAGCAAAAATATTTTCATCTCGGCATAAAGCTTTTATTAAAGATATTCATCAAGTCGTGGCCACTCACATAGTATTAGCTGATACAATAAGACAAATTCATCTACTGCAACAAACTCAACAAAACATCATCCAGCACGCATTCAATTCTCGCTTTCTCCTTTATGGCAGTTTCCACACTGACAAAGCTTCTTCGGCTGGTGGGACGACATAAACATTCTGTAATCAGTAAAACAAGTAAATGTAAACAAAGTAGATGCAATAAATATGTCATTCATAGATATGTCATTCTAAAGCGTATCTATTGACAGCTTCCAAATTGGGAGTTGAATAGATTGCGAGTGTAATTTTAAAAACGAATAAACATTTAATAAAGGCGCAAGTACGCCAAGCCAACGATTCGAAGCTTTGGTTCTGGAAATTAAAGATTTGCAATGATCAATCGATTTTACCCACTTCCTACGAGTGAAAATAATTTGTAATCATGACTCTAATTTACCAAAGAAAATTCGAAAAAAATATTATAGCTAGGTAAAACGGCAGATAAGCTATGAAACGATGATTGGAGATAGCAAAGAATTATCATTTTATTAATTAGTACATGTATTTATGACTATAAAAAATATTACATTTACTAAAGTATAGAAGACTCTAAGTTAATTTACCTCCATTATGTCTTCTTCTGCAGCAAAACGCTGCTGACGCCTGTCAGCTTTGGCCATAGGCTGTCTACTCTAATATTTTACTTAAAGTTGCTCAGAAAACTCTGAGTAGCGGTCGCTCGAACTTGAAGCCATTTTAAAACTATGTATAACTTAGTAATTGTTGAAACGCGTTGAATCAGAAACAATGATGAGAATCTTCGAGACCACAGACAACGCGTTTTACGAGTGATAACATTTATTACGGCCTATATAAAAATTTCGCACGCATGATTGGCTAACGAATCGACCTCATTTTTATCGCTCGTGGTTTCGTTTCAGATAACAAGCTTGTTACGTCACGAAATTGGCACCCGCTGGAACGTGAGCTTTTTAACAGAGGGCCTCATTCAAACGCATATATCTCTGGACAGGGTTGGTCTACAAAGACAAAAATGGCATCAAATTGTAGCTGATGTTTTAGCCTTTTATGGGTCCTAATTTCATTTTTGACGCAACTACATCTTTAAGACTTTTATAGTAGTGACAGTGTTGTCCAAAGATTTATCTATAAAATTAGCCTAAAAATAAAATTTAATTTTAAATCTTCGTTCGAGAATTTCTAACTTAAGAACAAAGATTTTTTGTGCGAGTTTATTAAATGCTTCCGAGTTAAAAAACAAATAACTACTTATGTTGATGACACATGACAGATAATTAAAATGCACAAAATATAGATACAACGATTTTTTGTATAGCAGTGCTTGTTAAAATGTTGGCAAAATGAAATATATAACCAAAACAAACAGTATAGATGGAGTTTGAAATTGAAAAAAATATCGTATACATATTAAGCAATATCGGCAAAATGGCTGGCAGTAGGCCGATAGCTAAATTTGTACACGGACGCAAATGAAAGGTTTATGTAGTGGAAGTGTGGCAATTCATAGACAATACAACATTGATTAAGAAATGCCTACCTTTTTTATGTAGAAATGTAGTAGGTGAGAACTGCGTTTTCCCGTGACTGCAAGAAATCAACGTTCGTGTGACCTTCTCATTACACGTTGGCAGTAAATATTAATCGCATGTAAATTACTATTCATTAATTTATTTTATTTAATGATTAGTACATTTGTATAGCTGTATAGGCTGCCGAACTCAGAACGGTGCTTTTTCACACGGCCGCAATTTTGCTGTTCCGAACGCACCAATGTCGTTGGGCGCCGTAAAGAGGCGCGCTAACCAGATATGGCGTGCTCTGTGTAAAACTATGAATACCGTAGGTTATGTATAGAGGCGTGTAATAACCGAAAACTCCCAGTAATTCGCCCTAGATACCTAGTAGCGGGTAATAGTCGGAAAAGTATGGTACTCTATAAAGCGGACAATCAATCACACAGACAACGATTGCCGTTTATATAGTAGACTAGCTGCATTACCCGCCTACAGTAACAGATTCACGTGCAGCATAAGGTTTATTGAGAGTTGGCTTTCATACTGTAAAACAACTCCAAATATGCAGTCACATCTCCCTCTCTCCATCTCTCCTTCTTTCCCCTCTCTCCCTCTCTCTCCCTCTCTCCCCTCTCTCTCTCTCCCTCCCTCTCTCTCTCCCCCTCTCTCTCCCTCTTTCTCTCCCTCTCTCTCTCCCCCCCCCCCCTCTCCTCCTCGCTCTCCCTCTCTCTCCCCTTCTCTTTCCCTCTCCCCCCCTCTCTCTCTCCCTCTCCCCCCCTCTCTCTCCCTCGCTCTCTCTCCCTCTCTCTCCCTCTCTCTCCCTCTCTCTCCCTCTCTCTCTTTCTCTCTCTCTTAGTTCAACGCAACACATGTGGATAGACAACATTTTTGGTTTTTCTGTCGGGCGTATGAAGAAACAGTTTTCGGCGTGTGCCTACTTTTGAGCAGGCGACGTATAGCTGGTCATGGCTGTTGCAGTAAGTCGATAGCAGCTGCTCTCTTTCTTTTCACAATAGCGTATCGCAACCCTCGGAGTACTCGTGCAAGTTCTGTAATAGTAAGTTACAGTAGGCCTACTCGTAGCTGGAAAAAAATTAGTAACTCGGCTGCTGAAGGAAATGAACATGACCCACTATCACGAACAGCGGTAAATCCAACGTTATTAAGTAGTGGAGATGTGGCAATTCATAGACAATACAACATCGTATAAGAAACACTTACCTTTTTGATGTGGAAATTTAGTAGGTGAGAAATGCGTTTTTCCAGTGGCTCCAAGAAACAAACGTTTACGTGACCTTCTCGGTACACGTTGGCAGTAAATATTAATTGCATGTAAATAACTACTCATTAATTTATTTTATTTAATGAATAGTACATTTGTATAGCTGTATAGATACCTTTGTATAGGCCGCAGTACTCAGGAAGGCGCTTTTTAACACGGCAGAAAACTTGCTGTTTAAAAAGCGTGCTAACCGGGGAGTTCGGTTAATGCGCCCGAGCGGTGAAAGAAAGACAACAGAATCGCCACACCTTTATATAAGCCGCTTGGCTCAAATTGTCAGGGAAAAGTAGTGGCTAATAGTCCATATTACGATATTTAGTATTCATATTAGTTCGGTTGGCTTCGTTCGACCGAATGGAAAAAGAAAGACCGCTCTATAATTTATTTACCGTTACTACACATATTAATTCGGTTTGCTTCGTACGACCGAAATTCGAACGACGATAAAAAAAAAGACCGCTCTAAAAGGCGGACAATCAATCACACAGACAATGATTGCCGTTTATATAGTAGATAAATTTAAATGTTGTCAGTTCACTGGTCAGCTGCTCTAAACAACAACATGTAATTCTTTATGTACAGCAAATGACTGGTTCAAACTGTTTGTTGAGCCATGACCTAAATATGGTCATATACTTTAGCCTGTTACAAGTAAACTGATGTTTCAAATGACCTGAAATTCAGTGATTTTACATGAAAGACTCTACTTAACAACATGGTATTCATAGGTTGTTCTACCTGAACATGGTACAACAAGACTTTGTATGTAGTAAATGACTTACATTACAGAAGAGAACCTTTGGGTCTGGTACAGACATTCTGGTCAGCCTGAGATTGAGAGAATTCCTCCTTTTCCTACACACTCCTCTATAAATGATGAGAGAGAGATACTGGAGGATGTGGGTGACCACTATATCACTCATATGAGTATCATGCATGGAGTCATTCCTGCTCTGATGACTCCAAGTCTAAATCAACTGCGGCTCGAGAATGTGGACCCCTCCCAACTGGACTGGTATGTCTACTGTTGGTACATTCGTTGGTACTGAGGCTAAGTGTTGCTACTATTAATGTTAATATATAGACTAGATGAAAAGGATCTAGATCTTGGTGACTATAAATCTGCCATGCTAAGTAACATAAACATGTAGTATGTTGACTAGATCAAGAAAGGTTTACTAGGTTTACTATATATAAGTAATGACCTAGTTAACTTCTACTAGTAATAATAGAAATACTAGTGTATTACTATGTTCTAATTATCTATGGTCTATCTTACTTTATGATGTTTATGGAGAGTTTAAATATGTTAAAGTAAATATATAATAAAAGTAATGATCATTTCTATAGTCTAATGAATATAATAGCTTATAGTATGATAACCTGCATAGCTTATTAGTAAGTATTATCTATATAGCCCAGGTTCATTTATAGAGATTAGTGTAATTACTGGGCTGTTCCCTCTACCCTAATACACATATGTTGCACAGTGAAACTCTCTAAACATCCTTTCTTCCTGTCCAAGGTTTCTTTCCTGTAATATTCAGATATTATTAATAGTGGAAAATGTTTTTTCCATTGCAGACTTATGCAAGAATATGTGTGATTAAACATGAAATAATACAGTGTATATTTCTAGATAGGAGATAAGTCATTCTTCTCAACAATACACTTACAATATACATGTAATCAGTACTGTAGTGACCTCATGTTGAGAGGTACAGTCAATAGTCAGCAGGTAGCAGTATGACAGCAGAGTACAGGTGCTATAAGGTTAGTGAAACTTTAGTGAAACCTGCTGCCAAATGTACCCTAATGGTGACCTCTAGGTATGATAGAGTTGGTTGAACAAAGCTGACTAGAACAGACCCAGAGCTATGAGACCTGAAGAATGGATTCAAGTGTTTTATAGTTTTTGTTAAACATATTATGTTATGTTCTTGGTTACACATTTTGGTACAAAATAACTGCAAGGAGAAGTACCGTATCATGTTCTGTTATCTTAACTGTGATTGGATAAACGCATACAGATATAAACTACCCCAACCTTTTCCTATTCTGTGTCTATTTTAAGCTCAAACTGTATTTAATATTTATTAGGAAAATAAGAGTAAAATAATAGAAATAGTAATTTTAAAAGTAAGTTAATAATATTAGAGTTACTAAACAGGAAGTGGAGTATTATGATAATAGTAATGATAAACTATAAAACTAGTAGATCCATAATCATAGTAGATGTAGTACCAGATGGAACTATAAAAAGTTCACTTCTCTTCCTACATATCCTAAGATATAACAAACACTAATATAGATGTTACCCTGTTTTGTTAGTGTACTGAGTTTACAGAGAGACGATGTAAACTGGGACATTTACTCATCTAGATGTGCCAGTATAAATGTACAAGAGGAGATTACTCCTACTATATTAAATATATGTGTCTATGTCTATGACATATGTTTACTCTAACACATTAGCAATCAATATCAAATTCATAGAAGGAATCAGACTAAAGCCAGGATTCAGTAGCAATGTATACTTTATGGTAATGACTAGTATTAAACCTGGTGTTGCCAGAGATTCCTTTCATTGTTAAGTAGATGGCACTCAGCATATGTGTAGATATTTAATACAAATCACTACACTGATTTCATGACAACAATCCATGAACATATCTATAGAGTGCAGTTGTACTTAATACATGTAAATATGTATTCTTGTGTTTCTAATCAGAGTATTTAAGAGACTGGTTCTCAGGAATCAGACAGGAACCATACGTGTAGATATTTAATACAATTCACTACACTACTTTCATGATAACAATCCATGAACATATCCATAGAGTTGTACTTAATACATGTAAATATGTAATCTTGAGTCTCTATTCAGAGTATTTCAGATTCCTGTATCTAACCTTCAGGGGTCAACATGAAACATCTAAAAGTATCTATAGTTGAATCAAGTATGTCTACATAGACCCATAAACCTGTAATGTCTGTCCTCCTTTGACATACTCTAAAGCTGTTATGTCTATTGACATGCTGGGGTCAAAGGGTCATCTGTAGTGCAATGTGCAGCTGCCCTAGTATTAGTAAAATATATTAAACTGCAGACTAAAGTATTATTATTATATTTCTATAGTCTCAGCTCCCTCACCGGACTGGAGGGGTTGAGGATTTGGATCAGTGACTTCAGTGCTGGACTACCTCCAGTGATTGCTGAGTTAGAGACACTGGAGAGTCTCATACTCATAGACTGTCAGCTGAGAGACCTCCCACAGAGGTAGTGTATAATATACAGTGTACTGTGTACATACTGAGTCTGTATCTACTGTTTAACTTGACTGTAGGTTGAAGGAGTTTTACTGATTAGATTTGTGATTAATTAAATTAATAAGACTGAAATATTGACAGCATATTGACTAGAGTCTCCTAATCATTTACTAATTATACAAATATTGGATACCTCTACTAGTTGTATTAGTCTAGTGAGTTAGTGAATATCAGAGCCAAGTGCTGAATCATTAACTAAATTATCCAATCTTGTGATGTCACAGACCATGAGTCATAATTATATTAATACCATCATCCCTAATAGTAGTTGACTAGCTAGTAGTCACATGATCTATTGTCAGCGTTTAATTTTTACTGCTCTGTGATTGGCTGATGACTGAACAACTCCTATTTATCTGATGACAGTGTAGATGGTCACTTGTAGATGACTCACCCCTAGTACCTTTATATTCACTGATGAATGACTCTGGTGTGACTCACCCTTTAAACTAGAGACTATACTATTATTATTACTAGTACCTTGCAGTCTAGTGTACTGTGAGAGGTCTTCAGGTGTAATAACTATACATACAATTGTTCTGTGGTGCTGCAAAGCAGCTGATTGGTGCAGGTGTTTGAGTGCAGTGCTACCAAGCTGCGTGTCACGAGTTCAAATCTCGTACAATGCAATATTTTTCCCACCTTTAATCATGACTTCAGGCAGATGAACAAACACGGCTCTTATTATAGTGAAGTTTATCTTTTATATATTAGCAGTAATATTAGATTGATAGTTTTTACAGTAAAGTAGGTGTTGAGGTGTGTCAAGGTATTTCCTTACTAAAAGTGTCTGATGTTTAACAATAACTCTGTAGAGACTGACTAGCTCATGTTCACAGGCGGTTATAGGCTGCTCTGACTAGCTCAGGTTCACAGGCGGTTATAGGCTGCTCTGACTAGGTCATGTTCACAGGCTGTTATAGGCTGCTCTGACTTGCTCATGTTCACAGGCTGTTATAGGCTGCTTTTATACGGGAGAATTTAATGTTAATGTTCCTCATTTACGTATACGAGCTTTTTCAAACCATGTTATTACCATGTTTTACTCGTATATAGTGACTATTCTACAGAAAAGAAACCAACACTGTTTATGTAGGATAAGGCTTTTTATTAGGTCCTTTTTCTTCCTCTATGCAGCCGTTATATTTAATGTTTGTGTTATAATATGGGTTATCGTCTCTTCTGAGTCATTCTATTAATCTACTTCAGTGTAAAGGTGTGTTTACACTAGCATGCATGTATCATTAGTATTCTGTGGTTAGACACCTAGTGATAGATGCTCCACTGCCTAGTGTAGGTGTTCTGTACTGTAGATGATCACTTTACACTAATATTTAGCATTATCATGTTTAATTTGTTGTTTTTAAGTTAGCCAATATCCTACATAGTTGGTACTCAGTCTAGTTCTGCTTCCACTGTGGTTGTCATGATAGTAAAGTCTCACCAGAGGCAGCTGTGAGCAACATTTATATGTCTTTCTGTCAGCCAGTGGCTCGTACTTTGTAATACTTGGATTCATCAGAAGCAGATGTTTATGGTTCTAAATATTCTCCTTTTTAAACAACTTCTCTATAAAATAGTGTTATACATTCTGATGTACCTCCCTGACTATGGTATATGTGGTCTGTAGATGCCAACAATTGTTCAACAAACTGTATCAATTACAGTGACATCATTACAAACACTAGCAAGCTCTGTAAGAAGTATTGAGACCAATTCTATAGTAGATAAGAGTTGTTAGTTTTTAGCCTCTGTACCTTCTTATCCACCATCTTCTCACTCCATTACCTTTCTCTTGCAATTCTGTAAAGCTCACACAGCCATCTCTCTCTGTGGTACTTTTGAATTCTTTATAAAGTTTAGATTACTAAACAGAATTCCACATAAATGTACTGTACGTGCTCCTGAAAAGGCTCAACAACTTTATGGTAACTTTTAATAACTGCTGATATTTCTCATGTACTGCTACATTGGATCAAAATGTTGAAGTATTTGTTCTTTTCCAGCCTTGCTCTGTCAACTAAGAAATCACAGAGTTTTAACTCCATTTTAGTTACTTTCATGGTCCTGATGGACTTTAGGAGTTGTCTTCTATCATTTCTTGTCTGTACCTCTCGGAATTGTGATAAGGCCAATCTTGTTATTAATGTCCTTCCAAGTGTCAAACTGTTGTGTAAACTCATTTTCTCTATCAGCTGTAAACTTTTCAGTTTTCTAGCACTGAGCCTAGTAACAAATACCTTCACTGTTTGTCACATTCATGCATCATCCTTTATCTTCTTTGTAACTTTGCATTTAATTTCTTCATATATCATATTATGTTCACTAGAAACATCGAACTATCAGAAAGTTCTTCTGATAACAACAAAACCAAATTAGTCCTAGCTTTACCATTATTAGTGTCCTCCAAGATTGTACTAGTTCCTTCTGATCTTTCCTCGCCCTCTCCAATGCTCACCCTTTGAACAGCCATCTTGTTAGAACATAAAGATATCATGCATTTGAATATCAATTAATGTTGATGGTGTATAAAAGTCAACTTCTATATGTTAACATGATATAAAACATAAAACACAGTACAAACTCAAATAGCTTATACAAAAGGTTAGGATTTTCCATGTAACTACCACATACCTCACATTGTTGTGGGTCAGCGAGTCATCGTGTTCTGCATCATTTTCTTTCTGAAAATTCATCATCTGTCGATACATCAAAGTAGACTGAAGTCTTAGATAGTTGATCAATTTGACAAACTTTGTCATCACTTCAGAGTAATTATTCAGCACTGATTCATTTGTTTTATACCATTGCCCACAGCATATAAGACAAGTTGTTTTACTGTTTGCTTCTGGCAAAAGGAGTTGTCTACTCCATTCCCAGTAGATAATGTGTGTACTCTTTTTAGTTGCAGCAATAATTCAGCTACCAGATTGCAACGATTTTACTTCATAAACTCCCTTTTCAAAGGAGTTTCCCTTTTCAGTTCAAATGATAGGTTAACAGAGTTCAGTTAATAGATGGAACTTTTTAATAAAACTCCTGTTTATTTTAGAATGATCCATGTCTTTAAGACTGACAGGTGTTGGGGATTTGAGTTGGTTACACAAAGCTTGAAACACGGAAGAATTTGTAATGCATACAATAGATAAGGTAACCATCTAGCAAGCAGCACACATACCACCAAAATCGCATAAGTTTGTGCGTAAAACTAAATTATTTTAAAGGCACACGAAAAAGCATGCAGAGAGACACTTTTTTAAGGACACAGTATGGAAATTTCAGAGAGTGTGTGCATCCAGATTACAATTCCATGCGTTTTGCGCGCGTGTGTGGGTGTCTGTGTGCGTGCATGTGTGTGTATGTGTGTGTGCGCACAATGATTTATCGCGTGTAATTTATTGGTGATGCATAGAAAATAATAAAAATACAAACATAAAGCATAAGGGGCTGTCTGATAGTTTGAGGATAGCAACAGAACAGCCCTGCTAGCAGTTTGCAGAAGAACAGATACAGTTTTGGAATCATAAAGATGAGTGAGCACCGGTAGCACCAGTAGCACCACCGGCTGCCCACAAGTACTCCACCTGCTTCACTTTTATAACATTTGAAGTCAAGTTATGAAAGTTAAATAAGTATTTATTGAATAATTTAGCTGCAGTGATTTTTGACCTTTATTAGTTTTAAAGTATTGTATTTTAAAAGCATTGCTTGTCTTTAATCTGGTACAATAGCTGTGATCAATTAACATATTTTAAAAGCGTTGCTTGTCTTTAATCTGGTACAATAGCTGTGATCTATTAAAATATTTTAAGAGCATTGCTTGTCTTTCATCTGGTACAATAGCTTTGATCAATTAACATATTTTAAAAGTATTGCTTGTCTTTAATCTAGTACAATAGCTTTGATCAATTAACATATTTTAAAAGTCAATATCTTAAAAAAACGTTAAAAAAGCTAATAAGTGAAAAAATGCTATTAGTTACTGATACTTTTGATTTAAGTTCTCAAATAATTCTTACACCTTTTTTATGTAATATCAAAGTATTTTCCAACTCTGAGCCAGCATGACCCCAACTCTATTCCATAAATCAGGTGAGCGTAGAAATGTATAATACAGGTCAGTCTATATTTTAGTGTTAAAGTATGCTCTCACATGACACATCATCAAAAGTACACAGTGAAATCTACTGGTTAATTCTGTAATATGGCTTTGTACAATGATATGTTTTCATCAATCGTTATTCCTAAAACCTGTGTATGACCTTTTACAGAAATTAGTATTTTGTTAATAAAAACTAAACCAAGTAAATCAAGTGAATGTTTCTTATTGCTTTTTAAAACATACAATGTAATGTTTTTGTGCTGTTGAGAATAAGATTATTGGCCAAACACCATTTTTAATTTCCTGTAACTCAGTTTGTAAAATAAGAAAATCAGTAGTAAAAACACTTGTATCATCAGCAAAAGTATGCAATTTAGTGATGGAGCACACTTCTCCAGATAATTAATAAATATAATGAATAACAGTGGGCCCATGATAGAACCTTGTGGAACACCAATTATTACAAGTTTTAGGGATGAAGATGTGTTATTATTTCTCACAAGTTGTGATTGGTTAAATATCTTGTGATTAAAGTGCATTATTAGTAAAGTGATGGAGCACCCTTCACCAGATAATCAATAAATATAATGAATAACAGTGGGTCCATGATAGAACCTTGTGGAACACCAATTATTACATGTTTTAGGGATGAAGATGTGTTATTATTCCTCAGTTATTGTGATTGGTTAAATATCTTGTGATAAAAGTGCATTATTAAAAAAGTTGTAAAGTTACAGTTTGTTAATTAGAATCTGGTCAACCGTATCGAAGGATTTTGAAAAGTCTAAAAGCGTCATGTATAATCTAATCTAAAAATTCGCCGTGTGTAATTGTGTCACTAACGAAATTAGCGTATAGTTTTACTAATAATAAATGTATAGCATTTCACTAATAGCTCCTGTGGTGCTGTGCTTTTCATGAAATACATGCTGGTTATCAACCAACAAGTTCAAGTCTTCCATATATGTACGTATTTACTTGTTTAGCAGATGTATCACTTTTATTACATCATCCTCTAAGACCTGCTCAAATATAAATTTAATATTAGATATTGGTAGTTGTTAAAAGGGTTCATAAGGTACATCAGATTTAGGAAGTTTTGCTGCAAGATCTACTCTAATACTGACAAAATGGTTGTTAATACATTCAGAAATCTCTAAATGATCTGTAATTTTGATGTTCTCTACATCTATGGTTGTAGGTCCCAGTTTGGAACTTGTAAAATCTTGTTTCAGAATTCATACCTTCACAATAAAGTTTTGATTTTGCCTGCCAAATTTCCATAGTAACAATTTTTAAATTAACAGTACAGTGTAACCTCGGTTTTCGAACGACTCGCAGTTCGAACAAATCGGAGTCCGAACAAAAAATTCCAGCAATTCTTGCTTC
Organism: Watersipora subatra; assembly: GCF_963576615.1. Classification (NCBI taxonomy): domain Eukaryota; kingdom Metazoa; phylum Bryozoa; class Gymnolaemata; order Cheilostomatida; family Watersiporidae; genus Watersipora; species Watersipora subatra. The sequence goes on along the minus strand of NC_088715.1, from coordinate 5,748,186 downwards.
GTAGTTCGAACAAAAATTGGAGTTCGAACGCCGGATGCTGAGCGGCGTTGACCGTGACCAACTGTTGTCACCAAGAAAGGATGCCCCGACGTCCGAGATTAAACAATTGTGTAGCAAATGGGCTGAGTTACAGAGTTTTGGCGAACTCCACCACCCCAATAAAGCTGCAGCCACAAAAGTCATCAATGACTTTAACGGCACTATCATGAACCACTTCCAAAAAGTGCTAAAAAGAAGGCAGAACCAAGTGTCATTGGATAGATATTTTAAGAGAAAAGAACATCCTGTATCCTAAAAAATCCTATTCATAATTCTTTTCTTTATCCTTTTTTTATTTTTACACGTTTGTGTTAGCGTAATCTTTCGTATGGAAGATTACGATAGTAATTACATTACGTTTTACGGGTTACATTTATGTTATTTGTGTCTTTGCCATTTTGTTGTACAAATAAATGTATGTGTACTAACAAGGTAAACATTCAGGGTGTTGGAACGGATTAAAACGATTTACATTATTTGTAATGGGAAAAATGATTTCGGTGTTCGAACAACTCGGTGTTTTAACAACCTTCAGGAACGGATTATGGTCGAGAACCGAGGTTGCACTGTATTTAAATACAAGCTGTGTATATAAAGGCTCATGTTTACAGTGCTTGTGTAGTTTACTTCTATTTGATATTAGTTACTTACCTTTCACAATTATAGAAGATACCGTATACAGTAGTTTTATATGACGGACCAGGTATATGATAGTACAGGTATATGATGGTACAGGTATCAGGGATAGGTAAATGATTTTATTTCAAATAGTTCTATTCGCAAATTCAAATACCAATTACTATATTTATTTGATTTGGTATTTGGTTTCGAGAATTTCCAGTATTTGGTATTTTCTCTTGGGATTTTCACGTATTACTATTTGATTGGATATTTGGTTTGAACAATTGCCAGTATTTGGTATTTCACTTGGTAATTGGTTCTCAAATTTTCCAGTGGTACTATTTGATTTGGTATTTGATTTACAAAATTGTGAGTATTTGATATTTTATTTGGTATTTGGCTCTGAGATTTTCAAGTATTTGGTATTTTATTTGGTGTTTGGTTATGATATTTTCCAGTATTTGGTATTCTAATTGGTCCACCAAATTGGCCAACTACCCAACAGTGACAGGTATATGATGGTACTGGTATATGATGGTACGGGTATATGATGGTGCAGGTATATAATGGTACGGGTATATGATGGTACTGGTATATGATGGTACCGGTATATGATGGTACAGGTATATGATGGTACTGGTAAATGATGGTACTAGTATATGATGGTACTGGTATATGATGGTACGGGTATATGATGGTACTGGTATATGATGGTACAGGTATATGATGGTACGGGTATATGATGGTACAGGTATATGATGGTACAGGTATATGATGGTACTGGTAAATGATGGTACTAGTATATGATGGTACAGGTATATGATGGTACAGGTATATGATGGTACCGGTATATGATGGTACAGGTATATGATGGTACTGGTAAATGATGGTACTAGTATATGATGGTACAGGTATATGATGGTACGGGTATATGATGGTACCGGTATATGATGGTACTGGTAAATGATGGTACTAGTATATGATGGTACAGGTATATGATGGTACTGGTAAATGATGGTACTAGTATATGATGGTACAGGTATATGATGGTACAGGTATATGATGGTACCGGTATATGATGGTACAGGTATATGATGGTACGGGTATATGATGGTACAGGTATATGATGGTACTGGTATATGATGGTACTGGTATATGATGGTACTGGTAAATGATGGTACTAGTATATGATGGTACTGGTACATGATGGTATGAGTATATGATGATACTGGTATATGATGGTACGGGTATATGATGGTACTGGTATATGATGGTACGGGTATATGATGGTACGGGTATATGATGGTACAGGTATATGATGGTACTGGTATATAATGGTACGGGTATATGATGGTACTGGTATATGATGGTACCGGTATATGATGGTACAGGTATATGATGGTACTGGTAAATGATGGTACTAGTATATGATGGTACAGGTATATGATGGTACGGGTATATGATGGTACCGGTATATGATGGTACAGGTATATGATGGTACTGGTAAATGATGGTACTAGTATATGATGGTACAGGTATATGATGGTACTGGTAAATGATGGTACTAGTATATGATGGTACTGGTAAATGATGGTACTAGTATATGATGGTACAGGTATATGATGGTACAGGTATATGATGGTACTGGTAAATGATGGTACTAGCATATGATGGTACGGGTATATGATGGTACGGGTATATGATGGTACGGGTATATGATGGTACGGGTATATGATGGTACAGGTATATGATAGTACAGGTATATAATGGTACGGGTATATGATGGTACTGGTATATGATGGTACTGGTATATGATGGTACGGGTATATGATGGTACGGGTATATGATGATACGAGTATATGATGGTACGAGTATATGATGGTACGGGTATATGATGGTACGGGTATATGATGGTACGGGTATATGATGGTACTGGTATATGATGGTACTGGTATATGATGGTACTGGTATATGATGGTACGGGTATATGATGGTACGGGTACATGATGGTACAAGTAAATGATGGTACAAGTAAATGATGGTACGGGTATATAATACTACAGGTACATTATTATATGGTTACGTGATATGACTTACAAGTTATTCCACCTCAACTTTTTGTTAGAGATTCACTCCTTGCTTCTGTCTTATCTTCAGGGTTTTCAGCTGTATCAGCCCAACAGTTGTAGCTGTTGTTATACTTTAGGGTAAAATCAAAAGCCTTCCTACTACACACTTTTATGTCTATCATTGAATATGCAATTGTTCATGTCTACATGCAGCCATAAACTCATGTCTGTTTTCCTTAGGCATACTCTGGGACTATATGTTCACTGACCTGCTGGGGTCATGGGGTCAGCTGTCCTAGTATTGGTAAAATATATTAAATTACAGACTAAAGTATTATTATTATATTTCTATAGTCTCAAGTCTCTCAAAAGACTGAAGGTGTTAACCCTTGATTTCAACAACTTCAGTGCAGGACTCCCTCCAGTGATTGGTGAAATAGGAACACTGGAGATTCTCTTACTCAGGAACTGTCAGCTGACAGACCTCCCACAGAGGTAATGCACAAATATTAGATACCTCTATTAGTCTGATGGATGAGTTATTATACAGATATATACAGATTATACACTGGAAGTGTAGGACCTGTGTGTGAGTCATGGCCCTTTTATGATGTTGTCTATAGTTGTTATCATCCTGTATGTGATTATTCTTTTCATAACCAGAGTTGGGTTACAAAATATCTCTAAAATTTTAAGAAGACTCCTCTGGTTAAATTGTTTAAAACTGTTTAAATATTTTAAAGTTCATGGCAACTCTTGTTGATTGATTTTGAGCTTTTAGGGAATTTCACACACATGATGTGAATAATGTACGTGAATTGTTAGAAGAGAATTCTGCTAGCATGTAGAATATAGAATCTCAAACCTTGTCTACCTTTTGAGCTTCTAAGGATTTCATTTGTGTATGATTGTGTTTAATGGCCAGAATCTGAAAACTCTAGCAACCAACAACCATAAACTATCAAAAAGGAAATCGGCAAATTTCAGAATTTCTCAAAATTTTAGTTGATTTTATCAGAAAGTAAAGGTATTATTCTATTATTTGTGATTATTTTTAATGTTTGAGGTCATCTGACTGCTAAGATGTTTCAAGATTAAAATCAACGAAACCATATTGCATATATATTGCTACAATAAGATTTTAAGTCCAGCTACATATATATTGCTAGAGGTGTCTCATATGCCTCAAATAAGTTAATTAACCTTATTGCTTGGATAAAAACGATGTGTCCAGACTTGCCTAAAATGATGCACATGCCACGAGACTGCCCGTCTTCTGCTCGCTCAAAGTCGAGTACTACGTGGCTCTATTGGCATATATTTTCAACTGTATCAGCTTAACAGCTGTATCTGTTGTTATATTTTAAAAGTGTATTAATAGGGGTATATGTGTATGTGTATATAAAAGTGTCCCAGGGTATTATGTTGTTGTATTTTTGGGTAAAATCAAAAGCCTTCCTACTACACACTTTTATGTCTATCATCGATTATGCAATTGTTGATGTTTACATGCAGCCATAAACTCATGTTTGTCTTCCTTAGGTGTACTCTGGGACTATATGTTTACTGGCATGTTGAGGTCATGGGGTCAGCTGTCCTAGTATTGGTAAAATATATTAAAGTACAGACTAAAGTATTATTATTATATTTCTATAGTCTCAGCTCTCTCAACAGACTAAAGTAGTATTTTATATTTCTATAGTCTCAGCTCTCTCAAGAGACTGAAGAAGTTAACCCTTCATGAAAACAACTTCAGTAAAGGACTCCCTCCAGTGATTGGTGAAATAGGAACACTGGAGAATCTCAGACTCATGAAGTGTCAGCTGAGAGACCTCCCACAGAGGTAATGTACAAACATTGGATACATCTATTAGTCTGATGGATGAGCTATTATACAGATATATACAGATTATACACTGGAAGTGTAGGACCTGTGTATGAGTCATGGCCCTTTTATGATGTTTTCTATATTTGTTATCACCCTATGCATGATTATTCTTTTCATAATCAAAGTTGGGTTACAAAACATCTCTAAATTTTTAAGAAGACTCATTTGGTTAAATTTTTAAAACTGTTTAAATATTGAAAATTTCAAGGCAACTCTTGTTGATTGATTTGGAGCTTTTAGAGAATTTCACACACAAGATGTGAATTGTTAGTTACATGTAGAAGAGAATTCTGCTAGCGTGTAGAATGTAGAAACTCAAACCTTGTCTACTTTTCTAACCTTTGGAGCTTTTAAGAATTTCATTTGTGTATAATTGTGTTTAATGGCCAGAATTGGAAAACTTTAGCAACAAACCACCATAAACTATCAAAAAGGAAATCGGCAAATTTTAGCTTTCGGCAAATTTAAAATATCAGTATTATTCTATTATTTGTTTTTGATGTTTGAGGTGATCTGACTGCTAAGATGTTTCAAGATTTAAATTGACAAAACTTGATCGTGGTTAAACGCTTGTATGAAAAAGATATACCCAGACTTGCCCAAAATGATGTACATAGCCACGAGACTGCCTGTCTCTCACTCATATTCACATCAGCTATTGCTATCAAAGTCGAGTACTACGCGGCTCTATTGGCATATATTTTAATTTACATCTATGCTTAAATTTTTAGTCTAGTTGCATATTGCTAGAGTATCTCGATATTCCTCCTCATTTTTGATCCTAAGATATGTAGCTCTCACTATGTTGTATACGCAGGTTGGTAGTGGTCACCACTCTGCTCTTGTAAGTCCTTCTGGGTATGTCCATAATACCAATGATCTGTAGGTGCATGACTTCCTCTGTCTTTACATACCATGTGTTACATCTGATTTTCTTCAGTCGATCCAATGGTTTCAGGCTCACACATCTGGATACTTGGGTGCTAACAAAATATTGAACTTTAAGGGTCTATTGATAACTTATTGAATGTCGCTTGAAATTTATAACATCTAGTGAAAACAGTTGCAACACAAATCCATATAGTTACAAAACTTACTATGGTAGTGTCGGTAGTTATAATGGGCCACTCTCAGTGGACCTGGTTTTACAAGTTATAAGGTCTTTAATTTCCCCACTTCTGCAGTACACTTGAAACCTATCTGAGAAACAGAATACCGCTATCATGGTTTGTGCATCATACATTCATCTCTCTCTATCCCCATGCATGGTAGTTTCCACAATGACACCACAGCTCCACAGAATTTGTGACATATTGAAACATAAACATTCTGTATCAATAAAACAAGTGTGATATAAGCAGACTGTATTTTACAAAGGACCTACTTTGATGAAGGCTCACTTATAGAAAACTGAATCTACTGATTCTTAGTTTTTATTCTAACATGTATCTACTGTAAGCTTTCAGTTTGATCGACAGTGAAAATTACAAAATGATTACATGTTTAACAAAAGCATAAGTAGGTCAAGCCAACAATTTGAAGCTTTGATTTTGGAATTCAAAGGTGAGCACTGATCAATGCATTTTCCTCAAATCTCTACAAGTGGGAAGTGAGCATGTATTCTAATAATTAAACTAACTGACTAGCTAAAACAAACAGAGAAAATCTAAACTAGTTGCATGGCTTATAGTTACAGCTTTCAGCTAGTTAAAGTTGAAATCAAGTCTTTAGACCGCAAGTGGAGGCTCCAAATATATTTGATTAATAGCTTCTGTATAAAATCATACACATCATTTGATACTAAAAACAATTATTATTGACCTTGAATATCTAGACATCTTGTTACTACATCCCTCTTACCTGTTCATGGTGATTTATTATAGTTAGGTGAAATGAGAAATTAAGTTTGTTAAAACTAGAGATGTGAAGAAGTAAATAATGGGTTGACTCACTACAATCATTTGTACAATGTTTCTTGTTGGTATATGTATTCATGAGTAGTAAAATTATTCCTTTTACTTTAGTTTAGTAAATAGAAGAAACTCAAACACAAAGATAGATATATACCTACATTCTCATATCTTTCTCAGCAGCATAACACCTGTCAGCTCTAACCATAAGCTATCTGCCCCAATCTTTCACCACCTGACGCTCAAACAGTCTGAGGCATCTTCACTGAAGCTAGAGGTTAGGTTGTAATTCTGTTGTTATTCAATAGATCGTGCCGATTCAATGATTGAAGGAGGTTTGGAGTGAAGCAAATTGTCATTCAGTAAATCAGTGAATTTTCCAATGAATCTATGAAGGTTCTATAGTGTTATTACTTCTATTCCTCAAGTTTTACCCTGATAATTTATTGAAAGACACACCACCCCATCCTGAGAGATCATTTTCACTTACGCTAATGCCAAACTTATCCAAGTCTAACTGTGGATAGTGGATTCTCTAACAACGAGAATCTTCGATATCACAGACAACTAGTTTGTTCGTGATAATATTTATTACGATCTAAATAAAAAAAATTGTTTTGATCATTGGGTGAAAAAGGGACCGTATATTTATCGCTTGTCGACTCTTTTCCATACGACACTTTATATCATGAATTCATCACCCGCTTGAAACTATTTAAAACTATATACTTGAAACGTACTTCGGTGTTGATGCCACAATTCATCGGTGATCCGCATCCGCAGTTGTATCAGGAAATACTCCGTGGCATTTATCTTTTTATATTATCAGGAAGAAACCTCTTTGTTTGGCATGTGAGAATCAAAAAATAGTCTCGCAGTGACTATCCTAAACAGATATGAATTAATTGCGCTATCCATGACGATGAATTACCATCACCGAAATGGTTCACATTTGAAAGGCGGTCGATGCTCAACAAGGCATCAGGAAACTTTGACAGCCGCAAACTTAACCGATATGTCCGCGATGCTTATTGATGCCATCAATTCACGGTTCACATAATCGATGATGGATGCCAAAAAAAAACTGCGACATAGTGTGAACCGGCCTTGAGCGTTTTAACCTGGTTAAAGTTTTGTCGATTTTAATCTTGCAACTGGCAGTCAGATCATCTCAAATCAACAACACTTGATAAAATGATAGAATGATACTGATACTTTCTGATAAAATTTACTAAAGATTTTGTACAAGTTCATCTTTAAATTATGTTGTTTCAGTTTAATGAGTTTCTCCTTCAAATTCATGTCTAGCGACATATTTTGAGCTGTTTGGGTCCCTGACCCTGTTCGGGTTAATGAGCTTCAAAGTCATGTCTAGCAACAGATGCTGAGCTGTATGGGTCCTTGACCCTGTTCAGTTTAATGAGCTGCTCCTTCAAAGTCATGTCTAGCAACAGATGCTGAGCTGTATGGGTCCTTGACCCTGTTCAGTTTAAAGAGCTGCTCCTTCAAAGTCATGTCTAGCAACATATGCTGAACTGTATAGGGCCCTGACACTGTTCAGTTTAATGAGCTCCTCATTCAGAGTCATGTCTAGCAACATATGCTGAACTGAATGGGTCCCTGACCCTGTTCAGTTTAATGAGCTGCTTCTTCAGAGTCATGTCTAGCAACATATGTATGCTGAGCTGTATGGGTTGCTGACCCTGTTCAGTTTAATGAGCTTCTCCTTCAAATTCATGTCATGCAACAGATGCTGAGCTGTATGGGTCCCTGACTCTGTTCAGTTTAATGATCTGCTCCTTCAAAGTCATGTCATGCAACATATGCTGAGCTGTATGTGTCCCTGACCCTGTTCAGTTTAATGATCTGCTCCTTCACAGTCATGTCTAGCAACATATGCTGAGCTGTATAGGTTCCTGACCTTCTTCAGTTTAATGAGCTCCTCCTTCCAAGTCATGTATAGCAACAGATGCTGAGCTGTATGGGTTCCTGACCCTGTTCAGTTTAATGAGCTGCTCCTTCAAAGTCATGTCATGCCACATATACTGAGCTGTATGGGTCCTTGACCCTGTTCAGTTTAATGATCTGCTCCTTCAAAGTCATGTCTAGCAACATATGCTGAACTGTATGGGTTCCTGACCTTGTTCAGTTTAATGAGCTCCTCTTTCAAAGTCATGTATAGCAACAGATGCTGAGCTGTATGGGTTCCTGACCCTGTTCAGTTTAATGAACTGCTTCTTCAGAGTCATGTCTAGCAACATATGCTAAGCTGTATGGGTCCCTGACCTTGTTCAGTTTAATGAGCTGCTCCTTCAAAGTCATGTTTAGCAACATATGCTGAGCTGTATGGGTCCTTGACCCTGTTCAGTTTAATGAGCTCCTCCTTCAGAGTCATGTCTAGCAACATATGCTTAGCTGTATGGGTCCCTGACCCTGTTCAGCTTAATGAGCTTCTCCTTCGAAATCATGTCTAGTAACAGATGCTGCGCTGTATGGGTCCCTGACGCTCTTCAGTTTAGTGAGCTGCTCTTCAAATTCATGTCATGCAACAGATGCTGAGCTGTATGGGTCCCTGACCCTGTTCAGTTTAATGAGCTGCCTCTTCAGAGTCATGTCTAGCAACAAATGCTGAGCTGTATGGGTCCCTGATCTTGTTCAGTTTAGTGAGCTGCTCCTTCAAAGTCAGGTCTAGCAACATATGCTGAGCTGTATGGGTCCCTGATCTTGTTCAGTTTAGTGAGCTGCTCTTTCAAAGTCATGTCTAGCAACATATGCTGAGCTGTATGGGTCCTTGACCCTGTTCAGTTTAATGAGCTCTTCCTTCAGAGTCATGTCTAGCAACATATGCTTAGCTGTATGGGTCCCTGACCCTGTTAAGCTTAATGATCTTCTCCTTCAAAATCATGTCTAGTAACAGATGCTGCGCTGTATGGGTCCCTGACCCTCTTCAGTTTAGCGAGCTGCGCTTCAAATTCAAGTCATGCAACAGATGCTGAGCTGTATGGGTCCCTGACACTGTTCAGTTTAATGAGCTGCTCCTTCAAAGTCATGTCTAGCAACAAATGCTGAGCTGTATGGGTCCCTGATCTTGTTCAGTTTAATGAGCTGCTCCTTCAAAGTCATGTCTAGCAACAGATGCTGAGCTGTATGGGTCCCTGACTCTGCTCAGTTTAATGAGCTGCTCCTTCAAAGTCATGTCTAGCAACAGATGCTGAGCTGTATGGGTCCTTGACCCTGTTCAGTTTAATGAGCTGCTCCTTCAAAGTCATGTCATGCCACATATACTGAGCTGTATGGGTCCTTGACCCTGTTCAGTTTAATGATCTGCTCCTTCAAAGTCATGTCTAGCAACATATGCTGAGCTGTATGGGTTCCTGACCTTCTTCAGTTTAATGAGCTCCTCCTTCAAAGTCATGTATAGCAACAGATGCTGAGCTGTATGGGTTCCTGACCCTGTTCAGTTTAATGAGCTGCTTCTTCAGAGTCATGTCTAGCAACATATACTAAGCTGTGTGGGTCCCTGACCTTGTTCAGTTTAATGAGCTGCTCCTTCAAAGTCATGTCTAGCAACATATGCTGAGCTGTATGGGTCCTTGACCTTCTTCAGTTTAATGAGCTCCTCCTTCAAAGTCATGTATAGCAACCGATGCTGAGCTGTATGGGTTCCAGACCCTGTTCAGTTTAATGAGCTGCTTCTTCAGAGTCATGTCTAGCAACACATACTAAGCTGTATGGGTCCCTGACCTTGTTCAGTTTAATGAGCTGCTCCTTCAAAGTCATGTCTAGCAACATATGCAGAGCTGTATGGGTCCCTGACCTTCTTCAGTTTAATGAGCTCCTCCTTCAAAGTCATGTATAGCAACAGATGCTGAGCTGTATGGGTTCCTGACCCTGTTCAGTTTAATGAGCTGCTTCTTCAGAGTCATGTCTAGCAACATATACTAAGCTGTATGGGTCCCTGACCTTGTTCAGTTTAATGAGCTGCTCCTTCAAAGTCATGTCTAGCAACATATGCTGAGCTGTATGGGTCCTTGACCTTCTTCAGTTTAATGAGCTCCTCCTTCAAAGTCATGTATAGCAACCGATGCTGAGCTGTATGGGTTCCAGACCCTGTTCAGTTTAATGAGCTGCTTCTTCAGAGTCATGTCTAGCAACATATACTAAGCTGTATGGGTCCCTGACCTTGTTCAGTTTAATGAGCTGCTCCTTCAAAGTCATGTCTAGCAACATATGCTGAGCTGTATGGGTCCTTGACCCTGTTCAGTTTAATGAGCTCCTCCTTCAGAGTCATGTCTAGCAACATATGCTTAGATGTATGGGTCCCTGACCCTGTTCAGCTTAATGAGCTTCTCCTTCAAAATTATGTCTAGTAACAGATGCTGCGCTGTATGGGTCTCTGACCCTGTTCAGTTTAGTGATCTACTCTTCAAATTCATGTCATGCAACAGATGCTGAGTTGTGTGGGTCCTTCGCTCTGTTCAGTTTAATGATCTGCTCCTTCAAAGTCGTGTCTAGCAACAGATGCTTAGCTGTGTGGGTCCCTGACCCTGTTCAGTTTAATGAGCTCCTTCTTCAGAGTCATGTCTAGCAACATATGCCTAGCTGTATGGGTCCCTGACCCTGTTCAGTATAATGAGCTGCTCCTGCAGAGTCATGTCTAGCAACATATGTTGAGCTGTATTGGTCCTTGACCCTGTTCAGTTTAATGAGCTCCTCCTTCAGAGTCATGTCTAGCAACATATGCCTAGCTGTATGGGTCCCTGACCCTGTTCAGTTTAACGAGCTTCTCCTTCAAAATCATGTCTAGTAACAGATGCTGCGCTGTATGGGTCCCTGACCCTGTTCAGTTTAATGAGCTGCTCTTCAAATTCATGTCATGCAACAGATGCTGAGTTGTGTGGGTCCTTCGCTCTGTTCAGTTTAATGACCTGCTTCTTCAAAGTCATGTCATGCAACATATGCTGAGCTGTATGTGTCCCTGACCCTGTTCATTTTAATGAGATCCTCCTTCAGGCTCATGTCTAGCAACATATGCTGAGCTGTATGGGTCCCTGACTCTGTTCAGTTTAATGAGCTGCTCCTTCAAAGTCATGTCATGCAACATATACTGAGCTGTTTGGGTCCCTGACCCTGTTCAGTTTAATGATCTGCTCTTTCAAAGTCATGTCAAACAACATATGCTGAGCTGTATGGGTCCCTTCCCCTGTTCAGTTTAATGAGCTGCTTCTTCAGAGTCACGTCTAGCAACATATGCTGAGCTGTATGGGTCCCTGACCCTTTTCAGTTTAATGATCTGCTCCTTCAAAGTCATGTGTAGCAACAGATGCTGAGTTGTATGGGTCCTTGACCCTGTTCAGTTTAATGAGCTGCTCCTTCAAAGTCATGTCTAGAAACATATGCAGAGCTGTATGGGTCCCTGACCCTGTTCAGTTTAATGAGCTGCTCCTTCAAAGTCATGTCTAGCAACAGATGCTGAGCTGTATGGGTCCCTGACCCTGTTCAGTTTAATGAGCTGCTCTTTCAAAGTCATGTCAAACGACATATGCTGAGCTGTATGGGTCCCTGACCTTGTTCAGTTTAATGAGCTGCTCCTTCAAAGTCATGTTTAGCAACATATGCTGAGCTGTATGGGTCCTTGACCCTGTTCAGTTTAATGAGCTGCTCTTTCAAAGTCATGTCAAACAACATATGCTGAGCTGTATAGGTTCCTGACCTTCTTCAGTTTAATGAGCTCCTCCTTCCAAGTCATGTATAGCAACAGATGCTGAGCTGTATGGGTTCCTGACCCTGTTCAGTTTAATGAGCTGCTCCTTCAAAGTCATGTCATGCCACATATACTGAGCTGTATGGGTCCTTGACCCTGTTCAGTTTAATGATCTGCTCCTTCAAAGTCATGTCTAGCAACATATGCTGAACTGTATGGGTTCCTGACCTTGTTCAGTTTAATGAGCTCCTCTTTCAAAGTCATGTATAGCAACAGATGCTGAGCTGTATGGGTTCCTGACCCTGTTCAGTTTAATGAACTGCTTCTTCAGAGTCATGTCTAGCAACATATGCTAAGCTGTATGGGTCCCTGACCTTGTTCAGTTTAATGAGCTGCTCCTTCAAAGTCATGTTTAGCAACATATGCTGAGCTGTATGGGTCCTTGACCCTGTTCAGTTTAATGAGCTCCTCCTTCAGAGTCATGTCTAGCAACATATGCTTAGCTGTATGGGTCCCTGACCCTGTTCAGCTTAATGAGCTTCTCCTTCGAAATCATGTCTAGTAACAGATGCTGCGCTGTATGGGTCCCTGACGCTCTTCAGTTTAGTGAGCTGCTCTTCAAATTCATGTCATGCAACAGATGCTGAGCTGTATGGGTCCCTGACCCTGTTCAGTTTAATGAGCTGCCTCTTCAGAGTCATGTCTAGCAACAAATGCTGAGCTGTATGGGTCCCTGATCTTGTTCAGTTTAGTGAGCTGCTCCTTCAAAGTCAGGTCTAGCAACATATGCTGAGCTGTATGGGTCCCTGATCTTGTTCAGTTTAGTGAGCTGCTCTTTCAAAGTCATGTCTAGCAACATATGCTGAGCTGTATGGGTCCTTGACCCTGTTCAGTTTAATGAGCTCTTCCTTCAGAGTCATGTCTAGCAACATATGCTTAGCTGTATGGGTCCCTGACCCTGTTAAGCTTAATGATCTTCTCCTTCAAAATCATGTCTAGTAACAGATGCTGCGCTGTATGGGTCCCTGACCCTCTTCAGTTTAGCGAGCTGCGCTTCAAATTCAAGTCATGCAACAGATGCTGAGCTGTATGGGTCCCTGACACTGTTCAGTTTAATGAGCTGCTCCTTCAAAGTCATGTCTAGCAACAAATGCTGAGCTGTATGGGTCCCTGATCTTGTTCAGTTTAATGAGCTGCTCCTTCAAAGTCATGTCTAGCAACAGATGCTGAGCTGTATGGGTCCTTGACCCTGTTCAGTTTAATGAGCTGCTCCTTCAAAGTCATGTCATGCCACATATACTGAGCTGTATGGGTCCTTGACCCTGTTCAGTTTAATGATCTGCTCCTTCAAAGTCATGTCTAGCAACATATGCTGAGCTGTATGGGTTCCTGACCTTCTTCAGTTTAATGAGCTCCTCCTTCAAAGTCATGTATAGCAACAGATGCTGAGCTGTATGGGTTCCTGACCCTGTTCAGTTTAATGAGCTGCTTCTTCAGAGTCATGTCTAGCAACATATACTAAGCTGTGTGGGTCCCTGACCTTGTTCAGTTTAATGAGCTGCTCCTTCAAAGTCATGTCTAGCAACATATGCTGAGCTGTATGGGTCCTTGACCTTCTTCAGTTTAATGAGCTCCTCCTTCAAAGTCATGTATAGCAACCGATGCTGAGCTGTATGGGTTCCAGACCCTGTTCAGTTTAATGAGCTGCTTCTTCAGAGTCATGTCTAGCAACACATACTAAGCTGTATGGGTCCCTGACCTTGTTCAGTTTAATGAGCTGCTCCTTCAAAGTCATGTCTAGCAACATATGCAGAGCTGTATGGGTCCCTGACCTTCTTCAGTTTAATGAGCTCCTCCTTCAAAGTCATGTATAGCAACAGATGCTGAGCTGTATGGGTTCCTGACCCTGTTCAGTTTAATGAGCTGCTTCTTCAGAGTCATGTCTAGCAACATATACTAAGCTGTATGGGTCCCTGACCTTGTTCAGTTTAATGAGCTGCTCCTTCAAAGTCATGTCTAGCAACATATGCTGAGCTGTATGGGTCCTTGACCTTCTTCAGTTTAATGAGCTCCTCCTTCAAAGTCATGTATAGCAACCGATGCTGAGCTGTATGGGTTCCAGACCCTGTTCAGTTTAATGAGCTGCTTCTTCAGAGTCATGTCTAGCAACATATACTAAGCTGTATGGGTCCCTGACCTTGTTCAGTTTAATGAGCTGCTCCTTCAAAGTCATGTCTAGCAACATATGCTGAGCTGTATGGGTCCTTGACCCTGTTCAGTTTAATGAGCTCCTCCTTCAGAGTCATGTCTAGCAACATATGCTTAGATGTATGGGTCCCTGACCCTGTTCAGCTTAATGAGCTTCTCCTTCAAAATTATGTCTAGTAACAGATGCTGCGCTGTATGGGTCCCTGACCCTGTTCAGTTTAGTGATCTACTCTTCAAATTCATGTCATGCAACAGATGCTGAGTTGTGTGGGTCCTTCGCTCTGTTCAGTTTAATGATCTGCTCCTTCAAAGTCGTGTCTAGCAACAGATGCTGAGCTGTGTGGGTCCCTGACCCTGTTCAGTTTAATGAGCTCCTTCTTCAGAGTCATGTCTAGCAACATATGCCTAGCTGTATGGGTCCCTGACCCTGTTCAGTATAATGAGCTGCTCCTGCAGAGTCATGTCTAGCAACATATGTTGAGCTGTATTGGTCCTTGACCCTGTTCAGTTTAATGAGCTCCTCCTTCAGAGTCATGTCTAGCAACATATGCCTAGCTGTATGGGTCCCTGACCCTGTTCAGTTTAACGAGCTTCTCCTTCAAAATCATGTCTAGTAACAGATGCTGCGCTGTATGGGTCCCTGACGCTCTTCAGTTTAGTGAGCTGCTCTTCAAATTCATGTCATGCAACAGATGCTGAGCTGTATGGGTCCCTGACCCTGTTCAGTTTAATGAGCTGCCTCTTCAGAGTCATGTCTAGCAACAAATGCTGAGCTGTATGGGTCCCTGATCTTGTTCAGTTTAGTGAGCTGCTCCTTCAAAGTCAGGTCTAGCAACATATGCTGAGCTGTATGGGTCCCTGATCTTGTTCAGTTTAGTGAGCTGCTCTTTCAAAGTCATGTCTAGCAACATATGCTGAGCTGTATGGGTCCTTGACCCTGTTCAGTTTAATGAGCTCTTCCTTCAGAGTCATGTCTAGCAACATATGCTTAGCTGTATGGGTCCCTGACCCTGTTAAGCTTAATGATCTTCTCCTTCAAAATCATGTCTAGTAACAGATGCTGCGCTGTATGGGTCCCTGACCCTCTTCAGTTTAGCGAGCTGCGCTTCAAATTCAAGTCATGCAACAGATGCTGAGCTGTATGGGTCCCTGACACTGTTCAGTTTAATGAGCTGCTCCTTCAAAGTCATGTCTAGCAACAAATGCTGAGCTGTATGGGTCCCTGATCTTGTTCAGTTTAATGAGCTGCTCCTTCAAAGTCATGTCTAGCAACAGATGCTGAGCTGTATGGGTCCTTGACCCTGTTCAGTTTAATGAGCTGCTCCTTCAAAGTCATGTCATGCCACATATACTGAGCTGTATGGGTCCTTGACCCTGTTCAGTTTAATGATCTGCTCCTTCAAAGTCATGTCTAGCAACATATGCTGAGCTGTATGGGTTCCTGACCTTCTTCAGTTTAATGAGCTCCTCCTTCAAAGTCATGTATAGCAACAGATGCTGAGCTGTATGGGTTCCTGACCCTGTTCAGTTTAATGAGCTGCTTCTTCAGAGTCATGTCTAGCAACATATACTAAGCTGTGTGGGTCCCTGACCTTGTTCAGTTTAATGAGCTGCTCCTTCAAAGTCATGTCTAGCAACATATGCTGAGCTGTATGGGTCCTTGACCTTCTTCAGTTTAATGAGCTCCTCCTTCAAAGTCATGTATAGCAACCGATGCTGAGCTGTATGGGTTCCAGACCCTGTTCAGTTTAATGAGCTGCTTCTTCAGAGTCATGTCTAGCAACACATACTAAGCTGTATGGGTCCCTGACCTTGTTCAGTTTAATGAGCTGCTCCTTCAAAGTCATGTCTAGCAACATATGCAGAGCTGTATGGGTCCCTGACCTTCTTCAGTTTAATGAGCTCCTCCTTCAAAGTCATGTATAGCAACAGATGCTGAGCTGTATGGGTTCCTGACCCTGTTCAGTTTAATGAGCTGCTTCTTCAGAGTCATGTCTAGCAACATATACTAAGCTGTATGGGTCCCTGACCTTGTTCAGTTTAATGAGCTGCTCCTTCAAAGTCATGTCTAGCAACATATGCTGAGCTGTATGGGTCCTTGACCTTCTTCAGTTTAATGAGCTCCTCCTTCAAAGTCATGTATAGCAACCGATGCTGAGCTGTATGGGTTCCAGACCCTGTTCAGTTTAATGAGCTGCTTCTTCAGAGTCATGTCTAGCAACATATACTAAGCTGTATGGGTCCCTGACCTTGTTCAGTTTAATGAGCTGCTCCTTCAAAGTCATGTCTAGCAACATATGCTGAGCTGTATGGGTCCTTGACCCTGTTCAGTTTAATGAGCTCCTCCTTCAGAGTCATGTCTAGCAACATATGCTTAGATGTATGGGTCCCTGACCCTGTTCAGCTTAATGAGCTTCTCCTTCAAAATTATGTCTAGTAACAGATGCTGCGCTGTATGGGTCCCTGACCCTGTTCAGTTTAGTGATCTACTCTTCAAATTCATGTCATGCAACAGATGCTGAGTTGTGTGGGTCCTTCGCTCTGTTCAGTTTAATGATCTGCTCCTTCAAAGTCGTGTCTAGCAACAGATGCTGAGCTGTGTGGGTCCCTGACCCTGTTCAGTTTAATGAGCTCCTTCTTCAGAGTCATGTCTAGCAACATATGCCTAGCTGTATGGGTCCCTGACCCTGTTCAGTATAATGAGCTGCTCCTGCAGAGTCATGTCTAGCAACATATGTTGAGCTGTATTGGTCCTTGACCCTGTTCAGTTTAATGAGCTCCTCCTTCAGAGTCATGTCTAGCAACATATGCCTAGCTGTATGGGTCCCTGACCCTGTTCAGTTTAACGAGCTTCTCCTTCAAAATCATGTCTAGTAACAGATGCTGCGCTGTATGGGTCCCTGACCCTGTTCAGTTTAATGAGCTGCTCTTCAAATTCATGTCATGCAACAGATGCTGAGTTGTGTGGGTCCTTCGCTCTGTTCAGTTTAATGACCTGCTTCTTCAAAGTCATGTCATGCAACACATGCTGAGCTGTATGTGTCCCTGACCCTGTTCATTTTAATGAGATCCTCCTTCAGGCTCATGTCTAGCAACATATGCTGAGCTGTATGGGTCCCTGACTCTGTTCAGTTTAATGAGCTGCTCCTTCAAAGTCATGTCATGCAACATATACTGAGCTGTTTGGGTCCCTGACCCTGTTCAGTTTAATGATCTGCTCTTTCAAAGTCATGTCAAACAACATATGCTGAGCTGTATGGGTCCCTTCCCCTGTTCAGTTTAATGAGCTGCTTCTTCAGAGTCACGTCTAGCAACATATGCTGAGCTGTATGGGTCCCTGACCCTTTTCAGTTTAATGATCTGCTCCTTCAAAGTCATGTGTAGCAACAGATGCTGAGTTGTATGGGTCCTTGACCCTGTTCAGTTTAATGAGCTGCTCCTTCAAAGTCATGTCTAGAAACATATGCAGAGCTGTATGGGTCCCTGACCCTGTTCAGTTTAATGAGCTGCTCCTTCAAAGTCATGTCTAGCAACAGATGCTGAGCTGTATGGGTCCCTGACCCTGTTCAGTTTAATGAGCTGCTCTTTCAAAGTCATGTCAAACAACATATGCTGAGCTGTATGGGTCCCTTCCCCTGTTCAGTTTAATGAGCTGCTTCTTCAGAGTCATGTCTAGCAACATATGCTGAGCTGTATGGGTCTCTGACCCTGTTCAGTCTAATGAGCTACTCCTTCAAATTCATGTCTAGCAACATATGCTGAGCTGTATGGGTCCCTGACTCTGTTCAGTTTAATGATTTGCTCCTTCAAAGTCATGTCTAGCAACAGATGCTAGGCTGTATGGGTCCTTGACCTTGTTCAGCTTAATGAGCTGCTCCTTCAAAGTCATGTCATGCCACATATACTGAGCTGTATGGGTCCTTGACCCTGTTCAGTTTAATGATCTGCTCCTTCAAAGTCATGTCTAGCAACATATGCTGAGCTGTATGGGTTCCTGACCCTGTTCAGTTTAATGAGATGCTTCTTCAGAGTCATGTCTAGCAACATATACTAAGCTGTATGGGTCCCTGACCTTGTTCAGTTTAATGAGCTGCTCCTTCAAAGTCATGTCTAGCAACATATGCTGAGCTGTATGGGTCCCTGACCCTGTTCAGTTTAATGAGCTCCTCCTTCAGAGTCATGTCTAGCAACATACGCTGAGCTTTATGGGTTCCTAACCCTGTTCAGTTTAATGATCTGCTCCTTCAAAGTCATGTCTAGCAACAGACGCCGAGCTGTATGGGTCCCTGACCCTGTTCTGTTTAATGACCTGCTCCTTCAAAGTCATGTCTAGCAACAGATACTGAGCTGTGTGGGTCCCTGACCCTGTTCAGTTTAATGAGCTCTTTCTTCAGAGTCATGTCTAGCAACATATGCCTAGCTGTATGGGTCCCGGACCCTGTTCAGTTTAATGAGCTGCTCCTTCAGAGTCATGTCTAGCAACATATGTTGAGCTGTATTGGTCCTTGACCCTGTTCAGTTTGATGAGCTCCTCTTTCAAAGTCATGTCTAGCAACATATGCTGAGCTGTATGGGTCCCTGATCTTGTTCAGTTTAGTGAGCTGCTCCTTCAAAGTCATGTCTAGCAACATATGCTGAGCTGTATGGGTCCTTGACCCTGTTCAGTTTAATGAGCTCTTCCTTCAGAGTCATGTCTAGCAACATATGCTGAGCTGTATGGGTCTCTGACCCTGTTCAGTCTAATGAGCTACTCCTTCAAATTCATGTCTAGCAACATATGCTGAGCTGTATGGGTCCCTGACTCTGTTCAGTTTAATGATTTGCTCCTTCAAAGTCATGTCTAGCAACAGATGCTAGGCTGTATGGGTCCTTGACCTTGTTCAGCTTAATGAGCTGCTCCTTCAAAGTCATGTCATGCCACATATACTGAGCTGTATGGGTCCTTGACCCTGTTCAGTTTAATGATCTGCTCCTTCAAAGTCATGTCTAGCAACATATGCTGAGCTGTATGGGTTCCTGACCCTGTTCAGTTTAATGAGATGCTTCTTCAGAGTCATGTCTAGCAACATATACTAAGCTGTATGGGTCCCTGACCTTGTTCAGTTTAATGAGCTGCTCCTTCAAAGTCATGTCTAGCAACATATGCTGAGCTGTATGGGTCCTTGACCCTGTTCAGTTTAATGAGCTCCTCTTTCAAAGTCATGTCTAGCAACATATGCTGAGCTGTATGGGTCCCTGATCTTGTTCAGTTTAGTGAGCCGCTCCTTCAAAGTCATGTCTAGCAACATATGCTGAGCTGTATGGGTACTTGACCCTGTTCAGTTTAATGAGCTCTTCCTTCAGAGTCATGTCTAGCAACATATGCTTAGCTGTATGGGTCCCTGACCATGTTCAGCTTAATGAGCTGCTCCTCCAAAGTCATGTCTAGCAACATATGCTTAGATGTATGGGTCCCTGACCCTGTTCAGCTTAATGAGCTTCTCCTTCAAAATCATGTCTAGTAACAGATGCTGCGCTGTATGGGTCCCTGACCCTGTTCAGTTTAGTGAGCTGCTCTTCAAATTCATGTCATGCAACAGATGCTGAGTTGTGTGGGTCCTTCGCTCTGTTCAGTTTAATGATCTGCTCTTTCAAAGTCATGTCATGCAACATATTCTGAGCTGTATGGGTCCCTGACTCTGTTCAGTTTAATGATCTGCTCCTTCAAAGTCATGTCTAGCAACATATGCTGGGCTGTATGGGTCCCTGACCCTGTTCAGTTTAATGAGCTCCTCCTTCAGAGTCATGTCTAGCAACATACGCTGAGCTTTATGGGTCCCTGACCCTGTTCAGTTTAATGATCTGCTCCTTCAAAGTCATGTCTAGCAACAGATGCTGAGCTGTGTGGGTCCCTGACCCTGTTCAGTTTAATGAGCTCGTTCTTAGGAGTCATTTCTAGCAACATATGCCTAGCTGTATGGGTCCCTGACCCTGTTCAGTTTAATGAGCTGCTCCTTCGGAGTCATGTCATGCAACATATGTTGAGCTGTATTGGTCCTTGACCCTGTTCAGTTTAATGAGCTCCTCCTTCAGCGTCATGTCTAGCAACATATGCTTAGCTGTATGGGTCCCTGACCCTGTTCAGTTTAACGAGCTTCTCTTTCAAAATCATGTCTAGTAACAGATGCTGCGCTGTTTGGGCCCCTGACCCTGTTCAGTTTAGTGAGCTGCTCTTCAAATTCATGTCATGCAACAGATGCTGAGTTGTGTGGGTCCTTCGCTCTGTTCAGTTTAATGATCTGCTCCTTCAAAGTCATGTCATGCAACATATGCTGAGCTGTATGTGTCCCTGACCCATTTCATTTTAATGAGCTTCTCCTTCAGGCTCATGTCTAGCAACATATGCTGAGCTGTATGGGTCCCTGACTCTGTTCAGTTTAATGAGCTGCTCCTTCAAAGTCATGTCTAGCAGCAGATGCTGAGCTGTGTGGGTCCCTGACCCTGTTCAGTTTGTTGAGCTGCTCCTTCAAAGTCATGTCTAGCAACATATGCTGAGCTGTATGGGTCCCTGACCCTTTTCAGTTTAATGATCTGCTCCTTCAAAGTCATGTGTAGCAACAGATGCTGAGCTGTATGGGTCCTTGACCCTGTTCAGTTTAATGAGCTGCTCCTTCAAAGTCATGTCTAGCAACATATGCTAAGCCGTATGGGTTCTTGACCCTGTTCAGTTTAATGAGCTGCTTCTTCAGAGTCATGTCTAGCAACATATGCTGAGCTGTATGGGTCCCTGACTCTGTTCAGTCTAATGAGCTACTTCTTCAAATTCATGTCTAGCAACAGATGCTGCGCTGTATGGGTCCTTTCCCCTGTTCACTTTAATGAGCTGCTTCTTCAGAGTCATGTCTAGCAACATATGTATGCTGAGCTGTATGAGTTCCTGACCCTGTTCAGTTTAATGAGCTTCTCCTTCAAATTCATGTCATGCAACAGATGCTGAGCTGTATGGGTCCCTGACTCTGTTCAGTTTAATGGTCTGCTCCTTCAAAGTCATGTCATGCAACATATGCTGAGCTGTATGTGTCCCTGACCCTGTTCAGTTTAATGATCTGCTCCTTCACAGTCATGTCTAGCAACATATGCTGAGCTGTATGGGTTCTTGACCTTCTTCAGTTTAATAAGCTCCTCCTTCCAAGTCATGTATAGCAACAGATGCTGAGCTGTATGGGTTCCTGACCCTGTTCAGTTTAATGAGCTGCTTCTTCAGAGTCATGTCTAGCAACATATACTAAGCTGTATGGGTCCCTGACCTTGTTCAGTTTAATGAGCTGCTCTTTCAAAGTCATGTCTAGCAACATATGCTGAACTGTATGGGTCCTTGACCCTGTTCAGTTTAATGAGCTCCTCCTTCAGAGTCATGTCTAGCAACATATGCTTAGATGTATGGGTCCCTGACCCTGTTCAGCTTAATGAGCTTCTCCTTCAAAATCATGTCTAGTAACAGATGCTGCGCTGTATGGGTCCCTGACCCTGTTCAGTTTAGTGAACTGCTCTTCAAATTCATGTCATGCAACAGATGCTGAGTTGTGTGGGTCCTTCGCTCTGTTCAGTTTAATGATTTGCTCCTTCAAAGTCATGTCATGCAATATATGCTTAGCTGTATGGGTCCCTGACCCTGTTCTGTTTAATGACCTGCTCCTTCAAAGTCATGTCTAGCAAAAGATGCTGAGCTGTGTGGGTCCCTGACCCTATTCAGTTTAATGAGCTCCTTCTTCAGAGTCATGTCTAGCAACATATGCCTAGCTGTATGGGTCCCTGACCCTGTTCAGTTTAATGAGCTGCTCCTTCAGAGTCATGTCTAGCAACATATGTTGAGCTGTATTGGTCCTTGACCCTGTTCCGTTTAATGAGCTCCTCCTTCAGAGTCATGTCTAGCAACATATGCCTAGCTGTATGGGTCCCTGACCCTGTTCAGTTTAACGAGTTTTTCCTTCAAAATCATGTCTAGTAACAGATGCTGCGCTGTATGGGTCCCTGACCCTGTTCAGTTTAGTGAGCTGCTTTTCAAATTCATGTCATGCAACAGATGCTAAGCTGTATGGGTCCCTGACTCTGTTCAGTTTAATGTACTGCTCCTTCAAAGTCATGTCATGCAACATACGCTGAGCTGTATGTGTCCCTGACCCTGTTCAGCTTAATGATCTGCTCCTTCACAGTCATGTCTAGCAACAGATGCTGAGCTGTATGTGTCCCTGACCCTGTTCATTTTAATGAACTCCTCCAGGCTCATGTCTAGCAACATATGTTGAGCTGTATGGGTCCCTGACTCTGTTCAGTTTAATGAGCCGCTCCTTCAAAGTCATGTCTAGCAACATATGTATGCTGAGCTGTATGGGTTTCTGACCCTGTTCAGTTTAATGAGCTTCTCCTTCAAATTCATGTCATGCAACAGATGCTAAGCTGTATGGGTCCCTGACTCTGTTCAGTTTAATGTACTGCTCCTTCAAAGTCATGTCATGCAACATACGCTGAGCTGTATGTGTCCCTGACCCTGTTCAGCTTAATGATCTGCTCTTTCACAGTCATGTCTAGCAACAGATGCTTAGCTGTGTGGGTCCTTGACCCTTTTCAGTTTAATGAGCTGCTCCTTCAAAGTCATGTCATGCAACATATACTGAGCTGTATGGGTCCTTGATCCTGTTCAGTTTAATGAGCTGCTCTTTCAAAGTCATGTCTAGCAACAGATGCTGAGCTGTATGGGTCCCTGACCCTGTTCAGTTTAATGAGCTGCTCCTTCAAAGCCATGTCTAGCAACAGATGCTGAGCTGTGTGGGTCCATGACCCTGTTCAGTTTAATGAGCTGCTCCTTCAAAGTCATGTCTAGCAACATATGCTGAGCTGTATGGGTCCTTGACCCTGTTCAGTTTAATGAGCTGCTCCTTCAAAGTCAGGTCTAGCAACAGATGCTGAGCTGTATGGGTCCCTGACCCTGTTCAGTTTAATGAGCTGCTCCTTCAAAGTCATGTCTAGCAACAGATGCTGAGCTGTGTGGGTCCATGACCCTGTTCAGTTTAATGAGCTGCTCCTTCAAAGTCATGTCTAGCAACAGATGCTGAGCTGTATGGGTCCCTGACTCTGTTCAGTTTAATGTACTGCTCCTTCAAAGTCATGTCATGCAACATACGCTGAGCTGTATGTGTCCCTGACCCTGTTCAGCTTAATGATCTGCTCCTTCACAGTCATGTCTAGCAACAGATGCTTAGCTGTGTGGGTCCTTGACCCTTTTCAGTTTAATGAGCTGCTCCTTCAAAGTCATGTCATGCAACAGATGCTGAGCTGTATGGGTCCCTGACCCTGTTCAGTTTAATGATCTGCTCCTTCAGGCTCATGTCTAGCAACATATGCTGAGCTGTATGGGTCCCTGACTCTGTTCAGTTTAATGAGCTGCTCCTTCAAAGTCATGTCTAGCAACAGATGCTGAGCTGTGTGGGTCCCTGACCCTGTTCAGTTTGTTGAGCTGCTCCTTCAAAGTCATGTCTAGCAACATATGCTGAGCTGTATGGGTCCTTGACCCTGTTCAGTTTAATGAGCTGCTCCTTCAAAGTCATGTCTAGCAACAGATGCTGAGCTGTATGGGTCCCTGACCCTGTTCAGTTTAATGATCTGCTCCTTCAGGCTCATGTCTAGCAACATATGCTGAGCTGTATGGGTCCCTGACTCTGTTCAGTTTAATGAGCTGCTCCTTCAAAGTCATGTCTAGCAACAGATGCTGAGCTGTGTGGGTCCCTGACCCTGTTCAGTTTGTTGAGCTGCTCCTTCAAAGTCATGTCTAGCAACATATGCTGAGCTGTATGGGTCCTTGACCCTGTTCAGTTTAATGAGCTGCTCCTTCAAAGTCATGTCTAGCAACAGATGCTGAGCTGTATGGGTCCCTGACCCTGTTCAGCTTAATGAGCTGCTCTTTCAAATTCATGTCTAGCAACAGATGCTGAGCTGTATGCGTCCATGACCCTGTTCATTTTAATGAGCTGCTCCTTTGAAGTCATGTCTAGCAACAGATGCTGAGCTGTATGGGTACCTGACTCTGTTCAGTTTAATGAGCTGCTTCCTCAAAGTCATGTCTAGCAACATATGCTGAGCTGTATGGGTCCCTGACTCTGTTCAGTTTAATGAGCTGCTCCTTCAAGTCATGTTTAGCAACAGATATTGAGTTGTATGGGGCTCTGATTCTGTTCAGTTTAATGAGCTGCTCCTTCAAAGTCATTTCTAGCAACAGATGCTGAGCTGTATGGTTCCCTGACCCTGTTCAGTATTTGCATTTTCCTTTCTCAAAAACTGTTCCATTTGTCCAGCAACCTATGCTGTATGGGTTCTTGACACTGGTCAGCCATTACATTTTCCCTTCTCAAAAACTTCTCCTTCACAACTATAAATAGGTTTCACAGCTATTAACAGCTAAAAGTCTTATCTTTATTACCATTGGTCAATTTAAAGTATAGCTACTGCTCTCTGTCCATAACCCTTCATAATTCATCGATGATAAATAATTCATGGACATTAGATTCATTGTAATGAGTGGTTCTCATTGGATAAACTACAATTTCTACTGTAATTCCTTCTATCTGAATACAGCTTCATTTGAGTATCATTTAAGAGGACTCGCAGATTCGTACTTAATAAACGGTGACTTTTTTATCAATATTCAGTTATCAGAAATAATTAAGTGCAGTATGGATGTCAAATCATTTTATTGTTGTACTACAGTAGCAGTTGTTTTAAATATGCCAACTTTCATGCAATCACACAATTCTGTACATGCAATTAATAAGATGACTAAACTGTTGGTCAATATGGGACTTGAACCCATGACATTCAGCTTATTAGACTAGCTCTCTAACTAACTGAGCTAATCAGCCACCTTTCAAAGCCTCCGAATAGTTGTACCAATCCGAAAAAATGCTTTGGTCAGGTCTTGAACTCATGAACCTTGCTTTCATTCAATGAGACGTAGAATATAACTCCAAGTTTAGTTTTGAGCATATACCTCGTGTATTGCTCTCATCTAGTGATATGTGTTTTCACACCACCTTAATGAGTACATATAGTAATCAGTGTTGAGTTGGGATAGTCTGACAACTCCTGCCTCTTCACTTTGATCTCTCTATCATGGTCATAATTTAGGGTGATTCAGATTTCCATATGTATAGGGGAGACACGACTAGGTACACAAAAGGCATTCAGATTCCAATTTTAGAAGTAAGATAGCTTTTGTCTAGATTGGGCTACACAAAGGTCAATGATAACTGAGATTGATTACGTCCATTGACAATAGATAAGTGCATAGTTGGTGGTGTGTCTGCAAAACTGTAGCCTTAGATCTTTATGAATATTTTAAAGGCTATGATAGCCAAATGCTTGCAATGATGACAAGCTCATTTGGCGTATGCTAAATTTGAGGTGGTCTGACTGCTACGATGTTTCAAGATTGAAATTTACAAAGCTTTCCCGCTGTTTAAACGCTCAGAAGAAAAAGATGTACCCAAAATAATGAGGAGGAATAATAGTGAGGAAGTGTTAAATTATAAAACTGCTCTCTAATGTTCTCTTGAGTCAGGCATTTGATATTTAATACATTGTGGTTTCACATTAAATACCTTTTTATATTAAACATTTTATACATTACATGAATATCTTTTGCAATTACATTATATGCACACTGAGGACTGTCTAAGTCGTGTGTAAAAATACTAGCCATATTTTAATTTAAATTAAAATTATTAGGAAATTATATTATTAGTTTGATTAACATGACCAATATACAGCATTATAATCGATTGTGTTCACCTTGACCTTAACAACGATATGTTTATGATATTCTATGCTGCAGGCTGCACTATTTGACTCAGCTGAGGTATTTGAATCTATCAGAGAACTTCCTGGTAGAACTACCTTCAGTCGTCTACCGTATGACTAATCTGAAGAAGTTAGGTCTCTCTGACAATAAAAAGTTGACAAGAATAAATAGTCAATTCGCTAAGCTAGAGCAACTCACAAAGCTATATTGTGATCGTTGTTTCTCTCTCCAGTCTCCCCCGTACGAAGTATGCATACAAGGTATCGCTGCTGTAAATAAATACTTTGCTGATCTGGTGGAAGGAAAAGGAGTAGAGCAGCTCAAAGTACCAGTCGCAGTTGTAGGTATGACTGGTGCAGGGAAAAGTAGTCTCATTAGAAGCCTCAAGTCTGGTAAACGGGAACTTACCTACCGAGAGAAAAATTCACCATTCGATGAGACAACCAAAGTGTTCCAAATGGAAGACCTGAACAACTCTCCTCTCAAGTTTATAGACTATGGTGGCCATGATATCTATCAGATGGCCTACCAGCTAGTCATACGAGAGCGATGCATTCCACTCCTTGTAGTCAACATGGAAGAGTTTAACTCATATATGTTTGCGGGGTCTAGAGAAGGTGCAAGAAGACTCTGTATAGACTGGCTGTCTCATATCTACTTGGCCAGTCCAAGATTAGATCCACCTGTATTGGTCCTCACACACACTGACAAGCTGGATACTGAGTTGGTGGAAGATTGTAGGGAAAAGTTGCTCTCCATTTCAGAAGCAGCGAGAAGAGAGTTACTCAGAGACTACGAGCGGTGCTGTGGGGAATTTCAAAAAGATTTCAGTCCTATCATCTATCTTACCAACACTGATGAGCCTTTATTTAACCCTCAGGATATCTTTGAGTTTGGCAATGACCTCGGCGAAGTATCTAACATTAAAGGTTTGAGAGCAAATTTGGAGAAACGGTGTGAGAAGTTAATCATGGAAATTCCCCTACTTTGGGAGCGTGTAGAGAAATTCATAGAACGAGAGGAAGGAACTTACATTCCTTTGTTGAAGGTAGAGAACGAATTCTCAGACACTGATTTTAAAATCATTCTGCGATATATGCATAATACGGGGCAGATCTTGTGGTTCGAGAGAACCCAAGGTCTGTCCAGTTACATATTCCACAAGATTCCTATTATTACTGAGATGATAGCTCTGTTGTTCCACCACACAGCTGAGCAACAATGGAAAAAGAGGGTCGAAGAGTTGGTTCCTTTCACACACCAAGAAGAGTGGGTCAGTAAACGGAAGTACCAAGCATTCGTAGCACAGTTTACTACTAGTGGCATCATAGATGAAGTCTTGCTAGTAGATCTTCTTAAGAACAGCAGTGAGTTACCTGTTGAAATATCCATGCAACTTTTAAAGAGCTTCGCCATCTTGAATGGTCCAATAGAACACAACTCTAAAAGGCGATCGTACATCCTTCCATACTTTACGACTACTTCTGTAGAAAAGATATTTGCAGTGGATGACAATGTACCTCTCCGACTGGACATTGCCTTAGGTGGTCTTTCTCCACCTCCTTATGTATATCAACTTATGACTGTTGCTGTCCTGAAACTCTGCTCAAGTCTGCTGTCAAACATAAAGGTGTGGAACGATGGAGCTGTGGTACACAGTGAGGAGTTTACCACAATTCTGAATCATGACTTAACCAACCGAGTGGTCTCATTAAGAGTTGGTACTACAGTGGCACAGCTACCAGCTTCCTGGGAACATTTAATAGTGACAACTAAAGCTATTCTTAACCAGCTCTACGCCGTGTGGAAAGGGAGTCATACTGAAGTTCTTCTCTACTGTTCTCAGTGTCTCATCGGACAAAACCCTGCACCTCATTTCTATGTCGACCCTGAGTGGTTTTATCCTATCGACTGTGACTACAGCATTACCTGTACTAGACTCCCCACTACACGTTCACATCTGTCCAAGGTGGTCTGTCCAAGTTGTGACAAGTTGAGAAATGATAAAAAACCTTCCGTTCCCAAGCCTCTCAGATTTCCTTGTGAGTTCCCTTTCTCACTCTTTTCATTGAATTTAGTCTCAGTCAAGGTCTCAGTCAGTTGGCTAAATGCAAGAATTTAAATTTTTTCCTCCAGATATTGAAATCTTTTTGTTAGACAGTATTGATGACAATCCTTATGATGTCCTTCAGTTGCAAATAGGAAATAGATTTAACCGTTCTGGAGACGTCTTTGTAGATTATGAAATGCTTTGGTTAGTTGACACCTTTTATTAATTAGTAATTGTGTTACATCATACCTACAGGTGACCAACTAACTGTTGTTGACGTACAAAGCCTTGAGAACCATTTATCTGAAATAAGAGAGAGTTGTCCTCCCCAAACAGTTGGTAAGCTTCTTCCCTGTGTATGTTCTCATTAAGTCTCAGATTCATATAGTGTTCATATAAGAGTAAATGAAAATGGGAGTAAATATGAGGAAAGAGATCGATACTCTATAATAACATCAGAAACATAGAGTATTAATTCTGTTGTATTCAGGGCATCTGGAGAGCACTTCTGAGGAGGCTGAAAGTGACTTGTCAGATGTGGAGGATCAAGGATATTGTGATGAGTCCAAAGGAGACAAGGTCATGAGGCTACGGCTATGCATAGTCAAGAAGCCGAAGATTAAGCAACTGTATCAGTCTAACAAGGTAATATAGTTTATCAGTTTAATATGTAGCTTACATGCTGCTGACAGCTTCCATCAGAGAAGAGCATAGACATGGTGAGTTAATTTGTTAAATGATAAAGATCATAAAAACTCATATGGATATCACATAGCGTGTTGAGAGTGTTGAGAACCATCAGAGATCTATGATGTAATTGAAGTTACCTGTTGCTGTCTCATTTAGAGAATAATGGCCCATATTTGCTTTTGATAAAGCATTGTAATGTCAAGAGTAGACAACTTCTCACCATATTTATTCCTTTCTTTGTATCCTTTGTAGACTTGTGACTCTTGAACTCAGCTAATGGGTAAGGCTAATGATTAGGTTTTTTGTCAAAACGCAAACAGCAAGAGTTGTGTTCTCTTATATTACAACTTAACTGGGTTCTATAATTGTATTATAAAGGTCTATGCTATGAGTGAACCAGTGAGGGGCAGAGTTCTAATCATCAACAATATGAATTTTCGCTATGGTCACGGTAACAGAGCTGGTTCCCAATTTGACTACACAAATCTCAGCATGATGTTCAAAGACCTCAAGTTTGATATTGCCAAGTCACAGGCCGAATTAACAGACCTGCGAGCACAGGTACTCCGTGTGTCCCCTCATAGCCTTGTTTCTGCTTAAATATTGTAGAATTTGGCTGATTTAAACTCATGGTATAAAACTCTGTTTAAAGTGAGACACTGCTGTAACTAGTGTATGTCTTGGTCTGGTAGTCAGGGTGTTAACAGATCATCTGATGAGAGACATTGATACAATGCCTCCTAATTGTAATTTATGTTTGCAGGGAACCGAGTCTTGTTTTAGAGCTTCATTTTTAGTTTTCATTCTCTAAATGTTAGGTAAGGTTTCCTAGCAACACTTCAACGACTTCCTGGTATCTGGCAGTTATACAAAAGAATGTGAATCCATAAAAATATTGGCCTGTACTAGTCAGGGTTACTATCTTTACCCAGGATATCTACAGAGAGATACAGATTGAAACAGCGAGAGAGGAACACAAGAATCTGGGCATGTTTGTCCTAGTAATCATGACTCATGGTACGAGTGGTAACCATCTGCTGGATATCGAGGGCAACATGATTCCCTTAATCCATATCCAAGACCTTCTGTCTCCACGGAATTTCTCTGCTATGAAGGGCAAGCCTAAGTTGGTCATCTTGCAAGCATGCTCAGGAGGTTTGTCACCCAATAAAGGATGCACAGTTTGGGTACACAGGCTATACTTTAAGAAGTACTTTCTGAATAAGTACTATTTGACTAAATATCAGTTTCAACTCTTTGATAACCTAACTCTTTGTGTACCACAAGCCGTGCAGTGTGGCTCAGTACAGTGTTTGCATATGGAACCACCTGGTGTGACTTTAGTACGTGTGAAACAAGTTTCTTATTAGTGAGTAGTTAATCAATTAGCTTATAGTATCTGTACTTAAACAGAAGGAAAGAAATATCTGCATGTGTTATGTATATCTGCATCCACTGATGTACAATTTTATACTGATTAATTTGGTAACGAATCAAATAGCTTTGGTAGCTTGTATTGTCAACATTGTGTTATAGTGTTCCAAAACATGAGTCAATGGCTGACAACTACAAGTATGTATTATAAAGATAGCTGTGTATGATCGAGCTGTACAACTGCAGTGGAAAATCTGCCCCGAGTATCAGCCTCTTGGCTATTGGTTAATGCGGTCGCCTACAGAGCAGAAAGTTTCCCCTGGGCAATGAAGTTTCATCACTAACCCCAAAACGTGTAACACTGGCAAAACATGACCGCGGCAATGATTTATTAGGTCAATAAACACTCAGGGTCTGACATCAAAATGTGTGCACTTCCTTTATGCTAGTATTAACATACATTTACAGAGATTTATCTAGTATAAAAATATAACATAACTAATAAAACATTCTGTTATCTAGGGAGACGAGACTTTGGAGAAAGTAGAGAGCTTCTTCCTTCACCAATATCTACCATCATAAGCAGCCCAACCACTGAGTCAACTACAGTTAGCAGTACATCAGCTCCTCAGTCAACCACAGTTAACAGTACATCAGCTCCTCAGTCAACCACAGTTAGCAGTCCATCAGCTCCTCAGTCAACCACAGTTAACAGTCCATCAGCTCCTCAGTCAACCACAGTTAACAGTACATCAGCTCCTCAGTCAACCACAGTTAGCAGTACATCAGCTCCTCAGTCAACCACAGTTAACAGTACATCAGCTCCTCAGTCAACCACAGTTAGCAGTCCATCAGCTCCTCAGTCAACCACAGTTAACAGTCCATCAGCTCCTCAGTCAACCACAGTTAACAGTACATCAGCTCCTCAGTCAACCACAGTTAACAGTACATCAGCTCCTCAGTCACCAACTACTTCAGTTCCACCTCCAACTACTCTGAATGCTGATGATTTCTTCATCATGAAGGCCAGCAGTGAATGTAAGTACAGAGTCTAATCTCAGATGTGCTTTACCAAGTTTTATCAAAGTGTCTCCTGTGTGAATAATTATTTGTTTAGTTTGTGACTAGCCTTAGTTCCTACAATGTGCTTGTAGATGGTTATCAGTATGTACTCTATACACATGAGCTATGACTATCATATACCGTTGAGTCATGAACTTATCAACATACCACTCTATGTCTATTTTAGCCTACATGGCTACTAAATCCTGCAGTCATGGAGCCTGGTTCATCAGAGTTCTTGTGGCCACATTCTACAAACATTCTTCTCATAGAGATATAGAGAGTCTCTTTAAGATTGTAAGTAGTCAGTCTATTTTATAGCCTGAGAATCCCTATTTTTGTCTATCTTATTTTATATCCAATTAACTTTAATGTTCATATATTCACCTTTGACACTTTAACACTGTTTCTCAATGTTTCCTTTGTCTAAATCCTGTGCTGTTCTTATCACAATAAGCAAGAGTTAGTATTTAGTAGCAGTAGTATAAGGGGGCAGTTAGTGACAGGGCCTCAAGAATGGCGGCTTTTTAGTGCTTGACTGCACCTCCTTCCTAACCCATTGGAAATTAGCCTATTTGCTATATTTGCTATGTGAGCATCAGCCTATGTTCCTTAAAGACCCATTTTGTAGAAGCGATAGTCAAGAATAGACTGCGGCGTTTTCCAATGATACTCAATTAAATAGCTAAAGTTCTAGGCTTCTAGTACTGGTGTTCTGCGGCTGGGCATCCGCACCGGCTCTTTAGAATTTTAGAAATTAGCTTAAATTTGATGCGAGCATTGCCCTAAATTTTCTTATTTTATAAAACTTTAAAGCTAACATTACATGATCCCTATTACGACTTTGCCTCTATTTTTTAGGAAATTGGCCTAAATTTGTTATGAGCATTAGCCTAAGTTTTCTAATGGTCCTGATGCTTCAAAGCTAGAAGCACATGATTCTTATTGCGGCCTTCACCTAGAGATTATCGACGAATTAGCCTTAAGATAACACATTACCCTTCTTTTTTACGGGCGATAGTCAAGAAAATACTAGAATTATTGTAGTTATCCCCTCCCACACCTCCCTAGAACAAGGGCGGTTTTATTAAAGTCAGTATTCATTGATGAAAAAGATACCAAAATAAAAAATGATAGTGTAAATACAATATATATCGAAAATACATCGTCAGAGGTGTAATATAACCACTATATAACCTAGGTATAACCCTATATAACTTCAGAGATTTAGAGTGCTTCAGGCAAACTTCAAAACTCTCTGCTCTCTTCGACCAACCCTGTTCCTTCATGATTCGCTCTAGTCGTGAGCGTATCGGATCATAGTTTATGTAGGTCATACCTCGACGTAGCTGCGAAGGGATGGTGATCATTACGCTCTACTCACTTTTTAGAATATTTGTAATAAAAGTAGCCAAAATGATACGCTATTACGTTTTGTCACATGATCTTCGCCGGGGAAGCTGTTTAAGCAGGTTTTGTGTGATCCGAGCTTGATTAGCAGTCTCCTATTGGTCAGTTCTGCTTTGACTGCTGCAGAGAGAATCAAAAAATTTTAGCAAGTATTTCAGTCACCAGTAGATGAGTTTCTACGTTCTGTCATAAACAAGCTGGTGGACTCGCTGTCTCTAGTAATAAACAGACCATTAGACTCACTGTGTCTTTTAGGCTAATTCCTGGGACTAATCCATCAAAAACCACTTTGAATCAAAAAGGGTGATGTAAACATTAAAGCCTCTTAACCAAAATGTACTAACTCTAATAAAAACATTTGTTCTAGTGAGGTGTAGGGGGAATAACTACAATAACTGTAGACTTTTATTGGCCACTGCCTGCAAAAGAGAGGACAATTTATTATTCTTGGTCTAATTAGCCAGTAATCCTTAGGTCAAGGTTGCAATAGGGATCACATGATGCTAGCTTTAAAGCCTCAGGACTATTAGGAAATTTAAGCTGGTGTTTATAACAACTTTACGCTAGTTTTCCCAAAAAAGTTGAGGCCAAGGTTGTAATAGGGGTCGCCTGATGTTAGTTTTAAAGCCTCAGGGTCATTTGTTCACCCTCAACGGCATCGCCACAATTTGATCACTTATGCTGTCTCTCCAACTCAGGTAGCCTCCACTATCTTACTACTCCATTCCTTTCTATCCTTTCTCATTTCCTCTTCCTGTTAAAATTTCATTTCTATAGATTTCAGGTTATTTTCAATGTTCTTATTTCAGATGAACTCAGGGACACTCCTGGATCTCTTCAGGGGATGTCTATATTCTCATAGTGTTTCTCTTCATTTAATGCTCACATTAAATTTAGGTTAAGTTCCAAATGCCTAGGGAGAGGATATCAAAGTCCACCTGCAAAACACCAGTAGTAAAAGTGTAGAACTCTGTTTAGTCGAGTATTTTTAGAATGTTGGTAGTCAATCCTTGACTACTGCCCGACCGAAGAAAATGGGTTTTTAAGGAAATTGCGCCTATGCTCACGTAACAAATGGCTAATTTTCCATAGTGCACCCACTAGCACAAAATGCTGAACGGTCCTGAGGCTCCGTCACCAACTACCACTCCTTATACTACTAGTAGCTTTGGTACCTGATATTATCAACTATTACAGGTCCTTTTCTCTGGTACAAATAACATCCTGTTAGTTCTGAGACTTGAACTCATCTCATCAATTCAACTAACACATTGGAGCAAGACTTTTGATGTCATCATGATATGTTACTCTGTGTTTATTTGTATGTTTTAGATACAGTCACGGGTGAGACAGGTCAGTATGGCGGATCAGAATGCGAGGTCATGTGACACTCAGGGAGGTAATGTACCAACTAGCATCTGCACCTTTACAAAACTCCGTGAACTCTATCTCTTCCCTGGATTCAGAAAAGACAAGGACTGACAACTTCTCACTGTTCCTATATTGACACCAGACAGACCATCAACTAGAATTATCATGGAACTTCCTCTTGTTTTCATGGTTGTACTTCTTACAAACTCATCTCATTGGTTAATAGGTCAGCTGGACATAGCTGAGAACATTGATGCTATTGGCTCATTTCTTATTGTAAATACTTGTGTTAATATTTAACAGCAGACCTAATATGTTTGAGAATCAATGAAGATGAGTATTTAAGTGAAAGGATAACTTACCTGCTGTACACAGACTCTGTATCTATAACCTTACCTTCTGTATACAGAATCTGTATCTATAACTTTACCTGCTGTACACAGACTCTGTATCTATAACCTTACCTGCTGTACACAGACTCTGTATCTATAACTTTACCTGTTGTACACAGACTCTGTATCTATTACCTTACCTGCTATACACAGACTCTGTATCTATAACCTTACCTGCTGTACACAGACTCTGTATCTATAACCTTACCTGCTGTACACAGACTCTGTATCTACTACCTTATCTGCTGTACACAGACTCTGTATCTATAACCTTACCTGCTGTACACAGACTCTGTATCTATTACCTTACCTGCTATACACAGACTCTGTATCTATAACCTTACCTGCTGTACACAGACTCTGTATCTATAACCTTACCTGCTGTACACAGACTCTATATCTATAATTTTACCTGCTGTACACAGACTCTGTATCTATAACCTTACCTTCTGTATACAGACTCTGTATCTATAACTTTACCTGCTGTACACAGACTCTGTATCTATAACCTTACCTGCTGTACACAGACTCTGTATCTATAACTTTACCTGTTGTACACAGACTCTGTATCTATTACCTTACCCGCTATACACAGACTCTGTATCTATAACCTTACCTGCTGTACACAGACTCTGTATCTATAACCTTACCTGCTGTACACAGACTCTGTATCTATAACTTTACCTGCTGAACACAGACTCTGTATCTATAACCTTACCTGCTGTACGCAGACTCTATATCTATAACTTTACCTGCTGTACACAGACTCTGTATCTATTACCTTACCCGCTATACACAGACTCTGTATCTATAACCTTACCTGCTGTACACAGACTCTGTATCTATAACCTTACCTGCTGTACACAGACTCTGTATCTATAACTTTACCTGCTGTACACAGACTCTGTATCTATAACCTTACCTGGTATTACTAGTATAGTGTTTACTTATCTATCACCTGTACATAATGTACATGATCCCATCACTCAATATACCTCCAGTTGGTTATGAAGGCTGACCATAGACATATATAAACAAGTTGTTTTAGAGAGTGTATGAGGAACAGGCAAATTCTTAATCGCTGTCTGTCAGCATCAATTACATAAGAAACAATCTCTCTCTTATTTTGTGTTTTTCTTTTTTGAATGAGAAAACATAACTGATGTCGTATTCTGTATAGTTTATTGGCTATTTATAGCAAACCAGTGACTACTTCATTACTTTGAGAGTTGTCCTTTCTAAACAAGAGGATATAACTACTGTAGTTATTCTGCACTTTTCACTTTAATGGTTGAACATATTGTTAAAACCTTTTATTGATATTGTGATTTATTTTACATGAATAAAACAGGCAGCCATCTTGATAGCAGTTTTAAACAAAAGAAAGTTTTAATGAGGAT
Source organism: Watersipora subatra (assembly GCF_963576615.1). Taxonomy (NCBI): domain Eukaryota; kingdom Metazoa; phylum Bryozoa; class Gymnolaemata; order Cheilostomatida; family Watersiporidae; genus Watersipora; species Watersipora subatra. The sequence continues at coordinate 5,712,168 of NC_088715.1, read as the reverse complement.
ATTCATGAGGAGTAGCTACTTGATTAGCTTTTTAAGAGCTGTTGGGTTTTCTATGTGGTCTTCAGATATCAATCCAAATAACAAGAGAGCACAACTACAATTTCAAATAGCAAGAGAACACACCTTTGCAAATTTCAGAACTGTCATTTCTCATGCTCCCACTTGAAATTATGAGAAATACAAGAACAAATGTAAACAAACACAGCAAACCCTGTGAATACATTATATGTAACACAGTTGTCCTGCCTATCGAGTCATTTGTTTAACCTTTGACCTAACATACACCTAGCATTTCTCCAGTTTATTAAAATGATCACAACTCATAGACTTAGTGAGAATATCAGTGATCATGTTCTTGGTAAAGCAGTGCTTAGTGGTGATGTAGTTGTTGATGATCTTTTGGTAGAAACAGTATATATCATGGTATCACAAGTTTAGATCTCATACTTACTGGTTTTGTTGGCAATGATTATGGTAGAGAGGTACTAGTGTTAACATGTGGTAGTAATGATTAAGAGCCAGTGATATCCTCAGATTGTCGTCAAAATCATACTGATCAGGACTAAGTTGTCTACATATACAGCAATAATAATCTGTATTCTGTAGTGTTGACATGCTTAGATGCATTGATCAGTGTCCGATTGTTTGAAACCGATTGAGTTGAGATGTTGAGCTCGTATGTAGAACATTGTAACTTACATACCAGGAGTTCTTAGGTAGTAGGGATGAGTGCTTCAGGTTGCTGCATATATATATATATATATAGTAGATATATATATATATATAGTAGATATATATATATATATATATATATATATATATATATATATATATATATATATATATATATATATATATATATATATATATATATATATATATATATATATATATATATATATATATATATATATATATATATATATATATATATATATATCTACTATATAAACGGCAATCGTTGTCTATCTGTCTGTCCGCTTTATAGAGTACCGTACTTTTCGGACTATTAGCCGCTACTTTTATATAAGGGCCTGTCTATTCTGTGGTTTTTTTCACCGCTAGGGCGCATTTACGGGAATCTCCGGTTAATACACGCCTCTATTATAATACGTAACCCGCTATTCATCGTAGGGATGGACGATAAATACTGATATGCTAATAGTACGAGTTGTCTTCTCGATATATTGAGTCACCGATAACTCCCAAATATGAGCAGTATAAATAAACTATAAGGCGGTCTTTTTTTTTCAATTCGATCGTTAGTTAGTTAGTAATGTTTTATTTTGCTGATAACAAAAAGCCTCTATTTGCAGGCATATTATCCAATAAAACTGAAACTGTAGAAGAATCCTGAATGCAAGATAGTAGTGAACAATTCATATTTAGTTTGAGATTATTTGTGTAAAAGTTAAAAGAAAATTTACATGAGAGGATGACTTCAAATAAGTAATGCAGGATAGCTTATACAAAGATAAATTGATTGATATGTACTATATACATGTACAAGGGTTCAGGGCTGAAGAATAGATCCTCTATGAGTATTGATTGTGGCAAGATTGTAACAGATTCGATCGTACGAAGCAAACTTAATTAATATGAGTAAGTAGTAAAATTAAATTAGTAGTAAATATTAGTAGTGAATTAAATAAAATTTACTACTCTTTAAATAAATTAATGAGTAGTAAATTACATCTAATTAATATTTACTGCCAACGTGTACCGGAAAGGTCATGTGAACATTTGTTTCTTGCAACCACTAGAAAAACGCTGTTCTCTATCTACTATATAAACAGCAATCGTTGTCTATCTGATTGATTGTCCGCCTTATAGAGCGGTCTTTCCTTTTATCGTCGTACGAATTTCGGTCGTACGAAGCAAACTGAATTAGGTAATATGTGTAGTAACGGTAAATAAATTATAGAGCGGTCTTTCTTTTTCCATCCGGTCGAACGAAGCCAACCGAATTAATATGAGTACTAATTATCGTAATATCGTAATTTCGTAATATGGACTATTAGCCGCTACTTTTCTTTGGCGATTTAAGCCAAGCGGCTTATATAAAGGTGTGGCGATTCTGTTGTTTTTCTTTCACCGCTCGAGCGCATTAACCGAAATCCCCGGTTAGCACGCTTTTTAAGCGGCAAATTTTCTGTCGTGTTTAAAAGCACCTTTCCTGAGTTCTGCGGCCTATACAAAGGTGTCTATACAGCTATACAAATGTATTATTCATTAAATAAAATAAATTAACTGGAAAATTAAAGCCACTGGAAAAACGCATTTCTCACCTACTAAATTTCCACATCAAAAAGGTAAGTGTTTCTTATACGATGTTGTATTGTCTATGAATTGCCACATCTCCACTACTTAATAACGTTGGATTTGCCGCTGTTCGTGATAGTGGGTCATGTTCATTTCCTTCAGCAGCCGAGTTACTAATTTTTTTCCAGCTACGAGTAGGCCTACTGTAACTTACTATTACAGAACTTTCACGAGTACTCCGAGCGTTGTGATACGCTATTGTGAAAAGAAAGAGAGCAGCTGCTATCGACTTACTGTCACCCTGCATCAGCCATGACCAGCTATACGTCGCCTGCTCAAAAGTAGACACACGCCGAAAACTGTTTCTTCATACGCCCGACAGAAAAACCAAAAATGTTGTCTATTCGCATGTGTTGCGTTGAACTAAGGGAGAGAGAGAGGGAGAGAAAGGGAGAGAGAGCGAGGAGGAGAGGGGGGAGAGAGAGAGGGGGAAGAGGGAGAGAAGGGGAGAGAGAGGGAGAGCGAGGAGGAGAGGGGTGGGAGAGAGAGGGAGAGAAAGAGAGAGAGAGGGGGAAGAGGGAGGGAGAGAGAGAGAGGGGAGAGAGGGAGATGTAACTGCATATTTGGAGTTGTTTTACAGTATGAAAGACAACTCTCAATAAACCTTATGCTGCGCGTGAATCTATTCCTGTAGACGGGTAATGCAGCTAGTATATATATATACAGTGAAACATGGATAACTCGCCCTCGGATATAGCGAACACATGGTTAACTCGACTGGATTTGCTTGGTCCGTTCCCACGCAATGATAAATGGCTCTATATAACTCGAACTCAACACTGTTAATTCGAACTGTTTTTTGCCCAACGGCTACCGAAACGGTTGCTATCGCTTTAGAAAATCACTTTATTCCAAGCCATAGAGGTAAACCTCAACTTTTCATAATTCATAAGCGTCGTTACTACCTCCATCGGCAAAATATTTTTGTCAACGACTGTTCTAAAGGTTTGGTGAAATTTGATTTATACGTACTGCTATACGATGAATAGAACAGGCTAGCCGGGTCACAGGCGCAAGGATTTTTGCCACGCACATACAAAACAAAAACAGCATGTTGTTTTTGTTTTGTATTTGCGTGGCGAAAATCCTTGAGTGCGTGACCCGGCTAGCCCGTGATGAATAGTTTTCCGACATGGATTCCGAGTTGAATCAACGTCGGAATGTTGAATGTTTAAAACGTCTTAAAGATTGTTGTAATTAAATGTATGCGTTGTCTTAGCTAAAAAAAACTATTCATCGTTTGACCTAAACACAGAATACGTGTGTACATTCATTAAGTATCCATTCAAAAAACGTTAGTGATATACAATGTACCGTTAAACCTCGTAAAACTTTTAATTGAACTGCCTCGGAGTGTTGCTCTTAACGAATGCCAGGTAAAGTAAGGTAATCTTTGGATAAACTTCAAGAAAAATCGGTAAAATTGATCGTGGGTAAAACGCTCAAAAGAAAAAGATGTCTTTTCTTTTGAGCATTTCAGCAACGATCAAGTTTTGCCAATGTCAATCTAAAAAACGTCCTGGCAATAACATCACCTCAAACAACAAACCAATCTCAAGTGATAGAAAAATCTCTATACTTTGATAAAAACGTTTTAAACTTTACATTAGAAGCATTTAATTTGAAACAAGCCATTTGTGCTTTTGATTTATATTATAGTTTGTATATGTTCATGTATCTACTAATAAATAAGTAAATACATGGACTTGTGACAGTGCTCTGATAACTTGAACACTCTGATAAGTCGAACACTTTTGCTCGGTCCCTTGAAGTTTGAGTTATCCGAGTTTCACTGTATATATATATCTTCTAAAATGGCATCATTGAGAAATGCAGTATTGCCATTCAGTTAAGATTTATCATATGTGACCCAGGCAGTCAGAATGTACAATCGTGCTAAAACAACATTTTTAAGTTATTTACAGATTCAAAATCAGCAATATCTGAGGATTTTAATGCAATTTAAATTCTTTAAATCGGATTATATATGCCCAGGTTATGCAAGATTTAGTAGAGAAAGTCTCACGATGAACTAAAACTGTGGTTTTGAGTTTAGGCAGGATAAGGTTGCCGATTCATGAATCGTAAATCATGGTATTTGTTTACAAATCAAAATGCCATAGCAACAGACCACTTAATCTCAACCTATATTGCTGAAACCTGGCATTCTACACATTAAAACCCTGAAAAAGATGATGGTCACATTTTTATTTAATTTTGATTGTCGGTTGACCTTCCAAAGGTCAGGGTAAGGTCAGCAATATATGTGGCTAAAAGCTCACCTTCCTGGAGATTTACATTAAAAGGGTATGCTTCAAACTGGGCACTTCTCATCAAGCTATATTGCTATGACTGCATATATTGTCTATCAAAATTGCCCATCTAAACAGACGGTCATGGTAAGGTCAACGAAAGGTGACCACAGAGGGCATCAAGATGCGAAAATATGAACCCAACTCATCAAGTGACCATTCAATCTAGAGCTATTTTTATGTAGTTTAACACTCACACATTGTAACACAGAGTACACAGCAGAAATTTATTGTAGCCCATTCAACGGGATTGCTTGTTATATTAGTGGCAGTTTGTCCCAACACAACCATATCAAATGTGTCCTTCGGTAATCCTTGATACACAGTTCTAACGAGGCTTATTTGTTTAGATGACATAAAACTAGTGCAGAATTCCTTACATTTGCATCCACTTATTAGTTTGATGTCAACGGCTATAATGGGAAAGTTATCAGCAGTGATAGGCTGATCATTATTCTCTGTAGGCCTAATTTAATTAATTAGGATGATCGCTGTTACTCTCCTTATCGTTAGCAGCCACATATTGCGTACGCAGCTGTATTTCTGAGGTTTCCTTATTATCACAATCCTAATCATCACTTTCACTATAATCTGAGATATATAAGGTAACTTTTAATATAGTTTTATGTATTGGGGATCTTAGGACGGATTCTGTACCTATCTATTCCTGGTCATATAATAGCGTATAGCACGCATTGCGCTCTATTGTGAACAATCCAATTACCGCACGATTGTACATTCTGACTGCCGGGGTCACATATCTTGGCTGCCACCGTAAGCCAGCAATAGCCACTATAGATCTGAGCAAAACCCTTCCCTTTGGCCCTAACCTTGAACCTTTAAATTTTATCATCTAGACTATTCTTAGCATTGAATACTTATCTAGATCCTATAGCAGTGCAGTTTAGTAGTTCAACCAGTTTCCAGGTTCTATTAGGAATATGATCATGGTACTCCACCCCAGCAGCTTCTAGACTCTGTTGAGAGTTATGGTTTTCTTTCACTTTCTGTATGCACTTTGGTTCTGTTTGATCACCTGTGAAGTGAGCTGAATGACCCTGCCCAGTGGCATCATTAATGTCATATCTCACTGGTTCAACTCTGCCTCAAGAACTGTGATGAGGTGTATTATAGGTAGACTCGGGTTGAGGGATGGTTTACACCTATTTGCATTTCATAGTTGTCTGCTCTCGTATCTTGTTTATTTGTTCCTAGTTTAACTTCGTTGAAGATAACATTATTGTAGAGTTTTGCTAGATACTAGCGTGAATAGTTTGGAGTTATAGCTCACTGGTCTATTTTAGATATGTAGATTGTGAAACCTATACAATGGATAAAGGCACTCTAATTAGTGTGATATTACTACACAAAGTAAAAAGCATAAAATGTATAAAACATTATGTAGAAACATATAACAAGCAAAAAACTGACAAATAGCACAGAATAGCAAGCAAAATGACATATTATGTATAACATCTATTTCACTAACCTTGTGCCTTAACATTCATGGCTCTTGCACTTTCACAGATTATACAGTTGTATCGCTCTGCACCAACGTTCTGCTGTGATGAATAAAGTGGTGTGAGCTGGTGCTGGACACCCTTCAAAAGTGAACTCATCTGATATATATTCATCACCGCCGTCTGTTCTTAGTGTCCCTCTCGTTTAACCAGTTTGGTTTGTAACACGTTTCTCTTGGTTCTGAAGCGCAGAGAATACATCAGATTTCTTATGACTGAAATGTACATGAGTGAACCAGCCGTAATCATCAATGAAAGTGACAAGATACTTGCTACCAGTTACTGACTGATTTTATAGGAAACCAAATACAAGAATGTATACTAGCTTTATGACTCGGCATGATTTGATATCACCAGATGATTTGACTGAGCTTTGTGTCGTCTTATCCTTGATACATAGTGTACATGTACATGCTGACACATTTGATAGATCTACACTGGTCACTAGTGATCCATGATTCATGTGTTCAATAGTAGACTGATTGATCTGTGTGAGACACTGATTCCATACAGTATCAGATGAAGTCAGGTTTGTTCAGCGAACTGAAGGATCCAGATCAACATAATTTAACTTGCAAAGTCTAGTACCCTCAGCGTGTATGTGACCAGCTTTGTCTTTCACCCTTATTCTAGTATGTACATCTTCTACTATTATACTTTTATCAATGGCTGATTTAACAGAGAAGAGGCTTTTATTGAGATCTGAAACATAAAGTTGTCCTCTTAATGGAGAATTTAATGATAGACAATGTAGTTGTTCCATAGAGTAAAGGAAGAGTTTTCTACTTTAACATCTTTTAGCATTTGTACTAGCATACTTTTATTCTCAGTCTACTTTGCATGTAATCTTACCAAATATTGTTTGTGGCTGGTGAATTTAGATTCCCGACCAGAAGGGGCTTGTTACGAGGTACATGTGCAGCGTTTGAATTCCAACCATGAGCATCTTGTAGAGGATTTATGGTAGTTGTTATCTTGAATTCCAACCATGAGCACCTTGTAGAGGATTTATGGTAGTTGTTATCTTGAATTCCAACCATGAGCACTTTGTAGAGGATTTATGGTAGTTGTTATCTTGAATTCCAACCATGAGCACCTTGTAGAGGATTAATGGTAGTTGTTATCTTGAATTCCAACCATGAGCACCTTGTAGAGGATTAATGGTAGTTGTTATCTTGAATTCCAACCATGAGCACTTTGTAGAGGATTTATGGTAGTTGTTATCTTGAATTCCAACCATGAGCACCTTGTAGAGGATTAATGGTAGTTGTTATCTTGATTGGTTTACCTGAAGGTATGTAATATCAGGTATCATTGGCAGTGGATATGTACATACATGTTGATGAATCCTCTAAACACATTGCCTGAGATCTTTATAAATAGCATAAGTTTGTAGGCTATAATAACTGACCCCTTCCTTTCTAACAAACATGTTAGATTAATGCTAATATGTGTTTATTATTTTTGTTAGTGGATCATCTCCTTATTCAATGTGAGCTGTGTAGGTTGTACATAATTGAGAGCATAATAGAGAGGATAACTCCAAGTCGTTTGTATAGGCCTAAACGATTGCTTATTTAGTATGTTGGATCATCTCCTTAATCAATAATGTAGGTTGTACATCTTTGGGTGCATCATGGAGAGGATAACTCCAAGTCGTTTGTATAGGCCTAAACGATTGCTTATCTAGTACGTTGGATCATTTTCTTAATCAATGGTGTGGGTTGTACATCATGGAGAGGATAGCTCCAAGTTTAGGGATGCGTGTAAGTCTAAACGAATGTTTATTTAGCACATGCTATGGTATTTTATCACACATGCTTATCTAGACTACATATAGGGAACACAGAAGTCACCTCAAGTTTCCATAATGCACCAGCATCACATACAATCAATGTACAGTCATATTCCAGCATACAAGCTTAATGCATTCCAGGGCCGAGCTCATGCGTTAGCTGCCTCGTATCTCAAAGATGCTTTTCCTATATAAAATAACTAAATACAAATTAATCTGTTCTCATCCTTTGTAAAAAACAACCCAAAAGCAGAATATTACACTGAACAGTGTATTTTTACCACTTAATTCACCATCTATGCTCATGAAATAACAAAAATTTTTTATTGAAGTTTATAACTCCTAAATATATAATATTATTATGGAAAGTACCGCATAAAGTTCTTACCATCGAGACAGATGATAGCTGCTAGCAGCAGGGTGTAAGAGACTTGGCAATTTCGGTACTTTTGTGACGCTACGTAACATAAACTTTAACCTAAATGAATTCAGCTTACTAAACTAAAAACACACTACATGGCGTCTATGCACTCACCATATCCTGTGGTAGACCTTAGGCTAGGTTATAGATATGGCATCTACTCACTCAAGCGCTTCAACACTAAGGCACTGCTTTAGGGTCCATGCAAGTTCATGATCATTTCTGAATTCTATTTCAGCAAAACTGCGACAAACTGATCTGAAATCTGGAAAGCACGCCATTAAAAGAGGGTAGCAGTGACCTATTGAACTTTAAGCTCTCAGAATGTTGATAATTACTGGTCTCACTAGTGGGTATAGCATCACTAGTGTTACCTGTTTGATTGATAGTTTGATTACTGTTATTGTATACAGATATGATGGATAAATCCTCTGTGAGAAGCTGTGGTATATAAGGATGTGACCGTCTGTACTGAGAATCAGATTTATCTCCACCTAGCCTGAGACTAAGATGAGTGCTCTTATGAGGGTCAGGGATGGTCAAAGTCAATGGGGCACCCCAGCCGACCCAGTGTCACCGTCATCATTGGAGGTTATGCTAATATCAATGTTAGTAGGCTGCGGTGCAGCTGATTGGCTAGATGATTATATCATGAAAGATTATCAAAATGTACTGATTTTAATGGACTGTATGATATTTATCTGATTTGAACTCCATCTAGTCTAAGTATACAATCCTTTAGTTCTGATGTGTAAGAATTAGTATTTTCACATGGAAAGGTACTAAAGTGTGAACACAACTCCTTACATACACCTAAATGGTCTGCGACTACCTTAGGAAAATGAGAATACTGCTCCGGCGTGGTTTTATCATACGGGAACAAAATCATATCATACTTTCTGATTGCCAGACTAGCACCACGAGACATAGGCTGAGATATAGCTGTAACATAAAGTTTGATGGCCTTGTTGTATACGCCCCTAGCCTGGGTGAGATAGTCATCTAAATTTAGCCTGTTGACCACACGGTGATCAGAATATTGTTGATCAGACAGAACATATTCACTGTATTCAATATGAAGTTCTAAGAAAGTATCGTGTGATTGGTCACTCGATAGTCTGAGCTTTTTACTTAGCTGGCTGCAGATGGAGGAGAGCTTAAACTTAGCTGTTGTGTGTTTAGCTTCCGTAGTGGTGATGATTTGCTTCATAGTTCTCAGTCAACTGCTACTATGTCAGTAGGATGGTTCTTAATGTTTTGGTAACAGTTTATTGATTGTACCCTGTAACTGACAAGTAACAGATTAGTAAAATGAAGCATTAGAATCATGATACAAGTGATATCTTGTGCAATGTCTTATGTAAAGTGTGAACCACAGGCTATAAAGTGGCAGCATAGAAGTAACAAGTCATGGGCTCACTATAAAATAATAACATCCAACACAAAACAATTACATACAATGCAAGTGGTCAACATAAATTCTACGGATGTAATAAAAATACTAGCCATGAAATTATAAAATAAATCTCTAAATTCAACCGAACCGGTGCGTAGTGTTACAAGGAAAAAGTTAATAATAATCTAGTGTTTAAAATGTACATGTCACCATCTTGAATAATGAATATGTTGGTACTACTTACAATTGTTGGTGTATGTAACCAGCATAGACAGGTTGAGATTCAATCGTTCTGGTATATTCTGGTATGAAGCTTCTACTAATAATAATAGTATGTATAATTATATAAGATTAGGGATGAGCCTTAGATCCTAACAGTTTGACAACTACTATGCTGCTAAAAAGCTATGGTGATTAGGAAGACCACTGATGCATATAATAATGTGAAGACAACTCTCCCTAATGCTATCACAAATACCATGTTGATAAGACCCTGGTGTTTACTTGAGAATACATTGTATGCAAATAATCTTTATCATTGGAATACATGAAGGTTATACATGGTCTGACAACTCCAGTCACACACCCATAACTCTGGATGTATGATGGATTAATAAATATTCAGCTAAACAGATATATTATAATAGTATTACAAGTACAGGATGTTGAGGGTCTACCATCTTTAATATGAGTCTGATGCTGATGATGTTACTGAGGTTGTCATGGAGATATGACAGCTTTATACATTTCTGTCTTTCTAAAAATAGATGATCACTGGAGAGTGTCAAGATGATGCAATACAGAGAACAATACAGGATATAGAGATAACATGAGTATATCATATGCATATCTAGTTGCTAGGTCTGAACCCAGATACTTATCTATCTGGCATTGCTTTCTAACTACCAGAATAAATAAGGTAGCTGGAAGCAGGATAGCAGGTTCTTACATGGCCCTGATGACAGCTTATAAACAGTTGGCAGCCATCTAGAACATTCTAGAAACAAGACAGTAATCTAGAGATAAATGAGGATGCAATAGGCTACAACCAAGGCTATTACCAATACCTAGTAGGACCTGAATGGATGATAAGAACTGTATACAAAGTAGTCTTGTAGCTGGACAAGGTATTCAAAAGGATGATGCATACATTGCTAATGCAGAAGTTAGTAGTAGTGTCTGGTATTGATGATTACTTACTGCTCTAGATACATGATTCAGTCACCAACTAATCTCTATTAAATCTCTTTACTATGATAAGAACCGTATAATGATGATTCTTTTGGAAAAAAAGATTGCATCATACGAGATTTGTATTTACATTTTTCAGCATAGATGACGGATACATCAACAACTGTGCCAATAGACCACCAACTGGTATTCCAATATAACTGTACATACGGTTATTACACCTGATCATCTCTCACGCAAATCCACACTGCCTGGGTACTAGTTTTTAATGGAGAAACAACTACAGGTCTACCGGTGAATTCTGTGTTTACAAAGGATCAGTGTTGGGTACGAGACATAAGTCCGAAACAAAACTGTAAAGTAGCGAGCATCTATATTTGATACGGGGTCTTCGGTAAAACCCAAAGTGTTTGTCATAAACTAGTACTACGATAAGTTTTATATTGAGCTTTTTATTGGCCTTTCAATTCACATGAGAAAATCACGTGACAAGACAATAAATAAATTTCATGACTACGTCAGAGAAATAAAGGGATTCCAATCTACGGCGGCTTTTCGTTTTTGAGCTTTTAAAAGCTTGTAATCACATTTCCACATATTTGGCACCTACAACACAACGGAGTAAGACAATCTAGCGTGAATCTTTTGATATCAAATAACTGTAATGTGAATTTTGTTGCAATTCAACCTTTAAACAATAACACTATCGGCTGATTGTTATATTAAGCATACCATATCAAGCTGTAATTCCTCTCAGCTGATTGGCTGTCTTGCATGCAGCAAGTATTTTACGTGCAGCCATGTTAACCAATCGCTTCTGTGATGCAGCGGCTCCAACACATCCAATCCACTTGTTGGACAGAGAGCACTCTTTGGGTATCATTGGCAGCTGACTGACTAGGAAATTTACACTTAATCATTCTTGCTGGATGATTTCCCTTGAATAAAATATGAAACAATGAATACTAAACAAACAGATCTTGGTCACAGAAGACCAGGATAGACTTTTCAAAATTTTTGAAGCTTTCAATGAAAAACTGGCAACATGCTGGATATGCAGGTAATATCAGAATAGTATGAAGTTATTGGGTGATCTAAAGCTAGCTTTATACATGTAGGTAGTGATTGGGTTTTGAGAGTCGCGCTTTCGTGGTGTTAAAACCCATGGCTGGTTTTCCATTTCCTCTGGTGACATTTATTCCTACCATTCTGATACTTGTAGTTGCACTCTCTCACCTCTAGATTTAGACCATCCTTTCCCTTTTCCACAGAGTCATCAAGCTTTCTCAAGTCTACCTTCAGTCCTGCAGCAAGATCTTCTAGGGCAGCAATGTCACTGGTGAGATAGGTTCTTGATGACAACATATTCAACAGCTTCCTGCATTCACTTGCTATCGTAAGCTGTGATTTCACCTTTCTTGGTAGAGATGGGAGCGGTTCAGCACCGTCAGCACTCTCGGTACAAGAAGTAGATGAACTTGCTGGAGCTGAATAACTAATCAGTGGCTCTTTTGATGGAGAGAATTGAGTACATGACACGATGTCTTCATCAAGTGAAAACTGTGGACTCAACACATATTCAGGAGACAGGCTCATAAAGCCTTCCATTTTATAGGCTAAAACCACAAACATATGCTTACACGGATACAGATGCTGTTGGAAGTCATATCACTCACATGTAGGATCAAGAGTAGCTATGTACTTTTTTCAGAATCACCCAGAATCTTGTACGTACCCCAGTATTCTAGCTGCACATTAGCAGCAGGTGCCTCACCAAAAACTCTCCTGGTTTGGCACGCTTTGACCATCTCCTTGGGGTGATTTCACAGAGATTCTGGCAGGCCAAAGCTGTACACTCGCCACAAGCCAGAACACATGTCATGGTTGGTACCTAGAAAGCAAATAATCATGAAGCTAGCTAGCTAGGGTAGGCGATACAAAGACTCAAGTATACACATTCATTAGTGTTGCATAGAGCTATTCATAAAGCTATACTATGTGTATAGTTGCATAGAGCTATTCATAAAGCTATACTATGTGTATAGTTGCACAGAGCTATTCATTAAGCTATACTATGTGTATAGTTGCATAGAGTTATTCATAAAGCTATACTATGTGTATAGTTGCATAGAGCTATTCATAAAGCTATACTATGTGTATACTTGCATAGAGCTATTCATAAAGCTATACTATGTGTATAGTTGCATAGAGCTATTCATAAAGCTATACTATGTGTATAGTTGCATAGAGCTATTCATAAAGCTATACTATGTGTATAGTATCGTATCGATACTCGTATGCAAACATGAATACATGTATAGCATTAACTACTTACTTAATATACTATTCCCAAACTTGTTAATCATAATCAAGTTTAAAACAACAGATCTGGTCATTTGCTATATCAATATAGCTACCCAGCTACAGGAAAGTACCTGTAGCTGGATAAACAAATAACATTTCAATCACTTTTGAATTCAATCACACAACCTCATGATAATAACATGCACGGTGCAAGGCAAACTCAGGTGAGTGGAAATGGTTAGATTTGCCACACAGAAAAGGGTGATGTGAATGGGGTTATATAGGGACCATCTTACGTATTCAGATCAGATTGCCAATGTACATACAATGGCTATTGCTAAAAAAGCAGCAACATATGACTCTCAGACATTCAGGTTTTTTGGAGTTATGTTCAGTAACAGAGACTTTTTTACCATAGCCATAGAAATAATGAACAAGCTTTCAACCCCATAATACAAATACAAACAAAGACTTCTCAATATCTCCATTGCTTGCTTTCCTTCCAAGCTGTAATCAAAGCTGTCCTAGTTAGTGACCCTAATAGTTTGTTGAGGTTGAGTTGCTATCTATTGACTATCAATAAATGGTGCTTGTATGACTACCAAGATGCTACCCATTGCAGAGAATTCACTGAAAACATAGTAGTTTTAAGAACATACTTTTCAAAGAGCTCTGGAACGAATTGAGAGACTAGAATGTGTAACACAGGAGAAAGTGTGTTACAAGTTCGGTATCACAAATATTGTTGCTTGAAATGTTGGTTTATTCACTCAATTCTGTTGTTGGTCCGTACACAGAAGAGGAATCTATCTCCACAGTAATATTCAACCATCTCTACAAATTATGTTGAGCACTTTGATATGTAGGTGTAGGTTCTAAATAAAGCAAACATATATCTAAATACCACTTTCAACTTGTATACGTAAGTATTACCTGCTGGAGTAAAAATGCTATTTTATTTCCTTAGACTTCAAATGGTTCTGATTTTGACTTACCTTTGGTAAATCACCTTGGAGCCACTGCTGCTTCAGATATTCTCTAAAATCCTTATTTCTTGTCAACCAGTTGGAATTCTCAATGGCCCTCTTCTGATGTATTCCTCCTCGGTTCAATAAGTAACCAGTTAATAGGCTATTAAGGTAAATAAACCCTGACTCACAAACAGCGCTACTTTAGCTAATCAAAGATAAACTTTAGATCAAGGATATGTTAGGGCTGATTCTCACACATGACTTAGTAGAACTTTTCAGATCTTCCCAGATATGCTAAGAAATGTCTGGGTATCAGTCTTTATTATCAAATGGAACTGCGTGCGCTTGAGAGAGCGTGTGAAATTTTATTTTGGTTGTTTCCAGGAATATAAACCTTGATGCTGTTACAAACATTGAAGCATTGTCACGAGTCAAATACTAACTTTGAAAAGGCAATTCTCTGAAGGTCACTGAGAACAGCTCGCTATTCCTCCAAGCAGAGTTTATACACTTTCCTTTTGACTGCTCTCTCCCAAACTTGTTCACGGTGAAAATTACACAGCAGTACTTTAGTCTCTGCCGCATAGACATCTGAATTAACTTCATTACTAACAGTTATACATATAGTTAAGTCTATGGAAGACTTCATAAGAGTGCAATAACTATCCACCTAGTTGATTCATGAATTTGAAAATATTTGATGGAGCAGTAAAAATAGAAGACAATTTAGCCATTACACCAACCTGAGTGTTTGTTAAACAAAGAAAAATCATGCCTCAAAGTGATTCATATGTTCTGTGAAATGAGTTACGGTGGGAAATAGTTATAATACTATTTGTGGTTGATCCGGTCCAAGATACGATACTTATCAGTAAATGTGTGTTCTATGTACTTACCAGCAAACGTGTGTTCTATGTACTTACCAGTAAACGTGTGTTCTATGGCAGCAATCTCTTGATCTGTATAATCAACTATCCATGCCTCAGGGTGTCCATGAACTGTTTCACTTTTTAATTACTTCAAGAGCTTCCGGAATGCTCTCAGATTTCTCATCATTTAAGATGAAAGTTGCAACTACCTAAAACATAAATGTGTCATGCTGTACCTTATAAATGTACATGTATATATGTTAAAATTAATCCCAATCAAGTCTCATGACATCCCAAGTAGCGCATCCAATAGAATCATTTCATGTGATGAAAGGTCAACCAAATTGCTGAAAGCATTATCCTTTTATGCATATGAGTAAACTTCACACGTACTCGGTAATCCGAGTTAGTTTTCACGACAATGAAGAATGTCTGTATGGCGAACTTTAAAGTTTTGTATGTCACATCCAAGCAACACAACTCATCACCGTACAGCTCCAAGAGATGCTGTTGATATGCAGTTTGATGTATGAACAACAGACTTTGTTTATCTCTGATGAAAGGACGGATTAAAAACTTATCATTCAGAAATTTACACTGTAATTCCTCAACCGTCTTCTAACAGTTATCCTCGTCTGAACTACTTCTACTAAAAGAAAAACAAAACAAATCAAACTGTAATTGTCATCCAGGGTGATGGTTTGGGTTAATTACTGGTAACTGTGACCACAGTTTACATGCATATTTTCAAAATATAGTGGACCCCGCCATATGACATAATTAATTCCCGTGTTGGCATCGTAAGGCATAAATGTCGTATAGAGGAGTATAGAAACCCATACTCATCACTGTAAAACCTCTATTTGAATGCCAAAGCGCACTATTTTTCAATCCTTCCCCTATAGTGGCAGGCAATTAGAGGTGGCGTTCAATTAGAGGTTTTACGGTATCTAATGCAAAGACCTCTTGATAAATATCAAACTTTTTTTACATACTGTACATATTAAAAATTAGTAACAGAATAGTATATGAACCTTAGTAGCTATAGTTACCTAGCGTTGGAAATTGCTAGACGATATGATATTATGTTTTGGGTTACGATTATATCATTAAAAAAACTGCAGCAACATAACATCTAAATACTAGTCAACTGCCTTTGGTAAAATCTTTGATTACTTAGATTTAACTTGGACAGTAACTTATGACTGAAGAGTTGTGTGCTATTAAATCAGTGGTAAGACAACTCTTGCTAATCGATTCAATCATACTGTGATACGCTAATCTTGGGTTTGTATTGTATTAGTATAAAAATAACTTGAATGAATTTTTTCTCATTTTGACTCAAGAATGAGAAAGATGAGTGCATACATGTACACATACCTTCCACCTAATCTTACACATGAGACTTGATGAGACTTACACGAAAGGTCAATAATTTTAGAAGAATGGTTTTTTCAAAGTAAATTGCATCATTGCTATGAGAAATGGGTCCATATCATTTAGAACACTGTATCATCACAGCACCAATGTACAGATAACTTGATAGCGGTGAAAAAGTGGCGGTCAAATAGAAGTGGCGTTCAATTAGTGGTTTTTCCACCTGACCTTACATGAACGACTAGTTGGTCAATGATTTTGCAAGAATGGATTTTCCAAAGTAAATTGCATCATTGTTATTTTGAATGATCACAAAAGCAAGCCAATCATATTGATTGAACATGTGAAAACTGGTTCTATGTTATTTAGAACACTGTATGATCACAGCATCAAGCAGAAATGCATGGAGAAATTGATAGCAAAACAGCCAAACAATGAATGTTATACTATTATTAAGTTCTCCAGTGTAGTGATTGGTCACTGTGTTTTAAATTAACAATCATATAAATTCTGCCAGACACCACCACTTCTCAACAAATTCTCAGAGATTTTAATCAAACAAAATCATTTTTCAGAAATTCAGATACATGTAACTTATCAGACAAGAAAATTTTTTAATAATTTTACTCACAGCATATTTTTGAATGGAGCTTGCATATGATTCTTGAGATTACGGTTGGTAGGCCAGAATCTTCGGTTGGATTTGTCCGGTGTCTGTTGCCCTTTGAATCTGTTTGCCTTTACTGCAGGTCTCAAGATGGGGTTTGAGGCTTTCCAAATAAAAACGCCTTGTGTTACTAGCTGATGTATTAGCTTTTTCCTATCATCATCTATTGACTGAAGCATTCTACCGCTAGATAAAGAGAGATAAACATAAATGATCTGTGCTCAAATAGAATCCAGCTAAGCAGGTGCAGATGTCAATCTAAATTCATGTTTCTCAACCACTGAAAGTAATTAGAAGCTGACAGTAACCCAGACACAAATTTGGCATGTTCCGGAGTAGAACGAGTCACGACTATTAATATATCTTACAGCGCTATTATTACTATTAAACATAAATACTATCACTACTACTATTACCCAATAGGTAATCATTACAAGTCCATTGATCTACAGTTTGTAAAACCTACATGGCTGTATTGCGTCTGATCATTATGAACAAATGGCTATAAAAATGTGCTTTTGCAAAGCGAAACTAAAATCAACGTGAGATGCAAACTTGGTTTACAAACCGATGATTGGTTTCTTTCGCTTAGGCTAATTATAGGCTAACACGATAGGCTAATTATAGGCTAACACGATAGGCTAATTATAGGCTAACACGATAGGCTAATTATAGGGTAACATGATAGGCTAATTATAGGCTAACATGATAGGCTAGCATGATAGGCTAATTATAGGCTAACATGATAGGCTAGCATGATAGGCTAATTATAGGGTAACATGATAGGCTAATTATAGGCTAACACGACAGGCTAATTATAGGCTAACATGATAGGCTAATTATAGGCTAGCATGATAGGCTAATTATAGGCTAGCATGATAGGCTAATTATAGGCTAACACGATAGGCTAATTATAGGGTAACATGATAGGCTAATTATAGGCTAACATGATAGGCTAGCATGATAGGCTAATTATAGGCTAACATGATAGGCTAGCATGATAGGCTAATTATAGGGTAACATGATAGGCTAATTATACAACTACTCACCAATCCGATACGTCACCAACTACACCAATCCAAAGTCTCAAACTATACATCTGAAAAAGTCACTTTGTTTCTGCAACCTTTTTCTTTCATAGGTACGCATAGTGCGTTACGATTTATAATTTCGGCTTACGTGCAAAATAGGCTTATATGTAGCGACATACTATAATAATTTTCCATTCCATTGTAGAATTTATTCAATAGCCAACAAATATTGTAACACCATTCAACATTTTACAACACAACCCACCAAAATATTATACATATTGTACACCGCCCTGCACAAAATATGAATACCCAAGAGCCTAACAACTATCATACCTATCCAGTTGGGTGCATTCTGTGACTTGAGATTTGAGGGATACCAACTTCAAAGACTTCCTCAACCTTAGGATATTTGGCAGTTTGCAATAAATGAGTACTTTACGTCGCTGATATTTATTAGTATTTACTGTTATCTGTAAAAATAGAATGGAAGTTTTAATTATAAGGTATTTTGCATAATATAGTCACATGAATATTACATTAATGAACAAAAATGTTTTCTGTTTCTAACAGCGACAGGTCTAATGCAAAAAGTGAACTAACCTATTTACATTTCCAAGGAAAATCCTATGAGATAATATTACAAACCTTACGACCAGACATAAATTAAAAATCTTCTATAGTTAGCAAACCTGTTATGGTGTCTCTCTTATTTAAAAATAAAACAATCAACACTCTGTATTCCGGGTAACACATCATCCTTCTAACACACCATCCTTCTAACACACCATCCTTCTAACACACCATCCTTCTAATACACCATTCTTCTAACGCACCATCCTTCTAACACATCATCCTTCTAACACACCATCCTTCTAACACACCATCCTTCTAACAAACCATCCTTCTAACACACCATCCTTCTAACACACCATACTTCTAGTACACCATCCTTCTAACACACCATCCTTATAACTCACCATCCTTCTAACACACCCTTATTCTAACACACCATCCTTCGAACACACCATCCTTCTAACACACCATCCTTCTAACACGCCGTCCTTCTAACACGCCGTCCTTCTAACACGCCATCCTTCTAACACGCCATCCTTCTAACACGCCATCCTTCTAACACGCCATCCTTCTAACACGCCATCCTTCTAACACGCCATCCTTCTAACACGCCATCCTTCTAACACGCCATCTTTCTAACACGCCATCCTTCTAACACGCCATCCTTCTAACACGCCATCCTTCTAACACGCCATCCTTCTAACACACCATCCTTATAACACACCATCCTTCTAACACACCATCCTTCTAACACACCATCCTTCTAACACATCATCCTTCTAACACGCCATCCTTCTAACACACCATCCTTATAACACACCATCCTTCTAACACATCATCCGTCTAACACACCATCCGTCTAACACACCATCCTTCTAACACATCATCCTTCTAACACATCATCCTTCTAACACACCATCCTTCTAACACACAGTGTTGCAGGACAATTCATCTTCACTGTAGTTTGATATAGATGTCGACGTCGCTTTGTGCTTGGGTCTTCAGATAATTCTATCTGCAGTGAATAACATGATAGCATTAATTGTTATAATCTTTACATTGTTCTGCTATATAGACTTATGATAGGATATTTGAAGACCAGGTTAAGTTTTATTCTCAGTTGTCCAGCCAAATAGGTTTGCATTGCTACACTGGAAATGCTCTAGTCAGTGTCGGAAGTTGTAAGGGTGTGATGTAAGAAATTGTATTATCTTAACACATGCAATCTACAATGGTATTACAGAATACGATTATTAATGTATTTATATATATACTCCGAGCAGATGATGGCATATACGCATTACTCAAAATACAACATATATGTAGATATTCACGGCATTACACAATACTTTCTTACCTCTCTTTAGCCTTGCATTGGTATGTCTTGGTGCCTCTCACAGTTGTTACCATTCCTTCCACTGATCTTTTTCCCCTTCTTATCTTTTTTATTCAATGTAAATCATGTTATTGAAGTCCCGATGTGGGTAAGCAGATAATAATACAACTCTGGGTGGGCATAACAAGTTCCAGTATGTAAAAACAAAACTAATATATTTATTATTCAGAAGCCCCAGTCATAATTGCTTGCTCTGGTGATGAGGAAGGAACAAGGTTTCACTGACTGACTACTGTAACAGCTTTTTCAGTCACTCACCGAAATCCAAACATTTTTTTGACCCAACAGACACAAAACTTCACCGCCTGTTCATTCTCATGTCTATAACTACAGTTTTCACATCATCGAATGATGATACTTTTGCAAGCGTCGCCTTGCTAAAATAAAACATCTTTTGATTAAGAGATGATTGATGGGTAATGCATTTAACAAACATTTTGTCAACATTTCTAGAAATTTAAGTATCGAAAACGAACGCAGTTGGACTCCTAAATCGCATAGCTATTCACATGCTTCAGATACTATTTCACCTATACATACAACCGACGTAGTAAACATATTGCATCATATCCGTTCAGACAAAGCTACAGGTATTGACAATATCTCAATTCGAATTCTTCGCATATCACTGCCATTCATAATCATCCCACTCACAAATATCATTAATAGAGCTATTAAGGAAGTAACTTTCCCTGAACTATGGAAAACTGCTATAGTTACCCCACTACACAAGGGTGGAGATAAAAATAATTTATCTAATTATAGACCCATATCTGTGCTTCCTATACTTTCTAAAATTTATGAAAGACATATACTTACCGCGCTTCAAATACACTTAGATAGTAACAAAACTATAAGCAGCTCACAGACAGGATTTAGAAAAAACCACTCCTGCACCACTACCATTCATCATCTTTACTCCACTTGGTCAAACATGGTCAAAAACAAAAATACTTTAGTCATTATTTTTCTTGGCTTTCAAAAAGCTTTTGACATGGTTAATCATAATATACTTATTTCAAGAATAGCAAACATAGGAATAACTGGTAAATTTCTTGACACCATCAGGTCATATTTGAATGGACGACGCCAATGCGTGAAAATAAAAAATACCTGCTCAGATGCTCTTCCTATAACTACTGGCGTTCCACAAGGTTCAATTTTTGCACCAACACTGTTTCAAATTTTTATAAATGATCTACTTGAATTACCACTCCACAGCACACCTCATGCTTATGCTGACGATACCTCATTCTCTATATCCGAAACTGACCCTTCTTGCCTCCAATCTAAAATAAATTCAGACCTAAGACTTATCCAACAATGGTGTGTGGCAAATCAGATGCCTCTTAACATTTCAAAATCTCACTATATCTTAGTAAATCCACCATTGAACTTCCCTCTGACAATTTCTATATTTGACAGTACCCTAACAAGACAATCTACTTCTAAACTACTTGGCTTCATCATCAACGACTCTTTATCGTGGCTAGACCACATCTCATTCATTTCAAATAAAATATAATCTAACCTACGTTTATTTTATAACATTCGTCATCTTATGAACTTTGATACTGCCAGACTATATTACTATAATTTTATCCATTCCTATCTTATATATGGCCTGCATGTGTTTTACCCTACAACACCTGTTAAATATACCAACACACTATTTATTTTACAAAAAAAAGCTTTACGACTTGTATGCAAAGACCTAAACATACCCCATAAAAACCATCACTTACCACCTACCAACTTAATAACAAGCACTACCGGTGTTCTTCCCTTACCTAAGCTATCACATTACTACACCTGCCTCACTGCTCATTCAATACTCCACGATAACTGCCCTAAATATCTCAGCTATAACTTTCAAACCGTAAACCATAGTCACAAAACCAGAAACAGATTCAAATTACCTAGTGCCATAAACCACAACAAACTCAACAGTAACCTGCTAAATTCATTTAATAATCTCTGCACTCATTTAAGAACTCTTCCTTTGCAATCTTTTAAAACAAAACTCAAACTACACCTACTATCCTCTGACCAATAATACCATTCACCATATAGCCTTACCTATTTTAACCATTTTATATTACACTTTGTTTTCATGACTAGAAAACTGTTGTCATATATTTCTATACTATTTTCACTGAGCTATTATTTGTCCACTTTTTGTTTAAACAATACTCACATCAATCCTCAAGCTTGCGTTCTACATATTTTATGCATTCAGTTCTAATATTATTATATTAGTTAGACTATTCACGAGTTTTTTAGTTAGACTATAGTTTCTTTGCGGTCCTTTTTATTTTTTTGTTGTACACCGCTTTTTAGTTAGTTTACTTGCCGTGGTACCTTGTGGAAAACATATTGTAAAATATGACTATTGATTACCACAATAAAGATTGCTCATATATAAGAGAGTGAAGAAAACTCGCAAGAGTGGGGTGGGGACAACCCCTAGCTCTAGTTCTCTGCGCTTTAACCGACGCTACAACCTGCTGAACCCAACAGGAGGGAGCTGAAACCAACTCATTTATGCTCTGCTGAACCCAACAGAGTGCGCTGAACCCAACGCTGCTGACTGTACAACCTGCTGAAACCAACAGGAGGGAGCTGAACCCAACTCAATTCCGTTCTGCTGAAACCAACAGAGTGCGCTGAAACCAACGCTGCCAACTGTACAACCTGCCGAACCCAACAGGAGGGAGCTGAAACCAACTCACTTGTGCTCTGCTGAACCCAACAGAGTGCGCTGAAACCAACGCTGCCAACTGTACAACCTGCCGAACCCAACAGGAGGGAGCTGAAACCAACTCACTTGTGCTCTGCTGAACCCAACAGAGTGCGCTGAACCCAACGCTGCTGACTGTACAACCTGCTGAAACCAACAGGAGGGAGCTGAACCCAACTCACTTCCGTTCTGCTGAAACCAACAGAGTGCGCTGAAACCAACGCTGTGAACTGTACAACCTGCCGAACCCAACAGGAGGGAGCTGAAACCAACTCACTTGTGCTCTGCTGAACCCAACAGAGTGCGCTGAACCCAACGCTGCTGACTGTACAACCTGCTGAAACCAACAGGAGGGAGCTGAACCCAACTCACTTCCGTTCTGCTGAAACCAACAGAGTGCGCTGAAACCAACGCTGTGACCTGCTGAAACCAACAGGAGAGAACACAACTCTTGTAAGGATAATTATTTAATTATCCTATTTATTTGTAGTCATTTTGTGTGAGCTTGCTGTTAGTGACGATTATAAACGATATTTCTCCAACAATAACGACTTTATTATAGTAATACTAATCATGCATCCAATTCAAGAGTCACACCCAAGCTGAACTGCCTAAAAATTAGTGGCAGTATTTATATTACATAAGCGATTGGCCTAGAGATTGACGGTTATCGTTCAAACCGACCAATCATATAGTCTCGCTGACTGCCGAGTTTCTAAGAATTTTTACATACAGAACAATAAAAAATTATTGCTAGACAATGAGCCATTATAGCATAACAATCTAAACATTAACAAAAAGCCCAGGAAATTCTACATATACTGGGTAGCGAACAGTAAGTGTAAAAAAACATTAAGACATATTTCGATAACGAAAAGGGCTAATTACAAAATCTTATCTCGAGAAAACGTAGAACAAAAACGGAAACAATATTGTTTAAGTAATCTTAAACCACTAACAATTAATTATAACAGAAACTTAGAATATTTTGACATGTAACCATGAACATAAAAAATGTCTTCCAATGAGTGAACGGTAAGAAATAAATTATAGAAGATTGTTCACTGCGTAAAAGCCTTAATAAATGGCGTCTGTTATCTTTTCTAGGTCAACCACTATCCCAGAAGTCTCTTCTCTATATACGGTATATATATTGGCTACGTCACCTTTTCCCTTTGATCAGTTCACCATGTTTTTCTGCGACGGGTGTCCGGAGCGCCTTGATGAGCCTGACGTCCATGGGACCGATAGCATCCAAATAAGACAACTCTTCGGAGTTATTCCCCCCACGGTCTTTTTCATGGCCACCACTCCTTTCATAGAGTTTGTTCTTTAGAATATCTCGCTTTATTTTTACGTTTACAACACTATCCTCCCCTAAAACTTCATTCTGTCCCAGAATGGCATTACTTCTATGACAGACATCTAAGTGGTAGTCCGGTAGGTGCTGACGTAAGTTAGTAGGCTGAGTTGGCGGAATAGTGCGATCCCCCATCTCGAATCTCTTCGTGTGCTCCTGGAACAGAGGGCCCGGTTGCTCCATCACCTCGGAGTCAGGAGGGCGATCTGTTGGCTTAGGTAGACGTTCTCTGCATATTCTGGTGGTGCTTAGTCTAATATCACTTTCATATTGAATAGGGGTTCCCCCCTTGCACTCTATTTTAAACTTCCGGTTTGTCAGATACTTGCTGATGGTGCAGAGATTAGCATCTCTTGGTTTAAGTTTGGTGCTGCATCCTTTCCCCGTGAAGAATGATTTCAATGAAGCTTTGGTTCCGACAGAAAAGATGGCGGGTTCATCTTTCATATCATCTTGGATTCTCCACTTCTGTATATAGAGCCTTGTACCTCCTTTATACAAATTGTGCTGCTTTAACTCCTCTACTGGCTTTTCAACCTCAGCTTTCTGTATCGGCCCCAGCCGATATGCTAGCTGATTAATAAGCGGTCTATCTTTCATAACCGAGACTTCATGTTTTACTACTTGGTCGCCACCAACATCACCTTTGCTGGAGCTGAACACTTTCTGATGCTTTATCAGCGGTGTGTTGACTTGCTGTGGTTCCATTTCTGGCAGAGATTGCGTCCAACTGGGTAAATGTTCATTGAAGTGTTTGGGGCATTCAGTTCTATTGCAGTCCTTCTGAAACTGTTCTTGTCTTTCCACAGGCATACAGACGGCTACCTTTCTTCCAGAAGGTAGATGAATAGGTTTATTGCTTGTGTTCATCACACGAATATTGACCTCTTGCTCTGTAGGTTCACACAGCGATGTGACAACCTTTAAGCCCAAAACCTTGTGTAAAGTTTTAATGCAAGCTGGCCCTGACGTCCACTTTCGACTAAGCCTTGCCAACAATAAGCACTCAGTATTTGGCGAAACAACTGTGTTCCTTTTGACCTGCACATTCACCGAAAGGGGTTCTCCGTCCTCGGCGCAGCAGGCAACTTCGGTGCCCTTACAACGTAGCTGCGAATGACGGAAATCCATCTGACATTCTTGATCCTCCAAGAAGTCTAACCCTAGCAGAATGTGATTGTCCACATCAGATACTACAAACTGATGTTGCAGTTGTATCGGTCCCAGTCGAAATTTTAAATTCGTCATGCCTTCAAGCAAAATCTGCTGCCCATTTGCCAATATACCGCTACCTCGCACAGGTAACAACTTCGAGTAACATGAGCTAGGCAATGTCTCCAGCACTTTCTTCGGAAGTACGGACTTTGTACAACCGCTGTCAAGCAACATGACAAATTTTTGTTGGTGTATCCGTACAGGAACGTAGTATGCACTGGTGAGCCAACATGCCTGTATCCTAAGTTTGCCCACATCACAAAGTTCAGGCAGTATGGGCATTAGTTTGCCTGAACTTGGTCGTTTCCCGATGGCTTTGGCTTATCACAGTAACGAGCAACATGGCCTCTGCCATTGCAGTTGTAGCATCGAACTTCTCTCTGAGGCTGTTGGCTTCTCATTGTCGTCGATGTTAGCTGTGTCATCATTGCTTGCTGTGATGCCGCCATTTGCTTTTGCGTGTCCAACATCTGCTGCATAAACTTACTCTGCATTTCTGCAAAATGTTTGAGCAAAGCTGTTTGACTCATTTGCATTTGCTCTGTCAGTTCTTTTTTTAATTGTTGGACATCTTCTAGCTCTACTCGGTGGACATTTGTATCATATTCTACCATATCCTGATACTTCTGAATAGTTTCTACAGCATCAGTCATGGTGCTGGGAGGAGATAAGCGTAGTGTCCAGGCCAGCTGTGAATTAGGCCGAATTGCTGCAATCAACTCACGCTTGGCTTGCTGGTCATGCTGATAGCTATCTAGCTCGGGGAAAGCCTTTTGAACTAACTTCTGTACCTTTTCAGCATAATGATATATGTTGTCCTTTGGCTTTAATTTCATAGATTTTAATATGGCGCTAGCTGTGTCTGTACTGAGCCCATATTGTGCCTTAAGTTTATGGCAAACTTCTTCATAGGTATTGCCACCAACACCTCTGGTAGCTGGGCCTTTCAATGCCAATGTTAACCGTAGCCTACATTCTTCTTCACTCCACTGATTATGTTTTGCCACTGCCTCAAAACAATGCAAAAACTCTTCCACATCACTTGTGCCATCAAATGAAGGAGCAGGAATAGGCTGCATGGTTACTTTTGCAGGTATGTGCCCTCTTTCCATCATACTAGTGCATAAATCATATGGGCCATCCTTACTTCTACTCTTGCGCACCATGTTTGGATTTAAAAGGGTTTGAGAGAATTGCTTCACTATTATCCCACCGCTGCCACCAGTGAAGAAAACTCGCAAGAGTGGGGTGGGGACAACCCCTAGCTCTAGTTCTCTGCGCTTTAACCGACGCTACAACCTGCTGAACCCAACAGGAGGGAGCTGAAACCAACTCATTTATGCTCTGCTGAACCCAACAGAGTGCGCTGAACCCAACGCTGCTGACTGTACAACCTGCTGAAACCAACAGGAGGGAGCTGAACCCAACTCAATTCCGTTCTGCTGAAACCAACAGAGTGCGCTGAAACCAACGCTGCCAACTGTACAACCTGCCGAACCCAACAGGAGGGAGCTGAAACCAACTCACTTGTGCTCTGCTGAACCCAACAGAGTGCGCTGAAACCAACGCTGCCAACTGTACAACCTGCCGAACCCAACAGGAGGGAGCTGAAACCAACTCACTTGTGCTCTGCTGAACCCAACAGAGTGCGCTGAACCCAACGCTGCTGACTGTACAACCTGCTGAAACCAACAGGAGGGAGCTGAACCCAACTCACTTCCGTTCTGCTGAAACCAACAGAGTGCGCTGAAACCAACGCTGTGAACTGTACAACCTGCCGAACCCAACAGGAGGGAGCTGAAACCAACTCACTTGTGCTCTGCTGAACCCAACAGAGTGCGCTGAACCCAACGCTGCTGACTGTACAACCTGCTGAAACCAACAGGAGGGAGCTGAACCCAACTCACTTCCGTTCTGCTGAAACCAACAGAGTGCGCTGAAACCAACGCTGTGACCTGCTGAAACCAACAGGAGAGAACACAACTCTTGTAAGGATAATTATTTAATTATCCTATTTATTTGTAGTCATTTTGTGTGAGCTTGCTGTTAGTGACGATTATAAACGATATTTCTCCAACAATAACGACTTTATTATAGTAATACTAATCATGCATCCAATTCAAGAGTCACACCCAAGCTGAACTGCCTAAAAATTAGTGGCAGTATTTATATTACATAAGCGATTGGCCTAGAGATTGACGGTTATCGTTCAAACCGACCAATCATATAGTCTCGCTGACTGCCGAGTTTCTAAGAATTTTTACATACAGAACAATAAAAAATTATTGCTAGACAATGAGCCATTATAGCATAACAATCTAAACATTAACAAAAAGCCCAGGAAATTCTACATATACTGGGTAGCGAACAGTAAGTGTAAAAAAACATTAAGACATATTTCGATAACGAAAAGGGCTAATTACAAAATCTTATCTCGAGAAAACGTAGAACAAAAACGGAAACAATATTGTTTAAGTAATCTTAAACCACTAACAATTAATTATAACAGAAACTTAGAATATTTTGACATGTAACCATGAACATAAAAAATGTCTTCCAATGAGTGAACGGTAAGAAATAAATTATAGAAGATTGTTCACTGCGTAAAAGCCTTAATAAATGGCGTCTGTTATCTTTTCTAGGTCAACCACTATCCCAGAAGTCTCTTCTCTATATACGGTATATATATTGGCTACGTCACCTTTTCCCTTTGATCAGTTCACCATGTTTTTCTGCGACGGGTGTCCGGAGCGCCTTGATGAGCCTGACGTCCATGGGACCGATAGCATCCAAATAAGACAACTCTTCGGAGTTATTCCCCCCACGGTCTTTTTCATGGCCACCACTCCTTTCATAGAGTTTGTTCTTTAGAATATCTCGCTTTATTTTTACGTTTACAACAAGAGGAATAGTTTGGCGAGATAAAAAGCGACTTATGTATGTATGTATACAGGTCTATATGCTAATCTCTCAAATACAGGATAAGCAGAAACACGTTTGAAAGTCATAATAATGGTACCTAAAAATCTTGGTTTAGTTGCCCGATACATGTACTGAACTTAACGATACCTAACGTTCACTACTGGTCAGGTATAATTGCAGTGGCTCAAAACCTGGTCAGTTTCTGGGTCGTTTTGTAGAGGTGGAGCTTAATCCGGAAATGCAAATGTTTTGTCGGCACTAAGCGACTAGGTTTTAAGCAAGTGCCAATGTTTAGTCGGTTAGAAATTGAGTCTGTAATCTTTTTATTTTTTGTAACAAAATAAAGCATAAACATCGTTTTAGGCAAATCCTTAATCAAAAATATGAGATCTTTCATCAAACTAGCATAACGTATTGACATAGTTGTTTATCGTAGTTTTGTCGTGTTAAGACGAAATAGTAACATGCTCACGAAACGGAAAAAAATCTTCTCAAAAATACATCATTAATTATTCCATATTCGTTTATACAGTGTATATGAAAAATATCTTACATACGTTGCAATATGATTGCACTTACATCTATGTAACGCGGTATTACATGAGTTATTGAATATTTGTGATTATGTTCTAACCAAATAAAATGCACATTGAAACCGTTGTCTACTTTGCTACCATTCTGAGAGCTAAAGAAGATTCTATTTCATTTTAGTGTAACTATTTATGTTAGCATATCGTAAGACAAAGATTGTGAAAAGGCAACAGAAGACATTAGTCTATCTTATCTTTACTGCAAACACCGACTTCTCCAACAACTAACTTTATTTAGATTTTGAACATGACCGCACTCTGTAGGTATTCATTTGTCAATTTGTTTATATATTTATTATTTATGTACAGCATTGTGTGACCAAAAGATTTTTTTTGATTTGTTGGGCAAAAAATATTTTTTTACTGTTGGCATGATGTATTTTCTTGCTCCAATATAAAAATGCATGTGGCAATTGTTGTGCATCATTGTCATCAGCTTTCCCGTTACCTCCACAAGCACAATGTAGCCAATTCTGAAAAATCAGAGGGCAGCACACACAAAACCTTTAGCATGATGTATGTCTATTGGCATTGCTGACGTTGTACAACATATATTGTTTAAAAAGTCGATGCGCAATGACAAAATGTCTGGTGATGGACCACTGGAACAATGATGGGAAGTAGGTTGTTTCAGTTATTGGACGAATCTATCATGATAAATTGTAAAGTTTAATAATTTTACTTTATTTGATATAAAAAGAAAATGTTGCACATAACTTAATTACTATCACATCAGCACCAAAACCATAAAGGCCTTTAGTAAGCACAAATGAGAACAGAATAACACAGTAGAAAAGGGCTACATACACTACATGTAGATATGTGAAAATAAGTGAATATAAGTCTGGGTTATTTAAAAAAAAATCAGTGTCGAAAATCCTGAATGTTTTATGTATGCAGGTATGTTTTAATTTGATCAATATATTCACTCAAAATTGAGCACAGTACAAGCTGAAACAGTTCGAGTTTTTGCATATAAAAGTATTCCTATTTAGAGCAAGTTTGTTCTCTATGGCTGCAGATGAACTGGCAATGAGGTAGAGGGCACGCCAGATGCCCTCTGGCTTGCCCTCACTTCCTTGCCAGTTTACCCACAGCTATAGGGAACAAACTTGTTCTATGCCTATCTAGATATTGCATGTATTAGAAAGCCTCAGGAAGCATTTATGCTCTGTCATTTCTTACTCCCTGCAAACTCCTCTTGGAGATCCTTGATCTAAAATAAAAACAATCATAGCATGTGTATTTACATCTCCTTGAACTTGTAAAGTACTGTGAATGCAGTATTCAAGTGGAATTATTTGCAACGATTTTTGACTTTGACAGGAATATTATTTGTTAATTTAATGA
The DNA here is from genome assembly GCF_963576615.1 of Watersipora subatra. Classification (NCBI taxonomy): domain Eukaryota; kingdom Metazoa; phylum Bryozoa; class Gymnolaemata; order Cheilostomatida; family Watersiporidae; genus Watersipora; species Watersipora subatra. The sequence goes on along the minus strand of NC_088715.1, from coordinate 5,681,843 downwards.
AGTAGATTGGAAAGTTACATTGGACATTGTGATTAGCTGGAAGTTAATTTGGCGATCTCAAAGAACCGGGCAAATCTGCTTTTGCTAGTTCCTGACTTTATTACTGTTTTTACAGTAGTTTTATTTCACAATTAGTTCCTGGCTTCATATATCTTCTCCGATCCTACATTGCTCAACCGACTTAGCCCATAGAGTTGACTTGTAGAAGACAACAGCGACATTAGTCCAAGTACTCAGTCTACGAATCGGATGGTGTTGTGGCACCTTGTTATCAATTTCTCAAAGAGTTGATAACAATTCCAGAGATGCTCCCAAATCCTGATTAGAAATTTGCAAATCACATTAAATCACCAATCATGAGATTGGCACCAAAGCACCATAAAAATGGATTACCCAGCTTGTAAATTAAATCAAAACCATCAATTACATAGTGGATGACGGTTTTAATTTCATTTGAAAGCTGAGCAGTCACCCTTCTAAGTGATTTGATTTGGAGCAAAACGCATGCCAACGATTTGATATGCTTTACAAATCTGGAATCAAAGATTTGGGAGCATCGCTGCACAACTCTCTCCAATTCAGACACTGAGCACTTACACTAAAGTGACACGAAAGCATCATGCAACAGGGTTCTAATTTTAAAACTGAGTTACTGAATATTACCACTCACCGGATTGTTAGGTATGAAAGTAACATCAGGTGCCTGAGTTACATCTATAATGCTGTCGTTTGTGGCGTTTCGTAGATGCTCCCCACATCTATGGAAGCTCGCATAGCCTCTGCTCTTACTCCTACCCGTCCTGAGCAAGCACTGCGTTTCCTCCTTATCTTGAGCTATAAATCAGAATGCTCGAGGCATTGAACGTTTGGCTGGGTGTGAACAGGCAACTTAACAAATATCGCAGTTGGCAGCAAATAATTTGTTTCTAAAACCTAATCCTGCCTACACAAGAGGTTTTTCTGCATTATCCTACTATAACTTCACATTTTTCTAGCTACTAATCTTGGGCTATAAATGGCTTGAAGATCCGCCTACCAATGAATATCTACATTTAACCATAATTAATATTGCACGATTTGCCTAAAATTTTATTGCTGGTTATGTGAGTGAGTACCTCCGTGTTACTATCAAATGTATTGCTTGAGGATGCGATCTCTTTGTTGGATTCTGTGACTAAAAATGTAAACAATACGTAAATTATGTATATCGACACCATGTGACAACATATATGAATTTATGCACATGCATAGCATATTTATATTTGTGGGCACAATCTAACTAAATTCAAATTGGCAAAAGAGTCCAAACAAAGGCCTTGTTGCCAGAGCTCCGAAATAAGCATTCATTTTATCTTGCTCTTAATGATTGTTTTTGCAAATTTTAGGTGTGAAATATTAAATGTAAAATAAAATATTACGTCCAAGTTTAACCAAAGGTGTGAACTGCGATATAATACTATCTGGCGCATGTGTGAGGCCTCGGGATGAGAAATTCTCAAGAAAAATGAGACAGATTGCCATAAACTTCACTGGCTACTGGGTCAAGGATATGGTATCTGAGCATTCCAATCAAGTCCTTGTTTCTTTGCAATTCTACAGAATTTCTATGAGAGTGTAGATGAATTAAAATAAGAGAAAATGTTTTTGAATTTTGATGTACTGTGAGACCGAAAGCAAAGTATCGAATACAGCTTAGACATGTCGCAACCCTCACAGTAGTGTAGACTTAGATTTACTGCATTCTCTGATTTCAGGCTTACAAGAATATGAATGTGCATGCGTGCTTTTGTTACAAGATAGCTATTTCAGAAATCAGACAAATTAAAATCCATAAAAGTAATAAATATTATTTATCATCTCTATGTAAAATCCATACTATACTATCTGTGCATTTGCAAAAACATGGAAGGATAGCCCTGTCTAAATATATTGGACATACAATGACTGAGTTTTGCTGTCCAAAAATATCCCTTATAATAGGCTGAGTAAAATATTCTTGGTGTACCGGTAACTTACCCTCCGCTGTTTTTTGTACTTTTCCTTCTGGGTTTGCTGTCTTTCAGGGCCGTACATGCAACCATACTCTTTTTCTTCGCCATACTCTTTTTCTTCGCCATACATACATAAATAGCCTTGACTGTCATGAATGACGTTCTTACCTCTCCAAATATCTTTACCTTGCTAAATTAGAGCAGATAAAATTTTAAAATTAAGAAACATGGTACAGATTTTTTAGATTCATTGGCTGAAGACGTTGTAGGTTTTTAGCCTTACTTGATTGCTAACACTCAATTGAGAACTAACTGCTGCATGTATATGATGCTTGATACATTTATTGCCTGCTTGATTGTAGTTATTAGTATATACAATGATTTTTAATGTCATTTCAATTGCATGCCAATGCTTGTACATTGAAGCCTATGTATATCTTCTAATCAAGGCTGCACTATAAGCTTGATTGTAATCCACTGCATGTCTGTATATACACGAATGTCCACTTCGTTAAATTAAGCTTAAGAGTTGAGTGTCTATAGAGGGTAATCCTTTATTGCTGAGAGGTAGATGGTGTGTATCCAGTGTGAGTTGCTAGTGAACTGATGAAAATTGTGTCAACTCTGCTTCAAGTAGGGCCTGTGACGTCATAGATCACATAGTACAAAAACAAACCAAAAAGGGCTTCATAAAACTGCAGCAGAAAAACATATAAGCTACTATTGACATGTACTTTTATTGCACAACAACCAAGCATAGGCCTACATTTTACAATCAAGGTTACACTTCACAATCAAGGTTACACTAAAATATCCGAGGTACAAAATGTTCATTTTCAACACAAGATCACAAATTAGGCAGTGGAGAAAAAGTGCGAGATTACCTTCAAAAAGTCTTTCATGCTTGTTGAATATGCCGTGCTTATGGTATGTGTAAAACTTGTTGCCATATTCGATTTCATGGGCTTTGTTGGCTTGCTCAGCCTCGTCTAACAATGAGGCAAGAACGAGTGGCATAATGCGTAAATGCGCTGCAATTAAAAAATATATTTGGTAGGCCCTCAGGCTCTTTGTAGAAGTTGACTGTCGTCAGCAATCATGTCATTCAGCTATTGAGGCTTTGATAACCTACCGACACGATTGCCGACTACAGGCACGGGAGGCCTGTAGGTAGGCCTATATAGAAGATGAAATGACGAATACAAGAAGTCAGTTATGAATACATGATGACCCACTGAGGTCTTCTTTTAGGGTTGAAGCAATATGAATATGTAGTGCATTTCAATTAATTTTTTTAAGACAAATTGCAAGCAGTGACCGACTCTGACTACTGAGGACTACTGATCACAGGCAGGCTGTTTATTCCAAAAATATAACTGCCCTGCATTGCAAGAGACTACAAAAATTTGCTTTACCTTGCCTCCTCTCCTACATTTCTTGTGAACCAAACAGATGAGATACAGCCTAGGCCTGGCAGTGCTACTTACAACGCACCATTGTAGAAACAAGTTCAAATAAAATTTGAGATACACAATTAAATGGTTGTTCCTTAGGTAGCTACATACTGTCGTTGTTTCAAAAGGTGCTACAGTTGAGACTTAGGAGTAATACAAAGTTAGTTGTTAAAGTGTGTGCTTGCAGCAAATACAGTAAAGATAAGAAACTGTTGTTTTCTGTTGCCTTCATTTTACAATCAATGCCTAACGATATGCTAATATTAATATTTACAGTGAAATTAAATGGAATCATTTTAGGCTCTCAGAATGGTAACAAAGTGGACAATCGTTTTAATGTGCATTTTATTTGTTCAGAACATAATCGTAACTTTTCAATATTTCATGTAATACCACTTTACAAAAGTGTATTTATATTAAAAAACATAAAACTATTTTTCAAATATAAACGAATACAGAATAATTAATGGTGTATTTTTGAGAAGATTTTTTTCCGTTTCGTGAGCATGTTGCCATTTATTTTCAACGAGAAAAAACTACGATAAACCGCTATGTAAATACTTTATGTTAATTTGCTAAAATAACTCCTCATATTTGTAATTAAAAATTTGCTAGGAAAAGATGCTTACGTGATATTAAGCTTACGTGATAAAAGATAACTACATTTGTACTCGATTTCTGAACAACTAAACGTTTGCAGTGGCTGAAAACGACTAAATGTGGCTCAGTACGACTAACTTTAAAGCTTTTGTATTTCCGGATTATGCCCCACCCCTACAAAACGACCCAGAAACTGACCAGGTTTTGAGCCACTGCAATTATACCTGACCTTCACTACTCATACGAATAGCTTATATTTCCCAACAAACAGCGAATCAACTATGAAACCGTTGCAACGGAAAACGAATATTTTGCTATAAGAACTAGGCTACAGTATTACGTAATCCATATTAGCTGGCAGTGGTAATCAATTTTAATAGATACATACAGTGTATAGGGTATATAAATTTTCACGGCTACTGCCAACGGTGACGGCGATTTCTGACAAAAGATAGCCGAAACAGACTAAGGACCTAGGTGTTATCGGTGCAACCAAACAGGTTTCGTACTAAGAATATGCATAGATTTATGTTTACGGAGCCAAAAAACTGATATGGCTAACTGCGTATCGCGGGAAGAAAATCTTATTTATGTATTTCTACTCACGTTTTTTATAAGTACAAAATATGAGGTGTGGAATGCACTACTTTATCTATGCAATTTAAATATTGTTAAACTTTATTTTTTTTGTGTTTAATTGGCATAAAAATGACTCAAAAATGCTCTGACTATACAATTAAATATATTCTTTTCTTCCTTTAGACTTTTAAAACAAAACTGCGCGTTGACTCCCTGTGGCAACGACAACGCGAACTGCGTTTAAATAGGTAAACATGCAAGCGTGGATATGTATTTGGTTGCGCCACAAGTCTTAAAAAGCGCAAAATAAATTTATTTTCAAAGTAGGGTTCATTTCACAGTTGCCATTTTTATACCACACCATTGATTAAAAATAATGTTTTTCACTATGGTTGTGTTTGCTAATCATCGCAAGCCCAGCAATTTTGGATATTACTACTGTTGTATTAAGTTAGGTGCATACATCGGTTGTAGCAAAGAAGAACGACCTCCGTGTTCTTATCCACTGACTTATTTACTGCTTAACGCTGCCTGATACCCGAAATGTTTTAAGGCTTTAAAAAGTACTCGATTCTATTCTTATCAAAAAAATTAGCAATTCAACTCCCATTTCTTTTGCAAGACCTGGTAAGAATCTATTAATTTCAATTCAATAAACAAAACACTAAAATTAAATTCTTATGCTATCTTAACTCCCAATAAATCAATTCAGTTTTGTAAATAAAATGAATACTCTATCAATTCACCACTTGTTCACTAGCTATCTGATCTGAATAGATGTTGCTCATTTACACAAACAGGCTTGCCAACCCAAGAGTGGGCAATGCGTGAGATTTGGTTTTGGGGCAATCGATGTATCAATGATAGTATATATAAAATTGTGGAAATTGGGGCAAAAGTCTCACGCATTTTCATTTTTTCTTTGGGGTGATTGCGTGAGTCTCACGCCCAATGCGTGAAAGTTGGCATGTTGTTATATTGACATTTCACTAAAACTCGATACGGACATGGAATGGAACAGATTGCTGGATTTACATACATTATGCTGTTGCTTGGCATTATAAAGACACCGCTAAAAATGGATTAAGCCCAGAAGTTGTACACACAATACACACAATGGGACGTACGGATAGCAAGCCACACCAGCAACAAGACCTCTTAAGGCATCCAAAGTTCAATAATTCAAATGCAGCAACAAGCTAATTAAGAACTCTAAACTTAGAAGAATCAACCACCAAGAGAAGCTGAAATCCAATCTTCTGCCAGCTGACACTGGACACTGACAAAATAACTGAATATATCATCACATCAATCTGGTGAAATTCTCTGACATACACAACAGAAGCAACATTGCGCAACTACAACACCCGCCCCACCAGGACAGCTCTCTTCTGTTGACGTACTCGAAGTCAGTGCTCCCTCAATGACCAACCACAGTAATATAGAGACACAATCCCTAACACTTATATGTCTACCCTCACGCTAATCATATGCCTATAAAAGAGAACATTTATAGTAGTTCATCCTCTTTTGACTGTGACCTCTTGTAGACGTACAAGACAAAGCTTAAGGGCAGACACAGCTAGCTGTTGGCGTAAGATATTTTATTACTTAGCTTTTATTACTCATTGTTGCTTTGCTTTATTTTAGAATTTTGCTATTTATGTATTAAGGTTTTGGTTTATGAGAATAAAGAGTACTTCTATTGCTACACTGACATCTGGTAAATAGCATAGTTTGACTTGCACTAAAAATTTGGGTCAAATTCTATAAATTGAACTCGCAACTCGTGGCATCCATAATAAGGTGGCTTGCCTTCTGAGACATTAATCATAAATGCATAGTCTGAATAAAGTGAGACAGGGTAATTACTAATCACTGATGTTAGTGTGGTGTTCAAGTGAGTAAATTCCTTAAATACCACGCATAACAATGTATGTACACAAATGTTGTTGGGTAACACTTATGCAAAACGGCCTTACAAGTGAAATAACCGTTTAGTGTTGCAGTTTTATTTTATTATATATCATAGGGCAGTTTCTCAATGCGCTTGGTGGTTACATTCACAAAATATAAGTTTTGTTTAAGTTGCTAAGGTCGATCTATGGGGGCGCATGATCATGCCCCCATGACTATATTACTCTTTTCGCTCGGGTGCTGGTTGCAGGCGGAGTGAATAGAATCTCCTTAATTTTAGCCGACTTGAGCATCTCCCTCTTGTATTTACTCCAACACTCTCTACAGAAGCCTGTATAAAAATCTTCAGTGCTAAGTGCTGACAATCAAATTATTCTCTGCAGTTTCTCTAGAATGCATATTGAACAGCACCAAAGCATGACGTTTCTCATTTATAGAAACTAGCTACCAGATTTGTATTATCACTAATAATTGAGTGATATCACATCAGATTAGTCGACACATGACTACACATAGCTTAAAGTTACGGCAGCAAAAGTAGCAACTGCTAAAACAATAATTTCTGCTAGCTGACATATACAAACAGCCAAAACAGAACAATGCAGGTGAAATTACCATTATGTGTAGCAGGCAACTCGTGATATTTAAGTAGTTCAACCTCTAAGCCAATATCTCACGCAGAAAGAGCAATGGCTCTTTTCTTTAGTTTGTAGACGAGGCCTAATCTGCGCTTCTCTGACTGTTTGACGACAACAGGTGCCACTGGCTGAGCAGAATGTGACATCTATTTCTTGAGTTGTAAAAGCAAATACAAGTTAGTAAAAGCTAGTAGTTGGTGAAAGAAAACGGAAATGTCCTAATGCATTGGTAATAATTTGACACGCTATTCTTCTATATAATAATGGCACCATTATTGTTGCATATCACCATGTCCCCTATCTGATGCCAGGCTAATAGTGGTAGGTTAGCAAGTGGCAGGCAACTCTCATCACTTCTCATTGTTTATAAGCTGATTTTTAATGCAATTTTCTATTGGCAATGTGCCTGGCTATTAGCAAGTGGTAGGCAACTCTTATCATCTTTCATTGTTTAAAAGCCGATTTTTACCCGGGCATATACCCGGGCAACGCTGGGAGGCACAGCTAGTATTATAATAATTATTGTTTGTTTATTAACTGCCACTACATCATTTTGGTAATGCACAGTTGGAAAAGGTTTGAGATGCACCAAAACATGAAAAGCTTAGGATAGAGCAATAATAATTAAAAATAATGCTTTCCCATTTATTTACTACATTTAGACTCCTTCATTCATCTCTTATTTAATATAACACAATAATTACCTAAATAAATAAACTATTTACCACTGCATGCGCCGCTACTTCTGAAAAAAACGACATCGTCGCGCTAGCCCTATCAGTAGTGCCCGTCATATCTATAATATGATTATAATAATATTGTAACAAAGAATGGATGTTGTTGCTATTAAGTTGATAAATATATTTATTAAATTTTGAATAAATTAGTGAACTCACTTGACTAGTGAAACTACTTATCCAGTGAGAGAAAATCTTGCCAACAAACCACAAATCTGAGAACAATCAGACCGGTGAACTAGGTTCAATTTATCACCGAGTCCTGAGTAATAAATTTAGACAACTGCGTAGGACGAGGCCTGATGTTTGAATGAGATGTAGTTACGTTTGTTTGCTTGACGATCAAAAAAGCATAGCTAAACTTGTTCCTAGTGCACAGGCAAACCATAGAACTATACTATATCGTTGTGTGGTACATAAAAATCCTGCGTATTATCGACAAAAAACATGCTGTCATATCGAGGTTTATGAAAATGTTAAACATGTGCGGCTGGCATTACTACTCTGCACTTACTAATAACTGACTGGTTAAATAGGTTGTCACTGTCCATGACGAATTTTCCATCAATGTAGTAATAAATTACTACTCATAGAGGTACTGAAATAGTAATAACAAAGAGTATCATTGACTCAATGTTTTTGCTTGTTCAAAAATGGAGAATCGAGGCGATTCGTTTATGATGACTAAAGAAACAATTCAATTATTACTGGTAGGATGCGCCGAGGCATTTCAATTCTACAGTAAGCAAAATACCAGAAAATCGATTCGATTCATTTGTAAATTGAGCATTAAGGCATGCTTGAGCAAACGTGTTAACTGGAGTGCTCATCTCTGCCTGATACTGTATAATTCCCTAGCTTTATACACTCACCATAACTGCTGCGACCACCTGCAACTGCCTTGACCTCAGACGCCAACATAGCCCGAATCTCACAAATCCCATCATACACCATACCCTTTTTTTCGAGCTACACCATAACTACCAATGAGCACACGTACTAACTCACTTTGTGATGTTTGTTACCTGACTCCATAGGCTGTGCCTCTGGCTTGTCTAACCCCAGGCTACTGCCAAAAATATTCTCCTCATTAGTGCCAGCACCATCGCCAGTATAGCACTTTCTTCTCCATCATCCTGATCAGACTCAAACTTGCTCTCTCATAACGCACTTACAACACAGTTTATAATTTTAGCTGCTGCAACTCAGTTATGCCCAAAAAGTTTGTTTTTTATCCTTTCACCACATAAACCTCATCCTCCGTAGTCTCCTGTATTTACTTTCAAACGGAACTTCTACTATTCCAACTATATTCAACTCACTACCATCAGCATTTTCTAAAGCTGTTGATGGCTTCTTTAACTGCAACTTTAACCTATTGGCAGTTGTTTCAATCTGCGCTCTCTACATCGACCCTTGCAACTTTCAGCTAGACATATATATATATATATATGCAGTTACGATTTTTTGCTCTGAGTTTTTATGCATTTCTTGAGACTATAGATTTATGTAAAAATTTTGCATATAAAGTCATTGCACAGGCTCATGTGTGCTGCAGCAAAGATTAACTGGTTGTGTGCAAGAAGAATTAAGTTGTGAGCCTATATTCACACATTTGGTGAAGCAGCAAAAGACAGGAAGCAACATTTATTATGAGCAGAAACAGCAAATCATGGACTGCTAGATTGCAAAACAATATGAGAACAGAACTCTTTGATTAGACTGCTGCTCTGAAGATGGCAGTGTGCAACAAATACAGCACACCAATGCACGACTAATACAATAGATTAGCAAATGTATGTACTTTTAATTCACATAATTCTGCGCTGAAAATCGCGCACAAAAAACACGGTACAAAAGTATAACCAGAGCAGTTGAAAAATACAGAGTGATGCTGTTCTCATAAAACACCTCCGGCATACTTGACAACTGACTCACGTGCTCGTATCTCAAACATGGCTCGTATGTTAGTGCTAACACTTGCTTAAAAGCTGGCTCGTATCTCAAGTTTCTCGTACGTTGGAGCACTCGTAAGTTGAAGTATTACTGTACTTAAAACGGGATTCCCCTTAAGAGCACACTTTACACTTGAATGAAGTGTACCTGCACATTATGTAGTATATATGAGTATATTTTCTATTGAAGAATTGTTCGAGGATCTCGTGACAGACTCATTCATAGTTACTGACGATGCCAACATAGATTCATATGATCTAGATCTACCTAGTATGTCTGTCTCAAGCCACTTCTGATAGTGTTAAAAAATTTCTGTATGTTAATCATATATACAATACTCTCATCTCATGTGTGTTACTGCACGACAATTACATAGCTTCATTATTCTTTTTAGAATCTAGTCAACTCTCTCGATCACGATCAAGGTCACCTATCCGGGCCTCAAGATCTCATTCTCAAGAATCATTCTCAACAGTCACAGGAATTCCCAAAAAGCCAAATAGAGAACAGAAGATACCAGATGTAAGATATGCCCTGTTCGGGTTTTTGTGTCTATGTCTATGATTTATTTTATTTCAATCCTAGTCATATAATGTAACTGTGAATATCTGAAGTTAATCTGATATGTTCTTTGTTTTCTTGGATACTTAGATCCAGCTTGTCACCATGCCATGGCCCTTTGAATCAATTCAGCTCCACTCAGTGTTTGTATTCAAGACATTAAACAAGGAAACTTCAGGCACGCTGATTGTGAGATGTTAGATTGTGACACCTTGGCATAAGAAAAACTTATGCTCTGCCATGTTGGGTTGTAGATAATACAAGCGTGTTTCAAGAATTATAAAGTTACAAAAACTGGAAGGGAGGCCACCTGCTTGCAATGTGATGGTGTTGTGAAGGATGGACCTACTGGAACAGGAAACTGGTTCCGTCATATTAATCGCTCTAATCATAGTAAATCGTAAGCTTACATAAAATGATAAATTAGAGACACTTTAAATCTACAATGATAAATAATAATAAATAGCTTGCTTATATACTGTGTCTCTATAATTTTTACCCCCTGGTCTATGAGTAAAACCACTCCAGGTGTTAGCCTTGCAGCTAACCACATGAAAGCGCATGGTCCCCCCATAACCCCTTACCAGATTCTGCTACTCAAAAAAGCTGCCTAGAACTTGAAAAGCTGCCTAAAACTTTGAAATTGGAAACTTGAAACTTAGGAAATTAAACTGACAACTTCACCATGCAATGTCACTCATTTTCATATACATGTATGGGTACCCCAAACAGATTAGTAAATGTATTGGCTCAACAATCGCTAGGTAATTGAAAATTCTATTTCAGGAAAGCAAAGTATGATGAATATTTAAATAAGAAAACAGCTTCATCTTCTACACCAACACCTAAACTCACATCTTTCTTCGCCCCTGTTAATAAGTATACGGCAAATGATCCAGAACAGCAGGCAATAAGAAAACAGCTTCATCTTCCACACCAACACCTAAACTCACATCTTTCTTCGCCCCTGTTAATAAGTATAAGGCAAATGATCCAGAACAGCAGGCAATAAGAAAACAGCTTCATCTTACACACCAACACCTAAACTCACATCTTTCTTCGCCCCTGTTAATAAGTATAAGGCAAATGATCCAGAACAGCAGGCAATAAGGAAACACCTTCATCTTCCACACCAACACCTGAACTCACATCTTTCTTCGTCCCTGTTAATAAGTATAAGGCAAATGATCCAGAACAGCAGGCAATAAGAAAACAGCTTCATCTTCCACACCAACACCTAAACTCACATCTTTCTTCGTCCCTGTTAATAAGTATAAGGCAAATGATCCAGAACAGCAGGCAATAAGAAAACAGCTTCATCTTCCACACCAACACCTGAACTCACATCTTTCTTCGTCCCTGTTAATAAGTATAAGGCAAATGATCCAGAACAGCAGGCAATAAGAAAACAGCTTCATCTTCCACACCAACACCTAAACTCACATCTTTCTTCGTCCCTGTTAATAAGTATAAGGCAAATGATCCAGAACAGCAGGCAATAAGAAAACAGCTTCATCTTCCACACCAACACCTAAACTCACATCTTTCTTCGTCCCTGTTAATAAGTATAAGGCAAATGATCCAGAACAGCAGGCAATAAGAAAACAGCTTCATCTTCCACACCAACACCTAAACTCACATCTTTATTCGTCCCTGTTTATAAGTATAAGGCAAATGATCCAGAACAGCAGGCAATAAGGAAGGCCATTACATCGCTAATCATTGACTGTTCCTTGCCAATATCCCTCTTTGAGGAGGTTTCATTCCGAAAACTAATTGATGTCTGCTGTGGCTCTAAATATTCACAAGGAAGCAGGTTAGTTCATAAGCACTATTTGTGACCAGGTCCTGGACATTGTATTCACATAAATCATTTTCAAAGGGTCATACCCCTAAATACTTGCCTAAGATTTGCATATACAGTCAGTATTCACGACCCTAGTCATGACACTCTCTGGAAACAAATTCATTCACACATTAATAAAAAATATGGAATCTGGTTGCGCATAGGACCATTGTCACTGTTTAGGATAGACAATACAAACACTTTGATCACTGATCATCAGTGCTTGCCTGGCATGATATCAATGCATGGGCAAAGTATTTAGATCTTGTGTTATAGGCTAAAGCCGGCTTAACTATTTCATCCTTGTCCCCTATATTTGCGGCAAAACATGTGTTCCAGATTGCTAGAAGAAATTCACTCGTCTTTGTGCTGCATTGATTGTATGACATAACATTGAACTTTTCTGCTGTTATCATAGAAATGGAACCATGGAAGGCATTAACAAGTAATATCGACAAGTTTTGGGAAAACTGACACAAGACCTGCAAAAAATCAGTAGCCTATCAGTGACTGTTGACATCTGGACAGATAGAAAACTACGATCGTTCTTGGGCATTACTGCACATTACATTATGGACAGTGAGCTCAAATCATCTCTGCTATGCTGTCAGCCATTCACAGGTTAGATTTCATTTGGATGGATATTACCAAGTGGCTCTGTGTCTTATGCAGATAGGGTTTCATTTGTAAAAATTAAAGGTGTAACCCAAATAGCATTTCCACCATTGGCACACAAGCTGATATGTACCCTAAATTAATGGCACAGCTTATCCCAGAACATCTGATGAGGAGTGTATCACACACAGCTTCTAATTCTGAATATGATGCAAAGCAATGTTTGATGTATAACTGACTTGAAGTCTTAAATATTACCTACACTAATGTTCTAACAACACACCTGGCAATTAACAAAGCTCTACTGCAAGTCTTGAGTCATACATAAAAGTTTTTGAAAAGTTTCTGAGCTATTGATATGTTATGTGTCATAATCCTGATCTACCAGGATTATTTTTGAGTTTTGTAAATGCCCTCAACCATATTATGGGTGTATGATTTCTATTATTGTGTTGTTGCAGGGCCACACACTGGATCCAACATCAACACGAATATCACTGATGTCTTAACTGAATTTGACATACTGGATAAAATCAGTTTTATCATATCGGACAACGCAGACAACATGCTCAAGGCTTTTACAGTTCGGATTCCAGTGCCCGATGATATTGCAGTGGAGGAGGAAGAGGAGGACTCAGACGAAGAATGGGAAGGGGATGGCAGCCTTGATGAACTTGAGATCGCTTAAAATACACATCTGAGGTGCTTTGCATACAGCCTCCAGCTTGTGGTCAAGGATGGATTGATGCATTCTAAACAAAAAGGACTGACAGCACTCATTGGTAAATGCTGCAAAATATCATCAAAGCTCCATCAATCTTCAAAATTCAAGGTAGGAAGTTTAATTGATGAAGCTGGACTATACATTCATTACTTTTACCACAAGTTATGCCATACCGCGGTAGAAAGTCAATGAAGTTGATTATGTGAGATACCAAAACATATTCTGCCAGGTTTGAGTTTAATCACATAACATCCTGCAAATCACACATTTGAACACAGATCAGATATTTTTTTCATTAAAATCCGTTTGATTTATCAATTGCACAATAATATAAAAAAAACATTGATTTCTGTTCAAATGTTTGATTTACAGAATGGAGCTATTGTTTTGTTTGTGTTTGTTTTAATTTTTCCCTTCTCAGTAAGTATATGGTTGTGGCTAACACATGTGTGGTTGAATTATTTTATGCAGGAAGCTTTTGAAGCCAGGTTTCTACAGAAGAGTATCTCACAAGTGAATACAACAAGATGGAATTCCTTGTACCTTCAAATTTCTAGGATCGCAGATTTATCCGCAGACGACCTGTCAGCTTGTTTTGAAGAGACTCAGAACAAGCACATCATCCTTACATTTAGGGAAAATATCATGTTGCTGGATTTTGTGAAGATCCTGAAGCCGTTTTACTAGGCAACCCAAGTAACCCAAGGTGAAAAGGTTTGTGTGGTTAATTGTCTATCCGACTGACTGAATAAGTCAACTTCACCAATTAAGACAAGTGTCTTGGGCATCCAGTGTTTTATAAATTGAATAAATCAGTCTCTGGCTCTCATTGAGAAATACTCTTAAAAATACATTAACTACTGATATTTCATGTGAGGGTAGTATTTTGTCATTTTGTTATATCTTTGACCATCTAACCCTATATCTATAATCTATAACCTTACAGGTGGTGACTCTCTCTTATGTACTACCATGTATTATATCTTTGACCATCTAACCCTATATCTATAATCTATAACCTTACAGGTGGTGACTCTCTCTTATGTACTACCATGTGTTATATCTTTGACCATCTAACCCTATATCTATAATCTATAACCTTACAGGTGGTGACTCTCTCTTATGTACTACCATGTGTTATATCTTTGACCATCTAACCCTATATCTATAATCTATAACCCTATAACCTTACAGGTGGTGACTCTCTCTTATGTACTACCATGTGTTATATCTTTGACCATCTAACCCTATATCTATAATCTATAACCTTACAGGTGGTGACTTTCTCTTATGCACTACCATGTGTTATATCTTTGACCATCTAACCCTATATCTATAATCTATAACCCTACAGGTGGTGACTCTCTCTTATGTACTACCATGTGTTATATCTTTGACCATCTAACCCTATATCTATAATCTATAACCTTACAGGTGGTGACTCTCTCTTATGTACTACCATGTGTTATATATTTGACCATCTAACTCTATATCTATAACCTTACAGGTGGTGACTCTCTCTTATGTTACCATGTGTTATATCTTTGACCATCTAACCCTATATCTATAATCTATAACCTTACAGGTGGTGACTCTCTCTTATGTACTACCATGTGTTATATCTTTGACCATCTAACCCTATATCTATAATCTATAACCTTACAGGTGGTGACTCTCTCTTATGTACTACCATGTGTTATATCTTTGACCATCTAACCCTATATCTATAATCTATAACCTTACAGGTGGTGACTCTCTCTTATGTACTACCATGTGTTATATCTTTGACCATCTAACCCTATATCTATAATCTATAACCTTACAGGTGGTGACTCTCTCTTATGTACTACCATGTGTTATATCTTTGACCATCTAACCCTATATCTATAATCTATAACCTTACAGGTGGTGACTCTCTCTTATGTACTACCATGTGTTATATATTTGACCATCTAACCCTATATCTATAATCTATAACCTTACAGGTGGTGACTCTCTCTTATGTACTACCATGTGTTATATATTTGACCATCTAAGCCTATATCTATTATCTATAACCCTACAGGTGGTGACTTTCTCTTATGTACTACCATGTGTTATATATTTGACCATCTAACCCTATATCTATAATCTATAACCCTACAGGTGGTGACTCTCTCTTATGTACTACCATGTGTTATATCTTTGACCATCTAACCCTATATCTATAATCTATAACCCTACAGGTGGTGACTCTCTCTCTTATGTACTACCATGTGTTATATCTTTGACCATCTAACCCTATATCTATAATCTATAACCTTACAGGTGGTGACTCTCTCTTATGTACTACCATGTGTTATATCTTTGACCATCTAACCCTATATCTATAATCTATAACCTTACAGGTGGTGACTCTCTCTTATGTACTACCATGTGTTATATCTTTGACCATCTAACCCTATATCTATAATCTATAACCTTACAGGTGGTGACTCTCTCTTATGTACTACCATGTGTTATATCTTTGACCATCTAACCCTATATCTATAACCTTACAGGTGGTGACTCTCTCTTATGTACTACCATGTGTTATATCTTTGACCATCTAACCCTATATCTATAATCTATAACCTTACAGGTGGTGACTCTCTCTTATGTACTACCATGTGTTATATCTTTGACCATCTAACCCTATATCTATAATCTATAACCTTACAGGTGGTGACTCTCTCTTATGTACTACCATGTGTTATATATTTGACCATCTAAGCCTATATCTATTATCTATAACCCTACAGGTGGTGACTTTCTCTTATGTACTACCATGTGTTATATATTTGACCATCTAACCCTATATCTATAATCTATAACCCTACAGGTGGTGACTCTCTCTTATGTACTACCATGTGTTATATCTTTGACCATCTAACCCTATATCTATAATCTATAACCCTACAGGTGGTGACTCTCTCTCTTATGTACTACCATGTGTTATATCTTTGACCATCTAACCCTATATCTATAATCTATAACCTTACAGGTGGTGACTCTCTCTTATGTACTACCATGTGTTATATCTTTGACCATCTAACCCTATATCTATAATCTATAACCTTACAGGTGGTGACTCTCTCTTATGTACTACCATGTGTTATATCTTTGACCATCTAACCCTATATCTATAATCTATAACCTTACAGGTGGTGACTCTCTCTTATGTACTACCATGTGTTATATCTTTGACCATCTAACCCTATATCTATAATCTATAACCTTACAGGTGGTGACTCTCTCTTATGTACTACCATGTGTAATGCAGCTACACAGACATTCGCTGAGGGTAGCTGTTGGTGCTTTACGCTCCTTAGCTACAATACTGAGTGACTCTTTGAAGAAGCGATTTGTCGGGGTGTTTTCACTAATGAGCCCATCACCTGTAGATGAAAGGGTAACTGAAACCGTATCATAGTACACAGTAATTCAATATTTGGGATAATTGAAAATGATGTATCGAGAATGTTATTTTTTATGATTTGCTCTTTGCCATAAGTGTTATTATGATAATACATAGTTTGATTATATTCATTCAGATCACTCTTAAGCGGTGGCTCTATTTTCACCACATGGTCACTGGGTGCAAGCATTCCAGATGTTAAAGGTTGACTTGCAACAAAATTCACATTACAGTTATTTGGTATCAAAAGATTCGCCATGTTTTACTCTATTGTGTTGTAGGTGCCAAATATGTGGGAATGTGATTAAAAGCTCGTAAAAGCTAAAAAACGAACAGAAAATCGCAGCCACACGAGACCGCCCTAGTTTGGATTCGTTTTCCAAAACGGCTAAAATGTGACGTATGTGTGCTAAAACGGCTAAAATGTGTGCGAGATAGTTTATGTTTACACTTTCATGCATCCTTATTCGTCGAACTATTTTCACAAATATACTTCACGCTTGCGATAAAAACCATGTCTATTGTTCTTACGCGTCTATTTTATCGGCATCGTAATGCTGCAACTTTGAGCACTGATATCTCAAAACATAGCATAAAAATATGTTTAATTTTTTAAGCTTAGCTTGAACGATTGCATATCATCCTCTAATAAAAATGATGAGCCTTTTGGTCCGCTATGATGGTTGAAAAATGCTGTAGAAATTTTTCGCGCCATATAGCGGGAATTGTAAGTCACATGATCAGATAATGTTAGTTTCAGTTCAAGTTTGATCTATCGCAAATAGCAAACACGCTTTCTCATATTAAACTTGTTTATTTCAATTCGTCATAATGTCTAACGCGCCACATAGTGTTTGTGCAGCTGCCAAGCTGAGAAGCACCTTTTTTTTGCCAAGAGCTGAGAAAAGACCAGACCTCCACCGGGCGTGGAACAACTGGGTGAAGCTGGATGTGACAAACTTTATTTATTCGCCTGCTTACTCTTACCTTTGTTTTCGCCAGTTCAAAGACGACATGTTTTCTAACCTGTTTGCATACTCCACATGTCACCAAAGCACGTGAGTAATTTATTTTATGAACTACTTGTATTAGTAGTTGTAACTCGGGTTATTTTCTAGTATTCTCCTAATAGTACTGTATTAATCTATATTTAATATAACAATATTAATGTCATTTAATTGTAATATTATGTTATTAGTATTTTATCTTTTTAATTACGTGTATTATCCTTATTATAATAACAAAACTAATTCATACTGCATATCTATCTGTAAAACGTAATATATTAATATATAATTGATAAAATAATGTTGTTTCACGATTAATTTCGCCAAATTTCTTAACCCCACTCACTTATAGATATGTTATATAAAATAGTTATTGTCATTTTCTGGTATCATCGTTAATAGCATATTAATATTATTAGTTGATTATTATTAGTATTAGATGAAGAATTTGTGCCAACCACTGAAGACTGGGAAGAGTTTGAGCGCTATGTTGGCCAGCGTCAAACGCTCTCCAATTACATGTAAGATAGAGCTGAACTAAACCAAACTTGACAAAATATAAAAAATATCCATAGAGTTATTACTCACATTTTATTTTTACAATATCATGGATTCTGATAGGGTTTTGTAAAATCTGTGTCATGATTGCATGGCTATATATTTATTCTTTTTCTGATCAAGCAAATATGATATAATAACAGAAAATGATGTTGTACATATCTTATTGCAAGTCAACTATTGTGTCGTGATTTCAGACCCGAATCCTCCTTCAAAGAGGAGAAAATAATAGTAAGTGTGACAGCACTCCAGCGACTATTTCACTGTCACACCTGCGCCCTCCCCTGCTCATTCACGATGGTGCGAGAAGGCGGATGGGTAAAGTTCAAGGTTACATGTGCCTCCTGTCACCGATCGTACACTTGGGAAACAACTGCCAGGGTGAACAGAGCTCACGTCATCAACCCCCTGCTGGCAGCTGCATCACTCTTTTCTGGCGGATGCCTTACGCAGAACTTCCGTTTTCTGTCGCTCCTGAACATCGCAATACCAAGCCACAGCGTTTGCCTCTACCAACAAAGAGAATACTTACATGGTGTGAGTGTTAATATTTACTCATAAACTTGGAAAATGTGAGTACAAGCTTGGCACACTAATTGAATAACGACATTTAGAAACAATTTTTTTCTTGAAATGAAAATATGTCATCCTTCAAGCAAAATATATTATAATTCAAAATTCTGATTCTTCATCATAATATAGCACAAAAAGGGGGAAGAGGATTCTACATTCTTAGACTAATGATAATGATACAAATTAATCTTGTATAATGAAGTTTTACAATATTTTACAGTGTATTGCTGAGCAGTACACCCTGCATAACGAGGGATTGATGGCAGCAATCGATTGGGAGCTTGATTTGGCAGGTGACGGTAGATGCGATAGTCCGGGGCATTGCGCACTATACAGAGCCTACGCTATGATGGATCAGAGCTGCGGTTTAATAGTCAGCAGCCATCTTGTCAAGGTAAAACTTTGACAGTTTTTACTTCACAGCCTGACAAAAACCCAAATTTTTTAGTAGTTATCAATACATAAACATGAAGTTGCTCATCTAGCTAAATAGTTCATTCAAATAATGTGAAAGTAATTGTTGGTCGTAACTTTCTTTATTTTGCAGTCAACGGAGACCACCAGCTCTAACACCATGGAGCTGGAAGGCTTCAAGCGATGCCAGTCCGATCTAATTTCCCACGGCCTGAGAGTGAGGGCCATTACAACGGATGTTGTTACAAAGGTTGTGTGCATACTGCAAGCTTGTGTTTTGGCTTATGCCGCAAATTTGTTGCCGTGAGCGACGGCCTCTACCTGCCTGCTTGGTGTCTAAGATTCGGGCTCTTCCCACCAACGGATGATGAAGAAGAGTTTGCAGACTTGCAAACAAGATTTGCGGCATAAACCAAAACACAAGATTGCGGTATGCACACAACCTTTTCCGAGCATTTGGCGATGGCTCTCCAAATGGGAATAGATTATTTACCAAAACAATTATTGAAAAACAATAATTGCTGATCATCAAAATAATCTCGATCTTTATATAATAAAATCATAAAACTAATACACTCTCTACTGTAGTAAGTGTACAAGCCAAATATACCAGTTCTCCTTGTGTTCCACGAGTTCAGAATATGTGTGTTCAACTGATGCATTAAATGTGTAACACAAGAATTTTAGATAATGCTTGACACATTAGCATAGCCTTGGTGTTGTTGGCATTAAATGAATATCCAACTCACTATGATATCGCAGGTAATTATTCCACCTCAACTCAAGGGGTGCAGACGCCACAAATTCGTTTACACCAGGATGCATACACAGGCATTCATGCTCCCCTCGGTCAAGGAGACAATGCGCAAACTCAGCATAATGGCAGCACAAACATTCAGGAAGAGATGGCATGTCTTGTCAACGCTTGCAGGCACACCACTCTGTAGCCGGTAGTATTAGCTCCTAAAGAAATGAACAGATATGTCTATGCAACCATAGCTAATACATCAGGTCGATGTTATCCAACAGTATATCAGTGCAGCACTAGATTTAAATATTAAAATTGTTAATGTCATTCGAAAAAAATCTGTAATTATTTTTTCGCAATATCGAAGCAATAATTATCATCATTAAAATCATATATAATAATATTCGTTCTATCACTCTCAAGTTAAAACTATTACTACTCGCTAGCTTGGCACATAAGAGCTGGCTAGTGGCGGTGCTTACTTGCTGGGAGGTTTGATTCTGTTGAGGATCTTCTTCAGATAGAGCGTCAGGCTCGAAAAGCCAGGGTCTTAACTTTTCAGAATTTGACATTTTTTATGAACGCAACTCAGACATGAATAGTCGAACGGAACGGGCAAGCCGAAACTGTAAAGTAGCGAGCATCTATATTTGATACGGAGTCTTGGGTAAAACCCGAAGTGTTTATCATAAACTATTGCTACGATAAGTTTGATATTGAGCTTTTTATTGGCCTTTCAATGCACGCGAGAACATCACGTGACAAGACAATAACCATACAGCGCGGATACGTCATCGAAATCAAGAGATTCCAATCTACGGCGGCTTTTTGTTTTTGAGCTTTTAAGAGCTTTTAATCACATTTCCACATATTTGGCACCTACCACACTACAGAGTAAGACATGGCGAATCTTTTGATACCAAATAACTGTAATGTGAATTTTTTTGCAAGTCAACCTTTAACCTTGCGGCTAAGCATATAAAAGCACATGGTGCACCCAAAACACTCCCTTTTAGACTCAGCTACTCATGTTGAGAAGCTGCCTATAGCCAAGAATTCAAATTTCAATTTGAAGACTTAGACCTCTAGACCACCTAATCACCTATATTTGTATGTGTTCTCAATGTTTTGTATTGCAGGAACTCTTCGGCAAGTCTGTATATTTATTAGCAGCGGTTCTTGATAGGAACTGGGGCTGGGAGGTTATCGAACATTACTGCGAACCTGATGAAGTAGTTGCCGTGAAAGAAAAGTTGAGAGGTAATGTAGCCTGATCTACGTTTCACATGTATACATAAACCCTACGTGTAGCATCACCATGCCCAAATCATGATATGACGCTCGCCGCCAAATTGGTTCTAGCTGATAAGACTGTTTAGGCATCTTAGAATATGAGTCTTAATGTATCATATCGCTATTCATCTTTGTTCTTTCAGGAATTCTCACATCTGAATTGACTTCGCTGGATGGTCAGGACGATGTACAGAATGAGGAGGTCACATTCACTCAGCAAATACAAATATCTGATAATGAAGATATGTTCGCTGATTTTTTGAATAGAGCACCTTTAGCTAGTGCAAGCAACCTAGATTCAGTCAATCAGGAGATTGAAAAGTATATGGCGAAAAGCAGATCATCTTGTAACACTCTAAGCTATTGGCAAGGTGAGACACAGTTACTGAGGCTTAGCGAGCTGGCGCTGAAGGTCCTTTCAGTACCAGCTTCATCAGCTCCCCTAGAACGGGTTTTTAGTAAAAGTGGCTTCATCATGAGGCCACACAAGAGCTCCTTGACATCTGAAAACTTGCGCAAGCTAGTTTTTCTAAAATGCAATGAGTGTATTTAAGTAAATGTGTTAATATTATGTAACTGTTAATTATATGCTCAATGCTTAGTTTCATTTCTTTCAAGTTCAAGCCTCAGTAACTGTGTTTCACTTGCCAATATTTTCAGGTTTTATCTTATATTTGTATCTTATATTTTGTAACTTTAAACAAGTATCTAAAGTTTCTTTTTTTTACATTTGTACATTCTTGCTTAAAATCTTAAATAAAAGCAAAGTCACAGCCATGACCATAAACTGTTACATAACCCTCCAATTATTCATTGATGTATCCAGCCAATGGTAGGATGTGCTCTGCAATGATGTTTTAACATACCTCGTAGAACAAAGAACAAAACCGTATCTAGTGATGAATTTAGCATACATAATATATATAGTGGTACAGAGATACAGCTATACTATTCCTATCTATAGAACCCATAATGGGCAGGGGGGGCAACCCCTACCCTTTCCCCCTAGTTCAGGTCCTATGGATAGGAGAACAGGCTACGCCGCTACAACTATACTGTGGATTGATCATACTATGCAACAATTGAGCGAACAATTTGAAAGAGTATTTCAAATCATTCTCAAATGATTCAGGATTTGAATTCATTATTGGGCTGATTCAATTTGATTTGATTTGCTTCGAATCTGCTAACAAGAGTGGGGGATTTGATTTGTAGTTCGCCGGATATGATTTGATTTGAGTCATAAAAAGGTGATTTGAAAGCAGCTCTGATTTTTTGTCATTCACTATCACACTCATAAAATACCTCTCATTTACTCTCACAGCCATGAATTACCTCTCATTTGCTATTACAGCCATAACAACAACCTGTTATCTGCTGTCAAAAAGAATCTGTCAACATCAAGAATCAGTCATTTGCTGTCACAACCATCAATTAACTGTTCAAATGCTTTAATGCGATGTTGGAATCATCTTCAGTGTATTTATGGCGTGATTTGATTTCAAAACTTGATTACCTTTTTATAGGTTTATTATTAAGTTTGCCTCAGGAAAGATCAACTTAAAAAACCGGCGGGTAAGTTTAACTCTGCATGCGGTATTAAGTTTCTATGGATATAGTATGGGACCTTTTTCAAGCGAAGCATCTGTCGTAGTCAGAAGCCGTCTAATCTTTTTTGTACAGAGTGACTGTGCATTGCGTTTGATTAGCTTTTCAATAGGCAAAAATGCAGCCTCCATGAAACAGTCACTATGTTTCCATGACTCGCATGCATTTGGGGCTGTGCGCAAGTTCAGTTACTTTGCAATCAAATGTTTCGATTAACATCTGCGCATCTAGTGCCGCGTTTGACCCCATAGGTCAAGTGTTAACCTAATTAATGGCTCTTTAAATAAATAGCTACGAAGTCATGTCACGCTAAGCTTAGCAGCAATCGTTTGGTACATTAAAACTGTTTAAATCGAAATAAAAACGACTGGTGTTATTGTACATTTTATGTACATGTATTTATGTATATGTTTTACAGTGTTGGTGCTGTTTCAGGTATGACTGGTACCAGACAAACATCAGTATCATCATCATCTCTCTATTTATATATATGTTTTACAGTGTTGGTGCTGTTTCAGGTATGACTGGTGCCAGACAGACACTAGCATCATCATCTCTCTATTTATATATATGTTTTACAGTGTTGGTGCTGTTTCGGGTATGACTGGTGCCAGACAGACACCAGCATCATCATCTCTCTATTTATGTATGTGTTACAGTTTTGGTGCTGTTTCAGGTATGACTGGTACCAGACAAACACCAGCATCATCATATCTCTATTTATGTATATGTTTTACAGTGTTGGTGCTGTTTCAGGTATGACTGGTACCAGACAGACACTAGCATCATCATCTCACTATTTATGAATAAACTCAGAGCTGATGCTTTCCAGCACACAGTTACAGATCAAACGGTTCGTTATAGCCTTTGTAACTCTAAAATGCGTGGGGTGGTAGCATGAGACTATCGCTGATAATTAGCCTTGGTGCTCTAGTTGGTCATTCATGGTGAGAATGAAATAAGGAAACAGCATCTCCACCTCTATTTAAGGACTCAGTGTTAAACTAAATGTTGAAGTGAGATACATGAAGCTGGTGAAGAACACTATAAATCTGTTAAACTAGTATTCTGTGATAAGACTAGTACTTCAGGGTTAATAATAGTATAACAAGACTAGTACCTCACGATTAATAATAGAATAACAGTACTAGTACTTCAGGGTTAATAATTGTATAACAGTACTAGTACCTCAGGGTTAATAATAGTATAACAGTACTAGTACCTCAGATTAATAATAATATACCAGTACTAGTACCTCAGGGTTAATAATAGTATAACAGTACTACTACCTCAAGGTTAATAATAGTATAACAGTACTAGTATCTCAGGGTTAATAATAATATAACAGTACTAGTACCTCAAGGTTAATAATAGTATAACAGTACTAGTACATCAGGGTTAATAATAGTATAACAGTACTGGTTCCTCAGGGTTAATAATAGTATTACAGTACTAGTACCTCAGATTAATAATACTATAACAATACTAGTACCTCAGGGTTAATAATAGTATAACAGTAGCAGTACCTCAGGGTTAATACTAGTATAACAGTACTAGTACCTCGGGGTTAATAATAGTATAACAGTACTAGTACTTCAGGGTTAATAATAGTATAACAGTATTAGTACCTCAGGGTTAATAATAGTATAACAGTACTAGTACCTCGGGATTAATAATAGTATAACAGTACTAGTATCTCAGGGTTAATACTAGTATAACAGTACTAGTACCTCTGGGTTAATAATAGTATAACAGTACTAGTACCTCAGGATTAATAATAGTATAATAGTACTAGTACCTCAGGGTTAATAATAGTATAACTGTTCTAGTATCTTATGGTTAACAATAGTAGAACAGTACTGGCACCTCAGGGTAAATCATAAACTACTCTTATAGCTGATAGAGGGCAAAAGGAGGTGACGTTGAAATAGAGGTGGCGTTGAAATAGAGGTGGCGTTGAAATAGAGGTGGCGTTGAATTTGAGGCTTTATAGTAATTGCATAGATTGCGCATTGCATGTAATGTGGTATTCAACCATGTATAAATGTTCATTCGCGCTCTCATATATAACCAGCTAATTCTTTTGTGACAGCTGCTCTGGTTAGTATAAAATATTAGGACTGCTAGAAAAGTGATAATCGTAAAGCCATAAAGCAAAGAAGAGTTATTCAATAGACTAACAAACTGATAGGATGCTATACAATCACCTCATGACAACATAATTGAAGGCTGGTTGTACATCTAACTATCAGAATAGTCCAATTGAATCCATCGATATAAGATGCTATAAAATCACCACGTGACAACATAATTGAAGGCTGGTTGTACATCTAACCGTCAGAATAGTCCAATTGAATCCATCGGTAGGAAGTGAATGTTGTAACCACTCACAGGTACTGAACAAGATGGATATTTTATTAATGTTTTATGTTTATGCGTATTAAACATTCCTGGAGACGCCTTCTAAATCAAGTAGAATTTGTTATGATGTAAGCTAATAGCTATGTCTACACTCAGCCTTTTAATGTCAGATTCTATTGCAAGCAGATGTATTTTCTTATCCTCGATAGAATCAATAGACTCATGAACAATAGAAATTAACCACATTGTTTATAGTCATTGTAAACCTCAATAAAATTCATTAGTTCAGCTCCTGAGCAAATAGAGTTGCTAAGGGTTGAAATACAACAGCCGGTAAAGAGGACCTACATTAGCTATTGATTCATTGTGCTGACAGAGTGAAGGGAAAGATGATGCCAGAACTTTCAAGTCTGAGTCTGGCTGTTCTATACTGTATGTTTTAAGGGAGAGAGAGACGAGGTGAGTAAGAGACAAGTTTGCTTTAGACATCAATTCAGAGTTCTTCATCTTGTTCTCCTATGCTGCTGCTAGTAGAAATACTCATTGTTACTGGATATTGAAAAAGGAATAGCATAGTTGTGAAATGTGTTGTTTTATGAACATGAACTCTGAAGAATTCAGTTAATCATACATATCTATATTTCTATCATAACATGTCTATATTTTTATCCTAACATGTCTGTATTTCCAATGATATACAGCCCCCCAAGGATAGCCGACGGGTATCATAAGGGCGGGGTTTAATGATGGCGTCCTGTTAGGATTGTGGTAGCCTGGGTTTCAGAGCAAACACGACTCTCACGGGCGGTCGCGTTGCCTTGTTAGGTTTTTGAAAACACGACTCGCTGTTATCGTTTCATTAGCTCTTTCAGTCAGTAGACCCCGCGGTTCACAGTAGCAAACCTTGAATTTCTACAATGTAGGGGTGATACCTAACAAAAATAATGGAACCATGCAAAATAAAACATTTCAACTTACCTACTTTTAGTAATTTTAAAATTGTTAAAGGTCGTAGTATATGCTTATAGTTGAATATATAGTTTACGCGAAATTACCAGAACAACGGCCTTTGTTTCCTAGTTTTTGATTAATTAATATTTTGCCACCCTTAATATAAAATGACAAAGTCTTTCATCGTCACATTGTTTTACCTGGCCATTAAGATGGGACAGCAGGCAAGGCTGTGCAGTGTAGTTTTCATACTCAAAATCTAAATACAAAACCGAATTTGGGCTATTTTACGGATGTGACTATTAATATCACGAATGCTTGCAAATGGCAACTGACTGATCATAATGGTGACAATAATGGGCGACTATATTTATTTGACAACAAAATGAATTCAGAAACAGATAAGTAAAATAACCACTATAGTTCATAATATTTGTAAATTTACAAGGGGCTTTATTCAGCATATTTGTTTGTTCAGGTGCCGTGTTTGGGCTCATCTCAACAAAGCTCCATCATTAAACCCCGCAAATATGAGAGCCGTCGGCTATCCTTGGGGGCTGTATATCATTAGTATTTCTATTATAACGGGTCTATATTTCTATCATAACATGTCTATATTTCTATTATATCAGGTATATATTTCTATAATAACATGTATATATGTCTACTTTAACATGTATATATTTCTATCATATGTCTATACTTCTACCTTGACATTCAGATACTTCTATCATAACATGTCCATATTTCTATCTTAACTTGTATATATTTATATCATAACATGTCTATATTTCTATCATAACACGTATATATTTCTATTATAGCATGTGTATATTTCTATAATAACATGTACAATAAAGTATAAGCTAAAAGTCTGCGTAAAGTGCTCGATACTAAAGTAGAGCTTACTATAAATTTGGTAAAAAATTTATTAAAATACGTGTGGAGGAGTGTTACACACCTTTTGTGTAATATGAAAGTTTTAGTAAATTTTTGCTTAGTCAAATTTTAATAAAATTCTTACCGAATTTATAATAACATGTATATATGTCTACTCTAACATGTATATATTTCTATCATAAAATGTCTATATTTCTACCTTGACATACAAATATTTCTATCATAACATTTAGATAATTCTATCATAACATGTCGATATTTTTATCCTAATGTGTCTATATTTCTATCATAACATGTCGATATTTCAATCATAACATGTATCTAATTCTATTATAGCATGTATATATTTCCATAATAAGACGTATATATGTCTACTCTAACGTGTCTATATTTCTATCCTAACATGTTTATATTTTTATCGTATCATGTCTATATTTCAGTTTTATTATAAAACTTCCCTTATTTGTGTTTTGATGGGATTTCACATTACGAACATTTGCTAACAGAATGTTTGTAAAAATAAGTTGCTACAAGTGGGACTCGAACTCACCATTTTTCCATGTTATGAAAAAAATAAAACTAAAAATATGCAACGCAACAATAAAAAATATATAAAAATGAGCTTAATGCAATAACTACAAATCTTGTAACAGATATAAACAGGGAGTACTAAGTTTAGTTTTAATTAGGAACTGTTTAGTATTAATATGGTCTATGCACCTTCCACATATCTAACATAGTCTACAGTGTACTTCCTCTGTCTAGTGACTGTGTAGTATTATTATGGTCTATATACTTTCCACATCTCTAACATAGTCTACAGTGTACATCCTCTGTCTAGTGACTGTTTAGTATTAATATGGTCTATACACCTTCCACATATCTAACATAGTCTACAGTGTACTTCCTCTGTCTAGTGATTGTTTAGTATTAATATGGTCTATACACCTTCCATATATCTAACATAGTCTACAGTGTACTTCCTCTGTCTAGTGACTGTTTAGTATTAATATGGTCTATATACCTTCCACATATCTAACATAGTCTAGAGTGTACTCCCTCTGTCTAGTGACTGTTTAGTATTAATGTGGTCTATACACCTTCCACATATATAACATAGTCTACAGTGTACTTCCTCTTTCTAGTGACTGTTTAGTATCAATATGGTCTATATACCTTCCACATATCTAACATAGTCTACAGTGTACTTCCTCTGTTTAGTGACTGTTTAGTATTAATATGGTTTATATACCTTCCACATATCTAACATAGTCTACAGTGTACTTCCTCTGTCTAGTGACTGTTTAGTATTAATATGGTCTATATACCTTCCACATATCTAACATAGTCTACAGTGTACTTCCTCTGTTTAGTGACTGTTTAGTATTAATATGGTCTATATACTTTCCACATATCTAACATAGTCTACAGTGTACTTCCTCTGTCTAGTGACTGTTTAGTATTAATATGGTCTATACACCTTCCACATATCTAACATAGTCTACAGTGTACTTCCTCTGTCTAGTGATTGTTTAGTATTAATATGGTCTATACACCTTCCATATATCTAACATAGTCTACAGTGTACTTCCTCTGTCTAGTGACTGTTTAGTATTAATATGGTTTATATACCTTCCACATATCTAACATAGTCTACAGTGTACTTCCTCTGTCTAGTGACTGTTTAGTATTAATATGGTCTATATACCTTCCACATATCTAACATAGTCTACAGTGTACTTCCTCTGTTTAGTGACTGTTTAGTATTAATATGGTCTATATACTTTCCACATATCTAACATAGTCTACAGTGTACTTCCTCTGTCTAGTGACTGTTTAGTATTAATATGGTCTATACACCTTCCACATATCTAACATAGTCTACAGTGTACTTCCTCTGTCTAGTGATTGTTTAGTATTAATATGGTCTATACACCTTCCATATATCTAACATAGTCTACAGTGTACTTCCTCTGTCTAGTGACTGTTTAGTATTAATATGGTCTATACACCTTCCACATATCTAACATAGTCTACAGTGTACTTCCTCTGTCTAGTGATTGTTTAGTATTAATATGGTCTATACACCTTCCATATATCTAACATAGTCTACAGTGTACTTCCTCTGTCTAGTGACTGTTTAGTATTAATATGGTTTATATACCTTCCACATATCTAACATAGTCTACAGTGTACTTCCTCTGTCTAGTGACTGTTTAGTATTAATATGGTCTATATACCTTCCACATATCTAACATAGTCTACAGTGTACGTCCTCTGTCTAGTGACTGTTTAGTATTAATATGGTCTATACACCTTCCACATATCTAACATAGTCTACATTGTACTTCCTCTATCTAGTGACTGTGTAGTATTATTATGGTCCATATACTTTCCACATATCTAACATAGTCTACAGTGTACTTCCTCTGTTTAGTGACTGTATAGTATTAATATGGTCTATACACCTTCCACATATCTAACATAGTCTACAGTGTACTTCCTCTGTCTAGTGATTGTTTAGTATTAATATGGTCTATATACCTTCCACATATCTAACATAGTCTACAGTGTACTTCCTCTTTTTAGTGTTTAGTATTATTATGGTCTATATACCTTCCACATATCTAACATAGTCCACAGTGTACTTCCTCTGTCTAGTGACTGTTTAGTATTAATATGGTCTATATACCTTCCACATATCTAACATAGTCTACAGTGTACTTCCTCTGTCTAGTGACTGTGTAGTATTATTATGGTCTATATACTTTCCACATCTCTAACATAGTCTACAGTGTACTTCCTCGGTCTAGTTACTGTTTAGTATTAATATGGTCTATATACCTTCCACATATCTAACATAGTCTACAGTGTACTTCCTCTGTCTAGTTACTGTTTAGTATTAATATGGTCTATATACCTTCCACATATCTAACATAGTCTACAGTGTACTTCCTCTGTTTAGCGACTGTTTAGTATTAATATGGTCTATATACCTTCCACAAATCTAACATAGTCTACAGTGTACTCCCTCTGTCTAGTGACTGTTTAGTATTAATATGGTCTATATACCTTCCACATATCTAACATAGTCTACAGTGTACTTCCTCTGTCTAGTGACTGTTTAGTATTAATATGGTCTAAATACCTTCCACATATTTAACATAGTCTACAGTGTACTTCCTCTGTCTAGTGACTGTTTAGTATTAATATGGTCTATACACCTTCCATATATCTAACATAGTCTACAGTGTACTTCCTCTGTCTAGTGACTGTGTAGTATTATTATGGTCTATATACTTTCCACATCTCTAACATAGTCTACAGTGTACTTCCTCGGTCTAGTTACTGTTTAGTATTAATATGGTCTATATACCTTCCACATATCTAACATAGTCTACAGTGTATTTCTTCTGTCTAGTGACTGTTTAGTATTAATATGGTGTATATACCTTCCACGTATCTAACATAGTCTACAGTGTACTTCCTTTGTCTAGTGACTGTTTAGTATTAATATGGTCTATATACCTTCCACGTATCTAACATAGTCTACAGTGTACTTCCTCTGTCTAGTGACTGTGTAGTATTATTATGGTCTATATACTTTCCACATCTCTAACATAGTCTACAGTGTACTTCCTCGGTCTAGTTACTGTTTAGTATTAATATGGTCTATACACCTTCCACATATCTAACATAGTCTACAGTGTACTTTCTCTGTCCAGTGACTGTTTAGTATTAATATGGTCAATATACCTTCCACATATCTAACATAGTCTACAGTGTACTTCCTCGGTCTAGTGACTGTTTAGTATTAATATGGTCTATACACCTTCCACATATCTAACATAGTCTACAGTGTACTTCCTCGGTCTAGTGACTGTTTAGTATTAATATGGTCTATACACCTTCCATATATCTAACATAGTCTACAGTGTACTTCCTCTGTCTAGTGACGGTTTAGTATTAATATGGTCTATACACCTTCCATATATCTAACATAGTCTACAGTGTACTTCCTCGGTCTAGTGACTGTTTAGTATTAATATGGTCTATACACCTTCCACATATTTAACATAGTCTACAGTGTACTTCCTCTGTCTAGTGACTGTTTAGTATTAATATGGTCTATATACCTTCCACATATCTAACATAGTCTACAGTGTACTTCCTCTGTCTAGTGACTGTTTAGTATTAATATGGTCTATATACCTTCCACATATCTAACATAGTCTACAGTGTACTTCCTCTGTCTAGTGACTGTTTAGTATTAATATGGTCTATACACCTTCCACATATCTAACATAGTCTACAGTGTACTTCCTCTGTCTAGTGACTGTTTAGTATTAATATGGTCTATACACCTTCCACATATTTAACATAGTCTACAGTGTACTTCCTCTGTCTAGTGACTGTTTAGTATTAATATGGTCTATATACCTTCCACATATCTAACATAGTCTACAGTGTACTTCCTCTGTCTAGTGACTGTTTAGTATTAATATGGTCTATATACCTTCCACATATCTAACATAGTCTACAGTGTACTTCCTCTGTCTAGTGACTGTATAGTATTAATATGGTCTATACACCTTCCACATATCTAACATAGTCTACAGTGTACTTCCTCTGTCTAGTGACTGTTTAGTATTAATATGGTCTATGCACCTTCCACATATCTAACATAGTCTACAGTGTACTTCCTCTGTCTAGTGACTGTTTAGTATTAATATGGTCTATACACCTTCCACATATTTAACATAGTCTACAGTGTACTTCCTCGGTCTAGTGACTGTTTAGTATTAATATGGTCTATATACCTTCCACATATCTAACATAGTTTACAGTGTACTTCCTGTGTCTAGTGACTGTTTAGTATTAATATGGTCTATGTACCTTCCACATATCTAACATAATCTACAGTGTACTTCCTCTGTCTAGTGACTGTTTAGTATTATTATGGTCTATACACCTTTTACATATCTGGCATAGTCTACAGTGTACTTCCTCTGTCTAGTAACTGTTTAGTATTAATATGGTCTATATACCTTCCACATATCTAACATAGTCTACAGTGTAATTCCTCTGTCTAGTGACTGTTTAGTATTAATATGGTCTATGTACCTTCCACATATCTAACATAATCTACAGTGTACTTCCTCTGTCTAGTGACTGTTTAGTATTATTATGGTCTATACACCTTTTACATATCTGGCATAGTCTACAGTGTACTTCCTCTGTCTAGTGATTGTTTAGTATTAATGTGGTCTATATACCTTCCACATATCTAACATAGTCTACAGTGTACTTCGTCTGTCTAGTGACTGTTTAGTATTAATATGGTCTATACACCTTCCATATATCTAACATAGTATACAGTGTAATTCCTCTGTCTAGTGATTGTTTAGTATTAATATGGTCTATATACCTTCCATATATCTAACATAGTCTACAGTGTACTTCCTCTGTCTAGTGATTGTTTAGCATTAAGATGGTCTATATACCTTCCACATATCTAACATAGTCTACAGTGTACTTCCTTTGTCTAGTGACTGTTTAGTATTAATATGGTCTATATACCTTCCATATATCTAACATAGTCTACAGTGTACTTCCTCTGTCTAGTGATTGTTTAGTATTAATATGGTCTATATACCTTCCACATATCTAACATAGTCTACAGTGTACTTCCTATGTCTAGTGACTGTTTAGTATTAATATGGTCTATATACCTTCCACATATCTAACATAGTCTACAGTGTACTTCCTATGTCTAGTGACTGTTTAGTATTAATATGGTCTATATACCTTCCACATAGCTAACTTAGTCTACAGTGTACTTCCTCTGTCTAGTGACTGTTTAGTATTAATATGGTCTATGTACCTTCCACGTATCTAACATAGTCTACAGTATACTTCCTCTGTCTAGTGATTGTTTAGTATTAATATGGTCTATATACCTTCCACATATCTAACATAGTCTACAGTGTACTTCCTATGTCTAGTGACTGTTTAGTATTAATATGGTCTATATACCTTCCACATATCTAACATAGTCTACAGTGTACTTCGTCTGTCTAGTGACTGTTTAGTATTAATATGGTCTATACACCTTCCATATATCTAACATAGTATACAGTGTAATTCCTCTGTCTAGTGATTGTTTAGTATTAATATGGTCTATATACCTTCCATATATCTAACATAGTCTACAGTGTACTTCCTCTGTCTAGTGATTGTTTAGCATTAAGATGGTCTATATACCTTCCATATATCTAACATAGTCTACAGTGTACTTCCTTTGTCTAGTGACTGTTTAGTATTAATATGGTCTATATACCTTCCATATATCTAACATAGTCTACAGTGTACTTCCTCTGTCTAGTGATTGTTTAGTATTAATATGGTCTATATACCTTCCACATATCTAACATAGTCTACAGTGTACTTCCTATGTCTAGTGACTGTTTAGTATTAATATGGTCTATATACCTTCCATATATCTAACATAGTCTACAGTGTACTTCCTCTGTCTAGTGACTGTTTAGTATTAATATGGTCTATATACCTTCCACATAGCTAACATAGTCTACAGTGTACTTCCTTTGTCTAGTGACTGTTTAGTATTAATATGGTCTATATACCTTCCATATATCTAACATAGTCTACAGTGTACTTCCTCTGTCTAGTGATTGTTTAGTATTAATATGGTCTATATACCTTCCACATATCTAACATAGTCTACAGTGTACTTCCTATGTCTAGTGACTGTTTAGTATTAATATGGTCTATATACCTTCCACATATCTAACATAGTCTACAGTGTACTTCGTCTGTCTAGTGACTGTTTAGTATTAATATGGTCTATACACCTTCCATATATCTAACATAGTATACAGTGTAATTCCTCTGTCTAGTGATTGTTTAGTATTAATATGGTCTATATACCTTCCATATATCTAACATAGTCTACAGTGTACTTCCTCTGTCTAGTGATTGTTTAGCATTAAGATGGTCTATATACCTTCCACATATCTAACATAGTCTACAGTGTACTTCCTCTGTCTAGTGATTGTTTAGTATTAATATGGTCTATATACCTTCCACATATCTAACATAGTCTACAGTGTACTTCCTATGTCTAGTGACTGTTTAGTATTAATATGGTCTATATACCTTCCACATATCTAACATAGTCTACAGTGTACTTCCTATGTCTAGTGACTGTTTAGTATTAATATGGTCTATATACCTTCTACATATCTAACATAGTCTACAGTGTACTTCCTATGTCTAGTGACTGTTTAGTATTAATATGGTCTATATACCTTCCACATATATAACATAGTCTACAGTGTACTTCCTCTGTCTAGTGACTGTTTAGTATTAATATGGTCTATATACCTTCCACATATCTAACATAGTCTACAGTGTACTTCCTATGTCTAGTGACTGTTTAGTATTAATATGGTCTATATACCTTCTACATATCTAACATAGTCTACAGTGTACTTCCTATGTCTAGTGACTGTTTAGTATTAATATGGTCTATATACCTTCCACATATATAACATAGTCTACAGCGTACTTCCTCTGTCTAGTGACTGTTTAGTATTAATATAGTCTATACACCTTCCATATATCTAACATAGTTTACATTGTACTTCCTCTGTCTAGTGACTGTTTAGTATTAATATAGTCTATACACCTTCCATATATCTAACATAGTTTACATTGTACTTCCTCTGTCTAGTGACTGTTTAGTATTAATATGGTCTATATACCTTCCACATATCTAACATAGTCTACTGTGTACTTCCTCTGTCTAGTGACTGTTTAGTATTAATATGGTCTATACACCTTCCACATATCTAACATAGTCTACAGTGTACTTCCTCTGTCTAGTGACTGTTTAGTATTAATATGGTCTATATACCTTCTATATATCTAACATAGTCTACAGTGTACTTCCTCTGTCTAGTGACTGTTTAGTATTAATATGGTCTATATACCTTCCACATATCTAACATAGTCTACAGTGTACTTCCTCTGTCTAGTAAGAGTTTAGTATTAATATGGTCCATACACCTTCCACATATCTAACATAGTCTACCTTATACTCCCTCTGTCCAGTGACACATGTCTAGAGCTAATTCTCCCATAAATGTTATACTCTGACTTTATTTTATTTTCTATCTCCATGAAGTAACATCACTATAATTTGTTATTATGATTTTTACCTTCTTGAAACCTGTTCTTTCCATTATTGTTTTGTTTTGTAGTTTTAGTTCCTTAACTGTCACTCAGTGTTGATTGCAGGGTTAGAAAAAACCACGGTTTTTATGAAAATAACGAAAATACCAGGCTTTTTTGGTTTAAACCAGTTTTTATGGCTCAAACTGGTTTTTATGGTTTTCATAATTTTACCAAGCTTTTTGCAATTTCAAGCCTAATTAACATCACTTACTATAGCTGCATGACTGAGTATTGAACATACATATGGGCTTGTCCATAATTAGTCTTGTGACTTTTGTAAAGGTTTTCTAGCTATGTGATGATTCAAAATATTCTGAATCTTTAATTTTTGGACTACACCATTTGGTGTTGATGCATGCTTGAGCCTCGATGAGTTGGATTTGGACCATTTGTAAAATCATAAAAATGCCATGTGTAATTAGAGGTTAGTCGTGTGATCCAGAGAATTCTGCTTGATAGGAGGCATTATGTTTGGTTTATTCTTTCTTTGAATTGAAATGCCCTACTGTAAAGTTACTGCAATTTTAGCATCCACTAGGTGTTCAAAGAGATTACTCCACTTTTAATTTTGTTTAAACAATTTTAGTTCTTAAACTATTTCAATGAAAAACAGTTAGCCGTGTGACATCTAAAAATAGTCGTGTGACTTCTGTGATCCTTCATATAAACTATTGAGAAGAAAGGAACAATGCTTTGGTTATATTAAAAGATAATGAAAATAAATGTGAAAACACTAGTGCTACATTCAAAGTCAAAGATCTTCAACAATGTCATCATCAAGAATATGGCCTCTCTGCCTGCTGACTGAATTGACCTGGTGACACTTGGTTTCTATTCCAGCGACGGTTGAGTACTTTACTATTTACATGATTGATAAAATACAGAACAGAAATCTTATCACATAAAGTGGATATTTTACATACAGCTCTATGTATAAGTAGGAATTTCAATCCAAGTGATTATTCGTGTGGTAGTGTAGAGCAGAGCATAATGCAGATGCATTGGTAGTGTTTGGAGCAGTGGCAAATGACTCAACTTCTACCACCTGAATACTAGCATCACTGTCTAAATTGGTGTTTTCAGCTTGACATTTTGCTACGTGAGCTTTAAGCCTATCTGCATGACCTCGCGTCACGACCGCACACCTATTACATTTTGCCTTAAAACCTTTGAATTTTGCAGTTCGCGTGAAAAACTGCCAAACGGGATCCTGTTTGCGAGGCGTGTTGGAAGTTTGAGGCACAACTTTAACTTTTCAAAACACAAAAAACTTGATAAACTGAATTCTAACAATTCAATTACTTTGGCTTGTGCCCAATACATAAAATATTAGTTTGCAAACTTAAAGCTTTTGCCCAAAAAGATTTTATTGTTTTAATTTCTAATTATGAGTAATCCTTTCTCACTGGCCAGACTTGAGAAAGTATTCATTCATTATTAGAGATGATGATTGGATTAGTATATTTCACATGGCTTTTATATTTCATCAGTAAAGAGATCATCATATCACTTGATAAAACCAATTGAAAATGAAATTCACTAATTCATTGTTGCGCTAGGATTTCATGTAGTTTCAACTTGAGCTCTGCCATCAATTTACTACTGTGTCCTAAATAAACTTTCACAGCTGATAATTGCATATAATTGCATTTCTACCGCGCATGAACCACTAGGAGCTTAAAGTATGTTTTTTACAAAATATAATGAAAAAACGAAAAACCCATAAAAACCGATTGGTTTAAACCGAGCCAACCCTGGTTGATTGTAAATTACCATCATTATTGTTATTATCATTTTTAGCTTCTGTAAACCTGTTATTTCCATTATTGTTATGTTGTGTAGCCTTTGTTCCTTTGACTCAGGGTTGATTGTCAAACTAGTTGAATGTAGAATCCTGGTCTTTCTACTATTACTAGTACTTGGTCAGTCTTGTGCGCCCTGAGAGATCATCAGGTGTAATAACTATCTGCACAATTATTCCATAGTACAGCAAGATGGCTGAGGATAAAGTTGGTAGTGTGCCTGGCTGCTAATATGATTATCCGTGTTCGATTCCCACCGGGTGCATTTTTAATTGTAGCTTTTGACAGTCAGACGGACATGGTTCCTACGATAGTAAAGATTATTCTCTGTTTCTTGATTATTAATAGCCTTGGTTCCTTAACTGGGACTCCATGCAGATTATCAAACTACTTCAATATACATGAGGTGGCACTTGTTACAGGTGATATAATGGGCTCTTATCTGAGCAGGAGTAATGAAAAATCAACTACTAACAGAGAGAGTGGAGAGAGAGAAGGTAAGATATATCAGACAAGAACTACAGAGAGTAAGTACTCTATAATAAGTTGTAGCAGTGAATTATTGTTTAGTATAGTATGACTGTTTTACCTGCGAGTATAGACATCTGTTAAATTGTGTTTAGACTAGGTGAGTCTATGAGTTATTTTACAATTACAAATCTTCTATAGAAGTATCATTTGTAAACAGTGAGTCCCAAGTCACACCAACTATACTCATGATAATCACTAGTAATTCATCTCTGATTGGTTGACCTGATTTGTTGTCACATGACTAACATACAGATGATCATATTGTATATCACTGACTTTATATTTCTTATTATTATTATCATGTGATCATTTACACTCAGGAGTGTTTCAGCTCATTTATAATTTATTTCTAATAGGAATTGACCAGGTCAAGTAGTAATTCTATCGTATATCGAATTTTTAGATGTCAAATTAAACAATTCCTACATTTCTGCATTCTTACCTTTCACTTGTGTTATCATGTTATTCAAAGGCAACTTTTGTTGCAAATCTTCTAGATTTGTAAATTATTGCAGCTTCATGTCAACCAGTCTTCAGGATTCCATATTTTAATATTAGTAAAGATGGATAACTCTATGTACAGTGTGATTCCTTAAAGGCCTTAGTCAGCCATGTTCAGGTGAAACGATCTGTTCACACCGTGTTGCTAACCCGAGTCTTTTATGTAGAATAGCCAACATTCAGGTCATGTGATGTGTTAGTTTTCTTCCAATTGGTTAAAATATACGACCATATTTATTCATGATTCAACAAATAGCTATGTTGTCAACCAGTCAGTTAATACCCTCGGACACTTATTATAGAATATTCAATTATAAATCATTGCAGCGTCATATCGACCATTCTTCAGGATTCCATATTTTAATATCAGTAAGAGTGGATAACTCTATGTACAATGTGAATCCTTAAAGGCCCTAGTCAGCCATGTTCAGGTGTAACAATCTGTTAACACCGTGTTGCTAACCTGAGTCTTTTATGTAGAATAGCCAAGTTTCAGGTCATGTGATGTGTTAGTTTTCTTCCATCTTGTTAAAATATACGACCATATTTATTCATGGTTCAACAAATAGCTATGTTGTCAACCAGTCAGTTAATAATATATAAAAATAATTGCTCATTATTATTTACAAACTGCTAGCCTAAGTTCCTAACTACTTCAACTAATCATAACTTCCTTCTAGAGTAAAGATCCTTTGGTAGCAGTGTGTGCAAAACATTCCAGTGGTAAGTTTACACAGGCACCCATACATGGTTGCAAGGATTTTCTCGTAAATACCACTGGGAAAAATACGGTTTTTCCTGTCCACCTTAAATACTCCGGGATAAATAGGGAAAATATCAAAAGTTGAAATAGAGAAGTGAATTCAAACTATTATGCTTCATTCTGTCTAACTCTGGTCTAAACTACTTGCACTGAAACTAAGAGCATTGAAAACATGTTAGTAAGCTACTAGATGGTCCTCCACAGTTCCGCTAGCCATAGTAATAACAATCAAAGAATTTTTAAGTCCACTTAAGTCTCAATATAAGGTAGTCAAGCAAGAGTGAGACAAGACTCTATTCCAAGCAAATGGTGACACAGTGAAATATTTTAGCAAAATGATATTATGAGAAAGGATGAAAAGAAATGCAAGTGAAGGTCCTTTATCTACTTTGTTTTATCTACTTTGATTTAGATTTCTTCAATAGGATAACTGAGGAATTCATCTCTCTATTTTTACATGATTATTCTTTATATATGATTTATATGTTGTCAGTTCACTGGTCAGCTACTCTAAACAACAACATGTAATTCTTTATGTATGACAGCAAATGACTGGTTCAGACTGTTTGCTGAGCCATGACCTAATATGGTCATATACTTTAGCCTGTTACAAGTAAACTGATGTTTCAAATGACCTGAAATTCAGTGCTTCTACATGAAAGACTCTACTTAACCAGATGGTATTCACAGGTTGTTCTACCTGAACATGGTACAACAGGACTTTGTATGTAGTAAATTACTTACATTACAGGGCAGAACGTTCAGATCTGGTACAGACACTCTGGCCAGCCTGAGATTGAGAGAATGCCTTACCCTCTTACACACACT
Organism: Watersipora subatra; assembly: GCF_963576615.1. Classification (NCBI taxonomy): domain Eukaryota; kingdom Metazoa; phylum Bryozoa; class Gymnolaemata; order Cheilostomatida; family Watersiporidae; genus Watersipora; species Watersipora subatra. The sequence continues at coordinate 5,641,695 of NC_088715.1, read as the reverse complement.
TCTATGGGTGATGAGAGAAAGATACTGGAGGATGTGGGTGACCACCATATCACCCACATGAGCATCAGGAATGGAGTCATTCCTGCTGTGATGACTCCAAGTCTAAAACAACTGCGGCTCAAGAATGTGAACTCCTCCCAATTGGAATGGTATGTCTATTGTTGGTACATTTGTTAGTACTGAGGCTAAGTGTTGCTACTTCATATCATCTTATATGTGATATACCACCTGCACAGCGGGTGTATATGACCTACCTGTATTGGACCTACCTTGACCTAGTTTTCTATTTTCAAAGACAGTGAGTTTCTCTAGAAATTTTTCAATGTCACATAAAGGCTCATAATGAAGGAACACGGTTGAATTGCTATATTACTTTGAAATCTGTAAAGTTCTTTTAGTTATTCTATAAAGAAATCATGTCACATATTGGAATATCTTTTGTTAAGGTTAACTGACATCACAAAATATTATGATATTAACAACAGCAGATAACATTACAGATCGTTCAAGTATAATAATGATACAAAACACATATAAACCTATTTAAATATGTTACCAAGTCTTTGAAAGGTTGCCACAATATCCTAAAACTAACCCATCTGATGGGATGATACATAAATAGACAGATTAATTCGGCCTAAAATCGAAATAGAAACTTCAGAAGCCTGTTTTAATCAAAATTAAGACCGGCTAACGAAACGCCAATTAGACCGTGCGACAGATAGTATAATCATTAAGTCGTCCAAATTTCATGAAAAAAACGTGCACTTTTCACTGGTCTATGGAATTGTTCAATTTCTGAAGGTTTCTGTAATTAATTTAGAAGTACTGAAAAGTGATCGTTTCTTTTTTGCCGATTTTATTATTCGAATTAATTATTTGATTTTATAAAAAAGTTATTATAATATTTAATTATAAGAATAATCATTAGAATTTGAAACATCGAAGTATATAATGATTGCATTGTCTAATTGCCGAAGGTTTCTTTAATTAATGTAGACCGTTTGAGGCGTAGACCGATTTACAGGCACGAAAATGTGGTACACAGTTTATCAGCCTATGTTTTTGTCCAATTACCGAAGGTTTCATTAAATTATCTAGAACATTAGCCAGATTTCTTTACATCTTATTTACAAGCTAGGGCCGAACTACAATGCCCCTTTGTGCCAAGAATATTTTCTTATTTTACTCAAGTTTGCAGTAAACTTCCAGACGCGTTAATGCTAATGCTTGCTTTCTGTTACATATCGCTGTCAAAACCATTCTACATTCAACACAACCAACTTATTGCTGTTGTTAGTTAAATTACGTACAGTAGGTTAGGCCTACAGCTTGAATTAATATTTATTTTATTGTTGTAAAACATAGGTTTGAGATAGTAGTAGATGAGGTCTGATTTTTATACAACCTTTTGTTTTGCATAATTGACCATTTGAATTTCATTTCAAAACAACTTGACAACTACCATGGACATACAACCTCCCAGAACACCATGTCGTCGCAGTGGCCGTCCACGTGTCTCACAATTATTACGGAGGTTGAGAAATAAAAGGTCCTCACGGCAACCATTGACATCAAATGCTAATGTTCAACAACACGCTACTCAAAATAATAACAACAACTCATCTGATTCAGAGAAATCTTTAGTAGATGTTGTAGGCGAAGCTTAAAACATCTAACTAAAGAATTCTACTTTTGTAGAATTCTGACCTTTTGTAACTACTTTTTCAACAACCAGCAGTACCCTTTCTTTTTTCCATTATCCCTTTGGTCGTGGGCTGTATGACAGGGGAATTTCTAGTAATAGTAATGATAGGCTATAGAACTAGTAGATCCATAATCATAGTAGATGTAGTACCAGATGGAACTATAAAAAGTTCACTTCTCTTCCTACATATCCTAAGATATAATAAACACTAACATAGATGTTACCCTGTGTTGTTAGTGTATTGAGTTTACAGAGAGATTATGTAAACTGGGACATTTACTCATCTAGATGTGCCGGTATAAATGTACAAGAGGAGATAACTCTTATTATACTAAATATATGTGTGTATGTCTATGATGTAGTTTTACTCTAACACATTAGCAATCAATCTCGAATTCATAGAAGGAATCAGACTAAAGCCAGGATTCAGTAGCAATGTATACTTTATGATAATGGCTAGCATTAAACCTGGTGTTGCCAGAGATTCCTTTCATTGTTAAGCAGATGGCACGCATCATACGTGTAGATTTTTAATACAAATCACTACGCTACTTTCATGACAACAATCCATGAACATATCCATAGAGTTGTACTTAATACATGTAAATATGTGTACTTGAGTCTCTAATCAGAGTATTTAAGGGGCTGGTTCTCAGGAATCAGACGGAATTTTGAAACCAAATATTTTGGCGATCTGGTGGTAGGCATGGAGCATAAGCTAGTAAAGTTTGACGAAATCGGCCAATAAATTGTGGAAATGCCTCGTGTTTACACAGATTAGCTGACACACAGACAATGACAAACAGGGAATTATTAATAAATATCAGTTACTGTAGCTTGTGATTCCCTGTGCTAGGTAGTGTGAGGATGGGAAGAAGTGCCCGTGTTCAATCTTACTCATAGCATGAGTTTTTCACAGATATAGAAGTGATTGCTAAGTATGACTAAAGTAAACAGACTATAATAATTGTTAGAAATATAATATTATTTAGCTGTTCCCTTTACATTCAGAACTTAAAATATCTTACAGCAATACTTTTATTTCTATTAAACTAGTAACTAGAGAGAGAGAGTGTCAGGTATAAATATGAGGTCTCATCTGTGTTTAGAGTAACTGTACTCATGGCAGCAAATAATGCTGCTGACACTGTGTACTGATAACATCTTGTTTAGTATGAATAAAACTAAAACAAGTTAAACACAAAATACTATGAATTTATTAAAATTGTCTATTTTTGTGTTTTATTGCTTTCTCCAAGTCTCTGTTAATCAATAAGTATGTTTTCAGATTCCTGTATCTAACCTTCAGGGGTCAGCATGAAACATCTAAAAGTATCTATAGTAATGTAACTTGTAATGTCTGTCCTCCTTTGACACACTCTAAAGCTATTATGTCTATATTGACATGCTGGGGTCAAAGGGTCATCTGCACTAGTGCATGTGCAGCTGCCCTAGTATTAGTAAAATATATTAAATTACAGACTAAAGTATTATTATTATATTTCTATAGTTTCAGCTCTCTCACCGGACTGGAGGTGTTGGATATTGGCAACAGTGACTTCAGTGCTGCACTCCCTCCAGTGATTGCTGAGTTGGAGACACTGGAGAGTCTTAGACTCCCTGGCTGTCAGCTGACAGACCTCCCACAGAGGTAGTGTATAATATACAGTGTACTGGGTACATACTGAGTCTGTATCTACTGTTTAACTTGACTGTAGGTTAAAAGAGTTTAATTGGTTATATTTGTGATTAATTAAATTAGTAAGACTGAAATATTGACAGCATATTGACTAGAGTCTCCCTAATCATTTACTAATTATATAAATATTGGATACTTCTACTAGTTGTATTAGTCTAGTGGATTAGTGAATATCAGAGCCAAGTGCTGAATTATTAACTAAATTATTCAATCTTGTGATGTCACAGACCATGAGTCATAATTATATAAATACCATCATCCGTACTACCATCATACCATATTATAGAAAGTTAGAGAATTCTGTGAAACGGGAATGAAATGAAATGCTGTTGCAAATACTGCAAATGAAATGCTGTTGAAGTACTTGCTGTATGTTCCAGCATTGCATTTTCCATTTTGCTGGAACATTAAAAAGGTGTCTATAAATAATCTTCTGACACACCATAATGTTAAGTTGCAAGCCAATGTCATATGTGACCCCGGCAGTCAGAATGTACAATCGTGCGGTAACTGGATTGTTCACAATAGAGCGCAACGCGTGCTATATGCTATTATATGACTCACTGTCACTATTTTAGTAACTGTGGTTTATAGAGCATTCAACCCTGCTCTTTCACGTGGTCTTGTTTATTTTTGTGTCTGACCAATCATAAAGCCAGAATTGCCATTTAAATCTACCCATATCGGTGGTTGCTATGGAATTTGTCATAACCCAAGATCTTAAGTATAGACTTTAATTGCGGGTGGGCGCGTGTATGTAGCCATTTTATGTTTCAACGCCGTCGCAAAAAATAAACCGTCGCACAAATTACGGCTAGTTGACGCTAATAATTTAGATGTAATTCTAAGTATTTCTACTTAGAAGCTAAGTCGGCTGCCTCAGATTATAGTGAAAGCAATGATCAGGATTGTGATAATAGGAAACCTAAGAAATACAGCTGCTTACGCAATATGTGGCTGCTAACGATAAGGAGAGTAATAAAGTCAGTAGTTGATTGAATTCAAGATGTGTTTATTTAATTGGTAAACTAATTACAGTCGAAACACTAATGTCAGCACGTGCTAGAAAAGCGTACGTGCCCCGAAGTTCCAAGTCACAACATGACATCCGGTCAAGTTAAAACTAAAAACAAGAACACACAACTCCAATATTGGTAACACAACTAAGTATAACTATTTTGTTCAGTCCATTACATCTCCCTTTTCTCTTTGTGATCTATTCTTACTCTCCAGCTTGTCACCATCTAAAATCATAATCCTTATGCCAGATTGGTTTCTTATGAACTCGCATTGGTCTAGCCTCATGTGACTCGCCTGCAGGCATGGCAGGTACAGTTGGAGCCGCTTGCTCAATATTACAGTTCATGGCTGAAGTATCTTCTGGTTCAATATTTGTGAGTAAGTCATTGGGATTGTCACTAGAGTTTGAAGGTATATCAGTGGTACTGTCTCTCACTCCTAACCCTATGATAGATCTAGTAGGTTTGTCTTTCACCTGTGACTCACGCAGATCTTTGCGATTACGTCTTAACTTAAATGCCCCAGCATCAATCTCATAAGACCTTTCACCCAGGATTTTGGCAATCACCCCTGGTCTCCACCTCCCTTGAGCAGCCTTGTAATAGACCTGTTGGCCTGGTTTGAGCACTGTCTTCAGTGGGCCGGCATGCGAGTCATGGTAATGTTTGTTGGAACTTTTTATAGCACCTAACTTTTCTCTTATGTGTTCCAAAGAATAACCAGTAACTTGATATCGGTCTCTACATACCGGGAGACTGTCTCTTATATATCTGCCCTGCAAAAGCTCAGCCGGGGAGGGTAGACTACTGGCTATAGGGGTATTTCGTAGAGTGGTCAAGCCGGTTAGCCAGCTTGATCCATCTTCTATACATTTCTTCATCATGCCTTTCACTGTCCCAATGGCCCGCTCCACCTGACCATTCCCCGAAGGGTGGAGTGGTGAACTTGTATTATGTACTATACCAAGCAAAGAACAGAACCGCTTGAACTCTTGCGAAGAAAACTGAGGACCATTGTCCGACACTATTGACTCAGGCTGGCCAAAATCAGAGAACACTTCACGTAAACACTCAATCACCACAGCACTACCAGTACCAGAGCCTAGCTGTTTCACCACTGGCCATTTTGTAAGATAATCGACCATCATGAGATACGATTTCCCTCCTATTGCAAACAAGTCAACTCCTAATGTCTGAAATGGATAAGCCGGAATAGCAAACGGAATCAATGGTTCCTTTCTTTCATTTCTCTCGACAGACATGCATGGTTCACAAGAACGACATTTCTCTTCCAGCCGATGACGAAGGCCAGGCCAAAAAACTGAATTTGAGGCACGTTGGAGAGTCTTAGTCACCCCTTGGTGGGCACAATGTAATGTATCAACAACTTCACTTTGTAAGGACACTGGAACAACTAGTCGTCTACCATAAAATACTACATCATTCACAATACTTAGGCTATGTCGTAAATTGAAATATCGGAGAGCTCTCGATGCACATGATTTCTTATGACTAGGCCATCCCTCCTGAATATATCTCATGACTACCTGAAGCTCTTCATCAGCTAATGTAGCTTTCTGATATTTGGTCATGACATCAGCGCTACGGATGACTACTGAACAAACTGACAACAGAGGATCTGACCCCAGGTCATCCTCTTGGCTCAATTTTGCTGGACAGGATCGTGAGAGGGTATCTGCTAACACCATCTCTGAACCTGGACAGTATTTGAGTGCAATTGGATACGGCAGCAACTCAAGTCTCATAGCTGCAAGTCGAGGAGACAGTTCATTAATCGGTTTGTTCATCAAGCCTAGAAGTGGAAGATGGTCTGTCTCCACCTCAATAGTTTTTTGCCCAAGACAATAATATTTGAAGCGCTTGCAAGCAAAGAGAGATGCTAACAACTCCTTCTCTATTTGACTATAGCGGCTCTGACAATCTGTCAGCGCTTTGGCTGCGAATTCTATAGGGCGGCCGTCTTGAAGAATGACAGCTCCGAGACTACTCTTAGAGCTGTCCGCTGAAAGATAGACAGGTTTTTCAGGATCATATAGCTTAAGAGTTGGGGCTTCTACTATCAGGTTACGAATGGTTTCAAAAGCCACAGATTGAGCAGGTCCCCAATAGAATTGAACATTTTTCTTCATTACTTCTCGCAGAGGTAGTGTGTGGTCGGCGAGGTTGGGAATAAATTTAGCTAGATATGTCACAAATCCCAGGAACCGCTGAACTGCCTTCTTGTCCTGAGGTTGAACCATATGCTGTATGGCTTCTACTTTTGAGTGGCACGGGGCAATGCCTTTACCCGAAAGCTCATGTCCTAGGTAACCAACTGATTGTTTCGCAAACACCACTTTGGCTGGATTTAGAGTAAGACCAACCTGTTTGAAACGATCCAACACTTTCCTAAGACGAATATCATGTTCTTCACGAGTGGCAGCATGAATTAAAACATCATCAATGTACACCTCAACACCTTGAAGATCTTCAACTGCATCAGCCATCCTCTGATGAAAAATCTCAGGGGCATTACATATGCCCATTGGTAATCGTTTATAACGAAACTTACCATACGGTGTGAGGAAGCTAGTAAGCATGCTTGACGTCTCTGTCAAGGGAATTTGGTGGAAAGATTGATTTGCATCGAGGGTGGTGAAATACTTAGAGCCAGACACTTTGGAAAATATCTCAGTAGTGGTAGGTATTGCACACTGAGCACGAATAAGATTTTGGTTCAAGTTGTGGGGGTCTAGGCACAAGCGGACATCACCGTTGGGTTTGTTAACTATTACTAGAGGAGACATCCACTGTGAGGGGTTTGTGTCTCTTACTATCACACCAAGCTTAACCAACTTATCCAGCTCCCGCTTCAGGGGTTTCCTCAATTTATGCGGTACTAACCTGGATGGTACAGTTTTTGGCTCAGCAGTAGATTTGAGCTCTAACTCTACTGGCTTTCCAAACCTACCAAGTCCTGAAAAAACTATATCATACTCAGCTATAAGTTGCGACAGCTCTGCTGGCATCTCAAGACTATTTGATGTAACCTGATTTACTTTGCTGCCTTTTACTCTGATCAATTGTAAATCATCAATTGCAGGGGCCCCAATCAGAGTTTCATTATCATCATCTGTTACATAAAATTTTACCACGCTTTCTTTCCCACTTGGATCTACCACGGGTAGCTTTACCCTTCCTATGACAGATATATGGCTCCCACCATACCCTGTCAGTTTAGCCTTAGTACGAGTCACACGAGTACATCCAATGCTAAGGAAAGTAGGCTTAGACATAGTACTAACAGCTGCAGCTGTATCTATTCTTGCATTAATAGTTTTACCTTGTATGGTAATTGGAATGACATACCTATCATTTAGACAAGTGGTGTTGCTGACTGCCTGAACATGGAAATAATCATCATCTCCAGAATTAGAGGCCTGGTCATGTTCAAGAGAAATGCTACACTGGTTGTAGCCTCTATCCGATTTAGCATGACCTGATTCACATACTCTTTCAAAATGACCCATCCTGCGGCAGTTTTTGCAACGCTTACCATAGGCAGGGCAACGACCACGCACATGACTGCTCCCACAATATCGACAACTATCAATCATTTGACCAGACTTTCGACCACTTGTCCTAGTTTCTACTGATTTTGATTGATGCTGATACTTAGCTGGTGGTGATGTCTTTGGCCTAGTGCTGCGTACTGCCATCACCATTTGGTCGTCCTGCTCCGCTTTCTGATTGGCTAATATTATCTCCTTTGTTCTTAGTTGCTGCTGTATCTGTTGGAGTGTGATATTTGCATTCAGTTGCAATTCACGACTCAGGTCTTTGTCTCTCATGCCTGCTAAAATGCGAGTCCGTATCATATCATCTCTGTGATTTTGGTCCCAGCCAGTGCATTTTGCTGCCATTTCATGCAGGCTACGAATAAACTGATCATTTGACTCCTCTGGAGCTTGCATACGAGAGCCAAAAAGCACTGCATAATGCAGATGATTATCTCTAGGATTGAAATATGTATCAAAAGCTTCCACAGTTCGATCAAATAGGGTTTCATCGGCATCCTCCGCAGGTATATTGTTGTCTTCATCTGCTTCCTGTGGAGGTCGAACTTGTAGGTGTGGAATGATAGACTCAGCCTCCTCACCCATACAATATATTAGCATGTCAACTTGTTGCTGTGCAGGCTTTTCTGATAAACCTGAAGCACTACGATATCGTAAGAACCTGCGCTTGTACTCAGGCCAGGCCTTTTGTGTATTTGAAAAATCTAGTCCCTTCGGTATTTCAAGTCCACCTGGCATCTTGTAGTCTGGAAGTAATTTGTCTGGAGATTGTTTGAATGCAAATCTCAACACTTCAATCGATCACTGTGCACCGGCAGCTTTCAATAGTAGCGATAGGAACCAAATTAACTACAGGATTGTCCAATAGTATATTATACAATCTAATGTCATTGACATTAGATCCTGCCTACGACGCCATAATAAAGTCAGTAGTTGATTGAATTCAAGATGTGTTTATTTAATTGGTAAACTAATTACAGTCGAAACACTAATGTCAGCACGTGCTAGAAAAGCGTACGTGCCCCGAAGTTCCAAGTCACAACATGACATCCGGTCAAGTTAAAACTAAAAACAAGAACACACAACTCCAATATTGGTAACACAACTAAGTATAACTATTTTGTTCAGTCCATTACAGAGAGTAACAGCGATCATCCTAATTAATTAAATTACAGAGAATAACGATCAGCCTATCACTGCTGATAACTTTCCCATTATAGCTGTTGATATCAAACTAATAAGTGGATGCAAATGTAAGGGAATCTGCACTAGTTTTATATCATCTAAACAAATAAGCCTCGTTAGAACTGTGTATCAAGGATTACCGAAGGACACATTTGATATGGTTGTGTTGGGACAAACTGCCACTAATATAACAAGAAAACCCGTTGAATGGGCTACAATAAATCTCTGCAGTGTACTCTGTGTTACAATGTGTGAGTGTTAAACTACATAAAAATAGTTCTAGATTGAATGGTCACTTGATGAGTTGGGTTGATATTTCCGCATCTTGATGCCCTCTGTGGTCACCTTTCGTTGACCTTACCATGACCTTCTGTATAGATGGACAATTTTGAATACACTTCCAACATTTTGATAAGTCGTTGGATTGTCATTATATGCAGTCATAGCAATATAGCTTGATGAGAAGTGCCCAGTTTGAAGCATACCCTTTTAATGTAAATCTCCAGGAAGGTGAGCTTTTAGCCACATATATTGCTGACCTTACCTCGACCTTTGGAAGGTCAACCGTCAATCAAATTTAAATAAAAATGTGACCATCATCCTTTTCAGGGTTTTAATGTGTAGAATGCCAGGTTTCATCAATATAGGTTGAGATTAAGTGGTCTGTTGCTATGGCATTTTGATTTGTAAACAAATACCATGATTTACGTTTCATGAATCGGCAACCTTAACCTGCCTAAACTCAAAACAACAGTTTTAGTTCATTGTGAGACCTTCTCTACTAAATCTTGCATAACCTGGGCATATATAATTCAATTTAAAAAATTTAAATTGCATTAAAATCCTCAGATATTGCTGATTTTGAATCTGTAAATAACTCAAAGATGTTGTTTTAGCACGATTGTACATTCTGACTGCCTGGGTCACATATGGACGTTTATGCTCAAACAGTCCAAAGCAACATTGCTGGGACATTCAATAACAATGTTTTCTAACAACGTTATGATAACGTTAACAATGTTTAATCATGTAAAATTCCACAGAGCGTTTTGTTAGAATTTAATGTTAGGCTATCAGGCTATCATAGACTGCTTTTATACAGAAAGCACAAAAAGTTTCACAAAAAGTTCTTAATTCAAGCATTTTATAGCCATACAGTATTTCCACCATCTTCTACTTATAGTGACTATTCTACAGAGAGAAACCTAACACTGTTTATATAGGATAAGGTTCTTTATTAGGTCCTTTTTCTTCCTGCATGCAGCCGTTATATTTAATGTTTGTATTATAATTTATCATCATTCTATCTCCACTGGTCCTCAGATCTCTTTTGCTCAGCAATATGTATGTCTGTTCTTCTCTTCTTATTCTAGCCAACATGGTGGTCCCTCTACCTAGGGCAGGGGTTCCCAACCTGGGGTACAAGTACCCCTAGGGGTACATTTTAGAAATCTAGGGAGTACAATACAAGTTATAAGCTTGATAATTTTTTGGTTTGTTTGGCTCTGATTATTAATAACTTTGCTGAGACCACTGCTATAGAGCTATTATTGGTATCATTTTAAAGCCAGCTAGTTTTGCCATTCAGACAAACTTAGGCAAGCATCAGCCCTAAACACTCAGGCTGTTTCGTCAATTATGTCAAGATTGGGATGCAGATCATGAAAACCTCCTTTACTACACAGAAGTGAGATGGCTTTCTAAAAGCAATATCCTGAACCGATTTGTGGGACTGATTGATGAGATTGCATCTTTCTTTGCTACACAGACTTCTGAGAAAGCTTCAAGATTCAGTGCGAGGTTAAGGACTTCAGAATGGAAATGGAAAGCCGCATATCTGAGAGATATCTTTTTAAGATTAAACACTGTCAACACATCCCTTCAAGGGAACTCTACCACTACAATTGATTTTACAGACAAGCTTAGAGCATTTATCATGAAACTAGAGATGTGGAGAAAGTCAATGCTGGATCATTTGATATGTTTGATAGCTTGTCAGAAGTATTGCCTTCACATGATTCAATTTCATTCATGAAAGATCTGGTTGCAGACCACCTCTCTCAGCTGGCTTGCTAGTTTCAACAATATTTTCCTTACTTAAATGACACAGATTTGAAGTTGGCTAGAAACCCATTTACGTTAAATGTAGCTGATATTGATAGTGACATGCAAGAAGGGTTGATTGACCTTCTCAATGACTCTGGTGCACATGATAGATTTGAAGATTGCGTTCTTAGCAAGTTCTGGTGCTCATTGATAACATCCTACCCCGAAGCTTTCAGAGGTAGCTTTAAAAGTGTTGCTCATATTTCCTAGTAGTTATAAGTGTGAGCAAGGGTTTTCCTCACTTTTGTACATGAAAAGCAAATATCGCTCACCACTAAATGTTGATGACGACCTCAGAGTTTCATTATCTGTTACTGAACTGAACATCAAACAGATCACTGATGCAAAGCAGGCACAGCCTTCCCAATAGACTGGCCAAAATAAAGTGGGAAAGTAACAAAACACTACGATGTATAAAAGTTGTACTGCATAGTTATCATTATTTCAATAAATAGCAATTTCATACCATACTACATTTCTTTACTTGTTTAAGTGACACAATTTAATAATGCACACGTGTCATATTAATGAAGTTAGACCAATAATACCCTTGATTGAACTGTGTTTTCCAAAGGGGTACATTTTTTGCAATATGACTCCTAAGGGGTACCTAGGCCAAAAAAGTTGGAAACCCCTGACCTAGGGTATGGTTATCATATATGGAGTTATCTTCTCTTCTGAGTCATTCTATTAATCTACTTCAGCGTAAAGGTGTGTTTACACTAGCATGCATGTATCATTAGTATTCTGTGGTTAGACACCTAGTGATAGATGCTCCACTGCCTAGTGTAGGTGTTCTGTACTGTAGATGATCACTTTACACAAATATTTAGCATTATCATGTTTAATTTGTTGTTAGTAAATTAGCCAATATCCTACAGGGTTGGTACTCAGTCTAGTTCTGCTTACACTGCAGTTGTCATGATAGTAAAATCTTACCAGAGGCAGCTGTGAGCAACATTTATATGTCTTTCTGTCAGCCAGCGGCTGGTACTTTGTAGTACTTGGATTCTTCAGAAGCAGATGTTTGTGGTTCTAAATATTCTCCTTTTTAAACAATTTCTCTATAAAATGGTGTTATACATTCTGATGTACCTCCCTGACTATGGTATTTGTGGTCTGTTGATACCAACAATTGTTCAACAAACTGTATCAATTACAGTGACATCATCACAAACACTAGGAAGCTCTGTAAGAAGTGTTGAGACCAATTCTGTAGTAGAGAAGAGTTGCTAGTTTTTAGCCTCTGTACCTTCTTATCCACCATCTTCTTACTCTATTACCTTTCTCTTGTATTTCAGTAAGGCTCACACAGCCATCTCTCTCTGTGAGGCACTTTTGAATTCTTTATAGAGTTTAGATTACTAAACAGAATTTCACATAAATACATGTATACTGTAAGTGCTCCTGAAAAGACTCAACAGTTTTATGGTAACTTTTAATAACTGCTGATATTTCTCATCTACTGCTACATTGGATCAGAATGTTGAAGTATTTGTTCTTTTTCAGCCTTGCTCTGTCAACTTAGAAATCAGAGTTCCTTTTTAGATACTTTCATGGTCCTGATGGACTTTAGGAGTTGTCTTCTATCATTTCTTGTCAGTTGCTCTCAGAAATGTGATAAGGTCAATCTTGTTATTAATGTCCTTCCAAGTGTCAAACTGTTGTGTAAACTCATTTTCTCTATCAGCTGTAAACTTTTAAGTTTTCTAGCACTGAGCCTAGTAACAAATACCTTCACTGTTTGTCACATTCGTACATCATCCTTTATCTTCTTTGTAACTTTGTATTTAATTTGTTTATATATCTCATTATGTTCACTAGAAACATCAAATCTATCAGAAAGTTCTTCTGATAACAACAAAACCAAATTAGTCCTAGCTTCATCATTATTAGTGTCCTCCAAGATTGTACTAGTTCCTTCTGATCTTTCCCAACCTTCTCCAATGCTCACCCTTTGGACAGCCATCTTGTTAGAACATAAAAATATTATGCATCTGAATATCAATTAATGTTGATAGCGTATAAAAGTCAACTTCTTTATGTGAACATGATATAAAAAACATAAAACACAGTACAAACTCAGATAGCTTAAACAAGAGGTTAGAATTTTCCATGTAATTACCACATACCTCACATGGTTATGAGTCAGTGAGTCATCATGTTCTGCATCGTTTTCTTTCTGAGAATTCATCATCTGTCGATACATCAAAGTAGACTAAGGTCTTACATAGTACTTTGTAGTACTTGGATTCTTCAGAAGCAGATGTTTGTGGTTCTAAATATTCTCCTTTTTAAACAATTTCTCTATAAAATAGTGTTATACATTCTGATGTACCTCCCTGACTATGGTATTTGTGGTCTGTAGATACCAACAATTGTTCAACAAACTGTGTCAATTACAGTGACATCATTACAAACACTAGGAGGCTCTGTAAGAAGTGTTGAAACCAATTCTGTAGTAGAGAAGAGTTGCTAGAGTTGCTAGTTTTTAGCCTCTGTACCTTCTTATCCACCATCTTCTTACTCTATTACCTTTCTCTTGTAATTCAGTCAGGCTCACACAGCCGTCTTTCTCTGAGGTACTTTTGAATTCTTTATAAAGTTTAGATTACTAAACAGAATTTCACATAAATGTACTGTAAGTGCTCCTGAAAAGTCTCAACAGCTTTATGGTAACTTTAATAACTGCTGATATTCCTCATCTACTGCTACATTGGATCAGAATGTTTATATATCTCATCATGTTCACTAGAAACATCAAATCTATCAGAAAGATCTTCTGATAACAACAAAACCAAATTAGTCCTAGCTTCATCATTATCAGTGTCCTCCAAGATTGGACCAGTTCCTTCCGATCTTTCCTCATCTTTTCCAATGCTCGCCTTTGGGGCGGCCATCTTGTCAAAACATAAAAATATCATGCATCTGAATATCAATTAATGTTGATAGTGTATAAAAGTCAACTTCTATATGTCAACATGATATAAAAAACATAAAACACAGTACAAACTCAGATAGCTTAAACAAAAGCTATGTCTTTAAGACTGACAGGTGTTGGGGATTTGAGTTGTTTATACAAAGCTTGAAACACAGAAGAATTTTATATGCATACAATAAATCAAGGAATCATCTAACCAACAGCACACATATCACAAAAAATGCAAAGAGTTTGTGCGTAAAACTAAAATATTTTAAAGATGCACGAAAAATCATGCAGAGACACATTATTCCTGTAAGGACACTGTTTGGACATTTCACAAAGTGTGCATAGCATCCAGTTAACAATCAAGGGTGTCTGTGTGCATGTGTGTCTGTGTGTGTGCATGTGTGTGTGTGTGCATGTATGTGTGCACAATGTTTTATTGCATGTAATTTATGGGTGACGCATAGAAAATAATAAAAATGCAAACAAAGCAAACGGGACTATCCGATAGTTTGAGGATATCATCAGAACAGCCCTGCTAGCAGTTTGCAGAAAAACAGATACAGTTTTGGCATCATACAGATGAGTGAGCACCGGAAGACGTTTAGAAAGACGTTACAAGAAGTTAATAAAATGAAAAAAGCTATTAGTTACTGATGCTTTTGGTTGAATTTTTAAAATAATTCTTACAGCTTTATTCTGTAATATCAAAGTATTTTCCAACTCTGAGCCAATATGGCCCTAAAACTCTTCCATAAATCAGGTGAGGGTAGAAATGTATAATACAGGTCAATCTATATTTTAGTATCAAAGTATGTTCTCGCATGGCACATCATCAAAAGTACACGATGTAATTTACTGGGTAACTTTGTAATATGACTTTGAAATGATATGTTTCTAAAGGTATGTATCGAAGGCTTTTAAAAAATATAAAAAACTCGCCATGTTTAATTGTGCCATTATCGAAATTGACGTATAGTTTTTCAAGCATGCCACTAATAGCTCCTGTGGCGCTGCGCTTTTCATGAAATCCATACTGGTTATCAACCAGCAAGTTTAAGTCTTCCATATATGTACGTATTTACTTGTTTAACAGATGTATCACTTTTATTACATAATCCTCTAAGACCTGCTCAAATTTAAATTTAATATTAGATATTAATTGTTGTAAAAAGGATTCATAAGGTACATCAGATTTAGGAAGTTTTGCTGCAAGATCTAATCTAAGGTTGACAAAATGGTTGTTAATACATTGAGAAATCTCTAAAGGATCTTTAATTCTGGTATTCTCTACATATATGGTTGTAGGACCCAGATTGGAATTTGTAAAATCTTGTTTCAGAATTTTATTTAAAAAGTTCCATTTTTCATTTACATGTTTTATACCCGTCACGAAGCAACGCGAATACGTCGGGAGTGTTTGACAGTAGCAGACTTTCCCGGCTTATTCGTGTTGCTTCATCGATGCCATTGGTTTACAGTTCACATAATTGACGATGAACGGCTAAAGGAAAATGCTGTAATAGTGCGATATGGTGTGAACAAACCTTAAAGCACTCTAAATGATGATTATGATAGAGAGATCAAAGAGAAGAGGGAGGAGTTGTCTGACCATGCCAACTCGACACCGATTCCTACGTGTACTCATCATGTGTAAACGCATATCATTGGATATGCGTTTACAAACTTTCCCAATATTTCGCCGAGCATCGACGACCGCCTTTTTATGTCAACCATTTTGGCGATAGTAATTGGCAGTCGGAGTCTGGTAGCGTGATTTATTTATTTCCGTTTATGATAGACTAGAAACTAGTATTTGATTTCACGCAAAAACAAAGAAGTTTTTTCGCGAAAAATTGAAATGAAAAGTTAGAACACAACGTTAAAAAGAAGAATGAGAACACTACATCACGGAGTATTTGCTGATGCAAACGCGGATGGGTTGTGATAGTGTGAACATCGTTATCATCGATGATCACCAAAGTATTGTGGCATCAACGCCGAGATATAGCGATATAGTGTGAACCAGTCTTTAAAGTTCCCTATGTTTAGGAGGAACCAACTCGGTACACAAAAGGCATTTGAGTTCCAACTTTAAAAGTAAGATAGCTTTTGTCTCAATTTGTCTACACAATGGTCAGTGATAACTGAGATGGTTTGAGTCTTTGACATTCGATAAGTGCATAGTAGGTGATGTGTCTGCAAAACCGTAGCCTGATATCTTTATGAATACTTTTTAAGGCTCTGATAGCCAAACGTTTACCTTGATGACAAGCTCATATGGCGTATGCTAAAGATTTCTCAGTGTATTCATTCGCAGTACTTCAATATAGCAATTACCGTGTCTGTCACGCGTTGTTGAAATCAGCATGTAGAAGATAACTCCAAATTTATGGATACTTGTAGGACTATACAAATACTGGTTCCATGATACATATTATTAGACAGTCTGTCACAGGTACTTCTAGAGTATGCATTGGGAATTTTAAGGTGCCCTTAATCTCTCCTTCCTTCGCTCCTCTCACCCCTCAGTCCTTTCAGAGTGTCTTGTATTAGGATTTGTAAAACGGAGTTAAAATACTAAACTTATATATGACTAAAGCTACATGTAGACTGTCTTATAGTCTGTTTATTGACATGCAGTTGGAGACTTAGTAAGGTTGCCATACACTGAATACTTATAATTATACTGTGAACTCCAGCTAATAAAATAAGTTTTATATCAAAACTTGTAAGTAAATATTTTAACACTGTTTAAAATGAGGATATCAGTAGTTGTTAGTAATAGCAGAGGTCTGATGATCTTTCTTCTACCTTGTACAGTAATATTTTAATAATTAAACTCATGTAATTTGAGGTTCAATTGATTATATAGAAAGTTTCTCATCAGCTGTAATCTAAAATTACTCTGAATGATTGACTGATCGAGTTTCAGGGTAAAATTGACCTTATTAACCGCTAGTGTACAGCTTTAGATACCAGTTCATGTTTAAATACTGTCTCTACACCATAACTTACTACCTCTAGTGACTGGATGGTTTTCTTTCAAAGGGTAGACAACTCTGATGGTTGAATAATGGCATGTCAGCTTGGTGTTATAGAGAAAATTCTTGACTTGACAGTTAACAGGGTATATGATGGTACAAGTACATTAATATATGGGTACATGATTTACGAATTATTCCACCTCAACTTTTGTTAGAGATTCACTGATTACAAGCAAAGGTTGAGTGTCGGGTTTCCTCTGCTTGCTGCTGTCTTCTCTTCAAGTTTTTCAGCTGTATCAGCTTAACAGCTGTATCTGTTGTTATATCTTTGGGTGAAATCAAAAGCCTTCCTACTACACACTTTTATGTCTATCATTGAATATGCAGTAATTCATGTCTACATGCAGCCATAAACTCGTTATGTCTGTCTTCCTTAGACATGCTCTGGGACTATATGTTTACTGGCATGTTGGGGTCATGAGGCCTGCTGCCCTAGTATTAGTAAAATATATTAAATTACAGACTCAAGTATTATTATTATATTTCTATAGTTTCAAGTCTCTCAAGAGACTGAAGAAGTTAGACCTTGATTACAACAACTTCAGTGCAGGACTACCACCAGTGATTAGCGAAATAGGAACACTGGAGAGTCTCACCCTCATTCAGTGTCACCTGAGAGACCTCCCACAGAGGTAGTGTACGAATATTGGATACCTCTATTAGTCTGATGGATGAGCTATTATACAGATATATACAGATTATACACTGGAAGTGTAGGACCTGTGTATGAGTCATGGTCCTTTTATGATGTTGTCTATAGTTGTTATCATCCTGTATGTGATTATTCTTTTCATAACCAGGAAATCTTTAGTAAATTTTATCAGGAAGTACAGTAATACTTCAACTTACGAGTGTTCCAACGTACGAGAAACTTGAGATACGAGCCAGCTTTCAAGCAAGTTTTAGCACTAACATACGAGCCATGTTTGAGATACGAGCACTCGAGTCAGTTGCCAAGTATGCCGGAGGTGTTTTATGAGCACAGCATCACTCTGTATTTTTCAACTGCTCAGGTTATACTGTTGTACCGTGTTTTTTTGTGCACGATTTTCTGTGCAGAATTATGTGAATTAAAACTACTGTGTGTAGACCGAAAGTTTGCCAGTAAAATGAAAGATAATACAAAGAAAAAGCAAATGATAACAGTCGATATTAAACGGAAAAAGATTGAAAAATATGCGAAATGTGTATGCGTGATTCAGCTAGCTCGGCAATATGACAGAAATACATTCATAATTATCAAACAGAAGGATTATATTCAGGGCATTTAGTTCGCAAAAGGACTAACCATAGTTTCTAAACGGTGCAGCGATCTTCACGACCGCTGATGGCATTGGACAAACAATTGGCCGGTGACAGCGTAACTGAAACGATGCTATGTGAAAAGGCCGGTGCTATCTATCCAAACTGTTTAATAGACATTCGGACAAGTTGGCTAGTGGTCGTGCGTTAACCATTTGTGACGACACCTGTGTTCGTCCTAATCGCAACATGTTGCAAGGGCGACAAAGGCAAACGTCCTTAGATAAGGTTTATCTTAAAACGGCCGGCTAGTCGTGAAAGCGAAAAAAAGGAAAAATTTCTTGCTAACCAGCGAGAAATTTCAAACAATGAATGCCGAAGAAATTTTAATTACGTTTAGTTGAAAATGAAAGTTTGCTTTTAGGTTTGCTTCTAAGTTTGTCTTTTAACACTTTGATAAAATCCAAATTTATCAAGGACAACTGTTGTAACGAAGGATAACTTATATCTCCTTCCCTGGCAAATGCGAGTGTTAACTGCTATTGTATGTATTTAATTTTACATTTTAATTAATCACATTTCCTTGCATTATTTTTTATTTGTTGCTTTTTGAAAGCATGTAGTACGTAGGGACAATAACCAACATGTTCTTTCTGTTACAATATCTTGTTTTGAGTGTTTTATTTGCATTTTTTAGAGTATGGAAACCAATCAATATATATTTAATTGTTCTATATATAAATTAATTGCACCAACATGCGAGTAAATTGACATACGAGCTCAGTCTCGGAACGCATTAAGCTCGTAAGTTGAAGTATGACTGTATAGAGAAAATACTTGACTTGACTGTTAACAGGGTATATGATTGTACAGGTACATTATTATATGGTACATGATTTACGAATTATTCCACCTCAACTTTTGTTAGAGATTCACTGATTACAAGCAAAGGTTGTGTGTCAGGTTTCATCTCCTTGCTGTTGTCTTCTCTTCAGGTTTTTCAGCTGTATCAGCTTAACAGCTGTATCTGTTGTTATATTTTAGGGTGAAATCAAAAGCCTTCCTGCTACACACTTTTATGTCTATCATTGAATATGCAATTATTCATGTCTACATGCAGCCATAGACTCAGTCATTATGTCTGTCTTCCTTAGACATGCTCTGGAACTATATGTTTACTAGCATGCTGGGGTCACGGGGTCAGCTGTCCTAGTATTAGTAAAATATATTAAATTACAGACTCAAGTATTATTATTATATTTCTATAGTCTCAAGTCTCTCAAGAGACTGAAGAAGTTAACCCTTGATTACAACCACTTCAGTGCAGGACTCCCTCCAGTGATTAGTGAAATAGGAACACTGGAGAGTCTCACACTCAGGGAGTGTCAGCTGAGAGACCTCCCACAGAGGTAATGTACGAATATTGGATACCTCTATTAGTCTGGTGGATGAGTTATTATACAGATATATACAGATTATACACTGGAAGTGTAGGACCTGTGTATGATAATGGCCCTTTCATGATGTTGTATATAGTTGTTATTATCCTGTATGTGATTATTCTTTTTCATAACCAAAGTTGGGTTACAAAATACAGTGAAACACGGATAACTCAAACTTCAAGGGACCGAGCAAAAGTGTTCGAGTTATTAGAGCATTCAAGTTATCAGAACAGTCATAAGTGCACGTATTTATCAGTAGATACATGTGCATATACAAACTATATATAAATCAAAAGCATAGATTGCTTGTTGCAATTTAAAAGGTCTTTCGTGTGAAGTTTTAAATATTTTTAATCAGAAAGTATAGATATTTTTCTATCACTTGAGATTTGTTTGTTGTTTCAGGTGATGTGACTGCCAGGACGTTCTCAGATTAAAATTGGCAAAACGTGATCGCGGTTAAAACGTTCAGAAAAAATACATACGTATTTTTTTACCGAGCGTTTTAACCAAGATCAATTTTGCAGTAAGTCAGTTATTACAAAACTGCTTTACTATTAAAAACCTATTATCAATTTTGCCGATATTACTTTAAAGTTATCCAAACTTTACCTCGCTTTTCTTGCTTTTGGAGGGCTTATCGCTAAGCGGATGTTTTGTAAAATTTGATTTTTGCAAACCTTTAGAAAAGTTGTTAATGAAAATATTTGCCGATGTTGGTAATAACGAGGCCTAAGAACTACTAAAAGTCGATGTTTATCTCTATGGCTTGGAATAAAGTGATATTCTAAAGCGATAGTAACAACCGTCTCGGTAGTCGTTTGGCAAAAAACTGTTCGATTTATCCGAGTATTCACTGTATCTCTAAAATTTAAGAAGACTCACTTGGTTCAATTGTTTAAAACTGTTTAAATATTGAAAATTTCAAGGCAACTCTTGTTGATTGATTTGGAACTTTTAGGGAATTTCACCTACTTGATATAAATAATGTATGTGAGTTGTTAGTTCGTAGAGAATTCTGTTAGCATGTAGAATATAGAATCTCAAACCTTGTCTACGTTTGGAGCTTCTAAGGATTTTATTTGTATGATATGTTTAATGTACGGATAATTTCATTGGCTAATTATAAATATTGCTGACAAACATCAGCATGTAGGCTAGTCATATCTATACCAGTGATTTTCAACCTTTTTGAGCCGCAGCACATTTTTTGCATTTGCAAAGTTCTGAGTCACACTACCAAGCAGAATAACACAGAATGAACACTGTAATACATACAGTTAAGTTTTTAATGTCTTTTTACACTCACTTAGTGGGAAACATGGACCTGAATGAAAACATGGATATCCTTGCAGGAATGGTAGAAAGACACACACAAAGCCCTTCCTTAACAGTTCTCAATCTCTGTTTTTAGTTTTTATTGCTGTAAAGCTTGGGAAGCTCAACTCAAACAGATATGTGGTTGTAAACAGAAGCAATGTCAAAATGGCTTTGTTGGCAAGAATGGGGAAACTCCTTTGCAACCGATTACCAAAAACTGTCCAAAAAAAATCCACAAATCTTAGCTTTAAAGATGCTCTTGCATAACATTTTAGTAAATTTTATCAGAAAGTACAGGTATTATTCTATTATTTGTGATTATTTTTAATGTTTGAGGTGATCTGACTGCTAAGATGTTTCAAGATTAAAATCAACAAAACTTCACTGTTAAAACGCTCAGAAGTAAAAGATGTGCCCGGACTTGCCCAAAATGATGTACATGCCTTGAGACTGCTTGTCTCTCACTCATATTCACATCGGCTAAATCAGACGTACGGTCGGCTATTGCTATCAAAGTCGAGTACTGCGTGGTTCTATTGGCATATATTTTAATTTGTATTTGTTCATAATTGTTTGAATAAGATTTTAAGTCCAGCTACATATATATTGCTATAGGTGTCTCAAATGTCTCAAATAAGGTAATTAAAATGTGTCCCATTAGTTTCCTCTAAATGCTGTGTAAACATATGAGTATCAGACTAGGATTCTGTCAGTCTACAGTAATTAGGTTGTCTAGTAAACTTAGTCCATCCTTTGTATCAGCGAAGTTCTCAGTCGCTACCCACACGGGAAACTAGTCTATATATATAAATCTCAAAGTCTGTGTGTCGTGTGTATGTCCAACTATAGCATTATAATCTAGGAATAAAAAATCCGCATCGCAGAGGATTTCATCTCGGAACCTGCTGGTTGGCAGACTAGTAAAAGTGCTTGGAGTCAATAACTAGCGCAGTTGACAGTTAAGCGATTATTAAGTTGTCTGCAACCACTGCAATTGTTATAGTAATGGTAAGCTAACCTTTACTAACTTACCAGGTAAGTTACTCAAATTCATTGGGTAATTATATTATTACCCGTGCAACACCTAGCATTCAGCTAGTTCCTAGATAATAACTAGTAAGCTGCATCTTTGAAAATAATATGTTTGAATATAAGGTGAGACCAACTGCATCCCTAAAGAGTTATGTATAGTCAAAGTTATCTAGTCATTATTAGTATAAATTTCTAGAATATTTTCTACTGGTTACTTTTGATTAGTTGATAAAGTAAAGTAGCTGCTCTTATAACGTAAATTCCAGATTACGATAAGAATTTATGTAAAGTTTTTGCTTCATACTACGTAAAGATTTTCCATATAACATAAAGTGTCAAATCAGGCGAGTTCTCTAATTTCGGTTTTAATGTTAATCTATTTCAGACTTTCAAAAGAAAAAACGACATTGGTATCTAATATATATGTATATACAGTGAAACATGGATAACTCGAACTTCACGGGACCGAGCGAAAGTGTTCGAATTATCAGAGCGTTCAAGTTATCAGAGCACTGTCACAAGTCCATGTATTTACTTATTTATTAGTAGATACATGTACATATACAAACTATAATATAAATCAAAAGCACAAATGGCTTGTTTCAAATTAAATGCTTCTAATGTAAAGTTTAAAACGTTTTTATCAAAAAGTATAGAGGTTTTTTATCACATGAGATTGGTTTGTTGTTTGATTTGATGTTATTGCCAGGACGTTTTTTAGATTGACATTGGCAAAACTTGATCGTTGTTGAAATGCTCAAAAGAAAAGACATCTTTTTCTTTTGAGCGTTTTACCCACGATCAATTTTGCCGATTTTTCTTGAAGTTTATGCAAAGATTACCTCACTTTACCTTGCTTCCGAAGGGCGATCGCTAATATAATATCGCTAATATAAGCGAATGTTTGGTATAAATCAAATTTCACCAAACCTTTAGAAAAGTTGTTGACAAAAATATTTTGCCGATGGTAGTAATAACGACGCTTATGAATTACGAAAAGTTGAGGTTTACCTCTATGGCTTGGAATAAAGTGATTTTTCTAAAGCGATAACAACCGTTTCGGTAGCCGTTGGGAAAAAAACAGTTCGAGTTAACAGTGTTGAGTTTGAGTTATCTATAGCAATTTATCATTACGTGGGAACGAACCAAAGAAACCGTTCGAATTAACCATGTGTTTGAGCTATCCGTGGGCGAGTTATCCATGTTTCACTGTACTTACAACCACTTCCATACTTCTTACTATATACAACTTTCATGAGATTTTAGCTTGTCGTGATAGATCGTCAAATGTGTCGACAAAAACAGACAATAGGTAGCTGCGCAATTGTTCATATAATTGTTCAATTGTTCTCCCAAATGTGATCGATCGGTGCAGGTGTTACAGCATTGGTCCACCAATCTGAATGTCTCGAGTTGGAGTATTGTCGAGAGTTATTTTTTATTTTAACCTTGACCCCTAGATGCAGATAGATGATGAACAGGTAGTACCGTTTTTGTAGTAAAAATATTTGGTTGTCTTGCTCTATTGTAGACTTATAAAATATTTATTATTAGTTTGGCTTCGCAGAATAGATTTTGCTGTCTAGAAAAAATGCGCACATATTTGTAAATAACGTTGGAGATGTTCGCTTTCCATCAATTTATTGTAAGATTACCGCAAACATGGTCTATAAAACCAGTGAAATTGATCTTAAAAAGGAGAAAAGTTGTCGATGCAAACCAATAAAACTGCAGGTATCGTACAGACTACAAATTAAAAGAGTTAAGTCTAATTTTTCCTTTTTGTATACCCAAAAGGGTTTGAAAAGATCTTGGAACAGATTAGGCAGTTTGCATGTATTTTACTGTTCTTATAATGTAAATTTCCTATAACATAAACATTCCTGGAACGGATTATATACATTGTAGAAGTGCCTACTGTACAAACCAAATGGTTTTTGAGTTCACCAAAATATTTTTTCATAAATTAATTTACCCACCCATTCAACTCTGAAAATAGACTTGTCTAGCAAAAGGTTAATAAAGTCCTTCCTGCAGCTGGCTGGTGGTTTGGGTGTGGACTCACCTGTTTTCACTTAGTAGTGTGGAGCTTATAATTGTCGACTAGCTCTTTCCATTGGAATATATTATTTCCATTGGAATTGTTCAATTGAGTCGAGCTGTGCAAAAGTACCTGTCAGTAGTAGCAAGTACCTGCCACTAATTTTCTTCATAGTGTGCATCAGAGCTTTATAAATGCAAAAAATGTGCTGCGACTCAAAAAGATTGAAAATCACTGGTATAGATACAATGAGACTATTAATGAGCCTAGATCTGGGTACACTTAATAAACCCATCTGTCAGACAAGTTATTGGTAGAAGTGGCAACGGGGCTAAGATGTATTTAATATTTCCTGCAAGCCATTTTTACTCATGATTATGTGACTGATATTTTGCAAAATAATTTTTCATACTGTGTTTTGCATTATCTTTAACATTATTATCTCATTACATAATTTTTAAAAGCCAAAAAAGTTTCATCTCTACACAAAGTCTTCATTAAAAACATCCATCCAAGTCGTGGCCAATCACATAATTTCAACTTATTCACTAAAAAGATTCCTCTACTGCAGTAAACTCAAACTCTGTATGTGTCGTATCTGGATATTCCTCCTCATCTTTGGTCCTAAGATATGTAGATCTCACTATATTGTATACACAGGTTGGTAGTGGTCACCACTCTGCTCTTGTAAGTCCTTCTGAGTATATCCAAAATACCAATAATCTGTAGGTGCATGACTTCCTCTGTCTTTACATACCATGTTGTACATCTCATTATTTTCAGTTGTTACAATAGTTTCAGGCTCACGCATCTGGATACTTGGGTGCTAACAAAATATTGAAATTTTAGATCTATTGATAACTTATTGAAGGTCACTTGAAATTTATAACATCTAGTGAAAACATTTGCAAGACAAGTCCATATAGTTACAAAACTTACCATGGTAGTGTCGGTAGTTATAATGGGCCACTCTCAATGGACCTGGTTTTACAAGTTATAAGGTCTTTAATCTCCCCACGTCTGCAGCACACTTGAGACCTATCTGAGGAACAGAATGCCGCTATCATGGTTTGTGCATCATACATTCATCTCTCTCTATCCCCAGACATGGTAGTTTCCACACTGACACCACAGCTCCACAGATGGAGAAACATCAACATCCTGTATCAATAAAACAAGTGTGATATAAGCATACTGTATTTTACAAGGACCTACTTTGATGAAGGCTCACTTATAGAAAACTAAATCTACTGATTCTTAGTTTTTATTCTAACATGTATCTACTGTAAGCTTTCAATTTGGGAGTTGGATAGATCGTGAGTGAAAAATTGCAAAATGAACACATGTTTAACAAAAGCATAATTAGGTCAAGCCAATAATTTGAAGCTTTGATTTTGGAATTCAAAGGTGAGCTGCACTGATCAATGCATTTTCCTCAAATTTCTACAAGTGAGAAGTGAGCATGAATTTTACTAATTGATATAATTTACTAGCTAAAACAACCAGAGAAAATCTAAACTAATTACATGGCTTATAGTTACAGCTTTCAGCTAGTTAAAGTTGGAATCGAGTCTTTAGACTGCAAGTGGAGGCCCAAATATTTGATTAATGGTTTCTGTATAAATTCGTAGCCATCATTTGATACTAAAAACAATCATTATTATAATTGACCTTGAATATCTAGACTTGTTACTACATACCTCTTACCTGTTCGTGGTGATTTATTAAATCTAGGTGAAATGAGAAGTTAAAAGTTTGTTAAAACTAGAGATGTCAAGTAGTAAATAACGAGGTGACTTACTACAATCAATTGTACAATGTTTCTTAATAGTATATATATTCATGAGTAGTAAAATTATTTCTTTTACTTGAGTTTAGTAGATAGAAGAGACTCAAACACAAAGATAGATATACCTACATTCTCATATCTTTCTCAGCAGCGTAACACCTGTCAGCTCTAACCATAGGCTATCTGCTCCAATCTTTCACCACCTGATGCTCAAAAAAGTCTAAGGCATCCTCACTGGAACTAGAGGCAAGGTTGTAATTCTGTTGTGGTTCAATAGATCGTGCTGATTCAATGATTGAAGGAGATTTGGATTGAAGCAAATTGTCATTCAGTAAATCAGTGAATTCTCCCATAATCTACGGCGGTTCCGTAGTGTTCTTACTTCCATTCTTCAAGTTTTGCCCTGATAATTTACTGAAAGACACACCACCCACCCCACCCTGAGAGATGATCTTCGTTTACGCTAATGCCTAACTTATCCCAGTCTAACTGTGAATAGTGGATTCTCTAACAACGAGAATCTTCGGTATCACAGGGAACTAGTTTGTCCGTGTTAATATTTATTATGATCTAAATAAATTTGTTTTGATCATTGGCTAAAAAAGGGACCGCATATTTATCACTTGCCAACTCTTTTCCATGCGACACTTCATGTCAGGGATTCATCACCAGCTTGAAACTATTTGAAACTCTATACTTGAAACGTATTTCGGTGTTGATGCCACAATACTTCGGTGATCGGTCAATGATAGCCATGTTCACACTATCACAAACCCATCCACGTTTATATCAGGAAATACTCTGGGACATTTATCTTTTTATATTTTCAGGAAGAAACCTCTTTGTTTTGGCATGCAAGAATTAAAAACTAGTCTCGCAGTGACTATCCTAAACAGATATGAATAAATTGCGCTATCCTTGACGGCGAATTACCATCACCGAAATGGTTCACATTTGATATGCAGTCGATGCTCAGCGAAGCATCAGGAAAGTTTGACAGCTGAAAACTTTACCGATGTGTCCGCGATGCTTGTCGATGCCATCAATTCACGGTTCACATAATCGGTGATGAACGCCGAAAGAAAAACGCTGACAAACGGCGACATAGTGTGAACCGGCCTTAAGCCTTTTAACCGTGTTAAAGATTTGTCGATTTTAATCTTGCAACTGTTTTTGCAACTGATTTTAATCTTGTACTGGCAGTTTTTAATCTTGCAACATACTGGCAGTCAGATCACCTCAAACATCAACAACACTCACAAATGATAGAATAATACTGATACTTTCTGATAAAATTTACTAAAGATTTTGTACAAGTTCATCTTTAAATTATGTTGTTTCAGTTTAATGAGCTTCGAAGTCATGTCTAGCAACATATGCTGAGCTGTATGGGTCCCTGACTCTGTTCAGTTTAATGAGCTGCTCCTTCAGAGTCATGTCTAGCAACAGATGCTGAGCTGTATGGTTCCCTGATTCTGTTCAGTTTAATGAGCTGCTCTTTCAAAGTCATGTCTAGCAACAGGTGCTGAGCTGTATGGTTCCCTGACCCTGTTCAGTTTAATGAGCTGCTCTTTCAGAGTCATGTCTAGCAACAGATGCTGAGCTGTATGGGTCCCTGACCCTGTTCAGTTTAATGAGCTGCTCCTTCAGAGTCATGTCTAGCAACATATGCTGAGCTGTTTGGGTTCCTGACCCTGTTCAGTTTAATAAGCTGCCCCTTCAAATTCATGTCTAGCAACATATGCTGAGCTGTATGGTTCCCTGACCCTGTTCAGTTTAATGAGCTGCTCTTTCAGAGTCATGTCTAGCAACAGATGCTGAGCTGTTTGGGTTCCTGACCCTGTTCAGTTTAATGAGCTGCTCCCTCAAAGTCATGTCTAGCAACAGATGCTGAGCTGTATGGGTCCCTGACCCTGTTCAGTTTAATGAGCTGCTCCTTCAAAGTCATGTCTAGCAACATATGCTGAGCTGTATGGGTCCCTGATTCTGTTCAGTTCAATGAGCTGCTCCTTCAGAGTCATGTCTAGCAACATATGCTGAGTTGTATGGGTTCCTGAACCTGTTCAGTTTAATGAGCTGCTCCTTAAAAGTCATGTCTAGCAACAGATGCTGAACTCTATGGGTCCCTGACTCTGTTCAGTTTAATGATCTGCTCCTTCAAAGTCATGTCTAGCAATATATGCTGAGCTGTATGGGTCCCTGACTCTGTTCAGTTTAATGAGCTGCTCCTTCAGAGTCATGTCTAGCAACAGATGCTGAGTTGTATGGGTCCCTGAACCTGTTCAGTTTAATGAGCTGCTCCTTCAAAGTCATGTCTAGCAACAGATGCTGAGCTCTATCGGTCCCTGACTCTGTTCAGTTTAATGAGCTGATCCTTCAAATTCATGTTTAGTAACAGATGCTGAGCTGTATGGGTTCCTGACCCTGTTTAGTGTAATGAGCTGCTCCTTCAAATTCATGTCTAGCCACATGTACTGAGTTGGATGGGTCCCTGACTCTGTTCAGTTTAATAAGCTGCTCCTTCAAAGTCATGTCCAGCAACAGATGCTGAGCTGTATGGGTCCCTGACCCTGTTCAGTTTAATAAGCTGCTCCTTCAAATTCATGTCTAGCAACAGATGCTGAGCTGTATGGCTCCCTGACTCTGTTCAGTTTAATTAGCTGCTCCTTCAAAGTCATGTTCGGCAACATATGCTGAGCTGTTTGGGTTCCTGACCCTGTTCAGTTTAATAAGCTGCTCCTTCAAATTCATGTCTAGCAACAGATGCTGAGCTGTATGGCTCCCTGACTCTGTTCAGTTTAATTAGCTGCTCTTTCAACTTCATGTCTAGCAACATATGCTGAGCTGCATGGGTTCTTGACTCTGTTCAGTTTAATGAGCTGCTCCTTCAAATTCATGTCTAGCAACATATACTGAGCTGTATGGGTCCCTGACTCTGTTCAGTTTAATGAGCTGCTCCTTCAAAGTCATGGCATGTCTAGCAACATATGCTGAGCCGTATGGGTCCCTGACCCTGTTCAGTTTAATGAGCTGCTCCTTCAAAGTCATGTCCAGTAACATATACTGAGCTGTATGGGTCCCTGACCCTGTTCAGTTTAATGAACTGCTCCTTCAAAGTCATGTCATGTCTAGCAACATATGCTGAGCCGTATGGGTCCCTGACCCTGTTCAGTTTAATGAGCTGCTCCTTCAAAGTCATGTCCAGTAACATATGCTGAGCTGTATGGGTCCCTGACCCTGTTCAGTTTAATGAGCTGTTCCTTCAAAATCATGCCCAGCAACATATACTGAGCTGTATGGGTCCCTGACCCTGTTCAGTTTATTGAGCTGCTTCTTCAAATTCATGTCTAGCAGCAACATATACTGAGCTGTATGGGTCCCTGACCCTGTTCAGTATTGGTATTTCCACATTTCAAAAACATCTCCATCACAAGTAACCATAAATAGGTTTCACGGCTACATCACCATGGTAACAAAGAGACATGAGAATGCTATGATTCCATTTCTGAAAGGGACAGATTCACCTTACAGTTTATATATGAACAAACTGAATGATAGCTACTGTTGTTATTAGCTTGTTTATTATTAAAATTAAAGTAGAAAGGATTATTATAAAAGTATTATCTTTATTACCATTGGTCAATTTAAAGTATAGCTACTGCTCTCTCTGTTCATAACCCTTCATAATTCACGGATGATAAATAATTCATGGATATTAGATTCATTGTAATGAGTGGTTTTCATTTGATAAACTACAATTTCTACTGTAATTCCTTCTATCTGAATACAGCTTCATTTGAGTATCATTTAAGAGGACTCACAGATTCGTAGTTAATAAAAGGTAACTTTTGAATCAATGTTCAATTATCAGAAATAATGAAGTGCAGTATGGATGTCAAAGCATTTTATTTTTGTGTTACGGTAGCAGTTGTTTTAAATGTACCAACTTTCATATAATCACACAATTCTGTACATGCAATTAATAAGATGACTAAAATGTTGACCAATATGGGGCTTGAACCCTTGACATTCAGCTTATTAGACTAATCTTTAACCAACTGAGCTAATCAGCCATCTTTCAAAGCCTCAGAATAGTTGTACCAATCGGAAAAAAACTGAAATGCTTTGGACAGGTCTTGAACTCATGAACTTTGGTTTTTGAAGAAAAATGCTCAACCAACTTTGCTAACCTCTAACAAGCCATCTATATCCAACTATAACCAACCACCTTGCATAAATGAGGAATGTTTGTGATCATATTTATGCTCTCCGATTTATGAGCAGAAACATATGGACTGACAACACCCAATAAGAATGTAGATGAAGTTAGAAAAAGACCATTTATTGATAATTTCTCACAGCACATCTGAGAATCTCTTACAGCAGACTACTTTGCTGTAAGAGATTATCAGACACACTGGTTGAAAATCCGTACTCTAGTCAATAGAATATTTACAGAGTACATTGCATATAATTGTAAGTTACGTGTGGAAGATAACTCACAGTTTAGGGTTGAGCATATACCTCGTTTATTGCTCTCATCCAATGATATGTGTTTCCACACAAAACTTGATGAGGACACATAGAAATCAGTGTTGAGTTGGCATGGTCCGACGACTCCTCTCCTCTTTAATCTCTCTATCATGGTCATCATCTAGGATGCTTTATAACTGCCTTAATAGTTCAAGGCAACTCTTGTTGATTGATTTGGAGCTTTTAGTGAATTTTACACACATGATGTGAATAATGTATGTGAGTTGTTAGAAGAGAATTCTGGTAGTATGTAGAATGTAGATTCTCAAACCTTGTCTACTTTTTCGACACACTCTGCAGCTTGCAGTAATTTGGTGCATCCTGGGAGTTGCATGTCACTACAGTCAAAGACTATTAATATCTATATTTATTACAATTGTAGAATTGTCTCAGTTTTAATATACTAATTTGTATTTATAAGAAATTATTCTCACATTCATTTTAAGACTATATTCTTGATCATTTGGTCATCCGCTATAGATAACTGAAGTCGTCCTCTCTTGCTGACTTTATATAAAACAGCCAAGTTTATTAGTTGAACTTGTTAACAGACTCCCTGATGTATTGTGTTTGTAATTGTCATGCAATGTATTATTGGTACTTTGCCAACAAACATTATGCTTATCAGCTAAAGCTTTATACAAGCTAATATATTATAGTACTGTCTCATTATAGCTATTAATAATGCTTGTAGCTTTTTACAAAGCTTTTCTATGACCAAACATATAAATACTTGGGTTTTCTGTTATCA
This sequence comes from Watersipora subatra, assembly GCF_963576615.1. Taxonomy (NCBI): domain Eukaryota; kingdom Metazoa; phylum Bryozoa; class Gymnolaemata; order Cheilostomatida; family Watersiporidae; genus Watersipora; species Watersipora subatra. Next base: position 5,610,277 of record NC_088715.1, on the reverse strand, counting down.
AATCAGTTGTCTCTGGAGAGTGCAATAAACCACATTCCTCTAATTTAATACTCTATTTGATTGCTTCTGTGCAGAAACATAACAGTAATTATCTTATTTATACCATGATAGGTACATTATGAAGATGTCAATAAAATATAAAGTAAAATTATTCCTTCTCTTCTGTGATGGTGTCTTGTATTATCACGGGGTCAGCTGTCCTAGTATTAGTAAAATATATTAAATTACAGACTAAAGTATTATTATTATTATTATATTTCTATAGTCTCAAGTCCCTCAAGAGTCTGAAGAAGTTAACCCTTGATTACAACAACTTCAATGCAGGACTACCTCCAGTGATTAGTGAGATAGGAACACTGGAGAGTCTCAGTCTCTGGAGATGTCAGCTGAGAGACCTCCCACAGAGGTAATGTACAAATATTGGATACCTCTATTAGTCTGTTGGATGAGACATTATACAGATATATACAAATTATACACTGGAAGTGTAGGACCTGTGTATGAGTCATGACCCTTTTATGATGTTGTCTATAGTTGTTATCATCCTGTATGTGATTATTCTTTTCATAACCAAAGTTGGTTTACAAAATACAGTGAAACACGGATAACTCAAACTTCAAGGGACCGAGCAAAAGTGTTCAAGTTATTAGAGCGTTCAAGTTATCAGAACAGTCATAAGTGCACGTATTTATCAGTAGATACATGTACATATACAAACTATATATCAATCAAAAGCATAGATTGCTTGTTGCAAGTTAAAAGGTCTCTCATGTGAAGTTGTAAATATTTTTAATCAGAAAGTGTAGATATTTTTCTATCACTTGAGATTTGTTTGTTGCTTTAGGTGATGTGACTGCCAGGACGTTCTCTGATTAAAATTGGTAAAACTTGATCGCAGTTAAAACGCTCAGAAAAAATACATACGTATTTTTCTACCGAGCGTTTTAACCAAGATCAATTTTGCAGTCAGTTATTACAAAACTGCTTTACTATTAAAAACCCATTATCAATTTTGCCGATATTACTTTAAAGTTATCCAAATTTTACCTCGCTTTTCTTGCTTTTGGAGGGCTTATCGCTAAGCGGATGTTTGGTAAAATTTGATTTTTGCAAACCTTTAGAAAAGTTGTTAATGAAAATATTTGCCGATGTTGGTAATAACGAGGCCTAAGAACTATTAAAAGTCGATGTTTATCTCTATGGCTTGGAATAAAGTGATATTCTAAAGCGATAGTAACAACCGTCTCGGTAGCCGTTTGGCAAAAAACTGTTCGATTTATCCGAGTTTCACTGTATCTCTAAAATTTAAGAAGACTCACTTGGTTAAATTGTTTAAAACTGTTTAAATATTGAAAATTTCAAGGCAACTCTTGTTGATTGATTGGGAACTTTTAGGGAATTTCACACACTTGATATAAATAATGTATGTGAGTTGTTAGTTAGAAGAGAATTCTGCTAGCATGTAGAATATAGAATCTCAAACCTTGTCTACGTTTGGAGCTTCTAAGGATTTTATTTGTATGATATGTTTTATGTACGGATAATTTCATTGGCTAATTATAAATATTGCTGACAAACATCAGCATGTAGGCTCATCATATCTATACCAGTGATTTTCAACCTTTTTTGAGCCGCAGCACATTTTTCACATTCACTAAGTTCTGAGTCACACTACCAAGCAGAATGACACAGAATGACACTCTAACACTGTAGTACATACAGTTAAGTTTTTAATGTCTTTTTACACTCACTTAGTGGGAAACATGGACCCGAATGAAAACATGGATATCCTTGCAGGAATGGTAGAAAGACACACACAAAGCCCTTCCTTAACAGTTCTCAATCTCTCTGTTTTTAGTTTTTATTGCTGTAAAGCTTGGGAAGCTCAACTCAAACAGATATGTGGTTGTAAACAGAAGCAATGTCAAAATGGCTTTGTTGGCAAGAATGGGGAAACTCCTTGGCAACAGATTACCAAAAACTGTTCAAAATAAAATCCACAAATTTTAGCTTTAAAGATGCACTTGCATAACATTTTAGTAAATTTTATCAGAAAGTACAGGTATTATTCTATTATTTGTGATTATTTTTAATGTTTGAGGTGATCTGACTGCTAAGATGTTTCAAGATTAAAATCAACAAAACTTCACTGTTAAAACGCTCAGAAGTAAAAGATGTGCCCGGACTTGCCCAAAATGATGTACATAGCCATGAGGCTGCCTGTCTCTCACTCATATTCACATCGGCTAAATCAGACTAAATCAGACGTACGGTCGGCTATTGCTATCAAAGTCGAGTACTGCGTGGTTCTATTGGCATATATTTTAATTTGTATTTGTTCATAATTGTTTGAATAAGATTTTAAGTCCAGCTACATATATATTGCTATAGGTGTCTCAAATGTCTCAAATAAGGTAATTAAAATTTGTCCTATTAGTTTCCTCTAAATGCTGTGTAAACATATGAGTATCAGACTAGGATTCTGTCAGTCTACAGTAATTAGGTTGTCTAGTAAACTTAGTTCATCCTTTGTATCAGCGAAGTTCTCTGTTGCTACCCACACGGGAAACTAGTCTATATATATAAATCTCAAAGTCTGTGTGTCGTGTGTATGTCAAGCTATAGCATTATAATCTAGGAATAAAAAATCCGCATCGCAGAGGATTTCATCTCGGAACCTGCTGGTTGGCAGACTAGTAAAAGTGCTTGGAGTCAATAACTAGCACAGTTGACAGTTTAGTGATTATTAATCCGTCTGCAAACGCTGCAATTGTTATAGTAATGGTAAGCTAATCTTTACTGACTCACCAGGTAAGTTACTAAATTCATTGCACAGGTAATTATATTATTACCCGTGCAACACCTGGCATTCAGCTAGTTCCTAGATAATAACTAGTAAGCTGCATCTTTGAAAAGAATATGTTCGAATATAAGGTGAGACCAACTGCATTCCTAAAGAGATGTATAGTCAAAGTTATCTAGTCATTATTAGTATCAATTTCTAGAAGATTTTCTACTGGTTACTTTTGATTCGTTAATAAAGTACAGTAGATGCTCTTGTAACGTAAATTCCAGATAACGATAAGAATTTATGGAAAGTTTTTGCTTCATACTACGTAAAAATTGTTCATATAACATAAAGTGTCAAATCAGGTGAGTTCTCTAATTTCGGTTTTAATGTTAATCTATTTCAGACTTTCAAAAGGAAAACGACATGTGCATCTACTATATATGTATATACTTACAACTATTTCCATACTTCTTACTATATACAACTTTCATGAGATTTTAGCTTGTTGTGATAGATCGTCAAATGTGTCGACAAAAACAGACAATAGGTAGCTGTGCAATTGTTCATATAATTGTTCAATTGTTCCTCCATATGCGATCGATCGGTGCAGGTGTTACAGCATCGGTCCACCAATCTGAATGTCTCGAGTTGGAGTATTGTCGAGAGTTATTTTTTATTTTAACCTTGACCCCTAGATGCAGATAGATGATGAACAGGTATTACCGTTTTTGTAGTAAAAATATTTGGTTGTCTTGCTCTATTGTAGACTTATAAAATATCTATTATTAGTTTGGCTTCGCAGAATAGATTTTGCTGTCTAGAAAAAATATGCAAATATTTGTAAATGAACGTTAGATATGTTCGCTTTCCATCAATTTATTGTAAGATTACCACAATCTACCAGTCTATAAAACCAGTGAAATTGATCTTAAAAAGGAGAAAAGTTGTTGATGTGAACCAATAAACTGCAGGTATCGTACAGACTACAAATTAAAAGAGTTAAGTCTAGTTTTTCTTTTTTGTATATCCAAAAGGGTGTGTTTGAAAAGATCTTGGAACGGATTAGGCAATTTACATGTATTTTACTGTTCTTATAATGTAAATTCCCTATAACATAAACATTCCTGGAACGGATTATATACGTTGTAGGAGCGCATACTGTACAAACCAAATGGTTTTTGCGTTCACCAAAATATAACGTCAATTTTTTGTAAATAAATTTACCCACTAATTGAATTCTGAAAATAAACTTGTCTAGCAAAGGATTAATAAAGTCCTTCCTGCACCTGGTTGGTGGTTTGTGGTGTGGACTTCCCTGTTTTCACTTAGTAGTGTGGAGCATATAATTTTTCAAGTAGCTTTTAATATTATTCCCATTGGAATTGAGTCGAGCTATGCAAAAGTACCTGTCAGTAGTAGCAAGTACCTGCCACTAATTTTCTTTGTAGTGTGCATCAGAACTTTGTAAATGCGAAAATGTCCTACGGGTCAAAGAGGCTGAAAATCGCTGGTAGAGATACAATGAGACTATCAATGAGCCTAGATTTGGTTACACTTCATAAACCGATCTATCAGAAAAGTTTTGTGGCAACGGGGCTGAGTTGTGTTCAATATTTCCTGCGAGTCATTTTTCATTCATGATTATGTGACTGATATTTTGCATGATAATTTTTAAGACTATGTTTTGCATTATATTTAACCTTATTATTTCATTACATAATCTTTATAAGCCAAAAAAGTTTCATCTCAGCACAAAGTCTTCATTAAAAACATCCATCCATGTCATGGCCACTCACATAGTTTCAACTTACTCACTAAAAAAAATTCCTCTACTGCAGTAAACTCAAACACTGTATGTGTTGTATCTAGATATTCCCCCTCATCTTTGGTCCTAAGATATGTAGCTCTCACTATATTGTATACGCAGGTTGGTAGTGGTCACCACTCTGCTCTTGTAAGTCCTTCTGGGTATGTCCAAAATACCAATGGTCTGTAGATGCATGACTTCCTCTGTCTTTATATACCATGTTGTACATCTCATTTTCTTCAGTCGATCCGATAGTTTCAGGCTCACGCATCTGGATACTTGGGTGCTAACAAAATATTAAACTTTTAGGATCCATTGATAACTTTTTGAATATCGCTTAGAATCTATAACATCTAGTGAAAACATTTGCAACACAAATCCATATAGTTACAAAACTTACCATGGTAGTGTCGGTAGTTATAATGGGCCACTCTCAATGGACCTGGTTTTACAAGTTATAAGGTCTTTAATCTCTCCACTTCTGCAGCACACTTGAGACCTATCTGAGGAACAGAATGCTGCTATCATGGTTTGTGCATCATACATTCATCTCTCTCTATCCCCATGCATGGTAGTTTCCACACTGACACCACAGTTCCACAGATGGAGAAACATAAACATCCTGTATCAATAAAACAAGTGTGATATAAGCATACTGTATTTTACAAGGACCTACCTTGATGAAGGCTCACTCATAGAAAACTAAATCTACTGATTCTTAGTTTTTATTCTAACATGTATCTACTGTAAGCTTTCAATTCGGGAGTTAGATAGATCGAGAGTGGACAATTACAAAATGAACACATGTTTAACAACAGCATAAGTAGGTCAAGCCAATAATTTGAAGCTATGATTGTGGGATTCAAAGGTGAGCATTGATCAATACATTTTCCTCAAATTTTTACAAGTGAGAAGTGAGCATGAACTCTACTAATTAATATAATTTACTAGCTAAAACAACCAGAGAAAATCTAAACTAGTTACATGGCTTATAGTTACAGCTTTCAGCTAGTTAAAGTTGAAATCGAGTCTTTAGACTGCAAGTGGAGGCTGCAAAGATATTTGATTAATAGTTTCTACATGAAATCATACACATCATTTGATACTAAAAACAATCATTATTATTATTGACCTTGAATATCTAGACTTGTTACTACATCCCTCTTACCTGTTCATGGTGATTTATTATGGCTAGGTGAAATGAGAAATTAAAAGTTTGTTAAAACTAGAGATGTCGAGTAGTAAATAATGAGTTGACTTACTACAATCATTTGTACAATGTTTCTTGTTGGTATATACTGTATATTCATGAGTAGTAAAATTATTCCTTTTACTTTAGTAGATAGAAGAGACTCAAACACAAAGATTGATATACCTACATTCTCATATCTTCCTCAGCGGCATAACACTTGTCAGCTCTAACCATAGTCTGTCTTCCCCAATCATTCACCACCTGATGCTCAAAAAAGTCTGAGGCATCTTCACTGGAACTAGGGGTTAGGTTGTAATTCTGTTGTTATTAAATAGATCGTGCTGATTCAATGATTGAAGGAGCTTTGGATTGAAGCAAATTGTCATTCAGTAAATCAGTGAATTCTCCCATAATCTATGAAGGTTCTATAGTTTTATTACTTCCATTCCTCAAGTTTTACCATGATAATTTACTGAAAGACACACCACCCCATCCTGAGAGATCATTTTTGCTTACGCCAATGCCTAGCTTATCCGAGTCTAACTGCGGATAGTGAATTCTCTAACAACGAGAATCTTCGATATCACAGACAACTAGTTTGTGATAATACGATCATAATAATAGATAATAATTTAGATAATAGTTAGATAATAGTTTACGATCTTGTTTCTTGTTAGATTTTGTGCAAGTTTATCTTTAAATTATGAGGTTGTTTCAGTTTAATGAGCTTCAAATTCATGTCTAGCAACAGATGCTGAGCTGTATGGGTACCTGATCCTATTCAGTTTAATGAGCTGCTCTTTCAAAGTCATGTCTAGCAACATATGCTGAGCTGTATGGGTCCCTAACCCTGTTCAGTTTAATGAGCTGCTCCTTCAAAGTCATGTCTAGCAACACATGCTGAGCTGTATGGGTCCCTAACCCTGTTCAGTTTAATGAGCTGCTCCTTCAAATTCATGTCTAGCAACAGATGCTGAGCTGTATGGGTCCTTGACCCTGTTCAGTTTAATGAGCTGCTCCTTCAAAGTCATGTCTAGCAACATATGCTGAGCTGTATGGGTCCCTGATTCTGTTCAGTTTAATAAGCTGCTCCTTCAAAGTCATGTCTAGCAACATATGCTGAGCTGTATGGGTCCATGACTCTGTTTCAGTTTAATGAGCTGCTCCTTCAAATTCATGTCATGCAACAGATGCTGAGCTGTATGGGTCCCTGACCCTGTTCAGTTTAATGAGCTGCTCCTTCAAAGTCATGTCTAGCAACATATGCTGAGCTGTATGGGTCCCTGACTCTGTTTCAGTTTAATGAGCTGCTCCTTCAAATTCATGTCATGCAACAGATGCTGAGCTGTATGGGTCCCTGACCCTGTTCAGTTTAATGAGCTGCTCCTTCAAAGTCATGTCTAGCAACATATGCTGAGCTGTATGGGTCCCTGACCCTGTTCAGTTTAATGAGCTGCTCTTTCAAAGTCATGTCTAGCAACATATGCTGAGCTGTATGGGTCCCTGACCCTGTTCAGTTTAAAGAGGTAGTTGCGTCAAAAATGAAATTAGGACCCATAAAAGGCTAAAACATCAGCTACAATTTGATGCCATTTTTGTCTTTGTAGACCAACCCTGTCCAGAGATATATGCGTTTGAATGAGGCCCTCTTTTAAAAAGCTCACGTTCCAGCGGGTGCCTATTTCGTGACGTCACAAGCTTGTTATCTGAAACGAAACCACGAGCGATAAATATGAGGTCGATTCGTTAGCCAATCATGCGTGCGAAATTTTTATATAGGCCGTAATAAATGTTATCACTCGTAAAACGCGTTGTCTGTGATCTCGAAGATTCTCATCATAGAGAATTCATTCTCATCGTTACTGATTCAACGCGTTTCAACAATTACTAAGTTATACATAGTTTTAAAATGGCTTCAAGTTCGAGCGACCGCTACTCAGAGTTTTCTGAGCAACTTTAAGTAAAATATTAGAGTAGACAGCCTATGGCCAAAGCTGACAGGCGTCAGCAGCGTTTTGCTGCAGAAGAAGACAGAATAGAGGTAAATTAACTTAGAGTCTTCTATACTTTAGTAAATGTAATATTTTTTATAGTCATAAATACATATACTAATTAATAAAATGATAATTCTTTGCTATCTCCAATCATCGTTTCATAGCTTATCTGCCGTTTTACCTAGCTATAATATTTTTTTCGAATTTTCTTTGGTAAATTAGAGTCATGATTAGAAATTATTTTCACTCGTAGGAAGTGGGTAAAATCGATTGATCATTGCAAATCTTTAATTTCCAGAACCAAAGCTTCGAATCGTTCGCTTGGCGTACTTGTGCCTTTATTAAATGTTTATTCGTTTTTAAAATTACACTCGCAATCTATTCAACTCCCAATTTGGAAGCTGTCAATAGATACGCTTTAGAATGACATATCTATGAATGACATATTTATTGCATCTACTTTGTTTACATTTACTTGTTTTACTGATTACAGAATGTTTATGTCGTCCCACCAGCCGAAGAAGCTTTGTCAGTGTGGAAACTGCCATAAAGGAGAAAGCGAGACTTGAATGCGTGCTAGATGATGTTTTGTTTGAGTTTGTTGCAGTAGATGAATTTGTCTTATTGTATCAGCTAATACTATGTGAGTGGCCACGACTTGATGAACATTTTTTAATAAAAGCTTTATGCCGAGATGAAAATATTTTTGCTTGTAAAAATTATAAAATATAATAATATTGTTGAAGATAATGCAAAACATGATTTGCAGAATATTGTAGTGAATCGGATATGGTATATGGGTGTCCGCAGAACTGGAGAATGTGAGTTCAAATCCAGTTTGCAGCAGACTTCTCATCCTTAAAACTCTATCCCTGTCTATATTCTTTTCAAAGAGGTGGCTTGCTTATTTCACTAATTTAGTATTCGGTAAGAATACTACTAGCAATGATATACAGCAATGTATACAGCTGTATATCATTGCTACTAGTAAGAAACTAGTACGTAGGCAATATGTAATAGGCTGCATAATGTGGGCGGGGCTTATGGGAGGCTGTATATCGTTTGTATGCGTAGCTGCAGAACTGCTGATACAAAGACCGCGTTCTACATAAAGTGACTTGACAGAATTACCGTAGACCGGTAGAATTGGTAGTCGGTACCCAAATGTTTACACAACATTTGGAGAAAGTGAGTAGAACAAATTTTCAATTTTCGTTATTTGAGGCCTTTGAAACATTCATAATAATGCATCTGTAGCAGGATTTAAAATTTTATTCTAGCCAACATGAGCAAATACAAAATAAGATATATGCCAATAGAGCCGCGTTAGACTAGACTTTTATCGCAAATAGCCGATGTGAATACGAGAGATAGAGACAGGTTGCCAAACGCGTGACATCATTTTTGGCGAGGCTGGGCACGTTTTTGTGGCCTGGGCGTTTTTACGGCGATCAGATTTTTTCGGTTTTAATCTTCAAATATCTTGGCAATGCGATCGCGTAACACAACAAACAACATATCAACTGATAGAGAAAAAAAATGCTTTCTTTTAAGATCAACTTAAATTTTGACGCAACTACATCTTTAATGAGCTGTTCCTTCAAATTCATGTCTAGCAACATATGCTGAGCTGTATGGGTCCCTGACCCTGTTCAGTTTAATGAGCTGCTCCTTCAAAGTCATGTCTAGCAACATATGCTGAGCTGTATGGGTCCCTGACCCTGTTCAGTTTAATGAGCTGTTCCTTCAAAGTCATGTCCAGCAACATATGCTGAGCTGTATGGGTCCTTGATCCTGTTCAGTTTAATGAGCTGCTCCTTCAAAGTCATGTCTAGCAACAGATGCTGAGCTGTATGGGGCCCTGACTCTGTTCAGTTTAATGATCTGCTCCTTCAAAGTCATGTCTAGCAACAGATGCTGAGCTGTATGGGTCCCTGACCCTGTTCAGTTTAATGAGCTTCTCCTTCAAATTCATGTCCAGCAACAGATGCTGAGCTGTATGGGTCCCTGACCCTGTTCAGTTTAATGAGCTGCTCCTCCAAAGCCATGTCTAGCAACATATGCTGAGCTGTATAGGTCCCTGACTCTGTTCAGTTTAATGAGATGCTCCTTCAAAGTCATGTTTAGCAACAGATGATGAGCTGTATGGGTCCCTGACTCTGTTCAGTTTAATGAGCTGCTCCTTCAAAGTCATGTCCAGCAACATATGCTGAGCTGTATGGTCCTTGACCCTGTTCAGTTTAATGAGCTGCTCCTTCAAAGTCATGTCTAGCAACATATGCTGAGCTGTATGGGTCCCTGACCCTTTTCAGTTTAATGAGCTGCTCCTTCAAAGTTATGTCTAGCAACATATGCTGAGCTGTATGGATCCCTGACTCTGTTCAGTTTAATGATCTGCTCCTTCAAAGTCATGTCTAGCAACATATGCTGAGCTGTATGGGTCCCTGACCCTGTTCAGTTTAATGAGCTCCTCCTTCAAAGTCATGTCTATTGACATATGCTGAGCTGTATGGGTCCCTGACCCTGTTCAGTTTAATGAGCTGCTCCTTCAAGGTCATGTTCAGCAACATATGCTGAGCTGTTTGGGTCCCTGACTCTGTTCAGTTTAATGAGCTGCTCCTTCCAAATCATGTCTAGCAACATATGCTGAGCTGTATAGGTCCCTGACTCTGTTCAGTTTAATGAGCTCCTCCTTCAAAGTCATGTCTATTGACATATGCTGAGCTGTATGGGTCCCTGACCCTGTTCAGTTTAATGAGCTGCTCCTTCAAGGTCATGTTCAGCAACATATGCTGAGCTGTTTGGGTCCCTGACTCTGTTCAGTTTAATGAGCTGCTCCTTCCAAATCATGTCTAGCAACAGATGCTGAGCTGTATGGGTCCCTGACCCTGTTCGGTTTAATGAGCTGCTCCTTCAAAGTCATGTCTAGCAACATATGCTGAGCTGTATAGGTCCCTGACTCTGTTCAGTTTAATGAGCTGCTCCTTCAAAGTCATGTTTAGCAACAGATGCTGAGCTGTATGGGTCCCTGACTCTGTTCAGTTTAATGAGCTGCTCCTTCAAAGTCATGTCTAGCAACATAGGCTGAGCTGTATGGTTCCCTGACCCTGTTCAGTTTAATGAGCTGCTCCTTCAAAGTCATGTCCAGCAACATATGCTGAGCTGTATGGGTCCCAGACCCTGTTCAGTTTAATGAGCTGCTCCTTCAAAGTCATGTCTAGCAACAGATGCTGAGCTGTATGGGTCCCTGACCCTGTTCAGTTTAATGAGCTGCTCCTTCAAAGTCATGTCCAGCAACATATGCTGAGCTGCATGGGTCCCTGACCCTGTTCAGTTTAATCAGCTGCTCCTTCAAAGTCATGTCTAGCAACATATGCTGAGCTGTATGGGTTCCTGACTCTGTTCAGTTTAATGAGCTGCTCCTTCAAAGTCATGTCTAACAACAGATGCTGAGGTGTATGGGTCCCTGACCCCGTTCAGTTTAATGAGCTGCTCCTTCAGATTCATGTCTAGTAACATATACTGAGCTGTATGGGTCTCTGACCCTGTTCAGTTTAATGAGCTGCTCCTTCAAAGTCATGTCCAGCAACGTATGCTAAGCTGTATGGGTCCCTGACCCTGTTCAGTTTAATGAGCTGCTCCTTCAAAGTCATGTCTAACAACAGATGCTGAGGTGTATGGGTCCCTGACCCCGTTCAGTTTAATGAGCTGCTCCTTCAGATTCATGTCTAGTAACATATACTGAGCTGTATGGGTCTCTGACCCTGTTCAGTTTAATGAGCTGCTCCTTCAAAGTCATGTCCAGCAACATATGCTGAGCTGTATGGGTTCCTGATCCTGTTCAGTTTAATGAGCTGCTCCTTCAAAGTCATGTCTAGCAACATATGCTAAGCTGTATGGGTCCCTGACCCTGTTCAGTTTAATGAGCTGCTCCTTCAAAGTCATGTCTAGCAACATCTGCTGAGCTGTATGGGTCCCTGACCCTGTTCCGTTTAATGAGCTGCTCCTTCAGAGTCATGTCCAGCAACAGATGCTGAGCTGTATGGGTCCCTGACCCTGTTCAGTTTAATGAGCTCCTCCTTCAAAGTCATGTCTATTGACATATGCTGAGCTGTATGGGTCCCTGACCCTGTTCAGTTTAATGAGCTGCTCCTTCAAAGTCATGTCCAGCAACGTATGCTAAGCTGTATGGGTCCCTGACCCTGTTCAGTTTAATGAGCTGCCCCTTCAAAGTCATGTCTAGCAACAGATGCTGAGCTGTATGGGTCCCTGACCCTGTTCAGTTTAATGAGCTGCTCCTTCAAATTCATGTCTAGCAACAGATGCTGAGCTGTATGGCTCCCTCACCCTGTTCAGTTTAATGAGCTGCTCCTTTAAAGTCATGTCTAGCAACGTATGCTGAGCTGTATGGGTCCCTGACTCTGTTCAGTTTAATGAGCTGCTCCTTCAAATTCATGTCTAGCAACAGATGCTGTATGAGTTCCTGAACCTGTTCAGTATTGGTATTTCCTCATTTCAAAAACATCTCCATCACAAGTAACCATAAATAGGTTTCACGGCTACATCACCATGGTAACAAAGAGACATGAGAATGCTATGGTTCCATTTCTGAAAGAGACAGATTCACCTTATAGTTTATATATGAACAAACTGAATAATAGCTACTGCTGTTATTCAGCTTGTTCATTATTAAAATTAAAGTAGAAAGGATTAATATAAAAGTCTTATCTTTATTACCATTGGTCAATTTAAAGTATAGCTACTGCTCTCTCTGTTCATAACCCTTCATAATTCATGGATGATAAATAATTCATGGATATTAGATTCATTGCAATGAGTTGTTCTCATTGGATAAACTACAATTTATACTGTAATTCCTTCTATCTGAGTACAGCTTCATTTGAGTATCATTTATGAGGACTCTGTACATGCAGAATTGTAAAATTCTGTACATGCAATTGATAAGATGACTAAAATGTTGACCAATATGGGACTTGAACCCATGACATTCAGCTTATTAGACTAACTCTCTTACTAACTGAGCTAATCAGCCACCTTTCAAAGCTTCAGAATAGTTGTACCAATCTGAGAAAAACTATAATGCTTTGGACAGGTCTTGAACTCATGAACTTTAGTTGTGAAGGAAAATGCTCAACCAATTATGCTAACCTCTAACAATCCACATATAGTCAAGTATAACCAGCCACCTTGCATAAATGAGGAATACTTGTGATCATATTTATGCTCTCCGCTTTATGAGCCGAAACATATGGGCTGACAACACCCAATAAGAATGTAGATGAAGTTAGAAAAAGACCATTTATTGATAATTTCTCACAGCACATCTGAGAATCTCTTACAACAGACTAGTGTGCTGTAAGAGATTATCATACACACTGGTTGAAAATTACTGCTCCAGTCAATAGAATAATTACAGAGTCCATTGCATAATATTGTAAGCAGCGTACGGAAGATAACTTCCAGTTCAGGGGTGAGCATATACCTCATTTATTGCTCTCATCCAATGATATGTGTTTATACACCTACCCTAATGAGTACACGTAGGAATCAGTGTTGAGATGGCATGGTCCGACAACTCCTCTTCTCTTTGATTTCTCTATCATAGTCATTATTTAGGATGCTTTACAATTCCATATGTATAGGGGAGACACGACTAGGTACACAAAAGGCATTGATATTCAAATTTTAGAAATAAGATAGCTTTTGACTTGATTCAGCTATGCTAAGGTTAATGATATCTGAGATGGTTTGTCTCCATCGACAGTGGATAAGTGCATAGTAGGTGATGTGTCTGCAAAACTGTAGCTTGAGATTTTTATGAATAAAGCCAATGATAGCCAAATGCTTACCTTGATGACAAACACATAGGCATATGTCAAACATTTATCAGTGTATTCGCTCGCAGAACTTCAATATAGTAATTACAGTGTCTGTCACGTGTTGCTGAAATCAGCAGGTAGTAGATAACTCCAAATTTATGGATATTCCTAGGACTAGACATGTACTGGTCACTGACCTCATTGCATGATACATATTATTAGACAGTCTGTCACAGGTACTTCTAAAGTATGCATTGGGAGTTTTAATGTGCCCTTAATCTGTCCTTCCTTCACTCTTCTCACCCCTCAGTCTTTTCATGGTGTCTTGTATTATGATTTGTAAAACTAAGAATTAAAATACTAAACTTATGACTAAAGCTACATGTAGACTATCTGATAGTCTGTTTCTTGACATGCAGTTGAATACTTAGTGAGGTTGCCATGCACTGAATACTTTTAATTATACTGTGAACTCCAGCTAATAAAATAAGTTTTATATCAAAACTTGTAAGTAAATATTTTAACACTGTTTAAAATGAGGATATCAGTAGTTGTTAGTAATAGCAGAGGTCTGATGATCTTTCTTCTACCTTGTACAGTAATATTTTAATAATTAAACTCATGTAATTTGAGGTTCAATTGATTATATGGAAAGTTTCTCATCAGCTGTAATCTAAAATTACTCTGAATGATTGACTGATCTAGTTTCAGGGTAAAATTAACCTTATTAACTGCTAGTGTACAGCTTTAGATACCAGTTCATGTGTAAATATTGTCTCTACACTATAACCTACTACCTCTAGTGACTGGATGGTTTTCTATCAAAGGGTAGACAACTCTGATGGTTGAATAATGACATGTCAGCTTGGTGTTATAGAGAAAATACTTGACTTGACAGTTAACAGGGTATATGATGGTACAAGTACATTACCATATGGGTGCATGATTTACGAATTATTCCACCTCAACTTTTGTTAGAGATTCACTGACTACAAGCAAAGGTTGTGTGTCAGGTTTCATCTCCTTGCTTCTGTCTTCTCTTCAGGCTTTTCAGCTGTATCAGCTTAACAGCTGTATCTGTTGTTATATTTTAGGGTAAAATCAAAAGCCTTCCTACTACACACTTTTATGTCTATCATTGAATATACAATTATTCATGTCTACATGCAGTCATAAACTCATAATGTTTGTCTTCCTTAGACATACTCTGGGACTATATGTTTACTAGCATGTTGGGGTCACGGGGTCAGCTGTCCTAGTATTAGTAAAATATATTAAATTACAGACTAAAGTATTATTATTATATTTCTAGTCTCAAGTCTCTCAAGAGACTGAAGGAGTTGAACCTTGATGACAACAACTTCAGTGCTGGACTCCCTCCAGTGATTAGTGAAATAGGAACACTGGAGAGTCTTAGACTCTGGAGATGTCAGCTGAGAGACCTCCCACAGAGGTAGTGTACAAATATTGGATACCTCTATTGGTCTGATCGATGAGCTATTATACAGATATATACAGATTATAAACTGAAAGTGTAGGACCTGTGTATGAGTCATGGCCCTTTTATGATGTTGTCTATAGTTGTTATTATCCTGTATGTGATTATTCTTTTCATAACCAAAGTTGGGTTACAAAATACAGTGAAACATGGATAACTCCAACTTCAAGGGACCGAGCAAAAGTGTTCGAGTTATTAGAGCATTCAAGTTATCAGAACAGTCATAAGTGCACGTATTTATCAGTAGATACATGTGCATATACAAACTATATATAAATCAAAAGCATAGATTGCTTGTTGCAATTTAAAAGGTCTTTCGTGTGAAGTTTTAAATATTTTTAATCAGAAAGTATAGATATTTTTTTATCACTTGAGATTTGTTTGTTGTTTTAGGTGTTGTGACTGCCAGGACGTTCTCAGATTAAAATTGGCAAAACTTGTTCGCGGTTAAAACGCTCAGAAAAAATACATACGTATTTTTCTACCGAGCGTTTTAACCAAGATCAATTTTGCAGTAAGTCAGTTATTACAAAACTGCTTTACTATTAAAAACCCATTATCAATTTTGCCGATATTACTTTAAAGTTATCCAAATTTTACCTCGCTTTTCTTGCTTTCGGAGGGCTTATCGCTAAGCGGATGTTTGGTAAAATTTGATTTTTGCAAACCTTTAGAAAAGTTGTTAATGAAAATATTTGCCGATGTTGTTAATAACGAGGCCTAAGAACTACTAAAAGTCGATGTTTATCTCTATGGCTTGGAATAAAGTGATATTCTAAAGCGATAGTAACAACCGTCTCGGTAGCCGTTTGGCAAAAAACTGTTCGATTTATCCGAGTTTCACTGTATCTCTAAAATTTAAGAAGACTCACTTGGTTAAATTGTTTAAAACTGTTTAAATATTGAAAATTTCAAGGCAACTCTTGTTGATTGATTTGGAACTTTTAGGGAATTTCACACACATGATGTGAATAATGTATGGGAATTGTCAGTTAGAAGAAAATTCTGCTAGCATGTAGAATGTAGAAACTCAAACCTTGTCTACTTCTCTAACCTTTGGAGCTTTTAAGAATTTCATTTGTGTATAATTGTGTTTAATGGCCAGAATTGGAAAACTTTAGCAACAAACCACCATAAACTATCAAAAAGGAAATCGGCAAATTTTAGCTTTCGGCAAATTTAAAATATCAGTATTATTCTATTATTTGTTTTTGATGTTTGAGGTGATCTGACTGCTAAGATGTTTCAAGATTTAAATTGACAAAACTTGATCGTGGTTAAACGCTTGTATGAAAGAGATATACCCAGACTTGCCCAAAATGATGTACATAGCCACGAGACTGCCTGTCTCTCACTCATATTCACATCAGCTATTGCTATCAAAGTCGAGTACTACGCGGCTCTATTGGCATATATTTTAATTTACATCTATGTTTAAATTTTTAGTCTAGTTGCATATTGCTAGAGTATCTCGATATTCCTCCTCATCTTTGATCCTAAGATATGTAGCTCTCACTATGTTATATATGCAGGTTGGTGGTGGTCACCACTCTGCTCTTGTAAGTCCTTCTGAGTATATCCAAAATACCAATAATCTGTAGGTGCATGACATCCTCTGTCTTTATATACCATGTTGTACATCTCATTATCTTCAGTCATTCCGATAGTTTCAGACTCACGCATCTGGATACTTGGGTGCTAACAAAATATTGAACTTTAAGGGTCTATTGATAACTTATTGAATGTCGCTTGAAATTTATAACATCTAGTAAAAACAGTTGCAACACAAATCCATATAGTTACAAAACCTACCATGGTAGTGTCGGTAGTTATAATGGGCCACTCTCAATGGACCTGGTTTTACAAGTTATAAGGTCTTTAATCTCCCCACTTCTGCAGCACACTTGAGACCTATCTGAGGAACAGAATGCCGCTATCATGGTTTGTGCATCATACATTCATCTCTCTTTATCCCCAAGCATGGTAGTTTCCACACTGACACCACAGTTCCACAGATGGAGAAACATCAACATCCTGTATCAATAAAACAAGTGTGATATAAGCATACTGTATTTTGCAACTGACCTACTTTGATGAAGACTCACTTATAGAAAACTATATCTACTGATTCTTAGTTTTTAGTCTAACATGTATCTACTGTAAGTTTTCAATTCGGGAGTTAGATTGATCGACAGTGAAAATTACAAAATGAATACATGTTTAACAAAAGCATAAGTAGGTCAAGCCAACAATTTGAAGCTTTGATTTTGGAATTCAAAGGTGGGCACTGATCAATGCATTTTCCTCATATTTCTACAAGTGAGAAGTGAACATGAAGTCTAATAATTAGTCTAATTTACTAGCTAAAACAACCAGAGAAAATCTAAACTAGTTACATGGCTTATAGTTACAGCTTTCAGCTAGTTAAAGTTGAAATCGAGTCTTTAGACTGCAAGTGGAGGCTCCAAAGATATTTGATTAATATTTTCTGTATAAAATCGTACACATCATTTAATACTAAAAACAATTATTATTATTATTGACCTTGAATATCTAGACATCTTGTTACTACATACCTCTTACCTGTTCATGGTGATTTATTATAGTTAGGTGAAATGAGAAATTAAAAGTTTGTTAAAACTAGAGATGTCGAGTAGTAAATAACGAGTTGACTTACTACAATCAATTGTACAATGTTTCTTGTTAGTATATGTATTCATGAGTAGTAAAATTATTCCTTTTACTTTAGTTTAGTAGATAGAAGAGACTCAAACATAAAGATAGATATACCTACATTCTTATATCTTCCTCAGCAGCATAACACCTGTTAGCTTTAACCATAGTCTGTCTGTCCCCCATCTTTAACCATCTGATGCTCAAAATAGTCTGAGGCATCTTCACTGGAACTAGAGGCCAGGTTGAAATTCTGTTGTTATTAAATAGATCGTGCTGAGTCAGTGATTGAAGGAGATTTGGATTGGAGCAGATCATCAATCAGTAAATCAGTGAATTCTCCCATTATCTACCACCGTTCCGTAGTGTTATTGCTTCCATTTCTCAAATTTTGCCCTGATAATTTACTAAAACGCACACCACCCCATCCGGAGAAATCACCTTTGCTTACGCTGATGCCTAAATTATCCAAGTCTAACTGCGGATGGTGAATTCTCTAACGATGAAAAACTTCGATATCACAGACAACTAGATTGTTAGCGATAACATTTATTACGACCTAAATAAAAAATTCGTGCTGATGATTGGCTAAAGAAAAGACAGTATATTTATCACTTGTTGACGCTTTCCCATACGACGCTTTATATGTCACGAGCTCTGTACTCATTTAAAATTAAGTGTTTTAACCGCGATCAAGTTTTGTTGATTTTAATCTTGCAACTGGCAGTCAGATCACCTCAAACACCAACAACACTTGCAAATGATAGAATAATACTGATACTTTCTAATAAAATGTACTAAAAATTTTTGTGCAAGTCTATCTGTATAAAATAAGGTTGGTTCAGTTTAATGAGCTGTTCCTTCAAAGTCACGTTCATGCATCAACAGATGCTGAGCTACGTAGTAGCATATTTTATTCTAAATGAGCTATCTACCTTCAGTATTAATATGAGTCCAAATCTTCTTATATATGGATAGTCTCCACTTCAGTTGTGTTTGTCATTAGGTGCAGAGGTCTCTGGTTAACTGGTACTATAGTGTGTTATTCACTGTCTATGTGAGTGTCGATGCCAATAGGTAAGAGGTAGTCTAGTGATGGTGAGGTTATAGTTCTACAACAAGGTCAATCCAACCTATAGTTAATATAACGATCCCTTATATGTATACGCTACTGAACGTACACCTCCAACCAAACCTCTACAGTTTGGGTTGGGGTTAGAATAGCAGTCTAGACGTAAGATATTACTATACAATATTATATGTTGATCGATCAACTATTAGTATACAAATAACTGATGTTGCGTCCTTAGTTGCTAGACATACATGTAGAATCAATATAACTATTAAGCTACTTCTTTATAAATGGATGGACTGAATAGGAGTTGCGTTCCTACTATAGCGTTGTTATGTATTGAGTAGATAATTCCCAAATCCACAACCACGCGATAAGAATATTGAACACATATGCTGCAATGGCTGTTAAGATGCATACTTTTTTATGTTAGTGGGAGATAATATATGCTGTAGGAATGTATTGTAACTGCTAAGTTTCCTACCTAACAACTAATCTAATCAACAGCGTCCTTTATGGTGTGGCGTGTGTGAGAACATCGCTAATATACCGCTGTTTCAAAAACATGATTTTCCAATATAACAGCTGTATGGGTTCCTGACCCTGTTCAGTATTTGCATTTTCTCTTCTCAAAAACTTCGCCAATATGGTGCAGATAGTACAGGTACGTGATGGTACGGGTATATGATGGTACGGGTATATGATGGTACTGGTACATGATGGTACTGGTATATGATGATACGGGTATATGATGGTACTGGTACGTGATGGTATGAGTATATGATGGTACAAGTATATGATGGTACGAGTACATGATGGTACGGGTATATGATGGTACTGGTACGTGATGGTACGAGTATATGATGGTACTGGTACATGATGGTACGGGTATATGATGGTACTGGTACGTGATGGTATGAGTATATGATGGTACTGGTATATGATGGTACGAGTACATGATGGTACGGGTATATGATGGTACTGGTACGTGATGGTACGGGTATATGATGGTACGGGTATATGATGGTACTGGTACATGATGGTACAGGTATATGATGGTACGGGTATATGATGGTATGGGTATATGATGGTACAGGTATATGTTGGTACAGGTATATGATGGTACTGGTATATGATGGTACGGGTATATGATGGTACTGGTATATGATGGTACTGGTATATGATGGTACGGGTATATGATGGTACGGGTATATGATGGTACTGGTATATGATGGTACTGGTATATGATGGTACTGGTATATGATGGTACGGGTATATGGTGGTACGGGTATATGATGGTACTGGTATATGATGGTACAGGTATATGTTGGTACAGGTATATGATGGTACAGGTATATGATGGTACTGGTATATGATGGTATGGGTATATGATGGTACTGGTATATGATGGTACTGGTATATGATGGTACTGGTATATGATGGTACTGGTATATGATGGTACTGGTATATGATGGTACGGGTATATGGTGGTACGGGTATATGATGGTACTGGTATATGATGGTACTGGTATATGATGGTACGGGTATATGGTGGTACGGGTATATGATGGTACTGGTATATGATGGTACAGGTATATGTTGGTACAGGTATATGATGGTACAGGTATATGATGGTACTGGTATATGATGGTATGGGTATATGATGGTACTGGTATATGATGGTACTGGTATATGATGGTACTGGTATATGATGGTACGGGTATATGGTGGTACGGGTATATGATGGTACTGGTATATGATGGTACTGGTATATGATGGTACGGGTATATGGTGGTACGGGTATATGATGGTACTGGTATATGATGGTACAGGTATATGTTGGTACAGGTATATGATGGTACAGGTATATGATGGTACTGGTATATGATGGTACTGGTATATGATGGTACGGGTATATGGTGGTACGGGTATATGATGGTACTGGTATATGATGGTATGAGTATATGATGGTACTGGTATATGATGGTACTGGTATATGATGGTACTGGTATATGATGGTACGGGTATATGATGGTACGGGTATATGGTGGTACTGGTATATGATGGTACTGGTATATGATGGTACTGGTATATGATGGTACTGGTATATGATGGTACTGGTATATGGTGGTACGGGTATATGGTGGTACGGGTATATGATGGTACTGGTATATGATGGTACAGGTATATGTTGGTACAGGTATATGATGGTACAGGTATATGATGGTACTGGTATATGATGGTATGGGTATATGATGGTACTGGTATATGATGGTACGGGTATATGATGATACGGGTATATGATGGTACTGGTACATGATGGTACTGACACATGATGGTACAGGTATGTGATGGTACGGGTATATGATGGTACTGGTATATGATGGTATGGGTATATGATGGTACAGGTATATGTTGGTACTGGTATATGATGGTATGTGTGTATGATGGTAGGGGTATATGATGGTACTGACATATGATGGTACTGACATATGATGGTACTGGTATATGATGGTACTGGTATATGATGGTACGGGTATATGATGATACAGGTATATGATGGTACTGGTACATGATGGTACAGGTATATGATGGTACGGGTATATGATGGTACTGGTATATGATGGTACTGGTATATGATGGTACCGGTATATGATGGTACCGGTTTATGATGGTACTGGTATATGATGGTACTGGTATATGATGGTATGGGTATATGTTGGTACTGGTATATGATGGTACTGGTATATGATGGTACGGGTATATGATGGTACAGGTATATGATGGTATGGGTGTATGATGGTACTGGTATATGATGGTACTGGTATATGATGGTACTGGTATATGATGGTACGGGTACATGATGGTACGGGTATATGATGGTACCGGTATATGATGGTACTGGTATATGATGGTACTGGTATATGATGGTATGGGTACATGATGGTACGGGTATATGATGGTACAAGTATATGATGGTACTGGTATAGGATGGTACTGGTATGTGATGGTACAGGTACATTATTATATGGGTACATGATTTTCGAATTATTCCACCTCAAATTTCTTTAGAGATTCACTGATTACAAGCAAAGTTTGTGTGTCGGGTTTCCTCTTCTTGCTGCTGTCTTCTCTTCAGGTTTTTCAGCTGTATCAGTTTAACAGCTGTATCTGTTGTTATATTTTTGGTACAATCAAAAGCCTTCCTACTATACACTTTTATGTCTATCATCAAATATACAATTATTCATGTCTACATGCAGCCATAAACTCATAATGTCTGTCTTCCTTAGACATACTCCTGGACTATATGTTTACTAGCATGTTGGGGTCTCAGGGTCAGCTGTCCTAGTCTTAGTAAAATATAATAAATTACAGACTAAAGTGATATTATTATATTTCTATAGTCTCAAGTCTCTCAAGAGACTGAAGGAGTTAAACCTTGATTACAACAACTTCAGTGCAGGACTCCCTCCAGTGATTAGTGCGATAGGAACACTGGAGAGTCTCACACTCCACTGGTGTGAGCTGAGGGACCTTCCACAGAGGTAGTGTACAAATATTGGATACCTCTATTAGTCTGATGGATGAGCTATTATACAGATATATACAGATTATACACTGGAAGTATAGGACCTGTGTATGAGTCATGGCCCTTTTATGATGTTGTCTATAGTTGTTATCATCCTGCATGTGATTATTCTTTTCATAATCAAAGTTGGGTTACAAAATTTCTCTAAAATTTAAGAAGACTCACTTGGTTAAATTATTTAAAACTGTTTAAATATTGAAAATTTCAAGGCAACTCTTGTTGATTGATTTGGAGCTTTTAGGGAATTTCACACACATGATGTGAATAATCTATGTGAATTCTTAGTTAGAAGAATATTCTGCTAGCATGTAGAATAGAGAATCTCAAACCTTGTCTACCTTTGGAGCTTCTAAGGATTTTATTTGTATGATATGTTTAATGTACGGATAATTTCATTGGTTTATTATAAATATTGCCGACAAACATCAGCATTTAGGCTCATCATATCTATACCAGTGATTTTCAACCTGTTTTGAACTGCAGCACATGTTTCACATTTACAAAGTGCTGAGTCACACTACCAAGCAAAATGACACAGAATGACACTCTAACACTGTAATACATATACAGTGAAACTCGGATAACTCGCCCTTGGTTAGCTCGAACACATGGTTAACTCGAACGGATTTGTTTGGTCCGTTCCCATGCAATGATAAATTGCTTTAGATAACTCGACCTCAACTTCGTTAACTCGAACAGCTTTTTGCCCAACGGCTACCGTGACGGTGGTAATCGTTTTTGAATATCACTTTATTCCAATCCATAGCAACTTTTCGTAGTTCTTAGGCGTCGTTATTACCACTATCGGCAAAATATTTTCGTTAACGACTTTTTTAAAGGTTTTCAAAAAATCAAATTTTGCCAAACATCTGCTTGGGGATAGCCTTCCAAAAGCAAGGAGAAGCGAGGTAACCTTCAGATAAACTTAAAGAAAAATCGGCAAAATTGTTTTTGTTAAAACGCTTAAAAGAAAAATATGTCTTTTTTACTGAGCATTTCAACTGCGATCAAATTTGGCCTATTTTTATCTGAAAACGTTCTGGCAGTCACATCACCTAAAACAAACAAACAAATCTCAAGTAATAGGAAAATATTTATACTTTCTGATAAAAATTGTTAAAACATTACATGAGAGGTCCCTTAACATGCAACAAGCAATCAATGCTTTTGATTTATATATAGTTTGTTTATGAACAGATGAATACATGCATTTGTGACGGTTTTCTCATAACTTGAACACTCTGATAACTCGAACACTTTCTCTCGGTCATGTGAAGGTCGAGTTAGTCGAGTTTCACTGTATATATATATATGTGTGTATTTTCCTCGTACCTTACAATGGAACCGGTAGAAAACCGTATAAGAAAAATAATTAATATGATCGCTGTAGTTAAGTTTTTAATGTCTTTTTAAACTCACTTAGTGGGAAACATGGACCTGAATGAAAACATGGATATCCTTGTAGGAATGGTAGAAAGACACACACAAAGCCCTTCCTTAACAGTTCTCAATTTCTCTGTTTTTAGTTTTTATTGCTGTAAAGCTTGGGAAGCTCAACTCAAACCATAGATATATATATCTATATATAGGTATATATATCTATGACTCAAACAGATATGTGGTTGTAAACAGAAGCAACGTCAAAATGACCTTGTTGGCAAGAATGGGGAAACTCTTTGGCAACAGATTACCGAAAACTATCTAAAAGAAAATCCGCAAATTTTAGCTTTAAAGATGTACTTGCAAAAACTTTTGGTTGATGATTAGAGAGTACAGGTATTATTCTATTATTTGTGATTGTTTTTGATGTTTGAGGTGATCTGACTGCTAAGATGTTTCAAGATTAAAATTGACAAAACTTTATCACTGTTAAAACACTCAGAAGTAAAAGATGTACCCAGATTAGCCCAGAATTATGTACATAGCCGTGAGACTGCTTGTCTCTCACTCATTTTCATATCAGCTATTGCTCTCAAAGTCGAGTACTACGCAGCTCTATTGGCATATATTTTAATTTGTATTTGTTCATAATTGTTTGAATAAGATTATAAGTCCAGCTATATATACATGTATATTGCTATAGGTGTCTCAGATGTCTCAAATAAGGTAATTAAAATTTGTCCCATTAGTTTCCTCTGTGTAAACATATGAGTATCAGACTAGGATTCTGTCTGTCTACAGTAATTAGGTTGTCTAGTAAACTTAGATCATCCTTTGTATCAGTGAAGTTCTCTGTTGCTACCCACACAGGAAACTAGTCTATATATATAAATCTCAAAGTCTGTGTGTCTTGTGTATGTCCAGCTATGGCATTATAATCTAGGAATAAAAAATCCGCATCGCAGAGGATTTCATCTCGGAACCTGCTGGTTGGCAGACTAACCAAAGTGTTTGGGGTCATTAGAGCAACAGAAGAGCAGACTTTGACTATTGTGCTTCAAATTTTAACTCAAGCTCCACAAATATGCTCCGAAGATCCTCTGTTCAACGAACGGCGCTTGTATAGTCTATATGCGACATCCGCGATTGCAGTTCGTTTAAAATAAGAAATGAGAATGTGAATTTTTGTTCATTTATCATTTTTTCTACTGTGTATCTACTGCAGCATTCAGTTGATTTTCATGATTATCGTCACTATTAACAGACTGTAAGTTCACTACAGCCATAATTTTAAAAAGAATAACTTGACCGTGTTGCTCTTGCTGTAAGAAAAGAAAATGATAACTTTTGATTTGATTTTTCTATTGATCTATTATCTTTTCTATGATTATTTTTTATGATTTATATAATAATCATAATGCATATTATACAAAATAATAATATAACTGCGTATAAAATAAATGATGTAACTAATATAATTTGTAGAAAATTCCAAATGATAACCGAGATTGATGTAATTGATTCCATTTATTAGCTAAAAGTTAGTTAAAAAAATTGTTGGGTTGGTTCATTGCTATTAGTTAAAAAAATCTGAACAACTCTAAAGATGAGTCTGAATAGGGAAGCTAAGTAGGAGAACAACGAAACTGAGCTGAACTAGCAAGATAGCGGAATGTTGCGAAATAATAGATGCGTGTAATTATTTTATGCTAAAACTAATCTGCACGTTAGAGGGACTGGTTCGGAATTCTCAGAGCAATGTTTGTTAAGCCCAATTTGATTGTTCTATACCTCCAGGGATTAAACCAATTAAAATGCCGTGATTGTTATAGGAGAGCGCATTTGTTGGCTTAGTTGACCAATGACACACAAGTCGATTTCATACGTCATACATTGATGATTACCAAAACACTTATGTTTTTTGGTAGACCTGTGTTTGGCTGGCTATATCTCAGCTTCTGGTCGGTCAATCTCGTTGATTTTTTTTAGAACATCAGTCAACACCTCAAGATAAATAATAAAGCATAACAATATTATGCTTTCTCTATTCTTTAACTAGCATTGCTGATTGTAAAGCGATTATTAAGTCATCTGCAAACACTGTAATTACATGTATTTTAGTAAATGTAAGCTTACCTTTACTGGCTTACCAGGTAAGTTACTCAAATTCATTGTGCAATTATTTTATTACCCGTGCAACACCTAGCATTCAGCTAGTGTTGTAACAGATAACCTAGATAATAACCAGCAAATATAATAACTAAAAATAAAATAATAACTAGCATCTTTGAAAAGAATATGTTTGAATATAAGGTGAGACCAACTGCATCCCTAAAAGTTATGTATAGTCAACCTTATCTAGTCATTATTAGTATCAATTTCTAGAAGATTTTCTACTGGTTACTTTTGATCAGTTGATAAAGTACAGTAGATGCTTCTATAACGTAAATTTCAGATAACGATAAGAATTTATGTAAAGTTTTTGCTTCATACTACATAAAGATTCTCCATATAACATAAAGTGTCAAATTATGCGAGTTCTCTAATTTCGGTTTTAATATTAATCAATTTCAGACATTCAAAAGAAAAAACGACATGTGTATCTAATATATATGTATATACTTACAACTATTTCCATACTTCTTAGTATATACAACTTTCATGAGATTTTAGCTTGTCGATATAGATCGTCAAATGTGTCGACAAAACAGACAATAGGTAGCTGCGCAATTGTTCATATAATTGTTCAATTGTTCTCCCAAATGCTATCGATCGGTGCAGGTGTTACAGCATCGGTCCACCAATCTGAATGTCTCGAATTTGAGTATGGTCGAGAGTTATCTTTTATTTTATCCTTGACCCCTAGATGCAGATAGACGAGGAACAGGTAGTACCGTTTTTGTAGTAAAAATATTTGGTTGTCTTGCTCTTGTGTAGACTTATGAAATATTTATTATTAGTTTGGCTTCGCAGAATAGATTTTGCTGTCTAGAAAAAATGTGCAAATATTTTTTAAATGAACGTTAGATATGTTCGCTTTCCATCAATTTATTGTAAGATTACCGCAAACATTGTCTATAAAACCAGTGAAATTGATCCTAAAAAGGAGAAAAGTTGTCAATGCGAACCAATAAAACTGCAGGTATCGTACAGCCTACAACTTAAAAAAGTTAAGTCTAGTTTTTCCTTTTTGTATATCCAAAAGGGTTTGAAAAGATCTTGGAACGGATTAGGCAATTTACATGTATTTTACTGTTATAATGTAAATTTCCTATAACATAAACATTCCTGGAACGGATTATATACGTTGTAGGAGCGCATACTGTACAAACCAAAGGGTTTTTGAGTTCACCAAAATATTTTTTGGTAAATCTATCTACCCACCAATTCAATTCTGAAAAATAAACTTGTCTAGCAAAGGGTTAATAAAGTCCTTCCTGCACCTGGTTGGTAGTTTGCGTGTGGACTCACCTGTTTTCACTTAGTAGTGTGGAGCTTATAATTTTTTGAGTAGCTCTTTCCATTTGAATATATTATTTCCATTGCAATTGTTCAATTGAGTCAAGCTGTGCAAAAGTACCTGTCAGTAGTAGCAAGTACCTGCCACTAATTTTCTTCGTAGTGTGCATCGGAACTTTATAAATGCAAAAAATGTGCTGCGACTCAAAAAGGTTGAAAATCACTGGTATAGATACAATGAGACTATCAATGAGCCTAGATCTGGGTACACTTAATAAACCCATCTGTCAGACAAGTTATTGGTAGAAGTGTCAACGGGGCAAAGATGTATTTAATATTTCCTGCAAGTCATTTTTACTCATGATTATGCAACTGATATTTTGCATGATAATTTTTAAGACTATGTTTTGCATTATCTTTAACCTTATTATTTCATTACATAATCTTTATAAGCCAAAAAAGTTTCAT
This sequence comes from Watersipora subatra, assembly GCF_963576615.1. NCBI lineage: Eukaryota > Metazoa > Bryozoa > Gymnolaemata > Cheilostomatida > Watersiporidae > Watersipora > Watersipora subatra. The sequence continues at coordinate 5,582,511 of NC_088715.1, read as the reverse complement.
CTCAGCACAAAGTCTTCATTAAAAACATCCATCCAAGTCGTGGCCACTCACATAGTTTCAGCTCATATAATCAAAAAGTCTCTCTACAGCAGGGAACTCACCCTCTGTATGTGTCGTATCTGGATATTCCTCCTCATCTTTGATCCTAAGATATGTAACTCTCACTATGTTGTATACGCAGGTTGGTAGTGATCACTACTCTGCTCTTGTAAGTCCTTCCGAGTATATCCAAAATACCAATGATCTGTAGGTGCATGACATCCTCTGTCTTTACATACCATGTTTTACATCTCATTTTCTTCACTCGTTCCGATGGTTTCAGACTCACGCATCTGGATACTTGAATGCTAACAAAATATTGAACTTTTAGGATCTATAATTGATAACTTATCGAATGTCGCTTAGAATTTATAACATCTAGTGAAAACAGGTGCAACACAAATCCATATAGTTACAAAACTTACCATGGTAGTGTAGGCAGTTATAATGGGCCACTCTCAATGGACCTGGTTTTACAAGTTATAAGGTCTTTAATCTCCCCACTTCTGCAGCACACTTGAGACCTATCTGAGGAGCAGAATGTCGCTATCATGGTTTGTGCATCATACATTCATCTCTCTCTATCTCCATGCATAGTAGTTTCCACACTGACACCACAGCTCCACAGATGGAGAAACACAAACATCCTGTATTAATAAAACAAGTGTGATATAAGCATACTGTATTTTACAAGGACCTACCTTGATGAAAGCTCACTCATAGAAAACTAAATCTACTGATTCTTAGTTTTTATTCTAACATGTATCTACTGTAAGCTTTCAATTTGGGAGTTAGATAGATTGTGAGTGAAAAATTACAGAATGAACACTTGTTTAACAAAAGCATAAGTAAGTCAAGCCAATAATTTGAAGCTTTGATTTTGGAATTCAAAGGTGAGCTGCACTGATCAATGCATTTTCCTCAAATTTTAAGTGGTAAGAAGTGAGCATGAATTCTAATAATTAATATAATTTACTAGCTAAAACAACCAGAGAAAATCTAAACTAATTACGTGGCTTATAGTTACAGCTTTCAGTTAAAGTTGAAATCGAGTCTTTAGACTGCAAGTGGAGGCCCAAATGTATTTGATTAATAGTTTCTGTATAAATTCGTAGCGATCATTTGATACTAAAAACAATCATTATTATAATTGACCTTGAATATCTAGACTTGTTACTACATCACTCTTACCTGCTCATGGTGATTTATTATAGTTAGGTGAAATGAGAAATTAAAAGTTTGTTAAAACTAGAGATGTTGAGTAGTGAATAACTAGTTGACTTACTACAATCAAGTGTGCAATGTTTCTTGTTAGTATATGTATTCATGAGTAGTAAAATTATTCCTTTGACTTTAGTTTAGTAGATAGAAGAGACTCAAACACAAAGATAGATATACCTACATTCTCATATCTTTCTCAGCAGCCTAACACCTTTCAGCTCTAACCATAGGCTATCTGCCCCAATCTTTTACCACCTGATGCTCAAAAAAGTCTGAGGCATCCTCACTGGAACTAGAAGCAAGGTTGTAGTTCTGTTGTGGTTCAATAGATCTTGTTGATTCAATGATTGAAGGAGATTTGGATTGAAGCAAATCGTCATTTAGTAAATCAGTGAATTCTCCCATAATCTACGACGGTTCCGTAGTGTTATTACTTCCATTCCTCAAGTTTTGCCCTGATAATTTACTGCAAGACACCACCCACCCCATCCTGAGAGATGATCTTCGTTTACGCTAATGCCTAACTTATCCCAGTCTAACTGTGGATAGTGGATTCTCTAACAACGAGAATCTTCTGTATCACAGGGAACTAGTTTGTCCGTGTTAATATTTATTACGATCTAAATAAATTTGTTTTGATCATTGGCTAAAATAGGGACCGCATATTTATCGCTTGCCAACTTTTTTCCATGCGACACTATATGTCAGGGATTCATCACCAGCTTGAAACTATTTGAAACTCTATACTTGAAACGTATTTCGGTGTTGATGCCACAATTCATCGGTGATCAGTCAATGATGGCCATGTTCACACTATAACAAACCCATCCACGTTTATATCAGGAAATACTCCGTGACATTTATCTTTTTATATTTTCAGGAAGAAACCTCTTTGTTTTGGCATGCAAGAATTAAAAACTAGTCTCGCAGTGACTATCCTAAACAGATATGAATAAATTGCGCTATCCATGACGGCGAATTACTATCACCGAAATGGTTCACATTTGAAATGCTGTCGATGCTCAGCGAAGCATCAGGAAAGTTTGACAGCTGAAAACTTTACCGATGTGTCCGCGATGCTTGTCGATGCCATCAATTCACGGTTCACATAATCGATGATGAACGCCGAAAGAAAAACGCTGACAAACGGCGACATAGTGTGAACCAGCCTTAAGCCTTTTAACCGTGTTAAAGATTTGTCGATTTTAGTCTTGCAACTGTTTTTGCAACTGATTTTAATCTTGTACTGGCAGTTTTTAATCTTGCAACTTACTGGCAGTCAGATCACCTCAAACATCAACAACACTCACAAATGATAGAATAATACTGATATTTTCTGATAAAATTTACTAAAGATTTTGTACAAGTTCATCTTTAAATTATGATGTTTCAGTTTAATGAGCTTCAAAGTCATGTCTAGCAACAGATACTGAGCTGTATGGGTCCCTGACCCTGTTCAGTTTAATGAGCTGCTCCTTCAAAGTCATGTCTAGCAACATATGCTGAGTTGTATGGTTCCCTGACCCTGTTCAGTTTAATGAGCTGCTCCTTCAAAGTCATGTCTAGCAACAGATGCTGAGCTGTATGGGTCCCTGACCCTGTTCAGTTTAATGAGCTGCTCCTTCAAAGTCATGTCTAGCAACATATGCTGAGCTGTATGGGTCCCTGACTCAGTTCAGTTTAATGATCTGCTCCTTCAGAGTCATGTCTAGCAACATATGCTGAGCTGTGTGGGTCCCTGACCCTGTTCAGTTTAATGATCTGCTGCTTCAAATTCATGTCTAGCAACAGATGCTGAGCTGTATGGCTCCCTGACCCTGTTCAGTTTAATGAGCTGCTCCTTCAAAGTCATGTCTAGCAACATATGCTGAGCTGTATGGGTCCCTGATCCTGTTCAGTTTAATAAGCTGCTCCTTCAAAGTCATGTCTAGCAACATATGCTGAGCTGTATGGGTCCCTGACCCTGTTCAGTTTAATGAGCTGCTCCTTCAAAGTAATGTCTAGCAACATATGCTGAGCTGTATGGGTCCCTGATTCTGTTCAGTTTAATGAGCTGCTCCTTCAAAGTCATGTCTAGCAACATATGCTGAGCTGTATGGGTCCCTGATCCTGTTCAGTTTAATGAGCTGCTTCTTCAGAGTCATGTTTAGCAACATATGCTGAGCTGTATGGTTCCCTGACCCTGTTCAGTTAAATGAGCTGCTCTGTCAGAGTCATGTCTAGCAACAGATGCTGAGCTGTATGGTTCCCTGACCCTGTTCAGTTAAATGAGCTGCTCCTTCAAAGTCATGTTCAGCAACATATGCTGAGCTGTATGGGTCCCTGACCCTGTTCAGTTTAATGAGCTGCTCCTTCAAAGTCATGTCTAGCAACAGATGCTGAGCTGTATGGGTCCCTGACCCTGTTCAGTTTAATGAGCTGCTCTGTCAGAGTCATGTCTAGCAACAGATGCTGAGCTGTATGGTTCCCTGACCCTGTTCAGTTTAATAAGCTGCTCCTTCAAATTCATGTCTAGCAACAGATGCTGAGCTGTATGGCTCCCTGACTCTGTTCAGTTTAATTAGCTGCTCCTCCAAAGTCATGTCTAGCAACAGATACTGAGCTGTATGGGTCCCTGACCCTGTTCAGTTTAATGAGCTGCTCCTTCAAAGTCATGTCTAGCAACAGATGCTGAGCTGTATGGGTCCCTGACCCTGTTCAGTTTAATGAGCTGCTCCTTCAAAGTCATGTCTAGCAACAGATGCTGAGCTGTATGGGTCCCTGATTCTGTTCAGTTTAATGAGCTGCTTCTTCAGAGTCATGTCTAGCAACATATGCTGAGTTGTATGAGTTCCTGAACCTGTTCAGTATTGGTATTTCCCCATTTCAAAAACATCTCCATCACAAGTAACCATAAATAGGTTTCACGGCTACATCACCATGGTAACAAAGAGACATGAGAATGCTATGGTTCCATTTCTGAAAGAGACAGATTCACCTTATAGTTTATATATGAACGAACTGAATAATAGCTACTGCTGTTATTCAGCTTGTTTATTATTAAAATTAAAGTAGAAAGGATTATTATAAAAGTATTATCTTTATTACCATTAGTCAATTTAAAGTATAGCTACTGCTCTCTCCGTTCATAACCCTTCATAATTCATGGAGGATAAATAATTCATGGATATTAGATTCATTGTAATGAGTGGTTCTCATTGGATAAACTACAATTTATACTGTAATTCCTTCTATCTGAGTACAGCTTCATTTGAGTATCATTTAAGAGGACTCACAGATTCGTAGTTAATAAAAGGTGACTTTTGAATCAATATTCAATTATCAGAAATGATAAAATGCAGTATGGATGTCAAAGCATTTTATTTTTGTGTTACAGTGGCAGTTGTTTTAAATGTACCAACTTTCATGCAATCACACAATTCTGTACATGCAATTAATAAGATGACTAAAATGTTGGTCAATATGGGACTTGAACCCATGACATTCAGCTTATTAGACTAACTCTCTAACCAGCTGAGCTAATCAGCCACCTTACAAAGCCTCAGAATAGTTGTACCAATCTGAGAAAAACTAAAATGCTTTGGACAGGTCTTGAACTCATGAACTTTAGTTCTGAAGGTAAATGCTTGACCAACTTTGCTAACTTCTACCAACCCACCTATAACCAAGTATAACCAACCACCTCACATAAATTAGGAATATTTGTGATCATATTTATGCTCTCTACTTTATGAACAGAAACATGGACTGACAACACCCAATAAGAATGTAGATGAAGTTAGAAAAAGACCATTTATTGATAATTTCTCACGGCACCCCTGAGAATCTCTTACAGCAGACTAGTGTGTAGAGGTGGAACGAGACAGGTTTTTTAAGCTCGAGACGAGACTCGAGACGTGACTCGAGACACTCTCTTGTAAAAATTCGAGACTCGAGACACGAGACAGTAAAATAATGAGCATTTGGTGATGATTTCACTACACAAGTGCTAGCTACTTGGTATATATAAAATTAATAAAACTCTTTTTAAATTGAATTTTCACCCGGTGTAAACGATTTAAATACAACATTTTAATAGTGATATGCATGTAGTTTTTGTAAACAAAAGTGACACAAACAGCTCTAAAATACCGAAGTTATATATTCTAAGAATTTTGAGCTTGATTGATCATAATTATTATAAATGTATTGCTTTGTACATGTATATTTTTACCATCTATTGAATAGTTCTTACTTTTTAATGTAATGTGTAATGAAACCGATAGCCGTCGCTCTACAAAGAAATACCGCAACTAAAAGAACACACGATAACACTTTCATTCTTATCGTTTCATTAATGTTAAGTTTTGTTTGTGTATTAGCTGTAGTACGTGAATTATATTTAAATTGTACTCATGAAATTATATTAATTACTGTATACATGCACATGTATATTCTTATATTGAGCTAACAAAACGTCATTGTTAACCGAACACGGATTATGGTCGACACGGCCTTTCGTTCGTTTCTCCGTGTCCGGGCAAGTTTTACCCGCGATTGGTAGTATATACGTAAAAGAGGCCCGAATTTTATGAAGGGCAGTTGGTGTTTAGACACAATACGATAAAATACAGACATTTTACCCGCAAAAGTCTTATTTATTAAATTGGATTATCCGAAGAGTAATTAGATACGACCCGGTATCGGTTTTAAGGACACAGAACCGAACTAAAAAATAACAGGGCCGTTGTCCGGACTACATGATTAGACTCAGTGGCCAACATAATCAGTAGCAACAGGTAGTAACGGACCGGGTATAACTTTAAAGGCAGTTGCCCGCAATCCATTACAATATATGGAGTTGTTGCTACCGCAAGAAGCCATGTTTTAACAACCGTGCGCAGGCGCTTTAGTTCTATTTCCTGTCTCGAGTTTGGCAATAGTTAAGTCGAGACGAGACCGATACGAGACGAGACAGGTCGATACTCGAGACGTCTCGTGTCTCGTTCCACCTCTACTAGTGTGCTGTAAGAGATTATCAGACACACTGGTTGAAAATTACTGTTCTATTCAATAGAATATTTACAGAGTACATTGCATATAATTGTAAGTTACGGGTGGAAGATACTCCCAGTTTAGGGGTGAGCATATACCTCGTTTATTGCTCTCATCCAATGATATGTGTTTTCACACAAAACTTGATGAGGACAAATAGAAATCAGTGTTGAGTTGGCATAGTACGATGACTCCTCTTCTCTTTGATCACTTTATCATGGTCATCATTTAGGGTACTTTAGAATTCCTTATGTATAGGGGAGACACGACTAGGTACACAAAATGCATTCATATTCCAATTTTAGAAGTAAGATATTTTTTGTCTTGATTCAGCTATGCCAAGGTCAAGGATATCTGATATGGTTTGTCTCCATCGACAATGTATATGTGCATAGTAAGAGATGTGTCTGCAAAACTGTAGCTTGAGATTTTTATGAATATTTTTAAGGCTCTGATAAACAAATGCCCACCTTGATGACATACACATAGGCATATGCTAAACATTTCTCAGTGTATTCGTTTGCAGAACTTCAATATAGTAATTACCATGTCTGTCACGTGTTGCTGAAATCAGCATGTAGTAGATAACTCCAAATTTATGGATGTATGTATGTATGTATTTGTATCCAATTTATGGATACAAATACTGATCACACACCTCATTACATGATACATATTACTAGACAGTCTGTCACAGGTACCTCTAAAGAATGCATAGGGAGTTTTAAGGTGCCCTTAATCTCTCCTTCCTTCACTCCTCTCATCCCCTCAGTTTTTTCAGGATGTCTTGTATTATGATTTATAAAACAAAGAATTAAAATACTAAACTTGTCTAAAGCTACATGTAGACTATCTGATAGTCTGTTTCTTGACATGCAGTTGAAGACTTAGTAAGGTTGCCATACAACGAATACTTTTAATTATGCTGTGAACTCCAGCTAATAAAATAAGTTTTACATCAAAACTTGCAAGTAAACATTTTAAGATTGTTTAAAATTAGAATATCAGTAGTTGTTAATAATAGAAGAGGTATGATGATCTTTCTTCTACCTTGTACGGTAATATTTTAATAATTAAACTCAAGTAATTTGAGTTTCAATTGATTATATGGAAAGTTTTTCATCAGCTGTAATCTAAAATTACTCTGAATGATTGACTGATCTAGTTTCAGGGTAAATCAACCTGATTAACCGCTAGTGTACAGCTTCAGATACCAGTTCATGTGTAAATATTGTCTCTATACCATAACTTACTACCTCTAGTGACGGGATGGTTTTCCTTCAAAGGGTAGATAACTCTGGTAGTTGAATAATGACATGTAAGCTTGGTCTTATAGAGAAAATACTTGACTTGACAGTTAACAGGGTATATGATGGTACAGGTACATTAATATATGGGTACATGATTTACGAGGTATTCCACCTCAACTTTCGTTAGAGATTCACTGATTACAAACAAAGGTTGTGTGTCGGGTTTCATCTCCTTGCTGGTGTCTTCTCTTCAGGTTTCTCAACTTTATCAGCTTAACAGCTGTATCTGTTGTTATATTTTTGGGTGAAATCAAAAGCCTTCCTACTACACACTTTTATGTCTATCATCGAATAAGCAGTAATTCATGTCTACATGCAGCCATAAACTCATAATGTCTGTCTTCCTTAGACATCCTCTGGGACTATATGTTTACTGGCATGCTGGGGTCACGGGGTCAGCTGCCTTAGTATTAGTAAAATATATTAAATTACAGACTAAACTCTTATTATTATATTTCTATAGTCTCAAGTCTCTCAAGATACTGAAGGAGTTGAACCTTGATGGCAACAACTTCAGTGCAGGACTCCCTCCAGTGATTAGTGAAATTGGAACACTGGAGAGACTCACACTCAGGGACTGTCAGCTGAGAGATCTCCCACAGAGGTAGTGTACAAATATTGTATACCTCTATTAGTCTGGTGGATGAGCTATTATACAGATATATACAGATTATACACTGGAAGTGTAGGACCTGTGTATGAGTCATGGCCCTTTTATGATGTTGTCTATAGTTGTTATCATCCTGTATGTGATTATTCTTTTTATAACCAAAGTTGGGTTACAAATCATCTCTAAATTTTTAAGAAGACTCACTTGGTTAAATTGTTTAAAACTGTTTAAATATTTAAAATTTCAAGGCAGCTCTTGTTGATTGATTTGGAGCTTTCAGGGAATTTCACACACAAGATGTGAATAATGTATGTGAATTGTTAGTTAGAAGAGAATTCTGCTAGCATGTAGAATATAGATTCTCAAACCTTGTCTACGTTTGGAGCTTCTAAGGATTTTATTTGTATGATATGTTTAATATATGAATAATTTCATTGTTTAATTATAAATATTGCTGACAAACATCAGCATGTAGGCTCATCATATCTATACCGGTGATGTTCAACCTTTTTGGAACCGCAGCACATTTTTCACATTTACAAAGTTCTGAGTCACACTACCAAGCAGAATAACACAGAATGACACTCTAACACTGTAATACATATAGTTAGGTTTTTAATGTCTTTTTACACACACTCAGTGGGAAACATGGACCTGAATGAAAACATGGATATCCTTGCAGGAATGGTAGAAAGATACACACGAAGCCCTCGCTCAACAGTTCTCAATCTCTCTGTTTTTAGTTTTTATTGCTGTAAAGCTTGGGAAGATCACCTCAAACAGATATTTGGTTGTAAACAGAAGCAATGTCAAAATGGCTTTGTTGGCCAGAATGGGGAAACTCATTGGCAACAGATTACCAAAAACTATTCACAAGAAAATCCACAAATTTTAGCTTTTAAGATGTACTTGCACAAAATTTTAGTTGATGATTAGAAAGTACAGGTATTATTCTATTATTTGTGATTGTTTTTAATGTTTGAGGTGATCTGACTGCTAAGATGTTTCAAGATTAAAATTGACAAAACTTTATCACTGTTAAAACACTCAGAAGTAAAAGATGTACCCAGACTTGCCCAAAGTAATATACATAGCCGTGAGACTGCCTGTCTCTCACTCATTCACATCAGCTATTGCTCTCAAAGTCGAGTACTACGCAGCTCTATTGGCATATATTTTGTATTTGTTCATAGTTGTTTGAATAAGATTATAAGTCCAGCTACATATATATTGCTATAGGTGTCTCAAATGTCTCAAATAAGGTAATTAAAATTTGTCCTATTAGTTTCCTCTACATGCTGTGTAAACATATGAGTATCAGACTAGGATTCTGTCTGTCTACAGTAATTAGATTGTCTAGTAAACTTAGTTCATCCTTTGTATCAGCGAAGTTCTCTGTTGCTACCCACATGGGAAACTAGTCTATATATATAAATCTCAAAGTCTGTGTGTCGTGTGTATGTCCAGCTATAGCATTATAATCTAGGAATAAAAAATCTGCATCGCAGAGGATTTCATCTCAGAACCTGCTGGTTGGCAGACTAACCAAAGTGTTTGGGGTCAATAAATAGCACAGTTGACAGTTAAGCGATTATTAAGTTGTCTGCAACCACTGTAATTGTTTTAGTAAATGTAAGCTTACCTTTACTAACTTACCAGGTAAGTTACTCAAATTCATTAGGTGATTATATTATTACCTGTGCAACACCTAGCATTCAGCTAGTTCCTAGATAATAACTAGCAAGCTGCATCTTTAAAAATAATATGTTTGAATATAAGGTGAAATGAACTGCATCCCTTAAAATATTATGTATAGTAAACGTTATCTAGTCATTATTAGTATCAATTTGTAGAAAGTTATCTACTGATCACTTTTGATTTGTTGATTAAATACAAAACAAACGGTTTTTTGAGTGGACCAAAATAGCGAATGCAAAACATGACATAAATCAATTTACCCACCCATTCAACTCTGTAAATAAACTTGTCTAGCAAAATGCAAAAAGTAGTTAATAAAGTCCTTCCTGCACCTGGTTGGTGGATTATGGTATGGACTCACCTGTTTTCACTTTGTAGTGTAGAGCATATAATCTTTCCAGTAGCTCTTAAAGATGTGGCTGCGTCAAATTTGAGTTGATTTTAAAAGAAAGTATTTTTCGTTGTCTATCAGTTGATATGTTGTTTGTTGTGTTAGGCGATCTCATAGTCAAGATATTTGAAGATTAAAATCGAAAAAATTCGATCGCGGTAAAAACGCTCAGGCCAAAAAAACATGCCCAGACTTGCCCAAAATGATATAACGCATGATACAACCTGTCTCTATCTTTCGTATTCACATTGGCTATTGCGATAAAAGTCTCGTCCTACGCGGCTCTATTGGCATATGTTTTATTTTGTATTTGCTCGTGTTGGCTAGAATAAAATTTTAAATCCAGGTACAGGTACATTATTACCAATGTCTTAAAGGCCTCAAACAAGGAAAATTAAAAACTTGTCATATTAGCTTCTTCTAAATGCTGTGTAAACATCTTAGTACTGACTACCAATTCTACCGGTCTACGGTAATTCTGTCAAGCAAACTATGTAGAATAAGGTCTTTGTATCGGCCCAGTTTCGTCGCTAAACACACTAATGATATACAGCCTCCCAAAAGCCCCGCCCACATTATGCCCGTCGCCTATCTTGGGGGTGGGCTGTATATCATTGCCCACACCGAAAACTAGTTTCTTACTATCGTAAGTAAAGTTGTATAGTCGACTCTCAATGTTGTCGTGTCATTATTGGTATCAATGAGTAGAACAAATTCACTGGTCACATTTGATTAGTTGATTCAAGTACTAAACAAATGGTCGAGCTATGCAAAAGAACCTGTCTATACAGCTCTGATTGCACTTCATAAATCTATCTATCAGAAAAGATTTCAGCACTTGTGTCAACGGGGCTATGATATATTCAATGTTTTGCAAATCATGTTCTGCATTATCTTCAACAATATTATTTTATTATATAATTTTTACAAGCAAAACAATTTTCATCTTGGCAGAAAGCTTTTATTAAAAATATTCATCAAGTCGTGGCTACTCACATAGTTTCAGCTGATACAATAAGACAAATTCATCTACTGCAGCAAACTCAAACAAAACATGGTTTATGCAGCACACATTCAAGTCTCTCTTTCCCATTTATGGCAGTTTCCACACTGACAAAGCTGCTTCGGCTGGTGGGACCACATAAACATCCTGTAATCAATAAAACAAATGAAATAGGTTTCAGTAGCGTATCTACTGAAAGCTTTCAAATTAGGAGTTAGATAGATTGCGAGTGTAATTTTAAAAATGAATAAATGTTTAACAAAAGCATAAGTACGCCAAGCCAACGATTCGAAGCTTTGGTTCCGGAAGTTAAAGATTTGCATTGATCAATCGATTTTCTTCACTTTCTACAAGTGAGAAGTGCACATCTAAAATCAAATCATAAATCTAATTTAGTAGATAAAACTGCCACAGAAAATTTGAAGCAAATGTAGCTAGGTGAAACGATAAAAATTTATAAAACGATGATTAGTGATAGCAAAAAGTTACAATTTTATTAATTAATACATGTATTAATGAGTACTAAAAATATTACCTTTAGTATATTCATAAATCTAAGCCATTGTATTGCTAGATGCTAAAGATTAAAAAGAAGCTGTCAGAAACTCACTGTACATACGTACCTCGCACGCGCAGGAAATTACATTATAACCTCAAACAGGGAAATATAATCTGAATGTAAACTCAACAGGAAACTCTATAGGAGACTCAAAGTAAAAGATAAATTTACCTCTATTCTCCTATTTTCCTCCGTAGCACTTTTATCACCTGATGCCCAGAAAACTCGAAGTCACCTTCGCAGTAACTTTACAGCAATTTTTACAATTCTGTTATTCGTCAATAAAACGCGTCGATCGAGTAATTCGTTAAAGTAACGATGTTAATTAATTTAGTAAATATCGATGTCCATGCGATTTAATAATAGAGTCAAATCCCTAAATTTGGTATCACAGACAACGCGTTTTACGAGTGATAACATTTATTACGACCTACATAAAAATTTTGTCCTGATGATTGGCTAATGGAGCAACCTTATATTTATTGCTCGTGGACTCTTTTCAAATGTATCACTATAGTTACGTCGCGAATGAAGCACCTGCTGGAATGTGAGCGTTTTAAAAGATAGCCTCATTCAAATGCATATATCTCTGGACAGGGTTGGTCTACAAAGACGAAAATGACATCAAATTGTAGCTGATGTTTTAGCCTTTTATTGGTTTTAATTTCATTAAATCGACCTTTTGACGCAACCACATCTTTAATATTATTTTCATTGGAATTGAGTTGAGCTATGCAAAAGTACCTGTCAATAGTAGCAAGTACCTGCCACTACTTTTCTTCATAGTGTGCATCAGAACTTTGAAATGTGAAAAATGTGATGCGACTCAAAAAGGTTGAAAATCACTGCTATAGATACAATGAGACTATCGATGAGCCTAGATCTGATTACACTTCATAAATCCATCTATCAGACAAGTTATGGGCACAAGTGGCAACTGAGCTAAGATGTATTTAATATTTCCTGCAAGTCATTTTTTTACTGATGATTATGCGACTGATATTTTGCATAATAATTTTTAAGACTGTGTTTTGGATTATATTTAACCTTATTATTTCATTATATAATCTTTATAAGCCAAAAAAGTTTCATCTCAGCAGAAAGTCTTTATTAAAAACATCCATCCATGTCAGGCCAATCACATAATTTCAACTTATTCACTAAAAAGATTCCTCTACTGCAGTAAACTCAAACTCTGTATGTGTCGTATCTGGATATTCCCCCTCATCTTTGGTCCTAAGATATGTAGCTCTCAGTATGTTGTATATGCAGGTTGGTAGTGGTCACCACTCTGCTCTTGTAAGTCCTTCTGAGTATGTCCAAAATACCAATGATCTGTAGGTGCATGACTTCCTCTGTCTTTACATACCATGTTGTACATCTCATTATCTTCAGTCGATCTGATAGTTTCAGACTCATGCATCTGGATACTTGGGTGCTAACAAAATATTGAACTTTTAGGATCTATTGATAACTTATTGAATGTCGCTTGGAATTTATAACATCTAGTAAAAACGTTTGCAACACAAATCCATATAGTTACAAAACTTACCATGGTAGTGTCGGTAGTTATAATGGGCCACTCTCAATGTAACTGATTTTACAAGTTATAAGGTCTTTAATCTCCCCACTTCTGCAGCACACTTGAGACCTATCTGAGGAACAGAATGTCGCTATCATGGTTTGTGCATCATACATTCATCTCTCTCTCTATCCCCATGCATAGTAGTTTCCACACTGACACCACAGCTCCACAGATGGAGAAACACAAACATCCTGTATCAATAAAACAAGTGTGATATAAGCATACTGTCTTTTACAAATGACCTACTTTGATGAAGACTCACTTATAGAAAACTTAATCTACTGCTTCTTAGTTTTTATTCTAACATGTATCTACTGTAAGCTTTTAATTCGGGAGTTAGATAGATCAAGAGTGGACAATTACAAAATGAACACATGTTCAACAAAAGCATAAGTAGGTCAAGCCAATAATTTGAAACTTTGTGGAATTCAAAGATGAGCATTGATCAAATCATTTTCCTCAAATTTCTACAAGTGAGAAGTGAGCATGAATTCTACTAATTAACCTAATTTACTAGCTAAAACTACCAGAGAAAATATAAACTAGTTACATGGCTTATAGTTACAGCTCTCAGCTAGTTAAAGTTGAAATGGAGTCTTTAGACCGCAAATGGAAGCTTCAAAAATATTTGATTAATAGTTTCTATATAAAATCGTACACATCATCTATATATATATTTCACAAAGTATGTTGTATGTGTGTTCTAGGTTTGATTGTTCGGCTATAGCAATTATTTTAGCATTGCGTCCACATGTTACAAACACCCGGTTAGGAAATTTCAATCTATGGCGTTATTATATTTGGTATATCATAACTACACACTAATTATTTTAGCAAAGCGACCACACATTACGAAGCTGTGAGGAAGAAATATTTTGGGACTTATGTATATGCCGCCCGATGCTTCTTCGTCACGGGCTATTTTGTTCAGCCTCACGATATCGACAATAATTCATCTACGAGCTTAAAATTTGGCAAATTGTGTACTGATTAAATGCGTTATTAAGAGAATCAGTTGCTCGCAATGGCGAGTTCAGAGTTTTTAATGGTTTCGCAAACAAAATCATTTAATGATAAAATTTCAGCTAAATGACGTATTTATTGATACTATGCGCCCACAGGTCATTACGCCCTCATAAATTACGATGCTTTTCGCCAAACCGTATCAACAAACATTTCTCTCTCGAAATAAATATTTGGCGACTGTTCTAGTGCTTTTCATTTGGTCATAACGATTTTTGTTTTCGCACTTGTATTAATTGTATCATTACCAAATAATATGTTTCGTCGTTTACATACTTGCTATTTTTTCCCATCTACATTTACATTTAGTTCTCTACTTATTTATTCCAGCTCAGAATACATTTTTCCAGCTACAGTAGGCCACAGTATGTTTTTTGGATTCTGATTTGGTATCTTGCGCTTTACAACCATTAAATAGGAATAAATATTTTGTTCATTTAAACTATATTTTTACGTTATTTCGTTTAGTTCAAATTAAAACATCTTTGTTTGTATGTTCCTATCAGGGTTTGCTTTGTGTATTAGCTTTTACATCTTTCATTTTAAACTTAACCAATTAGTAATTCGTAATAAATTTCACATTTTACAACAAACATTTGGAAGATTACTGTAAGATTATCTGTTAGATTATCTGTGAGTTTTACTGTAAAACTTATCGTGTAAGATTGCAAGTATCATTTATTCCTCACTCTTATATTTACATGCATTTACATACCTTGAGAAATGTATATATAGATAGATTTACATTCTCTTATTACATTTATAAACTTCGTATAACTTTTGAAATTACACATTGTCTAATGCATCCAAAGAGAAGAACCTGTTCTGCACAAAATCATTTCCTCATGATATAAAGTTTTAAAGTTATTGTTGTTTGACAGAGTTTGAAACTAATTAATTAATCTATTAATTTATTTAGACAAAACACTTCTCTCATGATATGTAGTTTGAAAGTTAGAATGGCAAATTTTGTTATATATGTTAAATGCATATCAAATTTTCTGTCTAATGACTTTTTTATTACCCGGGCAATGCCTGGTAACACAGCTGGTTTGATACTAGAAACAATCATTATTATTATTGACCTTGAATATCTAGACATCTTGTTACTACATCCCTCTTACCTGTTCATGGTGATTCATTATAGCTAGGTGAAATGAGAAATTAAAAGTTTGTTAAAACTAGAGATGTTGAGTAGTAAATAACTAGTTGACTTACTACAATCAACTGTACAATGTTTCTTGTTAGTATATGTATTCATGAGTAGCAAAATTATTCCTTTTACTCTAGTTTAGTAGATCGAAGAGACTCATACACAAAAATAGATATACCTGCATTCTCATATCTTCCTCAGCAGTATAACACCTGTCAGCTCTAACCATAGTCTGTCTGCCCCCATCTTTCACCATCTTATGCTCAAAAAGGTCTGAGGCATCTTCACTGGAACTAGAGGCAAGATTGTAATTCTGTTGTTATTCAATAGATCATGCTGATTCAGTGATTGAAAGGATTCGGATTGAAGCAGATCGTCATTCAGTAAATCATTGAATTCTGCAATTGTCTTGCAAAATTCTTGCAATGCAATTCTCTATCGACAATGGATAAGTGAATAGTAGGTGATGTGTCTGCAAAATTGTAGCCTGAGATCTTTGTGAATATTTTAAAGGCTCTGATAGCCATATGCTGGCGTTGACGAAAAGCACATATGTGTATGTTAAAGATTTATTAGTGTATTCGTATGCAGAACTGCGATATACAATAGTAATTACCATATCTGTCACGTTGCTCAAATCAGCATGTAGAAGATAACTCCAAATTTATGGATGCTTGTAGAACTATACAAATACTGATCACTCACCTCATTACCTGATACGTATTACTAGACAGTCTGTCACAGGTACCTCTAAAGTATGCATTGGGAATTTTAAGGTGCCCTTAATCTCTCCTTCCTTCACTCCTCTCATCCCTCTGTCTTTTCAGGGTGTCTTGTATTATGATTTTTAAAACAAAGAGTTAAAATACTAAATTTATGACTGAAGCTACATGTAGACTATCTGATAGTCTGTTTATTGACACGCAGTTGAAGACTTAGTAAGGCTGCCATACACTGAATACTTTTAAGTATGCTGTGAACTCCAGCTAATAAAATAAATTTTATATCAAAACTTGTAAGTAAAGTTTAGTAAATATTTTAACATTATTTAAAATGAGAATCTCAGTAGTTTTTAATAATAGCAGAGAGCTGATTATTGCTGTTCAACACTTTTAGTATGACAGCAGAATTGATGTGGGAATAACATGCTTGTTTTTTATGGTTCCGTGTTTAAAATATCTTATTAAAAAACCTGCCCTCTAATGTTCTCCTAAGTCAGGCATTTTGGATTTAATATATTATGGTTTCACATTAAATACATTTTATATTAAATATTTGTTTTATATTAAATATATTTTGCAGTTAAATTATAAGCACGCTGAGGACTGCCAACTCATGTGTAAAACTACTAGCCATATTTTATTCGCAGTTGAATTTATTTGTGTAATTATATATTTTTAGTTTAACTAACATGACCAATATACAGCATTGTAATCGATTGTGTTCACCTTGACCCTATCAACTGTATGTCTATGATATTTTCTGTTACAGGCTGAACTGTGAGACTCAGCTGAGGTATTTGAATCTATCACACAACAACCTGGTAAAACTACCTTCAGTCGTCTACCGTATGACTAATCTGAAGGAGTTATATCTCTACTACAATAGGAAGTTAATAGGAATAAGTAGTCAAATCGCTAAGCTAGAGCAACTCACAGAGCTAGATTGTGATGGTTGTTTCTCTCTCCAGTCTCCGCCGTATGCAGTATATAAATTAGGTATTGATGCTGTAAATAAATACTTTGCTGATCTGTTGGAAGGAAAAGGATTAGATCAGCTCAAAGTACCAGTCGCAGTTGTCGGTATGACTGGTGCAGGGAAAAGTAGTCTCATTAGAAGCCTCCAGTCCGGTAAAAGGGTACTTACCTACAGAGAGAAAAATTCACCATTCGATGAGACAACCAAAGTGTTCCAAATGGAAGACCTGATCAACTCCCCTCTCAAGTTTATAGACTATGGTGGCCATGATATCTATCAGATGGCCTACCAGCTAGTCATACGGGAGCGGTGCATTCCACTCCTTGTAGTCAACATGGAAGAGTTTAACTCATATCTGTCTGCAGGGTCTAGAGAAGGTGCAAGAAGACTCTGTGTAGACTGGCTGTCTCATCTCTACTTGGCCAGTCCAAGATTAGATCCACCTGTATTGGTCCTCACACACACTGACAAGCTAGATACTGAGTTGGTGGAAGATTGTAGGGAAAAGTTGCTCTCCATTTCAGAAGCGGCGAGAAGAGAGTTACTCAGAGACTACGAGCGGTGCTGTGGGGAATTTCAAAAAGATTTCAGTCCTATCATCTATCTTACCAACACTGACGAGCCTCTATTTAACCCTCAGGATATTTTTGAGTTTGGCAATGACCTCGGCGAAGTATCTAACATTAAAGATTTGAGAGCAAATTTGGAGAAGCGGTGTGAGAAGTTAATCATGGAAATTCCGCTACTTTGGGAGCGTGTAGAGAAATTCATAAAACAAGAGGAAGGAACTTACATTCCTTTATTGAAGGTAGAGAACGAATTTTCAGACACTGATTCTAAAACCATTCTGCGTTATATGCATAATACTGGGCAGATCTTGTGGTTCGAGAGAACCCAAGGTCTGTCCAGTTTCATCTTCCACAAGATTACTATCATTACTGAGATGATAGCTCTTTTGTTCCACCACACAGCAGAGCAACAATGGGAAAAGAGGGTCAAAGAGTTGGTTCCTTTCACACACCAAGAAGAGTGGGTCAGTAAATGGAAGTACCAAGCATTCGTAACACAGTTTACTACTACTGGCATCATAGATGAAGTCTTGCTAGTAGATCTCCTTAAGAACAACAGTGAGTTACCTGTTGAAATATCCATGCAACTTTTAAAGAGCTTCACCATCTTGAATGGTCCAATAGAACACAACTCTAAAAGGCGATCGTACATCCTTCCATACTTTACGACTACTTCTGTAGAAAAAACGTATCCTTTGGATGACAATGTACCTCTCCAACTGGACATTGCCCTAAGTGGTCTATCTCCACCCCCTTATGTATATCAACTTATGACTGTAGCAGTCCTGAAACTCTGCTCAAGTCTGCTGTCAAACATAAAGGTGTGGAGCGATGGAGCTGTGGTACACAATGAGGAGTTTACCACAATTCTGAGTCATGACTTAACCAACAGGGTGGTCTCATTAAGAGTTGGTACTACAGTGGCACAGCTACCAGCTTCCTGGGAACATTTAATAGTGACAACTAAAGCTATTCTTAACCAGCTCTACGCCGTGTGGAAAGGGAGTCATACTGAAGTTCTTCTCTACTGTTCTCAGTGTCTCATTGGACAAAACCCTGCACCTCATTTCTATGTCGACCCTGAGTGGTTTTATCCTATCGACTGTGACTACAGCATTACCTGTACTAGACTCCCCACTACACGTTCACATCTGTCCAAGGTTGTCTGTCCAGTTTGTGACAAGTTGAAAAATGATAAGAAACCTTCCGTGCCCAAGCCTCTCAGATTTCCTTGTGAGTCACCTTTCTCACTCTTTTCATTGAATTTAGTCTCAGTCAAGGTTTGGATAAATGTGATAATTTAATATTTTTTCTCCAGATATTAATTTTTTTTTGATGTTATAGTAATGATGACTATCCCTGTGATGTCCTTCAGCTCCATATAGAAAATAGATTAAACATTTTTGAAGACACATTTGTAGATTATGAGATGCTTTGTTTAGTTGACACCTTTTATCTATTAGTAATTGTATTACATCATACCTACAGGTGACAGACTAACTGTTGTTGATGTACAAAGCCTTGAGAACCATATATCTAAAATAAGAGAGAGTTGTCCTCCCCAAACAGTTGGTAAGCTCCTTCCCTGTGTATGCTCTTATTAAGTCTCTGATTTATATAATGTTTATATGAGAGTAAATGAAGATGGGAATAAATATGAGGAAAGTGATTGATACTTTATAATAACATCTGAAACATAGGCTATACACTGTTGTATTCAGGGCATCTGGAGAGCACTTCTGAAGAGGCTGAAAGTGACTTGTCAGATGTGGAGGATCAAGGATATTGTGATGAGTCCAAAGCAGACAAGGTCATGAGACTACGACTATGCATAGTCAAGAAGCCGAAGATTAAGCAACTGTATCAGTCTAACAAGGTAATATAGTTTATCAGTTTAATATGTAGCTTACATGCTGCTGACAGCTTCCATCAGAGGAAGAGCATAGACATGGTAAGTTAATTTGTTAAATGATAAAGATCATAAAAACTCATATGGATATCACATAGCATGTTAAGAACCATCAGAGATCCGTGATGTAATTGAAGTTACCTGTTTTTGTCTCAATTAGAGAAGAATGGTTAATCTTTGCTTTTGATAAAGCATTGCAATGTTAAGAGTAGACAACTTCTCACCATATTATTCCTTCCTTTGTAGACTTGTGACTCTTAATCTCAGCTAATGGATAAGGCTAATGATTAGGTTTTTTGTCAAAACACAAACAGCAAGAGTTGTGTTCTCTTATATTACAACTTAACTGGGTTCTATGATTGTATTATAAAGGTCTACGCTATGAGTGAACCAGTGAGGGGCAGAGTTCTAATCATCAACAATATGAACTTTCGCTATGGTCACGGTAACAGAGCTGGTTCCCAATTTGACTACAGAAATCTCAGCATGATGTTCAAAGACCTCAAGTTTGATATTGCCAAGTCACAGACCGAATTAACAGACCTACGAGAACAGGTACTCCGTGTGTCCTCTCATAGTCTTGTCTCTGCTTAAAGATTGTAGAATTTGGCTGATTTTAATTCATGCTATAAAACTATGTTTAAAGTGAGACACTGCTGTAACTAGTGTATGTCTCGGGCTGGTAGTCAGGGGCTAACAGATCATCTGATGAGGGACATTGATACAAGGCCTCCTAATTGTAATTTATGTTTGCAGAGAACCTAGTCTTGTTTTAAAGGTTCATTTTTAGTTTTCATTCTCTAAATGTTAGGTAATGTTACCTAGCAACACTTCAACGACTTCCTGCTATCTGGCAGTCATACAAAAGAATGTGAATCCATAAAATTAATGGCCTGTACTAGTCAGGGCTACTATATTTTTTCCAGGATATCTACAGAGAGATACAGATTGAAACAGGGAGAAAGGAACACCAGAATCTGGGCATGTTTGTCCTAGTAATCATGACTCATGGTACGAGTGGCAACCATCTGCTGGATATCGAAGGTAACATGATTCCCATCATCCATATCCAAGACCTTCTCTCTCCACGGAATTTCCCTGCTATGAAGGGCAAGCCTAAGTTGGTCATCTTGCAAGCATGCTCAGGAGGTATGTCACCTGATAAAGGGTACACAGTTTGGGTACACAGGCTATACTTTCAGAAGATCAGATGAATAAGTACTATTTGACTAAATATCGGTTTCATCAACTCTTTGATAACCTAACTCTTTGTGTACCACAAGCCGTGCAGTGTAGCTCAGCACAGTGTTTGTATATGGAGCCACCCGGTGTGACTTTAGTACGTGTGAAACAAGTTTCTTATTAGTAAGTAGTTAATCAATTAACTTATAGTATCTGTACTTAAACTGAAGGAAAGAAGTATCTGCATGTGTTATGCATATCTGCTTCCACTGATGTACAATTTTATACTGATTAATTTGGTAGCAAATAGCTATGGTAGCTTGTATTGTCGAAATTGTGTCATAGTATTCCAAAACATGAGTCATTGGCTGACAGAAACAAGTATGTATTATAAGGACAGCTGCGTATGATCGAACTGTACAACTGCAGTGGAAAATCTGCCCCGAGTATCAGCCTCTTGGCTATTGGCTAATGCGGTCGCCTACAGAGCAGAAAGTTTGCCCTGGGCAATGAAGTTTCATCACTAACCCCAAAACGTGTAACACTGGTAAAACATGAACACGGCAATGATTTATTAGGTCAATAACCACTCAGGGTCTAACTTCAAAATGTGTGCACTTCCTGTATGCTAGTATTAACATACATTTACAGAGATTTATCTAGTATAAAAATATAACTTAACTAATCAAACATTCTGTTATCTAGGGAGACGAGACTTTGGAGAAAGTACAGAGCTTCTTTCTTCACCAATATCTACCATCACAAGCAGCCCATCCACTGAATCATTTAGTAGTTCGTTAACACCAGCTTCTCAGTCACCAACTATTTCAGTTCCTCCTCCAACTACTCTGAATGCTGATGATTTCTTCATCATGAAGGCCAGCAGTGAATGTAGGTACAGAGTCTAGTCTCAGAAGTGCTTTACCAAGATTTATCAAAGTATCTCCTCTGTGAATAATTATTTGTTTAGTTTGTGACTAGCCTTAGTTCCTACAATGTGCATGTAGATGGTTATCAGTATGTACTCTATACACATGAGCTATGACTATCACGTACCATTGAGTCATGAACTTATCAACATACCACTCTATGTCTATTTTAGCCTACATGGCTACTAAATCCTACACCCATGGAGCCTGGTTCATCAGAGTTCTTGTGGCCACATTCTACAAACATTCTTCTCATAGAGATATAGAGAGTCTCTTTAAGATTGTAAGTAGTCAGTCTATTTTATAGCCTGAGAATCTCTATATTTTTCCAGCCTGTTTTGTATCCAATTAACTTTAATGTTAAAGGTTGACTTGCAACAAAATTCACATTACAGTTCTTTGGTAACATAAGATTCACTGTCTTACTCTGTTGTGTTGTAGGTGCGAAATATATGGGAATGTGATTACAAGCTCTTAAAAACTCAAAAACGAACAGTTAATCGCAGCCACACGAGACCGCCGTAGTGTGGATTCGCTTTCCAAAACGGCTCAATTGAGACGTAGTTGTTACAGGATGGTTTTTGTCACCACTTTCATGCAACCTCATTCGTCAAAATATTTTCACAAATATACTTCACGCATTCAATAAAACCATGTATATTGTTCTTACGCGTCTGTTTTATCGTCATTGTAATGCTGTCACTTTTAGCAGTGATATCTTATAACTTACCGTAAAAACTCATTTAACTTTTTAACCTTACCTGAAGGAGTACATATCATTGTCTGATAATCGTGACGAGCCTTTTGGTCACCTGTGATAATCGAAAAATGCTGCAAAAATTATTTGCGAAGTATTGGGTCACATGATCAGATTACGACTGGACGATTAGACAATGCCGAAACAAAACTGTAAAGTAGCGAGCATCTATATTTGATACGGGGTCTTCGGTAAAACCCGAAATGTTTATCATAAACTAGTGCTACGATAAGTTTATATTGAGCTTTTTATTGGCCTTTCAATTCACGTGAGATCATCACGTGACAAGATGATAACCAAACTGTAATGACTACGTCAGAGAAATAAACATTCCAATCTACAGTGGCTTTTCATTTTTGAGCTTTTAAGAGCTTGTAATCACATTTCCACATATTTGGCAGCTACAACACAACAGAGTAAGACATGTTGAATCTTTTGATAGTAAATAACTGTAATGTGGATTTTTGTTGCAAGTCAACCTTTTATATATTTACTTTTGACACTGTTTCTCCATGTTTTCCTTTGTCTATATTCTGTACTGCTCTTATCACAATCAGCAGGAGTTAGTATTTAGTAGCAGTAGTATAAGGGGGCAGTTAGTGACAGAGCCTCAAGACCTGCGGCTTTCTTAGCGCTTGAGTGTGCCCCCTTCCTAACCTATTGGAAATTAACCTATTTGCTTTATTTGCAATGTGAACATCAGCCTATGTTCCTTAAAGACCCATTTTGTAGAAGCGATAGTCAAGAATAGACTGCGGCGTATGCCAATGATACTCAATTAAATAGCTAAAGTTCTAGGCTTCTAGTACTGGTGTTCCGCGGCTGGGCATCCGCACCGGCTCTTTAGAATTTTAGAAATTTGCTCAAGTTTGATGCGAGCATCACCCCAAGTTTCTAAGTTTTAAACCTTTATAGCTAACATCACATGATCCCTATTACGACTTTGCTTCTATTTTTTAGGAAATTGGTCTAAATTTGTCATGAGCATTAGCCTAAGTTTTCTAATGGTCTTGATGCTTCAAAGCTAGAAGCACATGATTCTTATTGCGGCCTTCACCTAGCGATTATCAATAGATTAACCTTAGGATAAGACATTACCCTTCATTTTTACGGGCTATGGTCAAGAAAGTACTAGAATTATTGTAGTTATCCCCTCCCACACCTCACTAGGACAAGAGCGGTTTTATTAAAGTCAGTATTCATTGATGAAAAAGACAGCAAGAGAAAACAAGATAGCGTAAATAAAATATATATAGGTATTACATCGTCAGAGGTGTAATATAACCACTATATAACCTAGGTATAACCCTATATAACTTCAGAGGTTTAGAGTGCTTCAGGCAAACTTCAAAATTCTATGCTCTCTTCGACCAACACTGTTCCTTCACGTTTTGCTCGTCGTGAGCGTATCGGATCATAGTTCATGTAGGTCGTAGCTCGACATAGCTACGGACAAATGGAGATCATAACGCTCCACTCCCTTTTTAGAATATTTGTAATAAATGTAGCCAAAATAATACGCTATTACGTTTTGTCACATGATCTTCGCTGGGGAAGCGGTTTAGGCAGGTTTTGCGTGATCCGAGCTTGATTAGCAGTCTCTTATTGGTCAGTTCTGCTTTGACTGCTGCGGAGGGAATCAAACATTCTTAGCGAGTATTTCAGTCACCAGTAGGTGAGTTCCTACATTCTGTCATAAACAAGCTGTTGAACTCGCTGTCTCTTGTAATAAACAGAGAATTAGACTCACTGTGTCTTAGTCTAATTCCTGGAGCTAATCCATCAAAAACCACTTGAAGCGGAAAGGATGATGTAAACATTAAAGCCTCTTGACCAAAATGTACTAACTTTAATAAAAACATTCGTTTTAGTGAGGTGTAAGTGTTCTAGTAGCTGGTTCTAGTAGTGGACGTGTGGATGGCGACAATGAATAAGTGTTCTCGTAGGTTGAGATCTGCTTTATTCATTTAATTGTGCTCTGTATACAGAAAAAATGATGTGCACCAATGGAAAGAAAATATACAGGTTGATTTAAAAAACAACAGCCAAATGCATTAGTTGAACTGAACATACATGTATGGTACCAACACTCACATTAGTTGAGAGATTCGCTCCAAACACTAGTATAACTTGCCCCAGAAGGTGAGATATATTAACTGTTGTGATAGATAACTAGCTGTTGCTGGAAAATAACAATTTTAAAGCTAATTTTAGCGCGTGTACCAAAAGTCATTAAAAATTACATGTAGTAGAAAATTTAACTTACTGTTAATGCAGATGTTCTCACTCTCAAGTTATCCTCACAAACTAGCTAATGAACATTGTTTGACTCTAAACTGCTTATATTAGCTGAAGTGATAAATAATCTCACAGCTTTTGATGAAAAGCTTGGCTTGTTAGTTTGAGCAGAGATAATACTATTGCTTGTAGCAATCCTGAAACAGTAGGGGGGGATAACTACAATAACTGTAGTCTTTTATTGGCCACCGCCTGCAAAAGAGAGGACAGTTTATTATTCTTGGTGTAATTATTCAGTAATCCTTAGGTCAAGGTTGTTAGATTATTACAGCTAGATAAACAAAACAGCTTGTCTGAGTTTTCAACATTTAATGAGTCTTTCATAAGTCGCACACAAATGAACATGAGTCATTAGAATCTTCCAGAACAGTGGGTGTGGTTAACAGCAATGTAAGCATGGGGGTAGACAACTCTTAATAATACAACATTCCCTTTCAAGCTTTAAACAAGAGTATAATGATTGTACTTACAACAAAAGTAAAATATAATAAACTGAATGAGAAATATGTAAGAACTGTTTGTTTGCCATGGAATATAAACAAATTGAATACAATCAATGATTGCCTTTCCTACTCATGACCAGTTGCCTCAAACTTTATTGGGGATTTTTGATTCTCTGAGATCTGCGTAGAGGTGCATTTTGCTCCATACTGACAACATCTGATCTGTTTCTGAGCTATCTATCAGCTTCTGTCTCAACTATAACTTTCCTTGTAATATCGTCAGATGCAGCAATCACCTTTCCATCTCTCTGTTTATTTCTGACCCACACATCATCTCAAGAATGAACAGGTGGTAGAGGTATTACTTTACAGTTACTATCATGGTTCTGCTTCATCATTGACTTATATTGTTCATTTGATGCAATGAATCGGGCATGATCTGATTGTTTAGGCAGCAAATCATCTGGATGAGTTACCACAGTGGTTCTAAGTTTCCTTCCCATCAACCGCTCTGCAGGGGAGTACAGGCCAAACTGTGGTGAAGAACGGTAAGCCAACAGTGCCAGATATGGGTCCTCTTCTTTAACCAGCATTTTCTTGATGGTTTGCACTCCTCTCTCCAGCTCCATTTCCTCTGTGATATTCTGGACTGCTTGTAATGTGGCAGAATCCATACTGGATGGTGAAGTCTGCAAACTCTTTACTAGCATACTGTGGACCATTATCAGACATTACTGTTTCTGGAATTCCATGTCGAGATAACATAGACTTCAGATGCATGATAACCTTTTTTGACGAGAAGTCTCATGCACCTAAGAAAGCTAATTCTGGATAGCGAGAGTAATAATCAATGACTAACAGGTAAGTCTGACCGTTGAAGTGTAGAAGATCGGTGCCAAGCATTTGCCAAGGTCTATCTGGAGTAGAGGTTGGCCTGAGAGGTTCCCAATGTTTGTTAGAATTTACTCTACAGTCATTACAGTGTCTTATCATCTGTTCACTGTCTTTGGGCATTCCTGGCCACCACAGGCTGGTCTTAGCTCTTGATTGACATTTGGTGACGCCAAGATGTCCCTTATGAAGATCCTTCAACACTTGTTCTCTTTGGCTTACAGGGATGACTAATCGGGTACCAAGCATCAGAAACCCTTTACTCATTGACAAGAGAGATTTTTTGTCAAGGTAGGGTTTTAAAAGTGTCTTCTGAGGACAAGTAGACAGGCCACTCTCCTTCAACAAATCTGATCACCTGTCGTCTAGTTGTGTCATCTGATCAACTTTCAATTGCTTTAATCTAAAATCTGAGCCATTGGGAGATACAACTAAATCAACATAATGCTCCATTTCATTCACTCGTGTTACATCAGAACTATTTGGTTCTGCAGAGGTATATCGAGAGAGTGCATTTGCCATAATCTTCATAGCTCCCTTGATATGTTTCATTGTGTACTAAAATCTCTGTAGACGAAGCTTGAATCCCTGGAGTCTAGGTGGCGATCTATCAAAGAACATATCTCCAAATAGCGATACCAAAGGTTGATGATCAGTCTCTATTGTAACATTTTCTACACCTAGGACATAGGGAGCAAACTTTTTCGTAGCCCAGCAGACTCCTAAGCCCTCTTTCTCTATAGTTGCGTTTCTCTGTTCTGTCTCTGTCAGAGAACGACTTGCAGCAGCAACCGGCTTTAGACTTCCATCATCTTGAACTTGTGTGAGTGTAGCACCAAGACCCACTTTGCTTGCATCTGAGGTTATTACAGTTTCCTTCTTTACATTATATATAGCGAGAACAGGTTCGTTCATTAGCAAAAACATTTTCCAGCTTCTGGAATGCTGACTCCTGAGGCTCCAACCACTGCCATGGCCCCTTGAGTAGTACTCTCAACGGCTCTGTAATGTTGGCAAGCTCAGATGAAAATTTAGCATATTGGTTCACCATGCCCAGAAAACTTCTAATACCATGAATGTCAATAGGTCAGAGGAATTCCAATATTCCTTGCAGCCTTGGTCCTGCATGAATGCCCTGCTCATCAATCAGATGTCTAACAAACTCAACAGGTGGTGCACTAAATTTGCATTTTGCCTTGTTTAAGGTCATACCAGCGTCAGCAATCTTTTCTAGAATAGCCTGTAGTCATTCATCATGTTGCTGTTGATCTTTCCCAAATACAAGCAAATCATCCATGTGTATGATAACACCTTTACAGTTTTCAAGGATTCTGTTCATCTCAGTAGAGAAGATTTCTGGGCTACTGGATAGGCCTTGTGGAAGTCAAAGATATCTAAACCTTCCTTTATGAGTGAGGAAAGTGGTCAGATAGCTGGAGTCTAAGCTAAGTGGAATCTGCCAAAAACCACTATTGGCATCTATTGTAGAAAACACTGTTGCTCCATCTAACATAGCTAAACTCGCATTCACTGATGCCATGGGATGAATTTCTCGTTGGATAAACCTGTTGAGCTCTGTGAAGTTAGATACAATTCTTACTTCTTCCTTATTAGCTTTTCGAACCACCACCATTGGAGCACACCATGATGTAGGTTCATTAGGTCCAACCTTCTTGATGACTCCATCTGCTACCATCTTATCAAGCGCTCTATCTGCTTTGTCTCTCAGTTAAAATGATATCGGTCTGGGAGCATGTATAGCATAAGGCACTGCTTTCTCTTTCAACTTGATAGAATATTCCCTGCCAACTTCTCCAAGTCCTGAAAACAACTTAGCATTGATATTGACACTCCCAATGTGGCATTGATCTTCATCAACCTTGATTAGCTTCAACTCATCACAAGCTCTTCTACTAAGTAATGGCATTTTCTGGTTTGGAAATAGGTAGATATATTGCTCAGTAACCTCATTTTTGGCAGTAATCTTACACTTTATTCTCTCAATTACAGTTTAGTGGTGTGTGTCCGGGTCCATATAACTTCTTGTCAGAAGGCAAAACATCACCAGTTAACCGGTTTTGTCCACATACACTCAAAGCAGCTCCTGTATCCAGTTTAAATCTGACTCGCTGGCTTTTCATGGCATTTGTGTGTACTCATAAATCTGCCTACCAGGAGTCAGTCATAGACAAGTTAATAGCATTTATGGTGTTTATTTCACCCAGATAAACTTCTTCTGTAACATCATGATCTTCTGTTTCATTTATATGAGTATCTTGTCTACACTTAACTGCCCAGTGATTAAATTTCTGGCCACATTTACACTGCGTACCATATGCAGGACATCTCTGACCCTTATTGTGATTCTTACCACAATTCTCACATTTCTGCTTGGAAAATCTATGTTTTGCTGACTTGACCGGTTTCTCTCTTCTAAACTGAGATACTGCATTGACATCATCAGATTTATCCTCAGCTTTCTAGTGCTTCAGTTTTTCTGACTTTTCAGCAATTCTCAATGACTTGATCACATAGTCGAGAGACAACTTTTCATCTGATTCTCTCATAAGCTTGTCTCTCTCTTTTGTATCATCCAAGCCAAAAAGCAGTTTGTCTCGAATCAAGGAATCTCTCTGATCACCAAATTGACAAGCCCCAGCCAACTGTCTCAGTTTCATCAAAAATACATCCACAGTGTCACCATCTTGATTGCTATGGTGAAACTTAATATACTCACTACAACACCTGACCTGGGATGGCAATATTCATGGAATCTTTTGGTAACATCATCCAACTTCCTCCCAGCAGCTCCCTCTAGCTTTTCAGTATTGCCATCACCATCAGGTTGTGATTTGAACTCCATCTGCGAATAGACTTCTCTTACATCCTCACCCCTGCATGTCTGAAAAAGGCCAGCTTTCTCTTCTCAGCTTCCTTAGTAGTTCCAGTCAGGTCAATTGCCAAAAGGTAGTCACTGAAAGCCCTCTGCCAACGACGCCATTTACCAGACAAATCCTCACACCTTAACTCCAGCTGCTGAGGAGGCAAAATTCCCTCCATAATGATTATTATGTCACTGTTATACTGAAAGTTCCAAATATAGTCTTGCTATCTACCATTTACCACTGCCACCATGTTAGATTATTACAGTTAGATAAACAAAACAGCTTGTCTGAATGTTCAACATTTAATGAGTATTTTATAAGTCACACACGAATGAACACGAGTCATTAGAATCTTCCAGAACAGTGGGTGTGGTTAACAGCAATATAAGCATGGGGTAGATCACTCTTAACAATACAACAAAGGTTGCAATAGGGATCACATGATGCTAGCTTTAAAGCCTAAGGACTATCAGGAAATTTAAGCTGGTGTTTATAACAACTTTAGGCTAGTTTTCCCAAAAAAATTGAGGCCAAGGTCGTAATAGCGGTCACGTGATGTTAGCTTTAAAGCCTCAGTGTTATTACATCACCATCACCTGCATCGTTATGATTTGATCACTTGTGCTGTCTCTCCAGCTCAGGTAGCCTTCACTATCATAATACTCCATTCCTTTCTATCCTTGCTCATTTCCTCTGCCTGTTCAAATTTCATTTCTATAGATTTCAGGTTATTTTCAATGTTCTTATTTCAGATGAACTCAGGGACACTCCTGGATCTCTTCAGGGGATTTCTATATTCTTATAGTGCTTCTCTTCATTTAATGCTCACATTAAATTTAGGCTGATTTCCAAATGCCTGGGGAGAGGATATCGAAGTCCACCCGCAAAACACCCGTAGTAAAAGCGTAGAGCGTTGATCAGTCGAGTATTTTTAGAATTCCTTCGGTCTATTCTTGACTACTGCTCCAAAAAATGGGTTTTTAAGGATATTGCGCCTATGCTCACGTAGCAAATAGACTAATTTCCTATAGGTTAGGAAGAGAGTTAGTGCATCCACTAACACAAAATGCTGTTGGTCCTGAGGCTCCGTCACCAACTACCACTCCGTATACTACTAGTAGCTTTGGTACCTGATATTACCAACTATTACAGGTCATTTTCTCTGGTACAAATAACATCCTGTTAGTTCTGAGACTTGAACTCATCTCATCAATTCAACTAACACACTGGAGCAAGCCTTCTGATGTCATCATGATATGTTACTCTGTGTTTATTTGTATGTTTTAGATACAGTCACGGGTGAGACAGGTCAGTATGGCGGATCAGAATGCAAGGTCATGTGACACTCAGGGAGGTAATGTACCGACTGGCATCTGTACTTTTACAAAACTCCGTAAACTCTATCTCTTCCCTGGATTCAGAAAAGGCAAGGACTGATAATTCCTCACTATTCCTACATTGACACCAGACAAACTAGAATCAACTACATGTAAATTAAACATTTCTGGAGACACATTTGTAGATTATGAGATGCTTGGGTTAGTTGACACCTTTTAGCTATTAGTAATTGTATTACATCATACCTACAGGTGACCAACTAAATGTTGATAAAGTACCATGTCTTGAGAACCATATATCTGCAATAAGAGAGAGTTGTCCTCCCCAAACAGTTGGTGAGCTTCTTCCCCGTGTATGGGCTCATTAAGTCTCTTATTTATATAATGTTCATATAAGAGTAAATAAAGATGGGAGTAAATATGAGGACAGAGATTGATACTCTATAATAACATCAGAAACATAGAGTATTAACTCGGTTGCATTCAGGGCATCTGGAGAGCACCTCTGAGGAGGCTGAAAGTGACTTGTCAGATGTGGAGGATCAAGGATATTGTGATGAGTCCAAAGCAGACAAGGTCATGATGCTACGACTATGCATAGTCAGGAAGCCGAAGATTAAGCAACTGTATCAGTCTAACAAGGTAATATAGTTTATCAGTTTCTTATCTAACTTGTAACTAACATGCTGCTGACAGCTTCCATCAGAGGAAGAACATTGACATGGTGAGTTAATTTGTTAAATGATAAAGATCATAAAAACTCATATGGATATCACATAGCATGTTAAGAACCATCAGAGATCCGTGATGTAATTGAAGTTACCTGTTTCTGTCTCAATTAGAGAAGAATGGTTAATCTTTGCTGTTGATAAAGCATTGCAATGTCAAGAACAGACAATTTCTCACTATTTTTATTCTTTTCTCTATATCCTTTGTAGACTTGTGACTCTTAATCTCAGCTAATGGGTAAGGCTAATGGTGAGGTTTTTGTCAAAACACAAACCACAAGAGTTGTGTTCTCTTTTGTTCATACTTCGCTCGGTTCTATAATTGTATTATTAAGGTGTATGCTATGAGTGAACCAGTGAGGGGCAGAGTTCTAATCATCAACAATATGAACTTTGGCTATGGTCGCGGTAACGGAGCTGGTTCCGAATTTGACTACAGAAATCTCAGCATGATGTTCAAAGACCTCAAGTTTGATATTGCCAAGTCACAGGCCGAATTAACGGACCTGCGAGCACAGGTACTCCATGTGTTCTCTCATAGTCTTGTTTCTTCTTAGAGATTGTAGAATTTGGCTGATTTAAACTCATAGTATAAAAATCTATTTAAAGTGAGACACTGCTGTAACTAGTGTATGTCTTTGTCTGATAGTCAGGGTGTTAACAGATCTTCTGATGAGGGACTCCTAACTCCTAATTTATTTTTGTAGGGCACCTAGTCTACTGTAAGTTGTAGAGCTTGTTTATTTGTCGTTTTCATTCTCTAAATGTTAGGTAAGGTTTCCTAGCAACACTTCAATGACTTCCTGCTATCTGGCAGTCATACAAATGAATGTGAATTCATAAAAGTATTTACCTGTACTAGTCAGGGTTACTATATTTTTTTCCAGGATATCTACAGAGAGATACAGATTGAAACAGCAAGAGAGGAACACCAGAATCTGGGCATGTTTGTCCTAGTAATTATGACTCATGGTACGAGTGGTAACCATCTGCTGGATATCGAGGGTAACATGATTCCCTTCATCCATATCCAAGACCTTCTCTCTCCACAGAATTTCCCCGCTATGAAGGACAAGCCTAAGTTGGTCATCTTGCAGGCGTGCTCAGGAGGTATGTCACCTGATAAAGGATGCACAGTTTGGGTACACAGGCTATACTTTCAGAAGATCAGATGAATAAGTACTATTTGACTAAATATCAGTTTCATCAACTCTTTGATAACCTAACTCTTTGTGTACCACAAGCCGGGCAGTGTGGCTCAGCACAGTGTTTGTATATGGAACCACCTGGTGTGACTTTAGTACGTGTGAAACAAGTTTCTTATTAGTAAGTAGTTAATCAATTAACTTATAGTATCTGTACTTAAACAGAAGGAAAGAATTATCTGCATGTTGAGATGAACGAAAATATGTTTAAAGTCCGTCCTGAGTGTAGTTTCATTTTGCAAAAGCTTTATTTTTTATTGAAAAATTGTACTATTGAGAGTGATTATTTTATTTTTGAGAGTTGGTTCTGACCAAAATCACAAAATGAATGCAAAACACAGAATTCTTGGCCGAAATTCACAGAATCATCTGAGCTGTGCATGCACTCCGAAATCGTCGACGAAGCGCTGTTAATTGGTTAATTGGTTAAACTATTGGCGATAGCAATTTTAGCAGCTCTTGCAATTGGCATAGTCCAAGACACGTACCATGACACATAGTAAAAGTATGAATGCAATTCACCCTGGTACATACGATGCAACTGCCTAGATTGCTGTTGGTTTTTATTGTTTGGGCAGCATGGCTACAAATTGTCTCTTTTTTAATAATAACAGTTTCTTTTTAGCAGCAAAAGTTTTGTTGTAAAAAGAGTTGCCATCTTTAGCGCAATCAAGTCAGTTGCATCGTATTCACTATGGCAACTCGCGTTAGTATTTTTCTTGCGTGTCGCATTATGAGTCTTGGACTATACTAATTGCAAAAGCCGCTAGAATTGTGCTCGCTAATAATTCGTTTAGCCAATTAAGTGTTTCGTCAACGATTTAGGAGTGCATGCACAGCTCAGACAATTCTGTGAATTTTTGCCGAATAATTCTGTTTTTCGTACATTTCACGATTTGGGTCAGAACCAACGAAAAAATCGTTATGTATGGCCATACCTTTACAGAGATTTACATAGTATGAAAATATAACATAACTAATCAAATACTCTGTTATCTAGAAAGACAAGACTATGGAGAAAGTAGAGAGCTTCCTTCATATTCACCAATATCTACCATCATAAGCAGCCCGACCACTGAGTCAACCACAGTTAACAGTGCATCAGTTCCTCAGTCAACCACAGTTACAAGTACACCAGCTCCTCAGTCAACCACAGTTAACAATAAACCAGCCCCTCAGTCAACTACAGTTAACAGTACATCAGCTCTTCAGTCAACCACAGTTAGCTGTCCATCATCCCCTCAGTCAACCACACTTAACAGTACATCATCTCCTCAGTCAACCACAGTTAACAGTACATCAGCTCCTCAGTCAACCATAGTTAACAGTACATCAGTTTCTCAGTCAACCACAGTTAACAGTACATCATCTCCTCAGTCAACCAGAGTTAGCAGTACATCAGCTCCTCAGTCAACCACAGTTCACAGTACATCAGTTCCTCTGTCAACCACAGTTAACATTACATCTGCTCTCCAATCAACCACGGTTAACAGTCCATCAGCTCCTCAGTCAGCCACAGTTAACAGTACATCAGTTCCTCAGTCAACCACAGTTAACAGTACATCAGCTCTCCAGTCAACCACAGTTAACAGTCCATCACCTCCTCAGTCAACCGCAGTTAACAGTACATCAGCTCCTCAGTCAACCACAGTTAGCAGTACATCAACTCCTCAGTCAACCACAGTTAACAGTACATCAGTTCCTCAGTCAACCACAGTTAAAAGTACACCAACTCCTCAGTCAACCACAGTTAACAGTAAACCAGCCCCTCAGTCAACTACAGTTAACAGTACATCAGCTCTTCAGTCAACCACAGTTAGCAGTCCATCATCCCCTCAGTCAACCACACTTAACAGTACATCATCTCCTCAGTCAACCACAGTTAACAGTACATCAGCTCCTCAGTCAACCATAGTTAACAGTACATCAGTTCCTCAGTCAACCACAGTTAACAGTACATCATCTCCTCAGTCAACCAGAGTTAACAGTACATCAGCTCCTCAGTCAACCACAGTTCACAGTACATCAGTTCCTCTGTCAACCACAGTTAAAATTACATCAGCTCTCCAGTCAACCGCGGTTAACAGTCCATCAGCTCCTCAGTCAACCACAGTTAACAGTACATCAGTTCCTCAGTCAACCACAGTTAACAGTACATCAGCTCCCCAGTCAACCACAGTTAACAGTCCATCACCTCCTCAGTCAACCACAGTTAACAGTACATCAGCTCCTCAGTCAACCACAGTTAGCAGTACATCAGCTCCTCGGTCAACCACAGTTAACAGTACATCAGCTCCTCAGTCAACCACAGTTAGCACTACATCAGCTCCTCAGTCAACCACAGTTAACAGTACATCAGCTCCTCAGTCAACCACAGTTAGCAGTACATCAGCTCCTCAGTCAACCACAGTTAGCAGTACATCAGCTCCTCAGTCAACCACAGTTAACAGTACATCAGCTCCTCAGTCAACCACAGTTAGCACTACATCAGCTCCTCAGTCAACCACAGTTAACAGTACATCAGCTCCTCAGTCAACCACAGTTAACAGTACATCAGTTCCTCAGTCAACCACAGTTAACAGTACATCAGCTCCTCAGTCACCAGCTATTTCAGTTCCACCTCCAACTACTCTGAATGTTGATGATTTCTTCATCATGAAGGCCAGCAGTGAATGTAAGTACAGAGTCTAGTCTCAGAAGTGCTTTACCAAGTTTTATCGAAGTATCTCTTCTGTGAATATTTATATGTTTAGCTTGTGACTAGCCTTAGTTCCTACAATGTACTTGTAGATGATAATCAGTATTTACTCTATACGCATGAGCTATGACTATCATATACTATCATATATGAATGTATTTGTTGATGTACCCTAGGACACTTATGTATTCGCGGCATCTAACTTTCGCGTTTTCGCGGTGTCATCCTCTCGCGAAAATTTAATGAGCGAAACTAAACTACCATAACGAACGAGCGAAAACGCGAAGTTAAATAGCTTTGTTCATTGATATCCACAATAAAATCGTCATATTAGAAATGCAGGCAATTTTCGTCTGTGGTTGGGATCAATGGGAAATTTCTGGTAAACTCATTATAGCTAATACACCGACTGAGCAGCATGGCAAAGCAAATTAAGATTATATCAGTTTAGTCACCGAATTTGTAACTAATGAGGATGAAAGTCTGGTAGGTGAAGTCATAAAATTGCAGAATAATTATTGTAGTGAGGAATTTTATTACCAACCAAAAACAATATCAACCCTCATCAGGTCTAACCACATAATCTCTTCCACTGCCAACCATGTACAAATTAGCTACCGGCCTACCGCCAGCCATTTTACCGAAATTGCCGATATTGCTTCATGATATGTATACAGTATTTTTTCAAGTTCTACTTTAATTATCTGTACAATCACAAAAATCTAAATTGGCTATTATGTCATCAACAACTAATTACCTGTTTTATGACTCGCGCGGGGTAGTTAATGAATTCACAGAAAAATGTTCATTTTTAGATTAGCAATTCTCAAACAAAAGTTTAAAATTGCATCGTTGTTTTAGGCTGATTTTATAGAGAAATCTTCGGACAACACAGTCAATTTCATAAAACACTTAAAGACCGTGGGTTATGTGGTCAACAAATAATAAAATCAGGTTACCAGACAATTGCTGAGAAAGTCCAAAAATGCGTTTATGGCAGTGGCCCCTAGAAAACGCATAAATGCGTTTATGGCAGCGTAAGGGTTATACAGTTTTGGTTGTCAAGTTGGTTGCTACCTATCTATTTTCTTTTTCTTAGGATTCGAGTGTGAAAGTCACAGCGGGAGGAACCTAGACGCCATTGATAGTCTAAAAAACAAATGGCAGCAAGTGATCAAATTGAATTGCCGATCTCACCCACACATTTCAACCTGTGGTTTAAAAATACGAACTAGTCCCAAATTGATTTTTTTTCTTATTAGCAAACTGGACCTGAGGAATGTAATCTGTTTTTTCCACTGCATTTATTTTCACATCACTATATTTTCGCACTCATCAGAGCCGCGAAATTAAGTTGCAGCGAAATTTTATTCTGTGTGCTACTCACGAAACTAAATACTAGCGAAATATAAGTGTCCTAGGGTAAGTACATATGCTTGTTTATGTACAGCCCCTCTGGGATTCCTTGATATTCCTTGTCTCTGATGATACACTCCTTCATATATATTTGTAGAAGGACTGTGCATCTGCATATCTGTTACTGTTGTATGTCACTAGCTCATTGCTCTATAGATGTACATCTCTCTCTCTTGTCTATTTCAGCTTATGTGTCCACGAGGTCTCACAGCCTTGGCTCATGGTTTATCAGAGTTCTGGTAGCAACATTCTATAAACATGCTCATCATAGGGATGTTCCTACTCTCTTTGACATAGTAAGTTTATATTCTGTAATCTCAGCTAGATGTTCTTTGTCTATGTATTGCTCTATTGTTCAGATGAATATCTTGTTTGAAGTGGCCGTTAAGCGTACAATTTATTTAAGTTGTATTGATATCTAAAGATAATTGTTTCACCTTTCCTCAAGGTCAAAATTGTAGCACAGTATTTCAGTATTTGTATTTTCCTACTGTCTGGTGACCTTTCCGCTGAATCATATCTCCACCACATTCACTAAATATTATTAATAACTAGTACGCTGGCCTACCTGTGCGCCATGAGAGATCATCATGGGTAATAAGTATGTGCACAGTTATTCTCAGATGTAAAAAGGTGGGTGACTGATGTAGTGCTAGATAGCTTTAAATCTGAATATTCTCATTAGAATCTTAGTTTTCTGATCCTCACAGCAGACATAGCGTGACTTCGGACAGACAGAGACGGTTCTTATTATAGTAAAGACGAAACTCTGTAAGGAAGTTAACTTCTTATCATGATTAGTGCTTTGCTTATTGTAAGACCTGGCAGAGTTCAACCAATCAAATGGCTCCATACTTTGGGTTGGCAGTACAGCACACTTTTCTATATTTATGTACCTGTTTTAGATACAGTCACGGGTGAGACAGGTCAGTATGGCGGATCAGAATGCGAGGTCATGTGACACTCAGGGAGGTAATGTACTAACTAGCAGCTGCACCTTTACAAAACTCCGTAAACTCTATCTCTTCCCTGGATTCAGAAAAGGCAAGGACTGACAACTTCTCACTATTCCTACATTGACACCAGACAGACCATCAACTAGAATTATCATGGAACTTCCTCTTGATTTCATGGTTGTACTTCTTACCAACTCATATCATTGGTTAATAGGTCAGCTTGACATAGCTGAGAACATTGATGCTATTGGCTCATTTCTTATTGTAAATACTTGTGTTAATGTTTAACAGCAGACCTAATATGTTTGAGAATCAATGAAGGTGAGTATTTAAGTGAAAGGATAACTTACCTGCTGTACACAGACTCTATATCTATAACCTTACCTGCTGTACACAGACTCTGTATCTATAACCTTACCTGCTGTACACAGACTCTGTATCTATAACCTTACCTGCTGTACACAGACTCTGTATCTATAACCTTACCTGATGTACACAGACTCTGTATCTATAACCTTACCAGGTATTACTATATTACTCAGGTATTACTATATTACTATATTACGGTATTACTCAATATACCTCCAGTTGGTTATGAAGGCTGACCATAGACATATAATAAGTTGTTTTAGAGAGCTTTTGAGTAACAGGCTAATTCTTAGTTGCTGTCTGTCAGCATCAATAAATATAAGAAATCTGTTTTATTTTATGTTTTTTTATTTTGAACAAGAAAACAAAACCCCTTTTGTAATTTTAGCTGTCCATATAGAAACCGATTAAGACAGCCATTATTTTGAGAATTGTCATTTCTGAACAAGAGAACATAACTAATGTGATTGTTATGTAATTTTCACTTTTATAATAAACACATTATTAAGCTTTTCTATTTAGATTATAGTTTATTCAAAATGAATAAAACAAGCAGCCATCTTGATAGCAGAGATGAACAAAAGAGAGAATTTTAATGAGGTTATTCATCAGGAGTAGCTACTTGATTAGCCTTAATTGAGTCATTAAGTTTTCTGTGCGGTCTGCAGATGTAATTCCAAATAACAAGAGGACACAACTACATAAATTTTATAACTGCTTTCTCTCATACTCCAACTTAGGATTTTGAGAAATACAGGAACAAAATGTAAACAAACACAGCAAAACCTGTGAATACATGTAACACAGTTGTCCTGCCTATCGAGCCATTTGTTTAACCTTTGACCTAATATACACCTAGCATGTCTCCAGTTTATTAAAATGATCATAACTCATAGACTTAGTCAGAATATCAGTGATCATGTTCTTGGTAAAGCAGTGCTTAGTGGTGATGTAGTTATTGATGATCTTTTGGTAGATACAGTATATATCATGGTATCATAAGTTTAGATCTCTTACTTACTGGTTTTGTTGGCAATGATTATGGTAGAGAGGTACCAGTGTTAACATGTGGTTGTGATGATTGAGAGCCAGTGATATCCTCAGATAGTTGTCAGTCATGCTGCTTCTTTCGCTGCTATGTCTGCTGAAATACTCTCTCTCTCCCTCTATAGTCAAAAGAGCTACTGTATTATGTTGGTTGCTGGTTTAGCTGATTGGGCTATCACAACCGGTAGGTAGACCGGTTGTAGAATGCCTTTGTTCACTTTCTGCTCAGCTTGTATTTATCTGCGCAACCGAAGGTTTACCATTTTGGCTGGAGGAAATGCTGTAGTCTGGTGTAGCCTTCATATAGCATTTGGTAGCAGTGAGGTGAGCTGTTTGGTGCATCATTAAAATTTGACAACACTTCCAGTGCGTGTGAGATATCTGGCCTCGTTGATGTGGCAGCATAAAGTGAACTACTGACTATGAGTTGGTATAGGATGTGGTCTACTAGTCTGTTGCCACTATCCTTCATCATCTTTACATTGACAGCCTTAGGCATAGCTGTGGGTTTGTAATAAACATAAACTAAACTAACAACAATAAATTGGTATAGCATGTGGTCTACCAGGCTGCTGACACTATCCTTCACCATCTTTACATTGACAGCCATGAGTATAGCTGTGGGTTTGTAATAAACATAAACCAAACTAGCAACAATAAATTGGTATAGCGTGTGGTCCACCAGTCTGCTGACACTATCCTTCACCATCTTTACATTGACAGCCGTGAGTGTAGC
This sequence comes from Watersipora subatra, assembly GCF_963576615.1. Lineage (NCBI taxonomy): Eukaryota > Metazoa > Bryozoa > Gymnolaemata > Cheilostomatida > Watersiporidae > Watersipora > Watersipora subatra. Next base: position 5,542,832 of record NC_088715.1, on the reverse strand, counting down.
TGTGGGTTTGTAATAAACATAAACCAAACTAACAACAATAAATTGGTATAGCGTGTGGTCCACCAGTCTCCTGCCGCTATCCTTCACCATCTTTACATTGACAGCCGTGAGTGTAGCTGTGGGTTTGTAATAAACATAAACCAAACTAACAACAATAAATTGGTATAGCGTGTGGTCTACCAGTCTGCTGACACTATCCTTCACCATCTTTACATTGACAGCCGTGAGTGTAGCTGTGGGTTTGTAATAAACATAAACCAAACTAACAACAATAAATTGGTATAGCGTGTGGTCCACCAGTCTCCTGCCGCTATCCTTCACCATCTTTACATTGACAGCCACGAGTGTAGCTGTGGGTTTGTACCTAGTCTTGTTGTACCTTCTCAACAGCTAATCTATGTATAACCTCTGATGAAGTTTGAGTGCTCCATCACTAGACTCAGGCTGAATACCCAGACAGAACTTTCATCTTGGAGGGAAAGTTGATGTCAGACTGGTTGTTCAAGATCAGGACTAGGTTGTCTACATATACAGCAATAATAGTCTAGATTCTGTAGTGTTGACATATGTAGATGAATTGATCAGTGTCCGATTGATTGAAACCGATTTACTTGAGATGTTGAGCTCATATATAGAACATTGTAACTGACATACCAGGTGTTTCTAGCTAGTAGGGATGAGTGCTTCAGGTTGCTACATATATATGTCTTCTAAATGTAATAAATGTCTTAAATAGCATCATTGAGAAATACAGTATTGCCATTCAGTAAGCCAGGGGGTGAACCACATGTGGAATTGTCTTCTCGTTATCCCCTTTGTAGATCTGAGCAAAACCCTTCCCTTTGGCCCTAACATTGCACCTTTACATTTCATCATCTAGACTATTCTTAGCATTGAATACTTATCTAGATCCTATAGCAGTGCAGTTTAGTAGTTCAACTAGTTTCCAGGTTCCATTAGGAATATGATCTTGGTACTCCACCCCAGCAGCTTCTAGACTCTGTTGAGAGTTATGGTTTTCTTTCTCTTTCTGTATGAACTTTGGTTCTGTTTGATCACCTGTGAAGTGAGCTGAATGACCCTGCCCAGTGACATCATCAATGTCATATCTCACTGTTTCAACTCTGAATCTTGAACTGTGATGAGGTGTATGGGTAGACTCAGCTTGTTGTTTTACACCCATTTGCATTTCATAGTTGTCCACCCTCGGATCTTGTGTATAAGTTCCTAGTTTAACTTCATTGAAGATAACATAGTGATGTACTACAACTTCATATTTTACAGGCTAGACTAATCGCTATGCTTTCAATTAGACACTGTAACCGACATGTGGAGATAACTGCTATTAGGTTTATAATCATACCACACATCATATGGGGCTGTTGATTTCTTGTAAGCTGAGGAGAAAATGCAGTTTCGTACATAGACAACAGTATGTATAGCCTCAGCTCTTAGTGACTTTGATAGCGCAAACATAACAGTCATGGCTCTTGCAGTCTCACAGATTAAAAAGTTGTATTGCTCTGCATCACCATTCTGATGTGATGAGTAGAGTGGTGTGAGCCGATGCTTGACGCAATGCAAATGGAAGTGGCAAAATGCTTGCAAGAGCGATAACTACCAATAATGTTTTTGATTGGGAGACAGTGGAATGCAAACAAGCCCATAATGAGGTACATATGCAGCTTTTAGATTCCAACCATTAGCACCTTGTAGAGGAATTATGGTAGTTGTTATCTTGAATTCCAACCATGAGCACCTTGTAGAGGATTTATGGTAGTTGTTATCTTGATTAGAATACCTGAAGGTATGTAATAACCAAATCAGGTCTCGTTGGTAGTGGATATGTACATACGTGTTGATTCATCCTCTAAACACATTGCGAGAGATATAAGGAACTGAGAGAAGATAACTCCAAGCCTGAGATCTTTATAAGCTTACATATCTTTATAACTGCTTTTCCTTCATAAAATAGATAAACACAAATTAATTTGTTCTAATCTGAAAAAACCATCCAAAAGCAGGATATTACAATGGAAAAGCGTGTTTATAATTGTTCTGATTCACCACCTGTATTCACAAAGTAGCAATTAGATATCTACTGGTTATGATCTGCAATAAAATATAACATCAGTATGCACACCATATAAAGTTCTTGAATTGAACTGCTTTGAATTGGAGCCCAAATTTAGCTTCTTAGCTACATATTAAAATCAACATCAGGGAATAACAGTGACGTAATGCTTTTATTTGGTTTACTAGCACTACCAGTGATCTCAGGTAACTGTCAAGGGAGAAATTTTAAATAATTTAATTTTTTTTAGTAATTATGTTTATTTTAAATTTCTTATAATAATGAATATAAAAAGTAGGCTAATAATGATAATTTGATATTTAAATAACAGTATGAAATGTACTGTTTGTGTGAGTTTCCTTTGAGTGAAATACTACAATGTTCTATGGTTTTATGGTTCTATGTGTAATGGTTAGCCTCTGGACCTTGAGTTCAATTTCTCCCAAGACAAATTTTGACCGCAGACAAAGTGGCACTTCTGCCCCACAAAAATCAGACCGTTGCTATAAAGCAAAATTGAAATAGCTACTCAATCAATGGAGATGGGCACTACTATAGTTATCCTTGCAATTTGCTTTGACAGTAAGGCGTTGCTGTATCGATGAGCCCAAGTATCAAGTATTATTGAGATTATGAGGCCTACTATCTTTTGTGGGCAACTCTCTGCAGGTAATTATCTTATAATTGACAATAACACGCCAGTGGTTTGTTTCTAAGCGTCTGTGAACTCTATTTTTCTCCAAAGGTCAAAATAACAATTATTCTGTCAAGGCTTACTAGCTCAAGCAAAAATAACAATATGCTTATATACTTAGCCCTATTTGTTATGGCCTTACTAGGTTAAATGAGTACGTATCTGTTAGGCGTGTAGCAGTAGCTCTTACTGTAAACAGGGCGGCTGAGTTAGCTATCTTCTCTCAGGGCTTTATGGCTTCCTGGCTTGCCACCTCCTTTTGGGTGAATCGTGTTTGTTGAGTCTATCCTCGGCGAGCTGGTTGCTACTGGCTCCTTGGCTATCTTGGGCTTATGTTAATCCTCCTATCTTGGCTCTTCTTTGCGGCGCCCCTTTGCCGTCTGGCTCGCTGCCAGCTTCTCCTTTCTCCTGCCTGGCTCGCTGCCAGCTTCTCCTCTCTCCTGCCTGGCTCGCTGCCAGCTTCTCCTCCCTTTCCTTGATTTTGCTCCTCTTTTATACTTGACCTTGAGCCATTGTCGAATGTCATTGGTTGGTTGTGTTTTACTTGCGGTCTTTGCGTAAGCTTTTGTGTAATTTCTATTTCAGATTCTTTGCGGTGAGCTAAAATTCCTTACTGTGGTTGGGATTCCATGACGACAAGCGAACGAGAAGTGAAAAATATTCTAAGTCCGGTAACAAATTGTACAAAACTGGCCATAACTCAAAAACTAACAATGGCAGCATTATAAAATTAATTTTACAGTAATCCTCGTTCTAAGACGCTACTAGCTAGCTAATTTATATGAAGCAAGAGAAACTATTATCATATTATGCCATTCTTTTTACAACCATTTCGTCAATATTTTCTCATAAAATACAATATCTGAGTTAATGAATAATTATGCTATATTTTTCTACTGCTCTACAATACAACATTTTCTAAACTATAATGATGTTATAAGCTATAACTAAATATACTAAATAAAGTGTTGTAAATGATTCTTTCACTGATGGCTGGTTGCTGATCTGGTGCACGCCATTAATGTGGCTGACTCCTGTAATATTGGCGATATACCTCCATTTTTGCCTGATACTCTGTAGAGTTGTTTGCTTCGCTGAATATCCATTAATAATTGTTGTAACTAGTTAGTCTCTTTCATATTAAGTGGTGTTGATCAATAATAATCGTGATTTAGTAACAATTTTATGCTGTTTTTCATTCATTAAGCTATTCATTATAATGATCAGACAACTCCCAATCGAACTGATGTCCCATATATTCACATTGCATCAGCTGTGATGGTTGGACAACTCCCAATCGAACTGATGTCCCATATATTCACATTGCATCAGCTGTGATGGTTGGACAACTACCAATCGAACTGATGTCCCATATATTCACATTGCATCAGCTATGATAGTTGGACAACTCCCATGTTTGATATTTCCAGCAGCATAGCAATTGCCATATATTTCATGTCTGCTTATTGATGCATCACAGTGCTTACTGCAATGTTTTGCAGCAGTTGTGGTATTAGGTGATCCCACAATTTATTATTTCTTTTGACTTTTGGTCATCTATTGCTTCAAACCCTGACACATACTGGCCCTCAGGTGAAGCCAGACCCTGGCTTAAACATTTGCGACGCATCTATCTTGATCATCTGCCATCTAATGTATGGATAGCTTTGTGTGTAGCCTTCGGTCTTTATCAGCCTTTCGCAACACTGATCGTAATATCAGTTCATTAACATTAAAAGATCACCTCTGTGTCGTGTCTTTGGTGTTGCTAGGGAGTAGGCTTTATGTGGGCGTGTCTTATCGCAGTGTCTCACTCCTTATTCGTGGTTAGTTTTACTGCACGTCAGTTATTGGATGGCTTTCAGTTGTTTGGCCAATTTGTCTCAGTTTGAAGAATGTCAACTATCCCTCTATCAGTTGTGGCCTGGTCACCTCGGGATGCTTACTGGCCTCTGTATTATTATATACACGCGCAAGGCTAAAGTTGAGTAATTTCATTATGGTAGTAGCAGCTGTATTGGATATGGGCTGGCGTGTCCTCTCACGTAAGTTGCCTGTAATCATTCGGAATTTGTATATTCTTAGAGGCTTATAGATATCTAGCTGTGTATATGCTAAAGCGTCGAGCATTAAATTATTATTTTTTTGTAGCTTTATGTTTAGTTTTGTGTGTGTGTTAAGCTGAGTACTGTCAGCTATTTCCATTCATACTGTCCATCTTCATAATTATAATCTGTCATCAGCTTCTTCTTTGGAATGTCTTGTTGATCATGCATTCTACTTGTTCTTGACAGATTTCCAAGCAAGTTTTCTTCTCCATAATTTCTGCTTCCCGATTGCATTTTGGCTAGCATTTCAGACATATCACAATGCCTTGTCGCTAGCGCTTTTAACATATTTAGGTGCTGTTGGCTTGTTGGTGAGTAAAATAAGTGCTGTAAATCCAGGTATTGAGTTGAGAAAGTTTGGCCAGTGCATTTTCTGCCCATCTTCGGTTGCAACAGACAGCATCTATTTCCTTTTTTAAAAGGCATGTTTGTTGCTTGCCAGTCATAATTCTTATACATTTGTAGATTCAGCAGTGTTGCCTCTGGTGTAGAGTCTTTAGATTTGGAGCATATCATTTCTTCAGGTAAGTCCAGTATTAAATTTGTGCGCAATCTGGTGTGATCTGCTGTGTGGCATAGCGTGGGGTGATCTGTATACGCTTTTGTTCTGTCAAATAGGTTGCCAGTCAAAATAATTATGGCTGCTAGAGTAATCAGTCGTACTGCTTCTTCCTTAGCGGGTGTTAGTCTTCCTGACTTTTGTCTTGTGCTAAATCGAACAGTGTTATTCTGTGGTAGCTGCTGAATCTTAAAATATCTGTCTTTAGCGCTTGCTGACACTTCCCATGTATGTTTTTCTGTTTGGCTTGTTACTTGCTGTACTGCTTTTGTTCCGTTTGTGGCTATTGTTTCAATGTCTGGCGGCTCTACTCGTGGCTGAGGATTTGTCTGCTCTTCTTTGGCTGCTGCAGCTCTGGATTTTTCTTCTGTGTGAGTCGTTGGTGTAAGTAGGTCTTGAGTTAAGGCGTTCACCATTCCTATTCTATTAATGTCTTGACCTCTATGGCTACTCACTTTATTGGTAGCCCTAAACTGATTTTTGGTGTCTTCAAAGCCTACCATGTGATTTTGTTGCGTTGGGCACTCTTCTGGCATAGAGTTAGCTGTTCTTCTGCAAAAGTAGTGCTGATGGCCAATGTCATTGCAATTTCGGCAAATGGGTCGCCCATCCATTGTGAACTCTTGTCCCTCATGCTGGCGGTTGTGCTCCCGAGCTCTTAGCATCTGGTTATCTCTCCATGATTGTCTCTGAGGTGCTCTAGAAAAGTTGGCATTTCTGTGGTTTCTCCAATTATTATTAAATCTTCGACCTGAAGAGTATCCTGCTTGATTATTTCTATAGCTTCCATGGAATTGTCTGCCCATTGGCCTGTTCCATCTTCTGTCTCTCCAGTTTGTGTTAGTTGCCGCACTGCCACCATAATTCCTATCTCGTTGGAACCAGTTGTTATTGTTATTCCTTCTGCTTCTATTCTCGGCTACTCTTTCAGCTTCTCTTAGCTCCAGGTTTTTCAGGCTTTGCTTAATTGCTTCCAGTTGCTCTTCCTGTCGTATGTCACGACTTACTACACTAACATTTGCATGTGCTGATTCATTAAGTAGAATAGCATTGGTCTTTTCCATCCTCTGTGCTGCCTTGAAGGCGCCATCTGCTGTGCTGATGCTAGGATTGTTTAACAAGCCCCTCTTGAAAGTCACTGGTAGGCCTCGAACAAATGATGATAATATTATTTGGTCTAGTGCATCAGCATTCATGGTGGGAAAGAGTCTTTTAGCCATAGTGGTGATGCTGGCATAATATTTGCCAATACTTTCTGACTCCTGCTTTATTCTGTTATTTAGGTCCACTGAGTTTGCTATTCCATCTGTTACAGCAAATTCTTCAGCAAGTTCAGCTGTGAGCAAGCTGTAATTTTCTTTGATGTATGGGTTCCTTGCTATTATATTACGATAAGTGATGAGAGCACCTTCGGTGAGATACAGTGGAAGTATTTTTCCCCAATTTTCTCGTGGAATGCTCAGGGCTTGGCAGTTAAGCTCATAGTTGTCTGTCCATTCACTGAAGGTGGTTTCTGCTGAGGGTCCATTTGAAAACTTCTCTACTTCGGGTAGTTTTGTGGCTACATTTATTATGTTTGTGGCTTGCTTATTTGACTGTTCCACTGCTTGTTTTGCAGGTATTCGTTTGGTAGGCAGTCCTTGTGTTAGTTTATTTTGACAATAATCTAGGTCAGAGCTGTCAGATTCGTAGTAAGGCACCCATGGCTCCTGTAATGGCTGACTGCTTTTTCTATAATGCTTCTGGCTTGAGGCATTGGGCCAAGGTGTTGATTCACACGTGTTTCGCTCTGGTCTAGCTTCTCTTCCCAATTGCATCCCTCGCTGGCTATGTTTCATCTCACACTCTGGATAGTTTACTCCCTGTCTCATCTTTAATTCCTGGTGTGATTTGTAGCGTAATCTTTCCTCATTCAACTCCCGCTGTCTTTGCTCTTCTAGCCATGCTAACTGCTCTTGTTCAAGTCTTTCAAATCTTGTTGAGTATGGCTCTTGTAGGAGTTGTCTCCTCTCTTGATCTAATGCTCTACCATACTCATTGTTTGCTTCGGCCATGTGATACTGCTTTGGTTTGAGTATGCTTTTCCTTGGTGTTACATCGCATTGATAATCATAACACATTGCTTGTCGAGGCTGGTAGCATTCTTCATCAAATTTTATTTGTTCTTGGTATCCTAGTTCTAGCCAATCTTTTGGAAGTTGTCTCCTTTCTGCGCATGGTGACTGATTTCTGCACTCTTCATATCTCTCCAATCCATAAGGCCATGTTAGTTTTGGGTTGTTTTTCTTGTAATAATTCTCACTATGTAAGTTTAGGTTGCTCATCTCTGACCTTTTGACTCGCACTTCTTCCGGCATGAGTTCTTGTGCCCTTCGCCATTCTCGTTGCTCATTCAGTTTTTTCTCGTGTTGTGGGTTTCCCATATTCTGTAGAAGCCGTCTTTTCTTGTGGTGGGCCAGCTGTTCTTCTTCATATTTATTCGCTCTTTCTTCTCTATAATTTCGTATTGGTTGCTGGGTGTCAGCTGCTTGTTGTGTGAAGTCATGTTTATTATTACTTGCTCTGCTACTCTCTATTTCAAAATGGCTTTGTTTGGTATTGTGCTTTTGCTTGCTGGGCTCTACGCTTTTGCATGTGCAGCTCTCCTCGTCTGAGCTCTCCTCACTAACTATGATTGCATCGTCACTAAATAGTATGCGAGTTGCTGGTGGGCTGGTTTGTGAGCGCTTTTCTTTTCTGTTATTTTGTAGGTTGTCTTTATCCTTAGCATTATAACTTGCCAAAATGCTTTTTGCTAAAGGTCTCTGCATTGCTTGTGGTGTTTGCTCTATTTCCCTGTAACTGGACGCTGGGGATAATCCATGTCTCGAAATTGGTATTTCATCATCATCTGTGCTTATATGCAAGGGTGATGAGAACAAGTCAGCATGACGCTCAAGTTGCTTTGCTCTCCTGTGTGTTTTGAAGCTCTGGTGTTTGGCTCCGAGGTCTTCATCCCCGAGCATATCACATGTCAATCTATTTAACCAGTCATTGTATCTTGCTAGCTCTGCTGCCTTGTTTATGGCTGTAGCGTCACTTCTACGCTTTGATGGTTGTGCTAACATCGCTTGCTCTCTGCATTCCTCATCATCATCGCTGTTTTCTATTGCAGGTGGTCTGGCAGTAGGTGCCCTCCGTATTGTTGAAGTCGAAGCAAAGGGATCTGCGTCTTCGTGCTGAGCTCTATACTCATCCAAAGTAACAAACGTCTCATCGCTCACACCCTCTCTATTGTGTGTCTCCAACTGACCTTGTCTGTCAGCTAACTGGAGAAGCTCTTCTTCTTGCTGTAAGTTTTCAGTAGTCATTTCGCTGCCCTCTCTATTTTCTTTAGTTGCTTGTGCTTCTGATTCACGCTTCCTTTGCATCTTTTCTGCTGGCTCCTCACTCCTGCTCCTTCTATTTCTTGGAGGCTGTACTCCTATTAGATATTTGGCTGTCTCTCGTAGTCGGCTCATAATGGCATAAGCTTAATATAATATGCAAAATACAGATCAAATATTTAAAGCGGTACTGATTAATTAATAAAGCTATTTTTGTTTGTTAGTAATATCAAAATAATGTTTCAGAAAGAATAAAAGATAAATAGCGTCAAAGTATTATATCCTAAAACTAGATAATTAAATCCAAACAAAATTTTCAAAAAATGTTCGATTCAATCTCGGGTCTCAAGCTCCACTTTGTCAAGGGAGAAATTTTAAATGATTTAATTACTTTTAACTAATTATGTTTATTTTAAATTTCTTATAATAATGAATATAAAAAGTAGGCTAATAATGATAATTTGATATTTAAATAACAGTATGAAATGTACTGTTTGTGTGAGTTTCCTTTGAGTGAAATACTACAATGTTCTATGGTTTTATGGTTCTATGTGTAATGGTTAGCCTCTGGACCTTGAGTTCAATTTCTCCCAAGACAAATTTTGACCGCAGACAAAGTGGCACTTCTGCCCCACAAAAATCAGACCGTTGCTATAAAGCAAAATTGAAATAGCTACTCAATCAATGGAGATGGGCACTACTATAGTTATCCTTGCAATTTGCTTTGACAGTAAGGCGTTGCTGTATCGATGAGCCCAAGTATCAAGTATTATTGAGATTATGAGGCCTACTATCTTTTGTGGGCAACTCTCTGCAGGTAATTATCTTATAATTGACAATAACACGCCAGTGGTTTGTTTCTAAGCGTCTGTGAACTCTATTTTTCTCCAAAGGTCAAAATAACAATTATTCTGTCAAGGCTTACTAGCTCAAGCAAAAATAACAATATGCTTATATACTTAGCCCTATTTGTTATGGCCTTACTAGGTTAAATGAGTACGTATCTGTTAGGCGTGTAGCAGTAGCTCTTACTGTAAACAGGGCGGCTGAGTTAGCTATCTTCTCTCAGGGCTTTATGGCTTCCTGGCTTGCCACCTCCTTTTGGGTGAATCGTGTTTGTTGAGTCTATCCTCGGCGAGCTGGTTGCTACTGGCTCCTTGGCTATCTTGGGCTTATGTTAATCCTCCTATCTTGGCTCTTCTTTGCGGCGCCCCTTTGCCGTCTGGCTCGCTGCCAGCTTCTCCTTTCTCCTGCCTGGCTCGCTGCCAGCTTCTCCTCTCTCCTGCCTGGCTCGCTGCCAGCTTCTCCTCCCTTTCCTTGATTTTGCTCCTCTTTTATACTTGACCTTGAGCCATTGTCGAATGTCATTGGTTGGTTGTGTTTTACTTGCGGTCTTTGCGTAAGCTTTTGTGTAATTTCTATTTCAGATTCTTTGCGGTGAGCTAAAATTCCTTACTGTGGTTGGGATTCCATGACGACAAGCGAACGAGAAGTGAAAAATATTCTAAGTCCGGTAACAAATTGTACAAAACTGGCCATAACTCAAAAACTAACAATGGCAGCATTATAAAATTAATTTTACAGTAATCCTCGTTCTAAGACGCTACTAGCTAGCTAATTTATATGAAGCAAGAGAAACTATTATCATATTATGCCATTCTTTTTACAACCATTTCGTCAATATTTTCTCATAAAATACAATATCTGAGTTAATGAATAATTATGCTATATTTTTCTACTGCTCTACAATACAACATTTTCTAAACTATAATGATGTTATAAGCTATAACTAAATATACTAAATAAAGTGTTGTAAATGATTCTTTCACTGATGGCTGGTTGCTGATCTGGTGCACGCCATTAATGTGGCTGACTCCTGTAATATTGGCGATATACCTCCATTTTTGCCTGATACTCTGTAGAGTTGTTTGCTTCGCTGAATATCCATTAATAATTGTTGTAACTAGTTAGTCTCTTTCATATTAAGTGGTGTTGATCAATAATAATCGTGATTTAGTAACAATTTTATGCTGTTTTTCATTCATTAAGCTATTCATTATAATGATCAGACAACTCCCAATCGAACTGATGTCCCATATATTCACATTGCATCAGCTGTGATGGTTGGACAACTCCCAATCGAACTGATGTCCCATATATTCACATTGCATCAGCTGTGATGGTTGGACAACTACCAATCGAACTGATGTCCCATATATTCACATTGCATCAGCTATGATAGTTGGACAACTCCCATGTTTGATATTTCCAGCAGCATAGCAATTGCCATATATTTCATGTCTGCTTATTGATGCATCACAGTGCTTACTGCAATGTTTTGCAGCAGTTGTGGTATTAGGTGATCCCACAATTTATTATTTCTTTTGACTTTTGGTCATCTATTGCTTCAAACCCTGACATAACCCATAGGGGTAAATAGTTACTCTAGTACCTGATTATGACTCTTGACAAGAAAGTATCATGCTTACTTTCTATGTTACCCATGACTGTTAGGTCTAGCTTAGCTACACATACATGTTAAGCTTTACTGGTAGTACTCGCACTTATAGTACCCGTAGTTATAGTACCCGTACTTATAGTACCCGTACTTATAGTACCCATATATATAGTACCTGTACTTATAGTACCCATACTTATAGTACCCGTACTTATAGTACCCGTACTTATAATACCCGTACTTATAGTAGCCGTACTTACAGTACCCGTACTTATAGTACCAGTACTTATAGTACCAGTACTTATAGTACCCGTACTTATAGTAGCCGTACTTATAGTACCCGTACTTATAGTACCCATATATATAGTACCCGTACTTATAGTACCCGTACTTATAGTAGCCGTACTTACAGTACCCGTACTTATAGTACCCGTACTTATAATATCCGTACTTATAGTACCCGTAGTTATAGTACCCATATATATAGTACCTGTACTTATAGTACCCATACTTATAGTACCCGTACTTATAGTACCAGTACTTATAGTACCCGTACTTATAGTAGCCGTACTTATAGTACCCATACTTATAGTACCAGTACTTATAGTACCCGTACTTATAGTACCCAGACTTATAGTACCCATATTTATAGTATCCGTATTTATAGTACCCGTACTTATAGTACCTGTACTTATAATACCCGTACTTATAATACCCGTACTTATAGTGTCCGTACTTATAGTACCCGTACTTATAGTACCCGTACTTATAGTACCCGTACTTATAGTACCTGTACTTATAGTACCCATACTTATAGTACCCCCTACTTATAGTACTCGTACTTATAGTACCCGTACTTATAATACCCGTACTTATAATACCCGTACTTATAGTGTCCGTACTTATAGTACCCGTACTTATAGTACCCGTACTTATAGTAGCCGTACTTATAGTACCCATATATATAGTACCTGTACTTATAGTACCCATACTTATAGTACCCGTACTTATAGTACCCATATATATAGTACCTGTACTTATAGTAGCCATACTTATAGTACCCGTACTTATAGTACCCGTACTTATAATATCCGTACTTATAGTACCCGTAGTTATAGTACCCATATATATAGTACCTGTACTTATAGTACCCATACTTATAGTACCCGTACTTATAGTACCAGTACTTATAGTACCCGTACTTATAGTACCCAGACTTATAGTACCCATATTTATAGTATCCGTATTTATAGTACCCGTACTTATAGTACCTGTACTTATAGTACCCCCTACTTATAGTACTCGTACTTATAGTACCCGTACTTATAGTACCAGTACTTATAGTACCCGTACTTATAGTACCCGTACTTATAGTACCCATATATATAGTACCTGTACTTATAGTACCCATACTTATAGTACCCGTACTTATAGTACCCATATATATAGTACCTGTACTTATAGTAGCCATACTTATAGTACCCGTACTTATAGTACCCGTACTTATAATATCCGTACTTATAGTACCTGTACTTATAGTACCCCCTACTTATAGTACTCGTACTTATAGTACCCGTACTTATAGTACCAGTACTTATAGTACCCGTACTTATAGTACCCGTACTTATAGTACCCATATATATAGTACCTGTACTTATAGTACCCATACTTATAGTACCCGTACTTATAGTACCCATATATATAGTACCTGTACTTATAGTAGCCATACTTATAGTACCCGTACTTATAGTACCCGTACTTATAATATCCGTACTTATAGTACCCGTAGTTATAGTACCCATATATATAGTACCTGTACTTATAGTACCCATACTTATAGTACCCGTACTTATAGTACCAGTACTTATATTACCCGTACTTATAGTACCCAGACTTATAGTACCCATATTTATAGTATCCGTATTTATAGTACCCGTACTTATAGTACCTGTACTTATAGTACCCCCTACTTATAGTACTCGTACTTATAGTACCCGTACTTATAGTACCAGTACTTATAGTACCCGTACTTATAGTACCCGTACTTATAGTACCCATATATATAGTACCTGTACTTATAGTACCCATACTTATAGTACCCGTACTTATAGTACCCATATATATAGTACCTGTACTTATAGTAGCCATACTTATAGTACCCGTACTTATAGTACCCGTACTTATAATATCCGTACTTATAGTACCCGTAGTTATAGTACCCATATATATAGTACCTGTACTTATAGTACCCATACTTATAATACCCGTACTTATAGTACCAGTACTTATAGTACCCGTACTTATAGTACCCAGACTTATAATACCCATATTTATAGTATCCGTATTTATAGTACCCGTACTTATAGTACCTGTACTTATAGTACCCCCTACTTATAGTACTCGTACTTATAGTACCCGTACTTATAGTACCAGTACTTATAGTACCCGTACTTATAGTAGCCGTACTTATAGTACCCATACTTATAGTACCCGTATATATAGTACCCGTACTTATAGTACCCGTACTTATAATACCCGTACTTATAGTGTCCGTACTTATAGTACCCGTACTTATAGTACCCGTACTTATAGTAGCCGTACTTATAGTACCCATACTTATAGTACCAGTACTTATAGTACCCGTACTTATAGTACCCGTACTTATAGTACCCATATATATAGTACCCGTACTTATAGTACCCGTACTTATAGTACCCGTACTTATAGTACCCGTACTTATAGTAGCCGTACTTATAGTACCCATACTTATAGTACCCGTACTTATAGTACCCATGCTTATAGTACCAGTACTTATAGTGCCCATACTTATAGTACCCGTACTTATAGTACCCGTACTTATAGTACCCATACTTATAGTATCCGTACTTATAGTGCCCGTACTTATAGTGCCCGTACTTATAGTACCCATATATATAGTACCCGTACTTGTAGTACCCGTACTTAAAGTACCCGTACTTATAGTACCCATACTTATAGTACCCGTACTTATAGTACCCGTACTTATAGTACCCGTATTTGTAGTATCCGTACTTATAGTACCCGTACTTATAGTACCCATACTTATAGTACCCATACTTATAGTACCCGTACTTATAGTACCCGTACTTATAGTACCCATACTTATAGTACCCGTATTTGTAGTATCCGTACTTATAGTACCCGTACTTATAGTACCAGTACTTATAGTACCCGTACTTATAGTACCCGTACTTATAGTACCCGTACTTATAGTAGCCGTACTTATAGTACCCGTATATATAGTACCCGTACTTATAGTACCCGTACTTATAGTACCCGTGCTTATATTACCCGTATATATAGTACCAGTACTTATAGTACCCGTACTTATAGTACCCGTACTTATAGTACCCGTACTTATAGTAGCCGTACTTATAGTACCCGTATATATAGTACCCGTACTTATAGTACCCGTACTTATAGTACCCGTGCTTATATTACCCATATATATAGTACCAGTACTTATAGTACCCGTACTTATAGTAGCCGTACTTATAGTACCCGTACTTATAGTAGCCATACTTATAGTACCAGTACTTATAGTACCCGTATATATAGTACCCGTACTTATAGTACCCGTACTTATAGTACCCGTGCTTATATTACCCATATATATAGTACCAGTACTTATAGTACCCGTACTTATAGTACCCATACTTATAGTACCCGTACTTATAGTACCCGTACTTATAGTACCCGTACTTATAGTAGCCGTACTTATAGTACCCGTATATATAGTACCCGTACTTATAGTACCCGTACTTATAGTACCCGTACTTATAGTACCCGTACTTATAGTACCCGTACTTATAGTACCAGTACTTATAGTACCCGTACTTATAGTACCCATACTTATAGTATCCGTACTTATAGTGCCCGTACTTATAGTACCCATACTTATAGTACCCGTACTTATAGTACCTACACTTACAGTACCCGTGCTTATAGTACCCATACTAATAGTATCCGTACTTATTATAGTACCCGCACTTATAGTACCTGCACTTATCTTGGGTTGATCGAATCTCTACACAAACTTCATTGCCATGTCCCGTTTCTTCTCAAAGTAAGTCATAAAAGCAGGTCAGTACAGTTGATCTGCTGTACTGACACTTCGGTGTTTCTCCATCCACTCCCACCAGAACAGGAGCGGTAGTAGGTCATTGAGGTCATCGGTTCGTGGCATGATGATGTAACTGAGCTGTCTGACGTCGCCTAGTTTTAAGTAGCAGGATTTGACTTGGTAGACAAACTATATGATAGCGTTTCCAAAAGTGAATGAGATGGTGTGCTTTATTGTAATATACGCTGCTCGCTTTCTTCTCATCGTCGCCTATTGCAACGCTCGGAGTGCCTGTGCAAGTTTTGTAGTAGCTGTAGTTCTGTAGTATTCGTAGCTGGAAAAAAGTAAAAGTAAGTCAGCTACGGAAGAAAATGAACATGCTTACTATCACGAACAGTTTCAAATCTAATGTTTTTAAGTAGTGAAGGTGTGGCAATTCATAGACAATAGAACATTGAATAAGAAGTACTTACCTTTTTGATGTGGAAATGTAGTAGGTGAGAACTGCGTTTTTTCCAGTGACCGCAAGAAACAAACGTTTACGTGACCTTCTCGGTACACATTGGCAGAAATTATTAATTGCTTGTAAAATACTACTCATTAATTTATTTTATTTAATGAGTAGTACATTTGTATAGCTGTATAGGCACCTTTGTTTGTATAGGCCGCAGAACTCAGGACGGTGCTTTTTAACGCGGCAGCAACTTTACTATTTAAAACGGAACAGTACTGTTGGGTGCTGTAAAGAGGCGCGCTAACCAGAGATCAGGTGATTTTTGTGTAAAAACGATGAATAGGTTATGTATAGAGTTGCACTAACTGGAGATGCCCGTTAATGCGCCCTAGTGGTGAAAGAGAAAACCACAGAATAGTATGGTACTCTATAAGGTGGACACACAATTACACACCACACAACGATTGCAGTTCATATAGTAGATGATGGATAAATCCTCTGTGAGAGGGTGTGGTATATAATGATGTGACTGTCGGTACTGAGACTTGGATTTATCTCCCCCTGACCTGAGGCTAAGATGAGTGCTCTTATGAGGGTCAGGGACGGTCAAAGTAAATGGTGCACCCCAGCCGACCCAGTGTCATCGTCATCACTGGATGTTATGCTAATATCAATGTTAGTAGGCTGCAGTGCAGCTGATTGGCTAGATGATTGTACCATGAAAGATTATCAAAATGTACTGAGTTTGATGGACTGTATGATATTTATCTGATTTGAACGCTATCTAGTGTAAGTATACAGTCCTCTAGTTCTGCTATGTAAGAATTAGTATTTTCCCATGGAAAGGTACTAAAGTTTGATAATCTTGTTGCATACACCCCGAGCCTGGCTGAGATAGTCATCTAAATTTAGCCTGTTGACCACTCAGTGATCAGAATATTGTTGATCAGACAGAACATATTCACTGCATTCAATATGAAGTTTAAAAAAATAGCGTGTGATTGGTCACATGATGGTCTGAGCTTTTTACTTAGCTGGCTGCAGATGGAGCAGAGCTTAAACTTAGCTGTTGTGTGTTTACCTTCCGTAGTAGTGATAATTTGCTCCATAGTTCTCAGTCAACTGCTACTATGTCAGTAGGATGGTTCTTAATGTTTTGGTAACAGTTTATTGATTGTAGCCCGTAGCTGACAAGTAACAGATTAGTAAAATGAAGCATTAGAATCATGATACATGTGATATCCTGTGCAAAGTCTTACGTAAAGTGTGAATCACAAGCTATAAAGTGACAACATAGAAGTAACAAAGCATGTGCTCACCATAAAATAGTAACATCTAACTCAAGCCAATTACATACAATGCATGCAGAATGATCAACATAAATTCTATGGATGTAATAAAAATATGAGCCAAGAAATTATAAAATGATTCTCTAAATTCAACCTGGCCAGTGTGTAGTATTACAAGGGAAAAGTTAATAATAATCTAGTGTTTAAAATGTACATGTCATCATCTTGAATAATGAATATGTTGATACTACATACAATTGTTGGTGTATGTAACCAGCATAGACAGGTTGAGATTCACTAGTTCTGGTATATTCTGGTATGAAGCTTCTGCAAATGGTAATAGTATGTATAATTATATAAGATTAGGGATGAGCCTTAGATCCTAACAGTTTGACAACTACTATGCTGTTAAAAAGCTATGGTGATTAGAAAGACCACTGATGCTATGCGGAGACAACTCTCCATAAAACTAACACAACTACCATATTGATAAATTCCTAGAGTTTACTTGGGATAATGCAAATAATCCTTATTATTGGAACATAGGAAGGTTGTACATGGTCTGACAACTCCAGTCACACACACACACACACACATAACTCTGGATGTATAATGGATTAATAAATATTTAGCTAAACAGATATATTATAATAGTATTACAAGTACAGGTTGTTGAGGGTCTACCAACTTTAATATGAGTCTGATACTGATGATGTTACTGAGGTTGTCATGGAGATACAATAACTTTACACATTTCTGTCTTTCTAAAAGTTGATGATCACTGGGGAGTGTCAAGATGATGCAATACAGAGAACAATACAGGATATAGAGATAACCTGAGTATATCATATGTATATCTAGTTGCTAGGTCTGAACCCAGATACTTATCTATCTGGCATTGCTTTCTAACTACCAGAATAAATAAGGTAGCTGGAAACAGGATAGCAGGTTCATACATGGCCCTGATGACAGCTTATAAACAGTTGGTAGCCATCTAGAACATTCTAGAAACAAGACAGTAATATAGAGATAAATGAGGATGCAATAGGCTACAACCAAGGCTAATACCTAGTAGGACCTGAATGAATGATAAGGACTGTATACAAAGTAGTCTTGTAGCTGGGCAAGGTATTCAAAAGGATGCTGCATACATTGCTAATACAGAAGTTAGTAGTAGTGTCTGGTATTGGTGAATACTTACTGCTTTAGATACACGATTCAGTCACCAACTAATCTTTATTAAATCTCTTTACTATAATAAGAACCGTATAATGATGATGATTCTTTTGGAAAAAAGATTGCATCATAGGAGATTCATACTCACAACTTTCAGCATGGATGATGGACACATCAACAGCTGTGCCAATAGACCACCCACTGGTAATCCAGAATAACTGTACATACGGTTATTACACCTGACCATCTCTTATGTCCCTCCATACTACAGGTCTACTGGTGAATTCTGTGTTCACAAAGGATAAATTATTTGTTAAGTACTTTGAATTGCTCAGTTGGGTCTCTGTCAGATAGCATATTCATGTACCAGTGTGAGTAGGTAATAATCTGAAAGGTGCACTTCAGTGACTCCAAATGCATTCATGTGACAGAGACCAGTACCAGACGACCATATAAACCATACATTCTGCCAACAAACAGATCATATTACATAACTTGGAGAGACTCTACAATTAAACTGAAGATTCTCTGGTTCTGGGTCTGGTCTGACCTATGAACCCCTGAAAGCAAATTTAAAACGGATAACTATAAATTATATCCTCAACAAAAGGCTGCATTCTCTTTTACCTCACAGCAAACTACTCCCTCAAACTGTTTGAGAATGTCTCTGAACATTTACAAATGTGCACAACTAGTATAGGAGAGAATTTTAGGATAAAACTGGTTGTCTACAAGTTTGCTGCACACTTTCTTTAGGAGATGTGATAATAAATGTAGTTTCCGCTTAAGTTCAATATTTCCTTAAAAGTCGACTCGCAACAAAATTCACATTACAGTTATTTGGTATCAAAAGATTCACCATGTTTTACTCTGCTGTGTTGTAGGTGCCACACTCCACACTGCCTGGGTACTAGTTTTTAATGGAGAAACAACTACAGGTCTACCGGTGAATTCTGTGTTTACAAAGGATCAGTGTTGGGTACGAGACATACGACACAAAATGGAAAAAATCTGAGCAAAGGCAAGCTTGTTTACAAAAATTTTGCCTCTTACAGTAAAGGAGTAGTAAGGAAAAATCTTTCAAAATAAATAGTCCTTTCAGTCTCCAGTTGTATTTTAGGAAATGTGCCATCTTGACCTAGGGCTGTGCTTATGTCATCAAAAGCGTGCTGGTTATTAACTATAATTTATACAATGCCTTCTTACCTTGTCACTGATAGTGTGGGCTCTGGTCTGTCTGACCTTTCACCTATGAACCACTGCAAGCAAATTCAAAACGAGTAACTATAAATTATATAATCCACAGAAGGCTGCAATCTCTTTTACCTCACAACAAACTACTCTCTCAAACTGTTTGAGGATATCTCTGAACATTTACAAATGTGCTCAACTAGTATAGGAGAAAACTTAAAGATAAAACTGGTTGTCTACAAGTTTGCTGCACACTTTCTTTAGGAGAGATGATAATAAATGTAGATTCCACATAAGTTCAATATTTCCTTAAAGGTTGACTTGCAACAAAATTCACATTACAGTTATTTGGTATCAAAAGATTCGCCATGTCTTACTCTGTAGTGTGGTAGGTGCCAAATATGTGGAAATGTGATTAAAAGCTCTTAAAAGCTCAAAAACAAAAAGCCGCCGTAGATTGGAATCTCTTGATTTCGATGACGTATCCGCGCTGTATGGTTATTGTCTTGTCACGTGATGTTCTCGCGCGAATTGAAAGGCCAATAAAAAGCTCAATATCAAACTTATCGTAGCAATAGTTTATCATAAACACTTCGGGTTTTACCTAAGACTCCGTATCAAATATAGATGCTCGCTACTTTACAGTTTCGGCTTGGCCATTCCGTTCGACTATTCGTGTCTGAGTCGCGTTCATAAAAAATGTCAAATTCTGAAAAGTTAAGACCCTGGCGTTTCGAGCCTGACGCTCTATCTGAAGAAGATCCTCAACAGAATCAAACCTCCCAGCAAGTAAGCACCGCCACTAGCCAGCTCTTATGTGCCAAGCTAGCTAGTAGTAATAGTTTTAGCTCGAGAGTGATAGAACGAATATTATTATATATGATTTTAATGATGATAATTATCGCTTCAATATTGCGAAAAAATAATTACAGATTTTTCTCGAATGACAACATTAACAATTTTAATATTTAAATCTAGTGCTGCACTGATATACTGTTGGATAACATCGACCTGATGTATTAGCTATGGTTGCATAGACATATCTGTTCATTTCTTTAGGAGCTAATACCACCGGCTACAGAGTGGTGTGCCTGCAAGCGTTGTCAAGACATGCCATCTCTTCCTGAATGTTTGTGCTGCCATTATGCTGAGTTTGCGCATTGTCTCCTTGACCGAGGGGAGCATGAATGCCTGTGTATGCATCCTGGTGTAAACGAATTTGTGGCGTCTGCACCCGTTGAGTTGAGGTGGAATAATTACCTGCGATATCATAGTGAGTTGGATATTCATTTAATGCCAACAACACCAAGGCTATGCTAATGTGTCAAGCATTATCTAAAATTCTTGTGTTACACATTTAATGCATCAGTTGAACACACATATTCTGAACTCGTGGAACACAAGGAGAACTGTTATATTTGGCTTGTACACTTACTACAGTAGAGAGTGTATTAGTTTTATGATTTTATTATATAAAGATCGAGATTATTTTGATGATCAGCAATTATTGTTTTTCAATAATTGTTTTGGTAGATAATCTATTCCCATTTGGAGAGCCATCGCCAAATGCTCGGAAAAGGTTGTGTGCATACCGCAATCTTGTGTTTTAGTTTATGCCGCAAATCTTGTTTGCAAGTCTGCAAACTCTTCTTCATCATCCGTTGGTGGGAAAAGAGCCCGAATCTTAGACACCAAGCAGGCAGGTAGAGGCCGTCGCTTACGGCGACAAATTTGTGGCATAAGCCAAAACACAAACTTGCAGTATGCACACAACCTTTGTAACAACATCCGTTGTAATGGACCTCACTCTCAGGCCGTGGGAAATTAGATCGGACTGGCATCGCTTGAAGCCTTCCAGCTCCATGGTGTTAGAGCTGGTGGTCTCTGTTGACTGCAAAATAAAGAAAGTTACGACCAACAATTACTTTCACATTATTTGAATGAACTATTTAGCTAGATGAGCAACTTCATGTTTATGTATTGATAACTACTAAAAAATTTGGGTTTTTGTCAGGCTGTGAAGTAAAAACTGTCAAAGTTTTACCTTGACAAGATGGCTGCTGACTATTAAACCGCAGCTCTGATCCATCATAGTGTAGGCTCTGTATAGTGCGCAATGCCCCGGACTATCGCATCTACCGTCACCTGCCAAATCAAGCTCCCAATCGATTGCTGCCATCAATCCCTCGTTATGCAGGGTGTACTGCTCAGCAATACACTGTAAAATATTGTAAAACTTCATTATACAAGATTAATTTGCATCATTATCATTAGTCTAAGAATGTAGAATCCTCTTCCCCCTTTTTGTGCTATATTATGATGAAGAATCAGAATTTTGAATTATAATATATTTTGCTTGAAGGATGACATATTTTCATTTCAAGAAAAAAATTGTTTCTAAATGTCGTTATTCAATTAATGTGCCAAGCTTTTACTCACATTTTCCAAGTTTATGAGTAAATATTAACACTCACACCATGTAAGTATTCTCTTTGTTGGTAGAGGCAAACGCTGTGGCTTGGTATTGCGATGTTCAGGAGCGACAGAAAACGGAAGTTCTGCGTAAGGCATCCGCCAGAAAAGAGTGATGCAGCTGCCAGCAGGGGGGTTGATGACGTGAGCTCTGTTCACCCTGGCAGTTGTTTCCCAAGTGTACGATCGGTGACAGGAGGCACATGTAACCTTGAACTCTACCCATCCGCCTTCTCGCACCATCGTGAATGAGCAGGGGAGGGCGCAGGTGTGACAGTGAAATAGTCGCTGGAGTGCTGTCACACTTACTATTATTTTCTCCTCTTTGAAGGAGGATTCGGGTCTGAAATCACGACACAATAGTTGACTTGCAATAAGATATGTACAACATCATTTCCTGTTATTATATCATATTTGCTTGATCAGAAAAAGAATAAATATATAGCCATGCAATCATGACACAGATTTTACACAACCCTATCAGAATCCATGATATTGTAAAAATAAAATGTGAGTAATAACTCTATGGATATTTTTTATATTTTGTCAAGTTTGGTTTAGTTCGGTTTTCTATCTTACATGTAATTGGAGAGCGTTTGACGCTGGCCAACATACCGCTCAAACTCTTCCCAGTCTTCAGTGGTTGGCACAAATTCTTCATCTAATACTAATCAACTAATAATATTAATATGCTATTAACGATGATACCAGAAAATGACAATAACTATTTTATATACCATATCTATAAGTGAGTGGGGTTAAGAAATTTGGCGAAATTAATCGTGAAACAACATTATTTTATCAATTATATATTAATATATTACGTTTTACAGATAGATATGCAGTATGAATTAGTTTTGTTATTATAATAAGGATAATACAAGTAATTAAAAAGATGAAATACTAATAATATTACAATTAAATGACATTAATATTGTTATATTAAATATAGATTAATACAGTACTATTAGGAGAATACTAGAAAATAACCCGAGTTACAACTACTAATACAAGTAGTTCATAAAATAAATTACTCACATGCTTTGGTGACATGTGGAGTATGCAAACAGGTTAGAAAACATGTCGTCTTTGAACTGGCGAAAACAAAGGTAAGAGTAAGCAGGCGAATAAATAAAGTTTGTCACATCCAGCTTCACCCAGTTGTTCCACGCCCGGTGGAGGTCTGGTCTTTTCTCAGCTCTTGGCCAAAAAAAGGTGCTTCTCAGCTTGGCAGCTGCACAAACACTATGTGGCGCGTTAGACATTATGACGAATTGAAATAAACAAGTTTAATATGAGAAAGCGTGTTTGCTATTTGCGATAGATCAAACTTGAACTGAAACTAACATTATCTGGTCATGTGACTTACAATTCCCGCTATATGGCACGAAAAATTTCTACAGCATTTTTCAACCATCATAGCGGACCAAAAGGCTCATCATTTTTATCAGATGATGATATGCAATCGTTCAAGTTAAGCTTAAAAAATTAAACATATTTTTATGCTATGTTTTGAGATATCAGTGCTCAAAGTTGCAGCATTACGATGCCGATAAAATAGACGCGTAAGAACAATAGACATGGTTTTTATCGCAAGCGTGAAGTATATTTGTGAAAATAGTTCGACGAATAAGGATGCATGAAAGTGTAAACATAAACTATCTCGCACACATTTTAGCCGTTTTAGCACACATACGTCATATTTTAGCCGTTTTGGAAAACGAATCCAACCTAGGGCGGTCTCGTGTGGCTGCGATTTTTTGTTCGTTTTTTAGCTTTTACGAGCTTTTAATCACATTCCCACATATTTGGCACCTACAACACTACAGAGTAAGACATGGCGAATCTTTTGATACCAAATAACTGTAATGTGAATTTTGTTGCAAGTCAACCTTTAAAGGTTGACTTGCAACAAAATTCACGTTACAGTTATTTGATATGAAAAGATTCACCATGTCTTACTCTGCTGTGTTGTAGGTGCAAAATATGTGGAAATGTGATTACAAGCTCTTAAAAGCTAAAAAAACGAACAGTTAATCGCAGCCACACGAGATCGCCGTAGTTTGGATTCTCTTTCTAAAACGGCTCAAATGTGACGTAGGTGTGGTAGATGGTTTCTGTTTACACTTTCATGCAACCTTATTCGTCGAAATATTTTCACAAATATACTTCACGCATTCAATAAAACCATGTCTATTGTTCTTACGCGTCTGTTTTATCGTCATTGTAATGCTGTCACTTTTAGCAGTGATAATTATCTTATAACTTACCGTAAAAATTCATTTAATATTTTAGCCTTAGCTTAAAGGAGTACATATCATTGTCTGATAATCATGACGAGCCTGCTGGTCACTTGTGATAATCGAAAAGTGCCGCAGAAATTATTTGCGAAGTATTGGGTCACATGATCAGATTACGACTTGCCGATTAGATCAAACCGAAACAAAACTGTAAAGTAGCGAGCATCTATATTTGATACGGGGTCTTCGGTAAAACCCGAAGTGTTTGTCATAAACTAGTACTACGATAAGTTTTATATTGAGCTTTTTATTGGCCTTTCAATTCACATGAGAAAATCATGTGACAAGACAATAAATAAATTTCATGACTACGTCAGAGAAATAAAGGGATTCCAATTTACGGCGGCTTTTAGTTTTTGAGCTTTTAAAAGCTTGTAATCACATTTCCACATATTTGGCGCCTACAACACAACAGAGTAAGACAATCTAGCGTGAATCTTTTGATATCAAATAACTGTAATGTGAATTTTGTTGCAATTCAACCTTTAAACAATAACACTATCAGCTGATTGTTATATTAAGCATACCATATCAAGCTGTAATTCCTCTCAGCTGATTGGCTGTCTTGCATGCAGCAAGTATTTTACGTGCAGCCATATTAACCAATCGCTTCTGTGATGCAGCGGCTCCAACACATCCAATCCACTTGTTGGACAGAGAGCACTTTTTGGGTATCATTGGCAGCTGACTAGGAAATTTACGCTTTATCATTCTTGTTGGATGCTTTGCCTTGAATAAAATATGAAACAATGAATACTAAACAAACAGATTTTGGTCACAGAAGACCAGGATAGGCTTTTCAAAATTTTTGAAGCTTTCAATGAAAAACTGGCAACATGCTGGATATGCAGGTAATATCAGAATAGTATGAAGTTATTGGGTGATCTAAAGCTAGCTTTGTACATGTAGGTAGTGATTGGGTTTTGAGAGTCGCGCTTTTGTGGTGTTAAAACCCATGGCTGGTTTTCCATTTCCTCTGGTGACATTTATTCCTACCATTCTGATACTTGTAGTTGCACTCTCTCACCTCTAGATTTAGGCCATCCTTTCCCTTTTCCACAGAGTCATCAAGCTTTCTCAAATCTACCTTCAGTCCTGCAGCAAGATCTTCTAGGGCAGCAATGTCACTGGTGAGAGCGGTTCGTGATGACAACATATTCAACAGCTCCCTGCATTCACTTGCTATCATAAGCTGTGATTTCACCTTTCTTGGTAGAGATGGTAGCGGTTCAGCACCGTCAGCACTCTCGGTACAAGAAGTAGATGGACTTGCTGGAGCTGAATAACTAATCAGTGATTCTTTTGATGGAGAGAATTGAGTACATGACACGATGTCTTCATCAGGTGAAAACTGTGGACTCGGCACATATTCAGGAGACAGGCTCATAAAGCCTTCTGTTTTATAGGCTAAAACCATAAACACATGTTTACATGGATACAGATGCTGTAGGAAGTCATATCACTTTCATGAAAAACCAAGAGTAACTATGTACTTTTTTTCAGAATCACCCAGAATCTTGTACGTACCCCAGTACTCCTGCTGCACATTGGCAGCAGGTGTCTCACCAAAACTCTCCTATTTTGACACGCTTTGACCATTTCCTTGGGGTGATTTCACAGATATTCTGGCACGTCGAAGCTGTATACTCTCCACAAGCCAGAACACATGTCATGGTTGGCACCTAGAAAGCAAATAATCATGAAGCTAGGGTAGCCGATACAAAGAAGACTGAAGTATACACATTCATTAGTGTTGCATAGAGCTATTCATAAAGCTATACTATGTGTATAGTTGCATAGAGCTATTCATAAAGCTATACTATGTGTATAGTTGCATAGAGCTATTCATAAAGCTATACTATGTGTATAGTTGCATAGAGCTATTCATAAAGCTATGCTATGTGTATAGTTGCATAGAGCTATTCATAAAGCTATACTATGTGTATAGTTGCATAGAGCTATTCATAAAGCTATACTATGTGTATAGTTGCATAGAGCTATTCATAAAGCTATACTATGTGTATAGTATTGTATCGATACTCGTATGCAAACATGAATACATGTATAGCATTAACTACTTACTTAATATACTATTCCCAGACTTGTTAATCATAATCAAGTTTAAAACAACAGATCTGGTCATTTGCTACATCAATATAACTACCCAGCTACAGGAAAGTACCTGTAGCTGGATAAACATATAACATTTCAATCACTTTTGAATTCAATCCCACAACCTCATGATAATAACACGCACGGTGCAAGGCAAACTCAGGTGAGCGGAAATGGTTAGATTTGCAACACAGAAAAGAGTGATGTGAATAGGGTTATATAAGGAGCATCTTACGTATTCAGATCAGATTGTCAATGTACATGCAATGGCTATTGCTAAAAATCAGCAACATATGACTCTCAGGCATTCAGGTTTTTGGAGTTATGTTCAGTAATAGAGACTTTTTTACCATAGCCATAGAAATAATGAACAAGCTTTCAACTCCATAATACAAATACAAACTAAGACTTCTCAATAGCTCCAATGCTTGGTTTCCTTCCAAGCTGTAATCAAAGTTGTCCCAGTTAGTGACACTAATAGTTTGTTGAGGCTGCGTTGCTATCTATTGGCTATCAATAAATGGTGTCCGTATGACTACCAAGATGCTACCCATTGCAGAGAATTCACTGAAGACATAGTAGTTTTAAGAACATACTTTTCAAAGAACTCTGAAACGAATTGAGAGACAAGAATGTGTAACACAGGAGAAAGTGTGTTACAAGTTCGGTATCACAAATATTGTTGCTTGAAATGTTGATTTATTCACTCAATTCTGTTGTTGGTCCGTACACAGAAGAGGAATCTATCTTTACAGTAATATTCAACCATCTCTACAAATTATGTTGAGCACTTTGATATGTAGGTGTAGGTTCTAAATAAAGCAAACATATATCTAAATACCACTTTCAACTTGTATACGTAACTATTACCTGCTGGAGTAAAAAAATGCTATTGTATTTCCTTAGACTTCAATTGGTTCTGATTTTGACTTACCTTTGGTAAATCATCTTGGAGCCACTGCTGCTTCAGATATTCTCTAAAATTCTTATTTCTTGCCAACCAGTTGGAATTCTCAATGGCCCTCTTATGATGTATTCCTCCTCGGTTCTGAAAGTAACCAGTTAGTAGGCTATTAAGGTAAATAAACCTCGACTCACAAACAGCGCTACTTTAGCTAATCAAAGATAAACTTTAGATCAAGGATATGTTAGGGCTGATTCTCACACATGACTTAGTAGAACTTTTCAGATCTTCCCAGATATGCTAAGAAATTTCTGGGTATCAGTCTTTATTATCAAATGGAACTGCGTGCGCTTGAGAGAGCGTGTGAAATTTTATTTTGGTTGTTTCCAGGAATATAAACCTTGATGCTGTTACAAACATTGAAGCATTGTCACGAAACAAATACTAACTTTGAAAAGGCAATTCTCTGAAGGTCACTGAGAACAGCTCGCTATTCCTCCAAGCAGAGTTTATACACTTTCCTTTTGACTGCTCTCTCCCAAACTTGTTCACGGTGAAAATTACACAGCAGTACTTTAGTCTCTGCCGCATAGACATCTGAATTAACTTCATTACTAACAGTTATACATATACAGTCAAACATGGATAACTCGTCCACGGATAGCTCGAACACATGCTTAATTCGAACATTTCCTTTGGTCCGTTCCCACGTAATGATAAATTGCTATAGATAACTCGAACTCAACACTGTTAATTCGAACTGTTTTTTTGCCCAACAGCTACCGAAACGGTTGTTTTCGCTTTAGAAAATCACTTTATTCAAAGCCATAGAGGTAAACTTCATCTTTTCGTAATTCATAAGCGTCGTTATTACCACCATCGGCAAAATATTTTTGTCAACGACTTTTCTAAAAGTTTGGTGAAATTTGATTTATACTGCGATACGATGAATAGCACGGGCTAGCCGGGTCACGCGCGCAAGAATTTTCGCCACGCACATACAAAACAAAAATCGCATGTTGTTTTGTATGTGCGTGGCGAAAATCCTTGAGTGCGTGACTCGGCTAACCCGTGATGAATAGTTTTCCGACGTTGATTCCGTGTTGAATCAACGTCGGAATGTTGAATGTTTAAAACGTCTTAAAAAATGTTGTAATTAAACGTATACGTTGTCTGAGCTACAAAAAACTATTCATCGTTTGACCTAAACACAGAATACGTGTGTACATTCAATAAGTATCTATTAAAAAAGCGTGAGTGATATAGAATGTACCGTAAAACCTCGTAAAACTTCTAATTGAACTGCCTCGGAGTGTTGCTCTTAACGAATCCCAGGTAAAGTAAGGTAATCTGCATAAACTTCAAGAAAAAACGGCAAAATTGATCGTGGGTAAAACCCCAAAAGAAAAAAATGTCTTTTCTTTTGAGCATTTCAACAACGATCAAGTCTTGCCAATGTCAATCTGAAAAACGTCCTGGCAATAACATCACCTCAAACAACCAACCAATCTCAAGTGATAGAAAAATCTCTATACTTTTTCATGAAAACGTTTTTAACTTTACATTAGAAGCATTTAATTTGAAACAAGCTATTTGTGCTTTTGATTTATATTATAGTTTGTATATGTACATGTATCTACTAATAAATAAGTAAATATATGGACTTGTGACAGTGCTCTGATAACTTGAATGCTCTGATAATTCGAACACTTTTGCTCGGTCCCTTGAAGTTCGAGTTATCCATGTTTGACTGTAGTTAAGTCTATGGAAGACTTCATAAGAGTGCAATAACTATCCACTTGGTTGATTCATGAATTTGAAAATATTTGATGAAACAGCAAAAATACAAGACAATTTAGCCATTACACCAACCTGAGTGTTTGTTAAACAAAGGAACATCATGCCTCAAGTGATTCATATGTTCTGTGAAGTGAGTTACAGTGGGAAATAGTTATAATACTATTTGTGGTTGATCCGGTACAAGATACGATACTTACCAGTAAACGTGTGTTCTATGGCAGCAATCTCTTGATCTGTATAATCAACTATCCATGCCCCGGGGTGTCCATGAACTGTTCCACTTATTAATTACTTCAAGAGCTTCCGGAATGCTCTCAGTTTTCTCATCATTTAAGATGAAAATTGCAACTACCTAAAAAATAAATGTGTCAGGCTGTACGTTATAAATGTACATGTATATCTGTTAAAATTAATTCCAATCAAGTCTCATGACATCCCAAGTGGCACACTCAATAGAATCACATCATACGATGAAAGGTCAACCAAATTGCTGAAAGCCTTATTCGTTTATGCATATGAGTAAACTTGACACGTACTCGGTAATCCGGGTTAGTTTTCACGACAATGAAGAATGTCTTTGGCGAACTTTAAAGTTTTGTATGTCACATCCAAGCAACACAACTCATCACCGTACAGCTCCAAGTGATGCCGTTGATATGCAGTTTGATGTATGAACAACAGACTTTGATTATCTCTGATGAAAGGACGGAATAAGAACTTATCATTCAGAAATTTACACAGTAATTCCTCAACCATCTTCTAACAGTTATCCTCGTCTGAACTACTTCTACTAAAAGAAAAACAAAACAAACCAAACTGTAATTATTATCCAGGGAGATGGTTTGGGTTAATTACTGGTAACTGTGACCACAGTTTACATGTATATCTTCAAAATATAGTGGACCCCGCCATATGACATAATTAATTCCCGTGTTGGCATCGTAAGGCATAAATGTCATATAGAGGAGTATAGAAACCCATACTCATCACTGTAAAACCTCTATTTGAATGCCAAAGCGCACTATTTTTCAATCCTTCCCCTATAGTGGCAGGCAATTAGAGGTGGCGTTCAATTAGAGGTTTTACGGTATCTAATGCAAAGACCTCTTGATAAATCTTTATTTACATACTGTACATATTAAAAATTAGTAACAGAACAGTATATGAACCTTAGTAGCTACAGTTACCTAGCGTTGCAAATTGCTAGACGATATGAGATTATGTTTTGGGTTACGATTATATCAAAAAAGAAACTACAGCAACATAACATCTAAATACTAGTCAACTGCCTTTGGTTAGTCTTTGATTACTTAGATTAAACTTGGACAGTAACTTATGACTGAAGAGTTGTGTGCTACTAAATCAGTGGTAAGACAACTCTTGCTAATCCATTCAATCATACTGTGATATGCTAATCTTGGGCTTGTATTGTATGGGTATAAAATAAATTGAACGATTTTTTTCTCATTTTGACTACACTCAAGAATAAATGACATGAGAAAGATGAGTGCATACATGTACATATACCTTCCACCTAACCTTACACATGAGACTTGATGAGACTTACACGAGAGGTCAATGATTTTAGAATGGTTTTTTCAAAGTAAATTGCACCATTGCACCATTGCTATTTTGAATGATCACAAAAACAAGCCAATCATTTTGTGTGAGCGTGTGAAAAATGGGTCCATATCATTTAGAACACTGTATCATCACAGCACCAATGTACAGATAATTTGATAGCAGCATTGCAACACAAAATGTGCTATTATTAAGATTTAAATCAAACAAAATCAAACAGGGAATTTTTTTAATAATTTTACTCACAGCAAATTTTTGAATGCAGCTTGCATACGATTCTTGAGATCACGGTCGGTAGGCCAGAATCTTTGGTTGGATCTGTGCGGTATCTGTTGCCCTTTGAACAGCTCTTTCCTGTAGGTCTCAAGATGGGGTTTGATGTCTCCCACAAGAAAACATCTTGTGTTACTAGCTGATGTATTAGCTTTTTCCTATCATCATCTATTGACTGAAGCATTCTACCACGCTAGATAAACAGAGATAAACATAAATGATATGTGCTCAAATAGAAACCAGCTAAACAGATGCAGATGTCCATCTAAATTCATGTTTCTCGACCACTGAAAGTAATTAGAAGCTGACAGTAACCCAGACACAAATTTCATGAGTACCGTACATCCCCGCTTAAAACTCCATTCTAGAACGAAATCTTGTTTACCAAACTGAGAGGTTCGGCTTAGACACGTGAATCTGACTGAAACTGGTC
This sequence comes from Watersipora subatra, assembly GCF_963576615.1. Taxonomy (NCBI): domain Eukaryota; kingdom Metazoa; phylum Bryozoa; class Gymnolaemata; order Cheilostomatida; family Watersiporidae; genus Watersipora; species Watersipora subatra. Next base: position 5,511,487 of record NC_088715.1, on the reverse strand, counting down.
ATGGTGCACAACTCTGATTGAAAGCAAGCGAAATGAAATTATGCTAACTTAATTTCAACAACTGCAACTCAAACTTTTATTAAATCAACTTTATTAATAAACTAGCTGTGCAACCCGACGTTACTCGGGTAATAAAAAAGTCTTTGGACAGAAAATTGATTTGTACTTAACATATAACCACATTTGCCATTCTAACTTTCAAACTACATATCATGAGAGAAGTGTTTTGTGTAGTTGAAATAAATTAAAAGAGAAAATACAAACAACTGTAAAGGTTTTCAAACTTTGTCAAACAACTGTAACTTTCAAACTTCATACCATGAGGAAAAGGTTTTGTGCAGGACTACTAAATTAAAATAAATAAAACAACTGAAAAGATTTTCAAACTATAAATTTAAAATTTCATAACTTGAAATAAGTGTTTCCTTGATATAAATTAGAAGGAAAAATAAAAATGTAAAGGTGTTTAAATGTAAAATCATTCGCAAGTAATTGCTAAATATAGTCTATTTCGCTATGATTACAATCAAAAATTATTTGGTATACAATTATATGATTTTAGTTCGTTTCAGTGTTTGCATGCAAAAATTGGCATGAAGGCTAATATCGTAGGCTATAGACGTACATAGAGTGGTATAGAAACCCATAGTAATCTAAAATGCAATCGCCTCCTGGCAAATACCATCATCATTAAAATAGTACCAAAATACTATGTTAACCTTCGTAACTATAGGTACCTACAATGACTTTAGTGCATTTTGTGGTTATGATCTGCGAGCCCAAGATAATATAATATTACAATGTACTACGTGGAAAGTTTTTACCTTCGAGACATACATGTAACATAAATGCTGAATCTAATTTATATGAATTAAGTTTACTAAGCACATACATGAAAAAAGTTTTAGTAAACCTTAGACTTTTAACATTAATTTTATTATTGTGAAAAGTTATTATTTTATCGGATACCGGATATACTGGCTAACGGATAACTCGCCAAGGCAAGTTCAGCGACGTATATCTTTTAATAACTTATATAATCAGTACACAAATCGCCAAATTTCAAGTTCGAGATAAATTATTGTCGATATCGCGGGGGCGGAATAAATTAGCCCTAGCGAAATAAAACGAAGAAGCATCGTGTCATATAAACTTAGGTCCCAAAATATTTTTTAACAGAGGCATCGTTACGCGTAGGCGCAAGGCCTAAATAATTAGCCCGCGCATCGGGTATGCGGTATATGAAACCGTCGTTGATCAATATGCCATTCTAGCTCAGTGGTAGAGCATCCAGATAAGAAACTTGTCGATGCATTTGTTGTGAGTTCAAATTCATCACAAGGTGGAATCATACTATCAAGACTTTAGTAGCTATAGTTAGACAAGCCGAAAACAGACTTTGGGAAATAGAAATATATATTGACAAGCCTAATTTCCGGCGTTGCAGGGGTAATAAAAACAGCTTATAAACAGTGGCAGATAATGTAGTTGTCATTGAGTAAACCAGTAAACTTACTAATAAGACCTGTGAGAGAGAGCTATAGTAAGTGATGTTGTGCGTAACGCAGAGTCACTATGCGAATTTTAACCCAAATAATTACTCATACTGGCCAATGATTCCATTGCATCCCATCTAGATTAATGGGTTAGTCTATCGCCTTCCAATTTGTCTTGCTTGGTTTTAATAGCTATAGCTGGAAAGACAAACGACAAGCTGAGATTTATATATGTAGAAGTGAAACAAAAGTAATGTTTACCACTACCGTTAACTCTTTCGCTACCAAATAAATTTGTTACGAAAAGAATTAAATATTGCGTAAAACCAAATATTTGACATTGGCACATATGAATTGTCATAACTTTTGACCAAATTAATTAGCATAAACCTTTACATCATCTGATGCCACAAAAAAGCCACAAATACATGTGCGTTGCAGAATTGATTTGGACACTTTTTTGTTCTGTTCATACTATCGTGGATGACAAGTTAAGCATGCTCCGAGTCAGATGAGTTACTATCACTATAACTTACTAATAATACTAAAATGTGCTTTTGTTTGCAAAGCGAAACCAAGGCCAGCGTGAGATGCAAACTTGTTTTCCATTGGCTCAATGCAAACAGATGATTGTTTTCTCTTGATTAAGCGAAGACATGATAGGCTAATTATACAACTACCAATCAGAAATGTCTCGTACTAAGTCTGGTTCTTAGGTACTACGTTCTAAGGCACACACCCCGTGTTACCATTTATAAGGTCGACTTACGCGCAAAATAGGCTTATATGTGGCGATATATGGTAATAATTTTCCAATGTAGAATTCATTCAATAGCCAACAAATATTGTAGAAACGTTCAGCATTTCACAACCCACCAAAATATTGTACATATTGTACACCTCCCTGCACAAAATATGAATATCCAGGAGCCTAACAAATATCATACCTATCCAGTTGGGTGCACTCTGTGACTTGAGATTTCAGGGACACCAACTTCAAAGACTTTCTCAACCTTAGGATCTTTGGCAGTTTGCAATAAATTGAGTACTTTATGTCGCTGATATTTAATGGTATTTTCTGTTATCTGTAAAAATAGAATGGAATAGTCTTTTAATTATAAAGTATTTTGCATGATATAGTGACATGAATATTATTTAAATGAACAAAAATGTTTTCTGTTTCTAACAGCGACAGGTCTAATGCAAAAAGTGATCTCACCTATTTACATTTCCTAGGAAAATCCTATAAGATAATACATATTACAAACCTTACTAACAGACATAAATTAAAAATCTATGGTTAGCAAACCTGTTATGGTGTCTCTCTTATTTAAAAATAAACACAATCAACACTCACTTTGTATTCCGGGTAGAACACCATTCTTCTAACACACCGTCCTTCTAACACACCGTCCTTCTAATACACAGTGTTGCAGGTCAATTCATCCTCACTGTAGTTTGATATAAATTTCGACGTCGCTTTGTGTTTGTGTGTTCAGATAATTCTCTCTGCAGCAAATAACATGATAGCATTTATTGTTATAATCTTTACATTGTTCTGCTATATAGACTTATGATAGGATATTTGAAGACCAGGTTAAGTTTTATTCTCAGTTGCCCAGACAAATAGGCTTGCATTGCTACACTGGCAAAGCTCTAGTCAGTGTGGGAAGTTGTAAGGTTGTAATGTAAGAAATTGTATTATCTTGATACATGCAGTCTACAATGGTATTACAGAATAAGATTATTAATATAGGCCTATTTATGGATATACTCCGAGCAGATGATGGCATACACGCATTACTCAAAATACAACATATATGTAGATATTCACGGCATTACACAATACTTTCTTACCTCTCTTTAGCCTTGCATCGGTATGTCTTGGTGCATATCACAGTTGTTGCCATTCCTTCCACTGATCTTTTCCCCTTCTTATCTTTTTGATTCAATGTAAATCATGTTATTGAAGTCTCGATGTGGGTAAGCAGATAATAATACAACTCTGGGTGGGCATAACAAGTTCCAGTATGTAAAAACAAAACTAATATATTTATTATTCAGAAGCCCCAGTCATAATTGCTTGCTCTGGTGATGAGGAAGGAACAAGGTTTGCACCACGGGCTAGTCGGTTCACGCAAGATTTTCGCCACGCATATACAAAACAAAAACAACAGTTGTTTTTTTTTTGTATGTGCGTGGCGAAAATTCTCGAGTGCGTGACCCGGCTAGCCCGTGGTTTGCACTGACTGACTACTACAACAGCTTTTTCAGTCACTCACCGAAATCCAAACATTTTTCTGACCCAACAGACACACAACTTCACCGTCTGTTCATTCTCATGTCTATAACCACAGTTTTCACATCATCGAATTGTGATGGATTTACTAAGCTGAGTGATGGATTTGCTCAACCATCACTCAAAACATTCAACTCACTCGAACCAGCTGTATTATTAAGACAACTAAGCATTGTAACCTAAGGTTACAACAGGGTTGTTAACATTGCAGCTGGATCCCTAATCCATCCTTTATCGACGCTTGTGAGCCAATATTAAAATACCGGCACTGCATCTAGGGGTGGAGAATGTGATGGATTTACTAAGCTGAGCTGCTTTCTTTGCCACAAGCATTCAGCTATTCTCAGATTAGCCCTATAATTTAAAAGCCAGCTTTCGTGGAAAGCCTGCTGATTAACACTCAGCCCTTGCTATATAAGCAAAGGTGCTTCAGTGTTAAGACGGGAAAGCAAAGAGCACAGAGCTAGCGATACAGAGTACAAACGACTGAACTAAAGACTAAGAGTTACGTTCTTAATCTGCATTAAGAACAGTGCGGTAACATTAACTTACCTTTGTGCAGCTTTGTATATCTTTGGTAACATATATATTGCTTAACATTCTTACATTTACAAGTGTAACTGTTTTGAGTATTTATTGTTCAACTCATTTCAGCATTACGCTTGATTGTAGTGAATTGTTCTAATTGTTACACCTTTTCATGTTTATAGAGCTTGTGTGAATAAAAGCCATTATTCACCAGACACTTTGTTTGCAACAATTACAGTTGTGCATGAGAGCTATTACTCCTTCGGTATAAGACAACTTGTACGCAGAACCCACTTGCTAGTGGCTAGTCAGCGCTGACTTCCACAACAGAATGATGATACTTTTGCAAGCGTCGCCTTGCTAAAATAAAATATATTTTGATTAAGAGATGAATAGTTTGGCGAGATAAAAAGCGACTTATGTATGTATGTATGTATACAGGTCTATATGCTAATCTCTCAAATACAGGATAAGCAGAAACACGTTTGAAAGTCACAATAATGGTACCTAAAAATCTTGGTTTAGTTGCCCGATACATGTACTGAACTTAACGGTACCTAACGTTCACTACTCATACGAATAGCTTATATTTCCCAACAAACAGCGAATCAACTATGAAACCGTTGCAACGGAAAACGAATATTTCGCTATAAGAACTAGGCTACAGTATTACGTAATCCATATTAGCCGGCACTGGTAATCAATTTTAATAGACACATACAGTGTATAGGGTATATAAATTTTCATTGCTACTGCCAACGGTGACGGCGATTTCTGACAGAAGATAGCGGAAACAGACTAAGAAGGACGTATGTGTTATCGGTGCAACCAAACACGTTTCGTACTAAGAATATGCATAGATTTATGTTTACGGAGCCGAAAAACTGATATGGGCTAACTGCGTATCGCGGGAAGAAAATCTTATTTATGTATTTCTACTCACGTTTTTTATAAGTACAAAATATGAGGTGTGGAATGCACTACTTTATCTATGCAATTTAAATATTGTTTAAATTTTATTTTTGTGTGTGTTTAATTGGCATAAAAATGACTCAAATGCTCTGACTATACAATTAATGTATTCTTTTCTCCTTTAGACTTTTAAAACAAAACTGCGCGTTGACTCGCTGTGGCAACGACAACGCGAACTGCGTTTAAATAGGTAAACATACAGCGTGGATATGTATTAAATACATAAATTAAATATTAAGTATTAAATATTAAATATTAAGTATTAAATACATAAATAATATTCACAAACAAACAAACAAATTTTGTTTGTTTGTTTGTGAATATTATTTATTGAGGTTTTCATGAGAAAATAGTGTTCTGTTGACCTCATAATTAAAAATTAAAGCTAATATAATGTGGTATAATATGATAATTGAGAATAAAATTGATAGTGGCTACAATAATATGATTTCTATAAGAGGATAATAAGATCGTTGATTGAGCTGAGTATATATATATATATATACTCAGCTGCGCGAAAGAATGCCAGAATCTGTTGATAGTTACAAGGTTATAGGCTATGACTTGGTTGATGTGCGCAAAAAGTTGGCAGCTCGGCAGTGTCAGTCAAAATACCACCATGATAGGCACAGTGGACCAAGCAAAACAACCATCAAACTAGGCCAGCAGGTTTACTTCAAAACTGCTCAAGGCAAATGGATCCCAGGGGTAGTTGTAGAGGTGGTAGGTGAGAGATCATACGCAATTGAGGTAGAGGGTGGACAGATATTTCGTAGGAACAGGAAGGATATCAGGTTAGGTAGTGTTGAACATCCAACTAAAATATTTAGCAAGTCGCTGCCCAGTGCTGTGCCAGCAGCTGGAACTAAGGTACATGCACACACAACTCCTAGTTCTGTGCCAAATCAGAATGTTAACATTCAAACTCATGCTTTGCCAGCAGCCCCCTGCATTTTGGAGCCTTCTGGGGTGGTGACAGTGCCACAATCTAGGTCAGGTCGTACTCTACGGAAACCTGGAAAATTTAAAGACTATATTTTGTATTAAAATGGGCTGCCTGCTTGTCGTATGAACCTCTAAATAGCTTGCTATATGTGTATTAGTAATCACGCATATTATAACCATTGCTTCACTGCTTGAATTTATGGGAAAGGAGGTGTCACAGGTTTTGTAATAATATAAGGGTTTTTGCTGACACCTGTATTATGCCTTATTGGAATCCCATTATCCCTATTGTATAGCTTTGAATGTGTTTTTTATTAGTGTCATTTTTGTGGGCTATTATTACATCCACATTGCTGCAATGTTTATATACCTGCTTACAATGGACCATTTGCGGCAGATAATAATGTTTGTACAACGTCTATTTCTGCATGATAAATTCTTGTATCTTGGTACTCAATCAGTTATTGTTAGTCAGTCAAGCCTTACAGACAAATATATGCATACGAACCTGCAACAATTATTAGTATGGTCATTTTGTAAAAAATTTTAACGCGGGTGACACAATACTCTACTATACTATTTGGTTGCGCCACAAGTCTTAAAAAGCGCAAAATAAATTTATTTTCAAAGTAGGGTTCATTTCACAGTTGCCATTTTCCATATCACACCATTGATTAAAAATAATGTTTTATTACTATAGTTGTGTTTGCTAATCATCGCAAGTCCAGCAATTTTGGATATTACTACTGTTGTATTAAGTTAAGTGCATACATCGGTTGTAGCAAAAAAGAACGGCCTCCGTGTTCTTATCCACTGACTTATTTACTGCTTAACGCTGCCTGATACCCGAAATGTTTTAAGGCTGAAAAAGTACTCGATTCTATTCTTATCAAAAAAATTAGCAATTCAACTCCCAATTCTTTTGCAAGACCTGGTAAGAATCTATTAATTTCAATTCAATAAACAAAACACTAAAATTAAATTCTTATGCTATCTTAACTCCCAATAAATCAATTCAGTTTTGTAAATAAAATGAATACTTTATCAATTCACCACTTGTTCACTAGCTATCTGATCTGAATAGAAGTTGCTCACCTACACAAACAGGCCTGCCAACCCAAGAGTGGGGCAATGCGTGAGATTTGGTTTTGGGGCAGTTGATGTATCAATGATAGTATATATAAAATTGTAGAAATTGGGGCAAAAGTCTCACGCATTTTTATTTTTTCTTTGGGGTGATTGTGTGAGTCTCACGCCCAATGCGTGAAAGTTGGCATGTATGTACACAAATGTTGTTGGGTAACACCTATGCAAAATGGCCTTAGAAGTGAAATAACCATTTAGTGTTGCAGTTTCATTTTATTATATAACATAGGGCAGTTTCTCAATGCGCTCGGTGGTTACATTTACAAAATATAAGTTTTGTTTAAGTTGCTGGGGTCGATCTATGGGGGCGCATGATCATGCCCCCATGACTATATACTCTCTCACTAGGGTACTGGTTGCAAGCGGGATGAATAGAATCGCCTTAATTTCAGCCGACTTGAGCATCTGTCTCTTGTGTTTACTCCAACACTCTATACAGGAACCTGTATAAAAATCTTCAGTGCTGACAATCAAATTGCTTTCTACAGCTTCTCTAGAATGCATATTGAACAGCACCAAAGCATGACATTTCTCATTTATAGAAACTAGCTACCAGATTTGTATTATCACTAATAATTGAGTGATATCACACCAGATTAGTCGACACATGACTACACATAGCTTAAAGTTACGGCAGCAAAAGTAGCAACTGCTAAAACAATAATTTCCACTAGCTGACATATACAAACAGCCAAAACAGAATAATGCAGGTGAAATTACCATTATGTGTAGCAGGTAACTCGACATATTTAAGTAGTTCAACCTTTAAGCCAATATCTCACACAGAAAGAGCAATGGCTCTCTTCTTTAGTTTGTAAACGAGGCCTAATCTGCGCTTCTCTGGCTGTTTGATGACAACAGGTGCCACTGGCTGAGCAGAATGTGACATCTATTTCTTGAGTTGTAAAAGCAGATACAAGTTAGTAAAAGCTAGTAGTGGGTGAAAGAAAATGGAAATGTCCTAATGCATTGGTAATAATTTGACACGCTATTCTTCTATATAATAATGGCACCATTATTATTACATATCACCATGTCCACTATCTGATGCCAGGCTAATAGTGGTAGGTTAGCAAGTGGTAGGCAACTATCATCATTTCTCATTGTTTATAAGCTGATTTTTACCCGGGCATAATACCATGGCAACGCTGGGAAACACAGCTAGTATTATAATAATTGTTTGTTTATTAACCGCCACTAGTAGCAAATGTCAAACGACAAATGAATATTGTGAATAACAAATAAAATAGATAATGTAATGATTACAATGAATCATTTTGGTAATGCACAGTTGGAAAAGGTTTGAGATGCACCAAAACATGAAAAGCTTAGGGTAGAGCAATAATAATTAAAAATAATGCTTTCTCATTCATTTACTACATTTAGACTCCTTCATTCATCTCATATTTAATATAACACAATACTTACCTAAATAAATAAACTATTTACCACTGCATGCGCTGCTACTTCTGAAAAAAGCGACATCGCTCACGCTAGCCCTATCAGTAGTGCTTCTCATATCTATAATATGATTATAATAATATTGTAAAAAAGAATGGATTTTGTTAGTAAGTTGATAAATATATTTATTAAATTTTGAATAAAATAGTGAACCCACCATACTAATGGAACTACTTATCCAGTGAGAGAAAATCTTGCCAACAAACCTCAAAACTGAGAACAACCAGACCGGTGAACTAGGTTCAACTTACCACTGAGTCCTGAGTGATAAATTTAGACAACTGCGTAGGACGAGGCCTGATATATGCATGAGATGTAGTTACGTTTGTTTGCTTGACGGTCAAAAAAGCATAGCTAAACTTGTTCCTAGTGCACAGGCAAACCATAGAACTATACTCTATCGTTGTGTGGTATATAAAAAATACTGCATATTATCGAAAAAAACATGCTGTCATATCGAGGTTTATGAAAATGTTAAACATGTGCGGCTGGCATTACTACTCTGCACTTACTAATAACTGACTGGTTAAATAGGTTGTCACTGTCCATGATTAATTTTCCATCAATGTAGTAATAAATTACTAATTATGGAGGTACTGAGATAGTAATAACAAAGAGAATCATTGACTCGAGTCTTTTTGCTTGTTGAAAAATGGAGAATCGAGGCGATTTGTCTATGATGACAATAAAGAAATAATTCAATTATTACTGGTAGGATGCGCCAAGGCATTTCAATTCTACAGTAAGCAAAAATACCAGAAAATCGGTTCAATTCATTTGTAAATTGAGCATGCTTGAGCAAACGTGTGAACTCGAGTGCTCATCTATGCCTGATCCTGCATAATTCCCTACCTTATACACTCACCATAACTGCTGTGACCACCTGCAACTGCCTTGGCCTCAGACGCCAACATAGCCCAAGTCTCATAAATCCCATCATACACCATACCCTTTTTTTCGAGCTACACCATAACTACCAATGAGCACACGTGCCAACTCGCTTTGTGATGTTTGTTACCTGACTCAATAGGCTGTGCCTCTGACTTGTCTATCCCCAGGCTACTGCCAAAAATATTCTCTTTAGTGCCAGCACCATCGCCAATATAACACTCTCTTCTCTGTCATCCTGATCAGACTCAAACTTGCTCTCTCATAACGCACTTACAACACAGTTTATAATTTTAGCTGCTGCAACTCAGTTATACCCAATAAGTTTGTTTTTTATCCTTTCACCACATAAACCTCATCCTCCGTAGTCTCCTGTATTTACTTTCAAACGGAACTTCTACTATTCCAACTATATTCAACTCACTACCATCAGCATTTTCTCAAGCTGTTGATGGCTTCTTTAACTGCAACTTCAACCTATTGGCAGTTGTTTCAATCTGCGCTCTCTACATCGACCCTTGCAACTTTCAACATTTCTCTACCACTATGTTCAATGGCTTTCAATAACAGCATTAACTTAGCTCTACCCCTCATATTAGGTTGTGTATCTCTCATATTAGGTTGTCTATTACCATTTTCACCTTTATATCCTCTCCTCTTGACTACACTCTGGATACACAAATTCATCTCCTCAACAAGTCTCTCCTACAAACAATCACTGTGTTCACCGGACACCAGCTTTGGATAACCGAACTTCATCATGTCACAACACAATCTATTTTACAATATCAACTCTGTTCACTCTACATCTCTCCTTTTGTTTTTAATAGTCACCTTCTGCTTCACGAATAATAAATTCAAACAACTCACTGGTATCTTTCCAACACGGACACTTCACAGTGTCAGCACCTCACAGCTTAATAGAAAAAAATAAGATAAGAATAGAAAAAATAATAGGAAGAATAGAAAAAAAACAAGATAAGCAGGATAACTTTTGTACTAGTTTATGGCCCTTGATGAATCTGCCTCCACAGCAAGAGAGCTATGCTCTCTACCTCAATATTTCTACCAGTTGATATCTATTGCTTGCAATTGACCTGCGATGATAGTATAGCCTGTGTCCTTCTTTACAATTTGTTGGCATTTTTAATTTTTATTTCATTCTAAATCTGAAGACATATTTTTATTTTATATCTATATTTAACATTGTTGCATAAAGGCTCATTGCACTCACTGATATGTTGGCTACAGTTTGCAGCCAAAACTAGCTTTTTATGTGCAATAGAAAAGGAGTTACGAGCGTTGATCAATTGCATGATCAGATTACCGCAATGATGCTATCAAATAATGTGCTGTAAATTTGCAAATTTATTTGTTATATAATGATAATCCACCAAATGCTACAAAATTATATTCATGAACAAGTCACACAAACAAATCATACTTTATTACACGTAAAAACGTAAAGGTGTTTAAAACAAAAATATTTGCATCGTTTGCTCGAATAGCTGCGTTCTGATTGTTATTTTCGATGGAACGAACATCTTCTAGTTGTCTAATACCTTCCAAAATATTTTCTGGTCCCGACTCTTTTTTTACACTGCTGAGCTAGTCGATATTAGCGTCCAAACAATTTTTCATCTGAGCAAAACTTTTACGCGCTGCCTTTAGCACAAATGCCTAAAAGTTTGCTCGCTAAATGTAACCTTTGGTCCAAAACATGTAAACTGTTTCTTGTACATGTACATCGAAATATTAGGACCGCATTAAAAAGGAACTACTATTAGTCTGAGACAGTTAATAATTATTTCTATGGTGTTGCTTTCGAAGTTTTAACGAAAAAAGCTAAAAGCTTTTGAGTTGGACAGCGAGATAATTGATTGTTCCGTGCATGATCAGCGGCTTGCAAGTTGCTGTCTGTTTCCATGATGGCTTCCCCGGTGCAAATTATTATGCCTATTAATTACCTTATTATGCCTGCTAGGTACTTTATTATACCGGTTAGGTACCTTATTATGCCTGTTATGTACCTTATTATACCTGCTAGGTACTTTATTATGCCTGTTAGGTACCTTATTATGCCTGTTAGGTACCTTATTATACCTGTTAGGTACTTTATATGCCTGTTAGGTACCTTATTATGCTTGTTAGGTACCTTATTATGCCTGCTAGGTGCTTTATTATGCCTGTTATTACCTATTCGGTAATGGCCTTGTAATGCACTTTGGTTTCATGGTTGATATTGTTTTGCATAGTCACCATGTATTTACCCTTCTATATCCTTGATGGTACCAGTTGGTTATTCCAGGCCATCTGTATGCACAGTATGGCCTTTCTTGAGGATTAGCCTTCTACATTTTCAATACTAAAGGTCATTCCCATGTCTTTGCTGTAGACTTGCATAAGGTGTATTAGTGGAAGGTGTATTAGTGGAAGGCGTATTAGTGGAAGGCGTATTAGTGGAAGGCGTATTAGTGGAAGGCGTATTGGTGGAAGGCGTATTAGTGGAAGGCGTATTAGTGGAAGGTATATTAGTGGAAGGCGTATTAGTGGAAGGCGTATTAGTGGAAGGCGTATTAGTGGAAGGTATATTAGTGGAAGGTATATTAGTGGAAGGTATATTAGTGGAAGGTGTATTAGTGGAAGGTGTATTAGTGGAAGGTATATTAGTGGAAGGTGTATTAGTGGAAGGTTTATTAGTGGAAGGTGTATTGGTGGAAGGCGTATTAGTGGAAGGCGTATTAGTGGAAGGTATATTAGTGGAAGGTATATTAGTGGAAGGTATATTAGTGGAAGGTGTATTAGTGGAAGGCGTATTAGCGGAAGGTATATTAGTGGAAGGTATATTAGTGGAAGGTATATTAGTGGAAGGTGTATTAGTGGAAGGTGTATTAGTGGAAGGTGTATTAGTGGAAGGTTTATTAGTGGAAGGTGTATTGGTGGAAGGTATATTAGTGGAAGGTGTATTAGTGGAAGGTGTATTAGTGGAAGGCGTATTAGTGGAAGGCGTATTAGTGGAAGGTATATTAGTGGAAGGTGTATTAGTGGAAGGCGTATTAGTGGAAGGTATATTAGTGGAAGGTATATTAGTGGAAGGTATATTAGTGGAAGGTGTATTAGTGGAAGGTGTATTAGTGGAAGGTATATTAGTGGAAGGTGTATTAGTGGAAGGTTTATTAGTGGAAGGTGTATTGGTGGAAGGTATATTAGTGGAAGGTGTATTGGTGGAAGGTATATTAGTGGAAGGTGTATTGGTGGAAGGTGTATTAGTGGAAGGTGTATAGTGGAAGGTGTATTAGTGGAAGGTGTATTAGTGGAAGGTGTATTAGTGGAAAGCGTATTAGTGGAAGGTATATTAGTGGAAGGTATATTAGTGGAAGGTGTATTAGTGGAAGGCGTATTAGTGGAAGGTATATTAGTGGAAGGTATATTAGTGGAAGGTATATTAGTGGAAGGTGTATTAGTGGAAGGTATATTAGTGGAAGGTGTATTAGTGGAAGGTTTATTAGTGGAAGGTGTATTGGTGGAAGGTATATTAGTGGAAGGTGTATTAGTGGAAGGTGTATTAGTGGAAGGCGTATTAGTGGAAGGCGTATTAGTGGAAGGTATATTAGTGGAAGGTTTATTAGTGGAAGGCGTATTAGTGGAAGACGTATTAGTGGAAGGTGTATAGTGGAAGGTATATTAGTGGAAGGTATATTAGTGGAAGGTATATTAGTGGAAGGTGTATTAGTGGAAGGTGTATTAGTGGAAGGTGTATTAGTGGAAGGTGTATTAGTGGAAGGTGTATTAGTGGAAGGTGTATTAGTGGAAGGTATATTAGTGGAAGGTGTATAGTGGAAGGTATATTAGTGGAAGGTGTATAGTGGAAGGCGTATTAGTGCAAGGTGTATTAGTGGAAGGTATATTAGTGGAAGGTGTATAGTGGAAGGTATATTAGTGGAAGGTATATTAGTGGAAGGTGTATTAGTGGAAGGTATATTAGTGGAAGGTATATTAGTGGAAGGTGTTTTAGTGGAAGGTATATTAGTGGAAGGTTTATTAGTGGAAGGTATATTAGTTGAAGGTATATTAGTGGAAGGTGTATAGTGGAAGGTATATTAGTGGAAGGTATATTAGTGGAAGGTGTTTTAGTGGAAGGTGTTTTAGGTTATCCTATATTTTGGTTGTTTTGTTCAACTTTGTCTCATTTCCATTATCCACGCATAGCTTCTTGTACACTAGGGCTGACCAGTTTGCCCAACCACCTTTCCAATGGTGTCTATCGAGGCTCCCTACTTTGGATTCAAATTAATATGGTGTAAGTTTGCTGAGCTGGCTACGAAGTATGATGAAGCAGCATTTGCCTTGTTTGACACCCATTTGTTATGGTGCAAGTGCTACTCCGAGATAATTGGTCTATTTACAGGTGCTTTTAGTACTTGCAGGTTGAAGTTTTACTCACAGGTTGTCTAGATAACATATTCTCTATGACTTCTGCGGTAAATAAGTGCTGCTTTTACTGTGAGATATGTTTTACAGTGCATAAAATTAGCTCAAAACCTTTGTGCTTAACGCAATGGTTTAATTTTATGACAAATCAGAAATATTTGTTAACATTTTCTCTAGAAATCTTAATGCGTTCTGTTCTCTCTTGATGCAGGGTTTGCTCTCAGTGGACACACTAGACATGTCTGCCCTCTCCTACAGTCATGTGAGTGCCTGGCTCAAGTATGTTTACACTGGTGATGAGTCAGCCCTTCTCCAAATACCTACTGACAATGTCATGCAAATATCCCAGTATGTGTGTCTACTCTCACCTTCCTTCAGCCTTTATATATCTTTGCTTATCACCTTCAAGTTGTGTACAACTCTGATAAATATCGATTGGTAGTTCCTACAGCTTGATGTAGGGACTATGATGTTACTATGTACTAGTATGCTGGCAATATGCGCCATGAGAGATTATCGTATGTAATCAGCGTGCGCACAACTATTTAGGTATGTTACAAGGTGGTCCAGTGCGGCAGTTGGTAGTGCGCCTGGCTGCAAATCTGGATGTCTGGGTTCAATTCCTGTGTAATCCGTTTTTTCTCAATCTTTAAGCGTGGCTTCCGACAAACGGACACGGCTCTTATTATAGTAAAGATTTCAACCCCCCTCATTGGCTAAGTAGCATATGAAATGAGCTTTTGTATGTCTTTTAATGTTCACTTTATGCTCGACTGTCGGCTAATTTGTGTTCTGTTAAAATAATTTGTATCGCACAAGTTGGGTTGTACAATTACTATTGTCTCTCCTGTGCGCTATCTGTGAGACCATCCTAGTGTTTATCAAAGTAGAACTTGCTGATTGTTAGTACGGAAGCTCGAACCCGCAAACTATGGACTTATACACATATCGACAAGGCTATGTGTATAAGTCTATAGTTTATGGGTTTGTTGTTACAAAAAAGTCATGTTACAACCATGAATTTTTTGTCATTTGCTGTCACACTCATAAGATACCTCTCATTTGCTGTCACAGCCATGAATTACTTCTCATTTGCTATTACAGCCATAACAACAACCTGTCATCTGCTGTCACAGCCTCTTATTACCTGTCATTTGCTGTTACAGCCCCTTATTACCTGTCATTTGCTGTCACAGCCCCTTATTACCTGTCTTTTGCTGTCACAGCCCCTTATTACCTGTCATTTGCTGTCACAGCCCCTTATTACCTGTCTTTTGCTGTCACAGCCCTTTATTACCTGTCTTTTGCTGTCACAGCCCCTTATTACCTGTCTTTTGCTGTCACAGCCCTTTATTACCTATCATTTGCTGTCACGATCATGAATTAACAGTTTAAATGCTTCAACTCAATGTTGTAGTCATCTTTAGGGTATTTATGGTACCATAAATTTGATTTGAAAATTTTGTTACATTTTATAGGTATATTCTCAAGTTTGCCTCAGGAAAGATCAACTTAAAAAAATGACGGGTAAGTTTAATCTTTTTTGTACAGAATGGCTGTACATTGCGTTTGGTTAGTTTTTCAATAGGCAAAAAAGTAGCCTTTATGAAACTGTGTAGTCCTTTCTTTGTTCTTGTGTTCATGGAGAAGTACAAGGTGTAATCTTTACTATTTCTAGGTAGCCTCGGCACCTCGGAAGCGGCAGAAAAAAGCTGCTGTCAGCGGAGGGCCTGGTGTTAAAAGGAGGCCTGGCAGGCCAAGAGGTAGTAGATCTTCTGCAACACCCAAGGATGAAACCTATGCCATAAATAACGAATCTACTACTATAGTACTTCCTCGTACCCATATGGTAGTATTTCTATACTGCTACTAGAGTACTTCCTCTTACTCTGATGGTAGTATTTCTAATCTACTACTAGAGTACTTCCTCGTACCCATATGGTAATATTTCTAAACTACTACTAGAGTACTTCCTCTTATTCTGATGGTAGTATTTCTATACTACTACTTTAGTACTTCCTCTTATTCTGATGGTAGTATTTATATACTACTACTACTAGAGTACTTCCTCTTATTCTGATGGTAGTATTTATATACTACTACTAAAGTACTTCCTCTTTTTCTGATGGTAGTATTTCTAATCTATTACTAGAGTACTTCCTTTTACTCTAATGGTAGTATTTCTATACTGCTACTAGAGTACTTCCTCTGATGGTAGTATTTCTATACTACTACTAGAGTACTTCCTCTTATTCTGATGGTAGTATTTCTATACTACTACTAGAGTAGTAGTATAGAAATACTACTACTAGAGTAGTAGTTCTTATTCTGATGGTAGTATTTATATACTACTACTAGAGTACTTCTTCTTATTCTGGTGGTAGTTTTTCTATACTACTACTAGAGTACTTCTTCTTATTCTGGTGGTAGTATTTCTATACTACTACTAGAGTACTTCCTCTTATTCTGATGGTAGTATTTCTATACTACTACTACTAGAGTACTTCCTCTTATTCTGATGGTAGTATTTCTATACTACTACTAGAGTACTTCCTCTTATTCTGATGGTAGTATTTCTAATCTACTACTAGAATACTTCCTTTTACTCTGATGGTAGTATTTCTAATCTACTACTAGAGTACTTCTTCTTATTCTGATGGTAGTATTTCTATACTACTACTAGAGTACTTCCTCTTATTCTGATGGTAGTATTTCTAATCTACTACTAGAATACTTCCTTTTACTCTGATGGTAGTATTTCTAATCTACTACTAGAGTACTTCCTCTTACTTTGATGGTAGTATTTCTATACTACTACTAGAGTACTTCCTCTTATTTTGATGGTAGTATTTCTATACTACTACTAGAGTACTTCCTCTTATTCTGATGGTAGTATTTTTATACTACTACTAGAGTACTTCTCACTCTGATGGTAGTATTTCTATACTACTGCTAGAGTACTTCTTCTTACTTTTGAAATGATTTAAAAAAGAACATTCTTTCAGGAGGCATTAAACTGTGTATATCTTATATTTGCATAATGTTCTAGGTTTCACACAAAGCCTCATATGCATCAATTTATATTAGCTTTGGCATCTTTGGTTTTTGTAGGTTACTAGACGGTCTAAGAAGTTTGCATCGGCTGACACATCGACTGTTTCTTTGGTAACATGACTTCCCTCTCATTTTGAATTGGCGCATTACAGCATTTGAACCTGAAGATGAGCTCAACTTTTGCATATTTTAAAATCAGTTCTCTTGACTTTTAGGTTCCATCACCTCATAAGGCTGTGAACAGACATCGAAAATCTGTGAATAATATCCGTAGTTGGAGATCAATGAATAATGTTGAGTTTTTATCTGATACATCCATGCGTACTTCTATGCATTCTCCAGAAATGCCTATCGACCATTCACAGCAAAACTCTGAAATGGCTAACGAGATGAACCTCGCTGTAGCTCTTTCACCCCTATCTGCCAATAAAAGTTTAGAACTTCAAAAGATGTTTAACATTAATAAGCCAATAGAGAACAATATTGGGCGTAATAGCAGTTCCCCGATTAGTAAGTACTTTAACAACGCGATCTCTAGTAAATCTCCCAGAGGTCGGAATTATGCCAGAAAGAGCTGTAAGCCCATAAAGAATATTAACCTTTTAACTATTAGAGGCAAAGAAAAAGGTGCACGAAAGTTCACTCCATCTCACTCGCTGTCAAAGAAAGCTGCCTTAAAGTATAGACAAGCTTAATTAACAAAAGGAGAGGCAACTCGATCATTTGATTACAATATTCTCAAGTTTACAGACAACAGTCTAGTAGAAAAGAATTTTGGACTCTGTATAAAACGTCAAAAAGGTGGTGGGCGGGGCCGAAAACGCAAACTACATTTTAAATCGAAGTGTAGGGTCACTGAAGATTCTCACGAGATGTTGTCTCCAAATCAATACCCTTATGCAGATCCAAGCGAGTTCTCTTCATTGGATTTTAGTCGTGTTCCCATCGTAGACATAGAAAAGCTTCCTCCTCAGAGCTCAAGTCACAAGAGTTCTTTGATTTCTCAGGAAGCCATAGAATATGACAGTTTGAGGACAGATGATGCCTGTTTTGGCAATGAGGACCAAATGAGTTCAACAGATTCGGTTACTGTGGAAACCTATGATACCAGTCCTATAGCGGTCGACCTAAGTACTAACAGTGAATCATTTGCAGGTACACCTTCAGCTGATGTTAAAAAAAGGAATCATTCCATTGGGAACTTTCCTGCAGTTACATGCAGTTGTCCAAGTGTTACACTGCTGTTAGTCAATGAAGTTGTTTTTCAATTTTGTGATACACACGAGCCTTTTTATGCTGACTGCCCTTGTTTTCAAATTTTATAAAGAAATGTCTGTGATACATAGAAAATAGGCAACATGGAAACAGGTTTAGCCTTCATTCTTGAAGAAAGTGTGAGAGTGGCAGTCTGCTCAATTTGTCATATTAATTGCTGGACAGACAAATTGGTAACAATTTTCTTGTGGAACGGTTTAAGATAATTTGGAAAGCTTGTCCTCAGGCGCTAGCACAAACCGATAGCAAACTTTAATCTGTCTTGTTATCACTAAGCTGCCCCCTCTACTAACCAAAAAACTGTTAATCTATCTCATAGATGAACACAATTTAATTGTACTTCTATCAACCGTATTTAAATCATACAATAGCTGTGCATACATAATCTCTCATTTGTAACCAGTTTGGAAATATTAAACAACCCAATTTCTTCAAATTTGGCTGTGTGAGCTTGCATGAGGTATGGCTTAGACAGAAATAAAATTTCATAGTCGGTATCATTTAAAATACATCAATCTATGAATGACGGGCAGATAAGTGATTTGTGGTTGGCACAAAAATTAATTAATTCAAAGCTTGGTGTTTCAATTTAAAAGCATTCTTGGCTTAAAGCCCACATGATTTTCCCTCAATCAGTTGTGTTTAAACATGTTTCTTAGGACGTAAGGGTACCAAGAACTGTGTACTACCGGTATATAGAAATCAAAATTCTCCTGCAACTGTGTAGATTAACGTAAAATTAGCTCATCTCTAGCCTTTTTGTCGTTATATTATATATCAAATGTAATTTAAGCTTGCAATACTCACTTCATTCAAGAGCATTTTCATATGTTTCATCTATCTATTTCCCACACAGCTGGTGCAAAGGGTATGTCAGAAGATACAGAAGGTGTCATGCCCGGGCAGGTGCTTGATGGCGGCACAGTGGAACAGGCTAATGCTGATCGTGGGAATGAACAAGATGTTATCATTCGTTCCGAAGATGCAGAACTTTTTGGAGATTCTTTAGAGGTTACCTCGCTTGACTTTACTAAACTCGAGCCATCAGTTGGTCCAAAAGATGTTGAAGTTTCTATGAACGAGGCTGAACTCAGTGAGTAGGATAAGCTTTTTAAACGGATTTTATAAATTGTGAAAGCTGCTAATATCGTGCTCGCTAATAATTTGTTTAGCCAATTAGAAGTGTTTCGTCGACGATTTTGGTGTGCATGCACAGCTCTGCCAATTCTGCGAATTCAGGCTAAATAATTCTGTGTTTTTCTGTTCATTTCGTGATTTCTGTCAGAATTAACGAAAAAATCTGCACATGTCGCAATACCTTTGGACCACAGAATATCTTTGTTGCTTTACCGCGGTGTAAAATGCTCCTATATTAAGCTTGGCTGTGAGTGTTTATATATCCTACGAGGTTGGCACACGCCCTTATTCACTCACGGCTGGTACGAGCCTTCATGTAATGCACGGTTGGCACACACCCTCATGTAATGCACGGTTTGTACATGACTATATGTTACCTATGGTTCTTAAAGGTTGACTTGCAACAAAATTCACATTACAGTTATTTGGTATCAAAAGATTCACCATGTCTTTCTCTGTTGTGTTGTAGGTGCCGAACATGTGGAAATGTGATTACAAGCTTTTAAAAGCTCAAAAACGAAAAGCCGCTGTAGATTGGAATCTGTTTATTTTTCTGACGTAGTCATTACAGTTTGGTTATTGTTTTGTCACGTGATGTTCTCACGTGAGTTGAAAGGCCCATAAAAAGCCCAATATAAAACTTATCGTAGCACTAGTTTATGATAAGCACTTCGGGTTTTACCGAAGACCCCGTATCAAATATAGATGCTCTCTACTTTACAGTTTTGTTTCGGCTTGATCTAATCGTCAAGTCGTAATCTGATCATGTGACCCAATACTTCGCAAATAATTTTTGCAGCATTTTTTGATTATCACAGGTGACCAACAGGCTCGTCTTGATTATCAGACAATGATATGTACTCCTTCGAGGTAAGGTTAAAAAATTAAATGATATTTTACGGTAAGTTATAAGCTATCACTGCTAAAAGTGACAGCATTACAATGGCGATGAAATAGACGCGTAAGAACAATAGACATGGTTTTATTGAATGCGTGAAGTATATTTGTAAAAATATTTCGACGAATAAGGTTGCATGAAAGTGTAAACAGAAACCATCTCCTACAACTACGTCACATTTAAGCCGTTTTGCAAAGAGAATCCAAACTACGGTGGTCTCGTGTGACTGCGATTAATTGTTCGTTTTTTGTAATCATATTCCCACATATTTTGCACCTACAACACAACAGAGTAAGACATAGTGAATGTATGTCCAACTACTACCAACTACTACCAACTAGATGTATAGCTGACCCCTTATTTAAGGTCTGGCTACACTCACCAACTAGGGGTATAACTGACCCTTTATTTAAGGTCTGGCTACACTCACCAACTAGATGTATAACTGACCCCTTATTTAAGGTCTGGCTACACTCACCAACTAGAGGTATAACTGACCCCTTATTTAAGGTCTGGCTACACTCACCAACTAAAGGTATAACTGACCCCTTATTTAAGGTCTGGTTACACTCACCAACTAGATGTATAGCTGACCCCTTATTTAAGGTCTGGCTACACTCACCAACTAGAGCTATAACTGACTCCTTATTTATGGTCTGGTTACACTCACCAACTAGAGCTATAACTGACCCATTTTTTAAGGTCTGGCTACACTCACCAACTAGAGGTATAACTGACCCCTTATTTATGGTCTGGCTACACTCACCAACTAGAGTTATAACTGACCCCTTATTTAAGGTCTGGTTACACTCACCAACTAGATGTATAACTGACCCTTTATTTAAGGTCTGGCTACACTCACCAACTAGAGGTATTACTGACCCCTTATTTAAGGTCTGGTTACACTCACCAACTAGATGTATAACTGACTCCTTATTTAAGGTCTTGCTACACTCACCAACTAGAGGTATATCTGACCCCTTATTTACGGTCTGGTTACACTCACCAACTAGATGTATAACTGACCCCTTATTTCAGGTCTGGCTACACTCACCAACTAGGGGCATAACTGACCCTTTATTTAAGGTCTGGCTACACTCACCAACTAGATGTATAACTGACCCCTTATTTAAGATCTGGTTACACTCACCAACTAGAGCTATAACTAACCCCTTATTTAAGGTCTGGCTACACTCACCAACTGGAGGTATAACTGACCCCTTATTCAAGGTCTGGCTACACTCACCAACTAGAGGTATAACTGATGCTCCCCGAAGCTACTATTCCTCATGCCGCATTGATAAATAGCTTTGTGAATTGGTCTCAGTCGGGTCAAGGCCACATCTTGCTTGCTTGATTTTTGGTTACCATTATTGAAGTAATGTCACCACATTTATCATTCATGAGGAGAATCACTAGTTTGTGATATTAGTAACGTTGATACAGCTATGAGTATCGCTGTTCTTGTCTATGGCAAAGCTGCTGAACCGATTTAATTACATGTATATAAAAACTATAGGAAATGTTTCATAAGTGGTTGCAGTTCACAAGATCGATCATTACGTTTCAGTTACAAGTGAAAACATTTTTGCTCATATGTAAAGTTATTTGCGTAAAGTCTTTTGTCTAAAGATTTTTGTTATGTGGGTTAAGACAGTGCTGGGCAAGTTGCCCACAATATCTGCACTTGTAACAGGCTCTCTGTGGTTTCCTGTTCTGTTCATTCTGGTAATCTTGTGAGCCCTAACTTGGGTTCCTGAAGTTGTATCTAATTTGAAGTAGCTAATGAACATGCACGCTCTTTAGTTTGAGTCCCACAATGTCCTCTCTTGAGCTACAAGTTCGCTCAGTCTTAACTATCCACCTGATGCCTTAGAATTCAGCTGATTTTACAACCCAGTCATAAAGACAAGCCTGTTTCAATATAGGCTCTGCATCAACTTGTCCAATAGGTGCCACCAACCAAAAGTATCCTTAATGCCCAAGTATCCAAATATACTTCAGCAGACTCTTCATTTAGGAGCACTTGTTTTTTGGAGTTGTCTGCTAGTTGTATAGTAGTTTTCATCAGTGCAGTGTTGCTTTAACTTATCATAATCCGGTGTGTCACTTTCTGGAAGTTGTTGGTATAATATTAATGCTAACCCAGCTAGGAAAAGATACAGAAATGACTGTAGATCAGTGAGCTGATCGGTGTAACTTAGCCACTCGCTAGTTTGTCGCTAGAGCTTTCCTTATACTTGTAGAGAATGTCTGATAATTTTATTAACGCTTTTGTAAACACATTACAGTGGACCCTAACCATACAATTTCAAGTTGTTCCAGTGTTGGCATTGTAAGGTGAACATTTCGTATAGAGGGGTATAGAAACCTATAGTAATTCAAACACCCCCTGGTAAAATCATCAAAGCTTTATATACATACTGTACATATTAAAAATTAGTAACATAATGATATGTTAACCTTAGTAACTATAGTTACCTACAGTAACTTTAGTGTATTTAGTGGTTATGATCTGCAATAAAATGTAACGCTACAATTTAATATGTGCAGTATGTACCGTAAGGAGTTCTTACTTTCGAGGCAGGCGTATAACATAAATGTTGAATTTAACTTCAAGGAATTCAGCTTACTAAACACATAATTAAATATAAATTTTAGTATGTATTAACTATTTTACTGATCTTTAATTTTTTTCATCAATAAAATTTAATCACCTATATGTTTCCGATTTCATTATTACAATAAGGAATAAGGATTTCATTATCACAAATAACGCCGAACTGAGCGAGATCGAGCTTCGTATTTCTTTCATTTGTTGTTAAAGGGATTTCGGCGTATAGCATATCGGCATGTTAATTATTCCGACGTAATCCGCCTACCAACTGCCAAATTTGTATTTCGAGAGAAGTTTTTTGATGTTTTCGCATGGTTTGATGTTTTAATGATCTCACATGGTGAAAGATAATTTGCAAGAAAAAAAGAATGAAAAATCAGTGTGTTCTACACCGCAGGGGGAAAAAATCATATAACAGGGTCATCGTAACCCGAGGGTGCACTGTAGCTGAAATAGAATGTTAGTTCTCATTGTTTGATCAGATGTAAATAAATGTTCAGCAACTTGCTAACATCACTCTATTATTCTGTTAATACTGAGATGTAATACACAAGTTAGTAAAACTAGTACTAATCACAAAGATACAAATTAATCACTATTACAGGTGTATAGAAGTTACACGATAACAAGTGACAATTCACTGCATAATGACCTGTGATTGTGTGACTGGAGTTGTTTCTTTACAGGCAGTAATTAAGTCAGATGATTTCACCTGTCGATATTTGACATCATCAATCTTCTCTGATGCCACAGTAACGACAAGTCCTGTCTCATATCTTTATTCGCAAGGTGGTGTTGGCCTCCAAGTACTCTCAGCTCTCTCAGGTAGGAATTCTGCAGACTCTAAAATCTTCTTGGTATTTTATAAACTATTGTAAGGTCAAGGACAAGAGTCTGTCATTCAGAGCTGATTTAGTATTAGTAAATTAAACTGTTATTTTGTTAATCTATAATTTATTATTTGTAAAATGGGTACATGTATTTATGTATGTTTCACAGTGTTGGTGCTGTTTCAGGTTTTACTGGTACCAGACAGACACCAGCATCATCATCTCTCTATTTATGAAGAAGCTCAGAGCAGATGCTTTTTACTACAGTTACAGATCAGACGGTTGGTTATAGCCTTGGTAACTCTTATCTATGTGGGGTGGTAGCATGAGACTTGCTGCTGATAATTAGCCTTGGTTCTCTAATTGGTCATACATGGTGAGAATGAAATAAAGGAAACGGCATCTCCACCTCTATTAAAAAACTCGGAGTTGAAATACTTGTTGAAGTGAGGTACATGAAGCTGGTGAAGAACACTATAAATATGTTACTAGTATTCTGTGATAAGACTAGTACTTCAGGGTTAATAATAGTATAACAGTACTAGTACCTCAGCGTTAATGATAGTATAACAATACTAGTACCTCAGGGTTAATAATAGTATAACAGTACTAGTATCTCAGGGTTAATAATAGTATAACAGTACTAGTACCTCAGGGTTAATAATATTATAACAGTACTAGTACTTCAGGGTTAATAATAGTATAACAGCACTAGTACCTCAGAATTAATAATAGTATAACAGCACTAGTACCTCAGGGTTAATAATAATATAACAGTACTAGTACCTCAGGGTTAATAATAATATAACAGTACTAGTACCTCAGGGTTAATAATAATATAACAGTACTTGTACCTCAGGGTTAATAATAGTATAGCAGTACTAGTACCTTAGGGTTAATAATAGTATAACAATACTAGTACCTCAGGGTTAATAATAATATAACAGTACTAGTACCTCAGGATTAATAATAGTATAACAGTACTAGTACCTCAGGTTAATAATAGTATAACAGTACTAATACCTCAGGGTTAATAATAGTATAACAGTACTGGCACTTCAGGGTTAATCATAAACTAATCTTATAGCTGATAGAGGTCAAAAGGAGGTGGCGTTGAAATAGAGGTGGCGTTGAAATAGAGGTGGCGTTGAAATAGAGGTGGTGTGAAATAGAGGTGGCGTTGAAATAGAGGTGGCGTTGAAATAGAGGTGGCGTTGAATTTGAGGCTTTATGGTAATTGCATAGATTGCGCATTGCATGTAATGATGTATTCAACCATGTATAAATGTTCACTCGCACTCTCATATATAACCAGTTAATTCTTTTGTGACAGCGGCTCTGGTTAGTAAAAAATACTAGAATTGCTAAAAATGTGATAATCGTAAAGCCATAAAGCCATGGAAAAGTTATTAAATAAACTAACAAACTGATAGGATGTTATACAATCACCTCGTGACAACATAATTGAAGGCTGGTTGTACATCTAACTATCAGTATAGTCCAATTGAATTCATCGGTAGGAAGTGAATGTTGTAACCACTCACAGGTGCTGAACAAGATGGATATATTATTGTTTTATGTTGATACATCTTAAACATTCCTGGAGAGGCCTTTTAAATGAAGTAGGATTTGATATGATGTAAGCTAATAGCTATGTGTACACAGATACTCAGCCTTTTAATAACAGGTTCTATTACAAGCAGAAGTCTTTTTTTATTCTGAATAGAATCAATAGACTCGTGAACAATAGAAACTAACCACATTGTTAGAGTCACCTCAATAGCATTCACCAGTTTAACTCCTGAGTAAATAGAGATGCTAAGGGTTGAGACACAAGAGTGGGTAAAGACACCTACTTTAGCTATTGATTCATTGGGCTGACAACGTTAGGGAAAAGATGATGCCAGGACTTTCTAGTTTGAGTGTAGCTGTTCTATACTGGATGTTTTAAGGGAGGGAGACGAGGTGAGGAAGAGACAAGTTTGGTTTAGACATCAATTCTGAATTAATTGTCCATCTTGAATCTTGTTTTGTTATGCCGCTACTAGTAAAAATACTCCTTGTTACTGGATATTGAAAAAGGAATAGCATAGTTGTGAAATGTATTAAAGTAGATTAGGTCAATGACAAGAGTCTGTCATTCAGAGCTGGTTCAGTATTAGTAATTTAAACTGATATTTTAGTAATCTATAATTTATTATTTGTAAAATGGGTACATGTATTTATGTATGTTTTACAGTGTTGGTGCTGTTTCAGGTATGACTGGTACCAGACAGACACCAGCATCATCGTCTATATATTTATGAAGAAGCTCAGAGCTGATAATTTCCAGCACACAGTTACAGATCAGACGGTTGGTTATAGCCTTGGTAATTCTTATCTATGTGGGGTGGTAGCTTGAGACTTGCTGCTGATAATTAGCCTTGGTTCTCTAATTGGTCATACATGGTGAGAATGAAATAAAGGAAACGGCATTTCCACCTCTATTAAAGGACTCAGTGTTAAAATACATGTTGAAGTGTGATACATGAAGCTGGTGAAGAACAGTATAAATCTGTTACTAGTACTATGTGATAAGACTAGTACCTCAGGGTTAATAATAGTATAACAGTACTAGTACCTCAGGGTTAATAGCAGTATAACAGTACTAGTACCTCAGGGTTAAATAATAGTATAACAGTACTAGTACCTCAGGATTAATAATAGTATAACAGTACTAGTACCTCAGGGTTAATAATAGTATAACAGGACTAGTACATCAGGGTTAATAGTAGTATAACAGTACTAGTTCCTCAGGGTTAATAATAGTATAACAGTACTAGTACCTCAGGATTAATAATAGTATAACAGTACTAGTACCTTAGGGTTAATAATAGTATAACAGTACTAGTACATTAGGGTTAATAATAGTATAACAGTACTAAGACCTCAGGGTTAATAATAGTATAACAGTACTAGTACATTAGGGTTAATAATAGTATAACAGTACTAGTACCTCAGGGTTAATAATAGTATAACAGTACTAGTACCTTAGGGTTAATAATAGTATAACAGTACTAATACCTCAGGGTTAATAATAGTATAACAGTACTAGTATCTCAGGGTTAATAATAGTATAACATTACTAGTACCTCAGGATTAATAATAGTATAACAGTACTAGTACCTCAGGATTAATAATAGTATAACGGTACTAGTACCTCAGGATTATTAATAGTATAACAGGACTAGTACCTCAAGGTTAATAATAGTATAACAGTACTAATACCTCAGGGTTAATAATAGTATAACAGTACCGGCACCTCAGGGTTAATCATAAACTACCCTTATAGCTGATAGAGGTCAAAAGGAGGTGGCGTTAAAATAGAGGTGGCGTTGAAATAGAGGTGACGTTGAAATAGAGGTGGCGTTGAAATAGAGGTGGCGTTGAAATAGAGGTGGCGTTGAAATGGAGGTGGTGTTGAAATGGAGGTGGTGTTGAAATAGAGGTGGCGTTGAAATAGAGGTGGCGTTGAAATAGAGGTGGTGTGAAATAGAGGTGGCGTTGAAATAGAGGTGGCATTGAATTTGAGGCTTTATGGTAATTGCATAGATTGCGCATTACATTGCATGTAATGTGGTATTCAACCATGTATAAATGTTCACTCGCACTCTCATATATAACCAGCTAATTCTTTTGTGACAGCGGCTCTGGTTAGTAAAAAATACTAGAATGGCTAAAAATGTGATAACCGTAAAGCCATAAAGCCATGGAAAAGTTATTAAATAAACTAACAAACTGATAGGATGTTATACAATCACCTCGTGACAACATAATTGAAGGCTGGTTGTACATCTAACTATCAGTATAGTCCAATTGAATTCATCGGTAGGAAGTGAATGTTGTAACCACTCACAGGTGCTGAACAAGATGGATATATTATTAATGTTTTATGTTTATACATCTTAAACATTCATGGAGAGGCCTTTTAAATGAAGTAGGATTTGATATGATGTAAGCTAATAGCTATGTGTACACAGATACTCAGCCTTTTAATAACAGGTTCTATTACAAGCAGAAGTCTTTTTTTATTCTGAATAGAATCAATAGACTCGTGAACAATAGAAACTAACCACATTGTTAGAGTCACCTCAATAGCATTCACCAGTTTAACTCCTGAGTAAATAGAGATGCTAAGGGTTGAGATACAAGAGTAGGTAAAGACGACCTACTTTAGCTATTGATTCATTGGGCTGACAACGTTAGGGAAAAGATGATGCCAGCACTTTCTAGTTTGAGTGTAGCTGTTCTATACTGGATGTTTTAAGGGAGGGAGACGAGGTGAGGAAGAGACAAGTTTGGTTTAGACATCAATTCTGAATTGTCCATCTTGAATCTTGTTCTGTTATGCCGCTACTAGTAAAAATACTCCTTGTTACTGGATATTGAACAAGGAATAGCATAGTTGTGAAATGTATTGTTTTTTGGATATGAACTATGAAGAATTTAATTAAATCATGCATGTCTATATCAGGGTAAATTATTAACAAATCTTATAGTTGATAGAGGTCAAAAGGAGGTGGCGTTGAAATAGAGGTGGTGTTGAAATAGAGGTGGCGTTGAAATAGAGGTGGTGTGAAATAGAGGTGGCGTTGAAATAGAGGTGGCGTTGAATTTGAGGCTTTATGGTAATTGCATAGATTGCGCATTACATTGCATGTAATGTGGTATTCAACCATGTATAAATGTTCACTCGCACTCTCATATATAACCAGTTAATTCTTTTGTGACAGCGGCTCTGGTTAGTAAAAAATACTAGAATGGCTAAAAACGTGATAATCGTAAAGCCATAAAGCCATGGAAAAGTTATTAAATAAACTAACAAACTGATAGGATGTTATACAATCACCTCATGACAACATAATTGAAGGCTGGTTGTACATCTAACCACAGTATTAGTCCAATTGAATTCATCGGTAGGAAGTGAATGTTGTAACCACTCACAGGTGCTGAACAAGATGGATATATTATTGTTTTATGTTTATACATCTTAAACATTCCTTGAGACGCCTTTTAAATGAAGTAGGATTTGTTATGATGTAAGCTAATAGCTATGTGTACACAGATACTCAGCCTTTTAATAACAGGTTCTATTGCAAGCTGAAGTCTTTTATCCTTGATAGAATCAATAGACGCATGAACAATAGAAATGTTAGAGTCATCGTACACCTCAATAGAATTCACTAGTTTATTTCCTGAGTGAATAGAATTGCTAAGGGTTAAGATACATGAGCAGGTGAAGACGACTTACATTAGCTATTGATTCATTGTGCTGACAGCGTGAGGGGAAAGATGTTGGCAGAACTTTCTCGTTTGAGTGTAGTTGTTCTATACTGGATGTTTTAAGGGAAAGAGGGGCGGGGTGAGGAAGAGACAAGTTTGGTTTAAACATCAATTCTGATTTCTCCATCTTGAATCTTGTTATGTTATGCTGCTACTGATTAAACTACTCATTGTTACTGGATATATTTCTATACTAACGTGTCTATATTTCTATCATAACATGTCTATATTTCTATCATAACATGTTTATATTTCTATCATAACATGTATATATTTCTATACTAACGTGTCTGTATTTCTGTACTAACGGGTCTATCTTTCTATCATAACATGTCTACATTTCTATCATAACATGTTTATGTTTCTATCATAACATGTCTAAATTTCTATCATAACATGTTTATATTTCCATCATATGTCTATATTTTTATCATAACATGTTTATATTTCTATCATAACATGTATATATTTCTATACTAACATGTCTATATTTCTATCATAACATGTCTATATTTCTATCATAACATGTTTATATTTCTATCATCATATGTCTATATTTCTATCATAACATGTTTATATTTGTATCATAACATGTTTATATTTCTATCATAACATGTATATATTTCTATCATAACATGTTTATATTTCTATCATAACATGTCTATATTTCTATCATAACATGTTTATATTTCCATCATATGTCTATATTTTTATCATAACATGTTTATATTTCTATCATAACGTGTATATATTTCTATACTAACATGTCTATATTTCTATCATAACATGTCTATATTTCTATCATAACATGTTTATATTTCTATCATAACATGTCTATATTTCTATCATAATATGTTTATATTTCTATCATCATATGTCTATATTTCTATCATAACATGTTTATATTTCTATCATAACATGTATATATTTCTATACTAACGTGTCTATATTTTTATCCTAATGAGTCAATATTTTTATCATAATATGTCTACATTTCTATCATAATATGTCGATATTTCTATCCTAGCATGTCTATATTTCTATGATAACATGTCGATGTTTCTATCCTAGCATGTCTATATTTCTATTATAATATGTATATGTTTTTATACTAACATGTAAATATGTCTACCGTAACATGCATATATTTCTATCATAATATGTCTATATTTCTATCATAACATGTATATGTTTCTATCATAACATGTCTATACTTCTATCATAACGTGTCTATATTTCTATCCTAACATGTCTATATTTCTATCCTAACGTTACTATCTTTCTATCATAACATGTCTACATTCTATCACAACATGTCTATAGTTCTATCATAACATATCTATATTTCTATCATAACATGTCTGTATTTCTATCATAACATTTCTATATTTCTATCATAACATGTCTATATTTCTATCATAACATGTCTATATTTCTATCATAACATGTCTATACTTCTATCATACCATGTCTATACTTCTATCATAACATGTTAGCTTCCACATATCTAACATGGTCTACTGGGTACTTCCTCTGTCAAGTGACTGTTTAGTATTGTTATGGTCTATATACACGTTCCTTCCACATATCTAACATTGTCTACAGTGTACTTCCTCTGTCTTGCGACTGTTTAGTATTAATATGGTCTATACACCTTCCACATATCTAACATAGTCTACAGTGTACTTCCTCTGTCTAGTTACTGTTTAGTATTAATATGGTCTATATACCTTCCACATATCTAACATAGTCTGCAGTGTATTTCCTATATCTAGTAACTGTTTAGTATTAATATGGTCTATGTACCTTCCACATATCTAACATAGTCTACAGTGTACTTCCTCTGTCTAGTGACTGTTTAGTATTAATATGGTCTATATACCTTCCACATATCTAACATAGTCTACAGTGTACTTCCTCTGTCTAGTGACTGTTTAGTATTAATATGGTCTATATACCTTCCACATATCTAACATAGTCTACAGTGTACTTCCTCTATCTAGTGACTGTTTAGTATTAGTATGTTCCATATACCTTTCACATATCTAACATAGTATACAGTGTACTTCCTCTATCTAGTGACTGTTTAGTATCAGTATGGTCCATTGATCTTCCACATATCTGACATTATCTACAGTGTACTTCCTCTGTCTAGTAACTGTTTAGTATTAATACGGTCTATGTACCTTCCGCGTATCTAACATAGTTTACAGTGTACTTCCTCTGTCTAGTGACTGTTTAGTACTAATATGATCTATATACCTTCCACATATCTAACATAGTTTACAGCGTACTTCCACTGTCTAGTGACTGTTTAGTATTAGTATAGTCTATACACCTTCCATATATCTAACATAGTCTACAGTGTACTTCCTCTGTCTAGTGACTTTTTAGTAATAATATGGTCTATGTACCTTCCACATATCTAACATAGTCTACAGTGTACTTCCTCTGTCTAGTGACTGTTTAGTGTTAATATGGTCTATATACCTTCCACGTATCTAACATAGTTTACAGTGTCCTTCCTCTGTCTAGTGACTGTTTAGTAATAATATGGTCTATACACCTTCCATATATCTAACATAATCTACAGTGTACTTCCTCTGTCTAGTAACTGTTTAGTATTAATATGGTCTATGTACCTTCCACATATCTAACATAGTCTACAGTGTACTTCCTCTGTCTAGTGACTGTTTAGTATTAATATGGTCTATATACCCTCCACATATCTAACATAGTCTACAGTGTACTTCCTCTGTCTAGTGAGTGTTTAGTATTAATATGGTCTATACACCTTCCACATACCCAACATAGTCTACAGTGTACTTCCTCTATCTAGTGACTGTTTAGTATTAATTGGTCGATATACCTTCCACATATCTAACATAGTCTACAGTGTATTTCCTCTATCTAGTGACTGTTTAGTATTATTATGGTTCCATGATCTTCCACATATCTGACATTATCTACAGTGTACTTCCTCTGTCTAGTAACTGTTTAGTATTAATATGGTCTATGTACCTTCCACGTATCTAACATAGTTTACAGTGTACTTCCTCTGTCTAGTGACTGTTTAGTACTAATATGATCTATATACCTTCCACATATGTAACATAGTTTGCAGCGTACTTCCACTGTTTAGTGACTGTTTAGTATTAGTATAGTCTATACACCTTCCATATATCTAACATAGTCTACAGTGTACTTCCTCTGTCTAGTGAATTTTTAGTATTAATATGGTCTATATACCTTACACATATCTAACATAGTCTACAGTGTACTTCCTCTGTCTAGTGACTGTTTAGTAATAATATGGTTTATACACTTTCCATATATCTAACATAGTCTACAGTGTACTTCCTCTGTCTAGTGACTTTGTAGTAATAATATGGTCTATAAAACCTTCCACATATCTAACATAGTCTACAGTGTACTTCCTCTGTCTAGTGACTGTTTAGTATTAATATGGTCTATATTCCTTCCACATATTTAACATAGTCAACAGTGTACTTCCTCTATCTAGTGACTGTTTAGTATTAATATGGCTCCTTGACCTTCCACATATCTAACATAATCTACAGTGTACTTTCTCTGTCTAGCAACTGTTTAGTATTACTATGGTCTATGTACCTTCCACATATCTAACATAGTCTACAGTGTACTTCCTCTGTCTAGCGACTGTTCAGTATTAATATGGTTCATATATCTTCCACATATCTAACATAGTCTACAGTCTACTTCCTCTGTCTAGTGACTGTTTAGTATTAATATGGTCTATACACCTTCCACATATCCAACATAGTCTGCAGTGTACTTTCTCTGTCTAGTGACTGTTTAGTATTAATATGGTCTATATACTTTCCACATATCAAACATAGTCAACAGTGTATTTCCTCTATCTAGTGACTGTTTAGTATTAATATGGTCTATAAAACCTTCCACAAATCTAACATAGTCTGCAGTGTATTTCCTATATCTAGTGACTGTTTAGTATTAATATGGTCTATATACCTTCCACATATCTAACATAGTCTACAGTGTACTTCATCTGTCTAGTTACTGTTTAGTATTAATATGGTTCATATACCTTCCACATATCTAACATAATCTACAGTGTACTTCCTCTGTCTAGTGAATGTTTAGTATTCATATGGTCTATACACCTTCCACATATCTAACATAATCTACAGTGTATTTCCTATATCTAGTAACTGTTTAGTATTAATATGGTCTATGTACCTTCCACATATCTAACATAGTCTACAGTGTACTTCCTCTGCTTAGTGACTGTTTAGTATTAATATGGTCTATGTACCTTCCACATATCTAACATAGTCTACTGTGTACTCCCTCTGTCTAGCGACTGTTTAGTATTAATATGGTCTATGTACCTTCCACATATCTAACATAGTCTACAGTGTACTTCCTCTGTTTAGTGACTGTTTAGTATTAATATGGTCTATGTACCTTCCACATATCTAACATAGTCTACAGTGTACTTCCTCTGTCTAGTGACTGTTTAGTATTAATATGGTCCATTGATCTTCCACATATCTGACATTATCTACAGTGTACTTCCTCTGTCTAGTGACCGTTTAGTATTAATATGGTCTATATACCCTCCACATATCTAACATAGTCTACAGTGTACTTCTTCTGTCTAGTGACTGTTTAGTATTAATATGGTGTATATACCTCCCACATATCTAACATAGTCTACAGTGTACTTCTTCTGTCTAGTAACTGTTTAGTATTAATATGGTCTATATACCTTCCACATATCTAACATAGTCTGCAGTGTATTTCCTATATCTAGTAACTGTTTAGTATTAATATGGTCTATGTACCTTCCACATATCTAACATAGTCTACAGTGTACTTCCTCTGTTTAGTGACTGTTTAGTATTAATATGGTGTATATACCTTCCACATATCTAACATAGTCTACAGTGTACTCCCTCTGTTTAGTGACTGTTTAGTATTAATATGGTCTATGTACCTTCCACATATCTAACATAGTCTGCAGTGTATTTCCTATATCTAGTAACTGTTTAGTATTAATATGGTCTATGTACCTTCCACATATCTAACATAGTCTACAGTGTACTTCCTCTGTCTAGTGACTGTTTAGTATTAATATGGTCCATTGATCTTCCACATATCTGACATTATCTACAGTGTACTTCCTCTGTCTAGTGACCGTTTAGTATTAATATGGTCTATATACCCTCCACATATCTAACATAGTCTACAGTGTACTTCTTCTGTCTAGTGACTGTTTAGTATTAATATGGTGTATATACCTCCCACATATCTAACATAGTCTACAGTGTACTTCTTCTGTCTAGTAACTGTTTAGTATTAATATGGTCTATATACCTTCCACATATCTAACATAGTCTGCAGTGTATTTCCTATATCTAGTAACTGTTTAGTATTAATATGGTCTATGTACCTTCCACATATCTAACATAGTCTACAGTGTACTTCCTCTGTCTAGTGACTGTTTAGTATTAATATGGTCTATGTACCTTCCACATATCTAACATAGTCTACAGTGTACTCCCTCTGTCTACCGACTGTTTAGTATTAATATGGTCTATATACCTTCCACATATCTAAAATAGTCTACAGTGTACTTCCTCTGTCTAGCGACTGTTTAATATTACTATGGTCTATATACCTTCCACATATCTAACATAATCTACAGTGTACTCCCTCTGTCTAGCGACTGTTTAGTAATATTATGGTCCATATACCTTCCACATATCTAACATAGTCTACAGTGTACTTCTTCTGTCTGGTGACTGTTTAGTATTAATATGGTCTATACACCTTCCATATATCTAACATAGTCTACAGTGTACTTCCTCTGTTTAGTAACTGTTTAGTATTAATATGGTCTATATACCTTCCACATATCTAACATAGTCTACAGTGTATTTCCTCTATCTAGTGACTGGTTAGTATTAATATGGTCTATAAAACCTTCCACAAATCTAACATAGTCTGCAGTGTATTTCCTATATCTAGTGACTGTTTAGTATTAATATGGTCTATATACCTTCCACATATCTAACATAGTCTACAGTGTACTTCATCTGCCTAGTTACTGTTTAGTATTAATATGGTCCATATACCTTCCACATCTAACACAGTCTACAGTGTACTTCCTCTGTCAAGTGACTGTTTAGTATTAATATGATCTATACACCTTCCACATATCTAACATAGTCTACAGTGTACTTCCTCTGTCTAGTGACTGTTTAGTATTAATATGATCTATACACCTTCCACATATCTAACATAGTCTACAGTGTACTTCCTCTGTCTAGCGACTGTTTAATATTACTATGGTCTATATACCTTCCACATATCTAACATAATCTACAGTGTACACCCTCTGTCTAGCGGCTGTTTAGTAATATTATGATCTATATACCTTCCACATATCTAACATGGTCTACAGTGTACTTCTTCTGTCTAGTGACTGTTTAGTATTAATGTGGTCTATACACCTTCCATATATCTAACATAGTCTACAGTGTACTTCCTCTGTCTAGTGACTGTTTAGTATTAATATGGTCCATATACCTTCCACATATCTAACATAGTCTACAGTGTACTTCGTCTGTCTAGTGACTGTTTAGTATTAATATGGTCTATGTACCTTCCACATATCTAACATAGTCTACAGTGTACTTCCTCTGCTTAGTGACTGTTTAGTATTAATATGGTCTATACACCTTCCACATATCTAACATAGTCTGCAGTGTATTTCCTATATCTAGTAACTGTTTAGTATTAATATGGTCTATGTACCTTCCACATATCTAACATAGTCTACAGTGTACTTCCTCTGCTTAGTGACTGTTTAGTATTAATATGGTCTATACACCTTCCACATATCTAACATAGTCTACAGTGTACTTCCTCTGTCTAGCGGCTGTTTAGTAATATTATGATCTATATACCTTCCACATATCTAACATGGTCTACAGTGTACTTCTTCTGTCTAGTGACTGTTTAGTATTAATGTGGTCTATACACCTTCCATATATCTAACATAGTCTACAGTGTACTTCCTCTGTCTAGTGACTGTTTAGTATTAATATGGTCCATATACCTTCCACATATCTAACATAGTCTACAGTGTACTTCGTCTGTCTAGTGACTGTTTAGTATTAATATGGTGTATATACCTCCCACATATCTAACATAGTCTACAGTGTACTTCTTCTGTCTAGTAACTGTTTAGTATTAATATGGTCTATATACCTTCCACATATCTAACATTGTCTGCAGTGTATTTCCTATATCTAGTAACTGTTTAGTATTAATATGGTCTATGTACCTTCCACATATCTAACATAGTCTACAGTGTACTTCCTCTGCTTAGTGACTGTTTAGTATTAATATGGTCTATACACCTTCCACATATCTAACATAGTCTACAGTGTACTTCCTCTGTCTAGCGACTGTTTAATATTACTATGGTCTATATACCTTCCACATATCTAACATAATCTACAGTGTACACCCTCTGTCTAGCGGCTGTTTAGTAATATTATGATCTATATACCTTCCACATATCTAACATGGTCTACAGTGTACTTCTTCTGTCTAGTGACTGTTTAGTATTAATGTGGTCTATACACCTTCCATATATCTAACATAGTCTACAGTGTACTTCCTCTGTCTAGTGACTGTTTAGTATTAATATGGTCCATATACCTTCCACATATCTAACATAGTCTACAGTGTACTTCGTCTGTCTAGTGACTGTTTAGTATTAATATGGTGTATATACCTCCCACATATCTAACATAGTCTACAGTGTACTTCTTCTGTCTAGTAACTGTTTAGTATTAATATGGTCTATATACCTTCCACATATCTAACATAGTCTGCAGTGTATTTCCTATATCTAGTAACTGTTTAGTATTAATATGGTCTATGTACCTTCCACATATCTAACATAGTCTACAGTGTACTTCCTCTGTTTAGTATTAATATGGTCTATATACATTCCACATATCTAACATAGTCTACAGTGTATTTCCTCTGTCTAGTGACTGTTTAGTATTAATATGGTCTATAAAACCTTCCACAAATCTAACATAGTCTGCAGTGTATTTCCTATATCTAGTGACTGTTTAGTATTAATATGGTCTATATACCTTCCACATATCTAACATAGTCTACAGTGTACTTCCTCTGTTTAGTATTAATATGGTCTATATACATTCCACATATCTAACATAGTCTACAGTGTATTTCCTCTGTCTAGTGACTGTTTAGTATTAATTTGGTCTATAAAACCTTCCACAAATCTAACATAGTCTGCAGTGTATTTCCTATATCTAGTGACTGTTTAGTATTAATATGGTCTATATACCTTCCACATATCTAACATAGTCTACAGTGTACTTCCTCTGTCTAGTGACTGGTTAGTAT
This sequence comes from Watersipora subatra, assembly GCF_963576615.1. Taxonomy (NCBI): domain Eukaryota; kingdom Metazoa; phylum Bryozoa; class Gymnolaemata; order Cheilostomatida; family Watersiporidae; genus Watersipora; species Watersipora subatra. Next base: position 5,473,731 of record NC_088715.1, on the reverse strand, counting down.
TAATATGGTCTATAAAACCTTCCACAAATCTAACATAGTCTGCAGTGTATTTCCTATATCTAGTGACTGTTTAGTATTAATATGGTCTATATACCTTCCACATATCTAACATAGTCTACAGTGTACTTCATCTGCCTAGTTACTGTTTAGTATTAATATGGTCCATATACCTTCCACATCTAACACAGTCTACAGTGTACTTCCTCTGTCAAGTGACTGTTTAGTATTAATATGATCTATACACCTTCCACATATCTAACATAGTCTACAGTGTACTTCCTCTGTCTAGCGACTGTTTAATATTACTATGGTCTATATACCTTCCACATATCTAACATAATCTACAGTGTACACCCTCTGTCTAGCGGCTGTTTAGTAATATTATGATCTATATACCTTCCACATATCTAACATGGTCTACAGTGTACTTCTTCTGTCTAGTGACTGTTTAGTATTAATGTGGTCTATACACCTTCCACATATCTAACATAGTCTACTGTGTACTTCCTCTGTCTAGTGACTGTTTAGTATTAATATGGTCTATATACCTTCCACATATCTAACATAGTCTACAGTGTACTTCCTCTGTCTAGTGACTGTTTAGTATTAATATGGTCTATATACCTTCCACATATCTAACATAGTCTACAGTGTACTTCGTCTGTCTAGTGACTGTTTAGTATTAATATGGTGTATATACCTCCCACATATCTAACATAGTCTACAGTGTACTTCTTCTGTCTAGTAACTGTTTAGTATTAATATGGTCTATATACCTTCCACATATCTAACATAGTCTGCAGTGTATTTCCTATATCTAGTAACTGTTTAGTATTAATATGGTCTATGTACCTTCCACATATCTAACATAGTCTACAGTGTACTTCCTCTGCTTAGTGACTGTTTAGTATTAATATGGTCTATATACCTTCTACATATCTAACATAGTCTACAGTGTACTCCCTCTGTTTAGTGACTGTTTAGTATTAATATGGTCTATACACCTTCCACATATCTAACATAGTCTGCAGTGTATTTCCTATATCTAGTAACTGTTTAGTATTAATATGGTCTATGTACCTTCCACATATCTAACATAGTCTACTGTGTACTCCCTCTGTCTAGCGACTGTTTAGTATTAATATGGTCTATGTACCTTCCACATATCTAACATAGTCTACAGTGTACTTCCTCTGTTTAGTGACTGTTTAGTATTAATATGGTCTATGTACCTTCCACATATCCAACATAGTTTACAGTGTACTTCCTTTGTCTAGTGACTGTTTAGTATTAATATGGTCCATTGATCTTCCACATATCTGACATTATCTACAGTGTACTTCCTCTGTCTAGTGACCGTTTAGTATTAATATGGTCTATATACCCTCCACATATCTAACATAGTCTACAGTGTACTTCTTCTGTCTAGTGACTGTTTAGTATTAATATGGTGTATATACCTCCCACATATCTAACATAGTCTACAGTGTACTTCTTCTGTCTAGTAACTGTTTAGTATTAATATGGTCTATATACCTTCCACATATCTAACATAGTCTGCAGTGTATTTCCTATATCTAGTAACTGTTTAGTATTAATATGGTCTATGTACCTTCCACATATCTAACATAGTCTACAGTGTACTTCCTCTGTTTAGTGACTGTTTAGTATTAATATGGTGTATATACCTTCCACATATCTAACATAGTCTACGGTGTACTCCCTCTGTTTAGTGACTGTTTAGTATTAATATGGTCTATGTACCTTCCACATATCTAACATAGTCTGCAGTGTATTTCCTATATCTAGTAACTGTTTAGTATTAATATGGTCTATGTACCTTCCACATATCTAACATAGTTTACAGTGTACTTCCTCTGTCTAGTGACTGTTTAGTATTAATATGGTCCATTGATCTTCCACATATCTGACATTATCTACAGTGTACTTCCTCTGTCTAGTGACCGTTTAGTATTAATATGGTCTATATACCCTCCACATATCTAACATAGTCTACAGTGTACTTCTTCTGTCTAGTGACTGTTTAGTATTAATATGGTGTATATACCTCCCACATATCTAACATAGTCTACAGTGTACTTCTTCTGTCTAGTAACTGTTTAGTATTAATATGGTCTATATACCTTCCACATATCTAACATAGTCTGCAGTGTATTTCCTATATCTAGTAACTGTTTAGTATTAATATGGTCTATGTACCTTCCACATATCTAACATAGTCTACAGTGTACTTCCTCTGTCTAGTGACTGTTTAGTATTAATATGGTCTATGTACCTTCCACATATCTAACATAGTCTACAGTGTACTCCCTCTGTCTACCGACTGTTTAGTATTAATATGGTGTATATACCTTCCACATATCTAACATAGTCTACAGTGTACTTCCTCTGTCTAGTAACTGTTTGGTATTCATATGGTCTATATACCTTCCACATATCTAAAATAGTCTACTATATAAATAGTATAGTCTACTAGTAAATATAGATATAGCAGACTAGTGTGCTGTAAGAGATTATCAGACTCACTGGTTGAAAATCACTGCTCTAGTCAATAGAATATTACAGAGTCCATTACATATTATTGTAAGCAGCGTACGGAAGATAACTCCAAGTTTAGGGGTGAGCATATACCTCATTTATTGCTCTCATCTAATAATATGTGCTTTCACACCTACTCTGATGAGTACATGTAGGAATCAGTGTTGAGTTGGCATGGTCTGACAACTCCTCCCTTTTCTCTTTGATCTCTTTATCATGGTCATCATTTAGGGTGCTTTAGAATTCCCTATGTATAAGGGAGACATGACTAGGTACACAGAAGGCATTCAGATTCCAACTTTAGAAGTAAGATAGCTTTTATCTAAATTGGGCTACACTAAGATTAATAATTGAGTTCGAGTTCATTGACAATGGATAAGTGCTACAAGGTCATGTGTCAGCAAAACTGTAGCCTGAGATCTTTATGAATGAATTTAAGGCTATGATAGCCAAATGCTTACATTGATAACAAGCACATAGATGTTTGCTAAAGATTTCTCAGTGTATTCGTTTGCAGGATTTCGATATAGTAATTACCGTGTCTGTCGACTTCTGCTAATAAAATAAGTTTTATATTAAAACTTCTAAGTAAACATTTTAGCACTGTTTAAAATGAGAATATCAGTAGTTGTTAGTCATAGCAGAGATTTGATGATCATTGTTCAACACTCTTAGTATGACAACAGAATTGATGTTGGAATAACATGCTTGTTTTTATGGCTCCGTGTTAAATATCTCTTATTATAAAACCTGCTCTCTAATGTTCTCTAAGTCAGACATTTGATATTTAATATATTGTGGTTTCACATTAAATACCTTTTTATATTAAATATTTTATATTATACGTATATCTTGCAATTACATGATATGCACACTGAGGATTGCCTAAGTCGTGTGTAAAACCAGCCATATTTTAATTTAAATAAAATTTATTAGAAAATTATAATATTATTAGTTTGATTAACATGACCAATATACAGCATTGTAATCGATTGTGTTCACCTTTACTTTAACAACGATATGTCTATGATATTCTATGTTGCAGACTGGACTGTGAGACTCACCTGTGGTATTTGAATCTATCACGCAACAACCTGGTAGAACTACCTTCAGTCGTCTACCGTATGACTAATCTGAAGATGTTATACCTCTTCAACAATGAGGGGTTGACAAAAATAAGTAGCGAAATTCGTAAGCTACAGCAACTCACAAAGCTAGATTGTAGGGATTGTTTCTCTCTCCAGTCTCCCCCGTACGCAGTATGTGTGCAGGGTATCGCCGCTGTAAATAAATACTTTGCTGATCTGTTGGAAGGAAAAGGAGTAGATCAGCTCAAAGTACCAGTTGCAGTTGTCGGTATGACTGGTGCAGGGAAAAGTAGTCTCATTAGAAGCCTCCAGTCCGGTAAAAGGGAACTTACCTACAGAGAGAAAAATTCACCATTCGATGAGACAACCAAAGTGTTCCAAATGGAAGACCTGAACAACTCTCCTCTCAAGTTTATAGACTATGGTGGCCATGATATCTATCAGATGGCCTACCAGCTAGTCATACGAGAGCGATGCATTCCACTCCTTGTAGTCAACATGGAAGAGTTTAACTCATATCTGTCTGCAGGGTCTAGAGAAGGTGCAAGAAGACTCTGTATAGACTGGCTGTCTCATCTCTACTTGGCCAGTCCAAGATTAGATCCACCTGTATTGGTCCTCACACACACTGACAAGCTGGATATCGAGTTGGTGGAAGATTGTAGGGAAAAGTTGCTCTCCATTTCAGAAGCAGCAAGAAGAGAGTTACTCAGAGACTACGAGCGGTGCTGTGGGGATTTTCAAAAAGAATCCAGTCCTATCATCCATCTCACCAACACTGACGAGCCTCTCTTTAACCCTCTGGATGTCTTCGAGTTTGGCAATGACCTCGGCGAAGTATCTAACATTAAAGGTTTGAGAGCAAATTTGGAGAAACGGTGTGAGAAGTTAATCATGGAAATTCCCCTACTTTGGGAGCGTGTAGAGAAATTCATAGAACGAGAGGAAGGAACTTACATTCCTTTGTTGAAGGTAGAGAACGAATTCTCAGACACTGATTCTAAAATCATTCTGCGATATATGCATAATACTGGGCAGATCTTGTGGTTCGAGGGAACCGAAGGTCTGTCCCGTTACATATTCCACAAGATTCCTGTAATTACTGAGATGATAGCTCTGTTGTTCCACCACACAGCTGAGCAACAATGGGAAAAGAGGGTCGAAGAGTTGGTTCCTTTCACACACCAAGAAGAGTGGGTCAGTAAGCGGAAGTACCAAGCATTCGTAGCACAGTTTACTACTACTGGCATCATGGATGAAGTCTTGCTAGTAGATCTCCTTAAGAACAGCAGTGAGTTACCTGTTGAAATATCTATGCAACTTTTAAAGAGCTTCGCCATCTTGAATGGTCCAATAGAACACAACTCTAAAAGGCGATCGTACATCCTTCCATACTTTACGACTACTTCTGTAGAAAAGACATATCCATTAGATGACAATGTACCTCTCCGACTGGACATTGCCTTAGGTGGTCTATCTCCACCTCCTTATGTATATCAACTTATGACTGTTGCAGTCCTGAAACTCTGCTCAAGTCTGTTGTCAAACATAAAGGTGTGGAATGATGGAGCTGTGGTACACAATGAGGAGTTTACCACAATTCTGAATCATGACTTAACCAACCGAGTGGTCTCATTAAGAGTTGGTACTACAGTGGCACAGCTACCAGCTTCCTGGGAACATTTAATAGTGACAACTAAAGCTATTCTTAACCAGCTTTACGCCGTGTGGAAAGGGAGTCATGCTGAAGTTTGTCTCTACTGTTCACAGTGTCTCATCAGACAAAACCCTGCACCCCATTTCTATGTCGACCCTGAGTGGTTTTATCCTATCGACTGTGACTACAGCATTACCTGTACTAAACTCCCTGCTATACGTTCACATCTGTCCAAGGTTGTCTGTCCAGTTTGTGACAAGCTGAGAAATGATAAGAAACCTTCCGTGCCCAAGCCTCTCAGACTTCCTTGTGAGTCACCTTTCTCATCCTTTTCATTGAGTTTAGTCTCAGTCAAGGTTTGGCTAAATGCAAAAATTTACCATTTTTCCTCCAGATATTAAAATCTTTTTGTTGGATAGTATTGATGACTATCCCTGTGATGTCCTTCAGCTCCATATAGAAAATAGATTAAACTTTTTTGAAGACACATTTGTAGATTATGAGATGCTTTGGTTAGTTGTCACCTTTTATCTATTAGTAATTGTATTACATCATACCTACAGGTGACCAACTAACTGTTGATGAAGTACAAAGCCTAGAGAACCATATATCTGAAATAAGAGAGAGTTGTCCTCTCCAAACAGTTGGTAAGCTTCTTCCCTGTGTATGTTCTCATTAAGTCTCTGATTTATATAGTGTTTATATAAGAGTAAATGAAGATGGGACTAAATACGAGGAAAGAGATTGATACTCTATAAATACAACAGAAACATAGAGTATTAACTCTGTTATATTCAGGGCATCTGGAGAGCACCTCTGAGGAGGCTGAAAGTGACTTGTCAGATGTGGAGGATCAAGGATATTGTGATGAGTCCAAAGCAGATAAGGTCATGAGGCTACGACTATGCATAGTCAAGAAGCCGAAGATTAAGCAACTGTATCAGTCTAAGAAGGTAATATAGTTTATCAGTTTAATATCTAACTAACATGCTGCTGACAGCTTCCATCAGAAGAAGAGCATAGACATGGTAAGTTAATTTGTTAAATGATAAAGATCATAAAAACTCATATTGATATCATATAGCGTGTTAAGAACCATCAGAGATCTGTGATATAATTGAAGTTACCTGTTGCTGTCTCAATTAGAGAAGAATGGTTAATTTTTGCTGTTGAGTAAGCATTGCAATATCTAGAGTAGACAACTTCTCACGGTATTTATTCCCTTCTCTGTATCATTTGTAGACTTGTGACCCTTGAACTCAGCTAATGGGTGAGGCTAATGATGAGGTTTTTTGTGAAACACAAACAGCAAGAGTTGTGTTCTCTTTATGTTACAACTTAACTGGGTTCTATGATTGTATTATAAAGGTCTATGCTATGAGTGAACCAGTGAGGGGCAGAGTTCTAATCATCAACAATATGAACTTTCGCTATGGTCACGGTAACAGAGCGGGTTCCCAATTTGACTACAGAAATCTCAGCATGATGTTCAAAGACCTTAAGTTTGATATTGCCAAGTCACAGGCTGAATTAAAAGACCTGCGAGCGCAGGTACTCCGTGTGCCTTATCATAGCCTTGTTTCTGCTTAAAGATTGTAGAATTTGGCTGATTTAAACTCATGGTACAAAACTCTGTTTAAAGTGAGACACTGTTGTGACTAGTGTATGTCTTGGTCTGGTAGTCAGGGTGTTAACAGATCTTCTGATGAGGGACATTGATACAAAGCCTCTTAACTGTGATTTATGTTTGCAGGGAACCTAGTTTTGTTTTAGAGCTTCATTTTGAGTTTTCATTCTATAAATGTTAGGTAAGGTTTCCTAGCAACACTTCAATGACTTCCTGCTATCTGGCAGTCATACAAAAGAATTTGAATCCATAAAAGTATTGGCCTGTACTAGTCAGGATTACTATATTTTTTTCCAGGATATCTACAGAGAGATACAGATTGAAACAGCGAGAGAGGAACACAAGAATCTGGGCATGTTTGTCCTAGTAATCATGACTCATGGTACGAGTGGTAACCATCTGCTGGATATCGAGGGTAACATGATTCCCTTCATCCATATCCAAGACCTTCTCTCTCCACGGAGTTTCCCTGCTATGAAGGGCAAGCCTAAGTTGGTCATCTTGCAAGCATGCTCAGGAGGTTTGTCACCTGATAAAGGATACACAGTTTGGGTACACAGGCTATACTTTCAGAAGATCAGATAAATAAGTACTATTTAACTAAATACCAGTTTCATCAACTCTTTGATAACCTAACTCTTTGTGTACCACGAGCCGTGCAGTGTGGCTCAACACAGTGTTTGTATATGGAACCAACTGGTGTGACTTTAGTACGTGTGAAACAAGTTTCTTATTAGTAAGTAGTTAATCAACTAACTTATAGTATCTGTACTTAAACAGAAGGGAAGAATTATCTGCATGTGTTATGCATATCTGCATCCACTGATGTACAATTTTATACTTGTTAATTTGGTAGCGAATCAAATAGCTATGGTAGCTTGTATTGTCAAAATTGTGTCATAGTATTCCAAAACATGAGTCATTGGCTGACAGAAACAAGTATGTACTATAAAGACAGCTGCGTATGATCCAACTGTACAACTGCAGTGGAAAATCTGCCCCGAGTATCAGCCTCATTGCTATTGGCTAATGCGGTCGCCTACAGAGCAGAAAGTTTGCCCTGGGCAATGAAGTTTCATCACTAACCCCAAAACGTGTAACACTGGCAAAACATGAATCTGGCAATGATCTATTAGGTCAATAACCACTCAGGGTCTAACTTCAAATTGTGTGCACTTCCTGTATGCTAGTATTAACATACATTTACAGAGATTTATCTAGTATAAAAATATAACATAACTAATCAAACATTCTGTTATCTAGGGAGACGAGACTTTGGAGAAAGTAGAGAGCTTCTTCCTTCACCAATATCTACCATCATAAGCAGCCCAACCACTGAGTCAACTACAGTTAGCAGTACATCAGTTCCTCAGTCAACCACAGTTAGCAGTACATCAGTTCCTCCATCAACCACAGTTAACAGTACATCAGTTCCTCGATCAACCACAGTTAGCAGTACATCAGTTCCTCAGTCAACCACAGTTAACAGTACATCAGCTCATCAGTCAACCACAGTTAGCAGTACACCAGCTCCTCAGTCACCAACTACTTCAGTTCCACCTCCAACTACTCTGAATGCTGATGATTTCTTCATCATGAAGGCCAGCAGTGAATGTAAGTACAGAGTCTAGTCTCAGATCTGCTTTACCAAGATTTATCAAAGTGTCTCCTCTGTGAATAATTATTTGTTTAGCTTGTGACTAGCCTTAGTTCCTACGATGTGCATGTAGATTATTATCATTATTTACTCTATACACATGAGCTTTGACTATCATATACCGTTGAGTAATGAACTTATCAACATACCACTCTATGTCTATTTTAGCCTACATGGCTACTAAATCCTGCAGTCATGGAGCCTGGTTCATCAGAGTTCTTGTGGCCACATTCTACAAACATTCTTCTCATAGAGATATAGAGAGTCTCTTTAGGATTGTAAGTAGTCAGTCTATTTTATAGCCTGAGAACTCCTTTATTTGTCCATCTTATTTTATATCCAATTAACTTTAATTTGTGCTGGTTCACTTTCTCCGTGCTGTTCTTATCACAATCAACAGGAGTTACATGTAGTATTTAGTAGCAGTAGTGTAAGGGGCAGTTAGTGAAAGAGCCTCAAGACCTGCTGCTTTCTTAGAGCTTAGGTATGCCTCCTTCCTAACCTATTGGAAATTAGCCTATTTGCTTTATTTGCTATGTGAGGATCAGCCTATGTTCCTTAAAGACCCATTTCGTCGAAGCGATAGTCAAAGATAGACTGTGGGTATTCCAATGATACTCGACAAAGTAGCTTAATTTCCAGGCTTTTACTACAAGCATTTTGCTGCGGAGCATCCGCACCCGCTCCTTAGGTTTCTGGGAACTAGCCTAAATTTACGCCAGGATTAGCCTAAATTTCCTCATGGTTTTGAAACTTAAAAGCTAACATCACATGATCCTATTACGACTTTGAACTCTATTTCTAAGGAAATTGATCAAAATTTGTCATGAGCATTAGCCTAAGTTTCCTAATGGTCCTGAGGCTTGAAAGCTACCAGCACATGATTCCTATTGCGGCCTTCACTTAGAGATTATCAACGGATTAGCCTTAGAATAACACGTTGCCCTTATTTTTTTACCGGTGATGGCCAAGAAAAGACTAGAATTCTTGTAGATATCCTGTAGAAAAAGACACCAAAATAAAAAATGATAGCGTAAATAAAGTATATATAGATATTACATTATCAGAGGTGTAATATAAACACTATATAACCTAGGTATAACCCTATATAACTTCAGAGATTTAGAGTGCTTCAGGCAAACTTCAAAACTCTCTGCTCTCTTTGACCAATCTTGTTCCCTCACAATTCGCTCTAGTCATGAGCCCATTGGATCATAGTCCATGTATGTCATACCTCGACGTAGCTGCGAAGGGATGGTGATCATTGCGCTCTACTCGCTTTTTAGAATATTTGTGATAAAAGTAGCCAAAGTGATACGCTATTACGTTTTGTCACTTTATCTTTGCCGACGTTGCCGTTTTAACAGGTTTTGTGTGATCCGAGCTTGATTAGCAGTCGCTTATTGGTCAGTTCCGCTTCGACTGGTGTGGAGAGAAAATCAAACATTTTTAGCGAGTATTTCAGTCACCAGTAGATGAGTTCCCATGTTCTGCCATAAACAAACTGTTGGACTCGCTGTCTCTTGTAATAAACAGACCATTAGACTCACTGTGTCTTTTAGGCTAATTCCTGGAGCTAATCCATCAAAAAACCACTTGAATCAGAAAGGGTGATGTGAACATTGAAGCCTCTTGACCAAAATCTACTAACTTTAATAAAATTTCTCTATTTAGTGAGATGTAAGAGGGGATAACTACAATAACTGTATTCTTTTCTTGACCACCACCTGCAAAAGAGAGGGCAGTTTATTATTCTTGAACTAATCAGTTGATAATCCTTAGGTCAAGGTTGCAATAGGATCACACGATGCTAGCTTTAAAGCCTCAGGACCATTAGAAACTTAAACTGCCTTTCACAACAAATTTAGTTTCTCAAAAAAATTGAGATCAAGGTCGTAATAGCGGTCAAATGATGTTAGCTTTAAAGCCTCAGTGTTATTACATCATCATCACCTGCATCATTGTGATTTGATCACTTTTGCTGTCTCTCTAGCTCAGGTAGCCTTCACTATCTTACTACTCCATTCCTTTCTATCCTTTCTCATTTCCTCTGCCTGTTCAAATTTCATTTCTATAGATTTCAGGTTATTTTCAATGTTCTTATTTTAGATGAACTCAGGGGCACTCCTTGATCTTCACAGGAGATTTTGATATTTCCTTAGCATTTCTCTTCATTTAATGCTCACATTAATTTTAGGCTAATTTCCAATTACCGAGGGAGAGTTTATCGAAGTCCACCCGCAAAATACCCATATTAAAAGCGTGGATCTGTTGAGTTGAGTATTTGTAGAATGTCTGTAGGCTATCCTTGACTACTGCCTCGACAAAATGGGTTTTTAAGGAAATTGTGCCTGTGCTCACGTAGCAAATGGCTAATTTTCCATAGTGCACCCACTAGCACAAAATGCTGAACGGTCCCGAGGCTCTGTCACCAACTACCCCTCCTTATACTACTAGTAACTTTGGTACCTGATATTATCAACTATTACAGGTCCTTTTCTCTGGTACAAATAACATCCTGTTAGTTCTGAGACTTGAACTCATCTCATCAATTCAACTAACACACTGGAGCAAACCATATGATGTCATTATGATATGTTACTCTGTGTTTATTTGTATGCTTTAGATACAGTCACGGGTGAGACAGGTCAGTATGGCGGATCAGAATGCAAGGTCATGTGACACTCAGGGAGGTAATGTACCAACTAGCATCTGCACCTTTACAAAACTCCGTAAACTTTATCTCTTCCCTGGATTCAGAAAAGGCAAGGACTGACAACTTCTCACTGTTCCTATATTGACACCAGACAGACCATCAACTAGAATTATCATGGAACTTCCTCTTGTTTTCATGGTTGTACTTCTTACCAACTCATATCATTGGTAAATAGGTCAGCTTGACATAGCGGAGAACATTGATGCTATTGGCTCATTTCTTATTGTAAATACTTGTGTTAATGTTTAACAGCAGACCTAATATGTTTGAGAATCAATGAAGACGAGTATTTAAGTGAAAGGATAATTTACCTGCTGTACACAGACTCTATATCCATAACCTTACCTGCTGTACGCAGACTCTGTATCTATAACCTTACCTGCTGTACACAGACTCTGTATCTATAACCTTACCTGCTGTACACAGACTCTGTATCTATAACCTTACCTGGTATTACTAGTATAGTGTTTATTTATCTATCACCTGTACATAATGTACATAATCCCATCTCTCAATATACCTCCAGTTGGCTATGAAGGCTGACCATTGACATATAATAAGTTGTTTTAGAGAGCTTTTGAGGAACAGGCTAATTCTCAATGTCTGTCAGCATCGATAATATAAGAAATAATCACTCTTATTTTGTGTTTTTTTTCTTTTTAACGAGAAACACAAAACCCCTTTTGTATTTTTTAGCGGTCCATATAGAAACCAATTGAGACAGTCATTATTTTTAGAATTGTCTTTTTGAACAAGAGAACATAACTATTGTTATGTTGTTATACAATTTTCACTTGTTTGAACATATTATTAAACGTTTTTCTTTAGATTGAGGTTTATTCAAAATGAATAAAACAAGCAGTCATCTTGATAGCAGAGATGAACAAAAGAGAGAATTTTAATGAGGATATTCATCAGGAGTCATACAGCTACTTGATTAGCCTTAATTGAGTCATTAAGTTTTCTGTGCGGTCTACAGATGTAGTTCCAAATAACAAGAGGACACAACTACATAAATTTCATAACTGGCATTTCTCATACTCCAACTTAGAATTTTGAGAAATACAGGAACAAAATGTAAACAAACACAGCAAAACCTGTGAATACAATATATGTAACACAGTTGTCCTGCCTATCGGGTCATTTGTTTAACCTTTGACCTAGCATGTCTCCAGTTTATTAGAATTATCATAACTCATAGACCTAGTGAGAATATCAGTGATCATGTTCTTGGTAAAGCAGTGCTTAGTGGTGATGTGGTTGCTGATGATTTTTTGGTAGATATATAATTATCATGGTATCATAAGTCTAGATCTCTCACTGGTTTTGTTGGCAGTGATTATGGTAGAGAGCTTGCCAATGCTAACATGTGGTAGTAATGATCGATGGCCAGTGATATCCTCAAATAGTTGTCAGTCATGCTGCTTATTTCGCTGCTATGTCTGCTAAATACTCTCTCTCTCTACAGTCAAAAGAGCTATTGGATTCCGTTGTTTGCCGGTCGAGCTGAATGGGCCATCATAATTATTGTGTATGAGAAGTTGTAGAATGTCTTTGTTCACTTTCTGCTCAGCTGTTATTTATCTGCTCAACCGAAGGTTTACCACTTTGGCTGGAGGAAATGCTGTAGTTTGGTGTAGCCTTCATATAGCATTTGGCAGCAGTAAGGTGAGCTTTTTTGGTGTATCATTAAAATTTGACATTTCCAGTGCGCATGAAATATCTGGCCTCATTGATGTGGCAGCAGAAAGTGAATTACTGACAATGAACTGGTATAGCATGTGGTCCACCAGTCTGCTGCCGCTATCCTTCGCCATCTTTACATTGACAGCCTTGAGCATATCTGTGGGTTTGTAATAAACATGAACCAAACTAACAACAATAAATTGGTATAGCATGTGGTCCACCAGTCTGCTGCCAGTATCCTTCACCATCTTTAGATTGACAGCCATGGGTATAGCTGTGGGTTTGTACCTGGGGTTGTTGTACCTTCTCAACAGCTGTTCTTTGTCCAGTCTCTGATGAAGTTTTAGTTCTCCATCACTAAACTCAGGCTGAATACCTAAAAAAAACTTCCATCCTGAAGGGGAAGTTGAGGTCAGACTAGTTGTTCGAGATCAGGACTAGGTTGTCTACATATACAGCAATAATAGTCTGGATTCTGTATTGTTGATGTGTGTAGATACATTGATCAGTATCTGATTGTTTGAAACTGATTGACTTGAGATGTTGAGCTCGTATATAGAACATTGTAACTTACATACCAAGAGTTCTTAGCTAGTATGTATACTAATGTGATACTAACTATATATACTATATATATAGTTAGTAGTTGTACATAGTATATGTATACTATGTATACTAACTATATGTATACTAATTGTGAATACTCAGATTTTTCTCAAACATTTGGTGTCGAATGTCATTCATGACTTGAGTGTACCGTGGTGTAATGTCTGTAGAAGAGAGGTGAAGAATGTCATTGATGTGCTCATCTGTGAGCCTTGTTCTGTATTTATTTTTTACATAATGCAGTTGAGAGAAGAGTTGTTCCCACCTGTATACATGCTTCCAAACATGTTCATGATTCATGCCGCAAAGGCCTTCAGTTGTTGGTATCTCAGACAGGGAAGCATACGATAGGCGTGAGTGAGATCTTGGCCAGAGTTAAACAGCGATGAGTAGATGAGATCGTTTCTATGATCTCATCTATCAACCCATGCAAAAAGGAGATTTCGTTTTCCTGCAGGACAATTATAGTGATGACCCATTAGTGCTGCTTTATTCCCATGCGTTACCCATGCCTAGTCTAGACCATTCTTGACATTGAATACCTATTTAGATCCTATAGCAGTGCAGTCTGGTAGGAATTCAACTAGTTTCTAGGTTCCATTATGAATATGAGCTTGGTACTCCAGCTCAGCAGCTTCTAGTCTCTGTTGAGAGTTATTATTTTCTTTCTCTTCCTGTATGAACTTTGGTTCTGTTAGATCAGCAGTGAAGTGAGCTGAATGACTCTGCCCAGTGACATTATCAATGTCATATCTCACTGGTTCAACTCTGCCTCAAGAACTGTGATGAGGTGTATAGGTAGACTCAGGTTGCTGTTTTACACCCACTTGTATTTCATAGTTGTCTGCCCTCGTATCTTGTATCTATGTTCCTAGTTTAACTTCATTGAAGATAACATTGTGATGTACTACAACTTTATGTTTTACAGGCTAGACTAATCACTATACTTTCAATCAAACACTGTAACCAACATGAATCATGGTTTCAGCTTTATCATCGTTATTAGCAAGATTCATCAAGAATGTTAGCACTTACAACACAGCTGACCATGTGGAGATAACTGCTATCAGGTTTATGATCATACCACATGTCATATAGGGCTGTTGATTTTTTGTAAGCTGTGGTAAAAACGTAGTTTCATACATAGACAACAGTATGTATAGCCTCAGCTACTAGTGACTTTGATAATACAAACTTAACAATCATGCCTCATGCAGTCTCAGATTGTACAGTTGTATCGCTCTGCATCACCATTCTGATGTGATGAATGGAGTGTGTGACCTGAGGCTGGACACCCATCAAATAAAAGTGGCAAAATGCTTGCCGGGAGGATAACTACCAATAATGTTTTTGAGTTGCCAAGGTGATTTCAGATGCCTGCCTACCCAGAGGGGCTCACGATGAGATACATGAGCAGCATTTGAATTCCAACCATGAGCACCTTGTAGAGGATTTATGGTAATTGTTATCTTGAATTCCAACCATGAGCACCTTGTAGAGGATTTATGGTAGTTGTTATCTTGATTAGAATACCTGAAGGTATGTAATACAGGTATCATTGGTAGTGGATATGTACATACATGTTGATGAATGCTCTGAAGACATTGCCTGAGATCTTTATAAATAGCACAAGTTTGTAGGCTATAATAACTGAACCCTTCCTTTCTAACAAACATGTTAGATTAATGCTAATATTTGTTTATTAGTTTTGTTAGTGGATCATCTCCTTATTTACTAGTGTGAGCTGTGTAGGTTGCACATAATTGGGAGCATAATGGAGAGGATAACTCCAAGTCGTTTGTATGGGCCTAAACGATTGCATATCTAGTACGTTGGATCATCTCCTTAATCAATAGTGTAGATTGTACATCATTGAGAGCATCATGGAGAGGATAACTCTAAGTCTAGGAATGCATGTAAACCTGAACGAATGCTTATCTTGTTCGTGATATGATGTTTTATCACACATACATGTCCGGACTACATATAGGGAACCTAAAAGTCACATCACACTTCAAAAATGCTCTATCGTCACATACAATCAATATTCAGTCATACTCCGACATATGACCTTAATGTGTTTCAGGGTGAGCTCGTATGAGCTTGTACATACAATCAATATACAATTTTTAGCAGCAAGTCCTGTTCAAATATATTTACAAGGGAATAAATTATAAAACAATGGATTGATACTAAATTACTGCAGTCAGTATGGTGACTTGCTGAGATGGTTCTTATATTGGTACCTTAATCGGGTTATCTTGTTATCAGAGCAAACACCAACACTATACATACCTTATTGTGTCATTATTATCATGGTGAGCTGGTTCTTATACTACCTTCTCTACCATTTGCTCCATATCTTGAGACATACCTCTCCCTGCTTTAGTCTCTATACCTTCTGCTGTCCCTGTTCTCGCTATACTCTCGACTCCTTGCCCCCTAACTAATAAAGTCACACTTTTTACTACTATCACCATAATACTTTCTACCACTTCTAGGACTGCTTCTAGGAGAGTATCTAACTCCTGAATTGTATCCCCTATTACTCTAGTACTGCACACAGCTGTTGTAATCTTACACCTTTGCTACCTCCTTCCTAATCTCATTTTTTAAGTTACTACCTCTACTCTCCACTCTAAAAAACTTGTCTAAATTATTTGCCATCTCACAAGCCCCCAATAGCTCATTAAGCATCTTCCAAATCAAATTGCCATTCTTAATCTGGTCTCTACTTACTTCTCTATCTGTCAACTCATCAACTGCGACTATTAGAGCAAACCTTACACTATCAGCATTATTAGCTACAGTGTACATGTATCTTGGCATATCTGCTCAAACTCTCAACTCGTTGCTAACTTTTTATCACTTTCATTAAGTGCCCCTTCACAAACTTGCTCTCCTGTCTACCATAATATTCCTGAAAAATCTCTACTGCATTTTCGTAAATGGAATCAACACTATCTACATAAAACCCTGCACCTTTCAGCTCTTCTCTACCACTATGTCCGCAATCTTTAATAATGGCGCCAACTTAACTCTACCCCTCATAATAGGTCATCTATTACCACCTTTGCCTTAATAACCTCTCCTCTCCACTCTCAATACATGAATTCATTTCCTTGTCACCATGCTCACCAAACACAATTAATTCTACACCACCTGTATTTTTACCTCTCTGTTTACCTCTATGTTTACTTTTAATTCATATTTATTTTAATTTCACTTATAATTTAATTTTAACTCTTCTTTACGAATAATAAATGTAAATGTCTCACTTTTATATCTCTACAGCTTTGACACCCACTGTTTTGTCAAATTGCTGTCTCATCACTTCACTTTCACTCACACGACACTTCACCTCACCTGCACGCCCGTTAAACGTTGAATTGCAACAAAATTCACATTACAGTTATTTGGTATCAAAAGGTTCACCATATCGTACTCTGCTGTGTTGTATGTGCAAAATATGTGGAAATGTGATTACAAGCTCTCAAAAGCTCAAAAATGAACAGTTAACCGCAGCCATCACGAAAACGCCATAGTTTGGAATCTTTTTATTTTGATGACGTTCTCAAACGTTGTGGTTATTGTTTTAAACGTGTAAATAAATGTTGTATTCACATGAGCTCTAGCAAAGAAGGGCCTGGTCTTCTCTTCCACTAGCTTTTATACTCATCCCTCTACTACATCACTACTACATCACCAACTTCTCGTTTGACTTTTCGTAACTACCTGTAACTGCCATGACCACAGTAGTGTAGCCTGGGGCCTAGCTGTTAACCCGATTATACAACAGTTATGCCACATTTAAATTGAAAGAACACACTGGAAAGTTACAAATTAAAAGAATATGTAATGGGAAAAAATTAATAAAAATAAAAGTCTGAAAAATAACAAACGCCAACGCAATTGATTAATAATAAAACGTGCACATTTAGCCTTTGGAATCGTGAAAAGGATATACAGTATATGATCAAAGAATATACAGTATATGGTAAAAGGATATACAGTATATGGTAAAAGGATATACGGTATATGGTAAAAGGATATACGGTATATGGTAAAAGGATATACGGTATATGGTAAAAGGATATACAGTATATGGTAAAAGGATATACAGTATATGGTAAAAGGATATACAGTATATGGTAAAAGGATATACAGTATATGGTAAAAGGATATACAGTATATGGTAAAAGGATATACAGTATATGGTAAAAGGATATACAGTATATGGTAAAAAAATATAAAGTATATGGTAAAAGGACACACAGTATATGGTAAAAGAATATACGGTATATGGTAAAAGGATATACAGTATATGGTAAAAGGATATACAGTATATGGTAAAAGGATATACGGTATATGGTAAAAGGATATACGGTATATGGTAAAAGGATATACGGTATATGGTAAAAGGATATACAGTATATGGTAAAAGGATATACAGTATATGGTAAAAGGATATACAGTATATGGTAAAAGGATATACAGTATATGGTAAAAGGATATACAGTATATGGTAAAAAAATATAAAGTATATGGTAAAAGGACACACAGTATATGGTAAAAGAATATACGGTATATGGTAAAAGGATATACAGTATATGGTAAAAGGATATACAGTATATGGTAAAAGGATATACGGTATATGGTAAAAGGATATACAGTATATGGTAAAAGGATATACAGTATATGGTAAAAGGATATACGGTATATGGTAAAAGGATATACAGTATATGGTAAAAGGATGTACAGTATATGGTAAAAGGATATACAGTATATGGTAAAAGGATATACAGTATATGGTAAAAGGATATACGGTATATGGTAAAAGGATATACAGTATATGGTAAAAGGACACACAGTATATGGTAAAAGAATATACGGTATATGGTAAAAGGATATACAGTATATGGTAAAAGGATATACAGTATATGGTAAAAGGATATACGGTATATGGTAAAAGGATATACGGTATATGGTAAAAGGATATACGGTATATGGTAAAAGGATATACAGTATATGGTAAAAGGATATACGGTATATGGTAAAAGGATATACGGTATATGGTAAAAGGCTATACGGTATATGGTAAAAGGATATACGGTATATGGTAAAAGGATATACAGTATATGGTAAAAGGATATACGGTATATGGTAAAAGGATATACGGTATATGGTAAAAAGATATACAGTCAATGGTAAAAGGATATACGGTATATGGTAAAAGGCTATACGGTATATGGTAAAAGGATATACAGTATATGGTAAAAGGATATACAGTATATGGTAAAAGGATATACGGTATATGGTAAAAGGATATACGGTATATGGTAAAAGGATATACAGTATATGGTAAAAGGATATACAGTATATGGTAAAAGGATATACGGTATATGGTAAAAGGATATACAGTATATGGTAAAAGGATATACAGTGTATGGTAAAAGGATATACAGTATATGGTAAAAGGATATACAGTATATGGTAAAAGGATATACAGTATATGGTAAAAGAATATACAGTATATGGTAAAAGGATATACGGTATATGGTAAAAGGATATACGGTATATGGTAAAAGGATATACGGTATATGGTAAAAGGATATACAGTATATGGTAAAAGGATATACAGTATATGGTAAAATGATATACAGTATACGGTAAAAGGATATACGGGTATGGTAAAAGGATATACAGTATATGGTAAAAGGATATACAGTATATGGTAAAAGGATATACAGTATATGGTAAAAGGATATACGGTATATGGTAAAAGGATATACGGTATATGGTAAAAGGCTATACGGTATATGGTAAAAGGATATACGGTATATGGTAAAAGGATATACAGTATATGGTAAAAGGATATACGGTATATGGTAAAAGGATATACGGTATATGGTAAAAAGATATACAGTCAATGGTAAAAGGATATACGGTATATGGTAAAAGGCTATACGGTATATGGTAAAAGGATATACAGTATATGGTAAAAGGATATACAGTATATGGTAAAAGGATATACGGTATATGGTAAAAGGATATACGGTATATGGTAAAAGGATATACAGTATATGGTAAAAGGATATACAGTATATGGTAAAAGGATATACGGTATATGGTAAAAGGATATACAGTATATGGTAAAAGGATATACAGTGTATGGTAAAAGGATATACAGTATATGGTAAAAGGATATACAGTATATGGTAAAAGGATATACAGTATATGGTAAAAGAATATACAGTATATGGTAAAAGGATATACGGTATATGGTAAAAGGATATACGGTATATGGTAAAAGGATATACGGTATATGGTAAAAGGATATACAGTATATGGTAAAAGGATATACAGTATATGGTAAAATGATATACAGTATACGGTAAAAGGATATACGGTATATGGTAAAAGGATATACAGTATATGGTAAAAGGATATACAGTATATGGTAAAAGGATATACAGTATATGGTAAAAGGATATACAGTATATGGTAAAAGAATATACAGTATATGGTAAAAGGATATACGGTATATGGTAAAAGGATATACGGTATATGGTAAAAGGATATACGGTATATGGTAAAAGGATATACAGTATATGGTAAAAGGATATACAGTATATGGTAAAATGATATACAGTATACGGTAAAAGGATATACGGTATATGGTAAAAGGATATACAGTATATGGTAAAAGGATATACAGTATATGGTAAAAGGATATACAGTATATGGTAAAAGGATATACGGTATATGGTAAAAGGATATACAGTATATGGTAAAAGGATATACGGTATATGGTAAAAGGATATACGGTATATGGTAAAAGGATATACGGTATATGGTAAAAGGATATACGGTATATGGTAAAAGGATATACAGTATATGGTAAAAGAATATACAGTATATGGTAAAAGGATATACGGTATATGGTAAAAGGATATACAGTATATGGTAAAAGGATATACAGTATATGGTAAAAGGATATACAGTATATGGTAAAAGGATATACAGTATATGGTAAAAGAATATACAGTATATGGTAAAAGGATATACGGTATATGGTAAAAGGATATACGGTATATGGTAAAAGGATATACGGTATATGGTAAAAGGATATACAGTATATGGTAAAAGGATATACAGTATATGGTAAAATGATATACAGTATACGGTAAAAGGATATACGGTATATGGTAAAAGGATATACAGTATATGGTAAAAGGATATACAGTATATGGTAAAAGGATATACAGTATATGGTAAAAGGATATACGGTATATGGTAAAAGGATATACAGTATATGGTAAAAGGATATACGGTATATGGTAAAAGGATATACGGTATATGGTAAAAGGATATACGGTATATGGTAAAAGGATATACGGTATATGGTAAAAGGATATACAGTATATGGTAAAAGGATATACAGTATATGGTAAAAGGATATACAGTTTATGGTAAAAGGATATACAGTATATGGTAAAAGGATATACGGTATATGGTAAAAGGATATACGGTATATGGTAAAAGGATATACAGTATATGGTAAAAGGATATACAGTTTATGGTAAAAGAGTTGCAATTGATAAAACTCACCTAGCCTTGTGGTTGCACGCGCTTGTCGGTAGACTTGCAATTTGAATGCCGTGAGTTCATATCCCGAACAAAAAGTGATCTCTCCTTTTATAAACTTTATCACTGTAACTAAAAAAATAGATAAATGAATGACAGACAGACAAATACTGAGATTTATTTATATAGACTCAGACATATGTTACTGTTGTCAACCTTAGACAAGTACTTAGTATTGGTTGTAAGTTTCCTTCTGATTCAGTCACTTCAGCAGCATGGACTAAAGCGCTGAAAGGGTTCACTCCGAGCTCTCTTTGTCATCACAAAGAAAGCTATATAATTTGGCTGTTTGGTTAATGCTTTAGAGTTGCCCTTTCATGTGTTGATTCCAACAGACATAAAATGCTAGGTTAAGATGAATGGTTTAGGTACTCCAAAAGCCGAGGACAAATGATGATTATTCATATTTAAATGTCCAGCAATTTCATCAGGTCATTGTATACACGGTGATCGCCATGGTTACCGCCAAAGTAATATTCTAACTGAATTGATAAATTCAGTTAGAATTAATAATTAGTTTATCTTACAAATTAATTATTAATTCATTTTAGGAATTAATAATTTAACCTGAACAATTTAATTTAGCTAGTTGATAAATTAATTCAGTTATTCGAATTGTATATCGTATTGTAATATTTGTATGTACGCATATGTACGCATACGTACGCTTATGTACGCATACGTATGCGTATGTACAAGTATGTATGCGTACGTATGCATACATACGCATACATACGCGTAAGGAGGGGTAAGGTTACGCAACAAGAGAAGATACCCTAGTGGGGGAAAAGAAAGAGCAAGTGATATAGACTACGAACAACGAAATGAAGGACTAAGAATTATGTTCTTAATCTTCATTAAGAACAGCGTGGTAACATTAACCTACAGTGCACCTTTGTGTCCGCATATATGCTAACATTCTTACATTTACAAGTCTAACTGTTTGAGTATTTATTATTTGTAACTCCTTTCAGCATTACGTTTGACTGTAGTGAATTGTAACTAATTGTTTTCTAATACTAATAATCTTTTCATGCTTATAGAGCTTGTGTAAATAAAGAGCCATTATTCACCAGACACCTTGCTTGCAACAATTACAGTTGTGCAAGCAACTGTAATTGCTTGCAGGTTACAACTGCAAGCAATTACAACTGCAGTTGTGCTTGCAACTCTAACTGTTTATTACTCATTTAGTAAAAGACAACTTGTGCACAGGACCCACTTGCAAGTAGCTAGTCAGCGCTGACTTCCATAACATTACGTACATTACATATCGTACTTACGTATGTACGTACATACATATGTACGTACATACGTAAGTACGATACGTAATGTACGTAATGTTATGGAAGTCAGCGCTGACTAGCCACTTTCAAGTGGGTCCTGTGCACAAGTACATACATATGTACGTCTGTATATTCTTGAATATGTATACAGTTGCATATTCCTGTATGTATACAGTTATTTATTCTTGTATATGTATACAGTTATATATTCTTGTATACGTGTCCGGTGGCGCAGTTGGTGGTGCACCACCAGACACAAATCTTCTCATTTTATGAAGGACAGCTAGTTGAACCTAACCAAAGGCTTTGGAGAAGTCAGCTTTAGAAAACTAGATGATTTTAGATTTAGCGTGGTTAAATTCCAGTGTAAAACCATCCAACATATCAAGTCATCTGCGTTTGCAAACTTTGACTAATGGACACCCTATGGCTACTGTCAACAATTTCTGTTGGTTTTCCTTACAGTTTACTGATGATGTAATCTTTGTTTGCTCATATGAAAAAGAAGGAAAATTGACCAAAAACCTCGTAATATATTTGGAATTGATGTTTTGAGCGCCAGGAGTTGTCACACTAATCAGTGGATGTTATAATGTTGAAGGTTTTAGAATTTGTTTCAAAATTAACTCACCAAGGTCGATAGAACCAATGTTTTGTTTACATCACTTGCGTATTATTATATTTACTCGTATTCTGTCTTTCTAGAAAGTTTTGAGAGATCTTCAGGTGTGCACAGTGACAATATCAATGAGTAGTCTTTTTCAAACTTCATCTATATTATTTCTGTACACTTTTTTGTCATAAAGTAACGAAAAAAACTATTTGTACAGTTATTCTGAAATGTGAGGGTGTTAGAATGTAATAACACCTGCACTGCGTGTCAAGTGTTGGTCTACTGTACAGCGTGTCAAGTGTTGGTCTACTGCACTGCGTGTCAAGTGTTGGTTTACTGTACAGCGTGTCAAGTGTTGGTCTACTGTATGTCCAGAGTTGGTCTATTGTACTGCGTGTCAAGAGTTAGAGTCGTGCACAAAGTAGCCTTCTATTTTAGCTTTGAACCCTGGCTTTGGACACACAGATGGAAAGACATCGCACTAGTAAAGATTTGCTTTCTGCAAAAATGAATTAATTCTACCTTCCTTGAACACTTCAAAGTGAAATGATACTCACCTAGGAATAGTTGACTTGTAGAATTGCTTCTCTGTGTTCAACCTCTAAAGGAGGGATAATCATTACTTTTGTTATGCTGATAGTGAAATAGTTTAGTTATTTTCTGACAGCCACTAGCTCTTCAGGAACACAGCTCAAATTTAATCACAGTGGAACCTCGGTTCTCCATCGCTTCGGTCTTTGGCCAAATCGGTTTTCGATCAAAAAATTTGAGATTTGTTCATTTCGGATCTCGAACATAAATTTCGAACCAAACTTGAGCACGCGCAATGGAATCAAACGTTCGGAACAGCTTCGGAAACAGCATGGAAACATTCGTTAACAAAGAGAAAAGCAAGTTACGTTTCATAAATTCTTTATAAAATAGAAGGCACCATTTGGGATGACGTCTCTTCTACCGAAGAGATTTTCTAGTGACACAACTACTCCAGTCGAGTTACCCTAAATTGTTTTAGCGGCGGATTCTCCTTCAAAGATGTAAAGTAAACATGCCACTGCTGTTTATATTTTCTTTTTCTTATGATTTCTGATGTAACTGATCTGTTGCATTTTTTGATGTTTTGTTATCAATTTCTGCAAGTTTTGGTATTGTATCTTAAAAATATTTCCGATGATTTAAGCGCAAAACATACGAAATGCTTGTTTTTTGTTTTCTTTTTTCCTCATCATAGATAGGAAATCTTTCATTTAAATTAAACACGCTCTATATCTACACGTTTCTATTTATAGTATGTAGTATACAGTACATTTTGTAATGTAAAATGTTACAACAATATTTTACCAAAGTTGTTTTCTCGACTTGGAACGGATTAAAATTTATATACATTAGTTCTAATGGGAATAATTGTTTCGGATCTCAAACAACTCGGTTTTCAAACAATTTTCTGGAACGGATTAGGTTCAAGAACCGAGGTTTCACTGTGTTTCAATATAATTTATAGTTATATTTATATATACGGTAATTTATTACTCAACATATATATTTTTTATTAAATCTTTGATCACTTTTGTTTGTAATTGATAAAACAATTTCAGATACAATACAGTTTTAAATAATTTTAACAATTATAATTAATAAAATTTATTGTATTGATTAATTTTATTATAATTAATACTATAGGTAATAACCATTATTTAATTGTTATAATATAATACTATTATTATTTTATAATAAATATTGGATAATATTACTGCATTAATACACTCTATAATAATATTATTAATAATAGTAATTTTATTGTATTATAACATTATATAATAATTTTTTATCTTTATAATATGATAATGTTATTATATTAAAATAATATGATAGTATTACTATATTATTAAAGCATAAACCAATATTTTAGGCTTTACTATTTCTTAAAACACAGCAATAAGTCTCTCTTATAAACAGAGTCTTGGCTTTATTTTATAGTTTCCTCGTCCACACTATGCAGTAAAGCACTCAACACTAAAGCACTACAACATATTCAGCATTTAAAAGAAACATGTAGTTGAAATAATGCTGCTGATTTGATTAAAACCGACAGCACATTATTCAGTTCAATGATGTTTTATGAAGATTAAGATAGAAGTGTTCAGACCCGAATATGATAACTATGTATTATAGCTGTGTCTCTATTTGTGAACTCTCTCCCGCAGTTATCTACCAAGCACCACCATATCTTGCACTGTGTACACTGCAAGTATTGCCTCAACATTTCATTTCTGTCCTTATCTGCCCCACAATTAAAGCACTTATTCAAGTCAGCTTGGGGCAGGTGGTTCAGCTGATGAGATAACAGAAACTCCTTAGAGCGGTATGTTTTACAACAGCTTTTAAATAGGCACTGCCACAGCCCACAGTTTGGACAAATTCCTCTATTCACTGCTGCCGATCTCTCTGTTGGTCGTCCGCAGCAGCAGAGCAGCGGGCCTGTAGGATCTGCTAGCGTCGGAAAAACCTTTTTATTGAAGCTTTTTACTGTCGTAGACTCGAGGGTGTGCAGTTTCTGATGACCTTTCAGCTGAGTTTCACACTTGTACTCAGCCTTGCAATTTTCAAAGAAGCACCAGAAAAACTCACAGTTTGGACATTGCCCCGAGGGATTGTTGGTTCGAACTTTTGCTTGCCCGCAGTTAAAGCAAACATTAAGGTCAGCTTCCTCCCTGTGAGTTTTCTGATGCTGAATCATAGAAGGCAAACTTTTCGTTGTGAACTCGCAGTTGGCAAGGTCCAGCATGCACCATCTAATTCGGCATTTGACTTTTGGACATTGACCTTCAGTTCTGCTGATATTTGCAGTCTTTTTCTCTTTCGTGCATGGACAAGTGTCTTTAGACCACTCGACGGAAACCTTGGAGGTTGACTCAAGATTCTGAGACGATGTTGTCTTAACTGGCACCTCAACTTCATTTTTTTCCGCTATGCTTTGGCTGGGTTCATTTTTTCCTTCTAAGTTCTAAAGGAACAAAAACCATTTTATTATAATGCTTATTTATCAATTTTATTCTAATAATCAATAAGTTATTTATTTAAATAAATGTATTTGAAATACAGTAATATTATAGTTGCATACATTTGGTATAACACTCGCGACTAGTAATGGGTAACACTTGCTACTAACATCAAAATTGGATGAGTATATAACACTAGCTTCACACTAAGCAAGCCTTCAAGAAACTCATATGTCCCTGTTCTGTGTTTGTAGCTGATAAGAGCATGCAAACTAACAAATGTCGGAGTTGTGCTTCCATTGCCGCCGTATAATCTAAATTTACACAGTTTAACCATGTGAACCCTAACAGCCGCTATTCCGGCATACCGTAGGGTGTGTCAGAAATCCTAGCGACTAGAATACCGATATTCACATGACTCTGTTTACGAAAGTTTTTTCTAAGTAACACCGTAAACCAGTTATAATAATTCGAGCACTTCTATTTGTAGCAATTTTCAAATATCTTTATTTGCTTCCTTCATTATAATAACAAATTTTATTAGAATGATATTGCAAAAAAAATCAATACAACTTTTTCGTCAGTAGATCATGGAAGACCGCGATGCAAATATAGAACTTTATGATACTAATTATAATTTTCAACTATATTTTGAGTCGTTAAATAATGATTAACGTATGCTCAATGGATATAATACTACTTTAAATAATTTTATGAGTTTTTAAAATTGCACAAATTTTTATATTTTTGACCCAAATAATAATGAACTACTGTTTTTTTCTGGTTGATAACATTTACTGTAGATTGCCCGACTGTTTTACTAGTGTTTTACCAAATATTATTGTGTTATGAGCACATTTAGATATGTTAAATAGAACTTTAAAAACTTTGGATCGTTGAATAGATTGCCCAGGGTTACTGACACACATTGACCAGAACAGCCAGGTTTTGCAGGATTTAAGATTGCCTGACTAACAATAGAAACATATGACTTCAAGTTAAACCTATTTACCTTTTGGACTGATTTACAGCTTGAAAAACAAAACTACAACTCCGGGCAAATCTTTCCCCACATCAGCAAACATTCTGTGCAGTTGAACATGTGATCGATTAACGAGGTCTGGCTTGAGCTCTTCAAATTTTCGTTGATCTCTCTTCTGTCCAACTTAAACCGTCTTTGTTGCTATTAACTTTCTGTTATAACATGTCTATAGTGATGGTGGACGTACGTTTCTTACCTTGGCTTCTATTCTCCTTTTTTTGGACTCGTCCTTTTTTGTCTTCATTGCCTCTTTACTTCCAGCTTCAGCAGGTTTATCAGTTTGCTCGGACTGAGAATAAGACGACATGTTATATAATAAAGCGCTCTTACAATTTGTATACAACTGCCTTTAAATGTTGGGCTAGACTGAGTTCAATCATTTCTGTAAGTGTGGGAATAGTGAATGGTAACCCTTGCTACTAGTAAAGTGTAAGTCTTGCTGTTAGTAAACTGTAATCCTTGTTACCAGGGAAGCGTAACCCTTGCTACTAGTGAAAGGTAACCCTTGCTACTAGTGATGTGTAACCCTTGCTACTGGTGATGTGTAACCCTTGTTACTAGCAAGGTTTAACCCTAGCTATTTATAAATTGTAACCCTTACTACTAGTGAAGTGTAACACTTGTTGCTGGTGAAGGGCAACCCTTGTTACTAGTAAAGTAAAACACTTGCTACTAGTGTTGTGTAACACTTGCTAGAGTGAAGTGTAACACTTGCTACTAGTGATGTGTAACACTTGCTACTAGTGAAGTGTAACCCTTGCTACTAGTGATGTGTAACACTTGCTACTAGTGATGTGTAACCCTTGCGACTAGTGATGCGTAACCCTTGCTACTAGTGATGTGTAACCCTTGTTACTAGTGAAGTGTAACCCTTGCTACTAGTGATGTGCAACCCTTGCTACTAGTGATGTGTAACCCTTGCTACTAGTGAAGTGTAACCCTTGCTACTAGTGACGTGTAACCCTTACTACTAGTGAAGTGTAACCCTTGCTACTAGTGATGTGTAACCCTTGCTACTAGTGAAGTGTAACCCTTGCTACTAGTGATGTGTAACCCTTGGTACTAGTGAAGTGGAACCCTTGCTACTGATGATGTGTAACCCTTGCTACTAGTGAAGTGTAACCCTTGCTACTAGTGATGTGTAACCCTTGCTACTAGTGAAGTGTAACCCTTGCTACTAGTGATGTGTTACACTTGCTACTAGTGAAGTGTAACCCTTGCTACTATTGATGTGTTACACTTGCTACTAGTGAAGTGTAACCCTTACTACTATTAAATTGTGTGTGCGAGAGTGATTTATTTCATTAAATATATAGTACATACAATTGCAAACATACGAACGAAAGAAAAGTTTCAAACAGTTGTATATCAAGAATCAAACAAAAGTGGAGATGATGGGGCCAGTGCGAAATAGCAGAGCTAACTGGTCGCAAGCCCGATTCGACAGCATAAGGCGTAGACACTAATACCCACTAAGCCGAGCTAAGGTGGAGCCTTATCTCCGTTTTTTTTTCTCCGCATATTATTCCACAGTGCAGACATCACAAAGTTGGATGTTTGTTGACCAGCAGATGAAGCATAAACAGGAGTAGGAAGTGAGGATGATTGAAATCGGGTGTTATAATGTGAAGGTTTTTGAAAGGTTTGTGAATGATATAGTTTGTGTGCTCTAAGAAGTAATTTGTAATGATACATTCTATCAGCAGTCAAAATCTTAGAGTCGTGAAATAAATCAAAAGTTGGGTAACCAAAAAGGTTTTTTATTTATAATACGCAATATTTTCTTTTGAAACTTAATTAATTTGTCAAGGTGAACCCAAGAAGCATTTCCCTACGATTCTATCGAGTAGCATAATTTAGAGTGAATAAAAGAGTAGTAAAGCATTATCAAAATCTTTTTTGGAACAGTAGTGCTTAATCGAAAAAACAGTCCTGAAATAGGTCTTAAGTCAATCAGTAAATTGCGTGTGCATGAGGACCAACTCAAATTGTTATCAATTATAGTGCCTAAAAATTTAATTTCATCAACCTCAACAATATGTTTATCATTTAAAGTTAATAAGTGTTCAAATTTAAATCTGTTTTGGTGGTTTTTGAAAACAATGTAAGCTATTTTTTCACGATTAATTGTTAGTTTATTTACAGTACCTGACACCAGTGGCTCAGTCTTTGAAGATCAGAATTAATTTTTGTGTAAGATTCATTCAAGTTAGAAGAAGAAAAAAACAAATTTGTATCGTCAGCATATAAAATTGGAGTTAGATACTGTAGCGATTGACAAAGATCATTTATATATAGTAAAAACAGAGTTGGCCCTAACACAGAACCCTGACGCACACCGCATGTTATATTGCAGGAATTAGAATACGAATCATTTATTTGTGTGACTTGAGTTCTATTCAACAGATAACTATGGATCCAATTAATAGTCAATGGATTAAAGTTATAATTATTCAACTTGTTAAGTAATATATTATGATCAATGGTGTCAAATGCCTGACTAAAATCTATGAAAATACTAATTACACATTCTCTCCTATTAAAAGACTCTAGAATTTGATCAGTAAAAGATAAAATTGCATCCGATGTGCCTCTTCCCCGCCTAAAGCCAAAATGATTTTGATTAAGAAGGTTGTTGGATTCTAAGAAATCAAGAATTCGCTGATTTACAAGTTTTTTCATTACCTTACTAATAATAGATAAGATAGGACGATAATTAGCACATTCGTCACAAGATCCTTTTTTATGTAATGGAATAACTTTTGAAGCTTTTAATTGTGCAGGAACTTTCCCAGATTCAAATGAAGAATTTATTATTTTAGATAGCGGTTCGACTATAGCATAAGATATAGCTTTAGTTAATTTAGCAGAAATATTATCGAGTCCAGAAGATTTATTTGATTTCATAATTGATATCTGTTTTAGAACTTGATTTTTATCTGTATGTTTAAATTAGAAAACTAAGGAATCGTTATTGACCTCAGTATCAGGACTGCTTTCAGGCTGCATAGCAATGCTATTATAAATTTAGAAGCCAAGCGCTTTCCAATGCTACAAAAATATAAGTTAAAATCATTAGCTATATCATAATTAATTGAAGCTATACAAGAAGGATTTTGAAAGCTAATCAATTTTGATGGTAGCTTACGTTTTGCACAACTTGGTTTATTTAACTGCTTGTCGTTTATAACATTCTAAATCTGCCTAGAATTACTACATTTATCAAAAGCTTGTGAAAAATAGCTAAACTTTGCATTCTTCAATTTTGTGCTTAAATCATTTCTAAACATGGTATACTTCCTTCTCAAATCAGGGTTTAGTGGAGCATTTCGTGATCTTCTATAAGTTTGATATTTCTTTTTAATCACCCAAGAAAGGTCCCTAGTTATCCATGGTTTATCAGGCTTTATATGTTTGCTGGAATTTATGTTACCTTCGATTGTAGAATCTTTTAAACATTCATTTAACTTTTTTATAAAAACATCGTACAAACAAGAACTATTATCTTCAATGAATAAGGAATCCCAATTAACATTCAGGAGATGATTCCAAAGGTTTATATAGTTTATAGGAGGTGAATAATTAGAAGTCTTAATCATATTAGCGTCAGCTACATTTGTAAAGCATTTGTAAAGTTATCACCGTAAAGGTTGATAGATGATTGCTTATATCTTAGTGAATAGTTCCAGATGAAATTCTGAAGTCAGTCAGATTGGTTAGTATATGGTCTAGACAATTTCATTTTTTTAGATGAAATGAAATGATGAGTAGGAATAGTAATCGCATTTGTGAAACAGTATGTTGCGAGCAAATTGAGATAATGATCATTAGGGAAGTTATAAGTATCAATAATAATGTCACCAGCTATGATGTGGCTACTTGCGAGTGAGTTAGACATAAATTGCTTAATATTTTCTAAAAACATAGTGATGTCTGCTGCACTGGGTTGTCAGTAAACAGCGGTAAGTCTAAGAAGAAGAGACTCAGCTCCACACAATGAACATCGCATCCAGCCAACACCACCACTGGGAGTACCTCAAAGTCTAGGCCATTCCGCACATACACCCCAGCACCACCTTCTCTTGTAGAACGTTGAGAACCCGAAAAACAGCAATTATCAAGTTTGAAAAATTGAATTTCATCATTATTGAACCATGTTTCGGTAACAACAATTATATCAAACTTGATAACACAACAAAAAAGAAACTGTTCAACTTGTGAAAACTTATTACGTAAACTTTGACAATTAACATTAAGAATAGAAAAATAATCGTCAATATTATAATGAAGAGGTAGGTTGTCACAATTGTAATCCTGACAATTAACTAAAATCTCAGCCATCATATAACATCTGCTAATGATTACATTAAATCAATCCAAGACCTTAAGCAACTAGAAGAGTGTTCAAATCTTCCTCTGACCTAATCATTACTGCATCAGAGTCAGAGGTTTTTGCAGATAAATGTGTTGATTGTGTGTCCATACAAACTTATAGTCCTTATCAACCTTAAACTTACGAGTTTGCCAAAAAAGCTCACTTTGTTCACGACTTAATACTTCATTGACGTAAATCTTTCCAGGTTCCCTAAATCCTAATGTTGACCAAGGCTGAATGTTCATACGATAGAGATGAAAAAAATCATTCATCTGACTGGTTGGCGTAAATTTTACAATGATTCTTTTAGATTGCTTAATTCTATAAACTTTATCTATTCTAACAGTAGGTAGTGAGTGCGTAGGTTTCATTTGATTTACCGGCTTTGGAAAAACACTCGACAAATCCTCTCCCTTATTAAAAGGAGTTCCATTCCAGCTCAACACATTTAGCTCTTTCTAAATATTCAGTAGTCTGAATTCGTTCTTCTAATGATTGAAACTTGTCCAGTTTAGGTTCTAGCTGTACAATGTGAGCATCCATCTTTTGTTGTTTAACTTTCATATCATTGACTTCAAGGGTGAAGCTCAAAGATTTCTCAAAATCTACTTGCTTCTGTTCAATTACAGTCAGACGAGAATCAATATTATCCAGTTTATCAATAATTTTGGATAATTTGTCATTAATATCAGAGAGCTTCTGGGTGGTACTCTCATGCGATTCTGATGGGGATTTCTTTTTTTGGTCCCATACTGATAGCAAGTACTAGACCCTTACCCAATTCAAGGGTGGCTCATAGAAATATCACCACCCTCCTTTCTGAATCTTGCAGTCTGTGTATTGGAGTAGCAGTGTAGTTCTTGTCTTCAATTTGATATGAAGAGAACAAATTTTGTACAGTATAAACACTTTCAACAAAGTAACACGAATCTTGCTTGAAAAGCAGAGAGATAAAAAGCTCAACCGCTCACGTCGAAAGCCAACTGCCAGCTGTGCCAACTGCCAGCAATTGTAACCCTTACTACTAGTGAAGTGTAACCCTTGCTACTAGTGAAGTGTAACCCTTGCTACTAGAAAAATGGAACCCTTACTACTAACATCACAATTGGATGAGTACATAATACTAGCTTCACCCTAGACAGATCTCTGAGAAACTCATATTTCACCATTCTGTGTTTGTAGCTGATGACAGCGTGCAAGCTAACGAATGTTGGAGTTGTGCATCCATTACCGGCATAAAATCTAAATTTATACAGTTAAAAGATTGCCTGCCCAACAATAGAAACATATGACTTTAAGTCAAACCTTTCCTGCTTTTGGGCTGATTTATACCTAGAAAAACAAAACTAAAGGTCAATGCAATTCTCTCCTTACATCAGCAAACATTTTGTGCAGTTAAACACGTTATCGATTAACAAGGCTTGGTTTGATCTCTTCAAACTTTTGTCAATCTCTCATCTGTCCAGCTTAAACTGCTTTGCTCGCTATTAACTGAGTGATATAACATGCTGTCTAAAATGAGGATGGACATATTTTCCCACCTCTGCTTTCAATTTCCTTCTTTCTTCAGATTTGTCTTTCCTTGCCATCTTACTGTCACTTCCTCTATCTCCAGCAAGTTGTCCAGTTTGCTCAGACTGTCAATAAGACAACATATCATATAATAAACTGCTTACACACTGTGTATGATTGCTTTGAGATGTTCTACTTGACTAACTTTATTTCTTTCTATACGCAGTTTGATTATATACTGAAATACTGGACAAGACTACTTTAGCTGTTTGATTGGGAGAGATCACTTGAAAATAACCAACAATGTTCTTGTTTGTGTGTCTGACCGTGTGTGTGTTTGTCCGCGTGTGTGCATTTTATTTCATCAATTAGTGAAAATATAATATGAAGCAAAATGAAGATATAGTTATAATATTGACCAAATTAAATAAAATAAAGGAAGCTTAGTTCCTACTTGTTACCCTAGGACACTTATATTTCGCTAGTATTTAGTTTCGTGAGTAGCATACCGAGTAAAATTTCGAAGCAACTTAATTCCGCAGCTCTGATGAGTGCAAAAATATAGTGATGTGAAAATAAATGCAGTGGAACAAACATAATTAGATTCCTCAGGTTCAGTTCACCGATAAAAAAAAGTTTCAATTTGCGACTAGTTTGTAATTGTGAATCGCAGGTAGAATGGTGTGGGCAAGGTCGATAATGCAATTTGATCGCTTGCTGCCATTTGTTTCTTGGACTATCAACAGGCCCGTTTTCACTGGGGCAGCTGGCTGGCTGAGCCGCCCCAAATTTTTGGGAATTTTTTACGAGGTCAACTCAAACGGATTTGTTTGGTCAGTTCCAACGCAATAATAAATTGCTTCAGATAACTCGACCTCAACATCATTTATTCGAAAAGTTATTTGCCCAACGGCCATGGACACGGTTTTTATCGCTGTAGAATATCACTTCATTTCAAGCCATAGAGACAAACATCAATTTCTAGTAGTTCTTAGGCATCATTATTATCATCATCAGAGGCAAAATATTTTTGGTAACGACTTTTATAAAGGTTTGCAGAAGATTAAGTTTTATCAAACACCCGCTTGGCCATGTCCCATCGAAAGCGTAAAAGCCTCCGAATGAACTTAAAATAAAATCCGCAAAATTGATCTTAGTTAAAACGCTCAAAAGAAAAATATGTCTTTTTTTCTGAGCGTTTTAACTGCGGTCATGTTTTGCCTATTTTAATTTAAAAACGTCTCGTCAGTCACATCACTTAAAACAAAACAAATCTCAAAAAATTACATGTTATTTAAGAGGTGTCAGTGGTGAATCCCATAGATATAGTAAACCCCAGATATGCGAATAATCAAAACAAGTGAGGCCTATAATTAGCATGACGCAACGTCATGGTGATGTGCAAGGCGAATCAGCTGATCTATTAACTCCTATTGACTTAGAACTAAAAACTGCTCAATTTTTCCATAGTTTGTGCATCTGAGACTGCATAATTTATTGAAAGTATGTAAAACTTATATACAGTAATACTTCAACTTACGAGTACCCTAACGTACGAGAAACTTGAGGTATGAGCCAGCTTTTAGGCAAGTTTTAGCACTAACATACGAGCCATGTTTGAGATACGAGCACATGAGTCAGTTGCCAAGTATGTCGGAGGTGTTTTATGAGAACAGCATCACTCTGCATTTTTCAACTGCTCAGATTATACTTTTGTACCATGTTTTTTGTGCGCGATTTTCAGTGCAGAATTATGTGAATTAAAAGTACCGTGCGTAGACCGAAAGTTTGCCAGTAAAAGGATAGATAATGCAAAGAAAAAGCAAATGATAACAATTGATATTAAACGGACAATTATTGAAAAATATGCAAAATATGTATGCGTGATTGAGCTAGCTCAGCAATATGACAGAAATACATCCACAATTATCAAACACAAGGATTATATTTAAGGCATTTAGTTTGCAAAAGGACTAACCATAGTTTCTAAACGACGCAGCGATCTTCACGACCACTGATAGAGAGACTGCTCAGGCTTTGGATAAAAGACAAACAATTGGCCGGTGATTGCGTAACTGAAACGATGCTACGTAAAAAGGCTGGTGCTGTCTATCAAGACTATAAAAATGGACATTCGGACAAGTTGGCTAGTGGTCGTGCATTAACTCTTGGTGACGACACCTGTGTTCATCCTGATCGCAACATGTTGAAAGGGCGACAAAGGCAAACGTCCTTAGATAGGTTTGTCTTAAAACTGCCGGCTGGTCGTGCGAGCGAAACAAAAGAAAAATTAGCTAACCAGCGAGAAACTTAAAACTATGAACGCTGAAGAAATTTTAATTACGTTAAGTTAAAGATTAAAGTTTGCTTTTATGTTTGCTTTTAAGTTTGTCTTTTAAGACTTGGATAAAATCCAAATTTATCAAAGTCAACTGTTGTAATGAAGGATAATTTATCTCTCCCTCTCTGGCAAATGCTAGCGTTAGCTGCTATTGTATGTATTTAATTTTACATTTTAATTAATCACATTTCCTTGCATTATTTTTTATTTGTTGCTCTTTGAAAGCATGTGGTAAGTTGGAACAATAACCAACATGTTCTTTCTGTTACAATGAATTGTTTTGAGTGTTTTATTTGCATTTTTAGAGTATAGAAACCAATCAATATATATTTAATTGTTCTATATATAAATAAATTGCACCAACATGCGAGTAAATTGACATACGAGCTCAGTCTCTGAATGCATTAAGCTCGTAAGTCAATGTATGACTGTAATGACTTTGGATGAGAAAGGCAAGAATTTTACACACATGGTAATGAATAATATCAATGATTTAGAAGCTTCTATATTATTGATAATACAAAGAGTGACCAAATATAAATTAAACTAATAACAAACTGATGAATCAAACGAGATTTAGAAGCAGTTACGCTGGACCACTGTATTAAACACCCATTAGACATGACTAAAAATAACTAGACGAGATAGTTTTTGTCTAAGGTTGGTTGAACTAGATTTCTGCTTTGAAGCAGCATAGTGTATTCTAATTTTAGTATAGCGATTTACTATAGTTTTGAGTAGACTGTTGGCATGCACTGTACATGTAAAACCTTGATTGAGGTTGTGTAATAAGACATATATGTTATTGTCTGTGATGTTACTTGTTTAAAAGCTCTCTGTGTGATACCATAGCTCTCCATGTGTGAACGTAGGCACTTTTCTGCAGCAATACATACTAGGCCTATCAATCTGGTCACCAATCCTCCTCTGTTTTTAACTGAGATTAGGGTTATGTCATTACTATTTCTACTTCCCACTACTTCTACATCGGTCAAGAACTTGATACACTCATCCTATTTGAGTTAGAAAAAAATCCTCATCACTGAACTCCTCATCTTCACCTTCCTCAGCTTTTGTCTCTTCTTTCTTTTTCTTTCTAGCCAGAGAATGTAGCAGGAGTTGGCCAGTTTTTTCAGCCCTGCTCACATCAAGATCAGTACAGTTAGCATTGGGACGGTGTGATATCTGCTTTTATGAGCAGTGCTCGAAGTGCAGATCTAAAGCACTGCACATCCGGGTTATTGTTATAGCCACCCTTAGATCGTATTGTGGAAAACAGAATCTCAATGTGATCCTGGTTGATCTTAAAGGTTAGGAAGTAGTTGATGTTAGGGTAGTTGCTGAAAAGATATTGAGCAATGCCATATACAGATTTAGCTGCTGACTCAAAACCAATGACGAAATGATGATGATTTTCCTATTATTTTCTACTAGCATCTTTCAGCTTGGTGTCTTTAATCGGCATAGATAGCTTATGATATTGTTGAGAACTTCTTGTTTTGAGTTGAAGTGCTGTCTTGTTATGGGCAATTGAGGAAATACCTGGGGTGTTGTGGTCTCTTCTGATGACATTTCACTAAGAATTCGGTCTTATTGTTACGTTTATGACTTAAAAACTAGAATGCCAAGCGTGCTTCCACTACTGAACTTATTGCTCAATTGAAGGCTTTGATGCTGTGATGCGCATCACTACGACGTAACGTCATGAAAACAACAGCCAATTACAGGCCTCACTTTTACTCCATTGTAATGATAGCGATTCGCCAATCTAGGGTTTACTATATCTATGGTGAATCCAAACCTTTCCAGAGCCATGCTGCTTGTGTAGTACTGCGAGTGTCAGTGTGTCTTATTTTATTTCAACACACGGTGCTCACTGCATTGATTGATGTCCCTAGCAAACGATAACGCTACTAATGCTGTGTGCATTGACATCAAATTCCTATCATTTTAAATCATTCTTAATGGAAAAATAATCATAATTTTTTGCAAAATAATAACGTAATAAATTTTGACAGTCAGATTATTTTGTTGGTTTATATTTTAACGATGTTATGGTGGTCGTTAAAAACGTTAGAATAAATGTCGTTATAAAATTCCATTCTACAGTATCAATGAACAAAGCTATTTAGTTTCGCTTTTTCGCTCGTTTATTATGATAGTTTAGTTTCGCACATGAAACTTTCGCGAGAGGATGACACCGCGAAAACGCGAAAGTTAGATGCCGCGAATACATAAGTGTCCTAGGGTAAGCCGTTATGGCATGATGAGGCCCACGTGCTCAGTAGCACTGCAGCTAGTCGAGGTGCTGGGCCAACAGGAATTAGCACATTCAAACATCAGGTTTGGATTAATCTAGGTTTAACAAATGGCTTTTAACATTAACTTTAAACTTAGTAATGCAGAAGTTTGTCCTCAGCCTATAGTGAGTGTGTTTTATTGATCGGCTCTCAGGAATGCAAAAGAATGTTACGTAAAATATTTAAACAACAATAAAACATAATTGATATTCTTTTCACTCAAGTGCAAATCATTCAAATTAGTGTCTTGGATCAGCTTGAACATTCAAATATCAGCAGTAATTTTCATTCATTAAGTAGATATACTTAATGAAAACTTAAGAAAACAGCATGAATGCAAGCAATTGACGACTTGAAAACTTTAGCCATGATTGCAGTACAATGCTTGCTACCAGTGATGTATAACCCTTGCCACTAGTGATGTGTAACCCTAGTTACGAGTGAGGTGTAACCCTTACTACTAGTGAAATGTAACCCTTGCTACTAGTGATGTGTAACCCTTGCTACTAGTGATGTATAACCCTTGCTACTAGTGAAGTGTAACACTTGCTACTAGTGAAGTGTAACCCTTGCTACTAGTGATGTGTAACCCTTGCTACTAGTGAAGTGTAACCCTTGCTACTAGTGATGTATAACCCTTGCTACTAGTGATGTGTAACCCTTGCTACTAGGGAAGTGTAACACTTGCTACTAGTGATGTGTAACCCTTGCTACTGGTGATGTGTAACCCTTGCTACTAGTGAAGTGTAACACTTGCTACTAGTGATGTGTAACCCTTGCTACTAGTGATGTGTAACCCTTGCTACTAGTGAAGTGTAACCCTTGCTACTAGTGATGTGTAACACTTGCTACTAGTGAAGTGTAACCCTTGCTACTAGTGATGTGTAACCCTTGCTACTAGTGAAGTGTAACCCTTGCTACTAGTAATGTATAACCCTAGTTACTAGTGATGTGTAACCCTTACTACTAGTGAAGTGTAACACTTGCTACTGGTGATGTGTAACACTTGCTACTAGTGAAGTGTAACCCTCGCTACTAGTGATGTGTAATCCTTGCTACTAGTGAAGTGTAACCCTTGCTACTAGTGATGTGTAACACTTGCTACTAGTGAAGTGTAACCCGTGCTACTAGTGAAGTGTAACCCTTGCTACTAGTGATGTATAACCCTAGTTACTAGTGATGTGTAACCCTTGCTACTAGTGATGTGTAACCCTAGTTACTAGTGATGTGTAACCCTTACTACTAGTGAGGTGTAACCTTTACTACTAGTGAAGTGTAACCCTTGCTACTAATGAAGTATAACCCTTACTACTAGTGATGTATAACCCTTGCTACTTGTGATGTATAGCCCTAGTTACTAGTGATGTGTAACCCTTACTACTAGTGATGTGTAACCCTTACTACTAGTGATGTGTAACCCTTACTATTAGTGTGTCAGTATTATTATGTGACATACAGAGCATTGATGTGATAGCTTTTCTGTCAGTATTATCTTATTGTCAGTATTATCTATCAGTAGTAATTTCCGTCAGTACTATTATGTGTCATGTCATGCATAGCATTGATGTGATAGCTTTTCTAGCGACCATATTTGGTATCAAAACTACTCATCATGAGGTCATAGGTCATGTTCAATAGAGCATGATAGCTCAAAGGGAGAAGGCAGTGGAAAGCTAGCTGCCAGCTGAAGCTGGTTGAAAAGTAGACTAAAGACTCTTATGTGTATTATATCATTCTAAAAAATCATCTACTTTCTATGTATCTACAAGACTTGAAGAGATCAGAAATTGTGAGTTTTTTAATTCTTTTCCTACTTTTATCTATTGTCTACTTCTATCTATCTTGTTTTAAACTGTGTACTCAAGGGAACTAATTTCAGTTAATATTAAGATTAGTAAGCACATGCATTATATTATAGTTTTAGCATTTTATAATGTCTCATTTTGCTTGAATTGTTTTATTACAAACTATTGTTCTATTTTTAAATGTCGTAATTCAGGGTACAGGTTTCAAATAAACTACTGTTGTCAACCAATTCCAGTCAATATGGGAGTTATCCCGTCACAATTAGTGAGGTGTAACCCTTGCTACTAGTCTACTATATAAACGGCAATCGTTGTCTATCTCTCTGTCTATCTGTCTGTCCGCTTTATAGAGTACCGTACTTTTCGGACTATTAGCCACTACTAAGTATCTGGGCGCATTAGCGAGAATCTCCGGTTATTGCGCCTGATAACCTATTCATCGTTTGCCGTTTTCACCCCAAAATGATGTAATAATTATCGTAACATATCTTAGAGTACAACAGATATCATGGCTGTCTTACTATGCAGATATACTATTAGGTAGGAGTAATATTAGCTAACATATTTCAGAGTACAACGGATATCATGGCTGTCTTACTATGTAGATATACTATTAGGTAGGAGTAATATTAGCTAACATATCTTAGAGTACAACAGATATCATGGCAGTCTTACTATGTAGATATACTATTAGGTAGGAGTAATATTAGCTGACATATCTTAGAGTACAACAGATATCATGGCTGTCTTACTATGTAATTATACTATTAGGTAGGAGTAATATTAGCTGACATATCTTAGAGTACAACAGATATCATGGCTGTCTTACTATGTATATATACCATTGGGTAGGAGTAATATTAGCTAACATATCTTAGAGTACAACAGATATCATGGCTGTCTTACTATGTAGATATACTATTAGGTAGGAGTAATATTAGCTAACATATCTCAGGGTACAACAGATATCATGGCTGTCTTACTATGTATATATACCATTGGGTAGGAGTAATATTAGCTAACATATCTTAGAGTACAACAGATATCATGGCTGTCTTACTATGTAGATATACTATTACGTAGGAGTAATATTAGCTAACATATCTCAGAGTACAACAGGTATCATGGCTGTCTTACTATGTAGATATACCATTGGGTAGGAGTAATATTAGCTAACATATCTTAGAGTACAACAGATATCATGGCTGTCTTACTATGTAGATATACTATTAGGTAGGAGTAATATTAGCTAACATATCTTAGAGTACAACAGATATCATTGCTGTCTTACTATGTAGATATGCTATTAAGTAGGAGTAATATTAGCGAACATACCCTAGAGTACAACAGATATCATGGTTTTCTTACTTTGTAGATATACTATTAGGTTGGAGTAATATTAGCTAACATACCTTAGAGTACAACAGATATCATGGCTGTCTTACTATGTAGATATACTATTAGGTAAGAGTAATATTAGCTAACATATCTTAAAGTACAACAGGTATCATGGTTGTCTTACTATGTAGATATACTATTAGGTAGGATTAATATTAGCTAACATATCTTAGAGTACAACAGATAACATGGCTGTCTTACTATGTAGACATACTATTAGGTAGGAGTAATATTAGCTAACATATTTTAGAGTACAACAGTTATCATGTCTGTCTTACTATGTAGATATACTATTAGGTAGGAGTAATTTTAGCTAACATATTTCAGAGTACAACGGATATCATGGCTGTCTTACTATGTAGACATACTATTAGGTAGGAGTAATATTAGTTAACATTTCTCAGAGTACAACAGATATCATGGCTGTCTTACTATGTATATATACTATTAGGAAGGAGCAATATTAGCTAACATACCCTAGAGTACAACAGGTATCATGGCTGTCTTACTATGTAGATATACTATTAGGTAGGAGTAGTATTAGCTAACATATCTTAGAGTACAACAGGTATCATGACTGTCTTACTACGTAGATATACTATTAGGTTGGAGTAATATTAGCTAACATATCTTAGAGTACAACAGATATCATGGCTGTCTTACTATGTTGATACACTATTAGGAAGGAGTAATATTAGCTAACATACCCTAGAGTACAACAGGTATCATGGCTGTCTTACTACGTAGATATACTATTAGGTAGGAGTAATATTAGCTAACATATCTTAGAGTACAACAGATATCATGGCTGTCTTACTATGTAGATATACTATTAGGTAGGAGTAATATTAGCTAACATATCTCAGAGTACAACAAATATCATGGCTGTCTTACTATGTTGATACACTATTAGGTAGGAGTAATATTAGCTAACATCTTAGAGTACAATGGATATCATGGCTGTCTTACTATGTAGATATACTATTAGGAAGGAGCAATATTAGCTAATATCCTAGAGTACAACAAATATCATGACTGTCTTACTATGTATATATACTATTAGGAAGGAGTAATATTAGCTAACATACCCTAGAGTACAACAGGTATCATGGCTGTCTTACTACGTAGATATACTATTAGGTAGGAGTAATATTAGCTAACATATCTTAGAGTACAACAGATATCATGGCTGTCTTACTATGTAGATATACTATTAGGTAGGAGTAGTATTAGCTAACATATCTTAGAGTACAACAGATATCATGGCTGTCTTACTATGTATATATACTATTAGGTAGGAGTAATATTAGCTAACATATCTCAGAGTACAACAGGTATCATGGCTGTCTTACTACGTAGATATACTATTAGGTAGGAGTAATATTAGCTAACATATCTTAGAGTACAACAGATATCATGGCTGTCTTACTATGTAGATATACTATTAGGTAGGAGTAATATTAGCTAACATATCTCAGAGTACAACAGATATCATGGCTGTCTTACTATGTAGATATACTATTAGGTAGGAGTAATATTAGCTAACATATCTTAGAGTACAACAGATATCATGGCTGTCTTACTATGTAGATATACTATTAGGTAGGAGTAGTATTAGCTAACATATCTTAGAGTACAACAGATATCATGGCTGTCTTACTATGCTGATACACTATTAGGTAGGAGTAATATTAGCTAACATCTTAGAGTACAACAAATATCATGGCTGTTTTACTATGTAGATACACTATTAGGTAGGAGTAATATTAGCTAACATCTTAGAGTACAACAGATATCATGGCTGTTTTACTATGTAGATACACTATTAGGTAGGAGTAATATTAGCTAACATCTTAGAGTACAACAGATATCATGGCTGTCTTACTATGTATATATACTATTAGGAAAGAGCAATATTAGCTAATATATCCTAGAGTACAACAAATATCATGACTGTCTTACTATGTAGATACACTATTAGGTAGGAGTAATATTACATAACATATCTTAGAGTACAATGGATATCATGGCTGTCTTACTATGTATATATACTATTAGGAAGGAGCAATATTAGCTAACATACCCTAGAGTACAACAAGTATCATGGCTGTCTTACTCCGTAGATATACTATTAGGTTGGAGTAATATTAGCTAACATATCTTAGAGTACAACAGATATCATGGCTGTCTTACTATGTTGATACACTATTAGGAAGAAGTAATATTAGCTAACATACCTTAGAGTACAACAGGTATCATGGCTGTCTTACTACGCAGATATACTATTAGGTAGGAGTAATATTAGCTAACATATCTTAGAGTACAACAGATATCATGGCTGTCTTACTATGTAGATATACTATTAGGTAGGAGTAATATTAGCTAACATATCTCAGAGTACAACAGATATCATGGCTGTCTTACTATGTTGATACACTATTAGGTAGGAGTAATATTAGCTAACATCTTAGAGTACAATGGATATCATGGCTGTCTTACTATGTATATATACTATTAGGAAGGAGCAATATTAGCTAATATCCTAGAGTACAACCAATATCATGACTGTCTTACTATGTATATATACTATTAGGAAGGAGTAAT
Source organism: Watersipora subatra (assembly GCF_963576615.1). Classification (NCBI taxonomy): domain Eukaryota; kingdom Metazoa; phylum Bryozoa; class Gymnolaemata; order Cheilostomatida; family Watersiporidae; genus Watersipora; species Watersipora subatra. The sequence continues at coordinate 5,430,216 of NC_088715.1, read as the reverse complement.
ATTAGCTAACATACCATAGAGTACAACAGATATCATGGCTGTCTTACTATGTAGATATACTATTAGGTAGGAGTAATATTAGCTAACATATCTTAGAGTACAACAGATATCATGGCTGTCTTACTATGTAGATATACTATTAGGTAGGGGTAATATTAGCTAACATATCTCAGAGTACAACAGATATCATGGCTGTCTTACTATGTTGATACACTATTAGGTAGGAGTAATATTAGCTAACATCTTAGAGTACAATGGATATCATGGCTGTCTTACTATGTATATATACTATTAGGAAAGAGCAATATTAGCTAATATATCCTAGAGTACAACAAATATCATGACTGTCTTACTATGTAGATACACTATTAGGTAGGAGTAATAATACATAACATATCTTAGAGTACAACAGGTATTATGGCTGTCTTACTATGTAGATATATAGTATTAGGTAGGAGTAATATTAGCTAACATACCTTAGAGTACAACAAATATCATGGCTGTCTTACTATGTAGATAAACCATTAGGTAGGAGTAACATTAGCTAACACATCTTAGAGTACAACAGATATCATGGCTGTCTTACTATGTAGATATACTATTAGGTAGGAGTAATATTAGCTAACATACCTTAGAGTACAACAAATATCATGGCTGTCTTACTATGTATATATACTATTAGGTAAGAGTAACAATAACTAACATATCTCAGAGTAGAACAGATATCATGGCTGTCTTACTATGTAGATATACTATTAGGTAGGAGTAATATTAGCTAACATATCTTAGAGTACAACAGATATTATGGCTGTTTTACTATGTACATATACTATTAGGTAGGAGTAATATTAGCTAACATATCTTAGAGTATAACAGATATCATGACTGTCTTACTATGTATATATACTATTACGTAGGAGTAATATTAGCTAACATACCTTAGAGTACAACAAATATCATGGCTGTCTTACTATGTATATATACTATTAGGTAAGAGTAACAATAGCTAACATATCTCAGAGTACAACAGATATCATGGCTGTTTTACTATGTAGATATACTATTAGGTAGGAGTAATATTAGCTAACATATCTTAGAGTGCAACAGATATTATGGCTGTTTTACTATGTACGTATACTATTAGGTAGGAGTAATATTAGCTAACATATCTTAGAGTATAACAGATATCATGACTGTCTTACTATGTATATATACTATTACGTAGGATTAATATTAGCTAACATACCTTAGAGTACAACAAATATCATGGCTGTCTTACTATGTAGATATACTATTAGGCAGGAGTAATATTAGCTAACATATCTTAAAGTACAACAGATATCATGGCTGTCTTACTATGTAGATATACTATTACGTAGGAGTAATATTAGCTAACATACCTTAGAGTACAACAAATATCATGGCTGTCTTACTATGTATATATACTATTAGGTAAGAGTAACAATAGCTAACATATCTCAGAGTACAACAGATATCATGGCTGTCTTACTATGTAGATATACTATTAGGTAGGAGTAACATTAGCTAACATATCTTAGAGTACAACAGATATTATGGCTGTTTTACTATGTACGTATACTATTAGGTAGGAGTAATATTAGCTAACATATCTTAGAGTGTAACAGATATCATGACTGTCTTACTATGTATATATACTATTACGTAGGAGTAATATTAGCTAACATACCTTAGAGTACAACAAATATCATGGCTGTCTTACTATGTAGATATACTATTAGGTAGGAGTAATATTAGCTAACATAGCTTGGAGTACAACAGATATTATGGCTGTTTTACTATGTATATATACTATTACGTAGGAGTAATATTAGCTAACATACCTTAGAGTACAACAGATATCATGACTGTCTTAATATGTATATATACTATTACGTAGGAGTAATATTAGCTAACACATCTTAAAGTACAACATATATCATGGCTGTCTTAATATGTATATATACTATTACGTAGGAGTAATATTAGCTAACATATCTTAGAGTACAACAGATATCATGGCTGTCTTACTATGTATATATACTATTACGTAGGAGTAATATTAGCTAACATACCTTAGAGTACAACAGATATCATGACTGTCTTAATATGTATATATACTATTACGTAGGAGTAATATTAGCTAACACATCTTAAAGTACAACAGATATCATGGCTGTCTTATTATGTAGATATACTATTAGGTAGGAGTAATATTAGCTAACATATCTTAGAGTACAACAGATATTATGGCTGTTTTACTATGTACGTATACTATTAGGTAGGAGTAATATTAGCTAACATATCTTAGAGTATAACAGATATCATGACTGTCTTACTATGTATATATACTATTACGCAGGAGTAATATTAGCTAACATACCTTAGAGTACAACAAATATCATGGCTGTCTTACTATGTATATATACTATTAGGTAGGAGTAATATTAGCTAACATATCTCAGAGTACAACAGATATCATGGCTGTCTTACTATGTTGATACACTATTAGGTAGGAGTAATATTAGCTAACATCTTAGAGTACAATGGATATCATGGCTGTCTTACTATGTATATATACTATTAGGAAAGAGCAATATTAGCTAATATATCCTAGAGTACAACAAATATCATGACTGTCTTACTATGTAGATACACTATTAGGTAGGAGTAATATTACATAACATATCTTAGAGTACAATGGATATCATGGCTGTCTTACTATGTATATATACTATTAGGAAGGAGCAATATTAGCTAACATACCCTAGAGTACAACAAGTATCATGGCTGTCTTACTACGTAGATATACTATTAGGTTGGAGTAATATTAGCTAACATATCTTAGAGTACAACAGATATCATGGCTGTCTTACTATGTTGATACACTATTAGGAAGAAGTAATATTAGCTAACATACCCTAGAGTACAACAGGTATCATGGCTGTCTTACTACGCAGATATACTATTAGGTAGGAGTAATATTAGCTAACATATCTTAGAGTACAACAGATATCATGGCTGTCTTACTATGTAGATATACTATTAGGTAGGAGTAATATTAGCTAACATATCTCAGAGTACAACAGATATCATGGCTGTCTTACTATGTTGATACACTATTAGGTAGGAGTAATATTAGCTAACATCTTAGAGTACAATGGATATCATGGCTGTCTTACTATGTATATATACTATTAGGAAGGAGCAATATTAGCTAATATCCTAGAGTACAACAAATATCATGACTGTCTTACTATGTATATATACTATTAGGAAGGAGTAATATTAGCTAACATACCATAGAGTACAACAGATATCATGGCTGTCTTACTATGTAGATATACTATTAGGTAGGAGTAATATTAGCTAACATATCTTAGAGTACAACAGATATCATGGCTGTCTTACTATGTAGATATACTATTAGGTAGGAGTAATATTAGCTAACATATCTCAGAGTACAACAGATATCATGGCTGTCTTACTATGTTGATACACTATTAGGTAGGAGTAATATTAGCTAACATCTTAGAGTACAATAGATATCATGGCTGTCTTACTATGTATATATACTATTAGGAAAGAGAAATATTAGCTAATATATCCTAGAGTACAACAAATATCATGACTGTCTTACTATGTAGATACACTATTAGGTAGGAGTAATAATACATAACATATCTTAGAGTACAACAGGTATTATGGCTGTCTTACTATGTAGATATATAGTATTAGGTAGGAGTAATATTAGCTAACATACCTTAGAGTACAACAAATATCATGGCTGTCTTACTATGTAGATAAACCATTAGGTAGGAGTAACATTAGCTAACACATCTTAGAGTACAACAGATATCATGGCTGTCTTACTATGTAGATATACTATTAGGTAGGAGTAATATTAGCTAACATACCTTAGAGTACAACAAATATCATGGCTGTCTTACTATGTATATATACTATTAGGTAAGAGTAACAATAACTAACATATCTCAGAGTAGAACAGATATCATGGCTGTCTTACTATGTAGATATAATATTAGGTAGGAGTAATATTAGCTAACATATCTTAGAGTACAACAGATATTATGGCTGTTTTACTATGTACATATACTATTAGGTAGGAGTAATATTAGCTAACATATCTTAGAGTATAACAGATATCATGACTGTCTTACTATGTATATATACTATTACGTAGGAGTAATATTAGCTAACATACCTTAGAGTACAACAAATATCATGGCTGTCTTACTATGTATATATACTATTAGGTAAGAGTAACAATAGCTAACATATCTCAGAGTACAACAGATATCATGGCTGTTTTACTATGTAGATATACTATTAGGTAGGAGTAATATTAGCTAACATATCTTAGAGTGCATCAGATATTATGGCTGTTTTACTATGTACGTATACTATTAGGTAGGAGTAATATTAGCTAACATATCTTAGAGTATAACAGATATCATGACTGTCTTACTATGTATATATACTATTACGTAGGATTAATATTAGCTAACATACCTTAGAGTACAACAAATATCATGGCTGTCTTACTATGTAGATATACTATTAGGCAGGAGTAATATTAGCTAACATATCTTAAAGTACAACAGATATCATGGCTGTCTTACTATGTAGACATACTATTACGTAGGAGTAATATTAGCTAACATACCTTAGAGTACAACAAATATCATGGCTGTCTTACTATGTATATATACTATTAGGTAAGAGTAACAATAGCTAACATATCTCAGAGTACAACAGATATCATGGCTGTCTTACTATGTAGATATACTATTAGGTAGGAGTAATATTAGCTAACATATCTTAGAGTACAACAGATATTATGGCTGTTTTACTATGTACGTATACTATTAGGTAGGAGTAATATTAGCTAACATATCTTAGAGTGTAACAGATATCATGACTGTCTTACTATGTATATATACTATTACGTAGGAGTAATATTAGCTAACATACCTTAGAGTACAACAAATATCATGGCTGTCTTACTATGTAGATATACTATTAGGTAGGAGTAATATTAGCTAACATAGCTTGGAGTACAACAGATATTATGGCTGTTTTACTATGTATATATACTAATACGTAGGAGTAATATTAGCTAACATACCTTAGAGTACAACAGATATCATGACTGTCTTAATATGTATATATACTATTACGTAGGAGTAATATTAGCTAACACATCTTAAAGTACAACAGATATCATGGCTGTCTTAATATGTATATATACTATTACGTAGGAGTAATATTAGCTAACATATCTTAGAGTACAACAGATATCATGGCTGTCTTACTATGTATATATACTATTACGTAGGAGTAATATTAGCTAACATACCTTAGAGTACAACAGATATCATGACTGTCTTAATATGTATATATACTATTACGTAGGAGTAATATTAGCTAACACATCTTAAAGTACAACAGATATCATGGATGTCTTATTATGTAGATATACTATTAGGTAGGAGTAATATTAGCTAACATATCTTAGAGTACAACAGATATTATGGCTGTTTTACTATGTACGTATACTATTAGGTAGGAGTAATATTAGCTAACATATCTTAGAGTATAACAGATATCATGACTGTCTTACTATGTATATATACTATTACGCAGGAGTAATATTAGCTAACATACCTTAGAGTACAACAAATATCATGGCTGTCTTACTATGTATATATACTATTAGGTAAGAGTAACAATAGCTAACATATCTCAGAGTACAACAGATATCATGGCTGCCTTACTATGTAGATATACTATTAGGTAGGAGTAATATTAGCTAACATATCTTAGAGTACAACAGATATTATGGCTGTTTTACTATGTACATATACTATTAGGTAGGAGTAATATAAGCTAACATATCTTAGAGTATAACAGATATCATGACTGTCTTATTATGTATATATACTATTACGTAGGAGTAATATTAGCTAACATACCTTAGAGTACAACAAATATCATGGCTGTCTTACTATGTAGCTATACTATTAGGTAGGAGTAATATTAGCTAACATATCTTAGAGTACAACAGATATTATGGCTGTTTTACTATGTACGTATACTATTAGGTAGGAGTAATATTAGCTAACATATTTTAGAGTACAACAGATTTTATGGCTGTTTTACTATGTACGTATACTATTAGGTAGGAGTAATATTAGCTAACATATCTTAGAGTATAACAGATATCATGACTGTCTTACTATGTATATATACTATTACGTAGGAGTAATATTAGCTAACATATCTTAGAGTACAACAGATATCATGGCTGTCTTACTATGTAGATATACCATTAGGTAGGAGTAATATTAGCTAACATATCTCAGAGTACAACAGATATCATGGCTGTCTTACTATGTAGATATACTATTAGGTAGGAGTAATATTAGCTAACATATCTTAGAGTACAACAGATATTATGGCTGTTTTACTATGTACGTATACTATTAGGTAGGAGTCATATTGGCTAACATATCTTAGAGTATAACAGATATCATGACTGTCTTACTATGTAGATATACTATTAGGTAGGAGTAATATTAGCTAACATATCTTAGAGTACAACAGATATTATGGCTGTTTTACTATGTACATATACTATTAGGTAAGAGTAATATTAGCTAACATATCTTAGAGTATAACAGATATCATGACTGTCTTACTATGTATATATACTATTACGTAGGAGTAATATTAGCTAACATACCTTAGAGTACAACAAATATCATGGTTGTCTTACTATGTATATATACTATTAGGTAAGAGTAACAATAGCTAACATATCTCAGAGTACAACAGATATCATGGCTGTCTTACTATGTAGATATACTATTAGGTAGGAGTAATATTAGCTAACATATCTTAGAGTACAACAGATATTATGGCTGTTTTACTATGTACGTATACTATTAGGTAGGAGTAATATTAGCTAACATATCTTAGAGTATAACAGATATCATGACTGTCTTACTATGTATATATACTATTACGTAGGAGTAATATTAGCTAACATACCTTAGAGTACAAAAAATATCATGGCTGTCTTACTATGTAGATATACTATTAGGTAGGAGTAATATTAGCTAACATATCTTAGAGTACAACAGATATCATGGCTGTCTTACTATGTAAATATACTATTAGGTAGGAGTAATATTACCTAACATATCTTAAAGTACAACAGATATCGTGGCTATCTTTCTATGTAGATATACTATTAGGTAGGAGTAATATTAGCTAACATATCTTAGAGTACAACAAATACCATGGCTGTCTTACTATGTAAATATACTATTAGGTAGGAGTAATATTAGCTAACATATCTTAGAGTACAACAGATATCATGGCTGTCTTATTATGTAGATATACTATTAGGTAGGAGTAATATTAGCTAACATGTCTTAGAGTACAACAGATATTATGGCTGTTTTACTATGTACGTATACTATTAGGTAGGAGTAATATTAGCTAACATATCTTAGAGTATAACAGATATTATGGCTGTTTTACTATGTACGTATACTATTAGGTAGGAGTAATATTAGCTGACATATCTTAGAGTACAACAAATATCATGGCAGTCTTACTATGTAGATATACTATTAGGTAGGAGTAATATTAGCTAACATATCTTAGAGTACAACAAATATCATGGCTGTCTTACTATGTATATATACTATTAGGTAGGAGTAATATTAGCTGACATATCTTAGAGTACAACAGATATCATGGCTGTCTTGCTATGTATATATACCATTGGGTAGGAGTAATATTAGCTGACATATCTTAGAGTACAACAAATATCATGGCAGTCTTACTATGTAGATATACTATTAGGTAGGAGTAATATTAGCTGACATATCTTAGAGTACAACAGATATCATGGCTGTCTTACTATGTAGATATACTATTAGGTAGGAGTAATATTAGCTAACATATCTTAGAGTACAACAAATATCATGGCAGTCTTACTATGTAGATATACTATTAGGTAGGAGTAATATTAGCTGACATATCTTAGAGTACAACAGATATCATGGCTGTCTTACTATGTAAATATACTATTAGGTAGGAGTAATATTAGCTGACATATCTTAGAGTACAACAGATATCATGGCTGTCTTACTATGTATATATACCATTGGGTAGGAGTAATATTATCTAACATATCTTAGAGTACAACAGATATCATGGCTGTCTTACTATGTAGATATACTATTAGGTAGGAGTAATATTAGCTAACATATCTCAGGGTACAACAGATATCATGGCTGTCTTACTATGTATATATACCATTGGGTAGGAGTAATATTAGCTGACATATCTTAGAGTACAACAAATATCATGGCAGTCTTACTATGTAGATATACTATTAGGTAGGAGTAATATTAGCTAACATATCTTAGAGTACAACAGATATCATGGCTGTCTTACTATGTAAATATACTATTAGGTAGGAGTAATATTAGCTGACATATCTTAGAGTACAACAGATATCATGGCTGTCTTACTATGTATATATACCATTGGGTAGGAGTAATATTATCTAACATATCTTAGAGTACAACAGATATCATGGCTGTCTTACTATGTAGATATACTATTAGGTAGGAGTAATATTAGCTAACATATCTCAGGGTACAACAGATATCATGGCTGTCTTACTATGTATATATACCATTGGGTAGGAGTAATATTAGCTAACATATCTTAGAGTACAACAGATATCATGGCTGTCTTACTATGTAGATATACTATTACGTAGGAGTAATATTAGCTAACATATCTCAGAGTACAACAGGTATCATGGCTGTCTTACTATGTAGATATACCATTGGGTAGGAGTAATATTAGCTAACATATCTTAGAGTACAACAGATATCATGGCTGTCTTACTATGTAGATATACTATTAGGTAGGAGTAATATTAGCTAACATATCTTAGAGTACAACAGATATCATTGCTGTCTTACTATGTAGATATGCTATTAAGTAGGAGTAATATTAGCGAACATACCCTAGAGTACAACAGATATCATGGTTTTCTTACTTTGTAGATATACTATTAGGTTGGAGTAATATTAGCTAACATACCTTAGAGTACAACAGATATCATGGCTGTCTTACTATGTAGATATACTATTAGGTAAGAGTAATATTAGCTAACATATCTTAAAGTACAACAGGTATCATGGTTGTCTTACTATGTAGATATACTATTAGGTAGGATTAATATTAGCTAACATATCTTAGAGTACAACAGATAACATGGCTGTCTTACTATGTAGACATACTATTAGGTAGGAGTAATATTAGCTAACATATTTTAGAGTACAACAGTTATCATGTCTGTCTTACTATGTAGATATACTATTAGGTAGGAGTAATTTTAGCTAACATATTTCAGAGTACAACGGATATCATGGCTGTCTTACTATGTAGACATACTATTAGGTAGGAGTAATATTAGTTAACATTTCTCAGAGTACAACAGATATCATGGCTGTCTTACTATGTATATATACTATTAGGAAGGAGCAATATTAGCTAACATACCCTAGAGTACAGCAGGTATCATGGCTGTCTTACTATGTAGATATACTATTAGGTAGGAGTAGTATTAGCTAACATATCTTAGAGTACAACAGGTATCATGACTGTCTTACTACGTAGATATACTATTAGGTTGGAGTAATATTAGCTAACATATCTTAGAGTACAACAGATATCATGGCTGTCTTACTATGTTGATACACTATTAGGAAGGAGTAATATTAGCTAACATACCCTAGAGTACAACAGGTATCATGGCTGTCTTACTACGTAGATATACTATTAGGTAGGAGTAATAATAGCTAACATATCTTAGAGTACAACAGATATCATGGCTGTCTTACTATGTAGATATACTATCAGGTAGGAGTAATATTAGCTAACATATCTCAGAGTACAACAAATATCATGGCTGTCTTACTATGTTGATACACTATTAGGTAGGAGTAATATTAGCTAACATCTTAGAGTACAATGGATATCATGGCTGTCTTACTATGTAGATATACTATTAGGAAGGAGCAATATTAGCTAATATGCTAGAGTACAACAAATATCATGACTGTCTTACTATGTATATATACTATTAGGAAGGAGTAATATTAGCTAACATACCCTAGAGTACAACAGGTATCATGGCTGTCTTACTACGTAGATATACTATTAGGTAGGAGTAATATTAGCTAACATATCTTAGAGTACAACAGATATCATGGCTGTCTTACTATGTAGATATACTATTAGGTAGGAGTAGTATTAGCTAACATATCTTAGAGTACAACAGATATCATGGCTGTCTTACTATGTATATATACTATTAGGTAGGAGTAATATTAGCTAACATATCTCAGAGTACAACAGGTATCATGGCTGTCTTACTACGTAGATATACTATTAGGTAGGAGTAATATTAGCTAACATATCTTAGAGTACAACAGATATCATGGCTGTCTTACTATGTAGATATACTATTAGGTAGGAGTAATATTAGCTAACATATCTTAGAGTACAACAGATATCATGGCTGTCTTACTATGTATATATACTATTAGGTAGGAGTAATATTAGCTAACATATCTCAGAGTACAACAGATATCATGGCTGTTTTACTATGTTGATACACTATTAGGTAGGAGTAATATTAGCTAACATCTTAGAGTACAATGGATATCATGGCTGTCTTACTATGTATATATACTATTAGGAAAGAGCAATATTAGCTAATATATCCTAGAGTACAACAAATATCATGACTGTCTTACTATGTAGATACACTATTAGGTAGGAGTAATATTACATAACATATCTTAGAGTACAATGGATATCATGGCTGTCTTACTATGTATATATACTATTAGGAAGGAGCAATATTAGCTAACATACCCTAGAGTACAACAAGTATCATGGCTGTCTTACTACGTAGATATACTATTAGGTTGGAGTAATATTAGCTAACATATCTTAGAGTACAACAGATATCATGGCTGTCTTACTATGTTGATACACTATTAGGAAGAAGTAATATTAGCTAACATACCCTAGAGTACAACAGGTATCATGGCTGTCTTACTACGCAGATATACTATTAGGTAGGAGTAATATTAGCTAACATATCTTAGAGTACAACAGATATCATGGCTGTCTTACTATGTAGATATACTATTAGGTAGGAGTAATATTAGCTAACATATCTCAGAGTACAACAGATATCATGGCTGTCTTACTATGTTGATACACTATTAGGTAGGAGTAATATTAGCTAACATCTTAGAGTACAATGGATATCATGGCTGTCTTACTATGTATATATACACTATTAGGAAGGAGCAATATTAGCTAATATCCTAGAGTACAACAAATATCATGACTGTCTTACTATGTATATATACTATTAGGAAGGAATAATATTAGCTAACATACCATAGAGTACAACAGATATCATGGCTGTCTTACTATGTAGATATACTATTAGGTAGGAGTAATATTAGCTAACATATCTTAGAGTACAACAGATATCATGGCTGTCTTACTATGTAGATATACTATTAGGTAGGAGTAATATTAGCTAACATATCTCAGAGTACAACAGATATCATGGCTGTCTTACTATGTTGATACACTATTAGGTAGGAGTAATATTAGCTAACATCTTAGAGTACAATGGATATCATGGCTGTCTTACTATGTATATATACTATTAGGTAGGAGTAATATTAGCTAACATCTTAGAGTACAATGGATATCATGGCTGTCTTACTATGTATATATACTATTAGGAAAGAGCAATATTAGCTAATATATCCTAGAGTACAACAAATATCATGACTGTCTTACTATGTAGATACACTATTAGGTAGGAGTAATAATACATAACATATCTTAGAGTACAACAGGTATTATGGCTGTCTTACTATGTAGATATATAGTATTAGGTAGGAGTAATATTAGCTAACATACCTTAGAGTACAACAAATATCATGGCTGTCTTACTATGTAGATAAACCATTAGGTAGGAGTAACATTAGCTAACACATCTTAGAGTACAACAGATATCATGGCTGTCTTACTATGTAGATATACTATTAGGTAGGAGTAATATTAGCTAACATACCTTAGAGTACAACAAATATCATGGCTGTCTTACTATGTATATATACTATTAGGTAAGAGTAACAATAGCTAACATATCTCAGAGTACAACAGATATCATGGCTGTTTTACTATGTACATATACTATTAGGTAGGAGTAATATTAGCTAACATATCTTAGAGTATAACAGATATCATGACTGTCTTACTATGTATATATACTATTACGTAGGAGTAATATTAGCTAACATACCTTAGAGTACAACAAATATCATGGCTGTCTTACTATGTATATATACTATTAGGTAAGAGTAACAATAGCTAACATATCTCAGAGTACAACAGATATCATGGCTGTTTTACTATGTAGATATACTATTAGGTAGGAGTAATATTAGCTAACATATCTTAGAGTGCAACAGATATTATGGCTTTCTTACTATGTACGTATACTATTAGGTAGGAGTAATATTAGCTAACATATCTTAGAGTATAACAGATATCATGACTGTCTTACTATGTATATATACTATTACGTAGGATTAATATTAGCTAACATACCTTAGAGTACAACAAATATCATGGCTGTCTTACTATGTAGATATACTATTAGGTAGGAGTAATATTAGCTAACATATCTTAAAGTACAACAGATATCATGGCTGTCTTACTATGTAGATATACTATTACGTAGGAGTAATATTAGCTAACATACCTTAGAGTACAACAAATATCTTGGCTGTCTTACTATGTATATATACTATTAGGTAAGAGTAACAATAGCTAACATATCTCAGAGTACAACAGATATCATGGCTGTCTTACTATGTAGATATACTATTAGGTAGGAGTAATATTAGCTAACATATCTTAGAGTACAACAGATATTATGGCTGTTTTACTATGTACGTATACTATTAGGTAGGAGTAATATTAGCTAACATATCTTAGAGTGTAACAGATATCATGACTGTCTTACTATGTATATATACTATTACGTAGGAGTAATATTAGCTAACATACCTTAGAGTACAACAAATATCATGGCTGTCTTACTATGTAGATATACTATTAGGTAGGAGTAATATTAGCTAACATAGCTTGGAGTACAACAGATATTATGGCTGTTTTACTATGTATATATACTATTACGTAGGAGTAATATTAGCTAACATACCTTAGAGTACAACAGATATCATGACTGTCTTAATATGTATATATACTATTACGTAGGAGTAATATTAGCTAACACATCTTAAAGTACAACAGATATCATGGCTGTCTTAATATGTATATATACTATTACGTAGGAGTAATATTAGCTAACATACCTTAGAGTACAACAGATATCATGACTGTCTTAATATGTATATATATTATTACGTAGGAGTAATATTAGCTAACATATCTTAGAGTACAACAGATATCATGGCTGTCTTACTATGTATATATACTATTACGTAGGAGTAATATTAGCTAACATATCTTAGAGTACAACAGATATTATGGCTGTTTTACTATGTACATATACTATTAGGTAGGAGTAATATTAGCTAACATATCTTAGAGTACAACAGATATCATGACTGTCTTATTTTGTATATATACTATTACGTAGGAGTAATATTAGCTAACATACCTTAGAGTACAACAAATATCATGGCTGTCTTACTATGTAGCTATACTATTAGGTAGGAGTAATATTAGCTAACATATCTTAGAGTACAACAGATATTATGGCTGTTTTACTATGTACGTATACTATTAGGTAGGAGTAATATTAGCTAACATATTTTAGAGTACAACAGATATTATGGCTGTTTTACTATGTAGATATACTATTAGGTAGGAGTAATTTTAGCTAACATATTTCAGAGTACAACGGATATCATGGCTGTCTTACTATGTAGACATACTATTAGGTAGGAGTAATATTAGTTAACATTTCTCAGAGTACAACAGATATCATGACTGTCTTAATATGTATATATATTATTACGTAGGAGTAATATTAGCTAACATATCTTAGAGTACAACAGATATCATGGCTGTCTTACTATGTATATATACTATTACGTAGGAGTAATATTAGCTAACATACCCTAGAGTACAACAGATATCATGGTTTTCTTACTTTGTAGATATACTATTAGGTTGGAGTAATATTAGCTAACATACCTTAGAGTACAACAGATATCATGGCTGTCTTACTATGTAGATATACTATTAGGTAAGAGTAATATTAGCTAAAATATCTTAAAGTACAACAGGTATCATGGTTGTCTTACTATGTAGATATACTATTAGGTAGGATTAATATTAGCTAACATATCTTAGAGTACAACAGATAACATGGCTGTCTTACTATGTAGACATACTATTAGGTAGGAGTAATATTAGCTAACATATTTTAGAGTACAACAGTTATCATGTCTGTCTTACTATGTAGATATACTATTAGGTAGGAGTAATTTTAGCTAACATATTTCAGAGTACAACGGATATCATGGCTGTCTTACTATGTAGACATACTATTAGGTAGGAGTAATATTAGTTAACATTTCTCAGAGTACAACAGATATCATGGCTGTCTTACTATGTATATATACTATTAGGAAGGAGCAATATTAGCTAACATACCCTAGAGTACAACAGGTATCATGGCTGTCTTACTATGTAGATATACTATTAGGTAGGAGTAGTATTAGCTAACATATCTTAGAGTACAACAGGTATCATGACTGTCTTACTACGTAGATATACTATTAGGTTGGAGTAATATTAGCTAACATATCTTAGAGTACAACAGATATCATGGCTGTCTTACTATGTTGATACACTATTAGGAAGGAGTAATATTAGCTAACATACCCTAGAGTACAACAGGTATCATGGCTGTCTTACTACGTAGATATACTATTAGGTAGGAGTAATATTAGCTAACATATCTTAGAGTACAACAGATATCATGGCTGTCTTACTATGTAGATATACTATTAGGTAGGAGTAATATTAGCTAACATATCTCAGAGTACAACAAATATCATGGCTGTCTTACTATGTTGATACACTATTAGGTAGGAGTAATATTAGCTAACATCTTAGAGTACAATGGATATCATGGCTGTCTTACTATGTAGATATACTATTAGGAAGGAGCAATATTAGCTAATATCCTAGAGTACAACAAATATCATGACTGTCTTACTATGTATATATACTATTAGGAAGGAGTAATATTAGCTAACATACCCTAGAGTACAACAGGTATCATGGCTGTCTTACTACGTAGATATACTATTAGGTAGGAGTAATATTAGCTAACATATCTTAGAGTACAACAAATATCATGGCTGTCTTACTATGTAGATATACTATTAGGTAGGAGTAGTATTAGCTAACATATCTTAGAGTACAACAGATATCATGGCTGTCTTACTATGTATATATACTATTAGGTAGGAGTAATATTAGCTAACATATCTCAGAGTACAACAGGTATCATGGCTGTCTTACTACGTAGATATACTATTAGGTAGGAGTAATATTAGCTAACATATCTTAGAGTACAACAGATATCATGGCTGTCTTACTATGTAGATATACTATTAGGTAGGAGTAATATTAGCTAACATATCTTAGAGTACAACAGATATCATGGCTGTCTTACTATGTATATATACTATTAGGTAGGAGTAATATTAGCTAACATATCTCAGAGTACAACAGATATCATGGCTGTCTTACTATGTTGATACACTATTAGGTAGGAGTAATATTAGCTAACATCTTAGAGTACAATGGATATCATGGCTGTCTTACTATGTATATATACTATTAGGAAAGAGCAATATTAGCTAATATATCCTAGAGTACAACAAATATCATGACTGTCTTACTATGTAGATACACTATTAGGTAGGAGTAATATTACATAACATATCTTAGAGTACAATGGATATCATGGCTGTCTTACTATGTATATATACTATTAGGAAGGAGCAATATTAGCTAACATACCCTAGAGTACAACAAGTATCATGGCTGTCTTACTACGTAGATATACTATTAGGTTGGAGTAATATTAGCTAACATATCTTAGAGTACAACAGATATCATGGCTGTCTTACTATGTTGATACACTATTAGGAAGAAGTAATATTAGCTAACATACCCTAGAGTACAACAGGTATCATGGCTGTCTTACTACGCAGATATACTATTAGGTAGGAGTAATATTAGCTAACATATCTTAGAGTACAACAGATATCATGGCTGTCTTACTATGTAGATATACTATTAGGTAGGAGTAATATTAGCTAACATATCTCAGAGTACAACAGATATCATGGCTGTCTTACTATGTTGATACACTATTAGGTAGGAGTAATATTAGCTAACATCTTAGAGTACAATGGATATCATGGCTGTCTTACTATGTATATATACTATTAGGAAGGAGCAATATTAGCTAATATCCTAGAGTACAACAAATATCATGACTGTCTTACTATGTATATATACTATTAGGAAGGAGTAATATTAGCTAACATACCATAGAGTACAACAGATATCATGGCTGTCTTACTATGTAGATATACTATTAGGTAGGAGTAATATTAGCTAACATATCTTAGAGTACAACAAATATCATGGCTGTCTTACTATGTAGATATACTATTAGGTAGGAGTAATATTAGCTAACATATCTCAGAGTACAACAGATATCATGGCTGTCTTACTATGTTGATACACTATTAGGTAGGAGTAATATTAGCTAACATCTTAGAGTACAATGGATATCATGGCTGTCTTACTATGTATATATACTATTAGGAAAGAGCAATATTAGCTAATATATCCTAGAGTACAACAAATATCATGACTGTCTTACTATGTAGATACACTATTAGGTAGGAGTAATAATACATAACATATCTTAGAGTACAACAGGTATTATGGCTGTCTTACTATGTAGATATATAGTATTAGGTAGGAGTAATATTAGCTAACATACCTTAGAGTACAACAAATATCATGGCTGTCTTACTATGTAGATAAACCATTAGGTAGGAGTAACATTAGCTAACACATCTTAGAGTACAACAGATATCATGGCTGTCTTACTATGTAGATATACTATTAGGTAGGAGTAATATTAGCTAACATACCTTAGAGTACAACAAATATCATGGCTGTCTTACTATGTATATATACTATTAGGTAAGAGTAACAATAACTAACATATCTCAGAGTAGAACAGATATCATGGCTGTCTTACTATGTAGATATACTATTAGGTAGGAGTAATATTAGCTAACATATCTTAGAGTACAACAGATATTATGGCTGTTTTACTATGTACATATACTATTAGGTAGGAGTAATATTAGCTAACATATCTTAGAGTATAACAGATATCATGACTGTCTTACTATGTATATATACTATTACGTAGGAGTAATATTAGCTAACATACCTTAGAGTACAACAAATATCATGGCTGTCTTACTATGTATATATACTATTAGGTAAGAGTAACAATAGCTAACATATCTCAGAGTACAACAGATATCATGGCTGTTTTACTATGTAGATATACTATTAGGTAGGAGTAATATTAGCTAACATATCTTAGAGTGCAACAGATATTATGGCTGTTTTACTATGTACGTATACTATTAGGTAGGAGTAATATTAGCTAACATATCTTAGAGTATAACAGATATCAATACTGTCTTACTATGTATATATACTATTACGTAGGATTAATATTAGCTAACATACCTTAGAGTACAACAAATGTCATGGCTGTCTTACTATGTAGATATACTATTAGGTAGGAGTAATATTAGCTAACATATCTTAAAGTACAACAGATATCATGGCTGTCTTACTATGTAGATATACTATTACGTAGGAGTAATATTAGCTAACATACCTTAGAGTACAACAAATATCATGGCTGTCTTACTATGTATATATACTATTAGGTAAGAGTAACAATAGCTAACATATCTCAGAGTACAACAGATATCATGGCTGTCTTACTATGTAGATATACTATTAGGTAGGAGTAATATTAGCTAACATATCTTAGAGTACAACAGATATTATGGCTGTTTTACTATGTACGTATACTATTAGGTAGGAGTAATATTAGCTAACATATCTTAGAGTGTAACAGATATCATGACTGTCTTACTATGTATATATACTATTACGTAGGAGTAATATTAGCTAACATACCTTAGAGTACAACAAATATCATGGCTGTCTTACTATGTAGATATACTATTAGGTAGGAGTAATATTAGCTAACATAGCTTGGAGTACAACAGATATTATGGCTGTTTTACTATGTATATATACTATTACGTAGGAGTAATATTAGCTAACATACCTTAGAGTACAACAGATATCATGACTGTCTTAATATGTATATATACTATTACGTAGGAGTAATATTAGCTAACACATCTTAAAGTACAACAGATATCATGGCTGTCTTAATATGTATATATACTATTACGTAGGAGTAATATTAGCTAACATACCTTAGAGTACAACAGATATCATGACTGTCTTAATATGTATATATATTATTACGTAGGAGTAATATTAGCTAACATATCTTAGAGTACAACAGATATCATGGCTGTCTTACTATGTATATATACTATTACGTAGGAGTAATATTAGCTAACATACCTTAGAGTACAACAGATATCATGACTGTCTTAATATGTATATATACTATTACGTAGGAGTAATATTAGCTAACACATCTTAAAGTACAACAGATATCATGGCTGTCTTATTATGTAGATATACTATTAGGTAGGAGTAATATTAGCTAACATATCTTAGAGTACAACAGATATTATGGCTGTTTTACTATGTATATATACTATTAGGTAAGAGTAACAATAGCTAACATATCTCAGAGTACAACAGATATCATGGCTGCCTTACTATGTAGATATACTATTAGGTAGGAGTAATATTAGCTAACATATCTTAGAGTACAACAGATATTATGGCTGTTTTACTATGTACATATACTATTAGGTAGGAGTAATATTAGCTAACATATCTTAGAGTACAACAGATATCATGACTGTCTTATTATGTATATATACTATTACGTAGGAGTAATATTAGCTAACATACCTTAGAGTACAACAAATATCATGGCTGTCTTACTATGTATATATACTATTAGGTAAGAGTAACAATAGCTAACATATCTCAGAGTACAACAGATATCATGGCTGCCTTACTATGTAGATATACTATTAGGTAGGAGTAATATTAGCTAACATATCTTAGAGTACAACAGATATTATGGCTGTTTTACTATGTACATATACTATTAGGTAGGAGTAATATTAGCTAACATATCTTAGAGTACAACAGATATCATGACTGTCTTATTATGTATATATACTATTACGTAGGAGTAATATTAGCTAACATACCTTAGAGTACAACAAATATCATGGCTGTCTTACTATGTAGCTATACTATTAGGTAGGAGTAATATTAGCTAACATATCTTAGAGTACAACAGATATTATGGCTGTTTTACTATGTACGTATACTATTAGGTAGGAGTAATATTAGCTAACATATTTTAGAGTACAACAGATATTATGGCTGTTTTACTATGTACGTATACTATTAGGTAGGAGTAATATTAGCTAACATATCTTAGAGTATAACAGATATCATGACTGTCTTACTATGTATATATACTATTACGTAGGAGTAATATTAGCTAACATATCTTAGAGTACAACAGATATCATGGCTGTCTTACTATGTAGATATACCATTAGGTAGGAGTAATATTAGCTAACATATCTCAGAGTACAACAGATATCATGGCTGTCTTACTATGTAGATATACTATTAGGTAGGAGTAATATTAGCTAACATATCTTAGAGTACAACAGATATTATGGCTGTTTTAATATGTACGTATACTATTAGGTAGGAGTCATATTGGCTAACATATCTTAGAGTATAACAGATATCATGACTGTCTTACTATGTAGATATACTATTAGGTAGGAGTAATATTAGCTAACATATCTTAGAGTACGACAGATATTATGGCTGTTTTACTATGTACATATACTATTAGGTAAGAGTAATATTAGCTAACATATCTTAGAGTATAACAGATATCATGACTGTCTTACTATGTATATATACTATTACGTAGGAGTAATATTAGCTAACATACCTTAGAGTACAACAAATATCATGGTTGTCTTACTATGTATATATACTATTAGGTAAGAGTAACAATAGCTAACATATCTCAGAGTACAACAGATATCATGGCTGTCTTACTATGTAGATATACTATTAGGTAGGAGTAATATTAGCTAACATATCTTAGAGTACAACAGATATTATGGCTGTTTTACTATGTACGTATACTATTAGGTAGGAGTAATATTAGCTAACATATCTTAGAGTATAACAGATATCATGACTGTCTTACTATGTATATATACTATTACGTAGGAGTAATATTAGCTAACATACCTTAGAGTACAACAAATATCATGGCTGTCTTACTATGTAGATATACTATTAGGTAGGAGTAATATTAGCTGACATATCTTAGAGTACAACAGATATCATGGCTGTCTTACTATGTAAATATACTATTAGGTAGGAGTAATATTAGCTGACATATCTTAGAGTACAACAAATATCATGGCAGTCTTACTATGTAGATATACTATTAGGTAGGAGTAATATTAGCTGACATATCTTAGAGTACAACAAATATCATGGCAGTCTTACTATGTAGATATACTATTAGGTAGGAGTAATATTAGCTGACATATCTTAGAGTACAACAGATATCATGGCAGTCTTACTATGTAGATATACTATTAGGTAGGAGTAATATTAGCTAACATATCTTAGAGTACAACAGATATCATGGCTGTCTTACTATGTATATATACCATTGGGTAGGAGTAATATTAGCTAACATATCTTAGAGTACAACAGATATCATGGCTGTCTTACTATGTAGATATACTATTACGTAGGAGTAATATTAGCTAACATATCTTAGAGTACAACAGATATCATGGCTGTCTTACTATGTATATATACCATTGGGTAGGAGTAATATTAGCTAACATATCTTAGAGTACAACAGATATCATGGCTGTCTTACTATGTAGATATACTATTAGGTAGGAGTAATATTAGCTAACATATCTCAGGGTACAACAGATATCATGGCTGTCTTACTATGTATATATACCATTGGGTAGGAGTAATATTAGCTAACATATCTTAGAGTACAACAGATATCATGGCTGTCTTACTATGTAGATATACTATTACGTAGGAGTAATATTAGCTAACATATCTCAGAGTACAACAGGTATCATGGCTGTCTTACTATGTAGATATTCCATTGGGTAGGAGTAATATTAGCTAACATATCTTAGAGTACAACAGATATCATGGCTGTCTTACTATGTAGATATACTATTAGGTAGGAGTAATATTAGCTAACATATCTTAGAGTACAACAGATATCATTGCTGTCTTACTATGTAGATATGCTATTAAGTAGGAGTAATATTAGCGAACATACCCTAGAGTACAACAGATATCATGGTTTTCTTACTTTGTAGATATACTATTAGGTTGGAGTAATATTAGCTAACATATCTTAGAGTACAACAGATATCATGGCTGTCTTACTATGTAGATATACTATTACGTAGGAGTAATATTAGCTAACATATCTCAGAGTACAACAGATATCATGGCTGTCTTACTATGTAGATATACTATTAGGTAAGAGTAATATTAGCTAACATATCTTAAAGTACAACAGGTATCATGGTTGTCTTACTATGTAGATATACTATTAGGTAGGATTAATATTAGCTAACATATCTTAGAGTACAACAGATAACATGGCTGTCTTACTATGTAGACATACTATTAGGTAGGAGTAATATTAGCTAACATATTTTAGAGTACAACAGTTATCATGTCTGTCTTACTATGTAGATATACTATTAGGTAGGAGTAATTTTAGCTAACATATTTCAGAGTACAACGGATATCATGGCTGTCTTACTATGTAGACATACTATTAGGTAGGAGTAATATTAGTTAACATTTCTCAGAGTACAACAGATATCATGGCTGTCTTACTATGTATATATACTATTAGGAAGGAGCAATATTAGCTAACATACCCTAGAGTACAACAGGTATCATGGCTGTCTTACTATGTAGATATACTATTAGGTAGGAGTAGTATTAGCTAACATATCTTAGAGTACAACAGGTATCATGACTGTCTTACTACGTAGATATACTATTAGGTTGGAGTAATATTAGCTAACATATCTTAGAGTACAACAGATATCATGGCTGTCTTACTATGTTGATACACTATTAGGAAGGAGTAATATTAGCTAACATACCCTAGAGTACAACAGGTATCATGGCTGTCTTACTACGTAGATATACTATTAGGTAGGAGTAATATTAGCTAACATATCTTAGAGTACAACAGATATCATGGCTGTCTTACTATGTAGATATACTATTAGGTAGGAGTAATATTAGCTAACATATCTCAGAGTACAACAAATATCATGGCTGTCTTACTATGTTGAT
Organism: Watersipora subatra; assembly: GCF_963576615.1. Taxonomy (NCBI): domain Eukaryota; kingdom Metazoa; phylum Bryozoa; class Gymnolaemata; order Cheilostomatida; family Watersiporidae; genus Watersipora; species Watersipora subatra. Next base: position 5,407,317 of record NC_088715.1, on the reverse strand, counting down.
ACACTATTAGGTAGGAGTAATATTAGCTAACATCTTAGAGTACAATGGATATCATGGCTGTCTTACTATGTAGATATACTATTAGGTAGGAGTAGTATTAGCTAACATATCTTAGAGTACAACAGATATCATGGCTGTCTTACTATGTATATATACTATTAGGTAGGAGTAATATTAGCTAACATATCTCAGAGTACAACAGGTATCATGGCTGTCTTACTACGTAGATATACTATTAGGTAGGAGTAATATTAGCTAACATATCTTAGAGTACAACAGATATCATGGCTGTCTTACTATGTATATATACTATTAGGAAGGAGTAATATTAGCTAACATACCATAGAGTACAACAGATATCATGGCTGTCTTACTATGTAGATATACTATTAGGTAGGAGTAATATTAGCTAACATATCTTAGAGTACAACAGATATCATGGCTGTCTTACTATGTAGATATACTATTAGGTAGGAGTAATATTAGCTAACATATCTCAGAGTACAACAGATATCATGGCTGTCTTACTATGTTGATACACTATTAGGTAGGAGTAATATTAGCTAACATCTTAGAGTACAATGGATATCATGGCTGTCTTACTATGTATATATACTATTAGGAAAGAGCAATATTAGCTAATATATCCTAGAGTACAACAAATATCATGACTGTCTTACTATGTAGATATACTATTAGGTAGGAGTAATATTAGCTAACATACCTTAGAGTACAACAAATATCATGGCTGTCTTACTATGTATATATACTATTAGGTAAGAGTAACAATAACTAACATATCTCAGAGTAGAACAGATATCATGGCTGTCTTACTATGTAGATATACTATTAGGTAGGAGTAATATTAGCTAACATATCTTAGAGTACAACAGATATTATGGCTGTTTTACTATGTACATATACTATTAGGTAGGAGTAATATTAGCTAACATAATTTAGAGTATAACAGATATCATGACTGTCTTACTATGTATATATACTATTACGTAGGAGTAATATTAGCTAACATACCTTAGAGTACAACAAATATCATGGCTGTCTTACTATGTATATATACTATTAGGTAAGAGTAACAATAGCTAACATATCTCAGAGTACAACAGATATCATGGCTGTTTTACTATGTAGATATACTATTAGGTAGGAGTAATATTAGCTAACATATCTTAGAGTGCAACAGATATTATGGCTGTTTTACTATGTACGTATACTATTAGGTAGGAGTAATATTAGCTAACATATCTTAGAGTATAACAGATATCATGACTGTCTTACTATGTATATATACTATTACGTAGGATTAATATTAGCTAACATACCTTAGAGTACAACAAATATCATGGCTGTCTTACTATGTAGATATACTATTAGGTAGGAGTAATATTAGCTAACATATCTTAAAGTACAACAGATATCATGGCTGTCTTACTATGTAGATATACTATTACGTAGGAGTAATATTAGCTAACATACCTTAGAGTACAACAAATATCATGGCTGTCTTACTATGTATATATACTATTAGGTAAGAGTAACAATAGCTAACATATCTCAGAGTACAACAGATATCATGGCTGTCTTACTATGTAGATATACTATTAGGTAGGAGTAATATTAGCTAACATATCTTAGAGTACAACAGATATTATGGCTGTTTTACTATGTACGTATACTATTAGGTAGGAGTAATATTAGCTAACATATCTTAGAGTGTAACAGATATCATGACTGTCTTACTATGTATATATACTATTACGTAGGAGTAATATTAGCTAACATACCTTAGAGTACAACAAATATCATGGCTGTCTTACTATGTAGATATACTATTAGGTAGGAGTAATATTAGCTAACATAGCTTGGAGTACAACAGATATTATGGCTGTTTTACTATGTATATATACTATTACGTAGGAGTAATATTAGCTAACATACCTTAAAGTACAACAGATATCATGACTGTCTTAATATGTATATATACTATTACGTAGGAGTAATATTAGCTAACACATCTTAAAGTACAACAGATATCATGGCTGTCTTAATATGTATATATACTATTACGTAGGAGTAATATTAGCTAACATACCTTAGAGTACAACAGATATCATGACTGTCTTAATATGTATATATATTATTACGTAGGAGTAATATTAGCTAACATATCTTAGAGTACAACAGATATCATGGCTGTCTTACTATGTATATATACTATTACGTAGGAGTAATATTAGCTAACATACCTTAGAGTACAACAGATATCATGACTGTCTTAATATGTATATATACTATTACGTAGGAGTAATATTAGCTAACACATCTTAAAGTACAACAGATATCATGGCTGTCTTATTATGTAGATATACTATTAGGTAGGAGTAATATTAGCTAACATATCTTAGAGTACAACAGATATTATGGCTGTTTTACTATGTACGTATACTATTAGGTAGGAGTAATATTAGCTAACATATCTTAGAGTATAACAGATATCATGACTGTCTTACTATGTATATATACTATTACGCAGGAGTAATATTAGCTAACATATCTTAGAGTACAACAAATATCATGGCTGTCTTACTATGTATATATACTATTAGGTAAGAGTAACAATAGCTAACATATCTCAGAGTACAACAGATATCATGGCTGCCTTACTATGTAGATATACTATTAGGTAGGAGTAATATTAGCTAACATATCTTAGAGTACAACAGATATTATGGCTGTTTTACTATGTACATATACTATTAGGTAGGAGTAATATTAGCTAACATATCTTAGAGTACAACAGATATCATGACTGTCTTATTATGTATATATACTATTACGTAGGAGTAATATTAGCTAACATACCTTAGAGTACAACAAATATCATGGCTGTCTTACTATGTAGCTATACTATTAGGTAGGAGTAATATTAGCTAACATATCTTAGAGTACAACAGATATTATGGCTGTTTTACTATGTACGTATACTATTAGGTAGAAGTAATATTAGCTAACATATTTTAGAGTACAACAGATATTATGGCTGTTTTACTATGTACGTATACTATTAGGTAGGAGTAATATTAGCTAACATATCTTAGAGTATAACAGATATCATGACTGTCTTACTATGTATATATACTATTACGTAGGAGTAATATTAGCTAACATATCTTAGAGTACAACAGATATCATGGCTGTCTTACTATGTAGATATACCATTAGGTAGGAGTAATATTAGCTAACATATCTCAGAGTACAACAGATATCATGGCTGTCTTACTATGTAGATATACTATTAGGTAGGAGTAATATTAGCTAACATATCTTAGAGTTCAACAGATATTATGGCTGTTTTAATATGTACGTATACTATTAGGTAGGAGTCATATTGGCTAACATATCTTAGAGTATAACAGATATCATGACTGTCTTACTATGTAGATATACTATTAGGTAGGAGTAATATTAGCTAACATATCTTAGAGTACAACAGATATTATGGCTGTTTTACTATGTACATATACTATTAGGTAAGAGTAATATTAGCTAACATATCTTAGAGTATAACAGATATCATGACTGTCTTACTATGTATATATACTATTACGTAGGAGTAATATTAGCTAACATACCTTAGAGTACAACAAATATCATGGTTGTCTTACTATGTATATATACTATTAGGTAAGAGTAACAATAGCTAACATATCTCAGAGTACAACAGATATCATGGCTGTCTTACTATGTAGATATACTATTAGGTAGGAGTAATATTAGCTAACATATCTTAGAATACAACAGATATTATGGCTGTTTTACTATGTACGTATACTATTAGGTAGGAGTAATATTAGCTAACATATCTTAGAGTATAACAGATATCATGACTGTCTTACTATGTATATATACTATTACGTAGGAGTAATATTAGCTAACATACCTTAGAGTACAACAAATATCATGGCTGTCTTACTATGTAGATAAACTATTAGGTAGGAGTAATATTAGCTGACATATCTTAGAGTACAACAGATATCATGGCTGTCTTACTATGTATATATACTATTAGGTAGGAGTAATATTAGCTAACATATCTTAGAGTACAACAAATATCATGGCAGTCTTACTATGTAGATATACTATTAGGTAGGAGTAATATTAGCTAACATATCTTAGAGTACAACAGATATCATGGCTGTCTTACTATGTAGATATACTATTAGGTAGGAGTAATATTAGCTAACATATCTTAGAGTACAACAGATATCATGGCTGTCTTACTATGTAAATATACTATTAGGTAGGAGTAATATTAGCTAACATATCTTAGAGTACAACAAATATCATGGCTGTCTTACTATGTAGATATACTATTAGGTAGGAGTAATATTAGCTAACATATCTTAGAGTACAACAGATCTCATGGCTGTCTTACTATGTAAATATACTATTAGGTAGGAGTAATATTAGCTGACATATCTTAGAGTACAACAAATATCATGGCAGTCTTACTATGTAGATATACTATTAGGTAGGAGTAATATTAGCTGACATATCTTAGAGTACAACAGATATCATGGCTGTCTTACTATGTAAATATACTATTAGGTAGGAGTAATATTAGCTGACATATCTTAGAGTACAACAGATATCATGGCTGTCTTACTATGTATATATACCATTGGGTAGGAGTAATATTAGCTAACATATCTTAGAGTACAACAGATAACATGGTTTTCTTACTTTGTAGATATACTATTAGTTTGGAGTAATATTAGCTAACATACCTTAGAGTACAACAGATATCATGGCTGTCTTACTATGTAGATATACTATTAGGTAAGAGTAATATTAGCTGACATATCTTAAAGTACAACAGGTATCATGGTTGTCTTACTATGTAGATATACTATTAGGTAGGATTAATATTAGCTAACATATCTTAGAGTACAACAGATAACATGGCTGTCTTACTATGTAGACATACTATTAGGTAGGAGTAATATTAGCTAACATATTTTAGAGTACAACAGTTATCATGTCTGTCTTACTATGTAGATATACTATTAGGTAGGAGTAATTTTAGCTAACATATTTCAGAGTACAACGGATATCATGGCTGTCTTACTATGTAGACATACTATTAGGTAGGAGTAATATTAGTTAACATTTCTCAGAGTACAACAGATATCATGGCTGTCTTACTATGTATATATACTATTAGGAAGGAGCAATATTAGCTAACATACCCTAGAGTACAACAGGTATCATGGCTGTCTTACTATGTAGATATACTATTAGGTAGGAGTAGTATTAGCTAACATATCTTAGAGTACAACAGGTATCATGACTGTCTTACTACGTAGATATACTATTAGGTTGGAGTAATATTAGCTAACATATCTTAGAGTACAACAGATATCATGGCTGTCTTACTATGTTGATACACTATTAGGAAGGAGTAATATTAGCTAACATACCCTAGAGTACAACAGGTATCATGGCTGTCTTACTACGTAGATATACTATTAGGTAGGAGTAATATTAGCTAACATATCTTAGAGTACAACAGATATCATGGCTGTCTTACTATGTAGATATACTATTAGGTAGGAGTAATATTAGCTAACATATCTCAGAGTACAACAAATATCATGGCTGTCTTACTATGTTGATACACTATTAGGTAGGAGTAATATTAGCTAACATCTTAGAGTACAATGGATATCATGGCTGTCTTACTATGTAGATATACTGTAAGGAAGGAGCAATATTAGCTAATATCCTAGAGTACAACAAATATCATGACTGTCTTACTATGTATATATACTATTAGGAAGGAGTAATATTAGCTAACATACCCTAGAGTACAACAGGTATCATGGCTGTCTTACTACGTAGATATACTATTAGGTAGGAGTAATATTAGCTAACATATCTTAGAGTACAACAGATATCATGGCTGTCTTACTATGTAGATATACTATTAGGTAGGAGTAGTATTAGCTAACATATCTTAGAGTACAACAGATATCATGGCTGTCTTACTATGTATATATACTATTAGGTAGGAGTAATATTAGCTAACATATCTCAGAGTACAACAGGTATCATGGCTGTCTTACTACGTAGATATACTATTAGGTAGGAGTAATATTAGCTAACATATCTTAGAGTACATTAGATATCATGGCTGTCTTACTATGTAGATATACTATTAGGTAGGAGTAATATTAGCTAACATATCTTAGAGTACAACAGATATCATGGCTGTCTTACTATGTATATATACTATTAGGTAGGAGTAATATTAGCTAACATATCTCAGAGTACAACAGATATCATGGCTGTCTTACTATGTTGATACACTATTAGGTAGGAGTAATATTAGCTAACATCTTAGAGTACAATGGATATCATGGCTGTCTTACTATGTATATATACTATTAGGAAAGAGCAATATTAGCTAATATATCCTAGAGTACAACAAATATCATGACTGTCTTACTATGTAGATACACTATTAGGTAGGAGTAATATTACATAACATATCTTAGAGTACAATGGATATCATGGCTGTCTTACTATGTATATATACTATTAGGAAGGAGCAATATTAGCTAACATACCCTAGAGTACAACAAGTATCATGGCTGTCTTACTACGTAGATATACTATTAGGTTGGAGTAATATTAGCTAACATATCTTAGAGTACAACAGATATCATGGCTGTCTTACTATGTTGATACACTATTAGGAAGAAGTAATATTAGCTAACATACCCTAGAGTACAACAGGTATCATGGCTGTCTTACTACGCAGATATACTATTAGGTAGGAGTAATATTAGCTAACATATCTTAGAGTACAACAGATATCATGGCTGTCTTACTATGTAGATATACTATTAGGTAGGAGTAATATTAGCTAACATATCTCAGAGTACAACAGATATCATGGCTGTCTTACTATGTTGATACACTATTAGGTAGGAGTAATATTAGCTAACATCTTAGAGTACAATGGATATCATGGCTGTCTTACTATGTATATATACTATTAGGAAGGAGCAATATTAGCTAATATCCTAGAGTACAACAAATATCATGACTGTCTTACTATGTATATATACTATTAGGAAGGAGTAATATTAGCTAACATACCATAGAGTACAACAGATATCATGGCTGTCTTACTATGTAGATATACTATTAGGTAGGAGTAATATTAGCTAACATATCTTAGAGTACAACAGATATCATGGCTGTCTTACTATGTAGATATACTATTAGGTAGGAGTAATATTAGCTAACATATCTCAGAGTACAACAGATATCATGGCTGTCTTACTATGTTGATACACTATTAGGTAGGAGTAATATTAGCTAACATCTTAGAGTACAATGGATATCATGGCTGTCTTACTATGTATATATACTATTAGGAAAGAGCAATATTAGCTAATATATCCTAGAGTACAACAAATATCATGACTGTCTTACTATGTAGATACACTATTAGGTAGGAGTAATAATACATAACATATCTTAGAGTACAACAGGTATTATGGCTGTCTTACTATGTAGATATATAGTATTAGGTAGGAGTAATATTAGCTAACATACCTTAGAGTACAACAAATATCATGGCTGTCTTACTATGTAGATAAACCATTAGGTAGGAGTAACATTAGCTAACACATCTTAGAGTACAACAGATATCATGGCTGTCTTACTATGTAGATATACTATTAGGTAGGAGTAATATTAACTAACATACCTTAGAGTACAACAAATATCATGGCTGTCTTACTATGTATATATACTATTAGGTAAGAGTAACAATAACTAACATATCTCAGAGTAGAACAGATATCATGGCTGTCTTACTATGTAGATATACTATTAGGTAGGAGTAATATTAGCTAACATATCTTAGAGTACAACAGATATTATGGCTGTTTTACTATGTACATATACTATTAGGTAGGAGTAATATTAGCTAACATATCTTAGAGTATAACAGATATCATGACTGTCTTACTATGTATATATACTATTACGTAGGAGTAATATTAGCTAACATACCTTAGAGTACAACAAATATCATGGCTGTCTTACTATGTATATATACTATTAGGTAAGAGTAACAATAGCTAACATATCTCAGAGTACAACAGATATCATGGCTGTTTTACTATGTAGATATACTATTAGGTAGGAGTAATATTAGCTAACATATCTTAGAGTGCAACAGATATTATGGCTGTTTTACTATGTACGTATACTATTAGGTAGGAGTAATATTAGCTAACATATCTTAGAGTATAACAGATATCATGACTGTCTTACTATGTATATATACTATTACGTAGGATTAATATTAGCTAACATACCTTAGAGTACAACAAATATCATGGCTGTCTTACTATGTAGATATACTATTAGGTAGGAGTAATATTAGCTAACATATCTTAAAGTACAACAGATATCATGGCTGTCTTACTATGTAGATATACTATTACGTAGGAGTAATATTAGCTAACATACCTTAGAGTACAACAAATATCATGGCTGTCTTACTATGTATATATACTATTAGGTAAGAGTAACAATAGCTAACATATCTCAGAGTGCAACAGATATCATGGCTGTCTTACTATGTAGATATACTATTAGGTAGGAGTAATATTAGCTAACATATCTTAGAGTACAACAGATATTATGGCTGTTTTACTATGTACGTATACTATTAGGTAGGAGTAATATTAGCTAACATATCTTAGAGTGTAACAGATATCATGACTGTCTTACTATGTATATATACTATTACGTAGGAGTAATATTAGCTAACATACCTTAGAGTACAACAAATATCATGGCTGTCTTACTATGTAGATATACTATTAGGTAGGAGTAATATTAGCTAACATAGCTTGGAGTACAACAGATATTATGGCTGTTTTACTATGTATATATACTATTACGTAGGAGTAATATTAGCTAACATACCTTAGAGTACAACAGATATCATGACTGTCCTAATATGTATATATACTATTACGTAGGAGTAATATTAGCTAACACATCTTAAAGTACAACAGATATCATGGCTGTCTTAATATGTATATATACTATTACGTAGGAGTAATATTAGCTAACATACCTTAGAGTACAACAGATATCATGACTGTCTTAATATGTATATATATTATTACGTAGGAGTAATATTAGCTAACATATCTTAGAGTACAACAGATATCATGGCTGTCTTACTATGTATATATACTATTACGTAGGAGTAATATTAGCTAACATACCTTAGAGTACAACAGATATCATGACTGTCTTAATATGTATATATACTATTACGTAGGAGTAATATTAGCTAACACATCTTAAAGTACAACAGATATCATGGCTGTCTTATTATGTAGATATACTATTAGGTAGGAGTAATATTAGCTAACATACCTTAGAGTACAACAGATATCATGACTGTCTTAATATGTATATATATTATTACGTAGGAGTAATATTAGCTAACATATCTTAGAGTATAACAGATATCATGACTGTCTTACTATGTATATATACTATTACGTAGGAGTAATATTAGCTAACATACCTTAGAGTACAACAAATATCATGGCTGTCTTACTATGTATATATACTATTAGGTAAGAGTAACAATAGCTAACAAATCTCAGAGTACAACAGATATCATGGCTGTTTTACTATGTAGATATACTATTAGGTAGGAGTAATATTAGCTAACATATCTTAGAGTGCAACAGATATTATGGCTGTTTTACTATGTACGTATACTATTAGGTAGGAGTAATATTAGCTAACATATCTTAGAGTACAACAGATATTATGGCTGTTTTACTATGTACGTATACTATTAGGTAGGAGTAATATTAGCTAACATATCTTAGAGTATAACAGATATCATGACTGTCTTACTATGTATATATACTATTACGCAGGAGTAATATTAGCTAACATACCTTAGAGTACAACAAATATCATGGCTGTCTTACTATGTATATATACTATTAGGTAAGAGTAACAATAGCTAACATATCTCAGAGTACAACAGATATCATGGCTGCCTTACTATGTAGATATACTATTAGGTAGGAGTAATATTAGCTAACATATCTTAGAGTACAACAGATATTATGGCTGTTTTACTATGTACATATACTATTAGGTAGGAGTAATATTAGCTAACATATCTTAGAGTACAACAGATATCATGACTGTCTTATTATGTATATATACTATTACGTAGGAGTAATATTAGCTAACATACCTTAGAGTACAACAAATATCATGGCTGTCTTACTATGTAGCTATACTATTAGGTAGGAGTAATATTAGCTAACATATCTTAGAGTACAACAAATATTATGGCTGTTTTACTATGTACGTATACTATTAGGTAGGAGTAATATTAGCTAACATATTTTAGAGTACAACAGATATTATGGCTGTTTTACTATGTACGTATACTATTAGGTAGGAGTAATATTAGCTAACATATCTTAGAGTATAACAGATATCATGACTGTCTTACTATGTATATATACTATTACGTAGGAGTAATATTAGCTAACATATCTTAGAGTACAACAGATATCATGGCTGTCTTACTATGTCGATATACCATTAGGTAGGAGTAATATTAGCTAACATATCTCAGAGTACAACAGATATCATGGCTGTCTTACTATGTAGATATACTATTAGGTAGGAGTAATATTAGCTAACATATCTTAGAGTACAACAGATATTATGGCTGTTTTACTATGTACGTATACTATTAGGTAGGAGTCATATTGGCTAACATATCTTAGAGTATAACAGATATCATGACTGTCTTACTATGTAGATATACTATTAGGGAGGAGTAATATTAGCTAACATATCTTAGAGTACAACAGATATTATGGCTGTTTTACTATGTACATATACTATTAGGTAAGAGTAATATTAGCTAACATATCTTAGAGTACAACAGATATCATGACTGTCTTATTATGTATATATACTATTACGTAGGAGTAATATTAGCTAACATACCTTAGAGTACAACAAATATCATGGCTGTCTTACTATGTATATATACTATTAGGTAAGAGTAACAATAGCTAACATATCTCAGAGTACAACAGATATCATGGCTGTCTTACTATGTAGATATACTATTAGGTAGGAGTAATATTAGCTAACATATCTTAGAGTACAACAGATATTATGGCTGTTTTACTATGTACGTATACTATTAGGTAGGAGTAATATTAGCTAACATATCTTAGAGTATAACAGATATCATGACTGTCTTACTATGTATATATACTATTACGTAGGAGTAATATTAGCTAACATACCTTAGAGTACAACAAATATCATGGCTGTCTTACTATGTAGATATACTATTAGGTAGGAGTAATATTAGCTAACATATCTTAAAGTACAACAGATATCATGGCTGTCTTACTATGTAGATATACTATTACGTAGGAGTAATATTAGCTAACATACCTTAGAGTACAACAAATATCATGGCTGTCTTACTATGTATATATACTATTAGGTAAGAGTAACAATAGCTAACATATCTCAGAGTACAACAGATATCATGGCTGTCTTACTATGTAGATATACTATTAGGTAGGAGTAATATTAGCTAACATATCTTAGAGTACAACAGATATTATGGCTGTTTTACTATGTACGTATACTATTAGGTAGGAGTAATATTAGCTAACATATCTTAGAGTGTAACAGATATCATGACTGTCTTACTATGTATATATACTATTACGTAGGAGTAATATTAGCTAACATACCTTAGAGTACAACAAATATCAAGGCTGTCTTACTATGTAGATATACTATTAGGTAGGAGTAATATTAGCTAACATATCTTAGAGTACAACAGATATTATGGCTGTTTTACTATGTACGTATACTATTAGGTAGGAGTAATATTAGCTAACATATCTTAGAGTATAACAGATATCATGACTGTCTTACTATGTATATATACTATTACGTAGGAGTAATATTAGCTAACATACCTTAGAGTACAACAGATATCATGACTGTCTTAATATGTATATATACTATTACGTAGGAGTAATATTAGCTAACACATCTTAAAGTACAACAGATATCATGGCTGTCTTATTATGTAGATATACTATTAGGTAGGAGTAATATTAGCTCACATACCTTAGAGTACAACAGATATTATGGCTGTTTTACTATGTACGTATACTATTAGGTAGGAGTAATATTAGCTAACATATCTTAGAGTATAACAGATATCATGACTGTCTTACTATGTATATATACTATTACGCAGGAGTAATATTAGCTAACATACCTTAGAGTACAACAAATATCATGGCTGTCTTACTATGTATATATACTATTAGGTAAGAGTAACAATAGCTAACATATTTCAGAGTACAACAGATATCATGGCTGTCTTACTATGTAGATATACTATTAGGTAGGAGTAATATTAGCTAACATATCTTAGAGTACAACAGATATCATGGCTGTTTTACTATGTACATATACTATTAGGTAGGAGTAATATAAGCTAACATATCTTAGAGTACAACAGATATCATGACTGTCTTATTATGTATATATACTATTACGTAGGAGTAATATTAGCTAACATATCTTAGAGTACAACAGATATCATGGCTGTCTTACTATGTATATATACTATTAGGTTGGAGTAATATTAGCTAACATATCTTAGAGTACAACAGATATCATGACTGTCTTATTATGTATATATACTATTACGTAGGAGTAATATTAGCTAATATATCTTAGAGTACAACAGATATCATGGCTGTCTTACTATGTATATATACTATTAGGTTGGAGTAATATTAGCTAACATATCTTAGAGTACAACAGATATCATGACTGTCTTATTATGTATATATACTATTACGTAGGAGTAATATTAGCTAACATACCTTAGAGTACAACAAATATCATGGCTGTCTTACTATGTAGCTATACTATTAGGTAGGAGTAATATTAGCTAACATATCTTAGAGTACAACAGATATTATGGCTGTTTTACTATGTACGCATACTATTAGGTAGGGGTAATATTAGCTAACATATTTTAGAGTACAACAGATATTATGGCTGTTTTACTATGTACGTATACTATTAGGTAGGTGTAATATTAGCTAACATATCTTAGAGTATAACAGATATCATGACTGTCTTACTATGTGTATATACTATTACGTAGGAGTAATATTAGCTAACATATCTTAGAGTACAACAGATATCATGGCTGTCTTACTATGTAGATATACCATTAGGTAGGAGTAATATTAGCTAACATATCTCAGAGTACAACAGATATCATGGCTGTCTTACTATGTAGATATACTATTAGGTAGGAGTAATATTAGCTAACATATCTTAGAGTACAACAGATATTATGGCTGTTTCACTATGTACGTATACTATTAGGTAGGAGTAATATTGGCTAACATATCTTAGAGTTTAACAGATATCATGACTGTCTTACTATGTAGATATACTATTAGGTAGGAGTAATATTAGCTAACATATCTTAGAGTACAACAGATATTATGGCTGTTTTACTATGTACGTATACTATTAGGTAGGAGTAATATTAGCTAACACATCTTAAAGTACAACAGATATCATGGCTGTCTTATTATGTAGATATACTATTAGGTAGGAGTAATATTAGCTAACATGTCTTAGAGTATAACAGATATTATGGCTGTTTTACTATGTACGTATACTATTAGGTAGGAGTAATATTAGCTAACATATCGTAGAGTATAACAGATATCATGACTGTCTTACTATGTATATATACTATTACGTAGGAGTAATATTAGCTAACATATCTTAGAGTACAACAGATATCATGGCTGTCTTACTATGTAGATATACTATTAGGTAGGAGTAATATTAGCTAACATATCTCAGAGTACAACAGATATTATGGCTGTTTTACTATGTACGTATACTATTAGGTAGGAGTAATATTAGCTAACATATCTTAGAGTATAACAGATATCGTGACTGTCTTACTATGTAGATATACTATTAGGTAGGAGTAATATTAGCTAACATCTTAGAGTACAATGGATATCATGGCTGTTTTACTATGTATATATACTATTAGGAAGGAGCAATATTAGCTAATATCCTAGAGTACAACAAATATCATGACTGTCTTACTATGTATATATACTATTAGGAAGGAGTAATATTAGCTAACATACCCTAGAGTACAACAGGTATTATGGCTGTCTTACTACGTAGATATACTATTAGGTAGGAGTAATATTAGCTAACATATGTTAGAGTACAACAGATATCATGGCTGTCTTACTATGTAGATATACTATTAGGTAGGAGTAATATTAGCTAACATATCTCAGAGTACAACAGATATCATGGCTGTCTTACTATGTTGATACACTATTAGGTAGGAGTAATATTAGCTAACATCTTAGAGTACAATGGATATCATGGCTGTCTTACTATGTATATATACTATTAGGAAGGAGCAATATTAGCTAATATATCCTAGAGTACAACAAATATCATGACTGTCTTACTATGTATATACACTATTAGGTAGGAGTAATATTACATAACATATCTTAGAGTACAACAGGTATTATGGCTGTCTTACTATGTAGATATATAGTATTAGGTAGGAGTAATATTAGCTAACATACCTTAGAGTACAACAAATATCATGGCTGTCTTACTATGTAGATAAACCATTAGGTAAGAGTAACATTAGCTAACACATCTTAGAGTACAACAGATATCATGGCTGTCTTACTATGTAGATATACTATTAGGTAGGAGTAATATTAGCTAACATACCTTAGAGTACAACAAATATCATGGCTGTCTTACTATGTATATTTACTATTAGGTAAGAGTAACAATAGCTAACATATCTCAGAGTACAACAGATATCATGGCTGTCTTACTATGTAGATATACTATTAGGTAGGAGTAATATTAGCTAACATATCTTAGAGTACAACAGATATTATGGCTGTTTTACTATGTACATATACTATTAGGTAGGAGTAATATTAGCTAACATATCTTAGAGTATAACAGATATCATGACTGTCTTACTATGTATATATACTATTACGTAGGAGTAATATTAGCTAACATACCTTAGAGTACAACAAATATCATGGCTGTCTTACTATGTATATATACTATTAGGTAAGAGTAACAATAGCTAACATATCTCAGAGTACAACAGATATCATGGCTGTCTTACTATGTAGATATACTATTAGGTAGGAGTAATATTAGCTAACATATCTTAGAGTACAACAGATATTATGGCTGTTTTACTATGTACGTATACTAATAGGTAGGAGTAATATTAGCTAACATATCTTAGAGTATAACAGATATCATGACTGTCTTACTATGTATATATACTATTACGTAGGAGTAATATTAGCTAACATACCTTGGAGTACAACAAATATCATGGCTGTCTTACTATGTAGATATACTATTAGGTAGGAGTAATATTAGCTAACATATCTTAAAGTACAACAGATACCATGGCTGTCTTACTATGTAGATATACTATTACGTAGGAGTAATATTAGCTAACATACCTTAGAGTACAACAAATATCATGGCTGTCTTACTATGTATATATACTATTAGGTAAGAGTAACAATAGCTAACATATCTCAGAGTACAACAGATATTATGGCTGTCTTACTATGTAGATATACTATTAGGTAGGAGTAATATTAGCTAACATATCTCAGAGTACAACAGATATCATGGCTGTCTTACTATGTAGATATACTATTAGGTAGGAGTAATATTAGCTAACATATCTTGGAGTACAACAGATATTATGGCTGTTTTACTATGTACGTATACTATTAGGTAGGAGTAATATTAGCTAACATATCTTAGAGTGTAACAGATATCATGACTGTCTTACTATGTATATATACTATTACGTAGGAGTAATATTAGCTAACATACCTTAGAGTACAACAAATATTATGGCTGTCTTACTATGTAGATATACTATTAGGTAGGAGTAATATTAGCTAACATATCTTAGAGTACAACAGATATTATGGCTGTTTTACTATGTACGTATACTATTAGGTAGGAGTAATATTAGCTAACATATCTTAGAGTATAACAGATATCATGACTGTCTTACTATGTATATATACTATTACGTAGGAGTAATATTAGCTAACATACCTTAGAGTACAACAGATATCATGACTGTCTTAATATGTATATATACTATTACGTAGGAGTAATATTAGCTAACACATCTTAAAGTACAACACATATCATGGCTGTCTTATTATGTAGATATACCATTAGGTAGGAGTAATATTAGCTAACATATCTTAGAATACAGCAGATATTATGGCTGTTTTACTATGTACGTATACTATTAGGTAGGAGTAATATTAGCTAACATATCTTAGAGTATAACAGATATCATGACTGTCTTACTATGTATATATACTATTACGTAGGAGTAATATTAGCTAACATACCTTAGAGTACAACAAATATCATGGCTGTCTTGCTATGTATATATACTATTAGGTAAGAGTAACAATAGCTAACATATCTCAGAGTACAACAGATATCATGGCTGTCTTACTATGTAGATATACTATTAGGTAGGAGTAATATTAGCTAACATATCTTAGAGTACAACAGATATCATGGCTGTCTTACTATGTAGATATACTATTAGGTAGGAGTAATATTAGCTAACATATCTTAGAGTACAACAGATATTAAGGCTGTTTTACTATGTACGTATACTATTAGGTAGGAGTAATATTAGCTAACATATCTTAGAGTATAACAGATATCATGACTGTCTTACTATGTATATATACTATTACGCAGGAGTAATATTAGCTAACATTTCTTAGAGTACAAAAAATATCATGGCTGTCTTACTATGTATATATACTATTAGGTAAGAGTAACAATAGCTAACATATCTCAGAGTACAACAAATATCATGGCTGTCTTACTATGTAGATATACTATTAGGTAGGAGTAATATTAGCTAACATATCTTAAAGTACAACAGATATCATGGCTGTCTTACTATGTAGATATACTATTACGTAGGAGTAATATTAGCTAACATACCTTAGAGTACAACAAATATCATGGCTGTCTTACTATGTATATATACTATTAGGTAAGAGTAACAATAGCTAACATATCTCAGAGTACAACAGATATCATGGCTGTCTTACTATGTAGATATACTATTAGGTAGGAGTAATATTAGCTAACATATCTTAGAGTACAACAGATATTATGGCTGTTTTACTATGTACGTATACTATTAGTTAGGAGTAATATTAGCTAACATATCTTAGAGTGTAACAGATATCATGACTGTCTTACTATGTATATATACTATTACGTAGGAGTAATATTAGCTAACATACCTTAGAGTACAACAAATATCAAGGCTGTCTTACTATGTAGATATACTATTAGGTAGGAGTAATATTAGCTAACATATCTTAGAGTACAACAGATATTATGGCTGTTTTACTATGTACGTATACTATTAGGTAGGAGTAGTATTAGCTAACATATCTTAGAGTATAACAGATATCATGACTGTCTTACTATGTATATATACTATTACGTAGGAGTAATATTAGCTAACATACCTTAGAGTACAACAGATATCATGACTGTCTTAATATGTATATATACTATTACGTAGGAGTAATATTAGCTAACACATCTTAAAGTACAACAGATATCATGGCTGTCTTATTATGTAGATATACTATTAGGTAGGAGTAATATTAGCTAACATATCTTAGAGTACAACAGATATTATGGCTGTTTTACTATGTACGTATACTATTAGGTAGGAGTAATATTAGCTAACATATCTTAGAGTATAACAGATATCATGACTGTCTTACTATGTATATATACTATTACGCAGGAGTAATATTAGCTAACATACCTTAGAGTACAACAAATATCATGGCTGTCTTACTATGTATATATACTATTAGGTAAGAGTAACAATAGCTAACATATCTCAGAGTACAACAGATATCATGGCTGTCTTACTATGTAGATATACTATTAGGTAGGAGTAATATTAGCTAACATATCTTAGAGTACAACAGATATTATGGCTGTTTTACTATGTACGTATACTATTAGGTAGGAGTAATATAAGCTAACATATCTTAGAGTACAACAGATATCATGACTGTCTTATTATGTATATATACTATTACGTAGGAGTAATATTAGCTAACATACCTTAGAGTACAACAAATATCATGGCTGTCTTACTATGTAGCTATACTATTAGGTAGGAGTAATATTAGCTAACATATCTTAGAGTACAACAGATATTATGGCTGTTTCACTATGTACGTATACTATAAGGTAGGAGTAATATTAGCTAACATATTTTAGAGTACAACAGATATTATGGCTGTTTTACTATGTACGTATACTATTAGGTAGGAGTAATATTAGCTAACATTTCTTAGAGTATAACAGATATCATGACTGTCTTACTATGTATATATACTATTACGTAGGAGTAATATTAGCTAACATATCTTAGAGTACAACAGATATCATGGCTGTCTTACTATGTAGATATACCATTAGGTAGGAGTAATATTAGCTAACATATCTCAGAGTACAACAGATATCATGGCTGTCTTACTATGTAGATATACTATTAGGTAGGAGTAATATTAGCTAACATATCTTAGAGTACAACAGATATTATGGCTGTTTTACTATGTACGTATACTATTAGGTAGGAGTAATATTGGCTAACATATCTTAGAGTATAACAGATATCATGACTGTCTTACTATGTAGATATACTATTAGGTAGGAGTAATATTAGCTAACATATCTTAGAGTACAACAGATATTATGGCTGTTTTACTATGTACGTATACTATTAGGTAGGAGTAATATTAGCTAACACATCTTAAAGTACAACAGATATCATGGCTGTCTTATTATGTAGATATACTATTAGGTAGGAGTAATATTAGCTAACATGTCTTAGAGTACAACAGATATTATGGCTGTTTTACTATGTACGTATACTATTAGGTAGGAGTAATATTAGCTAACATATCTTAGAGTATAACAGATATCATGACTGTCTTACTATGTATATATACTATTACGTAGGAGTAATATTAGCTAACATATCTTAGAGTACAACAGATATCATGGCTGTCTTACTATGTAGATATACTATTAGGTAGGAGTAATATTAGCTAACATATCTCAGAGTACAACAGATATTATGGCTGTTTTACTATGTACGTATACTATTAGGTAGGAGTAATATTAGCTAACATATCTTAGAGTATAACAGATATCATGACTGTCTTACTATGTAGATATACTATTAGGTAGGAGTAATATTAGCTAACATCTTAGAGTACAATGGATATCATGGCTGTCTTACTATGTATATATACTATTAGGAAGGAGCAATATTAGCTAATATCCTAGAGTACAACAAATATCATGACTGTCTTACTATGTATATATACTATTAGGAAGGAGTAATATTAGCTAACATACCCTAGAGTACAACAGATATCATGGCTGTCTTAATATGTAGATATACTATTAGGTAGGAGTAATATTAGCTAACATATCTCAGAGTACAACAGATATTATGGCTGTTTTACTATGTACGTATACTATTAGGTAGGAGTAATATTAGCTAACATATCTTAGAGTATAACAGATATCATGACTGTCTTACTATGTAGATATACTATTAGGTAGGAGTAATATTAGCTAACATTTCTCAGAGTACAACAGGTATCATGGCTGTCTTACTACGTAGATATACTATTAGGTAGGAGTAATATTAGCTAACATATCTTAGAGTACAACAGATATCATGGCTGTCTTACTATGTAGATATACTATTAGGTAGGAGTAATATTAGCTAACATATCTCAGAGTACAACAGATATCATGGCTGTCTTACTATGTTGATACACTATTAGGTAGGAGTAATATTAGCTAACATCTTAGAGTACAATGGATATCATGGCTGTCTTACTATGTATATATACTATTAGGAAGGAGCAATATTAGCTAATATATCCTAGAGTACAACAAATATCATGACTGTCTTACTATGTAGATACACTATTAGGTAGGAGTAATATTACATAACATATCTTAGAGTACAACAGGTATTATGGCTGTCTTACTATGTAGATATATAGTATTAGGTAGGAGTAATATTAGCTAACATACCTTAGAGTACAACAAATATCATGGCTGTCTTACTATGTAGATAAACCATTAGGTAGGAGTAACATTAGCTAACACATCTTAGAGTACAACAGATATCATGGCTGTCTTACTATGTAGATATACTATTAGGTAGGAGTAATATTAGCTAACATACCTTAGAGTACAACAAATATCATGGCTGTCTTACTATGTATATATACTATTAGGTAAGAGTAACAATAGCTAACATATCTCAGAGTACAACAGATATCATGGCTGTCTTACTATGTAGATATACTATTAGGTAGGAGTAATATTAGCTAACATATCTTAGAGTACAACAGATATTATGGCTGTTTTACTATGTACATATACTATTAGGTAGGAGTAATATTAGCTAACATATCTTAGAGTATAACAGATATCATGACTGTCTTACTATGTATATATACTATTACGTAGGAGTAATATTAGCTAACATACCTTAGAGTACAACAAATATCATGGCTGTCTTACTATGTATATATACTATTAGGTAAGAGTAACAATAGCTAACATATCTCAGAGTACAACAGATATCATGGCTGTCTTACTATGTAGATATACTATTAGGTAGGAGTAATATTAGCTAACATATCTTAGAGTACAACAGATATTATGGCTGTTTTACTATGTACGTATACTATTAGGTAGGAGTAATATTAGCTAACATATCTTAGAGTATAACAGATATCATGACTGTCTTACTATGTATATATACTATTACGTAGGAGTAATATTAGCTAACATACCTTGGAGTACAACAAATATCATGGCTGTCTTACTATGTAGATATACTATTAGGTAGGAGTAATATTAGCTAACATATCTTAAAGTACAACAGATACCATGGCTGTCTTACTATGTAGATATACTATTACGTAGGAGTAATATTAGCTAACATACCTTAGAGTACAACAAATATCATGGCTGTCTTACTATGTATATATACTATTAGGTAAGAGTAACAATAGCTAACATATCTCAGAGTACAACAGATATCATGGCTGTCTTACTATGTAGATATACTATTAGGTAGGAGTAATATTAGCTAACATATCTCAGAGTACAACAGATATCATGGCTGTCTTACTATGTAGATATACTATTAGGTAGGAGTAATATTAGCTAACATATCTTAGAGTACAACAGATATTATGGCTGTTTTACTATGTACGTATACTATTAGGTAGGAGTAATATTAGCTAACATATCTTAGAGTGTAACAGATATCATGACTGTCTTACTATGTATATATACTATTACGTAGGAGTAATATTAGCTAACATACCTTAGAGTACAACAAATATTATGGCTGTCTTACTATGTAGATATACTATTAGGTAGGAGTAATATTAGCTAACATATCTTAGAGTACAACAGATATTATGGCTGTTTTACTATGTACGTATACTATTAGGTAGGAGTAACATTAGCTAACATATCTTAGAGTATAACAGATATCATGACTGTCTTACTATGTATATATACTATTACGTAGGAGTAATATTAGCTAACATACCTTAGAGTACAACAGATATCATGACTGTCTTAATATGTATATATACTATTACGTAGGAGTAATATTAGCTAACACATCTTAAAGTACAACACATATCATGGCTGTCTTATTATGTAGATATACCATTAGGTAGGAGTAATATTAGCTAACATATCTTAGAGTACAGCAGATATTATGGCTGTTTTACTATGTACGTATACTATTAGGTAGGAGTAATATTAGCTAACATATCTTAGAGTACAACAAATATCATGGCTGTCTTACTATGTATATATACTATTAGGTAAGAGTAACAATAGCTAACATATCTCAGAGTACTACAGATATCATGGCTGTCTTACTATGTAGATATACTATTAGGTAGGAGTAATATTAGCTAACATATCTTAGAGTACAACATATATTATGGCTGTTTTACTATGTATGTATACTATTAGGTAGGAGTAATATTAGCTAACATATTTTAGAGTATAACAGATATCATGACTGTCTTACTATGTATATATACTATTACGTAGGAGTAATATTGGCTAACATACCTTAGAGTACAACAGATATCATGACTGTCTTAATATGTATATATACTATTACGTAGGAGTAATATTAGCTAACACATCTTAAAGTACAACAGATATCATGGCTGATTTATTATGTAGATAAACTATTAGGTAGGAGTAATATTAGCTAACATATCTTAAAGTACAACATATATTATGGCTGTTTTACTATGTATGTATACTATTAGGTAGGAGTAATATTAGCTAACATATTTTAGAGTATAACAGATATCATGACTGTCTTACTATGTATATATACTATTACGTAGGAGTAATATTGGCTAACATACCTTAGAGTACAACAGATATCATGACTGTCTTAATATGTATATATACTATTACGTAGGAGTAATATTAGCTAACACATCTTAAAGTACAACAGGTATTATGGCTGTCTTACTATGTAGATATATAGTATTAGGTAGGAGTAATATTAGCTAACATATCTTAGAGTACAACAGATATTATGGCTGTTTTACTATGTACATATACTATTAGGTAGGAGTAATATTAGCTAACATATCTTAGAGTATAACAGATATCATGACTGTCTTACTATGTAGATATACTATTAGGTAGGAGTAATATTAGCTAACATACCTTAGAGTACAACAAATATCATGGCTGTCTTACTATGTATATATACTATTAGGTAAGAGTAACAATAGCTAACATATCTCAGAGTACAACAGATATCATGGCTGTCTTACTATGTAGATATACTATTAGGTAGGAGTACTATCAGCTAACATATCTTAGAGTACAACAGATATTATGGCTGTTTTACTATGTACGTATACTATTAGGTAGGAGTAATATTAGCTAACATATCTTAGAGTATAACAGATATCATGACTGTCTTACTATGTATATATACTATTACGTAGGAGTAATATTAGCTAACATACCTTAGAGTACAACGAGTATCATGGCTGTCTTACTATGTAGATATACTATTAGGTAGGAGTAATATTAGCTAACATATCTTAAAGTACAACAGATATTATGGCTGTCTTACTATGTAGATATACTATTACGTAGGAGTAATATTAGCTAACATACCTTAGAGTACAACAAATATCATGGCTGTCTTACTATGTATATATACTATTAGGTAAGAGTAACAATAGCTAACATATCTCAGAGTACAACAGATATCATGGCTGTCTTACTATGTAGATATACTATTAGGTAGGAGTAATATTAGCTAACATATCTTAGAGTACAACAGATATTATGGCTGTTTTACTATGTACGTATACTATTAGGTAGGAGTAATATTAGCTAACATATCTTAGAGTGTAACAGATATCATGACTGTCTTACTATGTATATATACTATTAGGTAGGAGTAATATTAGCTAACATACCTTAGAGTACAACAAATATCATGGCTGTCTTACTATGTAGATATACTATTAGGTAGGAGTAATATTAGCTAACATACCTTAGAGTACAACAAATATCATGGCTGTCTTACTATGTATATATACTATTAGGTAAGAGTAACAATAGCTAACATATCTCAGAGTACAACAGATATCATGGCTGTCTTACTATGTAGATATACTATTAGGTTGGAGTAATATCAGCTAACATATCTTAGAGTACAACAGATATTATGGCTGTTTTACTATGTACGTATACTATGAGGTAGGAGTAATATTAGCTAACATATCTTAGAGTATAACAGATATCATGACTGTCTTACTATGTATATATACTATTACGTAGGAGTAATATTAGCTAACATACCTTAGAGTACAACAAATATCATGGCTGTCTTACTATGTAGATATACTATTAGGTAGGAGTAATATTAGCTAACATATCTTAAAGTACAACAAATATCATGGCTGTCTTACTATGTATATATACTATTAGGTAAGAGTAACAATAGCTAACATATCTCAGAGTACAACAGATATCATGGCTGTCTTACTATGTAGATATACTATTAGGTAGGAGTAATATTAGCTAACATATCTTAGAGTACAACAGATATTATGGCTGTTTTACTATGTACGTATACTATTAGGTAGGAGTAATATTAGCTAACATATCTTAGAGTGTAACAGATATCATGACTGTCTTACTATGTATATATACTATTACGTAGGAGTAATATTAGCTAACATACCTTAGAGTACAACAAATATCATGGCTGTCTTACTATGTAGATATACTATTAGGTAGGAGTAATATTAGCTAACATATCTTAGAGTACAACAGATATTATGGCTGTTTTACTATGTAGATATACTATTAGGTAGGAGTAATATTAGCTAACATATCTTAGAGTATAACAGATATCATGACTGTCTTACTATGTATATATACTATTACGTAGGAGTAATATTAGCTAACATACCTTAGAGTACAACAGACATCATGACTGTCTTATTATGTATATATACTATTAGGTAGGAGTAATATTAGCTAACATATCTTAGAGTATAACAGATATCATGACTGTCTTACTATGTATATATACTATTACGCAGGAGTAATATTAGCTAACATACCTTAGAGTACAACAAATATCATGGCTGTCTTACTATGTATATATACTATTAGGTAAGAGTAACAATAGCTAACATATCTCAGAGTACAACAGATATCATGGCTGTCTTACTATGTAGATATACTATTAGGTAGGAGTAATATTAGCTAACATATCTTAGAGTACAACAGATATTATGGCTGTTTTACTATGTACGTATACTATTAGGTAGGAGTAATATTAGCTAACATATCTTAGAGTGTAACAGATATCATGACTGTCTTACTATGTATATATACTATTACGTAGGAGTAATATTAGCTAACATACCTTAGAGTACAACAAATATCATGGCTGTCTTACTATGTAGATATACTGATAGGTAGGAGTAATATTAGCTAACATATCTTAGAGTACAACAGATATTATGGCTGTTTTACTATGTAGATATACTATTAGGTAGGAGTAATATTAGCTAACATATCTTAGAGTATAACAGATATCATGACTGTCTTACTATGTATATATACTATTACGTAGGAGTAATATTAGCTAACATACCTTAGAGTACAACAGATATCATGACTGTCTTATTATGTATATATACTATTACGTAGGAGTAATATTAGCTAACACATCTTAAAGTACAACAGATATCATGGCTGTCTTATTATGTAGATATACTATTAGGTAGGAGTAATATTAGCTAACATATCTTAGAGTACAACAGATATTATGGCTGTTTTACTATGTACGTATACTATTAGGTAGGAGTAATATTAGCTAACATATCTTAGAGTATAACAGATATCATGACTGTCTTACTATGTATATATACTATTACGCAGGAGTAATATTAGCTAACATACCTTAGAGTACAACAAATATCATGGCTGTCTTACTATGTATATATACTATTAGGTAAGAGTAACAATAGCTAACATATCTCAGAGTACAACAGATATCATGGCTGTCTTACTATGTAGATATACTATTAGGTAGGAGTAATATTAGCTAACATATCTCAGAGTACAACAGATATCATGGTTGTCTTACTATGTACATATACTATTAGGTAGGAGTAATATAAGCTAACATATCTTAGAGTATAACAGATATCATGGCTGTCTTACTATGTAGATATACTATTAGGTAGGAGTAATATTAGCTAACATATCTTAGAGTACAACAGATATCATGGCTGTCTTACTATGTAGATATACTATTAGGTAGGAGTAATATTAGCTAACATATCTTAGAGTACAACAGATATTATGGCTGTTTTACTATGTAGATATACTATTAGGTAGGAGTAATATTAGCTAACATACCTTAGAGTACAACAGATATTATGGCTGTTTTACTATGTACGTATACTATTAGGTAGGAGTAATATTAGCTAACATATCTTAGAGTATAACAGGTATCATGGTTGTCTTACTTTGTAGATATACTATTAGGTAGGAGTAATATTAGCTAACATATCTTAGAGTACAACAGATATCATGGCTGTCTTACTATGTAGATATACTATTAGGTAGGAGTAATATTAGCTAACATATCTTAGAGTACAACAGATATTATGGCTGTCTTACTATGTAGATATACTATTAGGTAGGAGTAATATTAGCTAATATTTTAGAGTACAACAGATATCATGACTGTCTTATTATGTATATATACTATTACGTAGGAGTAATATTAGCTAACATATCTTAGAGTACAACAGATATTATGGCTGTTTTACTATGTAGATATACTATTAGGTAGGAGTAATATTAGCTAACATACCTTAGAGTACAACAGATATTATGGCTGTTTTACTATGTACGTATACTATTAGGTAGGAGTAATATTAGCTAACATATCTTAGAGTATAACAGGTATTATGGTTGTCTTACTTTGTAGATATACTATTAGGTAGGAGTAATATTAGCTAACACACTTAAAGTACAACAGATATCATGGCTGTCTTACTATGTAGATATACTATTAGGTTGGAGTAATATTAGCTAACATATCTTAGAGTACAACAGATAACATGGCTGTCTTACTATGTAGATATACTATTAAGTGGAGTAATATTAGCTAACATATCTTAGAGTACAACAGATATCATGGCTGTCTTACTATGTAGATATACTATTAGGTTGGAGTAATATTAGCTAACATATCTTAGAGTACAACAGATATCATGGCTGTCTTACTATGTAGATACACCATTAGGTAGGAGTAATCTTAGCTAACATATCTTAGAGTTTTAAAAATTATCAAATAAACTAACAAACTGATAGGATGTTATACAATCACCTCGTGACAACATAATTGAAGGCTGGTCGTACATCTAACTGTCAGTATAGTCCAATTGACTCATCGGTAGGAAGTGGATGTTGTAACCACTCACAGGTACTGAACAAGATGGATATATTATTGTTTTATGTTTATACATCTTAAACATTCCTGGAGAAGCCTTTTAAATGAAGTAGGATTTGTTATGATGTAACCTAATCGCTATGTGTACACAGGTACTCAGCCTTTTAATACCAGGTTCTATTGCAAGCTGAAGTCTCTTTTTATTTTTAAAAAAATCAAAAGACAAATCAAAAGAACAATAGAAACTAACCACATTGTTAGAGTCACCTCAATAGCATTCACCAGTTTGGCTCCTGAGTAAATAGAGATGCTAAGGGTTGAAATGCAAGAGCTGGTAAAGATGACCTACATTAGCTATTGATTCATTTTGCTGACAGAGTGAGAGGTGAGATGATGCCCGAACTTTCAAGTCTGAGTTTGGCTGATCTATACTGGATGTTATAAAGGACAGAGAGACGAGGTGAGGAAGAGACAGGTTGGGTTTAGACGTCAATTCTGAATTGTCCATCTTGAATCTTGTTCTGTTAAGCCGCTACCAGCAGAAATACTCATCGTTACTGGATATTAAAAATGCAAATTAGATTATAGAGAATGAAATATAGCATAGTTGTGAAATATGTTGTTATTTTAGATACCTATTCCAAACAATTCAGATAAATCATACGTCTACATTTCTACCCTAACTTGTTTATATTTCTATTCTAACATGTTTATATTTCCATCATGTTATGTCTACGTTTCTATCCTACCATGCCTATATTTTTATCCTAACACGTTTATATTTCTATCATAACATGTTTTTATTTCCATCCTAACATGTATATATTTCTATCATATCATGTCTATATTTCTATCATAATATGTCTATATTTCTATCCTACCATGTCTATATTTCTATCCTAACATGTTTATATTTTTATCGTATCATGTCTATATTTATATCCTAACATGTCTATATTTCAATTTTATTATAAAACTTCCCCTTATTTGTATTTTGATGAGATGTCACATTACAAACATCTGCTAATAAAATGTTTATAAAAATAAAGTGAGACTCAAACTAAAGTGTTACAAGTGAGACTCAAACTCACCATTTCTCCACGTTATAAAAAAAACTATAAATATAAAAAGCAACAATAAAAAATAAAAAATATATGATAATATACAATGCAATAACTACAAATCATTTAACAGGCCATACTAAGTTTAGTATTAATTAGGAACTGTTTAGTATTAATATTGTCTATATACCTTCCACATATCTAACATAGTCAACAGTGCACTTCCTCTGTCTAGTCACTGTTTAGTATCAATATTGTCTATACACCTTCCACATATCTAACATAGTCTACAGTGTACTTCCTCTGTCTAGTGACTGTTTAGTATTAATATGGGCTATATACCTGTCTACAGTATACTCCCTCTGTCTAGTGACTGTTTAGTATCAATATGGTCTATACACCTTCCATATATCTCACATAGTCTACGGTGTACTCCCTCTGTCTAGTGACTGTTTAGTATTAATATGGACTATATACCTTCCACATATCTAACATAGTCTACAGTGTACTTCCTCTGTCTAGTCACTGTTTAGTATCAATATGGTCTATACACCTTCCACATATCTAACATAGTCTACAATGTACTTCCTCTGTCTAGTGACTGTTTAGTGTTAATATGGTGTATATACCTTCACATATCTAACATAGTCTACAGCGTACTTCCTCTGTCTAGTGACTGTTTGGTATTAATATGGTCTATATACTTTCCACATATCTAACATAGTCTACAGTGTACTTCCTCTGTCTAGTGGCTGTTTAGTATTAATATGGTCTATATACCTTCCACATATCTAACATAGTCTACAGTGTACTTCCTCTGTCTAGTGACTGTATAGTATTAATATGGTCTATATACCTTCCACGTATCTAACATAGTCTACAGTGTACTTCCTCTGTCTAGTGACTGTTTAGTATTAATATGGTCTATACACCTTCCACACATCTAACATAGTCTACAGTGTACTTCATTTATCTAGTGACTGTTTAGTGTTAATATGGTGTATATACCTTCACATATCTAACATAGTCTACAGCGTACTTCCTCTGTCTAGTGACTGTTTAGTATTAATATGGTCTATACACCTTCCACATATCTAACATAGTCTACAGTGTACTCCCTCTGTCTAGTGACTGTTTAGTATTAATATGGTCTATATACCTTCCATATATCTAACATAGTCTACAGTGTACTCCCTCTGTCTATTGACTGTTTAGTATTAATATGGTCTATATACCTTCCATATATCTAACATAGTCTACAGTGTACTTCCTGTCTTGTGACTGTTTAGTATTAATATGGTCTATATACCTTCCACATATCTAACATAGTCTACAGTGTACTTCCTCTGTCTAGTGACTGTTTAGTATTAATATGGTCTATGTGCCATCCACATATCTAACATAGTCTACAGTGTACTCCCTCTGTCTAGTGACTGTTTAGTATTAATATGGTCTATATACCTTCCATATATCTAACATAGTCTACAGTGTACTTCCTGTCTTGTGACTGTTTAGTATTAATATGGGCTATATACCTGTCTACAGTATACTCCCTCTGTCTAGTGACTGTTTAGTAGAATGATGTAGAGGTATTCCTACCATAACTTTTATCCTCTGGGGGTGCGTAGATTTTACTTTATCTTCTATCTCCATACAGTAAATTAGCAATATTTTATTATTTATCATTTTTAGCTTCTGTAAACCTGTTCTTTCTATTATTGTTATGTTCTGCAGCCTTAGTTCCTTGAATGTGACTCAGTGTCGATACTCCAACTAGTTGAATGTAGAATCTTGGTCTTTTTACTATTACTAGCACTTTGTCAGTCTTGTGTGTCCTGAGTGATCATAAGGTGTAATAGCTATCCCCACAATTATACCATGTTATAGCAAAATGGTTGAGGGTAAAGTTGGCAGCATGCCTGGCTGCCAAGGTGATTATCCGTGTTCGATTCCCATCCGATGCATTTTTTCCCAACCTGTAATCGTGACTTTGAACAGACAGACGGATATGGTTCTTCTGATAGTAAAGATTATTCTTTGTAGCCTTGGTTCCATAACTGGGACTCCATGCTGATTATCAAACTACTTCAATATACATGAGTTGACATTGGTTACAGGAGATAAAATGGCATCTTCTCAGAGGAGGGACAGAAGATCAACTGCTAACAGGGAGAGGGGAAAGAGAGAAGGTAAGATATATCAGACAAGAACTACAGAGAGTAAGTACTCTATGATAAGTTGTAGCAGTGAATTACTGTTTAGTATAGTATGACTGTTTTACCTGCAAGTATAGACATCTGTTAAATTGTGTTTAGACTAGGTGAGTCTATGAGTTATTTTACAATTACAAATCTTCTATAGAAGTCTCATTTGTAAACAGTGAGTCCCAAGTCACACCAACTATACTCATGATAATCACTAGTAATTCATCTCTGATTGGTTGATCTGATTTGTTGTTGTCACATGACTAACATACAGCTGATCATATTGTATGTCCCTGACTTTATATTTCTTATTATTATTATTATGTGATCATTTACACTCAGAACTGTAAATGATTTATAATTTATTTCTAACAGGAAATGAACATGTCAAGTAAAAATTTCTTACTCCCATTGAATATCATATATCCAATTTTAGATGTCAAAATTAGACAATCCCTACGTTACCATTCACTTTTGTAATCATATTATTCAAATGGTAACTATGGTTGCAATTTCCTAGAATATTAAACTATAAATTATTACAGTTTCAATTCAACCAGTCTTCAGGATTCCATATTTAATATTAGTAAGGGTGGATAACTCTATATACAAGGTGATTCCTTAAAAGACCCAGTCAGCCATGTTTAGGTGAGAAAATCTGTTAACACCGTGTTGCTAACCCGAGTCTTTTATGTAGAATAGCTAAGTTTCAGGTCATGTGATGCGTTAGTTTTTTTCAATTGGTTAAAATATATGACCATATTCATTCATGGTTCAACAAATAGCTATGGTGTCAACCAGTCAGTTAATAATATATAAAAATAATTACACTTTATTATTTACAAAATGCTAGCCTAAGTTCCTAACTACTTCAACTAATCATCATTTCCTTCTAGAGTAAAGATTCTTTGCTAGCAGTGTGTGCAGAACTTCCCAGTAGAAATTTATACAGGTACCCATACATGATTGCAAGGATTTTTTCCGGGCAGTAAATACCACTGGGAAAATAAGCTTTTCACCGTCTGCCCTAAATATTCTGGAATAAATAGTGAAAATATCAAAAGTTTAAATAGAGCAATGAATTCAAACTAACATGTTTCATGCTGTTTCACTCTGGTCTAAACTACTTCCACTGAACTAAGAACACTGAAAACATTTTAGCAAGCTATTAGATGGTCCTCCACAGTTCCACTAGCCATAGTAATAATAGTCAAAGAATTTCCAAGTTGAGTCGAAACTTGATATATGACAGTCAAGCGAGAGTAAGACAAGACTCAATTCCAAGCAAATGGTGACACAGTGAAATATTTTAGCAAAATGATATTATTAGAAAGAATGAAAATAACTGCGAGCGAAAGTAGTCCTTTATCTACTTTGGTGGTGATTTAGTTTTCTTCAACAAGATAACTGAGGAATTCAGCTGTTTTTACATGATTGTTCTTTATATATGACTAGCTGCATTACCCGTGTTCGGGAACAGATTTACGTAAAGCAATAGTTTTATTGAGTGTTGTCTTTCATACCGTAAAACAACTCCAAATATGCAATCTACTGAAATTTTTGTGCTGATCTGACTGCATACACATATGCAGTTGTACATGTCAATAATGTTGGAGAGCCCATTGGAGATATGCAACGTGTTTTACAGCTAGTCTACAATGCATCAGTCTCGAACTACTCAAATTGGCATTGTCATAATTTTGTACACAGAACTGATAATGAAATTGACATTGCTAGGCAAACTGACGCTGTTCAAGCTGGCAGTATGGAAAGGTTTTACATATTTTAAGAAATTCTAGAAAATATTTTGCTGTTGCACTGCTTAGCTATCGCCAGCTTTCATTGAATTGAGACTTCTGCATGCTTGAAACACTAATCATGACTCACCAGTTCTTCGTCTATAGCCTGTGTTTTGACTTGGTATATAAAAACTGTGCAGCAGTAATGTGGTTGTTGATAAAATTTATTATCATTAAAATCTACTATATAAACTACATATATGGCCTCTCGCCTTTTCAACGTAAGGCGTTACATCTGGAGCATTTTTGGACATTCGTTCCATAAAAAAAATTCAACCCTATACTGTGTTGCATGACTGTAGTCAAGCGCGAGGTTTTCTGTCCATACATGGCGCCTGGTAGCAGCTGCTGTAGTTAGTGCATCTCGCTGTTGTCGCCGTTTCAACCGCTCCAAAAATTCAGCTCGGTGAGCAGCTGTTGTAGCTAGTGCATCATGTTCTTGTCGCCGCTGCATCCGCTCGGAGGTTTCTGCACGTCTGGCCGATGTAGCGGCTGCTCTGAGCCGTTTGAGTTACTGCTGGGGTCGGTCTAGTAGTCTCTGCACTTCTAGCGGCTGCAGCATCTATTCTGGCCTGCTCTCGATGTACCCGTGTTTGTTCGGCGGTTTCTGCTCTTCTAGCAGCTGCAGCAGCAGTTCCGTTTCGTTGTGGACGTAGCTGCGTTTGCTCTGCAGTTTCTGCTCGTCTTGCTGCTGCTTCGCAAATTCGATCTCTCTCTACGGGAATTTATCTGTTTTTGCATTTGGGCAATAGGCTTTTTGGAAGGCATTGTACTGCTTCAAGCATTTCTAACATTGAATGAGATGGTGTGCTTTTTGTAATATACGCTGCTCGCTTTCTTCTCACCGCTGCCTATCGCCAGGCTCGGAGTGCCCGTGCAAGTTCTGTAGTTTCTGTAGTTCTCGTAGCTGAAAAAAAAGTAAAAGTAACTCAGCTGCGGAAGGAAATGAACATGTTTATTATCACAAACAGTGGCAAATCCAACGTTTTCAACCCTTTCACTGAAGTAGACTCCCCCATGCGTTTTCTATGGTCGACCGCCATAGACACATTTTTGCGACTTTCCCAGCAATTGCTAGTAACTGAATTTTATTATCCGTTGATAACATAACCAACGATTTTTAAAACTTGTATGAAGTGACAGTGTTGTCCAAAGATTTCTCTATAAAATTAGCCTAAAATTTAATTTTAAATCTTTGTTTGAGAATTTCCAACTTAACCACTTCGGGTGCATGCACCGCTATAGCGGCTTCGAGTATATCCTTCTCAAGTTCATTAGCCAGTTTTTAGGCTTTGCGTAGTTGCATTACTCATCCATCTATATTTAGAGCCTGCTTACAGTTACACTCTATCTACAAAGCTAAGCATGACCTTCAGACATGTTTGCAGACATCGGACTGGTCAAACAGCTATGGTCAAATGAAAGAATTTTGAGTAATTTGGGTTCAAAGTTTAACATCTCGATCAGTTAATAACAACGCGTAGTAGTTAGTAGTTGATGTGTATAGGCTTCAATTCAGCGATAGAAATGGCAGACTTCCAGTAGAGTGGTGACGAAGATAAGTTAACAGCTATAGAAGAGACTGTAGATTGCATTGTATACACAGTATGTTTTAATTGTTTGTTATTATATATAGTTTTATACATTTTCATGCTAGCCTTATTAGTCAAAAGTGTTCGTAGAACACGAATTTTAATAAAACCGCTATTTCATGCTACTTTCAATATTAATTATTTTTAATTTTTGAAATAAAGATAATACGATCAGATACAGAATTTTCTTTGCTTTCCAAAAGTATAGGTGTTCTATGTAAAAATGTGAGTGCTTCTACGGTTAAAATGACTTTTGTTGACCCATGTCATAATCTGTAGATTGATTGATTTAGAATGATTTAATTGTACCTGAACGCGAAATTGGATTATGCAATTGTACCCGAAGTGGTTAAAACAACCATTTTTGTGTAAGTTTTGAAAATGCCATCGAGTTAGAAAACAATTACTTATGTTGATGACATAGCTGATTCAGATTTTTGTGATTACACAAATAATTAAAATAGCAATAGCAGTAATAGCAATAACATAGTTAATAGCAATAACATACAACAATACTAACCTTTTCGATGTAGAAATTTAGTAGGTAAAACGCAGTAGCAGTACCCGTGCAAGTTCTGTAGTAGCTGTAGTACTCGTAGCTGGAAAAGAATAAAAGTAACTCAGAACGAAGTGAACATGTTTACTATCACAAACAGTGGCAAATCCAACGTTTCCAACCCTTTCACTGAAGTAGACTCATTTATGCGTTTTCTATGGTCGACCGCCGTAGACACATTTTGCAATTTTACCAGCAATTGCTAGTAACTGAATTTTATTATTCGTTGATAACATAACCAATGGTCTTTAAGACTTTTATAGTAGTGACAGTGTTGTCCAAAGATTTCTCTATAAAATTAGCCTAAAAATAAAATTTAATTTTAAATCTTCGTTCGAGAATTTCTAACTTAAGAACAAAGATTTTTTGTGCGAGTTTATTAAATGCTTCCGAGTTAAAAAACAAATAACTACTTATGTT
The DNA here is from genome assembly GCF_963576615.1 of Watersipora subatra. Lineage (NCBI taxonomy): Eukaryota > Metazoa > Bryozoa > Gymnolaemata > Cheilostomatida > Watersiporidae > Watersipora > Watersipora subatra. The sequence goes on along the minus strand of NC_088715.1, from coordinate 5,372,294 downwards.
GATGACACATGACAGATAATTAAAATGCACAAAATATAGATACAACGATTTTTTGTATAGCAGTGCTTGTTAAAATGTTGGCAAAATGAAATATATAACCAAAACAAACAGTATAGATGGAGTTTGAAATTGAAAAAAATATCATATACATATTAAGCAATATCGGCAAAATGGCTGGCAGTAGGCCGATAGCTAAATTTGTACACGGACGCAAATGAAAGGTTTATGTAGTGGAAGTGTGGCAATTCATAGACAATACAACATTGATTAAGAAATGCCTACCTTTTTATGTAGAAATGTAGTAGGTGAGAACTGCGTTTTCCCGTGACTGCAAGAAATCAACGTTCGTGTGACCTTCTCATTACACGTTGGCAGTAAATATTAATCACATGTAAATTACTATTCATTAATTTAGTTTATTTAATGATTAGTACATTTGTATAGCTGTATAGGCTGCCGAACTCAGAACGGTGCTTTTTCACACGGCCGCAATTTTGCTGTTCCGAACGCAACAATGTCGTTGGGCGCCGTAAAGAGGCGCGCTAACCAGATATGGCGTGCTCTGTGTAAAACTATGAATACCGTAGGTTATGTATAGAGGCGTGTAATAACCGAAAACTCCCAGTAATTCGCCCTAGATACCTAGTAGCGGGTAATAGTCGGAAAAGTACGGTACTCTATAAAGCGGACAATCAATCACACAGACAACGATTGCCGTTTATATAGTAGACTAGCTGCATTACCCGCCTACAGTAACAGATTCACGTGCAGCATAAGGTTTATTGAGAGTTGGCTTTCATACTGTAAAACAACTCCAAATATGCAGTCACATCTCCCTCTCTCCATCTCTCCTTCTTTCCCCTCTCTCCCTCTCTCCCCTCTCTCTCCCTCTCTCCCCTCTCTCTCTCTCCCTCCCTCTCTCTCTCCCCCACTCTCTCCCTCTTTCTCTCCCTCTTTCTCTCCCTCTCTCTCTCCCCCCCCCCCCCCTCTCCTCCTCGCTCTCCCTCTCTCTCCCCTTCTCTTTCCCTCTCCCCCCTCTCTCTCTCCCTCTCCCCCCCTTCTCTCTCCCTCGCTCTCTCTCCCTCTCTCTCCCTCTCTCTCCCTCTCTCTCCCTCTCTCTCCCTCTCTCTCCCTCTCTCTCTCTCTCTCTCTCTCTCTCTCTCTCTCTCTCTCTCTCTCTCTCTCTCTCTCTCTTAGTTCAACGCAACACATGTGGATAGACAACATTTTTGGTTTTTCTGTCGGGCGTATGAAGAAACAGTTTTCGGCGTGTGCCTACTTTTGAGCAGGCGACGTATAGCTGGTCATGGCTGTTGCAGTAAGTCGATAGCAGCTGCTCTCTTTCTTTTCACAATAGCGTATCGCAACCCTCGGAGTACTCGTGCAAGTTCTGTAATAGTAAGTTACAGTAGGCCTACTCGTAGCTGGAAAAAAATTAGTAACTCGGCTGCTGAAGGAAATGAACATGACCCACTATCACGAACAGCGGTAAATCCAACGTTATTAAGTAGTGGAGATGTGGCAATTCATAGACAATACAACATCGTATAAGAAACACTTACCTTTTTGATGTGGAAATTTAGTAGGCGAGAAATGCGTTTTTCCAGTGGCTCCAAGAAACAAACGTTTACGTGACCTTCTCGGTACACGTTGGCAGTAAATATTAATTGCATGTAAATAACTACTCATTAATTTATTTTATTTAATGAATAGTACATTTGTATAGCTGTATAGATACCTTTGTATAGGCCGCAGTACTCAGGAAGGCGCTTTTTAACACGGCAGAAAACTTGCTGTTTAAAAAGCGTGCTAACCGGGGAGTTCGGTTAATGCGCCCGAGCGGTGAAAGAAAGACAACAGAATCGCCACACCTTTATATAAGCCGCTTGGCTCAAATTGTCAGGGAAAAGTAGTGGCTAATAGTCCATATTACGATATTTAGTATTCATATTAGTTCGGTTGGCTTCGTTCGACCGAATGGAAAAAGAAAGACCGCTCTATAATTTATTTACCGTTACTACACATATTAATTCGGTTTGCTTCGTACGACCGAAATTCGAACGACGATAAAAAAAAGACCGCTCTAAAAGGCGGACAATCAATCACACAGACAATGATTGCCGTTTATATAGTAGATAAATTTAAATGCTGTCAGTTCACTGGTCAGCTGCTCTAAACAACAACATGTAATTCTTTATGTACAGCAAATGACTGGTTCAAACTGTTTGTTGAGCCATGACCTAAATATGGTCATATACTTTAGCCTGTTACAAGTAAACTGATGTTTCAAATGACCTGAAATTCAGTGATTCTACATGAAAGACTCTACTTAACAACATGGTATTCACAGGTTGTTCTACCTGAACATGGTACAGCAGGACTTTGTATGTAGTAAATGACTTACATTGCAGAAGAGAACCTTTGGGTCTGGTACAGACATTCTGGTCAGCCTGAGATTGAGAGAATTCCTCCTTTTCCTACACACTCCTCTATAAATGATGAGAGAGAGATACTGGAGGATGTGGGTGACCACTATATCACTCATATGAGTATCATGCATGGAGTCATTCCTGCTCTGATGACTCCAAGTCTAAATCAACTGCGGCTCGAGAATGTGGACCCCTCCCAACTGGACTGGTATGTCTACTGTTGGTACATTCGTTGGTACTGAGGCTAAGTGTTGCTACTATTAATGTTAATATATAGACTAGATGAAGAGGATCTAGATCTTGGTGACTATAAATCTGCCATGCTAAGTAACATAAACATGTAGTATGTTGACTAGATCAAGAAAGGTTTACTAGGTTTACTATATATAAGTAATGACCTAGTTAACTTCTACTAGTATTAATAGAAATACTAGTGTATTACTATGTTCTAATTATCTATGGTCTATCTTACTTTATGGTGTTTATGGAGAGTTTAAATATGTTAAAGTAAATATATAATAAAAGTAATGATCATTTCTATAGTCTAATGAATATAATAGCTTATAGTATGATAACCTGCATAGCTTATTAGTAAGTATTATCTATATAGCCCAGGTTCATTTATAGAGATTAGTGTAATTACTGGGCTGTTCCCTCTACCCTAATACACATATGTTGCACAGTGAAACTCTCTAAACATCCTTTCTTCCTGTCCAAGGTTTCTTTCCTGTAATATTCAGATATTATTAATAGTGGAAAATGTTTTTTTCCATTGCAGACTTATGCAAGAATATGTGTGATTAAACATGAAATAATACAGTGTATATTTCTAGATAGGAGATAAGTCATTCTTCTCAACAATACACTTACAATATACATGTAATCAGTACTGTAGTGACCTCATGTTGAGAGGTACAGTCAATAGTCAGCAGGTAGCAGTATGACAGCAGAGTACAGGTGCTATAAGGTTAGTGAAACTTTAGTAAAACCTGCTGCCAAATGTACCCTAATGGTGACCTCTAGGTATGATAGAGTTAGTTGAACAAAGCTGACTAGAACAGACCCAGAGCTATGAGACCTGAATAATGGATTCAAGTGTTTTATAGTTTTTGTTAAACATATTATGTTATGTTCTTGGTTACACATTTTGGTACAAAATAACTGCAAGGAGAAGTACCGTATCATGTTCTGTTATCTTAACTGTGATTGGATAAGCGCATACAGATATAAACTACCCCAACCTTTTCCTATTCCTGTGTCTATTTTAAGCTCAAACTGTATTTAATATTTATTAGGAAAATAAGAGTAAAATAATAGAAATAGTAATTTTAAAAGTAAGTTAATAATATTAGAGTTACTAAACAGGAAGTGGAGTATTATGATAATAGTAATGATAAACTATAAAACTAGTAGATCCATAATCATAGTAGATGTAGTACCAGATGGAACTATAAAAAGTTCACTTCTCTTCCTACATATCCTAAGATATAACAAACACTAATATAGATGTTACCCTGTTTTGTTAGTGTACTGAGTTTACAGAGAGACGATGTAAACTGGGACATTTACTCATCTAGATGTGCCAGTATAAATGTACAAGAGGAGATTACTCCTACTATATTAAATATATGTGTCTATGTCTATGACATATGTTTACTCTAACACACTAGCAATCAATATCAAATTCATAGAAGGAATCAGACTAAAGCCAGGATTCAGTAGCAATGTATACTTTATGGTAATGACTAGCATTAAACCTGGTGTTGCCAGAGATTCCTTTCATTGTTAAGCAGATGGCACTCAGCATATGTGTAGATATTTAATACAAATCGCTACACTAATTTCATGACAACAATCCATGAACATATCTATAGAGTGCAGTTGTACTTAATACATGTAAATATGTATTCTTGTGTTTCTAATCAGAGTATTTAAGAGACTGGTTCTCAGGAATCAGACAGGAACCATACGTGTAGATATTTAATACAATTCACTACACTACTTTCATGATAACAATCCATGAACATATCCATAGAGTTGTACTTAATACATGTAAATATGTAATCTTGAGTCTCTATTCAGAGTATTTCAGATTCCTGTATCTAACCTTCAGGGGTCAACATGAAACATCTAAAAGTATCTATAGTTGAATCAAGTATGTCTACATAGACCCATAAACCTGTAATGTCTGTCCTCCTTTGACATACTCTAAAGCTGTTATGTCTATTGACATGCTGGGGTCAAAGGGTCATCTGTAGTGCAATGTGCAGCTGCCCTAGTATTAGTAAAATATATTAAACTGCAGATTAAAGTATTATTATTATATTTCTATAGTCTCAGCTCCCTCACCGGACTGGAGGGGTTGAGGATTTGGATCAGTGACTTCAGTGCTGGACTACCTCCAGTGATTGCTGAGTTAGAGACACTGGAGAGTCTCATACTCATAGACTGTCAGCTGACAGACCTCCCACAGAGGTAGTGTATAATATACAGTGTACTGTGTACATACTGAGTCTGTATCTACTGTTTAACTTGACTGTAGGTTGAAGGAGTTTTACTGATTAGATTTGTGATTAATTAAATTAATAAGACTGAAATATTGACAGCATATTGACTAGAGTCTCCTAATCATTTACTAATTATACAAATATTGGATACCTCTACTAGTTGTATTAGTCTAGTGAGTTAGTGAATATCAGAGCCAAGTGCTGAATCATTAACTAAATTATCCAATCTTGTGATGTCACAGACCATGAGTCATAATTATATTAATACCATCATCCCTAATAGTAGTTGACTAGCTAGTAGTCACATGATCTATTGTCAGCGTTTAATTTTTACTGCTCTGTGATTGGCTGATGACTGAACAACTCCTATTTATCTGATGACAGTGTAGATGGTCACTTGTAGATGACTCACCCCTAGTACCTTTATATTCACTGATGAATGACTCTGGTGTGACTCACCCTTTAAACTAGAGACTATACTATTATTATTACTAGTACCTTGCAGTCTAGTGTACTGTGAGAGGTCTTCAGGTGTAATAACTATACATACAATTGTTCTGTGGTGCTGCAAAGCAGCTGATTGGTGCAGGTGTTTGAGTGCAGTGCTACCAAGCTGCGTGTCACGAGTTCAAATCTCGTACAATGCAATATTTTTCCCACCTTTAATCATGACTTCAGGCAGATGAACAAACACGGCTCTTATTATAGTGAAGTTTATCTTTTATATATTAGCAGTAATGTTAGATTGATAGTTTTTACATTAAAGTAGGTGTTTAGGTGTGTCAAGGTATTTCCTTACTAAAAGTGTCTGATGTTTAACAATAACTCTGTAGAGACTGACTAGCTCATGTTCACAGGCGGTTATAGGCTGCTCTGACTAGCTCAGGTTCACAGGCGGTTATAGGCTGCTCTGACTAGGTCATGTTCACAGGCTGTTATAGGCTGCTCTGACTTGCTCATGTTCACAGGCTGTTATAGGCTGCTTTTATACGGGAGAATTTAATGTTAATGTTCCTCATTTACGTATACGAGCTTTTTCAAACCATGTTATTACCATGTTTTACTCGTATATAGTGACTATTCTACAGAAAAGAAACCAACACTGTTTATGTAGGATAAGGCTTTTTATTAGGTCCTTTTTCTTCCTCTATGCAGCCGTTATATTTAATGTTTGTGTTATAATATGGGTTATCGTCTCTTCTGAGTCATTCTATTAATCTACTTCAGTGTAAAGGTGTGTTTACACTAGCATGCATGTATCATTAGTATTCTGTGGTTAGACGTCTAGTGATAGGTGCTCTACTGCCTAGTGTCGGTGTTCTGTGCTGTAGATGATTACTTTACACAAACATTTAGCATTATCATGTTTAATTTGTTGTTTTTAAGTTAGCCAATATCCTACATAGTTGGTACTCAGTCTAGTTCTGCTTCCACTGTGGTTGTCATGATAGTAAAGTCTCACCAGAGGCAGCTGTGAGCAACATTTATATGTCTTTCTGTCAGCCAGTGGCTCGTACTTTGTAATACTTGGATTCATCAGAAGCAGATGTTTATGGTTCTAAATATTCTCCTTTTTAAACAACTTCTCTATAAAATAGTGTTATACATTCTGATGTACCTCCCTGACTATGGTATATGTGGTCTGTAGATGCCAACAATTGTTCAACAAACTGTATCAATTACAGTGACATCATTACAAACACTAGCAAGCTCTGTAAGAAGTATTGAGACCAATTCTATAGTAGATAAGAGTTGTTAGTTTGTAGCCTCTGTACCTTCTTATCCACCATCTTCTCACTCCATTACCTTTCTCTTGCAATTCTGTAAAGCTCACACAGCCATCTCTCTCTGTGGTACTTTTGAATTCTTTATAAAGTTTAGATTACTAAACAGAATTCCACATAAATGTACTGTAAGTGCTCCTGAAAAGGCTCAACAACTTTATGGTAACTTTTAATAACTGCTGATATTTCTCATGTACTGCTACATTGGATCAAAATGTTGAAGTATTTGTTCTTTTTCAGCCTTGCTCTGTCAACTTAGAAATCAGAGTTCCTTTTTAGATACTTTCATGGTCCTGATGGACTTTAGGAGTTGTCTTCTATCATTTCTTGTCTGTACCTCTCGGAATTGTGATAAGGCCAATCTTGTTATTAATGTCCTTCCAAGTGTCAAACTGTTGTGTAAACTAATTTTCTCTATCAGCTATAAACTTTTAAGTTTTCTAGCACTGAGCCTAGTAACAAATACCTTCACTGTTTGTCACATTCATGCATCATCCTTTATCTTCTTTGTAACTTTACATTTAATTTCTTCATATATCATATTATGTTCACTAGAAACATCAAATCTATCAGAAATTTCTTCTGATAACAACAAAACCAAATTAGTCCTAGCTTCATCATTATTAGTGTCCTCCAAGATTGTACTAGTTCCTTCTGATCTTTCCTCGCCCTCTCCAATGCTCACCCTTTGAACAGCCATCTTGTTAGAACATAAAGATATCATGCATTTGAATATCAATTAATGTTGATGGTGTATAAAAGTCAACTTCTATATGTTAACATGATATAAAACATAAAACACAGTACAAACTCAAATAGCTTATACAAAAGGTTAGGATTTTCCATGTAACTACCACATACCTCACATTGTTGTGGGTCAGCGAGTCATCGTGTTCTGCATCATTTTCTTTCTGAAAATTCATCATCTGTCGATACATCAAAGTAGACTGAGGTCTTAGATAGTTGATCAATTTGACAAGCTTTGTCATCAGTTCAGAGTAATCTGTCAGCACTGATTCATTTGTTTTATACCATTGCCTACAGCCTATAAGACAAGTTGTTTTACTGTTTGCTTCTGGCAAAAGGAGTTGTCTACTCCATTCCCAGTAGATAATGTGTGTACTCTTTTTAGTTGCAGCAATAATTCAGCTACCAGATTGCAACGATTTTACTTCATAAACTCCCTTTTCAAAGGAGTTTCCCTTTTCAGTTCAAATGATAGGTTAACAAAGTTCAGTTAATAGATGGAACTTTTTAATAAAACTCCTGTTTATTTTAGAATAATCCATGTCTTTAAGACTGACAGGTGTTGGGGATTTGAGTTGTTTACACAAAGCTTGAAACATGGAAGAATTTGTAATGCATACAATAGATAAAGTGACCATCTAGCAAGCAGCACACATACCACAAAAATCGCATAAGTTTGTGCATAAAACTAAATTATTCTAAAGGCGCACGAAAAATCATGCAGAGAGACACTCTTTTAAGGACACAGAATGGACATTTCAGAGAGTGTGTGCATCCAGATTACAATCACATGCGTTTTGCGCGCGTGTGTGTGTGTGTATGCGCAAGTTTTTGTGTGTGTGTGTCTGTGTGTGTGTGTGTGTCTGTATGTGTGTGTGTGCGTGTGTGCGTGCATATGTGTGTGTGCATGTGTGTGTATGTGAGTGTGTGTGTTTGTTTGTGTGTGTGTGTGTGTTTGCTGTGTGTGTGTGTGTTTGCTGTGTGTGCGTGTTTGCGGTGTTTGTGTATGTGTGTGTCTGTGTGTGTGTGCGTGCGCGTGTGTGTGTGTGCGTGTGTATGTGAGTGTGTGTTTGTTTGTGTGTGTGTTTGCTGTGTGTGTGTGTTTGCTGTGTGTGTTTGCTGTGTGTTTGTGTGTTTGTTTGTGTGTGTGTTTGTGCGTTTGTGCGTGTGTATGTGTGTGCGTGTATGTGTGCGCATGTGGACAATGTTTTATTGCGTGTAATTTATTGGTGATGCATAGAAAATAATAAAAATACAAACATAAAGCAAAAGGAACTGTCTGATAGAGACTAGCAACAGAACAGCCCTGCTAGCAGTTTGCAGAAGAACAGATACAGTTTTGGCATCATACAGATGAGTGAGCACCGGTAGCACCACCGGCTGCCCACAAGTACTCCACCTGCTTCACTTTTATAACATTTGAAGCCAAATCATGAAAGTTAAATGAGTATTTATTGAATTATTTAGCTGCAGTGAACTTTGACCCTTATTAGTTTTAAAGTATTGTATTTTAAAAGCATTGCTTGTCTTTATTATGGTACAATAGCTGTGATCAATTAACATATTTTAAAAGCATTGCTTGTCTTTAATCTAGTACATTAGCTGTGATCGATTAACATGTTTTAAAAGCATTGCTTGTCTTTAATCTGGTACAATAGCTGTGATCAATTAACATATTTTAAAAGCATTGCTTGTCTTTAATCTGGTACAGTAGCTGTGATCAATTAACATATTTTCAAAGCATTGCTTGTCTTTAATCTGATACAATAGCTGTGATCAATTAACATATTTTAAAAGCATTGCTTGTCTTTAATCTGGTACAATAGCTCTGATCAATTAACATATTTTAAAAGCATTACTTGTCTTTAATCTGGTATAATAGCTCTGATCAATTAACATATTTTAAAAGTATTGCTTGTCTTTAATCTGGTACAATAGCTGTGATCAATTAACATATTTTAAAAGCATTGCTTGTCTTTAATCTGGTACAATTGCTCTGATCAATTAACATAGTTTAAAAGCATTGCTTGTCTTTAATCTGGTACAGTAGCTGTGATCAATTAACATATTTTAAAAGCATTGCTTGTCTTTAATCTGATACAATAGCTGTGATCAATTAACATATTTTAAAAGCATTCCTTGTCTTTAATCTGGTACAATAGCTCTGATCAATTAACATATTTTAAAAGCATTGCTTGTCTTTAATCTGGTATAATAGCTCTGATCAATTAACATATTTTAAAAGTATTGCTTGTCTTTAATCTGGTACAATAGCTGTGATCAATTAACATATTTTAAAAGCATTGCTTGTCTTTAATCTGGTACAATTGCTCTGATCAATTAACATAGTTTAAAAGCATTGCTTGTCTTTAATCTGGTACAATAGCTGTGATCAATTAACATATTTTAAAAGCATTGCTTGTCTTTAATCTGGTACAATAGCTGTGATCACTTAACATATTTTAAAAGCATTGCTTGTCTTTAATCTGGTACAATAGCTGTGATCAATTAACATATTTTAAAAGTATTGCTTGTCTTTAATCTGGTACAATAGCTGTGATCAATTAACATATTTTAAAAGCATTGCTTGTCTTTAATCTGGTACAATTGCTCTGATCAATTAACATAGTTTAAAAGCATTGCTTGTCTTTAATCTGGTACAATAGCTGTGATCAATTAACATATTTTAAAAGCATTACTTGTCTTTAATCTGGTACAATAGCTGTGATCAATTAACATATTTTAAAAGCATTGCTTGTCTTTAATCTGGAACAATAGCTGTGATCAATTAACATATTTTAAAAGCATTGCTTGTCTTTAATCTGGAACAATAGCTGTGATCACTTAACATATTTTAAAAGCATTGCTTATCTTTAATCTGGTACAACAGCTGTGATCAATTAACATATTTTAAAAGCATTACTTGTCTTTAATCTGGTACAATAGCTGTGATCAATTAACATATTTTAAAAGCATTGCTTGTTTTTAATCTGGTACAATAGCTGTGATCAATTAACATATTTTAAAATCATTGCTTGTCTTTAATCTGGTACAATAGCTGTGATCAATTAACATATTTTAAAAGCATTGCTTGTCTTTAATCTGGTACAATAGCTCTGATCAATTAACATATTTTAAAAGCATTACTTGTCTTTAATCTGGTACAATTGCTCTGATCAATTAACATAGTTTAAAAGCATTGCTTGTCTTTAATCTGGTACAATAGCTGTGATCAATTAACATATTTTAAAAGCATTGCTTGTCTTTAATCTGGAACAATAGCTGTGATCACTTAACATATTTTAAAAGCATTGCTTGTTTTTAATCTGGTACAATAGCTGTGATCAATTAACATATTTTAAAATCATTGCTTGTCTTTAATCTGGTACAATAGCTGTGATCAATTAACATATTTTAAAAGCATTGCTTGTCTTTAATCTGGTACAATAGCTGTGATCACTTAACATATTTTAAAAGCATTGCTTGTCTTTAATCTGGTACAATAGCTGTGATCAATTAACATATTTTAAAAGTATTGCTTGTCTTTAATCTAGTACAATAGCTGTGATCAATTAACATGTTTTAAAAGCATTGCTTGTCTTTAATCTGGTACAATAGCTCTGATCAATTAACATGTTTTAAAAGCATTGCTTGTCTTTAATCTGGTACAATAGCTGTGATCAATTAACATAGTTTAAAAGCATTACTTGTCTTTAATCTGGTACAATAGCTGTGATCAATTAACATAGTTTAAAAGCATTACTTGTCTTTAATCTGGTACAATAGCTGTGATCAATTAACATATTTTAAAAGCATTGCTTGTCTTTAATCTGGTACAATTGCTCTGATCAATTAACATAGTTTAAAAGCATTGCTTGTCTTTAATCTGGTACAATAGCTGTGATCAATTAACATATTTTAAAAGCATTGTTTGTCTTTAATCTGGAACAATAGCTGTGATCACTTAACATATTTTAAAAGCATTGCTTGTTTTTAATCTGGTACAATAGCTGTGATCAATTAACATATTTTAAAATCATTGCTTGTCTTTAATCTGGTACATTAGCTGTGATCAATTAACATATTTTAAAAGCATTGCTTGTCTTTAATCTGGTACAATAGCTGTGATCAATTAACATATTTTAAAAGCATTACTTGTCTTTAATCTGGTACAATTGCTCTGATCAATTAACATAGTTTAAAAGCATTGCTTGTCTTTAATCTGGTACAATAGCTGTGATCAATTAACATATTTTAAAAGCATTGTTTGTCTTTAATCTGGAACAATAGCTGTGATCACTTAACATATTTTAAAAGCATTGCTTGTTTTTAATCTGGTACAATAGCTGTGATCAATTAACATATTTTAAAAGCATTGCTTGTCTTTAATCTGGTACAATAGCTGTGATCAATTAACATATTTTAAAAGCATTGCTTGTCTTTAATCTGGTACAATAGCTGTGATCAATTAACATATTTTAAAAGCATTGCTTGTCTTTAATCTGGTACAATAGCTGTGATCACTTACCATATTTTAAAAGCATTGCTTGTCTTTAATCTGGTACAATAGCTGTGATCAATTAACATACTTTAAAAGTATTGCTTGTCTTTAATCTGGTACAATAGCTGTGATCAATTAACATGTTTTAAAAGCATTGCTTGTTTTTAATCTGGTACAATAGCTCTGATCAATTAACATGTTTTAAAAGCATTGCTTGTCTTTAATCTGGTACAATAGCTGTGATCAATTAACATAGTTTAAAAGCATTACTTGTCTTTAATCTGGTACAATAGCTGTGATCAATTAACATATTTTAAAAGCATTGCTTGTCTTTAATCTGGTACAATAGCTGTGATCAATTAACATATTTTAAGAGCATGGCTTGTCTTTAATCTGGTACAATAGCTCTGATCAATTAACATATTTTAAAAGTATTACTTGTCTTTAATCTTTTACAATAGCTGTGATCAATTAACATATTTCAAAAGCATTACTTGTCTTTAATCTGGTACAATAGCTGTGATCACTTAACATATTTTAAAAGCATTGCTTGTCTTTAATCTGGTACAATAGCTCTGATCAAATAACATATTTTAAAAGTATTGCTTGTCTTCAATCTGGTACAATAGCTGTGATCAATTAACATATTTTATAAGCATTGCTTGTCTTTAATCTGGTACAATAGCTGTGATCAATTAACATGTTTCAAAAGTCTATATCTTTAAAAAACATTAAAAAAGCTAATAAGTGAAAAAATGCTATTAGTTACTGATACTTTTGATTTAAGTTCTCAAATAATTCTTACACCTTTTTTATGTAATATCAAAGTATTTTCCAACTTTGAGCCAGTATGACCCCAAAAGTGATGGAGCCAATTACAACATAAATATGGAGTAACTTACAATGTACACAATGTAATTTACTGATTAATTCTGTAATATGGCTTTACAATGATATGTTTTCAACAACCGTTATTCCTAAAATCTGTGTATGACCTTCTACAGAAATTGGTATTTTGGTAATAAAAACTTAAACAAGTGAGTCAAGTGAATGTTTCTGAGGGTTTTTAAAATTTACAAGTAATGTTTTTTGGCTGATTAGAAAAAGATTTTTTGCCAAACACCATGTTTAAATTTTCTGTAATTCAGTCTATAAATGTGAAAATCAGTAGTAAAACAGTTATCATTATTCATCATTATTATCGTCACCAAGAATTTAGTAACTTAGTGGAGGACGCTTCACCAGCTTATTAATAAATAAAATAATTTACCTGATAATAAATAAATATAATGAATAACAGTGGGTCCATGATAGAACCTTGTGGAACACCAATTATTACATGTTTTAGGGATGAAGATGTGTTATTATTCCTCACAAATTGCGATTGGTTAAATTTCTTGTAATTGAAGTGCATTATTAGTAAAGTTGTATCATTTAAGTTTATTAATTAGAATGGTCTGGTCAACCGTATCGAAGGCTTTTGAAAAATCTAAAAACTCGCCATGTGTAATTGTTCCATTATCGAAATTAATGTATAGTTTTTCAAACATTTCACTAATAGCTCCTGTGGTGTTGCACTTTTCATAAAATACATACTGGTAATCAAACCACAAGTTTAAGTCTTCCATATATGTACGTATTTACTTGTTTACCAGATGTATCACTTTTATTACAGCATCCTCTAAAACCTGCTCAAATATAAATTTAATATTAGATATTGATAGTTATTAAAAGAGTTCATAAGATACATCAGATTTAGGAAGTTTTCCTGCAAGATCTATTCTAATATTGACAAATTGGTTGTTAATACATTCAGATATTTCTAAAATTATCTGTAATTTGCATGTTCTCCACACCTATGGTTTTAGGACCCAGATTGGAACTTGTAAAATCTTGTTTCAGAATTTTTGTTTAAAAATTTGAATTTTGTATTTACACTCCATTTACACTTTTCATACCCAATTCAATGAAATTTTGCTTTTGCCGGCCAAATTTCATAGTAACAATATCTAATTTTATGATATTTAGATACAAACTGTGTATATAAAGGCTCATGTTTACAGTACTTGTGTAGTTTACTTCTATTTAATATTAGCTACACACCATTCACAATTCTAAAAGACATACAGTAGTTTTATATTACGGACCAGATGCATGATGGTACATGTTGGTATGAGTGCATGATGGTACTGGTACATGGTGGTGCGGGTACATGGTGGCACAGGTACATTATGGTACAGGTACATGATGGTACTGTTGTGGAATTTGATGAACTGAGAGCTGAGCGTAAGGCTGAGCTAAGCCCTAGCTAAGGTCAAGCCCAAGCTAAGGGCTGTGCTCAAATGTTATTCGGGAGTGTTACTGCCCCAGCTGATGAGGGCATGCCGTGGCACCCCCACTCCGCAACCGAAGAAACAGCCAATATGCTGATGTTGGAACGGGAGCTGAGGTTGCCGGACCAGCTGGAAAGTCACCCTCCAACCATCGAGTTTTCCTACCCAAGAGCATGCACTCGGGTTGCAGCGAAGGTTGCAAACCGTGCACGAAACGCTGCGGCAAAACCAGATAGAGGTGAGACAGGAGTACCGAGAGGAGCCACCGCTGTACACCTCGAGCGACTGGGTGTGGCTCACGAACAAACGCCAGAGGCGGGGAGAAACCCCAAGCTACAGGCCAAGTTCGTGGGACCGTACCCAGTCCTGAAAGCCAAAAACCTATCTGGTAGAGCAACAGGATCAGTCCTCCATCCAGAGCAAAGCAAGGCTGAAGCCCTACCATGCTTGTCCAGAAAAGGCTGGGACAAACCCGGCCACTCTTGAGCCAAGAAAGGGCGCCAACATGAAGGGAGCTCAACATAGCAGGCCAGAGAGAAAGCCGGAGGAAGTCAGGAACGACCCTTTACCAGTAATGCCTCCCACGAGTTGGGAAAAACTACTGATGGAGGACACAAAAACCAAGGGCAGGAGACAATTCCTGTAGGAACTCTGGCCAAACCAGGAGGAGAGGATAATCAATGACCGGGCTCAGTAATAACCGAGCCGGTCACACCCGGAGAAGTTCCGGGAGAACTGGAATCAAACTTGGAGGAAAATGAAACGGCTCCAACACCGGAGACCTCATCGGAACTTGTCCGACACAGCCCAAGGCCGGCCCGGACTACTAAAAGGCCAGACCAGTACGGGAACGGAGTGTGTTACTTGATGGAGTCATCGGCAAACAGTACAGAGGCAGAAAAAAGACAGCCAAACGACCCTGCCAGCCGCTACCAGGGCTTTCCTGTTGGGGCACTTGCTCACTTCGGTTGCCCTCAGTTTGCTGGAGAACCTGGATAACGCGCGTGATGTGTCTTTACCAGAACTATTGGCTTCAGTCACCAGGAACTTGAAAGAAGCTGAGGAAGCACCGGGTGCACTGAAGCCCAGAGGTGTGGCAGCACCCAGGAGAGATCAGGAATGAGAGAAGACGATGACTGAGGCTGGCACGATCTGCCCAAGAGCAGCTGCCTAAACATGGATGCAGAGGACCTGGACAGAACCCTGACAGGAGAGGAGAAGGTCTGCCAGATGGCTACCATAAGCTCTCTCCCAAGGTCTAGATTTGAGCCCGTGGTCACCAATGGGGAGGGAGAGTGTTGTAGGATGTGATCCACTGAGAGCCGAGCCGGGCTGTGCTCAGTCAGGCAGAATAACGAGGTGAGAGTCCAGCCAGTCAGAGCCAAACCGAGTAGAGCCAAGCCAAAGCCGAGCGGTCAAGCCTAGCAAAGTAGAACAAGAGGGGGGGGGCCCTACCTGCTATATAAGCCTGAACATTTGTGGTAGAGAGCAGAGCTGTTCTGGGCCTGTTCATTGCCTGTTACTTGAGCACTCTTGTACTCTTATGAGCTAAGCAGAAAATATACGTATAAACTCATGCACCGAGTTTTGTACTAGTGAAGGAAAGAAAGAGTGGCACAAAACCTTTACAGTACGAGTATATGATGTTACTGGTACATGATGGTACGGGTACATGATAGTACAGGTATATGATGGTACGGGTATATGATGGTACGGGTGTATGATGGTACGGGTATATGATGGTACGGGTATATGATGGTACAGGTACATGAGGATACTGGTATATGATGGTACAGGTATATGATGGTACTGGTACATGATGGTACTGGTACATGATGGTACTGCTATATGATGGTACTGGTATATGATGGTACTGGTATATGATGGTACGGGTATATGATGGTATGGGTGTATGATGGTACGGGTATATGATGGTACTGGTATATGATGGTACGGGTATATGATGGCATGGGTATATGATGGTACTGGTATATGATGGTACTGCTATATGATGGTACTGGTACATGATGGTACTGCTATATGATGGTACTGGTATATGATGGTACTGGTAAATGATGGTACGGGTATATGATGGTATGGGTGTATGATGGTACTGCTATATGATGGTACGGGTATATGATGGTACGGGTATATGATGGTACGGGTGTATGATGGTACGGGTGTATGATGGTACGGGTATATGATGGTACGGGTATATGATGGTACGGGTATATGATGGTACGGGTATATGATGGTACGGGTATATGATGGTACGGGTACATGAGGATACTGGTATATGATGGTACAGGTATATGATGGTACTGGTACATGATGGTACTGCTATATGATGGTACTGGTATATGATGGTACTGGTATATGATGGTACGGGTATATGATGGTATGGGTGTATGATGGTACAGGTATATGATGGTACGGGTATATGATGGTACGGGTGTATGATGGTACGGGTATATGATGGTACAGGTATATGATGGTACTGGTACATGATGGTACAGGTATATGATGGTACTGGTACATGATGGTACTGCTATATGATGGTACTGGTATATGATGGTACTGGTATATGATGGTGCGGGTATATGATGGTATGGGTGTATGATGGTACGGGTATATGATGGTACGGGTATATGATGGTACGGGTATATGATGGTACAGGTACATGAGGATACTGGTATATGATGGTACAGGTATATAATGGTACTGGTACATGATGGTACTGCTATATGATGGTACTGGTATATGATGGTACTGGTATATGATGGTACGGGTATATGATGGTACGGGTATATGATGGTACGGGTATATGATGGTACGGGTATATGATGGTACTGGTATATGATGGTACTGGTATATGATGGTACTGATACATGATGGTACTGCTATATGATGGTACTGGTATATGATGGTACTGGTATATGATGGTACGGGTATATGATGGTATGGGTGTATGATGGTACGGGTATATGATGGTACTGGTATATGATGGTACGGGTATATGATGGCATGGGTATATGATGGTACTGGCACATGATGGTACACAGTATATGATGGTACGGGTATATGATGGTACGGGTATATGATGGTACTGGTATATGATGGTATGGGTATATGATGGCATGGGTATATGATGGTACTGGCACATGATGGTACACAGTATATGATGGTATGGGTATATGATGGTACGGGTATATGATGGTACACAGTATATGATGGTATGGGTATATGATGGTACGGGTATATGATGGTACTGGTATATGATGGTATGGGTATATGATGGTATGGGTATATGATGGTACTGGCACATGATGGTACGGGTACATGATGGTATGGGTATATGATAGTACGGGCACATGATGGTACAGGTACATGATGGTACTGGTATATGTTGGTACGGGTATATGATGGTACAGGTAAATGATGGTACAGATATATGATGGTACGGGTATATGATGGTCCTGGTACATGATGGTGCAGGTATATGATGGTACGGGTATATGATAGTACGGGTATATGATGGTATCGGTGTATGATGGTACGGGTACATGATGGTACTAGTATATGATGGTACAGGTATATGATAGTACGGGTATTTAATGGTACGGGTATATGATGGTATGAGTATATGATGGTACGGGTATATGATGATACATGTATATGATGGTACGGGTATATGATGGTACGGGTATATGATGGTACGGGTACATGATGGTACTGGTATATGATGGTACAGGTATATGATAGTACGGGTATATAATGGTACGGGTATATGATGGTACTGGTATATGATGGTACTGGTATATGATGGTACGGGTATATGATGGTACGGGTATATGATGATACGAGTATATGATGGTACGAGTATATGATGGTACGGGTATATGATGGTACGGGTATATGATGGTACTGGTATATGATGGTACTGGTATATGATGGTACTGGTATATGATGGTACTGGTATATTCTAGTGCGGGTATATGATGGTACTGGTATATGATGGTACGGGTATATGATGGTACGGGTATATGATAGTACGGGTATATGATAGTACGGGTATATGATGGTACGGGTGTATGATGGTACAGGTACATGATGGTACGGGTACATGATGGTACGGGTACATGATGGTACTGGTATATGATGGTACAGGTATATGATAGTACAGGTATATAATGGTACGGGTATATGATGGTATGAGTATATGATGGTACGGGTATATGATGGTACTGGTATATGATGGTACAGGTATATGATAGTACAGGTATATAATGGTACGGGTATATGATGGTACTGGTATATGATGGTACTGGTATATGATGGTACGGGTATATGATGGTACGGGTATATGATGATACGAGTATATGATGGTACGGGTATATGATGATACGAGTATATGATGGTACGAGTATATGATGGTACGGGTATATGATGGTACGGGTATATGATGGTACGGGTATATGATGGTACTGGTATATGATGGTACTGGTATATGATGGTACTGGTATATGATGGTACGGGTATATGATGGTACGGGTACATGATGGTACAAGTAAATGATGGTACAAGTAAATGATGGTACGGGTATATAATACTACAGGTACATTATTATATGGTTACGTGATATGACTTACAAGTTATTCCACCTCAACTTTTTGTTAGAGATTCACTCCTTGCTTCTGTCTTATCTTCAGGGTTTTCAGCTGTATCAGCCCAACAGTTGTAGCTGTTGTTATACTTTAGGGTAAAATCAAAAGCCTTCCTACTACACACTTTTATGTCTATCATTGAATATGCAATTGTTCATGTCTACATGCAGCCATACACTCATGTCTGTTTTCCTTAGGCATACTCTGGGACTATATGTTCACTGACCTGCTGGGGTCATGGGGTCAGCTGTCCTAGTATTGGTAAAATATATTAAATTACAGACTAAAGTATTATTATTATATTTCTATAGTCTCAAGTCTCTCAAAAGACTGAAGGTGTTAACCCTTGATTTCAACAACTTCAGTGCAGGACTCCCTCCAGTGATTGGTGAATTAGGAACACTGGAGATTCTCTTACTCAGGAACTGTCAGCTGACAGACCTCCCACAGAGGTAGTGTACAAATATTGGATACCTCTATTAGTCTGATGGATGAGCTATTATACAGATATATACAGATTATACACTGGAAGTGTAGGACCTGTGTATGAGTCATGACCCTTTTATGATGTTGTCTATAGTTGTTATCATCCTGTATGTGATTATTCTTTTCATAACCAAAGTTGGGTTACATAATTTCTCTAAAATTTAAGAAGACTCACTTGGTTAAATTATTTAAAACAGTTTAAATATTGAAAATTTCAAGGCAACTCTTGTTGATTGATTTTGAGCTTTTAGAGAATTTCACACACATGATGTGAATAATGTACGTGAATTGTTAGAAGAGAATTCTGCTAGCATGTAGAATATAGAATCTCAAACCTTGTCTACCTTTTGAGCTTCTAAGGATTTCATTTGTGTATGATTGTGTTTAATGGCCAGAATCTGAAAACTCTAGCAACCAACAACCATAAACTATCAAAAAGGAAATCGGCAAATTTCAGAATTTCTCAAAATTTTAGTTGATTTTATCAGAAAGTAAAGGTATTATTCTATTATTTGTGATTATTTTTAATGTTTGAGGTCATCTGACTGCTAAGATGTTTCAAGATTAAAATCAACGAAACCATATTGCATATATATTGCTACAATAAGATTTTAAGTCCAGCTACATTTATATTGCTAGAGGTGTCTCATATGCCTCAAATAAGGTAATTAACCTTATTGCTTGGATAAAAACGATGTGTCCAGACTTGCCTAAAATGATGCACATGCCACGAGACTGCCCGTCTTCTGCTCGCTCAAAGTCGAGTACTACGTGGCTCTATTGGCATATATTTTCAACTGTATCAGCTTAACAGCTGTATCTGTTGTTATATTTTAAAAGTGTATTAATAGGGGTATATGTGTATGTGTATATAAAAGTGTCCCAGGGTATTATGTTGTTGTATTTTTGGGTAAAATCAAAAGCCTTCCTACTACACACTTTTATGTCTGTCATTGAATATGTAATTATTCATATCTACATGCAGCCATAAACTCATGTTTGTCTTCCTTAGACATGCTCTGGAACTATATGTTTACTAGCATGTTGGGGTCACGGGGTCAGCTGTCCTAGTATTAGTAAAATATATTAAAGTACAGACTAAAGTATTATTATTATATTTCTATATTCTCAAGTCTCTCAAGAGACTAAAGTAGTATTTTATATTTCTATAGTCTCAGCTCTCTCAAGAGACTGAAGAAGTTAACCCTTCATGAAAACAACTTCAGTAAAGGACTCCCTCCAGTGATTGGTGAAATAGGAACACTGGAGAATCTCAGACTCATGAAGTGTCAGCTGAGAGACCTCCCACAGAGGTAATGTACAAACATTGGATACATCTATTAGTCTGATGGATGAGCTATTATACAGATATATACAGATTATACACTGGAAGTGTAGGACCTGTCTATGAGTCATGGTCCTTTTATGATGTTGTCTATAGTTGTCATCATCCTGTATGTGATTATTCTTTTCATAACCAAAGTTGGGTTACAAAATTTCTCTAAAATTTAAGAAGACTCACTTGGTTAAATTGTTTAAAACTGTTTAAATATTGAAAATTTCAAGGCAACTCTTGTTGATTGATTTGGAGCTTTTAGAGAATTTCACACACAAGATGTGAATTGTTAGTTACATGTAGAAGAGAATTCTGCTAGTGTGTAGAATGTAGAAACTCAAACCTTGTCTACTTTTCTAACCTTTGGAGCTTTTAAGAATTTCATTTGTGTATAATTGTGTTTAATGGCCAGAAATGGAAAACTTTAGCAACAAACCACCATAAACTATCAAAAAGGAAATCGGCAAATTTTAGCTTTCGGCAAATTTAAAATATCAGTATTATTCTATTATTTGTTTTTGATGTTTGAGGTGATCTGACTGCTAAGATGTTTCAAGATTTAAATTGACAAAACTTGATCGTGGTTAAACGCTTGTATGAAAAAGATATACCCAGACTTGCCCAAAATGATGTACATAGCCACGAGACTGCCTGTCTCTCACTCATATTCACATCAGCTATTGCTATCAAAGTCGAGTACTACGCGGCTCTATTGGCATATATTTTAATTTACATCTATGCTTAAATTTTTAGTCTAGTTGCATATTGCTAGAGTATCTCGATATTCCTCCTCATTTTTGATCCTAAGATATGTAGCTCTCACTATGTTGTATACGCAGGTTGGTAGTGGTCACCACTCTGCTCTTGTAAGTCCTTCTGGGTATGTCCATAATACCAATGATCTGTAGGTGCATGACTTCCTCTGTCTTTACATACCATGTGTTACATCTGATTTTCTTCAGTCGATCCGATGGTTTCAGGCTCACACATCTGGATACTTGGGTGCTAACAAAATATTGAACTTTAAGGGTCTATTGATAACTTATTGAATGTCGCTTGAAATTTATAACATCTAGTAAAAACAGTTGCAACACAAATCCATATAGTTACAAAACTTACTATGGTAGTGTCGGTAGTTATAATGGGCCACTCTCAGTGGACCTGGTTTTACAAGTTATAAGGTCTTTAATTTCCCCACTTCTGCAGTACACTTGAAACCTATCTGAGAAACAGAATACCGCTATGATGGTTTGTGCATCATACATTCATCTCTCTCTATCCCCATGCATGGTAGTTTCCACAATGACACCACAGCTCCACAGAATTTGTGACATATTGAAACATAAACATCCTGTATCAATAAAACAAGTGTGATATAAGCAGACTGTATTTTACAAAGGACCTACTTTGATGAAGGCTCACTTATAGAAAACTGAATCTACTGATTCTTAGTTTTTATTCTAACATGTATCTACTGTAAGCTTTCAATTCGGGAGTTAGATTGATCGACAGTGAAAATTACAAAATGAACACATGTTTAACAAAAGCATAAGTAGGTCAAGCCAACAATTTGAAGCTTTGATTTTGGAATTCAAAGGTGGGCACTGATCAATGCATTTTCCTCAAATCTCTACAAGTGGGAAGTGAGCATGAATTCTAATAATTAAACTAATTTACTAGCTAAAACAACCAGAGAAAATCTAAACTAGTTGCATGGCTTATAGTTACAGCTTTCAGCTAGTTAAAGTTGAAATCAAGTCTTTAGACCGCAAGTGGAGGCTCCAAATATATTTGATTAATAGCTTCTGTATAAAATCATACACATCATTTGATACTAAAAACAATTATTATTGACCTTGAATATCTAGACATCTTGTTACTACATCCCTCTTACCTGTTCATGGTGATTTATTATAGTTAGGTGAAATGAGAAATTAAGTTTGTTAAAACTAGAGATGTGAAGTAGTAAATAATGGGTTGACTCACTACAATCATTTGCACAATGTTTCTTGTTGGTATATGTATTCATGAGTAGTAAAATTATTCCTTTTACTTTAGTTTAGTAAATAGAAGAAACTCAAACACAAAGATAGATATACCTACATTCTCATATCTTTCTCAGCAGCATAACACCTGTCAGCTCTAACCATAGGCTATCTGCCCCAATCTTTCACCTCCTGATGCTCAAACAGTCTGAGGCATCTTCACTGAAGCTAGAGGTTAGGTTGTAATTCTGTTGTTATTCAATAGATCGTGCCGATTCAATGATTGAATGAGGTTTGGAGTGAAGCAAATTTTCATTCAGTAAATCAGTGAATTTTCCCTTGAATCTATGAAGGTTCTATAGTGTTATTACTTCTATTCCTCAAGTTTTACCCTGATAATTTACTGAAAGACACACCACCCCATCCTGAGAGATCATTTTCACTTACGCTAATGCCAAACTTATCCAAGTCTAACTGTGGATAGTGGATTCTCTAACAACGAGAATCTTCGATATCACAGACAACTAGTTTGTTCGTGATAATATTTATTACGATCTGAATGAAAAAAATTGTTTTGATCATTGGCTGAAAAAGGGACCGTATATTTGTCGCTTGTCGACTCTTTTCCATACGACACTTTATATCATGAATTCATCACCCGCTTGAAACTATTTAAAACTATATACTTGAAACGTACTTCGGTGTTGATGCCACAATTCATCGGTGATCGTCGATGATAGCCATGTTCACATTATCACAAACCCATCTGCAGTTGTATCAGGAAATACTCCGTGACATTTATCTTTTTATATTTTCAGGACGAAACCTCTTTGTTTGGCATGTGAGAATCAAAAAATAGTCTCGCAATGACTATCCTAAACAGATATGAATTAATTGCGCTATCCATGACGGTGAATTACCATCACGGAAATGGTTCACATTTGAAAGGCGGTCGATGCTCAGCAAAGCATCAGGAAACTTTGACAGCCGCAAACTTAACCGATATGTCCGCGAAGCTTGTTGATGCCATCAATTCACGGTTCACATAATCGATGATGGATGCCAAAAAAAAACTGCGACATAGTGTGAACCGGCCTTGAGCGTTTTAACCTGGTTAAAGTTTTGTCGATTTTAATCTTGCAACTGGCAGTCAGATCATCTCAAACATCAACAACACTTGATAAAATGATAGAATAATATTGATGCTTTCTGATAAAATTTACTAAAGATTTTGTACAAGTTCATCTTTAAATTAAGCTGTTTCAGTTTAATGAGTTTCTCCTTCAAATTCATGTCTAGCGACATATTCTGAGCTGTTTGGGTCCCTGACCCTGTTCAGGTTAATGAGCTTCAAAGTCATGTCTAGCAACAGATGCTGAGCTGTATGGGTCCTTGACCCTGTTCAGTTTAATGAGCTGCTCCTTCAAAGTCATGTCTAGCAACAGATGCTGAGCTGTATGGGTCCCTGACTCTGTTCAGTTTAATGATCTGCTCCTTCAAAGTCATGTCATGCAACATATGCTGAGCTGTATGGGTTCCTGACCCTGTTCAGTTTAATGAGCTGCTCCTTCAAAGTCATGTCATGCAACATATACTGAGCTGTATGGGTCCCTGACCCTGTTCAGTTTAATGAGCTGCTTCTTCAGAGTCATGTCTAGCAACATATGCTGAGCTGTATGGGTTCTTGACCCTGTTCAGTTTAATGAGCTCTTCCTTCAGAGTCATGTCTAGCAACATATGCCTAGCTGTATGGGTCCCTGACCCTGTTCAGTTTACTGAGCTTCTCCTTCAAAATCATGTCTAGTAACAGATGCTGCGCTGTATGGGTCCCTGACCCTGTTCAGTTTAGTGAGCTGCTCTTCAAATTCATGTCATGCAACAGATGCTGAGCTGTATGGGTCCCTGACTCTGTTCAGTTTAATGATCTGCTTCTTCAAAGTCATGTCATGCAACATATGCTGAGCTGTATGGGTCCCTGATCCTGTTCATTTTAATGAGCTCCTCCTTCAGAGTCATGTTTAGCAACATATGCTGAGCTGTATGGGTCCCTGACTCTGTTCAGTTTAATGATCTGCTCCTTCAAAGTCATGTCTAGCAACAGATGCTGAGCTGTATGGGTCCCTGACCCTGTTCAGTTTAATGAGCTGCTCCTTCAAAGTCATGTCTAGCAACAGATGCTGAGCTGTATGGGTCCCTGACCCTGTTCAGTTTAATGTTCTGCTCTTTCAAAGTCATGTCTAGCAACAGATGCTGAGCTGTATGGGTCCTTGACCCTGTTCAGTTTAATGAGCTGCTCCTTCAAAGTCATGTCTAGCAACATATGCTGAGCTGTATGGGTCATTGACCCTGTTCAGTTTAATGAGCTGCTTCTTCAGAGTCATGTCTAGCAACATATGCTGAGCTGTATTGGTCCCTGACCCTGTTCAGTTTAATGAGCTGCTCCTTCAAAGTCATGTCTAGCAACATATGCTGAGCTGTATGGGTCCTTGACCCTGTTCAGTTTAATGAGCTCCTCCTTCAGAGTCATGTCTAGCAACAGATGCTGAGCTGTATGGGTACCTGACCCTGTTCAGTTTAATGAGCTGCTTCCTCAAAGTCATATCTAGCAACATATGCTGAGCTGTATGGGTCCTTGACTCTGTTCAGTTTAATGAGCTGCTCCTTCAAGTCATGTTTAGCAACAGATATTGAGTTGTATGGGGCTCTGATTCTGTTCAGTTTAATGAGCTGCTCCCTCAAAGTCATTTCTAGCAACAGATGTTGAGCTGTATGGTTCCCTGACCCTGTTCAGTATTTGCATTTTCCCTTCTCTAAAACTGTTCCATTTGTCCAGCAACATATGCTGTATGGGTTCTTGACACTGGTCAGCAATTACATTTTCCCTTCTCAAAAATTTCTCCATCACAACTATAAATAGGTTTCACAGCTATTAACAGCTAAAAGTCTTATCTTTATTACCATTGGTCAATTTAAAGTATAGCTACTGCTCTCTCTGTCCATAACCCTTCATAATTCATCGATGATAAATAATTCATGGATATTAGATTCATTGTAATGAGTCATTCTCATTGGATAAACTACAATTTCTACCGTAATTCCTTCTATCTGAATACAGCTTCATTTGAGTATCATTTAAGAGGACTCGCAGATTCGCAGTTAATAAAAGGTGACTTTTTTATCAATATTCAGTTATCAGAAATAATTAAGTGCAGTATGGATGTCAAATCATTTTATTGTTGTACTACAGTAGCAGTTGTTTTAAATATGCCAACTTTCATGCAATCACACAATTCTGTACATACAATTAATAAGATGACTAAAATGTTGACCAATATGGGGCTTGAACCCTTGACATTCAGCTTATTAGATTACCTCTCTAACTAACTGAGCTAATCAGCCACCTTTCAAAGCCTCCGAATAGTTGTACCAATCCGAAAAAATGCTTTGGTCAGGTCTTGAACTCATGAACCTTGCTTTCATTCAATGGGCCGTGGAATATAACTCCAAGTTTAGTGGTGAGCATATACCTCGTGTATTGCTCTCATCTAGTGATATGTGTTTTCACACCACCTTAATGAGTACATATAGTAATCAGTGTTGAGTTGGCATAGTCTGACAACTCCTGCCTCTTCACTTTGATCTCTCTATCATGGTCATAATTTAGGGTGATTTAGAATTCCATATGTATAGGGGAGACACAACTAGGTACACAAAAGGTATTCAGATTACAAATTTAGAAGTAAGATAGCTTTTGTCTAGATTGGGCTACACTAAGGTCAATGATAACTGAGATGGTTTGCGTCCATCGACAATAGATAAGTGCATAGTTGGTGATGTGTCAGCAAAACTGTAGCCTGAGATCTTTATGAATATTTTAAAGGCTATGATAGCCAAATGCTTGCAATGATGACAAGCTCATTTGGCGTATGCTAAATTTGAGGTGGTCTGACTGCTAAGATGTTTCAAGATTGAAATTTACAAAGCTTTCTCGCTGTTTAAACCCTCAAAAGAAAAACATGTGCCCAAAATAATGAGGAGGAATAATAGTGAGGAATGGTTAAATTATAAAACTGCTCTCTAATGTTCTCTTGAGTCAGGCATTTGATATTTAATATATTATATGGTTTCACATTAAATACCTTTTTATATTAAACATTTTATACATTACATGAATATCTTTTGCAATTACATGATATGCACACTGAGGATTGTCTAAGTCGTGTGTAAAAATACTAGCCATATTTTAATTTAAATTAAAATTATTAGGAAATTATAATATTATTAGTTTGATTAACATGACCAATATACAGCATTATAATCGATTGTGTTCACCTTGACCTTAACAACGATATGTTTATGTTATTCTATGCTGCAGGCTGCACTATTTGACTCAGCTGAGGTATTTGAATCTATCAGAGAACTTCCTGGTAGAACTACCTTCAGTCGTCTACCGTATGACTAATCTGAAGAAGTTAGGTCTCTCTGACAATAAAAAGTTGACAAGAATAAATAGTCAATTCGCTAAGCTAGAGCAACTCACAAAGCTATATTGTGATCGTTGTTTCTCTCTCCAGTCTCCCCCGTACGAAGTATGCATACAAGGTATCGCTGCTGTAAATAAATACTTTGCTGATCTGGTGGAAGGAAAAGGAGTAGATCAGCTCAAAGTACCAGTCGCAGTTGTAGGTATGACTGGTGCAGGGAAAAGTAGTCTCATTAGAAGCCTCCAGTCTGGTAAACGGGAACTTACCTACCGAGAGAAAAATTCACCATTCGATGAGACAACCAAAGTGTTCCAAATGGAAGACCTGAACAACTCTCCTCTCAAGTTTATAGACTATGGTGGCCATGATATCTATCAGATGGCCTACCAGCTAGTCATACGAGAGCGATGCATTCCACTCCTTGTAGTCAACATGGAAGAGTTTAACTCATATATGTTTGCAGGGTCTAGAGAAGGTGCAAGAAGACTCTGTATAGACTGGCTGTCTCATATCTACTTGGCCAGTCCAAGATTAGATCCACCTGTATTGGTCCTCACACACACTGACAAGCTGGATACTGAGTTGGTGGAAGATTGTAGGGAAAAGTTGCTCTCCATTTCAGAAGCAGCAAGAAGAGAGTTACTCAGAGACTACGAGCGGTGCTGTGGGGAATTTCAAAAAGATTTCAGTCCTATCATCTATCTTACCAACACTGACGAGCCTTTATTTAACCCTCAGGATATCTTTGAGTTTGGCAATGACCTCGGCAAAGTATCTAACATTAAAGGTTTGAGAGCAAATTTGGAGAAACGGTGTGAGAAGTTAATCATGGAAATTCCCCTACTTTGGGAGCGTGTAGAGAAATTCATAGAACGAGAGGAAGGAACTTACATTCCTTTGTTGAAGGTAGAGAACGAATTCTCAGACACTGATTTTAAAATCATTCTGCGATATATGCATAATACGGGGCAGATCTTGTGGTTCGAGAGAACCCAAGGTCTGTCCAGTTACATATTCCACAAGATTCCTATTATTACTGAGATGATAGCTCTGTTGTTCCACCACACAGCTGAGCAACAATGGAAAAAGAGGGTCGAAGAGTTGGTTCCTTTCACACACCAAGAAGAGTGGGTCAGTAAACGGAAGTACCAAGCATTCGTAGCACAGTTTACTACTAGTGGCATCATAGATGAAGTCTTGCTAGTAGATCTCCTTAAGAACAGCAGTGAGTTACCTGTTGAAATATCCATGCAACTTTTAAAGAGCTTCGCCATCTTGAATGGTCCAATAGAACACAACTCTAAAAGGCGATCGTACATCCTTCCATACTTTACGACTACTTCTGTAGAAAAGATATTTGCAGTGGATGACAATGTACCTCTCCGACTGGACATTGCCTTAGGTGGTCTTTCTCCACCTCCTTATGTATATCAACTTATGACTGTTGCTGTCCTGAAACTCTGCTCAAGTCTGCTGTCAAACATAAAGGTGTGGAACGATGGAGCTGTGGTACACAGTGAGGAGTTTACCACAATTCTGAATCATGACTTAACCAACCGAGTGGTCTCATTAAGAGTTGGTACTACAGTGGCACAGCTACCAGCTTCCTGGGAACATTTAATAGTGACAACTAAAGCTATTCTTAACCAGCTTTACGTCGTGTGGAAAGGGAGTCATACTGAAGTCCTTCTCTACTGTTCTCAGTGTCTCATCAGACAAAACCCTGCACCTCATTTCTATGTCGACCCTGAGTGGTTTTATCCTATCGACTGTGACTACAGCATTACCTGTACTAGACTCCCCACTACACGTTCACATCTGTCCAAGGTGGTCTGTCCAAGTTGTGACAAGTTGAGAAATGATAAGAAACCTTCGGTTCCCAAGCCTCTCAGATTTCCTTGTGAGTCACCTTTCTCATCCTTTTCATTGAATTTAGTCTCAGTCAAGGTCTCAGTCAGTTGGCTAAATGCAAGAATTTAAATTTTTTCCTCCAGATATTGAATCTTTTTGTTAGACAGTATTGATGTCAATCCTTATGATGTCCTTCAGTTGCAAATAGGAAATAGATTTAACCGTTCTGGAGACGTCTTTGTAGATTATGAAATGCTTTGGTTAGTTGACACATTTTATCAATTAGTAATTGTGTTACATCATACCTACAGGTGACCAACTAACTGTTGTTGATGTACAAAGCCTTGAGAACCATTTATCTGAAATAAGAGAGAGTTGTCCTCCCCAAACAGTTGGTAAGCTTCTTCCCTGTGGATGTTCTCATTAAGTCTCAGATTCGTATAGTGTTTATAAAAGAGTAAATGAAGATGGGAATAAATACGAGGAAAGAGATTGATACTTTATAATAACATCAGAAACATAGACTATACGCTCTGTTGTATTCAGGGCATCTGGAGAGCACCTCTGAGGAGGCTGAAAGTGACTTGTCAGATGTGGAGGATCAAGGATATTGTGATGAGTCCAAAGCAGATAAGGTCATGAGGCTACGACTATGCATAGTCAAGAAGCCGAAGATTAAGCAACTGTATCAGTCTAACAAGGTAATATAGTTTATCAGTTTAATATGTAGCTTACATGCTGCTGACAGCTTCCATCAGAGGAAGAGCATAGACATAGTGAGTTAATTTGTTAAATGATAAAGATCATAAAACTCATATGGATATCACATAGCGTGTTAAGAATGTTAAGAACCATCAGAGATCAGTGATGTAATTGAAGTTACCTGTTGCTGTCTCATTTAGAGAATAATGGCCCATATTTGCTTTTGATAAAGCATTGTAATGTCAAGAGTAGACAACTTCTCACCATATTTATTCCTTTCTCTGTATCCTTTGTAGACTTGTGACTCTTGAACTCAGCTAATTGGTAAAGTTAGTGGTGAGGTTTTTTGTCAAAACGCAAACAGCAAGAGTTGTGTTCTCTTATATTACAACTTAACTGGGTTCTATAATTGTATTATAAAGGTCTATGCTATGAGTGAACCAGTGAGGGGCAGAGTTCTAATCATCAACAATATGAATTTTCGCTATGGTCACGGTAACAGAGCTGGTTCCCAATTTGACTACACAAATCTCAGCATGATGTTCAAAGACCTCAAGTTTGATATTGCCAAGTCACAGGCCGAATTAACAGACCTGCGAGCACAGGTACTCCGTGTGTCCCCTCATAGCCTTGTTTCTGCTTAAAGATTGTAGAATTTGGCTGATTTAAACTCATGGTATAAAACTCTGTTTAAAGTGAGACACTGCTGTAACTAGTGTATGTCTTGGTCTGGTAGTCAGGGTGTTAACAGATCATCTGATGAGAGACATTGATACAATGCCTCCTAATTGTAATTTATGTTTGCAGGGAACCGAGTCTTGTTTTAGAGCTTCATTTTTAGTTTTCATTCTCTAAATGTTAGGTAAGGTTTCCTAGCAACACTTCAACGACTTCCTGGTATCTGGCAGTTATACAAAAGAATGTGAATCCATAAAAATATTGGCCTGTACTAGTCAGGGTTACTATCTTTACCCAGGATATCTACAGAGAGATACAGATTGAAACAGCGAGAGAGGAACACAAGAATCTGGGCATGTTTGTTCTAGTAATCATGACTCATGGTACGAGTGGTAACCATCTGCTGGATATCGAGGGCAACATGATTCCCTTAATCCATATCCAAGACCTTCTGTCTCCACGGAATTTCTCTGCTATGAAGGGCAAGCCTAAGTTGGTCATCTTGCAAGCATGCTCAGGAGGTTTGTCACCCAATAAAGGATGCACAGTTTGGGTACACAGGCTATACTTTAAGAAGTACTTTCTGAATAAGTACTATTTGACTAAATATCAGTTTCATCAACTCTTTGATAACCTAACTCTTTGTGTACCACAAGCCGTGCAGTGTGGCTCAGCACAGTGTTTGCATATGGAACCACCTGGTGTGACTTTAGTACGTGTGAAACAAGTTTCTTATTAGTGAGTAGTTAATCAATTAACTTATAGTATCTGTACTTAAACAGAAGGAAAGAAATATCTGCATGTGTTATGTATATCTGCATCCACTGATGTACAATTTTATACTGATTAATTTGGTAACGAATCAAATAGCTTTGGTAGCTTGTATTGTCAACATTGTGTTATAGTGTTCCAAAACATGAGTCAATGGCTGACAACTACAAGTATGTATTATAAAGATAGCTGTGTATGATCGAGCTGTACAACTGCAGTGGAAAACCTGCCCCGAGTATCAGCCTCATTGCTATTGGCTAATGTGGTCGCCTACAGAGCAGAAAGTTTGCCCTGGGCAATGAGGTTTCATCACTAACCCCAAAACGTGTAACACTAGCAAAACATGAATGCGGCAATGATCTATTAGGCCAATAACCACTCAGGGTCTAACTTCAAAATGTGTGCACTTCCTTTATGCTAGTATTAACATACATTTACAGAGATTTATCTAGTATAAAAATATAACATAAGTAATAAAACATTCTGTTATTTAGGGAGACGAGACTTTGGAGAAAGTAGAGAGCTTCTTCCTTCACCAATATCTACCATCACAAGCAGCCCAACCACTGAGTCAACCACAGTTAGCAGTACATCAGTTCCTCAGTCAACCACATTTAGCGGTACATCAGTTCCTCAGTCACCAACTACTTCAGTTCCACCTCCAACTACTCTGAATGCTGATGATTTCTTCATCATGAAGGCCAGCAGTGAATGTAAGTACAAAGTCTAGTCTCAGATGTGCTTTACCAAGATTTATCAAAGTATTTCTTCTGTGAATAATTATTTGTTTAGCTTGTGACTAGCCTTAGTTCCTACAATGTGCATGTAGATGGTTATCAGTATGTACTCTATACGCATGAGCCATGACTATCATATACCATTAAGTCATGAACTTATCAACATACCACTCTATGTCTATTTTAGCCTACATGGCTACTAAATCCTACACCCATGGAGCCTGGTTCATCAGAGTTCTTGTGGCCACATTCTACAAACATTCTTCTCATAGAGATATAGAGAGTCTCTTTAAGATTGTAAGTAGTCAGTCTATTTTATAGCCTGAGAATCCCTATATCTGTCTATCTTGTTTTATATCCAATTAACTTTAATCTCACGACCAAACACGAGCGGAGCGATCGTTCGGGAGAGTTATGATAAATGCATATGTGCACACAACTCACGAAAATTATTCATCAACAAAGTCGCAAACCCTTGTACCGAAATCTCATCAACAAATTTAACCATTTTTCAATGGAGTCGTTTAAGTATAATAACGATACAAAACAGATATAAACCTATTTAAATATGTTACCAAGTCTTTGAAAACTGTAGACAATATCCTTAACCTTACCCATCTGATCGGATTATACATAAATAGACAAATTAATTCGCCCTAAAATCATTATTAAAACTTGACAAGCCTTATTTTTATCAAAATTAAGACCGGCAAACGAAACGCCAATAAAACCGTGCGACAGATAGTAGAACTATTAAGCAGTGCGCATTTCATGAGAAAAACGTGCTCATTTCACCAGGCTATGGCATTGTTTAATTGTCGAAGGTTTTTAGTATATTGCCGTTTTTAACATCTTGCAAAAATATTTAATTATAAGAATAATTATTCGATTTTTTAAAATTATTATAAGATTTAATTTTAAGAATAATTATTCGAATTTAACCAAAGGTTTCTGTAATAAACGTAGACCGTTTGAGGCGTAAACCGATTTACAGGTAGCCAAAATTTATGTTAGCCAAAATTCTTTACATCTTATGTACAAGCTAGGGCCGAACTACAACGCCCTTTTATGACGAGAACATTTTTTTATTTTGCTCCAGTTTGCAGAAGACTTCCAGACGACTGAACGCTCATACTTGCTTTCTGTTAAAAATCGCTATCAAAACCATTCTACATTTAACACAACCAACTTTCAAACTGTGTATATTACACAGCAGCGTGCCATTTTACTTCTAATATTGCATTTTAGAGTTATAATAAACATATTTCGTTATTGTTGTTGTTAAATTATATACGTTACAGTAGGTTAGGCCTACAGCTTTAATTAAGATTTATTTTATTGTTGTAAAACATAGGTTTGAGATAGTAGTAGATTAGGTGTGATTTTTTTACAACTTTTTGTTTTGCATAACATCACAGCAACCATCAACATCAAATGCTAATGTTCAACAACACGCTACTCAAATTAATACCAACAACTCATCTGATTCAGAGAATCAGATGAGTCCATCTGTTGAATTTTTATCTTTTCTTACCCTTATAGAACAGTTACTCATTGCTCAGGTTAATCCTACAATGTCAATATTCCGTCTTCTGCGTGGTGGCCAATTTGAATTCAGAGGTCATGTCAGAAAATGTCATGTCAGACAGAGGACATGTTCAGAGGTCATGTCAGGTCGTGGGCTGTATGACAGGGGAATTTCTAGTGTTAATATATTCACCTTTGACACTTTAACACTGTTTCTCAATGTTTTCCTTTGTCTATATCCTATGCTGCTCTTATCACCATCAGCAGGAGTTATTTAGTAGCAGTAGTATAAGGGGGCAGTTGGTGACAGAGCCTCAAGACCTGCGGCTTTCTTAGCGCTTGACTGCACCTCCTTCTTAACCCATTGGAAATTAGCCTATTTGCTTTATTTGTTATGTGAGGATCAGCCTATGTTCCTTAAAGACCAATTTCGTCGAAGCGATAGTCAAAGATAGACTGCGGGTATTCTAATGATACTTGACAAAATAGCTAAAGTTCCTGGTTTTTACTACAAGTGTTTTGCGGCTGAGCATCCACACCAGCTCCTTAGGTTTTTTGGAAATTAGCCTGAATTTGATGCGAGCATTAGCCTAAGTTCCTAATGATTTTGAAACTTAAAAGCTAGCATCGCATGATCCCTATTACGACTTTGACCTCTATTATCAGGAAGTTTGCCTAAATTCATCATGAGCATTAGCCTAAGTTTCCCAAAGACCCTGAGGCTTAACAGCTAGTAGCACGGATTATTAAGACAATGCCCTTCTTTTGTGCAGGCGATGGTTAAGAAAAGACTAGAATTATTATAGTTATCCTCTCCCATACCTCACTATATCACTTCAGTCGTGAGCGTATTGGACGTAGCTGCGTATGGACGGTGATCATTGCGCTGCACTTTCTTTTTAGAATATTTGTGATAAAAGTAGTAAAAATAATACGCTATTACGTTTCATCACATGATCTTCGTCGGGGAACCGGTTTAGGCAGGTTTTGTGCGATCCGAGCTTGATTAGCAGTCTCTTATTGGTCAGTTTTGCTTTGGACTGCTGCAGAGAAAGAATCAAACATTTCTAGCGAGTATTTCAGTCACCAGTAGGTGAGTTCCCATGTTCTGTCATAAACAAGCTGTTGGACTCGCTGTCTCTTGTAATAAACAGACCATTAGACTCACTGTGTCTTTTAGGCTAGTTCCAGGGGCTAATCCATCAAAAACCACTTGCATCAGAAAGGGTGGTGTAAACATTGAAGCCTCTTGACCAAAATCTACTAACTTTAATAAAAATGTTCTCTATTTAGTGAGATGTAGGAGGGATAACTACAATAACTCTATTCTTTTCTTGACCACTGCCTGCACAAGATAGGGCAGTTTATTATTCTTGGACTAATCAGTTGGTAATCCTTGGGTCAAGGTTGCAATAGTATCACATGATGCTAGCTTTTAACTCATTCAAGCATTTAACTCATAGCTTTTAAGCCTCAGGACCATTAGAAACTTAGAGTGCATTTCACAACAAATTTAGTCTCTCAAAAGAATTGAGATCCAGGTCGCAATAGCGGTCACGTGATGTTAGCTTTAAAGCCTCAGTGTTATTACATCACCATCACCTGCATCGTCATGATTTGATCACTTGTGCTGTCTCTCCAGCTCAGGTAGCCTTCCCTATCTTACTACTCCATTCCTTTCTATCCTTGCTCATTTCCTCTGCCTGTTCAATTTTCATTTCTATAGATTTCAGGTTATTTTCAATGTTCTTATTTTAGATGAACTCAGGGGCACTCCTGGATTTCTTCAGGGGATTTCTATATTTCCCTAGTGCTTCTCTTCATTTAATGCTCACATTAAATTTAGGCTAATTTCCAAATGGTTAGGGAGAGGATATCGAAGTCCACCCGCAAAATACCCATAGTAAAAGCGTGGATCTGTTTAGTCGAGTATTTGCGGAATGTCTGTAGGCTATCTTTGGCTACTGCCGAGACAAAATGGGTTTTTAAAGAAATTGTGCCTATGCTCACGTAGCAAATGGCTAATTTTCCATAGTGCAACCACTAGCACAAAATGCTGCCGGTTCTGAGGCTCCGTCACCAACTAACACTCCGTATACTACTAGTAGCTTTGGTACCTGACATTATCAACTATTACAAGTCCTTTTCTCTGGTACAAATAACATCCTGTTAGTTCTGAGACTTGAACTCATCTCATCAATTCAACTAACACATTGTAGCAAGCCTTTTGATGTCATCATGATATGTTACTCTGTGTTTATTTGTATGTTTTAGATACAGTCACGGGTGAGACAGGTCAGTATGGCGGATCAGAATGCGAGGTCATGTGACACTCAGGGAGGTAATGTACCGACTAGCAGCTGCACCTTTACAAAACTCCGTAAACTCTATCTCTTCCCTGGATTCAGAAAAGGCAAGGACTGACAACTTCTCACTATTCCTACATTGACACCAGACAGGCCATCAACTAGAATTATCATGGAACTTCCTCTTGATTTCATGGTTGTACTTCTTACAGACTCATCTCATTGGTTAATAGGTCAGCTTGACATAGCTGAGAACATTGATGCTATTGGCTCATTTCTTATTGTAAATACTTGTGTTAATGTTTAACAGCAGACCTGTATATGTTTGAGAATCAATGAAGATGAGTATTTAAGTGAAAGGATAACTTACCTGCTGTGCACAGACTCTGTATCTATAACTTTACCTGCTGTACACAGACTCTGTATCTATAACCTTACCTGGTATTACTAGTATAGTGTTTATTTATCTATCACCTGTACATAATATACATAATCCCATCACTCAATATACCTCCAGTTGGTTATGAAGGCTGACCATAGACATAATAAGTTGTTTTAGAGAGTTTATGAGGAACAGGCTAATTCTTAGTTGCTGTCTGTCAGCATCGATAATATAAGAAATAATCTCTGTCTTATTTTGTATTTTTCTCTTTTGAGCAAGACAACAAAACCCCTGTTGTATTTTTTTATTAGCTATACGAATAGAAACCAATTGGGACAACCATTATTGTGGGTGTTGTCATTGCTGAAAAAGAGGACACAACTACTGCAGTTATTATGCAATTTTCACTTTTATGATAAACACATTGTTAAACATTTCTATTTAGATTTTTTATTTAGATTGAGGTTTATTCAAAATGAATAAAACAAGCAGCCATATTGAAAGCAGATATGAAGAAAAGAGAGAGTTTTATCGTGGATATTCATAAGGAGTAGCTACATAATCTTAATCTATATATATAAATCTCAAAGTTTGTGAGTCCGTCTGTCATTCTGTCTGTCTGTAGCGATTAGTATCTAACAATAAAGAACTCGTAACACAGAAGGTTTGGTCTCAGAAACTCCCTTTCAGTAGCCAATAAACTAACTTATTGAGCTACGGGAGATTCATCGGGTTAAAATCTAGGTTAAAATATGCATAGCACTCTGTGTTATGGCGCAACGTCACTCAAGCTTGCTTTCACAGCTCTTATTAGCAAGTTTAGCAATGCTAGCTTACTCAAATTAGCCATTGGCAATGTGCCAGGCTAATGGTAAGTGGCAGGCAATTGCATTACCTGCCACTGTTTATAAGCTGTTTTTAATACCCGTGCAACACCGGAATTCAGCTAGTTAGTCTGATATAATAGTATCAAATGTCCATGTTTAGATCGCTTACTAGCTTTGGTCTTGTTGGCAATGCTTATGGCAGAGAAGTTATCAATGTTAACATGCAGTAGTGATGATTGAGAGCCTTGGATAATTGTCAGTCATGTTGCCTCTTTTGCTGCTATGTGTGCTGAAATATACTCTGCCTCTACAGTCAAGAAAGCTATTGTATTATGTTGCTCCCTGGTTCTGGTAGGTGATTGGACCATTGCAATCTGTACTATAATAAAAGCCGTGTCCGTCCTGCTGAAGCCACGTTCAGAGCGTTAGGAAAAAGACTACCTCACACAGGAGTCGAACTTGCACATCAGATTCAAAAGCAAGCGTGCTACATCACTCTACCTTGCCACTTCATTGGATAATCATGCACACATTAATTACTCATGACAATCTCTCACAGTGCATGTGACTAGCAAGCATACTAGTATTTAATGAAATGCATCTCTACAGCCATGAGTATAGCTGTGGGTTTGTAATAAACATAAACCATACTAACAACAATAAATTGGTATAGCGTGTGGTCTACCAGTCTGCTGACACTATCCTTCACCATCTTTACATTGACAACCATGAGTATAGTTGTGGGTTTGTAATAAACATAAACCAAACTAACAACAATAAATTGGTATAGCGTGTGGTCTACCAGTCTGCTGACACTATCCTTCACCATCTTTACATTGACAGCCATGAGTGTAGCTGTGGGTTTGTAATAAACATAAACCAAACTAACAACAATAAATTGGTATAGCGTGTGGTCTACCAGTCTGCTGACACTATCCTTCACCATCTTTACATTGACAGCCATGAGTATAGTTGTGAGTTTGTACTAAACATAAACCTAAATAAACATAAATGTGGGGTTGTACCTTGTCTTATTGCACCTTCTCAACAGCTAATCTATGTACACCCTCTGATGAAGTTTGAGTGCTTCATTACTAGACTTAGACTGAATACCTAGACAGAATTTTCATCTTGAAGGGAAAGTTAAAGTCAGACTGGTTGTTCAAGATCAGGACTAGGTTGTCTACATATACCGCAATAATAGTCTGGATTCTGTATTGTTGATGTGTGTAGATGCATTGATCAGTGTCCGAGTGTTTGAAACTGATTGACTTGAGATGTTGAGCTCGTATATGGAACATTGTAACTTACATATCAGGTGTTCCTAGCTAGTAGTGATGAGTGCTTCAGGTTGCTACATATAGTTCTTCTAAAATGTCACCATTGAGGAATGCAACATTGTCATTCACTTAAAGGTTGACTTGCGACAAAATTCACATTACAGTTATTTGATATGAAAAGATTTACCATGTCTTACTCTGTTGTGTTGTAGGTACAAAATATGTGGAAAGGTGATTACAAGCTCTTAAAAGCTAAAAAATGAACAGTAAATCGCAGCCACACGAGACCGCCGTAATTTGGATTCTCTTCCCAAAACGGCT
Organism: Watersipora subatra; assembly: GCF_963576615.1. Taxonomy (NCBI): domain Eukaryota; kingdom Metazoa; phylum Bryozoa; class Gymnolaemata; order Cheilostomatida; family Watersiporidae; genus Watersipora; species Watersipora subatra. The sequence continues at coordinate 5,333,656 of NC_088715.1, read as the reverse complement.
CAAATGTGACGTAGTTGTGAGAGATGGTTACTGTCTACATTTTCATGCAACCTTATTCGTCGAAATATTTTCACAAATATACTTCACGCATTCAATAAAACCATGTCTATTGTTCTTACGTGTCTGTTTTATCGTCATCGTAATGCTGTCACTTTTAGCAGTGATATATTATAACTTACCGTAAAAATTCGTTTAATTTTTTAGCCTTAGCTTGTAGGAGTACATATCATTGTCTGATAATCATGACGAGCCTGTTGGTCACTTGTGATAATCGAAAAGTGCTGCAGAAATTATTAGCAAAGTATTGGGTCACATGATCAGATTACGACTTACCGATTAGACCAAACCGAAACAAAACTGTAAAGTAGCGAGCATCTATATTTGATACAGGGTTTTCGGTAAAACCCGAAGTGTTTGTCATAAACTAGTGCTATAATAAGTTTCAAATTGGTTTTTTATTGGCCTTTCAATTCACGTGAGAACATCACGTGACAAGACAATAACCAAATTTTATGGCCACATCATCGAAATAAAGAGATTCCAATCTACAGCAGCTTTTCGTTTTTGAGCTTTTAAGAGCTTGTAATCAAATTTCCACATATTTGGCACCTACAACACAACAGAGTAAGACATGGCAAATCTTTTGATACTAAATAACTGTAATGTGAATTTTATTGCAAGTCAACCTTTAAGAATTATCGTATCTTGACTGACGGCGTAAGCTAGACGGTGAGCCACGTGTAGAATTGTCTTCTCATAATCACCACTGTAGATTTGAGCAAAAACCTTCGCCAAGGCCCTAACCTTGAACCTTTAGATTTTATCATCTAGACCTTGAGTAGGCAACCGTTTTGGGCATAAGGCCACTTTCAAATGGCAATTTGATACAAGGCCCCCATCACACAAGTCCTATAACTTTTAATGACCAGTGCAGGCAAAATAATGTTTACCTCCCAATAACACCATTTTTCAGAACATCAATGCTCATAGCATGAATTCTCAGATATTGCTTCAACATTATAAAATTTTAGAAATTTATGGAAATTGGAAGTAACTCAACTTTGTCCAGTTACTGCAATGGCTGTATTATTCACCTTTAATTCTCGTTGAAAGCAAATAAACCTGAATTAGCATACATAAAAACAAAAAATAAGATATTGTCAGCATGATAACAGCAGTCCATGTTTACACACGACTCCTTTAATGAGACACTTGTCATTGAATGTCATCCATGACTTGAGTGTACTGTGGGTGGCGTAATGTCTGTAGTAGAGAGGTGAAGAATGTCATTGATGTGCTCATCTGTGAGCCTTGTTCTGTATTTATTTTTTACATAATGCAGTTGCGAGAAGAGTTGTTCCCACCTGTATACATGCTTCTAAACATGCTCATGATTCATGCCTCAAAGGCCTTCAGTTGTTAGTATCTCAGACAGGGAAGCATACGATAGGCGTGAGTGAGATCTTGGCCAGAGTTAAACAGCGGTGAGTAGATGAGATCATTTCTAAGATCAATCACTTCTAGTTGAACATGAGTTGGAATGTCTTCTACAATTAGCACCGCTGAGAACAGACAGAGATCTCTTTTTATGTTTTTAAAGTCATAAAATCTGACTTCAAGTTCTTGCTTTAGATCACTCCCAGCATCAGCATACCTATCTAGCCGTGGTTCACTTGGCTGATCACAAAGTGTTGGAAAGATTTGTACATCAACGTTGTCCTCTCTCAACTGTTATTCCCATATTTCAAGTCGACCATGAAAAACACCAACAGCCTGATACATGTCACTAATCAGCTGATTTTCACTTTGCAGTTTGGTGTTGGATTCATTAAGGTGCAGCATCATATCCACAAGAAAGGCAAAGTCATCCAAAAGTTGAACATCATAAACTCAGCCAGCTGTTTCTCTTGCAATCTATAAAATTCTATTATCTAAGTTTGCAGGTTGAAGGCTTGAAGTAACATCTTTCCCTTTAATAACCAGCGAACTTGAGCAAAATATAGAATATCTTCAACTTCTGATTTGATACCATTGTGAAACTGACGATGTCTCAACCCTTTTTGTTACAGATAGATGACATAACATGACATTGTTGATAATACTTACAACATGATCCATTTTCATTGGCTCAGCAGCCAGGTTTTGCTGATGTAGTATGCAGTGGAATTGTAAAGGAAGTGGATTAATCTCATGCTACTTGAGCTTCTCCATTAGCAAACTGCCTAAACCGTTGACAGCCAATCATAGCAGAGGCTCCATCTGCTGCTATGAAACATAATTTGCTGAGATCAAATTTTCTCTGCTCTACCACTTTTCGTATTTCGACCAACACATGTTTTCCTGTTGTACGACCAAATATGTTGCACAGAGCAAACAAATCTTTAGCAATAGTGAGCTCTTTGTCTACTTCACGAATAAAGACAGCTAAATGGGCTGTATCTGATGCATCTGTCGTTTCATTGAACCTTGCAATTTATCTTGTAGCCGTTGCTGCACAACCCAACTCAAAACTTCAGTTAGACGAGCTACGTTTACAATGGTTAAGAGGTATAACTTTAAAATTTTTTTTGGTTTCTTCATCAGAGCATAAAACATCCCTTGCATCTTCAATACACTCTTTTATTAACTCCCCAACCATAAATGGCTTTCCACACCTGCTGATTCGGTAAACTATCTTCATACTTGCTAAAGTGACATTTTGGCTGCTCTCACTAGGAGTTCTCATCATATTCTGCTGTGTTCTTCTGTTGCTGATCAGTGTCACATTTCTTTTTTTATCACCATTAAATATCTTTTTATATACTGCTCCATGTTTAGCATCTTTGCATTGCTTTTTTCATGGTCTTTATGATTATCAAACTCTCTAACTGTTTGGCAGTTCCATCATAAAAAATTCATTAGTCCACTCTTTGTTGAATTTACGAATTTATTCACCTACTGAAGGGTTTAATTTCTTTGGTGTACTCGCTATTGCTACACCTGAAAACACACTGCCATAGAGTTGCTGAATATTTTGTTATGGAAAGAAACTGGTTGAGTTGAACTTTTTGAATGGGTAATCCCATCCTTGGGTAATCCCAAAAAGCGGATTTCATTTTCCTGCATGACAAGCACAGTGATAACCCATTAGTACTGCCTTATACCATCGATAAGGGAAGCAACTTCTATATGATTCAAGACTGGCAATCGATTTTTGCAGTATTCAGATTAAAAATGTATTGCATTTTTTTCTCTTTAGCCAACAACAAAAAGGTCGCATGTTACCCATACCTAGTCTAGGCTATTCTTGACATTGAATACCTATCTAGATCCTATAGCAGTACAGTCTGGTAGGAGTTCAACCAATTTCCAGGTTCCAATATGAATAGGATCTTGGTACTCCACCTCAGCAGCTTCTAGTCTCTGTTGAGAGTTACGGTTTCCTTTCTCTTCTTGTATGAACATTGGTTCTGTTAAATCACCTGAAAAGTGAGCTGAATGACTCTGCCCAGTGACATCATCAATGTCGTATTTCACTGGTTCAACTCTGCCTCAAGAACTGTGATGAGATGTATGCGTAAACTCAGATTGCTGTTTTACAACCACTTGTATTTCACGTTTTTTTCACATATCTCATGTTCCTAGTTTAACTTCATTGAAGATAACATTGTGATGTACTACAAATTCATGTTTTACAGGCTAGACTAATCGCTATGCTTTCAATCAGACACTGTAACTAACATGAATCATGGTTTCATCCTTATCATCTAGTTATTAGCAAGATTCATCAAGAATGTGAGCTTATACAACACAGCTGACTATGTGGAGATAACTGCTATCAGGTTTATGATCATACCACATGTCATATGGGGCTGTTGATTTCTTGTAAGCTGTGATGAAAACACAGTTTTGTACATAGACAACAGTAAGTATAGCCTCAGCTCCTAGTGACTTTTATAGTAAAAACTTAACAATCATGGCTCTTGCAGTCTCACAGATTGTACAGTTGTATCGCTCTGCATCACCATTCTGCTGTGATGAATGGAGTGGTGTGAGCTGTTGCTGGACACCCATCAAATGAGTAGCAAAATGCTTGCAAGGGTGATAACTACCAATAATGTTTTTGAGTTGCCAAGGTGATTTCAGATGCCTGCCTACCCAGAGAGGATCACGATGAGGTACATGTGCAGCATTTGAATTCCAACCATGGGCACCTTGTAGAGGAATTATGGTAGTTGTTATCTTGAATTCCAACCATGAGCACCTTGTAGAGGATTTATGGTAGTTGTTATCTTGATTGGTTTACCTGAAGGTATGTAATATCAGGTATCATTGGTAGTGGATATGTACATACGTGTTGATGAATCCTCTAAAGACATTGCCTGAGATCTTTATAAATAGCATAAGTTTGTAGGCTATAATAACTGAACCCTTCCTTTCTAACAAACATGTTAGATGAATGCTAATATGTGTTTATTAGTTTTGTTAGTGGATCATCTCCTTATTCAATACTGTGAGCTGTGTAGGTTGCACATAATTGAGAGCATAATGGAGAAGATAACTCCAAGTCGTTTGCATAGGCCTAAACGATTGCTTATCTAGTACGTTGGATCATCTCCTTAATCAATGGTGTAGGTTGTACATCATTGAGAGCATCATGGAGAGGATAACTCCAAGTTTAGGGATACGTGTAAGTCTAAACGAATGCTTATCTCATACATGATATGGTATTTTATCACACATACATCTCTGTACTACATATAGGGAACACAGAAGTCACCTCAAGTTCCCAAAATGCACCAGCATCACATACAATCAATGTACAGTCATATTCCAGCATACAAGCTTAATGCACTCCGGGGCCGAGCTCATGTGTTAGCTGCCTGGTATCTCAAAGCTGCTTTTCATATATAAAATAACTATATACAAATTAATCTGTTCTCATCCTCTGAAAAAAACACCTAAAAGCAGAATATTACAATGAATAGTGTATTTTTACCACCTTATTCACCATCTATGCTCATGAAGTAATAAAAGCATTTTATTGCAGTTTATAACCCTTAAATATATAATATTATTATGGAAAGTACCACATAAAGTTCTTACCATCGAGACAGATGATAGCTGCTAACAGCAGGGTGTGAGAGGCTTAACAAATTTGATACTTTTGTGACGCCACGTAACATAAACTTTAACCTAAATGAATTCAGCTTACTAAACTAAAAACACTCTACACGGCGTCTATGCACTCACCATATCCTGTGGTAGACCTTAGGCTAGGTTATAGATATAGTGTCTATGCACTCACCATATCCTGTGGTAGACCTTAGGCTAGGTTATAGACATGGCGTCTATGCACTCACTATATCCTGTGGTAGACCTTAGGCTAGGTTATAGATATGGTGTCTATGCACTCACCATATCCTGTGGTAGACCTTAGGCTAGGTTATAGATATGGTGTCTATGCACTCACTATATCCTGTGGTAGACCTTAGGCTAGGTTATAGACATGGCGTCTATGCACTCACTATATCCTGTGGTAGACCTTAGGCTAGGTTATAGATATGGCGTCTATGCACTCACTATATACTGTGGTAGACCTTAGGCTAGGTTATAGATATGGCATCTACTCACTCAAGCGCTTCAACACTAAGGCACTGCTTTAGGGTCCATGCACATTCATGATAATTTCTGAATTCTATTTCAGCAAAACTACCACAAACTCATCTATAATCTGGAAAGCACCCCACTAAAAGAGGGTAGCAGTGACCTATTGAACTTAGAGCTCTCAGAATGTTGATAATTACTGGTATCACTATTGGGTATAGCATCACTAGTGTTACCTGTTTGATTGATAGTTTGATTACTATTATTGTACACTGATATGATGAATAAATCCTCTGTGAGAGAGTGTGGTATATAAGGATTTGACCGCCTGTACTGAGAATCAGATTTATTTCCATCTAGTCTGAGACTAAGATGAGTGCTCTTATGAGGGTCAGGGATGGTCAGTCAATGGGGCACCCCAGCCGACCCAGTGTCATCGTCATCACTGGAGGTTATGCTAATATCAATGTTAGTAGGCTGCAGTGCAGCTGATTGGCTAGATGATTGTACCTTGAAAGATTATCAAAATGTACTGGTTTTAATGGACTGTATGAGATTTATCTGATTTGAACGCTATGTAGTCTAAGTATACAATCCTCTAGTTCTGCTATGTAAGAATTAGTATTTTCCCATAGAAAGGTACTAAAGTTTGATAATCTTGTTGCATACACCCCGAGCCTGGCTGAGATAGTCATCTAAATTTAGCCTGTTGACCACTCAGTGATCAGAATATTGTTGATCAGACAGAACATATTCATTGCATTCAATATGAAGTTTTAAAAAAATAGCGTGTGATTGGTCACATGATGGTCTGAGCTTTTTACTTAGCTGGCTGCAGATGGAGGAGAGCTTAAACTTGGCTGTTGTGTGTTTACCTTCCGTAGTGGTGATAATTTGCTCCATAGTTCTCAGTCAACTGCGACTATGTTATTAGGATGGTTCTTAATGTTTTGGTAGCAGTTTATTGATTGTAGCCTGTAACTGACAAGTAACAGATTAGTAAAATGAAGCATTAGAATCATGATACAAGTGATATCCTGTGCAATGTCTTACGCAGAGTGTGAATCACAGGCTATAAAGTGGCAACATAGAAGTAACAAAGCCTGTGCTCACCATAACATAATGACATCTAACTCAAAACAATTACATACAATGCAAGCAGAATGATCAACATAAATTCTATGATGTAATAAAAATATGAGCCATGAAATTATAAAATAAATCTCTAAATTCAACCTGGCCAATGCGTAGTATTACAAGAGAAAAGTTAATAATAATCTAGTGTTTAAAATGTACATGTCACCATCTTGAATAATGAATATGTTGATAATACATACAATTGTTGGTGTATGTAACCAGCATAGACAGGTTGAGATTCACTAGTTCTGGTATATTCTGGTATGAAGTTTCTACAAATGATAATAGTATTTATAATTATATAAGATTAGGGATGAGCCTTAGATCCTAACAGTTTGACAAATACTAGGCTACTAAAAAGCTATGGTGATTAGGAAGACCACTGATGCATATAATAATGTGAAGACAACTCTCCATAATGCTAACACCACTACAACGTTGATAAGACCCTAGAGTTTACTTGGGATAATGCAAATAATATTTATTATTGGAATAGGTGAAGGTTATACATGGTCTGACAACTCCAGTCACACACCCATAACTCTGGATGTATGATGGATTAATAAATATTCAGCTAAACAGATATATTATAATAGTATTACAAGTTAAGGGTGTCAAGGGTCTACCATCTTTAATATGAGTCTGATACTGATGATGTTACTGAGGTTGTCATGGAGATACAATAATTTTACAAATTTCTGTCCTTTTAAGGACAGAAATTCTAAGGCGTGTCAAGATACGCAATACAGAGAGCAATACAAGATATGTAGATAACATGAGCATATCATATACATAGCTAGTTGCTAGGCCTGAACCCAGATACTTATCTATCTGGCATTGCTTTCTAACTACCAGAATAAATAAGGTAGCTGGAAACAGGATAGCAGGTTCATAAATGGCCCTGATGACAGCTTATAAACAGTTGGTAGCCATCTAGAACATTCTAGAAACAAGACAGTAATATAGAGATAAATGAGGATGCAATAGGCTACAACCAAGGCTATTACCAACACCTAGTAGGACCTGAATGAATGATAAGAACTGTATATAAAGTAGTCTTGTAGCTGGACAAGGTATTCAAAAGGAGGCTGCATACATTGCTTATGCAGAAGTTAGTAGTAGTGTCTGGTATTGGTGAATACTTACTGCTTTAGATACATGATTCAGTCACCAATTAATCTCTATTAAATCTCTTTACTATGATAAGAACCGTATAATGATGATTCTTTTGGAACAAAAGATTGCATCATATGAGATTCGTACTTACAACTTTCTGCACGGATGACGGACACATCAACAACTGTGCCAATAGACCACCCACTGGTATTCCAGAATAACTGTGCATACGGTTATTACACCCGATCATCTTTCACGCCACGCCATACTGCCAGGGTACTAGTTTTTAATGGGGAGACAACTACAGGTCTACTGGTGAATTCTGTGTTTACAAAGGGTCGGTGTTGGCAAACGAGACATACGACACAAAATGGAAAAAATCTGAGCCAAGGTGAACTTATTAACAGAAATCTTGCCTCTTACAGTAACGGAGTAGTAAGGAAAAATCTTTCAAAATAAATAGTCCGGTCTCCAGTTGTATTTTATGAAATGTGCCATCTTGACCGAGGGCTGTGCTTATGTCATCAAAAGCGTGCTGGTTATTAACTATAATTTATACAATGCCTTCTTACCTTGTCACTGATAGTGTGGGCTCTGCTCTGTCTGACCTTTCACCTATGAACCCCTGAAAGCAAATTCAAAACGGATAACTATAAATTATATCCTCTACAGAAGGCTGCAATCTCTTTTACCTCACAACAAACTACTCCCTCAAACTGTTTGAGAATGTCTCTGAACATTTACAAATGTGCTCAACTAGTATAGGAGAGAATTTTAGGATAAAACTGGCTGTCTACAAGTTTGCTGCACACTTTCTTTAAGAGATATGATAATAAATGAAGTTCCCACATAAGTCAAACATTTCCTTAAACAATAACACTATCAACTGATTGTTATATTAAGCATACCATATCAAGCTGCAGTTCCTCTCAGCTGATTGGCTGTCTTGCATGCAGCAAGTATTTTACGTGCAGCCATGTTAACTGGTCGCTTCTGTGATGCAGCGACTCCAACACATCCAACCCACTTGTTGGACAGATAGTGCTTTTTGGGTATCATTAGCAGCTGGCTAGGAAATTTACGCTTTATCATTCTTGTTGGATGATTTCCCTTAAATAAAATATGAAAAAATGAATACTAAACTAACAGATCTTGGTCTATGCTGGTCACAGAAGACCAGCATAGACTTCATGGAAAGCTATCCTGGAAGGAAAAAAGGCAATATGTTGGATATGCAGGTAATATCAGAACAGTATGAAGTTATTGGGTGAACTAAAGCTAGCTTTGTAGGTAGTGATTAGGTTTTGAGAGTCGCCGCTTTCGTGGTGTTAAAACCCATGGTTGGTTTTCCATTTTCTCTGTTGACATACTTGTAGTTGCACTCTCTCACCTCTAGATTTAGGCCATCCTTTCCCTTTTCCACAGAGTCATCAAGCTTTCTCAAGTCTACCTTCAGTCCTGCAGCAAGATCTTCTAGGGCAGCAATGTCACTGGTGAGATAGGTTCTTGATGACAACATATTCAACAGATCCCTACATTCACTTGCTATCATAAGCTGTGATTTCACCTTTCTTGGTAGAGATGGGAGCGGTTCAGCACCGTCAGCACTCTCGGTACAAGAAGTAGATGGACTTGCTGGAGCTGAATAACTAATCAGTGGCTCTTTTGATGGAGAGAATTGAGTACATGACATGATGTCTTCATCATGTAAAAACTGTGGACTTGACACATATTCAGGAGACAGGCTCATAAAGCCTTCCGTTTTATAGGCTAAAACCATAAACACATGCTTACATGGATACAGATGCTGTTGGAAGTCATATCACTATCATGAAAGGCCAAGAGTAACTATGTACTTTTTTTCAGAATCACCCAGAATCTTGTACATACCTCAGTACTCCTGCTGCACATTGGCAGCAGGTGTCTCACCAACACTCTCCTAGTTTGACACGCTTTGACCATTTCCTTGGGGTGATTTCACAGATATTCTGGCACGTCGAAGCTGTATACTCTCCACAAGCCAGAACACATGTCATGGTTGGTACCTAGAAAGCAAATAATCATGAAGCTAGCTAGCTAGGGTAGGTGATACAAAGACTCAAGTATACACATTCATTAGTGTTGCATAGAGCTATTCATAAAGCTATACTATGTGTATAGTTGCATAGAGCTATTCATAAAGCTATACTATGTGTATAGTTGCATAGAGCTATTCATAAATCTATACTATGTGTATAGTTGCATAAAGCTATTCATAAAGCTATACTATGTGTATAGTTGCATAGAGCTATTCATAAAGCTATACTATGTGTATAGTTGCATAGAGCTATTCATTAAGCTATACTATGTGTATAGTTGCATAGAGCTATTCATAAAGCTATACTATGTGTATAGTATTGTATCGATACTCGTATGCAAACATGAATACATGTATAGCATTAATTACTTACTTAATATACCATTCCCAGACTTGTTAATCATAATCAAGTTTAAAACAACAGATCTGGTCATTTGCTACATCAATATAACTACCCAGCTACAGGAAAGTACCTGTAGCTAGATAAACAAATAACATTTCAATCACTTTTGAATTCAATCACACAACCTCATGATAATAACATGCACGGTGCAAGGCAAACTCAGGTGAGTGGAAATGGTTAGATTTGCCACACAGAAAAGAGTGATGTGAATGGGGTTATATAAGTAGCATCTTACTGTATTCAGATCAGATTGCCAATGTACATGCAATGGCAACTACTAAAAAAGCGGCAACATATGACTCTCAGACATTAAAGTTTTTGGAGTTATGTTCAGTAACAGAGACTTTTTTACCATAGCAATAGAAATGCTGAACAAGCTTTCAACCCCATAATACAAATACAAACAAAGACTTCTAAATATCTCCAGTGCTTGCTTTCCTTCCAAGCTGTAATCAAAACTGTCCCAGTTAGTGACCCTAATAGTTTGTTGAGGTTGAGTTGCTATCTATTGACTATCAATAAATGGTGTCCATATGACTACCAAGATGAAACCCATTGCAAATAATTCACTGAAAACATAGTAGTTTTAAGAACACACTTTTCAAAGAGCTCTGAACGAATTGAGAGACAAGAATGTGCAACACAGGAGAAAGGGTGTTACAAGTTCGGTATCACAAATATTGTTGCTTGAAACGTTGGTTTATTCACTCAATTCTGTTGTTGGTCCGTACGCAGAATAGGAATCTATCTCTATGGTAATATTCAACCATCTCTACAAATTATGTTGAGCACTTTGATATGTAGGTGTAGGTTCTAAATAAAGCAAACATATATCTAAATACCACTTTCAACTTGTATACGTAACTATTACCTGCTGGAGTAAAAATGCTATTTTATTTCCTTAGACTTCAATTGGTTCTGATTTTGACTTACCTTTGGTAAATTACCTTGGAGCCACTGCTGCTTCAGATATTCTCTAAAATTCTTATTTCTTGCCAACCAGTTGGAATTCTCAATGGCCCTCTTATGATGTATTCCTCCTCGGTTCAGTAAGTAACCAGTTAGTAGGCTATTAAGGTAAATAAACCTCGACTCACCAACAGCGCTACTTTAGCTAATCAAAGTAAGATAGATGTTAGATCAAGGATATGTTAGGGCTGATTCTCACACATGACTTAGTAGAACTTTTCAGATCTTCCCAGATATGCTAAGAAATGTCTGGGTATCAGTCTTTATTATCAAATGGAACTGCGTGCGCTTGAGAGAGCGTGTGAAATTTTATTTTGGTTGTTTCCAGGAATATAAACCTTGATGCTGTTACAAACATTGAAGCATTGTCACGAGTCAAATACTAACTTTGAAAAGGCAATTCTCCGAAGGTCACTGAGAACAGCTCGCTATTCCTCCAAGCAGAGTTTATACACTTTCCTTTTGACTGCTCTCTCCCAAACTTGTTCACGGTGAAAATTACACAGCAGTACTTTAGTCTCTGCCGCATAGACATCTGAATTAACTTCATTACTAACAGTTATACATATAGGTAAGTCTATGGAAGACTTCATAAGAGTGCAATAACTATCCACCTAGTTGATTCATGAATTTGAAAATATTTGATGGAGCAGTAAAAATAGAAGACAATTTAGCCATTACACCAACCTGAGTGTTTGTTAAACAAAGAAAAATCATGCCTCAAAGTGATTCATATGTTCTGTGAAATGAGTTACGGTGGGAAATAGTTATAATACTATTTGTGGTTGATCCGGTCCAAGATACGATACTTATCAGTAAATGTGTGTTCTATGTACTTACCAGCAAACGTGTGTTCTATGTACTTACCAGTAAACGTGTGTTCTATGGCAGCAATCTCTTGATCTGTATAATCAACTATCCATGCCTCAGGGTGTCCATGAACTGTTTCACATTTTAATTACTTCAAGAGCTTCCGGAATGCTCTCAGATTTCTCATCATTTAAGATGAAAGTTGCAACTACCTAAAACATAAATGTGTCATGCTGTACCTTATAAATGTACATGTATATCTGTTAAAATTAATCCCAATCAAGTCTCATGACATCCCAAGTAGCGCATCCAATAGAATCATTTCATGTGATGAAAGGTCAACCAAATTGCTGAAAGCATTATCCTTTTATGCATATGAGTAAACTTCACACGTACTCGGTAATCCGAGTTAGTTTTCACCACAATGAAGAATGTCTGTATGGCGAACTTTAAAGTTTTGTATGTCACATCCAAGCAACACAACTCATCACCGTACCGCTCCAAGATATGCTGTTGATATGCAGTTTGATGTATGAACAACAGACTTTGATTATCTCTGATGAAAGGACGGATTAAAAACTTATCATTCAGAAATTTACACTGTAATTCCTCAACCATCTTCTAACAGTTATCCTCGTCTGAACTACTTCTACTAAAAGAAAAACAAAACAAATCAAACTGTAATTGTCATCCAGGGTGATGGTTTGGGTTAATTACTGGTAACTGTGACCACAGTTTACATGCATATTTTCAAAATATAGTGGACCCCGCAATATGACATAATTAATTCCCGTGTTGGCATCGTAAAGCATAAATGTCGTATAGAGGAGTATAGAAACCCATACTCATCACTGTAAAACCTCTATTTGAATGTCAAAGCGCACTATTTTTCAATCCTTCCCCTATAGTGGCGGGCAATTAGAGGCGGCGTTCAATTAGAGGTTTTACGGTATCTAATGCAAAGACCTCTTGATAAATATCAAAACTTTTTTTACATACTGTACATATTAAAAATTAGTAACAGAATAGTATATGAACCTTAGTAGCTATAGTTACCTAGCGTTGGAAATTGCTAGAGGATATGAGATTATGTTTTGGGTTACGATTATATCAGAAAAGAAACTGCAGCAACATAACATCTAAATGCTAGTCAACTGCCTTTGGTAAAATCTTTGATTACTTAGATTTAACTTGGACAGTAACTTATGACTGAAGAGTTGTGTGCTATTAAATCAGTGGTAAGACAACTTTTGCTAATCGATTCAATCATACTGTGATACGCTAATCTTGGGTTTGTATTGTATTAGTATAAAAATAACTTGAATGATTTTTTTCTCATTTTGACTCAAGAATGAGAAAGATGAGTGCATACATGTACACATACCTTCCACCTAATCTTACACATGAGACTTGATGAGACTTACACGAAAGGTCAATAATTTTAGAAGAATGGTTTTTTCAAAGTAAATTGCATCATTGCTATGAGAAATGGGTCCATATCATTTAGAACACTGTATCATCACAGCACCAATGTACAGATAACTTGATAGCGGTGAAAAAGTGGCGGTCAAATAGAAGTGGCGTTCAATTAGTGGTTTTTCCACCTGACCTTACATGAACGACTAGTTGGTCAATGATTTTGCAAGAATGGATTTTCCAAAGTAAATTGCATCATTGTTATTTTGAATGATCACAAAAGCAAGCCAATCATATTGATTGAACATGTGAAAACTGGTTCTATGTTATTTAGAACACTGTATGATCACAGCATCAAGCAGAAATGCATGGAGAAATTGATAGCAAAACAGCCAAACAATGAATGTTATACTATTATTAAGTTCTCTAGTGTAGTGATTGGTCACTTTGTTTTAAATTAACAATCATATAAATTCTGCCAGAAATCACCACTTCTCCACAAATCCTCAGAGATTTTAATCAAACGAAATCATTTTTCAGAAATTCAGATACATGTAACTTATTAGACAAGAAAATTTTTTAATAATTTTACTCACAGCATATTTTTGAATGGAGCTTGCATATGATTCTTGAGATTACGGTTGGTAGGCCAGAATCTTCGGTTGGATTTGTCTGGTGTCTGTTGCCCTTTGAATCTGTTTGCCTTTACTGCAGGTCTCAAGATGGAGTTTGAGGTTTCCCAAATAAAAACGCCTTGTGTTACTAGCTGATGTACTATCTTTTTCCTATCATCATCTATTGACTGAAGCATTCTACCGCTAGATAAAGAGAGATAAACATAAATGATCTGTGCTCAAATAGAATCCAGCTAAGCAGGTGCAGATGTCAATCTAAATTCATGTTTCTCAACCACTGAAAGTAATTAGAAGCTGACAATAATCCAGACACAAATTTGGCATGTTCCGGAGTAGAACGAGTCACGACTATTAATATATCTTACAGCGCTATTATTACTATTAAACATAAATACTATCACTACTACTATTACCCAATAGGTAATCATTACAAGTCCGTCGATCTACAGTTTGTATAACCTACATAGCTGTATTGCGTCTGATCATTACGAACAAATGGCTATAAAAATGTGCTTTTGCAAAGCGAAACTAAAATCAACGTGAGATGCAAACTTGGTTTACAAACCGATGATTGTTTTCTTTCGCTTAGGCTAATTATAGGCTAACACGATAGGCTAATTATAGGCTAACATGATAGGCTAATTATACAACTACTCACCAATCCGAAATGTCTCAAACTAAGTCTGAAAAAGTCACTTTGTTTCTGCAACCTTTTTCTTTCATAGGTACGCATAGTGCGTTACGATTTATTATTTCGGCTTACGTGCAAAATAGGCTTATATGTAGCGACATACTATAATAATTTTCCATTCCATTGTAGAATTTATTCAATAGCCAACAAATATTGTAACACCATTCAACATTTTACAACACAACCCACCAAAATACTATACATATTGTACACCGCCCTGCACAAAATATGAATACCCAAGAGCCTAACAACTATCATACCTATCCAGTTGGGTGCATTCTGTGAGTTGAGATTTCAGGGATACTAACTTCAAAGACTTCCTCAACCTTAGGATATTTGGCAGTTTGAAATAAATTGAGTACTTTACGTCGCTGATATTTATTGGTATTTTCTGTTACCTGTAAAAATAGAATGGAAGTCTTTTAATTATAAGGTATTTTGCATGATATAGTCACATGAATATTACATAAATGAACAAAAATGTTTTCCGTTTCTAACAGCGGCAGGTCTAATGCAAAAAGTGTACTCACCTATTTACATTTCCTAGGAAAATCCTATGAGATAATATTACAAACCTTACCAGCAGATATAAATTAAAAATCTTCTATGGTTAGCAAACCTGTTATGGTGTATCTCTTATTTAAAAATGAACACTATCAACGCTCTGTATTCCGGGTAACACACCATCCTTCTAACACACCATCCTTCTAACACACCATCCTTCTAACATACCATCCTTCTAACACACCATCCTTCTAACACACCATCCTTCTAACACACCATCCTTCTAACACACCATCCTTCTAACACACCATCCTTCTAACACATCATCTTTCTAACACACCATCCTTCTAACACACCATCCTTCTAACACACCATCCTTCTAACACACCATCCTTGTAACACACCATCCTTCTAATACATACTTCTAGCACACCATCCTTCTAGCACATCATCCTTCTAACAAACCATACTTCTAACACACCATCCTTCTAACACACCATCCTTCTAACACATCATCCTCCTAACACACCATCCTTCTAACACATCATCTTTCTAACACACCATCCTTCTAACACATCATCCTTCTAACACACCATCCTTCTAACACACCATCCTTCTAACACACCATCCTTCTAACACACCATCCTTCTAACACATCATACTTCTAGCACACCATCCTTCTAACACATCATCCTTCTAACACACCATCCTTCTAACACACCATCCTTCTAACACACCATACTTCTAGCACACCATCCTTCTAGCACATCATCCTTCTAACAAACCATACTTCTAACACACCATCCTTCTAACACACCATCCTTCTAACACATCATCCTCCTAACACACCATCCTTCTAACACATCATCTTTCTAACACACCATCCTTCTAACACACCATCCTTCTAACACATCATCCTCCTAACACACCATCCTTCTAACACATCATCCTCCTAACACACCATCCTTCTAACACATCATCTTTCTAACACACCATCCTTCTAACACACCATCCTTCTAACACGCCATCCTTCTAACACACCATCCTTCTAACACGCCGTCCTTCTAACACACCATCCTTCTAGTACATCATCCTTCTAACAAACCATACTTCTAACACACCATCCTTCTAACACACCATACTTCTAACACGCCATCCTTCTAACACACCATCCTTCTAACACACCATCCTTCTAACACACCATCCTTCTAACACACCATACTTCTAACACACCATCCTTCTAACACACAGTGTTGCAGGTCAATTCATCCTCACTGTAGTTTGATATAGATGTCGACGTCGCTTTGTGCTTGGGTCTTCAGATAATTCTCTCTGCAGCGAATAACATGATAGCATTTATTGTTATAATCTTTACATTGTTCTGCTATATAGACTTATGATAGGATATTTGAAGACCAGGTTAAGTTTTATTTTCAGTTGTCCAGACAAATAGGTTTGCATTGCTACACTGGCTATGCTCTAGTCAGTGTCGGAAGTTGTAAGGTTGTGATGTAAGAAATTGTATTATCTTGATACATGCAATCTAAAATGGTATTACAGAATAAGATTATTAATATATTTATGGATATACTCCGAGCAGATGATGGCATACACGCATTACTCAAAATACAACATATATGTAGATATTCACGGCATTACACAATACTTACCTCTCTTTTAGCCTTGCATTGGTATGTCTTGGTGCCTCTCACAGTTGTTGCCATTCCTTCCACTGATCTTTTTCCCCTTCTTATCTTTTTTATTCAATGTAAATCATGTTATTGAAGTCTCGATGTGGGTAAGCAAATAATAATACAACTCTGGGTGGGCATAACAAGTTCAAGTATGTAAAAACAAAACTTATATATTTATTATTCAGAAGCCCCAGTCATAATTGCTTGCTCTGGTGATGAGGAAGAAACAAGGTTTCACTGACTGACTAATATAACAGCTTTTTCAGTCACTCACCGAAATCCAAACATTTTTCTGACCCAACAGACACAAAACTTCACCGTCTGTTCATTCTCATGTCTATAACCACAGTTTTCACATCATCGAATGCTGATACTTTTGCAAGCGTCGCCTTGCTAAAATAAAACATCTTTTGATTAAGAGATGATTGATGGGTAATGCATTTAACAAACATTTTGTCAACATTTTTAGAAATTGAAGTATCGAAAACGAATGCAGTTGGACTGCTAAATCGCATAGCTATTCACATGCTTCAGATACTATTTCACCTATACATACAACCGACGTAGTAAACATACTGCATCGTATCCGTTCAGACAAAGCTACAGGTATTGACAATATCTCAATTCGAATTCTTCGCATATCACTGCCATTCATAATCATCCCACTCACAAATATCATTAATAGAGCTATTAAGGAAGCAACTTTCCCTGAACTATGAAAAACTGCTATAGTTACCCCACTACACACGGGTGGTGATAAAATAATTTATCTAATTATAGACCCATATCTGTGCTTCCTATACTTTCTAAAATTTATGAAAGACATATACTTACCGCGCTTCAAATACACTTAGATAGTAACAAGCAGCTCAATCAGGATTTAGAAAAAACCCCTCCTGCATCACTACCATTCATCATCTTTACTCCACTTGGTCAAACATGGTCAAAAACAAAAATACTTTAGTCATTATTTTTCTTGACTTTCAAAAAGCTTTTGACATGGTTAATCATAATATACTTATTTCAAAATTAGCAAACATAGGAATAGCTGGTAAATTTCTTGACACCATCAGGTAATATTTGAATGGACGGCGCCAATGCGTGAAAATAAAAAATATCTGTTCAGATGCTTTTCCTATAGCTACTGGCGTTCCACAAGGTTCAATTCTTGCACCAACACTGTTTCAAATTTTTATAAATGATCTACTTGAATTACCACTCCACAGCACACCTCATGCTTATGCTGACGATACCTCATTCTCTATATCCGAAACTGACCCTTCTTGCCTCCAATCTAAAATAAATTCAGACCTAAGACTTATCCAACAATGATGTGTGGCAAATCAGATGCCTCTTAACATTTCAAAATCTCACTATATCTTAGTAAATCCACCATTGAACTTCCCTCTGACAATTTCTATATTTGACAGTACCCTAACAAGACAATCTACTTCTAAACTACTTGACTTCATCATCAACGACTCTTTATCATGGCTAGACCACATCTCATTCATTTCAAATAAAATATAATCTAACCTACATTTATTTTATAACATTCGTCATCTTATGAACTTTGATACTGCCAGACTATATTACTATAATTTTATCCATTCCTATCTTATATATGGCCTGCATGTGTTTTACCCTACAACACCTGTAAAATATACCAACACACTATTTATTTTACAAAAAAAGCTTAACGACTTATATGCAAAGACCTAAACATACCCCATAAAAACCATCACTTACCACCTACCAACTTAATAACAAGCACTACCGCTGTTCTTCCCTTACCTAAGCTATCACATTACTTCATCTGCCTCACTGCTCATTCAATACTCCATGATAACTGCCCTAAATATCTCAGCTATAGCTTTCAAACCGTAAACCATAGTCACAAAACCAGAAACAGATTCAAATTACCTAGTGCCATAAACCACAACAAACTCAACAGTAACCTGCTAAATTCATTTAATAATCTCTGCACTCATTTAAGAACTCTTCCTTTGCAATCTTTTAAAACAAAACTCAAACTACACCTACTATCCTCTGACCAATAATACCATTCACTATATAGCCTTACCTATTTTAACCATTTTATATTACACTTTGTTTTCATGACTAGAAAACTGTTGTCATATATTTCTATACTATTTTCACTGAGCTATTATTTGTCCACTTTTTGTTTAAACAATACTCATATCAATCCTCAAGCTTGCGTTCTACATATTTTATGCATTCAGTTCTAATATTATCATATTAGTTAGACTATTCACGAGTTTTTTAGTTAGACTATAGTTTCTTTACGGTCCTTTTTATTTTATTGTTGTACACCGCTTTTTAGTTAGTTTACTTGCCGTGGTACCTTGTGGAAAACATATTGTAAAATATGACTATTGATTACCACAATAAAGATTGCTCATATATAAGAGAGGAATAGTTTGGCGAGATAAAAAGCGACTTATGTATGTATGTATACATGTCTATATGCTAATCTCTCAAATACAGGATAAGCAGAAACACGTTTGAAAGTTATAATAATGGTACCTAAAAATCTTGGTTTAGTTGCCCGATACATGTACTGAACTTAACGATACCTAACGTTCACTACTCATACGAATAGCTTATATTTCCCAACAAACAGCGAATCAACTATGAAACCGTTGCAACGGAAAACGAATATTTTGCTATAAGAGCTAGGCTACAGTATTACGTAATCCATATTAGCTGGCAGTGGTAATCAATTTTAATAGATACATACTGCAGTGTATAGGGTATATAAATTTTCACGGCGACTGCCAACGGTGACGGCGATTTTTGACAGAAGATAGCGGAAACAGACTAAGGACCAATGTGTTATCGGTGCAACCAAACAGGTTTCGTACTAAGAATATGCATAGATTTATGTTTACGGAGCCAAAAAACTGATATGGCCATAGATATAGTAAACCCTATACTATATCTATGGGTTTACTATATCTATGGATATGGCTAACTGCGTATCGCGGGAAGAAAATCTTATTTATGTATTTCTACTCACGTTTTTAATAAGTACAAAATATGAGGTGTGGAATGCACTACTTTATTTATGCAATTTAAATATTGTTAAACTTTATTTTTTTGGGTGTTTAATTGGCATAAAAATGACTCAAAAATGCTCTGACTATACAATTAAATATATTCTTTTCTTCCTTTAGACTTTTAAAACAAAACTGCGCGTTGACTCGCTGTGGCAACGACTAGGCGAACTGCGTTTAAATAGGTAAACATGCAAGCGTGGATATGTATTTGGTTGCGCCACAAGTCTTTAAAAGCGCAAAATAAATTTATTTTCAAAGTAGGGTTCATTTCACAGTTGCCATTTTTCATACCACACCATTGATTAAAAATAATGTTTTTTCACTATAGTTGTGTTTGCTAATCATCGCAAGTCCAGCAATTTTGGATATTACTACTCTTGTATTAAGTTAGGTGCATACATCGGTTGTAGCAAAGAAGAACGGCCTCCGTGTTCTTATACACTGACTTATTTACTGCTTAACGCTGCCTGATACCCGAAATGTTTTAAGGCTTTAAAAAGTACTCGATTCTATTCTTATTAAAAAAATTAGCAATTCAACTCCCAATTCTTTTGCAAGACCTGGTAAGAATCTATTAATTTCAATTCAATAAACAAAACACTAAAATTAAATTCTTATGCTATCTCAACTCCCAGTAAATCAATTCAGTTTTGTAAATAAAATGAATACTCTATCAATTCACCACTTGTTCACTAGCTATCTGATCTGAATAGATGTTGCTCACTTACACAAACAGGCTTGCCAACCCAAGAGTGGGCAATGCGTGAGATTTGGTTTTGGGGCAATCGATGTATCAATGCTAGTATATATAAAATTGTGGAAATTGGGGCAAAAGTCTCACGCATTTTCATTTTGTCTTTGGGGTGGTTGCGTGAGTCCCAATGCGTGAAAGTTGGCATGTTGTTATATTGACATTTCACTAAAACTCGATACGGACACGGAATGGAACAGATTGCTGGATTTACATACATTATGCTGCTGCTTGGAAATACAAAGACACCGCTAAAGAATGGATTAAGCCCAGAAGTTGTACACACAATACACACAACGGGATGTACGGATAGCAAGCCACACCAGCAACAAGACCTCTGAAGGCATCCAAAGTCCAATAATTCAAATGCAGCAACAAGCTAATTAAGAACTCTAAACTTAGAAGAATCAACCACCAAGAGAAGCTGAAATCCAATCTTCTGCCAGCTGACACTGGACACTGACAAAATAACTGAATATATCATCACATCAATCTGGTGAAATTCTCTGACATACACAACAGAAGCAACATTGCGCAACTACAACACCCGCCCCACCAGGACAGCTCTCTTCCGTTGACGTACTCGAAGTCAGTGCTCCCTCAATAACCAACCACAGTAATATAGAGACACAATCCCTAACACTTATACGTCTACCCTCACGCTAATCATATGCCTATAAAAGGGAACATTTATAGTAGTTCATCCTCATTTGACTGTGACCTCTTGTAGACGTACAAGACAAAGCTTAAGGGCAGACACAGCTAGCTGTTGGCGTAAGATATTTTATTACTTAGCTTTTATTACTCATTGTTTGCTTTATTTTAGAATTTTGATATTTATGTATTAAGGTTTTGGTTTATGAGAATAAAGAGTACTTCTATTGCTACACTGACATCTGGTAAATAGCATAGTTTGACTTGCACTAAAAATTTGGGTCAAGTCCTATAAATTGAACTCGCAACTCTTGGCATCCATAATAAGGTGGCTTGCCTTCTGAGACATTAATCATAAATGCATAGTCTGAATAAAGTGAGACAGGGTAATTACTAATCACTGATGTTAGTGTGGTGTTCCAGTGAGTAAATTCCTTAAATACCACACATAACAATGTATGTACACAAATGTTGTTAGGTAACACCTATGCAAAACGGCCTTACAAGTGAAATAACCGTTTAGTGTTGCAGTTTTATTTTATTATATATCATAGGGCAGTTTCTCAATGCGCTTGGTGGTTACATTCACAAAATATAAGTTTTGTTTAAGTTGCTAAGGTCGATCTATGGGGGCGCATGATCATGCCCCCATGACTATATTACTCTTTTCGCTCGGGTACTGGTTGCAGGCGGAGTAAATAGAATCTCCTTAATTTTAGCCGACTTGAGCATCTCCCTCTTGTATTTACTCCAACACTCTCTACAGAAGCCTGTATAAAAATCTTCAGTGCTAAGTGCTGACAATCAAATTATTTTCCGCAATTTCTCTAGAATGCATATTGAACAGCACCAAAGCATGACGTTTCTCATGTATAGAAACTAGCTACCAGATTTGTATTATCACTAATAATTGAGTGATATCACATCAGATTAGTCGACACATGACTACACATAGCTTAACGTTGCGGCAGCAAAAGTAGCAACTGCTAAAACAATAATTTCTGCTAGCTGACATATACAAACAGCCAAAACAGAACAATGCAGGCGAAATTACCATTATGTTTAGCAGCCAACTCGTGATATTTAAGTAGTTCAATCTCTAAGCCAATATCTCACACAGAAAGAGCTATGGCTCTCTTCTTTAATTTATAGACGAGGCCTAATGTGTGCTTCTCTGGCTGTTTGATGTCAACAGGTGCCACTGGCTGAGCAGAATGTGACATCTATTTCTTGAGTTGTAAAAGCAAATACAAGTTCGTAAAAGCTAGTAGTGGGTGAAAGAAAACGGAAATGTCCTAATGCATTGGTAATAATTTGACACGCTATCCTTCTATATAATAATGGCACCATTATTATTACATATCACCATGTCCACTATCTGATGCCAGGCTAATAGTGGTAGGTTAGCCAGTGGCAGGCAGCTCTCATCACTTCTCATTGTTTATAAGCTGATTTTTAATACAATTTTCTATTGGAAATGGGCCTGGCTATTAGCAAGTGGTAGGCAACTCTCATCACTTCTCATTGTTTATAAGCTGATTTTGACTCGGGCATAATACCCGGGCAACACTGGGAGACACAGCTAGTATTATAATAATTGTTTGTTTATTAACCGCCGCTAGTAGCAAATGTCAAACGACAAATGAATATTGTGAATAACAAATAAAATAGATAATGTAATGATTACAATGAATCATTTTGGTAATGCGCAGTTGGAAAAGGTTTGAGATGCACCAAAACATGAAAAGCTTAGGGTAGAGCAATAATAATTAAAAATAATGCTTTCTCATTCATTTACTACATTTAGACGCCTTCATTCATCTCATATTTAATATAACACAATAATTACCTAAATAAATAAACTATTTACCATTGCATGCACTGCTACTTCTGGAAAAAGCGACATCGCTCACGCTAGCCCTATCAGTAGTGCCCCTCATATCTATAATATGATAATAATAATATTGTGAAAAAGAATGGATTTTGTTAGTAAGTTGATAAATATATTTATTAAATTTTGAATAAAATAGTGAACCTACCATTCTAGTGGAACTACTTATCCAGTGAGATAAAATCTTGCCAACAAACCTCAAAACTGAGAACAATCAGACCAGTGAACTAGGTTCAACTTACCACTGAGTCCTGAGTGATAAATTTAAACAACTGCGTAGGACGAGGTCTGATGTTTGAATGAGATGTAGTTACATTTGTTTGCTTGACGATCAAAAAAGCATAACTAAACTTGTTGTTAGTGCACAGGCAAACCATAGAACTATACTATATCATTGTGTGGTACATAAAAAATACTGCATATTATCGAAAAAAACATGCTGTCATATCGAGGTTTATGAAAATGTTAAACATGTGCGGCTGGCATTACTACTCTGCTTTACTAATAACTGACGAGTTAAATAGGTTGTCACTGTCCATGATGAATTTTCCATCAATGTAGTAATAAATTACTAATCATAGAGGTATTGAGATAGTAATAACAAAGAGTATCATTGACTCGAGTCTTTTTGCTTGTTTAAAAATGGAGAATTGAGGCGATTCGTCTATGATGACAGTAAAGAAACAATTCAATTATTACTGGTAGAATGCGCCAAGGCATTTCAATTCTACAGTAAGCAAAATACCAGAAAATCAATTTGATTCATTTGTAAATTGAGCATTAAGGCATGCTTGAGTCAACATGTTAACTGGAGTGCTCATCTCTGCCTGATACTGTATAATTTCCTAGCTTTATACACTCACCATAACTGCTGCGACCACCTGCAACTGCCTTGACCTCAGACGCCAACATAGCCCGAATCTCACAAATCCCATCATACACCATACCCTTTTTTTCGAGCTACACCATAACTACCAATGAGCACACGTACTAACTCATTTTGTGATGTTTGTTACCTGACTTCATAGGCTGTGCCTCTGGCTTGTCTAACCCTAGGCTACTGCCAAAAATATTCTCCTCTTTAGTGCCAGCACCATCGCCAGTATAGCATTCTCTTCTTCATCATCCTGATCAGACTCAAACTTGCTCTCTCATAACGCACTTACAACACAGTTTATAATTTTAGCTGCTGCAACTCAGTTATGCCCAAAAAGTTTGTGTTTTATCCTTTCACCACATAAACCTCATCCTCCGTAGTCTCCTGTATTTACTTTCCAATGGAACTTCTACTATTCCAACTATATTCAACTCACTACCATCAGCATTTTCAAAATCTGTTGATGGCTTCTTTAACTGCAACTTCAACCTATTGGCAGTTGTTTCAATCTACGCTCTCTACATCGACCCTTGCAACTTTCAACATTTCTCTACCACTATGTTCAATAGCTTTCAATAACAGCAATAATTTAGCTCTACCCCTCATATTAGGTTGTGTATCTCTTGTATTAGGTTGTCTATTACCACTTTCACCTTTATATCCTCTCTTGACTACACTCTGGATACACGAATTCATCCCCTCAACAAGTCTCTCCTACGAACAATCACTGCGTTCACCGGACACCAGCATTGGATAACCGAACTCCATCATGTCACAACACAATCTATTTTACAATACCAACTCTATTCACTCTACATCTCTCCTTTTGTTTTTAATTGTCACCTATTGCTTCACGAATAATAACTTCAAACAACTCACTGGTATCGTTCCAAAACGGACACTTCACAGTGTCAGCACCTCACAGCTTCAACAACTCACCTCCCCAACACTTCACCCGCTTCACATATCAACTCACTTTCATGTCTGTTAAAGGGTAGTGTCAATTGTTAAATTTAACCAGCCACCAATACTAGCACACTTTTCTTTATGATCACAGGAAAAAACTCAACATTTTGTCAGCTGCCCCACATTGTATTAATGTAGGTCATCAGTTGTAGTAAAGAAGAATGGCCTCAGTAATTCATTCCATTTGCTTATATACCGCCTAACACCGCCTAATACTGCCTAATCTCCTGACTTTACACACTCATCATAACTGCTATGACAACCCGCAACTGCCTTGACATCAGATGGCAACATAGCCTGAGTCCCACAAATCTCATCATACAACAAATGCTATTACTGCTGGTATAATGGACATGAGTTAAAATAATACCCTGTTTTGCGACTTATGGTTTCAGCATGGATACTCGTGTTATACCAGTAACATAATGTTAGCATTTACTAGGCATCTCTGGCTTTGTGATGATATTTTGTGCAGTGAAAAGTTATCAAACTACGATGACCCTGAAAGCGCAGGGACTTCGTATTCTGGTGAAAACGTTATACATGTATCTGTCAAACCTTTTCACTACATATCAAGTGCTGTCAAGTTTGCTGTTTTGTTACTTTGAAGCTTTCAGTCGATCCACAATCGTTGCTTGATTAATTTCAATTGTCCATTAAAAAGAACATTTCAAATTTGGTCTTTGGCAGTAAAGTCCACAAGTTACTTGTATTCCATTGATTTTCTTATTGAACCTCTACAGTTAATCTCTTTGTGATTAAGTTAATTAAAAATAATACACGCGATGAAACTGCTCAAGTTGCGCTATTGTTGGTTAGCGAGCACGATTCTCACAGCTTTTAAAATTTACATCGTCCGAAGCACATAAAGGAACACGCAAGAAAAATTTTACGGCAATTCGGCATAGTAAATATGATGCAACTGACTTGATTGCGCTAAAGATGGCAACTCTTTCTACCTTTACTTTTGCTGCTAAAAGGAAAATTGTTATTATTAAAAAAAAGAAACGATCTGTAACCATAATGTCCGAACGATAAAAACCAACAATAGCGCAATGTAAGCAGTTGCACCGTGTGTACTATGTTGAATTGCACTTGTGCTTTTATTGTGTGTCGTCATACGTGTCTTGGACTATACTAATTGCAAAAGGTGCTAGAATTATGCTTGCTAATAACTCGTTTAGCCAATTAAATGCGTTTCGTCGACAAATTCGGTGTGCATGCACAGCTCAGACAATTCTGTTCACTTCGTGATTTCGGTCAGATTGAACAAATAATTCGTTACGTGTGGCCGTACCTTAATAAAACTATTGTAAAGGTGTTTAATTGTGAAGCAATTAGCAAGTAATGGCTAAATAAGTGAAAAGTAAATTGTGAACATGGAAGTGTGTGTATGAGAAAGGTTACTGTTGCTGCAGAAGCTATCCATCAAAGTTTTGAATATAACTATACTGGTACCTCTCGATAGTCGATACTGGCACAAACATAAAAATGAGATACCTAAATTAAATACATGAATGAAGCGCACGAGGGTACTTTGTCTGACCGAACCCAGAAAGAATATAGAGACAATTCCTACTTGAGAATGTCCATGTGAACATTTTTTAGTTACAATTTCTAGCGATTGCCCTTTGCAATAACCGGAAAATGAAAATTGAAGTTCTGAGGTTACAGTTGTACTGTAACGGAACATGGTAAATTGAAATGGCCCAATTTGCAATTACAAATAAAAAAAGTGAATAATGGGTTTTGGAAAAAATTTCAAACAAAAAACAATGCGAAAGGTAATATTAATTCATAATATAACACACCTTTTTAACTTTAATCATGATAAGGATACCGTAGAGGACCTAAATCAGATAAGAATGACATAGCCTTGTAGTTAGGTGAAGGTGTTTGCATACTTGCACTTCCAATTTGTCGCAAGTTCAAATCCAGTACGATGAGCAATTTTCATGGCGAGACTTTAATCTCCATAGCTGGACACATCAATGACAAAAAACTCAAAGCAAACATGGAGATTCATACATATACCATAAAACCTCTAATCGAATGCCATGGCGCTCTATTTTCAACCCTTTCTCTATAGTGGCGGTCAATCATGTTTCCATGATGCGCAGTATTTTGATGCAGCCCCCTCCGAAGTTGAGGGTATTGTACCTTTACATGCTGCGCAGTGGTTTTCAGCAAATTAGCCAGAGAAAAGAAATTGTATAAATCGAATCGCCGGATGGAGACATAGAATCGATCATGAATACCGAACGTTAGAAACGGTCTTTTTATGCTTGTGTCGTCATTATACTTTTATTTACAATACATATTCACAAAGTTTTACAAAGTAATATATTTTTAATAAGTATTTTTACGTAATATATTATTTAAATGTTACTTTAAGACTTGCCACCTATTTTTCGAATAGTGTTGGCATCGATAACAAAGTCCAGGAAAGTAATCACGTCATCTTCCTTGTGAGTGCAGACCATAATTAAATTTAAGTGAAAGAAAATCGGAAGAACAGAATAAAAACAAGATAAGCAGGATAACTGTTGTACTAGTTTATGGCCCTCGATGAATCTGCCTCCACAGCAAGAGAGCTATGCTCTCTACCTCAATATCTCTACCCGTTGATATCTATTGCTTGCAATTGACCTGCGATGATATAGCCTGTGTCCTTCTTTACAATTTGTTGGCATTTTCAATTTTTATTTCATTCTAAATTTGAAGACATATTTTTATTTTATATCTATATTTAACATTGTTGCATGAAAGCTCATTGCACTCACTGATATTTGGCTAAAGTTTGCAGCCAAAACTAGCTTTTTATGTGCAATAGAAGAGGAGTTACGAGCGTCGATCAATTGCATGATCAGATTACTGCAATGATGCTATCAAATAATGTGCTGTAAATTTGCAAATTTATTTGTTATATAATGATAATCTACCAAATGCTACAGAAATATATTCATGAACAAGGTACACAAACAAATCATACTTTATTGCACGTAAAAATTTAACGTTTTTAAAACAAAAATATTTGCATCGTTTGCTCGAATAGCTGCGTTCTGATTGTTGTTTTCGATGGAACGAGCATTTTCTAGTTGTCTAATACCTTCCAAAATATTTTCTGGTCTCGACTTTTTTTTGGCACTGCTAAGCTAGTCGATATTAGCGTACAAACAATTTTTCATTTGAGCAAAACTTTTACGCGCTGCATTTGGCACAAATGCCTAAAAGTTTGCTCGCTAAATGTAACCTTTGGTCTAAAACTTGTAAACTTTCTTGTACGTGTACATCGAAATATTAGGACCGAATTAAAAAGGAACTACTATTAGTCTGAGACAGTTAATAATTATTTCTGTGGTGTTGCTTTCGAAGTTTTAACGAAAAAAAGCGAGAAGCTTTCGAGTTGGACAGCGAGAGAATTGATTGTTCCATGCATGATCAGCAGCTTGGAAGTTGCTGTCTGTTTCCTTGATGGCTTCCCCATTGCAAATTATTATGCCTATTAATTACCTTATTAAGCCTGCTAGGTACTTTATTATGCCTGCTAGGTACTTTATTATGCCTGTTAGGTACCTTATTATACCTGTTAGGTACCTTATTATGCCTGCTAGGTACCTTATTATGCCTGTTAGGTACCTTATTATGCCTGTTAGGTACCTTATTATGCCTGTTAGGTACTTTATTATGCTTGTTAGGTACCTTATTATGCCTGATAGGTACCTTATTATGCCTGTTAATTACCTTATTATGCCTGCTAGGTACCTTATTATGCCTGCTAGGTACTTTATTATGCCTGTTAGGTACCTTATTATGCCTGTTAGGTACCTTATTATGCCTGTTAGGTACTTTATTATGCCTGTTAGGTACCTTATTATGCCTGATAGGTACCTTATTATGCCTGTTAATTACCTTATTATGCCTGCTAGGTACCTTGTTATGCCTGCTAGGTACTTTATTATGCCTGTTAGGTACCTTATTATGCCTGTTAGGTACCTTGTTATGCCTGCTAAGTACTTTATTATGCCTGTTAGGTACTTTATTATACCTGCTAGGTACTTTATTATGTCTGTTAGGTAATTTATTATGCCTGCTAGGTACCTTATTATGCCTATTAGGTACCTTATTATGTTAGTGGAAGGCGTATTAGTGGAAGGTGTATTAGTTGAAGGTGTATTGGTGGAAGGCGTATTAGTGGAAGGTGTATTAGTGGAAGGTGTATTAGTGGAAGGCGTATTAGTGGAAGGTTTATCAGTGGAAAGCGTATTAGTGGAAGGCGTATTAGTGGAAGGCGTTTTAGTGGAAGGCGTATTGGTGGAAGGCGTATTAGTGGAAGGCGTATTGGTGGAAGGCGTTTTAGTGGAAGGCGTATTGGTGGAAGGCGTATTAGTGAAAGGCGTATTAGTGAAAGGCGTATTAGTGGAAGGCGTATTAGTGGAAGGCGTATTAGTGGAAGGCGTAATAGTGGAAGGCATATTAGTGGAAGGCGTATTAGTGGAAGGCGTATTAGTGGAAGGCGTATTAGTGGAAGGCGTATTAGTTGAAGGCGTATTAGTGGAAGGCGTATTAGTGGAAGGCGTATTATCGGAAGGCGTATTAGGTGCGTTATCCTGGATTTTGGTTGTTTTGTTCAACTTTGTCTCATTTCCATTATCCACGCATCGCATATTGTACACTAGGGCTTACCAGTTTTGCCCAACCACCTGTTCAATGGTGTCTATAGAGGGTATGCTTCCTTCTTTGGATTCAAATTAATTGGTGTAAGTTTGCTTAGCTGGCTACAAAGTATGATGAAGCAGCATTTGCCTTGTTTGACACCCATTTGTTATGGTGCAAGTGCTACTCCAAGATAAATGGTCTATTTACAGGTACTTGCAGGTGCTTTTAGTACTTGCAGGTTGAAGTTTTACTCACAGGTTGTCTAGATAACATATTCTCTATGACTTCTGCGGTAAATAGGTGCTACTTTTACTGTGAGATATGTTTTACAGTGCATAAAATTAGCTCAAAACCTTTGTGGTTAACGCAATGGTTTAATTTTATGACAAATCAGAAATATTTGTTAACATTTTCTCTAGAAATCTTAATGCGTTCCGTTCTCTCTTGATGCAGGGTTTGCTCTCAGTGGACACACTAGACATGTCTGCCATCTCCTCCAGTCATGTGAGTACCTGGCTCAAGTATGTTTACACTGGTGATGAGTCAGCCCTTCTCCAAATACCTACTGACAATATCATGCAAATATCCCAGTATGTGTGTCTATTCTCACCTTCCTTCAGCCTTTATATATCTTTGCTTATCACCTTCATGTTGTGTACAACTCTGATAACTATTGATTTGTAGTTTCTATATCTTGATTTAGGGACTATGATGTTACTATGTACTAGTATGCTGGCAATATGCGCCATGAGAGATTATCATATGTAATCAGCGTGCGCACAACTATTTAGGTATGTTACAAGGTGGTCCAGTGGTGCAGTTGGTAGTGCGCCTGGCTGCAAATCTGGATGTTTGGGTTCAATTCCTGTGTATTCCGTTTTTTTCTACTCTCAAAGCGTATCCTCTGACAAACAGGTACGGCTCCTATTATAGTAAAGATTTCACCCACCTCATTGGCTAAGTAACATATGAAATGAGCTTTTGTATGTCTTTTTATGTTCACTTTATGCTCGACTGTCGGCTAATTTGTGTACTGTTAAAATAATTTGTATCTCACAAGTTTCGTAACGTCGGGTTGTACAATTATTATTGTCTCTCTTGTGCGCTATCTGTGAGACCATCCTAGTGTTTATCAAAGTAGAACTTGCTGATTGTTAGTACGGAAGCTCGAACCCGCAAACTATGGACTTATACACATATCGACAAGGCTATGTGTATAAGTCTATAGTTTATGGGTTTGTTGTTACAAAAAAGTCATGTTACAACCATGAATTTTTTGTCATTTGCTGTCACACTCATAAGATACCTGTCATTTGCTGTCACAGCCATGAATTACTTCTCATTTGCTATTACAGCCATAACAACAACCTGTCATCTGCTGTCACAGCCCCTTATTACCTGTCATTTGCTGTCACAGCCCCTTATTACCTGTCATTTGCTGTCACAGCCCCTTATTACCTGTCTTTTGCTGTCACAGCCCCTTATTACCTGTCATTTGCTGTCACAGCCCCTTATTACCTGTCCTTTGCTGTCACAGCCCTTTATTACCTGTCTTTTGCTGTCACAGCCCCTTATTACCTGTCTTTTGCTGTCACAGCCCTTTATTACCTGTCATTTGCTGTCACAGCCCCTTATTACCTGTCTTTTGCTGTCACGATCATGAATTAACAGTTTAAATGCTTCAACTCAATGTTGCAGTCATCTTTAGGGTATTTATGGTACCATAAATTTGATTTGAAAATTTTGTTACATTTTATAGGTATATTCTTAAGTTTGCATCAGGAAAGATCAACTTAAAAAAATGACGGGTAAGTTTAACTCTGCAGGCGGTATTAAGGTTTTATGAATATAATATGGGACATTTTTTAAATAAAGCATCTGCCATGGTCAGAGTGGCTGTGCATCGCGTTTGATTAGTTTTTCAAATGGTAAAAAAGCAGCCTCTATGAAACAATCACTATGTTTCCATGACTCGCGTGATACGTTTTGGGGCTGTGCGCAGCTTGACCCCCAGTAGGTAAAGTATTAGCCTAATTAATGACTCTATAAATAGCTACGCAGTCTTGTCACCTTAGCAGCAATCGTTTGGAACATTGGTACTTTGAAACTGCTCAAATCAAATAAAAATGACTGAAGCGTGCAAATGTTTAGAATGGAATATCCAGCGATATCTTAATGCGCATGATTCGCATGTACCGTTTTCATCATTCGCTAGCATGATGGATTCGATAAAAATTTTTGCATCGCAAAACTCACTTAGCTTATGGATTTATGCCGTTTCCATGATGCAGTTAACTTGCGGATTGGCTCAAATTTGTGCATTTTTTCAATAAAACATCTGCATTGGTCAGAAGCCATGTAATCTTTTTTGTACAGAGTGGCTGTGCATTGCGTTTGGTTAGATTTTCAATAGACAAAAAAGTAGCCTTTATGAAACTGTGTAGTCCTTTCTTTGTTCTTGTGTTCATGGAGAAGTACAAGGTGTAATCTTTACTATTTCTAGGTAGCCTCGGCACCTCGGAAGCGGCAGAAAAAAGCTGCTGTCAGCGGAGAGCCTGGTGTTAAAAAGAGGCCTGGCAGGCCAAGAGGTAGTAGATCTTCTGCAACACCCAAGGATGAAACCTATGCCATAAATAACGAATCTACTACTATAGTACTTCCTCGTACCCATATGGTAGTATTTCTATACTGCTACTAGAGTACTTTCTCTTACTCTGATGGTAGTATTTCTAATCTACTACTAGAGTACTTCCTCGTACCCATATGGTAGTATTTCTAAACTACTACTAGAGTACTTCCTCTTATCCTGATGGTAGTATTTCTATACTACTACTTTAGTACTTCCTCTTATTCTGATGGTAGTATTTATATACTACTACTACTAGAGTACTTCCTCTTATTCTGATGGTAGTATTTATATACTACTACTAGAGTACTTCCTCTTATTCTGATGGTAGTATTTCTATACTACTACTAGAGTACTTCTTCTTATTCTGATGGTAGTATTTATATACTACTACTAGAGTACTTCTTCTTATTCTGGTGGTAGTATTTCTATACTACTACTAGAGTACTTCTTCTTATTCTGGTGGTAGTATTTCTATACTACTACTAGAGTACTTCTTCTTATTCTGATGGTAGTATTTCTATACTACTACTAGAATACTTCTCACTCTGATGGTAGTATTTCTATACTACTACTAGAGTACTTCTTCTTATTCTGATGGTAGTATTTCTATACTACTACTAGAGTACTTCCTCTTATTCTGATGGTAGTATTTCTAATCTACTACTAGAATACTTCCTTTTACTCTGATGGTAGTATTTCTAATCTACTACTAGAGTACTTCTTCTTATTCTGATGGTAGTATTTCTATACTACTACTAGAGTACTTCCTCTTATTCTGATGGTAGTATTTGTAATCTACTACTAGAATACTTCCTTGTACTCTGATGGTAGTATTTCTAATCTACTACTAGAGTACTTCTTCTTATTCTGATGGTAGTATTTCTATACTACTACTAGAGTACTTCTCACTCTGATGGTAGTATTTCTATACTGCTACTAGAGTACTTCCTCTTATTCTGATGGTAGTCTTTCTATACTACTAGAGTACTTCCTCTTATTCTGATGGTAGTATTTCTATCCTACTACTACTAGAGTACTTCTTCTTATTCTGATGGTAGTATTTCTATACTATTACTAGAGAACTTCCTCTTATTCTGATGGTAGTATTTCTAATCTACTACTAGAATACTTCCTTTTACTCTGATGGTAGTATTTCTAATCTACTACTAGAGTACTTCTCACTCTGATGGTAGTATTTCTATACTACTACTAGAGTACTTCCTCTTACTCTGATGGTAGTATTTATATACTACTACTAGAGTACTTCCTCTTACTCTGATGGTAGTATTTCTATACTACTACTAGAGTACTTCCTCTTATTCTGATGGTAGTATTTCTATCCTACTACTACTAGAGTACTTCTTCTTATTCTGATGGTAGTATTTCTATACTATTACTAGAGAACTTCCTCTTATTCTGATGGTAGTATTTCTAATCTACTACTAGAATACTTCCTTTTACTCTGATGGTAGTATTTCTATACTACTACTAGAGTACTTCCTCTTACTCTGATGGTAGTATTTATATACTACTACTAGAGTACTTCCTCTTATTCTGATGGTAGTCTTTCTATACTACTAGAGTACTTCCTCTTATTCTGATGGTAGTATTTCTATCCTACTACTACTAGAGTACTTCTTCTTATTCTGATGGTAGTATTTCTATACTATTACTAGAGAACTTCCTCTTATTCTGATGGTAGTATTTCTAATCTACTACTAGAATACTTCCTTTTACTCTGATGGTAGTATTTCTAATCTACTACTAGAGTACTTCTCACTCTGATGGTAGTATTTCTATACTACTACTAGAGTACTTCCTCTTACTCTGATGGTAGTATTTATATACTACTACTAGAGTACTTCCTCTTACTCTGATGGTAGTATTTCTATACTACTACTAGAGTACTTCCTCTTATTCTGATGGTAGTATTTCTAATCTACTACTAGAGTACTTCCTCTTACTCTGGTGGTAGTATTTCTAATCCACTACTAGAGTAATTCCTTATACTCTGATGATAGTATTTCTATACTACTACTAGAGTACTTCCTCTTATTCTGATGGTAGTATTTCTATACTACTACTAGAGTACTTCTCACTCTGATGGTAGTATTTCTATACTGCTACTAGAGTACTTCCTCTTATTCTGATGGTAGTCTTTCTATACTACTAGAGTACTTCCTCTTATTCTGATGGTAGTATTTCTATACTACTACTAGAGTACTTCCTCTTACTCTGATGGTAGTATTTATATACTACTACTACTAGAGTACTTTTTCTTATTCCGATGGTAGTATTTCTATACTACTACTAGAGTACTTCCTCTTACTCTGATGGTAGTATTTATATACTATTACTACTAGAGTACTTTTTCTTATTCTGATGGTAGTATTTCTATACTACTACTAGAGTACTTCCTCTTACTCTGATGGTAGTATTTCTATACCACTACTAGAGTACTTCCTCTTATTCTGATGGTAGTATTTCTAATCTACTACTAGAGTACTTCCTCTTATTCTGATGGTAGTATTTCTATACTACTACTAGAGTACTTCCTCTTATTCTGATGGTAGTCTTTCTAATCTACTAATAGAGTACTTCCTCTCATTCTGATGGTAGTATTTATATACTACTACTACTAGAGTGCTTTTTTTTATTCCGATGGTAGTATTTCTATACTACTACTAGAGTACTTCCTTTTATTCTGATGGTAGTATTTCTAATCTACTACTAGAGTACTTCCTTTTATTCTGATGGTAGTATTTCTATACTACTACTACTAGACTACTTCTTCTTATTCTGATGGTAGTATTTCTATACTACTACTAGAGTACTTCCTCTTATTCTGATGGTAGTATTTCTAATCTACTACTAGAATACTTTCTTTTACTCTGATGGTAGTATTTCTAATCTACTACTAGAGTACTTCTTCTTATTCTGATGGTAGTATTTCTATACTACTACTAGAGTACTTCCTCTTATTCTGATGGTAGTATTTCTAATCTACTACTAGAATACTTCCTTTTACTCTGATGGTAGTATTTCTAATCTACTACTAGAGTACTTCCTCTTACTTTGATGGTAGTATTTCTATACTACTACTAGAGTACTTCCTCTTATTCTGATGGTAGTATTTCTATACTACTACTAGAGTACTTCCTCTTATTCTGATGGTAGTATTTCTATACTACTTCTAGAGTACTTCTCACTCTGATGGTAGTATTTCTATACTACTGCTAGAGTACTTCTTCTTACTTTTAAAATGATTTAAAAAAGAACATTCTTTCAGGAGGCATTAAACTGTGTATATCTTATATTTGCATAATGTTCTAGGTTTCACACAAAGCCTCATATGCATCAATTAATATTAGCTTTGGCATCTTTGGTTTTTGTAGGTTACTAGACGGTCTAAGAAGTTTGCATCGGCTGACACATCGACTGTTTCTTTGGTAACATGACTTCCCTCTCATTTTGAATTGGCGCATTACAGCATTTGAACCTGAAGATGAGCTCAACTTTTGCATATTGTAAAATCAGTTCTCTTGACTTTTAGGTTCCATCACCTCATAAGGCTGTGAACAGACATCGAAAATCTGTGAATAATATCCGTAGTTGGAGATCAATGAATAATGATGAGTTTTTATCTGATACATCCATGCGTACTTCTATGCATTCTCCAGAAATGCCTATCGACCATTCACAGCAAAACTCTGAAATGGCTAACGAGATGAACCTCGCTGTAGCTCTTTCACCCCTATCTGCCAATAAAAGTTTAGAACTTCAAAAAATGTTTAACAATAATAAGCCAATAGAGAACAATATTGGGCGTAATAGCAGTTCCCCGATTAGTAAGTACTTTAACAACGCGATCTCTAGTAAATTTCCCAGAGGTCGGAATTATGCCAGAAAGAGCTGTAAGTCCATAAAGAATATTAATCTTTGAACTTTTAGAGGCAAAGAAAAAGGTAAACGAAAGTTCACTCCATCTCACTCGCTGTCAAAAAAAGCTGCCTTAAAGTATAGAAAAGCTTAATAAACAAAAGGAGAGGCAACTTGATCATTTGATTACAATATTCTCAAGTTTACAGACAACAGTCTAGTAAAAAAGAATTTTGGACTCTGTATAACAAGTCAAAAAGGTGGTGGGCGGGGCCGAAAACGCAAACTACATTTTAAATCGAAGTGTAGGGTCACTGAAGATTCTCACGAGATGTTGTCTCCAAATCAATACCCTTATGCAGATCCAAGCGAGTTCTCTATTAGATGTTAGTCGTGTTCCTATCGTAGACATAGAAAAGCTTCCTCCTCAGAGCTCAAGTCACAAGAGTTCTATGATTTCTCAGGAAGCCATAGAATATGACAGTTTGAGGACAGAGGATGCCTGTTTTGGCAATGAAGACCAAATGAGTTCAACAGATTCGGTTACTGTGGAAACCTATGATACTAGTCCTATAGCGGTCGACCTAGGTACTAACAGTGAATCATTTGCAGGTACACCTTCAGCTGATGTTAAAAAAGGAATCATTCCATTGGGAACTTTCCTGCAGGTACATGCAGTTGTCCAAGTGTTACACTGCTGTTAGTCAATGAAGTTGCTTTTCAATTTTGTGATACACGCGAGCC
The DNA here is from genome assembly GCF_963576615.1 of Watersipora subatra. NCBI lineage: Eukaryota > Metazoa > Bryozoa > Gymnolaemata > Cheilostomatida > Watersiporidae > Watersipora > Watersipora subatra. Next base: position 5,296,488 of record NC_088715.1, on the reverse strand, counting down.
TTTTTATGCAGACTGCCCTTGTTTTCAAATTTTATAAAGAAATGTCTGTGATACATAGAAAGTAGGCAACATGGAAACAGGTTTAGCCTTCATTCTTGAAGAAAGTGTCAGAGTGGCAGTCTGCTCAATTTGTCATATTAATTGCTGGACAGACAAATTGGTAACAATTTTCTTGTGGAACGGTTTAAGATAATTTGGAGAGCTTGTCCTCAGGCGCTAGCACAAATCTATAGCAAACTTTAATCTGTCTTGTTATCACTAAGCTGCCCCCTCTACTAACCAAAAAACTGTTCATCTATCTCATAGATGAACACAATTTAATTGTACTTCTATCAACCGTATTTAAATCACACAATAGCTGTGCATACATAATCTCTCATTTGTAACCAGTTTGGAAATATTAAACTACCCAATTTCTTCAAATTTGGCTGTATGAGCTTGCATGAGGTATGGCTTAGACCGAAATAAAATTTCATAGTCGGTATCATTTAAAATACATCAATCTATGAATGACGGGCAGATAAGTGATTGGTGGTTGGCACAAAAATTAATTAATTCAAAGCTTGGTGTTTCAATTTAAAAGCATTCTTGGCTTAAAGCCCACATGATTTTCCCTCAATCAGTTGTGTTTAAACATGTTTCTTAGGACATAAGGGTACCAAGAACTGTGTACTACCGGTATATAGAAATCAAAATTCTCCTGCAACTGTGTAGATTAACGTAAAATTAGCTCATCTCTTGCCTTTTTGCCGTTATATTATATATCAAATGTAATTTTTAAGCTTGCAATACTCACTTCATTCAAGAGCATTTTCATATGTTTCATCTATCTATTTCCCACACAGCTGGTGCAAAGGGTCTGTCAGAAGATACAGAAGGTGTCATGCCAGGGCAGGTGCTTGATGGCGGCACAGTGGAACAGGCTAATGCTGATCATGGGAATGAACAAGATGTTATCATTCGTTCCGAAGATGCAGAACTTTTTGGAGATTCTTTAGAGGTTACCTCGCTTGACTTTACTAAACTCGAGCCATCAGTTGGTCCAAAAGATGTGGAAGTTTCTATGAACGAGGCTGAACTCAGTGAGTAGGAAAAGCTTTTCAAACGGATTATATAAATTGCGAAAGCTGCTAATATCGTGCTCGCTAATAATTTGTTTAGCCAGTTAGAAGTGTTTCGTCGACGATTTTGGTGTGCATGTACAGCTCTGCCAATTCTGCGAATTCAGACTAAATTATTCTGTGTTTTTCTGTTCATTTCGTGATTTCTGTCAGAATTGATGGAAAAATCTGCACATGTCGCAATACCTTTGGACCACAGAATATCTTTGTTGCTTTACCGCGGTGTAAAATGCTCCTATATTAAGCTTGGCTGTGAGTGTTTATATATCCTACGAGGTTGGCACACGCCCTTATTCACGTACGGCTGGTACGAGCCTTCATGTAATGCACGGTTGGCACACACCCTCGTGTAATGCACGGTTGGTACATGACTATATGTTACCTATGGTTCTTAAAGGTTGACTTGCAACAAAATTCACATTACAGTTATTTGGTATCAAAAGATTCACCATGTCTTTCTCTGTTGTGTTGTAGGTGCCGAACATGTGGAAATGTGATTACAAGCTCTTAAAAGCTCAAAAACGAACAGCCGCTGTAGATTGGAATCTGTTTATTTTTCTGACGTAGTCATTACAGTTTGGTTATTGTCTTGTCACGTGATGTTCTCACGTGAGTTGAAAGGCCCATAAAAAGCTCAATATAAAACTTATCGTAGCACTAGTTTATGATAAGCACTTCGGGTTTTACCGAAGACCCCGTATCAAATATAGATGCTCTCTACTTTACAGTTTTGTTTCGGCTTGATCTAATCGTCAAGTCGTAATCTGATCATGTGACCCAATACTTCGCAAATAATTTTTGCAGCATTTTTTGATTATCACAGGTGACCAACAGGCTCGTCTTGATTATCAGACAATGATATGTACTCCTGCGAGGTAAGGTTAAAAAATTAAATGATATTTTACGGTAAGTTATAAGCTATCACTGCTAAAAGTGACAGCATTACAATGGCGATGATATAGACGCGTAAGAACAATAGACATGGTTTTATTGAATGCGTGAAGTATATTTGTGAAAATATTTCGACGAATAAGGTTGCATGAAAGTGTAAACAGAAACCATCTCCTACAAATACGTCACATTTAAGCCGTTTTGCAAAGAGAATCCAAACTACGGCGGTCTCGTGTGACTGCGATTAATTGTTCGTTTTTTGTAATCACATTCCCACATATTTGGCACCTACAACACAACAGAGTAAGACATGGTGAATCTTTTGATATCAAATAACTGTAATGTGAATTTTGTTGCAAGTCAACCTTTAACTTTACATCTATCACAGTTGTTTAGGTGCATTTGGTTAGGATTGTTGAAGGCTGACTGATTCTCTATTTTTAGCTTAGCTGTCTGGATGTAGCCCAGCTTTGTTGGCTTTTTTGTTCGTCATGTTTTCACTAGTTTTTCTCCTAAACTCACATTTGCTAATTCATTGTTATGTAATTGCTGTTGGGAAGCTCCAGAGGTAAATGTTTGAGATATATCAGGCGAAGACTGACATATTTCTAGAAATATTGAAGTTGACCTATTGCTGGTGCAAAATAGTTAATCATGTAGTTTTCACATACCGTACATCATTTGAAAGATTTTCTTATATTGATAAAAAGTTGAATAAATCCATTTGTATGCTCTATGTTTAACGTGCGGTGAGTAAAGGTCATGTATAACACATCCCATTTGATCACAGTATGACAGGACGATGATCGATGTAACCCTCAATGTATGTGAGCTCACCTCCATTTGTTCATTTCTCAGGCCCGCCCGTTGCTCATATGGACGACTTCAGTGGACTCAGCAGAGTTAAGGGAAAGCAGCTGTTTTCAGCTGATGTCTCGCTGCCATCAACTCAATGTCGACCTAAAGCAGGCCTTCCCAGTAACTCGGTATCACCCAGTGTTTCAGTTTCACTCACATCGCCAAACGCTTGGAAGTTAGCAGAAGATATGAGAACACCTCATCGCAAGGGCACACACAAGGCTTATGTGCCAAGTCCTTTCACACCAATGGATGACTTTGGAACTCTCACTGATGATCAACTCAAGGTCGATAACAGCTAATTCTATCATCTGATTGGTCGATAACTCACTTTGATGTTCATAGTTAAATATGAATTTACATAAAATTTTAGTAGATTTTATCAGAAAGTATCGATATTTTTTATCGTTAGCGATTGTTTTTGTTTGAGGTGATCTGACTGCCAGGATGTTTCACGTGTAAAATCGACCCAACTTTATCGTGGTTAAAATGCTCATATCAAGTGAAAGTGTGATTATGATGTCTATATTTGCAAGGAGACCGACAGAGTAAAGACATGTAATGTTGCAACTCGGATGCAGTAGCAGGTATCAACTAAAGCATCGAACGCAACTAATAACATGATTTCACTCGAACATTTTTGAGCATTTTAATCGCAATCAAGTTTTGTCAATTTTATTTTGAACTATCCTGTCAGACCTCCTGAGTTATCATCTCTTGTAACTTATAACTCTTATAACTGACCCTTTATTTAAGGTCTGGCTACACTCACCAACTAGAGATATAACTGACTCCTTATTTAAGGTCTGCCTACACTCACCAACTAGAGGTATAACTAACCCCTTATTTAAGGTCTGGCTACACTCACCAACTAGATGTATAACTGGCCCCGTATATAAGGTCTGGCTACACTAACCATTTAGAGGAATAACTGACCCCTTATTTAAGGTCTGGCTACACTCACCAACTAGATGTATAACTGACCCCTTATTTAAGGTCTGGTTACACTCACCAACTAGATGTATAACTGACCCCTTATTTAAGGTCTGGCTACACTCACCAACTAGAGCTATAACTGACTGCTTATTTAAGGTCTGGTTACACTCACCAACTAGAGGTATAACTGACCCCTTATTTAAGGTCTGGCTACACTCACCAACTAGAGCTATAACTGACCCCTTATTTAAGGTCTGGCTACACTCACCAACTAAAAGTATAACTGACCCCTTATTTAATGTCTGGCTACACTCACCAACTAGAGGTATAACTCACTCTTTATTTAAGCTCTGGCTACACTCACCAACTAGATGTATAACTGACCCCTTATTTAAGGTCTGTTACACTCACCAACTAGAGGTATAACTGACCCCTTATTTAAGGTCTGGCTACACTCACCAACTAAAAGTATAACTGACCCCTTATTTAATGTCTGGCTACACTCACCAACTAGAGGTATAACTCACTCTTTATTTAAGCTCTGGCTACACTCACCAACTAGAGGTATAACTGACCCCTTATTTAAGGTCTGTTACACTCACCAACTAGAGGTATAACTGACCCCTTATTTAAGGTCTGGCTACACTCACCAACCAGAGCTCTAACTGACCCCTTATTTATGGTCTGGCTACACTCACCAACTAGAGGTATAACTGACTCCTTATTTAAGGTCTGGCTACACTCACCAACTAGAGCTATAACTGACTGCTTATTTAAGGTCTGGCTACACTCACCAACTAGAGGTATAAGTGACCCCTTATTTAAGGTCTGGCTACACTTACCAACTAGAGGTATAACTGACTCCTTAATTAAGGTCTGGCTACACTCACCAACTAGAGCTATAACTGACCCCTTATTTAAGGTCTGGCTACACTCACCAACTAGAGGTATAACTGACCCCTTGTTTAAGGTCTGGCTACACTCACCAACTAGATGTATAACTGACCCCTTATTTAAGGTCTGGCTACACTCACCAACTATAGGTATAGCTCACCCTTTATTTAAGGTCTGGTTACACTCACCAACTAGAGGTATAACTGACCCCTTATTTAAGGTCTGCCTACACTCACCAACCAGAGCTCTAACTGACCCCTTATTTAAAGTCTGGCTACACTCACCAACTAGAGCTATAACTGACCCCTTATTTAAGGTCTGGCTACACTCACCAACTAAAGGTATAACTGACCACTTATTTAAGGTCTGGCTACACTCACCAACTAGAGGTATAACTGATGCTCCCCGAAGCTACTATTCCTCATGCCGCATTGATAAATTGCTTTGAGAATTGGTCTCAGTCGGGTCAAGGCCACATCTTGCTTGCTTGATATTTGGTTACCATTATTGAAGTAATGTCTCCACATTTATCATTCATGAGGAGAATCACTAGTTTGTGATATTAGTGACGTTGATACAGCTATGAGTATCGCTATTCTTGCCTATAGCAAAACTGCTTAACCGATTTAATTACATGTATATAAAAACTATAGGAAATATTTCATAAGTGGTTGCAATTCACATGATCGATCATTACGTTTCAGTTACAAGTGAAAACATTTTTGCTCATATGTAAAATAAAATATGTCTTTTGTCTAAAGATTTTTGTTATGTGGGTTAAGACAGTGCTGGGCAAGCTGCCCTCAATATCTGCACTTTTAACAGGCTCTCTGTGGTTTCCTGTTCTGTTCATTCTGGTAATCTTGTGAGACGTAACTTGGGTTCCTGATGGAATAACGTCTGTATCTAATATGAGGTAGCTAATTCACATGTACACTCATTAGTTTGAGTCCCGCAATGTCCTCTCTTGAGCTACAAGTTCTCTCAGTCTTAACTATCCACCTGATGCCTTAGAATTCAACTGATTTTACAACCCAGTCATAAAGACAAGCCTGTTTCAATATAGGACCTGCATGAACTTGTCCAATAGGTGCCACCAACCAAAAGTATCCTTAATGTCCAAGTATCCAAATATACTTCAGCAGACTCTTTATTTAGGAGCACTTGTTTTTTGGAGTTGTCTGCTAGTTTTATAGTAGTTTCCATCAGTGCAGTGTTGCTTTAACTTATCATAATCTGGTGTGTCACTTTCTGGAAGTGGTTGGTATAATATTAATGCTAACCCAGCTAGGAAAAGATACAGAAATGACTGTAGATCAGTGAGCTGATCAGTGTAACTTAGCCACTCACTTGTTTGTCGCTAGAGCTATCCTTATTTCCTATATACTTGTAGAAAATGTCTGATAATTTTATTAACGCCTTTGTAAACACATTACAGTGGACCCTAACCGTACAATTTCAAGTTGTTCCAGTGTTGGCATTGTAAGGTGAACATTTCGTATAGAGGGGTATAGAAACCTACATGTATAGTAATTCAAACACTCCCTGGTAAAATCATCAAAGCTTTATCTACATGCTGTACATATTAAAAGTTAGTAACAAAATAATATGTTAACCTTAGTAACTATAGTTACCTACAGTAACTTTAGTGTATTTAGTGGTTATGATCTGCAATAAAATGTAACGCTACAATGTAATATATGCAGTATGTACCGTAAGGAGTTCTTACTTTCGAGGCAGATGTATAACACAAACATTGAATTCAAGGAATTCAGCTTACTAAACACATTAAAGATAAATTTTAGTACGTATTTTTAACTATTTTTGTTAACTTCAATTTTTTTCATCAATAAAATTTAATCACCCACATGTTTCCGATTTCATTATCACAAATAACGCTGAACCGAGCGAGATCGAGCTTCGTATTTCTTTCATTTGTTGTTAAAGGGATTTCGGCGTATAGCATATCGGCATGTTTGTTATTCCGACGTAATCCGCCTACCGACTGCCAAATTTGTATTTCGAAAGAAGTTTTTTGATGTTTTTGCATGGTTTGATGTTTTAATGATCTCGCATGGTGAAAGATAATTTGCAAGAAAAAAAGAAGGAAAAATCAGTGTGTTCTACACCGCAGGGGGAAAAAATCATATAACAGGGTCATCGTAACCCGAGGGTGCACTGTAGCTGAAATAGAATGTTAGTTCTCATAGTTTGTTCAGATATAAATAAATGTTCATCAACTTGCTAACATCACTCTATTATTCTGTTAATACTGAGATGTAATACACAAGTTAGTAAAACTAGTACTAATCACAAAGATACAAATTAATCACTTTTACAGGTGTATAGATGTTACATGATAACAAGTGACAATTCACTGCATAATGACGTGTGATTATGTGACTGGATTTGTTTCTTTACAGGCAGTAATTAAGTCAGATGATTTTACCTGTCGATATTTGACATCATCAATCTTCTCTGATGCCACAGTAACAACGAGTCCTGTCTCATATCTTTATTCACAAGGTGGTGTTGGCCTCCAAGTACTCTCAGCTCTCTCAGGTAGGAATTCTGCAGACTCTAAAATCTTCTTGGTATTTTATAAACGATTGTAAGGTCAAGGACAAGAGTCTGTCATTCAGAGCTGATTTAGTATTAGTAAATTAAACTGATATTTTGTTAATCTATAATTTATTATTTGTGAAATAGGTACATGTATTTATGTATGTTTCAGTGTTGGTGCTGTTTCAGGTATTGCTGGTACCAGACAGACACCAGCATCATCATCTCTCTATTTATGAAGAAGCTCAGAGCCGATGCTTTCCACTACAGTTACAGATCAGACGGTTGGTTATAGCCTTGGTAACTCTTATCTATGTGGGGTGGTAGCATGAGACTTGCTGCTGATAATTAGCCTTGGCTCTCTAGTTGGTCATACATGGTGAGATTGAAATAAAGGAAACGGCATCTCCACCTCTATTAAAGGACTCGGTTTTAAAATACTTGTTGAAGTGAGGTACATGAAGCTGGTGAAGAACACTATATATATGTTACTAGTATTCTGTGATAAGACTAGTACCTCAGGGTTAATAATAGTATAACAGTACTAGTACCTGGGGGTTAATAATAGTATAACAGTACTAGTCCCTTAGGGCTACTAATAGTATAACAGTACCAGTACCTCAGGGTTAATAATAGTATAACAGTACTAGTACCTCAGGGTTAACAATAATATAACAGTACTAGTGCCTCAGAGTTAATAATAGTATAACAGTACTAGTACCTCAGGGTTAATAATAGTATAACAGCACTAATACCTCTGGGTTAATAGTAGTATAACAGGACTAGTACCTCAGAGTTAATAATAGTATAGCAGTACTAGTACCTCAGGGTTAATAATAGTATAACAGCACTAGTACCTCAGGGTTAATAACAGTACTAATACCTCAGGGTAATAATATTATAACAGGACTAGTACCACAGGATTAATAATAGTATAAAAGTACTCGTACCTCAGGGTGAATAATAGTATAACAGTAATAGTACCTCAGGGTTAATAACAATATAACAGTACTAGTACCTCAGGGTTAATAATAGTATAACAGTACTAATACGTCAGGGTTAATAATAGTATAACAACACTAATACCTCAAGGTTAATATTATTATAACAGTACTAGTACCTCAGAGTTAATAATAGTATAACAGTACTAATACCTCAGGGTTAATAATAGTATAGCAGTACTAGTACCTCAGGATTAATAATAGTATAACAGTACTAGAACCTCAAAGTTTATAATGGTATAACAGGACTAGTACCTCAGGGTTAAATAATAGTATAACAGTACTAGTACCTCAGGGTTAATAATAGTATAACAGTGCTAGTACCTCAGGATTAATAATAGTATAACAGCACTAGTACATCAAGGTTAATAATAGTATAACAGTACTAGTACTTCAGGGTTGATAATAGTATAACAGTACTAGTACCTCAGCGTTAATACTAGTATAACAGTACTAGTACCTCAGGGTTAGTAATAGTATAACAGTACTAGTACTTCAGGGTTAATAATAGTATAACTGTACTAGTACCTCAGGATTAATAATAGTATAACAGTACTAGTACCTTAGGGTTAATAATAGTATAACAGGACCAGTACCTCAGGGTTAATAATAGTAAAACAGTACTAGTACCTCAGGGTTAAATAATAGTATAACAGTACTAGTACCTCAGGGTTAATAATAGTATAACAGTACTAGTACCTCAGGGTTAATAATAGTAAAACAGTACTAGTACCTCAGGGTTAAATAATAGTATAACAGTACTAGTACCTCAGGGTTAATAATAGTGTAACAGTACTAGTACCTTAGGGTTAATAATAGTATAACAGTACTAGTATCTCAGAGTAAATAACAGAACTAATACCTCAGGGTTAATAATATTATAATAGGACTAGTACCTCAGGGGTAATAATAGTATAACAGTACTAGTACCTCAGGGATAATAACAGTATAACAGTACTAGTACCTCATGGTTAATAATAGTATAACAGTGCTAGTACCTCAGGATTAATAATAGTATAACAGCACTAGTACATCAAGGTTAATAATAGTATAACAGTACTAGTACCTCAGGGTTGATAATAGTATAACAGTACTAGTACCTCAGGGTTGATAATAGTATAACAGTACTAGTACCTCAGCGTTAATACTAGTATAACAGTACTAGTACCTCAGGGTTAATAATAGTATAACAGTACTAGTACTTCAGGGTTAATAATAGTATAACTGTACTAGTACCTCAGGATTAATAATAGTATAACAGTACTAGTACCTTAGGGTTAATAATAGTATAACAGGACCAGTACCTCAGGGTTAATAATAGTAAAACAGTACTAGTACCTCAGGGTTAAATAATAGTATAACAGTACTAGTACCTCAGGGTTAATAATAGTATAACAGTACTAGTACCTCAGGGTTAATAATAGTATAACAGTACTAGTACCTCAGGGTTGATAATAATATAACAGTACTAGTACCTCAGGGTTAATAATAGTATAACAGTACCAGTACCTCAGGGTTAATAATAGTATAACAGTACTAGTACCTCAGGGTTAATAATAGTATAACAGGACTAGTACCTCAGGATTAATAATAGTATAACAGTACTAGTACCTCAGGGTTCATAATAGTATAATAGTACTAGTACCTCAGGGTTAATAATAGTATAACAGTACTAGTACCTCAGGGTTAATAATAGTATAACAGTACTAGTACCTCAGGGTTAATAATAGTATAACAGGACTAGTACCTCAGGATTAATAATAGTATAACAGTACTAGTACTTCAGGGTTAATAATAGTATAACAGCACTAATACCTCAGGGTTAATAATAGTATAACAATACTAGTGCCTTAGGGTTAGTAACAGTATAACACTACTAGTATGTCAAGGTTAATAATAGTATAACAGTACAAGTACCTCAGGATTAATAATAGTATAACAGTACTAGTACCTCACGGTTAATAATAGTATAACAGGACTAGTACCACAGGGTTAATAATAGTGTAACAGTACTAGTACCTTAGGGTTAATAATAGTATAACAGTACTAGTATCTCAGGGTAAATAACAGAACTAATACCTCAGGGTTAATAATATTATAACAGGACTAGTACCTCAGGGGTAATAATAGTATAACAGTACTAGTACCTCAGGGATAATAACAGTATAACAGTACTAGTACCTCATGGTTAATAATTGTATAACAGTACTAGTACTTCATGGTTAATAATAGTATAACAGTACTAGTACCTCAGGATTAATAATAGTATAACAGTATTAGTACCTCAGGGTTAATAATAGTATAACAGTACTTGTACCTCAGGGTTAATAATAGTATAACAGTACTAGTACCTCAGGATTAATAATAGTATTACAGTACTAGTACTTCAAGATTAATAATAGTATAACAGTACTAGTACCTCAAGATTAATAATAGTATAACAGTACTAGTACCTCAGGGCTAATCATAAACTATTCTTATAGCTAGTAGTATTCTCCTGACAGCTGATAAGTCAAATGGTCAGTAGATACTGTACACTGATGCTGTTATTGTACAGGTGGAGATAAAACTGTAGAAAGTAGAGGTGATTAGTTGGAACGCTCTTTAGACTGACTCAGAGCTGGATAAGTTAAAAACCTTCAGTGTCGAACCAGGTTAGTATCCTGACTTATGTTTGTAGATATCCTTTATTTTATGCTGAGTACTGAATGGTTGTACCTTTACTGCTAGTAGGGCTGTCCTTCATCCAAGGTCATATGTCTGTTTGTCTGGTCATATTTAAGAATTAGTCAAAATTAGTATATCATAAATCTTCTATTTGAGCGTCATAGCGATGCGTTTTCCACTCTTCCTCGCTAGTGGTGTTATGTTAGAGGTGGCAGTCAAATAAAGTGGAGGTCTATTAGAGGTGGTGTTCAATTAATGGGCGCTGTATTTTTCTACCCTTCCTGTGTAGTGTCATTTTATTAAAGGTGACATTCAAATAAAGGTGAGCTCAAATAGAGGCCTTATTTAGTTGTGAAGTAAGGATTAAGAGCTCAGTTTTATTACAGTTATAAGTGATTAGACCACTAGGTTAAAGTAAATTAACTGTCTTTATAAAAGCCCTACCAAACATGGCTGCCTTTATATCAGTATGTATGGAAAATACCTTCATCAAGCTTGTCTTTTGTGTCAGGAGAACATGTCAGCCAGAATAATTTACTAACATGCTTTTAAAAACATGAAAATCAAAACTTCTGTGTCCTTCACCTACCATTTTGTTGTGGATAGAATTATTATGATAAACACATTAAATGCAGCAGAGAGCATTGCATGCATTAGATGCATTAAAAAAGCATTAAATGCATACATAGAGTGATTGGCTCTAAGGCTAAACTGTTTACATTTACCTCAGGCTATATCAAAAAATTCTGCTTTTTCTGGTCTTAAACATTATGGTAACATTTAAATGGTAACTGTTTCTAAAGGCACACATAGTTATTCAGGGACAGCGTTAGTAGACACAAAGTCATTGCTGTCAAACATATCATTTATTTGCAGCTACTATTGACAGTACCAAGTGAGACAAGCTGGCTGTAGAAGCTGTAGAATGGTTGTTTATCCTTGGCGTTGGCGGTCTAGACGAGGTTAAACAAGGACTTCTGGGAGCGGAAAGATGGTAATCAGAGCTGGTAGGTCTTGTATAGTTGGCTTCTTCTTGTTTTACTCGGATTACATGTTAAAGTTTAAAGATTACATCAGGTCGAAATAAAATGAAAAACTATGTCATTATACGGAAAAAGCAAAATTTAAATTGTTAAAAACTAAAGGTGTGCTGCTCTGTATGTGGTATATGATAACTCCAAATTCTACAACAATGAAAAGAGGCAGCCAGCAGTGGACAGTTGAGAAAAGGTGGCAAAAATTATAAACGCACGCTAAATTCAAAACACACATAATAAATTAAAAATAAAAAAGCAGAAAAGTTGAATATTCTTTACTTCTTTGCTTTTTTTTCAAACAAATGAAACAAAAGGTCCAAAGTATGGCCCTTGCGGCCTTTTGTATTTATAAACATCTTTTATAAATTGAAGTAATATTTCTACAAAAATATCTTTCATGACTTGGTAATTACGCATGTAGAGGTTCCACTGTATACAGAAGTTGACCTTTTGAATTTGGCTAGTCTCATGTTACCAAGATGTTTACACTAGTAAGACATATTACCGTAGTACATAGTATTACCTGTATTATCCGTAGAAGCTTTTAGTACCTGATATCTAGTATCTACTAGCAGATAGTAGTACCATCATGTGATAATGTGCTTCCTGTCTTATGTAGGACAACATGGGATGTTAATTATACTCTCTGTGTGTGTGCACTGGAGTAGTTATTTTTACTACACTGCATTGTGGGATGCATGGTGATGTTGTGAGTGTGATACCAGTGAGTTGTCCTCCCTATCAAAGTATAGAACTGAGCCTACGTGTATATGTGTCATTACAGCAACAATCAGGAGGTACGAGGTACGAGGAGTGCAACTCGCTGTGTGTGCACTGGAGTAGTTATTGTTACTACACTGCATTGTGGGATATATGGTGATGTTGTGAGTGGAATACCAGTGAGTCGTCCTCTCTGTCGGAGTATGGAACTGAGCCTATGTGTATCTGTAATTACAGCAACAATCAGGAGGTACAGTTCTCAGGACCAACTGGGGAGATATTGGTAAAAAGGATGTTGAGGTGAAACCACCAGATGGTATGGAGTTCAAGAAGTGAGACTAGCTTATCAAGAGGTCACCAAAACAGGAGTAGCTCTCATAACCACAATCTATATATATTTACCTATATGAATATTGCTCATCAGCAGGTCTGCAACTCTGGCTTTGTTGTATATAAAGTGTTTTTCTGGTTTATGCATAGAGAATAACAAGATTATTATGGACGTGTATAACAGCACTGATGCTCTAACATGTACATGTGATGAACTATACTCTATAACTTTTATAATAAATTCAATATGACTGTCCAATAAGATTGCATGAATGATGATGTGCAACCAATCGTAATACAGAAAATATATTGCATCAACCAATCATGAAGCAGTAAATGTTATGAAGAGTTTTCAGCTGTTTTATATAAGAATAAGTACATTCCTACATATAGATGAAGGCTGATCACTTTACCAGAATATGAGACATTTATATAGAGGGTAATGTATATGATTTCACTAGGACTTTTATATATACGCTTGTTTGTCTAGTGATTACAGCTGACACCTCTGGTTTTTCCACTATTACCTAATAGGTTTTCCCAACTAGTATGGCTCATTCAAATGTTAACAATAATTATGTATAGAAGGTACTAGAAACCAGTTTATTCCATAAAGGACAGAGTGTTACCAAAGTGAAAAAGGTGAATGAATTACAAGGTTGTTGTAGATAAGTACATGTAGTTGATAAATTCAAGTTAGTTTTATGTTAGTAAACTAAGATTATGAGTTGTCTGTCCTCACATTTTTAATTGGTCATTCTTAGTGTTATGAGTTATTTGTCCTTGCTCTATAAGTTATCTCTCTTCTCAGTAAAGTTTATTTGTCCTCACAATATGAATTATTGCTCCCAGCAATTGAGTCTGTAACTGTCTTAGCATCATGAGTTGTCTGTCCTCACATTATGAGTTATCTACCCATTAATAAAGTGTGCAGGACAATCAGTAGTTTGATTTATATAGCAATTGTAGCATTTCTGAACCAGATGTGCTCCAATGTACAACCGTCACAAGTTACCTCTTCAGCTGTTCAACATATTACAACACATACATAATACAATAGTCACTCTATAACAATACATTATTCCACTCTCTCACTTTAATCCTTTTGGCCAATAAACTCTGCAATAATATTAGGGGTGGTCGCTACAACCTGCCCTATTCCCAACGTGTTTGGTTTCCATCAGTCATCTGTCTTCTCCATGTTCACCCAACCACTTCTCTTTCTTTGACTAATTTAAAGTCCCTTCAAACTTTCCAAACACTCTGGTAAAAGTACACTAAACTCTGTCCTCCAGCTTCGGTCTGGTCAGTACAATACAATAGTTTATTCAGTTGACTGCATAACTCATAGACCTATTAACTATAGGTAATAGTTAATCGGTCTATGGTATAACCTCTCGATCCAGTAGATTTATTTCTAAAGCCAGAAGCATTTTAAACCAAGCATATCCTTTCGCCTCCGTTTTGAATAACATCACCAAGTAACGACGAGCCGTTATTTCTAGGAATGTTAGTTTAGTTATAGTGGAACAAGAAGACATTTTACTCTGTACAGAGGGTTTACACAGTGAGAGATTAACAAGAGAAAAAGAACAGGCTATGAGACATAATTCTAGGGATGTGATCGCTACATGAGAGTCAACAATATGATTCTTAGAGAGAGAGTTCTTGTGTGAGAATATAAGGAGGTTTATTACAGTAGAATAGTAAGAAGGTGATGTGAATATATGAGAAGTCTAGTTACCATATAAACATTTATTAGTACATGTCATTATACTAGAGCTATCTTCAATCCTATTTGTATTGCATCCTACATCTAGCTAATTTATAATATATTTTGTGGTATCTTCGTGAGTAGCTCTATGAAACTATTTGATCAATCTATGACTCAGGCTGCTATTTAAAAACCATATTTACTGTATAAGTATGTGTCTGATTATAACTGAAAGGTTCTGTTATGTGTCAGTCAGGTCAGAATTGCAGATAAAACAGGATTCAGATCTTAAATTCATCATATGTACATCCATGATAGTTTGAGTTTGATGACTTATAATAAATTGACTTAAAATGACTTGATGATAATTGTGAGTTGAGGTGAGATTGAGTAACATAGACCTTGAACCTCAGAGAAGGACAGACCCCTCATGTGACCGTCCCAAACAGAGATAAAGTCTATTAGCTCTACTCAGCTGTATTTCATATACATGTATATACATAGAAGGTATCACTGGAGTAACAATAATAACAATTTAGTGCTCAAAGTTTGATACTGACTCGAGATGTTTATTATTTGCTGCCCAGAGGTTGTATGTCAGCATAAACAAGTCTGGTCTAACGAGTTTTCTGTTTATATCAAATATGCCTGTACGCTATCACATGTCACTTCTGTCTGTATGCCTGAAACAGACAGAAGTGACACATGTTTACATGTACATAATACTGTTTCTCATGGCTAATTTTGTGCCTGGCTCAAGAATGTTTACCTTAGCTGATATGGCTTATAAACCCTGAAATTTTCTCTTTATAATATTTGACTAACTCCTGACGTATATAATAACCATCTGATAACAATCATTCATACCTTCCCATCATGCAATTTATATACATGGTGATGAAGTTTATGCTATTTCATAATTAGACTGTTTTCATAGTTAAAATAAGATGGAGTCAGCTAGTGGTATGTATTTTATAATATTTAATAAGATGTTTAGTTAAACTGCATCTAAATCCAGTTAATTTAAAGTAACATTTTTCTCTTTTATAATAATATGTTTAATTAAGTTAGAGCCCATATTGTACATATAAAGAAAACACTAGTGTGTGTGTGTCTGTATTGAGAGTAGTCTGATGCGTATGGCTGAGAAAAGGATGATCTATGTAGGTAATTGATAGTAGTCATAATACAACTGAAAATTTACACTACAACGCATCAACTGGGGGTTAAAAGGTTGTCATGATAGATACAAAAAAAGCATATTTTACATGACAGCAATACTGTAGCAGATGCTTTTCCAATATTACCATTAGTAGGATTTGTCTTCCTTGTATATGTTATTCACCATGCGATTTGCTGTAACCTGCTTGTACTGGGTTGCACAATGCGAATGGTAGAATAAAATATATATTATGTTTAAATCCACATAGTTAAATCGGCTGCGTAATCACCGTTTTCACATTATGTCACACTGGAAAGGGAAATTATTCTGAGAATATACCAGAGTGTGTCTCGAGTAATGATGAGGTGAACTGATGAGCATGTAAAGGCATGTCTGAGTGAAAAACGGAGCCATTTGTAGACAAAATTACCAGGTGATTAGATTGTAAGGATATCCAATGGACGTGTCTGGTGAAGTTCTGTTCTCCAAGAAGTGGAAAATTTGATTGAATTTTTAAAATATTATTCAATATGGCATAGCGAATCTGTAGGTGAGAAGGATACCCTGGTAGGGGTTGTCAGCGGCATCCGAAGAGCTGTGTGTTAGAATCAGTGAGTGACAGTGAGAGAGTGAGAGTCAGAAAGAGAGACTCAGAGATTAAGAATCAGAGAGTCAAAATCAGAGAGCGAAAATTAGGGAGTGAGAGTCGGAGAGTGAGAGCCAGTGAATGAGAGTGAGAGTCAGGGAGTGAGAGTCAAAGAGTCAGGGTCAGGAAGTGAGAGTCAGAAAGTGAGAGTCAGGGAGTGACAATCAGACAGTGAGAATCAGAGAGTGAGAGGGAAAGTCAGAGAGTGAGAGCATTTTCACTTCTAATTTCTCTGATGGATGAATGTAAAATAACTGTTGTTTCTTATCCCAGGGCTGATACTCTGAAAAAAAAACACCCACCTGGATAGGCCCCGACTTGGATATTGTACCCCCAATCACCTGGTTGGTCAATTTGAATTTGGATATTGTACCCCCAATCACCTGGTTGATCAATTTGAAATACACCCCCTAAACACTGGGAGTTCCCTAGAGGGCGCCCAGGTTCCACGCCCCGCTAAACATCCAATATGATTCATGCATTAATAAAGAAAAAAAAGCTACAAACAAAATTTTCAATTTTATTTAAATACGTTTTTATTTCGGATTTTTCGTTTGTTTAGTATTGCAAAAACGATCGTTTTTTTCTTCTGCAAACGGCTTATTTTTTTGTTGCTAACAGAGACTAACATATTGTAGTTTACTATTGGTAAAAAAAATTAAACAAAAAAAGGCAATTAGCTAACCATAAATCAATTTATATAAACCGTTCGTGTGGCGACATAATAGTTGCTCTGCCCACTAACGTTAGTATCGCAAAACGACAAAATGTCGCTATGCCTGCAAAAAGGTTAATAAAACTGATTCCAAACAACCATCAGATCATCATTTTCATTTACAAAGAAAAACATAATGAATATCAATGAAATAAATATCATATCATTCTTTTTGAATATATTGCTAAAGGGTTGCTAAGATGATGCAGTGTCGACTGTCTCTTTTCCCTTCCTGTTAGCAAGCAAGCAGCAGCAATCTGCTTTAAAATGAAGACTGGAATTTCGGTGCAATTTCTTGGTATTACTTTGGCTGAATAAAACCTTAATGAGCATGGGCCCTTTTACTGGCTTGCTTGTGGAAACACCCCCTAAAGTAGCAAATTCACTGACAGTGCCCCATGGTCTGAAAACCCCCCCCCCCCTAAAACGTAATTTTGGGCCGAACCTAATGGGCCTTTTAGGGGGGAGTATCAGCCCTGGGGTTTCTTATATGCCAAGTGTTTCACTCTGTACAGCAAGCGGTATTATGAGCGGTGAACGCCCCTTAACGATCTAGCCAATTGCAATGCGAATGTCCTTAGACTAACCGCAGCGTTCAATATGCTGAAATCGGTAAATTGCATAGCTTAGCGTTACTATAAGCGGAGTACCGACGAGCATAAAACATGACCGGAAATACGCCCACTGTTGAAATGTCCTGCGAACAGCATTGCAAGCCATGGCTGAATTACAACTACAACGAGCGTCTTCACAAAAAATAGAAAGTTGAAAAAATAGTTGTGCCATGAAGCTTTCTACGTGACAATGGAAGTAAGTATAAGTTTAGCTAATATATGAAAATTTACTACTAAAAGTATATTGCGCTTGAAAATATTGCTAGTGATTTTTTGAAGATTAAATGATAACGTTCGCGTTAATTTAGGTAAAGCTGGATTGTGTTAGAATTCTCTGATTGCAAGTAGTCATTTGTTAAAATGTCTATAACTTTAAGTGGATTTCTAGAGAGTCAAACTTATGATTATCCCAGCATGCACGTTGACCACAAGAGCATCAGTAGGCCTGCTATAAAGTGCTAATTAATGTTCATCTTAGTTCATGTTACTAACCACAAATAAGTTGGAATGCTGTGAATATGCTAACTGATTAGGTTGCTTATTTTATTATTTGAACGGTAAGAAGGTCAAGCACTTGATTAGATGCCACAAGCTTGTAAAATAATGCAAGTAAATTTGTACTAAATATGCTAGAAGATGCGCAATTCAGTTGTTCATAAGGTCAAAGTTTAGTAGGTCAGCAGGTGTTATTTTGTAGCTGACGACCAAAAGAAATTAACATTCAATCACAGGTACTGCGTGGGAATCCACCTTTTTAGGCTGTTTACTACTATGTTCAGGCTGTTCCGCTCTTACAATTGTAGTTGGTTGGTTTAAGAGAAACTTAGGCCCTGGTTGTCTACAAAGAAAACAAAGCACTGGCTACATCATAATATATCAGAAGCCAAAACAAAGGTGAGTAATAATAGAACTACATACACGTCTACCCGTACTAGACAAGTACGGGTAAGAATTTGTGAGAAACAAGCCAGGTTATCCCATCTCTTCATGTTGTTGATTTCTGGTCTACCGTCTTGTGGAGTTTACATGGTAACATAAACTAGCATGGAATGTAGTATTTGTTTCATGAATGATTGTCTATTACGTGAGATAAATATAAGGGGTTGAATCCATATGAAGATGTTAGAGGGAAACTACAATGATTATAGAGTTAATCAAATAGTAATCGCTGTAACTATTAGTATTAATATGGTCTATGTACCTTCCACATATCTAACATAGTCTACAGTGTACTTCCTATGTCTAGTGACTGTTTAGTATTAATATGGTCTATATACCTTCCACATAACTAACATGGTCTACAGTGTACTTCCTCAGTCTAGTGACTGTTTAGTATTAATATGTTCTATATACCTTCCACATATCTAACATAGTTTACAGTGTACTTCCTTTGTTTAGTGACCGTTTAGTATTAATATGGTCTATATACCTTCCACATATCTAACATAGTCTACAGTGTACTTCCTATGTCTAGTGACTGTTTAGTATTAATATGGTCTATGTACCTTCCACATATCTAATATAATCTACAGTGTACTTACTCTGTCTAGCGACTGTTTAGTATTAATATGGTCTATACACCTTCCACATATCTAACATAGTTTACATTGTACTTCCTTTGTCTAGTGACACATGTCTAGAGCTATTCCTCCCATAAATGTTATACTCTGAAGGTACTTTACTTTGTTTTCTATCTCTATGAAGTAGCATCACTATAATTTGTTATTCCCTAGGACACCTATGTATTCGCCTCATCTAACTTTCGCGTTTTCGCGGGGTCATCCTCTCGCGAAAATTTCATGAGCGAAACTAAACTATCATAACGAACGAGCGAAAACGCGGAATTAGATAGCTTTGCTCGTTGATACTGTAGAATGGAATTTTATAACGACATTTATTTTAACGTTTTTAACGACCACTATAGCGTCGGTAAAATATAAACCAACAAAATAATTTGACTCAAAATTTATTACGTTATTATTTTGCAATTAATTATGATTATTTTCCCATTAAGAATGATTTATAATGATAGGAATTTGATGTCAATGCACACGCATTAGTAGCGTTATCGTTTGTTGGGGACATCAATCAATGCAGTGAGCACCGCGTGTTGAAAGAAAATAAGACACACTGACACTCACAGTACTACACAAGCAGCATGGCTCTGGAAAGGTTTGGATTCACCACTGATACCTCTTCAATAACTTGTAATGTTTCAGAAGATGAGGCAATAGAGAAAGAGTTAGCTCTGATAAATAACACTAATAAAAACGGAAGAGAGGAAGTCATAATAACTACACACTGTGCTAGTATATGTAGTATTACTAGCAGCTGTATCATGTATGTATTTGTATACAACTTGTAATTACTGTAATAAAGATGTTCAGCAATTATTAGCGGCAGTTGAGTGTTTGGGAAAACGTTAAAATTAATACCTATACACAACACCGTTGATCGTTAAAATTAAAATACGTTAATATAAAAACAAGCTAAATTGTGACAGAAACATTAAAATTTTCAGCGTAATTAAATTCCATTCTACAGTAGTCCAAGAAACAAATGGCAGCAAGCGATCACATTGCATTATCGATCTCGGCCATACAATTCTACCTGCGGTTCACAATTACAAACTAGTCCCAAATTGAAAATTTTTTCTTGCCGGCGAACAGAACCTGAGGAATATAATTATGTTTGTTCCACTGCCTTTATTTTCACATCATTAGATTTTTGCACTCATCAGAGTTGCGAAATTAAGTTGCAGCGAAATTTTACTCTGTGTGTTACTCACGAAACTAAATACTAGCGAAATATAAGTGTCCTAGGGTTATCATTCTTAGCTTCTGGAAACCTGTTCTTTCCATTATTGTTATATTTTTGTAGCTTTAGTTCCTTAAATGTCACTCAGTGTTGATTGCAGGGTTGGAAAAAACCACGGTTTTTATGAAAATATCGTAAATACCACGTTTTTTTGGTTTCAACCGGCTTTTATGGTTTAAACCGGTTTTTATGGTTTTTATAATTTTATCAAGCTTTTTGCAATTTCAAGTCCAATTAACATCGCTTACTAAAGCTGCATGACTGAGTATTGAACATACATATGGGCTGGTCCATAATTAGTCGTGTGACTTTTGTAAAGGTTCTCTAGCTATATGATGATTCAAAATATTCTAAATTTGTATTTTTTGGACTACACCACTTAGTGTTTGAAGCATGCTTGAGGTTTGATAAGTTGGATTTGGACCATTTGTAAAATCATAAAAATGCCATGTGTAATTTGAGGTTAGTCGTGAGATCCAGAGAATTCTGCTTGATAGGAGGCATTATGTTTGGTTTATTCTTTCTTTGAATTGAAATGCCCTACTGTAAAGTTACTGCAATTTTAGCATCCACTAGGTGTTCAAAGAGATTACTCCACTTTTAATTTTGTTTAAACAATTTTAGTTCTTAAACTATTTCAATGAAAAACAGTTAGCCGTGTGACATCTAACAAATAGTCGTGTGACTTCTGTGATCCTTCATATAAAATATTGAAAAGAAAGGAACAATGCTTTGGTTATATTAAAAGAGAATGAAAATAAATGTGACAAAACTAGTGCTACATTCAAAGTCAAGATCTTCAACAATGTCATCATCAAAAATGTGGCCTCTCTGCCTGCTGACTGAATTGAACTGGTGACACTTGGTTTCTATTCCAGCGACGGTTGAGTACTTTACTATTTCGTTTCTATTGGCAACAACAAAATGGATCTTCTGCAGTGCTGGTATGCCTTACACATTCTCCCAGCGCTGGTCAAAGAAGTCTATATTACTGTTGATTGCGGACGTGTCAGTTTCCAAAATCTCTACTTTGGAGTGAGCTTTAGTAACCTTGCCAAATGATGTCGCAACCTCAACAGTCTCCCTTCGTGCCTTCACCAATCTCCACACCTGCCTCTTCAGACTCCCACCAACTCTATCAATTGCCCCTTTGCCATGTAAAGTAGGAAAGAAGTTCCACTCCAGATGATTTAGGTCATTTGACTGCTTACTGTGATTGAGGCTTGATAAGATAATTCTCTGCTTTAACTGGGAAGCAGCGCCATCAGAGAATAAATCAAGCGATGAAACTCAAGTAATGCAGCGATGGACTTTGCTGCTTTACTTGGATGATCAGTGCTTGTAGGTAGGTGAACACGGCGTACTTGTCCTGCTGAAGTTAGTCGGAAACAACAACATAGGATTTGACACTTCCCTTGAACCATGCACAGCAAGTGAAGATGGTAATTTGTTTGTATGTGAAGTGAGCAGACTTTCATTCTGGTAGCCGGTCTGATAATTCTCTGATAAATCGGTTTGAATGATGCTTTTATTATCAGACAAACTGGCTCTTTTTTGGTCAAAGTACTTTGACTGGTGATCTTTGTTGAAGCAGTGCTTGACATAGGCCTTTCATTGCTTTTGAAGTGCAACCATTGCTTCTCCTGCTGTGTAATTCTGTTTTGTTTTCAGATTTCTTCCCTCAACTGTTGACCATATGTACCATTAAAGTTGTGTCACCTCTGAAAAGCTAAGGGTTTGGTAGACTTTTTTAGTCCCTTGCATTTAACATATGAAGTGCCTTCAATCATCATACAAATGGGGTTCTCTCTGCTGCAGACACACAAGTCAAGCAGCTCTCTTCGGGTGCTTGGCATGTCATTTCCTGTTCGTTTAAGCGCCTAGACCAGAAATCGGAGGTTTTCATGAATGGAACAGAAACAGACAGTGTGTTGCACCTCATTGAATGGCAGCACGTGTGTGAGTCTAAGAGCTGCAAACTTGCTCCGACTTATGACATCATTAGGGTTGTCAGCTTTGTACAGTTCGTATGTCTCACATATATTGTTGTACAGATGGCGTTTCTGGACCAGCTCACCTTTGACCTTAATTGAATCCTTTTTTTCTTGGTGCCATCCTGCTGGTGTCATCATTCTTATAGAAGTCATTGACTCTTTTAGGGATAATTTTAGTCATCATTCAGCCCCTTCCTTCCTTTTGAAGCTGAGTCATTTGTGCTTAGCTCATCTGGAACATACTGATCAATGAGACGTTTAAGTACATGGGCTGATTTCCTGGATCTTCTTGGCAGAGCTGCTTCAGCTTTCCTGAACGCTTTTCCAGCAGACTGTGCAGAGCCAAAGGGAGAAGGGCCTGCAATAAAAACTAATCCATGATAACAAAAGAGTACACCAACTACTAAAGAACTGTCAGCTCTAGTAAGCAACACTCCAAAAAGTGTCCATGTGATATTAGTAACTTAATACTTTACTCACCTTGCTGTTTATTTATGCTGCAGCCATCACTACATACCTGGTGTTAGTTTAAGTGTCATAGTTTTACGCTTCAGGTTCCTCTGCTTTTTCTTTCATTCTCTGTTGCTAGCTCTTTGCTGCTTTAGGTCTTCCTCTGTCGTATTAGCTTTTCTCTTCTGCCTTGAAATCCTTGATTGTTCTGCTTTCCTTCTTTTAAACTTTTCATACTTAACAGAATCATCCTTTATTCGCTCCTCGTAAGCTCTCACTTTTTCGGCATCGGTCATGGGTCAACTGCGTCTCATGATGAACAAGGTTATACTGATTTTTAGCGCATCTACTGTGTCCTTATGTAGTGACGTAACGTTGTACAAATGTATGTCATCTCATTTGATCATCAAATAGCCAGGCAAACCAATTATGTGCTGGTTAGCCAGTCTGCCAGTAGGGTATTAGATTTTATGTTCAGATCTTGAAAATCTATCGACAGACTTCTTTTATATGCCATAAATTGAATGAAAATCTTAAAGGCATAGTACTATTTACTAACCAAACATATACAAGTCTGCTTTATGTGATTAAATTGGATTATGAACGCAACAAAACAACAACAGGGGGGGGGGTGTCTCGCGACTAACCCGTCACATGGCTAACCATCCCACAGCCATCTATTTGAACCTAGAAACCCAAAATTCATGGTGTTTCTTGGTGAATGCTAATACAACTTAAAATGAAAATACTGAGACTCGAACAGCAAGAGTAACTTGTCAATGTTTTTGGTTAGCTGAGTGACAGTTATATAGCTAGTAGTTGTAAACATGTAGTATAGACAGAGGTTTCACATTTTTGATTGCTTTATCATTTTCCATTATGTTCTACAGTGTAACAAGCAGACTGAAGTGATCTTTTTATAGTAATAAAAATTGGAATTTTTAGTTCCCAATATATTAGCAAATATAATATTGTTGTGGAATGTGATCCACTGAGAGCTGAGCCTAGAACTGAGCTAAGCCGAGCCGGGCTGTGCTCAGTATATTGCTCCCCAATATTAGCAAATATAATATTGTTGTGGAATGTGATCCACTGAGAGCTGAGCCTAGAACTGAGCTAAGCCGAGCCGGGCTGTGCTCAGTATATTGCTCCCCAATATTAGCAAATATAATATTGTTGTGGAATGTGATCCACTGAGAGCTGAGCCTAGAACTGAGCTAAGCCGAGCCGGGCTGTGCTCAGTATATTGCTCCCCAATATTAGCAAATATAATATTACCACTGAAAATAATTTTTGAGGGTGACTTGAGAACACTTAACTTCAATTGTGTGGTACAACTAAAGTATAGAACTCACAATGATGAGTTATATGTTTTCTGAGCCCTAAGCTTATTCTAAACAAAACAGACATGGTCTGTATGTGCAGAGAACATTTTGAAAACTGGGTATTTTTTATTGTATTTATGAACAAGCCCATATGTGGAATCATCTGTTAAAGATGGTACTGTGGGAGTTGTTATGGGAAAATAGATAGAAAACATGAAATTTTCAGAATGAGTCTTTAATCAAACATGATCGATGAAATACAGAACAGAAATCTTATCACATAAAGTGAATATTTTACATACAGCTCTATGTATAAGTAGGAATTTTATTCCAAGTGATTAGTCGTGTGGTAGTGTAGAGCAGAGCATAATGCAGATGCATTGGTAGTGTTTGGAGCAGTGGCAGATGACTCAACTTCTACCACCTGAATACTAGCACTACTGTCTAAGTTGGTGTTGTCAGCTTGAAATTTTGCTACGTGAGCTTTAAGCCTATCTGCGTGATCTCACGTTACGACAGCACACCTATTACATTTTACCTTAAAACCTTTGCCTTTTGCAGTTTGAGTGAAAAACTACTAAAACAGGATCCTGTTTGCGAGGCGTGTTGGAAATTTGAGGCACAACTTTAACTTTTCAAAACACAAAATAATTGATAAACTGATTCTAACAATCCAATTATTTTGGTTTGTGTCCATAACGTAAAATATTAGTTTGCAAACTTAAAGCCTTTGCCCAAAAGGATTTTATTGTTTTAATTTCTAATTATAAGTAATCCTTTCTCGCTGGCCAGACTTGAGGAAGTATTCATTCATTATTAGAGATGATCATTAGATTAATATATTGCACATGGTTTATATATTTCATCAGTGAAGAGATCATCATATCACTTGATAAAACCAATTGAAAATGAAATTTACTAATTCATTGTTGTGCTAGGATTTCATGTAGTTTCAACTTGAGCTCTGCTATCAATTTACTACTGTGTCCTAAATGAACTTCCACCGCTGATAATTACATATAATTGCATTTCACCGCACATGAACCACTAGGAGCTTAAAATATGTTTTTCACAAAAAATAATGAAAAACCGAAAAAACCATAAAAACCGGTTTTTTCAGCTGGTTTAAACCACTCGGTTTAAACCACTCGGTTTAAACCGAGCCAACCCTGGTTGATTGTCAAACTAGTCGAATGTAGAATCCTGGTTTTTCTACTATTACTAGTATTTGGTCAGTTTTGTGCGCCCTGAGAGATCATCAGGTGTAATAACTATCTGCACAATTACTCCATAGTACAGCAAGATGGCTGAGGATAAAGTTGGTAGTGTACCTGGCTGCTAAGATGATTATCTGTGATTCCCACCAGGTGCATTTTTAATTGTAGCTTTTGACAGACAGACGAACATGGTTCTTACAATAGTAAAGATTATTCTTTGTAGCCTTGGTTCCATAACTGGGACTCCATGCTGATTATCAAACTACTTCAATGTACATGAGGTGACACTTGTTACAGGTGATATAATGGGATCTTCTCAGAGTAGGAGGGACAGAAGATCAACTGCTAACAGAGAGTGGAGAGAGAGCGAAGGCAAGATACGTGTATATCAAACAAGAGCTACAGAGAGTAAGTACTCTATGATAAGTTGTAGCAGTGAATTACTGTTTAGTATAGTATGACTATTTTACCTGCAAGTATAGACATCTGTTAAATTGTGTTTAGACTAGATGAGTCTATGAGTTCTTTTACAATTACAATTCTTCTATAGAAGTCTCATTTGTAGACAGTGAGTCCCAAGTCACACCAACTATACTCAAGATAATCGCTAGTAATTCATCTCTGATTGGTTGATCTGATTTGTTGTTGTCACATGACTAACATACAGCTGATCATATTGTATATCACTGACTTTATATTTCTTATTATTATTATCATGTGATCATTTACACTCAGGAGTGTTTCAGCTCATTTATAATTTATTTCTAACAGGAATTGACCAGGTCAAGTAGTAATTCTATTTTATATCGAATTTTTAAATGTCAAATTAGACAATTCCTACATCTCTACATTCTTACCATTCACTTGTGTTATCATGTTATTCAAAGGCAACTTTTGTTGCAAATCTTCTAGATTTGTAAATTATTACAGCTTCATGTCAACCAGTCTTCAGGATTCCACATTTTAATATTAGTAAAGATGGATAACTCTATGTACAATGAGATTCCTTAAAGGCCTTAGTCAGCCATGTTCAGGTGAAACAATCTGTTAACACCGTGTTGCAAACCTGAGTCTTTTATGTAGAATAGCCAAGTTTCAGGTCATGTGATGTGTTAGTGTTCTTCCAAGTGGTTAAAATATACGACCATATTTATTCATGGTTCAACAATTAGCTATGTTGTCAACCAGTCAGTTAATAATATATAAAAATAATTGCTCATCATTATTTACAAACTGCTAGCCTAAGTTCCTAACTACTTCAACTAATCATAATTTCCTTCTAGAGTAAAGATCCTTTGGTAGCAGTGTGTGCAGAACATTCCAGTGGTAAGTTTACACAGGCACCCATACATGGTTGCAAGGATTTTCTCGTAAATACCACTGGGAAAAATACGGTTTTTACTGTCCACCTTAAATACTCCGGGATAAATAGGGAAAATATCAAAAGTTGAAATAGAGAAGTGAATTCAAACTAATATGCTTCATGCTGTCTAACTCTGGTCTAAACTACTTCCACTGAAACTAAGAGCATTGAAAACATGTTAGTAAGCTACTAGATGGTCCTCCACAGTTCCGCTAGCCATAGTAATAACAATCAAAGAATTTTTAAGTCCACTTAAGTCTCAATATAAGGTAGTCAAGCAAGAGTGAGACAAGACTCTATTCCAAGCAAATGGTGACACAGTGAAATATTTTAGCACAATGATATTATGAGAAAGGATGAAAAGAAATGCAAGTGAAGGTCCTTTATCTACTTTGTTTTATCTACTTTGATTTAGATTTCTTCAATAGGATAACTGAGGAATTCATCTCTCTATTTTTACATGATTATTCTTTATATATGATTTATATGTTGTCAGTTCACTGGTCAGCTGCTCTAAACAACAACATGTAATTCTTTATATACAGCAAATGACTGGTTCAGACTGTTTGTTGAGTCATGACCTAATATGGTCATATACTTTAGCCTGTTACAAGTGAACCGATGTTTCAAATGACCTGAAATTCAGTGATTTTACATGAAAGATTCTACTTAACAACATGGTATTCACATGTTGTTCTACCTGAACATGGTACAACAGGACTTGGTATGTAGTAAATTACTTACATTACAGGGAAGAACATTCAGGTCTGGTACAGACACTCTGGCCAGCCTGAGAATGATGGCATTCCTTACTTCCTTACCTACTCCTCTATAGATGATGAGAGAGAGATACTGGAGGATGTGGGTGACCACCATATCACTCATATGAGTATCAAGAATGGAGTCATTCCTGCTCTGATGACTCCAAGTCTAAAACAACTGAAGCTCAGGAATGTGAACTCCTCCCAACTGGACTGGTATGTCTATTGTTGGTACATTTGTTGGTGCTGAGGCTAAGTGTTGCTACTTCATATCATCTTATATGTGATATACCACCTGCACAGTGGGTGTATATGACCTAATTCTCTATTTTCAAAGACAGGGAGTCTCTCTAGAAATTCCTTCAATGTCAGATAAAGGCTCATAATGAAGGAACACAGTTGAATTGATATATTACTTTGAAATCTGTAAAGTTCTTTTAGTTATTCTATAAAGAAATCATGTTACATATTGGAATATCTTTTGTTAAGGTTAACTGACATCACAAAATATTATGATGTTAACAACAGCAGATAAAATTACAGATCGTTCAAGTATAATAATGATACAAAACACATATAAACCTATTTAAATATGTTACCAAGTCTTTGAAAGGTTGCCACAATATCCTAAAACTAACCCATCTGATGGGATGATACATAAATAGACAGATTAATTCGGCCTAAAATCGAAATAGAAACTTCAGAAGCCTGTTTTAATCAAAATTAAGACCGGCTAACGAAACGCCAATTAGACCGTGCGACAGATAGCATAATCATTAAGTCGTCCAAATTTCATGAAAAAAATGTGCACATTTCACCGGTCTATGGAATTGTTCAATTTCTGAAGGTTTCTGTAATTAATTTAGAAGTACTGAAAAGTGATCGTTTCTTTTTTGCCGATTTCATTATTCGAATTAATTATTTGATTTTATAAAAAAGTTATTATAATATTTAATTATAAGAATAATCATTAGAATTTGCAACATCGAAGTATATAATGATTGCATTGTGTAATTTCCGAAGGTTTCTTTAATTAATGTAGACCGTTTGAGGCGTAGACCGATATACAGGCACGAAAATGTGGTACACAGTTTATCAGCCTATGTTTTTGTCCAATTACCGAAGGTTTCATTAAATTATCTAGAACATTTGCCAGATTTCTTTACATCTTATTTACAAGCTAGGGCCAAACTACAATGCCCCTTTGTGCCAAGAATATTTTCTTATTTTACTCAAGTTTGCAGTAAACTTCCAGACGCGTTAATGCTAATGCTTGCTTTCTGTTACATATCGCTGTCAAAACCATTCTACATTCAACACAACCAACTTATTGCTGTTGTTAGTTAAATTACGTACAGTAGGTTAGGCCTACAGCTTGAATTAATATTTATTTTATTGTTGTAAAACATAGGTTTGAGATAGTAGTAGATGAGGTCTGATTTTTATACAACCTTTTGTTTTGCATAATTGACCATTTGAATTTCATTTCAAAACAACTTGACAACTACTATGGACATACAACCTCCCAGAACACCATGTCGTCGCAGTGGCCGTCCACGTGTCTCACAATTATTACGGAGGATGAGAAATAAAAGGTCCTCACCGCAACCATCGACATCAAATGCTAATGTTCAACAACACGCTACTCAAAATAATAACAACAACTGATCTGATTCAGAGAAATCTTTAGTAGATGTTGTAGGCGAAGCCTAAAACATCTAACTAAAGAATTCTACTTTTGTAGAATTCTGACCTTTTGTAAATACTTTTTCAACAACCAGCAGTACCCTTTCTTTTTTCCATTATCCTTTTGGTCGTGGGCTGTATGACAGGGGAATTTCTAGTAATAGTAATGATAGGCTATAGAACTAGTAGATCCATAATCATAGTAGATGTAGTACCAGATGGAACGATAAAAAGTTCACTTCTCTTCCTACATATCCTAAGATATAATAAACACTAACATAGATGTTACCCTGTGTTGTTAGTGTACTGAGTTTACAGAGAGACGATGTAAACTGGGACATTTACTCATCTAGATGTGCCAGTATAAATGTACAAGAGGAGATTACTCCTACTATATTAAATATATGTGTCTATGTCTATGATATATGTTTACTCTAATACATTAGCAATCAATATCAAATTCATAGAAGGAATCAGACTAAAGCCAGGATTCAGTAGCAATGTATACTTTATGGTAATGACTAGCATTAAACCTGGTGTTGCCAGGGGTTTCTTTCATTGTTAAGTAGATGGCACTCAGCATATGTGTAGATTTTTAATACAAATCACTACACTCATTTCATGACAACAATCCATGAACATATTCATAGAGTTGTACTTAATATATGTAAATATGTGTTCTTGAGTTTCTAATCAGAGTATTTAAGAGACTGGTTCTCAGGAATCAGACAGAGTTTTAAAACCAAATATTTTGGTGATCTGGTGGTAGTCATGGAGCATAAGCTAGTAAAGTTTGACGAAATCGGCCAATAAATTGTGGAAATGCCCTGTGTTTACACAGATGACACAAAAACACAATGAAAAACAGGAATTATTAATAGATATCAGTTACTGTGGCTTGTGATTCTCTGTGCTAGGTAGTATGGGGATGGGAAGAAGCATCCATGTTCAATCCTAGTTTTAGCATGAGTTTTTCACAGATATAAAAGTGATTGCTAAGTATGACTAAAGAAATCAGACTATAATAATTGTTAGAAATATAATATTATGTAGCTGTTCCCTTTACATTCAGAACTTAAAATATATTATAGCAATACTTTTATTTCTATTAAACTAGTAACTAGAGAGTGTGTCAGGTATAAATATGAGGTCTTATCTGTGTTTAGAGTAACTTATGGCAGCAAATAATGCTGCTGTCACTGTGTACTGATAACATCTTGTTTAGCATGAATAAAACTAAAACAAGTTAAACACAAAATACTGTGAATTTATGAAACCTGTCTATTTTTGTGTTTTATTACTTTCTCCAGGTCTCTGTTAGCCAATAAGTATGTTTTCAGATTCCTGTGTCTAACCCTCAGGGGTCAGCATAAAACATCTAAAAGTATCTACAGTTGAATCAAGTATGTCTACATAGACACAAACCTGTAATGTCTGTCCTCCTTTGACACACTCTAAAGCTATTATGTCTATTGACGTGCTGAAATCAAAGGATCATCTGTAGTGCATGTGCAGCTGCCCGAGTATTAGTAAAATATATTAAACTACAGACTGAAGTGTTATTATTATATTTCTAGTCTCAGCTCTCTCACCAGACTGGAGGTGTTGAGGATTTGGTCAAGTAACTTCAGTGCTGGACTACCTCCAGTGATTGCTGAGTTAGAGACACTGGAGAGTCTCATACTCTATAAATGTCAGCTGAGAGACCTCCCACAGAGGTAGTGTATAATATACAGTGTACATACTGAGTTTGTATCTACTGTTTAACTTGACTGTAGGTTGAAGGAGTTTAACTGATTATATTTGTGATTAATTAAATTAGTAAGACTGAAATATTGACAGCATATTGACTAGAGTCTCCCTAATCATTTACTAATTATACAAATATTGGATACCTCTACTAGTTGTATTAGTCTAGTGGATTAGTGAATATCAGAGCCAAGTGCTGAATTATTAACTAAATTATCCAATCTTGTGATGCCACAGACCATGAGTCATAATTATATGAATACCATCATCCATACTACCATCATACCATATTATAGAAAGTTAGAGAATTCTGTGAAACGGGAATGAAATGCTGTTGCAAATACTGCAAATGAGATGCTGTTGAAGCACTTGCTGTATGTTCCAGCATTGCATTTTCCATTTTGCTGGAACATTAAAAAGGTGCCTACAAATAATCTTCTGACACACCATAATGTTAAATTGCAAGCCAATGTCATATGGACGTTTATGCTCAAACAGTGTAAAGCAACATTGCTGGAACATTCAATAACAATGCTTCCTACCAACGTTATGATAACGTTAACAATGTTTATTCATGTGAAATTCCACAGAGCGTTTTGTTAGAATTTAATGTTAGGCTATCATGCTATCATAGACTGCTTTTATACAGAAAGCACAAAAAGTTTCACAAAAAGTTCATAACTCAAGCATTTTACAGCCATACAGTATTTTCACCATCTTCTATTCATCGTGACTATTCTACAGAGAGAAAGCTACCACTGTTAACATGGGATAAGGTTCTTTATTAGCTCTCTTTTCTTCCTCTATGCAGCTGTTATATTTAATGTTTGTATTATAATTTATCATCATTCTATCTCCACTGGTCATCAGATCTCTTTTACTCAGCAATATCTACGTCTGTTCTTCTCTTATTATTCTAGCCAACATGGTGATCCCTCTACCTAGGGTATGGTTATCATATATGGAGTTATCTTCTCTTCTGAGTCATTCTATTAATCTACTTCAGTGTAAAGGTGTGTTTACACTAGTATGTGTGTAGCATCAGTGTTCTGTGGTTAGACGCCTAGTGATAGATGCTCCACTGCCTAGTGTAGGTATTCTGTACTGTAGATGATCACTTTACACAAATATTTAGTATTATCATGTTTAATTTGTTGTTTGTAAATTAGCCAATATCCTACAGGGTTGGTACTCAGTCTAGTTCTGCTTCTACTGCAGTTGTCATGGTAGTAAAGTCTCACCAGAGGCAGCTGTGAGCAACATTTATATGTCTTTCTGTCAGCCAGTAGCTTAAAATATAAAATAGTGTTATACATTTTGATGTACCTCCCTGACTATGGCATTTGTCGTCTGTAGATACCAACAATTGTTCAACAAACTGTATCAATTACAGTGACATCATTACAAACACTAGGAAGCTCTGTAAGAAGTGTTGAAACCAATTCTATAGTTGAGAAGAGTTTTTAGCCTCTGTACCTTCTTATCCACCATCTTCTTACTTCATTACCTTTCTCTTGTAGTTCAGTAAGGCTCACACAGCCATTTCCCTCTGAGGTACTTTTGAATTCTTTATAAAGTTTAGATTACTAAACAGAATTCCACATAAATACGTGTACTGTAAGTGCTCCTGAAAAGACTCAACAGCTTTATGGTAACTTTTAATAATTGCTGATATTTCTCATCTACTGCTACATTGGATCAAAATGTTGATATATCACATTAAGTTCACTAGAAACATCAAATCTATCAGAAAGATCCTCTCATAACAGCAACTGATCTTTCCTCACCCTCTCCAATGCTCACTCTTTGGTCAGCCATCTTGTCAAAACATAAAAATATCATGCATCTGAATATTAATTAATGTTTATAGAATATAAAAGTCAACTTCTATATGTGATAATTATATAAAACATAAAACACAGTACAAACTCGGATAGCTTAAACAAAAGGTTGGGATTTTCCATGTAAATACCACATACCTCACATTGTTATGAGTCAGCGAGTCATCGTGTTCTGCATCATTTTCTTTCTGAGAGTTCATCATCTGTCGATACATCAAAATAGGCTGAGGTCTTAGATAGTTGATCAATATGACAAGCTTTGCCATCAGTTCAGAATAATCATTCAGCACTGATTCATTTGTTTTATACCATTGCCTACAGCATATGAGACAAGTTGTTTTACTGTTTGCTTCTTGGAAAAGGATTTGTCTACACCATTCTCAGTAGATATTGTATGTCCTCTTTTTAGTTGTAGCAATAATTCAGCTACCAGCTTGCAACGATTTTTCTTCATAAACTCCCTTTTCAAAGGAATTTCCCTTTTTAGTTCAAATGATAGGTTAACAGAGTTCAGTTAATAAATGGAACATTTTAATAGAACTCCTGCTTATTTTAGAATGATCCATGTCTTTAAGACTGACAGATGTTGGGGATTTGAGTTGTTTACACAAAGCTTGAAACACGGAAGAATTTGTAATGCATACAATAGATAAAGTAATCATCTAGCAAGCAGCACACATACCACCATACAATAGATAAAGTAACCATCTAGCCAGCAGCACACATACCACCATACAATAGATAAAGTAACCATCTAGCAAGCAGCACACATACCACCATACAATAGATAAAGTAATCATCTAGCAAGCAGCACACATACCACCAAAATCACATAAGTTTGTGTGTAAAACTAAATTATTCTAAAGGCGCACGAAAAATCATGCAGAGAGATACTCTTTTAAGGACACAGTATGGACATTTCAGATAGTGTGTGCATCCAGATTACAATCACATGCGTTTTGCGCGTGTGTGTGCGTGTGTGCGCGCATGTGCGTGCGTGTGTGTGTGTGTGTGCATGTGTGTGTGTGTGTGTGTGTGTGTGTGTGCATGTGTGCGTGTGCATGTGTGCGTGCGTGCGTGCGTGTGTGTGTGTTTGTGTGAACTTGTAAATGCATGCAATTGGGGACTCACACCAGAATTTAACAGACAAATTGGGGACGTTCAGAAATTGGGGACGTCCCCAATCTTTTAAACCCTTTTTTCTTATAAAAAACTAAAAATTATATAGTTTAATCCAACTCCCGACAAAATCTGAGCACTGTCCCCAATTGCCTGCATTTGTATGAGAACATCTGTGAGTGTGGGTGTGTGAAAAAATATTTAAGTCCCCATAAAGTTTGCTAATTTCTCACACACATTTGACCTGTTTCCATTTGTTAGTAGGCAAATATTTGCGGAGTTTTCTTCTCATATAAACCTTTTACCTAACAATTGGGGACATATATTTTATTGGGGAGCTAATTTCTATTTTGTAAAAACTCACAATATTTGTGAGTTTCTACAAGAATGAAATTACAAGAGATGAAAACTCACAACATTTGTGAGTGAAAAGTCACAATATTTGTGAATTTTTATCTAAAATGTAGCTTCGGAAGCAAGTTGAGATTTTACACTATTTTTGAACTTATGTTTAGCTAAAATCTATATTTGTTCTTCTGCATCACAAATGTATTTTGTAGTTTAGCATTTGCAAAGTTTTTTTCACAATATAATGTATTTGGTCAGCAGTTATACAAGCTCAGCAGACATTTGAAAGTGTGTCTCGTTTGCTTCCTTCAATAGTTCAGGCCTTTAATAATCCTTGAGAGCTCTTGTACTTTTTCAAATATTCTCACATATGCATCCTTCTTTACTTACTAGCTTTTATTTTTAGTATGGTTGTAGTTTATACGCAATTAAAAAAAATTGCGCTTTGTTATTCAAAAGATTTGTTTAAATTCATTACATACATTTCTTACATAAGTTTTAGCTGCATAAATTTTCAGGTTAATTTCACATAGTTTTAAGCATAAGATCTCTGTACATGTACTTTATTGACTCCAAATCTTGACTCATTGGATGTCTTTGCAAGAACTTTACTACATCATCCTTCCTTGACCGAATAAAATGTTAAAATAAAACATGTAGCCTCCAATGCTTTCTCTAACTCGTTTACATTTTTCCTATATCTATGAATTATAATGGTCAAAATTCTCATTTAAAATATATTGTAAAAGTTAACTTGAAGGTCTGATAATTTTGGCTCAAAACATTTAAAACAAACATTATTAAACCAATTTCAAGTGTCTCTGCAAATTTCTAATCTGAAATCTGTATATTGTTAGAATTCAATCAAATCTTCTGTTTTTTCTTTCTCAGACCAATTGTCCATCATTGAACTTTTTTACTATGTAGTATTATTTCATAAGCTCCACTAAAAAACTTTTGTTACTACTAAAAGATCAGAGTCAATTACAAAGATTGACAAGGTAGTATATCTTTAGAGAATGAAATAGCTAGATGGAAAATTCTGCCATACATTTATCGCTCCTCATTGAAAATACTTAAAGCTGTTTTAGAGAATATATATATTTCATCAAGTTTATATTGAGTATGTTGACAATATCAATCTTTTTATCTAAAGCTTGATTGTAATTTAACTCCTATGTCCCTATGCTTGCTTTTCATGTATGGCTTGAAAACAATGGAATTATACAAGTTTCAAGTTTAATCAATTGCGGTTATCAATGTGTAAAACTAAGCAGCAGTGTCAACATTTAATGAATATATTTAATTCTTTTTGGCTTTTGGATTTTTGAAAAAGTGCTTGTCATCACCTCACTTGTTTTTTTTACTTTTGTTTGTAATTATAGTTAACTCATGCTGACGCAATGTAAATATGTTGATGACGGGCATTGCTTGCAGTATAAAATGAGATACGGCAACAAAATTAATCCAGTAACGTGATTAAATTTTTTGTCTGTTTATGCCAATCGCTTGGCATGAGTGTAAAACATTCTTGCATTCAGCTTGGATGCAAGAACGTGGATAAAACATCAGTTTGTTACTCCTGCTGTTTACTACTTACAAACTAAACTCGCAAAGCAAGCATTGATCCTAAGAAGCAATTGGTTCTATTGAATTTATATCCAAATAGAATGGCCTAACGCTGAGTTATCCTTTGTACATCATACATGTGTAGAATTAATAGTTCTTAAAAGTGAATTAAAAAAGTGTCATAATATGTATATTTATTACTCAACAAAGATTTCCTAGACAACTATGGAACTTTTGAATTGAGTTTGAAGTAGAAATGAAGTCATGCATAACTTTTACTAGCATAATTATGAAAGTGTGCACATGAGATTGCACATGAAATTGTCGATCGAGCACATGAAATTGGCAAAAAATTAAGTATACAAAAAAGCAAAATGTTTTTGCATACTCGCAAACAATAAAAATAATTTTTGATGTGTAAAATGGGTGTGAAATACTGAACATAAATAATCATCAACATGAATAATTTTTTTTAATGTTCATTACTACTTGGTTCATGAGATGCAATAGATTAAAAATTTTTTAATTTTATTGTAGTATTCATCATATATAATTTTAGCTAGATTTCAGTAGTGTATATATGTAAGAGCCTAATACGGTTCAATGAATGCATGAAACTTTGTTTGTTATACAATACAAAGCCAAATGCGCTTAGCTAACGTCTCAGCAAATAAGCAATGCATACTGAAAATCTATATATAAATATCAGTGTCTTTTTGTCTTCTATTGTATGTTCATTTATAACAAGTATGCATTGTTTTAACATAACAATGCATAACTTCCATGACTCTCGCATAAGCTTGATTGATATGCTAAGCAAGAATATTGCAATCAGTAGAGAGCTGTGGTAGGACTGAAACAGGCACAGTATGAATTACACAAATATATAAACAGTACACAGAAATAAATGCAGTACGCAGAAATAAAAAAACACCTTCATTTAAAACCGTAATTTTTATTACCTGTGCAAAATCGGGCAATCTGCTTGTTTTATATAAAGCAAGAGAGGCTGCTACCTATTTGTAAAAATTCACAACAATAAGAAATCTAAAGAAGTTAGACAAATATAAAAAAACACTTTTTATAATTAAAACACAAAATGAAACCAAAACTTCTGTTGATCACCAAAAAATACCAAATAGTAGATCCCTGGTCAAAGATTTTCAAAATCACACTGGCAAAACTGCTAGCAATTTCTTGTTAACTGTTTTTTTAATTATTCTTGACAAAGTTATTACTTGCGCTGTTTTAATTAAAAAAGTTCACAGGTAAATGTTTGTTTTTTTGCTATTTTTAAATTTTTTCAAAAAACTTTGCAATTATTTTGTATAGATTGCATTGTAACAAACTAATTTTAGATATCAATAGCGATAGTGCAATAATTTAATTATGGTGCTATTGTTATTGTGATTCTTAATTTGAAGTAAACAGTTTTATGAGAATTATTCTATAGCTGGCCATTGACTACTTCTGTTGGAAAGCTTACCTACAGTTTTAATGTTTGGAAAACCGACTCATTTTACTTTTTGTTGCTCATAGTTGCTTGTTTTTTTAATAGTTACTTTAAAAAACTCTCACAGCATTGGTAAAATTTTCGTGCTATCTGAGATTTGTTTGAGCCAACGTGTTATCGCTTCTCAACCTTTGCCTGTCATACATTTAGCCTGTAGTGTCTTGCTTATGATTATGCAACATCGCAGAACCACAAGTTAAATATAGAGAACAAAGAAACTTATTCAGTACTGCTGTTCATCTGCAATAACAAGATTATAACATCGGATGCTTTATACACCAAATCAAAGACAAATAAGATGTTTACTTCCATAAAATTTGTGCTCAATAGCATATACAATTTACAAATATTCAATGAGTTTGTTATTTTCCATTTACTTCATTCTATAATATTTTATTGGCACAAGGCTTTATTGTTAACTAAAACCCAAGCAGATGCAGTGAGTGAGACATGTTTATAATAAAATAATAGCTTGTAAATTTCACAGACACTGCAAATAATTTGTCAATAATTTACCTAGGCGCCAGATTTTGAACTTCATTTGCAATATCACCCAGTTAGCCTCAAACAGAAAAAATTGTATTTGTTTTGTATTAATGATACTCATGCTCACGTTCATTTTAAATCACATTGTTTTTACTATGCCAATCTTTTTAAGAAAATGCGTACTTATTTTCCAATCTAAATAGCTTTCAAAATGCATCAAATTACTGCTCAGGCGCCAAAGAGTAATGTCATATGTTTTAAATGGAGAAAATAAAGTGAACCACCTGTAATAATCAAGCCGGATCATATTTTCACAATATTACATCTGAATTGACGTTGCACACAAAGATCACTGTTATCATAAACTATATAGACGTAGATCAATGTTGTCAAATATTTCACATGGAAACATCCTATTTGACATTCGCAAGTATTTTTTTATAGATTGCATTGTAGCAAACTAATTTTAGATATCAATAGCGATAGTGCAATAATTTACTTATTGTTCTATTGTTATTGTGATTGCTAATTTGAACTAATCAGTTTCATGAGAATTATTTTATAACTGGCCATTGACAACTTCTGTTGTAAATTGTATCTACAGTTTCAATGTTTGGAAAACCCATCTAAATATACTTTGTGCTACTGATAGTTGCTCTTTTTTCAATAAGTGCTTTGAAAAAGTCTCACGGCATTGGTGAAATTTTGATGCTGTTTGTGATTTGTCTGAGCCAACATGTTATCGCTTCTCAATCTTTGCCTGTCATACCTTGAGCCTGTAGTGTCTTGCTTATGATTATGTAATATCGAAGAAGCAGGAGTTAAATCTGGAGAACAAAGAAACTTGTTCAGTACTGCTGGTCATATACAATAACAAGATTATAACATTTGATGCTTTATACACCAAATCAAAGACAAATCAAATGTTTACTCCCATAAAGTTTGCTCTTGGTAGCATATAAATGTTACAAATATTCGATGAATTTAGTATTTTCTGTCTACTTTGCTCTACAGTATTCTATTCTGCGCAAAGCTTTATGGTTAGCTAAAATGCAAGCAGACTCAGCAAGTTTTAAACTTTATTTGCAACATCACTTAGCTAGCCTCAAACAGGAAATATTACATTTGTTTTGGATTGATGATAGTCATGCTCACGTTCATTTCAGATCACATGATTTTCACTAAGCCCATTTTTTAAGGAAATGCGTACATATTTGCCTATCTAAACAGCTTTCGCAGTGTATCAAATCACTGCACAGTTTCCAAAGAGTTATCACATGCATCTTAAATAGAAAAAATAAAATGAACGAAAGCTAATGATCAAGACAAATCATATTTTTAAAATAGTTCATCTAAATTGATGATGTTCCCATAGACTACTATTATCATACGCTATGCCGACATAGGCCAATATTGTCAAATAATTTATTTGATAACATTATGAAAAACAACACGTAATATGGAACACAAATTAATTCTTTAATCAGACTATTGAATTTACAAAGAGTTGAACAGTTATATTTTAAAACAAATATGAAGGGTCTTTCTTATGAAACCTTTTTCAATTTCTCAAGAGAAATTTAGTATTTTGACAATTTATATGCAATTTAACGATGAGCAACTTATACCAGAAGAAAATTATGATAGACAATAGAATTATATCACCCCCAACTATGGAAGGTTTGAAGTCATGTATTTACTGATTTGCTTTAGTTTTTAATTTAAATTGCAATTGGAAAAATCTTTTAAACCCAAAATGCATGATTCTCAAAGTTGATTGTTGGAATATCACACTCACAAAGTTTTTTCTTTTGCATCACATTAGATAGTTCAGTTGATGTACCGGCTTGCACAGCAAGAACTCTAATAGTGAGAGATAATTGCAAAGTTGTTTTCTAGTGCCGTTGTTTTTCTAATAATTTTTGTTTAATATCCGTCGTTTTGGTATACTGGTATTGCTTTCCACTTATTTTCTGCTAAACATTAAGCAGCAAGAGTCCAGGTAATCATGATGCAACATCAAACAGCCACAAGATCTATTAATAGAACAAAGCAAATTATGCAATACCGTTACTCGCAGGCAATAATAAGATTATAGGGTTTGCGACTTTTACACAGTCTCTCATCCAGAGAAGAAATTTTTTCTCTTAAGATATACTCTCCATAACATACTACACTGAAAAAATATTTAACGGTTTTAATTACAATGCTAATTTTATATGAAGCAAGAGAGGCTGATAATTGCTTATAAAATTCACAATAATCAAAAGTCTGCAGGAATGATACCACTTTGCAAAAATATTTCTGATAATTTAGACACGAAGTTAAACAAAAACTTGTGTTGAGCACCAATAATTACCAACTGGTAGATCCCTTGTTGAAACTTCGCAAAAGCACACTTGCAAAATTGCCTGAAGATCCTCGTCAACTGTTTTTTATTACTGCTGACAAAGTTATTACTTTTGGTCTTTTACTCAAGGAAGGTCACGAGCCAAAATTCCTGTTTTGTCAATTTGTAATTTTGTTTAAAAAACTACACAAGTCTTTTTAGAAATTGCATTGTAACAAAATAATTTTAGATATCAATAGCAATAGTGCAATAACCTACTTATTGTTCAATTGTGATCGCTAATTTGAACTAAACATTTTTTTTAGAAATATTCTATAGCTGGCCATTGACTACCTTTGTTGGAAAGCTTACCTATAGTTTTAAAGATTGGGAAACTCATCTCACTTTACTTTGCGTAGCTTATACATGTATATAGCCACCCCTTTTTATTAATAATTGCTTTGAAAAAGTCTCACAGCATTAATAAACTTTCTGCGCTGTTTGAGATTTTTCTGAGCCAACATGTTTATCACTGTTGAAACTTTGCCTGTCATACATTGAACATGGCGTGTTCTGCTTATGATTATGTAATATTGAAGTAGCACCAATTAAACTTAGAGAACAAAGAAACTTATTCAATACTGCAATAAGTAAAGTTCAGTACTGCTCATGGCAATAACAAGATTATAACATTTTATGCTTGTACACTACATCAAAGACAAATAAAATCCTAACCTCTCATACAGTTTGTGCTCAATAGCGTATAAACTTTACAAATATTCAATGAATTTATTATTTTCTGTCTACTCCGTTCTATAATATCATATTCTGTGCAAGGATTTATGGTTAGCTAAAAATAAAGCAGATTCAGTGAGTAAGACATGTTGGTAATAAAATGGTTGCTTGTAAATCTCACATACACTGCGAATAATTTGTCAAGATTCTATCTAGCCGCAAGATTTTAAACTTTATTTGCAACATCAGATAGTCATGCTCACTTTTATTTTATATCACATGGTTTCCACTATGCCCATTTTTTCAAAGACATGCGTACATATTTGCCAATCTAAACAGCTTTCACAATCCATCAACTCACTGCACAGTTGCCAAAGAGTTATGCCATGCGTCTTGAATCGAAAAAATAAAGTGAACAACAGTTAACGGTAAAGACGAATCACCTTTTCAAAATATTTCATATTATTGGATGTTGCTCACATAGATGATTATTATCATAAACAATACTGACTTAGTAAAATATTGCCGAAGGTTTCACGTTGAAATGTTATACTTAAAATTTTATTAAATACTTAAAAAATTTGATAGTTACTGTCTATTTCTATTTTTAAAAACTTCAATATCAATTAAAAGCCAAACAGGCATAGCAAGTGAAATGTGTTTGAAAGGTTGTATTCTGTTTCACAGATTCTGAACATAATCTGGCAAATACCTACTTTGTGGACAGCAATTCACCTTTAGTTGCAATATTGTCTTTTAGCTGTACACAAATTATATTATATTTGTATTGCATTAGTGTTGTTGTCTTGTGCATATGTGCCAATTATAGGCTCAATAGTTTCTATCATGCTAATATTTGAAAGAAAATAAATATATTTTAATACACCTAATAATTTTCGTACAAGAATTGGTAAAAATCCCAAACTAATAGGTTAAATGTCATACACACCCATGATAATAATTCCGAAACTGAAATGAGGCTATATTATCACAATGCTATTTCTATTATTTGGTTAAACTAATGTTTGCAAAATTAATCGTTGAAATAACAAACACACCTCCGATTTCTCAATGTTCAATGAATTTTTTATGGATGAAAGTATACTTAATTAATTCATTAATATTCTAAAAGTAATGGTTGTATTTTATGGGACGGTTTTGATAATATTCGTAGTTATTGAAATAGCATTGAGAAATTTTATGACTGTATGTACAGTTATGATATTTGCTTTATGTTTTCAAACCAATGGCCATACAAGCAAATGTTCATGCACTGATATTTTTACCATCAATTTGGGAACATCTTATTACAAATGTTTTGAGATTGGTGGCAACTAATTGTGCTGTTATAATCATTGTGTAATGTTCCAAACTAATGGTTGTAATATAATAAGTATTTGTTGGGGTCTTCGTTTTTCCAAATTAGAGATATTTTATTCTTTGTCATCAAATGTAACAACAAACTGAAAGAAACTTTTTATAACATCCTTGATATGAATTAATACTATGTATGCACCAGTAAATTTTGACAATTATTTCAAACCAATGGTTAAAAGATCATGCAAACTTGTGGTTATATTTGAACCCTCAAATTAGCAACAACATATAACAATGGCGTTGAGATGCTATATCACTCAAACTGCTTTTGTAATAATTGCTCAATATCCCCGAGCAAATGGTTAAAAAATCATACAAGCTTTGTGGAGATAATGAAGTGAGCATTAGGGACATTTTATTACAGATACTTTGAGCTGCTGTATGACTGTGAGCGGAGTTGCATCAATTGGCCAACTTCCGAGAATAGTTACATAATTATAAACACTGGTGATGGTATTTTAGCATCTATTTGGGGATATCTTGTCACAATAGCTATGAGATGCTTGATCAATGTGTGTAGATTGGTAGTAATTGGTCAATGTTTCAAACTAATGGAAGCAATATCATTCACAGTTGCAATAATAGTTTTGCCACGAAATTGGTGAAATCTTCTCACACATTCGCTTTAAGATGGTTGACGAATAAGTGTGCACTTACATGTTAGTAAATATAATGATTAACAGTGGGCCCATGATAGAACCTTGTAGAACACCAATTATTACATGTTTTAGGGATGAAGATGTGTTATTATTCCTCACAAATTGTGATTGGTTAAATGTCTTCCGATTAAAGTGCATTATTAGTAAAGTGATGGAGCACCCTCCACTAGATGATAAACAAATATAATGAATAACAGTGGGTCCATGATAGAACCTTGTGGAACACCAATTATTACATGTTTTAGGGATGAACATGTGTTATTATTCCTCACAAATTGTGATTGGTTAAATATCTTGTGATTAAAGTGCATTATTAGTAAAGTGATGGAGCACACTTCACCAGATAATAAATGAATATAATGAATAACAGTGGGTCCATGATAGAACCTTGTAGAACACCAATTATTACATGTTTTAGGGATGAAGATGTGTTATTATTCCTCACAAATTGTGATTGGTTAAATATCTTGTGATTAAAGTGCATTATTAGTAAAGTGATGGAGCACACTTCACCAGATAATAAACAAATATAATGAATAACAGTGGGTCCATGATAGAACCTTGTGGAACACCAATTATTACATGTTTTAGGGATGAACATGTGTTATTATTCCTCACAAATTGTGATTGGTTAAATATCTTGTGATTAAAGTGCATTATTAGTAAAGTGATGGAGCACACTTAACCAGATAATAAATAAATATAATGAATAACAGTGGGTCCATGATAGAACCTTGTAGAACACCAATTATTACATGTTTTAGGGATGAACATGTGTTATTATTCCTCACAAATTGTGATTGGTTAAATATCTTGTGATTAAAGTGCATTATTAGTAAAGTGATGGAGCACACTTCACCAGATAATAAATAAATATAATGAATAACAGTGGGTCCATGATAGAACCTTGTAGAACACCAATTATTACATGTTTTAGGGATGAAGATGTGTTATTATTCCTCACAAATTGTGATTGGTTAAATATCTTGTGATTAAAGTGCATTATTAGTAAAGTGATGGAGCACACTTCACCAGATAATAAACAAATATAATGAATAACAGTGGGTCCATGATAGAACCTTGTGGAACACCAATTATTACATGTTTTAGGGATGAACATGTGTTATTATTTCTCACAAATTGTGATTGGTTAAATATCTTGTGATTAAAGTGCATTATTAGTAAAGTGATGGAGCACACTTCACCAGATAATAAATAAATATAATGAATAACAGTGGGTCCATGATAGAACCTTGTAGAACACCAATTATTACATGTTTTAGGGATGAACATGTGTTATTATTCCTCACAAATTGTGATTGGTTAAATATCTTGTGATTAAAGTGCATTATTAGTAAAGTGATGGAGCACACTTCACCAGATAATAAACAAATATAATGAATAACAGTGGGTCCATGATAGAACCTTGTAGAACACCAATTATTACATGTTTTAGGGATGAACATGTGTTATTATTCCTCACAAATTGTGATTGGTTAAATATCTTGTGATTAAAGTGCATTATTAGTAAAGTGATGGAGCACACTTCACCAGATAATAAATAAATATAATGAATAACAGTGGGTCCATGATAGAACCTTGTAGAACACCAATTATTACATGTTTTAGGGATGAACATGTGTTATTATTCCTCACAAATTGTGATTGGTTAAATATCTTGTGATTAAAGTGCATTATTAGTAAAGTGATGGAGCACACTTCACCAGATAATAAACAAATATAATGAATAACAGTGGGTCCATGATAGAACCTTGTGGA
Source organism: Watersipora subatra (assembly GCF_963576615.1). Taxonomy (NCBI): domain Eukaryota; kingdom Metazoa; phylum Bryozoa; class Gymnolaemata; order Cheilostomatida; family Watersiporidae; genus Watersipora; species Watersipora subatra. Next base: position 5,251,503 of record NC_088715.1, on the reverse strand, counting down.
ACACCAATTATTACATGTTTTAGGGATGAACATGTGTTATTATTCCTCACAAATTGTGATTGGTTAAATATCTTGTGATTAAAGTGCATTATTAGTAAAGTGATGGAGCACACTTCACCAGATAATAAATAAATATAATGAATAACAGTGGGTCCATGATAGAACCTTGTAGAACACCAATTATTACATGTTTTAGGGATGAACATGTGTTATTATTCCTCACAAATTGTGATTGGTTAAATTTCTTGTAATTGAAGTGCATTATTAGAAAAGTTGTATAATTTAAGTTTATTAATTAGAATGATTGAATGAATAGTCTGATTGAATAGAATGATAGTCAGCTGTATCGAAGGCTTCTGAAAAATCTTAAAACTCGCCATGTGTAATTGTGTCATTATCGAAATTAACGTATAGTTTCACTAATAATAAATGTATAGCACTTCACTAATAGCTCATGTGGTGTTGCGCTTTTCATGAAATACATACTGGTTATCAACCAGCAAGTTTAAGTCTTCCATATATGTACGTATTTACTTGTTTAACTGATTTACCACTTTTATTACATCATCCTCTAAGACTTGCTCAAATTTAAATTTAATATTAGATATTAATTGTTGTAAAAAGGATTCATAAGGTACATCAGATTTAGGAAGTTTTGCTGCAAGATCTACTCTAATATTGACAAAATGGTTGTTAATACATTCAGAAATCTCTAAAAGGATCTGTAATTTTGACGTTCTCTACATCTATGGGTGTAGGACCCAGATTGGAACTTGTAAAATCTTGTTTCAGAATTTTGTTTAAAAGTTTTGCAATTTTCATTTACATTCCGTTAACACTTTTTATCTTAGTCACGATAAAATTTATATTTTGATTTTAAAATTCATAATAACTAGAAATGCCCCTGTCATACAGCCCATGACCTGATAATGGAATAAGTGATAATGGAAAAAAGAAATGGCAGTGCTGGTTGTTGAAAAAGTAGTTGTCAGCAGGAATTGGCAGAGTATAGTGTAATGGAAAGTTGTTCGAGATTAAATTAATTATTAATTAAAGCTGTAGGCATAACCTACTGTAATGTATGTAATTTAACAACAACAACAACAATAAGGAAATATGTTTATTATAACTCTGAAATGCAAAATTAGAAGTAAAATGGCAAGCTACTGTGTACTATACACAGTTTGAAAGTTGGTTGTGTTGAATGTAGAATGGTTTTGATAGCGATCTTTAACAAAAAACAAGGACGAGTGTTCACGTGTCAGGAAGTTTTCTGCAAACTGGAGCAAAATAAAAAAATGTTCTCATCATAAAGGGGCATTATAGTCCGACCCTAGCTTGTACATAAGTTGTAAAGAATTTCGGCTAATATTTTAAATAATTTAATGAAACCTTCGGTTATTGGACAAAAAACATAGGCTGATAAACTGTGTACCACAACTTCTTCCCTGTAAATCGGTCTACGCCTCAAACGGTCTACATTTATTACAGAAACCTTCAAATAAATTCGATTAATTATTCTTATAATTAAATCTAACAAAAATATTAGAAACCTTAGCAAGTAAACAATGCCATAGACTGGTGAAATTAGCACGTTTTTGTTATGAAATGCGCACTGCTAAATAGTTCTACTATCTGTCGCACAGCTTTATTGGCGTATCGTAGGCCGGTCTTAACTATTATTAAACCAAGCTTTTCAAGGGTTTTGTGGCGATTTTTGGCCGAATTAATCTGTCTATTTGTGTATGATCCGATCAGATGGGTAAGTTTTAAGATACTGTCAACACTTTTCAAAGACTTGGTAATATATTGAAATAGGTTTATATGTGTTTTGTATCGTTATTATACTTAAACGACTACACAGAAAAATGGTTAAATTTGTTGATGAGATTTCGGTGCAAGGGTTTGCGACGTTGTTGATGAATAATTTTCGTGAGTTGTGTGCACATGCATATATCATAAAAACTTTCAAACACTCATTTGTTCGTGGACTATTTTTAAATTTACAATATTTTGATACAAGCTGTGTATATAAAGGCTCATGTTTACAGTACTTGTGTAGTTCACTTCTAATTATTAGTATAGTTACATACTGTTCACAATTCTAGAAGATATACAGTAGTTTTATATGACGGGCCAGGTACATTATGGTACAGGTACATTATGGTACGGGTACATGATGGTACGGTTATACGATGGTATGAGTGTATGTTGGTACGGGTATATGATGGTACGAGTATATGATGGTATGGGTACATGATGATACGGGTATATGATGGTACAGGTATATGATGGTACGGGTACATGATGGTACTGGTATATGATAGTACTGGTATATGATGGTACAGGTATATGATGGTACGGGTATATGATGGTACGGGTATGTGATGGTATGGGTACATGATGGTACGGGTATATGATGGTACGAGTATATGATGGTACGGGTACATGATGATACGGGTATATGATGGTACAGGTATATGATGGTACGGGTACATGATGGTATGGGTATATGATGGTATGGGTACGTGATGGTACGGGTATATGATGGTACGGGTTTATGATGGTAAGGGTATATGATGATACAGGTACATGATGGTACAGGTGCATGACGATATGGGTATATGATGGTATGGGTATATGATGGTACGGGTACATGATGGTACAAGTGCATGAAGGTACGGGTATATGTTGGTACAGGTATAAGATGGTACGGGTATATGGTGTTGGAGGTATATGATGGTACAGGTATATGATGGTACAGCTATGTGATGGTACAGGTATATTATGGTACAGGTATATGCTGGTACAAGTATCTGATGGTACGGGTATATGATGGTACTGGTATATGATGGTACTGGTATATGATGGTACAGGTATATGATGGTACAAGTATATGATGGTACAGGTATATGATGGTACAGGTACATGATGATACGGGTATATGATGGTACGGATATATGATGGTACTGGTATACGATGGTACACGTACATGATGGTACGGGTACATGATGATACGGGTATATGATGGTACAGGTATATGATGATACAGGTATATGATGGTACAGGTACATGATGATACGGCTATATGATGGTACGGGTATATGATGGTATGTGTATATGATGGTACGGGTATATGATGGTACGGGTATATGATGGTACGGGTACATGATGGTACGGGTACATGATGGTACTGGTATATGATGGTACAGGTATACGATGGTACAGGTATATGATGGTACAGGTATATGATGGTACAGGTACATGATGATACGGCTATATGATGGTACGGGTATATGATGGTACTGGTATATGATGGTACACGTACATGATGGTACGGGTACATGATGGTACTGGTATATGATGGTACAGGTATACGATGGTACAGGTATATGATGGTACAGGTACATGATGATACGGCTATATGATGGTACGGGTATATGATGCGACATTAAAAGTCGCTTGGAGTTCAAAACATTTAGTGAAAACAGTTGCAACACAAAACCATACAGTTACAAAACTTACCATGGTAGTGTCGGTAGTTATAATGGGCCACTCTCAATGGACCTGGTTTTACAAGTTATAAGGTATTTAGTTTCCCCACTTCTGCAGCACACTTGAGACCTATCTGAGGAACAGAATGCTGCTATCATGGTTTGCGCATCATACATTCATCTCTCTCTTTCCCATGCATGTTTGCTTTAGAAGTGAGCATGTATTTTAATAATTAATCTAATTTACTAGCTGAAACAACCAGAAAGAATCTTAACTAGTTGCATGGCTTATAGTTACAGCTAGTTAAAGTTGAAATCAAGTCTTTAGACAGCAAGTGGAGGCTCCAAAAATATTTGATTAATAGTTTCTCCATAAAATCGTAGGCATTATGTGATACTAATAACAATCATTATTATTATTACCCTCGAATATCTAGACTTCTTGTTACTACATCCCTCTTACCTGTTCATGGTGATTTATTATAGCTAGGTGAAATGAGAAATTAAAAGTTTGTTAAAACTAGAGATGTCTAGTAGTGAATAACGAGTTGACTTACTCCAATCAATTTTACAATGTTTCTTGTTAGTATATGTATTCATGAGTAGTAAAATTATTTTATTTACTTTAGTTTAATAGATAGAAGAGACTCAAACACAAAGATAGATATACCTGCATTCTCATATCTTCCTCAGCAGCATAACACCTTATTACTTCTTTTGCTCAAGTTTTACCCTGATAATTTGCTGAAACACACACCACCCCATCCTGAGAGATCATCTTCGCTCACGCTAACGCCTAACTTATCCCAGTCTAATTGCAGATAGTAAATTCGCTAACAATGAGAATCTTTGATATCACGGACAACTAGTTTGTTAGCGATAACGTTTATTACGACCTAAATATAAAATTCGTGCTGATGATTGGCTAAAGAAGAGACAGTATATTTATCACTTGTTGACTCTTTCCCATACAACGCTTTATATGTCACGAATTCACCACTCACTTGACACTAAGCGTTTTAACCGTGATCAAGTCTTGTTGATTTTAATCTTGCAACTGGAAGTCAGACCACCTCAAACATCAACAACACTCATGAATGATAGAATAATACTGATACTTTCGGATAAAATTTACTGAAGATTTTGTACAAGTTCATCTTGAAATTATGTTGTTTCAGTTTAATGAGCTTCAAATTCATGTTTAGCAACATTTGCTGAGCTGTATGGGTCCCTGACTCTGTTCAGTTTAATGATCTGCTCCTTCAAATTCATGTCCAGCAACATATGCTGAGCTGTATGGGTTCCTGACCCTGTTCAGTTTAATGAGCTGCTCCTTCAAAGTCATGTCTCGCAACATATGCTGAGCTGTATGGGTCCCTGACTCTGTTCAGTTTAATGAGCTGCTCCTTCAAAGTCATGTCTAGCAACAGATGCTGAGCTGTGTGGGTCTCTGACTCTGTTCAGTTTAATGAGCTGCTCCTTCAAAGTCATGTCTAGCAACATATGCTGAGCTGTATGGGTCCCTGACTCTGTTCAGTTTAATGAGCTGCTCCTTCAAAGTCCTATCGAGCAACAGATGCTGAGCTGACCCTGACCCTGTTCAGTATTTACATTTTCCCTTTTTAATAACTTCTCCATCACAAGTAACCATAGATAGGTTTCACGGCTACATCACCATGGTAACAAAAGAGACATGAGAATGCTATGATTCCATTTCTGAAAGAGACAGATTCACCTTATAATTTATATATGAACAAACTGAATGATAGCTACTGCTGTTGTTCAGCTTGCTTATTATTAAGATTAAAGTAGAAACGATTATTATAAAAGTATTATTTTTATTACCATTGGTCAATTTAAAGTATAGCTACTGCTCTCTCTGTTCATAACCCATCATAATTCATGGATGATAAATAATTCATGGATATTAGATTCATTGTAATGAGTTGTTCTCATTGGATAAACTACAATTTATACTGTAATTCCTTCTATCTGAGTACAGCTTCATTTGAGTATCATTTAAGAGGACTCATAGATTCGTAGTTATTAGAAGGTGATTTGTGAATCAATATTCAATTATCAGAAATAATACAGTGCAGTATGAACGTCAAAGCATTTTATTGTTGTGTTACAGTAGCAGTTGTTTTAAATTTGCCAACTTTCATATAATCACACAATTCTGTACATGCAAGTAATAAGATGACTAAAATGTTGACCAATATGGGACTTGAACCCTTGACATTCAGCTTATTAGACTAACTCTCTAACTAACTTAGCTAATCAGCCACCTTTCAAAGCCTCAGATTAGTTGTACCAATCTGAGAAAAACTAAAATGCTTTGGACAGGTCTTGAACTCGTGAACTTTAGTTTTGAAGGAAACTGCTTGAACAGCTATGCTAATCAACCACCTTGCATAAATGAGGAATATTTGGGATTATATTTATTCTCTCTGCTTTATGAGCGGAAACATATGGACTGACAACACCCAATAAGAATGTAGGTGAAGTTAGAAAAAGACCATTTATTGATAATTTCTCTCGGCACACCTCAGAATCTCTTACAGCTGACTAGTGAGCTGTAAGAGATTATCAGACACACTGGTTGATAATCACTGATCTATTCAATAGAATATTTACAGAGTTCCTTGCCTACAATTGTAAGCTAAGATAACTCCAAGTTTAGGGATGAGCATATACCTCATTTATTGCTCTCATCTAATGATATGTGTTTTCACACCTACCCTGATGAGTACATGTAGGAATCAGTGTTGAGTTGGCATGGTCCGACAACTCCTCCCTCTTGAAAATCACTGTCCTATTCAATAGAATGCCATAAAACCTTGATTTCAGAGATAATTCTAAATAAACTAATTTCAATGATAACCGAGATGGTTCGAGTTCATTGACAATGGATAAGTGCAGACATGGCGGTGTGTCAGCAAAACCGTAGCCTGAGATCTTTATGAATATTTTTAAGGCTATGATAGACAAATGCTTAACTTTATGACAAGCACATGGCAAATGCTAAAAATTTCAATATAATAATTACTGTGTCTGTCACGTGTTGCTGAAGTCAGCATGCAGAAGATAACTTCAAATTTATGGATACTTGTAGGACTATACAAACACTGGTCACTCGCCTCATTACATGATACATATTATTAGACAGTCTGTCACAGGTACTTCTAAAGTATGCATTGGGAGTTTTAATGTGCCCTTAATCTGTCCTTCCTTCAACCTTCTCACCCCTAAGTCTTTTCATGGTGTCTTGTATTATGATTTGTAAAACTAAGAATTAAAATACTAAACTTTTGACTAAAGCTACATGTAGACTATCTGATAGTCTGTTTCTTGACATGCAGTTGAATACTTAGTAAGGTTGCCATACACTGAATACTTTTATTTTTGCTGTAAACTGCAAGTAATAAAATAAGTTTTATATCAAAACCTGTAAGTAAATATTTTAACATTATTTAAAATAAGAATATCAGTAGTTGTTAATAATAGCAGAGATCTGATGATCTTTCTTCTACCTTGTACAGTAATATTTTAATAATTAAACTCAAGTAATTTGAGGTTCAGCTGATTATCTGGAAAGTTTCTCATCAGCTGTAATCTAAATTTACTCTGAATGATTGACTGATCTAGTTTCAGGGTAGAATCAACCTTATTAACTGCTAGTGTACAGCTTTAGATACCAGTTCATGTTTAAATACTGTCTCTACACTATAACCTACTACCTCTAGTGACTGGATGGTTTTCCTTCAAAGGGTAGATAACTCTGGTAGTTGAATAATGACATGTCAGCTTGGTGTTATAGAGAAAATACTTGACTTGACAGTTAACAGGGTATATGATGGTACAAGTACATTAATATATGGGTACATGATTTACGAATTATTCCACCTCAACTTTTGTTAGAGATTCACTGATTACAAGCAAAGGTTGAGTGTCGGGTTTCCTCTGCTTGCTGTTGTCTTCTCTTCAGGTTTTTCAGCTGTATCAGCTTAACAGCTGTATCTATTGTTATATTTTAGGGTAAAATCAAAAGTCTTCCTACTACACACTTTTATGTCTATTATTGAATATGTAATTATTCATGTCTACATTCAACCATAAACTCGTAATGTCTGTCCTCCTTAGACATACTCTGGGACTATATGTTTACTAGCATGTTGGGGTCACGGGGTCAGCTATCCTAGTATTAGTAAAATATATTAAATTACAGACTAAAGTATTATTATTATTATATTTCTAGTCTCAAGTCTCTCAAGAGACTGAAGAAGTTAGACCTTGCCCTCAACAACTTCAGTGCTGGACTCCCTCCAGTGATTAGTGAAATAGGAACACTGGAGAGTCTCACACTCATGAGCTGTCAGCTGAGAGACCTCCCACAGAGGTAGTGTACAAATATTGGATACCTCTATTAGTCTGATGGATGAGCTATTATACAGATATATACAGATTATACACTGGAAGTGTAGGACCTGTGTATGAGTCATGGCCCTTTTATGATGTTGTCTATAGTTGTTATCATCCTGTATGTGATTATTCTTTTTATAACCAAAGTTGGGTTACAAAATATCTCTAAAATTTAAGAAGACTCACTTGGTTAAATTGTTTAAAACTGTTTAAATATTGAAGATTTTAAGGCAACTCTTGTTGATTGATTTGGAACTTTTAGGGAATTTCACACGCATGATGTGGATAATGTATGTGAATTGTTAGTTAGAAGAGAATTCTGCTAGCATGTAGAATACAGAATCTTAAACCTTGTCTACTTCTCTACCGGCTCCCATGTTTTCCATGAATGTGCAAGCAATTCTTGCTGATTTGGAGTTTTTAAGGATTTTCATTCGTATGATATGTTTAATGTACGAATAATATCAATGGTTAACTAAAAATTTTGCCGACAAACATCAGCATGTAGGCTCATCATATCTATACCAGTGATTTTAAACCTTTGTTGAGTCACAGCACATGTTTCACATTTACAAAGTTCTGAGTCACACTACCAAGCAAAATGACACAGAATGAGACTGTAACACTGTAATACATATACAGTGAAACTCGGATAACTCGCCCTTGGATAGCTCAAACACATGGTTAACTCGAACGGATTTGTTTAGTCTGTTCCCACGCAATGATAAATTGCTTTAGATAAATCAACCTCAACTTCGGTAACTCGAACAGCTTTTTGCCCAACGGCTACCGTGACGGTTGTAATCGTTTTTGAATATCACTTTATTCCAAGCTGTAGAGATAAACATCAATTTTTAGTATTTCTTAGGCGTCGTTATTACCACTATCGGCAAAATATTTTTGTTAACGGCTTTTCTAAAGGTTTGCAAAAAATCAAATTTTACCAAACATCCGCTTGGGGGATAGCCTTCCGAAAGCAAGGAGAAGCGAGGTAACCTTCAGATAAACTTAAAGAAAAATCGGCGAAATGGTTTTTTGTTAAAACGCTCAAAAGAAAAATATGTCTTTTTTTCTGAGCGTTTCAACTGCGATCAAGTTTGGCCTATTTTAATCTGAAAACGTCCTGGCAATCACATCACCTAAAAAAAAAAACAAACGAATCTCAAGTAATAGGAAAATATTTATACTTTCTGATAAAAATTGTTAAAACATTACATGACAGGCCCCTTAACTTGCAACGAGCAATCAATGCTTTTGATTTATAGTTTGTTTATGAACAGATGAATACATGCATTTGTGACGGTGTTCTCATAACTTGAACACTCTGATAACTCGAACACTTTCTCTCGGTCATGTGAAGGTCGAGTTAGCTGAGTTTCACTGTAGTTAAGTTTTTAATGTCTTTTTATACACACTTAGTGGGAAGCATGGACCTGAATGAAAACATGGATATCCTTGCAGGAATGGTAGAAAGACACAACAAAGCCTTTGCTCAACAGTTCTCAATCTAGAGGTGGAACGAGACAGGTTTTTTAAGTTCGAGACGAGACTCGAGACACTGTCTTGTAAAAATTCGAGACTCGAGACACGAGACACGAGACAGTAAAATAATGAGCATTTGGTGATGATTTCACTACACAAGTACTAGCTACTTGGTATATATAAAATTAATAAAACTATTTTTAAATTGAATTTTCACCTGGTGTAAACGATTTGAATACAACATTTTAATAGTGATATGCATGTAGTTTTTGTAAACAAAAGTGACACAAACAGCTCTAAAATACCAAAGTTATATATTCTAAGAATTTTGAGCTTGATTGATCATAATTATTATAAACATATTGCTTTGTACATGTATATTTTTACCATCTATTGAATACTTCTTACTTTTTAATGTAATGTGTAATGAAACCGATAGCCGTCGCTCTACAAAGAAATACCGCAACAAAAAGAACACACGATAACACTTTCATTCTTATCGTTTCATTAATGTTAAGTTTTGTTTGTGTAGTAACTGTAGTATGTGAATTATATTTAAACTGTACTCATGAAATTATATTAATTACTGTATACATGCACATGTATATTCTTATATTGAGCTAACAAAACGTCATTGTTAACTGAACACGGACTATGGTCGACACGGCCTTTCGTTCGTTTCTCCGTGTCCTGCAGGTTTTACCCGCGATTGGTAGTATCTACGTAAAAGAGGCCCGAATTTTATGAAGAACAGTTGATGTTTAGACACGATACGATAAAATACAGACATTTTACCCGCAAGTCTTATTTATTAAATTGGATTATCCGAAGAGTAATTAGATACGACCCGGTACCTGTTTTACAATCCATTACAATATATGGAGTTGTTGCTACCGCAAGAAGCCATGTTTTAACAACCGTGAGCAGGCGCTTTAGTTCTATTTCCTGTCTCGAGTTTGTCAATAGTTAGTCGAGACGAGACCGAGACGAGACAGGTCGATACTCGAGACGTGTCGTGTCTCGTTCCACCTCTATCTCAATCTCTCTGTTTTTAGTTTTTATTGCTGTAAAGCTTGGGAAGCTCAACTCAAACAGATATTTGGTTGTAAACAGCAGCAATGTCAAAATGACTTTGTTGGCCAGAATGGGGAAACTCCTTGGCAGCAGATTACCAAAAACTGTCCAAAGGAAAGTCAGAAAATTTTAGCTTTAAAGACGTACTTGCACAAAATTCTAGTACATTTTATCAGAAAGTACAGGTATTATTCTATTATTTGCGACTGTTTGTGATGTTTGAAATGATCTGACTGCCAGAGTGTTTCAAGATTAAAATTGACAAAACTTTATCACGGTAAAACCCTCAGAAGAAAAAGATGTACTGTGGTGGATTTGCCACCAAGTAAATAACGTTTTTTTTTTATATATTATTATAGGGAGTTGTGCCCTATTTTATCTTTTTCCCGATTAGCCACACCCTCATGGGCTGGCCTTATGTTCCACTAATTTGCATATCTTATAGTATATAAAGGAAGGCATCAGCCTTATTATTTCATTCAGAAATACATGTTGTTCCATAAACCATCTCTCTCTTCAGTTTTTCTGATAAGGAGAATTACTTGATTTATTGCAAGTATTTCTGCATTTTGCCTCTAAGCGCTGCTCGATATATCAGGACAAGTCGACCTGTCGACCTCTACTGGCTGTCGACCCTGTCGACCTTGCTGTAGACTGTCGACCTGTCGACCAGGGGTCGACCCCTGTCTAAAGACGAGCAATTGTGTTGCCTATAGCGTAAGACGTCTCGTACGCCGCTGTGTGTTGATGACGCAATCTAACGTAAGGTTGCCCGAGTTGGTGACTAGTTACCTGTAGCATAAGACATTCCATATGCCGCTGCGTGTTGGTAACTCGGCCCAACACAGTGCTACCCGAAGTTAGTAATTGGTTGTCACCTGTAGCGTAAGACGTCTCGTACGCCGCTGCGAGTTGGTGATTCAGTTCAACGCAGTGCTCCCTGAATTAGGGATTGTTGTTACCTGTAGTGTAAGACGTTTTGTACGCCGCGACGTGTTGGTGGCTCAATCCAACGCAGTACCCAGATTAGCCCAGAATGATGTACATAGCCTTGAGACTGCCTGTCTCTCACTCATTTTCATATCAGCTATTGCTATCAAAGTCGAGTACTACGAGACTCTATTGGCATATATTTTAATTTGTATTTGCTCATAATTGTTTGAATAAGATTATAAGTCCAGCTACATATATATTGCTATAGATGTCTCAGATGTCTCAAATAAGGTAATTAATATATGTCCAATCAGTTTCCTCTTAATGCTGTGTAAACATATGAGTATCAGACTAGGATTCTGTCAGTGTACAGTAATTAGGTTGTTGAGTAAACTTAGTCCATCCTTTGTATCAGTGAAGTTCTCAGTTGCTACCCACATGGGAAACTAGTCTATAGCCTATACAGTCGAACATGGAATAATAACTTATTTTTATTTTAAATCAATTTACTCACCAATTCAACTCTGGAAATAAACTTGTCTAGCAAAGGGTTAATAAAGCCCTTCCTGCACCTGGTTGGTGGTTTGGGGTGTCTACTCACCTGTTTTCACTTAGTAGCGTGGAGTAGTGCCGGGAACGGATAATAAAACTCAATGAACTCACGGATTTATCTTCTCTTGAGTCTCGGGTAATGGAAATTTTGAGCATTTCGATCTTGCCGGTTCAGGTTTGGACTTGCGAGTTCGGGTTTTGGTGACCGAATCCATCGAGTAGAAAAGACAAAAACTCGGTCGATCGCGCCTTGCGCTCTAGGCACTGTTTCACAACCCGCCTGTTAACGCTGCGAGCACTAATATCGGTCGATAGAAAATAGTAACAAATAATAAATAAATTTAATACAATTTTAATTGCTTTGCAAATTTTAAGATATGTCTGATATTTGGAAACTCTAAACATAAAACCCATAACAACAACCCGATACCCGAAAAACCTGTTGTCAACAAGTACATGTGCCAAGCCCTACCAGCTACCCGATACTCGAAAAACTCGAATGGAAGGGGCAAGTCTAAACCTATTTGCCAAGAAGTACTCGTGCCCAGCACTGGTGTGGAGCATATAATTTTTTGAGTAGCTCCTAATAGTTGGTTCGTTGGAATTGAGTCGATCTATGCAAAAGTACCTGTAGTAGCAAGTACCTGCCACTACCTTTCTTCGTAGTGCGCATCAGAACTTTGTAAATGTGTAAATGCGTAAGATGTGCTGTGGCGCAAAGAAGGTTGAAAATCGCAGGTATATATAGAGTGGGACTATCGATGAGCCTAGATCTGATTACAGTTCATAAACCCTTCTATCAAACCAGTTTTTGGCAGAAGTGACAACGGGGCTAAGATGTATTTTTGTATTTATTGACAAAACTTGATCACGGTTAAAACACTCAGAACAAAAAGATATACCCAGACTTGTCCAAAATGATGTACATAGCCGCTAGACTGCCTGTGTCTCACTCATATTCACATCAGCTATTGCTATTAAAGTCGAATACTACGCGGCTCTATTGGCATGTTTTAATTTAAATCTATGTTTAAATTTTAATCTAGTTGCATATTGCTGGAGTATCTTGATATTCCTCCTCATCTTTTGTCCTACGATATGTAGCTCTCACTATGTTATATATGCAGGTTGGTAGTGGTCTCCACTCTGCTCTTGTAAGTCCTTCTGGGTATGTCCAAAATACCAATTATCTGTAGGTGCATGACATCCTCTGTCTTTACATACCATGTTGTATATCTCATTTTCTTCAGTCGATCCGATGGTTTCAGACTCACGCATCTGAATACTTGGATGCTAACAAAATATTGAACTTTTAGGATCTATTGATAACTTATTGAATGTCGCTTGGAATTTACAACATCTATTGAAAACAGTTGCAACACAAATCCATATAGTTACAAAACTTACCATGGTAGTGTCGGTACTTATAATGGGCCACTCTCAATGGACCTGGTTTTACAAGTCATAAGGTCTTTCCACTTTCTCTCCACTTCTGCAGCACACTTGAGACTTATCTGAGGAACAGAATACCGCTATCATGGTTTGTGCATCATACATTTATCTCTCCCTATCCTTATGCATGGTAGTTTCCACACTGACACCACAGCTCCACAGATAGAGAAACATAAACATAAACATACTGTATCAATAAAACAAGTGTGATATAAGCATACTGTATTTTACAAGGGACCTACTTTGATGAAGACTCACTTATAGAAAACTATATCTACTGATTCTTAGTTTTTATTCTAACATGTATCTACTGTAAGCTTTTAATTCGGGAGTTAGATAGATCAAGAGTGAAAATTACAAAATGAATACATGTTTAACAACAGCATAAGTAGGTCAAGCCAATAACTTGAAGCTTTGATTTTGGAATTCAAAGGTGAGCGCTGATCAATACATTTTCCTCAAGTTTTAAGAGGTAAGAAGTGAGCATGAATTTTACTAATTGATATAATTTACTAGCTAAAACAACCAGAGAGAATCTAAACTAGTTACATGGCTTATAGTTACAGCTTTCAGTTAAAGTTGAAATCGAGTCTTTAGACAGCAAGTGGATGCTCCAAAGATATTTGATTAATAGTTTCTACATAAAATCATACACATCATTTGATACTAAAAACAATCATTATTATTATTGACCTTGAATATCTAGACTTCTTGTTACTACATCACTCTTACCTGTTCATGGTGATTTATTATAGCTAGGTGAAATGAGAAATTAAAAGTTTGTTAAAACTAGAGATGTTGAGTAGTAAATAACTAGTTGACTTACTACAATCAATTGTACAATGTTTCTTGTTAGTATATGTATTCATGAGTAGTAAAATTATTCCTTTCACTTTAGTTTAGTAGATAGAAGAGACTCAAACACAAAGATAGATATCCCTACATTCACATATCTTCCTCAGCAGCATAACACCTCTCAGCTCTAACCATAGGCTGTCTGCCCCAGTTTTTCATCACCTGATGCTCAAAAAGGTCTGAGGCATCCTCACTGGAACTAGAGGCAAGGTTGTAATTCTGTTGTGGTTCAATAGATCGTGCTGATTCAATGATTGAAGGAGATTTGGATTGAAGCAAAATGTCATTTAGTAAGTCAGTGAATTCTCCCATAATCTACGACGGTTTCGTAGTGTTAATACTTCCATTCCTCAAGTTTTGCCCTGATAATTTACTGAAACACACACCACCCCATCCTGAGAGATGATCTTCGTTTACGCTAATGCCTAACTTATCCAAGTCTAACTGTGGATAGTGGATTCTCTAACAACGAGAATCTTTGATATCACAGGCAACTAGTTTGTCCGTGATAATATTTATTACGATCTAAATAAATTTGTTTTGATCGTTGGCTAAAAAAGGGACCGTATATTTATCGCTTGTCAACTCTTTTCCATGCGACACTTTATGTCAGGGATTCATCACCAGCTTGAAACTGCAAGCTTGAAGCAAGCAACATATACTGAGCTGTATGGGTCCCTGACCCTGTTCAGTTTAATGAGCCGCTACTTCAAAGTCATGTCTAGCAACATATGCTGAGCTGTGTGGGTCTTTGACCCTGTTCAGTTTAATGAGCTGCTCCTTCAAAGTCATGTCTAGCAACATATGCTGAGCTGTGTGGTTCTTTGACCCTGTTCAGTTTAATGAGCTGCTCCTTCAAAGTCATGTCCAGCAACAGGTGCTGAGCTGTATGGGTTCCTGACTCTGTTCAGTTTAATGAGCTGCTCCTTCAAAGTCATGTCTAGCAACATATACTGAGCTGTATGGGTACTTGACCCTGTTCAGTTTAATGAGCTGCTCCTTCAAAGTCATGTTTAGCAACAGATGCTGAGCTGTATGGGTTCTTGACCCTGTTCAGTTTAATGAGCCGCTCCTTCAAAGTCATGTCTAGCAACATATGCTGAGCTGTATGGGTCCTTGACCCTGTTCAGTTTAATGAGCTGCTCCTTCAAAGTCATGTCCAGCAACAGATGCTGAGCTGTATGGGTTCCTGACTCTGTTCAGTTTAATGAGCTGCTCCTTCAAAGTCATGTTTAGCAACAGATGCTGAGCTGTATGGGTTCTTGACCCTGTTCAGTTTAATGAGCTTCAAATTCATGTTCAGCAACATATGCTGAGCTGTATGGGTCCCTGACCCTGTTCAGTTTAATGAGCTGCTCCTTCAAGGTCATGTTTAGCAACATATGCTGAGCTGTATGGGTCCTTGACCCTGTTCAGTTTAATGAGCTGCTCCTTCAAAGTCATGTTTAGCAACAGATGCTGAGCTGTATGGGTTCTTGACCCTGTTCAGTTTAATGAGCTGCTCCTTCAAAGTCATGTCTAGCAACATATACTGAGCTGTATGGGTCCCTGACCCTGTTCAGTTTAATGAGCCGCTCCTTCAAAGTCATGTCTAGCAACATATGCTGAGCTGTATGGGTCCCTGACCCTGTTCAGTTTAATGAGCTGCTCCTTCAGAGTCATGTCTAGCAACATATGCTGAGCTGTATGGGTTCCTGACTCTGTTCAGTTTAATGAGCTGCTCCTTCAAAGTCATGTCTAGCAACATATGCTGAGCTGTGTGGGTCTTTGACCCTGTTCAGTTTAATGAGCTGCTCCTTCAAAGTCATGTCCAGCAACAGGTGCTGAGCTGTATTAGTCCCTGACCCTGTTCAGTATTTGTATTTCTCCTTCTCAAAAACTTCTTCATCACAAGTAACCATAAATAGGTTTCACAGCTACATCACCATGGTAACAAAGAGACATGAGAATGCTATGGTTCTATTTTTGAAAGGGACAGATTCACCTTATAGTTTATATATAAACAAACTGAATGATAGATACTGCTGTTATTCAGCTTGTTTATTATTAAAATTGAAGTAGAAAAAATTATTATAAAAGTATTATTTTTATTACTATTGGTCAATTTATAGTATAGCTACTTCTTTCTCTGTTCATAATCCTCCATCATTCATGGGTGATAAATAGTTCATGGATATTAGATTCATTGTGATGAGTGGTTCTCATTGGATAGACTACAATTTCTACTGTAATTCCTTCTATCTTAGTACAGCCTCATTTGAGTATCATTTAAGAGGACTCACAGATTTATAGTTAATAAAAGGTAACTTTTGAATCAATATTCAATTATCAGAAATAATAAAATGCAGTAAGGATGTCAAGGTATTTTATTGTTGTGTTACAGTAGCAGTTGTTTTAAATGTGCCAACCTTCATATAATCACACAATTCTGTACATGCAATTAATAAGATGACTAAAATGTTGACCAATATGGGGCTCAAATCCATATTATTGTAAGCTCAAATCCATATTATCCGTCTTATTGTAAGCTAAGATAACTCCAAGTTTAGGGATGAGCATATACCTCATTTATTGCTCTCATCGAATGATATGTGTTTTCACACCTACCCTGATGAGTACATGTAGGAATCAGTGTTGAGTTGGCATGGTCCGACAACTCCTCTCTCTTGAAAATCACTGTCCTATTCAATAGAATGCCATAAAACCTTGATTTCAGAGATAATTCTAGATAAATTAATTTCAATAATAACTGAGATGGTTCGAGTCCATTGACAATGGATAAGTGCATACATGGTGATGTGTCAGCAAAACTGTAGCCTGAGGTCTTTATGAATATTTTTAAGGCTACAATAGACAAATGCTTACCTTGATGACAAGCACATGGCGTATGCTAAAAATTTTGATATAATAATTAATGTGTCTGTCACGTGTTGCTGAAGTCAGCATGTAGAAGATAACTCCAAATTTATGGATACTTGTAGAACTATACAAATACTGAACATTCACCTCATTACATGATACATATTATTAGACAGTCTGTCACGGGTACCTCTAAAGTATGCATAGGGAGTTTTAAGGTGCCCTTAATCTCTCCTTTCTTCACTCTCACCCCTCAGTCTTTTCATGGTGTCTTGTATATTGATTTGTAAAACTAAGAGTTAAAATACTAAACTTATGACTAAAGCTACATGTAGACTATCTGATAGTCTGTTTCTTGACATGCAGTTGAAGACTTAGTAAAGTTGCCATACACTGAATACTTTTATTTATGCTGTAAACTGCAAGTAATAAAATAAGTTTTATATCAAAACCTGTAAGTAAATATTTTAACATTATTTAAAATAAGAATATCAGTAGTTGTTAATAATAGCAGAGATCTGATGATCTTTCTTCTACCTTGTACAGTAATATTTTAATTATTAAACTCAAGTAGTTTGAGGTTCAACTGATTATATGGAAAGTTTCTCATCAGCTGTAATCTAAAATTACTCTGAATGATTGACTGATCTAGTTTCAGGGTAAAATCAACCTTATTAACCGCTAGTGTACAGCTTCAGATACCAGTTCATGTTTAAATACTGTCTCAACACTATAACTTACTACCTCTAGTGACTGGATGGTTTTCCTTCAAAGGGTAGACAACTCTGGTAGTTGAATAATGACATGTCAGCTTGGTGTTGTAGAGAAAATACTTGACTTGACAGTTAACAGGGTATATGATGGTACAAGTACATTACTATATGGGTGCATGATTTACGAATTATTCCACCCCAACTTTTGTTAGAGATTCACTGATTACAAGCAAAGGTTGTGTGTCGGGTTTCATCTCCTTGCTGCTGTCTTCTCTTCAGGTTTTTCAGTTGTATCAGCTTAACAGCTGTATCTGTTGTTATATTTTAGGGTAAAATCAAAAGCCTTCTTACTACACACTTTTATGTCTATCATTGAATATACAATTATTCATGTCTACATGCAGCCATAAACTCATAATGTCTGTCTTCCTTAGACATACTCTGGGACTATATATTTACTGGCATGTTGGGGTCATGGGGTCAGCTGCCCTAGTATTAGTAAAATATATTAAATGACAGACTAAGGTATTATTATATTTCTATAGTCTCAAGTCTCTCAAGAGACTGAAGGAGTTGAACCTTGATGACAACAACTTCAGTGCAGGACTCCCTCCAGTGATTAGTGAAATTGGAACACTGGAGAGTCTCACACTCAGGGAGTGTCACCTGAGAGACCTCCCACAGAGGTAGTGTACAAATATTGGATACCTCTACTAGTCTGATGGATGAGCTATTATACAGATATATACAGATTATACACTGGAAGTGTAGGACCTGTGTATGAGTCATGGCCCTTTTATGATGTTGTCTATAGTTGTTATCATCCTGTATGTGATTATTCTTTTTATAACCAAAGTTGGGTTACAAAATATCTCTAATATTTTAAGAAGACTCACTCAGTTAAATCTCAGTTAAGACTCACTTGGTTAAATCGTTTGAAACAGTTAAAAAAAATTTTAATTGAAGGCAACTCTTGCTGATTGATTTGGAACTTTTAGGGAATTTCACACACATGATGTGAATAATGTATGTGAATTGTTAGTTATAAGAGAATTCTGCTAGCATTTAGAATGTAGAATCTCAAGTCTTGTCTACCTTTTGAGCTTTTAAGGAATTTATTTGTATGATATGTTTAATGTACGAATAATTTCATTGGTTAACTAACAATTTTGCCAACAAACATCAGCATGTAGGCTCATCATATCTATACCAGTGATTTTCAACCTTTTTTGAGCCGCAGCACATTTTTCACATTTACAAAGTTCTGAGTCACACTACCAAGCAGAATAACACAGAATGACACTTTAACACTGTAATACATATAGTTAGGTTTTTAATGTCTTTTTACACACACTTAGTGGGAAACATGGACCCGAATGAAAACATGGATATCCTTGTATAGGAATGATAGAAAGATACACACAAAGCCCTTCCTCAACAGTTCTCAATCTCTCTGTTTTTAGTTTTTATTACTGTAAAACTTGGGAAGCTCAAGTCAAACAGATATTTGGTTGTAAACAGAAGCAATGTCAAAATGGCTTTGTTGGCCAGAATGGGGAAACTCCTTGGCAACAGATTACTAAAAACTATACAAAAGAAAATCCACAAACCTTAGCTTTAAAGATGTACTTGCACAAAATCTTAGTTGACGATCAGAAAGTATCAGTATTTTATCATAAAGTATCAGTACTTTACAGTATAAGTATCAGGTATTACAGAAAACAGTTTAAATATTTTAAAATTCAAGACAGCTCTTGTTGATTGATATGAGCTTTTAGGGAATTTCAGACACATGATGTGAATAATGTATGTGAATTGTTAGTTAGAAGAGAATTCTGCTAGCGTGTAGAATGTAGAATCTCAAACCTTGTCTACCTTTTGAGCTTTTAAGGGTTTCATTTGGAGCTTTGAAGGATTTTAGCTTTGATTTTAGCTTCAAGGATGTCAGCTATCAAGAGCTATCAACTTGCACAAAATTTAAGTTGGATATGAAAAAGTATCAGTATTATTAAAAAGTACAGGTATTATTCTATTATTTGTGATTGTTGTTGTTTGAGGTGATCTGACTGCTAAGATGTTTCAAGATTAAAATCAACAAAACTTTATCACTGTTAAACGCTTGGATGGAAAAGCTGTGCCCGGACTTGCCCAGAATTATGTACATAGCCATGAGACTGCCTGTCTCTCACTCATTTTCACATCGGTCATTGCTATCAAAGTCGAGTACTACGAGACTCTATTGGCATATATTTTAATTTGTATTTGTTCATAGTTGTTTGAATAAGATTTCAAGTCCAGCTACATATACAGTGAAACATGGATAACTCGCCCTCGGATATAGCGAGCATATGGTTAACTCGACTGGATTTGCTTGGTCCGTTCCCATGCAATGATAAATGGCTCTATATAACTCGAACTCGACACTGTTAATTCGAACTGTTTTTTGCCCAACGGCTACCGAAACGGTTGCTATCGCTTTAGAAAATCACTTTATTCCAAGCCATAGAGGTAAACCTCAACTTTTCGTAATTCATAAGCGTCGTTACTACCTCCATCGGCAAAATATTTTTGTCAACAACTGTTCTAAAGGTTTGGTGAAATTTGATTTATACGTACTGCTATACGATGAATAGCACGGGCTAGCCAGGTCACGGGCGCAAGAAATTTCGCCACGCACATACAAAACAAAAACAGCATGTTGTTTTTGTTTTGTATTTGCGTGGCGAAAATCCTTGAGTGCGTGACCCGGCTAGCCCGTGATGAATAGTTTTCCGACGTGGATTCCGTGTTGAATCAACGTCGGAATGTTGAATGTTTAAAACGTCTTAAAATCTGTTGTAATTAAACGTCTTAGCTAAAAAAACTATTCATCGTTTGACCTAAACACAGAATACATGTGTACATTCAATAAGTATCCATTCAAAAAACTTTAGTGATATACAATGTACCGTTAAACCTCGTAAAACTTTTAATTGAACTGCTTCGGAGTGTTGCTCTTAACGAATGCCAGGTAAAGTAAGGTAATCTTTGGATAAACTTCAAGAAAAATCGGCAAAATTGATCGTGGGTAAAACGCTCAAAAGAAAAAGATGTCTTTTCTTTTGAGCATTTCAGCAACGATCAAGTTTTGCCAATGTCAATCTAAAAAACATCCTGGCAATAACATCACCTCAAACAACAAACCAATCTCAAGTGATAGAAAAATCTCTATACTTTTTGATAAAAACGTTTTAAACTTTACATTAGAAGCATTTAATTTGAAACAAGCCATTTGTGCTTTTGATTTATATTATAGTTTGTATATGTACATGTATCTACTAATGAATAAGTACATACATGGACTTGTGACAGTGCTCTGATAACATGAATGCTCTGATAATTCGAACACTTTTGCTCGGTCCCTTGAAGTTTGAGTTATCTGAGTTTCACTGTATATTGCTATAGGTGTCTCAAATGTCTCAAATAAGGTAATTAAAATTTGTCCTATTAGTTTCCTCTTAATGCTGTGTAAACATATGAGTATCAGACTAGGATTCTGTCAGTCTACAGTTATTAGGTTGTCTAGTAAACTTAGTCCATCCTTTGTATCAGTGAAGTTCGCAGTTGCCACCCACACGGGAAACTAGTCTATAGCCTATACAGTCGAACATGGAATAATAACTTATTTTTATTTTAAATCAATTTACTCACCAATTCAACTCGGGAACTAGCAAATATAATAACTAAAAATAAAATAATAACTAGCATCTTTGAAAATAATATGTTTAAATATAAGGTGAGACCAATTGCATCCCTAAAAAGTTATTTATAGTCAACGTTATCTAGTCATTATTATTATCAATTTGTAGAATATTTTCTACTGGTTACTTTTGATTAGTTGATAAAGTAAAGTAGCTGCTCTCATAACGTAAATTCCAGATAACGATAAGAATTTATGTAAAGTTTTTGCTTCATACTACATAAAGATTTTCCATATAACATAAAGTGTCAAATCAGGCGAGTTCTCTAATTTCGGTTTTAATGTTAATCTATTTCAGACTTTCAAAAGAAAAACGACATGTGCATCTACTATATATGTATATACTTACAACTATTTCCATACTTCTTACTATATACAACTTTCATGAGATTTTAGCTTGTCGTGATAGATCGTCAAATGTGTCGACAAAACAGACAGTAGGTAGCTGCGCAATTGTTCATATAATTGTTCTGTTGTTCTCCCAAATGCGATCGATCGGTGCAGGTGTTACAGCATCGGTCCACCAATCTGAATGTCTCGAATTGGAGTATTTTCGAGAGTTATTTTTATTTTAACCTTGACCCCTAGATGCAGATAGACGATGAACAGGTAGTACCGTTTTTGTAGTAAAAATATTTGGTTGTCTTGCTCTTGTGTAGACTTATAAAATATTTATTATTAGTTTGGCTTCGCAGAATAGATTTTGCTGTCTAGAAAAAAATGTGCAAATATTTTCTAAATGAACGTTACATATGTTCGCTTTCCATCAATTTATTGTAAGATTACCGCAAACATGGTCTATAAAACCAGTGAAATTGATCTTAAAAAGGAGAAAAGTTGTCGATGCGAACCAATAAAACTGCAGGTATCGTACAGACTACAAATTAAAAGAGTTAAGTCTAGTTTTTCCTTTTTGTATACCCAAAAGGGTTTGAAAAGATCTTGGAGCGGATTAGGCAATTTACATGTATTTTACTGTTCTTATAACGTAAATTCCCTATAACATAAACATTCCTGGACCAGATTATATACATTTTAGGAGCGCCTACTGTACAAACCAAATGGCTTTGAGTTCACCAAAATATTTTTTCGTGAATCAATTTACCCACCAATTAAACTCTGTAAATAAACTTGTCTAGCAAAGGGTTAATAAAGTCCTTCCTGCACCTGGTTGGTGGTTTGGGTGTGGACTCACCTGTTTTCACCTTGTAGTGTGGAGCTTATAATTGTCGACTAGCTCTTTCCATTGGAATATATTATTTCCATTGGAATTGTTCAATTGAGTCGAGCTGTGCAAAAGTACCTGTCAGTAGTAGCAAGTACCTGCCACTAATTTTCTTCGTAGTGTGCATCAGAGCTTTATAAATGCAAAAAATGTGCTGCGACTCAAAAAGGTTGAAAATCACTGCTATAGATACAATGAGACTATCAATGAGCCTAGATCTGGGTACACTTCATAAACCGATCTGTCAGACAAGTTATTGGTAGAAGTGGCAACGGGGCTAAGATGTATTTAATATTTCCTGCAAGCCATTTTTACTCATGATTATGCGACTGATATTTTGCAAAATAATTTTTCATACTGTGTTTTGCATTATATTTAACCTTATTATCTCATTACATAATCTTTAAAAGCCAAAAAAGTTTCATCTCTACACAAAGTCTTCATTAAAAACATCCATCCAAGTCGTGGCCACTCACATAATTTCAACTTATTCACTAAAAAGATTCCTCTACTGCAGTAAACTCAAACTCTGTATGTGTCGTATCTGGATATTCCGCCTCATCTTTGATCCTAAGATATGTAACTCTCACTATGTTGTATACACAGGTTGGTAGTGGTCACCACTCTGCTCTTGTAAGTCCTTCTGGGTATGTCCAAAATACCAATGATCTGTAGGTGCATGACATCCTCTGTCTTTATATACCATGTTGTACATCTCATTATCTTCAGTTGTTCCGGTGGTTTCAGACTCACACATCTGGATACTTGAATGCTAACAAAATATTGAACTTTTAGGATCTATAATTGATAACTTATCGAATGTCGCTTAGAATTTATAACATCTAGTGAAAACAGTTGCAACACAAATCCATATAGTTACAAAACTTACCATGGTAGTGTCGGTAGTTATAATGGGCCACTCTCAATGGACCTGGTTTTACAAGTTATAAGGTCTTTAATCTCCCCACTTCTGCAGCACACTTGAGACCTATCTGAGGAACAGAATGTCGCTATCATGGTTTGTGCATCATACATTCATCTCTCTTTATCCCCATGCATGGTAGTTTCCACACTGACACCACAGTTCCACAGATGGAGAAACATCAACATCTTGTATCAATAAAACAAGTGTGATATAAGCATGCTGTATTTTACAAAGGACCTACTTTGATGAAGGCTCACTCATAGAAAACTAAATCTACTGATTCTTAGTTTTTATTCTAACATGTATCTACTGTAAGTTTTCAGTTTGGGAGTTACATAGATCGTGAGTAAAAAATTACAAAATGAACACTTGTTTAACAAAAGCATAAGTAGGTCAAGCCAATAATTTGAAGCTATGATTTTGGAATTCAAAGGTGAGCACTGATCAATGCATTTTCCTCAAATTTTTAGAAGTAAGAAGTGAGCGTGAATTCTAATAGTTAACCTAATTTACTAGCTAAAACAACCAGAGAAAATCTAAACTAGTTACGTGGCTTATAGTTACAGCTTTTAGCTAGTTAAAGTTGAAATCGAGTCTTTAGACTGCAAGTGGAGGCCCAAATATATTTGATTAATAGTTTCTGTATAAATTCGTAGCGATCATTTGATACTAAAAACAATCATTATTATAATTGACCTTGAATATCTAAACTTGTTACTACATCCCTCTTACCTGTTTATGGTGATTTATTACAGCTAGGTGAAATGAGAAATTAAAAGTTTGTTAAAACTAGAGATGTTGAGTAGTAAATAACGAGTTGACTTACTACAATCAATTGTGCAATGTTTCTTGTTAGTATATGTATTCATGAGTAGTAAAATTATTCCTTTTACTTTAGTTTAGTAGATAGAAAAGACTCAAACACAAAGATAGATATACCTACATTCTCATATCTTTCTCAGCAGCCTAACACCTGTCAGCTCTAACCATAGGCTATCTGCCCCAATCTTTCACTACCTGATGCTCAAAAAAGTCTGAGGCATCCTCACTGGAACTAGAGGCAAGGTTGTAATTCTGTTGTGGTTCAATAGATCGTGTTGATTCAATGATTGAAGGAGATTTGGATTGAAGCAAATTGTCATTTAGTAAATCAGTGATTTCTCCCATAATCTACGACGGTTCCGTAGTGTTATTACTTACATTCCTCAAGTTTTGCCCTGATAATTTACTGAAAGACACCACCCACCCCATCCTGAGAGATGATCTTCGTTTACGCCAATGCCAAACTTATCCAAGTCTAACTGTGGATAGTGGATTCTCTAACAACGAGAATCTTCGGTATCACAGGGAACTAGTTTGTCCGTGATAATATTTATTATGATCTAAATAAATTTGTTTTGATCATTGGCTAAAATAGGAACCGCATATTTATCACTTGCCAACTCTTTTCCATGCGACACTTTATGTCAGGGATTCATCACCAGCTTGAAACTATTTGAAACTCTATACTTGAAACGTATTTCGGTGTTGATGCCACAATACATCGGTGATCAGTCAATGATGGCCATGTTCACACTATCACAACCCATCCTCAGTTGTATCAGGAAATACTCCGTGACATTTATTTTTTTATATTTTCAGGAAGAAACCTCTTTGTTTTGGCATGCAAGAATTAAAAACTAGTCTCGCAGTGACTATCCTAAACAGATATGAATAAATTGCGCTGTCCATGATGGCGAATTACCATCACCGAAATGGTTCACATTTGAAATGCGGTCGATGCTCAGCGAAGCATCAGGAAAGTTTGACAGCTGAAAACTTTACCGATGTGCCCGCGATGCTTGTCGATGCCATCAATTCACGGTTCACATAATCAATGATGAACGCCGAAAGAAAAACGGTGACAAACGGCGACATAGTGTGAACCGGCCTTAAGCCTTTTAACCGTGTTAAAGATTTGTCGATTTTAATCTTGCAACTGTTTTTGCAACTGATTTTAATCTTGTACTAGCAGTGTTTAATCTTGCAACTTACTGGCAGTCAGATCACCTCAAACATCAACAACACTCACAAATGATAGAATAATACTGATACTTTCTGATAAAATTTACTAAAGATTTTGTACAAGTTCATCTTTAAATTATGATGTTTCAGTTTAATGAGCTTCAAAGTCATGTCTAGCAACAGATGCTGAGCTGTATGGTTCCCTGACTCTGTTCAGTTTAATGAGCTGCTCCTTCAAAGTCATGTCTAGCAACAGATACTGAGCTGTATGGGTCCCTGACCCTGTTCAGTTTAATGAGCTGCTCTTTCCAAGTCATGTCTAGCAACATATGCTGAGTTGTATGGCTCCCTGACTCTGTTCAGTTTAATTAGCTGCTCCTTCAAAGTCATGTTCAGCAACATATGCTGAGCTGTATGGGTCCCTGACCCTGTTCAGTTTAATGAGCTGCTCCTTCAAAGTCATGTCTAGCAACAGATGCTGAGCTGTATGGCTCCCTGACCCTGTTCAGTTTAATGAGCTGCTCTGTCAGAGTCATGTCTAGCAACAGATGCTGAGCTGTATGGGTCCCTGACCCTGTTCAGTTTAATAAGCTGCTCCTTCAAATTCATGTCTAGCAACAGATGCTGAGCTGTATGGCTCCCTGACTCTGTTCAGTTTAATTAGCTGCTCCTTCAAAGTCATGTTCAGCAACATATGCTGAGCTGTATGGGTCCCTGACCCTGTTCAGTTTAATGAGCTTCAGAGTCATGTCCAGCAACATATACTGAGCTGTATGGGTCCCTGATTCTGTTCAGTTTAATGAGCTGCTTCTTCAGAGTCATATCTAGCAACATATGCTGAGCTGTATGGGTTCCTGACCCTGTTCAGTTTAATGAGCTGCTTCTTCAGAGTCATGTCTAGCAACATATGCTGAGCTGTATGGGTCCCTGACTCTGTTCAGTTTAATGAGCTGCTCCTTCAAAGTCATGTCTAGCAACATATGCTGAGCTGTATGGGTCCCTGACCCTGTTCAGTTTAATGAGCTGCTCTTTCCAAGTCATGTCTAGCAACATATGCTGAGTTGTATGGCTCCCTGACTCTGTTCAGTTTAATTAGCTGCTCCTTCAAAGTCATGTCTAGCAACAGATGCTGAGCTGTATGGGTCCCTGACCCTGTTCAGTTTAATGAGCTGCTCCTTCAAAGTCATGTCTAGCAACAGATGCTGAGCTGTATGGGTCCCTGATTCTGTTCAGTTTAATGAGCCGCTTCTTCAGAGTCATGTCTAGCAACAGATGCTGAGCTGTATGGGTCCCTGACCCTGTTCAGTTTAATGAGCTGCTCCTTCAAAGTCATGTCTAGCAACAGATGCTGTGCTGTATGGGTCTCTGATCCTGTTCAGTTTAATGAGCTGCTCCTTCAAAGTCATGTTTAGCAACATATAAGTTCAACATATGAGTTCCTGACCCTGTTCAGTATTGGTATTTCCCCATTTCAAAAACTTCTCCATCACAAGTAACCATAAATAGGTTTCACGGCTACATCACCGCGGTAACAAAGAGACATGAGAATGCTATGGTTCCATTTCTGAAAGAGACAGATTCACCTTATAGTTTTTATATGAACGAACTGAATAATAGCTACTGCTGTTATTCAGCTTGTTTATTATTAAAATTAAAATAGAAAGGATTATTATAAAAGTATTATCTTTATTACCATTGGTCAATTTAAAGTATAGCTACTGCTCTCTCTGTTCATAACCCTTCATAATTCACGGATGATAAATAATTCATGGATATTAGATTCATTGTAATGAGTGGTTCTCATTGGATAAACTACAATTTCTACTGTAATTCCTTCTGAGTACAGCTTCATTTGAGTATCATTTAAGAGGACTCACAGATTCGTAGTTAATAAAAGGTGACTTTTGAATCAATATTCAATTATCAGAAATAATGAAGTGCAGTATGGATGTCAAAGCATTTTATTTTTGTGTTACAGTAGCAGTTGTTTTAAATGTACCAACTTTCATGCAATCACACAATTCTGTACATGCAATTAATAAGATGACTAAAATGTTGGTCAATATGGGACTTGAACCCATGACATTCAGCTTATTAGACTAACTCTCTAACCAGCTGAGCTAATCAGCCTCCTTACAAAACCTCAGAATAGTTGTACCAATCTGAGAAAAACTAAAATGCTTTGGACAGGTCTTGAACTCATGAACTTTAGTTCTGAAGGTAAATGCTTGACCAACTTTGCTAACCTCTACCAAGCCACCTATAACCAAGTATAACCAACCACCTCACATAAATTAGGAATATTTGTGATCATATTTATGCTTTCTACTTTATGAACAGAAACATGGACTGACAACACCCAATAAGAATGTAGATGAAGTTAGAAAAAGATCATTTATTGATAAATTCTCACGGCACCCCTGAGAATCTCCTACAGCAGACTAGTGTGCTGTAGGAGATTATCAGACACACTAGTTGAAAATTACTGCTCTATTCAATAGAATATTTACAGAGTACATTGCATATACATGTAAGTTACGGGTGGAAGATACTCCCAGTTTAGGGGTGAGCATATACCTCGTTTATTGCTCTCATCCAATGATATGTGTTTTCACACAAAACTTGATGAGGACACATAGAAATCAGTGTTGAGTTGGCATAGTACGACGACTCCTCTTCTCTTTGATCACTTTATCATGGTCATCATTTAGGGTACTTTAGAATTCCTTATGTGTAGGGGAGACACGACTAGGTACACAAAATGCATTCATATTCCAATTTTAGAAGTAAGATATCTTTTGTCTTGATTCAGCTATGCCAAGGTCAATGATATCTGAGATGGTTTGTCTCCATCGACAATGTATAAGTGCATAGTAAGTGATGTGTCTGCAAAACTGTAGCTTGAGATTTTTATGAATATTTTTAAGGCTCTGATAAACAAATGCCCACCTTGATGACAAACACATAGGCATATGCTAAACATTTCTCAGTGTATTCGTTTGCAGAACTTCAATATAGTAATTACCATGTCTGTCACGTGTTGCTGAAATCAGCATGTAGTAGATAACTCCAAATTTATGGATGTTTGTAGGCCTATACAAATACTGATCACACACCTCATTACATGATACATATTACTAGACAGTCTGTCACAGGTACCTCTAAAGTATGCATAGGGAGTTTTAAGGTGCCCTTAATCTCTCCTTCCTTCACTCCTCTCATTCCCTCAGTTTTTTTCAGGATGTCTTGTATTATGATTTATAAAACAAAGAATTAAAATACTAAACTTGTCTAAAGCTACATGTAGACTATCTGATAGTCTGTTTCTTGACATGCAGTTGAAGACTTAGTAAGGTTGCCATACACTGAATACTTTTAATTATGCTGTGAACTCCAGCTAATAAAATAAGTTTTATTTCAAAACTTGCAAGTAAACATTTTAAGATTGTTTAAAATTAGAATATCAATAATTGTTAATAATAGAAGAGGTATGATGATCTTTCTTCTACCTTGTACAGTAATATTTTAATAATTAAACTCAAGTAATTTGAGGTTCAACCGATTATATGGAAAGTTTCTCATCAGCTGTAATCTAAAATTACTCTGAATGATTGACTGATCTAGTTTCAGGGTAAATCAACCTGATTAACTGCTAGTGTACAGCTTTAGATACCAGTTCATGTTTAAGTACTGTCTCTACACCATAACTTACTACCTCTAGTAACTGGATGGTTTTCCTTCAAAGGGTAGATAACTCTGGTAGTTGAATAATGATATGTCAGCTTGGTCTTATAGAGAAAATACTTGACTTGACAGTTAACAGGGTATATGATGGTATAGGTACATTATTATATGGGTGCATGATTTACGAGTTATTCCACCTCAACTTTCGTTAGAGATTCACTGATTACAAACAAAGGTTGTGTGTCGGGTTTCATCTCCTTGCTGGTGTCTTCTCTTCAGGTTTCTCAACTTTATCAGCTTAACAGCTGTATCTGTTGTTATATTTTTGGGTGAAATCAAAAGCCTTCCTACCACACACTTTTATGTCTATCATTGAATATGCAGTAATTCATGTCTACATGCAGCCATAAACTCGTAATGTCTGTCTTCTTTAGACATCCTCTGGGACTATATGTTTACTGGCATGTTGGGGTCACAGGGTCAGCTGTCCTATTTTTAGTAAAATATATTAAATTGCAGACTAAACTATTTTTATTATATTTCTATAGTCTCAGCTCTCTCAAGAGACTGAAGGAGTTAAACCTTGCCCTCAACAACTTCAGTAAAGGACTCCCTCCAGTGATTGGTGAAATAGGAACACTGGAGTGTCTCAGACTCTGGAGGTGTCAGCTGAGAGATCTCCCACAGAGGTAGTGTACAAATATTGGATACCTCTATTAGTCTGATGGATGAGCTATTATACAGATATATACAGATTATACACTGGAAGTGAAGGACCTGTGTATGAGTCATGGCCCTTTTATGATGTTGTCTATAGTTGTTATCATCCTGTATGTGATTATTCTTTTTATAACCAAAGTTGGGTTACAAAATTTCTCTAAAATTTAAGAAGACTCACTTGGTTAAATTGTTTAAAACTGTTTAAATATTGAAAATTTCAAGGCAACTCTTGTTGATTGATTTGGAACTTTTAGAGAATTTCACACACAAGATGTGAATAATGTATGTGAATTGTTAGTTAGAAGAGAATTCTGCTAGCGTGTAAAATATAGAATCTCAAACCTTGTTTACGTTTGGATCTTCTAAGGATTTTCATTTGTGTATTGTGTTTAATGGCCAGAATTGGAAAACTAGCAACAAACAACCAAAAACTATCCAAAAGGAAATTTCAGCTTTAAAGATGTATTTGCACAGAGTTTTAGTTGATTTTATCAGAAAGTACGGGTATTATTCTATTATTTGTAATTGTTTATTATGTTTGAGGTGATCTGACTGCCAGAGTGTTTCAAGATTAAAATTGACAAAACTTTATCACTGTTAAAACCCTCAGAAGTAAAAGATGTACCCAGATTAGCCCAGAATTATGTACATAGCCGTGAGACTGCCTGTCTCTCACTCATTTTCATATCAGCTATTGCTATCAAAGTCGAGTACTACGAGACTCTATTGGCATATATTTTAATTTGTATTTGTTCATAGTTGTTTGAATAAGATTATAAATCCAGCTACATATATATTGCTATAGGTGTCCCAAATGTCTCAAATAAGGTAATTAATATATGTCCCATTAGTTTCCTCTAAATACTGTGTAAACATATGAGTATCAGACTAGGATTCTGTCTGTCTACAGTAATTAGGTTGTCTAGTTAACTTAGTCTATCCTTTGTATCAGTGAAGTTCTCAGTTGCTACCCACACAGGAAACTAGTCTATATATAAATCTCAAAGTCTGTGTGTTGTATGTATGTCCAGCTATGGCATTATAATCTAGGAATAAAAAATCCGCATCGCAGAGGATTTCATTTTGGAACCTGCTAGTTGGCAGACTAACCAAAGTGTTTGGGGTCATTAGAGCAACAGAAGAGCAGATTTTGACTATTGTGCTTCAAATTTTAACTCAAGCTCCACAAATATGCTCCGAAGATCCTCTGTTCAACGAACGGCGCGTGTATAATCTATATGCGACATCCGCGATTGCAGTTCGTTTAAAATAAGAAATGAGAATGTGAATTTTTGTTCATTCATCATTTTTCTACTGTGTATCTACTGCAGCATTCAGTTGATTTTCATGATTATCGTCACTATTAACAGACCGTAAGTTCACTACAGCCATAATTTTAAAAAGAATAACATGACCGTGCTGCTCTTGCTGTAAGAAAAGAAAATGATAACTTTTGATTTGATTTTTCTATCGATCTATTATCTTTTCTATGATTATTTTTTATGATTAGTATAATAATCATAATGCAATTATACAAAATAATAATATAACTGCGTATAAAATAAATGATGTAACTAATATAATTTGTAGAAAATCCCAAATGATAACCGAGATTGATGTAATTGATTCCATTTATTAGCTAAAAGTTAGTTGAAAAAATGATTGGGTTAGTTCATTGCTATTAGTTAAAAAAATCTGAACAACGCTAAAGATGAGTCTGAATAGGGAAGCTAAGTAGGAGAACAACAAAACTGAGCTGAACTAGCAAAATAGCGGAATGTTGCGAAATAATAGATGCGTGTAATTATTTTATGCTAAAACTAATCTGCATGTCAGAGGGACTGGTTCGGAATTCTCAGAGCAATGATTGTTAGGCCCAATTTGATTGTTCTATACCTTCAGGGATTAAACCAATTAAAACGCCTATAGGAGAGCGCATTTGTTGGCTTAATTGACCAATGACACACAAGTCGATTTCATACGTCATATATTGATGATTACCAAAACACTTATGTTTTTTTGGTAGACCTGTGTTTGGCTGGCTATATCTCAGCTTCTGGTTGGTCAATCTCATTGATTTTTTTAGAACATCAGTCAACACCTCAAGATAAATAATAAAGCATAATAATATTATGCTTTCTCTATTCTTTAACTAGCATTGCTGACAGTAAAGCGATTATTAAGTCGTCTGCAAACACTGCATTTGTTTTAGTAAAAGTGAGCTTACATTTACTGACTTACCAGGTAAGTTACTAAATTCATTGCACGGGTGATTATATTATTACCCGTGCAACACCTGGCATTCAGCTAGTTCCTAGATAATAACTAGTAAGCTGCATCTTTGAAAAGAATATGTTTGAATATAAGGTGAGACCAACTGCATATCTAAAGAGTTATGTATAGTCAACGTTATCTAGTCATTATTAGTATCAATTTCTAGAAGATTTTCTACTGGTTACTTTTGATTAGTTGATAAAGTAAAGTAGCTGCTCTTATAACGTAAATTCCAGATAACGATAAGAATTTATGTAAAGTTTTTGCTTCATACTACGTAAAGATTTTCCATATAATATAAAGTGTCAAATCAGATGAGTTCTCTAATTTCGGTTTTAATGTTAATCTATTTCAGACTTTCAAAAGAAAAAACGACTTGGGTATCTACTATATATGTATATACTTACAACTATTTCCATACTTCTTATTATATACAACTTTCATGAGATTTTAGCTTGTCGTGATAGATCGTCAAATGTGTCGACAAAACAGACAATAGGTAGCTGTGCAATTGTTCATATAATTGTTCAGTTGTTCTCCTAAATGCTATCGATCGGTGCAGGTGTTATCGGTGCATCGGTCCACCAATCTGAATGTCTTGAATTAGAGTATTGTCCAGAGTTATCTTTTATTTTAACCTTGACCCCTAGATGCAGATAGACGATGAACAGGTAGTACCGTTTTTGTAGTAAAAATATTTGGTTGTCTTGCTCTATTGTAGACCTATAAAATTTTTATTATTAGTTTGGCTTTGCAGAATAGATTTTGCTGTCTAGAAAAAATGTGCAAATATTTTCTAAATGATTGTTAGATATGTTCGCTTTCCATCAATTTATTGATGGAAAGCGAACATTAAGTGCTGGGCTGAAGTGCTGAGCTGTATGGGTCCCTGACTCTGTTCAGTTTAATAAGCTGCTTCTTCAAAGTCATGTCTAGCAACATATGCTGAGCTGTATGGGTCCCGGACACTGTTCAGTTTAATGAGCTGCTCCTTCAAAGTCATGTCTAGCAACAGATGCTGAGCTGTATGGGTCTCTGACTCTGTTTCAGTTTAATGAGCTTCAAAGTCATGTCTAGCAACAGATGCTGAGCTGTATGGGTTTCTGACCCTGTTCAGTTTAATGAGCTGCTCCTTCAAAGTCATGTCTAGCAACATATGCTGAGCTGTATGGGTCCCTGACACTGTTCAGTTTAATGAGCTGCACCTTCAAAGTCATGTCTAGCAACAGATGCTGAGCTGTATGGTTCCCTGACTCTGTTCAGTTTAATGAGCTGCTCCTTCAAAGTCATGTCTAGCAACAGATGCTGAGCTGTATGGGTCCCTGACCCTGTTCAGTTTAATGAGCTGCTCCTTCAAAGTCATGTCTAGCAACATATGCTGAGCTGTATGGGTCCCTGACACTGTTCAGTTTAATGAGCTGCTCCTTCAAAGTCATGTCTAGCAACAGATGCTGAGCTGTATGGTTCCCTGACTCTGTTCAGTTTAATGAGCTGCTCTTTCAAATTCATGTCTAGCAACATATGTTGAGCTGTATGGGTTCCTGACTCTGTTCAGTTTAATGAGCTGCTCCTTCAAAGTCATGTCTAGCAACAGATGCTGAGTTGTATGGTTCCCTGACCCTGTTCAGTTTAATGCGCTGCTCTTTCAGAGTCATGTCTAGCAAC
The DNA here is from genome assembly GCF_963576615.1 of Watersipora subatra. Lineage (NCBI taxonomy): Eukaryota > Metazoa > Bryozoa > Gymnolaemata > Cheilostomatida > Watersiporidae > Watersipora > Watersipora subatra. The sequence continues at coordinate 5,217,431 of NC_088715.1, read as the reverse complement.
AGGATTTGAGTTGTATGGGTCCCTGACCCTGTTCAGTTTAATGAGCTGCTCCTTAAAAGTCATGTCTAGCAACAGATGCTGAGTTGTATGGGTCCCTGACCCTGTTCAGTTTAATGAGCTTCTCCTTCAAATTCATGTCCAGCAACATATACTGAGCTGTATGGGTCCCTGACCCTGTTCAGTTTAATGAGCTGCTCTTTCAAAGTCATGTCCAGCAACATATACTGAGCTGTATGGGTCCCTGACTCTGTTCAGTTTAATGAGCTGCTCCTTCAAATTCATGTCTAGCAACATATGCTGAGCTGTATGGGTCCCTGGCGCTGTTCAGTTTAATGAGCTTCTCCTTCAAAGTCATGTCTAGCAACATATGCTGAGCTGTTTGGGTCCCTGACTCTGTTCAGTTTACTGAGCTGCTCCTTCAAAGTCATGTCTAGCTACAGCTGCTGAGCTGTATGGGTCCATGACTCTGTTCAGTTTAATGAGCTGCTCCTTCAAAGTCATGTCTAGCAACAAATGCTGAGCTGTATGGGTCCCTGACTCTGTTCAGTTTAATGAGCTGCTCCTTCAAATTCATGTCTAGCAACATATGCTGTGCTGTATGGGTCCCTGACACTGTTCAGTTTAATGAGCTGCTCCTTCAAATTCATGTCTAGCAACATATGCTGAGCTGTATGGGTTCCTGACCCTGTTCAGTTTAATGAGCTGCTTCAAAGTCATGTCCAGCAACAGATGCTGAGCTGTATGGTTCTCTGACCCTGTTCAGTTTAATGAGCTGCTTCTTCAAAGTCATGTTCAGCAACATATGCTGAGCTGTATGGGTCCCTGACCCTGTTCAGTTTAACGAGCTGCTTCTTCAAAGTCATGTTCGGCAACATATGCTGAGCTGTATGGGTCCCTGACTCTGTTCAGTTAAATGAGCTGCTTCTTCAAAGTCATGTCTAGCAACATATGCTGAGCTGTATGGGTCCTTGACCCTGTTCAGTTTAATGAGCTGCTCCTTCAAAGTCATGTCCAGCAACAGATGCTGAGCTGTATGGGTTCCTGACTCTGTTCAGTTTAATGAGCTGCTCTTTCAAAATCATGTCCAGCAACAGATACTGAGCTGTATGGTTCCCTGACTCTGTTCAGTTTAATGAGCTGCTCTTTCAAAGTCATGTTCCGCAACAGATGCTGAGCTGTATGGGTCCCTGACCCTGTTCAGTTTAATGAGCTTCTCCTTCAGAGTCATGTCTGGCAACAGATGCTGAGCTGTATGGGTCCCTGACCCTGTTCAGTTTAATGAGCTGCTCCTTTAAAGTCATGTCCAGCAACAGATGCTGAGCTGTACGGTTCCCTGACTCTGTTCAGTTTAATGAGCTGCTCCTTCAAAGTCATGTCTAGCAACAGATGCTGAGCTGTATGGGTCCCTGACCCTGCTCAGTTTAATGAGCTGCTCCTTCAAAGTTATGTCTAGCAACATATGCTGAGCTGTAGGGGTCCCTGACCCTGTTCAGTTTAATGAGCTGCTCCTTCAAATTCATGTCTAGCAACATATGCTGAGCTGGATGGTTCATTGATCCTGTTCAGTATTGCCATTTTCCCTTCTCAAAAACTTTTCCATCACAACTATAAATAGGTTTCACAGCTATTAACAGCTAAAAGTATTATCTTTTTTACCATTGGTCAATTTAAAGTATAGCTACTGCTCTTTCTGTTCATAACCCTCCATAGTTCACGGATGATAAATAACTTATGGATATTAGATTCATTGTAATGAGTGGTTTTCATTTGATAAACTACAATTTCTACTGTAATTCCTTCTATCTGAATACAGCTTCATTTGAGTATCATTTAAAGAATAGAGAAAGCATAATATTATTATGCTTTATTATTTATCTTGAGGTGTTGACTGATGTTCTAAAAAAAGAATCAAGGAGATTGACCAACCAGAAGCTGAGATATAGCCAGCCAAACACAGGTCTACCAAAAAAACATAAGTGTTTTGGTAGTCATCAATATATGACGTATGAAATCGACTTGTGTGCCATTGGTCAATTAAGCCAACTAACGCGCTCTCGTATAACAATCACGGCGTTTTAATTGGTTTAATCCCTGGAAGTATAGAACAATCAAATTGGGCCTAACAATCATTGCTCTGAGAATTCCGAACCAGTCCCTCTGACGTGTAGATTAGTTTTAGAATAAAATAATTACACGCATCTATTATTTCGCAACATTCTGCTATCACTTTCTACAAATTATATTATTCACATCATTTATTCTATACGCAGTTATATTATTATTTTGTGTAATATGCATTATGATTATTATATTAATCATAAAAATAATCATAGATAAGATAATAGATCAATAGAAAAATCAAATCAAAAGTTATCGTTTTCTTTTCTTACAGCAAGAGCAGCACGGTCAAGTTATTCTTTTTAAGATTATGGCTGTAGTGAACTTACAGTCTGTTAATAGTGACGATAATCATGAAAATCAACTAAATGCTGCAGTAGATACACAATAGAAAAATGATGAATGAACAAAAATTCACATTCTCATTTCTTATTCTAAACGAACTGCAATCTCGGATGTCGCATATAGACTATACACGCGCCGTTCGTTGAACAGTGGATCTTCGGAGCATATCCGTGGAGATCGAGTTAAAATTTGAAGGACAATAGTCAAAATCTGCTCTTCCGTTTTGAAAAATCACGGTGAGGGGTTGTGGGCAAATGCCTTTACCACACAATGTTTGCTTGATTTTCCTGAGAAACCAGAGCTAGTCTGTAAATTATTTACTAGCGCAAGAAGCGTTTCACATCTCGTAGCCAAAACAATCATACGTAACGGCGGTAAGGATGCACAACTCCGGCACATGAACATTAAGTCGATTTTAATACGTCACAGTTTTCGGGATTTTCGAAGGGTTTTCCTCTGATTCTTTATTAGGTAGACCTGTGTTTGGCTGGCTATATCTCAGCATATTATGCTTTCTCTATTCTTTAAGAGGAGTCACAGATTCGTAGTTAATAAAAGGTGACTTTAGAATCAATGTTCAATTATCAGAAATGATAAAGTGCAGTATGGATGTCAAAGTATTTTATTTTTGTGTTACAGTAGCAGTTGTTTTAAATGTGCCAACTTTCATATAATCACACAATTCTGCACATGCAATTAATAAGATGCCTAAATGTGACTTGAACCCATGACATTCAGCTTATTAGACTAACTCTCTAACCAACTGAGTTAATCAGCCATCTTTCAAAGTCTCAGAATAGTTGTACCAATCTGAGAAAAACTATAATGCTTTGGACTGGTCTTGAACTCAGGAACACTGGTTTTGAAAAGAAATTCTTGACCAGCTATGCTAATCAACCACCTTGCATAAATGAGGAAAATTTGGGATCCTATTTATTCTCTCTGCTTTATGAGCGGAAACATATGGACTGACAACACCCAATAAGAATGTAGTTAGAAAAATACCATTTATTGATAATTTCTCATGGTACACCTGAGGATCTCTTACAGCAGACTAGTGTGCTGTAAGAGATTATCAGACACACCGGTTGATAATCACTGATCTATTCAATAAAATAATTACAGAGCCCATTGCATCTTATTGTAAGCTAAGATAACTCCAAGTTTAGGGGTGAGCATATACCTCATTTATTGCTCTCATCTAATGATAGGTGTTTTCACACCTACTCTGATGAGTACATGTAGGAATCAGTGTTGAGTTGGCATAGTCTGACAACTCCTGCCTCTTCTCTTTGATCTCTCTATCATGGTCATCATTTAGCGTGCTTTAGAATTCCATACGTATATGGGAGACACGACTAGGTACACAAAAGGTATTCAGATTCCAACTTTAGAAGTAAGATAGCTTTTGTCTAAATTGGGCTACACTAAGGTTAATAATTGAGTTCGAGTTCATTGACATTCGATAAGTGCTACATGGTGATGTGTCAGCAAAACTGTAGCCTGAGATCTTTATGAATGAATTTAAGGCTATGATAGCCAAATGCTTACATCGATAACAAGCACATAGATGTTTGCTAAAGATTTCTCAGTGTATTCGTTTGCAGGATTTTGATATAGTAATTACCGTGTCTGTTGACTTCTGCTAATAAAATAAGTTTTATATCAAAACTTCTAAGTAAACATTTTAACATTGTTTAAAATGAGAATATCAGTAGTTGTTAGTCATAGCAGAGATCTGATGATCATTGTTCAACACTCTTAGTATGACAACAGAATTGATGTTGGAATAACATGCTTGTTTTTATGGTTCTGTGTTAAATATCTCTTATTATAAAACCTGCTCTCTAATGTTCTCTAAGTCAGACATTTGATATTTAATATATTGTGGTTTCACATTAAATACCTTTTTATATTAAATATTTTGTATTATACGTATATCTTTTGCAATTACATTATATGCACACTGAGGATTGCCTAAGTCGTGTGTAAAACTACCAGCCATATTTTATTTTAAGTTAAATTTATTTGGAAATTATAATATTATTAATTTAACTAACATGACCAATTTACAGCATAATAATTTAGTGTGTCTTCCTTGACCTTAACAACTGTATGTCTATAATATCCTCTGTCGCAGGCTGCACTGTGAGATCCAGCTGAGGTATTTGAATCTATCATTCAACAAGCTGGTGGAACTACCTTCATTCGTCTACCGTATGACTAATCTGAAGGTGTTAGATCTCCAATACAATGAAGGGCTGACAAGAATACGTAGCAAACTATCTAAGCTACAGCAACTCACAGAGCTAAGTTGTAAGGGTTGTTTCTCTCTTCAGTCTCCGCCGTACGCAGTATGTAAGCTAGGTATCGCTGCTGTAAATAAATACTTTGCTGATCTGTTGGAAGGAAAAGGAGTAGATCAGCTCAAAGTACCAGTCGCAGTTGTCGGTATGACTGGTGCAGGGAAAAGTAGTCTCATTAGAAGCCTCCAGTCCGGTAAAAGGGTACTTACCTACAGAGAGAAAAATTCACCATTCGATGAGACAACCAAAGTGTTCCAAATGGAAGACCTGAACAATTCCTCTCTCAAGTTTATAGACTATGGTGGCCATGATATTTATCAGATGGCCTACCAGCTAGTCATACGGGAGCGATGCATTCCACTCCTTGTAGTCAACATGGAAGAGTTTAACTCATATCTGTCTGCAGGGTCTAGAGAAGGTGCAAGAAGACTCTGTATAGACTGGCTGTCTCATCTCTACTTGGCCAGTCCAAGATTAGATCCACCTGTATTGGTCCTCACACACACTGACAAGCTGGATACTGAGTTGGTGGAAAATTGTAGGGAAAAGTTGCTCTCCATTTCAGAAGCAGCGAGAAGAGAGTTACTCAGAGACTACGAGCGCTACTGTGGGGATTTTCAAAAAGAATCCAGTCCTATCATCCATCTCACCAACACTGACGAGCCTCTTTTTAACCCTCAGGATATCTTCGAGTTTGGCAATGACCTCGGCGAAGTAGCTAACATTAAAGGTTTGAGAGCAAACTTGGAAACACGGTGTAAGAAGTTAATCATGGAAATTCCGCTACTTTGGGAGCGTGTGGAGAAATTCATAGAACGAGAGGAAGGAGCTTACATTCCTTTGTTAAGCTAGAGAACGAATTCTCAGACACTGATTCTAAAACCATTCTGCGATATATGCATAATACTGGACAGATCTTGTGGTTCGAGAGAACCCAAGGTCTGTCCGGTTACATCTTCCACAAGATTCCTATCATTACTGAGATGATAGCTCTCTTGTTCCACCACACAGCAGAGCAACAATGGGAAAAGAGGGTCGAAGAGTTTGTTCCTTTCACACACCAAGAAGAGTGGGTCAGTAAATGGAAGTACAAAGAGTTCGTAACACAGTTTACTACTAGTGGCATCATGGATGAAGTTTTGCTCGTAGATCTCCTGAAGAATAGCAGTGAGTTACCTGTTGAAATATCCATGCAACTTTTAAAGAGCTTCGCCATCTTGAATGGTCCAATAGAACACAACTCCAAAAAACGATCATATATCCTTCCATACTTTACAACTACTTTTGTAGAAAAAACGTATCCTTTGGATGACAATGTACCTCTCCAACTGGACATTGCCCTAAGTGGTCTTTCTCCACCTCCTTATGTATATCAACTTATGACTGTTGCAGTCCTGAAACTCTGCTCAAGTCTGCTGTCAAACATAAAGGTGTGGAATGATGGAGTCGTGGTACACAATGAGGAGTTTACCACAATTCTGAATCATGACTTAACCAACCGAGTGGTTTCATTAAGAGTTGGTACTACAGTGGCACAGCTACCAGCTTCCTGGGAACATTTAATAGAGACAACTAAAACTATTCTTAACCAGCTCTACGCCGTGTGGAAAGGGAGTCATGCTGATGTACTTCTCTACTGTTCTCAGTGTCTCATCGGACAAAACCCAGCGCCTCATTTCTATGTCGACCCTGAGTGGTTTTATCCTATCGACTGTAACTACAGCATTACTTGTACTAAACTCCCCACTACACGTTCACATCTGTCCAAGGTTGTCTGTCCAGTTTGTGACAAGCTGAGAAATGATAAGAAACCTTCCGTTCCCAAGCCTCTCAGACTTCCATGTGAGTCACCTTTCTCATCCTTTTCCTTGAATTTAGTCTCAGTCAAGGTTTGGCTAAATGCAAGAATTTACATTTTTTCCTCCAGATATTGAAATCTTTTTGTTGGACACTACTGATGACAATCCTTATGATGTCCTTCAGTTGCAAATAGGAAATAGATTTAACCGTTCTGGAGACGTCTTTGTAGATTATAAAATGCTTTGGTTAGTTGACACCTTTTATCTATCAGTAATTGCATCATACTCACAGGTGACCAGCTCACTGTTGTTGATGTACAAAGCCTAGAGAACCATATATCTGAAATAAGAGAGAGTTGTCCTCCCCAAACAGTTGGTAAGCTTCTTCCCTGTGTATGTTCTAATTAAGTCTCTGATTTATATAATGTTTATATAAGAGTAAATGAAGATGGAAGTAAATATGAGGAAAGAGATTGATACTCTATAATAACAACAGAAACATAGAGTATTAACTCTGTTGTATTCAGGGCATCTGGAGAGCACTTCTGAGGAGGCTGAAAGTGACTTGTCAGATGTGGAGGATCAAGGATATTGTGATGAGTCCAAAGGAGATAAGGTCATGAGGCTACGACTATGCATAGTCAAGAAGCCGAAGATTAAGCAACTGTATCAGTCTAACAAGGTAATATAGTTTATCAGTTTAATATCTAACTTGTAACTAACATGCTGCTGACAGCTTCCATCAGAGGAAGAACATAGACATGGTGAGTTAATTTGTTAAATGATAAAGATCATAAAAACTCATATGGATATCGCATAGCGTGTTAAGAATGTTAAGAACCATCAGAGATCTGTGATGTAATTGAAGTTACCTGTTTCTGTCTCATTTAGAGAGTAATGGTTCATCTTCGCTGTTGGTAAAACATTGCAATGTCAAGAGCAGACAACTTCTCACTGGAATAAGTTCTCTCTCTGTATCCTTTGTAGACTTATGACTCGTGAACTCAGCTGATGAGTAAGGCTAATGATGAGGTTTTTGTCAAAACACAAACAGCAAGAGTTGTGTTCCCTTATGTTACAAATTCACTGGTTCTATGATTGTATTATAAAGGTCTATGCTATGAGTGAACCAGTGAGGGGCAGAGTTCTAATCATCAACAATATGAACTTTCGCTATGGTCACGGTAACAGAGCTGGTTCCCAATTTGACTACACAAATCTCAGCATGATGTTCAAAGACCTCAAGTTTGATATTGCCAAGTCACAGACCGAATTAACAGACCTGCGAGCACAGGTACTCCGTGTGTTCTCTCATAGTCTTGTTTCTGCTTAGAGATTGCAGAATTTGGCTGATTTAAACTCATGGTATAAAACTCTGTTTAAAGTAAGACACCGTTGTAACTAGCGTATGTCTTGGGCTGGTGGTCAGGGTGTTAACAGATCTTCTGATGAGGGACATTGATACAAGGCCTCCTAATTGTAATTTATGTTTGCAGTGAACCTAGTCTTGTTTTAGAGCCTCATTTTTAGTTTTCATTCTCTAAATGTTAGGTAAGGTTTCCTAGCAACATTTCAACGACTTCCTGCCATCTGGCAGTCATACAAAAGAATGTGAATTCATAAAAGTATTTACCTGTACTAGTCAGGGTTACTATATTTTTTTACAGGATATCTACAGAGAGATACAGATTGAAACAGCGAGAAAGGAACACCAGAGTCTGGGCATGTTTGTCCTAGTAATCATGACTCATGGCACGAGTGGTAACCATCTGCTGGATATCGAGGGTAACATGATTCCCTTCATCCATATCCAAGACCTTCTCTCTCCACGGAATTTCCCTGCTATGAAGGGCAAGCCTAAGTTGGTCATCTTGCAAGCATGCTCAGGAGGTATGTCACCTGATAAAGGGTACACAGTTTGGGTACACAGGCTATACTTTCAGAAGATCAGATGAATAAGTACTATTTGACTAAATATCGGTTTCATCAACTTTTTGATAACCTAACTCTTTGTGTACCACAAGCCGTGCAGTGTAGCTCAGCACAGTGTTTGTATATGGAGCCACCCGGTGTGACTTTAGTACGTGTGAAACAAGTTTCTTATTAGTAAGTAGTTAATCAATTAACTTATAGTATCTGTACTTAAACTGAAGGAAAGAAGTATCTGCATGTGTTATGCATATCTGCTTCCACTGATGTACAATTTTATACTGATTAATTTGGTAGCAAATAGCTATGGTAGCTTGTATTGTCGAAATTGTGTCATAGTATTCCAAAACATGAGTCATTGGCTGACAGAAACAAGTATGTATTATAAAGACAGCTGCGTATGATCGAACTGTACAACTGCAGTGGAAAATCTGCCCCGAGTATCAGCCTATTGGCTATTGGTTAATGCAGTCGCCTACAGAGCAGAAAGTTTTCTGGGCAATGAAGTTTCATCACTAACCCCAAAACGTGTAACATTGGCAAAATAACCACTCAGGGTCTAACATCAAAATGTGTGCACTTCCTGTATGCTAGTATTAACATACATTTACAGAGATTTATCTAGTATAAAAATATAACTTAACTAATCAAACATTCTGTTATCTAGGGAGACGAGACTTTGGAGAAAGTACAGAGCTTCTTTCTTCACCAATATCTACCATCACAAGCAGCCCAACCACTGAATCAATTAGTAGTTCGTTAACACCAGCTCTTCAGTCACCAACTACTTCAGTTCCACCTCCAACTACTCTGAATGCTGATGATTTCTTCATCATGAAGGCCAGCAGTGAATGTAAGTACAGAGTCTAGTCTCAGAAGTGCTTTACCAAGATTTATCAAAGTATCTCCTCTGTGAATAATTATTTGTTTAGTTTGTGACTAGCCTTAGTTCCTACGATGTGCATGTAGATGATCATCAGTATTTACTCTATACACATGATTTATGGCTATCATATACCATTGAGTCATGAACTTATCAACATACCACTCTATGTCTATTTTAGCCTACATGGCTACTAAATCCTACACCCATGGAGCCTGGTTCATCAGAGTTCTTGTGGCCACATTCTACAAACATTCTTCTCATAGAGATATAGAGAGTCTCTTTAAGATTGTAAGTAGTCAGTCTATTTTATAGCCTGAGAATCCCTATGTTTTTCCAGCCTGTTTTGTATCCAATTAACTTTAATGTTAAAGGTTGACTTGCAACAAAATTCACATTACAGTTCTTTGGTATCATAAGATTCACTGTCTTACTCTGTTGTGTTGTAGGTGCGAAATATATGGGAATGTGATTACAAGCTCTTAAAAACTCAAAAACGAACAGTTAATCGCAGCCACACGAGACCGCCGTAGTGTGGATTCGCTTTCCAAAACGGCTCAATTGAGACGTAGTTGTTACAGGATGGTTTCTGTCACCACTTTCATGCAACCTCATTCGTCAAAATATTTTCACAAATATACTTCACGCATTCAATAAAACCATGTCTATTGTTCTTACGCGTCTGTTTTATCGTCATTGTAATGCTGTCACTTTTAGCAGTGATATCTTATAACTTACCGTAAAAATTCATTTAATTTTTTAACCTTACCTGAAGGAATACATATCATTGTCAGATAATCAAGATGAGCCTGTTGGTCACCTGTGATAATCGAAAATTGCTGCAAAAATTATTTGCGAAGTATTGGGTCACATGATCAGATTACGAATGGACGATTAGACAATGCCGAAACAAAACTGTAAAGTAGCGAGCATCTATATTTGATACGGGGTCTTCGGTAAAACCCGAAATGTTTATCATAAACTAGTGCTACGATAAGTTTATATTGAGCTTTTTATTGGCCTTTCAATTCACGTGAGATCATCACGTGACAAGATGATAACCAAACTGTAATGACTACGTCAGAGAAATAAACATTCCAATCTACAGTGGCTTTTCGTTTTTGAGCTTTTAAGAGCTTGTAATCACATTTCCACATATTTGGCACCTACAACACAACAGAGTAAGACTTGGTGAATCTTTTGATAGTAAATAACTGTAATGTGAATTTTGTTGCAAGTCAACCTTTTATATATTTACCTTTGACACTGTTTCTCAATGTTTTCCTTTGTCTATATCCTGTACTGCTCTTATCACAATCAGCAGGAGTTAGTATTTAGTAGCAGTAGTATAAGGGGGCAGTTAGTGACAGAGCTTCAAGACCTGCGGCTTTCTTAGCGCTTGAGTGTGCCTCCTTCCTAACCTATTGGAAATTAGCCTATTTGCTTTATTTGCAATGTGAACATCAGCCTATGTTCCTTAAAGACCCATTTTGTAGAAGCGATAGTCAAGAATAGACTGCGGCGTATGCCAATGATACTCAATTAAATAGCTAAAGTTCTAGGCTTCTAGTACTGGTGTTCTGCGGCTGGGCATCCGCACCGGCTCTTTAGAATTTTAGAAATTTGCTTAAGTTTGATGCGAGCATCACCCCAAGTTTCTAAGTTTTAAACCTTTAAAGCTAACATTACATGATCCCTATTACGACTTTGCTTCTATTTTTTAGGAAATTGGTCTAAATTTGTCATGAGCATTAGCCTAAGTTTTCTAATGGTCTTGATGCTTCAAAGCTAGAAGCACATGATTCTTATTGCGGCCTTCACCTAGCGATTATCAATAGATTAACCTTAGGATAAGACATTACCCTTCATTTTTACGGGCTATGGTCAAGAAAGTACTAGAATTATTGTAGTTATCCCCTCCCACACCTCACTAGGACAAGAGCGGTTTTATTAAAGTCAGTATTAAAGTCAGTATTCATTGATGAAAAAGACAGCAAGAGAAAACAAGATAGCGTAAATAAAATATATATAGGTATTACATCGTCAGAGGTGTAATATAACCACTATATAACCTAGGTATAACCCTATATAACTTCAGAGGTTTAGAGTGCTTCAGGCAAACTTCAAAACTCTATGCTCTCTTCGACCAACACTGTTCCTTCACGTTTTGCTCGTCGTGAGCGTATCGGATCATAGTTCATGTAGGTCATAGCTCGACGTAGCTACGGATAAATGGAGATCATAACGCTCCACTCACTTTTTAGAATATTTGTAATAAAAGTAGCCAAAATATTACGCTTTGTCACATGATCTTCGTTGGGGAAGCGGTTTAGGCAGGTTTTGCGTGATCCGAGCTTGTAGTCTCTTATTGGTCAGTTCTGCTTTGACTGCTGCAGAGAGAATCAAACATTTTTAGCGAGTATACCAGTCACCAGTAGGTGAGTTCCCATGTTCTGTCATAAATAAGCTGTTGGACTCGCTGTCTCTTGTAATAAACAGACGTCTCTTGTAATAAACAGACCATTAGACTCATTGTCTCTTAGTCTAATTCCTGGAGCCAATCCATTAAAAACCACTTGAAGCGGAAAGGATGATGTAAACATTAAAGCCTTTTGACCAAAATGTACTAACTTTAATAAAAACATTTGTTTTAGTGAGGTGTAAGTGTTCTAGTATCTGGTTTTGGACGTGTGGATGGCGACAATGAATAAGTGTACTCGTAGGTTGAGATCTGCTTTATTCGTATACAGAAAAAATGATGTGCACCAATGGAAAGAAAATATACAGGTTGATTTAAAAAACAACAGGCAAATGCATTAGTTGAACTGAACATACATGCATGGTACCAACACTCACAATAGTTGGGAGATCTGCTCCAAACACTAGTATAACTTGCCCCAGAAGGTGAGATATATTAACTGTTGTGATAGATAACTAGCTGTTGCTGGAAAATAACAATTAAACTCATTTTAGCACGTGTACAAAAGGTCATTAAAAAAGTTCAAAATTACATGTAATAGAAAATTAAACTTACTGTTAATGCAGATGTTCTCACTCTCAAGTTATCCTCACAAACTAGCTAATGAACATTGTTTGACTCTAAACTGCTTATATTAGCTGAAGTGATAAATAATCTCACAACTTTTGATGAAAAGCTTGGCTTGTTAGTTTGAGCAGAGATAATACTATTGCTTGTTGTAGCAATCCTGAAACAGTAGGAGGGGATAACTACAATAACTGTAGTCTTTTATTGGCCACCGCCTGCAAAAGAGAGGACAGTTTATTATTCTTGGTCTAATTATTCAGTAATCCTTAGGTCAAGGTTGTTAGATTATTACAGCTAGATAAACAAAACAGCTTGTCTGAGTTTTCAACATTTAATGAGTCTTTCATATGTCGCACACAAATGAACATGAGTCATTAGAATCTTCCAGAACAGTGGGTGTGGTTAACAGCAATATAAGCATGGGGGTAGACAACTCTTAATAATACAACATCCCCTTTCAAGCTCTAAACAAGAGTATAATGATTGTACTTACAACAAAAGTAAAATATAATAAACTGAATGAGAAATATGTAAGAACTGTTTGTTTGCCATGGAATACAAACAAATTGAATACCATCAATGATTGTCTTTGCTACTCATGACCAGTTGCCTCAAACTTTATTGGGGATTTTTGATTCTCCGAGATCTGCGTAGAGGTGCATTTTGCTCCATACTGACAACATCTGATCTGTTTCTGAGCAATCTACCAGCTTCTGTCTCAACTATAACTTTCCTTGTAACATTGTCAGATGCAGCGATCACCTTTCCATCTCTCTGTTTATCTCTGACCCACACATCATCTCCAGAGTGAACAGGTGGTAGATGTATTACTTTACAGTTACTATCATGGTTCTGCTTCATCCTTGACTTATATTGTTCATTTGATGCAATGAATCGGGCGTGATCTGGTTGTTTGGGCAGCAAATCATCCAGATGAGTTACCACAGTGGTTCTAAGTTTCCTTCCCATCAACAGCTCTGCAGGGGAGTACAGGCCAAACTGTGGTGAAGAACGGTAAGCCAGCAGTGCCAGATATGGGTCCTCTTCTTTAACCAGCATTTTCTTGATGATTTGCACTACTCTCTCTGCAGCTACATTTCCTCTATGATATTCTGGACTGCTTGTAACATGGCAGAATCCATACTGCATGGTGAAGTCTGCAAACTCTTTACTAGCATACTGTGGACAATTATCAGACATTACTGTTTCTGGAATTCCATGTCGAGATAACATAGACTTCAGATGCATGATAACCTTTTTTGACGAGAAGTATTGAGCACCTAAGAAAGCTAATTCTGGATAGCGAGAGTAATAATCAATGACTAACAGGTAAGTCTGACCGTTGAAGTGTAGAAGATCGGTGCCAAGCATTTGCCAAGGTCTATCTGGAGTAGAGGTTGGCCTGAGAGGTTCCCATTGTTTGTTGGAATTTACTCTACAGTCATTACAGTGTCTTATCATCTGTTCACTGTCTTTGGGCATTCATGGCCACCACAGGCTGGTCTTAGCTCTTGATTGACATTTGGTGACGCCAAGATATCCCTTATGAAGATCCTTCAACACTTGTTCTCTTTGGCTTACAGGGATGACTAATCGGGTACCAAGCATCAGAAACCCTTTACTCATTGACAAGAGAGATTTTTTGTCAAGGTAGGGTTTTCGAAGTGTGTTTTTTGAGGACAAGTAGACATGCCACTCTCCTTCAACAAATCTGATCACCTGGGAAATAGTTGTGTCGTCTGATCAACTTTCAATTGCTCTAATCTAAAATCTGAGCCATTGGGAGATACAATTAAATCAACATAATGCTCCATTTCATTCACTCGTGTTACATCAGAACTATTTGGTTCTGCAGAGGTATATCGAGAGAGTGCATTTGCCATAATCTTCATAGCTCCCTTGATATGTTTCATCGTGTACTAAAATCTCTGTAGACGAAGCTTGAATCCCTGGAGTCTAGGTGGCGATCTATCAAAGAACATATCTCCAAATAGCGATACCAAAGGTTGATGATCAGTCTCTATTGTAACATTTTCTACACCTAGGACATAGGGAGCAAACTTTTCCATATCCCAGCAGACTCCTAAGCCCTCTTTCTCTATAGTTGCATTTCTCTGTTCTGTCTTTGTCAGAGAACGACTTGCAGCAGCAACCAGCCTTCGACTTCCATCCTCTTGAACTTGTGTAAGTGTAGCACCAAGACCCACTTTGCTTGCATCTGAGGTTATTACAGCTTCCTTCTTTACATCATATATAGCGAGAACAGGTGCATTAGCAAAAACATTTTTCAGCTTCTGGAATGCTGACTCCTGAGGCTCCAACCACTGCCATGGCCCCTTGAGTAGTACTCTCAACGGCTCTGTAATGTTGGCAAGCTCAGATGAAAATTTAGCATATCGGTTTACCATGCCCAGAAAACTTCTAATACCATGAACATCAATAGGTCGGAGGAATTCCAATATTCCTTGCAGCCTTGGTCCTGCATGAATGCCCTGCTCATCAATCAGATGTCCAAGAAACTCAACAGATGGTGCACTAAATTTGCATTTTGCCTTGTTTAAGGTCATACCAGCGTCAGCAATCTTTTCTAGAATAGCCTGTAGTCATTCATCATGTTGCTGTTGATCTTTCCCAAATACAAGCAAATCATCCATGTGTATGATAACACCTTTACAGTTTTCAAGGATTCTGTTCATCTCAGTAGAGAAGATTTCTGGGCTACTGGATAGGCTTTGTAGAAGTCAAAGATATTTAAACCTTCCTTTATGAGTGAGGAAAGTGGTCAGATAGCTGGAGTCTAAGCTAAGTGGAATCTGCCAAAAACCACTATTGGCATCTATTGTAGAAAACACTGTTGCTCCATCTAACATACATGTAGCTAAACTCGCATTCACTGATGCCATGGGATGAATTTCTTGTTGGATAAACCTGTTGAGCTCTGTGAAGTTAGATACAATTCTTACTTCTTCCTTATTAGCTTTTCGAACCACCACCATTGGAGCACACCATGATGTAGGTTCATTAGGTCCAACCTTCTTGATGACTCCATCGGCTACCATCTTGTCAAGCGCTCTATCTGCTTTGTCTCTCAGTTAAAATGATATCGGTCTGGGAACATGTATAGCATAAGGCACTGCTTTCTCTTTCAACTTGATAGAATATTCCCTGCCAACTTCTCCAAGTCCTGAAAACAACTTAGCATTGATATTGACACTCCCAATGTGGCATTGATCTTCATCAACCTTGATTAGCTTCAACTCATCACAAGCTCTTCTACTAAGTAATGGCATTTTCTGGTTTGGAAATAGGTAGATATATTGCTCAGTAACCTCATTTTTGGCAGTAATCTTACACTTTATTCTCTCAATTACAGTTTAGTGGTGTGTGTCCGGGTCCATATAACTTCTTGTCAGAAGGCAAAACATCACCAGTTAACCGGTTTTGTCCACATACGCTCAAAGCAGCTCCTGTATCCAGTTTAAATCTGACTCGCTGGCTTTTCATGGCATTTGTGTGTACTCATAAATCTGCCTACCAGGAGTCAGTCATAGACGAGTTAATAGCATTTATGGTGTTTATTTCACCCAGATAAACTTCTTCTGTAACATCATGATCTTCTGTTTCATTTATATGAGTATCTTGTCTACACTTAACTGCCCAGTGATTAAATTTCTGGCAACATTTACACTGCGTACCATATGCAGGACATCTCTGACCCTTATTGTGATTCTTACCACAATTCTCACATTTCTGCTTGGAAAATCTATGTTTTGCTGACTTGACCGGTTTCTCTTTTCTAAACTGAGATACTGCATTGACATCATCAGATTTATCCTCAGCTTTCTGGTGCTTCAGTTTTTCTGACTTTTCAGCAATTCTCAATGACTTGATCACATAGTCGAGAGACAACTTTTCATCTGATTCTCTCATAAGCTTGTCTCTCTCTTTTGTATCATCCAAGCCAAAAAGCAGTTTGTCTCGAATCAAGGAATCTCTCTGATCACCAAATTGACAAGCCCCAGCCAACTGTCTCAGTTTCATCAAAAATACATCCACAGTGTCACCATCTTGATTGCTATGGTGAAACTTAATATACTCACTACAACACCTGACCTGGGATTGCAATATTCATGGAATCTTTTGGTAACATCATCCAACTTCCTCCCAGCAGCTCCCTCTAGCTTTTCAGTATTGCCATTACCATCAGGTTGTGATTTGAACTCCATCTGCGAATAGACTTCTCTTACATCCTCACCCCTGCATGTCTGAAAAAGGCCAGCTTTCTCTTCTCAGCTTCCTTAGTAGTTCCAGTCAGGTCAATTGCCAAAAGGTAGTCACTGAAAGCCCTCTGCCAACGACGCCATTTACCAGACAAATCCTCACACCTTAACTCCAGCTGCTGAGGAGGCAAAATTCCCTCCATAATGATTAATATGTCACTGTTATACTGAAAGTTCCAAATATAGTCTTGCTATCTACCATTTACCACTGCCACCATGTTAGATTATTACAGTTAGATAAACAAAACAGCTTGTCTGAATGTTCAACATTTAATGAGTATTTTATAAGTCACACACGAATGAACACGAGTCATTAGAATCTTCCAGAACAGTGGGTGTGGTTAACAGCAATATAACCATGGGGTAGATCACTCTTAACAATACAACAAAGGTTGCAATAGGGATCACATGATGCTAGCTTTAAAGCCTAAGGACTATCAGGAAATTTAAGCTGGTGTTTACAACAACTTTAGGCTAGTTTTCCCAAAAAAATTGAGGCCAAGGTTGTAATAGGGGTCACGTGATGTTAGCTTTAAAGCCTCAGTGTTATTACATCACCATCACCTGCATCGTCATGATTTGATCACTTGTGCTGTCTCTCCAGCTCAGGTAGCCTTCACTATCATACTTCTCCATTCCTTTCTATCCTTGCTCATTTCCTCTGCCTGTTCAAATTTCATTTCTATAGATTTCAGGTTATTTTCAATGTTCTTATTTCAGATGAACTCAGGGACACTCCTGGATCTCTTCAGGGGATTTCTATATTCATATAGTGCTTCTCTTCATTTAATGCTCACATTAAATTTAGGCTGATTTCCAAATGCCTGGGGAGAGGATATCGAAGTCCACCCGCAAAACACCCGTAGTAAAAGCGTAGAGCGTTGATCAGTCGAGTATTTTTAGAATTCCTTCGGTCTATTCTTGACTACTGCTCCAAAAAATGGGTTTTTAAGGATATTGCGCCTATGCTCACGTAGCAAATAGACTAATTTCCTATAGGTTAGGAAGAGAGTTAGTGCATCCACTAACACAAAATGCTGTTGGTCCTGAGGCTCCGTCACCAACTACCACTCCTTATACTACTAGTAGCTTTGGTACCTGTTATTACCAACTATTACAGGTCATTTTCTCTGGTACAAATAACATCCTGTTAGTTCTGAGACTTGAACTCATCTCATCAATTCAACTAACACACTGGAGCAAGCCTTCTGATGTCATCATGATATGTTACTCTGTGTTTATTTGTATGTTTTAGATACAGTCACGGGTGAGACAGGTCAGTATGGCGGATCAGAATGCAAGGTCATGTGACACTCAGGGAGGTAATGTACCGACTGGCATCTGCACTTTTACAAAACTCCGTAAACTCTATCTCTTCCCTGGATTCAGAAAAGGCAAGGACTGATAATTCCTCACTATTCCTACATTGACACCAGACAAACTAGAATCAACTACATGTAAATTAAACATTTCTGGAGACACAATTGTAGATTATGAGATGCTTGGGCTAGTTGACACCTTTTAGCTATTAGTAATTGTATTACATCATACCTACAGGTGACCAACTAAATGTTGATAAAGTACCAAGTCTTGAGAACCATATATCTGCAATAAGAGAGAGTTGTCCTCCCCAAACAGTTGGTGAGCTTCTTCCCTGTGTATGGGCTCAATAAGTCTCTTATTTATATAATGTTTATATAAGAGTAAATAAAGATTGAAGTAAATATGAGGAAAGATATTGATACTCTATAATAACATCAGAAACATAGAGTATTAACTCGGTTGCATTCAGGGCATCTGGAGAGCACCTCTGAGGAGGCTGAAAGTGACTTGTCAGATGTGGAGGATCAAGGATATTGTGATGAGTCCAAAGCAGACAAGGTCATGATGCTACGACTATGCATAGTCAGGAAGCCGAAGATTAAGCAACTGTATCAGTCTAACAAGGTAATATAGTTTATCAGTTTCTTATCTAACTTGTAACTAACATGCTGCTGACAGCTTCCATCAGAGGAAGAACATTGACATGGTGAGTTAATTTGTTAAATGATAAAGATCATAAAAACTCATATGGATATCACATAGCGTGTTGAGAGTGTTGAAAACCATCAGAGATCCGTGATGTAATTGAAGTTACCTGTTTCTGTCTCAATTAGAGAAGAATGGTTAATCTTTGCTGTTGATAAAGCATTGCAATGTCAAGAGCAGACAACTTCTCACTATTTTTATTCTTTTCTCTGTATCCTTTGTAGACTTGTGACTCTTGAACTCAGCTAATGGATAAGGCTAATGATGAGGTTTTTGTCAAAACACAAACCGCAAGAGTTGTGTTCTCTTTTGTTCATACTTCGCTCGGTTCTATAATTGTATTATTAAGGTGTATGCTATGAGTGAACCAGTGAGGGGCAGAGTTCTAATCATCAACAATATGAACTTTGGCTATGGTCGCGGTAACGGAGCTGGTTCCGAATTTGACTACAGAAATCTCAGCATGATGTTCAAAGACCTCAAGTTTGATATTGCCAAGTCACAGGCCGAATTAACAGACCTGCGAGCACAGGTACTCCATGTGTTCTCTCATAGTCTTGTTTCTTCTTAGAGATTGTAGAATTTGGCTGATTTAAACTCATAGTATAAAAATCTATTTAAAGTGAGACACTGCTGTAACTAGTGTATGTCTTTGTCTGATAGTCAGGGTGTTAACAGATCTTCTGATGAGGGACTCCTAACTCCTAATTTATTTTTGTAGGGCACCTAGTCTACTGTAAGTTGTAGAGCTTGTTTATTTGTCGTTTTCATTCTCTAAATGTTAGGTAAGGTCTCCTAGCAACATTTCAACGACTTTCTGCCATCTGGCAGTTATACAAATGAATGTGAATTCATAAAAGTATTTACTTGTACTAGTCAGGGTTACTATATTTTTTTCCAGGATATCTACAGAGAGATACAGATTGAAACAGCAAGAGAGGAACACCAGAATCTGGGCATGTTTGTCTTAGTAATTATGACTCATGGTACGAGTGGTAACCATCTGCTGGATATCGAGGGTAACATGATTCCCTTCATCCATATCCAAGACCTTCTCTCTCCACAGAATTTCCCCGCTATGAAGGACAAGCCTAAGTTGGTCATCTTGCAGGCATGCTCAGGAGGTATGTCACCTGATAAAGGATGCACAGTTTGGGTACACAGGCTATACTTTCAGAAGATCAGATGAATAAGTACTATTTGACTAAATATCAGTTTCATCAACTCTTTGATAACCTAACTCTTTGTGTACCACAAGCCGGGCAGTGTGGCTCAGCACAGTGTTTGTATATGGAACCACCTGGTGTGACTTTAGTACGTGTGAAACAAGTTTCTTATTAGTAAGTAGTTAATCAATTAACTTATAGTATCTGTACTTAAACAGAAGGAAAGAATTATCTGCATGTTGAGATGATAGAAAATATGTTTAAAGTCCGTCCTGAGTGTAGTTTCATTTTGCAAAAGCTTTATTTTTTATTGAAAAATTGTACTATTGAGAGTGATTATTTTATTTTTGAGAGTTGGTTCTGACCAAAATCACAAAATGAATGCAAAACACAGAATTCTTGGCCGAAATTCACAGAATCATCTGAGCTGTGCATGCACTCCGAAATCGTCGACGAAGCGCTGTTAATTGGTTAATTTGTTAAACTATTGGCGATAGCAATTTTAGAAGCTCTTGCAATTGGCATAGTGCAAGACACGTACCATGACACATAGTAAAAGTATGAATGCAATTCACCCTGGTACATACGATTCAACTGCCTAGATTGCTGTTGGTTTTTATTGTTTGGGCAGCATGGCTACAAATTGTCTCTTTTTTAATAATAACAGTTTCTTTTTAGCAGCAAAAGTTTTGTTGTAAAAAGAGTTGCCATCTTTAGCGCAATCAAGTCAGTTGCATCGTATTCACTATGGCAACTCGCGTTAGTATTTTTCTTGCGTGTCGCATTATGAGTCTTGGACTATACTAATTGCAAAAGCCGCTAGAATTGTGCTCGCTAATAATTCGTTTAGCCAATTAAGTGTTTCGTCAACGATTTAGGAGTGCATTCACAGCTCAGACAATTCTGTGAATTTTTGCCGAATAATTCTGTTTTTCGTACATTTCACGATTTGGGTCAGAACCAACGAAAAAATCGTTATGTATGGCCATACCTTTACAGAGATTTACATAGTATGAAAATATAACATAACTAATCAAACACTCTGTTATCTAGAAAGACAAGACTATGGAGAAAGTAGAGAGCTTCCTTCATATTCACCAATATCTACCATCATAAGCAGCCCGACCACTGAGTCAACCACAGTTAACAGTGCATCAGTTCCTCAGTCAACCACAGTTACAAGTACACCAGCTCCTCAGTCAACCACAGTTAACAATAAACCAGCCCCTCAGTCAACTACAGTTAACAGTACATCAGCTCTTCAGTCAACCACAGTTAGCTGTCCATCATCCCCTCAGTCAACCACACTTAACAGTACATCATCTCCTCAGTCAACCACAGTTAACAGTACATCAGCTCCTCAGTCAACCATAGTTAACAGTACATCAGTTCCTCAGTCAACCACAGTTAACAGTACATCATCTCCTCAGTCAACCAGAGTTAACAGTACATCAGCTCCTCAGTCAACCACAGTTCACAGTACATCAGTTCCTCTGTCAACCACAGTTAACATTACATCTGCTCTCCAATCAACCACGGTTAACAGTCCATCAGCTCCTCAGTCAACCACAGTTAACAGTACATCAGTTCCTCAGTCAACCACAGTTAACAGTACATCAGCTCTCCAGTCAACCACAGTTAACAGTCCATCACCTCCTCAGTCAACCGCAGTTAACAGTACATCAGCTCCTCAGTCAACCACAGTTAGCAGTACATCAACTCCTCAGTCAACCACAGTTAACAGTACATCAGTTCCTCAGTCAACCACAGTTAAAAGTACACCAGCTCCTCAGTCAACCACAGTTAACAGTAAACCAGCTCCTCAGTCAACTACAGTTAACAGTACATCAGCTCTTCAGTCAACCACAGTTAGCAGTCCATCATCCCCTCAGTCAACCACACTTAACAGTACATCATCTCCTCAGTCAACCACAGTTAACAGTACATCAGCTCCTCAGTCAACCATAGTTAACAGTACATCAGTTCCTCAGTCAACCACAGTTAACAGTACATCATCTCCTCAGTCAACCAGAGTTAACAGTACATCAGCTCCTCAGTCAACCACAGTTCACAGTACATCAGTTCCTCTGTCAACCACAGTTAAAATTACATCAGCTCTCCAGTCAACCACGATTAACAGTCCATCAGCTCCTCAGTCAACCACAGTTAACAGTACATCAGTTCCTCAGTCAACCACAGTTAACAGTACATCAGCTCCCCAGTCAACCACAGTTAACAGTCCATCACCTCCTCAGTCAACCACAGTTAACAGTACATCAGCTCCTCAGTCAACCACAGTTAGCAGTACATCAGCTCCTCAGTCAACCACAGTTAACAGTACATCAGCTCCTCAGTCAACCACAGTTAGCACTACATCAGCTCCTCAGTCAACCACAGTTAACAGTACATCAGCTCCTCAGTCAACCACAGTTAACAGTACATCAGTTCCTCAGTCAACCACAGTTAACAGTACATCAGCTCCTCAGTCACCAACTACTTCAGTTCCACCTCCAACTACTCTGAATGCTGATGATTTCTTCATCATGAAGGCCAGCAGTGAATGTAAGTACAGAGTCATGTATCAGAAGTGCTTTACCAAGTTTTATCAAAGTATCTCCTCTGTGAATAATTATTTGTTTAGCTTGTGACTAGCCTTAGTTCCTACAATGTACTTGTAGATGATTATCAGTATTTACTCTATACGCATGAGCTATGACTATCATATACTATCATATATGAATGTATTTGTTGATGTACCCTAGGACACTTATGTATTCGCGGCATCTAACTTTCGCGTTTTCGCGGTGTCATCCTCTCGCGAAAATTTAATGAGCGAAACTAAACTATCATAACGAACGAGCGAAAACGCGAAGTTAAATAGCTTTGTTCATTGATATCCACAATAAAATCGTCATATTAGAAATGCAGGCAATTTTCGTCTGTGGTTGGGATCAATGGGAAATTTCTAGTAAACTCATTATAGCTAATACACCGACTGAGCAGCATGGCAAAGCAAATTAAGATTATATCAGTTTAGTCACCGAATTTGTAACTGATGAGGATGAAAGTCTGGTAGGTGAAGTCATAAAATGGCAGAATAATTATTGTAGTGAGGAATTTTATTACCAACCAAAAACAATATCAACCCTCATCAGGTCTAACCACATTATCTCTTCCACTGCCAACCATGTACAAATTAGCTACTGGCCTACCGCCAGCCATTTTACCGAAATTGCCGATATTGCTTCATGATATGTATACAGTATTTTTTCAAGTTCTACTTTAATTATCTGTATAATCACGAAAATCTAAATTGGCTATTATGTCATCTACAACTAATTACCTGTTTTATGACTCGCGCGGGGTAGTTAATGAACTCACAGAAAAATGTTCATTTTTAGATTAGCACTTCTCAAACAAAAGTTTAAAATTGCTTCGTTGTTTTAGGCTGATTTTATAGAGAAATCTTCGGACAACACAGTCAATTTCATAAAACACTTAAAGACCGTGGGTTATGTGGTCAACAAATAATAAAATCAGGTTACCAGACAATTGCTGAGAAAGTCCAAAAATGCGTTTATGGCAGTGGCCCCTAGAAAACGCATAAATGCGTTTATGGCAGCGTAAGGGTTATACAGTTTTGGTTGTGAAGTTGGTTGCTACCTATCTATTTTCTTTTTCTTAGGATTCGAGTGTGAAAGTCACAGCGGGAGGAATCTAGACGCCATTGATAGTCTAAAAAACAAATGGCAGCAAGTGATCAAATTGAATTGCCGATCTCACCCACACATTTCAACCTGTGGTTTAAAAATACGAATTAGTCCCAAATTGATTTTTTTCTTATTAGCAAACTGGACCTGAGGAATGTAATCTGTTTTTTCCACTGCATTTATTTTCACATCACTATATTTTCGCACTCATCAGAGCCGCGAAATTAAGTTGCAGCGAAATTTTATTCTGTGTGTTACTCACGAAACTAAATACTAGCGAAATATAAGTGTCCTAGGGTAAGTACATATGCTTGTTTATGTACAGCCCCTCTGGGATTCCTTGATATTCCTTGTCTCTGATGATACACTCCTTCATATATATTTGTAGAAGGACTGTGCATCTGCATATCTGTTACTGCTGTATGTCACTAGCTCATTGCTCTATAGATGTACATCTCTCTCTCTTGTCTATTTCAGCTTATGTGTCCACGAGGTCTCACAGCCTTGGCTCCTGGTTTATCAGAGTTCTGGTAGCAACATTCTATAAACATGCTCATCATAGGGATGTTGGTACTCTCTTTGACATAGTAAGTTTATATTCTGTAATCTCAGCCAGATGTTCTTTGTCTATGTTTAGCTCTATTGTTCAGATGAATATCTTGTTTGAAGTGGCCTTGAGTTAAGCGTACAATTTATTTAAGTTGTATTGATATCTAAAGATAATTGTTTCACCTTTCCTCAAGGTCAAAATTGTAGCATAGTATTTCAGTATTTGTATTTTCCTACTGTCTGGTGACCTTTCCGCTGAATCATATCTCCACCACATTCACTAAATATTATTAATAACTAGTACGCTGGCCAACCCGTGCGCCATGAGAGATCATCATGGGTAATAAGTATGTACACAGTTATTCTTAGATGTAAACAGGTAGGTGACTGGTGCAGTGCTTGAGAGCTTTAAATCTGAATATTCTCATTAGAATCTTAGTTTTCTGATCCTCACAGCAGACATAGCGTGACTTCGGACAGACAGACAGAGTTGGCTCTTATTATAGTAAAGATGAAACTCTGTAAGGATGTTACTTTCCCATCATGATTAGTGCTTTGCTTAGTGTAAGACCTAGCAGAGTTCAACCAATCAAATGGCTCCATCCTTTGGGTTGGCAGTACAGCACACTTCTCTATATTTATGTACCTGTTTTAGATACAGTCACGGGTGAGACAGGTCAGTATGGCGGATCAGAATGCGAGGTCATGTGACACTCAGGGAGGTAATGTACTAACTAGCAGCTGCACCTTTACAAAACTCCGTAAACTCTATCTCTTCCCTGGATTCAGAAAAGGCAAGGACTGACAACTTCTCACTATTCCTACATTGACACCAGACAGACCATCAACTAGAATTATCATGGAACTTCCTCTTGATTTCATGGTTGTACTTCTTACCAACTCATATCATTGGTTAATAGGTCAGCTTGACATAGCTGAGAACATTGATGCTATTGGCTCATTTCTTATTGTAAATACTTGTGTTAATGTTTAACAGCAGACCTAATATGTTTGAGAATCAATGAAGGTGAGTATTTAAGTGAAAGGATAACTTACCTGCTGTACACAGACTCTATATCTATAACCTTACCTGCTGTACACAGACTCTGTATCTATAACCTTACCTGCTGTACACAGACTCTGTATCTATAACCTTACCTGGTATTACTAGTATAGCGTTCATTTATCTATCACCTGTACATAATGTACATAAACCCATCACTCAATATACCTCCAGTTGGTTATGAAGGCTGACCATAGACATATAATAAGTTGTTTTAGAGAGCTTTTGAGGAACAGGCTAATTCTTAGTTGCTGTCTGTCAGCATCAATAAATATAAGGAATCTGTTTTATTTAATGTTTTTTTTATTTTGAACAAGAAAACAAAACCCCTTTTGTAATTTTAGCTGTCCATATAGAAACCGATTAAGACAGCGATTATTTTGAGACTTGTCCTTTCTGAACAAGAGAACATAACTACTGTGATTGTTATGTAATTTTCACTTTTATGTTTGAACATATTAAACTTTTCTATTTAGATTGAGGTTTATTCAAAATGAATAAAACAAGCAGCCATCTTGATAGCAGAGATGAACAAAAGAGAGAATTTTAAGGAGGTTATTCATCAGGAGTAGCTACTTGATTAGCCTTAATTGAGTCATTAAGTTTTCTGTGCGGTCTGCAGATGTAATTCCAAATAACAAGAGGACACAACTACATAAATTTTATAACTGTCGTTTCCCATACTCCAACTTAGGATTTTGAGAAATACAGGAACAAAATGTAAACAAACACAGCAAAGCCTGTGAATACAATATATGTAACACAGTTGTCCTGCCTATCGAGTCATTTGTTTAACCTTTGACCTAACATACACCTAGCATGTATCCAGTTTATTAAAATGATCATAACTCATAGACTATGTGAGAATATCAGGGATCATGTTCTTGGTAAAGCAGTGCTTAGTGGTGATGTAGTTGCTGATGATCTTTTGGTAAATACAGTATATATCATGGTATCATAAGTTTAGATCTCTTACTTACTGGTCTTGTTGGCAATGATAATGGTAGAGAGGTACCAGTGTTAACATGTGGTAGTAATGATTGAGAGCCAGTGATATCCTCAGATAGTTGTCAGTCATGCTGTTTCTTTCGCTGCAATGACTGCTGAAATACTCTCTCTCTCCCTCTATAGTCAAAAGAGCTACTGTATTATGTTGGTTGCTGGTTTAGATGATTGGGCTATCACAACCGGTAGGTAGACCGGTTGTAGAATGCCTTTGTTCACTTTCTGCTCAGCTTGTATTTATCTGCGCAACCGAAGGTTTACCATTTTGGCTGGAGGAAATGCTGTAGTCTGGTGTAGCCTTCAGATAGCATTTGGCAGCAGTGAGGTGAGCTGTTTGGTGCATCATTAAAATTTGACAACACTTCCAGTGCGTGTGAGATATCTGGCCTCGTTGATGTGGCAGCATAAAGTGAACTACTGACAATGAACTGGTATAGCATGTGATCCACCAGTCTGCTGCCGCTATCCTTCGCCATCTTTACATTGACAGCCTTGAGCATATCTGTGGGTTTGTAATAAACATGAACCAAACTAACAACAATAAATTGGTATAGCAAGTGGTCCACCAGTCTGCTGCCAGTATCCTTCACCATCTTTAGATTGACAGCCATGGGTATAGCTGTGGGTTTGTACCTGGGGTTGTTGTACCTTCTCAACAGCTGTTCTTTGTCCAGCCTCTGATGAAGTTTTAGTGCTCCATCACTAGACTCAGGCTGAATACCTAAAAAAAACTTCCATCCTGAAGGGGAAGTTGAGGTCAGACTGGTTGTTCGAGATCAGGACTAGGTTGTCTACATATACAACAATAATAGTCTGGATTCTGTATTGCTGATGTGTGTAGATGCATTGATCAGTGTCCGATTGCTTGAAACCAATTGACTTGAAATGTTGAACTCGTATATAGAACATTGTAACTCACATACCAGGTGTTCCTGGCTAGTAGGGATGAATGCTTCAGGTTGCTGCATGTATGAATTGTTAATTCTCAAATATTTGCATCGAATGTCGATGCATTATATATCTGCATCATGAATTAAAAATACATAAAAACAAAAAATAAGATATTGTCAGCAGGATGACAGCAGTCCATGTTTACACATGACTCCTTTAATGAGACGCTTGGCATTGAATGTCATCCATGACTTGAGTGAACCGTGGAGTAATGTCTGTGGAAGAAAGGTGAAGAATGTCATTGATGTGCTCATCTGTGAGCCTTGTTCTGTATTTATTTTTACATAATGCAGTTGAGAGAAGAGTTGTTCCCACCTGTATACATGCTTCCAAACATGCTCATGATTCATGCCTCAAAGGCCTTCAGTTGTTAGTATCTCAGACAGGGAAGCATACGATAGGCGTGAGTGAGATCTTGGCCAGAGTTAAACAGCGATGAGTAGATGAGATCGTTTCTATGATCTCATCTATCAACCCATGCAAAAAGGAGATTTCGTTTTCCTGCAGGACAATTATAGTGATGACCCATTAGTGCTGCTTTATTCCCATGCGTTACCCATGCTTAGTCTAGACCATTCTTGACATTGAATACCTATCTAGATCCTATAGGAGTGCAGTAGTTCAACCAGTTTCCAGGTTCCATTATGAATATGAGCTTGGTACTCCACCTCAGCAGCTTCTAGACTCTGTTGAGAGTTATTATTTTCTTTCTCTTCCTGTATCAACATTGGTTCTGTTAGATCAGCAGTGAAGTGGGCTGAATGACCCTGCCTAGTGACATCATCAATGTCACATCTCACTGGTTCAACTCTGCTTCGAGAACTGTGATGAGGTGTATGGGTAGACTCAGGTTGCTGTTTTACACCCACTTGTATTTCATAGTTGTCTGCCCTCGTATCTTGTATCTATGTTCCTAGTTTAACTTCATTGAAGATAACATTGGGATGTACTACAACTTTATGTTTTACAGGCTAGACTAATCACTATACTTTCAATCAAACACTGTAACCAACATGAATCATGGTTTCAGCTTTATCATCGTTATTAGCAAGACTCATCAAGAATGTTAGCACTTACAACACAGCTGACCATGTGGAGATAACTGCTATCAGGTATATGATCATACCACACGTCATATAGGGCTGTTGATTTTTTGTAAGCTGTGGTAAAAACGTAGTTTCATACATACACAACAGTATGTATAGCCTCAGCTCCTAGTGACTTTGATAGTACAAACGTAACAATCATGCCTCATGCAGTCTCAGATTGTACAGATGTATTGCTCTGCAACACCATTCTGATGTGATGAATGGAGCGGTGTGAGCTGATGCTGGACACCCATCAAATAAAAGTGGCAAAATGCTTGCCAGGAGGATAACTACCAATAATGTTTTTGAGTGGTCAAGGTGATTTCAGATGCCTGCCTACCCAGAGGGGCTCACGATGAGATACATGAGCAGCATTTGATTTCCAACCATGAGCACCTTGTAGAGGATTTATGGTAGTTGTTATCTTGAATTCCAACCATGAGCACCTTGTAGAGGAATTATGGTAGTTGTTATCTTGAATTCCAACCATGAGCACATTGTAGATAATTTATGGTAGTTGTTATCTTGAATTCCAACCATGAGCGCATTGTAGAGGAATTATGGTAGTTGTTATCTTGAATTCCAACCATGAGCACCTTGTAGAGGATTTATGGTAGTTGTTATCTTGATTGGAATACCTGAAGGTATGTAATATCATGTCTCATCGGTAGTGGATATGTACATACATGTTGATGAATCCTCTAAAGATATTGCCTGAGATCTTTATAAATAGCACAAGTTTGTAGGCTATAATAACTGAACCCTTCCTTTCTAACAAACATGTTAGATGAATGCTAATATTTGTTTATTAGTTTTTTTAGTGGATCATCTCCTTATTCAATACTGTGAGCTGTGTAGGTTGCACATAATTGGGAGCATAATGGAGAGGATAACTCCAAGTCGTTTGTATAAGCCTAACCGATTGCTTATTTAGTATGTTGGATCATCTCCTTAATCAATAGTGTAGATTGTACATCATTGAGAGCATCATGGAGAGGATAACTCTAAGTCTAGGAATGCATGTAAACCTGAACGAATGCTTATCTTGTACGTGATATGATGTTTTATTACACATACATGTCCGGACTACATATAGGGAACCTAAAAGTCACATCACACTTCAAAGGTTCAGGGTGAGCTCGTATGAGCTTGTACATACAATCAATATACAATTTTTAGAAGCAAGTCCTGTTCAAATATAATTACAAGGGAATGAATTATAAAACAATGGATAGATACTAAATTACTGCAGTCAGTACGGTGACTTGCTGAGATGGTTCTTATATTGGTACTTTAATCGGTTTATCTTGTTATCAGAGCAAACACCAACACTATACATACCTTATTGTGTCATTATTATCATGGTGAGCTGGTTCTTATACTACCTTCTCTACCATTTGCTCCATATCTTGAGACATACCTCTCCCTGCTTTAGTCTCTATACCTTCTACTGTCCCTGTTCTTGCTATACTCTTGACTCCTTGCCCCCTAACTAATAAAGTCACACTTTTTACTACTATCACCATAATACTTTCTACCACTTTTAGGACTGCTTCTAGGAGAGTATCTAACTCCTGAATTGTATCCTCTATCACTCCAGTACTGCGCACAGCTGTTGTAATCTTACACCTTTGCTACCTCCTTCCTAATCTCACTTTTTAAGTTACTACCTCTACTCTCCACTCTAAAAAACTTGTCTAAATTATTTGCCATCTCACAAGCCCCCAATAGCTCATTAAGCATCTTCCAAATCAAATTGCCATTCTTAATCAGGTCTCTACTTACTTCTCTATCTGTCAACTCATCAACTGCGACTATTAGAGCAAACCTTGCTGTTA
Organism: Watersipora subatra; assembly: GCF_963576615.1. Taxonomy (NCBI): domain Eukaryota; kingdom Metazoa; phylum Bryozoa; class Gymnolaemata; order Cheilostomatida; family Watersiporidae; genus Watersipora; species Watersipora subatra. The sequence goes on along the minus strand of NC_088715.1, from coordinate 5,187,327 downwards.
TATATTCATATTGTAACACGTTCAGGAATAAAGAACCACAGGCTAAATAGACTACTAGAAGTTATAGCTACTGGAAGCTACGGCTTAGACGGCTATTAGGCTACGGCTTAGACATCTAGTAGACACGTGACCCCCCATCGCTATATAGTGACTGGAGACCAAGCTGACGGCCTCTTGTGATCAGGAGTTCACGGTGAGTGCTTTATTGCTCCCCAGCAATATAACATGGCGTCGTAGGCAGGATTGTTCGGGGAGAATTGTGATCCGTGATACGTTATTACATTGTGGTGTAGTGGTGGATAAGCTGACGGCTGACCAAGCTGACGGCCTCTTGTGATCAGGAGTTCACGGTGAGTGCTTTATTGCTCCCCAGCAATATAACATGGCGTCGTAGGCAGGATTGTTCGGGGAGAATTGTGATCGGTGATACGTTATTATATTGTGGTGTAGTGGTTAACTGTTAGTGGAGATAACTGGTGATATCGGCCATCGATAGTGGTGATACAGTGGTTAGTGATTTTCCGTGGTGTATTTTCTGTGATAAGTGGGAGACACTATACAAGGTGAGTGGTGATTACATTGTTATAGAGGTTTCGAAGGGTGTTCGGAGGTAAGTTTAAGCTATTTTTGAATATGGCTAGAAATTTGAATTTTAATGATTTTCCGAAACTAGTAATTAATAGCGACGATGTTGGTGGATCATGGAAAAATTGGTTAAATGAGTTTGATCTAAGCGTTGAAATGATCACACTGAGATTAGGGGAAGAAAAAGTTACAATAGATGGCGAGGAAGAAACTGTTGATGTATTTAGAGGTAGAATGAAATTAGTATCTTTGTTGAATGCCGTGGGTAAGGCAGGTAGAGCAGCTTTGACATATTTAGGTTTTGATCAAAAAAGTGCAACTTCTACATACGAGGGAGCCATGGAACCTTTGAAAACTGTTTACGAATCTGAAGAAACTGTTTATGTTAAAACAATGAAATTTGTAACTGCTAGTCAGGCTATAGGAGAAAATGAAAATGACTATTTATTACGAATTGAAGATTTAAGTAGAAAAATGACTTTTGGAACTGAACATGATGCTTTGAGACAAGAATTTGCTTTAGCTATTGCAGTTAATGGGTTGAGAGAATCTTCTCTTCGATCCCAGCTGATGCAACAAAATGACTTGAATTGGACTAAGTTTTCAGGTATCTTGAGAGCTAAAAAAATAGCTAGAGATTCAGAAAGAACTATGGAAACCGTCAAAGCAGGCAATTTTAATGTGAAATTGGAAGTAGATGCAGTAGAAAACAAATCAGAGGACAAAGATAGTCAGTTTAAATTTGACTCTGATTCAGATAATGAGAAAGAAATGAATAGAGTATCTTCTAGAGACAAATATAAATCTAAAGGGTATGGTAAAGATAGGAAGTCAAGTAAATACGATAAAGACTATAGTAAAGTTAGAAGCTCTAGAGACTATAGTAGTTCATCTAGGGATTCTGTTAGAGAGAGACCACTTGAATGGCGTAGGAGAAGTAGAGACAGGTATTCCCCGAGGAGATATGATGATAGATCTAGCAAAAATTCTAGACGGTATCCATCTCCAGGGGCAGATAAATGCTATGGTTGTGGGGTGAGAAGACATGAAATCAGATTTTGTCCAGAGGTAAGATGCTTTTTTTGTGCTGCCAAAGGGCACACAATTAAGGACTGCAAGGTACGTAGGAGTCAAAGGAGAGATAGGTACGAAAGTAGTGGAAGTAGTGAAGGTAGAAGAAGTCCTACTCCCAGAGTAAGGTTTTCTGAGTCTAGTAATAGCAGCTGACTAGACGAGAAATTTGTCAGAAATTTATCTGTAAATGGTAAGGATATGGAATTTACTTTTGACACAGGAGCTGATGTGTCCACTATGACTGAGAAAGCTAGTAGAAAGCTTGGTTTGAATTTAAAAGAACCCGAGCAAATTTTGAATGGAGCTGATGGAAATAGATTGAATGTTTTAGGAGTAGCTGATGTAGCTATTAAAAGTACTTACAGAGCTATTGATACTTCTGTTTACATACTTAAAGGTTCTAGAAGAAATCTTTTAAGTATGCCCGAGATTAAGAAGTTGAATTTGTTAGCAGTTATTAATGCTTTGTGTGCTAATGAATTTGACCCTTTGAAGGAATTTCCTAAGACATTCGAGGGACTAGGAACAATGCCTGGTATTTTTAGTATTGACATATATAGGAATGCTGAACCCATTAGATTGTACACGCCTAGGTCTATTGCAGCAGGCTTGCGTGAAAAAGCTAAAAAAGAAATTGATAAAATATTGGAAAGTAAGGTTATAGAACCTATAGAAAAAGCAACTGATTGGTGTTCTGGTCTTACCATCACTCCAAAACAAGGTGGTAAGATTAGAATGTGTGTAGATTTGAGCAATTTGAATAAATGTGTTAGAAGGGAAGTATATCCTTTACCTAGGATATCAGACATGTTGAGTAAACTGGCAAAAGGAGTTATGTTTTCCAAACTTGATGCTAACTCTGGATTTTGGCAAGTTAGACTTGATAAGAAATGCAAAGAATTGACAACTTTTGTAACCCCATGGGGTAGATTTTGCTTTAAGAGAATGCCTTTTGGGATATCTTCAGCCCCTGAATTTTTTCAGAAGGAAATGGAAAAGATATTGAAAGGCTTAGACGGAATTGTATGTTTGATGGACGGCATTTTAGTTTACGGTAAAACTGTAACTGAACATTGGCAATGTTTACATAAAGTTTTAAATATAATTGAGAAGTCTGGGATGACTTTGAGGAAAGAAAAATGTGAATTTGGATGTACCGAGGTGAAGTTTTTAGGACATTTGGTTAGCAGTGCTGGTATTAAACCAGACCCAGGTAAAATAAAAGCTATAGTTGAAATGAAGCCTCCGAGGAGCAAAAAGGAGGCCAGGAGATTTACCGGAATGGTTAATTATTTGATGAAGTTTAATAAAAGGTTAGCTGGTTTATGTACTGCGATTTATGGAGTAACGGGTAGTAAATCGGAATGGTATTGGGGTCCTGACCAACAAGAAGCTTTTGAAACTGTTAAGAAAAAAATTTCTAATAGTCCAGTATTATGTACTTTCGAGATAAATGCTAAACATAGAGTTTCTGCTGATGCTAGTAAAAATGCACTAGGTGCAGTTTTGCTGCAGTATAAAGAGGAAGGTGCGTGGCAACCTGTAGAATACGCTTCTAGAAAAATGACTGAAACTGAAGGTAGATATGCCATGGTCGAAAAGAAAGCTTTAGCTACGACATGGGCATGTGAGAAGTTTGATTACTATTTAGTTGGTAGAAAATTTGAAATAGAGACGAACCATAAGCCTTTAATTGCGATTTTAGGTGAAAAGGATTTGTCTAAACTACCGGTAAGAGTACAACGTTTTAAGTTAAGACTAATGAGATATGATTATGATATTTTCCACACTCCTGGGAAAGATTTGTTCATTGCTGATTTGCTTAGCCGCCTGAACAGTGGTGCTGTTTGTGATGAGGTAAGTAAAGCTGTTTGTAATAAGGTAGAAGCTTATGTTAACTCGATAGTTTCCTCTTCTGCATATAGGGACGTTAAAGAAGAGAAACTAAGAGAAGAGGTTAGTAAAGATTCAGATGCTCTCAAGTGTATAGAGTATTTATATTCTAATTGGCCATCTGAAATGGATGGTTCTAGTAAAGAACTGATAGGTTTATATGGATCTAGAGAGAGATTAAGTATTTATAATGATATATTGTTATATGACTCTAGGCTGTATATTCCCAAGTCATTAAGACTGCAGTATTTGGAAATTTGTCATGAAGGTCATCAAGGCATAACGAAATGTCGCAGACGAGCTCAGCGTCATTTTTGGTGGCCTGGTTATAGTAAGGAGATTGCAGATTATATAAGTAGATGTAATGTTTGCATTATGCATGGTCAAGTTAAACACCAGCCCATGTATGAAACAGAAATGCCTTCTAAACCATGGGAGGTGATAGGTTCAGATATACTTGTGTTTGATAACGAATATTATCTGATAGCTATAGACTATTATTCGAAGTGGATAGAATGTCTGCATATAGAATCTCAAACTGCAAGAGAGATAATTCGAGTACTCAAGTATCTGTTTTCTCGATTTGGTATACCCAACGTTATCAGGTCTGATAATGGAACTTGTTATGCTAGTAAAGAATTTAGAAACTTTGGAGAGAAAATGGGTTTTATTCTAACTACTAGTAGCCCCCGGTATCCTTGTTCTAATGGTTTAGCAGAAAGCGCCGTAAAAATTGTTAAAGGATTATGGGAGAAAAGCCGAGATAAAGATGTAGCTTCGTCTGCGTATAGGACTACATCTTTGGCTTCAGGATATACGCCAAGTGATCTGATTTTTGGTTGAGCTATTAGATCAAACTTGGGCTTCCAATATGAAAGTGATGTAGACTATGAACTGTTTGAAGAAAATGAAATTAGATGTAAAAAGAAAATTAAGAAACGGTGGGATAAAAAGTATAGAGTTTCAAAGTTAGATGAGTTAAAACCTGGTCAAATGGTTTATGTAAAAGCTCCTACTGATGTAGGTTCAAGAGGTATAGTTTTGAGTAAGGATAAATCCCCTGAAAGTTACTGGGTCAATGTAGGCATGAGTGAAATATGCAGAAATAGAAAACATTTGTTTTTGTTGAATTCTGATGACGAGAACACATCGCCTGACTCTTCTGAGGAAACTTGTCCTTCCTTGGATAGCTACTCCTCAAAAGAGGGCAACTCTGAAATAGTAAAAAATGCCAACGGTTTATCTGAAAGTCAGGAGAACATGATCCCTGATTTAGAGATCATTGAACAAGGGGCGGAAACTCCTGGTGTGGCTGAGCACGTGGAGGAAACTCCTGGCATCAGTGAACACAAGGAGGAAACCTCTGTTGTTGAGAATAGACTCGTTCCAGGAAATAGTAATGATTTGCCTAGAAGAAATTCTAGAAGTAAATTTGTGCCTCTTAGTAGAGAACCTGTTGTAACTGGCTCAGGTCGAGTTAGTAAACCACCTAAGAAATATGGTATGGAATATTATAAATGACCTTGTTTATAGTTTCAGATTGATATCAGACCAATCTTACTTCTCTATCACTTATGAAGAGTGCTGGCGATTCGCCGGGAGGTGGTGGTGCCGAGAGCGGCGGTGCAGGTAGAAGCAGGAGTGGAGGTGTGAAGGTGACGAGGGATTCAGAAGGTAACACAGTGTTTAGTAAGCAGAAGGGGAGTGAGTCGGGTAAGAACGAGAGCGAAGGTAAGAAAGAAGTGTACGGTAAGCCAGGTAACATTAAGTGTGTTGTCTGCAAAAGCTTTAGAGACCATTATGCTGCTCAGTGTCCTGGATTTATTTGTTATAATTGTAAAGGTCAAGGACATTTTGTGGTAGATTGCAAGAAGACATTGTGTAGATTTTGTGGGAAGTTAGACCATGGACTTGAAGGATGTACTCTTGGTGGGTCTTCCTATAGAGATATTGCAGCGGGTATTAAGCGTAGGGTAGAGGAGAGTAACAATAGGGGACCGGATTCTAAGTTGAAGAAGCCTAGTTTGAGTTTACCCTTTGTTGCTAAGATGGGTAGTTTTGTAGAAGAGATGGAGTCGGAGTCTGTTTCGACCGAGGCTGCCATCGAGCAGAGGAAAGCTATGCTCTTGCATAGGAGGAGACAAGTAGAGGAACAGTACAAGCGCGCATTGTCTGCTATAGAGAAGGACGAGAGAGAGTTGGAGGAGGAGATTGAGAGTGAGAAGGAGTATAGAGAGGCTCTGTTGCACTTGGCTGCTGTAAAGCAAAAGAGGGCTCAGAGGAGGGGTGCAAGGAGCGCGAGTTCCGTAACGACTACTAGTAAGGAGAGTAAGGTTGAGGAATCCAAAGAGGAGATCCAACCTGAAACCTCCGTTGTGAGAGTAGTCCCTAGCAGAGATGCTAGTTGTGAGGAGAGTAAGGTTGAGGAACCCAAAGAGGAGGTCCAACCTGAAAGCTCCGAAAAGAGTGGCAATGACGACCAGCTTGCTGGTTCTGAGCCAAAAGTTCATAGTGGCAACGACGACCAGCTTGCTGGTTCTGAGCCAAAAGTTCATAGTGGCAACGACGACCAGCTTGCTGGTTCTGAGCCAAAAGTTCAGAGTGGCAATGACGACCAGCTTGCTGGTTCTGAGCCAAAAGTTCAGAGTGGCAATGACGATCAGCTTGCTGGTTCTGAGCCAAAAGTTTCAGATAACCTGGAGGCAATGGAGGAGGAACATGAGAAGGCCGATTGGTATGGGGATACTGCCAGTATGGAGGAAAGTGATTTGCTAAATGGAGATGAGGTAGATTGAGATGGATTGGGGTGCAATTAAAACTGTTAAATTTGCGATAACTGATGACTGAAGAAAAGACGAGTAAGTAAACAGAATATTGGGTGAGTAGAGAGATATTTATCTCATCTTCGAAACGGTAACTATGATTTGAAGCTTTTGTGATTATCTAACCTGCTTGGCTTGATAAACCTGCTTCATTGAATTTAACGCTCCTCTTGAGAGATTATGTGTTCTGCTAATAATGGTTGCACTTGGGTAAATTTGAGTATATTGGAATTAGAGTTCGTATTTGGATTTTAGATTAAGCGGTGTAGTCTTGAAAAAAAGGGCATGTTATATATTCATATTGTAACACGTTCAGGAATAAAGAACCACAGGCTAAATAGACTACTAGAAGTTATAGCTACTGGAAGCTACGGCTTAGACGGCTATTAGGCTACGGCTTAGACGTCTAGGAGACACGTGACCCCCCATCGCTATATAGTGACTGGAGACCAAGCTGACGGCCTCTTGTGATCAGGAGTTCACGGTGAGTGCTTTATTGCTCCCCAGCAATATAACACTTGCACTATCAGCATTATTAGCTACAGTGTACATGTACCTCGGCATATCTGCTCAAACTCTTAACTCGTTGCTAACTTTTTATCACTTTCATCAAGTGCCCGTTTAGCCATCAAAAACTTAGGCCCCTTCACAAACTTGCTCTCCTGTCTACCATAATATTCCTGAAAAATCTCTACTGCATTTTCGTAAATGGAATCAACACTATCTACATAAAACCCTGCACCTTTCAGCTCTTTTCTACCACTATGTCCGCAATATTTTAATAATGGCGCCAACTTAGCTCTACCCCTCATAATAGGTCATCTATTACCACCTTCGCCTTCATAACCTCTCTCAACTGCTCTCTCGATACATGAATTCATTTCCTTGTCACCATGCTCACCAAACACAATTTATTCTACACCACCTCTCTGTTTACTTCTATGTTTACCTCTCTGTTTACCTCTCTGTTTACCTCTCTGTTTACCAATATGTTTACCTCTCTGTTTACCTCTCTGTTTACCTCTCTGTTTACCTCTCTGTTTACCTCTCTGTTTAACTCTCTGTTTACCTCTCTGTTTACCTCTCTGTTTACCTCTCTGTTTACCTCTCTGTTTACCTCTATGTTTACCTCTCTGTTTACCTCTATGTTTACCTCTATGTTTACCTCTATGTTTACCTCAATGTTTACCTCTATGTTTACCTCTCTGTTTACCTCTATGTTTACCTCTATGTTTACTTCTAATTCATATTTATTCTAATTTCACTTTTAATTTAATTTTAATTCTTCTTTACGAATAATAAATGTAAACGTCTCACTTTTAAATCTCTACAGCTTTGACACCCACTGTTTTGTCAAATTGCTGTCCCATCACTTCACTTTCACTCACACAACACATCACCTCACCTGCATGCCCATTAAACTTTGACTTGCAACAAAATTCACATTACAGGTATTTGGTATCAAAAGATTCACCATGTCTTACTCTGTTGTGTTGTAGGTGCAAACTATGTGGAAATGTGATTACAAGCCCTCAAAAGCTCAAAAATGAACAGTTAACCGCAGCCATCACGAAAACGCCATAGTTTGGAATCTTTTTATATTGATGACGTTCTCAAACGTTGTGGTTATTGTTTTGACACGTGATGTTTGCACGTGAAATTAAAGACCGATAAACAGCTCATATAAAACGCCTCGGAGCACTAGTTTATCACAAACACTTCAGGTTTTACCGAAAAGCCCGTATCAAATATAGATCTTTACTACTTTACAGTTTTGTTTCAGCTTGGTCTAAACCTCTAGTCATAATCTGATCATGTGACCCACACTTTCTGCCAAACACCGCGAACAATTCTTGCAGCATTTTTCTACTATCACAGGTGACCAACAGGCTCCTCATGTTTATCAGAGGATTATATGCACTCCGAGCAAAGGTTGAAAGATTAAACAAATTTTTATTGTAGGTTTTGAGATATCAGTGCTCAAAGTGACAGCATTACGGTGATTATCAAATAGACGCGTAATGACAATAGACATAATTTTATAAAATGTGTGAAGTATATTTGTGAAAAAATTTCGACAAATGAGGTTTTATGAAAGTGTAAACAGAAACCATCGTGTTCAACTACGTCCCATTTGAGTCAATTTGAAAAGGGATTCTACTGTACGACTGTTTCCGCGATGGCTATTCGTTTTTGAACTTTTAAGAGCTTGTAATCACATTTCCACATATTTTGCACCTACAACACAGCAGAGTATGACATGGTGAATCTTTTGATACCAAATAACTGTAATGTGAATTTTGTTGCAAGTCAACGTTGAACGGGCATGCAGGTGAGGTGACATGTCGTGTGAATGAAAGTGAAGTGTTGGGACAGCAATTTGACAAAACAGTGAGTGTCAAAGCTGTAGAGATATAAAAGTGAGACGTTTACATTTATTATTCGTAAAGAAGAGTTAAAATTAAATTAAAAGTGAAATTAAAATAAATATGAATGAGAAGTAAACAAAGAGGTAAACATAGAGGTAAACATAGAGGTAAACAGAGAGGTAAACATAGAGGTAAACATAGAGGTAAACATAGAGGTAAGCATAGAGGTAAACATAGAGGTAAACATAGAGGTAAACATAGAGGTAAACATAGAGGTAAACATAAAGGTAACCAGAGGGGTAAACAGAGAGGTAAACAGAGAGGTAAACATAGAGGTGGTGTAGAATAAGTTGTGTTTGGTGAGCACGGTGAAAAAGAAAATGAATTTATGTATCGAGAGTTGAAAGGAAAGGTTAATGAGTTATGAGTCAATGGTTAAGGGTATCATCAATCGTTAAACTTACCACACCACAGGTACTTTTTCGTTAATAACTACAAAATTTTTTAGAGCTCTGTCAACTGCGCCATGTTGTATAAATAAATGTACTCACATGAGCTCTAGCAAAGAGGTCTTCTCCTCCACTAGCTTTTATACTCATCCCCCTACTACATCACTACTACATCACCAACTTCTCGTTTGACTTTTCGTAACTACCTGTAACTGCCATGACCTCGGACAATAGTGTAGCCTGGGCCCGCTAACCCGATTATACAACAGTTATGCCACATTTAAATTAAAAGAGCACATTGGAAAGTTACATATTAAAAAAATATGTAATAAGAAAAAATTAATGAAAATAAAAGTCTAAAAAATAACAAACGCAAATGCAATTGATTAATAATAAAAGGTACACATTTAGCCTGTACAAGGATATACAGTATATGGTAAAAGTATATACGGTATATGGTAAAATTATATACAGTATATGGTAAAAGGATATACGGTATATGGTAAAAGGATATACGGTATATGGTAAAAGGATATACGGTATATGGTAAAAGGATATACAGTATATGGTAAAAGGATATACAGTTTATGGTAAAAGGATACACAGTATATGGTAAAAGGATATACGGTATATGGTAAAAGGATATACGGTATATGGTAAAAGGATATACGGTATATGGTAAAAGGATATACGGTATATGGTAAAAGGATATACGGTATATGGTAAAAGGATATACAGTATATGGTAAAAGGATATACAGTATATGGTAAAAGGATATACAGTATATGGTAAAAGGATATACGGTATATGGTAAAAGGATATACGGTATATGGTAAAAGGATATACAGTATATGGTAAAAGGATATACGGTATATGGTAAAAAGATATACGGTATATGGTAAAAGTATATACGGATATGGTAAAAGGATATACGGTATATGGTAAAAGGATATACGGTATATGGTAAAAGGATATACGGTATATGATAAAAGGATATACGGTATATGGTAAAAGGATATACAGTATATGGTAAAAGGATATACAGTATATGGTAAAAGGATATACGGTATATGGTAAAATTATATACAGTATATGGTAAAAGGATATACAGTATATGGTAAAAGGATATACAGTACATGGTAAAAGGATATACGGTATATGGTAAAAGGATGTACAGTATATGGTAAAAGGATATACAGTATATGGTAAAAGGATATACAGTATATGGTAAAAGGATATACGGTATATGGTAAAAGGATATACGGTATATGGTAAAAAGATATACGGTATATGGTAAAAGTATATACGGATATGGTAAAAGGATATACAGTATATGGTAAAAGGATATACAGTATATGGTAAAAGGATATACAGTTTATGGTAAAAGGATACACAGTATATGGTAAAAGGATATACAGTATATGGTAAAAGGATATACGGTATATGATAAAAGGATATACGGTATATGGTAAAAGGATATACAGTATATGGTAAAAGGATATACGGTATATGGTAAAAGGATATACAGTATATGGTAAAAGGATATACAGTATATGGTAAAAGGATATACAGTATATGGTAAAAGGATATACGGTATATGGTAAAAGGATATACGGTATATGGTAAAAGGATATACAGTATATGGTAAAAGGATATACGGTATATGGTAAAAGGATATACGGTATATGGTAAAAGGATGTACAGTATATGGTAAAAGGATATACGGTATATGGTAAAAGTATATACGGATATGGTAAAAGGATATACGGTATATGGTAAAAGGATATACGGTATATGGTAAAAGGATATACGGTATATGATAAAAGGATATACGGTATATGGTAAAAGGATATACAGTATATGGTAAAAGGATATACAGTATATGGTAAAAAGATATACGGTATATGGTAAAAGTATATACGGATATGGTAAAAGGATATGCGGTATATGGTAAAAGGATATACGGTATATGATAAAAGGATATACGGTATATGGTAAAAGGATATACAGTATATGGTAAAAGGATATACAGTATATGGTAAAAGGATATACGGTATATGGTAAAAGGATATACAGTATATGGTAAAAGGATATACGGTATATGGTAAAAGGATATACGGTATATGGTAAAAGGATATACAGTATATGGTAAAAGGATATACAGTATATGGTAAAAGGATATACGGTATATGGTAAAAGGATGTACAGTATATGGTAAAAGGATATACGGTATATGGTAAAAGTATATACGGATATGGTAAAAGGATATACGGTATATGGTAAAAGGATGTACAGTATATGGTAAAAGGATATACGGTATATGGTAAAAGGATGTACAGTATATGGTAAAAGGATATACAGTATATGGTAAAAGGATATACAGTATATGGTAAAAGGATATACGGTATATGGTAAAAGGATATAGGGTATATGGTAAAAAGATATACGGTATATGGTAAAAGTATATACGGATATGGTAAAAGGATATACGGTATATGGTAAAAGGATATACGGTATATGATAAAAGGATATACGGTATATGGTAAAAGGATATACAGTATATGGTAAAAGGATATACGATATATGGTAAAAGGATATACAGTATATGGTAAAAGGATATACAGTATATGGTAAAAGGATATACGGTATATGGTAAAAGGATATACGGTATATGGTAAAAGGATATACAGTATATGGTAAAAGGATATACAGTATATGGTAAAAGGATATACGGTATATGGTAAAAGGATGTACAGTATATGGTAAAAGGATATACGGTATATGGTAAAAGTATATACGGATATGGTAAAAGGATATACGGTATATGGTAAAAGGATATACGGTATATGGTAAAAGGATATACGGTATATGATAAAAGGATATACGGTATATGGTAAAAGGATATACAGTATATGGTAAAAGGATATACAGTATATGGTAAAAAGATATACGGTATATGGTAAAAGTATATACGGATATGGTAAAAGGATATACGGTATATGGTAAAAGGATATACGGTATATGATAAAAGGATATACGGTATATGGTAAAAGGATATACAGTATATGGTAAAAGGATATCCAGTATATGGTAAAAGGATATACGGTATATGGTAAAAGGATATACAGTATATGGTAAAAGGATATACGGTATATGGTAAAAGGATATACGGTATATGGTAAAAGGATATACAGTATATGGTAAAAGGATATACAGTATATGGTAAAAGGATATACGGTATATGGTAAAAGGATGTACAGTATATGGTAAAAGGATATACGGTATATGGTAAAAGTATATACGGATATGGTAAAAGGATATACGGTATATGGTAAAAGGATGTACAGTATATGGTAAAAGGATATACGGTATATGGTAAAAGGATATACGGTATATGGTAAAAGGATGTACAGTATATGGTAAAAGGATATACGGTATATGGTAAAAGGATGTACAGTATATGGTAAAAGGATATACAGTATATGGTAAAAGGATATACAGTATATGGTAAAAGGATATACAGTATATGGTAAAAGGATATACGGTATATGGTAAAAGGATATACGGTATATGGTAAAAAGATATACGGTATATGGTAAAAGTATATACGGATATGGTAAAAGGATATACAGTATATGGTAAAAGGATATACAGTATATGGTAAAAGGATATACGGTATATGGTAAAAGGATATACAGTATATGGTAAAAGGATATACAGTAGATGGTAAAAAGATATACGGTATATGGTAAAAGTATATACGGATATGGTAAAAGGATATACGGTATATGGTAAAAGGATATACAGTATATGGTAAAAGGATATACGGTATATGGTAAAAGGATATACAGTATATGGTAAAAGGATATACGGTATATGGTAAAAGTATATACGGATATGGTAAAAGGATGTACAGTATATGGTAAAAGGATATACAGTATATGGTAAAAGGATATACAGTATATGGTAAAAGGATATACAGTATATGGTAAAAGGATATACGGTATATGGTAAAAGGATATACGGTATATGGTAAAAAGATATACGGTATATGGTAAAAGTATATACGGATATGGTAAAAGGATATACAGTATATGGTAAAAGGATATACAGTATATGGTAAAAGGATATACGGTATATGGTAAAAGGATATACAGTATATGGTAAAAGGATATACAGTATATGGTAAAAAGATATACGGTATATGGTAAAAGTATATACGGATATGGTAAAAGGATATACGGTATATGGTAAAAGGATATACAGTATATGGTAAAAGGATATACGGTATATGGTAAAAGGATATACAGTATATGGTAAAAGGATATACGGTATATGGTAAAAGGATATACGGTATATGGTAAAAGGATATACGGTATATGATAAAAGGATATACGGTATATGGTAAAAGGATATACAGTATATGGTAAAAGGATATACAGTATATGGTAAAAGGATATACGGTATATGGTAAAATTATATACAGCATATGGTAAAAGGATATACAGTATATGGTAAAAGGATATACAGTATATGGTAAAAGGATGTACAGTATATGGTAAAAGGATATACAGTATATGGTAAAAGGATATACAGTATATGGTAAAAGGATATACGGTATATGGTAAAAGGATATACGGTATATGGTAAAAAGATATACGGTATATGGTAAAAGTATATACGGATATGGTAAAAGGATATACGGTATATGGTAAAAGGATATACGGTATATGATAAAAGGATATACGGTATATGGTAAAAGGATATACAGTATATGGTAAAAGGATATACGGTATATGGTAAAAGGATATACAGTATATGGTAAAAGGATATACAGTATATGGTAAAAGGATATACGGTATATGGTAAAAGGATATACGGTATATGGTAAAAGGATATACAGTATATGGTAAAAGGATATACAGTATATGGTAAAAGGATATACGGTATATGGTAAAAGGATGTACAGTATATGGTAAAAGGATATACGGTATATGGTAAAAGTATATACGGATATGGTAAAAGGATATACGGTATATGGTAAAAGGATATACGGTATATGGTAAAAGGATATTCGGTATATGATAAAAGGATATACGGTATATGGTAAAAGGATATACAGTATATGGTAAAAGGATATACGGTATATGGTAAAAAGATATACGGTATATGGTAAAAGTATATACGGATATGGTAAAAGGATATACGGTATATGGTAAAAGGATATACGGTATATGATAAAATGATATACGGTATATGGTAAAAGGATATACAGTATATGGTAAAAGGATATACAGTATATGGTAAAAGGATATACGGTATATGGTAAAAGGATATACAGTATATGGTAAAAGGATATACGGTATATGGTAAAAGGATATACGGTATATGGTAAAAGGATATACAGTATATGGTAAAAGGATATACGGTATATGGTAAAAGGATATACAGTATATGGTAAAAGGATATACAGTATATGGTAAAAGGATAAACGGTATATGGTAAAAGAATATACAGTATATGGTAAAAGGATATACGGTATATGGTAAAAGGATATACAGTATATGGTAAAAGGATATACAGTTTATGGTAAAAGGATATACAGTATATGGTAAAAGGATATACAGTTTATGGTAAAAGGTTATACAGTATATGGTAAAAGGATATACAGTATATGGTAAAAGGATATACGGTATATGGTAAAAGGATGTACAGTATATGGTAAAAGGATATACGGTATATGGTAAAAGGATATACAGTATATGGTAAAAGGATATACGGTATATGGTAAAAGAATATACAGTATATGGTAAAAGGATATACGGTATATGGTAAAAGGATATACAGTATATGGTAAAAGGATATACGGTATATGGTAAAAGGATATACAGTATATGGTAAAAGGATATACAGTTTATGGTAAAAGGATATACAGTATATGGTAAAAGGATATACAGTTTATGGTAAAAGGTTATACAGTTTATGGTAAAAGGATATACAGTTTATGGTAAAAAAATATACAGTTTATGGTAAAAGAGTTGCAATTGATAAAACTCACCTAGCCTTGTGGTTGCACGCGCTTGTCGGTAGACTTGTAATTTGAATGCCGTGAGTTCATATCCCGAACAAAAAGTGATCTCTCCTTTTATAAACTTTATCACTGTAACTAAAAAAATAGATAAATGAATGACAGACAGACAAATACCGAGATTTATTTATATAGACTCAGACATATGTTACTGTTGTCAACCTTAGACAAGTACTTAGTATTGGTTGTAAGTTTCCTTATGATTCAGTCACTTCAGCAGCATGGACTAAAGCGCCGAAAGGGTTCACTCCGAGCTCTCTTAATCCTCACAAAGAGAGCTATGTAATATGTCTGTTTGGTTAATGTTTTAGAGTTGCCCTTTCATGTGTTGATTCCAACAGACAAAAAATGCTAGGTTAAGATGAATGGTTTAGGTACTCCAAAAGCCGAGGACAAATGATGGTTTTTCATATTTAAATATCCAGTAATTTCATCAGGTCATTGTATACACGGTGATCGTAATGGTTACCGCCAAAGTAATATTCTAACTGAAATGATAAATTCAGTTAGAATTAATAATTAGTTTATTTTACGAATTATTTATTAAGGAATTAATTATTAATTCATTTTAGGAATTAATAATTTAACCTGAACAATTTAATTTAGCTAGTTGATAAGTTAATTCAGTTATTCGAATTGTATATTGTATTGTAATATTTGTATGTACGCATATGTGCGCATACGTATGCGTATGTACGTGTATGTATGCGTACGTATGCATACATACGCGCATGTATGCGTACGTACGCATATATACGCATACATACGCATATATACGCATAAGGAGGGATAAGGTTATGCAACAAGAGAAGATACCCTAGTGGGGGAAAACAAAGAGCAAGTGATACAGACTACGAACAACAAAATGAAGGACTGAGAATTATGTTCTTAATCTTCATTAAGAACAGCGTGGTAACATTAACCTACAGTGCACCTTTGTGTCCGCATATATGCTAACATTCTTACATTTACAAGTGTAACTGTTTGAGTATTTATTATTTGTAACTCCTTTCAGCATTACGTTTGACTGTAGTGAATTGTAACTAATTGTTCTATCTTTTTATGCTTATAGAGCTTGTGTAAATAAAGAGCCATTTTTCACCAGACACCTTGCTTGCAACAATTACAGTTGTGCAAGCAACTGTAATTGCTTGCAGGTTACAACTGCAAGCAATTACAACTGCAGTTGTGCTTGCAACTCTAACTGTTCATTACTCATTTAGTAAAAGATAACTTGTGCACAGGACCTACTTGCAAGTGGCTAGTCAGCGCTGACTTCCATAACATTACGTACATTACGTATCGTACTTACGTATGTACATACATACAAATGTACGTACATACATAAGTACGATTCCGGCGTAAAACCAGATTCAAACGTAAAACCATTCCAGCGTAAAACCATCCAACATATCAAGTCATCTGCGTTTGCAAACTTTGACTAATGGACACCCTATGGCTACTGTCAACAATTTCTGGTGGTTTTCCTTACAGTTTACTGATGATATAATCTTCGTTTGCTCATATGAAAAAGAAGGAAAATTGACCGAAAACCTCGTAGTATATTTGGAATTGATGTTTTGAGTGCGGGCTTTATTTGTATTTACTTCCAGGAGTTGTCACTCTAATCAGTGGTTGTTATAATGTTGAAGGTTTTAGAATTTGTTTCAAAATTAACTCACTAAGGTCGATAGAACAATGTTTTGTTTACATCACTTGTGTATTATTATATTTACTCGTATTCTGGCTTTCTAGAAAGTTTTGAGAGATCTTCAGGTGTGCACAGGGACAATATCAATGAGTAGTCTTTTTCAAACTTCATCTATATTGTTTTTGTACACTTTTTGTCATAAAGTAACGAAAAAAACTATTTGTACAGTTATTCTGAAATGTGAGGATGTTAGAGTGTAATAACACCTGCACTGCGTGTCAAGTGTTGGTCTACTGCACTGCGTGTCAAGTGTTGGTCTACTGTACAGCGTGTCAAGTGTTGGTCTACTGTACAGCATGTCAAGTGTTGGTTTACTGTACTGCATGTCAAGTGTTGATCTACTGTACTGCGTGTCAAGTGTTGGTTTACTGTACTGCATGTCAAGTGTTGGTTTACTGTACTGCATGTCCAGTGTTGGTCTATTGTACTGTGTGTCAAGAATTGGAGTCGTGCACAAAGTAGCCTTCTACAGTGGAACCTTGGTTTTCGAACGACTCGCAGTTCGAACAAATCGGAGTCCGAACAAAAAATTCGAAAAATTCTTGCTTCGTAGTTCGAACAAAAATCGGATTTCGAATGCCGGTACGACGCGTGAGTGCGTACGTGAGGGTGGGATGCTGAGCGGCGTATGGGTGTAGATCGCTCTCTCCGTGACCAACTGTTGTTCGTCTGTTGACATCCGAGATTAAACAAATGTGTAGCAAATGGGCCGAGTTACAGAATTTCGTCGAACTCCATCGCCCCGATAAAGCTGCAGCCACCAGTGTCATCAATGACTTTAACGACACTATCATGAACCACTTCCGAAAATTGCTAAAAAGAAGGCAGAAGCAAGTGTCATTGGATAGATATTTTAAGAGAAAAGAAAATCCTGTATCCTAAAAAATCCTATTCATAATTCTTTTCTTTATCATTTTTTTTATTTTTATACGTTCCTGTTAGCGTAATCTTTCGTATGGAAGATAACGACAACGCGAACATATGATTAGCCTGGGTTACATTTATGTTTATGTTATTTGTGTCTTTGCCATTTTGCTTAACATTTTCTGAGATATACATTGCTTTTTATGTGTTGGTCAGCATTTTAATGTGCAATTTTATGCATAAAATAATGTATAAAATACTAAAAAGGTAAACATTCAGGGTGTTGGAGCGGATTAAAACGATTTACATTATTTGTAATGGGAAAAACGATTTCGGTGTTCGAACAAATCGCTTTTCGAACAGGGTTTTGGAACGGATTATGGTCGAGAACCGAGATTTTACTGTATTTTGGCCTTGAACCCTGGCTTTGGACACACAGATGGAAAGACATCGTACTAGTAAAGATTTGCTTTCTGCAAAAATGAATTAATTCTACCTTCCTGGAACACTTCAAAGTAAAATGATACTCACCTAGGAATAGTTGACTTGTAGAATTGCTTCTCTGTGTTCAACCTCTAAAGGAGGGATAATCATTACTTTTGTTATGCTGATAGTGAAATAGTTTAGTTATTTTCTGACAGCCACTAGCTCTTCAGGAACACAGCTCAAATTTTATCACAGTGGAACCTCGGTTCTCCAACGCTTCGGTTTTTGGCCAAATCGGTTTTCGATCAAAAAGTTTGAGATTTGTTCATTTCGGATCTCGAACATAAATTTCGAACCAAACTTGAGCACGCTCAATGGAATTAAACGTTTGGAACAGCTTCGGAAACAGCATGGGAACATTCGTTAACAAAGAGAAAAGCAAGTTACGTTTCATAAATTCTTTACAAAATGGAAGGCACCATTCGGGACGACGTCTCTTCTACCGAAGAGATTTTCTAGTGACACAACTACTCCAGTTGAGTTACCCTAAATTGTTTTAGCGGCGGATTCTCCTTCAAAAATGTAAAGTAAACATGCCACTGCTGTTTATATTTTCTTTTTCTTATGATTTCTGATGTAACTGATAAGTTGCATTTTTTGATGTTTTGTTATTAATTTCTGCAATTTTTGGTATTGTATCTTAAAAATATTTTCGATGATTTAAGCGCAAAACATACGAAATGTTTGCTTTTTGTTTCCTTTTTTCCTCATCATAGATAGGAAATCTTTCATTTAAATTAAACACGATCTATATCTAAACGTTTTTATTTATAGTATGTAGTATACGGTACATTTTGTAATGTAAAATGTTACAACAATACTTTACCAAAGTTGTTTTTCCGACTTGGAACGGATTAAAATTTATATACATTAGTTCTAATGGGAATAATTGTTTCGGATCTCAAAAAACTCGGTTTTCAAACAATTTTCTGGAATGGATTAGGTTCGAGAACCGAGGTTTCACTGTGTTTCAATATAATTTATAGTTATATTTATATATACGGTAATTTATTACTCAACATATATTTTTTTATTAAATCTTTGATCACTTTTGTTTATAATTGATAAAACAATTTCAGATACAATACAGTTTTAAATAATTTTAACAATTATAATTAATAAAATTTATTGTATTGATTATTTTTATTATAATTAATACTATAGGTAATAACCATTATTTAATTGTTATAATATAATACTATTATTATTTTATAATAAATATTGGATAATATTACTGCATTAATATACTCTATAATAATATTATTAATATTAATAATAGTAATTTTATTGTATTATAACATTATATAATAATTTTTTATCTTTATAATATGATAATGTTATTATATTAAAATAATATGATAGTATTACTATATTATTAAAGCATAAACCAATATTTTAGGCTTTACTATTTCTTAAAACACAGCAATAAGTCTCTCTTATAAACAGAGTCTTGGCTTTATTTTATAGTTTCCTCGTCCACACTATGCAGTAAAGCACTCAACACTAAAGCACTACAACATATTCAGCATTTAAAAGAAACATGTAGTTGAAATAATGCTGCTGATTTGATTAAAACCGACAGCACATTATTCAGTTCAATGAAGTTTTATGAAGATTAAGATAGAAGTGTTCAGACCCGAATATGATAACTATGGATTATAGCTGTGTCTCTATTTGTGAACTCTCTCCTGCAGTTATCTACCAAGCACCACCATATCTTGCACTGTGTACACTGCAAGTATTGCCTCAACATTTCATTCCTGTCCTTATCTGCCCCACAATTAAAGCACTTATTCAAGTCAGCTTGGGGCAGGTGGTTCAACTGATGAGATAACAGAAACTCCTTAGAGCGGTATGTTTTACAACAGCTTTTAAATAGGCACTGCCACAGCCCACAGTTTGGACAAATTCCTCTATTCACTGCTGCCGATCTCTCTGTTGGCCGTCCGCAGCAGCAGAGCAGCGGGCCTGTAGGATCTGCTAGCGTCGGAAAAACTTTTTTATTGAAGCTTTTTACTGTCGTAGACTCGAGGGTGTGCAGTTTCTGATGGCCTTTCAGCTGAGTTTCACACTTGTACTCAGCCTTACAATTTTCGAAGAAGCACCAGAAAAACTCACAGTTTGGACATTGCCCCGAGGGATTGTTGGTTCGAACTTTTGCTTGCCCGCAGTTAAAGCAAACATTAAGGTCAGCTTCCTCCCTGTGAGTTTTCTGATGCTGAATCATAGAAGGCAAACTTTTCGTTGTGAACTCGCAGTTGGCAAGGTCCAGCATGCACCATCTAATTCGGCATTTGACTTTTGGACATTGACCTTCAGTTCTGCTGATATTTGCAGTCTTTTTCTCTTTCGTGCATGGACAGGTGTTTTTAGACCACTCGACGGAAACCTTGGAGGTTGACTCAAGATTCTGAGACGATGTTGTCTTAACTGGCACCTCAACTTCATTTTTTTCCGCTATGCTTTGGCTGGGTTCACTTTTTCCTTCTAAGTTCTAAAGGAACAAAAACCATTTTATTATAATGCTTCTTTACCCATTTTATTCTAATAATCAATAAGTCATTTATTTAAATTAATGTATTTGAAATACAGTAATATTATAGTTGCATACATTAGGTATAACACTCGCGACTAGTAATGTGTAACACTTGCTACTAACATCAAAATTGGATGAGTATATAACACTAGCTTCACACTAAGCAAGCCTTCAAAAAACTCTTATGTCCCTGTTCTGTGTTTGTAGCTGATAAGAGCATGCAAACTAACAAATGTCGGAGTTGTGCTTCCATTGCCGCCGTATAATCTAAATTTACACAGTTTAACCATGTGAACCCTAACAGCCGCTATTCCGGCATACCGTAGGGTGTGTCAGAAATCCTAGCGACTAGAATACCGATATTCACATGACTCTGTTTACGAAAGCTTTTTCTAAGTAACACCGTAAACCAGTTATAATAATTCGAGCACTTCTATTTGTAGCAATTTTCAAATATCTTTATTTACTTCCTTCATTATAATAACAAATTTTATTAGAATGATATTGCAAAAAAAATCAATACAACTTGTTCATCAGTAGGTCATGGAAGATCGCGATGCAAATAAAGAACTTTATGATACTAATTATAATTTTCAACTATATTTTGAGTTCTTAAATAATGATTAACGTATGCTCAATGAATATAATACTACTTTAAATAATTTTATGAGTTTTTAAAATTGCACAAATTTTTATATATCTTGACCCAAATAATAGTGAAATACTGTTTTTTTCTGGTTGATAACATTTACTGTAGATTGCCCGACTGTTTTACTAGTGTTTTACCAAATATTATTGTGTTATGAGCACATTTAGATATGTTTAATAGAACTTTAAAAACTTTGGATCGTTGAAAAGATCGCCCAGGGTTACTGACACACATTGACCAGAACAGCCAGGTTTTGCAGGGTTTAAGATTGCTTGCCTAACAATAGAAACATATGACTTCAAGTTAAACTTATTTACCGTTAGGACTGATTTACAACTTGAAAAACAAAACTAAAACTCAGGGCAAATCTCTCCCCACATCAGCAAACATTCTGTGCAGTTGAACATGTGATCGATTAACGAGGTCTGGCTTGAGCTCTTCAAATTTTCGTTGATCTCTCTTCTGTCCAACTTAAACCGTCTTTGTTGCTATGAACTTTTTGTTATAACATGTCTAAAGTGATGGTGGACGTACGTTTCTTACCTCGGCTTCTATTCTCCTTTTTTTGGACTCGTCCTTTTTTGTCTTCATTGTCTCTTTTCTTCCATCTTCAGCAGGTTTTCCAACTTGCTCGGACTGAGAATAAGACAACATGTTATATAATAAACTGCTCTTACAATCTGTATACAACTGCCTTTAAATATTGGGCTAGACTGAGTTCAATCATTTCTGTAAGTGTGGGGCTAGTGAATGGTAACCCTTGCTACTAGTAAAGTGTAACCCTTGCTACTGGTGATGTGTAACCCTTGTTACTAGCAAGGTTTAACCCTAACTATTTATAAATTGTAACCCTTACTACTAGTGAAGTGTAACACTTGTTGCTGGTGAAGGGCAACCCTTGTTACTAGTAAAGTAAAACACTTGCTACTAGTGTTGTGTAACACTTGCTACTAGTGAAGTGTTACACTTGCTACTAGTGATGTGTAACCCTTGCTACTAGTGAAGTGTAACCCTTGCTACTAGTGACGTGTAACCCTTACTACTAGTGAAGTGTAACCCTTGCTACTAGTGATGTGTAACCTTTGCTACTAGTGAAGTGTAACCCTTGCTACTAGTGATGTGTAACCCTTGCTACTAGTGAAGTGGAACCCTTGCTACTGATGATGTGTAACCCTTGCTACTAGTGAAGTGTAACCCTTGCTACTAGTGAAGTGTAACCCTTGCTACTAGTGATGTGTAACCTTTGCTACTAGTGAAGTGTAACCCTTGTTACTAGTGATGTGTAACCCTTGCTACTAGTGAAGTGGAACCCTTGCTACTGATGATGTGTAACCCTTGCTACTAGTGAAGTGTAACCCTTGCTACTAGTGAAGTGTAACCCTTGCTACTAGTGATGTGTAACCCTTGCTACTAGTGAAGTGTAACCCTTGCTACTAGTGATGTGTTACACTTGCTACTAGTGAAGTGTAACCCTTGCTACTATTGATGTGTTACACTTGCTACTAGTGAAGTGTAACCCTTACTACTATTAAATTGTGTGTGCGTGAGTGATTTATTTCATTAAATATATAGTACATACAATTGCAAACATACGAACGAAAGAAAAGTTTCAAACAATTGTATATCAAGAATCAAACAAAAGTGGAGATGATGGGGCCAGTGCGAAATAGCAGAGCTAACTGGTCGCAAGCCCGATTCGACAGCATAAGGCGTAGACACTAATACCCACTAAGCCGAGCTAAGGTGGAGCCTTATCTCCGTTTTTTTTTCTCCGCATATTATTCCACAGTGCAGACATCACAAAGTTGGATGTTTGTTGACCAGCAGATGAAGCATAAACAGGAGTAGGAAGTGAGGATGATTGAAATCGGGTGTTATAATGTGAAGGTTTTTGAATGGTTTGTGAATGATATAGTTTGTGTGCTCTAATAAGTAATTTGTAATGATACATTCTATCAGCAGTCAAAATCTTAGAGTCGTGAAATAAATCAAAAGTTGGGTAACCAAAAAGGTTTTTTATTTATAATACGCAATATTTTCTTTTGAAACTGTTATGTTTCTGCACAGAAGCAATCAAATAGAGTATTAAATTAGAGAAATGTGGTTTATTGCACTCTCCAGAGACAACTGATTTGATAACAGAAAACCCAAGTATTTATATGTTTGGTCATAGAAAAGCTTTGTAAAAAGCTACAAGCATTATTAATAGCTATAATGAGACAGTACTATATAATATTAGCTTGTATAAAGCTTTAGCTAATAAGCGTAATGTTTGTTGGCAAAGTACCAATAATACTTGGCACTTGCATGACAGAAACTTAATTAATTTGTCAAGGTGAACCCAAGAAGCATTTCCCTACGATTCTATCGAGTAGCATAATTTAGAGTGAATAAAAGAGTAGTAAAGCATTATCAAAATCTTTCTTGGAACAGTAGTGCTTAATCGAAAAAACAGTCCTGAAATAGGTCTTAAGTCAATCAGTAAATTGCGTGTGCATGAGGACCAACTCAAATTGTTATCAATTATAGTGCCTAAAAATTTAATTTAATCAACCTCAACAATATGTTTATCATTTAAAGTTAATAAGTGTTCAAATTTAAATCTGTTTTGGTGGTTTTTGAAAACAATGTAAGCTGTTTTTTCACGATTAATTGTTAGTTTATTTACAGTACTTGACACCAGTGGCTCAGTCTTTGAAGATCAGAATTAATTTTTGTGTAAGATTCATTCAAGTTAGAAGAAGAAAAAAACAAATTTGTATCATCAGCATATAAAATTGGAGTTAGATACTGTAGCGATTGACAAAGATCATTTATATATAGTAAAAACAGAGTTGGCCCTAACACAGAACCCTGACGCACACCGCATGTTATATTGCAGGAATTAGAATACGAATCATTTATTTGTGTGACTTGAGTTCTATTCAACAGATAACTATGGATCCAATTTAATAGTCAATGGATTAAAATTATAATTATTCAACTTGTTAAGTAATATATTATGATCAATGGTGTCAAATGCCTGACTAAAATCTATGAAAATACTAATTACACATTCTCTCCTATTAAAAGACTCTAGAATTTGATCAGTAAAAGATAAAATTGCATCCGATGTGCCTCTTCCCCGCCTAAAGCCAAATTGATTTTGATTAAGAAGGTTGTTGGATTCTAAGAAATCAAGAATTCGCTGATTTACAAGTTTTTTCATTACCTTACTAATAATAGATAAGATAGGACGATAATTAGCACATTCGTCACAAGATCCTTTTTTATGTAATGGAATAACTTTTGAAGCTTTTAATTGTGCAGGAACTTTCCCAGATTCAAATGAAGAATTTGTTATTTTAGATAGCGGTTCGACTATAGCATAAGATATAGCTTTAGTTAATTTAGCAGAATATTATCGAGTCCAGAAGATTTATTTGATTTCATAATTGATATCTGTTTTAGAACTTGATTTTTATCTGTATGTTTAAATTAGAAAACTAAGGAATCGTTATTGACCTCAGTATCAGGACTGCTTTCAGGCTGCATAGCAATGCTATTAAATTTAGAAGCCAAGCGCTTTCCAATGCTACAAAAATATAAGTTAAAATCATTAGCTATATCATAATTAATTGAAGCTATACAAGAAGGATTTTGAAAGCTAATCAATTTTGATGGTAGCTTACGTTTTGCACAACTTGGTTTATTTAACTGCTTGTCGTTTATAACATTCTAAATCTGCCTAGAATTACTACATTTATCAAAAGCTTGTGAAAAATAGCTAAACTTTGCATTCTTCAATTTTGTGCTTAAATCATTTCTAAACATGGTATACTTCCTTCTCAAATCAGGGTTTAGTGGAGCATTTCGTGATCTTCTATAAGTTTGATATTTCTTTTTAATCACCCAAGAAAGGTCCCTAGTTATCCATGGTTTATCAGGCTTTATATGTTCGCTGGAATTTATGTTACCTTCGATTGTAGAATCTTTTAAACATTCATTTAACTTTTTTATAAAAACATCGTACAAACAAGAACTATTATCTTCAATGAATAAGGAATCCCAATTAACATTCAGGAGATGATTCCAAAGGTTTATATAGTTTATAGGAGGTGAATAATTAGAAGTCTTAATCATATTAGCGTCAGCTACATTTGTAAAGTTATGTATCACCGTAAAGGTTGGTAGATGATCGCTTATATCTGAGTGAATAGTTCTAGATGAAATTCTGAAGTCAGTCAGATTGGTTAGTATATGGTCTAGACAATTTCATTTTTTTTAGATGAAATGAAATGATGAGTAGGAATAGTAATCGCATTGGTGAACGGTATGTTGCGAGCAAATTGAAATAATGATCATTAGGGAAGTTATAAGTATCAATAATAATGTCACCAGCTATGATGTGGCTACTTGCGAGTGAGTTAGACATAAATTGCTCAATATTTTCTAAAAACATAGTGATGTCTGCTGCACTGGGTTGTCAGTAAACAGCGGTAAGTCTAAGAAGAAGAGACTCAGCTCTACACAATGAACATCGCATCCAGCCAACACCACCACTGGGAGTACCTCAAAGTCTAGGCCATTCCGCACATACACCCCAGCACCACCTTCTCTTGTAGAACGTTGAGAACCCGAAAAACAGCAATTATCAAGTTTGAAAAATTGAATTTCATCATTATTGAACCATGTTTCGGTAACAACAATTATATCAAACTTTATAACACAACAAAAAAGAAACTGTTCAAATTGTGAAAACTTATTACGTAAACTTTGACAATTAACATTAAGAATAGAAAAATAATCGTCAATATTATAATGAAGAGGTAGGTTGTCACAATTGTAATCCTGACAATTAACTAAAATCTCAGCCATCATATAACATCTGCTAATGATTACATTAAATCAATCCAAGACCTTAAGCAACTAGAAGAGTGTTCAAATCTTCCTCTGACCTAATCATTACTGCATCAGAGTCAGAGGTTTTTGCAGATAAATGTGTTGATTGTGTGTCCATACAAACTTATAGTCCTTATCAACCTTAAACTTACGAGTTTGCCAAAAAAGCTCACTTTGTTCACGACTTAATACTTCATTGACGTAAATCTTTCCAGGTTCCCTAAATCCTAGTGTTGACCAAGGCTGAATGTTCATACGATAGAGATGAAAAAATCATTCATCTGACTGGTTGGCGTAAATTTTACAATGATTCTTTTAGATTGCTTAATTCTATAAACTTTATCTATTCTAACAGTAGGTAGTGAGTGCGTAGGTTTCATTTGATTTATCGGCTTTAGAAAAACACTCGACAAGTCCTTTCCCTTATTAAAAGGAATGCCATTCCAGCTCAACACATTTAGCTCTTTCTAAATATTCAGTAGTCTGAATTCGTTCTTCTAATGATTGAAACTTGTCCAGTTTAGGTTCTAGCTGTACAATGTGAGCATCCATCTTTTGTTGTTTAACTTCCATATCATTGACTTCAAGGGTGAAGCTCAAAGATTTCTCAAAATCTACTTGCTTCTGTTCAATTACGGTCAGACGAGAATCAATATTATCCAGTTTATCAATAATTTTGGATAATTTGTCATTAATATAAGAGAGCTTCTGAGTGGTACTCTCATCCTATTCTGATGTAGTTTTCTTCTTTGGTCCCATACTGATAGCAAGTACTAGACCCTTACCCAACTCAAGGGTGGCTCATAGAAATATCACCACCCTCATTTTTGAATCTTGCAGTCTGTGTATTGAAGTAGCAGTGTAGTTCTTGTCTTCAATTTGATATGAAGAGAACAAATTTTGTACAGTATAAACACTTTCAACAAAAGTAACACGAGTCTTGCTTGAAAAGCAGAGAGATAAAAAGCTCAACCACTCACGTCGAAAGCCAACTGCCAGCTGTGCTATTTGGCAGTTGGCTTTCAGCGAAAGCCAACTGCCAACTGCCAGCAATTGTAACCCTTGCTACTAGTGAAATGTAACCCTTACTACTAGTGAAGTGTAACACTTGCTACTAGTGAAATGTAACCCTTGCTACTAGTGAAATGTAACCCTTGCTACTAGTGAAATGTAACCCTTACTACTAGTGAAGTGTAACACTTGCTACTAGTGAAATGTAACTCTTGCTACTAGTGAAATGTAACCCTTGCTACTAGTGAAATGTAACCCTTGCTACTAGTGAAATGTAACCCTTGCTACTAGTGAAATGTAACCCTTACTACTAGTGAAGTGTAACACTTGCTACTAGTGAAATGTAACTCTTGCTACTAGTGAAATGTAACCCTTGCTACTAGTGAAATGTAACCCTTGCTACTAGTGAAATGTAACCCTTGCTACTAGTGAAATGTAACCCTTACTACTAGTGAAATGTAACTTTTGCTACTAGTAAAGTGGAACCCCTACTACTAACATCACAATTGGATGAGTACATAATACTAGCTTCACCCTAGACAGATCTCTGAGAAACTCATATTTCACCATTCTGTGTTTGTAGCTGATCACAGCGTGCAAACTAACAAATGTTGGAGTTGTGCATCCATTACCGGCATATAATCTAAATTTATACAGTTTAAAGATTGCCTGCCCAACAATAAAAACATATGACTTTAAGTCAAACCTTTTCTGCTTTTAGGCTGATTTATACCTAGAAAAACAAAACTAAAGGTCAATGCAATTTTCTCCTTACATCAGCAAACATTCTGTGCAGTTAAACACGTTATCGATTAACAAGGCTTGGTTTGAGCTCTTCAAACTGTTGTCAATCTTTCTTCTGTCCAGCTTAAACTATGTTTGTCGCTATTAATTGAGCGATATAACATGCTGTCTAAAATGAGGATGGACATATTTTCCCACCTCTGCTTTCAATTTCCTTCTTTCTTCAGATTTGTCTTTCCTTGCCATCTTACTGTCACTTCCTCTATCTCCAGCAAGCTGTCCAGTTTGCTCAGACTGTCAATAAGACAACATATCATATAATAAACTGCTTACACACTGTGTATGATTGCTTTGAGATGTTCTACTTGACTAACTTTATTTCTTTCTATACTCAGTTTGATTATATACTGAAATACTGGACAAGACTACTTTAGCTGTTTGATTGGGAGAGATCACTTGAAAATAACCAACATTGTTCTTGTTTGTGTGTCTGACCGTGTGTGTGTTTGTTCGTGTGTGTGTTTGTCCGCGTGTGTGCATTTTATTTCATCAATTAGTGAAAATATAACATTAAGCAAAATGAAGATATAGTTATAATATTGACCAAGTTAAATAAAATAAAGGAAGCTTAGTTCCTACTTGTTACCCTAGGACACTTATATTTTGCTAGTATTTAGTTTCGTGAGTAGCTCACAGAGTAAAATTTCGAAGCAACTTAATTCCGCAGCTCTGATGAGTGCAAAAATATAGTGATGTGAAAATAAATGCAGTGGAACAAACATAATTAGATTCCTCAGGTTCAGTTCACCGATAAAAAAAAGTTTCAATTTGCGACTAGTTTGTAATTGTGAACCGCAGGTAGAATGGTGTGGGCAAGGTCGATAATGCAATTTGATCGCTTGCTGCCATTTGTTTCTTGGACTATCAACAGGCACGTTTTCACTGAGGCAGCTGGCCGGCTGAGCCGCCCCAAATTTTTGGGAATTTTTTACGGTAAGTACAGTCCAACTCGGATAACTCGCCCATAGATAAAATGTAACATTTCATCTCAAACACAAGGTCAACTCAAACGGATTTGTTTGGTCAGTTCCAACGCAATGATAAATTGCTTCAGATAACTCGACCTCAACATCATTTATTCGAAAAGTTATTTGCCCAACGGCCATGGACACGGTTTTTATCGCTGTAGAATATCACTTCATTTCAAGCCATAGAGACAAACATCAATTTCTAGTAGTTCTTAGGCATCATTATTATCATCATCAGAGGCAAAATATTTTTGGTAACGACTTTTATAAAGGTTTGCAGAAGATTAAGTTTTATCAAACACCCGCTTGGCCATGTCCCATCGAAAACGTAAAAGCCTCCGAATGAACCTAAAATAAAATCCGCAAAATTGATCTTTGTTAAAACGCTCAAAAGAAAAAGATGTCTTTTTTTCTGAGCGTTTTAACTGCGGTCATGTTTTTGCCTATTTTAATTTAAAAACGTCTCGTCAGTCACATCACTTAAAACAAAACAAATCTCAAAAAATTACAAGTTATTTAAGAGGTGTCAGTGGTGAATCCCATAGATATAGTAAACCCTAGATATGCGAATAATCAAAACAAGTGAGGCCTATAATTAGCATGACGCAACGTCATGGTGATGTGCAAGGCGAATCAGCTGATCTATTAACTCCTATTGACTTAGAACTAAAAACTGCTCAATTTTTCCATAGTTTGTGCATGAGACTGCATAATTTATTGAAAGTATGTAAAACTTATATACAGTAATACTTCAACTTACGAGTACCCTAACGTACGAGAAACTTGAGGTATGAGCCAGCTTTTAGGCAAGTTGTAGCACTAACATACGAGCCATGTTTGAGATACGAGCACATGAGTCAGTTGCCAAGTATGTCGGAGGTGTTTTATGAGAACAGCATCACTCTGTATTTTTCAACTGCTCAGATTATACTTTTGTACCATGTTTTTTGTGCGCGATTTTCTGTGCAGAATTATGTGAATTAAAAGTACCGTGCGTAGACCGAAAGTTTGCCAGTAAAAGGATAGATAATGCAAAGAAAAAGCGAATGATAACAATTGATATTAAACGGACAATTATTGAAAAATATGCAAAATATGTATGCGTGATTGAGCTAGCTCAGCAATATGACAGAAATACATCCACAATTATCAAACACAAGGATTATATTTAAGGCATTTAGTTTGCAAAAGGACTAACCATAGTTTCTAAACGACGCAGCGATCTTCACGACCACTGATAGAGAGACTGCTCAGGCTTTGGATAAAAGACAAACAATTGGCCGGTGATTGCGTAACTGAAACGATGCTACGTAAAAAGGCTGGTGCTGTCTATCAAGACTATAAAAATGGACATTCGGACAAGTTGGCTAGTGGTCGTGCATTAACTCTTGGTGACGACACCTGTGTTCATCCTGATCGCAACATGTTGAAAGGGCGACAAAGGCAAACGTCCTTAGATAGGTTTGTCTTAAAACTGCCGGCTGGTCGTGCGAGCGAAACAAAAGAAAAATTAGCTAACCAGCGAGAAACTTAAAACTATGAACGCTGAAGAAATTTTAATTACGTTAAGTTAAAGATTAAAGTTTGCTTTTATGTTTGCTTTTAAGTTTGTCTTTTAAGACTTGGATAAAATCCAAATTTATCAAAGTCAACTGTTGTAATGAAGGATAATTTATCTCTCCCTCTCTGGCAAATGCTAGCGTTAGCTGCTATTGTATGTATTTAATTTTACATTTTAATTAATCACATTTCCTTGCATTATTTTTTATTTGTTGCTCTTTGAAAGCATGTGGTAAGTTGGAACAATAACCAACATGTTCTTTCTGTTACAATGAATTGTTTTGAGTGTTTTATTTGCATTTTTAGAGTATAGAAACCAATCAATATATATTTAATTGTTCTATATATAAATAAATTGCACCAACATGCGAGTAAATTGACATACGAGCTCAGTCTCTGAATGCATTAAGCTCGTAAGTCAATGTATGACTGTAATGACTTTGGATGAGAAAGGCAAGAATTTTACACACATGGTAATGAATAATACCAATGATTTAGAAGCTTCTATATTATTGATAATACAAAGAGTGACCAAATAGAAATTAAACTAATAACAAACTGATGAATCAAACGAGATTTAGAAGCAGTTACGCTGGACCACTGTATTAAACACCCATTAGACATGACTAAAAATAACTAGACGAGATAGTTTTTGTCTAAGGTTGGTTGAACTAGATTTCTGCTTTGAAGCAGCATAGTGTATTCTAATTTTAGTATAGCGATTTACTATAGTTTTGAGTAGACTGTTGGCATGCACTGTACATGTAAAACCTTGATTGAGGTTGTGTAATAAGACATATTTGTTATTGTCTGTGATGTTACTTGTTTAAAAGCTCTCTGTGTGATACCATAGCTCTCCATGTGTGAACGTAGGCACTTTTCTGCAGCAATACATATTAGGCCTATCAATCTGGTCACCAATCCTCCTCTGTTTTTAACTGAGATTAGGGTTATGTCATTACTATTTCTACTTCCCACTACTTCTACATCGGTCAGGAACTTGCTACTAGTGATGTATAACCCTTACTACTAGTGAAGTGTAACACTTGCTACTAGTGAAGTGTAACCCTTGCTACTAGTGATGTGTAACCCTAGTTACGAGTGAGGTGTAACCCATACTACTAGTGAAGTGTAACCCTTGCTACTAGTGATGTGTAACCCTTGCTACTAGTGAAGTGTAACCCTTGCTACTAGTGATGTGTAACCCTTGCTACTAGTGAAGTGTAACCCTTGCTACTAGTGATGTATAACCCTTACTACTAGTGATGTGTAACCCTTGCTACTAGGGAAGTGTAACACTTGCTACTAGTGATGTGTAACCCTTGCTACTAGTGATGTGTAACCCTTGCTACTAGTGAAGTGTAACACTTGCTACTAGTGAAGTGTAACACTTGCTACTAGTGATGTGTAACCCTTGTTACTAGTGATGTGTAAACCTTGCTACTAGTGAAGTGTAACCCTTGCTACTAATGATGTATAACCCTAGTTACTAGTGATGTGTAACCCTTACTACTAGTGAAGTGTAACACTTGCTACTGGTGATGTGTAACACTTGCTACTAGTGAAGTGTAACCCTTGCTACTAGTGATGTGTAACACTTGCTACTAGTGAAGTGTAACCCTTGCTACTAGTGAAGTGTAACCCTTGCTACTAGTGATGTATAACCCTAGTTACTAGTGATGTGTAACCCTTGCTACTAGTGATGTGTAACCCTAGTTACTAGTGATGAGTAACCCTTACTACTAGTGAGGTGTAACCCTTACTACTAGTGAAGTGTAACCCTTGCTACTAGTGAAGTATAACCCTTACTACTAGTGATGTATAACCCTTGCTACTAGTGATGTGTAACCCTTGCTACTAGTGATGTGTAACCCTAGTTACTAGTGATGTGTAACCCTTACTACTAGTGAGGTGTAACCCTTACTACTAGTGAAGTGTAACACTTGCTACTAGTGAAGTGTAACACTTGCTACTAGTGATGTGTAACCCTTGCTACTAGTGAAGTGTAACCCTTGCTACTAGTGATGTGTAACCCTAGTTACTAGTGAAGTGTAACCCTTGCTACTAGTGATGTGTAACCCTTGCTACTAGTGAAGTGTAACACTTGCTACTAGTGATGTGTAACCCTTGCTACTAGTGAAGTGTAACCCTTGCTACTAGTGATGTGTAACACTTGCTACTAGTGAAGTGTAACCCTTGCTGCTAGTGAAGTGTAACCCTTGCTACTAGTGATGTGTAACCCTAGTTACTAGTGATGTGTAACCCTTACTACTAGTGAGGTGTAACCCTTACTACTAGTGAAGTGTAACCCTTGCTACTAGTGAAGTATAACCCTTACTACTAGGGATGTATAACCCTTGCTAATTGTAATGTATAACCCTAGTTACTAGTGATGTGTAACCCTTACTACTAGTGATGTGTAACCCTTACTACTAGTGATGTGTAACCCTTACTATTAGTGTGTCAGTATTATTATGTGTCACGACATACAGAGCATTGATGTGATAGCTTTTCTGTCAGTATTATCTTATTGTCAGTATTATCTATCAGTAGTAATTTCCGTCAGTACTATTGTGTGTCATGTCATGCATAGCATTGATGTGATAGCTTTTCTAGCGACCATATTTGGTATCAAAACTACTCATCATGAGGTCATAGGTCATGTTCAATAGAGCATGATAGCTCAAAGGGAGAAGACAGTGGAAAGCTAGCTGCCAGCTGAAGCTGGTTGAAAAGTAGACTAAAGACTCTTATGTGTATTATATCATTCTAAAAATCATCTACTTTCTATGTATCTACAAGACTGGAAGAGATCAGAAATTGTGAGTTTTTTAATTTTTTTCCTACTTTTATCTATTGTCTACTTCTGTCTATCTTGTTTTAAACTGTGTACTCAAGGGAACTAATTTCAGTTAATATTAAGATTAGTAAGCACATGCATTATATTATAGTTTTAGCATTTTATAATGTCTCATTTTGCTTGAATTGTTTTATTACAAACTATTGTTCTATTTTTAAATGTCGTAATTCAGGGTACAGGTTTCAAATAAACTACTGTTGTCAACCAATTCCAGTCAATATGGGAGTTATCCCGTCACAATTAGTGAGGTGTAACCCTTGCTACTAGTCTACTATATAAACGACAATCGTTGTCTATCTGTCTGTCTGTCCGCTTTATAGAGTACTGTACTTTTTGGACTATTAGCCGCTACTAAGTATCTGGGCGCATTAACGAGAATCTCCGGTTATTGCGCCTGATAACTTATTCATCGTTTGCCGTTTTCACCCCAAAATGATGTAATAATTACGGTAACATATCTTAGAGTACAACAGATAACATGGCTGTCTTACTATGTAGATATACCATTAGGTTGGAGTAACATTAGCTAACATATCTTAGAGTACAACAGATATCATGGCTGTCTTACTATGTGTACATACTATATTTCTATCCTACCATGTCTATATTTCTATCCTAACATCTTTATATTTCAATTTTGTTATAAAACTTCCCCTTATTTGTATTTTGATGAGATGTCACATTACAAACATTTGCTAACAGAATGTTTGTAAAAATGAGTTGTTACAAGTGAGACTCAAACTCACCATTTCTCCATGTTATAAAAAAAACTATAAATATACAACAATAAAAAATATATGATAATATACAATGCAATAACTACAAATCATTTAACAGGCCATACTAAGTTTAGTATTAATTAGGAACTGTTTAGTATTAATATTGTCTATATACATTCCACATATCTAACATAGTCAACAGTGTACTTCCTCTGTCTAGTGACTGTTTAGTATTAATATGGTCTATGTGCCATCCACATATCTAACATAGTCTACAGTGTACTTCCTCTGTCTAGTGACTGTTTAGTATTAATATGGTCTATATACCTTCCACATATCTAACATAGTCTACAGTGTACTTCCTCTGTCTAGTGACTGTTTAGTATTAATATGGTCTATATACCTTCCACATTTCTAACATAGTCTACAGTGTACTCCCTCTGTCTAGTGACTGTTTAGTATTAATATGGTCTATATACCTTCCACATATCTAACATAGTCTACAGTGTACTTCCTCTGTCTAGTGACTGTTTAGTATTAATATGGTCTATATACCTTCCACATATCTAACATAGTCTACAGTGTACTCCCTCTGTCTAGTGACTGTTTAGTATTAATATGGTCTATATACCTTCCACATATCTAACATAGTCTACAGTGTACTTCCTCTGTCTAGCGACTGTTTAGTATTAATATGGTCTATATACCTTCCACATATCTAACATAGTCTACAGTGTACTTCCTGTCTTGTGACTGTTTAGTATTAATATGGGCTATATACCTGTCTACAGTATACTCCCTCTGTCTAGTGACTGTTTAGTAGAATGATGTAGAGGTATTCCTACTATAAATTTTATCCTCTGGGGGTGCGTAGATTTTACTTTATCTTCTATCTCCATACAGTAAATTAGCAATATTTTATTATTTATTATTTTTAGCTTCTGTAAACCTGTTCTTTCTATTATTGTTATGTTCTGCAGCCTTAGTTCCTTGAATGTGACTCAGTGTCGATACTCCAACTAGTTGAATGTAGAATCTTGGTCTTTCTACTATTACTAGCACTTTGTCAGTCTTGTGTGTCCTGAGTGATCATAAGGTGTAATAGCTATCCCCACAATTATACCATGTTATAGCAAAATGGTTGAGGGTAAAGTTGGCAGCATGCCTTGCTGCCAAGGTGATTATCCGTGTTCGATTCCCATCCGATGCATTTTTTCCCAACCTGTAATCGTGACTTTGAACAGACAGACGGATATGGTTCTTCTGATAGTAAAGATTATTCTTTGTAGCCTTGGTTCCATAACTGGGACTCCATGCTGATTATCAAACTACTTCAATATACATGAGTTGACATTGGTTACAGGAGATAAAATGGCATCTTCTCAGAGGAGGGACAGAAGATCAACTGCTAACAGGAAGAGGGGAAAGAGAGAAGGTAAGATATATCAGACAAGAACTACAGAGAGTAAGTACTCTATGATAAGTTGTAGCAGTGAATTACTGTTTAGTATAGTATGACTGTTTTACCTGCGAGTATAGACATCTGTTAAATTGTGTTTAGACTAGGTGAGTCTATGAGTTATTTTACAATTACAAATCTTCTATAGAAGTCTCATTTGTAAACAGTGAGTCCCAAGTCACACCAACTATACTCATGATAATCACTAGTAATTCATCTCTGATTGGTTGATCTGATTTGTTGTTGTCACATGACTAACATACAGCTGATCATATTGTATGTCCCTGACTTTATATTTCTTATTATTATTATTATTATTATTATTATTATTATTATTATTATTATTATTATGTGATCATTTACACTCAGAAGTGTAAATGATTTATAATTTAATTCTAACAGGAAATGAACATGTCAAGTAATAATTTCTTACTCCCATTGAATATCATATATCCAATTTTAGATGTCAAAATTAGACAATCCCTACGTTACCATTCACTTTTGTAATCATATTATTCAAATGGTAACTATGGTTGCAATTTCCTAGAATATTAAACTATAAATTATTACAGTTTCAATTCAACCAGTCTTCAGGATTCCATATTTAATATTAGTAAGGGTGGATAACTCTATATACAAGGTGATTCCTTAAAAGACCCAGTCAGCCATGTTTAGGTGAGAAAATCTGTTAACACCGTGTTGCTAACCCGAGTCTTTTATGTAGAATAGCTAAGTTTCAGGTCATGTGGTGCGTTAGTTTTTTTTCAATTGGTTAAAATATATGACCATATTCATTCATGGTTCAACAAATAGCTATGGTGTCAACCAGTCAGTTAATAATATATAAAAATAATTACACTTTATTATTTACAAAATGCTAGCCTAAGTTCCTAACTACTTCAACTAATCATCATTTCCTTCTAGAGTAAAGATTCTTTGCTAGCAGTGTGTGCAGAACTTCCCAGTAGAAATTTATACAGGTACCCATACATGATTGCAAAGATTTTTTCCGGGCAGTAAATACCACTGGGAAAATAAGCTTTTCACCGTCTGCCCTAAATATTCTGGAATAAATAGTGAAAATATCAAAAGTTTAAATAGAGCAATGAATTCAAACTAACATGTTTCATGCTGTTTCACTCTGGTCTAAACTACTTCCACTGAACTAAGAACACTGAAAACATTTTAGCAAGCTATTAGATGGCTCTCCACAGTTCCACTAGCCATAGTAATAATAGTCAAAGAATTTCCAAGTTGAGTCGAAACTCGATATATGACAGTCAAGCGAGAGTAAGACAAGACTCAATTCCAAGCAAATGGTGACACAGTGAAATATTTTAGCAAAATGATATTATTAGAAAGAATGAAAATAACTGCGAGCGAAAGTAGTCCTTTATCTACTTTGGTAGTGATTTAGTTTTCTTCAACAAGATAACTGAGGAATTCAGCTGTTTTTACATGATTGTTCTTTATATATGACTAGCTGCATTACCCGTGTTCGGGAACAGATTTACGTACAGCAATAGTTTTATTGAGTGTTGTCTTTCATACCGTAAAACAACTCCAAATATGCAATCTACTGAAATTTTTGTGCTGATCTGACTGCATACACATATGCAGTTGTACATGTCAATAATGTTGGAGAGCCCATTGGAGATATGCAATGTGTTTTACAGCTAGTCTACAATGCATCAGTCTCGAACTACTCAAATTGGCATTGTCATAATTTTGTACACAGAACTGATAATGAAATTGACATTGCTAGGCAAACTGACGCTGTTCAAACTGGCAGTATGGAAAGGTTTTACATATTTTAAGAAATTCTAGAAAATATTTTGCTGTTGCACTGCTTAGCTATCGCCAGCTTTTATTGAATTGAGACTTCTGCATGCTTGAAACACTAATCATGACTCACCAGTTCTTCGTCTATAGCCTGTGTTTTGACATGGTATATACAAACTGTGCAGCAGTAATGCGGTTGTTGATAAAATTTATTATCAATAAAATCTACTATATAAACTACATCTATGGCCTCTCGCCTTTTCAACGTAAGGCGTTACATCTGGAGCATTTTTGGACATTCGTCCCATAAAAAAAATTCAACCCTATACTGTGTTGCATGACTGTAGTCAAGCGCGAGGTTTTCTGTCCATACACGGCGCCTGGTAGCAGCTGCTGTAGTTAGTGCATCTCGCTGTTGTCGCCGTTTCAACCGCTCCAAAAATTCAGCTCGGTGAGCAGCTGTTGTAGCTAGTGCATCATGTTCTTGTCGCCGCTGCATCCGCTCGGAGGTTTCTGCACGTCTGGCCGATGTAGCGGCTGCTCTGAGCCGTTTGAGTTACTGCTGGGGTCGGTCTAGTAGTCTCTGCACTTCTAGCGGCTGCAGCATCTATTCTGGCCTGCTCTCGATGTACCCGTGTTTGTTCGGCGGTTTCTGCTCTTCTAGCAGCTGCAGCAGCAGTTCCGTTTCGTTGTGGACGTAGCTGTGTTTGCTCTGCAGTTTCTGCTCGTCTTGCTGCTGCTTCGCAAATTCGATCTCTCTCTACGGGAATTTATCTGTTTTTGCATTTGGGCAATAGGCTTTTTGGAAGGCATTGTACTGCTTCAAGCATTTCTAACATTGAATGAGATGGTGTGCTTTTTGTAATATACGCTGCTCGCTTTCTTCTCACCGCTGCCTATCGCCAGGCTCGGAGTGCCCGTGCAAGTTCTGTAGTTTCTGTAGTTCTCGTAGCTGAAAAAAAAGTAAAAGTAACTCAGCTGCGGAAGGAAATGAACATGT
The DNA here is from genome assembly GCF_963576615.1 of Watersipora subatra. Classification (NCBI taxonomy): domain Eukaryota; kingdom Metazoa; phylum Bryozoa; class Gymnolaemata; order Cheilostomatida; family Watersiporidae; genus Watersipora; species Watersipora subatra. Next base: position 5,148,757 of record NC_088715.1, on the reverse strand, counting down.
TTATTATCACAAACAGTGGCAAATCCAACGTTTTCAACCCTTTCACTGAAGTAGACTCCCCCATGCGTTTTCTATGGTCGACCGCCATAGACACATTTTTGCGACTTTCCCAGCAATTGCTAGTAACTGAATTTTATTATCCGTTGATAACATAACCAACGATTTTTAAAACTTGTATGAAGTGACAGTGTTGTCCAAAGATTTCTCTATAAAATTAGCCTAAAATTTAATTTTAAATCTTTGTTTGAGAATTTCCAACTTAACCACTTCGGGTGCATGCACCGCTATAGCGGCTTCGAGTATATCCTTCTCAAGTTCATTAGCCAGTTTTTAGGCTTTGCGTAGTTGCATTACTCATCCATCTATATTTAGAGCCTGCTTATAGTTACACTCTATCTACAAAGCTAAGCATGACCTTCAGACATGTTTGCAGACATCGGACTGGTCAAACAGCTATGGTCAAATGAAAGAATTTTGAGTAATTTGGGTTCAAAGTTTAACATCTCGATCAGTTAATAACAACGCGTAGTAGTTAGTAGTTGATGTGTATAGGCTTCAATTCAGCGATAGAAATGGCAGACTTCCAGTAGAGTGGTGACGAAGATAAGTTAACAGCTATAGAAGAGACTGTAGATTGCATTGTATACACAGTATGTTTTAATTGTTTGTTATTATATATAGTTTTATACATTTTCATGCTAGCCTTATTAGTCAAAAGTGTTCGTAGAACACGAATTTTAATAAAACCGCTATTTCATGCTACTTTCAATATTAAATATTTTTAATTTTTGAAATAAAGATAATACGATCAGATACAGAATTTTCTTTGCTTTCCAAAAGTATAGGTGTTCTATGTAAAAATGTGAGTGCTTCTACGGTTAAAATGACTTTTGTTGACCCATGTCATAATCTGTAGATTGATTGATTTAGAATGATTTAATTGTACCTGAACGCGAAATTGGATTATGCAATTGTACCCGAAGTGGTTAAAACAACCATTTTTGTGTAAGTTTTGAAAATGCCATCGAGTTAGAAAACAATTACTTATGTTGATGACATAGCTGATTCAGATTTTTGTGATTACACAAATAATTAAAATAGCAATAGCAGTAATAGCAATAACATAGTTAATAGCAATAACATACAACAATACTAACCTTTTCGATGTAGAAATTTAGTAGGTAAAACGCAGTAGCAGTACCCGTGCAAGTTCTGTAGTAGCTGTAGTACTCGTAGCTGGAAAAGAATAAAAGTAACTCAGAACGAAGTGAACATGTTTACTATCACAAACAGTGGCAAATCCAACGTTTCCAACCCTTTCACTGAAGTAGACTCATTTATGCGTTTTCTATGGTCGACCGCCGTAGACACATTTTGCAATTTTACCAGCAATTGCTAGTAACTGAATTTTATTATTCGTTGATAACATAACCAATGGTCTTTAAGACTTTTATAGTAGTGACAGTGTTGTCCAAAGATTTCTCTATAAAATTAGCCTAAAAATAAAATTTAATTTTAAATCTTCGTTCGAGAATTTCTAACTTAAGAACAAAGATTTTTTGTGCGAGTTTATTAAATGCTTCCGAGTTAAAAAACAAATAACTACTTATGTTGATGACACATGACAGATAATTAAAATGCACAAAATATAGATACAACGATTTTTTGTATAGCAGTGCTTGTTAAAATGTTGGCAAAATGAAATATATAACCAAAACAAACAGTATAGATGGAGTTTGAAATTGAAAAAAATATCATATACATATTAAGCAATATCGGCAAAATGGCTGGCAGTAGGCCGATAGCTAAATTTGTACACGGACGCAAATGAAAGGTTTATGTAGTGGAAGTGTGGCAATTCATAGACAATACAACATTGATTAAGAAATGCCTACCTTTTTTATGTAGAAATGTAGTAGGTGAGAACTGCGTTTTCCCGTGACTGCAAGAAATCAACGTTCGTGTGACCTTCTCATTACACGTTGGCAGTAAATATTAATCACATGTAAATTACTATTCATTAATTTATTTTATTTAATGATTAGTACATTTGTATAGCTGTATAGGCTGCCGAACTCAGAACGGTGCTTTTTCACACGGCCGCAATTTTGCTGTTCCGAACGCAACAATGTCGTTGGGCGCCGTAAAGAGGCGCGCTAACCAGATATGGCGTGCTCTGTGTAAAACTATGAATACCGTAGGTTATGTATAGAGGCGTGTAATAACCGAAAACTCCCAGTAATTCGCCCTAGATACCTAGTAGCGGGTAATAGTCGGAAAAGTACGGTACTCTATAAAGCGGACAATCAATCACACAGACAACGATTGCCGTTTATATAGTAGACTAGCTGCATTACCCGCCTACAGTAACAGATTCACGTGCAGCATAAGGTTTATTGAGAGTTGGCTTTCATACTGTAAAACAACTCCAAATATGCAGTCACATCTCCCTCTCTCCATCTCTCCTTCTTTCCCCTCTCTCCCTCTCTCCCCTCTCTCTCCCTCTCTCCCCTCTCTCTCTCTCCCTCCCTCTCTCTCTCTCTCTCTCTCTCTCTCTCTCTCTCTCTCTCTCTCTCTCTCTCTCTCTCTGTGTTCAACGCAACACATGTGGATAGACAACATTTTTGGTTTTTCTGTCGGGCGTATGAAGAAACAGTTTTCGGCGTGTGCCTACTTTTGAGCAGGCGACGTATAGCTGGTCATGGCTGTTGCAGTAAGTCGATAGCAGCTGCTCTCTTTCTTTTCACAATAGCGTATCGCAACCCTCGGAGTACTCGTGCAAGTTCTGTAATAGTAAGTTACAGTAGGCCTACTCGTAGCTGGAATAAAATTAGTAACTCGGCTGCTGAAGGAAATGAACATGACCCACTATCACGAACAGCGGTAAATCCAACGTTATTAAGTAGTGGAGATGTGGCAATTCATAGACAATACAACATCGTATAAGAAACACTTACCTTTTTGATGTGGAAATTTAGTAGGCGAGAAATGCGTTTTTCCAGTGGCTCCAAGAAACAAACGTTTACGTGACCTTCTCGGTACACGTTGGCAGTAAATATTAATTGCATGTAAATAACTACTCATTAATTTATTTTATTTAATGAATAGTACATTTGTATAGCTGTATAGATACCTTTGTATAGGCCGCAGTACTCAGAAAGGCGCTTTTTAACACGGCAGAAAACTTGCTGTTTAAAAAGCGTGCTAACCGGGGAGTTCGGTTAATGCGCCCGAGCGGTGAAAGAAAGACAACAGAATCGCCACACCTTTATATAAGCCGCTTGGCTCAAATTGTCAGGGAAAAGTAGTGGCTAATAGTCCATATTACGATATTTAGTATTCATATTAGTTCGGTTGGCTTCGTTCGACCGAATGGAAAAAGAAAGACCGCTCTATAATTTATTTACCGTTACTACACATATTAATTCGGTTTGCTTCGTACGACCGAAATTCGAACGACGATAAAAAAAAGACCGCTCTAAAAGGCGGACAATCAATCACACAGACAATGATTGCCGTTTATATAGTAGATAAATTTAAATGCTGTCAGTTCACTGGTCAGCTGCTCTAAACAACAACATGTAATTCTTTATGTACAGCAAATGACTGGTTCAAACTGTTTGTTGAGCCATGACCTAAATATGGTCATATACTTTAGCCTGTTACAAGTAAACTGATGTTTCAAATGACCTGAAATTCAGTGATTCTACATGAAAGACTCTACTTAACAACATGGTATTCACAGGTTGTTCTACCTGAACATGGTACAGCAGGACTTTGTATGTAGTAAATGACTTACATTACAGAAGAGAACCTTTGGGTCTGGTACAGACATTCTGGTCAGCCTGAGATTGAGAGAATTCCTCCTTTTCCTACACACTCCTCTATAAATGATGAGAGAGAGATACTGGAGGATGTGGGTGACCACTATATCACTCATATGAGTATCATGCATGGAGTCATTCCTGCTCTGATGACTCCAAGTCTAAATCAACTGCGGCTCGAGAATGTGGACCCCTCCCAACTGGACTGGTATGTCTACTGTTGGTACATTCGTTGGTACTGAGGCTAAGTGTTGCTACTATTAATGTTAATATATAGACTAGATGAAGAGGATCTAGATCTTGGTGACTATAAATCTGCCATGCTAAGTAACATAAACATGTAGTATGTTGACTAGATCAAGAAAGGTTTACTAGGTTTACTATATATAAGTAATGACCTAGTTAACTTCTACTAGTATTAATAGAAATACTAGTGTATTACTATGTTCTAATTATCTATGGTCTATCTTACTTTATGGTGTTTATGGAGAGTTTAAATATGTTAAAGTAAATATATAATAAAAGTAATGATCATTTCTATAGTCTAATGAATATAATAGCTTATAGTATGATAACCTGCATAGCTTATTAGTAAGTATTATCTATATAGCCCAGGTTCATTTATAGAGATTAGTGTAATTACTGGGCTGTTCCCTCTACCCTAATACACATATGTTGCACAGTGAAACTCTCTAAACATCCTTTCTTCCTGTCCAAGGTTTCTTTCCTGTAATATTCAGATATTATTAATAGTGGAAAATGTTTTTTTCCATTGCAGACTTATGCAAGAATATGTGTGATTAAACATGAAATAATACAGTGTATATTTCTAGATAGGAGATAAGTCATTCTTCTCAACAATACACTTACAATATACATGTAATCAGTACTGTAGTGACCTCATGTTGAGAGGTACAGTCAATAGTCAGCAGGTAGCAGTATGACAGCAGAGTACAGGTGCTATAAGGTTAGTGAAACTTTAGTAAAACCTGCTGCCAAATGTACCCTAATGGTGACCTCTAGGTATGATAGAGTTAGTTGAACAAAGCTGACTAGAACAGACCCAGAGCTATGAGACCTGAAGAATGGATTCAAGTGTTTTATAGTTTTTGTTAAACATATTATGTTATGTTCTTGGTTACACATTTTGGTACAAAATAACTGCAAGGAGAAGTACCGTATCATGTTCTGTTATCTTAACTGTGATTGGATAAGCGCATACAGATATAAACTACCCCAACCTTTTCCTATTCCTGTGTCTATTTTAAGCTCAAACTGTATTTAATATTTATTAGGAAAATAAGAGTAAAATAATAGAAATAGTAATTTTAAAAGTAAGTTAATAATATTAGAGTTACTAAACAGGAAGTGGAGTATTATGATAATAGTAATGATAAACTATAAAACTAGTAGATCCATAATCATAGTAGATGTAGTACCAGATGGAACTATAAAAAGTTCACTTCTCTTCCTACATATCCTAAGATATAACAAACACTAATATAGATGTTACCCTGTTTTGTTAGTGTACTGAGTTTACAGAGAGACGATGTAAACTGGGACATTTACTCATCTAGATGTGCCAGTATAAATGTACAAGAGGAGATTACTCCTACTATATTAAATATATGTGTCTATGTCTATGACATATGTTTACTCTAACACACTAGCAATCAATATCAAATTCATAGAAGGAATCAGACTAAAGCCAGGATTCAGTAGCAATGTATACTTTATGGTAATGACTAGCATTAAACCTGGTGTTGCCAGAGATTCCTTTCATTGTTAAGCAGATGGCACTCAGCATATGTGTAGATATTTAATACAAATCACTACACTAATTTCATGACAACAATCCATGAACATATCTATAGAGTGCAGTTGTACTTAATACATGTAAATATGTATTCTTGTGTTTCTAATCAGAGTATTTAAGAGACTGGTTCTCAGGAATCAGACAGGAACCATACGTGTAGATATTTAATACAATTCACTACACTACTTTCATGATAACAATCCATGAACATATCCATAGAGTTGTACTTAATACATGTAAATATGTAATCTTGAGTCTCTATTCAGAGTATTTCAGATTCCTGTATCTAACCTTCAGGGGTCAACATGAAACATCTAAAAGTATCTATAGTTGAATCAAGTATGTCTACATAGACCCATAAACCTGTAATGTCTGTCCTCCTTTGACATACTCTAAAGCTGTTATGTCTATTGACATGCTGGGGTCAAAGGGTCATCTGTAGTGCAATGTGCAGCTGCCCTAGTATTAGTAAAATATATTAAACTGCAGATTAAAGTATTATTATTATATTTCTATAGTCTCAGCTCCCTCACCGGACTGGAGGGGTTGAGGATTTGGATCAGTGACTTCAGTGCTGGACTACCTCCAGTGATTGCTGAGTTAGAGACACTGGAGAGTCTCATACTCATAGACTGTCAGCTGACAGACCTCCCACAGAGGTAGTGTATAATATACAGTGTACTGTGTACATACTGAGTCTGTATCTACTGTTTAACTTGACTGTAGGTTGAAGGAGTTTTACTGATTAGATTTGTGATTAATTAAATTAATAAGACTGAAATATTGACAGCATATTGACTAGAGTCTCCTAATCATTTACTAATTATACAAATATTGGATACCTCTACTAGTTGTATTAGTCTAGTGAGTTAGTGAATATCAGAGCCAAGTGCTGAATCATTAACTAAATTATCCAATCTTGTGATGTCACAGACCATGAGTCATAATTATATTAATACCATCATCCCTAAAGGTATAAACACACTAGGCGATATTTAGAGCGATATCGCGCTGCGTGGCGCTAATCTGCGCTGGAATTCACTCAGCGTGCTCATGCAGAGCGATAACGCTAGACTTTTGTCTACACAACTTTATCGCCCGTGAGGTGCATTTTGATTGGTTGTTTTCATTCCCCCATGATGCTTCGATTTTCGCGTACCATATTTCTTCCTTTGTTAACGACTGTCCGAGGTACGACTTTCTGAACACGCGCAAAATGAACATTGAACTTTTCATCGAGTTAATAAGAGAAAATCCTGTATTATATGATACAAAACACAAAAGCTACAAAGATTCACACATGAAAAATAATATTTGGGAAGTAATTGTGCTGAAAGTTGGTCATATTGAGAATGGTAAGTAATTATTGTTTATTATGTAAACGGCTCCGTTGTACTTAACTATACTAAGTACATCGGCTACATGACATATGTGGGATGAATTTAATCAAATAGTTTAAAGTAGCTTTCTTAACGGGATGTAACTAATATTTATTTGTTTTAGTAACAAAAGCAAAGCAACAATGGAAGTCGCTGCGTGATCAGTTTAGAAAATGCGTACTTGAAAAGAATAGAGCACAGCGGTCTGGCGCAGCTGCTTGCCCAGATCCAAAATGGAAATGGTTTCCATTTCTGAAATGGCTTAAAGACCATGTTGATCGACCAAGGTTAGTTAATGGACACACGTTTGCAGTTAGTATAGACTAGAATCATAGACTTATAATCTGATTGCCAATATAAATGAACTAGTTGGATATCTGAACCATTACCTAAAATGAGTGAAGGAAATTTTGATCTACAGCAGCTGTTGTCAGCCTCGCGTGCATGCTCAGTAATTGTAATAAATTATTATGTGCTTGCAAATAGATGCACATGCATAAATTAACACCAAAAAAATTAATAAAATAAGCTTTGTCGTTTTAGCACTACGAGCACTATCAGTACATTAGAGGAAGTGGCTGCTGTGAGCATAGATGAGGAAGAATGCCCGTCTACAAACATCTCCTTACTTGCATCAGCCTCCCAAACATCCCAAGCTCCCTCATCGTCCAAGAGTAAGAAGAGGAAGTGTGCCGAAGTTGACTTTGGCCAGGAATTGCTTAAACGTTTTGATTCAGTGGATCAAGAGGATAGACTTGACAGTTTTGGAGCAGAGGTGGCCAGAGACATTCGCTCCATTAAAGGAGAACTAGAACAGGAGCTAGTTATAAGAGAGATAAGGGACATAATATTCAGGGCTAAGTTTACCAGAAGTGCACATGCTGCCCACACTGAGGAGTTGAACGGATAGCTTTGTATTATGATTTCATTTTTAATACACACTTAGTAAATATATATTGTTTGGTAATATAATAATAAATATATATTGCTTGATATTATAATAACAAATATAGTTTGCTTAATAATATAATAATATTTTGCTTAATAATATAATAATATTTTGCTTAATAATATAGTGTATTTGCTTTTAAAATTGTTGTGACATTAAAATTGTACACAATAGACAACAACAGAGCTCATTGCGTTCTGCGTACATGGGCATCTTGCCATTCCACAGCCCCAAGTCCAGTGAAGTAGGATTTAAAGTGGTTTCTGATGTCGGCGGCATCTAGACTGTAGCTGCGGTTTGTTTGTCTGCGGTTATGAGCAGGTGTCTCGCGTCGCCAGATACCTTCCACGATTTCTCCTCCAGGTGCTATGGAGTCGGCAAACCCTGGTGGGCTGTATGGGTCTATGTTTTGTTCTCTCATAACATTGTGGAGAACACAAGTTGCTAAGATAACTCTCTTGGCATTATCTGGTGACATGACAAGAGTATTGTCCCTCAAACATCTCCATCTAAAAAATTTCAAGTGAAGCAAATTGTAAACAGCGCATAATGAAAATGTCACATAGTGCCTAATATAATAATATTTTTGCACATGGTGTTTCAAGCAGTAAAGTAGATTGCAGATTTGTGTATTGAGAACACTAACCTAGAGGTCATTATGCCAAAAGCATTTTCAATGGTCCTCCGTGCCCTGCTTAGCCGATAGTTGAAAATCTTCTTGCCATGGCTGTCTACCGCTCTCCCTGGGAATGGCCGCATTAACCATGGCTTAAGAGGGAACGCCTCATCTCCTACCATCACAAATGGTAATGGCTGAGAAGTTCCTGAAATAAATACAAAATCATCAAATGACTCCTATTGTACATATCACTCTGGGAAATTCAGGATGCCGATGAATATTAAGTGATATTTCAGCACTTTGTGAAAATATTTAAAGGCAAGAAATTTGTGATTTGACAAATTTTTTAATTACCTGGCAAGTTTGTTGGGGACGGTATATTGAGCTGGCCAGACTCCATTGCAGCGTTTAATGAAGACTGGCCAAAGGTTCCCCCATCAGAAAATCGTCCGGGAGTGCCAACATCAACATACGTAAATCTGTACTTGGCATCGCACATTGCCATAAGTACAACACTAAAATAATTAAAAAGATATTTGCCCTGTGACAAGTAATGTGCTAGTTTACAAGCAGATTGCCAAGACCCAACACTTGGTTTCAAATGGCAACATGGTTATATTTTGTAACATATTTCACAGGTTGGCTCATCACTAATAAAAAAATTGCTACTCTAAACAAGAAATGTGTGGAGAGAAGGTGAAGAGGAGGCGAAATAAGAAAAACCATGCTAGAAATGCTTTACAAACATTTTGTTACCTAAAAGTCCTCTTGTAGTTGAAATACATTGAGCCGCTGTTACGTGGTGCCTGGATTTGACAATGTTTCCCGTCTACACTTCCCAAGCAATTGGGAAAATTCCATGTTTGCTCATATCTGTAATACAAATAGAATCAATTGTTGAGACATTATGTTACATGATGCATAAATTGATGTGAACAGCTAAAGTATTTGAGATAAAAATCAGTGTTTTCTCATACATGATAATTTAGCAGGTACAAAATAGCACTTTACTAAACAACGTTTTTTATTTAACTGAGAAAAAATGAACAATTATTTATAAGATCTATATTAATTACCCTTTGGCGATATCGAGCCAGGCATCCTCGGTAGATGGAGTTACCAGATAAGTATGACGCAAACGATTCCAAATAGAATCACAAGTGGTATAAATGATTTCTCTCGCTGTGGACAGCCCTACTCTAAAAAACATGGCTATCAATTTGATGCTGTCCCCGGTGGCTAAGTAGAGTAGAGTGAGTGTGAGTCGCAGTTCTGCTGATATAGCTTTTCTCAACTGGGTGTCCGATTTAACAATGTCTTCTTTAATAAATTCTAATATGTGGTTGAAGCATTGGGGTGTGACACGGACAGCTTCTCGGTAAAGGTGCTGGTGGGAGTTGTTGCGTTGGTAAACTTCAAAAACACTGTTATAACCACCTTGCAACGCTCTATTAAGGTTAGGCATTTGAATCCAAAAACGTTTGTTCTTGTTTCTTTTGGTAATTCGCAATTTATGAATGTGAGATAGTCCTAGTAGCATCAAAAGTCGTTGACGACGTTGTTTTGTAAGCGCCATATTTACTTGTAACTATTGAGAACTCCGGAGTAACTGGTTATACAGAATTCTATTGGCTATTTGCGAGCACGCTCTATTTACTTATCGCTGGTGAATCGCTCCAGTGTGTTTATGCACACGCTAGCGATATTTCCGCCCTCTTCATGACGCTCGCGATAAAATCGCCTAGTGTGTTTATACCTTAATAGTAGTTGACTAGCTAGTAGTCACATGATCTATTGTCAGCGTTTAATTTTTACTGCTCTGTGATTGGCTGATGACTGAACAACTCCTATTTATCTGATGACAGTGTAGATGGTCACTTGTAGATGACTCACCCCTAGTACCTTTATATTCACTGATGAATGACTCTGGTGTGACTCACCCTTTAAACTAGAGACTATACTATTATTATTACTAGTACCTTGCAGTCTAGTGTACTGTGAGAGGTCTTCAGGTGTAATAACTATACATACAATTGTTCTGTGGTGCTGCAAAGCAGCTGATTGGTGCAGGTGTTTGAGTGCAGTGCTACCAAGCTGCGTGTCACGAGTTCAAATCTCGTACAATGCAATATTTTTCCCACCTTTAATCATGACTTCAGGCAGATGAACAAACACGGCTCTTATTATAGTGAAGTTTATCTTTTATATATTAGCAGTAATGTTAGATTGATAGTTTTTACATTAAAGTAGGTGTTTAGGTGTGTCAAGGTATTTCCTTACTAAAAGTGTCTGATGTTTAACAATAACTCTGTAGAGACTGACTAGCTCATGTTCACAGGCGGTTATAGGCTGCTCTGACTAGCTCAGGTTCACAGGCGGTTATAGGCTGCTCTGACTAGGTCATGTTCACAGGCTGTTATAGGCTGCTCTGACTTGCTCATGTTCACAGGCTGTTATAGGCTGCTTTTATACGGGAGAATTTAATGTTAATGTTCCTCATTTACGTATACGAGCTTTTTCAAACCATGTTATTACCATGTTTTACTCGTATATAGTGACTATTCAACAGAAAAGAAACCAACACTGTTTATGTAGGATAAGGCTTTTTATTAGGTCCTTTTTCTTCCTCTTTGCAGCCGTTATATTTAATGTTTGTGTTATAATATGGGTTATCGTCTCTTCTGAGTCATTCTATTAATCTACTTCAGTGTAAAGGTGTGTTTACACTAGCATGCATGTATCATTAGTGGTCTGTGGTTAGACGTCTAGTGATAGGTGCTCCACTGCCTAGTGTAGGTGTTCTGTACTGTAGATGATCACAAATATTTAGCATTATCATATTTAATTTGTTGTTTGTAAATTAGCCAATATCCTACAGGGTTGGTACTCAGTCTAGTTCTGCTTCCACTGTGGTTGTCATGATAGTAAAGTCTCACCAGAGGCAGCTGTGAGCAACATTTATATGTCTTTCTGTCAGCCAGTGGCTCGTACTTTGTAATACTTGGATTCATCAGAAGCAGATGTTTATGGTTCTAAATATTTTCCTTTTTAAACAACTTCTCTATAAAATAGTGTTATACATTCTGATGTACCTCCCTGACTATGGTATATGTGGTCTGTAGATGCCAACAATTGTTCAACAAACTGTATCAATTACAGTGACATCATTACAAACACTAGCAAGCTCTGTAAGAAGTATTGAGACCAATTCTATAGTAGATAAGAGTTGTTAGTTTGTAGCCTCTGTACCTTCTTATCCACCATCTTCTCACTCCATTACCTTTCTCTTGCAATTCTGTAAAGCTCACACAGCCATCTCTCTCTGTGGTACTTTTGAATTCTTTATAAAGTTTAGATTACTAAACAGAATTCCACATAAATGTACTGTAAGTGCTCCTGAAAAGGCTCAACAACTTTATGGTAACTTTTAATAACTGCTGATATTTCTCATGTACTGCTACATTGGATCAAAATGTTGAAGTATTTGTTCTTTTTCAGCCTTGCTCTGTCAACTTAGAAATCAGAGTTCCTTTTTAGATACTTTCATGCTCCTGATGGACTTTAGGAGTTGTCTTCTATCATTTCTTGTCTGTACCTCTCGGAATTGTGATAAGGCCAATCTTGTTATTAATGTCCTTCCAAGTGTCAAACTGTTGTGTAAACTCATTTTCTCTATCAGCTGTAAACTTTTAAGTTTTCTAGCACTGAGCCTAGTAACAAATACCTTCACTGTTTGTCACATTCATGCATCATCCTTTATCTTCTTTGTAACTTTACATTTAATTTCTTCATATATCATATTATGTTCACTAGAAACATCAAATCTATCAGAAATTTCTTCTGATAACAACAAAACCAAATTAGTCCTAGCTTCATCATTATTAGTGTCCTCCAAGATTGTACTAGTTCCTTCTGATCTTTCCTCGCCCTCTCCAATGCTCACCCTTTGAACAGCCATCTTGTTAGAACATAAAGATATCATGCATTTGAATATCAATTAATGTTGATGGTGTATGAAAGTCAACTTCTATATGTTAACATGATATAAAACATAAAACACAGTACAAACTCAAATAGCTTATACAAAAGGTTAGGATTTTCCATGTAACTACCACATACCTCACATTGTTGTGGGTCAGCGAGTCATCGTGTTCTGCATCATTTTCTTTCTGAGAATTCATCATCTGTCGATACATCAAAGTAGACTAAGGTCTTAGATAGTCGATCAGTTTGACAAGCTTTGTCATCAGTTCAGAGTAATCTGTCAGCACTGATTCATTTGTTTTATACCATTGCCTACAGCCTATAAGACAAGTTGTTTTACTGTTTGCTTCTGGCAAAAGGAGTTGTCTACTCCATTCCCAGTAGATAATGTGTGTACTCTTTTTAGTTGCAGCAATAATTCAGCTACCAGATTGCAACGATTTTACTTCATAAACTCCCTTTTCAAAGGAGTTTCCCTTTTCAGTTCAAATGATAGGTTAACAAAGTTCAGTTAATAGATGGAACTTTTTAATAAAACTCCTGTTTATTTTAGAATAATCCATGTCTTTAAGACTGACAGGTGTTGGGGATTTGAGTTGTTTACACAAAGCTTGAAACATGGAAGAATTTGTAATGCATACAATAGATAAAGTGACCATCTAGCAAGCAGCACACATACCACAAAAATCGCATAAGTTTGTGCATAAAACTAAATTATTCTAAAGGCGCACGAAAAATCATGCAGAGAGACACTCTTTTAAGGACACAGAATGGACATTTCAGAGAGTGTGTGCATCCAGATTACAATCACATGCGTTTTGCGCGCGTGTGTGTGTGTATGCGCAAGTTTTTGTGTGTGTGTGTCTGTGTGTGTGTGTGTGTGTGTCTGTATGCGTGTGTGTGCGTGTGTGCGTGCATATGTGTGTGTGTGCATGTGTGTGTATGTGAGTGTGTGTGTTTGTTTGTGTGTGTGTGTGTTTGCTGTGTGTGTGTGTGTGTTTGCTGTGTGTGCGTGTTTGCGGTGTTTGTGTATGTGTGTGTCTGTGTGTGTGTGCGTGCGCGTGTGTGTGTGTGCGTGTGTATGTGAGTGTGTGTTTGTTTGTGTGTGTGTTTGCTGTGTGTGTGTGTTTGCTGTGTGTGTTTGCTGTGTGTTTGTGTGTTTGTTTGTGTGTGTGTTTGTGCGTTTGTGCGTGTGTATGTGTGTGCGTGTATGTGTGCGCATGTGGACAATGTTTTATTGCTTGTAATTTATTGGTGATGCATAGAAAATAATAAAAATACAAACATAAAGCAAAAGGAACTGTCTGATAGAGACTAGCAACAGAACAGCCCTGCTAGCAGTTTGCAGAAGAACAGATACAGTTTTGGCATCATACAGATGAGTGAGCACCGGTAGCACCACCGGCTGCCCACAAGTACTCCACCTGCTTCACTTTTATAACATTTGAAGCCAAATCATGAAAGTTAAATGAGTATTTATTGAATTATTTAGCTGCAGTGAACTTTGACCCTTATTAGTTTTAAAGTATTGTATTTTAAAAGCATTGCTTGTCTTTATTATGGTACAATAGCTGTGATCAATTAACATATTTTAAAAGCATTGCTTGTCTTTAATCTGGTACAGTAGCTGTGATCAATTAACATATTTTCAAAGCATTGCTTGTCTTTAATCTGATACAATATCTGTGATCAATTAACATATTTTAAAAGCATTGCTTGTCTTTAATCTGGTACAATAGCTCTGATCAATTAACATATTTTAAAAGCATTACTTGTCTTTAATCTGGTATAATAGCTTTGATCAATTAACATATTTTAAAAGTATTGCTTGTCTTTAATCTGGTACAATAGCTGTGATCAATTAACATATTTTAAAAGCATTGCTTGTCTTTAATCTGGAACAATAGCTGTGATCAATTAACATATTTTAAAAGCATTGCTTGTCTTTAATCTGGTACAATTGCTCTGATCAATTAACATAGTTTAAAAGCATTGCTTGTCTTTAATCTGGTATAATAGCTCTGATCAATCAACATATTTTAAAAGTATTGCTTGTCTTTAATCTGGTACAATAGCTGTGATCAATTAACATATTTTAAAAGCATTGCTTGTCTTTAATCTGGTACAATTGCTCTGATCAATTAACATAGTTTAAAAGCATTGCTTGTCTTTAATCTGGTATAATAGCTCTGATCAATTAACATATTTTAAAAGCATTGCTTGTCTTTAATCTGGTACAATTGCTCTGATCAATTAACATAGTTTAAAAGCATTGCTTGTCTTTAATCTGGTATAATAGCTCTGATCAATTAACATATTTTAAAAGTATTGCTTGTCTTTAATCTGGTACAGTAGCTGTGATCAATTAACATATTTTAAAAGCATTGCTTGTCTTTAATCTGATACAATAGCTGTGATCAATTAACATATTTTAAAAGCATTCCTTGTCTTTAATCTGGTACAATAGCTCTGATCAATTAACATAGTTTAAAAGCATTACTTGTCTTTAATCTGGTATAATAGCTCTGATCAATTAACATATTTTAAAAGTATTGCTTGTCTTTAATCTGGTACAATAGCTGTGATCAATTAACATATTTTAAAAGCATTGCTTGTCTTTAATCTGGTACAATTGCTCTGATCAATTAACATAGTTTAAAAGCATTGCTTGTCTTTAATCTGGTACAATAGCTGTGATCAATTAACATATTTTAAAAGCATTGCTTGTCTTTAATCTGGTACAATAGCTGTGATCACTTAACATATTTTAAAAGCATTGCTTGTCTTTAATCTGGTACAATAGCTGTGATCAATTAACATATTTTAAAAGTATTGCTTGTCTTTAATCTGGTACAATAGCTGTGATCAATTAACATATTTTAAAAGCACTGCTTGTCTTTAATCTGGTACAATAGCTGTGATCAATTAACATATTTTAAAAGCATTGCTTGTTTTTAATCTGGTACAATAGCTGTGATCAATTAACATATTTTAAAATCATTGCTTGTCTTTAATCTGGTACAATAGCTGTGATCAATTAACATATTTTAAAAGCATTGCTTGTCTTTAATCTGGTACAATAGCTGTGATCAATTAACATATTTTGAAAGCATTGCTTGTCTTTAATCTGGTACAATAGCTGTGATCAATTAACATAGTTTAAAAGCATTGCTTGTCTTTAATCTGGTACAATAGCTGTGATCAATTAACATATTTTAAAAGCATTGCTTGTCTTTAATCTGGTATAATAGCTGTGATCAATTAACATATTTTAAAAGCATTGCTTGTCTTTAATCTGGAACAATAGCTGTGATCACTTAACATATTTTAAAAGCATTGCTTGTTTTTAATCTGGTACAATAGCTGTGATCAATTAACATATTTTAAAATCATTGCTTGTCTTTAATCTGGTACAATAGCTGTGATCAATTAACATATTTTAAAAGCATTGCTTGTCTTTAATCTGGTACAATAGTTGTGATCACTTAACATATTTTAAAAGCATTGCTTGTCTTTAATCTGGTACAATAGCTGTGATCAATTAACATATTTTAAAAGCATTGCTTGTCTTTAATCTGGTACAATAGCTGTGATCAATTAACATATTTTAAAAGCATTGCTTGTTTTTAATCTGGTACAATAGCTGTGATCAATTAACATATTTTAAAATCATTGCTTGTCTTTAATCTGGTACAATAGCTGTGATCAATTAACATATTTTAAAAGCATTGCTTGTCTTTAATCTGGTACAATAGCTGTGATCAATTAACATATTTTAAAAGCATTGCTTGTCTTTAATCTGGTACAATAGCTGTGATCAATTAACATAGTTTAAAAGCATTGCTTGTCTTTAATCTGGTACAATAGCTGTGATCAATTAACATATTTTAAAAGCATTGCTTGTCTTTAATCTGGTATAATAGCTGTGATCAATTAACATATTTTAAAAGCATTGCTTGTCTTTAATCTGGAACAATAGCTGTGATCACTTAACATATTTTAAAAGCATTGCTTGTTTTTAATCTGGTACAATAGCTGTGATCAATTAACATATTTTAAAATCATTGCTTGTCTTTAATCTGGTACAATAGCTGTGATCAATTAACATATTTTAAAAGCATTGCTTGTCTTTAATCTGGTACAATAGCTGTGATCACTTAACATATTTTAAAAGCATTGCTTGTCTTTAATCTGGTACAATAGCTGTGATCAATTAACATATTTTAAAAGTATTGCTTGTCTTTAATCTAGTACAATAGCTGTGATCAATTAACATGTTTTAAAAGCATTGCTTGTCTTTAATCTGGTACAATAGCTGTGATCAATTAACATAGTTTAAAAGCATTACTTGTCTTTAATCTGGTACAATAGCTGTGATCAATTAACATAGTTTAAAAGCATTACTTGTCTTTAATCTGGTACAATAGCTGTGATCAATTAACATATTTTAAAAGCATTGCTTGTCTTTAATCTGGTACAATTGCTCTGATCAATTAACATAGTTTAAAAGCATTGCTTGTCTTTAATCTGGTACAATAGCTGTGATCAATTAACATATTTTAAAAGCATTGTTTGTCTTTAATCTGGAACAATAGCTGTGATCACTTAACATATTTTAAAAGCATTGCTTGTTTTTAATCTGGTACAATAGCTGTGATCAATTAACATATTTTAAAATCATTGCTTGTCTTTAATCTGGTACATTAGCTGTGATCAATTAACATATTTTAAAAGCATTGCTTGTCTTTAATCTGGTACAATAGCTGTGATCAATTAACATATTTTAAAAGCATTACTTGTCTTTAATCTGGTACAATAGCTGTGATCAATTAACATATTTTAAAAGCATTGCTTGTCTTTAATCTGGTACAATAGCTGTGATCACTTACCATATTTTAAAAGCATTGCTTGTCTTTAATCTGGTACAATAGCTGTGATCAATTAACATACTTTAAAAGTATTGCTTGTCTTTAATCTGGTACAATAGCTGTGATCAATTAACATGTTTTAAAAGCATTGCTTGTTTTTAATCTGGTACAATAGCTCTGATCAATTAACATGTTTTAAAAGCATTGCTTGTCTTTAATCTGGTACAATAGCTGTGATCAATTAACATAGTTTAAAAGCATTACTTGTCTTTAATCTGGTACAATAGCTGTGATCAATTAACATATTTTAAAAGCATTGCTTGTCTTTAATCTGGTACAATAGCTGTGATCAATTAACATATTTTAAGAGCATGGCTTGTCTTTAATCTGGTACAATAGCTCTGATCAATTAACATATTTTAAAAGTATTACTTGTCTTTAATCTTTTACAATAGCTGTGATCAATTAACATATTTCAAAAGCATTACTTGTCTTTAATATGGTACAATAGCTGTGATCACTTAACATATTTTAAAAGCATTGCTTGTCTTTAATCTGGTACAATAGCTCTGATCAAATAACATATTTTAAAAGTATTGCTTGTCTTCAATCTGGTACAATAGCTGTGATCAATTAACATATTTTATAAGCATTGCTTGTCTTTAATCTGGTACAATAGCTGTGATCAATTAACATGTTTCAAAAGTCTATATCTTTAAAAAACATTAAAAAAGCTAATAAGTGAAAAAATGCTATTAGTTACTGATACTTTTGATTTAAGTTCTCAAATAATTCTTACACCTTTTTTATGTAATATCAAAGTATTTTCCAACTTTGAGCCAGTATGACCCCAAAAGTGATGGAGCCAATTACAACATAAATATGGAGTAACTTACAATGTACACAATGTAATTTACTGATTAATTCTGTAATATGGCTTTACAATGATATGTTTTCAACAACCGTTATTCCTAAAATTTGTGTATGACCTTCTACAGAAATTGGTATTTTGGTAATAAAAACTTAAACAAGTGAGTCAAGTGAATGTTTCTGAGGGTTTTTAAAATTTACAAGTAATGTTTTTTGGCTGATTAGAAAAAGATTTTTTGCCAAACACCATGTTTAAATTTTCTGTAATTCAGTCTATAAATCAGTGAAAATCAGTAGTAAAACAGTTATCATTATTCATCATTATTATCGTCACCAAGAATTTAGTAACTTAGTGGAGGACGCTTCACCAGCTTATTAATAAATAAAATAATTTACCTGATAATAAATAAATATAATGAATAACAGTGGGTCCATGATAGAACCTTGTGGAACACCAATTATTACATGTTTTAGGGATGAAGATGTGTTATTATTCCTCACAAATTGCGATTGGTTAAATTTCTTGTAATTGAAGTGCATTATTAGTAAAGTTGTATCATTTAAGTTTATTAATTAGAATGGTCTGGTCAACCGTATCGAAGGCTTTTGAAAAATCTAAAAACTCGCCATGTGTAATTGTTCCATTATCGAAATTAATGTATAGTTTTTCAAACATTTCACTAATAGCTCCTGTGGTGTTGCACTTTTCATAAAATACATACTGGTAATCAAACCACAAGTTTAAGTCTTCCATATATGTACGTATTTACTTGTTTACCAGATGTATCACTTTTATTACAGCATCCTCTAAGACCTGCTCAAATATAAATTTAATATTAGATATTGATAGTTATTAAAAGAGTTCATAAGATACATCAGATTTAGAAAGTTTTCCTGCAAGATCTCTTCTAATATTGACAAATTGGTTGTTAATACATTCAGATATTTCTAAAATTATCTGTAATTTGCATGTTCTCCACACCTATGGTTTTAGGACCCAGATTGGAACTTGTAAAATCTTGTTTCAGAATTTTTGTTTAAAAATTTCAATTTTGTATTTACACTCCATTTACACTTTTCATACCCAATTCAATGAAATTTTGCTTTTGCCTGCCAAATCTCATAGTAACAATATCTAATTTTATGATATTTAGATACAAACTGTGTATTAATTAATATTAAACTTCTATTTAATATTAGCTACACACCATTCACAATTTATCAAAAATTTTAGAGAAATGTTTGTCTTTGCAAATACGGGATTTTTTAGAAACCAATAACATCTTGTCGCCTAAACAATTTGGTTTTAGAAAAGGTAAAAGCACCACTACAGCAATAAACAGTCTAATGGAATTTTTATATACTAATTTAGATCAAAGTAATATAACTCAGGGCGTATTTTTGGATTTTTCAAAGGCATTCGATACGATTAATCACAAAATTTTAATTGACAAACTTTTTTACTACAATTTTAGTGTAAAGTCTTCCACTCTTATTCAAAGTTATCTCCAAAATAGATTTCAATTTACCAAAACAGATACTGATTGTTCGCAAATGAGGGCAATTACGATTGGTGTCCCACAAGGATCAATTTTAGGACCCCTCTTATTTTTAATTTTTATAAATGACTTAGTAAATGCTGCACCTGCTTTGGATTGTATTTTATTCGCAGATGACACCAATATATTTTCAACAGATAATTCTAAACTCCAAGAGGAATTAAATATTATTAATAAATGGTGCCTATCAAACAGACTCATTTTAAACAACAGTAAAACATTTCAAGTAGTTTTCAAAAATCCGTCTAAAAACACTCAAAATTATAATCTAAGCCTTTCTTTAAACAATTCTCAACTACAAATCAAAGATTCGACTCAATTTTTAGGTATCACGTTAGACAACAACTTGACTTTTAAAAAACACATCCAAAGTCTCATCAAAAAACTTAATTACATATTACCAATATTTCGTTTCATTCGCCCCTACCTAGACAAATCAACCATGATCAATTTGTACTACAGTTTTTTCTATTCTCTTTTAATTTATGGAATCGAGTTTTGGGGCCACGGCAACAAAACTGATTTAAACAAACTTTTAATCATGCAAAAAAAGGCAATCAGAATAATACTCAATTTTAAACCAAATCAAACAGTTTCCAAAAATTTTAAAATTTTAAAAATAATGCCAATTGAAATTTTATTCCAGTATCGCCTGCTAATGTTTTTAACAAATTCTTTCCCCATGGAAGAGTTGCAAGATTTTATGATAGATCATTGTCAAGATACCCGTTTAAAAAGTAAAAATCAATTAAAGTTGAAAAAGTGTTTGTCTTCTAAGGGACAGAGATCGATATTTTTTAGTGCAATGAAATTATATAATAAATTTTTGAGTGATTGTGCGGGCTCTGCTCCGGGTCAGCTGAAGGCGAAGTTGGTGGAGCGCCTGTGGGCGTCCTGGGACTGTCCTTCCTGACTCTGGTGCTCCGGAGTGTGCGCTTATCGCTGATTCTGTTTCTTTTCCTACTGCTTGCTGGGGCTGCCTTGACTCTAGCCTCTGGCTATCTGGCATGTCCTATTGCTACTCTGTGTATTTTTTTTTACTCATAGTGTCATGTTATTATTACGCAATAAAAATCAAATCAAATCAAATCAAATTCTAAAAGACATACAGTAGTTTTATATTACGGACCAGATGCATGATGGTACATGTTGGTATGAGTGCATGATGGTACAGGTACATGGTGGTGCGGGTACATGGTGGCACAGGTACATTATGGTACAGGTACATGATGGTACTGTTGTGGAATTTGATGAACTGAGAGCTGAGCGTAAGGCTGAGCTAAGCCCTAGCTAAGGTCAAGCCCAAGCTAAGGGCTGTGCTCAAATGTTATTCGGGAGTGTTACTGCCCCAGCTGATGAGGGCAGGCCGTGGCACCCCCCTCCGCAACCGAAGAAACAGCCAATATGCTGATGTTGGAACGGGAGCTGAGGTTGCCAGACCAGCTGGAGAGTCACCCTCCAACCACCGAGTTTTCCTACCCAAGAGCATGCACTCGGGTTGCAGCAAAGGTTGCAAACCGTGCACGAAACGCTGCGGCAAAACCAGATAGAGGTGAGACAGGAGTACCGAGAGGAGCCACTGCTGTACACCTCGAGCGACTGGGTGTGGCTCACGAACAAACGCCAGAGGCGGGGAGAAACCCCAAGCTACAGGCCAAGTTCGTGGGACCGTACCCAGTCCTGAAAGTCAAAAACCTATCTGGTAGAGCAACAGGATCAGTCCTCCATCCAGAGCAAAGCAAGGCTGAAGCCCTACCATGCTTGTCCAGAAAAGGCTGGGACAAACCCGGCCACTCTTGAGCCAAGAAAGGGCGCCAACATGAAGGGAGCTCAACATAGCAGGCCAGAGAGAAAGCCGGAGGAAGTCAGGAACGACCCTTTACCAGTAATGCCTCCCACGAGTTGGGAAAAACTACTGATGGAGGACACAAAAAACCAAGGGCAGGAGACAATTCCTGTAGGAACTCTGGCCAAACCAGGAGGAGAGGATAATCAATGACCGGGCTCAGTAATAACCGAGCCGGTCACACCCGGAGAAGTTCCGGGAGAACTGGAATCAAACTTGGAGGAAAATGAAACGGCTCCAACACCGGAGACCTCATCGGAACCTGTCCGACACAGCCCTAGGCCGGCCCGGACTACTAAAAGGCCAGACCAGTACGGGAACGGAGTGTGTTACTTGATGGAGTCATCGGCAAACAGTACAGAGGCGGAAAAAAGACAGCCAAACGACCCTGCCAGCCGCTACCAGGGCTTTCCTGTTGGGGCACTTGCTCACTTCGGTTGCCCTCAGTTTGCTGGAGAACCTGGATAACGCGCGTGATGTGTCTTTACCAGAACTATTGGCTTCAGTCACCAGGAACTTGAAAGAAGCTGAGGAAGCACCGGGTGCACTGAAGCCCAGAGGTGTGGCAGCACCGAGGAGAGATCAGGAATGAGAGAAAACGATGACTGAGGCTGGCACGATCTGCCCAAGAGCAGCTGCCTAAACATGGATGCAGAGGACCTGGACAGAACCCTGACAGGAGAGGAGAAGGTCTGCCAGATGGCTACCATAAGCTCTCTCCCAAGGTCTAGATTTGAGACCGTGGTCACCAATGGGGAGGGAGAGTGTTGTAGAATGTGATCCACTAAGAGCCGAGCCGGGCTGTGCTCAGTCAGGCAGAATAACGAGGTGAGAGTCCAGCCAGTCAGAGCCAAACCGAGTAGAGCCAAGCCAAAGCCGAGCGGTCAAGCCCAGCAAAGTAGAACAAGAGGGGGGGACCCTACCTGCTATATAAGCCTGAACATTTGTGGTAGAGAGCAGAGCTGTTCTGGGCCTGTTCATTGCCTGTTACTTGAGCACTCTTGTACTCTTATGAGCTAAGCAGAAAATATACGTATAAACTCATGCACCGAGTTTTGTACTAGTGAAGGAAAAAAAGAGTGGCACAAAACCTTTACAGTACGAGTATATGATGTTACTGGTACATGATGGTACGGGTACATGATGGTACAGGTATATGATGGTACGGGTATATGATGGTACTGGTATATGATGGTACGGGTATATGATGGTACGGGTATATGATGGTACGGGTATATGATGGTACGGGTATATGATGGTACGGGTATATGATGGTACGGGTACATGAGGATACTGGTATATGATGGTACAGGTATATGATGGTACTGGTACATGATGGTACTGCTATATGATGGTACGGGTATATGATGGCATGGGTATATGATGGTACTGGCACATGATGGTACGGGTACATGATGGTATGGGTATATGATAGTACGGGCACATGATGGTACAGGTACATGATGGTACTGGTATATGTTGGTACGGGTATATGATGGTACAGGTATATGATGGTACAGGTATATGATGGTACGGATATATGATGGTACGGGTATATGATGGTCCTGGTACATGAGGGTGCAGGTATATGATGGTACGGGTATATGATAGTACGGGTATATGATGGTACGGGTATATGATGGTATGGGTGTATGATGGTACGGGTACATGATGGTACTGGTATATGATGGTACAGGTATATGATAGTACAGGTATATAATGTTACGGGTATATGATGGTATGAGTATATGATGGTACGGGTATATGATGGTATGTGTATATGATGGTACTGGTATATGATGGTACTGGTATATGATGGTACGGGTATATGATGGTACGGGTATATGATGGTACGATTATTTGATGGTACGGGTATATGATGGTACGGGTATATGATGGTACGGGTATATGATGGTACGGGTATATGATGGTACTGGTAAATGATGGTACTGGTATATGATGGTACTGGTATATGATGGTACAGGTATATGATAGTACAGGTATATAATGGTACGGGTATATGATGGTACGGGTACATGATGGTACAAGTATATGATGGTACGGGTATATAATAGTACGGCCACATGATGGCACGGGTACATGATGGTACTGGTATATGTTGGTATGGGTATATGATGGTACAGGTATATGATGGTACAGATATATGATGGTACAGATATATGATGGTACGGGTATATGATGGTCCTGGTACATGATGGTACGGGTATATGGTGGTACGGGTATATGATGGTACGGGTATATGATGGTACGGGTGTATGATGGTACGGGTACATGATGGTACTGGTATATGATGGTACAGGTATATGATGGTACAGGTATATGATAGTACGGGTATATAATGGTACGGGTATATGATGGTATGAGTATATGATGGTACGGGTATATGATGGTACGGGTATATGATGGTACTGGTATATGATGGTACTGGTATATGATGGTACGGGTATATGATGGTACGGGTATATGATGGTACGAGTATATGATGGTACTGGTATATGATGGTACTGGTATATGATGGTATGGGTATATGATGGTACGGGTACATGATGGTACAAGTAAATGATGGTACAAGTAAATGATGGTACGGGTATATAATACTACAGGTACATTATTATATGGGTACGTGATATGACTTACAAGTTATTCCACCTCAACTTTTTGTTAGAGATTCACTCCTTGCTTCTGTCTTATCTTCAGGGTTTTCAGCTGTAGCAGCCTAACAGTTGTAGCTGTTGTTATACTTTATGGTAAAATCAAAAGCCGTCCTACTACACACTTTTATGTCTATCATTGAATATGCAATTATTCATGTCTACATGCAGCCATAAACTCAAGTCTGTCTTCCTTAGGCGTACTTTGGGACTATATGTTCACTGACCTGCTGGGGTCATGGGGTCAGCTGTCCTAGTATTGGTAAAATATATTAAATTACAGACTAAAGTATTATTATTATATTTCTATAGTCTCAAGTCTCTCAAAAGACTGAAGGTGTTAACCCTTGATTTCAACAACTTCAGTGCAGGACTCCCTCCAGTGATTGGTGAAATAGGAACACTGGAGATTCTCTTACTCAGGAACTGTCAGCTGACAGACCTCCCACAGAGGTAATGCACAAATATTGGATACCTCTATTAGTCTGATGGATGAGTTATTATACAGATATATACAGATTATACACTGAAAGTATAGGACCTGTGTATGAGTCATGGCCCTTTTATGATGTTGTCTATATTTGTTATCATCTTGTCCATGATTATTCTTTTCATAACCAGAGTTGGGTTACAAAATATCTCTAAAATTTTAAGAAGACTCCTCTAGTTAAATTGTTTAAAACTGTTTAAATATTTTAAAGTTCATGGCAACTCTTGTTGATTGATTTTGAGCTTTTAGGGAATTTCACATACATGATGTGAATAATGTACGTGAATTGTTAGAAGAGAATTCTGCTAGCATGTAGAATATAGAATCTCAAACCTTGACTGCCTTTTGAGCTTTTAAGAATTTCATTTGTGTATGATTGTGTTTAATGGCCAGAATCTGAAAACTCTAGCAACCAACAACCATAAACTATCAAAAAGGAAATCGGCAAATTTCAGAACTTCTCAAAATTTTAGTTGATTTTATCAGAAAGTAAAGGTATTATTCTATTATTTGTGATTATTTTTAATGTTTGAGGTCATCTGACTGCTAAGATGTTTCAAGATTAAAATCAAAGAAACCATATTGCATATATATTGCTACAATAAGATTTTAAGTCCAGCTACATATATATTGCTAGAGGTGTCTCATATGCCTCAAATAAAGTAATTAACCTTATTGCTTGGATAAAAACGATGTGTCCCGACTTGCCTAAAATGATGCACATGCCACGAGACTGCCCGTCTTCTGCTCGCTCAAAGTCGAGTACTACGTGGCTCTATTGGCATATATTTTCAACTGTATCAGCTTAACAGCTGTATCTGTTGTTATATTTTAAAAGTGTATTAATAGGGGTTTATGTGTATGTGTATATAAAAGTGTCCTAGGGTATTATGTTGTTGTATTTTTGGGTAAAATCAAAAGCCTTCCTACTACACACTTTTTATCTTTATCATCGATTATGCAATTGTTGATGTCTACATGCAGCCATAAACTCATGTCTGTCTTCCTTAGGTGTACTCTGGGACTATATGTTTACTGGCATGTTGAGGTCATGGGGTCAGCTATTCTAGTATTAGTAAAATATATTAAAGTACAGACTAAAGTATTATTATTATATTTCTATAGTCTCAGCTCTCTCAACAGACTAAAGTAGTATTTTATATTTCTATAGTCTCAGCTCTCTCAAGAGACTGAAGAAGTTAACCCTTCATGAAAACAACTTCAGTAAAGGACTCCCTCCAGTGATTGGTGAAATAGGAACACTGGAGAATCTCAGACTCATGAAGTGTCAGCTGAGAGACCTCCCACAGAGGTAATGTACAAACATCGGATACATCTATTAGTCTGATGGATGAGCTATTATACAGATATATGCAGATTATACACTGAAAGTGTAGGACCTGTCTATGAGTCATGGCCCTTTTATGATGTTGTCTATAGTTGTTATCATCCTGTATGTGATTATTCTTTTCATAACCAAAGTTGGGTTACAAAATTTCTCTAAAATTTAAGAAGACTCACTTGGTTAAATTATTTAAAACTGTTTAAATATTGAAAATTTCAAGGCAACTCTTGTTGATTGATTGGGAACTTTTAGGGAATTTCACACACATGATGTGAATAATGTATGTGAATTCTTAGTTAGAAGAGAATTCTGCTAGCATGTAGAATATAGAATCTCAAACCTTGTCTACTTTTCTAACCTTTGGAGCTTTTAAGAATTTCCTTTGTGTATAATTGTGTTTAATGGCAAGAATTGGAAAACTTTAGCAACAAACCACCATAAACTATCAAAAAGAAAATCGGCAAATTTTAGCTTTCGGCAAATTTAAAATATCAGTATTATTCTATTATTTGTTTTTGATGTTTGAGGTGATCTGACTGCTAAGATGTTTCAAGATTTAAATTGACAAAACTTGATCGTGGTTAAACGCTTGTATGAAAAATATATACCCAGACTTGCCCAAAATGATATACATAGCCACGAGACTGCCTGTCTCTCACTCATATTCACATCAGCTATTGCTATCAAAGTCGAGTACTACGCGGCTCTATTGGCATATATTTTAATTTACATCTATGCTTAAATTTTTAGTCTAGTTGCATATTGCTAGAGTATCTCGATATTCCTCCTCATCTTTGATCCTAAGATATGTAGCTCTCACTATGTTGTATACGCAGGTTGGTAGTGGTCACCACTCTGCTCTTGTAAGTCCTTCTGGGTATGTCCATAATACCAATGATCTGTAGGTGCATGACTTCCTCTGTCTTTACATACCATGTTGTACATCTCATTTTCTTCAGTCGATCCGATGGTTTCAGGCTCACGCATCTGGATACTTGGGTGCTAACAAAATATTAAACTTTAAGGGTCTATTGATAACTTATTGAATGTCGCTTGAACTTTATAACATCTAGTAAAAACAGTTGCAACACAAATCCATATAGTTACAAAACTTACCATGGTAGTGTCGGTAGTTATAATGGGCCACTCTCCATGGACCTGGTGTTACAAGTTATAAGGTATTTAATCTCCCCACTTCTGGAGTACACTTGAGACCTATCTGAGAAACAGAATACCGCTATCATGGTTTGTGCATCATATATTCATCTCTCTCTATCCCCATGCATGGTAGTTTCCACACTGGCACCACAGCTCCACAGGTGGAGAAACATCCTGTATTAATAAAACAAGTGTGATATAAGCATACTGTATTTTACAAGGACCTACTTTGATGAAGACTCACTTATAGAAAACTATATCTACTGATTCTTAGTTTTTATTCTAACATGTATCTACTGTAAGCTTTCAATTCGGGAGTTAGATTGATCGACAGTGAAAATTACAAAATGAATACATGTTTAACAAAAGCATAATTAGGTCAAGCCAACAATTTGAAGCTTTGATTTTGGAATTCAAAGGTGAACACTGATCAATGCATTTTCCTCAAATTTCTACAAGTGAGAAGTGAACACGAAATCTAATAATTAATATAATTTACTAGCTAAAACAACCAGAGAAAATCTAAACTAGTTACATGGTTTATAGTTACAGCTTTCAGCTAGTTAAAGTTGAAATCGAGTCTTTAGACTGCAAGTGGAGGCTCTAAAAATATTTGATTAATAGTTTCTACATTAATACATTTCTTAATATTTTCTGTATAAAATCGTACGCATCATTTGATACTAAAAACAATCATTATTATTATTGACCTCGATTCTCTAGACTAGTGCTGGGCACGAGTACTTCTTGGTCAACGGGTTTAGACCCGCCCCCTTCTGTTCGGGTTTTTCGAGTATCGGGTAGCTAGTAGTGCTAGGCTCGGGTATTTCTTTGCCTACGGGTTTTTCGGGTATCGGGTTTGTTGATATGGATTTTATGTTTCAATTTTCTAAACAGATATATTTTCAAATTTACAAAGCAATTATATTTCTTTTCAATTTATTTATCATTTTTCAGTTTTTATCGACTGACATTCGTACTAGCAGCGTTAGCAGGCGGATTGTTAAACAGTCAAGATAGTCTGGGGCCACAGGGAATTTTCGTCCCAACAGGTGGCAGAAGATAGGGTCTATGGTAGCTTAATACTTAAGCATGTTCTATGGACCTCTCTGATCTTTTTGTAGATGACACTCCAAATCTTATAAAAATCTTTACCTTATCGGCTTTTTCCGTTAGAAATGCTTGTTGGCTTAGTAAAACTTGGTTATAATGAATTATGTAATCCATAATAGCTAGCTGTGGTAATCAATTTAAACAGGGTTATTAAATTTTTACTGCTACCACCGCGAAGCTAATGGCAGTTTCTAACAAGGCGATAGCGGAAACAGACTAAGGACCTATGTGTTATCGGTGAAAGCAAACACGGGCCGTATTAAAAAAGGCATAGATTTGTTCACGAAGCCGATTTGGCAAATTGCGCAAATAAAATTTGATTTATGTATTTCTACTCACCTTTTAATGACAAGTAATCACTGCTTGACTACAATATCTTCGGTAGGTATGGTAAATAAGGTATGAGATGCTTTATTCTATCTATTAAATTAAAGACTCGTTATACCTTATTGTCGTGCCTCTTTAGCAAAAATGACACAGAAATACCCTGTGGGCCCAGATTGAGAGCGCAGGGTGCAATAGACCGAGTTTTTGTTCACACTACCCGACGGATCCGTGTACCAAAACCCGAACTCTAAAGTCAAAACCCGAACCCGAAGGACCGGAATACCCGAAATCTCTATTACCCGATGCTCGAGAGAAGATAAACCCGCGAGTTCAACGAGTATTACTACCCGTGCCCAGCACTACTCTAGACTTCTTGTTACTACATCCCTCTTACCTGTTCATGGTGATTTATTATAGCTAGGTGAAATGAGAAATTAAAAGTTTGTTAAAACTAGAGATGTTGAGTAGTAAATAACTAGTTGACTTACTACAATCAACTGTACAATGTTTCTTGTTAGTATATGTATTCATGAGTAGTAAAATTATTCCTTTGACTTTAGTTTAGTAGATAGAAGACACTCAAACACAAAGATAGATATACCTGCATTCTCATATCTTCCTCAGCAGCATAACACCTGTCAGCTCTAGCCATAGTCTATCTGCCCCCATCTTTCACCACCTGATGCTCAAAATATTCTGAAGCATCTTTATCCTGGAACTAGAGGCAAGGTTGTAATTCTGTTGTTATTTAATAGATCATGCTGATTCAATGTTTGAAGGAGATTCGGATTGAAGCAAATTGTCATTCAGTAAATCAGTGAATTCTCCCATAATCTATGGTGGTTCCGTAGTGTTACTACTTCCATTCCTCATGTTGTGCCCTAATAATTTACTGAAACACACACCATCCCATCTTGAGAGATCATCTTTGCTTACGCTAATACCTAACTTATCCAATTTTGATTGCGGATTTTGCATTTTCTAACACCGAGAATCTTCGATATCGCAGACAACTAGATTGTTAGTGATAACAGTCATTATAATTATTACGATAACAATTATTACGACCTAAATAAAATTTGTGCTGATGATTGGCTAAAGAAGAGGTCGTATATTTATCACTTGTGGACTCTTTCCCATACGACACTTTATATGTCAGAACTTCACCACCCTCTTGAAACTAAGTGTTTTAACCGTGATCAAGTTTTGTTGATTTTAATCTTGCAACTGGCATTCAGATCACCTCAAACATCAACAACATTCTCAAATGGTAGAATAATACTGATACTTTCTGATAAAACTTACTAAAGATTTTGTGCAAGTTTATCATTAAATTATGATGTTGTTTCAGTTTAATGAGCTTCAAAGTCATGTCCAGCAACAGATACTGAGCTGTATGGGTCCCTGACTCTGTTCAGTTTAATGAGCTGCTCCTTCAAAGTCATGTCTAGCAACATATGCTGAGCTGTATGGGTCCCTGACTCTGTTCAGTTTAATGAGCTGCTCCTTCAAAGTCATGTCCAGCAACATATGCTGAGCTGTATGGGTCCCTGACTCTGTTCAGTTTAATGAGCTGCTCCTTCAAAGTCATGTCTAGCAACATATGCTGAGCTGTATGGTTCCCTGACTCTGTTCAGTTTAATGAGCTGCTCCTTCAAAGTCATGTCTAGCAACATATGCTGAGCTGTATGGTTCCCTGACTCTGTTCAGTTTAATGAGCTGCTCCTTCAAAGTCATGTCCAGCAACAGATACTGAGCTGTATGGGTCCATGACTCTGTTCAGTTTAATGAGCTGCTCCTTCAAAGTTATGTCTAGCAACAGATGCTGAGCTGTATGGGTCCCTGACCCTGTTCAGTTTAATGAGCTGCTCCTTCAAAGTCATGTCCAGCAACATATGCTGAGCTGTATGGGTCCCTGACCCTGTTCAGTTTAATGAGCTGCTCCTTCAGAGTCATGTCTAGCAACATATGCTCAGCTGTATGGGTCCCTAACCCTGTTCAGTTTAATGAGCTGCTCCTTCAAAGTCATGTCTAGCAACATATGCTGAGCTGTATGGGTCCCTGACCCTGTTCAGTTTAATGAGCTGCTCCTTCAAAGTCATGTCCAGCAACATATGCTGAGCTGTATGGGTCCCTGACCCTGTTCAGTTTAATGAGCTGCTCCTTCAGAGTCATGTCTAGCAACATATGCTCAGCTGTATGGGTCCCTAACCCTGTTCAGTTTAATGAGCTGCTCCTTCAAAGTCATGTCTAGCAACATATGCTCAGCTGTATGGGTTCTTGACACTAGTCAGTTTAATAAGCTGCTCCTTCAGAGTCATGTCTAGCAACATATGCTGAGCTGTATGGTTCCCTGACCCTGTTCAGTTTAATCAGCTGCTCCTTCAAAGTCATGTCTAGCAACATATGCTGAGCTGTATGGGTCCCTGACCCTGTTCAGTTTAATGAGCTGCTCCTTCAAAGTTATGTCTAGCAACATATGCTGAGCTGTATGGGACCCTGACCCTGTTCAGTTTAATGATCTGCTCCTTCAAAGTTATGTCTAGCAACAGATGCTGAGCTGTATGGGTCCCTGACTCTGTTCAGTTTAATGAGCTGCTCCTTCAAAGTCATGTCTAGCAACATATGCTGAGCTGTATGGGTCCCTGACTCTGTTCAGTTTAATGAGCTGCTCCTTCAAAGTCATGTCTAGGAACAGATGCTGAGCTGTATGGGTCCCTGACCCTGTTCAGTTTAATGAGCTGCTCCTTCAAAGTCATGTCTAGGAACAGATGCTGAGCTGTATGGGTCCCTGACCCTGTTCAGTTTAATGAGCTGCTCCTTCAAAGTCATGTCTAGCAACATATGCTGAGCTGTATGGTTCCCTGACCCTGTTCAGTTTAATCAGCTGCTCCTTCAAAGTCATGTCTAGCAACATATGCTGAGCTGTATGGGTTCTTGACACTAGTCAGTTTAATGAGCTGCTCCTTCAAAGTCATGTCTAGCAACATATGCAGAGCTGTATGAGTCCCTGACTCTGTTCAGTTTAATGAGCTGCTCCTTCAAAGTCATGTCTAGCAACAGATGCTGAGCTGTATGGGTCCCTGACCCTGTTCAGTTTAATCAGCTGCTCCTTCAAAGTCATGTCTAGCAACATATGCTGAGCTGTATGGTTCCCTGACTCTGTTCAGTTTAATGAGCTGCTCCTTCAAATTCATGTCTAGCAACATATGCAGAGCTGTATGAGTCCCTGACTCTGTTCAGTTTAATGAGCTGCTCCTTCAAAGTCATGTCTAGCAACAGATGCTGAGCTGTATGGGTCCCTGGCCCTGTTCAGTTTAATGAGCTGCTCCTTCAAAGTCATGTCTAGCAACAGATGCTGAGCTGTATGGGTCCCTAACCCTGTTCAGTTTAATGAGCTGATCCTTCAAATTCATGTCTAGCAACATATGCTGAGCTGTATGGTTCCCTGACCCTGTTCAGTTTAATCAGCTGCTTCTTCAAAGTCATGTCTAGCAACATATGCTGAGTTGTATGGGTTCCTGACCCTGTTCAGTTTAATGAGCTGCTCTTTCAAAGTAATGTCCAGCAATAGATGCTGAGCTGTATGGGTCCCTGACCCTGTTCAGTTTAATGAGCTGCTCCTTCAAAGTCATGTCTAGCAACAGATGCTGAGCTGTATGGGTCCCTGATCCTGTTCAGTTTAATGAGCTGCTCCTTCAAAGTCATGTCCAGCAATAGATGCTGTATGGGTTCTTGACACTAGTCAGGAATTACATTTTCCCTTCTCAAACAATTCTCCATCACAAGTAACCATAAATAGGTTTCATGGCTACATCACCATGGTAACAAAGAGACATGAGAATGCTATGATTCCATTTCTGAAAGAGACAGATTCACTTTATAGTTTATATATAAACAAACTGAATGATAGCTACTGCTGTTATTCAGTTTGTTTATTATTAAAATTAAAGTAGAAAGGATTATTATAAAAGTATTATCTTTATTACCATTGGTCAATTTAAAGTATAGCTACTGCTCTCTCTGTTCATAACCCTTCATAATTCATGAATGATAAATAATTGATGGATATTAGATTCATTGTAATGAGTCATTCTCATTGGATAAACTACAATTTCTACTATAATTCCTTCTATCTGAATACAGCTTCATTTGAGTATCATTTAAGAGTACTCACAGATTCGTAGTTAATAAAAGGTGACTTTTGAATCAATATTCAATTATTAGAAATAATAAAGTGCAGTATGAATGTCAAAGCATTTTATTTTTGTGTTACAGTAGCAGTTGTTTTAAATGTACCAACTTTCATATAATCACACAATTCTGTACATGCAATTAATGAGATGACTAAAAGTTTGACCAATGTGGGGCTGAAATCCTTGACATCCTTAAATTTATGACATTCAGCTTATTAGGCTGATGCTGAAACTAAATAAGCTAACCAACCTTTCCAAGCCTCGCAATAGTTGTGCCAATCCGAAAAATGCTTTGGTCAGATCTTGAATGCTGACTGAATAGCCAAATGCTGACCTTGATGACAAGCTCATCGGTGTATGAGCCTATCGTGTATCCCCTATCTTAAAGATTTCTCTGTGTATTCATACGCAAGATTTCGATATAGTAATTGTCGTGTCCTTCATATGTTGCTGGAATCAGCACGTAGAAAATAACTCCAAATTTCTGGATATTCGCTGGACTGGACAAATGGTCACGCACCTCATTACATGATACATATTATTAGACTGTCTGTCACGGGTACCTCTAAAGTATTCATAGGAAGTTTTAAGGTGCCCTTAATCTCTCCTTCCTTCTTTCCTCTCACTCCTCAGTCTTTTCAGGTTCAACTACTCACACATGTCACTGTTAAAGAGAACTATGCATCACTTCCTTTTTCTACAATAGATTTTCCGGACAAACTTTGATCTCACATGACACACTCTGCAGCTTACAGTAATCTGGTGCACCCTGGGTGTTGCATGTCACTACAGTCAAAGACTATTAATATCTATATTTATTACAATTGTGGAATTGTTTCAGTTTTAATATATTATTTTATGTTTATAAGAAATTTAATGAGTAATTAATCTTCACTTAATAAATCTCACATCCAGGAGGTTTTAATATTATAATCTTGGTCATTTGGTCATCCGCTATAGATAACTGAAGTCGTTCTCTCTTGCTGACTTTATTTAAAACAGCCAAGTTTATAAGTTGAACTTATTAACAGACTCCCTGATGTATTGTGTTTGTAATGATCTTATTTATACCCTGATAGGTACATTATGAAGATGTTTATAAAATATGAGTAAAATTATTCCTTCTGTGATGGTGTCTTGTATTATGATTTGTAAAACTAAGAGTTAAAATACTAAACTTGACTAAAGCTACATGTAGACTATCTGATAGTCTGTTTCTTGACACGCAGTTGAAGACTTAGTAAGGTTGCCATACACTGAATACTTTTATTTATGCTGAGAACTCCAGCTAATAAAATAAGTTTTATATCAAAACTTGT
The DNA here is from genome assembly GCF_963576615.1 of Watersipora subatra. Lineage (NCBI taxonomy): Eukaryota > Metazoa > Bryozoa > Gymnolaemata > Cheilostomatida > Watersiporidae > Watersipora > Watersipora subatra. The sequence continues at coordinate 5,114,423 of NC_088715.1, read as the reverse complement.
AAGTAAATATTTTAACATTATTTAAAATGAGGATATCAGTAATTGTTAATAATAGCAGAGATCTGATGATCTTTCTTCTACCTTGTACAATAATATTTTAATAATTAAACTCAAGTAATTTGAGGTTCAACTGATTATATGGAAAGTTTCTCATCAGCTGTAATCTAAATTTACTCTGATAATATAATATTATTAGTTAAACTAACATGACCAATATACAGCATTATAATTGATTGTGTTTACCTCGACCTTAACAACTGTATGTCTATGATATTCTCTGTTGCAGGCTGGACTATGAGACTCAGCTGAGGTATTTGGATCTATCACGCAACAATCTGGTAGAACTACCTTCAGTCGTCTACCGTATGACTAATCTAAATGGGTTACTTCTCTCTGACAATGAAAATTTGACAAGAATAAATAGTGAAATATCTAAGCTACAGCAACTCACAGTGCTAGATTGTGAAGGCTGTTACTGTCTCAAGTCTCCGCCGTACGCATTATGTAAGCTAGGTATCGCTGCTGTAAATAAATACTTTGCTGATATGTTGGAAGGAAAAGGAGTAGAGCAGCTCAAAGTACCAGTCGCAGTTGTAGGTATGACTGGTGCAGGGAAAAGTAGTCTCATTAGAAGCCTCCAGTCCGGTAAAAGGGAACTTACCTACCGAGAGAACAATTCACCATTCGATGAGACAACTAAAGTGTTTCAAATGGAAGACCTGAACAACTCTCCTCTCAAGTTTATAGACTATGGTGGCCATGATATCTATCAGATGGCCTACCAGCTAGTCATACGGGAGCGATGCATTCCACTCCTTGTAGTCAACATGGAAGAGTTTAACTCATATCTGCCTGCAGGGACTAGAGAAGGTGCAAGAAGACTCTGTATAGACTGGTTGTCTCATCTCTATTTGGCCAGTCCAAGATTAGATCTACCTGTATTGGTCCTCACACACACTGACAAGCTAGATACTGAGTTGGTGAAAGATTGTAGGGAAAAGTTACTCTCCATTTCAGAAGCAGCAAGAAGAGAGTTACTCAAAGACTACGAGCAGTGCTGTGGGGATTTTCAAAAAGAATCCAGTCCTATCATCCATCTTACCAACACTGACGAGCCTCTCTTTAACCCTCGGGATGTCTTCGAGTTTGGCAATGACCTCGGCGAAGTATCTAACATTAAAGGTTTGAGAGCAAACTTGGAGACACGGTGTCAGAAGTTAATCATGGAAATTCCGCTACTTTGGGAGCGTATAGAGAGATTCATAGAACGAGAGGAAGCCACTTACATTCCTTTGTTGAAGGTAGAGAACGAATTCTCAGACACTGATTCTAAAACCATTCTGCGCTATATGCATAATACTGGGCAGATCTTGTGGTTCGAGAGAACACAAGGTCTGTCCAGTTACATCTTTCACAAGATTCCTATCATTACTGAGATGATAGCTCTTTTGTTCCATCACACAGCAGAGCAACAATGGGAAAAGAGGGTCGAAGAGTTTGTTCCTTTCACACACCAAGAAGAATGGGTCAGTAAATAGAAGTACAAAGAGTTCATAACACAGTTTACTACTAGTGGCATCTTAGATGAAGTCTTGCTAGTAGATCTCCTTAAGAACAGCAGTGAGTTACCTGTTGAAATATCCATGCAACTTTTAAAGAGCTTCGCCATCTTGAATGGTCCAATAGAACACAACTCCGAAAAACGATCGTACATCCTTCCATACTTTACGACTACTTCTGTAGAAAAGACATATCCATTAGATGACAATGTACCTCTCCAACTGGACATTGCCCTAAGTGGTCTTTCTCCACCTCCTTATGTATATCAACTTATGACTGTTGCAGTCCTGAAACTCTGCTCAAGTCTGCTGTCCAACATAAAGGTGTGGAGCGATGGAGCTGTGGTACACAATGAGGAGTTTACCACAATTCTGAATCATGACTTAACTAACCGAGTGGTCTCATTAAGAGTTGGTACTACAGTGGCACAGCTACCAGCTTCCTGGGAACATTTAATAGAGACAACTAAAGCTATTCTTAACCAGCTCTACGCCGTGTGGAAAGGGAGTCATGTTGAAGTTCTTCTCTACTGTTCTCAGTGTCTCATCAGACAAAACCTTGCACCTCATTTCTATGTTGACCCTAAATGGTTTTATCCTATTGACTGTAATTACAGCATTACCTGTACTAAACTGCCTGCTACACGCTCACCTCTGTCCAAAGTTGTCTGTCCAGTTTGTGACAAGCTGAGAAATGATAAGAAACCTTCCGTTCCCAAGCCTCTCAGACTTCCTTGTGAGTTCCCTTTCTCATCCTTTTCATTGAGTTCAGTCTCAGTCAAGGTCTCAGTCAGTTGGCTAAATGCAAGAATTCACATTTTTTCCTCCAGATATTGAAATCTTTTTGTTAGACAGTATTGATGACAATCCTTATGATGTCCTTCAGTTGCAAATAGGAAATAGATTTAACCGTTCTGGAGACGTCTTTGTAGATTATGAAATGCTTTGGTTAGTTGACACCTTTTATCTATCAGTAATTGCATCATACTTACAGGTGACCAGCTAACTGTTGTTGATGTACACAGCCTTGAAAACCATATATCTGAAATAAGAGAGAGTTGTCCTCCCCAAACAGCTGGTAAGCTTCGTTCCTGTGTATGTTCTCATTAGGTCTCTGATTTATATAATGTTAATATAAGAGTAAATGAAGATGAGAGTAAATACGAGGAAAGAGATTGATACTCTATAATAACAACAGAAACATAGAGCATTAACCCTGTTGTATTCAGGGCATCTGGAGAGCACCTCTGAGGAGGCTGAAAGTGACTTGTCAGATGTGGAGGATCAAGGATACTGTGATGAATCCAAAGCAGATAAGGTCATGAGGCTACGACTATGCATAGTCAAGAAGCCGAAGATTAAGCAACTGTATCAGTCTAACAAGGTAATATACTTTATCAGTTTAATATGTAACTAACATGCTGCTGACAGCTTCCATCAGAGGAAGAGCATAGACATGGTAAGTTAATTTGTTAAATGATAAAGATCATAAAAACTCATATGGATATCACATAGCGTGTTAAGAATGTTAAGAACCATCAGAGATCCGTGATATAATTGAAGTTACCTGTTGCTGTCTCAATTAGAGAAGAATGGTTAATCTTTGTTGTTGATAAAGCATTGCAATGTCAAGAGCAGACAACTTCTCACTGGAATAAGTTCTCTCTGTATTCTTTGTAGACTTGTGACTCATGAACTCAGCTGATGAGTAAGGCTATTGATGAGGTTTTTGTCAAAATACAAACAACAAGAGTTGTGTTCTCTTATGTTACAAATTTACTGGCTCTATGATTGTATTATAAAGGCCTATGCTATGAGTGAACCAGTGAGGGGCAGAGTTCTAATCATCAACAATATGAACTTTCGCTATGGTCACGGTAACAGAGCTGGTTCCCAATTTGACTACACAAATCTCAGCATGATGTTCAAAGACCTCAAGTTTGATATTGCCAAGTCACAGACCGAATTAACAGACCTGCGAGCACAGGTACTTCGTGTGTTCTCTCAGTCTTGTTTCTGCTTAGAGATTGTAGAATTTGGCTCATTTAAACTCATGGTATAAAACTCTGTTTAAAGTGAGACACTGTTGTAACTAGTGTATGTCTTGGGCTGGTGGTCAGGGTGTTAACAGATCTTCTGATGAGGGACATTGATACAAGGCCTCCTAACTGTAATTTATGTTTGCAGGGAGCCTAGTCTTGTTTTAGAGCTTCATTTTTAATTTTAATTCTCTAAATGCTAGTTAAGGTTTCCTAGCAGCATTTCAACGACTTGCTGCTATCTGGCAGTCATACAAAAGAATGGGAATTCATGAAAGTATTTACCTGTACTAGTCAGGGTTACTATATTTTTTTCCAGGATATCTACAGAGAGATACAGATTGAAACAGGGAGAGAGGAACACCAGAATCTGGGCATGTTTGTCCTAGTAATCATGACTCATGGTACGAGTGGTAACCACCTGCTGGATATCGAGGGTAACATGATTCCCTTCATCCATATCCAAGACCTTCTCTCTCTACGGAATTTCCCTGCTATGAAGGGCAAGCCTAAGTTGGTCATCTTGCAAGCATGCTCAGGAGGTTTGTCACCTGATAAAGGATGCACAGTTTGGGTACACAGGCTATACTTTCAGAAGATCAGATAAATAAGTATTATTTAACTAAATATCAGTTTCATCAACTCTTTGATAACCTAACTCTTTGTGTACCACAAGCCGTGAAGTGTGGCTCAGCACAGTGTTTGCATATGGAACCACCTGGTGTGGCTTTAGTACGTGTGAAACAAGTTTCTTATTAGTAAGTAGTTAATCAATCAACTTATAGTACCTGTACTTAAACAGAAGGAAATAATTATCTGCATGTGTTATGCATATCTGCATCCACTGATGTACAATTTTATACTGATTAATTTGGTAGCGAATCAAATAGCTGTGGTAGCTTGTATTGTCAAAGTGGAGTCATAGTATTCCAAAACATGAGTCATTGGATGACAGAAACAAATAAAAATTTCAAATACAGCTGCGTATGATCGAGATTTACTGTGGAAAATTATGACTGCAGTGGAAAATTTGTTGAATATCAGTTGCTTGGCTATTGGCTATTGGCTAATGTGGTAGAAACAGAAACAAGCATGTATTATAAGGACAGCTGCGTATGATCGAGCTGTACAACTGCAGTGAAAAATCTTCCCGGAGTATCAGCCTCTTGGCTATTGGCTAATGCAGTGGCCTACAGAGCAGAAAGTTTGCCCTGGGCAATGAAGTTTCATCACTAACCCCAAAACGTGTAGCACTAGCAAAACATGAACACGGCAATGATCTATTAGGTCAATAACCACTCAGGGTCTAACTTCAAAATGTGTGCACCTCCTGTATGCTAGTATTAATATACATTTACAGAGATTTATCTAGTATAAAAATATAACATAACTAATCAAACATTCTGTTATCTAGGGAGACGAGACTTTGGAGAAAGTACAGAGCTTCTTCCTTCACCAACATCTACCATCACAAGCAGCCCAACCACTGAGTCAACTACAGTTAGCAGTACATCAGTTTCTCAGTCAACCACAGTTAACAGTACACCAGCTCCTCAGTCAACCACAGTTAGCGGTACATCAGCTCCTCAGTCAACCACAGTTAGCAGTACATCAGCTCCTCAGTCAACCACAGTTAGCAGTACATCAGCTCCTCAGTCAACCACTGTTAATAGTCCATCAGCTCCTCAGTCAACCACAGTTAGCAGTACATCAGCTCCTCAGTCAACCACAGTTAGCAGTACATCAGCTCCTCAGTCAACCACAGTTAGCAGTACATCAGCTCCTCAGTCAACCACAGTTAACAGTACACCAGCTCCTCAGTCAACCACAGTTAGCAGTACATCAGCTCCTCAGTCAACCACAGTTAATAGTCCATCAGCTCCTCAGTCAACCACAGTTAGCAGTACATCAGTTCCTCAGTCAACCACAGTTAACAGTACATCAGCTCCTCAGTCAACCACAGTTAATAGTCCATCAGCTCCTCAGTCAACCACAGTTAGCAGTACATCAGTTTCTCAGTCAACCACAGTTAACAGTACTTCAGTTCCTCAGTCAACCACAGTTAGCAGTACATCAGTTCCTCAGTCACCAACTATTTCAGTTCCACCTCCAACTACTCTGAATGCTGATGATTTCTTCATCATGAAGGCCAGCAGTGAATGTAAGTACAGAGTCGTGTCTCAGATGTGCTTTACAAAGTTTTATCAAAGTGTCTCCTCTGTGCATAATTATTTGTTTAGTTTGTGACTAGCCTTAGTTCCTACGATGTGCTTGTAGATGTTTATCAGTATTTACTCTATACGCATGAGCTATGGCTATCATATACCATTGAGTCATGAACTTATCAACATACCACTCTATGTCTATTTTAGCCTACATGGCTACTAAATCCTGCACCCATGGAGCCTGGTTCATCAGAGTTCTTGTGGCCACATTCTACAAACATTCTTCTCATAGAGATATAGAGAGTCTCTTCAAGATTGTAAGTAGTCAGTCTATTTTATAGCCTGAGAATCCCTATGTTTTTCCAGCCTGTTTTGTATCCAATTAACTTTAATCTCACGACCAAACACGAGCGGAGCGATCGTTCGGGAGAGTTATGATAAATGCATATGTGCACACAACTCACGAAAATTATTCATCAACAAAGTCGCAAACCCTTGTACCGAAATCTCATCAACAAATTTAACCATTTTTCAATGGAGTCGTTTATGTATAATAACGATACAAAACAGATATAAACCTATTTAAATATGTTACCAAGTCTTTGAAAACTGTAGACAATATCCTTAACCTTACCCATCTGATCGGATTATACATAAATAGACAAATTAATTCGCCCTAAAATCGTTATTAAAACTTGACAAGCCTTATTTTTATCAAAATTAAGACCGGCAAACGAAACGCCAATAAAACCGTGCGACAGATAGTAGAACTATTAAGCAGTGCGCATTTCATGAGAAAAACGTGCTCATTTCACCAGGCTATGGCATTGTTTAATTGTCGAAGGTTTTTAGTATATTGCCGTTTTTAACATCTTGCAAAAATATTTAATTATAAGAATAATTATTCGATTTTTTAAAATTATTATAAGATTTAATTTTAAGAATAATTATTCGAATTTAACCAAAGGTTTCTGTAATAAACGTAGACCGTTTGAGGCGTAAACCGATTTACAGGTAGCCAAAATTTATGTTAGCCAAAATTCTTTACATCTTATGTACAAGCTAGGGCCGAACTACAACGCCCTTTTATGACGAGAACATTTTTTTATTTTGCTCCAGTTTGCAGAAGACTTCCAGACGACTGAACGCTCATACTTGCTTTCTGTTAAAAATCGCTATCAAAACCATTCTACATTTAACACAACCAACTTTCAAACTGTGTATATTACACAGCAGCGTGCCATTTTACTTCTAATATTGCATTTTAGAGTTATAATAAACATATTTCGTTATTGTTGTTGTTAAATTATATACGTTACAGTAGGTTAGGCCTACAGCTTTAATTAAGATTTATTTTATTGTTGTAAAACATAGGTTTGAGATAGTAGTAGATTAGGTGTGATTTTTTTACAACTTTTTGTTTTGCATAACATCACAGCAACCATCAACATCAAATGCTAATGTTCAACAACACGCTACTCAAATTAATACCAACAACTCATCTGATTCAGAGAATCAGATGAGTCCATCTGTTGAATTTTCATCTTTTCTTACCCTTATAGAACAGTTACTCATTGCTCAGGTTAATCCTACAATGTCAATATTCCGTCTTCTGCGTGGTGGCCAATTTGAATTCAGAGGTCATGTCAGAAAATGTCATGTCAGACAGAGGACATGTTCAGAGGTCATGTCAGGTCGTGGGCTGTATGACAGGGGAATTTCTAGTGTTAATATATTCACCTTTGACACTTTAACACTGTTTCTCAATGTTTTCCTTTGTCTATATCCTATGCTGCTCTTATCACCATCAGCAGGAGTTATTTAGTAGCAGTAGTATAAGGGGGCAGTTGGTGACAGAGCCTCAAGACCTGCGGCTTTCTTAGCGCTTGACTGCACCTCCTTCTTAACCCATTGGAAATTAGCCTATTTGCTTTATTTGTTATGTGAGGATCAGCCTATGTTCCTTAAAGACCAATTTCGTCGAAGCGATAGTCAAAGATAGACTGCGGGTATTCTAATGATACTTGACAAAATAGCTAAAGTTCCTGGTTTTTACTACAAGTGTTTTGCGGCTGAGCATCCACACCAGCTCCTTAGGTTTTTTGGAAATTAGCCTGAATTTGATGCGAGCATTAGCCTAAGTTCCTAATGATTTTGAAACTTAAAAGCTAGCATCGCATGATCCTATTACGACTTTGACCTCTATTATCAGGAAGTTTGCCTAAATTCATCATGAGCATTAGCCTAAGTTTCCCAAAGACCCTGAGGCTTAACAGCTAGTAGCACGGATTATTAAGACAATGCCCTTCTTTTGTGCAGGCGATGGTTAAGAAAAGACTAGAATTATTATAGTTATCCTCTCCCATACCTCACTATATCACTTCAGTCGTGAGCGTATTGGACGTAGCTGCGTATGGACGGTGATCATTGCGCTGCACTTTCTTTTTAGAATATTTGTGATAAAAGTAGTAAAAATAATACGCTATTACGTTTCATCACATGATCTTCGTCGGGGAACCGGTTTAGGCAGGTTTTGTGCGATCCGAGCTTGATTAGCAGTCTCTTATTGGTCAGTTTTGCTTTGGACTGCTGCAGAGAAAGAATCAAACATTTCTAGCGAGTATTTCAGTCACCAGTAGGTGAGTTCCCATGTTCTGTCATAAACAAGCTGTTGGACTCGCTGTCTCTTGTAATAAACAGACCATTAGACTCACTGTGTCTTTTAGGCTAGTTCCAGGGGCTAATCCATCAAAAACCACTTGCATCAGAAAGGGTGGTGTAAACATTGAAGCCTCTTGACCAAAATCTACTAACTTTAATAAAAATGTTCTCTATTTAGTGAGATGTAGGAGGGATAACTACAATAACTCTATTCTTTTCTTGACCACTGCCTGCACAAGATAGGGCAGTTTATTATTCTTGGACTAATCAGTTGGTAATCCTTGGGTCAAGGTTGCAATAGTATCACATGATGCTAGCTTTTAACTCATTCAAGCATTTAACTCATAGCTTTTAAGCCTCAGGACCATTAGAAACTTAGAGTGCATTTCACAACAAATTTAGTCTCTCAAAAGAATTGAGATCCAGGTCGCAATAGCGGTCACGTGATGTTAGCTTTAAAGCCTCAGTGTTATTACATCACCATCACCTGCATCGTCATGATTTGATCACTTGTGCTGTCTCTCCAGCTCAGGTAGCCTTCCCTATCTTACTACTCCATTCCTTTCTATCCTTGCTCATTTCCTCTGCCTGTTCAATTTTCATTTCTATAGATTTCAGGTTATTTTCAATGTTCTTATTTTAGATGAACTCAGGGGCACTCCTGGATTTCTTCAGGGGATTTCTATATTTCCCTAGTGCTTCTCTTCATTTAATGCTCACATTAAATTTAGGCTAATTTCCAAATGGTTAGGGAGAGGATATCGAAGTCCACCCGCAAAATACCCATAGTAAAAGCGTGGATCTGTTTAGTCGAGTATTTGCGGAATGTCTGTAGGCTATCTTTGGCTACTGCCGAGACAAAATGGGTTTTTAAAGAAATTGTGCCTATGCTCACGTAGCAAATGGCTAATTTTCCATAGTGCACCCACTAGCACAAAATGCTGCCGGTTCTGAGGCTCTGTCACCAACTAACACTCCGTATACTACTAGTAGCTTTGGTACCTGACATTATCAACTATTACAAGTCCTTTTCTCTGGTACAAATAACATCCTGTTAGTTCTGAGACTTGAACTCATCTCATCAATTCAACTAACACATTGTAGCAAGCCTTTTGATGTCATCATGATATGTTACTCTGTGTTTATTTGTATGTTTTAGATACAGTCACGGGTGAGACAGGTCAGTATGGCGGATCAGAATGCGAGGTCATGTGACACTCAGGGAGGTAATGTACTAACTAGCAGCTGCACCTTTACAAAACTCCGTAAACTCTATCTCTTCCCTGGATTCAGAAAAGGCAAGGACTGACAACTTCTCACTATTCCTACATTGACACCAGACAGACCATCAACTAGAATTATCATGGAACTTCCTCTTGATTTCATGGTTGTACTTCTTACAAACTCATCTCATTGGTTAATAGGTCAGTTTGACATAGCTGAGAACATTGATGCTATGGCTCATTTCTTATTGTAAATACTTGTGTTAATATTTAACAGCAGACCTAATATGTTTGAGAATCAATGAAGATGAGTATTTAAGTGAAAGGATAACTTACCTGCTGTACACAGACTCTATATCTATAACCTTACCTGCTGTACACAGACTCTGTATCTATAACCTTACCTGCTGTACACAGACTCTGTATCTATAACCTTACCTGGTATTACTAGTATAGCGTTCATTTATCTATCACCTGTACATAATGTACATAAACCCATCACTCAATATACCTCCAGTTGGTTATGAAGGCTGACCATAGACATATAATAAGTTGTTTTAGAGAGCTTTTGAGGAACAGGCTAATTCTTAGTTGCTGTCTGTCAGCATCAATAAATATAAGGAATCTGTTTTATTTTATGTTTTTTTATTTTGAACAAGAAAACAAAACCCCTTTTGTAATTTTAGCTGTCCATATAGAAACCGATTAAGACAGCCATTATTTTGAGAATTGTCCTTTCTGAACAAGAGAACATAACTACTGTGATTGTTATGTAATTTTCACTTTTATGTTTGAACATATTAAACTTTTCTATTTAGATTGAGGTTTATTCAAAATGAATAAAACAAGCAGCCATCTTGATAGCAGAGATGAACAAAAGAGAGAATTTTAAGGAGGTTATTCATCAGGAGTAGCTACTTGATTAGCCTTAATTGAGTCATTAAGTTTTCTGTGCGGTCTGCAGATGTAATTCCAAATAACAAGAGGACACAACTACATAAATTTTATAACTGTCGTTTCCCATACTCCAACTTAGGATTTTGAGAAATACAGGAACAAAATGTAAACAAACACAGCAAAGCCTGTGAATACAATATATGTAACACAGTTGTCCTGCCTATCGAGTCATTTGTTTAACCTTTGACCTAACATACACCTAGCATTTCTCCAGTTTATTAAAATGATCACAACTCATAGACTTAGTGAGAATATCAGTGATCATGTTCTTGGTAAAGTAGTGCTTAGTGGTGATGTAGTTGCTGATGATCTTTTGGTAGATACAGTATATATCATGGTATCATAAGTTTAGATCTCTTACTTACTGGTCTTGTTGGCAATGCTTATGGTAGAAAGCTTGTCAATGCTAACATGTGGTAGTAATGATTGAGAGCCAGTGATATCCTCAGATAGTTGTCAGTCATGCTGCTTCTTTCGCTGCTATGTCTGCTGAAATACTCTCTCTCTCCCTCTATAGTCAAAAGAGCTACTGTATTATGTTGGTTGCTGGTTTAGATGATTGGGCTATCACAACCGGTAGGTAGACCGGTTGTAGAATGCCTTTGTTCACTTTCTGCTCAGCTTGTATTTATCTGCGCAACCGAAGGTTTACCATTTTGGCTGGAGGAAATGCTGTAGTCTGGTGTAGCCTTCAGATAGCATTTGGCAGCAGTGAGGTGAGCTGTTTGGTGCATCATTAAAATTTGACAACACTTCCAGTGCGTGTGAGATATCTGGCCTCGTTGATGTGGCAGCATAAAGTGAACTACTGACAATGAACTAGTATAGCATGTGATCCACCAGTCTGCTGCCGCTATCCTTCGCCATCTTTACATTGACAGCCTTGAGCATATCTGTGGGTTTGTAATAAACATGAACCAAACTAACAACAATAAATTGGTATAGCAAGTGGTCCACCAGTCTGCTGCCAGTATCCTTCACCATCTTTAGATTGACAGCCATGGGTATAGCTGTGGGTTTGTACCTGGGGTTGTTGTACCTTCTCAACAGCTGTTCTTTGTCCAGCCTCTGATGAAGTTTTAGTGCTCCATCACTAGACTCAGGCTGAATACCTAAAAAAAACTTCCATCCTGAAGGGGAAGTTGAGGTCAGACTGGTTGTTCGAGATCAGGACTAGGTTGTCTACATATACAACAATAATAGTCTGGATTCTGTATTGCTGATGTGTGTAGATGCATTGATCAGTGTCCGATTGCTTGAAACCAATTGACTTGAAATGTTGAGCTCGTATATAGAACATTGTAACTCACATACCAGGTGTTCCTGGCTAGTAGGGATGAATGCTTCAGGTTGCTGCATGTATGAATTGTTAATTCTCAAATATTTGCATCGAATGTCGATGCATTATATATCTGCATTGAATGTCATCCATGACTTGAGTGTACTGTGGGTGGCGTAATGTCTGTGGAAGAAAGGTGAAGGATGTCATTGATGTGCTCATCTGTGAGCCTTGTTCTGTATTTATTTTTTACATAATGCAGTTGAGAGAAGAGTTGTTCCCACCTGTATACATGCTTCCAAACATGTTCATGATTCATGCCTCAAAGGCCTTCAGTTGTTGGTATTTCAGACAGGGAAGCATATGATAGGCGTGAGTGAGATCTTGGCCAGAGTTAAACAGCGATGAGTAGATGAGATCGTTTCTATGATCTCATCTATCAACCCATGCAAAAAAGGAGATTTCGTTTTCCTGCAGGACAATTATAGTGATGACCCATTAGTGCTGCTTTATTCCCATGTGTTACCCATGCCTAGTCTAGACCATTCTTGACATTGAATACCTATCTATACCTACCTTGACATTGAATCTAGATCCTATAGGAGTGCAGTAGTTCAACTAGTTTCTAGGTTCCATTATGAATATGAGCTTGGTACTCCACCTCAGCAGCTTCTAGCCCCTGTTGAGAGTTATTGTTTTTTTTCTCTTCCTGTATCAACATTGGTTCTGTTTGATCACCTGTGAAGTGGACTGAATGACCCTGCCTAGTGACATCATCAATGTCACATCTCACTGGTTCAACTCTGCTTCGAGAACTGTGATGAGGTGTATGGGTAGACTCAGGTTGCTGTTTTATACCCACTTGTATTTCATAGTTGTCTGCCCTCGTATCTTGTATCTATGCTCCTAGTTTAACTTCATTGAAGATAACATTGTGATGTACTACAACTTTATGTTTTACAGGCTGGACTAATCACTATACTTTCAATCAGACACTGTAACCAACATGAATCATGGTTTCAGCTTTATCATCGTTATTAGCAAGATTCATCAAGAATGTTAGCATATACAACACAGCTGACCATGTGGAGATAACTGCTATTAGGTTTATCATCATACCACCCATCATATGGGGCTGTTGATTTCTTGTAAATTGTGGTGAAAACAAGGTTTTGTACATAGACAACAGTATGTATAGCCTCAGCTCCTAGTGATTTTGATAGTACAAATTTAACAATCATGGCTCTTGCAATCTCACAGATTATACAGTTGTATAGCTCTGTATCACCGGTCTGCTGCGATGAATAGAGTGGTGTGAGCTGATGCTGGACACTCTTCAAATGAAAGTGGCAAAATACCCACAATGGGGATAACTACTAGTAATGTTGTTGGGTAGTTATGTACATACATGTTGATGAATCCTCTGAAGACATTGCCTGAGATCTTTATAAATAGCACAAGCTTGTAGGCTATAATAACTGAACCCTTCCTTTCTAACAAACATGTTAGATGAATGCTAATAAGTGTTTATTAGTTTTGTTAGTGGATCATCTCCTTATTCAATAGTGTGAGCTGTGTAGGTTGCACATAATTGAAAGCATAATGGAGAGGATAACTCCAAGTCGTTTGTATAAGCCTAACCGATTGCTTATCTAGTACATTGGATCATCTCCTTAATCAATAGTCTACTTTGTACATAATTGAGAGCATCGTGGAGAGGATAAATCCAAGTGTAGAAATGCGTGTAAGTCTAAACGACTGCTTATTTCGTACATGATACGGTATTTTATCACACATACATCTCTGGACTACACATAGGGAACCCAGAAGTCACTTCAAGTTTCCAAAATGGACGAGCATCACATACAATCAATGTACAGTCATATTCCAACATACAAGCTTAATGCGTTCCGGGGCCGAGATCATGTGTTAGCTGCCTCGTATCTCAAAGCTGATTTTCTTATATAAAGCAACTGATTACAAATTAATATGTTCTCATCTTCTGGAAAAAACAACTCAAAAAGCAGAATATTACAATGAATAGTGTATTTTTACCACCTAATTCACCATCTTTGCTCATAAAATAACAAAAGCATTTTATTGCAGTTTATAATCCCTAAATATATAATATTATTATGGTAAGTACCAGTTTATAACCCCTAAATATATAATATTATTATGGTAAGTACCAGTTTATAGCCCGTAAATATATAATATTATTATGGAAAGTACCAGTTTATAACCACTAAATAGATAATATTATTATGGAAAGTATGGCATAAAGTTCTTACCATCGAGACAGATGGTAGCTGCTAGCAGCAGGGTGAGAGAATTGGCAAATTCGGTACTTTTGTGACGCTACATAACTTAAACCTAAATGAATTCAGCTTGCTAAAATAAAAATACACTACACCGCGTCTATGCAGTCACTATATCCTGTGGTAGACCTTAGGCTAAGTTATAGATATGGCATCTACTCACTAAAGCGCTTCAACACTAAGGCACTGCTTTAGGGTTCATGCACGTTGATGATCATTTCTGTATTCTATTTCAGCAAAACTACACCAAACTGATCTGAAATCTGGAAAGCACCCCACTAAAAGAGGGTAGCAGTGACCTATTGAACTTAGAGCTCTCAGAATGTTGATAATTACTGGTATCACTATTGGGTATAGCATCACTAGTGTTACCTGTTTGATTGATAGTTTGATTACTGTTATTGTATACAGATATGATGGATAAATCCTCTGTGAGAGGCTGTGGTATAAAAGGATGTAACCGTCTGTACTGAGAATCAGATTTATCTCCACCTAGCCTGAGACTAAGATTCGTGCACTTATGAGGGTCAGGGACGGTCAAAGTCAATGGGGCACCCCAGCCGACCCAGTGTCATCGTCATCACTGGAGGTTATGCTAATATCAATGTTAGTAGGCTGCGGTGCAGCTGGTTGGCTAGATGATTGTATCATGAAAGATTATCTGTAAAATGTACTGATTTTGATGGACTGTATGATATTTATCTGATTTGAACTCTATCTAGTCTAAGTATACAACCCTCTAGTTCTGCTGTGTAAGAATTAGTATTTTCGCTTGGAAAGATACTAAAGTGTGAACACAACTCCTTACATAAACCTAAATGGTCTGCGACTACCTTAGGAAAATGAGAATACTGCTCTGGTGTGGTTTTATCATACGGGAACCAAATCATATCATACTTTCTGATTGCCAGACTAGCACCACGAGACATAGGCTGAGATATAGCTGTAACGTAAAGTTTGATGGCCTTGTTGTATACGCCCCTAGCCTGGGTGAGATAGTCATCTAAATTTAGCCTGTTGACCACACGGTGATCAGAATATTGTTGATCAGACAGAACATATTCACTGTATTCAATATGAAGTTCTAAGAAAGTAGCATGTGATTGGTCACACGATAGTCTGAGCTTTTTACTTAGCTGGCTGTAGATGGAGGAGAGCTTAAACTTAGCTGTTGTGTGTTTAACTTGCGTAGTGGTGATGGTTCGCTCCATATTCCTCAGTCAACTGCTACTATGTTAGTAGGATGGTTCTTAATGTTTTGGTCACAGTTTATTGATTGTAGCCTGTAACTGACAAGTAACAGATTAGTAAAATGAAGCATTAGAATCATGATACAACTGATACCCTGCACAACGTCTTACGTAAAGTGTGAACCACAGGCTATAGAGTGACAACATAGAAGTAACAAATCATGTGCTCACCATAAAATAATGACATCTAACTCTAAACAAGTACATACGATGCAAATGATCAACATAAATTCTATGGATGTAATAAAAATACTAGCCATGAAATTGTAAAATAAATCTCTAAATTCAACCTGGCCAGTGCGTAGTATTGCAAGGGACAAGTCAATAATAATCTAGTGTTTAAAATGTACATGTCACCACCTTGAATAATGAATATGTTGATACTACATACAATTGTTGGTGTATGTAACCAGCATAGACAGGTTGAGATTCACTAGTTCTGGTATATTCTGGTATGAAGCTTCTACTAATGGTAATAGTATTTATAATTACCGGTATATAAGATTAGGGATGAGCCTTAGATCCTAACAGTTTGACAACTACCATGCTGCTAAAAAGCTATGGTGATTAGGAAGACTACTGATGCATATAATAATGTGAAGACAACTCTCCATAATGCTAACACCACTACAATGTTGATAAGACCCTAGAGTTTACTTGGGATAATGTAAATAATCCTTATTGTTGAAATATATGAAGGTGATACATGGTCTGACAACTCCAGTCATACACCCATAACTCTGGATGTATAATGGATTGATAAATATTCAGCTAAACAGATATATTATAATAGTATTACAAGTACAGGGTGTCGATGGTCTACCATCTTTAATATGAGTCTGATACTGATGATATTACTGAGGTTGTCATGGAGATATGATAACTTTACACATATCTGTCTTTCTGAAGCTGGATGATGTCTGGAGAGTGTCAAGATACTGATGCGATACAGAGAACAATACAGGATATGGAAATAAAATGCCCATATCATATGCATATCCAGTTGCTAAGCCTGAACCCAGATACTTATCTATCTGGCATTGCTTTCTAACTACCAGAATAAATAACGTAGCTGGAAACAGGATAGCGGGTTCATACATGGCACTGATGACAGCTTATAAACAGTTGGTAGCCATCAGAACATTCTAGAAACAAGACAGTAATATAGAGGTAAATGAGGATGCAATAGGCTACAACCAAGGCTATTACCAATACCTAGTAGGACCTGAATGGATGATAAGAACTGTATACAAAGCAGTCTTGTAGCTGGACAAGGTATTCAAAAGGATGCTGCATACATTGCTAATGCAGAAGTTAGTAGTAGTGTCTAGTATTGGTGAATACTTACTGCTTTAGATACACGATTCAGTCACCAACTAATCTCTATTAAATATCTTTACTATGATAAGAGCCGTATAATGATGATTCTTTAGGAAAAAAGATTGCATCATACGAGATTTGTACTCACAACTTTCATCATAGATGACATACACATCAACAACTGTGTCAATGACCACCCACTGGCATTCCAGATTAACTGTATATACGGTTATTACACCTGACCATCTCTCACTTCCCGCCATACTGCCAGGGTACTAGTTTTTTAACGAGGAAACAACTACATGTCTACTGGTGAATTCTGTGTTTACAAAGGATCAGTGTTGGGTACGAGACATATGACACAAAATGGAAAAAACCTTAGCCAAGGCAAACTTATTAACAGAAATCTTGCCTCTTACAGTAATGGAGTAGTAAGGAAAAATCTTTCAAAATAAATAGTCCTTCCGGTCTCCAATTGTATTTTATGAAATGTGCCATCTTGACCTAGGGCTGTGCTTATGTCATCAAAAGCGTGCTGGTTATTAACCATAATTAATACAATGCCTTCTTACCTTGCCACTGATAGTGTGGGCTCTGGTCCGTCTGACCTTTCACCTATGAACCACTGCAAGCAAATTCAAAACGAGTAACTATAAATTATATCCTCCACAGAAGGCTGCAATCTCTTTTACCTCACAACAAACTACTCTCTCAAACTGTTTGAGAATGTCTCTGAACATTTACAAATGTGCTCAACTAGTATAAGAGAGAATTCTAAGATAAAACTGGTTGTCTACCAGTTTGCTGCACACTTTCTTTAGGAGATATGATAATAAATGTAGATCCCACATAAGTCAAATATTTCCTTAAAGGTTGACTTGCAACAAAATTCCCCTTACAGTTATTTGATATGAAAAGATTCACCATGTCTTACTCTGCTATGTTGTAGGTGCAAAATATGTGGAAATGTGATTACAAGCTCTTAAAAGCTAAAAAAAGTAGTTTGGATTCTCTTCCCAAAACGGCTCAAATGTGACGTAGCTGTGGTAGATGGTTTCTGTTTACACTTTCATGCAACCTTATTCGTCGAAATATTTTCACAAATATACTTCACGAATTCAATAAAACCATGTCTATTGTTCTTACGCGTCTGTTTTATCGTCATTGTAATGCTGTCACTTTTAGCAGTGATAATTATCTTATAACTTACCGTAAAAATTCATTTAATATTTTAGCCTTAGCTTAAAGGAGTACATATAATTGTCTGATAATCATGACGA
Organism: Watersipora subatra; assembly: GCF_963576615.1. Lineage (NCBI taxonomy): Eukaryota > Metazoa > Bryozoa > Gymnolaemata > Cheilostomatida > Watersiporidae > Watersipora > Watersipora subatra. The sequence goes on along the minus strand of NC_088715.1, from coordinate 5,096,372 downwards.
GCCTGCTGGTCACTTGTGATAATCGAAAAGTGCTGCAGAAATTATTTGCGAAGTATTGGGTCACATGATCAGATTACGACTTGCCGATTAGATCACACCGAAACAAAACTGTAAAGTAGCGAGCATCTATATTTGATACAGGGTCTTCGGTAAAACCCGAAGTGTTTGTCATAGACTAGTACTACGATAAGTTTTATATTGTGCTTTTTATTGGCCTTTCAATTCACATGAGAAAATCACGTGACAAGACAATAAATAAATTTCATGACTACGTCAGAGAAATAAGGGATTCCAATCTACAGCGGCTTTTCGTTTTTGAGCTTTTAAAAACTTGTAATCACATTTCCACATATTTGGCACCTACAACACAACAGAGTAAGACAATCTAGCGTGAATTTTTTGATATCAAATAACTGTAATGTGAATTTTGTTGCAAGTCAACCTTTAAACAATAACACTATCAGCTGATTGTTATATTAAGCATACCATATCAAGCTGTAATTCCTCTCAGCTGATTGGCTGTTTTGCATGCACGCAGCAGCAAGTATTTTACGTGCAGGCATATTAACCAATCGCTTCTGTCATGCAGCAATTCCACCACATCCGATCCACTTGTTGGACCGAGAGCACTTTTTGGGTATCATTGGCAGCTGACTAGGAAATTTACGCTTTATCATTCTTGTTGGATGATTTCCCTTGAATAAAATATAAAACAATGAATACTAAACAAACAGATCTTGGTCACAGAAGACCAGGATAGACTTTTCAGAATTTTTGAAGCTTTCAATGAAAAACTGGCAACATGCTGAATATGCAGGTAATATCAGAGTAGTATGAAGTTATTGGGTGATCTAAAGCTAGCTTTGTAGGTAGTGATTGGGTTTTGAGAGTCGCTGCTTTCGTGGTGTTAAAACCCATGGCTGGTTTTCCATTTCCTCTGGTGACATTTATTCCTACCATTCTGATACTTATAGTTGCACTCTCTCACCTCTAGATTTAGGCCATCCTTTCCCTTTTCCACAGAGTCATCAAGCTTTCTCAAGTCTACCTTCAGTCCTGCAGCAAGATCTTCTAGGGCAGCAATGTCACTGGTGAGATAGGTTCGTGATGACAACATATTCAACAGCTCCCTGCATTCACTTGCTATCATAAGCTGTGATTTCACCTTTCCTGGTAGAGATGGTAGCGGTTCAGCACCGTCAGCACTCTCGGTACAAGAAGTAAATGGACTTGCTGGAGCTGAATAACTAATCAGTGGCTCTTTTGATGGAGAGAATTGAGTACATGACATGATGTCTTCATCAGGTGAAAACTGTGGACTCGGCACATATTCAGGAGACAGGCTCATAAGGCCTTCCGTTTTACAGGCTAAAACCATAAACACATGTTTACATGGATACAGATGCTGTTGGAAGTCATATCACTCTCATGAAAGACCAAGAGTAACTATGTACTTTTTTCAGAATCACCCAGAATCTTGTACGTACCCCAGTACTCCTGCTGCACATTGGCAGCAGGTGTCTCACCAAAACTCTCCTATTTTGACATGCTTTGACCATTCCCTTGGGGTGATTTCACAGATATTCTGGCACGTCGAAGCTGTATATTCTCCACAAGCCAGAACACATGTCATGGTTGGTACCTAGAAAGCAAATAGTCATGAAGCTACGGTAGCCGAAACAAAGAAGACTGAAGTATACACATTCATTAGTGTTGCATAGAGCTATTCATAAAGCTATACTATGTGTATAGTTGCATAGAGCTATTCATAAAGCTATACTATGTGTATAGTTGCATAGAGCTATTCATAAAGCTATACTATGTGTATAGTTGCATAGAGCTATTCATAAAGCTATACTATGTGTATAGTTGCATAGAGCTATTCATAAAGCTATACTATGTGTATAGTTGCATAGAGCTATTCATAAAGCTATACTATGTGTATAGTTGCATAGAGCTATTCATAAAGCTATACTATGTATATAGTATTGTATCGATACTCGTATGCAAACATGAATACATGTATAGCATTAATTACTTACTTAATATACCATTCTCAGACTTGTTAATCATAATCAAGTTTAAAACAACAGATCTGGTCATTTGCTACATCAATATAACTACCCAGCTACAGGAAAGTACCTGAAGCTGGATAAACATATAACATTTCAATCACTTTTTAATTCAATAGCACAACCTCATGATAATAACACGCACGGTGCAAGGCAAACTCAGGTGAGCGGAAATGGTTAGATTTGCAACACAGAAAATAGTGATGTGAATAGGGTTATATAAGGAGCATCTTACGTATTCAGATCAGATTGTCAATGTACATGCAATGGCTATTGCTAAAAAGCAGCAACATATGACTCTCAGACATTCAGGTTTTTGGAGTTATGTTCAGTAACAGAGACTTTTTTACCATAGCCATAGAAATAATTAACAAGCTTTCAACCCCATAATACAAATACAAACAAAGACTTCTCAATGTCTCCAATACTTGGTTTCCTTCCAAGCTGTAATCAAAGCTGTCCTAGTTAGTGACCTAATAGTTTGTTGAGGTTGAGTTGCTATCTATTGGCTATCAATAAATGGTGCTTGTATGACTACCAAGATGCTACCCATTGCAGAGAATTCACTGAAGATATAGTAGTTTTAAGAACATACTTGTCAAAGAGCTCTGGAACGAATTGAGAGACAAGAATGTGCAACACAGGAGAAAGTGTGTTACAAGTTCGGTATCACAAATATTGTTGCTTGAAATGTTGGTTTATTCACTCAATTCTGTTGTTGGTCCGTATGCAGAAGAGGAATCTATCTTTACAGTAATAATCAACCATCTCTACAAATTATGTTGAGCACTTTGATATGTATGTGTAGGTTCTGAATAAAGCAAACATATATCTAAATACCACTTTCAACTTGTATACGTAACTATTACCTGCAGGAGTAAAACAATGGCATTTTATTTTATTTCCTTAGACTTCAATTGGATTTGATTTGGACTTGCCTTTAGTAAATCACCTTGGAGCCACCGTTGCTTCAGATCTTCTCTAAAATTCTTATTTCTTGTCAATCAGTTGGAATTCTCAATGGCCTTCTTATGATGTATTCCTCCTCGGTTCTGTAAGTAACCAGTTAATAGGCTATTAAGGTAAATAAACCCTGACTCACAAACAGCGCTACTTACTTTAGCTAATCAAAGATAAACTTTAGATCAAGGATATGTTAGGGCTGATTCTCACACATGACTTAGTAGAACTTCTCAGATCTTCCCAGATATGCTTAGACATGTCTGGGTATCAGTCTTTATTATCAAATGGAACTGTGTGCGCTTGAGAGAGCGTGTGAAATTATATTTTGGTTGTGTCTAGGAATATAATCTTTGATGCTGTTACAAACATTGAAGAATTGTCACGAGCCAAATACTAACTTTGGAATTGCAATTCTCCGAAGGTCACTGAGAACAACTCGCTATTCCTCCAAGCTGAGTTCATAGTATTTCCTTTTGACTGCTCTCTCCCAAACTTGTACCCGGTGAAAATTACACAGCAGTACTTTAGTCTCTGCCGCATAGACATCTGAAGTAACTTCATTACTAACAGTTATACATATAGTTAGGTCTATGGAAGACTTCATAAGAGTGCAATAACTATCCACCTGGTTGATTCATGAATTTGAAAGTATTTGATGGGGGAGCAGTAAAAATACAAGACAATTTAGCCATTAGACCAACCTGAGTGCGTTTGTTAAACAAAGGAAAATCATGCCTCAAGTGATTCATATGTTCTGTGAAGTGAGTTACATTGGGAAATAGTTATAATACTATTTGTGGTTGATCCGGTACAAGATACGATACTTACCTGCAAACGTGTGTTCTATGTACTTACCAGTAAACGTGTGTTCTATGGCAGCAATCTCTTGATCTGTATAATCAACTATCCATGGCCCGGGGTGTCCATAAACTGTTCCACTTCTTTATTACTTCAAGAGCTTCCGGAATGCTCTCAGTTGTCTCATCATTCAAGATGAAAAGTGCAAATACCTAAAACATAAACGTGTCATGCTATATGTTATAAATGTACATGTATATCTGTTAAAATTAATTCCAATCAAGTCTCATGACATCCCAAGTGGCGCACTCAATAGAATCATATCATACGATGAAAGGTCAACCAAATTGCTGAAAGCGTTATTCGTTTATGCATATGAGTAAACTTCACACGTACTCGGTAATCCAGGTTAGTTTTCACAACAATGAAGAATGTCTTTGGCGAACTTTAAAGTTTTGTATGTCACATCCAAGCAACACGACTCATCACCATACCGCTCCAAGTGATGCTGTTGATCCGCAGTTTGATGTATGAACAACAGACTTTGATTATCTCTGATGAAAGGACAGAATAAAAACTTATCATTCAGAAAATTACACTGTAATTCCTCAACCATCTTCTAACAGTTATCCTCGTCTGAACTACTTCTACTAAAAGAAACACTAAACAAATCAAACTGTAATTATCATCCAGGGAGATGGTTTGGGTTAATTACTTGTAACTGTGACCACAGTTTACATGCATATTTTCAAAATATAGTGGACCCAGCCATATGACATAATCAGTTCCTGTGTTGGCATCGTAAGGCATAAATGTCGTATAGAGGAGTATAGAAACCCATAATCATCACTGTAAAACCCCTATTTGAATGCCAAAGCGCACTATTTTTCAATCCTTCCCCTATAGTGGCAGGCAATTAGAGGTGGCTTTCAATTAGTGGTTTTCCGATATCTAATGCAAACACCTCTTGATAAATATCAAAACTTTATTTACATACTGTGCATATTAAAAATTAGTAACAGAATAGTATATGAACCTTAGTAGCTATAGTTACCTAGCATTGGAAATTGCTAGACGATGAGATTATGTTTTGGGTTACGATTATATCAGAAAAGAAATTGCAGCAACATAACATCTAAATACTAGTCAACTGCCTTTGGTATAGTCTTTGATTACTTAGATTAAACTTGGACAGTAACTTATGACTGAAGAGTTGTGTGCTATTAAATCAGTGGTAAGACAACTCTTGCTAATCGATTCAATCATACTGTGATATGCTAATCTTTAGAGTTGCCCCGATTTCAATATCGGAATCGGTATCGGTGCCGATATGGGTGTTAAGTATCTGAATCGGTATCGGCCGATCTTTTCTTAAAAAATCGGAAACTTCAGATACTTTTTGCAGTTCAACTATTTAGCAGAAAACCGTATTTTAGCCTGCTGCACTAATCAAAAATCATCAGCTGCAAGTTCCTTACTTTCACCTAATGAATTCCAAGCCTGTCACACATTCTATTTTATGTCTATAGCCTGATAAACGTCAACACAGCTGAGGAATCTTTTGGCTTTAGACAGGACGTAATCAACAAGTGCGGTATTTCCCAATTACAGCGATATGATTTATTGCAGCCAATCACGAACAAGAGATCAATGATGGAAACAAGAATGCGTGCGTGCGGTGTAACATTTCTATGTACTAGCATTACGAAAGTAATTTGAGCAGTCCATGCATAAAGTTATTTACGTAACTCTCTTGATCCTGATGATATTGTGTTGGATCCTGCGACCAACACGTAGAGGCGACTAGGTTGGCTTACTCTACCGGTCTGCATTCACTCTTCACAGAGGCTGTGTAAGGGTTGCCCGTGACCAACACGCGGAGGCGACTAGGTCGACTTACACCACCGGTCTACATCAACCACCTTACACCAGGAATTGCTCCCTGAGTGATATTATACTCGTTCGACAAGGTCGACCTGAGGTCGACGGGGTCGACAGTGTTTCTGTGGCTCTACTCCCAAAGCACAGTCCATAGACTGAGTCTTGGAGTAAAGTAAGTGCTCAGTGTGATTCTGTTATTGCGCAAAGTAACAGAAGAGTGTGGTTCCAATGCAAGGCATATATTGAACGACGTAAATGAGCCGAGGCTCTGCCTTAAATACAACCGAATATGTAAATAAGGTGGCAAAGGCCAGCCTCCTTTAGGGGCGTGGTTACATAAAGGAAAGAAAAGAGAATACAACTCCGAATGACATAAAAGAAAAGGAGATGGCAACATACGTTTCCATCACACACGCCGCCCCTATAGACGACCATCGGCTATATAAAACCAACCAAAAAGAAAAGAAAAATAAAGATAATATGAGAGAACGCCAACTAGCTACAACATGCAAAAACAAGAAAAATACAATAATATGAGAGACACCAATTAACTAAAACATACCAAGGGAATAAGGATAAACAATGTCGTTCGTATCTTCTATGGGGTCGACATTCGGTTCGCCAGGTCCTCCAGACGACGAGCCGTCCGTCGGAGGTTGGAGGCCTCTTCCCGCAGGACATCCACCGTGACTCGGGGTCGAATGTCCCCCAGTCGGCTCTGGACGCTGCCTATCGTGGTTAGTTTCCTGGGAGCTGGAATCGGCCGTTCTATCTTGGGCGGACTACACCACTTTTTCTTCGGGGGAGAGGGAAAGGGTGCCTGGGGCCCTCTTCGCACAGGCGGCTTTGCTTTAACTGGCCCGTAGGGTGTGGGCTTTTCGAATGTCGGGGGATTAGTCAGTTGGACCTTCTGGCTCCATGCCGGGTAGCTAGTGCGGTCGACTTCATAGATGGTGATGCCCTTTCCGCCGTGAGCTTTTCGTGTCTCCGCATCTTTAAATCGAGACTGATGCTTCGAAATAGTGTCTCTGGACGTAGAATTTCTCCCACATTTACAGAAAAATCGGGTGAAATGTTGAGCTATATGTATTCTGCGCCGTCGAGGGGTAGATAATAGCTGTTGACATAGTGGGCAGTTAACACCCTTTTCCCGGCATAATCTTGTGATTTTCTTAGCCGTATCCTCCGAGATCCATTTTGTCGGCAGTGGGGAGTGTGGAGAGTGATTCTCCTTCAATGAGTCCGTCTCCGAGTCGTCCAGGGTCTCGTCGGGGGCTGGGTGGAGCTCCAGTGGAATGGTCACTTTGGATAATAAAGGCAAGGCTCCGATGATCGGCGAAGCCTTCTTTACTGTCTCTTTCGTAATTTCCATGTTTAGAAGAGGTATAGGTGTGCGCGCTTCGAGTTGACAGCAAGCAATGAGCGCGCTCTGTCTGGGGCCCAAGATGGCCGCCTTCTGACCTTGAACTCCGATGGCTTCTCCTGATTGGACGGCGCTGGTATCATAGTCGGCCAAATACGCGGGAGGCCTTCTTATTCGTTGGGGCCGTGATGCATTCCCAGCCTCGGTGTTACTGGCCTGGGCTCCTATATTTCCCGTGGTCCCTGCCTTCTCGGTCGTCAATCCGCCGCCAGGGTCGGGGTCAGCCATCGAGTTGGAGTTGCTTTCCCCTGGAGGGACCAAGGAATCTTCGCCGGGAAACCGAAGTGCTTCCAGTCTTCTCGGCGACTGGGGTATTGGTAACTCTGTTAGTCGGCTAGGCAGGAATGGTTCTAAAATAGCGGCATCCGGATTATTGTTTCCTCGTGAGACTCGTCTTCGGGGGTGACCTCTCATGTTAGGACGTCGGGCAGGCTCGACTTCAACTGGGGCTCGTCCTTGTTGCACCGGACTAGGGCGACAGAGTCTTAACCTTCCATCAGCTTGAATGGAACGCTGTCCATACCTTTCTATTTCGTAAGTATGATTTTCGTGACTCCTTAGTACGCGATAGGGTCCCACATACTTGGCCGCTAGTTTCGGATTTTCCCCTCTTCTCCGCCGCTTGCTTAGTAACCACACAAGGTCACCCTCATTGAATAGCGGAGGCTCTCTCACATCGGTTGACACAATTTCCTTCTGTCTATCTCGGAGGAGAGTGTGGGCTTGCATCAACCGGTCGTGAACAGTCTGGACATACTCGTGTATGCTTGTAAATGATTCCAGCCTGTTTCCGTACAGCAACTGGTCAGGAAGACGAAGCTCTCGACCCAACATCAGGTAATTGGGTGTTTCCTTAGTGGCGGAGTGCGGTAAACCTCGCAGCGTCCGCATGATTTGTGGCAGTAACTGATCCCAATCTTCCTGTCCTCTGCCCAGTAAGAGGGCTCGTAGGGAGTCACCCAATACACGATTATTTCTTTCAACCACACCATTCCCTTCGGGGTGGTACGGAGTGGTCCTAGATTTATCGACTCCCCACAAGTCACATAGCTCTTGGAATAAGGAGGACTCGAATTGGCTCCCCTGGTCGGTGTGGATAATTTCGGGCAGACCGAAGTAGCTAAATATTCTCTCGTCCAGCACCTGAGCTACCGTTGGGGCTGTAGCGTCGGAGATGGCTAAAGCATCTGACCACCGAGTGAAATGGTCAGTGAGCACCAACACCCAGCTATTCCCTCGAGGGGTCTGAGGTAGGGGTCCCACCAAGTCTACGGCTAGGCGTTGCCATGGCCTCCCGGCGTACAGCCGCTGTCTGTTCCCGGAGGTCCGGCCTTTTCCTGTTTTGGCCCTCTGGCAAACTTCACAAGAGAGAACTGCTCTCCGGATATCTCCAGCCATGCCCGGCCAGTACCAGTCCAATTGGATGCGTCTCAAGGTCCTCTCCACACCGCAGTGCGTTTGCTCGTGGGCTTTCCACAGGATTTCCTGTCTCAGCGTTTGCGGGCATACCACCACCACCCTTTCTCGCCCATTCTGAGTGAGATGAAGGGTCAACACACCTGACTCGTCGAGCTGGAGCTGGTGGAACATCCGGGCCAATCGCTGCAGCTCGGGGCTGCCTACTTGCAGCACGGCCTCTTCTATTCTCCTCCGGTTCCTGACGGCCTGGTAAATTACCCCTAGGTCGGTAGCGGATCTCTGTTGTAATGCCCGTACTTCATCTAGCGAAGTCTGCACCACTGTCAACCGTTCTGGGACCTTTGGGACCGTGCTTTTACCGGCTCCCTCATCAACTCCGGTTTCCCCTGCCATCTTGATGGCCCGTAACCGAGGGTCTTGAAGCCTTCTGGGAGGGTCGTCCAACACTCCTAGTGACCCCGCACCGCCTGGCAGCCGTACTGGGACTGGACTGGCTGGTGTGGGCGTCGAGAGGCCGGGCCCTGAGGCATGTCCGCTGCTGGGTAGTCGAGGCCATTCATCTTCATCCAACTGGCGGATGTTGGGACTGGGTGTTCCTGTACTTCTTGGTGGCTGTACCGGAACCTGGTCCACTGGCACAGCAGTTTCCCAATTGGTTCCTAGGGTTACTAGAGAGTCACACACTTGTGACCTCGTGGGCCCCTGATCCCGCTTTTCAATGGCAGCACACTGCCGGCAGTCGACGCACTGTCGTCGACTCAATCCATCGGCGTTACCATGCTTATCGCCTTTTCGATGGATAATTCGGTATTTGTGCTCGGCCAGGCTCTCCAGCCACCGGGCCACCTGGCAAGAGGGTTCCTTCCTCCGGTGCAACCAAACCAAGGAGGCATGATCGGTCCGGATTGTAAATTCTCTGCCATATAGGTAGGGCCGGAAATGCCGGACAGTCAGCACAACTGCCAGCAACTCTCTTCTAGTTACGCAGTAATTGCGTTCGGCGGAGGAGAGGGTCTTGCTATAATAGGCTATGGGTCGCTCCTTGCCTTGCTGGACCTGGGATAACACAGCCCCGGTCCCTACGTTACTAGCGTCGGTATCTAGCACGTAGGGCAAGGAGGGATCGGGATATGCCAGTACTGGAGGGTGTGTCAGCGACCATTTGAGCCCAAGGAAAGCTTCCTGTTCCTCTTCCTCCCACTTCCAGGGGACCCCTTCGCTTGTCAACAAGGTGAGAGGTTTGGCGATCGAGGCGTAGTCAGGTACGTATCGGTGATAGTACCCAGTGGTACCCAAGTATGACCTTAACTGCGTCACATCCTGGGGTGCTGCCCATCCACTGATGGCCTGAATCTTCTCAGGGTCGGTAGCCACTCCAGTGTCGCTGACTATGTGGCCTAGGTACTTGACTTGGGTCTGGAACAGACTGCATTTAGAGGGCTTTAGTTTCAGCCCGGCCTGTCTCAATCGCTCCAACACCTCTGCCAGCCTAGTGACATGACTAGAGAAGTCTGCTGACATGACGATGATGTCGTCCAGGTACAACAGCAAGGTTTTCCAGTGTAGCCCTTGGAGGACGCGCTCCATTAGCCGCTGGAAGGTAGCCGGGGTGGAGGTCAGTCCAAAGGGGAGCACCTTCCACCTCCATAACCCACTGCGTGTGGCGAACGCTGACCGTTCCTGGGCCTCGGCGGAGAGGGGTACCTGCCAGTATCCGCTCATCATGTCCAAGGTACTGAAAAACCTGCTGCCGGACAAGGCGTCCAAACTCTCGTCAATCCGGGGGAGGAGGTAGGCGTCCTGGCGAGTGACACTATTAAGTTTTCTATAGTCTACACACAATCGCCACGCCCCGTCCTTCTTCCTCACCAAGACCACCGGAGAGCTCCAGGCCCCGTGAGCGGGCTCAATCATGCCTTGTTTCTCCAGAGCCGAAACCTGTCGTTCGATTTCGGGTTCTTTCTCGTGTCCTACTCGATATGGGTGTTGACGGATGGGTTGTGCCTCTGGAAGGAGGGGGATCTCGTGTTGTACCAGGGTGGTACGCCCCACGTCCTCGCTTCCTTGGCTAAATACATCCGCATAACGGACCAAAAGGTCTTCCATCCTTCGGTGCTCGGTAGGGAATGAGCAATGTGGTGCCGCCTGTTGGAGCAAGTCCAGCATGTGGGGAGGTACGTTGGAAACAGAAGGGGGCGGTTCCTTAGAAATCTCGGCCTCTCCCTTCGCTGTCCAGGGGACCCCTATTTCGTTCGGCCCGACTCCAGTGTATTGTCCCACGACCGTCCCTGCCGTCACGCTGACGGGGTGGTCGGTGGGATTCATGCAGTGGATGGCCACTCTCCCCTTCTCACTGGGTTGATGTAGGCTGGCGGCTACCATATAACCGTTTCTTATTCCCTCAATTAACCCGACTGGTTGATAGGATGAGGACGTGAGACGTCCGGCAACCAGGACCTCGGTTCGAGGGGGAAGCGTTGTGGCTCGCATTATTTGTACTCCGCTTGTCAGAGGTCGACCCTCTCGGTCAGTGCAAGTCAACTTCTGTCCATTTAACACCAACGTGGGTTGCTGAAAGTTCATCTCACAGTGGTGGTCGACCAAGAAGGGCATGCCCAGGATGGCGTCCTCCTTCAGGGCACACACCACGAGAGATACAGTAACCTGGACACTCCTGACTCTAACTGGGAGAGTGATGAGTCCGTGAAACTGCAGCCGGGTACCATCTGCCATCCGTCCATAGTCTTCCCGAACCTCTAATTTGCTTTTGACATCCTTAGGTAAACGCTCAAAGACATGTCGTCCCAACAGATTAGAGGTGCATCCGGTGTCCACGAGAAACTGGATGGGCTGACCTCCGATGCGACCTGGCAAGAAATAGCTGCTATTATGCGGCTTCCATGATTCGTCTCCGTGAGTTCGTCTGGCTTTGCTCATCCTCTGGGGGCCTTTTTTGGAAGGCCGAGACGGCTTTGGCCAGACGTACGTTTCGTTCTTGGCTTCTGAGGGTGGAAGACCTGCACTCTCAGGTAAGGGTTGATACTGGTTATGCAAGGGGACCGGTGGCGAGCAGGGGGGAGCCTGTGTCGCCTAGTCCGTCGTGGTCGTTGCCACTGGCCTTGCAGGGGTATATTCGATCCACAGTCAGTACTTCCCCCTACTGCTGTGGATGGGAACCGTTTCCCGACCTCGTGGTTTGAGGTGGTTGTCCTTGAGAGACTTGAGGGCACCGGCGTTGGGTGTGCCCTGTCTGGCCGCAACCCCAACATCTCGGTCCCCTTTTCTCCACTCCCCGTTGTCCCAACAGATTTCCTTCCCTTAGTCCATCCGCTAATCCTTTTATCGCCATCAGTACGTCATTCAGGGTGGCTGATGGGGGATCCGAGTGAACGGGGGCGACTGTAGCAGGGGTAGCCTCTTCCTCCTCCACTGTCATTATTATGGGTCGGGCACCAGGCCGAGGAAGAGTGGGCTGGATTTGCAGGAACTCATTTCCTGCCTGCACTGCTTCCTCCAAGCTCTGGGCCTTCATTGCTAAAAGATGGCGTTGGAGGGGCGTGTTTCCCAGGGTCAGGGAGAACGCATCCATGGCCATACTGGACTGGTAGGAGTCTGGAAGGTCAGCATACGCTATCTTCACCAGACGCTCCATTTCTGTGGCATGTTCTTGGAGGCTCGTCTTTGGTTCCCTCCTGAGGTGGAGCCTACTCTTAGCCTCTCTCGGGGAGAGCCCGTACTTTGTGCGTAAAGCCGAGAAGATGGAGGCAGGTGAGTCCCCTCGACTACAGCTTCTGGCTCCCTCCTTCAGTGTCTCACGCAGGTGGAGGAGAGTGGCCTTCTCACTCCACTCATTAGCTTCCGCAACCTCTTCGAACTGGGAGATGAACAACTCTACATCTTCACTCCCATCGAACTTCGGTGGCTTGAAGCTAGCTTCCTTCTTGGGTATTTGTAAGGCTCTAGTAATAGCCTCTGTTAGTTGACCAATCTGGTCGACCTGGTGTAACTCTGCCTCAGCCAGATCTCTGGTAGCACTCCGTCGGCTGCTTGGCATGGTTACAAGGTTTATCTTAGAAGTCCGTGGTCAAATCCCACTGCTGCCACCAGTGTGTTGGATCCTGCGACCAACACGTAGAGGCGACCTGGGTCGGCTTACTCTACCGGTCTGCATTCACTCTTCACAGGGGCTGTGTAAGGGTTGCCCGTGACCAACACGCGGAGGCGACTAGGTCGACTTACACCACCGGTCTACATCAACCACCTTACACCAGGAATTGCTCCCTGAGTGATATTATACTCGTTCGACAAGGTCGACCTGAGGTCGACGGGGTCGACAGTGTTTCTGTGGCTCTACTCCCAAAGCACAGTCCATAGACTCAGTCTTGGAGTGAAGTAAGTGCTCAGTGTGATTCTGTTATTGCGCAAAGTAACAGAAGAGTGTGGTTCCAATGCAAGGCATATATTGAACGACGTAAATGAGCCGAGGCTCTGCCTTAAATACAACCGAATATGTAAATAAGGCGGCAAAGGCCAGCCTCCTTTAGGGGCGTGGTTACATAGAGGAAAGAAAAGAGAATACAACTCCGAATGACATAAAAGAAAAGGAGATGGCAACATACGTTTCCATCACAATATGATGTATCGTTTGCATCGCATAAAATAACCTGAGTGACTTATCGGTATTTAGCCTGTCTTCCATCATTTGTTGCAAGTGAAACCTTCTTCAGTACGACTGGCTACATCGCTAGTGATGGAAGATAAGGACGTCTCACTGAGATAATTGAATCACTAACGGTAATTTAGATAAACATTTATTTGCTCTAAACTTGTGCCGGTGCATCAGTTCGTTCAGCAGTAGAAGACAGACTTCATTATCACAGAGAAAGCTGTACCACTAACAGTAATTACCATTATTAATAGCAGATTACAAGAAACATGGACTGTTTTGTTACTAGATGCACGGTATGTCAGTATGTGAATTTAATATACATGTATATCTTTTTCCATAAATACAAACAAATAAATGCATCTATATTTATGTTTTCTTTGCATTATATTTGTGTAATAAAATTAACAATTATCTATGCAACACAAAAGATCTGAATCGGATTATTTTTCAATAAGAATCGGTATATCGGATCGGTATCTGAATCGGCTGGTGAAGTTAGAATCGGGGCATCTCTACTAATCTTGGGTTTGTATTGTATTAGTATAAAAATAATTTGAATGATTTTTTTCTCATTTTGACTCAAGAATGAGAAAGATGAGTGCATAGATGTACACATACCTTCCACCTAACCTTACACATGAGACTTGATGAGACTTACACGAAAGGTCAATAATTTTAGAAGGTTTTTGCAAAGTAAATTGCATCATTACTATGAGAAATGGGTCCATATCATTTAGAACACTGTATCGTCACAGCACCAATGTACAGATAACTTGATAGCGGTGAAAAAGTGGCGGTCAAATAGAAGTGGCGTTCAATTAGTGGTTTTTCCACCTGACCTGACATGAACGACTAGTTGGTCAATGATTTTGCAAGAATGGATTTTCCAAAGTAAATTGCATCATTGTTATTTTGAATGATCACAAAAGCAAGCCAATCATATTGATTGAACATGTGAAAACTGGGTCTATGTTATTTAGAACACTGTATGATCACAGCATCAAGCAGAAATGCATAGAGAAATTGATAGCAAAACAGCCAAACAATGAATGTTATACTATTACAGTCAAACATGGATAACTCGAACTTCAAGGGACCGAGCAAAAGTGTTTGAATTATCAGAGCGTTCAAGTTATCAGAGCACTGTCACAAGTCCATATATTTACTTATTTATTAGTAGATACATGTACATATACAAACTATAATATAAATCAAAAGCACAAATGGCTTGTTTCAAATTAAATGCTTCTAATGTAAAGTTTAAAACGTTTTCATGAAAAAGTAGAGATTTTTCTATCACTTGAGATTGGTTTGTTGTTTGAGGTGATGTTATTGCCAGGACGTTTTTCAGATTGACATTGGCAAAACTTGATCGTTGTTGAAATGCTCAAAAGAAAAGACATTTTTTTCTTTTGGGGTTTTACCCACGATCAATTTTGCCGTTTTTTCTTGAAGTTTATGCAGATTACCTTACTTTACCTGGGATTCGTTAAGAGCAACACTCCGAGGCAGTTCAATTAGAAGTTTTACGAGGTTTTACGATACATTCTATATCACTCACGCTTTTTTAATAGATACTTATTGAATGTACACACGTATTCTGTGTTTAGGTCAAACGATGAATAGTTTTTTGTAGCTCAGACAACGTATACGTTTAATTACAACATTTTTTAAGACGTTTTAAACATTCAACATTCCGACGTTGATTCAACACGGAATCAACGTCGGAAAACTATTCATCACGGGCTAGCCGGGTCACGCACTCAAGGATTTTCGCCACGCACATACAAAACAACATGCGATTTTTGTTTTGTATGTGCGTGGCGAAAATCCTTGCGCGCGTGACCCGGCTAGCCCGTGCTATTCATCGTATCGCAGTATAAATCAAATTTCACCAAACTTTTAGAAAAGTCGTTGACAAAAATATTTTGCCGATGATGGTAATAACGACGCTTATGAATTACGAAAAGATGAAGTTTACCTCTATGGCTTTGAATAAAGTGATTTTCTAAAGCGATAACAACCGTTTCGGTACCGTTGGGCAAAAAAACAGTTCGAATTAACAGTGTTGAGTTCGAGTTATCTATAGCAATTTATCATTACGTGGGAACGGACCAAAGGAAATGTTCGAATTAACCATGTGTTCGAGCTATCCGTGGCCGAGTTATCCATGTTTGACTGTATTAAGTTCTCCAGTGTAGTGATTGGTCACTTTGTTTTAAATTAACAATCATATAAATTCTGCCAGACATCACCAATTCTCAACAAATCCTCAAAGATTTTAATCAAACAAAATCATTTTTCAGAAATTCAGATACATGTAACTTATCAGACAAGGAAATTTTTTAATAATTTTACTCACAGCATATTTTTGAATGGAGCTTGCATATGATTCTTGAGATTACGGTTGGTAGGCCAGAATCTTCGGTTGGATTTGTTCGGTGTCGGTTGCCCTTTGAATCTGTTTGCCTTTCCTGCAGGTCTTAAGATGGGGTTTGAGGTTTCTCAAATAAAAACGCCTTGTGTTAGTAGCTGATGTATTAGCTTTCTCCTATCATCTATTGACTGAAGCATTCCACCGCTAGATAAACAGAGATAAACATAAATGATCTGTGCTCAAATAGAATCCAGCTAAGCAGGTGCAGATGTCAATCTAAATTCATGTTTCTCAACCACTGAAAGTAATTAGAAGCTGACAATAATCCAGACACAAATTTGGCATGTTCCGGAGTAGAACGAGTCACGACTATTAATATATCTTACAGCGCTATTATTACTATTAAACATAAATACTATCACTACTACTATTACCCAATAGGTAATCATTACAAGTCCATCGATCTACAGTTTGTAAAACCTACATAGCTGTATTACGTCTGATCATTATGAAGAAATGGCTGTAAAAATGTGCTTTGGCAAAGCGGAACTAAAATCAACGTGAGATGCAAACTTGGTTTACAAACCGATGATTGTTTTCTTTTGCTTAGGCTAATTATAGGCTAACACGATAGGCTAATTATACAACTACTCAGCAATCCGAAATGTCTCAAACTAAATCTGAAAAAGTCACTTTGTTTCTGCAACCTTTTTCTTTCATAGGTACGCATAGTGTGTTACGATTTATTATTTCGGCTTACGTGCAAAATAGGCTTATATGTAGCGACATACTATAATAATTTTCCATTCCATTGTAGAATTTATTCATTAGCCAACAAATATTGTAACACCATTCAACATTTTAGAACCCAACCCATCAAAATATTGTACATATTGTACACCCCCTGCACAAAATATGAATACCCAAGAGCCTAACAACTGTCATACCTATCCAGTTGGGTGCATTCTGTGACTTGAGATTTCAGGGATACCAACTTCAAAGACTTCCTCAACCTTAGGATCTTTGGCAGTTTGCAATAAATGAATACTTTACGTCGCTGATATTTATTAGTATTTTCTGTTACCTGTAAAAATAGAATGGAACAGCTTTAATTATAAGGTATTTTGCATGATATAGTCACATGAATATTACATTAATGAACAAAAATGTTTTCTGTTTTTAACAGCGACAGGTCTAATGCAAAAAGTGAACTCCCCTATTTACATTTCCTAGGAAAATCCTATGAGATAATATTACAAACCTTACTAACAGACATAAATTAAAAATCTTCTATGGTTAGCAAACCTGCTATGGTGTCTTTTTTATTTAAAAATAAACACAATCAACACTCACTTTGTATTCCAGGTAACACACCATACTTCTAACACACCATACTTCTAACACACCATACTTCTAACACACCGTCCTTCTAACACATCATCCTTCTAATACACCATCCTTCTAATACACCGTCCTTCTAACACACCATCCTTCTAACACACCATCCTTCTAACACACCATCCTTCTAACACACCATCCTTCTAACACACCATACTTCTAACACACCATCCTTCTAACATACCATCCTTCTAACACATCATCCTTCTAACACACCATCCTTCTAACACACCATCCTTCTAACACACCATCCTTCTAACACATCATCCTTCTAACACACCATCCTTCTAATACACCATCCTTCTAACACATCATCCTTCTAACACACCATCCTTCTAACACACCAGCCTTCTAACACACCATCCTTCTAACACACCGTCCTTCTAACACACCATCCTTCTAACACACCATCCTTCTAACACACCATACTTCTAACACACCATCCTTCTAACACACCATCCTTCTAACACGCCATCCTTCTAACACACCATCCTTCTAACACACCGTCCTACTAACACATCATTCTTCTAACACACCATCCTTCTAACACGCCATCCTTCTAACCCACCATCCTTCTAACACACCATCCTTCTAGCACACCATCCTTCTAACACACCATCCTTCTAACACACCATCCTTCTAACACACCATCCTTCTAACACACCATCCTTCTAACACACCATCCTTCTAACACACCATCCTTCTAACACACCATCCTTCTAACACACCATACTTCTAACACACCATCCTTCTAACACACCATCCTTCTAACACGCCATCCTTCTAACACACCATCCTTCTAACACACCGTCCTTCTAACACATCATCCTTCTAACACACCATCCTTCTAACACATCATCCTTCTAACACACCATCCTTCTAATACACCATCCTTCTAACACATCATCCTTCTAACACACCATCCTTCTAACACACCAGCCTTCTAACACACCATCCTTCTAACACACCATCCTTCTAGCACACCATCCTTCTAACACACCATCCTTCTAACACACCATCCTTCTAACACACCATCCTTCTAACACACCATCCTTCTAACACACCATCCTTCTAACACACCATCCTTCTAACACACCATCCTTCTAACACACCATACTTCTAACACACCATCCTTCTAACACACCATCCTTCTAACACGCCATCCTTCTAACACACCATCCTTCTAACACACCGTCCTTCTAACACACCATCCTTCTAACACACCATCCTTCTAACACACCATCCTTCTAACACACCATCCTTCTAACACACCATCCTTCTAACACACCATCCTTCTAACACACCATCCTTCTAACACACCATCCTTCTAACATACCATCCTTCTAACACATCATCCTTCTAACACACCATCCTTCTAACACACCATCCTTCTAACACACCATCCTTCTAACACATCATCCTTCTAACACACCATCCTTCTAATACACCATCCTTCTAACACATCATCCTTCTAACACACCATCCTTCTAACACACCAGCCTTCTAACACACCATCCTTCTAACACACCATCCTTCTAACACACCATCCTTCTAACACACCATCCTTCTAACACACCATACTTCTAACACACCATCCTTCTAACACACCATCCTTCTAACACGCCATCCTTCTAACACACCGTCCTTCTAACACACCGTCCTACTAACACACCATCCTTCTAACACACCATCCTTCTAGCACACCATCCTTCTAACACACCATCCTTCTAACACACCATCCTTCTAACACACCATCCTTCTAACACACCATCCTTCTAACACACCATCCTTCTAACACACCATCCTTCTAACACACCATCCTTCTAACACACCATACTTCTAACACACCATCCTTCTAACACGCCATCCTTCTAACACGCCATCCTTCTAACACACCATCCTTCTAACACACCGTCCTTCTAACACATCATCCTTCTAACACATCATCCTTCTAACACACCATCCTTCTAACAGGCCATCCTTCTAACACACCATCCTTCTAACACACCATCCTTCTAGCACACCATCCTTCTAACACACCATCCTTCTAACACACCATCCTTCTAACACACCATCCTTCTAACACACCATCCTTCTAACACACCGTCCTTCTAACACATCATCCTTCTAACTCACCATCCTTCTAGCACACCATCCTTCTAACACACCGTCCTTCTAACACATCATCCTTCTAACACACCATCCTTCTAACACACCATCCTTCTAACACACCGTCCTTCTAACACACCATCCTTCTAACACACCATACTTCTAACACACCATCCTTCTAACACACCATCCTTCTAACACGCCATCCTTCTAACACACCATCCTTCTAACACACCATCCTTCTAACACACCATCCTTCTAACACACCATCCTTCTAACACACCATCCTTCTAACACACCATACTTCTAACACACCATCCTTCTAACACGCCATCCTTCTAACACACCATCCTTCTAACACACCATCCTTCTAACACACCGTCCTTCTAACACATCATCCTTCTAACACACCATCTTTCTAACACGCCATCCTTCTAACACACCATCCTTCTAACACACCGTCCTTCTAACCCATCATCCTTCTAACACACCATCCTTCCAACACGCCATCCTTCTAACACACCATCCTTCTAACACACCATCCTTCTAACACACCATCCTTCTAACACACCATCCTTCTAGCACACCATCCTTCTAACACACCATCCTTCTAACACACCATCCTTCTAACACACTGTCCTTCTAACACATCATCCTTCTAACACACCATCCTTCTAACACGCCATCCTTCTAACACACCATACTTCTAGCACACCATCCTTCTAACACACCATCCTTCTAACACACCATCCTTCTAACACACCATCCTTCTAGCACACCATCCTTCTAACACACCATCCTTCTAACACACCATCCTTCTAACACACCATCCTTCTAACATACCATCCTTCTAATACATCATCCTTCTAACACATCGTCCTTCTAACACATCATCTTTCTAACACACCATCCTTCTAACACACCATCCTTCTAACACACCATCCTTCTAACACACCATCCTTCTAACACACCATCCTTCTAACACACCATACTTCTAACACACCATCCTTCTAACACGCCATCCTTCTAACACACCATCCTTCTAACACACCATCCTTCTAACACACCGTCCTTCTAACACATCATCCTTCTAACACGCCATCCTTCTAACACGCCATCCTTCTAACACACCATCCTTCTAACACACCATCCTTCTAACACACTATCCTTCTAACACACCATCCTTCTAACACACCATACTTCTAACACACCATCCTTCTAACACGCCATCCTTCTAACACACCATCCTTCTAACACACCATTCTTCTAACACACCGTCCTTCTAACACATCATCCTTCTAACACACCATCCTTCTAACACGCCATCCTTCTAACACACCATCCTTCTAACACACCGTCCTTCTAACACATCATCCTTCTAACACACCATCCTTCTAACACGCCATCCTTCTAACACACCATCCTTCTAACACACCATCCTTCTAACACACCATCCTTCTAACACACCATCCTTCTAGCACACCATCCTTCTAACACACCATCCTTCTAACACACCATCTTTCTAACACACTGTCCTTCTAACACATCATCCTTCTAACACACCATCCTTCTAACACGCCATCCTTCTAACACACCATACTTCTAGCACACCATCCTTCTAACACACCATCCTTCTAACACACCATCCTTCTAACACACCATCCTTCTAGCACACCATCCTTCTAACACACCATCTTTCTAGCACACCATCCTTCTAACACACCATCCTTCTAACACACCATCCTTCTAACACACCGTCCTTCTAACACATCATCCTTCTAACACACCATCCTTCTAACACGCCATCCTTCTAACACACCATCCTTCTAACACACCGTCCTTCTAACACATCATCCTTCTAACACACCATCCTTCTAACACGCCATCCTTCTAACACACCATCCTTCTAACACACCATCCTTCTAACACACCATCCTTCTAACACATCATCCTTCTAACACACCATCCTTCTAACACACCATCCTTCTAACACACCGTCCTTCTAACACATCATCCTTCTAACTCACCATCCTTCTAACACACCATACTTCTAACACACCATCCTTCTAACACACCATCCTTCTAACACACCATCCTTCTAACACACCATCCTTCTAACACACCGTCCTTCTAACACATCATCCTTCTAACACATCATCCTTCTAACACACCATCCTTCTAACACACCATGTTTCTAACACACCATCCTTCTAACACACCATCATTCTAACACACCATCCTTCTAACACACCATACTTCTAGCACACCATCCTTCTAACACACCATCCTTCTAACACGCCATCCTTCTAACACATCATCCTTCTAACACACCATCCTTCTAACACACCATCCTTCTAACACACCATCCTTCTAACACACCATCCTTCTAACACACCATCTTTCTCACACACCATCCTTCTAACACGCCATCCTTCTAACACGCCATCCTTCTAACACGCCATCCTTCTAACACACCATCCTTCTAGCACACCATCCTTCTAACACACCATCCTTCTAACATACCATCCTTCTAACACACCATCCTTCTAACACACCATCCTTCTAACACACCGTCCTTCTAATACACAGTGTTGCAGGACAATTCATCTTCACTGTAGTTTGATATAGATGTCGACGTCGCTTTGTGCTTGGGTCTTCAGATAATTCTATCTGCAGTGAATAACATGATAGCATTAATTGTCATAATCTTTACATTGTTCTGCTATATCGACTTATGATAGGATATTTGAAGACCAGGTTAAGTTTTATTCTCAGTTGTCCAGCCAAATAGGTTTGCGTTGCTACACTGGAAATGCTCTAGTCAGTGTCGGAAGTTGTAAGGGTGTGATGTAAGAAATTGTATTATCTTAACACATGCAATCTACAATGGTATTACAGAATACGATTATTAATGTATTTATAGATATACTCCGAGCAGATGATGGCATACACGCATTACTCAAAATACAACATATATGTAGATATTCACGGCATTACACAATACTTTCTTACCTCTCTTTAGCCTTGCATTGGTATGTCTTGGTGCATATCACAGTTGTTGCCATTCCTTCCACTGATCTTTTCCCCTTCTTATCTTTTCTATTCAATGTAAATCATGTTATTGAAGTCTCGATGTGAGTAAGCAGATAATAATACAACTCTGGGTGGGCATAACAAGTTCAAGTATGTAAAAACAAAACTAATATATTTATTATTCAGAAGCCCCAGTCATAATTGCTTGCTCTGGTGATGAGGAAGAAACAAGGTTTGCACTGACTGACTACTATAACAGCTTTTTCAGTCACTCACCGAAATCCAAATATTTTTCTGACCCAACAGACACAAAACTTTACCGTCTGTTCATTCTCATGTCTATAACCAGTTTTCACATCATCGAATGATGATACTTTTGCAAGCGTCGCCTTGCTAAAATAAAACATCTTTTGATTAAGAGATGATTGATGGGTAATGCATTTAACAAACATTTTGTCAACATTTCTAGAAATTTAAGTATCGAAAACGAACGCGGTTGGACTGCTAAATCGCATAGCTATTCACATGCTTCAGATACTATTTCACCTATACATACAACCGACGTAGTAAACATACTGCATCATATCCGTTCAGACAAAGCTACAGGTATTGACAATATCTCAATTCGAATTCTTCGCATAACACTGCCATTCATAATCATCCCACTCACAGATATCATTAATAGAGCTATTAAGGAAGTAACTTTCCCTGAACTATGGAAAACTGCTATAGTTACCCCACTACACAAGGGTGGAGATAAAAATAATTTATCCAATTATAGACCCATATCTGTGCTTCCTATACTTTCTAAAATTTATGAAAGACATATACTTACCGCGCTTCAAATACACTTAGATAGTAACAAAACTATAAACAGCTCAGTCAGGATTTAGAAAAAAACCACTCCTGCATCACTACCATTCATCATCTTTACTCCACTTGGTCAAACATGGCCAAAAACAAAAATACTTTAGTCATTATTTTTCTTGACTTTCAAAAAGCTTTTGACATGGTTAATCATAATATACTTATTTCAAGAATAGCAAACATAGGAATAACTGGTAAATTTCTTGAGACCATCAGGTCATATTTGAATGGACGGCGCCAATGCGTGAAAATAAAAAATACCTGCTCAGATGCTCTTCCTATAGCTACTGGCGTTCCACAAGGTTCAATTCTTGCACCAACACTGTTTCAAATTTTTATAAATGATCTACTTGAATTACCACTCCACAGCTAACCTCATGCTTATGCTGACGATACCTCATTCTGTATATCCGAAACTGACCCTTCTTGCCTCCAATCTAAAATAAATTCAGACCTAAGACTTATCCAACAATGGTGTGTGGCAAATCAGATGCCTCTTAACATTTCAAAATCTCACTATATCTTAGTAAATCCACCATTGAACTTCCCTCTGACAATTTCTATATTTGACAGTACCCTAACAAGACAATCTACTTCTAAACTACTTGGCTTCATCATCAACGACTCTTTATCATGGCTAGACCACATCTCATTCATTTCAAATAAAATATAATCTAACCTACGTTTAGTTTATCTAACCTTCGTCATCTTATGAACTTTGATACTGCCAGACTATATTACTATAATTTTATCCATTCCTATCTTATATATAGCCTGCATGTGTTTTACCCTACAACACCTGTAAAATATACCAACACACTATTTATTTTACAAAAAAAAGCTTTACGACTTATATGCAAAGACCTAAACATACCCCATAAAAACCATCACTTACCACCTACCAACTTAATAACAAGCACTACCGGTGTTCTTCCCTTACCTAAGCTATCACATTACTTCACCTGCCTCACTGCTCATTCAATACTCCACGATAACTGCCCTAAATATCTCAGCTATAACTTTCAAACCGTAAACCATAGCCACAAAACCAGAAACAGATTCAAATTACCTAGTGCCATAAACCACAACAAACTCAACAGTAACCTGCTAAATTCATTTAATAATCTCTGCACTCATTTAAGAACTCTTCCTTTGCAATCTTTTAAAGCAAAACTCAAACTACACCTATTATCCTCTGACCAATAATACCATTCACCATATAGCCTTACCTATTTTAACCATTTTATATTACACTTTGTTTTCATGACTAGAAAACTGTTGTCATATATTTCTATACTATTTTCACTGAGCTATTGGGGGTCCTACCACACAAAGTTGTCGTCAGAATAGTCACTTTCAAAATCACTGTCGTCACTTTTAAAATCACTGTCGTCACTTTTAAAATCACTGTCATCACTTTTAAAATCACTGTCATCTTTTTCAAGTTGGTAACCAAAACAACCTCTTTCTTCACATTCGTTATTTTAATACAAATATCCATTCTGGTGGCACCTGGTTGCGTTAAAAACCTGAAACTTGCTCAGTTGGAACTTCTGCTAACCAAAAGCATGGCTCAACCAGCGACCTTCACAAACTTATTAGTGATGTTTGGGAGCGCTGCTGATTACTCCGTGAAGAGTGAAAGCCGTCTTAGGTTTTTAAGGCTACATTTCTTGTACTGAAAATAGACCGAGATTGTCTTTAATAATCACTGTCAATCACAGACTTGGAAACGGATTTGCTGTCAATGTCGTGGCATTTCATTGCTGTTTACTTTAATTATTTGGCAGTCTATAAATGCTGGGCCAGATGCTTCAAACCAAAACTAGTGAAGTTTCGATTGAACGTGTTGATTTATGGACAAATAATAAGTTAGTAAAAGTACGGCTACACATAACAAATTTTTCGTTGGTTCTAACCAAAATCACGAAATGATTGAAACACACAGAATTATTCTGCGCCACTAGATTCGTGCTAGCGAGCACGATTCCAGCAGCTTTTGCAATTAGTATAGTCCAAGGTACAGTCAAACATGGATAACTCGAACTTCACGGGACCGAGCAAAAGTGTTCAAATTATCAGAGCGTTCAAGTTATCAGAGCACTGTCACAAGTCCATGTATTTACTTATTTATTAGTAGATACATGTACATATGCAAACTATAATATAAATCAAAAGCACAAATGGCTTGTTTCAAATTAAATGCTTCTAATGTAAAGTTTAAACGTTTTTATCAAAAAGTATAGAGATTTTTCTATCACTTGAGATTGGTTTGTTGTTTGAGGTGATGTTATTGCCAGGACGTTTTTTTAGATTGACATTGGCAAAATTTGATCGTTGTTGAAATGCTCAAAAGAAAAGACATCTTTTTCTTTTGAGCGTTTTACCCACGATCAATTTTGCCGACTTTTCTTGAAGTTTATGCAACTTCAAGAAAAAGTTACCAAAGAAAAATCTCTTACTTTACCTGGGATTCGTTAAGAGCAACACTCCGAGGAAGTTCAATTAAAAGTTTTACGAGGTTTAACGGTACATTGTATATCACTTACGCTTTTTGAATGGATACTTGTTGAATGTACACAAGTATTCTGTGTTTAGCTCAAACGATGAATAGTTTTTTTAGCTAAGACAACGTATACGTTTAATAAAAAACAATTTTAAGACGTTTTAAACATTCAACATTCCGACGTTGATTCAACACGTAATCAACGTCGGAAAGCTATTCGTCACGGGCTAGCCGGGTTACGCACTCAAGGATTTTCGCCACGCACATACAAAACAACATGCTGTTTTTGTTTTGTATGTGCGTGGCGAATATCCTTGCGCGCGTGACCCGGCAAGCCCGTGCTATTAATCGTATAGCAGTATAAATCAAATTTGACCAAACCTTTGGAAAAGTCGTAGACAAAATTATTTTGCCGATGGTGGTAATAACAACGCTTATGAATTACGAAAATATGAGGTTTACCTCTATGGCTTTGAATAAAGTGATTTTCTAAAGCGATAACAACCGTTTCGGTAGCCGTTGGGCAAAAAAATAGTTCGAATTAACAGTGTTGAGTTCGAGTTATCTATAGCAATTTATCATTACGTGGGAACGGACCAAAGAAACTGTTCGAATTAACCATGTTTTCGAGCTATCCGTGGCCGAGTTATCCATGTTTGACTGTACGTATAATGACACACAATAAAAGTACAAGTGCAAATCAACATAGTACACACGATGCAACTGCTTAGATTGTGTTATTGTATGTATTTATTGTTTGAACGCTATAGCTACAAATTGTTTATTTTTTAATTATATTTCCTTTTTAGCAGCAAAAGTTTTGTGGTAGAAAATGTTGCCATCTTGAGCGTAATCAAGTCGGTTGCATCGTATTTACTATGGTGAATTTTCGTAATATTTTCCTTGCGTGTCGCATTATGCTCTCGGACTACATATATCTTAGAATTTGCGGTCAGATCTAAAAAAGATAACGATTTGTGAATTTCTAGCCGCAATTCCTAAATCGCTTGCGGAATGTACACGTAAATTAATTTAGGCGCCTACAATATAACTGCGCGTTAATAAGGTCGTTTCTACGCAACTACAAAACTGCTAATGCTAGTTGCACTGAGTAGTTGTAGTAGGCTGTTGTTGTAAATGGTTTTAGTACACTTTTGAATAGAGCTTGTACATTGATAATATTATTACGAATTATTACGTATGTACTACATTGCAAAACGGTTATTTTGTATGACTACAGCAGGTTTTGGCTTGCCCACAAAACCGTTTTACTTTTTCTTCTAATTACAATACAAATTTGAACTTGAGTTTTCAGCAATTATTAGCCTAGCTACAAAACAGTTATATTTCTATTAAATACATATTGGAACCTGACTTTTCAGCAAATATTAGTTTAACTACAAAAAAGTTATATTTCTATTAAATAAATCCATTACGTCCATGGTACTACTGATTACATATAATCGCCAACACAGTTACACAGTTTTCAAACCGAGTTAGGAACTGCGGGCTAAAAACTCACTATTCGTTATCTTTTTTAGATCTGACCAGAATTTGCTAGAGTCGTGCTAGCTCACCAACAATAGCAAATAGTTACATCGTGTTTTATGTTGAATTGTTTTCGTACTTTTATTGTGTGTCGCGCGCGATACATGTCTTGGACTATACTAATTGTTAAAGCTGCTAGAATCGTGCTCGCTAATAATCTGTTTAAAGCGTTTCATCGACGAACTCGGTGCGCATGCACAGCTCAAATAATTCTGTGAATTTCGACCGATTAATTCTGCGTTTTTCGTGATTTCGGCCAAAACTCAGAACCAACGAAAAATTCGTTATGTTTAGCCGTACCTTTAGTAATCCTACTTACACAATCATCGTCACCTCGTCACCTACATTGATAAATGGTCGTCTCGTCTGTCACTTTTTAAATATCCCTGTCGTCGGGTCGGCAGAATCGTCACAAAACATGGGAGGACCCCGCTATTATTTGTCCACTTTTTGTTTAAACAATACTCATATCAATCCTCAAGCTTGCGTTCTACATATTTTATGCTTTCAGTTCTAATCCCACGACCACACGAGCGGAGCGGAAGTGTGGGAGTTTTATGATAAATGCATGCGCACACAACTTACGAAAATTATTAATCAAAAATGAGACGAACCCTCGTCAAGAAATTTCATCAAAAAATTTAAGCATCGGAATTTGAAGTCGTTAAAGTATAATAACGATACAAAACACATTCAAAACTATTTAAATATGTTACCAAGTCTTTGTAAACCTATGATAATATCTTAAAACTTACCCATCTGATCGGATTGTACACAAATAGACAGATTAATTTCAACGAAAATCGCCACAAAACACTTGAAAAGCTTGGTTTAATAAAAGTTAAGACCGGAAATTAAAACGCCGAGGGACAGATAATAGAACGATGAAGTATGGAGATGTCTTGCGCATTTCACGAAAAAATAACATGCACTTTTCACCAGTCTATAGCATTGTCGAATTGCCGAAGGTTTTGGCCATTAACATAGGAGTACAGAAATCGTTTCATTTTTGCTGATTTCAATTTTTTCATTTTCATTTGCCAACACATTTAAATACTTTCCCATTCTAACTGATGTCCAACGCAGTATAAGTAAAGGCAAGCAAATGACGATGATATTTTTTAACGTTCGTCTGTCACTTTTTAAATATCCCTGTCGTCGGGTCGGCAGAATCGTCACAAAACATGGGAGGACCCCGCTATTATTTGTCCACTTTTTGTTTAAACAATACTCATATCAATCCTCAAGCTTGCGTTCTACATATTTTATGCTTTCAGTTCTAATATTATTATATTAGTTAGACTATTCACGAGTTTTTTAGTTAGACTATAGTTTCTTTGCGGTCCTTTTTATTTTTTTGTTGTACACCGCTTTTTAGTTAGTTCACTTGCCGTGGTACCTTGTGGAAAACATATTGTAAAATATGACTATTGATTACCACAATAAAGACATTAAGTTAGGTGCATACATCGGTTGTATTACCTCGTATTACCTCGTAGGATTCTTCACGCTAAACCACCTAGGGATGTAAGGGGCGTGCCTCAATTAGACCCAAATGGATTTTTTCTTTGTAAAACAATGTTCCAGTAATTGGTTTCATAATTAGAATCTATGAATTAATGTTACATAGAGGTCTGCAATTTAAGGTCTCGTATTGTCTTTGGTAAAAAGCTATTGTGGAAGAGTGACCTGTTTGTTTGTAGAGTGATTGGAACTCCGTGTCTTTGAGATCTAGTTTGTATAAAGTTTGTTGGTATGGTAATGAGCTTGTCATAAGATTCTGTGAGTGCAGGATGTATATCTTCTTTGCTTAGTACTCTCATAAGTAGCCTCATTCTTTGTTGTTGTCTTCTTTGTTGTAGTGGGATCACTCCTAGCTTGTCCATAGCCTCGCTTATGCCTCTTGTACCTTTCAGGTTTGCAATAAACCTGATAGCTTGGTTCTGTACAAGCTCTAAGTCTTTGATGTCACCTTTATTGCTAGGGTCCTAAGCTGCAGCTGCATATTCTAGATGGGGTAGACATAATGACCTATAAGCTAAGAGTTTGGCCTTTTGCGGAGCCCGGAAGAGAGCACGTTTGACCATACCAAGCTGCTTTTTAGCAGCGGTAATTTTTGTCTCTATATGTTTGTTAAACCTTAGGTCATCTTGCAGTGTTACTCCTAGGTAACGGGAGTTGGATACTTGTTCTAAAGCTATTTTGTTCAGCGTATATGTTGGTGTGGGTTCGTTATTTGTGTTGTTGAATATGAGAATCTTGCTTTTGTTGACATTGAATTCCATTCCCCATCTGGTAGCCCATCTTCCAAGTGCATCTAGGTTTTGTTGGAAGTTATCGATATCTCCGGTAGTTGATATTTCTTGGTAGAGCAGTGTGTCATCTGCAAAAAGTGAAACTGAGCAAGTTACACACTCAGGAAGGTCAGTAATGAAGAGCAGAAACAACACTGGGCCAAGTACTGACCCCTGTGATACTCCCGACGTTACTGGAAGGAAGTTGGACTCTTTGCCATCAAGTACTACGCACTGAGATCTATGAAGTAGAAAGTTATGTATCCAACTTATCATGTAGTCATCTACATCTGTTTTTGACAGTTTTTCCATTAAGAGTGCATGCGGTACCCGATCAAAGGCTTTTGCAAAGTCAAGGACTGCTGCGTGGACGCTTTTTTGTTGATCAACAGAGGTGAGAATGTCATTAAGGGTTGCACACAGTTGTGTCTCGCATGACAGTCCTTGCCGGAACCCATGTTGTCGATTGTGAAGAATCTTGTCTACTTTGGCTAGTAAGTTTCTCAGCACTATGTGTTCAAGGATTTTGCATGGGATACTGGTAAGCGATATTGGTCTGTAGTTGCTAACTGTTTCAGTTGTACCTGATTTATGGATTGGTGTTACATTGGCAATTTTCCACTCATCTGGGAGTATTCCTAGTTCGAGAGATTTATTAAATATGGTAGCAAGACAGTCTGATGTTTGTTCTATGTCAATCATCAAGTCTTCTTTACGTATTCCGTCTCGACCAGGTGCTTTACCCCCCTTCAAGTCCTTGACAAGCTTGATTATTCCACAGATATCTATTTTTGGTGGTGTGAATGCGTTGACAGTACAGTTTTCTGCGAGAGAGTGGTTTTTATTGAATTGACTGTGGAAGTATGTGTTAAGCATTATCGCACACTTACATGGGTCATCTGTTTGAAAGTTACTTTCATCTCTTAACATAATTTGGTTCTTTGTGTTTTTTATTCCTTTTATAGAACGGTTTGCAGTTGCCTTCTGATAGTGGTTTACAGATTCGGTTTGTGACGTAATCTCTTTTTATCTTTCTGATTGCTGCTTTAGTATCTTTGCATGCTTTAGTGTATTGTTTTTGGTCAAATGGGTCACCACTGCAACGGAACGATTGTATAGTTGCCTTTGTTTGGTGACTAGTTTACGACTCTCTTTGGTGAACCAAACTGGTTCAGTTTTTGGACGGTCCTCGACAGTTTTCTTTGGTACAAAATCATTGATAGCATGTTTAAGGGTTCTTGAGAAAAATGTCCACATTTTGTTGACATCATCCATCTCTTTTAGTCTATGTTTGGTATCATTCATAACTAACTCAAACCTGTCAAGATCCACTTTACTATAAAGCTTGATGACCTTTGTTGGAAATTGTTTTACTGGTAATGCAGTTTTGATCTCGGCCTTTATAATAAAGTGATCACTAAGACCAGGATATATGACTTCATGTGACTGGATCATCTCAGGTTGGTTTGTACAGATCAGGTCAAGCGTATTATCATGTATGTGTGTGGGTTGAGTGATGAGCTGGTGAAGATTGTGCTGAGCTAGTAAGTCTGTGAATTCTCTGCTCATAACACGGTCTTGTGACTGTGGCTTTATAGTGATATTTAGCCAATCAATACCAGGAAGGTTCATATCGCCAGTTAATATAATGTGGTCATTAGGAAATTTTTGTGAGAGGTCTTCTATTATATTATTTAACATAGTCATATCTTTGTGTGTTGGTGGACGATAGAAGCACCCAACTAAAATTGACCCATGTATTCCAACAAATAAGATTTCATCTTGGGTTTTGTCCGCGTCTGTTGTGACTTTCTTGCTAATGAATGAATCACTAATTGCAATCAAAACGCCTCCTCCATGTAAATTTCTGTCTTTCCTGTATATATTTTTATTGTTATAGTCAAATATTTGATGGCTATAGATGCTCGAGTCAATGTGGGTCTCTGTCAGACAAACTATGTCAAAGTCGTATGTTTCTGTAGTTAATTCTTCAGTTTTGCCTTTAAGAGATCTAGTGTTTGCAGTGAACATCTTTACAAGGTTGAATGACGGGTTAAAACCGTCTTTGGCACTTGCTTTGTTGTGTTCAGGTCTCGCCATTCCCCCGACTCTTCTTTGGACTGAATCTTCATGTTTCTTATTCGGTATTGAGTGTTGCTAGATGGGTCTTCAGCCTTTTTTTGTTTAATGTGTTGTCTTAGTTCATATTGTCGTTCACGTACCTCTTTGCTTTCATCAAGCTTGCACCAGATGTTATTTCCTCTCTGGGTTGCGTGTACTCTTTTCATAAACTCCCATTTGGTGTTTTCATCTGTAAATTCAAGTTTTATTGGCTTGTTTGCTGCTGTAGATTGCAGACGTACTGCCTTGATTGGTTCTTTTGTGTGCATGAAGCATTCATTTTGGAGCATCTCTGTGACTTGTTCAAGAGCACTTTTGTTTTCTTCTGCTTTAATTCCATAAAGTATGGCATTGTATTTGCGGCTCTCCGCCTGGTTTTGTTCAAAATTTTTTGCTAGTAGATGTTTGGCACTGGAGTTGATTTCAATGCTCCTTTTAACACCTTCAGTGTTACTTTGTACAGCTGCAGCATATGAAATCTCAAGCTTTTCTATTCTCTCAGTTAACCCCTCTCTAGTTGAATCAACTGTTGTCATCAGTTTGGAAACCATGGTTTCAATATTATTGAGCTTGTTGGTAGTTGCTGTATTTTCAGCAAGAGCGGCTAGATTTCCCGGTTCATTTTTCCCCGTTGCCGAATTAATTTCAATGACACACATATCACAGAACCATTTAACTCCTTTGTTGTCCATCTTGCCAATAAATGTAAGCTCTTGAATTGTAAGTTCCTGGCATGTACCATGATACCAGTTCTTACAGAGATCACATCCTATTAATTTGGTTGAGCATTTTTGAGATGCTCCTCTTGAATTTTTTACAAAACATTCCTCCATATTGCATGTTTTGCATTTGTAACCAACATTTTGTTTTTCATCATCATCCTTTCCACCCATCATGTGTGTGTGTGAAAAGTGAAAGCCAAATATTTTTCGGATTTGAATCACTCAAGGTTATAAATAATTTTTTTTGGGGTCAAATTGGTGAGGCAGCCCTACCCTAGGGGTGAATTTAGATCAATTTAGGTAAAGTTTTCTCACAAAATTAAAAACCACGCCATGTTGGTTGACCTTGACCTCCCTCTATCTCTACCTTGACCTCCTGTAGCAAAGAAGAACGGCCTCCGTGTTCTTATCCACTGACTTATTTACTGCTTAACGCTGCCTGATACCCGAAATGTTTTAAGGCTTTAAAAAGTACTCGATTCTATTCTTATCAAAAAAATTAGCAATTCAACTCCCAATTTTTTTGCAAGACCTAGTAAGAATCTATTAATTTCAATTCAATAAACAAAACACTAAAATTAAATTCTTATGCTATCTTAACTCCCAATAAATCAATTCAGTTTTGTAAATAAAATGAATACTCTATCAATTCACCACTTGTTCACTAGCTATCTCATCTAAATAGATGTTGCTCAATTACACAAACAGGCTTGCCAACCCAAGAGTGGGCAATGCGTGAGATTTGGTTTTGGGGCAATCGATGTATCAATGATAGTATATATAAAATTGTGGAAATTGGGGCAAGTCTCACACATTTTCATTTTTTCTTTGGGGTGATTGCGTGAGTCTCACGCCCAATGCGTGAAAGTTGGCATGTTGTTATATTGACATTTCACTAAAACTCAATACGGACACAGAATGGAACAGATTGCTGGATTTACATACATTATGCTGTAGCTTGGAAATACAAAGACACCGCTAAAGAATGGATTAAGCCCAGAAGTTGTACACACAATACACACAACAGGACGTACAGATAGCAAGCCACACCAGCAACAAGACCTCTGAAGGCATCCAAAGTCCAATAATTCAAATGCAGCAACAAGCTAATTAAGAACACTAAACTTAGAAGAATTAACCACCAAGAGAA
Source organism: Watersipora subatra (assembly GCF_963576615.1). Classification (NCBI taxonomy): domain Eukaryota; kingdom Metazoa; phylum Bryozoa; class Gymnolaemata; order Cheilostomatida; family Watersiporidae; genus Watersipora; species Watersipora subatra. The sequence goes on along the minus strand of NC_088715.1, from coordinate 5,063,022 downwards.
GCTGAAATCCAATCTTCTGCCAGCTGATACTGGACACTGACAAAATAACTGAATATATCATCACATCAATCCTCTGAAATTCTCTGACATACACAACAGAAGCAACATTGTGCAAGTACAACACCCGCTCCACCAGGACAGCTCTCTTCCGTTGACGTACTCGAAGTCAGTGCTCCCTCAATGACCAACCACAGTAATATAGAGACACAATCCCTAACACTTATACGTCTACCCTCACGCTAATCATATGCCTATAAAAGAGAACATTTATAGTAGCTCATCTTCTTTTGACTGTGACCTCTTATAGACGTACAAGACAAAGCTTAAGGGCAGACACAGCTAGCTGTTGGCATAAGATATTTTATTACTTAGCTTTTATTACTCATTGTTGCTTTGCTTTATTTTAGAATTTTGCTATTAATGTATTAAGGTTTTGGTTTATGAGAATAAAGAGTACTTCTATTGCTACACTGACATCTGGTAAATAGCAAAGTTGGCCTTGCACTAAAGATTTGGGTCAAGTCCTATAAATTGAACTCGCAACTCTTGGCATCCATAATAAGGTGGCTTGCCTTCTGAGACATTAATCATAAATAGTCTTCATAGTCTGAATAAAGTGAGACAGGGTAATTACTAATCACTGATGTTAGTGTGGTGTTCAAGTGAGTAAATTCCTTAAATACCACACATAACAATGTATGTACACAAATGTTTTTGGGTAACACCTATGCAAAACGGCCTTACAAGTGAAATAACCGTTTAGTGTTGCAGTTTTATTTTATTATATATCATAGGGCAGTTTCTCAATGCGCTTGGTGGTTACATTCACAAAATATAAGTTTTGTTTGAGTTGCTAAGGTCGATCTATGGGGGCGCATGATCATGCCCCCATGACTATATTACTCTTTTCGCTCGGGTACTGGTTGCAGGCGGAGTGAATAGAATCTCCTTAATTTTAGCCGACTTGAGCATCTCCCTCTTGTATTTACTCCAACACTCTCTACAGAAGCCTGTATAAAAATCTTCAGTGCTAAGTGCTGACAATCAAATTATTTTCTGCAGTTTCTCTAGAATGCATATTGAACAGCACCAAAGCATGACGTTTCTCATTTATAGAAACTAGCTACCAGATTTGTATTATCACTAATAATTGAGTGATATCACATCAGATTAGTCGACGCATGACTACACATAGCTTAAAGTTACGGCAGCAAAAGTAGCAACTGCTACAACAATAATTTCTGCTAGCTGACATATACAAACAGCCAAAACAGAACAATGCAGGTGAAATTACCATAATGTGAAACAGGCAACTCGGGATATTTAAGTAGTTCAACCTCTAAGCCAGTATCTCACACAGAAAGAGCAATGGCTCTCTTCTTTAGTTTGTAGACGAGGCCTAATCTGCGCTTCTCTGGCTGTTTGATGACAACAGGTGCCACTGGCTGAGCAGAATGTGACATCTATTTCTTGAGTTCTAAAAGCAAATACAAGTTAGTAAAAGCTAGTAGTGGGTAAAAGAAAACGGAAATGTCCTAATGCATTGGTAATAATTTGACCCGCTATTCTTCTATATAATAATGGCACCATTATTGTTGCATATTACCATGTCCCCTATCTGATGCCAGGCTAATAGTGGTAGGTTAGCAAGTGGCAGGCAACTCTCATCACTTCTCATTGTTTATAAGCTGATTTTTAATGCAATTTTCTATTGGCATTGTGCCTGGCTATTAGCAAGTGGTAGGCAACTCTTATCATTTTTCATTGTTTATATGCCGATTTTTACCCGGGCATAATACCCGGGCAACGCTGGGAGGCACAGCTAGTATTATAATAATTATTGTTTGTTTATTAACTGCCACTACATCATTTTGGTAATGCACAGTTGGAAAAGGTTTGAGATGCACCAAAACATGAAAAGCTTAGAATAGAGCAATAATAATTAAAAATAATGCTTTCTCATTTATTTACTACATTTAGACTCCTTCATTCATCTCATATTTAATATAACACAATAATTACCTAAATAAATAAACTATTTACCACTGCATGCGCTGCTACTTCTGAAAAAAACGACATCGTCGCGCTAGCCCTATCAGTAGTGCCCGTCATATCTATAATATGATTATAATAATATTGTAACAAAGAACGGATGTTGTTGCTATTAAGTTGATAAATATATTTATTAAATTTTGAATAAATTAGTGAACTCACTTGACTAGTGAAACTACTTATCCAGTGAGAGAAAATCTTGCCAATTAACCACAAATCTGAGAACAATCAGACCGGTGAACTAGGTTCAATTTATCACCGAGTCCTGAGTAATAAATTTAGACAACTGCGTAGGACAAGGCCTGATGTTTGAATGAGATGTAGTTACGTTTGTTTGCTTGACGATTAAAAAAGCATAGCTAAACTTGTTCCTAGTGCACAGGCAAACCATAGAACTATACTATATCGTTGTGTGGTACATAAAAATACTGCATATTATCGAAAAAAACATGCTGTCATATCGAAGTTTATGAAAATGTTAAACATGTGCGGCTGGCATTACTACTCTGCACTTATGGATAACTGACTGGTTAAATAGGTTGTCACTGTCAATGTAGTAATAAATTACTAATCATAGAGGTACTGAGATAGTAATAACAAAGAATATCATTGACTCAATGTTTTTGCTTGTTCAAAAATGGAGAATCGAGGCGATTCGTCTATGATGACAATAAAGAAACAAATCAATTATTACTGGTAGGATGCGCCGAGGCATTTCAATTCTACAGTAAGCAAAATACCAGAAAATCGATTCGATTCATTTGTAAATTGAGCATTAAGGCATGCTTGAGCAAACGTGTTAACTGGAGTGCTCATCTCTGCCTGATACTGTATAATTTCCTAGCTTTATACACTCACCATAACTGCTGCGACCACCTGCAACTGCCTCGACCTCAGACGCCAACATAGCCTGAATCTCACAAATCCCATCATACACCATACCCTTTTTTTTCGAGCTACACTATAACTACCAATGAGCACACGTACTAACTCACTTTGTGATGTTTGTTACCTGACTCCATAGGCTGTGCCTCTGGCTTGTCTAACCCCAGGCTACTGCCAAAAATATTCTCCTCATTAGTGCCAGCACCATCGCCAGTATAGCACTTTCTTCTCCATCATCCTGATCAGACTCAAACTTGCTCTCTCATAACGCACTTACAACACAGTTTATAATTTTAGCTGCTGCAACTCAGTTATGCCCAAAAAGTTCGTTTTTTATCCTTTCACCACATAAACCTCATCCTCCGTAGTCTCCTGTATTTACTTTCAAACGGAACTTCTACTATTCCAACTATATTCAACTCACTACCATCAGCATTTTCTAAAGCTGTTGATGGCTTCTTTAACTGCAACTTTAACTTATTGGCAGTTGTTTCAATCTGCGCTCTCTACATCGACCCTTGCAACTTTCAACATTTCTCTACCACTATGTTCAATAGCTTTCAATAACAGCATTGATTTAGCTCTACCCCTCATATTAGGTTGTGTATCTCTCGTATTAGGTTGTCTATTACCACTTTCACCTTTATATCCTCACCTTTTGACTACACTCTGGATACACAAATTCATCTCAACAAGTTTCTCCTACGAACAATCACTGTGTTCACTGGACGCCAGCTTTGGATAACCGAACTTCATCATGTCACAACACAATCTATTTTACACTACCAACGCTATTCACTCTACATCTTCCTTTATTTTTAATTGTCACTTTTTGCTTTACGAATAATAAATTCAAACAACTCACTGGTATCTTTCCAACATGGACACTTCACAGTGTCGGCACCTCACAGCTTCAATAACTCACCTCTCCAACACTTCAGCTGCTTCAAATGTCACCTCACTTTCATGCCTGTTAAAGGGTAGTGTCAATTGTTAAATTTAACAAGCCAATAATACTACCACTCTTTTGTTTACGATCACAGGAAAAAACTCAACACTCTGTCAGCTGCCCCACATTGTATTAATGTAGGTCATCAGTTGTAGTAAAGAAGAATAGCCTTGGTAATTCATTCCATTTGCTTATATACTGCTTAATACTGCCTAATACTGCCTAATCTCTTGACTTTACACACTCATCGCTATGACCACCCGCAACTGCCTTGACATCAGATGCCAACATAGCCTGTGTCCCACAATTCCCATCATACAACAAATACTATTACTGCTGGTATAATGGACATGAGTTAAAATAATACCCTGTTTTGCGACTTATGGTTGCAGCACGGATACACGTGTTATACCAGTAACATAATGCTGGCATTTACTAGGCATCTCTGGCTTTGTGATTATATTTTGCGCAGTGAAAAGTTATGAAACTACGATGAGCCTGAAAGCGCAGTGACCGTGTATTCTGGTGAAAACATACATGTATCTGTCAAACCTTTTCGCTACATACCAAGTGCTGTCAAGTTTGCTGTTTTGTTACTTGGAAGCTTTCAGTCGATCCACAATCGTTGCTTAATGAGTTTCAATTTTCCATTAAAAAACATTTCAAATTTAATCTTTGGCAGTAAAGTCCACAGGTTACTTGTATTCCATTGATTTTCTTATTGAACCTCTACAGTTAATCTCTTAGTGATTAAATTAAATTAGTTTTGCCCCACGTAACGAATTATTCCTTCAATTTGACCGTAATCAAGAAATGAAGGACTATTTTGGCTGAAATTCACAGAATTATCTGAGCTGAGCACCGAAGTCATCAATTGGCTAAACAATTTTTATTTTAGCGAGCACGATTCTAGCAGCTTTCGCAGTTGGTATAGTCCAAGACACGTACCACGACACGCAATAAAAGTACGAGTACAATTCAACATAATACACGCAATGAAACTGCTCAAGTTGCGCTGTTGTTGGTTAGCGAGCATGATTCTAACAGCTTTTAAAACTTACATCGTCCGAAGCACATAAAGGAACACGCAAGAAAAATATTACGGCAATTTGCCATAGTAAATACGATGCAACTGACTTTATTGCGCTAGAGATGGCAACTCTTTCTACCACGGAAGTTTTGCTGCTAAAAGGAAAATGGTTATTATTTAAAAAAAAGAAACGATCTGTAACCATAATGTCCGAACGATAAAAACCAACAATAGCGCAATCTAAGCAGTTGCATCGTGTGTACTATGTTGAATTGCACTTGTGCTTTTATTGTGTGTCGTCATACGTGTCTTGGACTATACTAATTGCAAAAGCTGCTAGAATTATGCTTGCTAATAACTCGTTTAGCCAATTAAATGCGTTTCGTCAATGAATTCGGTGTACATGCACAGCTCAAACAATTCTGTTCACTTCGTGATTTCGGTCAGATTAAACAAATAATTTGTTACGTGTGGCCGTACCTTAATAAAACTATTGTAAAGGTGTTTAATTGTGAAGTAATTAGCAATTAATGGCTAGATAAGTGAAAAGTAAATTGTGAACATAGAAGTGTGTGTATGAGAAAGGTTAATGTTGCTGCAGAAGCTATCCATCAAAGTTTTGAATATAACTATACTGTTACCTCTCGATAGTTGATACTGGCACAAACATAAAAAATGAGATACCAAAATTAAATTTATGAATGAAGCGCACGAGGGTGCTTTGTCTGACCAAACCCAGAGAGAATATAGAGACAATTCCTACTTGAGAAGTCCATGTGAACATTTCTTAGTTTTACAAGTTCTAGTGATTGCCCTTTGCAATAACCGGAAAATGAAAATTGAAGTTCTGAGGTTACAGTTGAAAATGTGAAATTGAAATGGCCGAATTTACAAATAGAAATAAAAAAAATGAATAATGGGTTTTGGAAAAAATTTCAAACAAAAAACAAATGCGAAAGGTAATATTAATTCATAATATAACATACCTTTTTTACTTTAATCATGATAAGGATACCGTAGAAAACCTAAATCAGATAAGAATGACATAGCCTTGTAGTTAGGTGAAGGTGTTTGCATACTTGCACTTGCAATTTGTTGCAAGTTCAAATCCAGTACGACGAGGAATTTTCATGACTAGACTTTAATCGCCATAGCTGGACACATCGATGACAAAAAACTAAAGGCAAACATTGAGATTCATACATATATCATAAAACCTCTAATCGAATGCCATGTCGCTCTATTTTCAACCCTTTCTCTATAGTGGCGGTCAATCATCATGTTTCCATGATGCGCAATATTTTGATGCAGCCCCCTCCGAAGTTGAGGGTATTGTACCTTTACATGCTGCGCAGTGGTTTTCAGCAAATTAGCCAGAGAAAAGAAATTGTATAAATCGAATCGCCGGATGGAGACATAGAATCGATCATGGATACCGAACGTCAGAAACGGTCTTTTTATGCTTCTGTCGTCATTATACTTTTATTTACAATACATATTCACAAGGTTTTACAAAGTAATAAATTTTTAATAAGTATTTTTAAGTAATTATTTAAATGTTACTTTAGGACTTGCCACCTATTTTTCGAAAAGTGTTGGCATCGATAACAAAGTCCAGGAAAGTAATCACCTCATCATCCTTGTGGGTGCTGACCATCATTAAATTTAAGTGAAAGAAAATCGGAAGAATAGAAAAAAAACAAGATAAGCAGAATAACTTTTGTACTAGTTTATGGCCCTCGATGAATCTGCCTCCACAGCAAGAGAGCTATGCTCTCTACCTCAAAATCTCTACCCGTTGAAATGGAATTGGTTATATATCTCAACTAAATATCATTCCAAATCAAAAACACGGGTCCTTTGTCTAGTGAGTATTTACTTTATTCCAAATGAATACTATCTGGGTTGTACAACAAGTTGTAGAATCAACCCAGATTCAAAACATACAATACAACGATACAATACAATACAATTTACAATTACAATTACAAATACGACAAGGAAAATTAACAATTCCGATGGAATTCTATTTACCTCTAACACACTCTTCTTAAAACACGTCCGAATTGACTGAATGATCATCAAAAAGAGAGCGAGTTAAACGCAAAACAAAAAGCTATCTCATTTAAAAGTAAAGCTAGCCATCTGATCACAAAAGAAGAATCACACGATACAAAAAATAATTCTAGGAACATAAGCTATAAAAATTAGTATCATTGGACTCGCCAAAATGTAATTTCATAACATTCTCCGCCCCTAGATGCGACACAGTATCAACATGATCTTAGCATCGATTGCCAACAAAAAGAAATTACATATGAAAAGAGAATTAGATCTACATGCTCATAATTATCACAACTGACACTACCAAAGAAGTCAATCTACTTAGTTTAGTTTTGCACCGCTACTCAAAACTAATACAATGTGTAATCAAATAAATGCCTCGGTCGGCGTCGAGTCCTTCCTAACCTTCCCGTAGGCAACACAGGTTCTGGAACAACAGGATCACCAGCCAAGTCTGAGTGAACAGACCTGTTGTCAGGTTCATCTGTGTACTCTAGAATAGACTGATGGGTGGTTTGTCCTAAATGAGGAGTTTGTCGACCGTCCGCGTCAGCACAAGGAACAAATAATTTCAATCGACATTCGTTGACTACTCCTCGGCCGTCTATTTTATAGGTGCCATTATTAAATGACTTGCGAATAAAAAAAGGACCCTCGAATTTTGGCAGAAGCTTAGGGTTAACTCCTTTTTTCTTTCGCTTGCGTTGTACCAAAACCAACTCGCCGGGTTTAAATAAGGGTTCCTCGTCAGAGTCAGGCCATCTCATGAGTAAACTCTGTTGGGACCTCAACAGATCATGAGCTGACTCTAGACGCTCCTTTAGTCTTTGGGCATACTCTAGCCTTGTGTTCAGCTCACATGAATACGTACCGCCAATCAACTGATCTGGCAGGCGACATTCCCGTCCAAACATGAGAAAGTTGCTAGTTTCCTCAGTTTTTGAATGCGGAGTAGCTCGCAGAGCTCGCATAATTTGAGGTAGCAAACAATCCCAGTTATTCTGTTCTTGTCCGGAACTGAGGAGCATGGATCGAAGTGAGTCACCAAGAGTTCGATTACCCCGTTCCACCACTCCATTAGACTGAGGGTGGTACGGTGTAGTACGTGTTTTAGTTATTCGCCAAAAACGACATAGTTCGGTCATAAGTTCACCTTCAAACTGCGAACCACGATCGCTATGAAGTTCTTCAGGGAGACCAAAATAACAAAAAACTCGACTATCTAAAGCTTCGGCAACAACGGGTGCGGTTGCATCCGAAAGAGGCAACGCATCCTGCCACCGAGTAAAGTGATCGGTAAGAACTAAGACCCACTTATTTCCTCTCAAGGTTTCTGGCAACGGTCCCACTAAATCAATAGCAACCTTTTGCCATGGTCGACCAACCCAGAGTGGCCCAGCCCTGGAAGAGGGAAGAAGGCCCCCGGACTTAGCACGTTGACAAATTTCACAAGTACGTAACAGCCTACGTACGTCAGCGGTCATGCCCGGCCAATACCAGGTTAGCCTCAACCTTTTTAAGGTCTTTGTCCGACCGGAATGAGAAAGGGTATGGGTGGACCATATTAAATCCTTTCGCAATGTCTTAGGACAGACAATGACCTCTTTAGTTCTTTGGCCATTGAGAATTCGAACAACCAGGACACCATCGTCTCGAATTCTCATTAATGACATCATTGAATTGAGTTTTCGTAGTTCCCAACTTCCCAAATTGACGATAGATGCATCAATAGCTACCTGGTCATCAACAGCCTTATATACCGTTGAAACTTCTCCTTGTTCCTTCTGAGCGCCACTCAGTACAAGGTTGGTTTCGGTAGAATCAGGCGTTGGTAGCGGTAGAGATACTTGTTCTTCCCCGCTGTCTTGCAGATTGTCTCCATTAACTGGACACACAAGAGAACCATCTCTGGCTTTTTCCTGCAAGACACTATGGCACTCATTAGAGGGATTATCATAGTGACTACCAAAGTCAGAAGCACCATACAGTTGCTCGCCAATAATATCAGTGACAACCGTATCTTCCTGGGTTCTCATGTCTGAGAGTTCTTTACGAATATCAGGTAAACTAGGGCCCCCACCAGTGCGATCTATTCTGTCACACTGTGAACAGTCGCGGCATGGGCGGCGTGACAGGCCATCTGCATTACTGTGGACTCCGCCGGGCCTATGCTCTATACCAAAATTGAATTCACTTAGAATTTCTAGCCATCTAGCCACTTGTGCTGAAGGAGTTGTCTTCCGGCACAGCCAGAGCAGAGAAGCATGATCGGTGCGAATTCTAAATCTTCGACCGTATAGATAAGGTCTGAAATGGATTACCGCCTTCACAATAGCTAGGAGCTCACGACGTGTGACACAGTAATTGCGTTCTGCCGATGAAAGAGCTTTGCTGTAATACGATATCACTTTTTCCTCACCCTTTTGAATTTGGGATAACACTGCGCCCACACCATTTAGAGAGGCATCCGTGTCTAAGATATACTCCAACTGAGGATTAGGATAAGACAGGACAGGTGCGGTCATCAAAGCTTGTCGAAGAAAATCAAACGCTTTTTGGCATTCCTCTGACCACTGGAAACGTGTATTTTTCCCAGTTAATTTAGTTAAAGGGCGGGCTTTACATGCAAAGTTGTCGACAAAACGACGATAGTACCCCACGAACCCGAGGAACGATTGCAGCTCTGTCAAGTTCTCTGGAACTGGCCACTCCTGCACAGCGGCTATCTTATCCGGGTCGGTAGACACTCCTGCATCACTAACCACATGACCCAAATATTTCACTTTTTGTTGAAAAATGTGACATTTCGATGGTTTGAGCTTTAACCCGGCAGCGCGAAGACGTGATAGGACCTCTTCTAGATGCAAACATTGTTGCTCAAAGGTTTTACCAATGACAATGATATCGTCTAGATAGAGTAACACTGACTTCCAATGAAGACCGTGGAGAACCCGCTCCATCGTACGTTGGAAAGTGGCCGGGGCGGCGGTCAAACCAAATGGTAAGACTTTCCATCGCCATAACCCTCCCCGAGTACAAAAAGCAGATTTGTTCTTCGCGTCTTCATCTAAAGGAACCTGCCAATATCCACTCATTAAATCAAGAGTAGAAAAATATTGACTATCAGCTAAAGCTTCTAAACTTTCGTCGATTCTGGGAAGTGGGTAAGCATCATGTACCGTGACGGCATTAAGTCGTCGATAATCGATACAAAATCTCCAGCTTCCGTCTTTCTTCTTAACCAGCACCACTGGAGAACTCCACGCCCCCTGTGCTGGTTCAATAAGATCTTGCTCGATCAACTTCTTAACCTGCTTATCGACCTCCACCTCTTTCTCCGCCCCTAGACGACGAGGTGCCTGTTTAATGGGTCTAGTTCCCGGTTCGATAGGAATCGAATGTTGAACCAGAGTTGTGCACCCCATATCGTGATCTCCGGCAGAGAAAACATCTCCAAACCGGTCTAGTAGGCCGGCAATCACTTTCTGTTGTGATGTCAGTGTACAAATGCTACTGGCTTCTCTGTATAGATTTTCCAAGTGTTCTGGTACAGGTTTATCAGATAGCAATTCCCCTTGCTTTGAATTCTGACCTGTGTCACACTCGACTGGCGTTTCGACAAGCTGGTCACTTTCCACACTAAAACATTGACCAATAATTGACCCAGACGGAATGAATACCGTCTTATTTTGTGGATTCAAACATCTGACCACAAACCTATCTCCCTTGGTGCATGCTACAACACAAGAAGCCAAAGCTAAACCTCTGGAAACTGTCGCTCTACTCATTTCTACCATTCCAACAGAAGAATTGATAACTCTTGATAATTGGCAATCCAACAGTTTTTCAGATTGTGGAGGAACATCTACGTCAGACACTACCTGCACAGAGCTAGTGTAGTCCACTCCATGGCGGTCAGAACATCGTAGAGTTTTACCATTCATTACTAATGTGAAATTACTACAGAAAAGTTGACAATTATTACCTAGCAGAAAAGGCATACCTAAAATGGCGTCAGGTTCAATGTTGGCTACTACCCAAGACACATTGATCATTTCTGATCTAAGTCTACTATCCAACTCTACCTGACCCTCAATTGGCAACCCTGACCCATCTGCCAAGGTTCCAGTATTGCAATGAAAAGGCTTCATACTCTTCTTAGTAACCTGAGGAAGTTTATTAAATATTCTTTTGGAGAGAATGTTGAGGGTACATCCGCTATCCAATAGATAGCGAACTGCTATACGCCCAACTCTTCCAGGCAAATATAACGCAGGTGTGCATGATGCCATGTTCACGGAAAAGTTTTCCGATATTGTGCAAGCAGTGGTTTGGTTCGAAGTAGTCGTAACTGAAGAACCGTACGTTGACGCAGGTAACCCGTTGGTGAGTAGGTGATCAGGCACCTCAACTGGCTCTTTTACCACGTCTCGGCTATCAATGTTAACTACTGTTTCCTCCCCACCACTGTTTATGCGGAAATATGATTCCGGTCTACCACCAGCCTCCGCAGTGTTCTGTGCAGACCTACTTAGTTTTCCGAATTGCTAGAATTTTTAGATTTAGCACTGGTTAATTGTGGACACTCTCGCTTAAAATGCGATGTACTGCCACACTGGTAACAGGCCCGACTATTCTTTTCTGCATTAACACGATTTGAAGAAGAATTAGGCCTCAACAAATTGTCAGTCTGACGTCGGTTACCTTGCTCGTAGAGAGCAAGACGACGTGACTGTTCCTCAATTTGCTTAGTCTGTGCATCCAACTTCTGTGAGAATGAAGCTAACAGTGTTTCAAATTTGTCGTGTTTCGGGCAACCGGCTTTGAATCTTGAAGTTTCGTCAGGTGTGGAGTCCACTACAGCCACTCTAGCACTTCGCTCCAGTCGTGGAGCAGGTTTAGGAGGTACTTGTGCAAGCATTACATAGCGCTCTGCAGCTTTAACAGCTCCATCCAATGTATTGACTTTGGCTAGGGATATATATTGCCTTAATGCTGGGTCGTCTAGCGCTCGATCAAACGCTTCCACAGCAAGAGTACTTTCCACCTCTGAACCAAGACCCCCATAACTAAGACGAGCCAGTCTTCCTACCCGGTTTCCCAAGTTCATATAGCTTTCACCAGGCTCACGTCGGGTTTGATGAAGTTTCTCACGTGCTTCCTCTGGTAAAAGACCAAACATGTATAACAACCGTCGAAACACCTCTTTAACACTATCAGCTCTGCCGGCTTCTTTTGCTCCTTTATCGAGAGCACCTCTCAGCTGTGCTAAAGCCACCCTTTCCTCCCAACCACTCAATGCGCATACATCATTATACTGTTGTATAAACAGATGTACATCTCCGGTACCATCAAAGCGAGGGGTTTTCAATGTTGATTTGACTACATTTGAAGTTGACCTTTCCTCTATAGCGTGGGTGAACTCGTTGACCAAAGTCCGCAACATATCTTCGGTATTACTATTAATTTGAGCTGAGGTTGAAGAATGCAACGGCTTTGGAGCCGACTCAGCAGCACGGGGTTTATGTAACACAGGCAGCCCTGTACTTGCGTAGGCGTCGGAAACACAAGGAGTCGTTTCAAACTTATTTACAGTTTGGTTAGGCCTACTCAATCTCTTCCCTAAAGAATCAGGATATTGATTTATCCTCACTAATTTTGACCTAGCAGTGGGCACCGGAGAAATGTTTAGGCCTATCTGTGGCTCTGAGCTGGGAAAGCACCTATTATAGGCATCATCTATCACAGTCTCAGCAGATAACGTTTCTCTGGGAGTGACAGAAGGATAAGATGACCCAACTACTACGGTAGATCTAGGCCTAGGTGTAGGAGGAATAGTTCTCTGTGGAATAAATGAAGGTATAGTAGGTAAACCTACAGTGGTAGATTGGAAAGTGTCTTCCCTACTGTCATAAAATATGTCATCTCCATCAATATACCCAGCCTCAACAGAGTCATCATGGTTTGACATAATTGCAATTAGCTACTGCTAACACAGACTGACAAATTCACTAGACAAATAAACTCAAAGTTAAGAATCTTAAATCCCAACTCTAAATTTAAATATCCCGGACAAGCTCCCAATGAAATGGAATTGGTTATATATCTCAACTAAATATCATTCCAAATCAAAAACACGGGTCCTTTGTCTAGTGAGTATTTACTTTATTCCAAATGAATACTATCTGGGTTGTACAACAAGTTGTAGAATCAACCCAGATTCAAAACATACAATACAACGATACAATACAATACAATTTACAATTACAATTACAAATACGACAAGGAAAATTAACAATTCCGATGGAATTCTATTTACCTCTAACACACTCTTCTTAAAACACGTCCGAATTGACTGAATGATCATCAAAAAGAGAGCGAGTTAAACGCAAAACAAAAAGCTATCTCATTTAAAAGTAAAGCTAGCCATCTGATCACAAAAGAAGAATCACACGATACAAAAAATAATTCTAGGAACATAAGCTATAAAAATTAGTATCATTGGACTCGCCAAAATGTAATTTCATAACACGTTGATATCTATTGCTTGCAATTGACCTGCGATGATATTATAGCCTGTGTCCTTCTTTACAATTTGTTGGCATTTTCAATTTTTATTTCATTCTAAATTTGAAGACATATTTTTATTTTATATCTATATTTAACATTGTTGCATAAAAGTTCATTGCACTCACTGATATGTTGGCTACAGTTTGCAGCCAAAACTAGCTTTTTATGTGCAATAGAAGAGGAGTTACGAGCGTCGATCAATTGCATGATCAGATTACCGCAATGATGCTATCTAATAATGTGCTGTGAATTTGCAAATTTATTTGTTATATAATGATAATCTACCAAATGTTACAAAATTATATTCATGAACAAGTCACACAAACAAATCATACTTTATTACACGTAACAAGTTAACATTTTTAAAACAAAAATATTTGCATCGTTTGCTCGAATAGCTGCGTTCTGATTGTTATTTTCGATGGAACGAATATCTTCTAGTTGTCTAATACCTTCCAAAATATTTTCTGGTCCCGACTTTTTTTACACTGCTGAGCTAGTCGATATTAGTGTCCAAACAATTTTTCATCTGAGCAAAACTTTTCCGCCCTGCATTTAGCACAAATGCCTAAAAGTTTGCTCGCTAAATGTAACCTTTGGTCCAAAACTTGTAAACTGTTTCTTGTACATGTACATCGAAATATTAGGACCGCATTAAAAAGGAACTACTATTAGTCTGAGGCAGTTAATAATTATTTCTATGGTGTTGCTTTCGAAGTTTTAACGTAAAAAGCTAAAAGCTTTTGAGTTGGACAGCGAGATAATTGATTGTTCCGTGCATGATCAGCGGCTTGCAAGTTGCTGTCTGTTTCCATGATGGCTTCCCCAGTGCAAATTATTATGCCTATTAATTACCTTATTATACCTGCTAGGTACCTTATTATGCCTGCTAGGTACCTTATTATGCTTGTTAGGTACTTTATTATGCCTGTTAGGTACCTTATTATGCCTGTTAGGTACCTTATTATACCTCTTAGGTACTTTATTATGCCTGTTAGGTACTTTATTATGCCTGCTAAGTACCTTATTAGGCATGTTATGTATCTTATTAGGCCTGTTAGGTACCTTATTATGCTTGTTTGATACCTTATTATACCTTTTATGTACCTTATTATATCTGCTAGGTACCTTATTACACCTGTTAGGTACCTTATTCGGCCTGCTAGGTACCTTATTATACCTGTTAGGTACCTTATTATACGTGCTAGGTACCTTATTCTACCTGTTAGGCACCTTATTATGCCTGCTAGGTACCTTATTATACCTATCAGGTACTTTATATGCCTGTTAGGTACCTTATTATGCTTGTTAGGTACCTTATTATGCCTGCTAGGTGCTTTATTATGCCTGTTATTACCTATTCGGTAATGGCCTTGTAATGCACTTTGGTTTCATGGTTGATATTGTTTTGCATAGTCACCATGTATTTACCCTTCTATATCCTTGATGGTACCAGTTGGTATTTCCTGGCCATCTGTATGCACAGTATGGCCTTTCTCGAGGATTAGCCTTCTACATTTTCAATACTAAAGGTCATTCCCATGTCTTTGCTGTAGACTTGCATAAGGTGTATTAGTGGAAGGTGTATTAGTGGAAGGCGTATTAGTGGAAGGCGTATTAGTGGAAGGCGTATTAGTGGAAGGCGTATTGGTGGAAGGCGTATTAGTGGAAGGCGTATTAGTGGAAGGTATGTTAGTGGAAGGGGTATTAGTGGAAGGCGTATTAGTGGAAGGCGTATTAGTGGAAGGCGTATTGGTGGAAGGCGTATTAGTGGAAGGCGTATTAGTGGAAGGTGTATTAGTGGAAGGCGTATTAGTGGAAGGCGTATTAGTGGAAGGTATATTAGTGGAAGGCGTATTAGTGGAAGGTATATTAGTGGAAGGCGTATTAGTGGAAGGCGTATTAGTGGAAGGCGTATTAGTGGAAGGCGTATTAGTGGAAGGTATATTAGTGGAAGGTATATTAGTGGAAGGTGTATTAGTGGAAGGCGTATTAGTGGAAGGCGTATTAGTGGAAGGCATATTAGTGGAAGGTGTATAGTGGAAGGTGTATTAGTGGAAGGCGTATTAGTGGAAGGCGTATTAGTGGAAGGCGTATTAGTGGAAGGCGTATTAGTGGAAGGCGTATTAGTGGAAGGCGTATTAGTGGAAGGTATATTAGTGGAAGGCGTATTAGTGGAAGGCGTATTAGTGGAAGGCGTATTAGTGGAAGGTATATTAGTGGAAGGTATATTAGTGGAAGGTATATTAGTGGAAGGTGTATTAGTGGAAGGCGTATTAGTGGAAGGCGTATTAGTGGAAGGCATATTAGTGGAAGGTGTATAGTGGAAGGCGTATTAGTGGAAGGTATATTAGTGGAAGGTGTATTAGCGGAAGGTGTATTAGTGGAAGGTATATTAGTGGAAGGCGTATTAGTGGAAAGTATATTAGTGGAAGGTGTATTAGTGGAAGGTGTATTAGTGGAAGGCGTATTAGTGGAAGGTGTATAGTGGAAGGCGTATTAGTGGAAGGTATATTAGTGGAAGGTGTATTAGTGGAAGGTATATTAGTGGAAGGTGTATTAGTGGAAGGTATATTAGTGGAAGGTGTATTAGTGGAAGGTATATTAGTGGAAGGCGTATTAGTGGAAGGTATATTAGTGGATGGTATATTAGTGGAAGGCGTATTAGTGGAAGGTATATTAGTGGAAGGTGTATTAGTGGAAGGTGTATTAGTGGAAGGTGTATTAGTGGAAGGTGTATTAGTGGAAGGCGTATTAGTGGAAGGTGTATAGTGGAAGGCGTATTAGTGGAAGGTATATTAGTGGAAGGTGTATTAGTGGAAGGTATATTAGTGGAAGGCGTATTAGTGGAAGGTATATTAGTGGAAGGTGTATTAGTGGAAGGTATATTAGTGGAAGGTATATTAGTGGAAGGCGTATTAGTGGAAGGCGTATTAGTGGAAGGCGTATTAGTGGAAGGCGTATTAGTGGAAGGTTTATTAGTGGAAGGTTTATTAGTGGAAGGTGTTTTAGGTTATCCTATATTTTGGTTTTTTTGTTCAACTTTGTCTCATTTCCATTATCCACGCATAGCTTCTTGTACACTAGGGCTTACCAGTTTGCCCAACCACCTTTTCAATGGTGTCTATAGAGGGTATGCTTCCTTTTTTGGATTCAAATTAATATGGTGTAAGTTTGCTGAGCTGGCTACAAAGTATGATGAAGCAGCATTTGCCTTGTCTAACACCCATTTGTTATGGTGCAAGTGCTACTCCGAGATAATTGGTCTATTTACAGGTGCTTTTAGTACTTGCAGGTTGAAGTTTTACTCACAGGTTGTCTAGATAACATATTCTCTATGACTTCTGCGGTAAATAGGTGCTGCTTTTACTGTGAGATATGTTTTACAGTGCATAAAATTAGCTCAAAACCTTTGTGGTTAACGCAATGGTTTAATTTTATGACAAATCAGAAATATTTGTTAACATTTTCTCTAGAAATCTTAATGCGTTCTGTTCTCTCTTGATGCAGGGTTTGCTCTCAGTGGACACACTAGACATGTCTGCCATCTCCTACAGTCATGTGAGTGCCTGGCTCAAGTATGTTTACACTGGTGATGAGTCAGCCCTTCTCCAAATACCTACTGACAATATCATGCAAATATCCCAGTATGTGTGTCTATTCTCAATTTCCTTCAGCCTTTATATATCTTTGCTTATCACCTTCATGTTGTGTACAACTCTGATAACTATTGATTTGTAGTCCTTATATCTTGATTTAGGGACTATGATGTTACTATGTATGCTGGCGATATGTGCCATGAGAGATTATCGTATGTAATCAGCGTGCGCACAACTATTTAGGTATGTTACAAGGTGGTCCAGGGGTGCAGTTGGTAGCGCGCCTGGCTGCAAATCTGGATGTCTGGGTTCAATTCCTGTGTAATCCGTTTTTTCTCAATCTTTAAGCGTGGCTTCCGACAAACGGACACGGCTCCTATTATAGTAAAGATTTCACCCACCTCATTCGCTAAGTAACATATGAAATGAGCTTTTGTATGTCTTTTTATGTTCACTTTATGTTCGACTGTCGGCTAATTTGTGTACTGTTAAAATAATTTGTATCGCACAAGTTGGGTTGTACAATTACTATTGTCTCTCCTGTGCGCTATCTGTGAGACCATCCTAGTGTTTATCAAAGTAGAACTTGCTGATTGTTAGTACGGAAGCTCGAACCCGCAAACTATGGACTTATACACATATCGACAAGGCTATGTGTATAAGTCTATAGTTTATGGGTTTGTTGTTACAAAAAAGTCATGTTGCAACCATGAAATTTTTGTCATTTGCTGTCACACTCATAAGATACCTGGCATTTGCTGTCACAGCCATGAATTACTTCTCATTTGCTATTACAGCCATAACAACAACCTGTCATCTGCTGTCACAGCCCCTTATTACCTGTCATTTGCTGTCACAGCCCCTTATTACCTGTCTTTTGCTGTCACAGCCCTTTATTACCTGTCTTTTGCTGTCACAGCCCCTTATTACCTGTCTTTTGCTGTCACAGCCCTTTATTACCTGTCATTTGCTGTCACAGCCCCTTATTACCTGTCTTTTGCTGTCACGATCATGAATTAACAGTTTAAATGCTTCAACTCAATGTTGCAGTCATCTTTAAGGTATTTATGGTACCATAAATTTGATTTGAAAATTTTGTTACATTTTATAGGTATATTCTTAAGTTTGCCTCAGGAAAGATCAACTTAAAAAAATGACGGGTAAGTTTAACTCTGCAGGCGGTATTAAGGTTTTATGAATATAATATGGGACATTTTTTAAATAAAGCATCTGCCATGGTCAGAAGCCGAGTAATCTTTCTTGTACAGAGTGGCTGTGCATCGCGTTTGATTAGTTTTTCAAATGGTAAAAAAGCAGCCTCTATGAAACAATCACTATGTTTCCATGACTCGATTGATACATTTTGGGGCTGTGTGCAGCTTGACCCCCAGTAGGTAAAGTATTAGCCTAATTAATGACTCTATAAATAGCTACACAGTCTTGTCACCTTAGCAGCAATCGTTTGGAACATTGGTGCTTCGAAACTGCTCATATAAAATAAAAATGACTGAAGCGTGCAAATGTTTAGAATGGAATATCCAGCGATATCTTAATGCGCATGATTCGCATGTACCGTTTTCATCATTCACTAGCATGATGGATTCGATAAAGATTTGCGCATCGCAAAACTCACTTAGCTTACGGATTTATGCCGTTTCCATGATGCGGTTAACTTGCGGATTGGCTCAAATTTGTGCATTTTTTAAATAAAACATCTGCCATAGTCAGAAGCCGTGTAATCTTTTTTGTACAGAGTGGCTGTGCATTGCGTTTAGTTAGTTTTTCAAATGGCAAATAAGTAGCCTCTATGAAACTGCGTAGTCCTTTCTTTGTTCTTGTGTTCATGGAGAAGTACAAGGTGTAATCTTGACTATTTCTAGGTAGCCTCGACACCTCGGAAGCGGCAGAAAAAAGCTACTGTCAGCGGAGGGCCTGGTGTTAAAAGGAGGCCTGGCAGGCCAAGAGGTAGTAGATCTTCTGCAACACCCAAGGATGAAACCTATACCATAAATAACAAATCTACTACTAGAGTACTTCCTCATATTCTGATGGTAGTATTTCTATACTACTACTAGAGTACTTCCTCTTATTCTGATGTTAGTATTTCTATACTACTACTAGAGTACTTTCTATTACTCTGATGGTATTATTTCTATACTGCTACTAGAGTACTTCCTCTTATTCTGGTGGTAGTATTTATATGCTACTACTAAAGTACTTCCTCTTACTCTTATGGTAGTATTTCTAATCTACTACTAGAGTACTTTCTCTTACTCTGATGGTAGTACTTCCATACTACTACTAGAGTACTTCCTCTTACTCTGATGGTAGTATTTCTTATCTACTACTAGAGTACTTCCTCGTACCCCTATGGTAGTATTTCTATACTACTACTAGAGTACTTCCTCCTATTCTGGTGGTAGTATTTCTAATCTACTACTAGAGTATTTTTTCTTACTCTGATGGTAGTATTTCTATACTACTACTTGAGTACTTCCTCTTCTTCTGATGGTAGTATTTCTATACTACTACTAGAATACTTCCTATTATTCTGATGGTAGTATTTCTATACTACTACTAGAGTACTTCCTCTTATTCTGGTGGTAGTATTTCTATACTACTACTAGAGTACTTCCTCTTATTCTGATGGTAGTATTTTTATACTACTACTAGAGTACTTCCTCTTATTCTGATGGTAGTATTTCTATACTACTACTAGAGTACTTCCTCTTATTCTGATGGTAGTATTTCTATACTACTACTAAAGTACTTCCTCTTCTTCTGATGGTAGTATTTCTATACTACTACTAGAATACTTCCTATTATTCTGATGGTAGTATTTCTAATCTACTACTAGAGTACTTCTTATTCTGATGGTGGTATTTCTATACTACTACTAGAGTACTTCCTCTTATTCTGATGGTAGTATTTCTATACTACTACTAGAGTACTTCTTCTTATTCTGATGGTAGTATTTCTAATCTACTACTAGAGTACTTCCTTTTACTCTGATGGTAGTATTTCTATACTGCTACTAGAGTACTTCCTCTTACTCTGGTGGTAGTATTTAATATTTATATACTACTATTAGAGTACTTCCTCTTACACTGATGGTAATATTTCTATACTACTACTAGAGTACTTCTTGCTCTGATGGTAGTATTTCTATACTACTACTAGAGTACTTTCTATTACTCTGATGGTAGTATTTCTATACTACTACTAAAGTACTTTCTTTTACTCTGATGGTAGTATTTCTATACTACTACTAGAGTACTTCTTCTTACTCTGATGGTAGTATTTCTATACTACCACTAGAGTACTTTCTATTACTCTGATGGTAGTATTTCTATACTACTACTAGAGTACTTCCTTTTACTCTGATGGTAGTATTTCTATACTACTACTAGAGTACTTCCTCTTATTCTGATGGTAGTATTTCTAATCTACTACTAGAGTACTTCCTCTTCTTCTGGTAGTAGTATTTCTATACTACTACTTTAATACTTCCTCTTACTCTGATGGTAGTATTTCTATACTACTACTAGAGTACTTCTTCTTACTCTGATGGTAGTATTTCTATACTACCACTAGAGTACTTTCTATTACTCTGATGGTAGTATTTCTGTACTACTACTAGAGTACTTCTTCTCACTCTGATGGTAGTATTTCTATACTACTACTAGAGTACTTCTTCTTACTCTGATGGTAGTATTTCTATACTACTACTAGAGTACTTCCTCTTAATCTGATGGTAGTATTTCTATATTACTACTACTAGAGTACTTCCTCTTATTCTGATGATAGTATTTCTATACTACTAGAGTACTTCTTCTTACTCTGATGGTAGTATTTCTATACTACTACTAGAGTACTTCCTCTTATTCTGATGGTAGTATTTCTATACTACTACTAGAGTACTTCTTCTTACTCTGATGGTAGTATTTCTATACTACTACTAGAGTACTTCCTCTTAATCTGATGGTAATATTTCTATTGTAGTGTCTTTGTCTGATCGAAGGTGAGAGAATCTAGACGCTATTCTTACCCGAGATAATGCATGTACAATTGTTCGCGTGAAAAGTAGTGACCTTAACAGCGATTTAGCAATTGAACCTTAGAAGCCAGAAAAGCCAGAAATAGAGGTTCACAAAACGGCATCGTGTTTCATAGAGTTAATAAAATTTAATTGCCAAATTCTAATATCGAGAGAGTCTATTGTCGATATCGTTTTGCCGAAAACCAAGTAGCCCTAATACGTCGAGGACAAAAAAGCATCGCTTGTCATGAAGCTAAAAGAAAGCCACAGAGTTGTAATTATTACGTCATTTTTGTGTGAAAACGGCAAACGATGAATAGGTTATGTATAGAGGCGTGTATTAACCGGAGATTCCCGTTAATGCGCCCTAGCGGTGAAAGTAAAAACCACCGAATAGCCGCGCCTTTCTATAAGCCGCATGGCTCATAAACCATCAGAAAAAAGTAACGGCTAATAGTCCGAAAAGTACGGTACTCTATAAGGCGGACAGACGGATAGACAGATAGATAGACAGATAGACAGACAGACAACGATTGCCGTTTATATAGTAGATATATACTAATCTAGATTATAGATACTATAATATAGATTATAAATACGTACCAATTGATGATGGTTCAGTAAATACCTATCCAAGTTCATTTAGAGCAAAGCAGAGAACATTTATCTAATCACAATCAGCTCTAACCTTGAAACCATCAGAAAGTAATGGCATTATATCTGCAAGCATGTTCTACAATTGAGTAACAAAAGTGTTCTGTCTTACACTTGTATTGTGATATCATATGTTTTGTTTTTATCCAACAAGCTTACATGTAGTTTTACAGTTCTGTTGGCTCCCTACTATAGTCATGGTTCACTGGCTATTTACATTTACTCATAGGTAAAGAATGCCTTAGAGCTCTATGGACAACTGCGTCAGAGAATGGGAGTCGTAGTTGTTGGGCCACCTGGTTCAGGAAAATCGACTCTCTGGAACACTCTGCACCTCGCGATGGAGCGCTGCAATCACACCGTTAAGTACTACAAGATGAATCCTAAAGCTATGCCAAGAACTCAGCTACTCGGGCAAATAGATATCGATACAAGAGAGTGGACCGATGGAGTTATGACGAACAGTGCGCGACTTGTGGTAAAAGAACCGCAAGGTTTGATTTTACATTTTTTTATTTGTTGGCATCTTATAAGCTTTTCACACCGGTATTGTCCAATAGGTGCTCTGGACATATGTAATGTCATATTTGTTATTATGCATGTGTTAAATGTGATTTGCTAACTTACACTAATAATTTTAGCACAAACTGTTTTGGTAGTTTTCTGCATTGTTATTTTTACTTTCATCGAAACTTGGAAAATCACCACAAACTCTGTGATCATTTTTTCCAAATGTGTTGAAATTCATTATTTCCTATGTGTTAAAAAGTTCAAACATTTTATACTGCTCTGCAAAACTGTAAAAAATCATTGAATTTTTGACAGCTACCTGGGTATATATATTTTTATTTTTCTTTACTGTTGACTTTCTGTAGCATTGAAATGCCATGCTAATTTACAGAAAAAACTGTTTTTCGTATTATTTTGCCAAACTATAAATGTTGTTTTTATATAGATATACATTCATGGATTGTGTGTGACGGAGACATCGATCCTGAGTGGATCGAGTCTCTCAACTCTGTATTGGATGACAATCGTCTCCTCACAATGCCTTCCGGTGAAAGAATCCAGTTTGGGCCCAACGGCAACTTCCTCTTCGAAACGCATGATCTCAGTTGCGCTTCTCCTGCCACCATCTCGCGTATGGGCATGATATTCCTAAGGTAATCAGGAAAACCATCTCACAGTTTTACATTGACCTCAATAAGCGTTTGTCTTAAAACGCTCCAAATACAGGAGTTGTGGCTACTCAAGCGGTGTGTTCAACTTTTGCTATCAGAATTCTATATGTTCTATAAGGAACGTATAGAATTCTGTTGACAAAGCCTTACAGAAACCCTCACATTAATTGCAGAGAAAACCATGTTTGAAAATCTATTAGCGCTTTCACCATTTAATATAAGACAAGTTTACCAATTTGCTATCTCAATAAATTATTCACTTTTATGTTGCAGTTTGTTATTTTTTAAATTAAATTTCAACTAAGTGAAAATGGAATTTGTTTTTGCTAGATAAAATACAAATATAAAACATAAGTAGAGTGTATATTTGGTTGAACTAAAATCAACTCAAATACAAGTTGAGTTCACACGCTTAGTAACTAAAATCAACTCAAATACAAGTTGAGTTCACACGCTTAGTAACTAAAATCAACTCAAATACAAGTTGAGTTCACACGCTTAGTAACTAAAATCAACTCAACTACAAGTTGAGTTCACACGCTTAGTAACTAAAATCAACTCAAATACAAGTCGAGTTCACACGCTTAGTAACTAAAATCAACTCAAATACAAGTTGAGTTCACACGCTTAGTAACTAAAATCAACTCAAATACAAGTTGAGTTCACACGCTTAGTAACTAAAATCAACTCAAATACAAGTTGAGTTCACACGCTTAGTAACTAAAATCAACTCAAATACAAGTTGAGTTCACACGCTTAGTAACTAAAATCAACTAAAATACAGGTTGAGTTCACACGCTGTTCATCAGCTTTAGTAATCATCAACAAAATGGGGTCAAAACCGAAAATTTAAGACAAAAATCGGGAAATATTGAGGTGATTTGAACAAAAGTGTTTTAAAAGCTGGTAGGCAAATAGTATTGCAGAGGTGCCAGGATAGTGAATTGTAGGTTGTAGTAACAGAAATTTCATAAATTTGCTATTCTACATCCAACATATGATGGTGGATGTAGAATTTTGGTGACAAGAAATAGAAGACGGTGTTTGCCCTATGTCCAGACTAAATCAAATTTATTGCATTGAACTAAACTCATCAAAAATTTAAGTCGAATTAAAATTCTTATTAAAACAAAATCGACAAATGTCTGGGATCTTTAGTGTTTTGTGTAGTGCTTTTATGAGAGCGGGTCAACGATGCTATTAAATATATACACACAGTGATGAGGACACAGATGTGAAAGCCATCATACATACATGGCTGAACAAGCTGTCAGAGAGTGAGAGAGACAGGATGTCTGGCTGGATAGAGGACCATTTCTATAAAGGAATTGACTTTGTGCTCAAACAGGTAAGCCAGATAGTTGGACGGTAGACGGCAGGTGTTTATAGTTAGTTGGACAGTAGTTGGAGGGTGTCAGTAGTCAGTTGGACAGTAGATAGCAGGTGTTAAACCCATTTATGCTCAAATCTTGTTATCTTAATTTTGTCAAATCTTGCTCTCATCTGTTGCTATCCAGTAAAAAACTTTGTCAAGGTGATGAGTTTTATGTTCGTTTACTCCATGATTATTCTGAGTTGTCTTCACATGATAACCTATTAGAAGTATTGAACTGTGGCTTTATTCTGCTGCGTATTACAGTAGATTGAATTGTGCAGTCTATTTAGATTTTAAGAACAGTTTAGAATTAGAACAGGTATTAAATTAATTCTTAATTTGCAGTTTTGTGATCATTGTAATCTGTATTTTTGAGTTAATCAGAAGCATTTCTGATGGTCTTAAGGGCTATAAATACATTGTGTAATAAAATATCAATCCTTGAATGATGTAATGAGTCTGAAAAAATTAGTCTGTCTGGCCTCATATAAAACGCTGTTAATCTATTTCGTTTGTAAAAATAGACGCAGCTGGCCAATTTGTTCATATGTCACAGTATTGTTTTTTTAAATACATCAGCGTAAATGTCATTAGAGTTGTGGAAATTAATTTTTTTAGAATAACCAATTGTAGAGCATTGTCTGAGATAAATCTCAATGGATTTTATAGTTGTTGCGGTTCCTAAACTACCAGTGTCTGTTTTAGAATGATCTTGTTGTGGAGACAACTCTAGTTGGAGTTGTTCTCAATGGACTCTCTCAGCTCACTGGAGTTAGGGACAAGTCCGAGTTCTGTGTGAATCTTATTAGGGGACTCGGAGGCAACCTCTCACAAAGGTCTTGAGAGAATTTTGCTAAGGAGGTATTGAGGCGTTGTAAATCTTTATTATGAGTTTATTGAATAAAATAGCTTTGGCTTAAGCTGTATATTCAGAGAAGATAACTCCTAATTTCATGACTAATGAAATCAGGATGAACTTAAAAATGAACTTAAACAAAATTTTAGTAGATTTTATCATAAAGTTTTGGTATTTTTCTATCATTTGCGATTGTTTTTGATGTTTGAGGTTATCTGACTGTCAGGATATTTCTAGATTAAAATTGATAAAACTTGATTGTGATTAATACGCTCGGATAAACCGCAAGTGTGATTATGACGTCTATAGTAGCAAACAGGCCGACAGAATAGAGATTCGTAAAGCATCAACTTGAACACAATAGCCGATATAAACTATCGCAACGATAACAACTAGGGACGCCATTTTGTACTCATTTTTCGTCTAAATGTTTTAATCATGATAAAGTTTGTCGATTTTAATCTAGAAACACCATGGCACATCACCTCAAACATCAAAAACAATTGCAAACAATTGAAAAATACCGATACCTTTAGCTAAAATTTACAAAATTCTTTGTTCAAGTTCATTCTTAACGCTAATCCATTTCTGTAGAAAAAGTCTAAAAATATTGGTGCATAGTGGAAACTCGTGACCTTGACACTGAGTGGGTAAACCGAGTGATGGTTAAAATATAAATTAGCCACAGTGAGTTGTCTGTCCTTTAAGTCAAGATGGATAAAATAAGTGAGAATAGCAGTTTTAATTTCGTGATTCGTAATCTGTATGTAGCATGAGGGTTCACTAAACTCACTCGAATAGTTGTTGGAATGAGTATATTAATAGTCACTCAGTTTCCTAAACAGTTAGGAATTTTCCTTCGTTTTAATTCTTGAATTAGTCAAAGGTGCAATGATAGTTTGAATAATTTGATTGTGTAAAATTTTTTCGACTTAGCTATATACATTTATGTAGATCTTTGGAATCTAGTCGAATTAAGAACTGTAAATTACTAAATAAATACAAGTAAATAAACAATAACTTGCTATGATGAATTTCTCTTTGGCTGTCCAGTTTCTACTTTCAACTCACTACTGGTAGACAACTGTTCCATTACTAATGCTGCTAGTGTGAGACGTGTAGGCAGCACTTCGACATACATTTTTCAAAAGTGTTTGGGTTTAGATTCAGCAGCTTTATTCCTATCATTTCGCTGGTTTTAGGTCTATAGTTAGTGTAATGAGAGGCCACCTGATGGACAATGACCTCTCAACACCTTTTACGATGATCGCTCCGGTTCACTTGCCTCCTATGTGATGGAGGCTGGGGATGACCTCTCAGTGGACAGGTTTTCTGGTGGAGAACTGCCAGTGGTACGCACAAGTGCCATTCAGATGGGTCTCGACTATTTCACCCCTCAGTTGAGAGCGGAGAGCATGCAGCCTTTCATCCTCGTAGGCCCAGAGGGATGTGGAAAAGGGTGTGTTACACCAGCTTATCACTTATTTTTGATGGCCTCGCCATTGGTCAATTAATAAGAACCTTCTAGAAGAGTTGTTAACGCAACCAGTATTGGTATTATTTTTGCTTCCAAAGTGCTCTTTTTGTTTGATTGAATTACATTGAAAATTTGGCATCGCAAATAGTTGAAATATTTTGGAGAATTTTAAAACTGCTCATTCATTTGTTGTGAAGTGTAAACCAGACCAGAACTTCTCTTCAATGAGCAAACAATTTGATCAGATTTGTTGTGCAGGGATATACCATAGCACAAACTACCTATACTTAGTTTTTCAAAAATTCATGTTGAATCCCTTCAACATATCTCTTAGTCTATCAAATAGAGAAAACTTTAAAAATATTGCTTCAAATTTGTCTTGGAAACTGTTCAAACGTTTACATAGTTGCAAACGTTTACCATTGTCTCTTTTCTAACTGCAGGCTACTTCTGAAGCACTGTTTTTCTAAGCTGAGATCTGTGCAAGTGGCAACAGTACATTGCAGTGCCCAGACCAGTCCTCTCCATATTCTACAGAAGCTAAGTCAGAGCTGCATGGTAAGTTTCCTTTTTATAGCTACTTTGTAGGTTTCTACATAAGTCACGATGAGTACTCAATGAGTACGGTACGTGTACACAATGAGTACGGTACGAGTACGGTATGCATACGGTATGATTCTCAGTGTGTCTGCTTGCAATATTAGAGAAGATTAGAGCAGTTACATGTAGCTGTGTGAGAGACACATCACATGGCAAAGAAAAAAGTAAAACCATTAAACATTGTTCATCAATCAGTGAAAGGTCGAAAGGTCGATGGTTACTCGATGGTCTATGTTAACCCATCCTCACCGAAAGGTGTATTGACAAATTTTATATACAAGTGAATACTGAGAACAGGCTGAGAACTGCGCAGGTTTCGAAACACATTTTCGTTAATGCCTTCACTTTTACCGTAGTTCACTTGCCTTTTTTGCCTTCCTAATCGTTCCTATGAAGAAATAAGGAAAAACATGGTTAGGTGCATTTTTCTGAAAAGATGGAACTGTAGCGATTACCATAGTCACTGCAGAAGCCATAAATATTCTAGTTACTCTCATGACTGTTATGTCATGAGAGTTAATCTTCAGACTGATACTTAAATATCAAGATGTTAGCTGATAATCCTTTCTTTTTCTCTGATTGGCTGATGATCTACTTGGTTGGCTTGTGCTACTACTTCTTGCTGATCGGTCGACTCTAACATGAAAAATGAGAAATGTTAGAGTGTGGACAGGTTGATGACATTTTGATCGTTTTTAAGTGTAGGTGTTTCTGGCTTGTCAATAATATAAAACTTATTAGGCAAAGGTTGCATTTCTTAGATCTGTTGTTGCATAAACTTCCATGATTTAGAATGCTTCGAATTGTTTTGAAGTTTATGCTGTTGTATTTCAGGTTCTAAGTATTATACTTGCTAAGTTTGCAAGAAGCTTGCTTTATGGTTACAATTTTTGGTCTTGAAGTCAGTCTCGCATAGCCCAACATAGGTCAACAGATATTGGAAAGCCATTTTGGAAAGAGAATCCAAACTACGACGGTCTCGTGTGGCTGCGATTAACTGTTCGTTTTTGAGCTTTTAAGAGCTTGTAATCACATTTCCACATATTTGGCACCTACAACACAACAGAGCAAGATATGGTGAATCTTTTGATACCAAGTAACTGTATTGTGAATTTTGTTGCAAGTCAACCTTTAAGGAGAGTGCCACACTTCTAAATGGTAACACTTTATCTCTTCCAATGTACATCTGTCTGTATTTTTGTAATTGTACAGTATGTTGTTGTATCTGTATACCTTTGTTGTTATCAGTACTTCAATTATAAACACAGTGTACTAATATTGCAGATTATTATGTTCCAAGTTGCTACCATTTGTATTGCTGTTGCCCAGAGTTTAAATACTCATTTTACATCCTCAAATATTTATGAGCTGTAAATACTTGAACCTTTCACGACTCCAAATTATACTCTACTATAACATAAATTGGTAATTCATTGAGTAAACATTGCTGATGAAGTATAAAATGTTTTCCATTATTTCCATAGAGTTTCTTTGGTCATATTATGTTTCTTGAGCTCTTGTTCAGTCCTATGTTCAGTTTATACTACTTAATTTACTTGATAGGTTACATATTTATATAGCTAGAGTTCTTCTATCAATAGATGTATGCAAGAGATCGTGCGATATATTCAACAGGTTGAAGATCCAAGCACTTTGCTAGATCTGACTAACATTAAAGATTCTGAACCCTGTGAATTGATGATGACTGATGTTACTGGCTGTGTACCAGCTACTGGTAAGGGATGTAGATGTCTATGGAGTATATGTTAGGCTGATACATCTCTCTATGTCTACAGTATTGGCTAGTGTATAAATATGATGAGGCTGGTAAAGTTAATAACAGCATTCTCATGTCAGGCTGGAGGAAACAGCAGTCATGTATTAATAAACAGACTGACTTCTGGTTTCCAAGGATGAGCATATATATAGATACAGGGCTCAGCATAATCGTCCCCTCCACAGGAGGAGATAGTTGATAACTTACAGCAGGCTAACTGAATAATTACTGATAATTTTTATCTCACACGTTATTCATAGTAAGTTTACTTGAGGTCTTCCAGTTAATCTCTTACCATGAGTTAGTCTCAAGTAATATTTTAAGGACTTGTATTTAGAGGAAAAGCCCGGCATTTTACTACCTTTTTACCTAAAGATCTTAAATGTTTGACTGAATCTGGAAACTTGCTGATTAATATACTCACCAGCTAGAAATATAAAACTCTACTTCATCCACTCTGTTCATACGGATATATTAGAACCTTTACTGTTTAGATTTACCAGTCTCTCTAGAAGTGCTGGTACCCGAAACTCCTAGCACCCCAATTACCACTGACAGAGGAGAAGATAGGTCTGTTCTATCAACTCTAGCTGTCAGCAGGGTCAGCGGTACTCTCAGTGATTCAGAAGTTCCCTCTAGTAAAAAGTGTACAAACATGCTTTCAAAAACGGAGACAAGGCAAGAGGCATTGGTAAGTGCTCGCAGGTTAATCAATGGTAACAATCATATTCAGGTGAATTTGAACATCAACACAAAGTTCTGTAAGTTCTAGTTGTTAGCTTTGATGTAAATAATTGTTCAGCAACTCATTGAAAACACTCCTTTATTCTGATAACTACTTCACACAAGATGACAAAACCACTACCATTCTCAAAATAGTCACTTTTACTGGTATGTGGAGATTACATAACAGCAAGTTACAAAACTCTACATAATAACGTGTGACAATGACTCCTGCATCGAGTAATCAGCTGAGACATGTACGGCTAATACAGTCTACAAGTATCTACTAGTATAGCACATTTCCTCTTCATCTTCAAGATCAATCCATGTGTCATATACGTTGTTCACATAAGGACTCGGGGCTGATTGTGTTTTCACTGGAAGTCAAACTTCATCAGTTCCACCAAGTTTTCTAAAAGCAGTCGTATCTGAGTGATTATTCTGTTGAACATGATCCATATTAGTGTCAATGTCACTCTCTTATTTCATCAACACACGATTTTCTTCTACCTTTAATTTACAGTCTTCAATTGTGACTATGACTACCGATCTTACATCTGCAGTCTGCTGGTGCCGTCGATCCCTATCATATGGTTTCTCATGACTCCAATCATAGTTGCTTTTTGTCTTGCTGTATAGCCTCTAGCATTCCTCAGCTTCCCAAAAACACATCCTAGCCTGAGAGTATTTGAAATAATTCTGAGTTGGTCCCTAGATCACTCGCCTTTTGTTGTCCGCTCTTCTTTATCATACGCATGTGTGAACAGAGGCAATCAGTGTCCATCTTCAGCATTTTACAAAGCCATTTTTTTCATGTCTTTGATCACTACTTCCTGTTCCGCTAAGTTTGTGTGGCCTGTCATCTTTTCTGGACCATGTTGTTTCTTAAATAATGACTTTTATTCACCTTTAACTAGTATCCAATAGCGATAATGCTGACATCACAACAAACAGTAACCTCACAGTCATTTCAAATTCCATTTGCAATTCGCTAGATTTTTTCAAGTCACCTTGTCGACCACTCCTTGTGCAGCTGCTCTGACTTACACAGAGGCTAATTCCCCCATCTGATATCTAGCTAGTGCTGTTGATCGGTCTATCGGCATCCAGTATTAACTAAAGGCTACTTCATAATCCACTATTTTAGTGAGGATGAATGCATCACCTGCTTTGTTAGTGACATGGTGGAGGAACATCCGGTGCTGATGCTCCCTTCTTCCCATTTCTTTACTAGTTATTCGATTTTTGTTATGTGCGTGAAGGCAGTGTTGGGCAGGGTGCCCACCATATCTGCACTTTTCACAGGCTCTCTGTGGTGTTCTGTTCATTCTAGTAATTATGAGTCATAACTTGCCTCTTGAGTGAATAACAGTTGTATCTGTGTATATTTGTATAATCTAATGCACACTCATTAGTTTGAGTAACCCGCAATGTCCTCACTCGAGGTACAGATTCACTCAGGCCTAGCTATTCACCTGTTGCCATAAGTTTTAGCCGAATTCACAAGCCAGCCATAAAAACAAGCGCAGTTCAACATAGGCTCTGTATCAACCTACTTGATCAGTGCCACCAACCAAAAGTATCAAAATATACTTCAGTAGACTCTCCATCTTGTTTCTTGGAGTTGTCTGCTAGTTTCATAGTAGTTCACATCAGTGCAATGCTGCTTTTAACTTGTCATTATGCTAATTCAGCCAGGAAAAGATACAGAATTGACTGTAGATCAGTGAGCTGATCAGTGTACCTTAACCACTCACTAGTTCGTTGTTAAGCCTGGTTTTCATATGACAGCGCAATGATCGTGCGCGGTCCAGTGATCGTGCGCAATGCATTTCTTGGGCCGCGATGCAGTGTTTCCATATCGCGCGGAGGCGCCCTGCTTGCTTTGGACAGGATGGATAATTTCCTTACTTTTTCGTAAAAGAGACAGATTTTTTCGGAAAAACAGCCCTCCGTTGCGAAATTGCGCTGTCATATGAAAACGAGGCTTACTCTTTCGTACGGGAGACCGATTTGTTCGAAATACAGCCCTCCGTTTGAATTGTGGGATAGGTTCAAAAGGTATAGCGGTGTATTGTGGGATACATCATCGCGCGCACCCATCGCAAGGATCCATTCTGTTGGATCCGTGCGATCAGCGTACGCACGTCGCGCGATTGCCTTGTTGCGCGCCTTGCGCTGTCATATGGAAACCAAGCTTTAGAGCTATCCTTTTAGAGAATGTCTGATAATTTTATTAACGCCTTTGTAAACACATTACAGTGGACCCCCTAACCATACAATTTCAAGTTGTTCCAGTGTTGGCATTATAAGGTGAACATTTCATATAGAGGGGTATAGAAACCTATAGTAATTCAAACACCCCCTGGTAAAAATCCTCAAAATTTTATATACATACTGTACATATTAAAAGTTAGTAACAAAATGATATGTTAACCTCAGTAACTATAGTTACCTACAGTAACTTTAGTGTATTTAGTGGTTATGATCTGCAATAAAATGTAACGCTACAATTTAATATGTGCAGAAAATAGGGAGTTCTTACTTTCGAGGCAGATGTATAACATAAACATTGAATTTAACTTCGAGGAATTCAGCTTACTAAACACATAATTAAATATAAATTTTAGTATGTATTAACTATTTTACTGATCTTTAATTTTTTCATCGTTAAAATTTTATAATTTTCAGTGATAAAATTTCATCACCTATCAGTGATCAACTTATTATCACTATCGGCGTTATTCGTTATTGTGAAAATGAATCATTTTCACAGTAAGTAATAACTGTTAACAAATACCGTACTTTTCGGACTATTAACCACACCCCTATATAAGCCGCATGTGCTTCATTTAAAAAAAATGATAATACAAGAATACATAGGCCGCACCTTTGGTATTGGCCGCAGAACTCAATACGGTGCTTTTTAACTCGGCAACCACTTTGCTAGTTAAAACGGAACAATTCCCTGAGGCACTGTTCCGTATTAATCGACGCTTTTTAACCCAGTGCCTAACAAAGCAGTACAGTTAAGCATTCTAATTCCGGTTAGGGCGCCCTAGCGGTGAAAGAAAATAACAACAGAATAGCCGCAGCCTCTAAATAAGCCACACGGCTCAAAACAACAGAAAAAAGTTGCGGCTGATTGTCCGAAAAGTACGGTAACGCCGAACTGAGCGAGATCGAGCATCGTATTACTTTCATTTGTCGTTAGAGGGATTTTGGCAAATAGCATCTCGGCATGTTCGTTATTCCGACCTAATCAGCCCACCGACTGCCAAATTTGAATTTTGAAATAAATGTTGGATGATTTTGCATAGTGAAAAATATTTCGCATGGAGAGAGTGAAAAATCACTGTATGCGTAAAATGCTGTTCTACACTGCGGGGCAAAAATATAGTATAACAGGGTCATCGTAACCCGAGGGTGCACTGTAGCTGAAATAGAATGTTAGTTCTCATAGTTTGTTCAGATATAAATAAATGTTCAGCAACTTGCTAACTGCACTCCATTATTCTGTTAATACTGAGATGTAATACACAAGTTAGTAAAACTAGTACTAAGCACAAAGATACAAATTAATCACTTTTACATGTGTATAGAGGTTACATGATAACAAGTGACAATTCACTGCATAATGACATGTGACATTGTTTCATGCAGTGAGTAGTCAGCTGAGATACTGTACAACTAAAACAGTCAACAAATATCGCATAAGTTCTTTATATGTTCCTTGTCGGATGCGCAAGGCAGCATCACGAACTGGAGTTGTTTCTTTGCAGGCAGTAATAAGGTCAGGTGATTTTACCTGTTGATATTTGACATCATCAGATTTCTCTGATGCCACAGTAACAACAAGCCTTGCCGATATCCCTATTCACAAGGTGGTGTTGACCGCCAAGTATCCGCAGCTCTCTCAGGTAGGAATCCTACAGACTCTCTAAAGTCTTGTTGGTATTTCATAAACTATTGTAAGGTCAAGGACGTGAGTCTCATTCAGAGCTTGTCTATAAAGGATATTCTATCAGTAAGAGTAAAAGATTTGTAATTATTCTCCTTGAAGCATCTTAGTAATAATAATTTAAATTGTTTCAATAATCTATTATTTGTTTTTAGTAAAATAGATATACTTTCTTACTATAAGACAGCGCTAATAATTTAAATTGCCAAATTCGATCTTGAAGCTAACAGATTTAGTCTAGCCTAAAGATTTCGTCCTTTTCACCAAATCATTGTTTGAATTTGAGGATTATTTCATCACAGCATCGCTTCACTTCAGCCTTTGCTAATCGCATCCATCCTTGAATGTCTAGGAGGGTTCGTCTCTGGAATGAGTAGAGTATGGTCACTCTTTGAGATTTTAACTACCGCCGGGGATAATCCAGCTTGTGTTGTAACTGCTAGTTCACCCTCTTGTTATGTCGTTCATCGGTGTACTGCTTCATTGGTTAAAAGTGCCATCAGCTGCTGTTGTGCAGATTCTAGAGCTTCCTTTGTGGCTTGCTTAATCGCTTCAAGCTGTGGTTTGATCTTTCAATAAATCGACTCACTTTTTTGTGCAACCCTTGATTTTATGTTTACACCTTTCCTGTCAGGGCGAAATGGTTTGCTGCCTGAATGACATTTACTTATTAACCATCTCCTCTAGGATAATGTACTCTATGTTAGTTCATTAGTCTCAGCGATTAATTCCCTCAGGATGGATTCTAGAACTAGGTTAATATTTCTAGCGTGTTACATACAGCTGATTCTCGGTAGTTGTCTCCCTTCAAGGTCAGATGCATCTGAGATCATGTTGATGATCATGTCCTAAGGTCTTTCACTCTTTACAGTTAGAGGCATTTCAGGGTGTATCTTTATCCCCATTGTAGCATCCTCCCCACGATAAATTTAGCCCTATTTACCAACTCCTTGCATCGTTATTTCATGCGAAGTGAACGTCACCTATATTTTGCCCTCTTGTTCCGGTGGACTGATATTAAATATTTTGAATGCAATAAATCTGCTAGCTTTCCTCTAACTTGTCAAACATCTCTTAATAAATGTGCATAAAGAAACCGAGAAATATTTCTACTAGTTGATATATCTATTGTTAGCAATTAACCTGCGATGATATTATAGCCTGTGTCCTTCATTGCAATTTGTTGGCAATGTTATATATATATATATATATATATATATATATATATATATATATATATATATATATATATATATATATATATATATATATATATATTATATATATTTTATATATATATATAAAATATATATATATATATATATATATATATATATATATATATATATATATATATATATATATATATATATATAACATTGTTGAATAAAAGCTCATTGCACTCATTGATATGTTGGCTACAGTTTGCAGCCAAAACTAGTTTTTCATATGTAATAAAAGAGGACTTATGAGCATCGATCTATTGTAAGCCGTGTTAAGATAGCTGCAGGGATGCTATTAAATAACATGCTATAAATTTGCATGTTTTAAAGTTATATAATGATACACTATCAAATGATACAATAGTGTATTCATGATTAAGTGACATAAACGAGCCATACTTATACTAGATGCAAAAACAAAAATTAACGTTTTTAAAATAAAAATATTTCCATAGTTTGCCCCATTAGCTGCTTTCTGATTGTTGATTTCGATGGAACGAACATCCTCTAGTTGTCCAATACCTTCCACAGTATCTTCTGGCCTCAAATCTTTTTTTGTACTGCTGAACTAGTCGATATAATCATACAAACAATTTTTTGACAGCAAAACTTTTACGCTCTGCATTTAGCACAAATGCAACGCCTAAAAGTTTGCTCGCTCAATGTAACCTTTGGTCCAAAACTTGTAAACTGTTTCTTGTACATGTACATCAAAGTATTAGGACCGCATTAAACAAGGAACTACTATTAGTCTGAGACAGTAATAATTATTTCTATGGTTTTGCTTTCAAAGTTTTAACGAAAAAAGTGAAAAGCTTTCAAGTTGGACAGCGAAAGAATTGATTGCTCCATGAATGATCAGCAGCATGCAAGTTGCTGTCTGTCTCCTTGATGGCTTCCCCAGTGCAAATTATTATGCCTATTAATTACTTTATTATACCCACTAGGTACCTTATTATGCCTGTTAGGAACTTTATTATACCTGTTAGGTACCTTATTATGCCTGTTGGGTACCTTATTATGCCTGTTAGGAACCTTATTATGCCTGTTAGGTACCTTATTATGCCTGTTAGGTACCTTATTTTGCCTGTTAGGTACCTTATTATGCCTGTTAGGTATCTTAGTATGCCTGTTAGGTACCTTATTAGGCCTGCTAGGTACTTTATTATGGTTTTTATTACCTATTCGCAAAGGCCTTGTAATGCACTTTGGGTTCATGGTTGATATTGTTTTGCATAGTCACCATGTATTGACCCTTCTATATCCTTGATGGTACCAGTTGGTATTTCCTGGCCATCTGTATGCACAGTACGGCCTTTCTTGAGGATTAGCCTTCTACATTTTCAATACCAAAGGTCATTCCCATGTCTTTGCTGTAGACTTGCATAAGGTGTATTAGTGGAAGGCGTATTAGCGGAAGGCGTATTAGCGGAAGGCGTATTAGCGGAAGGCGTATTAGCGGAAGGCGTATTAGCGGAAGGCGTGTTAGCGGAAGGCGTGTTAGCGGAAGGCGTGTTAGCGGAAGGCGTGTTAGCGGAAGGCGTGTTAGCGGAAGGCGTGTTAGCGGAAGGCGTGTTAGCGGAAGGCGTGTTAGCGGAAGGCGTGTTAGCGGGAGGCGTATTACTGGAAGGCTTGTTAGCGGAAGGCGTATTAGCGGAAGGCGCATTAGTTGAAGGCGTATTGATGGAAGGCGTATTAATGGAAGGTGTATTGGTGGAAGTTGAAGGTGTATTAGTGGAAGGTGTATTAGTGGAAGGTGTATTAGTGGAAGGCGTATTAGGAGAAGGCGTATTAGTGGAAGGCGTATTGGTGGAAGGCGTATTGGCGGAAGGCGTATTAGTGGAAGGCGTATTAGTGGAAGGCGTATTAGTGGAAGGCGTATTAGTGGAAGGCGTATTAGTGGAAGGCGTATTAGTTGAAGGCGTATTAGTGGAAGGCGTATTAGTGGAAGGCGTATTAGTGGAAGGCGTAATAGTGGAAAGCGTATTAGTGGAAGGCGTATTAGTGGAAGGCGTATCAGTGGAAGGCGTAATAGTGGAACGCGTATTAGTGGAAGGCGTATTAGTGGAAGGTTTGTTAGTGGAAGGTTTATTAGTGGAAGGCGTATTAGTGGAAGGCGTATTATTGGAAGGCGTATTAGTGGAAGGCGTATTAG
Source organism: Watersipora subatra (assembly GCF_963576615.1). NCBI lineage: Eukaryota > Metazoa > Bryozoa > Gymnolaemata > Cheilostomatida > Watersiporidae > Watersipora > Watersipora subatra. Next base: position 5,025,852 of record NC_088715.1, on the reverse strand, counting down.
TGGAAGGCGTATTAGTGGAAGGTGTATTAGTGGAAGGTATATTAGTGGAAGGTGTTTTAGGTTATTCTGGATTTTGGTTGTTTTGTTCAACTTTGTCTCATTTCCATTATCCACGCATCGCATATTGTACATTAAGGCTTACCAGTTTTGCCCAACCCCCTGTTCAATGGTGTCTATAGAGAGTATGCTCCCATCTTTGGATTCAAATTAGTTGGTGTAAGTTTGCCGAGCTGGCAGTTGCCTTGTTTAACACCCATTTGTTATGGTACAAGTGTTACTCCGAGATGAATGGTCTATTTACGGGTGCTTGCAGGTGCTTTTAGCACTTGCAGGTTGAGGTCTTACTCACAGGTTGTCTAACATATTCTCTATGACTTTTGCAGTTAATAGGTATTGCTTTTACTGTGAGATATGGTTTACAGTGCATAGATTTAGCTCAAAACCTTTGTGGTTAATGCAATGGTTTAATTTTATGACAAGTCAGAAATATTTGTTGAAATCTTCTCTAGAAATCTCAATGCCTTCTGTTCTCTCTTGATGCAGGGTTTGCTCTCAGTGGACACACTAGACATGTCTGCCATCTCCTACAGTCATGTGAGTGCCTGGCTCAAGTATGTTTACACTGGTGATGAGTCAGCCCTTCTCCAAATACCTACTGACAATGTCATGCAAATATCCCAGTATGTGTGTCTATTCTCACCTTCATTCAGCCTTTATATATCTTTGCTTATCACCTTCATGTTGTGTACAACTCTGGTCAATATTGATTTGTAGTTCCTACAGCTTGATGTAGGAACTATGATGTTCAATTCCTGTGTAATCCATTTTTTCTTAATCTCAAAGCATATCCTCTGACAAACAGGTACGGCTCCTATTATAGTAAAGATTTCACCCACCTCATTGGCTAAGTAACATATGAGTTGAGCTTTTGTATGTCTTTTAATGTTCACTTTATGTTCGACTGTCGGCTAATTTGTGTACTATTAAAATAATTTGTATCTCACAAGTTTCGTAACGTCGGGTTGTACAATTATTATTGTCCCTTCTGTGCGCTATCTGTTTGACCATCCTAGTGATTATCCTACGACCAAACACGAGCGAAGCGATTGTTTGGGAGATTTATGATATATGCATATGTGCACACAACCCACGAAAACTATTCATCAACGGCTGTCCCAAACCTTTGTAACGAAATCTCATCAACAAATTTAACCATTTTTCAATGGGGCCGTTTATATATAATAACGATACAAAACACATGTAAGCCTATTTAAATATGTTACCAAGTCTTCATTATTTGTAGAAAATATCCTAAACCTTACCCATCTGATCGGGTTATACATAAATCAACAGATTAATTTGGCCTAAAATCGCTATTAAAACTTTGACAAGCTTCTTTTAATAAAAATTAAGACCGGCCAACAAAACGCCATATAAAGTCGTGCGACCGAGAGTAGAACCATTATGTTGTTCGTGTTTCACGAGAAAAACGTGCACATTTGACCAGTCTATGGCATTGTCCAATTGCCGAAGGTTTCTGTAATTAACGTAGAAGTACAGAAAAATAATCGTTTGTTCATTGCCGATTTTAAAGTAGGTAACTGACATTTTGGACACTTATAATGAGTACTTTGGTATTCCTACTGATATCCAAAGCAGTGAAAGTAAAGGAAATGACGATGATATTTTTTCTAACGACTCTTATAAGATTATTACAATGTTTAATTATAAGAATAATTATTCAATTTTATAAGATTTAATTATAAGAATAATAATTCGAGTTTACAAGATCGAAGTATATAGTGACCGATGTTGGGCAATATATTACTGCTATTATTTTTTCTAAATAATTTTGTTAAATAGATTTTCTAAAAATCTACATAAATATCACAACTTCTTGATATTGGTTGCTATGACGTTTTGAAATGTAAACAAAAATGTGCATTGGTTTTCTATTATTACTGTATTACTATATCAATAATATTGGTTATTCTAATAATATCAGTGCATTTTACTTCTAATATTGCATTTCTCCTATTGCAGGGGAGAGATATAAACATATAATCTTTTCCTTTCATTATTGCTGTTTGTTGTACATAATAACACCCAGTACATTGCAGCTACCATTGCAGTTATCATATTGCACTGCAGTGCCATTTGACTGCTAATATTGCATTTCTCAACCATCAGTACTCTTTCATTTTTCCAATATCACTTTGGTCGTGGGCTGTATGACAGTGGATTTTCTAGTAAAAGTAGCATTTGCTGATTGTTAGTACGACAGCTCAACCCCGCAAACTATATACTTATAAACATAGCCTTGCTGTTATAACCATGAATTACCTGTCATTTGCTGTCGAAAAGAATCTGTCAAAATCAAGATTCAGTCATTTGCTGTCACAGCCCCTTATTACTTGTCTTTTGCTATCACAGCCCCTTATTACCTGTTGTTTGCTGTCACAGCCCCTTATTACCTGTCTTTTGCTGTCACGACCCCTTAATACCTGTCTTTTGCTGTCACGACCCCTTATTACCTGTCTTTTGCTGTCACAGCCCCTTATTACCTGTCATTTGCTGTCACGATCATGAATTAACAGTTTAAATGCTTCAACTCAATGTTGCAATCATCTTCAGGGTATTTATGGTGTCATATATTTTATTTCAAAACTTTATTACATTTTTATAGGTTTATTCTCAAGTTTGCCTCAAGAAAGATCAACTTAAAAAAACGACGGGTAAGTTTAACTCTGCAGGTGGTATTAAGTTTTTATGAATATAATATGGGACATTTTTTAAATAAAGCATCTGCCATGGTCAGAGTGGCTGTGCGTTGCGTTTGATTAGTTTTTCAAATGGTAAAAAGCAGCCTCTACGAAACAATCACTATGTTTCCATGGCTCGAATGATACGTTTTGGGGCTGTGTGCAGCTTGACCCCCAGTAGGTAAAGTATTAGCCTAATTAATGACTATAAATAGCTACGCAGTCTTGTCACCCTAACCTTAGCAGCAATCGTTTGGAACATTGGTGCTTTGAAACTGCTCAAATCAAATAAAGATGACTGAAGCGTGCAAATGTTTAGAATGGAATATCCAGCGATATCTTAATGCGCATGATTCGCATGTACCGTTTTCATCATTCGCTAGCATGATGGATTCGATAAAGATTTGCGCTTCGCAAAACTCACTTAGCTTATGGATTTATGCCGTTTCCATGATGCGGTTAACTTGCGGATTGGCTAAAATTTGTGCATTTTTTAAATAAAACATCTGCATTGGTCAGAAGCCGTGTAATCTTTTTTGTACAGAGTGGCTGTGCATTGCGTTTGGTTAGTTTTTTAATAGGCAAGAAAGTAGCCTCTATGAAACTGCGTGGTCCTTTCTTTGTTCTTGTGTTCATGGAGAAGTACAAGGTGTAATCTTTACTATTTCTAGGTAGCCTCGACACCACGGAAGCGGCAGAAAAAAGCTGCTGTCGGCGGAGGGCCTGGTGTTAAAAGGAGGCCTGGCAGGCCAAGAGGTAGTAGATCTTCTGCAACACCCAAGGATGAAACCTATGCCATAAATAACGAATCTACTACTAGAGTACTTCCTCGTACCCATATGGTAGTATTTCTATACTGCTACTAGAGTACATCTTCTTATTCTGATGGTAGTATTTCTAATCTACTACTAGAGTACTTCCTCTTATTCTGATGGTAGTATTTCTATACGACTACTAGAGTATTTCTTCTTACTTTGATGGTAGTATTTCTATACTGCTACTAGGGTACTTCCTCTGATTCTGGTGGTAGTATTTCTAATCTACTACTAGAGTACCTCCTCTTATTCTGATGGTAGTATTTATATACTACTACTAGAGTACTTCCTCCTATTCTGATGGTAGTATTTCTAATCTACTACTAGAGTACTTCCTCTTATTCTGATGGTAGTATTTCTATACTACTACTAGAGTACTTCCTCTTACTCTGGTGGTAGTATTGCTAATTTACTACTTGAGTACTTCCTCTTACTCTGATGGTAGTATTTCTAATCTACTACTTGAGTACTTCCTCTTATTCTGATGGTAGTATTTCTAATCTACTACTAGAGTACTTCCTCTTATTCTGATGGTAGTATTTCTATACTACTACTAGAGTACTTCTTCTTACTTTTAAAATGATTAAAAAAAGAACATTCTTTCAGGAGGCATTAAACTATGTATATCTTATATTTGCATAATGTTCCAGGTTTCACACAAAGCCTCATATTCATCAATTTATATTTGCTTTGGAATCTTTGGTTTTTGTAGGTTACTAGACGGTCTAAGAAGTTTGCATCGGCTGACACACCGACTGTTTCTTTGGTAACATGACTTCCCTCTCATTTTTGAATTGGCGCATTACAGCATTTGAACCTGAAGATGAGCTCAACTTTTGCAGATTGTAAAATCAGTTCTCTTGACTTTTAGGTTCCATCACCTCATAAGGCTGTGAACAGGCATCGAAAATCTGTGAATAATATCCGTAGTCAGAGATCAATGAATAATGATGAGCTTTTTTCTGATACATCCATGCGTACTTCTATGCATTCTCCAGAAATGCCTATCGACCATTCACAGCAAAACTCTGAAATGGCTAACGAGTTGAACCTCGCTGGAGCTCTTTCACCCCCATCTGCCAATAAAAGTTTAGAACTTCAAAAGATGTTTAACATTAGTAAGCCAATAGAGAACGATATTGGGGGTAATAGCAGTTCCCCGATTAGTAAGTACTTTAACAACGCGATCTCTAGTAAATCTCCCAGAGGTCGGAATTATGCCAGAAAGAGCTGTAAGCCCATAAAGAATATTAACCTTTTAACTATTAGAGGCAAAGAAAAAGGTACACGAAAGTTCACTCCATCTCACTCGCTGTCAAAGAAAGCTGCCTTAAAGTATAGACAAGCTTACCAAACAAAAGGAGAGGTAACTCGATCATTTGATTACAATATTCACAAGTTTACAAACAACAGTCTAGTAAAAAAGAATTTTGGACTCCGTATAAAAAGTCAAAAAGGTGGTGGACGGGGCCAAAAACGCAAACTACATTTTAAATCGAAGTGTAGGGTCACTGAAGATTCTCACGAGATGTTGTCTCCAAATCAATACCCTTATGCAGATCCAAGCGAGTTCTCTTCATTGGATTTTAGTCGTGTTCCTATCGTAGACATAGAAAAGCTTCCTCCACAGAGCTCAAGTCACAAGAGTTCTATGATTTCTCAGGAAGCCATAGAATATGACAGTTTGAGGACAGATGAGGACTGTTTTGGCAATGAGGACCAAATGAGTTCAACAGATTCGGTTACTGTAGAAACCTATGATACTAGTCCTATAGCAGTCGACCTAAGTACTAACAGTGAATCATTTGCAGGTACACCTTCAGCTGATGTTAAAAAAAGGAATCATTCCATCGGGAACTTTCCTGCAGGTACATGTAGTTGTCCAAGTGTTACACTGCTGTTAGTCAATGAAGTTGTTTTTCAATTTTGTGATACACAGGAGCCTTTTTATGCAGACTGCCCTTATTTTCAAATTTTATAAAGAAATGTCTGTGATACATAAAAAATAGGCAACATGGAAACAGGTTTAGCCTTCATTCTTGAAGAAAGTGTCAGAGTGGCAGTCTGCTCAATTTGTCATTAATTGCTGGGCAGACAAATTGGTAACGATTTTCTTGTGGAACGATTTAAGATAATTTGGAGAGCTTGTCCTCAGGCGCTAGCACAAATCGATAGCAAACTTTAATCTGTTTTGTTATCGTTAAGCTGCCCCCTCTACTAACCATAAAACTCTCAGCCGTTGCAATGCATTCTTGTGTTCATCTATCTCACAGATGAACGCTATTTAATTGTACTTCTATCAACCGTGTTTAAATCGCACAATCCATCGTCGTTTTTTTTTGACGTCATCAAGTCGTTTGCGCATGCGCTCGTTCACGAAAAAGCCGCCATTTTTGTAGAAAACGATCGTTTTTCTTTGATTTATTAGTACTTTTAAGTGTTGTTTTGATAGTATAATAAAAAATTCCAACAAAAACATCGTTTTCAAATTATCATTGCAAAACCTTCGTGTTTCTAACGAAAAAATTGTCTATAAAGATGGCCGACAACAATAAAATGACGTCACGAAAAAAACGAAGGATAGCTGTGCATACATAATCTCTCATTTGTAACCCGTTTGAAAATATAAAACTACCCAATTTCTTAAAATTTGGCTGTATGAGCTTGTATGAGGTTTTGCTTAGACAGAAATAAAATTTCATAGTCGGCATCATTTAAAATACATCAATGTATGAATGACGGGCAGATAAGTGATTGGTGGTTGGCACAAAAATTGATTCATTCAAAGCTTGGTGTTTCAATTTAAAAGCATTCTTGGCTTAAAGCCTACTTGATTTTTCCTCAATCAGTTGTGTTTAAACATGTTTCTTAGGACGTAAGGGTACCAATAACTGTATACTACCGGTATATAGAAATCAAAATTCTCCTGCAACTGTGTAAATTAACGTAAAATTAGCTCATCTCTAGCCTTTTTGTCGTTATATTATATATCAAATGTAATTTTCAAGTTTGCAATACTCACTTCATTCAAGAGCATTTTCATGTTTCATCTATCCATTTCCCACACAGCTGGTGCAAAGGGTCTGTCCGAAGATACAGAAGGTGTCATGCCAGGGCAGGTGCTTGATGGCGGCACAGTGGAACAGGCTGATGCTGATCATGGGAATGAACAAGATGTTATCATTCGTTCCGAAGTTGCAGAATTTTTTGGAGATTCTTTAGAGATTACCTCGCTTGACTTTACTAAACTCGAGCCATCAGTTGGTCCAAAAGACGTGGAAGTTTCTATGAACGAGGCTGAACTCAGTGAGTAGGAAAAGCTTTTTAAACGGATTATATAAATTGCGAAAGCTGCTAATATCGTGCTCGCTAATAATTTGTTTAGACAATTAGAAGTGTTTCGTCGACGATTTTGGTGTGCATGCACAGCTTTGCGAATTCAGGCTAAATAATTCTGTGTTTTTCTGTTCATTTCGTGGTTTTTGTCAGAATTATTGAAAAAATCTGCACATGTCGCAATACCTTTGGACCACAGAATATCTTTGTTGCTTTACCGCGGTGTAAAATGCTCCTATATTAAGCTTGGCTGTGAGTGTTTATATATCCTACGAGGTTGGCACACACCCTTATTCACGCACGGCTGGTACAAGCCTTCATGTAATGCATAGTTGGCACACACCCTCGTGTAATGCGCAGTTGGTACATGACTATATGTTACCTATGGTTCTTAAAGGTTGACTTGCAACAAAATTCACATTACAGTTATTTGGTATCAAAAGATTCACCATGTCTTACTCTGTTGTGTTGTAGGTGTCGAACATGTGGGAATGTGATTACAAGCTCTTAAAAGCTCAAAAACGAAAAGCCGCTGTAGATTGGAATCTGCTTATTTTTCTGACGTAGTCATTACAGTTTGGTTATTGTCTTGTCACGTGATGTTCTCACGTGAATTGAAAGGCCAATAAAAAGCTCAATATAAAACTTATCGTAGCACTAGTTTATGACAAGCACTTCGGGTTTTACCGAAGACCCCGTATCAAATATAGATGCTCGCTACTTTACAGTTTTGTTTCGGCTTGATCTAATCGTCAAATCGTAATCTGATCATGTGACCCAATACTTCGCAAATAATTTTTGCAGCATTTTTCGATTATCACAGGTGACCAACAGGCTCGTCTTGATTATCAGACAATGATATGTACTCCTTCGAGGTAAGGTTAAAAAATTAAATGATATTTTACGGTAAGTTATAAGCTATCACTGCTAAAAGTGACAGCATTACAATGACGATGAAATAGACGCGTAAGAATAATAGACATGGTTTTATTGAATGCGTGAAGTATATTTGTGAAAATATTTTGACGAATAAGGTTGCATGAAAGTGTAAACAGAAACCATCACCCACACCTATGTCACATTTAAGCCATTTTGCAGAGAGAATCCAAACTACGGCGGTCTCGTGTGACTGCGATTAACTGTTCGTTTTTTGTAATCGCATTCCCACATATTTTGCACCTACAACACAACAGAGTAAGACATGGTGAATCTTTTGATATCAAATAACTGTAATGTGAATTTTGTTGCAAGTCAACCTTTAACTTTACATCTATCACAGTTGTTTAGGTGCATTTGGTTAGGATTGTTGAAAGCTGATTGATTCTCTATTTTTAGCTTAGCTGTCTGGATGTAGCCAAGCTTTGCTGGCTTTTTTTGTTCATCATGTTTTCACTAGTTTTTCTCCTAAACTCACATTTGCTAATTCACTGTTATGTAATCGCTGTTGGGAAGCTCCAGAGGTAAATGTTTGAGATACCCTAGGACACTTATGTATTCGCGGCATCTAACTTTCGCGTTTTCGCGGCAACAGCCTTTCGCGAAAATTTCATGAGCGAAACTAAACTATCACAACGAACGAGCGAAAACGCGAAAATAAATGGCTTTCTTCATTGATATTCACAATAAAATCGTCATATTAGAAATGCAGGCAATTTTCGTATGTGATTGGCTCATTGGGCAAGTTTTGCTAAACTCATTATAGCTAATACACCGACTGAGCACCTTGGCAAAACAAATTAAGATAATAAGTTTTTTTGAAAAAGCCTAGACAAATGAAGAAGATGATGATATTAGTTTTGCCATTGAATTTGTAACTGATGAGGATGACAGTCTGGTAGGGAAAGTCATAAAATTGAATAATAATTATTGCGGTGATGAATTTTATTACCAACCAAAAGCAATAACAACCCGGGGCCATGGCCACCGCGTGCTATAAATACTTGAATTCTAATATTGGTACAACATCAGTCACTGCGGCAGTGACCTTGACGTCATTGATAGTCCAGGAGACAAACTGCAGCAAGCGATCAAATTGCATTATTGATCTCGCCTACACATTTCTACTTGCGGTTCACAAATACAAACTACCGTACTTTTCGGACGATTAGCCGCTACCTTTTCTGATGATTTGAGCCATGCGGCTTATAGGTAGGCCTACAAGGGTGCGGCTAATCACTGTGGCTTATTCTGTGGCTTTTTCTTTCACCGCTAGGGCGCACTAACGGGAATCTCCAATTAGTGCACTTCTAGCTGTGAAAGAAATTACGAAACAATGCCTCACGGTACTGTCCCGTTAGGCACTAAGTTAAAAAGCGTCGGATAATACGAAACTGTGCCGTTCTGCACTGTTCCGTTTTAAATGGCTTAGTTGCTGCCACGTTAATAAGCAGTCCTTAGTTCTGCGGCCTATAGTAAGGTGCAGCTTATGTATTGTTTTATTATCGTTTTTGGAAAATAAAGCACATGCAGCTTATATAGAGGTGCGGTTCCAAACAGTACGGTAGTCCCAAATTGAAAAATATTTCGTACCAGTGAACTGGACCTGAGGAATCTAATGTTTGTTCCACTGCATTTATTTTCACATCACTATATTTTCGCACTCATCAGAGCTGCGAAATTAAGTTCCAGCGAAATTTTACTCTGTATGCTACTCACGAAACTAAATACTAGCGAAATATAAGTGTCCTAGGGTATATCAGGTGAAGACTGACATATTTCTAGAAATATTGAAGTTGACCTAATGCTGGTACAAAATAGTTAATCGTGCAGTTTTCACATACCGTACATTGTTTGAAAGATTTTCCTATATTGATAAAAAGTTGAATAAATCCATTTGTTTGCTCTATGTTTAACGTGCGGTGAGTAAAGGTCATGTATAACACATCCCATTTGATCATAGTATGACAGGATGATGATCGATGTAACCCTCAATATATGTGAGCTCACCTCGATTTGTTCATTTCTCAGGCCTGCCCGTTGCTCATATGGACGACTTCAGAGGACTCAGCAGAGTTAAAGGAAAGCAGCTGTTTTTAGACGATGTCTCGCTGCCATCAACTCGATGTCGACCTAAAGCAGGCCTTCCCGGTAACTCGGTATCACCTTGGAAGTTAGCAGAAGATATGAGAACACCTCATCGCGAGGGCACACACAAGGCTTATGTGCCAAGTCCTTTCACACCAATGGATGACTTTGGAACTCTCACTGATGATCAACTCAAGGTCGATAACAGCTAATTCTATCATCTGATTGGTCGATAACTCACTTTGATGTTCATAGTTAAATATGAATTTACATAAAATTTTAGTAGATTTTATCAGAAAGTATCGATATTTTTTATCGTTAGCGAGTGTTTTTGTTTGAGGTGATCTGACTGCCAGGATGTTTCATGTGTAAAATCGACCCAACTTTATCGTGGGTAAAATGCTCATATCAAGTGAAAGTGTGATTATGATGTCTATATTTGCAAGGAGACTGACAGAGTAAAGACATGTAACGCTGCAACTCGGATGCAGTAGCAGGTATCAACAGGTATCAGCATCGAACGCAACTAGTAACATGATTTGGCTCTAATATTTTTGAGCATTTTAACCGCAATCAAGTTTTGTCAATTTCATTTTGAAAAATCCTCGTAGTCAGACCTCGAATATCAAAAACAATCGCAATTGATAGAAAAATGTCGTCACTTTTCGGTAAATAAAACTAAAATTTTATGTAAGTTCATCTTGATGAAACAAGAGTTATCTTCTCTTCTGCAGAGCTTTACTATAATATAACTAGTTTATCCCTTATTTAAGGTCTGGCTACACCCACCAACTAGAGGTATAACTGACCCCTTATTTAAGGTCTGGCTACACACACCAACTAGAGGTATAACCGACCCCTTGTTTAAGGTCTGGCTACACTCACCAACTAGAGGTATAACTGACCCCTTATTTAAGGTCTGGCTACACTCACCAACTAGAGGTATAACTGACCCCTTATTTAAGGTCTGGCTATACTCACCAACTAGAGGTATAAATGACCCCTTATTTAAGGTCTGGCTACACTCACCAACTAGAGGTATAACTAACCCCTTATTTAAGGTCTGGCTACACTCACTAACTAGAGCTATAACTGACCCCTTATTTAAGGTCTGGCTACACTCACCAACTAGAGGTATAAATGACCCCTTATTTAAGGTCTGGCTACACTCACCAACTAGAGGTATAAATGACCCCTTATTTAAGGTCTGGCTACACTCACCAACTAGAGGTATAAATGACCCCTTATTTAAGGTCTGGCTACACTCACCAACTAGAGGTATAACTGACCCCTTATTTAAGGTCTGGTTACACTCACCAACTAGAGGTATAAATGACCCCTTATTTAAGGTCTGGCTACACTCACCAACTAGAGGTATAACTGAGCCCTTATTTAAGGTCTGGCTACAATCACCAACTAGAGGTATAACCGACCCCCTTATTTAAGGTCTGGCTACACTCACCAATTAGAGGTATAACTTACCCCTTATTTAAGGTCTGGCTACACTCACCAACTAGAGGTATAACTGACCCCTTATTTAAGGTCTGGCTACACTCACCAACTAGAGGTATAAATGACCCCTTATTTAAGGTCTGGCTACACTCACCAACTAGATGTATAACTGACCCCTTATTTAAGGTCTGGCTACACTCACCAACTAGAGGTATAACTGAGCCCTTATTTAAGGTCTGGCTACACTCACCAACTAGAGGTATAACCGACCCCCTTATTTAAGGTCTGGCTACAATCACCAACTAGAGGTATAACCGACCCCCTTATTTAAGGTCTGGCTACACTCACCAATTAGAGGTATAACTTACCCCTTATTTAAGGTCTGGCTACACTCACCAACTAGAGGTATAACTGACCCCTTATTTAAGGTCTGGCTACACTCACCAACTAGAGGTATAAATGACCCCTTATTTAAGGTCTGGCTACACTCACCAACTAGATGTATAACTGACCCCTTATTTAAGGTCTGGCTACACTCACCAACTAGAGGTATAACTGAGCCCTTATTTAAGGTCTGGCTACACTCACCAACTAGAGGTATAACCGACCCCCTTATTTAAGGTCTGGCTACACTCACCAATTAGAGGTATAACTTACCCCTTATTTAAGGTCTGGCTACACTCACCAACTAGAGGTATAACTGACCCCTTATTTAAGGTCTGGCTACACTCACCAACTAGAGGTATAAATGACCCCTTATTTAAGGTCTGGCTACACTCACCAACTAGATGTATAACTGACCCCTTATTTAAGGTCTGGCTACACTCACCAACTAAAGGTATAACTGACCCCTTAGTTAAGGTCTGGTTACACTCACCAACTAGAGGTATAACGGTTACCATTATTGAAGTTATGTCACCACATTAATCATTCATGAGGAGAATCACTAGTTTGTGATATTAGTAATGTTGATACAGCTATGAGTATCGCTATTCTTGCCTATGGCAAAACTGCTGAACCGATTTAATTACATGTATATAAAAACTATAGGAAATGTTTCATAAGTGGTTGCAATTCACAAGATCGATCATTACGTTTCAGTTACAAGTGAAAACATTTTTGCTCATATGTAAAATAAAATATGTCTTTTGTCTAAAGATTTTTGTTATGTGGGTTAAGACAGTGCTGGGCAAGCTGCCCTCAATATCTGCACTTTTAACAGGCTCTCTGTGGTTTCCTGTTCTGTTCATTCTGGTAATCTTGTGAGACCTAACTTGGGTTCCTGAAGTTGTATCTAATTTGAAGTAGCTAATGAACATGCACGCTCTTTAGTTTGAGTCCCGCAATGTCCTCTCTTGAGCTACAAGTTCGCTCAGTCTTAACTATCCACCTGATGCCTTAGAATTCAGCTGATTTTACAACCCAGTCATAAAGACAAGCCTGTTTCAATATAGGACCTGCATGAACCTGTCCAATAGGTGCCACCAACCAAAAGTATCCTTAATGCCCAAGTATCCAAATATACTTCAGCAGACTCTTCATTTAGGAGCACTTGTTTTTTGGAGTTGTCTGCTAGTTATATAGTAGTTTCCATCAGTGCAGTGCTGCTTTAACTTATCATAATCCGGTGTGTCACTTTCTGGAAGTTGTTGGTATAATATTAATGCTAACCCAGCTAGGAAAAGATACAGAAATGACTGTAGATCAGTGAGCTGATCGGTGTAACTTAGCCACTCGTTAGTTTGTCTCTAGAGCTATCCTTATACTTGTAGAGAATGTCTGATAATTTTATTAACGCCTTTGTAAACACATTACAGTGGACCCCCTAACCATACAATTTCAAGTTGTTCCAGTGTTGGCATTGTAAGGTGAACATTTCGTATAGAGGGGTATAGAAACCCATAGTAATTCAAACACCCCCTGGTAAAATCATCAAAGCTTTATCTACATGCTGTACATATTAAAAATTAGTAACATAATGATATGTTAACCTCAGTAACTATAGTTACCTACAGTAACTTTAGTGTATTTAGTGGTTATGATCTGCAATAAAATGTAACGCTACAATTTAATATATGAAGAAAATAGGGAGTTCTTACTTTCGAGGCAGATGTATAACACAAACATTGAATTCAAGGAATTCAGCTTACTAAACACATTAAAGATAAATTTTAGTATGTATTTTTAACTATTTTTGTTAACTTCAATTTTTTTCATCAATAAAATTTAATTACCTATATGTTTCCGATTTCATTATTACAAATAACGCTGAACTGAGCTAGATCAAGCATCGTATTTCTTTCATTTGTTGTTAAAGGGATTTCGGCGTATAGCATATCGGCATGTTTGTTATTCCGACGTAATCCGCCTACCGACTGCCAAATTTGTATTTCGAAAGAGGTTTTTTGATGTTTTCGCATGGTTTGATGTTTTAATGATCTCGCATGGTGAAACATATTTTGCAAGAAAAAAAGAATGAAAAATCAGTGTGTTTCTACACCGCAGGGGGAAGAAATCATATAACAGGGTCATCGTAACCCGAGGGTGTGCTGTAGCTGAAATAGAATGTTAGTTCTCATAGTTTGATCAGATATAAATAAATGTTCATCAACTTGCTAACATCACTCCATTATTCTGTTAATACTGAGATGTAATACACAAGTTAGTAAAACTAGTACTAATCACAAAGATACAAATTAATCACTTTTACAGGTGTATAGAGGTTACATGATAACAAGTGACAATTCACTGCATAATGAATGACCTGTGATTATGTGATTGGAATTGTTTCTTTACAGGCAGTAATTAAGTCAGATGATTTCACCTGTCGATATTTGACATCATCAATCTTCTCTGATGCCACAGTAACAACAAGTCTTGTCTCATATCTTTATTCACAAGGTGGTGTTGGCCCCCAAGTACTCTCAGCTCTCTCAGGTAGGAATTCTGCAGACTAAAATCTTCTTGGTATTTTATAAACGATTGTAAGGTCAAGGACAAGAGTCTGTCATTCAGAGCTGATTTAGTATTAGTCAATTAAACTAATATTTTGTTAATCTATAATTTATTATTTGTAAAATGGGTTCATGTATTTATGTATGTTTCACAGTGTTGGTGCTGTTTCAGGTATTACTGGTACCAGATAGACACCGGCATCATCATCTCTCTATTTATGTATATGTTTTACAGTGTTGGTGCTGTTTCAGGTATGACTGGTACCAGACAGACACCAGCATCATCATCTCTCTACTTATGAAGAAGTTCAGAGCTGATAACTTCCAGCAGTTACAGATCAGACGGTTGGTTATAGCCTTGGCAACTCTTATCTATGTGGGGTGGTAGCATGAGACTATCTGCTGATAATTAGCCTTGGTTCTCTAGTTGGTCATACATGGTGAGAATGAAATAAAGGAAACAGCATCTCCACCTATAGTAAAGGACTCGGTGTTAAAATACTTGTTGAAGTGAGGTACATGAAGCTGGTGAAGAACACTATAATTATGTTACTAGTATTCTGTGATAAGACTAGTACTTCAGGGTTAATAATAGTATAACAGTACTAGCACCTCAGGGTTAATGATAGTATAACAGTACTAGTACCTCAGGGTTAATAATAGTATAACAGGACTAGTACCTCAGGGTTAATAATTGTATAACAGTACTAGTACCTCAGGGTTAATAATAGTATAACAGTACTAGTACCTCAGGATTAATAATAGTATAACAGTACTAGTACCTCAGGATTAATAATAGTATAACAGTACTAGTACCTCAGGATTAATAATAGTATAACAGTACTAGTACTTCAGGGTGAATAATAGTATAACAGTACTAGTACCTCAGGATTAATAATAGTATAACAGTACTAGTACCTCAGGATTAATAATAGTATAACAGTACTAGTACCTCAGGGTTAATAATAGTATAACAGTACTAGTACCTCAGGATTAATAATAGTATAACAGTACTAGTACCTCAGGGTTAATAATAGTATAACAGTACTAGTACCTCAGGATTAATAATAGTATAACAGTACTAGTACCTCAGGGTTAATTATAGTATAACAGTACTAGTACCTCAGGATTAATAATAGTATAACAGTACTAGTACCTCAAGGTTAACAATAGTATAACAGTACTAGTACCTCAGGGTTAATAATAGTATAACAGTACTAGTACTTCAGGGTGAATAATAGTATAACAGTACTAGTACCTCAGGGTTAATAATAGTATAACAGTACTAGCACCTCAGGGTTAATAATAGTATAACAGTACTAGTACCTCAGGATTAATAATAGTATAACAGTACTAGTACTTCAAGATTAATAATAGTATAACAGTACTAGTACCTCAAGATTAATAATAGTATAACAGTACTAGTACCTCAGGGCTAATCATAAACTATTCTTATAGCTAGTAGTATTCTCCTGACAGCTGATAAGTCAAATGGTCAGTAGATACTGTACACTGATGCTGTTATTGTACAGGTGGAGATAAAACTGTAGAAAGTAGACGTGATTAGTTCAACGCTCTTTAGACTGACTCAGAGCTGGATAAGTTAAAAACCTTCAGTGTCGAACCAGGTTAGTATCCTGACTTATGTTTGTAGATATCCTTTATTTTATGCTGAGTACTGAATGGTTGTACCTTTACTGCTAGTAGGGCTGTCCTTCATCCAAGGTCATATGTCTGTTTGTCTGGTCATATTTAAGAATTAGTCAAAATTAGTATATCATAAATCTTCTATTTGAGCGTCATAGCGATGCGTTTTCCACTCTTCCTCGCTAGTGGTGTTATGTTAGAGGTGGCAGTCAAATAAAGTGGTGGTCTATTAGAGGTGGTGTTCAATTAATGGGCGCTGTATTTTTCTACCCTTCCTGTGTAGTGTCATTTTATTAAAGGTGACATTCAAATAAAGGTGAGCTCAAATAGAGGCCTTATTTAGTTGTGAAGTAAGGATTAAGAGCTCAGTTTTATTACAGTTATAAGTGATTAGACCACTAGGTTAAAGTAAATTAACTGTCTTTATAAAAGCCCTACCAAACATGGCTGCCTTTATATCAGTATGTATGGAAAATACCTTCATCAAGCTTGTCTTTTGTGTCAGGAGAACATGTCAGCCAGAATAATTTACTAACATGCTTTTAAAAACATGAAAATCAAAACTTCTGTGTCCTTCACCTACCATTTTGTTGTGGATAGAATTATTATGATAAACACATTAAATGCAGCAGAGAGCATTGCATGCATTAGATGCATTAAAAAAGCATTAAATGCATACATAGAGTGATTGGCTCTAAGGCTAAACTGTTTACATTTACCTCAGGCTATATCAAAAAATTCTGCTTTTTCTGGCCTTAAACATTATGGTAATATTTAAATGGTAACTGTTTCTAAAGGCACACATAGTTATTCAGGGACAGCGTTAGTAGACACAAAGTCATTGCTGTCAAACATATCATTTATTTGCAGCTACTATTGACAGTACCAAGTGAGACAAGCTGGCTGTAGAAGCTGTAGAATGGTTGTTTATCCTTGGCGTTGGCGGTCTAGACAAGGTTAAACAAGGACTTCTGGGAGCGGAAAGATGGTAATCAGAGCTGGTAGGTCTTGTATAGTTGGCTTCTTCTTGTTTTACTCGGATTACATGTTAAAGTTTAAAGATTACATCAGGTCAAAATAAAATGAAAAACTATGTCATTATACGGAAAAAGCAAACTTAAATTGTTAAAAACTAAAGGTGTGCTGCTCTGTATGTGGTATATGATAACTCCAAATTCTACAACAATGAAAAGAGGCAGCCAGCAGTGGACAGTTGAGAAAAGGTGGCAAAAATTATAAACGCACGCTAAATTCAAAACACACATAATAAATTAAAAATAAAAAAACAGAAAAGTTGAATATTCTTTACTTCTTTGCTTTTTTTTCAAACAAATGAAAGAAAAGGTCCAAAGTATGGCCCTTGCAGCTTTTTGTATTTATAAACATCTTTTGTAAGTTGAAGTAATATTTCTACAAAAATATCTTTCATGACTTGGTAATTACGCATGTAGAGGTTCCACTGTGTACAGAAGTTGACCTTTTGAACTAGGGTAGTCTCATGTTACCACGATGTTTACACTAGTAATACATATTACCGTAGTACATAGTATTACCTGTATTATCCGTAGAAGCTTTTAGTACCTGATATCTAGTATCTACTAGCAGATAGTAGTACCATCATGTGATAATGTGCTTCCTGTCTTATGTAGGACAACATGGGATGTTAATTATACTCTCTGTGTGTGTGCACTGGAGTAGTTATTTTTACTACACTGCATTGTGGGATGCATGGTGATGTTGTGAGTGTGATACCAGTCAGCTCTAACCATAGTCTGTCTGCCCAATCATTCTAATGCTCAAAAAAGTCTGAGGCATCTTCACTGAAACTAGAGGCCAGGTTATAATTCTGTTGTTATTCAATAGATCATGCTGATTCAGTGATTGAAAGAGATTTGGATTGAAGCAGATCGTCATTCAGTTAATCAGTGAATTCTCCCATAATCTGTGGCGGTTCCGTAGTGTTATTACTTCCATTCCTCATGTTGTGCCCTAATAATTTACTAAAACACACACCATCCCATCCTGAGAGATCATCTTCGCTTACGCTAATGCCTAACTTATCCAAGTCTAACTGCGGATAGTGAATTCTCTAACGATGAGAATCTTCGATATCACAGACAACTAGTTTGGTTGTGATAAGGTTTATCACGACCTAAATAAAAATTGTGCTGATGATTGGTGAAGGAAGAGACCGTTTATTTATCGCTTGTGAAATCTTTCCCATACGACACTTTATATGTCACGAATTCACCACTCACTTGAAACTAAGTGTTTTAACCGTGATCAAGTTTTGTTGATTTTAATCTTGCAACTGGCAGTCAGATCACCTGAAGCATCAACAACAATCTCAAATGATAGAATAATACCAATACAGTCATACTTCGACTTACGAGCTTAATGCGTTCCGAGACTGAGCTCGTATGTCAATTTACTCGCATGTTGGTGCAATTTATTTATATATGTAACAATTAAATATATATTGATTGGTTTCCATACTCTAATAAATGCAAATAAAACACTCAAAACAAGATATTGTGACAAAGAACATGTTGGTTATTGTCCTAACTTACCACAAGTTTTTAAAAAACAACAAATAAAAAATAATGCAAGAAAATGTGATTAATTAAAATGTAAAATTAAATACATACAATAGCAGCTAACGCTAGCATTTGCTAGACAGGGAAATATCCTAGGGAGTTATAGAGAGTTATCCTTCATTACAACAGTTGACTTTGATAAATTTGGATTTTATCAAAGTCATAAAAGACAAACTTAGAAGCAAACCTAAAAGCAAACTTTCATTTTCAACTTAACGTAATTAAAATTTCTTCGGCGTTCGAAGTTTTAAGTTTCTCGCTAGTTAGCTAATTTTTCCTTGTTTCGCTTTCACGACTAGCCGGCTGTTTTAAGATAAGCCTATCTAAGAACGTTTGCCTTTGTCGCCCATTCAACATGTTGCGATTAGGACGAACACAGGTGTCGTCACAAACGGTTAATGTACGACCACTAGCCAACTTGTCCGAATGTTTATAGTTTTGATAGATGGCACCGGCCTTTTCACATAGCGTTGTTCAGTTACGCTGTCACCGGCCAATTGTTGATCTTTTATCCAATGCCTGAGCAGTCTCTCCATCAGTGGTCGTGAAGATCGCTTCGCCATTTAGAAACTATGGTTAGTCCTTTTGCGAACTAAATAAATGCCCTGAATATAATCCTTCTGTTTGATAATTGTGGATGTATTTCTGTTATATTGCTGAGCTAGCTCAATCACGCATACACATTTCGCATATTTTTTCAATAATTTTCCGTTTAATATCAATTGTTATCATTTGCTTTTTTTTGCATTTCATCTTTCATTTAACTGGCAAACTTTCGGTCTACGCACAGTGCTTTTAATTCACATAATTCTGCACTGAAAATCGCACACAAAAAAAACACGGGACAAAAGTATAACCTGAGCAGTTGAAAAATACAGAGTGATGCTGTTCTCATACAACACCTCTGGCATACTTGGCAACTGACTCACGTGCTCGTATCTCAAACATGGCTGGTATGTTAGTGCTAAAACTTGCTTAAAAGCTGGCTCGTATCTCAAGTTTCTCGTACGTTGGAACACTCGTAAGTTGAAGTATTACTGTACTTTCTGATAAAATTTACTAAAGATTTTGTACAAGTTCATCTATAAAATATGTTGTTTCAGTTTAATGAGCTTCAAAGTCATGTCTAGCAACAGATGCTGAGCTGTATGGGTCCCTGACCCTGTTCAGTTTAATGAGCTGCTCCTTCAAAGTCATGTCTAGCAACAGATGCTGAGCTGTATGGGTCCCTGACCCTGTTCAGTTTAATGATCTGCTCCTTCAAAGTCATGTCTAGCAACATATGCTGAGCTGTATGGGTCCCTGACCCATGTTCAGTTTAATGAGCTTCTCCTTCAAAGTTATGTCTAGCAACAGATGCTGAGCTGTATGGGTTCCTGATCCTGTTCAGTTTAATGAGCTTCTCCTTCAAAGTTATGTCTAGCTACAGATGCTGAGCTGTATGGGTTCCTGATCCTGTTCGGTTTAATGAGCTGCTCCTTCAAAGTCATGTCTAGCAACATATGCTGAGCTGTATGGCTCCCTGGCCCGGTTCAGTTTATTGAGCTGCTCCTTCAAATTCATGTCTAGCAACATATACTGAGCTGTATGGGTCCCTGACTCTGTTCAGTTTAATGAGCTGCTCCTTCAAAGTCATGTCTAGCAACATATGCTGAGCTGTATATATCCCTGACCCTGTTCAGTTTAATGATCTGCTCCTTCAAAGTCATGTTCAGCAACATATGCTGAGCTGTATATATCCCTGACCCTGTTCAGTTTAATGAGCTACTCCTTCAAATTCATGTCTAGCAACATATGCTGAGCTGTATGGGTCCCTGATTCTGTTCAGTTAAATGAGCTGCTCCTTCAGAGTCATGTCTAGCAACATATGCTGAGCTGTATATATCCCTGACCCTGTTCAGTTTAAACCATAACTGTCACGAACAACTTTTATCGTATTTACTAGGTAAATTAGACACGCTGATTCCGATTTTGTACTCAAAATAAAGATTAGTCCACTAACCTTCAAAGTCATTTAGGCTTTTTTAAAGCGTTTCAATATCCGTTTCAAAAACAACACAATCGGCATTACAAGCTCCGCCCATAAATATGTGACGAAACCTAGCTTTTTCAGAAACGGAAGTTAGAAATGTTTAGTCCGATTTAGAATAATAGAGATGGGTGTCTTAAAACCCATTATTATCTAAATCCAGCCTGTAAAATAGTTTCAGTTTTTTATGAAAGGGATATAAACTATTTAAAATTGCTCGCAGCTTGTTACATGACGTTTAAATGGGCTGGACGCCGAGAAAAATGAGCTCAAAAAGCGCGGTTTTATCACGAGCTAGCGTTGTTATTGCGCTTTTTAAATATGCAATGCTAAATAGCTTATCTACCTTTCAGAAAAGACTGATATTATTTTTAAGGCTGAATTTAGATATTAATGAATTTTAAAACACCCATCTCTATTATTTTAAATCGGTCTAAACATCCCTACGTAACTTCTGTTCCTAAAAAGCTAGGTTACGTCAAGTATTTATGGGCGGAGCTTGTTATGCCGATCGTGTTGTTTTCGAGACCGATATTAAAACGCTATAAAAAGTTCTTCATTACTCTGAAAGTTAGTGGCCTAATCTTTATTTTGATTACAAAATCGGAATCAGCATGTCTGATTTACCTAGTAAATATGATAAAAGTTGTTCGTGGCAGTTATGGTTTAATGATCTGCTCCTTCAAAGTCATGTTCAGCAACATATGCTGAGCTGTATATATCCCTGACCCTGTTCAGTTAAATGAGCTGCTCCTTCAGAGTCATGTCTGGCAACATATGCTGAGCTGTATATATCCCTGACCCTGTTCAGTTTAATGAGCTGCTCCAAATTCATGTCTAGCAACATATGCTGAGCTGTATGGGTCCCTGATTCTGTTCAGTTTAATGAGCTGCTCCTTCAGAGTCATGTCTAGCAACATATGCTGAGCTGTATATATCCCTGACCCTGTTCAGTTTAATGATCTGCTCCTTCAAAGTCATGTTCAGCAACATATGCTGAGCTGTATATATCCCTGACCCTGTTCAGTTAAATGAGCTGCTCCTTCAGAGTCATGTCTGGCAACATATGCTGAGCTGTATATATCCCTGACCCTGTTCAGTTTAATGAGCTGCTCCAAATTCATGTCTAGCAACAGATGTTGAGCTGTATGGTTCCCTGACTCTGTTCAGTTTAATGAGCTTCTCTTTCAAAGTCATGTCTAGCAACAGATGCTGAGCTGTATGGGTCCCTGACCTTTTTCAGTTTAATGAGCTGCTCCTTCAAGTCATGTCTAGCAACAGATGCTGAGCTGTATGGGTCCCTGACCCTGTTCAGTTTAATGAGCTGCTCCTTCAAAGTCATGTCTAGCAACAGATGCTGAGCTGTATGGGTCCCTGGCCCGGTTCAGTTTATTGAGCTGCTCCTTCAAAGTCATGTCTAGCAACAGATGCTGAGCTGTATGGGTCCCTGGCCCGGTTCAGTTTATTGAGCTGCTCCTTCAAAGTCATGTCTAGCAACATATACTGAGCTGTATGAGTCCCTAACACTGTTCAGTTTAATGAGCTGCTCCTTCAAAGTCATGTCCAGCAACATATGCTGAGCTGTATGGGTCCCTGACTCTGTTCGGTTTAATGAGCTGCTCCTTCAAATTCATGTTTAGCAACAGATACTGAGCTGTATGGGTTCCTGATCCTGTTCAGTTTAATGAGCTGCTCCTTCAAAGTCATGTCTAGCAACATATGCTGAGCTGTATGGGTCCCTGACCCTGTTCAGTTTAATGAGCTGCTCCTTCAAAGTCATGTCTAGCAACAGATGCTGAGCTGTTTGGTTCCAAGACTCTGTTCAGTTTAATGAGCTTCTCTTTCAAAGTCATGTCTAGCAACAGATGCTGAGCTGTATGGGTCCCTGACCTTTTTCAGTTTAATAAGCTGTTCCTTCAAAGTCATGTCTAGCAACAGATGCTGAGCTGTATATATCCCTGACCCTGTTCAGTTTAATGATCTGCTCCTTCAAAGTCATGGTCAGCAACATATGCTGAGCTGTATATATCCCTGACCCTGTTCAGTTTAATGAGCTGCTCCTTCAAATTCATGTCTAGCAACATATGCTGAGCTGTATGGGTCCCTGATTCTGTTCAGTTAAATGAGCTGCTCCTTCAGAGTCATGTCTAGCAACATATGCTGAGCTGTATATATCCCTGACCCTGTTCAGTATAATGAGCTGCTCCTTCAAAGTCATGTTTAGCAACATATGCTGAGCTGTATGGGTCCTTGACCCTGTTCAGTTTAAGGAGCTGCTCCTTCAAAGTCATGTTCAGCAACATATGCTGAGCTGTATATATCCCTGACCCTGTTCAGCTAAATGAGCTGCTCCTTCAGAGTCATGTCTGGCAACATATGCTGAGCTGTATATATCCCTGACCCTGTTCAGTTTAATGAGCTGCTCTTTCAAATTCATGTCTAGCAACATATGCTGAGCTGTATGGGTCCTTGATTCTGTTCAGTTAAATGAGCTGCTCCTTCAGAGTCATGTCTAGCAACATATGCTGAGCTGTATATATCCCTGACCCTGTTCAGTATAATGAGCTGCTCCTTCAAATTCATGTTTAGCAACAGATACTGAGCTGTATGGGTTCCTGATCCTGTTCAGTTTAATGAGCTGCTCCTTCAAAGTCATGTCTAGCAACATATGCTGAGCTGTATGGGTCCCTGACCCTGTTCAGTTTAATGAGCTGCTCCTTCAAAGTCATGTCTAGCAACAGATGCTGAGCTGTTTGGTTCCAAGACTCTGTTCAGTTTAATGAGCTGCTCCTTCAAAGTCATGTTTAGCAACATATGCTGAGCTGTATGGGTCCTTGACCCTGTTCAGTTTAAGGAGCTGTTCCTTCAAGTCATGTCTAGCAACATATACTGAGCTGTATGGGTCTCTGACCCCGTTCAGTTTAATGAGCTGCTCCTTCAAAGTTATGTCTAGCAACATATGCTGAGCTGTATGGGTCCCTGACCCTGTTCAGTTTAATGAGCTGCTCCTTTAAAGTCATGTCTAGCAACAGATGCTGAGCTGTATGGTTTCCTGAACCTGTTCATTTTAATGAGCTGCTCCTTCAGAGTCATGTCTAGCAACAGATGCTGAGCTGTATGGTTTCCTGAACCTGTTCAGTTTAATAAGCTGCTCCTTCAACTTCATGTCTAGCAACATATGCTGAGCTGTATGGGTCCCTGACCCTGTTCAGTTTAATGAGCTGCTCCTTCAAAGTCGTGTCTAGCAACAGATGCTGAGCTGTATTGTTTCCTGAACCTGTTCAGTTTAATAAGCTGCTCCTTCAAATTCATGTCTAGCAACATATGCTGAGCTGTATGGGTCCCTGACCCTGTTCAGTTTAATAAGCTGTTCCTTCAAGTCATGTCTAGCGACATATACTGAGCTGTATGGTTCCCTGACCCTGTTCAGTTTAATGAGCTGCTCCTTCAAAGTCATGTCTAGCAACAAGTGCTGAGCTGTATGGGTCCCTGACTCTGTTCAGTTTAATTAGCTCCTTCTTCAAATTCATGTCCAGCAACAGATGCTGAGCTGTATGGGTCTCTGACCCTGTTCAGTTTAATGAGCTGCTCCTTCAAAGTCACGTCTAGCAACGTATACTGAGCTGTATGGGTCCCTGACCCTGTTCAGTTTAATGAGCTGCTCCTTCAAAGTCATGTCTAGCAACAGATACTGAGCTGTATGGGTCCCTGACTCTGTTCAGTTTAATGAGCTTCTCCTTCAAAGTCATGTCTAGCAACAGATGCTGAGCTTTATGGGTCCCTGACCCTGTTCAGTGTAATGAGCTGCTCCTTCAAAGTCATGTCTAGCAACATGTGCTGAGCTGTATGGGTCCCTGACTCTGTTCAGTTTAATGAGCTGCTCCTTCAAAGTCATGTCTAGCAACAGATACTGAGCTGTATGGGTCCCTGACTCTGTTCTGTTTAATGAGCTTCTCCTTCAAAGTCATGTCTAGCAACAGATGCTGAGCTTCATGGGTCCTTGACCCTGTTCAGTTTAATGAGCTGCTCCTTCAAAGTCATGTCTAGCAACAGATACTGAGCTGTATGGGTCCCTGACCCTGTTCAGTTTAATGAGCTTCTCCTTTAAAGTCGTGTCCAGCAACAGATGCTGAGCTGACCCTGACCCTGTTCAGTATTTACATTTTCCCTTAAAAACTTTTTTATCACAAGTAACCATAAATAGGTTTCACGGCTACATCAACATGGTAACAAAGAGACATGAGAATGCTATGATTCCATTTCTGAAAGAGACAGATTTACCTTATGGTTTATATATGAACAAACTGAATGATAGCCACTGCTGTTATTCAGCTTGTTTATTATTAAAATTAAAGTAGAAATGATTATTATAAAAGTATTATCTTTATTACCATTGGTCAATTTAAAGTATAGCTACTGCTCTCTCAGTTCATAACCCTTCATAATTCATGGATGATAAATAATTCATCGATATTAGGTTAATTGTATTGAGTCATTCTCATTGGATAAACTCATAGATATATATACCTCTGTATATATATCTATGGATAAACTACAATTTCTACTATAATTCCTTCTATCTGAGTACAGCTTCATTTGAGTATCCTTTAAGAGGACTCTGTACATGCAGAATTGTAAAATTCTGTACATGTAAAATCCTGTACATGCAGCTAATGATATTGTAATAAGTTTTCATTTCAGGTTTGTCTCCACCACACCAATAGAATTGTTTTGCTCAATTGTCAGGCGCCCAATTTGTTAAGTTTTGAACATGGTGTGCTGAAGAGCAAATCTTGATTCTAAGTGTAATGTCTAGACTTAAAATACCAGCAAACTGAGTTAAAGTCATGCAGGTTAGTTTGTGAGGCAACGCTGAGCCCTGTGATATTTTTCATATAGAACTAGTCAATCATTTTAGCTAAGCAGGTTAAGCTAGGGGTTTGAACCATTCACTAAGCCAAATAACAAAGCCAGAGGAGGCTTGTGGCATGTGCCCAACTATCAAATTTTATCTATTAAAACAGAACAAAATGTACAAGATATACTAAAATCGTTGCAAGGCATAGCATAAAAAATTCAAAAGAATATTCCTACCACTCTAGAAAAACAACTCTGCCCCTAGGCTATGTCACACAAAGAGTTACTTGCCTGAACAGTGAACATCTCTGGTAGAGAGTCTGAGAGTGTGCAAGTGTAAGTATAGACATAAGTGTATGTGTGCCAACGAGTGTGCTTCCAAAGCTGCTGGATACTGGATCTCTATAGAAAAATGATAAACTTCTCGCTTTTATAATAATGGTAAATATTCTGTATATATAGCTGGTTAAAAATATCTTGTAATTCTATTGGCTAGCATCAGACTGACGCAAAAGGGTTTTAAAATAGGAATATTGAAAGTGGTTGCAAAATCTGTTCGTCATCTGTTTGTCAAGCTTGTCGTGACCCTAAAAGCGGAGATGGACCGTGAGAGCGGAAAAGTGCGGTTTCCGCTATGCGAGTTCAGCAGAGGTCTTTAGTTCGCTTTAGTCCTGGGTCCTGATGTGGGTTTGGGTTTCAGTATAAGGTAATGTCTGTGAAGATTTTATCACGAGTAGGCTTGGGCAATTGTCCATGTAAACATCTTTGTTGACCTTCCACTACCATTTGTTGTAAGTCTGATTGATGACCGATTGATTGGCATTTATTGCGGGTATCTCCGTGGATTGACATGCTCTCTTTCTCAAAACCTGTCTGCAACAAGATTAAATGATTTTTAATGCCAACTTCATCCGCCATACTGATTCAAGTATATGGTAAACATATCTCTGTCAAAGTCAAACAGCATTACAACAACATGTGTTTAAGTGAGGTTGCTTATAATATGACTAAAATGTTGACCAATATGGAGCTCAAACCCTTGACATTCAGCTTATTAGACTAACTCTCTAGCTAACTGAGCTAATCAGCCACCTTTCAAAGCCTCAGAATAGTTGTACCAATCTGAGAAAAACATAGTGCTTTGGACTGGTCTTGAACTCATGAACTTTGGTTTTTGAAGGAAAATGCTTGACCAATTATGCTAACCTCTAACAAGCCACCTATAACCACGTATAACCAATCACCTTGCATAAATGAGGAATATTTGTGATCATATTTATGCTCTCCGCATCATGAACATAAACATATGGACTGACAACACCCAATAAGAATGTAGATGAAGTTAGAAAAAGACCATTTATTGATAATTTCTCACGGCACACCTGAGAATCTCTTACAGCAGATTAGTGTGCTGTAAGAGATTATCAGACACACTGGTTGATAATCACTCCTCTAGTCAATAGAATATTTACAGAGTCTATTGCATATTATTGTAAGCAGCGTGTGGAAGATAACTCCAAGGTTAGAGGTGAGCATATACCTCATTTATTGCTCTCATCCAATGATAATTATGTGTTTTCACACCTACTCTGATGAGTATATGTAGGAATCAGTGTTGAGTTGGCATGGTCTGACAACTCCTCCCTTTTCTCTTTGATCTCTTTATCATGGTCATAATTTAATGTGCTTTAGAATTCCCTATGTATAAGGGAGACATGACTAGGTACACAAAAGGCATTCAGATTCCAACTTTAGAAGTAAGATAGCTTTTGTCTAAATTGGGCTACACTAAGATTAATAATTGAGTTCGAGTTCATTGACAATGGATAAGTGCTACATGGTGATGTGTCAGCAAAACTGTAGCCTGAGATCTTTATGAATGAATTTAAGGCTATGATAGCCAAATGCTTACATCGATAACAAGCACATAGATGTTTGCTAAAGATTTCTCAGTGTATTCGTTTGCAGGATTTCGATATAGTAATTACCGTGTCTGTCGACTTCTGCTAATAAAATAAGTTTTATATCAAAACTTCTAAGTAAACATTTTAGCACTGTTTAAAATGAGAATATCAGTAGTTGTTAGTCATAGCAGAGATCTGATGATGGTTGCTCAACACTCTCAGTATGACAACAGAATTGATGTTGGAATAACATGCTTGTTTTATGGTTCCGTGTTAAATATCTCTTATTATAAAACCTGCTCTCTAATGTTCGCTAAGTCAGACATTTGATATTTAATATATTGTGGTTTCACATTAAATACCTTTTTATATTAAATATTTTATATTATACATATATCTTTTGCAATTACATTATATGCACACTGAGGATTGCCTAAGTCGTGTGTAAAACCAGCCATATTTTAATTTAAATAAAATTTATTAGAAAATTATAATATTTTTAGTTTGATTAACATGACCAATATACAGCATTGTAATCGATTGTGTTCACCTTGACCTTAACAACGATATGTCTATGATATTCTATGTTGCAGACTGGACTGTGAGACTCAGCTGAGGTATTTGAATCTATCACGCAACAACCTGGTAAAACTACCTTCAGTCGTCTACCGTATGACTAATCTGAAGGAGTTACATCTCTACTACAATAGGAAGTTAATAGGAATAAGTAGTCAAATCGCTAAGCTAGAGCAACTCACAGAGCTAGATTGTGATGGTTGTTTCTCTCTCCAGTCTCCGCCGTATGCAGTATATAAATTAGGTATTGATGCTGTAAATAAATACTTTGCTGATCTGTTGGAAGGAAAAGGATTAGATCAGCTCAAAGTACCAGTCACAGTTGTCGGTATGACTGGTGCAGGGAAAAGTAGTCTCATTAGAAGCCTCCAGTCCGGTAAAAGGGTACTTACCTACAGAGAGAAAAATTCACCATTCGATGAGACAACCAAAGTGTTCCAAATGGAAGACCTGAACAATTCCTCTCTCAAGTTTATAGACTATGGCGGCCATGATATCTATCAGATGGCCTACCAGCTAGTCATACGGGAGCGATGCATTCCACTCCTTGTAGTCAACATGGAAGAGTTTAACTCGTATCTATCTGCAGGGTCTAGAGAAGGTGCAAGAAGACTCTGTATAGACTGGCTGTCTCATCTCTACTTGGCCAGTCCAAGATTAGATCCACCTGTATTGGTCCTCACACACACTGACAAGCTGGATACTGAGTTGGTGGAAAATTGTAGGGAAAAGTTGCTCTCCATTTCAGAAGCAGCAAGAAGAGAGTTACTCAGAGACTACGAGCGCTACTGTGGGGATT
This sequence comes from Watersipora subatra, assembly GCF_963576615.1. NCBI lineage: Eukaryota > Metazoa > Bryozoa > Gymnolaemata > Cheilostomatida > Watersiporidae > Watersipora > Watersipora subatra. The sequence goes on along the minus strand of NC_088715.1, from coordinate 4,997,100 downwards.
TTCAAAAAGAATCCAGTCCTATCATCCATCTCACCAACACTGACGAGCCTCTTTTTAACCCTCAGGATATCTTCGAGTTTGGCAATGACCTCGGCGAAGTAGCTAACATTAAAGGTTTGAGAGCAAATTTGGAAACACGGTGCAAGAAGTTAATCGTGGAAATTCCGCTACTTTGGGAGCGTGTGGAGAAATTCATAGAACGACAGGAAGGAGCTTACATTCCTTTGTTGAAGGTAGAGAACGAATTCTCAGACACTGATTCTAAAACCATTCTGCGATATATGCATAATACTGGGCAGATCTTATGGTTCGAGAGAACCCAAGGTCTGTCCAGTTACATCTTCCACAAGATTCCTATCATTACTGAGATGATAGCTCTCTTGTTCCACCACACAGCAGAGCAACAATGGGAAAAGAGGGTCGAAGAGTTTGTTCCTTTCACACACCAAGAAGAGTGGGTCAGTAAATGGAAGTACAAAGAGTTCGTAACACAGTTTACTACTAGTGGCATCATGGATGAAGTTTTGCTCGTAGATCTCCTGAAGAACAGCAGTGAGTTACCTGTTGAAATATCCATGCAACTTTTAAAGAGCTTCGCCATCTTGAATGGTCCAATAGAACACAACTCCAAAAAACGATCATATATCCTTCCATACTTTACAACTACTTTTGTAGAAAAAACGTATCCTTTGGATGACAATGTACCTCTCCAACTGGACATTGCCCTAAGTGGTCTATCTCCACCTCCTTATGTATATCAATTATGACTGTTGCAGTCCTGAAACTCTGCTCAAGTCTGCTATCAAACATAAAGGTGTGGAATGATGGAGTCGTGGTACACAATGAGGAGTTTACCACAATTCTGAATCATGACTTAACCAACAGGGTAGTCTCATTGAGAGTTGGTACTACAGTGGCACAGCTACCAGCTTCCTGGGAACATTTAATAGAGACAACTAAAACTATTCTTAACCAGCTCTACGCCGTGTGGAAAGGGAGTAATGCTGATGTACTTCTCTACTGTTCTCAGTGTCTCATCGGACAAAACCCAGCGCCTCATTTCTATGTCGACCCTGAGTGGTTTTATCCTATCGACTGTAACTACAGCATTACTTGTACTAAACTCCCCACTACACGTTCACATCTGTCCAAGGTTGTCTGTCCAGTTTGTGACAAGCTGAGAAATGATAAGAAACCTTCCGTTCCCAAGCCTCTCAGACTTCCATGTGAGTCACCTTTCTCATCCTTTTCCTTGAATTTAGTTTCAGTCAAGGTTTGGCTAAATGCAAGAATTTACATTTTTTCCTCCAGATATTGAAATCTTTTTGTTGGACACTACTGATGACAATCCTTATGATGTCCTTCAGTTGCAAATAGGAAATAGATTTAACCGTTCTGGAGACGTCTTTGTAGATTATAAAATGCTTTGGTTAGTTGACACCTTTTATCTATCAGTAATTGCATCATACTCACAGGTGACCAGCTCACTGTTGTTGATGTACAAAGCCTTGAGAACCATATATCTGAAATAAGAGAGAGTTGTCCTCCCCAAACAGTTGGTAAGCTTCTTCCCTGTGTATGTTCTCACTGAGTCTCTGATTCATATAGTGTTCATATAAGAATAAATGAAAATGGGAGTAAATACGAGGAAAGAGATCGATACTCTATAATAACATCAGAAACATAGAGTATTAACTCTGTTGTATTCAGGGCATCTGGAGAGCACTTCTGAGGAGGCTGAAAGTGACTTGTCAGATGTGGAGGATCAAGGATATTGTGATGAGTCCAAAGCAGACAAGGTCATGAGGCTACGGCTATTCATAGTCAAGAAGCCGAAGATTAAGCAACTGTATCAGTCTAACAAGGTAATATAGTTTATCAGTTTAATATCTAACTTGTAACTAACATGCTGCTGACAGCTTCTATCAGAGGAAGAGCATAGACATAGTGAGTTAATTTGTTAAATGATAAAGATCATAAAAACTCATATGGATATCACATAGCGTGTTAAGAATGTTAAGAACCATCAGAGATCTGTGATGTAATTGAAGTTACCTGTTTCTGTCTCATTTAGAGAAGAATGGTTCATCTCCGCTGTTGGTAAAGCATTGCAATGTCAAGAGCAGACAACTTCTCACTGGAATAAGTTCTCTCTCTGTATCCTTTGTAGACTTGTGACTCGTGAACTCAGCTGTTGAGTAAGGCTAATGATAAGGTTTTTGTCAAAACACAAACAGCAAGAGTTGTGTTCTCTTATGTTACAAATTCACTGGTTCTATAATTGTATTAATAAGGTCTATGCTATGAGTGAACCAGTGAGGGGCAGAGTTCTAATCATCAACAATATGAACTTTCGCTATGGTCACGGTAACAGAGCTGGTTCCCAATTTGACTACAGAAATCTCAGCATGATGTTCAAAGACCTCAAGTTTGATATTGCCAAGTCCCAGACCGAATTAACAGATCTGCGAGCACAGGTACTCTGTGTGTCCTCTCATGGTCTTGTTTCTGCTTACAGATTGTAGAATTTTTCTGATTTAAATTCATGGTATAAAATTCTATTTAAAGTGAGACACTGTTGTGACTAGTGTATGTCTTGGTCTGTTAGTCAGGGTGTTAACAGATCTTCGGATGAGGAACATTGATACAAGGCCTCCGTACTGTAATTTATGTTTGGAGGGAACCTAGTCTTGTTTTAGAGCTTCATTTTTAGTTTTCATTCTCTAATTGTTAGGTAAGGTTTCCCTAGCAACACCTCAACGACTTCCTGTTATCTGGCAGTCATACAAAAGAATGTGAATTCATAAAAGTATTGACCTGTACTAGTTAGGGTTACTATATTTTTTCCAGGATATCTACAGAGAGATACAGATTGAAACAGGGAGAGAGGAACACCAGAATCTGGGCATGTTTGTCCTAGTAATCATGACTCATGGTACGAGTGGTAACCACCTGCTGGATATCGAGGGTAACATGATTCCCTTCATCCATATCCAAGACCTTCTCTCTCCACGGAATTTCCCTGCTATGAAGGACAAGCCTAAGTTGGTCATCTTGCAAGCATGCTCAGGAGGTATGTAACCTAATAAAGGATACACAGTTTGGGTACACAGGCTATACTTTCAGACGATCAGATGAATATGTGCTATTTGACTAAATATCAGTTTCAACTCTTTGATAACCTAACTCTTTGTGTACCACAAGCCGTGCAGTGTGGCTCAGTACAGTGTTTGCATATGGAGCCACCCGGTGTGACTTTAGTACGTGTGAAACAAGTTTCTTATTAGTAAGTAGTTAATCAATTAACTTATAGTATCTGTACTTAAACAGAAGGAAACAATTATCTGCATGTGTTATGCATATCTGCATCCGCTGATGTACAATTTTATACTGATTAATTTGGTAGCGAATCAAATAGCTATGGTAGTTGTATTGTCAAAATTTTGACAATACAACAATAAAATTTTGACATAGTATTCCAAAACATGAGTTATTGGCAGAAACAAATAAAAATTTCAAGTATAGCTGCAATGATCGAGATTTACAGGGGAAAATTATGACTGGAAAATTTGCTGAATATCAGTTGCTTGGCTATTGGCTATTGGTTAATGCGGTCGCCTACAGAGCAGAAAGTTTCCTGGGCAATGAAGTTTCATCACTAACCCCAAAACGTGTAACACTGGCAAAACATGAACGCGGCAATGATCTATTAGGTCAATAACCACTCAGGGTCTAACTTCAAAATGTGTGCACTTCCTGTATGCTAGTACTAACATACATATACAGAGATTTATCTAGTATAAAAATATAACGTAACTAATCAAACATTCTGTTATCTAAGGAGACGAGACTTTGGAGAAAGTAGAGAGCTTCTTCCTTCACCAATATCTACCATCATAAGCAGCCCAACCACTGAGTCAACTACAGTTAGTAGTCCATCAGTCCCTCAGCCAACCACAGTTAACAGTACATCAGCTCCTCAGTCAACCACAGTTAGCAGTCCATCAGCTCCTCAGTCAACCACAGTTAACAGTCCATCAGCTCCTCAGTCAACCACAGTTAACAGTACATCAGCTCCTCAGTCAACCACAGTTAACAGTCCATCAGCTCCTCAGTCAACCACAGTTAACAGTACATCAGCTCCTCAGTCAACCACAGTTAGCAGTACATCAGCTCTTCAGTCAACCACAGTTAACAGTACATCAGCTCCTCAGTCAACCACACTTAACAGTACATCAGCTCCTCAGTCAACCACAGTTAGCAGTACATCAGCTCCTCAGTCAACCACAGTTAACAGTACATCAGCTCCTCAGTCAACCACAGTTAGCAGTACATCAGCTCCTCAGTCAACCACAGTTAACAGTACATCAGCTCCTCAGTCAACCACAGTTAACAGTACATCAGCTCCTCAGTCACCAACTACTTCAGTTCCACCTCCAACTACTCTGAATGCTGATGATTTCTTCATCATGAAGGCCAGCAGTGAATGTAAGTACAGAGTCTAATCTCAGATGTGCTTTACCAAGTTTTATCAAAGTGTCTCCTGTGTGAATAATTATTTGTTTAGTTTGTGACTAGCCTTAGTTCCTACAATGTGCTTGTAGATGATTATCAGTATTTACTCTATACACATGAGCTATGACTATCATATACCGTTGAGTCATGAACTTATCAACATACCACACCATGTCTATTTTAGCATACATGGCTACTAAATCCTGCACCCATGGAGCCTGGTTCATCAGAGTTCTTGTGGCCACATTCTACAAACATTCTTCTCATAGAGATATAGAGAGTCTCTTTAAGATTGTAAGTAGTCAGTCTATTTTATAGCCTGAGAATCCCTATTTTTGTCTATCTTATTTTATATCCAATTAACTTTAATGTTCATATATTCACCTTTGACACTTTAACACTGTTTCTCAATGTTTCCTTTGTCTAAATCCTGTGCTGTTCTTATCACAATAAGCAAGAGTTAGTATTTAGTAGCAGTAGTATAAGGGGGCAGTTAGTGACAGGGCCTCAAGAATGGCGGCTTTTTAGTGCTTGACTGCACCTCCTTCCTAACCCATTGGAAATTAGCCTATTTGCTATATTTGCTATGTGAGCATCAGCCTATGTTCCTTAAAGACCCATTTTGTAGAAGCGATAGTCAAGAATAGACTGCGGCGTTTTCCAATGATACTCAATTAAATAGCTAAAGTTCTAGGCTTCTAGTACTGGTGTTCTGCGGCTGGGCATCCGCACCGGCTCTTTAGAATTTTAGAAATTAGCTTAAATTTGATGCGAGCATTGCCCTAAATTTTCTTATTTTATAAAACTTTAAAGCTAACATTACATGATCCCTATTACGACTTTGCCTCTATTTTTTAGGAATTTGGCCTAAATTTGTTATGACCATTAGCCTAAGTTTTCTAATGGTCCTGATGCTTCAAAGCTAGAAGCACATGATTCTTATTGCGGCCTTCACCTAGAGATTATCGACGAATTAGCCTTAAGATAACACATTACCCTTCTTTTTTACGGGCGATAGTCAAGAAAATACTAGAATTATTGTAGTTATCCCCTCCCACACCTCCCTAGAACAAGGGCGGTTTTATTAAAGTCAGTATTCATTGATGAAAAAGATACCAAAATAAAAAATGATAGTGTAAATACAATATATATCGAAAATACATCGTCAGAGGTGTAATATAACCACTATATAACCTAGGTATAACCCTATATAACTTCAGAGATTTAGAGTGCTTCAGGCAAACTTCAAAACTCTCTGCTCTCTTCGACCAACCCTGTTCCTTCATGATTCGCTCTAGTCGTGAGCGTATCGGATCATAGTTTATGTAGGTCATACCTCGACGTAGCTGCGAAGGGATGGTGATCATTACGCTCTACTCACTTTTTAGAATATTTGTAATAAAAGTAGCCAAAATGATACGCTATTACGTTTTGTCACATGATCTTCGCCGGGGAAGCTGTTTAAGCAGGTTTTGTGTGATCCGAGCTTGATTAGCAGTCTCCTATTGGTCAGTTCTGCTTTGACTGCTGCAGAGAGAATCAAAAATTTTTAGCAAGTATTTCAGTCACCAGTAGATGAGTTTCTACGTTCTGTCATAAACAAGCTGGTGGACTCGCTGTCTCTAGTAATAAACAGACCATTAGACTCACTGTGTCTTTTAGGCTAATTCCTGGGACTAATCCATCAAAAACCACTTTGAATCAAAAAGGGTGATGTAAACATTAAAGCCTCTTAACCAAAATGTACTAACTCTAATAAAAACATTTGTTTTAGTGAGGTGTAGGGGGAATAACTACAATAACTGTAGACTTTTATTGGCCACTGCCTGCAAAAGAGAGGACAATTTATTATTCTTGGTCTAATTAGCCAGTAATCCTTAGGTCAAGGTTGCAATAGGGATCACATGATGCTAGCTTTAAAGCCTCAGGACTATTAGGAAATTTAAGCTGGTGTTTATAACAACTTTACGCTAGTTTTCCCAAAAAAGTTGAGGCCAAGGTTGTAATAGGGGTCGCCTGATGTTAGTTTTAAAGCCTCAGGGTCATTTGTTCACCCTCAACGGCATCGCCACAATTTGATCACTTATGCTGTCTCTCCAACTCAGGTAGCCTCCACTATCTTACTACTCCATTCCTTTCTATCCTTTCTCATTTCCTCTTCCTGTTAAAATTTCATTTCTATAGATTTCAGGTTATTTTCAATGTTCTTATTTCAGATGAACTCAGGGACACTCCTGGATCTCTTCAGGGGATGTCTATATTCTCATAGTGTTTCTCTTCATTTAATGCTCACATTAAATTTAGGTTAAGTTCCAAATGCCTAGGGAGAGGATATCAAAGTCCACCTGCAAAACACCAGTAGTAAAAGTGTAGAACTCTGTTTAGTCGAGTATTTTTAGAATGTTGGTAGTCAATCCTTGACTACTGCCCGACCGAAGAAAATGGGTTTTTAAGGAAATTGCGCCTATGCTCACGTAACAAATGGCTAATTTTCCATAGTGCACCCACTAGCACAAAATGCTGAACGGTCCTGAGGCTCCGTCACCAACTACCACTCCTTATACTACTAGTAGCTTTGGTACCTGATATTATCAACTATTACAGGTCCTTTTCTCTGGTACAAATAACATCCTGTTAGTTCTGAGACTTGAACTCATCTCATCAATTCAACTAACACATTGGAGCAAGACTTTTGATGTCATCATAATATGTTACGCTGTGTTTATTTGTATGTTTTAGATACAGTCACGGGTGAGACAGGTCAGTATGGCGGATCAGAATGCGAGGTCATGTGACACTCAGGGAGGTAATGTACCAACTAGCATCTGCACCTTTACAAAACTCCGTGAACTCTATCTCTTCCCTGGATTCCGTAAAGGCAAGGACTGACAACTTCACGCTGTTCCCACATTGACACCAGACAGACCATCAACTAGAATTATCATGGAACTTCCTCTTGTTTTCATAGTTGTACTTCTTACAAACTCATCTCATTGGTTAATAGGTCAACTTGACATAGCGGAGAACATTGATGCTATTGGCTCATTTCGTATTGTAAATACTTGTGTTAATGTGTAACAGCAGACCTAATATGTTTGAGAATCAATGAAGATGAGTATTTAAGTGAAAGGATAACTTACTTGCTGTACACAGACTCTATATCTATAACCTTACCTGCTGTACACAGACTCTGTATCTATAACTTTACCTGCTGTACACGGACTCTGCATCTATAACCTTACCTGCTGAACACAGACTCTGTATCTATAACCTTACCTGGTATTACTAGTGTAGTGTTTATTTATCTATCACCTGTACATAATGTACATGATCCCATCACTCAATATACCTTCAGTTGGTTATGGAGGCTGACCATAGACATATAATAAGTTGTTTTAGAGAGTTTATGAGGAACAGGCTAAGTCTTAGTCGCTGTCTGTCAGCATCAATAATATAAGAAATAATCTCTCTCTTATTTTGTGTTTTTCTTTTTTGAATGAGAAAACAGAACTGATGTCGTATTCTATATAGTTTATTGGCTATTTATAGCAAACCAGAGACTACTTCATTATTTTTAGAGTTGTCCTTTCTAAACAAGAGGATATAACTACTGTAGTTATTCTGCACTTTTCACTTTAATGGTTGAACATATTGTTAAAACCTTTTATTGATATTGTGATTTATTTGACATGAATAAAACAAGCAGCCATCTTGATAGCAGAGATGAACAAAAAAGAAAGTTTTTTGTTGATATTCATAAGGAGTAGCTACTTGATTAGCCTTTTAAGAGCTGTTAGGTTTTCTATGTGGTCTTCAGATGTCAATCCAAATAACAAGAGAACACAACTACAATTTCAAATAACAAGGCAACGCAACTACATGTACATAAATTTCAGAACTGTCGTTTCCCATGTTCCCACTTGAAATTATGAGAAATACAGGAACAAAATGTAAACAAACACAGCAAAACCTGTGAATATATGTAACACAGTTATCCTGCCTATCGAGCCATTTGTTTAACCTTTGACCTAGCATACACCTAGCATGTCTCTCAGTTTATTAAAATGATCACAACTCAGACTTAGTGAGAATATCAGTAATCATGTTCTTGGTAAAGCAGTGCTTAGTGGTGATGTAGTTGTTGATGATGTTTTGGTAGATACAGTATATATCATGGTATCATAAGTTTAGATCTCTTACTTTCTGGTCTTGTTGGCAATGATTATGGTAGAGAGGTACCAGTGTTAACATGTGGTAGTAATGATTGAGAGCCAGTGATATCCTCAGATTGTCGTCAAAATCATACTGATGAGGACTAAGTTGTCTACATATACAGCAATAATAATCTGGATTATGTAGTGTTGACATGCTTAGATGCATTGATCAGTGTCCGATTGTTTGAAACCGATTGACTTGAGATGTTGAGCTCGTATATAGAACATTGTAATTTACATACCAGGAGTTCTTAGGTAGTAGGGATGAGTGCTTCAGGTTGCTGCATATATATATATATATATATAAAAATATATATATATATATATAGTCTGCGAGGCAACTTAGTTGTTTCGTGGCAGGAAGTCAACTCTCATTGGTAATGGGATTTGTGTCCCTTGCCTAAGCTCTGAGCTGCACTGATGAGGCTTCAATAGCCGAAACAGTACTGTCTGTAGCATGAGTATATATATATATATATATATATATATACTCATTCATATATATATGTATATATATATATATATATATATATATATATATATATATGTATATATATATATATATATATATATATACTCATTCATATATATATATGTATATATATATATATATATATATATATATATATATATATATATATATATATATATACATAATATATATAAATAGATATATAAATATTATCATCTAGACTATTCTTAACATTGAATACTTATCTAGATCCTATAGCAGTGTAGTTCAGTAGTTCAACCAGTTTCCAGGTTCTATTAGGAATATGATCTTGGTACTCCACCCCAGCAGCTTCTAGACTCTGTTGAGAGTTATGGTTTTCTTTCTCTTCCTGTATGCACTTTGGTTCTGTTTGATCACCTGTGAAGTGGGCTGAATGACCCTGCCCAGTGACATCATTAATGTCATATCTCACTGGTTCAACTCTGCCTCAAGAACTGTGATGAGGTGTATTATAGGTAGACTCAGGTTGAGGGATGGTTTACACCTATTTGCATTTCATAGTTGTCTGCTCTCGTATCTTGTTTATTTGTTCCTATAGTTTAACTTCGTTGAAGATAACATTATTGTAGAGTTTTGCTAGATACTAGCGTGATAAGTTTGGAGTTATAGCTCACTGGTCTATTTTAGATATGTAGATAGTGAAACCTATACAATGGATAAAAGCATTCTAATTAGTAGAATATTACTACACAAAGTAAAAAGCATAAAATGTATAAAGCATTATGTAGAAACATATAACATGCAGGAAAACTGACAAATAGCACAGAATTGCAATCAAAATGACATATTATGTATAACATCTATTTCACTAACCTTGTGCCTTAACAATCATGGCTCTTGCAGTTTCACAGATTATACAGTTGTATCGCTCTGCACCAACGTTCCGCTGTGATGAATAAAGTGGTGTGAGCTAATGCTGGACACCCTTCAAACATGAACTCATCTGATATATATTCATCACCGCCGTCTGTTCTTAGTGTCCCTCTCGTTTAACCAGTTTGGTTTGTAACACGTTTCTCTTGGTTCTGAAGCGCAGAGAATACATCAGATTTCTTATGACTGAAATGTACATGAGTGAACCAGCCGTAATCATCAATGAAAGTGACAAAATACTTGCTACCAGTTACTGACTGATTTTATAAGAAACCAAATACAAGAATGTATACTAGCTTTATGACTCGGCATAATTTGATATCTCCAGATGATTTGACTGAGCTTTGTGTCATCTTATCCTTGATACATAGTGTACATGTACATGCTGACACATTTGATAGATCTACACTGGTCACTAATGATCCATGATTCATGTGTTCAATAGTAGACTGATTGATCTGTGTGAGACACTGATTCCATACAGTATCAAATGAAGTCAGGTTTGTTCAGCGAACTGAAGGATCCAGATCAACATAATATAACTTGCAAAGTCTAGTACCCTCAGTGAGTGTGTGACCAGCCTTGTCTTTCACCCTTATTCTAGTATGTACAACTTCCACTATTATACTTTTATCAATGGCTGATTTTACAGAGAAGAGGCTTTTATTGAGATCTGAAACATAAAGTTGTCCTCTTAATGGAGAATTCAATGATAGACAATGTAGTTGTTCCATAGAGTAAAGGAAGAGTTTTCTACTTTAACATCTTTTAGCATTTGTACCAGCATACTTTTATTCTCAGTCTACTTTGCATGTAATCTTACCAAATATTGTTTGTGACTGGTGAATTTAGATTCCCTACCAGAAGGGGCTTGTTACGAGGTACATGTGCAGCGTTTGAATTCCAACCATGAGCACCTTGTAGAGGATTTATGGTAGTTGTTATCTTGAATTCCAACCAGGAGCACTTTGTAGAGGATTTATGGTAGTTGTTATCTTGATTGGTTTACCTGAAGGTATGTAATATCAGGTATCATTGGTAGTGGATATGTACATACATGTTGATGAATCCTCTGAAGACATTGCCTGAGATCTTTATAAATACCATAAGTTTGTAGGCTATATTAACTGAACCCTTCTGTAACGTATCCCATGCATGCATGTTTGTCATTTATATCTTAGAAGCTATTTAGCGGTAGCTGCATCAAATCATTACTTGTTTTGACTTTACGTATAATACACCGCATGACTCGATAACAGTGTAATTGACAGCTAGGGTCAAAGTTCAAATATTTAGACTCGCTGTATCGTTGTAAACAAAGCCTAAACAGTGTGTTGCGTAGCCGAAAAAGTGAATCAGGTATGGTGTCGTCAGCACTAGCATAACGAGAGGGGGCTGTGTGGCAATGATTCAGCAGGAAGTGGTGCTGATCCTCCGCTTGGGGATTGGGTAGGATTGATAGTCCAAATTTGGTGGCCAATGAGACAAAACCCCTGTTTGTTTGTTTTATTTGTTTACAGCAACCTGTTTTATATTCCGATGGATATGGTCAGTTTTCCTGATCAGTAGTCAACAAGATTTGAAGTAGAAGAGTTCAGTAAAATTATCCATAGAAACTTTATATTGTTATCTGCTTTTGTCTACTCATTTATTTAGAAGTCTTAAAGCAGGCTAAGGAGAACAAAAGGTTCGTTTTATTTGGTTATTAATGAATTTTATTTGGTTATTTATGTTTGATTTGGATTACCGCTTGTGGTAAGGTAAAATTGTTGAGATGTTGTGTGAATTTTGGTTTTATGAACGTTGCTTACTTCAATTATCATTTATGTTTATTACTCAATTATAGCATCGTGATTTGTATTTTACCCATGTTCTAACTATTCTCTTATAGACTTCACGTTGCTGGCTCTAGTACGAAAATACAGTACTGAAATAGCATATATATACCAACAAAGGCTGTTTCTTATTGTTATATACTGGACAGCACCAGTAAAGTTTCACGCTCTTCCCAGTTTAAGCCTGCCGGGTGTCTAGCAGACCCAAACTGCTATAGTGAAGTCTTTTTCCATCTGGAGAAAGTGAAGAATCCTTCCCACATCGGGGTTAAGTAACACAATAACATTCTCACATCAGGGTAAAGCCTACCCTGATACTTCGGCGAAGTCCATCAAGACAATTACACTCGCTGGACAAGCTCCACACCGGTACAGCAGCACTACCACTTCGGCAAAGATATCAAGAAACGATTCCTTGCTGGTCAAGCAACTACAGCTGCACTTCGGCGTAGACATCAAATAATAATTCTGCGCTGGTCAAGTTATACACAGCAGCTCTTCCACTTCACCAGAGACATCAAGTGACGTTTCATCGCTGGTCAAGCAACCAGAGCTGCATTTCGGCAGATAGCTATTCGCTGGTAAAGACGAACCAGCAAGTCGATAAGTACAGATTTCTCTTACTTAAGGCCATTTTTTAGTTTGCACACTTTTGAATTCTGGACGTATTTTTGTCCAAATCTTATTAAATCATTTTTATCTAATACGGATGCAAGTTTTATGAATTTTGCCAGAACTGTAAACTGATCAGGCGCCTAGCCATATCCATCAGACCAAAACCTAACAAAGTAACCCATTCCAAGTAAAATTCCAGGGTACGCCTCATTGACCGCCGAGTTTCCCTCATCTTAGTAATTCCTTTGTGTGCTGGTCAGTAATCTTTCTTCCTGCCATCCACGCAATACAGCCCTTTTGCGCGGGTAGTCAGAAGCACAAAACATTTCAACTGCCTTGGTGTCATATTCTTAGGCACGCTACACACTGAGTTGGCATTGTTCCAATAGTATTTAATTTCAATTCATTCGCACCTATTGACCTGTCAATGTTTGTGTAATAATAGTTCATTGATTTCTTAGGGCACTTTGCATCATTTACTTAGCTTAAAATGTCCTCAAACTCTAACGTCAGTCTAATAGATCTAAGTGTAGATGAGTTGTCTGCAACTCTAAATAAAACTATCAGTAAAAATGCTGCTATCGCTCCTGAAACTTCACAAAGTAATATCAAAGTTTTCGCGAAGCCAGTACGAAATGTCAAACCTTCAGGTATTTCAATCGAAAGTGAGAAAAATCAACTCGCCTTCACACTCTTCGCTGCCATAAAAAGAGAATTAAAAGGTATAGACTCTCTTTCTAAGCAATGTCGTGCTAGTGACGTATCTCTTGAGTTCTTAGATGAATGCATAACTGCCATTGAATCAAAAGCTGAAACTATGACATCTGATTATGCCAAACTTTCTCAGCTATCAAACAATAAAGTTGAAAAGAAAGTACAACAGTATTTTGAGTATTTTGTTGGAGAAGTTGAATCAGCAGTCAAAAAGCTAACCTCAAAGCGGGATGTTTTACAACAGGAACAACAAGATTTAGCGCAAAGCAACAGCGACGAGATGGATCGGGAGCTCTTGGAACTCGAACAGTTTATCGAGCAGAGGAAAAGGCAGCAGGAGGAAGAAGAAGTAGACGATAATCCAGACGATGAAGAACCTAATAATAACAACCCACAGCCAGCAGACGACCGCATTCGTACAACTCCAGTTCAACCATGCCCACCTTCACATAGCACGCCAAGACTGATGGACAGGATTCAACAGTATATTGAGGAAGAGAGGGCAACCCCACAACCACAACAGCAGGATTTTAATGCAAGCCTCAATCAACTTGCCGAGAACATTGCCATAGGTATACGCAGCACAAAGAAAACAGAGATTGAGCCAGAGGTATTTTCTGGGAACCCTTTAGAGTTCGATGATTGGCAATGTGACTTCGACAGCTATATTGACTCAATGGGAATCACAGATGGTGCAGAGAAGATACGCTACCTAAAGAAGTACGTTTCCGGCCCCGCAAAGGAATGCATCAGCGGCCTTTTCATGGTGAGAACAGAACACAGCTATCGAGAAGCTCGCAAAAAGCTGAGAGCTAGATTTGGCAACAAGCTTGATGTAGCGCGATCTATGAGAACCAAGTTGGACAACTGGCCCAAAATCGCGGCCAACGACTCAAAGGCTCTACAGAAATATGCAGACTATTTGGAGAACTGTAGAAGTAGTATGAGCTCTCTGCCTGGCCTAAGCATTCTTGAGGATCCACAAATAAACGAGAAGCTGTCTACTGTACTTCCTGACTGGGCACGGCGTAAATGGGCGAACAAAGTCTACAAAATCAAGAAGAATTCTGGCAGATACCCAAGATTCGAGGAGTTTTCATACTTTTTAAATGAGATCGCGGAGATGCAATCTGAACCTCTTCTGCACAACCACCAAACCAGGTCTAAAGACACCTCCAGAACAGATACTCAACAGTACAAGAACGCTCAACCAGCCAAACCTCAACCTAAGACCGCAAGCAAAACATTCGCGACTAGCCAACCTAAACTCCATTGTCTTTTCTGCCAAGGTGATCGTGCTGGTCACAAAACCGCAGAGTGCCTACGTCTGGCCGAGCTGCCATATCAGAAACGCATCGCTTTCATTGAGAGTAACAGGCTCTGTTACCGATGCTTGGATACAGGACATGGATCTACAAGCTGTCCAAACAAAACCAAAGTGAAGTGCAAGACTTGCCATTACAGCCATGCTTCAGCGCTTCACAAGAGGAAGGAAGATTGGCTTGATGACACTGCAACACAAAAAAGCTACCGTCAACAAGCACCAACAAAGGAGCGCCCTGTCAATGAAACCACACCAACAGCCAGCCCCGCGGACAGACCTGCAAAAGCCAAATCTGATACATCTGACAGTTCAGATAAGCAGCCTACTTGCAACCGAAGCACTGCTGCTGCACCGAAGCAAACCTTGTTCAACATGGGAATGCCAGTGTATGTATCAACCGCTGAAAATCCATCCAATCAGGTACTCGTCTATGCATTCTTCGACTCAGCAGCTGATCATTCCTACATAACAACCGATATAGCAGAGAAGTTACAGCCGAAGACTGTAAAAACAAAGTCACTAGATATGCAAACGATGTCAGGTATTTCTAAAGCGGAGGTACGGGAGTTTGGCAATCTAGTGATCAATGGCTTGCATGAGGGTGAGGCGCGTCTGAATTCGGCATATGAATGGCCACAAATACCAAACACAACTGGAGAATTTGGCAACAGTCTCAACGTCATGGCTTATGACCATCTGGCCCCATTAGCCGATGTGTTGCCCCCACCTATGGATATACCAATCGGGCTACTTGTTGGCGCTAACTGTTCATCGGTACATTTTCCCCTGGATGGAATAAAGGGAGAAGAAAACCAGCCATTTGCGGTGAAAAACAAGCTCGGATGGATGGTATTTGGAGTGGAAACTCCCTCAACTGACAAATCAAAATGTCATGCTACTTTCATCGAAGAGGAGGATGACGACTCTCCCATGTCTCAGGACGATTTACTTTTTCTGGATCAGATGGAAGCCGAAGCTACAGTGACTAAATCAGGATCCTATCAGATGCCACTGCCTTTCAAAACTAGACCTAAGCTCCCTGATAACTTTGTTCAAGCCAAGCAGCGCCAGGAAGCACTGATCAAACGATTCAAGAAAGATCCAAGCCTAAAAGAGGAGTACACTACATTTGTAGATGACCTCATCGATCTAGGTATGGCCGAGGAAGTAGACACAGCAAAACCAACACAACCTGGAGAGGTTTGGTATATACCACACTTTGCAGTCACTCACCCGCAGAAGAAAAAGTTGAGAGTTGTGTTTGATTGCAAAGCCTCATATCAAGGAGTCTCACTAAATGATACATTGCTCCAAGGACCAGACAATATGAACAGCTTACTAGGCATACTCTGCCGCTTCCGCAGGGAATTGGTCGCTGTGAGTTGTGACATCCAGAAAATGTTTTATAACTTTCTAGTCGACCCAAAGGACCGCGACTTCATCAGGTTTCTTTGGAATGATGAGAACGACGAACTGAAAACATACAGAATGAAAGTGCACCTTTTTGGTGCAAAATCTTCACCAGCAGTTGCTACCTATGGACTTAGAAGATTAGCAGAAGACCACCGAGAAACAGCACCAGAAGCAGCTGACTTCATCTGCAAGGATTTTTATGTGGATGACGGCCTTACAAGTATGAACAGCGCTGCGGAAGCTATAAAGTTAGTGAATGCCGCTAGAGACATTTGCCAGAAGGGCAATCTTAGACTACATAAGTTCATCTCCAACGATCCAGAGGTTCTTTCCGCGCTACCTGAGAGTGAGCGCTCTGTCCAGAACACCGAGCTTTTCTCAGGCCATCTTCCTGAACAGCGTACCCTAGGACTGCAATGGTCGACCAATGAAGATTGCTTCAAATTCATCAACAACGTCACTACCAAACCATCCACTAGGCGTGGGATTCTCTCAGTGGTTAGTCAACTATATGACCCTTTGGGTTTTATAGCCCCATACACTCTGATCGGAAAAAATATTTTACAGAGCATCAACAAAGAAAACCCTGATTGGGACGCCCCAGTTTCTCGGGCTCATTCCCAAAGATGGGAGAAATGGACAAAAATGTTACCACAAATTGAAGAAATCAAGATCCCTAGATGTTACAAACCAAAGAATTTTGGAGGCGTGTCAAAGAGAGAACTTCATCATTTCTGCGATGCCAGTGAAAATGGGATTGGTGCATGCTCCTATTTACGACAGAAAAATGAGCAAGGTGATGTCAAAGTCAGCCTGGTCTTGGCCAAGGCAAGAGTCATTCCTTCAAAAGGTCTTGTCACAACGCCACGACTGGAGTTGGCATCAGCTGTGATGGCCACCCAACTTAGCGTGACTTTGGAAAGAGAGCTGAACATGAAGATCGACAAAGAATACTTTTGGACGGACTCAATGATCACAATTGGACGCATCAACAATGACTCTGCAAAGTTCACTGCTTTTGTTAGCAATCGTCTTCGACTGATTCACAGCAGATCCCACAAATCTCAGTGGCATCATGTTCCAGGTGACCAGAATCCAGCTGACATTGCGTCTCGTGGGAAGCCATGCAGCGAACTCAGCAACTCCATCTGGTTCTCTGGACCACAATTCCTAGCTGAAACAGAGATACAAACACCCACTCATCCCAGCAAACTGAATCATGACATGGATCCAGAACTGAAGAAGGTTGAGAAAGGCCTCAAGACAACAGTCATTCAAGCTTCAGTGTCAGACAGATTCTCCAAGTTCTCTACATGGAAGCGACTCAAACAATCTGTCGCCATCATTCAGAGTATAACCAAGTCGACTACTGGAAAATGGACAATTCAGCCCGTTACGGCAGCTACACTACACAATGCAAGTGTCACAATCATCTCCAAGATCCAGGAAGTGAACTTCAATGATGAGATCAAGCACATCAGGTACGGTGAACGACTCTCCAGAAAGAGTCCAATTTCTAAACTCTATCCATTCCTTGATAAGGAGGGCTTATTGCGGGTCGGTGGGAGAGCTAAGCAATCGTCCGCATTGAGCTACGAAGAGAAACACCCCATCATTTTACCCCAAGGTTCCCATGTGTCAACTCTCATCGCAAGGCACTACCACAGCACTACAAATCACCA
Organism: Watersipora subatra; assembly: GCF_963576615.1. Lineage (NCBI taxonomy): Eukaryota > Metazoa > Bryozoa > Gymnolaemata > Cheilostomatida > Watersiporidae > Watersipora > Watersipora subatra. Next base: position 4,979,401 of record NC_088715.1, on the reverse strand, counting down.
GGGAAAGCCCATCACTCAATCAAGACTAAGGACCTCAGGATTCTGGCTGATTGGAGCAGGTAGAACGATCAAGTCCATCATCAACACCTGCATCCTATGCAGAAGACTTCGTGGTAAGCCTGTTGAGCAGTTTATGGCAGATCTACCAGCTGAGCGAGTGGAACCGTCTCCACCGTTCACCAATGTTGGAATAGACTGCTTTGGCCCCTTCATTGTCAAGGACAGACGCACTGAGGTAAAAAGATGGGGACTCCTTCTCACCTGCCTTTACTCCAGAGCGGTCCATGTAGAGATACTGGATGACATGTCCAGTGATTCGTTTATCACAGCTCTGCGAGCATTCATCAGCCTCAGGGGCAATGTCCACACCATTTACTGTGATCAAGGAACCAACTTTATTGGAGCAGCAAATGAGCTAGTCAAAGGGCTAGAATCCTCTGACCCCAACACTCATCTAGGGCACTACCTAAGAGCGAACGCAATCGAATTCAAGTTCAATGCCCCACATGCAAGCCATACTGGGGGAGCTTGGGAGCGGCAGATTCGAAGTATCAGAGCAGCAATGGAATTACAATTAAGAAAGCATCAGGGACGCCTGTCTAGTAGCGGGCTACGTGTAGCCTTCTACGAAGCAATGGCAATTGTCAATTCGCGTCCAATTTCAGCTCAACTCTTAAACGATTCAGAGGTGTCTGTTATCACTCCAAATCATTTGCTGACTGGTAAGTCAACAAATATCACGCTGCCTCCAGGGGATTTTGATTCGACAGAGGTCTACGGCAAGAAAATGTGGCGCAAAATTCAACAGATGGCCGATGAGTTTTGGTTCTCTTGGAAAAATAGCTATCTCCAGAACATTACTAAAAGACAACGGTGGGAGTGTCCACAGCCAAGTCTCCAGCCAGGAGACATTGTCTTAGTAATGGAGGACAATGCTCCAAGATACGATTGGCCTACTGGCGTCATCATTGAAGCAAGCCCAGGCAGTGACGGGCGAGTCAGGCGAGTAAAGATTAAGATAGCAACTGCAGTACTTTATACCAAAGGAACAGTTCTAGAAAGACCTGTGCAAAAGCTCATACTTCTTCAGAAAAATCAATAAGTTTTTCTACACACATGCTTTGCTGCTTTTCTTGCACGCGTACACACATACATACATTATCTTATTTTTCATAGTCTTTGTCCAAATCATAACAATGCACACAAATATATACTCGCACAATAAAACATGAGACACAAAAAAAACCAAAAAAAAAACCAATTATAGCATTTTATTAATTTTAGGAAAATTAAGGTGGGAGTGTAACGTATCCCATGCATGCATGTTTGTCATTTATATCTTAGAAGCTATTTAGCGGTAGCTGCATCAAATCATTACTTGTTTTGACTTTACGTATAATACACCGCATGACTCGATAACAGTGTAATTGACAGCTAGGGTCAAAGTTCAAATATTTAGACTCGCTGTATCGTTGTAAACAAAGCCTAAACAGTGTGTTGCGTAGCCGAAAAAGTGAATCAGGTATGGTGTCGTCAGCACTAGCATAACGAGAGGGGGCTGTGTGGCAATGATTCAGCAGGAAGTGGTGCTGATCCTCCGCTTGGGGATTGGGTAGGATTGATAGTCCAAATTTGGTGGCCAATGAGACAAAACCCCTGTTTGTTTGTTTTATTTGTTTACAGCAACCTGTTTTATATTCCGATGGATATGGTCAGTTTTCCTGATCAGTAGTCAACAAGATTTGAAGTAGAAGAGTTCAGTAAAATTATCCATAGAAACTTTATATTGTTATCTGCTTTTGTCTACTCATTTATTTAGAAGTCTTAAAGCAGGCTAAGGAGAACAAAAGGTTCGTTTTATTTGGTTATTAATGAATTTTATTTGGTTATTTATGTTTGATTTGGATTACCGCTTGTGGTAAGGTAAAATTGTTGAGATGTTGTGTGAATTTTGGTTTTATGAACGTTGCTTACTTCAATTATCATTTATGTTTATTACTCAATTATAGCATCGTGATTTGTATTTTACCCATGTTCTAACTATTCTCTTATAGACTTCACGTTGCTGGCTCTAGTACGAAAATACAGTACTGAAATAGCATATATATACCAACAAAGGCTGTTTCTTATTGTTATATACTGGACAGCACCAGTAAAGTTTCACGCTCTTCCCAGTTTAAGCCTGCCGGGTGTCTAGCAGACCCAAACTGCTATACCTTCCTTTCTAACAAACATGTTAGATTAATGCTAATATGTGTTTATTATTTTTGTTAGTGGATCATCTCCTTATTCAATGTGAGCTGTGTAGGTTGTACATAATTGAGAGCATAATAGAGAGGATAACTCCAAGTCGTTTGTATAGGCCTAAACGATTGCTTATTTAGTATGTTGGATCATGTCCTTAATCAATAGTGTAGGTTGTACATCATTGGGTGCATCATGGAGAGGATAACTCCAAGTCGTTTGTATAGGCCTAAACGATTGCTTATCTAGTACGTTGGATCATTTTCTTAATCAATGGTGTGGGTTGTACATCATGGAGAGGATAGCTCCAAGTTTAGGGATGCGTGTAAGTCTAAACGAATGCTTATCTAGCACATGATATGGTATTTTAACACACATGCTTATCTAGACTGGTAGACTACATATAGGGAACACAGGTCACCTCAAGTTTCCAAAATGCACAAGCATCACATACAATCAATGCACAGTCATATTCCAACATACAAGCTTAATGCGTTCCATGGCCGAGCTCACGTGTTAGTTCCCTGGTATCTCAAAACTGCTTTTCATATATAAAATAACTAAATACAAATTAATCTGTTCTCATCCTCTGAAAAAAAACAACCCAAAAGCAGAATATTACTCTGAACAGTGTATTTTTACCACTTAATTCACCATCTATGCTCATGAAGTAACAAAAAATTTTTATTGAAGTTTATAACTCCTAAATATATAATATTATTATGGAAAGTACCGCATAAAGTTCTTACCATCGAGACAGATGATAGCTGCTAGCAGCAGGATGTAAGAGACTTGGCAATTTCGGTACTTTTGTGACGCTACGTAGCATAAACTTTAACCTAAATGAATTCAGTTTACTAAACTAAAAACACACTACAGTGCGTCTATGCACTCACCATATCCTGTGGTAGACCTTAGGCTAGGTTATAGATATGGCATCTACTCACTCAAACTGTTAAGCTTTACTTGTAGTACCCGTACTTGTAGTACCCGGACTTATAGTACCCGTACTTATAGTACCCATACTTATAGTACCCGTACTTGTAGTACCTGTACTTGTAGTACCTGTACTTGTAGTACCCGTACTTATAGTACCCATACTTATAGTACCAGTACTTATAGTACCCGTACTTATAGTACCCGTACTTATAGTATCCGTACTTATAGTACACATACTTATAGTACCAGTACTTATAGTACCCGTACTTATAGTACCCGTACTTATAGTACCCATACTTATAGTACACATACTTATAGTACTCGTAATTATAGTACCCGTACTTATAGTACCCGTACTTACAGTACCAGTACTTATAGTCCCTATACTTATAGTACCCGTACTTATAGTACTCGTACTTATAGTAACCGTACTTATGGTACCTGTACTTATAGAACCAGTACTTATAGTACCCGTACTAATAGTACTCGTACTTATAGTACTTGTACTTATACTACCCGTACTTATAGTACCCGTACTTGTAGTACCCATACTTATAATATCCATACTCATAGTACCCGTACTTATAGTACCCGTACTTATAGTACCAGTACTTATAGTACCCGTACTTATAGTACCCGTACTTAAAGTACCAGTACTTATAGTACCCGTATTTATAGTACCCGTACTTATAGTACTCCGACTTATAGTACTCATACTTATAGTACCCATACTTATAGTACCCGTACTTATAGTACTAGTACTTATAGTACGCGTATTTATAGTACCTGTACTTATAGTACCCCGACTTATAGTACTCGTACTTATAGTACCCATACTTATAGTACCCGTACTTATAGTAACCGTACTTATAGTACCCGTACTTATAGTACCCCGACTTATAGTACTCGCACTTATAGTACCCATACTTATAGTACCAGTACTTATAGTACCCGTACTTATAGTACCAGTACTTATAGTACCCGTATTTATAGTACCCGTACTTATAGTACCCCGACTTATAATACCCGTACTTATAGTACTCATACTTATAGTAGCCGTACTTATAGTACCCGTACTTATAGTACCTATACTTGTAGTACCCGTACTAATAGTACCCGTACTCATAGTACCCGTACTTATAGTACCTGTACTTATAGTACCCATACTTATAATACCTGTACTTATCTTGGGTTGATCGAATCTCTACACAAACTTCATTACCACGTCTCGTTTCTTCTCAAAGAAAGTCATAAAAGCAGGTCAGTACAGCTGATCTGCTGTACTGACACTTCTGTGTTTCTCCATCCACTCCCACCAAAACAGGAGCAGTAGTAGGTCAGTGAGGCATCGGTTTGTAGCATGATGATGTAACTGAGCTGTCTGATGTCGCCTAGTTTTAAGTAGCAGGATTTGACTTGGTAGACAAACTATTCCAACCATGAGCACTTTGTAGAGGATTTATGGTAGTTGTTATCTTGATTGGTTTACCTGAACGTATGTAATATCAGGTATCATTGGCTGTGGATATGTACATACGTGTTGATGAATCCTCTGAAGACATTGCCTGAGATCTTTAAAAATAGCATAAGTTTGTAGGCTAAAATAACTGAACTCTTCCTTTCTAACAAACATGTTAGATTAATGCTAATATGTGTTTATTATTCTTGTTAGTGGATCATCTCCTTATTCAATGTGAGCTGTGTAGGTTGTACATAATTGAGAGCGTAATAGAGAGGATAACTCCAAGTCGTTTGTATAGGCCTAAACGATTGCTTATTTAGTATGTTGGATCATCTCCTTAATCAATAGTGTACGTTGTACATCATTGGGTGCATCATGGAGAGGATAACTCCAAGTCGTTTGTATAGGCCTAAACGATTGCTTATCTAGTACGTTGGATCATTTTCTTAATCAATGGTGTGGGTTGCACATCATGGAGAGGATAACTCCAAGTTTAGGAATGCATGTAAGTCTAAACGAATGCTTATCTAGCACATGATATGGCATTTTATCACACATGCTTATCTAGACTACATATAGGGAACACAAAAGTCACCTCAAGTTCCCATAATGCATCAGCATCACATACAATCAATGTACAGTCATATTCCAACATACAAGCTTAATGCGTTCTGAGGCCGAGATCATGCGTTAGCTCCCTCGTATCTCAAAGGTGCTTTTCTTATATAAAATAACTAAATACATATTAATCTGTTCTCATCCTCTGTAAAAAACAACCCAAAAGCAGAATATTACACTGAACAGTGTATATTTACCACTTAATTCACCATCTATGCTCATGAAGTAACAAAAATTTTTTATTGAAGTTTATAACTCCTAAATATATAATATTATTATGGAAAGTACCGCATAAAGTTCTTACCATCGAGACAGATGATAGCTGCTAGCAGCAGAATGTAAGAGTCTTGGCAATTTCGGTACTTTTGTGACGCTACGTAGCATAAACTTTAACCTAAATGAATTCAGTTTACTAAACTAAAAACACACTACAATGCGTCTATGCACTCACCATATCCTGTGGTAGACCTTAGGCTAGGTTATAGATATGGCATCTACTCACTCAAACTGTTAAGCTTTACTTGTAGTAACCGTACTTGTAGTACCCGTACTTATAGTACCCGTACTTATAGTACCTATACTTATAGTACCCATACTTGTAGTACCTGTACTTATAGTACCCGTACTTATAGTACCAGTACTTATAGTACCCGTACTTATAGTACCCATACTTATAGTATCCGTACTTATAGTACACATACTTATAGTACCAGTACTTATAGTACCCGTACTTATAGTACCCGTACTTATAGTACCAGTACTTATAGTCCCTATACTTATAGTACCCGTACTTATAGTACTCGTACTTACAGTAACCGTACTTATAGTACCTGTACTTATAGAAGCAGTACTTATAGTACCCGTACTAATAGTACTCGTACTTATAGTACTTATACTACCCGTACTTATAGTACCCGTACTTGTAGTACCCATACTTATAATATCCATACTCATAGCACCCGTACTTATAGTACCCGTACTTATAGTACCCGTACTTATAGTACCAGTACTTATAGTACCCGTATTTATAGTACCCGTACTTATAGTACCCCGACTTATAGTACTCATACTTATAGTACCCATACTTATAGTACCCGTACTTATAGCACTAGTACTTATAGTACCCGTATTTATAGTACCCATACTTATAATACCCCGACTTATAGTACTCGTACTTATAGTACCCATACTTATAGTACCCTTACGTATAGTAACCGTACTTATAGTATCCGTACTTATAGTACCCTGACTTATAGTACTCGTACTTATAGTACCAGTACTTATAGTACCCGTATTTATAGTACCCGTACTTATAGTACCCATACTTATAGTACCCTTACTTATAGTAACCGTACTTATAGTATCCGTACTTATAGTACCCCGACTTATAGTACTCGTACTTATAGTACCCATACTTATAGTACCCGTACTTATAGTACTAGTACTTATAGTACCCGTATTTATAGTACCCGTACTTATAGTACCCCAACTTATAGTACTCGTACTTATAGTACCCATACTTATAGTACCCGTACTTATAGCACTAGTACTTATAGTACCCGTATTTATAGTACCCATACTTATAATACCCCGACTTATAGTACTCGTACTTATAGTACCCATACTTATAATACCCCGACTTATAGTACTCGTACTTATAGTACCCGTACTTATAGTACCCCGACTTATAGTACTCGTACTTATAGTACCCATACTTATAGTACCCTTACTTATAGTAACCGTACTTATAGTATCCGTACTTATAGTACCCTGACTTATAGTACTCGTACTTATAGTACCAGTACTTATAGTACCCATATTTATAGTACCCGTACTTATAGTACCCATACTTATAGTACCCTTACTTATAGTAACCGTACTTATAGTATCCGTACTTATAGTACCCCGACTTATAGTACTCGTACTTATAGTACCCATACTTATAGTACCCGTACTTATAGTACTAGTACTTATAGTACCCGTATTTATAGTACCCGTACTTATAGTACCCCGACTTATAGTACTCGTACTTATAGTACCCATACTTATAGTACCCTTACTTATAGTAACCGTACTTATAGTATCTGTACTTATAGTACCCTGACTTATAGTACTCGTACTTATAGTACCCATACTTATAGTACCAGTACTTATAGTACCCGTACTTATAGTACCAGTACTTATAGTACCTGTATTTATAGTACCCGTACTTATAGTACCCATACTTATAGTAGCCGTACTTATAGTACCCGTACTTATAGTACCTATACTTGTAGTACCCGTACTAATAGTACCCGTACTTATAGTACCTGTACTTATAGTACCCGTACTTATAATACCCGTACTTATCTTGGGTTGATCGAATCTCTACACAAACTTCATTACCACGTCTCGTTTCTTCTCAAAGAAAGTCATAAAAGCAGGTCAGTACAGCTGATCTGCTGTACTGACACTTCTGTGTTTCTCCATCCACTCCCACCAGAACAGGAGCAGTAGTAGGTCAGTGAGGTCATCGGTTCGTGGCATGATGATGTAACTGAGCTGTCTGACATCGCCTAGTTTTGAGTAGCAGGATTCAACTTGGTAGACAAACTGTATGAACACATTAAGATTATCTTATTTCACAGCTGCTAACTTACATAAATCATCATGGATTGAAGTATAGATGGATTGAAAGATGGATTGAATATTCAAACTCACATCCAGGTACTTAGCATCAAGGTGCTACCATTAATTCTAATAGGCTTTAGAATAGGTTATAGATGTGGCATCTATGCACTCAAGCGCTTCAACACTCAGGCACTGCTTTAAGGTCTATGCACGTTGATGATCATTTCTGAATTCTATTTCAGCAAAACTACACCAAACTGATCTGAAATCTGGAAAGCACGCCATTAAAAGAGGGTAGCAGTGACCTATTGAACTTAGAGCTCTCAGAATGTTGATAATTGCTGGTATCACTATTGGGTATAGCATCCCTAGTGTTACCTGTTTGATTGATAGTTTGATTGCTGTTATTGTATACAGATATGATGGATAAATCCCCTGTGAGAGGCTGTGGCATATAAGGATGTGACCGTCTGTACTGAGAATCAGATTTATCTCCACTTAGCCTGAGACTAAGATGAGTGCTCTTATGAGGGTCAGAGACGGTCAAAGTCAATGGGGCACCGCAGCCAACCCAGTGTCACCGTCATCACTGGAGGTTATGCTAATATCAATGTTAGTAGGCTGTGGTGCAGCTGGTTAGCTAGATGAATGTATCATGAAAGATTATCAAAATGTACTGAGTTTGATGGACTGTATGAGATTTATCTGATTTAAACACTATCTAGTCTAAGTATACAATCCTCTAGTTCTGCTATGTAAGAATTAGTATTTTCACATGGAAAGGTACTAAAGTGTGAACACAACTCCTTACATACACCTAAATGGTCTGCGACTACCTTAGGAAAATGAGAATACTGCTCCGGCGTGGTTTTATTATACGGGAACAAAATCATATCATACTTTCTGATTGCCAGACTAGCACCACGAGACATAGGCTGAGATATAGCTGTAACGTAAAGTTTGATGGCCTTGTTGTATACGCCCCTAGCCTGGGTGAGATAGTCATCTAAATTTAGCCTGTTGACCACACGGTGATCAGAATATTGTTGATCAGACAGAACATATTCACTGTATTCAATATGAAGTTCTAAGAAAGTAGCGTGTGATTGGTCACTCGATAGTCTGAGCTTTTTACTTTGCTGGCTGCAGATGGAGGAGAGCTTAAACTTAGCTGTTGTGTGTTTAGCTTCCGTGGTGGTGACGATTTGCTCCATATTCCTCAGTCAACTGCGACTATGTTAGTAGGATGGTTCTTAATGTTTTGGTTACAGTTTATTGATTGTAGCCTGTAACTGACAAGTAACAGATTAGTAAAATGAAGCATTAGAATCATGATACAAGTGATATCCTGTGCAATGTCTTACGTAAAGTGTGAATCACAGGCTATAAAGTGGCAACATAGAAGTAACAAAGCCTGTGCTCACCATAACATAATGACATCTAACTCAAACCAATTACATACAATGCAAGCAGAATGATCAACATAAATTCTATGATGTAATAAAAATATGAGCCAAGAAATTATAAAATAAATCTCTAAATTCGACCTGGCCAGTGCGTAGTATTACAAGAGAAAAGTTAATAATAATCTAGTGTTTAAAATGTACATGTCACCATCTTGAATAATGAATATCTTGATACTACATACAATTGTTGGTGTATGTAACCAGCATAGACAGGTTGAGATTCACTAGTTCTGGTATATTCTGGTATGAAGCTTCCACAAATGGTAATAGTATGTATAATTATACAAGATCAGGGATGAGCCTTAGATCCTAACAGTGTGACAACTACTATGCTGCTAAAAAGCTATGGTGATTAGGAATATCACTGATGCATATAATAATGTGAAGACAATTCTCCATAATGCTAACACAACTATCATGTTGATAAGACCCTAGAGTTGACTTGGGAATATGCAAATGATCCTTAATATTGGAATAGATGAAGATTATACATGGTCTGACAACTCCAGCCACACACCCATAACTCTGGATGTATGATGGATTAATAAATATTCAGCTAAACAGATATATTATAATAGTATTACAAGTTCAGGGTGTTGAGGGTCTACCATCTTTAATATGAGTCTGATACTGATGATGTTGCTGAGGTTGTCATGGAGATATGACAGCTTTATACATTTCTGTCTTTCTAAAAATAGATGATCACTGGAGAGTGTCAAGATGATGCAATACAGAGAACAATACAGGATATAGAGATAACATGAGTACTGTATATCATATGAATATCTAGTTGCTAGGTCTGAACCCAAATACTTATCTATCTGGCATTGCTTTCTAACTACCAGAATAAATAAGGTAGCTGGAAACAGGATAGCAGGTTCTTATATGGCCCTGATGACAGCTTATAAACAGTTGGTAGCCATCTAGAACATTCTAGAAACAAGACAGTAATATAGAGATAAATGAGGATGCAATAGGCTACAACAAAGGCTATTACCAATACCTAGTAGGACCTGAATGGATGATAAGAACTGTATACAAAGTAGTCTTGTAGCTGGACAAGGTATTCAAAAGGATGATGCATACATTGCTAATGCAGAAGTTAGTAGTAGTGTCTGGTATTGATGATTACTTACTGCTCTAGATACATGATTCAGTCACCAAATAATCTCTATTAAATCTCTTTACTATGATAAGAACCGTATAATGATGATTCTTTTGGAAAAAAAGATTGCATCATACGAGATTTGTATTTACATTTTTCAGCATAGATGACGGATACATCAACAACTGTGCCAATAGACCACCCACTGGTAATCCAGAATAACTGTATATACGGTTATTACACCTGATCATCTCTCACGCAACTCCACACTGCCTGGGTACTAGTTTTTAATGGAGAGACAACTACAGGTCTACCGGTGAATTCTGTGTTTACAAAGGATCAGTGTTGGGTACGAGACATAAGTCCGAAACAAAACTGTAAAGTAGCGAGCATCTATATTTGATACGGGGTCTTCGGTAAAACCCAAAGTGTTTGTCATAAACTAGTACTACGATAAGTGTTATATTGAGCTTTTTATTGGCCTTTCAATTCACATGAGAAAATCACGTGACAAGACAATAAATAAATTTCATGACTACGTCAGAGAAATAAAGGGATTCCAATCTACGGCGGCTTTTCGTTTTTGAGCTTTTAAAAGCTTGTAATCACATTTCCACATATTTGGCACCTACAACACAACGGAGTAAGACAATCTAGCGTGAATCTTTTGATATCAAATAACTGTAATGTGAATTTTGTTGCAATTCAACCTTTAAACAATAACACTATCAGCTGATTGTTATATTAAGCATACCATATCAAGCTGTAATTCCTCTCAGCTGATTGGCTGTCTTGCATGCAGCAAGTATTTACGTGCAGCCATGTTAACCAATCGCTTCTGTGATGCAGCGGCTCCAACACATCCAATCCACTTGTTGGACAGAGAGCACTCTTTGGGTATCATTGGCAGCTGACTGACTAGGAAATTTACGCTTTATCATTCTTGCTGGATGATTTCCCTTGAATAAAATATGAAACAATGAATACTAAACAAACAGATCTTGGTCACAGAAGACCAGGATAGACTTTTCAAAATTTTTGAAGCTTTCAATGAAAAACTGGCAACATGCTGGATATGCAGGTAATATCAGAATAGTATGAAGTTATTGGGTGATCTAAAGCTAGCTTTGTAGGTAGTGATTGGGTTTTGAGAGTCGCGCTTTCGTGGTGTTAAAACCCATGGCTGGTTTTCCATTTCCTCTGGTGACATTTATTCCTACCATTCTGATACTTGTAGTTGCACTCTCTCACCTCTAGATTTAGACCATCCTTTCCCTTTTCCACAGAGTCATCAAGCTTTCTCAAGTCTACCTTCAGTCCTGCAGCAAGATCTTCTAGGGCAGCAATGTCACTGGTGAGATAGGTTCTTGATGACAACATATTCAACAGCTTCCTGCATTCACTTGCTATCGTAAGCTGTGATTTCACCTTTCTTGGTAGAGATGGGAGCGGTTCAGCACCGTCAGCACTCTCGGTACAAAAAGTAGATGGACTTGCTGGAGCTGAATAACTAATCAGTGGCTCTTTTGATGGAGAGAATTGAGTACATGACACGATGTCTTCATCAAGTGAAAACTGTGGACTCAACACATATTCAGGAGACAGGCTCATAAAGCCTTCCATTTTATAGGCTAAAACCACAAACATATGCTTACACGGATACAGATGCTGTTGGAAGTCATATCACTCACATGAAGGATCAAGAGTAGCTATGTACTTTTTTCAGAATCACCCAGAATCTTGTACATACCCCAGTATTCTTGCTGCACATTAGCAGCAGGTGCCTCACCAAAAACTCTCCTGGTTTAGCACGCTTTGACCATCTCCTTGGGGTGATTTCACAGAGATTCTGGCAGGCCAAAGCTGTACACTCGCCACAAGCCAGAACACATGTCATGGTTGGTACCTAGAAAGCAAATAATCATGAAGCTAGCTAGCTAGGGTAGGCGATACAAAGACTCAAGTATACACATTCATTAGTGTTGCATAGAGCTATACTATGTGTATAGTTGCATAGAGCTATTCATAAAGCTATACTATGTGTATAGTTGCACAGAGCTATTCATTAAGCTATACTATGTGTATAGTTGCATAGAGTTATTCATAAAGCTATACTATGTGTATAGTTGCATAGAGCTATTCATAAAGCTATACTATGTGTATAGTTGCATAGAGCTATTCATAAAGCTATACTATGTGTATAGTTGCATAGAGCTATTCATAAAGCTATACTATGTGTATAGTTGCATAGAGCTATTCATAAAGCTATACTATGTGTATAGTTGCATAGAGCTATTCATAAAGCTATACTATGTGTATAGTTGCATAGAGCTATTCATAAAGCTATACTATGTGTATAGTTGCATAGAGCTATTCATAAAGCTATACTATGTGTATAGTATCGTATCGATACTCGTATGCAAACATGAATACATGTATAGCATTAATTACTTAATATACCATTCCCAAACTTATTAATCATAATCAAGTTTAAAACAACAGATCTGGTCATTTGCTATATCAATATAGCTACCCAGCTACAGGAAAGTACCTGTAGCTGGATAAACAAATAACATTTCAATCACTTTTGAATTCAATCACACAACCTCATGATAATAACATGCACGGTGCAAGGCAAACTCAGGTGAGTGGAAATGGTTAGATTTGCCACACAGAAAAGGGTGATGTGAATGGGGTTATATAAGGACCATCTTACGTATTCAGATCAGATTGCCAATGTACATACAATGGCTATTGCTAAAAAAGCAGCAACATATGACTCTCAGACATTCAGGTTTTTTGGAGTTATGTTCAGTAACAGAGACTTCTTTACCATAGCCATAGAAACAATGAACAAGCTTTCAACCCCATAATACAAATACAAACAAAGACTTCTCAATATCTCCAATGCTTGGTTTCCTTCCAAGCTGTAATCAAAGTTGTCCTAGTTAGTGACCCTAATAGTTTGTTGAGGTCGAGTTGCTATCTATTGGCTATCAATGAATGGTGTCCGTATGACTACCAAAATGGAACCCATTGCAGAGAATTCACTGAAGACATAGTAGTTTTAAGAACATACTTTTCAAAGAGCTCTGAACGAATTGAGAGACAAGAATGTGTAACACAGGAGAAAGTGTGTTACAAGTTCGGTATCACAAATATTGTTGCTTGAAACGTTGGTTTATTCACTCAATTCTGTTGTTGGTCCGTACGCAGAAGCGGAATCTATCTTTACAGTAATATTCAACCATCTCTACAAATTATGTTGAGCACTTTGATATGTAGGTGTAGGTTCTAAATAAAGCAAACATATATCTAAATACCACTTTCAACTTGTATACGTAACTATTACCTGCTGGAGTAAAAAAATGCTATTGTATTTCCTTAGACTTCAATTGGTTCTGATTTTGACTTACTTTTGGTAAATCACCTTGGAGCCACTGCTGCTTCAGATATTCTCTAAAATTCTTATTTCTTGTCAACCAGTTAGAATTCTCAACGACCCTCTTGTGATGTATTCCTCCTCGGTTCAATAAGTAATTAGTTAGTAGACTATTAAGGTAAATAAACCCTGACTCACCAACAGCGCTACTTTAGCTAATCAAAGTAAGATAAATGTTAGATCAAGGATATATTAGGGCTGATTCTCCCATATGACTTAGTAGAACTTCTCAGCTCTTCCCAGATGTGCCAAGACATGTCTGGGTATCAGTCTTTATTATCAAATGGAAATGTGTGCGCATAAGAGAGCGTGTGAAATTTTATTTTGGTTGTGTCCAGGAGTATAAACCTTGATTCTGTTACAAACATTGAAGAATTGTCACGAGTCAAATACTAACTTTGAAAAGGCAATTCTCCGAAGGTCACTGAGAACAACTCACTATTCCTCCAAGCTGAGTTTATACTCTTTCTTTTTGACTGCTCTCTCCTAAACTTGTTCCCGGTGAAAATTACGCAGCAGTACTTTAGTCTCTGCCGCATAGACAGCTGAATTAACTGAAAGTTGAATGAAAGTTGCAACTACCTAAAAAATAAATGTGTCGTGCTGTATGTTAGAAATGTACATGTATATCTGTTAAAATTAATCCCAATCAAGTCTCATGACATCCCAAGCAGTGCACTCAATAGAATCATATCATATGATGAAAGGTCAATCGAATTGCTGGAAGCATTATTCGTTTACGCATATGAGTAAACTTCACACGATCTTGGTAATCCGAGTTAGTTTTCACTCCAATGAAGAATATCTGTATGGCGAACTTTGAAGTTTTGTATGTCACATCCAAGCAACACAACTCATCCCCATACCGCTCCAAGAGATGCCGTTGATCCGCAGTTTGATGTATGAACAACAGACTTTGTTTATCTCTGATGAAAGGACGGAATAAAAACTTATCATACAGAAATTTACACTGTAATTCCTCAATCATCTTCTAACAGTTATCCTCGTCTGAACTACTTCTACTAAAGGAAAATCAAAACAAATCAAACTGTAATTATCATCCACGGAGATGGTTTGGGTTAATTACTGGTAACTATGACCACAGCTTACATGTATATCTTCAAAATATAGTGGACCCCGCCATATGACATAATTCATTCCCGTGGTGACATCATCATGTTGACATCTTCTTGGCATCATGGGACCAAAATTTCGTATAGATGAGTATAAAAACCCATACTAATGACCGTAAAAGCTCTATTTGACCGTCAGGGTGCATTATTTTACAATCTTTCCCTATAGTGGCGGGCAAATAGAGGTGGCGTTCAATTAAAGGTTTTACGGTATCTAATGCAAAGACCTCTTGATAAATATCAAAACTTTTTTTACATACTGTACATATTAAAAATTAGTAACAGAATAGTATATCAACCTTAGTAGCTATAGTTACCTAGCGTTGGAAATTGCTAGACGATATGAGATTATGTTTTGGGTTACGATTATATCAGAAAAGAAACTGCAGCAACATAATATCTAAATACTAGTCAACTGCCTTTGGTAAAGTCTTTGATTACTTAGATTAAACTTGGACAGTAACCTATGACTGAAGAGTTGTGTGCTATTAAATCAGTGGTAAGACAACTCTGGCTAATCGATTCAATCATACTGTGATATGCTAATCTTGGGTTTGTATTGTATTAGTATAAAAATAACTTGAATGATTTTTTTCTCATTTTGACTCAAGAATGAGAAAGATGAGTGCATACATGTACATATACCTTCCACCTAACCTTACACATGATAATTGATGAGACTTACACGAGAGGTCAATGATTTTAGAAGAATGGTTTTTGCAAAGTAAATTGCATCATTGCTATAAGAAATGGGTCCATATCATTTAGAACACTGTATCATCACAGCACCAATGTACAGATAATTTGATAGCGGTGAAAAAGTGGCGGTCAAATAGAAGTGGCGTTCAATTAGTGGTTTTTCCCCCTGACCTTACATGAACGAATAGTTGGTCAATGATTTTACAAAACTGGCTTTTCCAAAGTAAATTGCATCATTGCTATTTAGAATGATCACAAAAGCAAGCCAATCATATTGATTGAACGTGTGAAAACTGGGTCTATGTTATTTAGGACACTGCATGATCACAGCATCAAGCAGAAATGCATGGATAAATTGATAGCAGAACAGCCAAACAATGAGTGTTATACTATTATTAAGTTCTCCAGTGAAGTGATTGGCCACTTCAATTTAAATTAACAATCATATAAATTCTGCCAGACAGCACCACTTCTCAGCAAATCCTCATGAGAGACTTTAATCCTCCAAAATCATTTTTCAGAAAATCAGATACATGTTAATTATTAGACAAGGAATTTTTTAAATAATTTTACTCACAGCATGTTTTTGAATGAAACTTGCATATGATTCTTGAGATTACGGTTGGTAGGCCAGAATCTTTGGGTGGATTTGTCCGGTGTCTGTTGCCCTTTGAATCTGTTTGCCTTTACTGCAGGTCTCAAGATGGAGTTTGAGGTTTCCCAAATAAAAACGCCTTGTGTTACTAGCTGAAGTACTATCTTTTTCCTATCATCATCTATTGACTGAAGCATTCTACCATGCTAGATAAAGAGAGATAAACATAAATGATATGTGCTCAAATAGAATCCAGCTAAGCAGGTGCAGATGTCAATCTAAATTCATGTTTCTCAACCACTGAAAGTAATTAGAAGCTGACAGTAACCCAGACACAAATTTGGCATGTTCCGGAGTAGAACGAGTCACCACTATTAATATATCTTACAGCATTATTATTATTAAACATAAACACTATCACTACTACTATTACCCAATAGGTAATCATTACAAGTCTATTAATCTACAGTTTGTAAAACCTACATAGCTGTATTGCGTCTGATCATTATGAAGAAATGGCTATAAAAATGTGCTTTTGCAAAGCGAAACTAAAATCAACGTGAGGTGCAACCTTGGTTTACAAACCGATGATTGTTTTCTTTCGCTTAGGCTAATTATAGGGTAACACGATAGGCTAATTATACAACTACTCACCAGTAGTATAGTGAGAGCAGATCTACACATCTTTGCACTTAAAGTTGGATTTTGGGTACATTTTAGCCCGAGAACCTCGGAGAATGGTGTTGTCTGATGGAAAGTTTGGGGGGGTAGGTGTGTGAGTGTTGGGAGCTAAGGTTATGAAGTTTGAGAGGAATTGTGGGAAGGATGCGGTGCTGGTCGAGAGGAATTGTGGGAAGGATGAGGTGAAGAGGGCGATGGTTTCGGGTTTCGATGCGATGGGTTTGGGGTTCGGGTGTCGACGAGTTGAGCGATCGATCGTCGAATGGTTGGGGTTGGGTTGGCGACCGGTGGGGTGAACGGTGTTATGTCGTTTCGGTTGAATGAACGCTGATGTTGGACGAGTTCGGGCGTGTCTATTCGTGGAATCGGTTAAGTCTCCCTTCGTTATAAAACTCTTTAAAGATGAGTAATAAAAAAGGGGAAAGTCGAATGAATTATTCATTATGAAAAATTTCTTTTGAGAAGACATGAAGAGTCTTTATAGAAAACTAGATGATATAATTCAAATTTCTCCAATACTATTTATTAGTTTTGGATTTTTTCCGGTTAACGGTGAATTTTTACGAATCTTAATTCAATTTGAACATAACCCCTCAGATTGTACTTATGGTATAGCTAGTTATGAAATTATTCAAAGGTTGGGAATTACTGAACGACTTGTTCAATGGGCTAATCCATCTTCACGTTCAGCGAGATATTGTGTAGGCAACTCAGCTCGTTCAAACTTTTGTGGATGGAGATCAATGCCTATTAAGTTTGTTTGTTATCATCCACAATTCGAAGAAAATAATGGTAGATTTACAGCTCCAATTAATTCTTCCACTACTCGATCCACCATCAGAACTACACATACATCCAGAATTCCTACCACCACCACAACTACACTCGCTAGTACAATTCCTACTACCACCACAACTACACTCGCTACCATCATTCTAGCAAGTGGAATCACAACTCTTCCATCATCTGAAAATCTTAAGGAAAATATAACTAATACCCCTCCAAGTAATAAAGAAAGAGGCTATGGAAATGAAAGTTTTTCTGTAGACAAATTACAGGATGTCGAAATTTGTTATCATAATCACATGCTGCTGCTAAAGTTGTAATCTAATTTTCATGCTTTCCTAAATTTTTATTCCACAATGAAAATGATATGTGAATATTGTATTGATTTTATTTTAATAATAGTATCTTAAAATATACAATAAAATATAAATTCTCCATCTTTGGAGATGAAGATTTTATTTCTAAAGGTTCTATTGATTTGCATATATATTCATTCAAAAAAAAAAAAAATCTTTTTTATAAATACTAATTGTCAGTTTTCTGTGGAGATGAAGAGCTTGTCACTTCAGAATATTGTAATTCTTTCTTATCGAGAAAGAAGTATGTGCTGCTTGACTCGCTTTTCTCATCATCTTCTTTTTGTTTTGCATCATCACTGTTTAAATATATAAAACATTGAGGAATGAGAAAGGATGAAATAAATGGATAACTATATATCTTTGGTTTTAAAATTCTCAAAATCTACTTACCAAAATATACATTGAGCTAAGCCATCGTATACGTCTTGTCCACATGTGCAGGAAGGTAATCTGTCTATAGGATAATCCAATGGTAAATCCAATTGCAACTCCGTTTCACTATTTTGAGAGTTTGTTTCTTTCGAGATTTTTTTTTTCATCACTTTCCTCACCATCTTCTTGATACCTGTTTAATTTTTTGAAAATCCATTGAAAATTGAGAAAAGATGATGTATATAAAATGAATAATTATATATTCATATAAAACTTTAGAATTTAAAATTTCAAAATGTACTTACCAATGTACACATTGTGCTAATCCATCATATACATGTCCACATGTACAGGAAAGTAGTCCGTGTGTACAATATTCCCATGGTGTAGCCCAAATTTGAACACAACTATCTGTACATTTCCCTTCTGACATTTTACCCTTCTCAGAATTCTGTTAGCTTATGAAGAGTGTTATGATAATAATGATTTGTTCTCGATTGCTTTTATAAAGTTGAGCATCTGTAAAACGCTTGAGTGAGTTTAATGAAAATTTCTAAATAGATTACAAAACATTTCTCTATGCTTACAATTTCGCGAAAATGAATTTCGCGAAATTACACATATATATTATATAGTCAACTTTCGCGAAATTGGATTTCGCGAAATTTCACATTATATATATTATATAGTCAACTTTCGCGAAATTGAATTTCGCGAAAAGTGAATTTCGCGAAATTGGATTTCGCGAAATTTCACATCATATATATTATATAGTCAACTTTCGCGAAATTGAATTTCGCGAAATTGGATTTCGCGAAATTTCACATCATATATATTATATAGTCAACTTTCGCGAAATTGAATTTCGCGAAAAGTGAATTTCGCGAAATTGGATTTCGCGAAATTTCACATCATATATATTATATAGTCAACTTTCGTGAAATTGAATTTCGCGAAAGTGAATTTCGCGATATTGGATTTCGCGAAATTTCACATCATATATATTATATAGTCAACTTTCGCGAAATTGAATTTCGCGAAAGTGAATTTCGCGAAATTGGATTTCGCGAAATTTCACATCATATATATTATATAGTCAACTTTCGCGAAATTGAATTTCGCGAAAAGTGAATTTCGCGAAATTGGATTTCGCGAAATTTCACATCATATATTATATAGTCAACTTTCGCGAAATTGAATTTCGCGAAAGTGACTTTCGCGAAATTGGATTTCGCGAAATTTCACATCATATATATTATATAGTCAACTTTCGCGAAATTCAATTTCGCGAAAATCTGTTTGCTATTTTCGCCTCATTAATTCCTTTGGACACACCCATCATTCTTCAATTCACTATATAAGCATTGCATGATCTGATGGAATATTCTGCCTCATTAACCATCTCTTGATGCCTACTTATATTTGAGAATTTGGGTCGATCGAGCGTTGATACCATAGGGCTTGTATGCTTCAGCTAGAATTCGGTTAGTCGGCTACTCGCGATTAAGTTCGTTGAGTGTCGCTGTTTTCAGGGGCTGTTGTGTGGACAAGCGCCTTGGCATTCGACCTGATTGTTTTCCTAGGTTTACCTATGGAATTCTCCTGTTTGGTTTGGCTTAACCATTCCATAACAGCCTCTCGACCAGTAAATAGATGAAGATGATGAACTAGTAAAGAGGCATACATGGATTAATATGTGGATTATTTTGAGGATAACTCCAACTCAGCGTGAGTATATCAATATATAAAACTTATATCAAAAATGTTACGTTATTGAATCATTGGCTTTGCCGTTTCCGGTTAGTGCATGCGCACGCAGTTCTGTTTTTATCCTCGAGGATGCGTTACACGTTTTTCTAATGCTCTTGTATTGTATTCCTTATTCACATGTACTATTGTTCGTTATTCATAATATACGTTCTACAGCATTAACTACACACATATTCAACAAAAAAAGTAAATAACATTCGGTTGTATTTTTTACCAAGTTTATTTCGATATAAAGTATATATGTATATTCAATTGTAAAATATAGAAAAAAAATTTTATGTCAGTTCTTCTAGTAATTTAACAATTTGGGAAGTTCCTTGAATATGTAAATTGTCAATACCTTCATTTTCTTCGTTATTAAGACTTTTACTAATTTTTCCATTCCAATCATATCTATCTAGTATAGTTTTTCGAACTACATGATCTCGTGTATCTTTTTCAGAAATTTTTAGCATAACTGTTAGAAAATCTTCTATTGAACATCCTCTGCTCCAAAATATTGCAAAGAGAAGACAGTAATCTCCACATGTTGTTGAAAGAAAACCTTGGAGTAGAACATCATTCCATTTAATTAACTTTATTCCAGAAAGTTTTAAGATTTGAGCGACATCTGGATATGTTGAAGGATCTCGTCCTGTTGAATCGAAATAATTAATTTCGGATTTTGTTCGAATAACTCCTATCCAGTGTTCTCCTGGTTGATAAGAATAGTGTGTGTTAAAAATATATATTCCTTCATTCGATAAAAATTGTTCTATAAATTCATTTCTTGCACAGACAGCAAAAAAATGATTATTAGTCATGTGATCTTGGGAAAGAACATCGAAAATATTTGCTGTATTCATCCTTAGAATATGCTTCCACCACTGAGTCGAACGCTAAAGTCAGAAGCGATTTCCATCATTCCATCTTTTTGTATATATGTATTAAGATAGACATTTTCTGGTGTTGCAACCCGAAAACCGATATCGATTGTTAGTGAAACATGTCTCATTAAATGAAATCCTTCGGATGAGAGATCTCCTGTCAAATCGAAAGCGTATATTGCAAGTCCAGTTTCATATTCACTCAGTCCAATTCCACTTCCTTCAGAAGAAAGATCTTTTCCCATTGCATTTAGAAGTTGTACATATGGTCGAGTATACATTCTATTTACAAAATTTGGAGTATATCGTTTTCCAAAAGGTAGTCCATCAATTTGTAGTTCTACATGACTCACATCGTAATGACCAAATTTGAAAGGATTACGATTGTATGATCCATTTTCTCCATCGTGTGATGAAAGTGAAACAAGTATTAAATTTGGTCTAAGTGTGTTATCAGCAATTTTTATTTGAGTATGGGTTAATCCAGTATTCACATTATAAGATCTGGTGTATACTCGAGAAAGAGGATACTTTGCATTAACACCATTAAGTAGTTTTTCATTATGTAAAAGCTGAATTGTTTGGTTGATTTTTAATTTTCGAAGATGAAGTACACATTTCGTCAACTTTACTTTTCCCCCTCCTCCAGGAGTAGTTGTTGCTGCCATCAAACAATAACTTGGTTTACTTCGGTCTAGTTCTAATTTACAATTCAATCCTGGAATGAGATATCTTTCCTGTTGAAAAATGCTAAGATGGAGTCGTCCAAAAAACTCAAATGAGTTTGAACCTCTAATAAGATTCTTTCTTGCTGTAGTCGCACTATTATCGAATTCCGCACCATCTTTTGCAAGATTATCATCTTGAAACCATCCTTCTGCTTTTAAATGGTATTGTTTTGCTTCTCTGCTATTATTGAGAAGGGTTTCTATGAACGATCTCATAGGATAATCACTTGAATGTTCAACAACAGATCCATTAATTTTGAATGTTGCTGTTTTGATTAGCGAATGAAAAAACGCATCCCCTGGTACAACATTTACATTAGCAGCAGTATTGTCTAAATTGGAACCATCGTCCTTGACTACTTTTCCTTCGATTTGCAAATATGAATTACTTAAATCGATATAGTGATCTACATCTCCAGGTATTTCAATTTCAATTGGCCCATATTCACTGAGACGTGACGGAGCTAATTCACTATAATATCCGTGCTCCACCGAACTATGTGTGCCTGGAACATCAAATATACCCAAACTTTCGTTTATCGTAAAAGGAGAACCCGATATTTTTAAACCTGTTGAACCAATCTCTCCAGAACTCATCTTTCACTATTGATGTATGTCAATGAAATGAACTAAAAAATATTGAGATAATAATATATAAAGCATTTTCAAATTTTAAAAAATATTTAGAGTGGCTTTTCTCCGTCGCTTTGCAGGATTGCTACGGTTATTTAATTTTCTTTTCCCAGGTTTTCTAACTCTTGGAATTACTACTTCATCTGTTTCTTCTTCTTCTTCTTTTGGTCTCTCTACCATGTTATTAAGATAATTGGATGCAGCATCTAACCCTTTTTTCCCTAATGAGATAGCCGTTTTTTTTGCTAGAGGCGCAACAGCTTTTGCTAATTTTTTAAATATTCCTGATAGTCGTCCATTTCCCATCACTCTCTTTCCTTTATATGGTGTCAATCCGCCATTTCCTGATTGATTAGACGTGTAATATTGAATGTAAAAGTTTTTTGAGTCTTCTGGAGTATATGGAATTAATATGGAATTCATTGTTTCTTTCTGAAATGAACCGTTAGTATAACCTTCCCTCCATCAAATGGTACTTTTTCTCCATCATCACTTGTTATAAGGGTCTCTATCACATCAGTAGAAATTTTATCCACTTCAATGTAATGCGCTTGACTGAATTCTGTATAAACTCGAGAGAACTTCTTTCCACTTACTGGGAAAACTCGTAGCAATCGTACATTTGCATCTCCAACGAGTCTGTTACTTACAATTGATGAATATACGTATAATGATGTAAATCCATAGTTGATATCCGGAGATGTGATGTTTCCGTGATTTCCCACATTATAAGTTATCTTCGGATCTAATCCTAAGATATTTGCGAAATCTTGTGAAAACGAAACCTGAACACTCGAATCTCTTACATACAACATAGATTTGTTGGATATTTTGTCGTATTCGAATTCTATAGTTGGATGGAGATTGAAGGGTTTTAGAACATCATGAGTTCGTTGAATTACTTCATCTATATCTTCGTATCTTCCATTTCCAATTTTTATGTCGAAACGACGAAATCAACCATTAAGTTCCGCTTTTGTGATGCTTATTATTCCTTCTACTACATTTGGCCAATTATTTAAAAACGATATATCTTTTAGAGCAACTTCCCATTGTCCTTCTGTAAAATCTACATATCTGGCTAGTCTAACTGTAAAGTTTGAATTAGTATTTTTAGGAAAGTCACTAAAACTAGCATCAGAAGGAAGAGTTACGAACTCCGACATTTTCAATTCTTTCAATGAAGTTCAATTCCTTATCATCCTCTTTTATTTAACAAAATCTCTTTCATTGACCCAGCTATTGAATGAATCAGGATATCCCATCCATTTAACGAGTATTTCCTTTGTTCTTCCTCGTTTCCGAGATTTGAGAATTTTCTCAATTCGAAAAAATGCGGGTTTTTTTACTTTCTGTAGTTCATCTTCATAAAAAGTTCCATCAACCGGTTCGTTTGCTAAATCACGTAATTTATAGATAATCGGTCTTTCAAAATCAAGCACTTCTGTAATTTGAAAAACTTCAACTGTCCAATTTATTGTGAAACCTCTTTCGAAAACTGTTCTAGCTTTACTAATACGAACGTAATCATCAATATTGAATTTGGGAGTACTGTCAGAACTATATTCTCCATTTTCATAAATCCTATTCCAGATTCTTTCTTGATTTTCATAATTTACATCATTCGGTTTTATTCCTAATGTTGTGTGAATAGTATTGTTATATGCTTTTACCATTTGTGGTAAAACATCAATATATCTACGATCATCCGAATATGTCATGAATCTATACATCTTCACCCGTAATGTTTTGTTGAATCGTTCTATGATGGAAGCTTTAATTGTCTCATTCTCAGATGTAAACCATTTTACTTTATTTTCTTTCAAAACTTTTTTGACATCTCGATTATTAAACTCTTTTCCTTTGTCTGTTTGAAAAACTCTATAATTAGTTCCATCCAATACTTTTTTTAAGGCTTTTGCTACCAATATACCTGATTTGTTAACAAGAGGCTCTACCCATGCTTTTCTTGAAAAAACATCAATCATTGTAAGTAAAAATGTAATTCCATCATTTTCAGCTCGATGAGATCTAACATCCATTAAATCAGCCTGTAATTGTTCACCAACTCCTGCAACAATTGTAGGTCTTCTTCTAAATTTCGTTTTTATTTGTTTGTGTAACGTATAAGCATCTTCACCACTTAACCAATCTCTAACTTCTTGTTCGCTTTCTTTTCTCCGAAGTGCTTCATTCAGTTTTCGTGCTCCACCTAATGAAGATGGTAGATCCGGGGTATAATAGAATTCATTTAGTAAGTCGTCCATTTTCCTCTTGTTCCTACATAAGGTTTTCGTGAAGACGATCTATTCGAATTGGATTTTGATTTATTTGATAAATTCGAGTTCGACTCCTTGATAATTTTTTCAAATAAGTTATATTGTTTCTCAAATGAACTTGGAGAAAAGGGAGAAGATACAATTGAACTATCTTTAACTCGAATCTTTCTTTCAAGAAGATTTCGTAAGTTCTCAGGTTTAATCTCTCCTGTAGATCCTGTTATTTTCCCGGTTAAAGAATCATAATTTCCAGACTTTTTCAATTTTTCCAGAAGATTTTTCGCTTTAGTTCGATCCTGAATCGAACTGAAGTCTTCAACTATTGAAGAAATGGAATAAGATCTAGAAGAATTTGACGATGGTTCTTCTTCGTTTAACTTCGGTGGTAATAATGTGTCTTCTTTTTTTGGCGATTCTTTTAAAACTGTAGAGTCTTGAGACGAATTAT
Source organism: Watersipora subatra (assembly GCF_963576615.1). Classification (NCBI taxonomy): domain Eukaryota; kingdom Metazoa; phylum Bryozoa; class Gymnolaemata; order Cheilostomatida; family Watersiporidae; genus Watersipora; species Watersipora subatra. The sequence continues at coordinate 4,954,166 of NC_088715.1, read as the reverse complement.
CTTCGGGTAATTCAGGTGTATCTTTCTTTAGAGTTTCTTTTGAATTTTGTGAGCTGAAGGTGTTTGTGACATCATTGAAATCGGATTTCGAATAGTCGGAGACTGTTGAATTGGATAACTCCGAATTGAATTCATTTCATCTAAAAAATTTTGAAGTTCAGCTGCATACAAATTAACTTTGTTATAGTCTGAAATAGTGTTATCGTTATTAATTTGATGCATCCTATCTCTGGTCTTCTTAACCTTACTTACTCTTGGATTTTCTAATGGATTGAAACGAAGTGACGAACTATAGCCATCATTGATAATTTTTGAATCCTGTTGACTTTTAAATTGGTTCCTTTTGTACTCGTCTTCAGAAACCAAAAAAAAATTTTTTGTATACTTAGGAAAGCTCATCTTCCTGCTGAATGATTAATACAAGTTGAGGGATGGCTTTATAATCCGTTTCAATAATCCTTTTCCGTTTTGCAAAATCTTTCGTTTATATTTAAGAGGTTTGTTTTCATCGATAATATTCATCAACTCCTTTTTATGTTGACTCAGAGAATGGTATTGATTTTTCGTTAAAGGTACATTCCCATATATAATATTTTTAACAATTTCAAGTAATGTTCTAATTACTTCTTCTTTCATATGAGGTAAAGCAGAACTTGCAAGTTCATCGGTAAGACTGTTCAGTATTTGCAGAATTACTCTGTTTTTTTTTCATTCTCTTAGAAAGTGGAGAATTATCCATGATAACTTAATTATTTTCTTCTTCGTGTTTTAAACAATCCTCCGAGCAATGGTTCAACTAATCCTGGGAGTATAGCACCCGCGATCGGACCTAGTAAAGCCGATAAAAACCCTCCTTTTTGCAAAAGTTGTTTCTTTTCCAAATTCGATGTTCTAGGACTAATCAGTCGAGCGATGTTTTTACTTTGTCGACTCAAAGCTTTATACTGAGCATCAGTTAGTCGTTCTTTTCTTTTAATGAGTAATTTCACACAATCAATAATTGCTAAAATTAAATCCGTTTTAGCATTTTTAATAATCGATTGTTGAGAAGAAATAGAATCTCCAACTAGAGATAATAAAGTTAGTAAATTTCGTTGAATTCTTTTTGTTTCAGCCATATCTATGTGATAATTTTAGTGATGTTATAGTAATCACTCAGAGGAAGATACAGAAGTAGTATGGTGAATATTTAAAGAGAACTTGGAATATATACTTGTTTTATTTAATTATGGAATACAAATCAAAATCGTTTGCTTAATTAGGCTTATAAATAATCATAGGCGTAGAGTCAACAGGAGGGAAGTTTCCCATAATTCTCATTGTATCATCGGTTTCTTGTCGGAGGTCCAGTCTCATGAAGGAATATGGTGAAGATGTTGCATCTCGGTAGGATTCCTGAAAATATTTAACTTGTCCAGGAAAAACTTGTTTTCCTAAAAATGTGATTGATGTAGAATCCCTGGGGTTTTTTCCTATAAAAAAATAGTGACTATTCAGCGAAATTGTTCTAAGTTTACCAAAGAATAAGTTTTGTGTAATAGTAAAAATACTAATATTTAGATGGTGACTTTCTCGAGTATACAAATTGTTAGCCATCTTGATATTTGATGATAATTCCTCCATTAGATCATCAATGATCATCCATCTATTTTCTCCATCTTTGGGAAAAGTACTCGGATCTTTCAATCCTTCATGAAATTCCACTCCTTTCATATCCTCAAAAGCTTCCTGCCATATTCCATAGCAATATATAATTTCGATTGGAGGAGGAGTAGATATTAATTGAGATTGTTCAATCAACCGTTTAACGAGTTGAGTTTTTCCTGATCCTGTTGGTCCTGTTATCATAGATGTGAAAGGAGAATGTAACCTCACATCAATTGATTGTAGTCCGTCTTTCTCCATGTTTTGATAATTACTAACATTTGAAGTTTTCATTTAAACTAATTATAATGATGAGGAGATGTTTCAAAAATCATACTTTCATTATTCACAAGATTTTGAAAAAATACTTCTATATAGTTCACAGTAGCATTCATCTTTTCTCCTGTAATCCGAATAAAAAAATATTGAATCAAAGATGAAGCTACAGTTATTGCAAGTAATATTAAAACCACTCCCAAAAATTGAAGCAAACTTTGTCGAAGCGGTTTTGATGTAGATTTAGTGATGTTATCAAAATGATTATGTAATAATACAGCCTCTTCAACTAATCCATCTGTTTCATCTTTTTCTTCTTCACAAGAATTGTAAACTTTAGAATTATCCTTATGAATAGTTTCCATAATTTTATATTCCTTCTAGTTGAACTTCTCAATGATATAATGTTCATATATATAAAACTCTTAACTTATAAATAATGAATGGACAGTTAATCGATTCCACGAATAGACACGCCCGAACTCGTCCAACATCAGCGTTCATTCAACCGAAACGACATAACACCGTTCACCCCACCGGTCGCCAACCCAACCCCAACCATTCGACGATCGATCGCTCAACTCGTCGACACCCGAACCCCAAACCCATCGCATCGAAACCCGAAACCATCGCCCTCTTCACCTCATCCTTCCCACAATTCCTCTCGACCAGCACCGCATCCTTCCCACAATTCCTCTCAAACTTCATAACCTTAGCTCCCAACACTCACACACCTACCCCCCAAACTTTCCATTAGACAACACCATTCTCCGAGGTTCTCGGGCTAAAATGTACCCAAAATCCAACTTTAAGTGCAAAGATGTGTAGATCTGCTCTCACTATACTACTCTCACCAATCAGAAATGTCTCGTACTAAGTCTGCAACATCCATTCCATTTCCACAACCATTTTTTTTCTTAGGCACATACCCCGTGTTACGATTTATAAGGTCGCACAAAATAGGCTTATATGTCGCGATATATGGTAATAATTTTCCAATGTAGAATTCATTCAATAGCCAACAAATATTGTAACACCATTCAGCATTTTACAACACAACCCACCAAAATATTATACATATTGTTGTACTGGTACATCCAGAAAACCATATAGTAATAGATCAACTGGTCCTCTCATAAAGTGTGCTACCTTTTTTATTATTAAGAGAACCGTGCTGTAAGAAAGCAGTACTGAATTGTTATACAAACGGAAACAAACTATTTACATTATGGATTGCAGCAAATAAATGAATTATGGTTTTACTTTATGACCCAAGTTAAAATTTCACAAATTAAACATTAATCTTACTTACAAAAAATTTCTGGTCTTTTGGAGTGTTTCCACAAAACAAGTGCCCACTGACAGTTGGAATAAAGAGGTTCTAAAATAAAAGTATTAAAAGTAATGAAAGTTGAGCTAACATTTCACAGCAATCTTATCAGAATTGTATACAAAGAGCAATTACACAGTATACTAAAGCATTTATCAAGAAAGAGACAAGTTACTGATAGAATTTGACATTATTTGAGTACTTACAGCTTTTGATGCTACATAACTGTATATGATTCTTTGAAATCCAAGTTAAGATAGGTATTAGAAAAATGGCTGACTTATTGGTTCAGTTACAGCTGAGGAACTAAAAAACTTGAGGAAGAAACAAACAACCACTTGGCATAATAAAAACTGGCTGTTTGTGGTCACACAAAAAATGCATTAGTAACGATGACACATATATGATACACACTACGCTACATGTATACTAACTAGGTTTTATTATGTTTGGCCAACTCAAAACTGTACCCATTAATTACTTCCAATACAATTGTACACCACCCTGCACAAAATATGAATACCCAAGCGCTCAACAACTATCATACCTATCCAGTTGGGTGGATTCTGTGAGTTGAGATTTCAGGGATACCAACTTCAAAGACTTCCTCAACCTTAGGATCTTTGGCAGTTTGCAATAAATTGAGTACTTTACGTCGCTGATATTTATTGGTATTTTCTGTTACCTGTAAAAATAGAATGAAACTGTCTTTTAATTATAAGGTATTTTTCATAGTACAGTGACATGAATATTACATTAATAAACAAAAATGTTTTATGTTTCTAACAGTGACAGGTCTAATGCAAAAAGTGAACTCACCTATTTACATTTCCTAGGAAAATCCTATGAGATAATATTACAAACCTTACTAACAGACATAAATTAAAAATCTTCTATGGTTAGCAAACCTGTTATGGTGTCTCTCTTATTTAAAAATAAACACAATCAACACTCACTTTGTATTCCAGGTAACACACCATCCTTCTAATACACCATCCTTCTAACACACCATCCTTCTAACACACCATCCTTCTAACACACCATCCTTCTAACACACCATCCTTCTAACACATCATCCTTCTAACACACCATCCTTCTAACACATCATCCTTCTAACACACCATCCTTCTAACACACCATCCTTCTAACATACCATCCTTCTAATACACCATCCTTCTAACACACCATCCGTCTAACACACCATCCTTCTAACACACCATCCTTCTAACACACCATACTTCTAACACACCATCCTTCTAACACACCATCCTTCTAACATACCATCCTTCTAATACACCATCCTTCTAACACACCATCCTTCTAACACACCATCCTTCTAACTCACCATCCTTCTAACACACCATCCTTCTAACACATCATCCTTATAACACACCATCCTTCTAACACACCATCCTTCTAACACATCATCCTTCTAACACATCATCCTTCTAACACACCATCCTTCTAACACATTATCCTTCTAACACACCATCCTTCTAACACACCATCCTTCTAACACACCATCCTTCTAACACGCCATCCTTCTAACACACCATCCTTCTAACACACCATCCTTCTAACATACCATCCTTCTAACACATCATCCTTCTAACACACCATCCTTCTAACACACCATCCTTCTAACACATCATCCTTCTAACACACCATCCTTCTAACACACCATCCGTCTAACACACCATCCGTCTAACACATCATCCTTCTAACACATCATCCTTCTAACACACCATCCTTCTAACACACCATCCTTCTAACACACCATCCTTCTAACACACCATCCTTCTAACATACCATCCTTCTAATACACCATCCTTCTAACACACCATCCTTCTAACATACCATCCTTCTAACACACCATCCTTCTAACACACCATCCTTCTAACACATCATCCTTCTAACACATCATCCTTCTAACATACCATCCTTCTAATACACCATCCTTCTAACACACCATCCTTCTAACATACCATCCTTCTAACACATCATCCTTCTAACATACCACCCTTCTAATACACCATCCTTCTAACACACCATCCTTCTAACATACCATCCTTCTAACACACCATCCTTCTAACACACCATCCTTCTAACACACCATCCTTCTAACACACCATCCTTCTAACACACCATCCGTCTAACACACCATCCGTCTAACACATCATCCTTCTAACACATCATCCTTCTAACACACCATCCTTCTAACACACCATCCTTCTAACACACCATCCTTCTAACACACCATCCTTCTAACACACCATCCTTCTAACACATCATCCTTCTAACATACCATCCTTCTAACACACCATCCTTCTAACACACCAGCCTTCTAACACATCATCCTTCTAACACACCATCCTTCTAACATACCATCCTTCTAACACACCATCCTTCTAACACACCATACTTCTAACACATCATCCTTCTAACATACCATCCTTCTAACACACCATCCTTCTAACACACCATCCTTCTAACACACCATCCTTCTAACACATCATCCTTCTAACATACCATCCTTCTAACACACCATCCTTCTAACAAACCATCCTTCTAACACACTATCCTTCTAACACACCATCCTTCTAACACACCATCCTTCTAACACACCATACGTCTAACACACCATCCTTCTAACACACCATCCTTCTAACACATCATCCTTCTAACACATCATCCTTCTAACACACCATCCTTCTAACACATCATCCTTCTAACACACCATCCTTCTAACACACCATCCTTCTAACACACCATCCTTCTAACACACCATCCTTCTAACACATCATCCTTCTAACACATCATCCTTCTAACACACCATCCTTCTAACACACCATCCTTCTAACACACCGTCCTTCTAACACATCATCCTTCTAACACACCATCCTTCTAACATACCATCCTTCTAACACACCATCCTTCTAACACACCATACTTCTAACACACCATACTTCTAACACATCATCCTTCTAACATACCATCCTTCTAACACACCATCCTTCTAACACACCATCCTTCTAACACACCATCCTTCTAACACATCATCCTTCTAACATACCATCCTTCTAACACACCATCCTTCTAACACACCATCCTTCTAACACACCATCCTTCTAACACATCATCCTTCTAACATACCATCCTTCTAACACACCATCCTCCTAACACACCATCCTTCTAACACACCATCCTTCTAACACACCATCCTTCTAACACACCATCCTTCTAACACACCATCCTTCTAACACACCATCCGTCTAACACACCATCCGTCTAACACACCATCCTTCTAACACACCATCCTTCTAACACATCATCCTTCTAACACATCATCCTTCTAACACACCATCCTTCTAACGCACCATCCTTCTAACACACCATCCTTCTAACACACCATCCGTCTAACACACCATCCTTCTAACACATCATCCTTATAACACACCATCCTTCTAACACACCATCCTTCTAACACATCATCCTTCTAACACACCATCCTTCTAACACACCATCCTTCTAACACACCATCCTTCTAACACACCATCCTTCTAACACATCATCCTTCTAACACATCATCCTTCTAACACACCATCCTTCTAACACACCATCCTTCTAACACACCATCCTTCTAACACACCATCCTTCTAACACATCATCCTTCTAACATACCATCCTTCTAATACACCATCCTTCTAACACACCATCCTTCTAACATACCATCCTTCTAACACACCATCCTTCTAACACACCATCCTTCTAACACATCATCCTTCTAACATACCATCCTTCTAATACACCATCCTTCTAACACACCATCCTTCTAACATACCATCCTTCTAACACACCATCCTTCTAACACACCATCCTTCTAACACACCATCCTTCTAACACACCATCCGTCTAACACACCATCCGTCTAACACATCATCCTTCTAACACATCATCCTTCTAACACACCATCCTTCTAACACACCATCCTTCTAACACACCATCCTTCTAACACACCATCCTTCTAACACATCATCCTTCTAACATACCATCCTTCTAATACACCATCCTTCTAACACACCATCCTTCTAACATACCATCCTTCTAACACACCATCCTTCTAACACACCATCCTTCTAACACATCATCCTTCTAACACACCATCCTTCTAATACACCATCCTTCTAACACACCATCCTTCTAACATACCATCCTTCTAACACACCATCCTTCTAACACACCATCCTTCTAACACCATCCTTCTAACACACCATCCTTCTAACACATCATCCTTCTAACATACCATCCTTCTAATACACCATCCTTCTAACACACCATCCTTCTAACATACCATCCTTCTAACACACCATCCTTCTAACACACCATCCTTCTAACACATCATCCTTCTAACATACCATCCTTCTAATACACCATCCTTCTAACACACCATCCTTCTAACACATCATCCTTCTAACACATCATCCTTCTAACACACCATCCTTCTAACACACCATCCTTCTAACACACCATCCTTCTAACACATCATCCTTATAACACACCATCCTTCTAACACACCATCCTTCTAACACATCACCCTTCTAACACACCATCCTTCTAACACACCATCCTTCTAACACACCATCCTTCTAACACACCATCCTTCTAACACATCATCCTTCTAACATACCATCCTTCTAATACACCATCCTTCTAACACACCATCCTTCTAACATACCATCCTTCTAACACACCATCCTTCTAACACACCATCCTTCTAACACACCATCCTTCTAACACACCATCCGTCTAACACACCATCCGTCTAACACACCATCCTTCTAACACACCATCCTTCTAACACATCATCCTTCTAACACATCATCCTTCTAACACACCATCCTTCTAACACACCATCCTTCTAACACACCATCCTTCTAACACACCATCCGTCTAACACACGATCCTTTTAACACATCATCCTTATAACACACCATCCTTCTAACACATCATCCTTCTAACACATCATCCTTCTAACACATCATCCTTCTAACACACCATCCTTCTAACACACTATCCTTCTAACACACCATCCTTCTAACACACCATCCTTCTAACACACCATCCTTCTAACACACCATCCTTCTAACACACCATCCTTCTAACACACCATCCTTCTAACACACCATCCTTCTAACATACCATCCTTCTAACACATCATCCTTCTAACACACCATCCTTCTAACACACCATCCTTCTAACACATCATCTTTCTAACACACCATCCTTCTAACACACCATCCTTCTAACACACCATCCTTCTAACACACAGTGTTGCAGGACAATTCATCTTCATTGTAGTTTGATATAGATGTCGACGTCGCTTTGTGCTTGGGTCTTCAGATAATTCTCTCTGCAGCGAATAACATGATAGCATTTATTGTTATAATCTTTACATTGTTCTGCTATATAGACTTATGATAGGATATTTGAAGACCAGGTTAAGTTTTATTTTCAGTTGTCCAGACAAATAGGTTTGCATTGCTACACTGGCTATGCTCTAGTCAGTGTCGGAAGTTGTAAGGCTGTGATGTAAGAAATTGTATTATCTTGCTACATGCAATCTAAAATGGTATTACAGAATAAGATTATTAATATATTTATGGATATACTCCGAGCAGATGATGGCATACACGCATTACTCAAAATACAACATAGGCTACATGTAGATATTCACGGCATTACACAATACTTTCTTACCTATCTTTTAGCCTTGCATTGGTATGTCTTGGTGCCTCTCACAGTTGTTGCCATTCCTTCCACAGATCTTTTTCCCCTTCTTATCTTTTTTATTCAATGTAAATCATGTTATTGAAGTCTCGATGTGGGTAAGCAGATAATAATACAACTCTGGGTGGGCATAACAAGTTCCAGTATGTAAAAACAAAACTAATATATTTATTATTCAGAAGCCCCAGTCATAATTGCTTGCTCTGGTGATGAGGAAAAACAAGGTTTGCACTGACTGACTACTATAACAGCTTTTTCAGTCACTCACCGAAATCCAAACATTTTTCTGACCTAACAGACACAAAACTTCACCGTCTGTTCATTCTCATGTCTATAACCACAGTTTTCACATCATCGAATGATGATACTTTTGCAAGCGTCGCCTTGCTAAAATAAAACATCTTTTGATTAAGAGATGATTGATGGGTAATGCATTTAACAAACATTTTGTCAACATTTCTAGAAATTTAAGTATCGAAAACGAACGCAGTTGGACTCCTAAATCGCATAGCTATTCACATGCTTCAGATACTATTTCACCTATACATACAACCGACGTAGTAAACATACTGCATCATATCCGTTCAGACAAAGCTACAGGTATTGACAATATTTCAATTCGAATTCTTCGCATATCACTGCCATTCATAATCATCCCACTCACAGATATCATTAATAGAGCTATTAAGGAAGTAACTTTTCCTGAACTATGGAAAACTGCTATAGTTACACCACTACACAAGGGTAGAGATAAAAATAATTTATCTAATTATAGACCCATATCTGTGCTTCCTATACTTTCTAAAATTTATGAAAGACATATACTTACCGCGCTTCAAATACACTTAGATAGTAACAAGCAGCTCACAGTCAGGATTTAGAAAAAACCACTCCTGCATCACTACCATTCATCATCTTTACTCCACTTGGTCAAACATGGTCAAAAACAAAAATACTTTATCATTATTTTTCTTGACTTTCAAAAAGCTTTTGACATAGTTAATCATAATATACTTATTTCAAAATTAGCAAACATAGGAATAGCTGGTAAATTTCTTGACACCATCAGGTAATATTTGAATGGACGGCGCCAATGCGTGAAAATAAAAAATATCTGCTCAGATGCTTTTCCTATAGCTACTGGCATTCCACAAGGTTCAATTCTTGCACCAACACTGTTTCAAATTTTTATAAATGATCTACTTGAATTACCACTCCACAGCACACCTCATGCTTATGCTGACGATACCTCATTCTCTATATCCGAAACTGACCCTTCTTGCCTCCAATCTAAAATAAATTCAGACCTAAGACTTATCCAACAATGATGTGTGGCAAATCAGATGCCTCTTAACATTTCAAAATCTCACTATATCTTAGTAAATCCACCATTGAACTTCCCTCTGACAATTTCTATATTTGACAGTACCCTAACAAGACAACCTACTTCTAAACTACTTGGCTTCATCATCAATGACTCTTTATCATGGCTAGACCACATCTCATTCATTTCAAATAAAATATAATCTAACCTACGATTATTTTATAACATTCGTCATCTTATGAACTTTGATACTGCCAGACTATATTACTATAATTTTATCCATTCCTATCTTATATATGGCCTGCATGTGTTTTACCCTACAACACCTGTAAAATATACCAACACACTATTTATTTTACAAAAAAAGCTTAACGACTTATATGCAAAGACCTAAACATACCCCATAAAAACCATCACTTACCACCTACCAACTTAATAACAAGCACTACCGCTGTTCTTCCCTTACCTAAGCTATCACATTACTTCACCTGCCTCACTGCTCATTCAATACTCCATGATAACTGCCCTAAATATCTCAGCTATAGCTTTCAAACCGTAAACCATAGTCACAAAACCAGAAACAGATTCAAATTACCTAGTGCCATAAACCACAACAAACTCAACAGTAACCTGCTAAATTCATTTAATAATCTCTGCACTCATTTAAGAACTCTTCCTTTGCAATCTTTTAAAACAAAACTCAAACTACACCTACTATCCTCTGACCAATAATACCATTCACCATATAGCCTTGCCTATTTTAACCATTTTATATTACACTTTGTTTTCATGACTAGAAAACTGTTGTCATATATTTCTATACTATTTTCACTGAGCTATTATTTGTCCACTTTTTGTTTAAACAATACTCATATCAATCCTCAAGCTTGCGTTCTACATATTTTATGCATTCAGTTCTAATATTATTATATTAGTTAGACTATTCACGAGTTTTTTAGTTAGACTATAGTTTCTTTGCGGTCCTTTTTATTTTTTTGTTGTACACCGCTTTTTAGTTAGTTTACTTGCCGTGGTACCTTGTGGAAAACATATTGTAAAATATGACTATTGATTACCACAATAAAGATTGCTCATATATAAGAGAGGAATAGTTTGGCGAGATAAAAAGCGACTTATGTATGTATGTATACAGGTCTATATGCTAATCTCTCAAATACAGGATAAGCAGAAACACGTTTGAAAGTCATAATAATGGTACCTAAAAATCTTGGTTTAGTTGCCCGATACATGTACTGAACTTGACGATACCTAACGTTCACTACTCATACGAATAGCTTATATTTCCAAACAAACAGCGAATCAACTATGAAACCGTTGCAACGGAAAACGAATATTTTGCTATAAGAACTAGGCTACAGTATTACGTAATCCATATTAGCTAGCAGTGGTAATCAAATTTAATAGATACATACAGTGTATAGGGTATATAAATTTTCACGGCTACTGCCAACGGTGACGGCGATTTCTGACAAAAGATAGCGGAAACAGACTAAGGACCTATGTGTTATCGGTGCAACCAAACAGGTTTCGCACTAAGAATATGCATAGATTTATGTTTACGGAGCCAAAAAACTGATATGGCTAACTGCGTATCGCGGGAAGAAAATCTTATTTATGTATTTCTACTCACGTTTTTTATAAGTACAAAATATGAGGTGTGGAATGCACTACTTTATCTATGCAATTTAAATATTGTTAAACTTTATTTTGTGTGTGTTTAATTGGCATAAAAATGACTCAAAAATGCTCTGACTATACAATTAAATATATTCTTTTCTTCCTTTAGACTTTTAAAACAAAACTGCGCGTTGACTCGCTGTGGCAACGACAACGCGAACTGCGTTTAAATAGGTAAACATGCAAGCGTAGATATGTATTTGGTTGCGCCACAAGTCTTAAAAAGCGCAAAATAAATTTATTTTCAAAGTAGGGTTCATTTCACAGTTGCCATTTTTTATACCACACCATTGATTAAAAATAATGTCTTTTCACTATGGTTGTGTTTGCTAATCATCGCAAGTCCAGCAATTTTGGATATTACTACTGTTGTATTAAGTTAGGTGCATACATCGGTTGTAGCAAAGAAGGACGGCCTCCGTGTTCTTATCCACTGACTTATTTACTGCTTAACGCTGCCTGATACCCGAAATGTTTTAAGGCTTTAAAAAGTACTCGATTCTATTCTTATCAAAAAATTAGCAATTCAACTCCCATTTCTTTTGCAAGACCTGGTAAGAATCTATTAATTTCAATTCAATAAACAAAACACTAAAATTAAATTCTTATGCTATCTTAACTCCCAATAAATCAATTCAGTTTTGTAAATAAAATGAATACTCTATCAATTCACCACTTGTTCACTAGCTATCTGATCTGAATAGATGTTGCTCATTTACACAAACAGGCTTGCCAACCCAAGAGTGGGCAATGCGTGAGATTTGGTTTTGGGGCAATCGATGTATCAATGATAGTATATATAAAATTGTGGAAATTGGGGCAAAAGTCTCACGCATTTTCATTTTTTCTTTGGGATGATTGCGTGAGTCTCACGCCCAATGCGTGAAAGTTGGCATGTTGTTATATTGACATTTCACTAAAACTCGATACGGACATGGAATGGAACAGATTGCTGGATTTACATACATTATGCTGTTGCTTGGCATTATAAAGACACCGCTAAAAAATGGATTAAGCCCAGAAGTTGTACACACAATACACACAATGGGACGTACGGATAGCAAGCCACACCAGCAACAAGACCTCTTAAGGCATCCCAAGTTCAATAATTCAAATGCAGCAACAAGCTAATTAAGAACTCTAAACTTAGAAGAATCAATCACCAAGAGAAGCTGAAATCCAATCTTCTGCCAGCTGACACTGGACACTGACAAAATAACTGAATATATCATCACATCAATCTGGTGAAATTCTCTGACATACACAACAGAAGCAACATTGCGCAACTACAACACCCGCCCCACCAGGACAGCTCTCTTCTGTTGACGTACTCGAAGTCAGTGCTCCCTTAATGACCAACCACAGTAATATAGAGACACAATCCCTAACACTTATATGTCTACCCTCACGCTAATCATATGCCTATGAAAGAGAACATTTATAGTAGTTCATCCTCTTTTGACTGTGACCTCTTGTAGACGTACAAGACAAAGCTTAAGGGCAGACACAGCTAGCTGTTGGCGTAAGATATTTTATTACTTAGCTTTTATTACTCATTGTTGCTTCGCTTTATTTTAGAATTTTGCTATTTATGTATTAAGGTTTTGGTTTATGAGAATAAAGAGTACTTCTATTGCTACACTGACATCTGGTAAATAGCATAGTTTGACTTGCATTAAAAATTTGGGTCAAATCCTATAAATTGAACTCGCAACTCGTGGCATCCATAATAAGGTGGCTTGCCTTCTGAGACATTAATCATAAATGCATAGTCTGAATAAAGTGAGACAGGGTAATTACTAATCACTGATGTTAGTGTGGTGTTCAAGTGAGTAAATTCCTTAAATACCACGCATAACAATGTATGTACACAAATGTTGTTGGGTAACACTTATGCAAAACGGCCTTACAAGTGAAATAACCGTTTAGTGTTGCAGTTTTATTTTATTATATATCATAGGGCAGTTTCTCAATGCGCTTGGTGGTTACATTCACAAAATATAAGTTTTGTTTAAGTTGCTAAGGTCGATCTATGGGGGCGCATGATCATGCCCCCATGACTATATTACTCTTTTCGCTCGGGTACTGGTTGCAGGCGGAGTGAATAGAATCTCCTTAATTTTAGCCGACTTGAGCATCTCCCTCTTGTATTTACTCCAACACTCTCTACAGAAGCCTGTATAAAAATCTTCAGTGCTAAGTGCTGACAATCAAATTATTCTCTGCAGTTTCTCTAGAATGCATATTGAACAGCACCAAAGCATGACGTTTCTCATTTATAGAAACTAGCTACCAGATTTGTATTATCGCTAATAATTGAGTGATATCACATCAGATTAGTCGACACATGACTACACATAGCTTAAAGTTACGGCAGCAAAAGTAGCAACTGCTAAAACAATAATTTCTGCTAGCTGACATATACAAACAGCCAAAACAGAACAATGCAGGTGAAATTACCATTATGTGTAGCAGGCAACTCGTGATATTTAAGTAGTTCAACCTCTAAGCCAATATCTCACACAGAAAGAGCAATGGCTCTTTTCTTTAGTTTGTAGACGAGGCCTAATCTGCGCTTCTCTGACTGTTTGACGACAACAGGTGCCACTGGCTGAGCAGAATGTGACATCTATTTCTTGAGTTGTAAAAGCAAATACAAGTTAGTAAAAGCTAGTAGTGGGTGAAAGAAAACGGAAATGTCCTAATGCATTGGTAATGATTTGACACGCTATTCTTCTATATAATAATGGCACCATTATTGTTGCATATCACCATGTCCCCTATCTGATGCCAGGCTAATAGTGGTAGGTTAGCAAGTGGCAGGCAACTCTCATCACTTCTCATTGTTTATAAGCTGATTTTTAATGCAATTTTCTATTGGCAATGTGCCTGGCTATTAGCAAGTGGTAGGCAACTCTTATCATCTTTCATTGTTTATAAGCCGATTTTTACCCGGGCATAATACCCGGGCAACGCTGGGAGGCACAGCTAGTATTATAATAATTATTGTTTGTTTATTAACTGCCACTACATCATTTTGGTAATGCACAGTTGGAAAAGGTTTGAGATGCACCAAAACATGAAAAGCTTAGGATAGAGCAATAATAATTAAAAATAATGCTTTCTCATTTATTTACTACATTTAGACTCCTTCATTCATCTCATATTTAATATAACACAATAATTACCTAAATAAATAAACTATTTACCACTGCATGCGCCGCTACTTCTGAAAAAAACGACATCGTTGCGCTAGCCCTATCAGTAGTGCCTGTCATATCTATAATATGATTATAATAATATTGTAACAAAGAATGGATGTTGTTGCTATTAAGTTGATAAATATATTTATTAAATTTTGAATAAATTAGTGAACTCACTTGACTAGTGAAACTACGTATCCAGTGAGAGAAAATCTTGCCAACAAACCACAAATCTGAGAACAATCAGACCGGTGAACTAGGTTCAATTTATCACCGAGTCCTGAGTAATAAATTTAGACAACTGCGTAGGACGGGGCCTGATGTTTGAATGAGATGTAGTTACGTTTGTTTGCTTGACGATCAAAAAAGCATAGCTAAACTTGTTCCTAGTGCACAGGCAAACCATAGAACTATACTATATCGTTGTGTGGTACATAAAAATCCTGCGTATTATCGACAAAAAACATGCTGTCATATCGAGGTTTATGAAAATGTTAAACATGTGCGGCTGGCATTACTACTCTGCACTTACTAATAACTGACTGGTTAAATAGGTTGTCACTGTCCATGACGAATTTTCCATCAATGTAGTAATAAATTACTAATCATAGAGGTACTGAGATAGTAATAACAAAGAGTATCATTGACTCAATGTTTTTGCTTGTTCAAAAATGGAGAATCGAGGCGATTCGTTTATGATGACAATAAAGAAACAATTCAATTATTACTGGTAGGATGCGCCAAGGCATTTCAATTCTACAGTTAGCAAAACACCAGAAAATCGATTCAATTCATTTGTGAATTGAGCATTAAGGCATGCTTGAGCAAACATGTTAACTGGAGTGCTCATCTCTGCCTGATACTGTATAATTTCCTAGCTTTATACACTCACTATAACTACTGCGACCACCTGCGACTGCCTTGACCTCAGACGCCAACATAGCCCGAGTCTCACAAATCCCATCATACACCATACCCTTTTTTTCGAGCTACATCATAACTACCAATGAGCACACGTACTAACTCGCTTTGTGATGTTTGTTACTTGACTCCATAGGCTGTGCCTCTGGCTTGTCTAACCCCAGGCTACTGTCAAAAGTATTCTCCTCTTTAGTGCCAGCACCATCGCCAGTATAGCACCCTCTTCTCCATCATCCTGATCAGACTCAAACTTGCTCTCTCATAACGCACTTACAACACAGTTTATAATTTTAGCTGCCGCAACTCAGTTATGCCCAAAAAGTTCGTTTTTTATCCTTTCACCACATAAACCTCATCCTCCGTAGTCTCCTGTATTCACTTTCCAATGGAACTTCTACTATTCCAACTATATTCAACTCACTACCATCAGCATTTTCTAAAGCTGTTGATGGCTTCTTTAACTGCAACTTCAACCTATTGGCAGTTGTTTCAATCTGCGCTCTCTACATTGACCCTTGCAACTTTCAACATTTCTCTACCACTATGTTCAATAGCTTTCAATAACAGCATTAACTTAGCTCTACCCCTCATATTAGGTTGTGTATCTCTCATATTAGGTTGTCTATTACCACTTTCACCTTTATATCCTCTCCTCTTGACTACACTCTGGATACACGAAATCATCTCCTCAGCAAGTCTCTCCTACGAACAATCACTGTGTTCACCGGACACCAGCTTTGGATAAGCGAACTCCATCATGTCACAACACAATCTATTTTACAATACCAACTCTATTCACTCTACATCTCTCCTTTTGTTTTTAATTGTCACCTTTTGCTTCACGAATAATAATTTCAAACAACTCACTGGTATCTTTCCAAAACGGACACTTCACAGTGTCAGCACCTCACAGCTTCAACAACTCACCTCCCCAACACTTCACCCGCTTCACATATCAACTCATTTTCATGCCTGTTAAAGGGTAGTGTCAATTGTTAAATTTAACAAGCCACCAATACTAGCACTCTTTTGTTTACGATCACAAGAAAAAACTCAACACTTTGTCAGCTGCCCCACATTGTATTAATGTAGGTCATCAGTTGTAGTAAAGAAGAATGGCCTCAGTAATTCATTCTATTTGCTTATATGCCGTCTAACACCGCCTAATACTGCCTAATCTCATGACTTTACACACTCATCATAACTGCTATGACAACCCGCAACTGCCTTGACATCAGATGCCAACATAGCCTGAGTCCCACAAATCCCATCATACAACAAATACTATTACTGCTGGTATAATGGACATGAGCTAAAATAATACCCTGTTTTGCGACTTATGGTTTCAGCATGGTTACGCGTGTTATACCAGTAACATAATGTTAGCATTTACTAGGCATCTCTGGCTTTGTTATCATATTTTGTGCAGTGAAAAGTTATGAAACTACGATGACCCTGAAAGCGCAGTGACTTCGTATTCTGGTGAAAACGTTATACATGTATCTGTCAAACCTTTTCACTACATACCAAGTGCTGTCAAGTTTGCTGTTTTGTTACTTGGAAGCTTTCAGTCGATCCACAATCGTTGCTTGATTAATTTCAATTGTCCATTAAAAAGAACATTTCAAATTTGGTCTTTGGCAGTAAAGTCCACAGGTTACTTGTATTCCATTGATTTTCTTATTGAACCTCTACAGTTAATCTCTTAGTGATTAAATTAATTAAAATTATTACACGCAGTGAAACTGCTCAAGTTGCGCTATTGTTGGTTAGCGAGCACGATTCTAACAGCTTTTAAAATTTAAATCGTCCTAAGCACATAAAGGAACACGCAAAAAAAATATTACGGCAATTCCCCATAGTAAATACGATGCAACTGACTTGATTGCTCTAAAGATGGCAACTCTTTCTACCATGGAACATTTGCTGCTAAAAGGAAAATTGCTATTATTAAAAAAAAGAAACGATCTGTAACCATAATGTCCGAATGATAAAAACCAACAACAGCGCAATGTAAGCAGTTGCATCGTATGTACTATGTCTTCATACGTGTCTTGGACTATACTAATTGCAAAAGCTGCTAGAATTATGCTTGCTAATAACTCGTTTAGTCAATTAAATGCGTTTCGTCGACGAATTCGGTGTACGTGCACAGCTCAGACAATTCTGTTCACTTCGTGATTTCGGTCAGATTGAACAAATAATTCGTTACGTGTGACCGTACCTTGATAAAACTATTGTAAAGGTGTTTAATTGTCAAGTAATTAGCAAGTAATGGCTAGATAAGTGAAAAGTAAATTGTGAACATAGAAGTGTGTGTATGAGAAAGGTTAATGTTGCTGCAGAAGCTATCCATCAAAGTTTTGAATATAACTATACCTCTCGATAATGTAACTATATAAACATACCTCACGATAGTTGATACTGGCACAAACATAAAAATGAGATACTGAGATTAAATAAATGAATGAAGCGCACGAGGGTACTTTGACCGAACCAGGAGAGAATATAGAGACAATTCCTACTTGAGAATGTCCATGTGAACATTTTTTAGTTTTACAATTTCTAGCGATTGCCCTTTGCAATAACCGGAAAATGAAAATTGAAGTTCTGAGGTTACAGTTGCACTGTAACGGAACATGTGAAATTGAAATGGCCCAATTTACAATTACAAATAAAAAAATGAAGAGTAGGTTTTGGAGAAAATTTCAAACAAAAAACAAATGCGAAAGGTAATATTAATTCATAATATAACACACCTTTTTTGCTTTAATCATGATAAGGATACCGTAGAGCTAAATCAGATAAAAATGACATAGCCTTGTAGTTAGGTGAAGGTGTTTGCATACTTACACTTGCAATTTGTCGCAAGTTCAAATCCAGTACGATGAGAAATGTTCATGGCGAGACTTTAATCGCCATAGCTGGACACATCGATGACAAAAAACTAAAGGCAAACATTGAGATTCATACATATACCTTAAAACCTCTAATCGAATGCCATGGCGCTCTATTTTCAACCCTTTCTCTATAGTGGCGGTCAATCATCATGTTTCCATGATGCGCAGTACTTTGATGCAGCCCCCTCCAAAGTTGAGGGTATTGTACCTTTACATGCTGTCCAGTGGTTTTCAGCAAATTAGCCAGAGAAAAAAAATTGTGTAAATTAAATCACCAGATGGAGTCTGATAATAATCTACAAATTTTACAAAATTATATTCATGAACAAGTCACACAAACAAATCACAATTTATTACACGTAACAAATTAATGTTTTTGAAACAAAAATATTTGCATCGTTCTCTCGAATAGCTGCGTTCTGATTGTTATTTTCGATGGAACGAACATCTTCTAGTTGTCTTCTAGTTCATCTTCTAGTACCTTCCAAAATATTTTCTGGTCTCGACTTTTTTTCTGCACTGCTGAGCTAGTCGATATTAGCGTACAAACAATTTTTCATCTGAGCAAAACTTTTACGCGCTGCCTTTAGCACAAATGCCTTAAAGTTTGCTCGCTAAACGTAACCTTTGGTCCAAAACTTGTAAACTGTTTTTTGTACATGTACATCGAAGTATTAGGACCGCATTAAAAAAGGAACTACTATTAGTCCGAAACAGTTAATAATTATTTCTATGGTGTTACTTTCAAAGTTTAAATGAAAAAAGCGGAAAAAGCTTTCAAGTTGGAAAGCGAGAAAATTGATTGTTCCGTGCATGATCAGCAGCTTGCAAGTTGCTGTCTGTCTCTTTGATGGCTTCCCCAGTGCAAATTATTATGCCTATTAATTACCTTATTATTCCTGCTAGGTACTTTATTATGCCTGTTAGGTACCTTATTATACCTGTTAGGTACCTTATTATGCCTGTTAGGTACCTTATTATGCTTGTTAGGTACTTTATTATGCCTGTTAGGTACTTTATTATACCTGCTAGGTTCTTTATTATGCCTGTTAGGTATTTTATTATACCTGCTAGGTACTTTATTATGCCTATTAATTACCTTATTATGCCTGCTAGGTACCTTATTATGCCTGCTAGGTACTTTATTATGTTTGCTAGGTACTTTATTATGCCTTTTAGGTACTTTATTATACCTGCTAGGTACTTTATTATGTCTGTTAGGTATTTTATTATGCCTGCTAGGTACCTTATTATGCCTGTGCGTGGAGGGTGTGTTAGTGGAAGGCGTATTAGCGAAAGGCGTATTAGCGGAAGGCGTATTAGCGGAAGGCGTATTAGCGGAAGGCGTATTAGCATAAGGCGCATTAGCGGAAGGCGCATTAGCGGAAGGCGCATTAGCATAAGGCGCATTAGCGGAAGGCGCATTAGCGGAAGGCGTATTAGCGAAAGGCGTATTAGCGAAAGGCGTATTAGCGAAAAGCGTATTAGCGAAAGGCGTATTAGCGAAAGGCGTATTAGCGAAAGGCGTATTAGCGAAAGGCGTATTAGCGGAAGGCATATTAGCGGAGGGCGCATTAGCGGAAGGCGTATTAGCAGAAGGCGTATTAGCGTATTAACTGTAGAGCTAAATCAGATAAGAATGACTTAGCCTTGTAGTTAGGTGAGTTAATTGCAATCATCGCAAGTTCAAATCCAGTACGGCAAGGACTTTAAACGTTATAGCCGGACACATCGATGACAAAAACTAAAGGCAAACATTGAGATTCATACATATACTGTAAAACCTCTAATTGAATGCCATGGCGCTCTATTTTGCACCCTTTTTTTACAGTGGCGGTCAATTGGAGGCGGCGTTCAAATAGAGGCTGGCGGTCTATTTTTCAATTGGCTCGTCAAAATTTTCAGAAGATAAATTTAGTCCTATTATGGGCAGAGCGAATGTCGCCTATATTTTGCCCTCTTTTTCCGTTGGAGCGATATTAAACCATTGGGATGCAATAAATCTGCTTGCTTACCTCCAACTTGTCAAAGATCTTTTGATAAATATGCATTGAGAAACAGAGAAATATCTCTACCAGTTGATATCTATTGCTTGCAATTGACCTGCGATGATATTATAGTCTGTGTCCTTCTTTGCAATTTGTTGCCATTTTCAATTTTTATTTCATTCTAAAGTGGAAGACATATTTTTATTTTATATCTATACTAGCTGCATTACCCGCCTACAGGAACAGATTCACGTGCAGCATAAGGTTCATTGAGAGTTGTCTTTCATACTGTAAAACAACTCCAAATATGCAGTCTACTGAAATCGTTGTCCTGATCAGAGTATGCATGCACATATACATGTCAATGTTGTGGAGAACAATGGAAATCTGCAATGTGTCTTACAGCTAGATGTGTGTAAAATCTAGTAAATATTCTAGATTCATGCATCCGTTCATACCCGTCTATATTTGCAGTTGACAATCGCGCACTTCTGCCGCTGAGCCCCCGCCTCGACTGACCAGTCTTTACCCGCCGAGCAGTTGACAATCGCGCTCTTGCACTCGCCTCGCAATCAATCGCTTCGCACTCGCAATCAATCACTTCGCAATCAATCGCCTTGCAATCAATCGGCCCGCACCCACCTCGCAATCAATCGCCTTGCACTCTCCTCGCCATCAATCGCCTTGCACTCTCCTCGCAGCAATCGCCTTGCAATCAATCGCCTCGCACTCGCCTTGCAATCACCTCCCACTCGCCTCGCAATCAATTGTCTCACACTTAATCGCCTCGCACTCGTCTTGCAATCAATCACCTTGCACTCGCAACCAATCGTCTCGCAACCAATCACCTCGCACTCGGAATCAATCGCCTTGCAATCAATCGCCTCGCACTCGCCTCGCAATCACCTCCCACTCGCCTCGCAATCACCTCCCACTCGCCTCGCAATCAATTGCCTCGCACCCAATCGCCTCGTACTCGTCTTGCAATCAATCACCTTGCACTTGCAACCAATCGTCTCGCAACCAATCGCCTCGCACTCGCAATCAATCGCCTAGCACTCAATCGCCTCGCACTCGCCAACTCATTCATCCGGAAAGCCGTTCCTGGAGACTCTCGCTGTACTCGAGGCAAAAAAGTCTCCCGCGCATCCCCGAATGACGCCACAACCCCAAGCCTAGCTGTGCTACCCGGCGTTGCCCGGGTAGTAAAAAAGTCTTTGCACAGAAAATCTATTTGTATTTAACATATATAACAACATTTGCCATTCTAACATTCAAACTACATAGGTAACATGAGAAAGCATGATAGATAACCTATCATGAGAAAAGTGTTTTGTGATAAATAATAATTGAATAAATAAATAATTTGAGAGAAAATAAAGACAACTGTAAAGTTTATCAACCTTTGTCAAACAACTGTAACTTTCAAACTTCATATCATGAGGATAAGGTTTTCTGCCAGTCTAATAAATTTAAAAAAAAACAATTGTGAAAGGGATTAGATGTAAATTTCAAATAATTAGCAAGTAATAGCTAAATTAAGTCGGTTTTGCAACAATTACAATAAAATATACGGTAATGATACAATTGATAAAAACTGAGAAAACAAAATGAAATTCATGAATATGTTGAATTAATAGTAGCAATTCTTGCATAAAAATGTGTGGGTATAAAAAGGTTACTGTCCCACCAGAAACTATCCATCAATTCTTTGAATACGACGATACTAAAGATTATGACAGAATATCATAGTATTTTGTAGTTGAAATTTTATTAGAACAATGTCTGCCAAAAATGGTTGAATAAAAGAACTCTAACTCTAACCTAAGTAACTCTATAAGGCAGACAGACAGAATAATAGACAGATAGATAGACAGACAGACAACGATTGCCGTTTATATAGTAGATATATACTTATCTAGATTATAGATACTATAATATAGATTATAAATACGTACCAATTGATGATGGTTCAGTAAATACCTATCCAAGTTCATTTAGAGCAAAGCAGAGAACATTTATTTAATCACAAACAGCTCTAACCTTGAAACCATCAGAAAGTAGTGGCATTATATCTGCGAGCATGTTCTACAATTGAGTAACAAAAGTGTTCTGTCTTACACTTGTATTGTGATATCATATGTTTTGTTTTTATCCAACAAACTTACATGTAGTTTTACAGTTCTGTTGGCTCTCTACTATAGTCATGGTTCACTGGCTAATTACATTTACTCATAGGTAAAGAAAGCCTTAGAGCTCTATGGACAACTGCGTCAGAGAATGGGAGTCGTAGTTGTTGGGCCATCTGGTTCAGGAAAATCGACTCTCCGGAACACTCTGCGCCTCGCGATGGAGCGCTGCAATCACGCCGTTAAGTACTATAAGATGAATCCTAAAGCTATGCCAAGAACTCAGCTACTCGGGCAAATAGATATCGATACAAGAGAGTGGACCGATGGAGTGCTGACGAACAGTGCGCGACTTGTGGTAAAAGAACCGCAAGGTTTGATTTTACATTTTTTTATTTGTTGGCATCTTATAAGCTTTTCACACCGGTATTGTCCAATAGGTGCTCTGGACATATGTAATGTCATATTTGTTATTATGCATGTGTTAAATGTGATTTGCTAACTTACACTAATAATTTTAGCACAAACTGTTTAGGTAGCTTTCTGCATTGTTATTTTTACTTTCATCGAAACTTGAAAAATCACCACAAACTCTGTGATCATTTTTTCCAAATGTGTTGAATTTCGTTATTTCCTATGTGTTAAAAAGTTCAAACATTTTATACTGCTCTGCAAAACTGTAAAAAATCATTGAATTTTTGACAGCTACCTGGGTATATATTTTTATTTTTCTTTACTGTTGACTTTCTGTAGCATTGAAATGCCATGCTAATTTACAGAAAAAACTGTTTTTCGTATTATTTTGCCAAACTATAAATGTTGTTTTTATATAGATATACAGTCATGGATTGTGTGTGACGGAGACATCGATCCTGAGTGGATCGAGTCTCTCAACTCTGTATTGGATGACAATCGTCTCCTCACAATGCCTTTCGGTGAAAGAATCTAGTTTGGGCGCAACATCAACTTCCTCTTCGAAACGCATGATCTCAGCTGCGCTTCTCCTGCCACCATCTTGCGTATGGGCATGATATTCCTAAGGTAATCAGGAAAACCATCTCACAGTTTTACATTGACCTCAATAAGCGTTTGTCTTAAAACGCTCCAAATACAGGAGTTGTGGCTACTCAAGCGGTGTGTTCAACTTTAGCTATCAGAATTCTATATGTTCTATAAGGAACGTATAGAATTCTGTTGACAAAGCCTTACAGAAACCCTCACACCAATTGGAGAAAAAACCATGTTAGAAAATCTATTAGCGCTTTCACCATTTAATATAAGAGAAGTTTACCAATTTGCTATCTCAAGAAATTCTTCACTTTTATGTTGCAGTTGGTTATTTTTTAAATTAAGTTTCAACTAAGTGAAAATGGAATTTGTTTTTGCTAGATAAAATACAAATATAAAACATAAGTAGAATGTATATTTGGTTGAACTAAAATCAACTCAAATACAAGTTGAGTTCACACGCTGTTCATCAGCTTTAGTAATCATCAACAAAATGGGGTCAACACCGAAGAATTAAGACAAAAATCGGGAAATATTGAGGTGAGTTGAACAAAAGTGTTTTAAAAGCTGGTAGGCAAATAGTATTTCAGAGGTGCCAGGATAGTGAATTGTAGGTTGTAGTAACAGAAATTTCATAAATTTGCTATTTTACATCCAACATATGATGGTGGATGTAGAATTTTGGTGACTCGAAATAGAAAACAGTGTTTGCCCTATGTCCAGACTAAATCAAATTTATTGCATTGAACTAAACTCATCAAAAATTTAAGTCGAATTAAAATTCTTATTAAAACAAAATCGACAAATGTCTGGGATCTTTAATGTTTTGTGTAGTGCTTTTATGAGAGCGGGTCAACGATGCTATTAAATATATACACACAGTGATGAGGACACAGATGTGAAAGCCATCATACATACATGGCTGAACAAGCTGTCAGAGAGTGAGAGAGACAGGATGTCTGGCTGGATAGAGGACCATTTCTATAAAGGACTTGACTTTGTGCTCAAACAGGTAAGCCAGATAGTTGGACGGTAGACGGCAGGTGTTTATAGTTAGTTGGACAGTAGTTGGAGGGTGTTAGTAGTCAGTTGGACAGTAGATAGCAGGTGTTAAACCCATTTATGCTCAAATCTTGTTATCTTAATTTTGTCAAATCTTGCTCTCATCTGTTGCTATCCAGTAAAAAACTTTGTCAAGGTGATGAGTTTTATGTTCTTTTACTCCATGATTATTCTGAGTTGTCTTCACATGATAATCTATTAGAAGTATTGAACTGTGGCTTTATTCTGCTGCGTATTACAGTAGATTGAATTGTGCAGTTTATTTAGATTTTAAGAACAGTTTAGAATTGGTATTAAATTAATTCTTAATTTGCAGTTTTGCGATCATTGTAATCTGTATTTTTGAGTTAATCAGAAGCATTTCTGATGGTCTTAAGGGCTATAAATACATCGTGTAATAAAATGTCAATCCTTGAATCATGTAATGAGTCTGAAGAAATTATTCTGTCGGGCCTCATATAAAACGCTGTTAATCTATTTCATTTGTAAAAATAGACGCAGCTGGCCAATTTGTTCCTATGTCACAGTATTGTTTTTTTAAATACATCAGCGTAAATGTCATTAGAGTTGCGGAAATTAATTTTTTTAGAATAACCAATTGTAGAGCATTGGCTGAGATAAATCTCAATGGATTTTATAGTTGTTGCGGTTCCTAAAGCCGGGTTCCCATACACGTCGCAAAGCACCAGCGACACACCGCAGGCTATTAGCGATGAAATGGGAAAGTATGCGCCGAGGACCGCCGAGGATCGCCGGTAGTTGCCGGCGGATCGCAATAGTTTAGCCCTGTTCAAATTTCGCAAACGGCCGCAGGCAAAACCTTCCTGAAATGCACTGTACGGGTAAAGGTCACCATTATAAGAATGGCATGGCTAGCGAACATTTTATTTGATTACGCAATTATGTTTACGATATTATTAACGATGTGGCTTTTATGTGAACATTAAACTGCGCCGAGCACCGCAAGTGTTTTGCTGCGCGATATTACCGCAGGTGCTTTGCGACGTATATGGGAACCAGGCTTAAACTACCAGTGTCTGTTCTAGAATGATCTTGTTGTGGACACAACTCTAGTTGGAGTTGTTCTCAATGGACTCTCTCATCTCACTGGAGTTAGGGACAAGTCCGAGTTCTATGTGAATCTTATTAGGGGACTCGGAGGCAACCTCTCACAAAGGTCTCGAGAGAACTTTGCTAAGGAGGTATTGAGGCGTTGTAAATCTTTATTATGAGTTTATTGAATAAAATAGCTTTGGCTTAAGCTGTATATCCAGAGAAGATAACTCCTAATTTCATGACTGATGAAATCAGGATGAACTTGAAGATGAACTTACACAACATTTTAGTAGATTTTATCGTAAAGTTTTGGTATTTTTCTATCATTTGTGATTGTTTTTGATGTTTGAGATTATCTGACTGCTAAGATGTTTCAAGATTAAAATTGACAAAACTTTATCACTGTTAAAACACTCAGAAGAAAAGGATGTGCCTGGACTTGCCCAGAATGATGTACATAGCCGTGAGACTGCCTGTCTCTCACTCGTATTCACATTGGCTATTGCTATCAAAGTCGAGTACTACGCAGTACTTAAAATATAAATTAGCCACAGTGAGTTGTCTGTCCTTTAAGTCAAGATGGATAAAATAAGTGAGAATAGCAGTTTTAATTTCGTGATTCGTAATCTGTAGGTAGCGCGAGGGTTCACTAAACTTACTCGAATAGTTGTTGGAATGAGTATATTAATAGTCACTCAGCTTCACTAAACTCACTCGAATAGTTGTTGGAATGAGTATATTAATAGTCACTCAGCTTCACTAAACTCACTCGAATAGTTGTTGGAATGAGTATATTAATGGTCACTCAGCTTCACTAAACTCACTCAAATGGTTGTTGGAATGAGTATATTAATAGTCACTCAGCTTCACTAAACTCACTCGAATATTTGTTGGAATGAGTATATTAATAGTCACTCAGCTTCACTAAACTCACTCGAATGGTTGTTGGAATGAGTATATTAATAGTCACTCAGTTTCACTAAACTCACTCGAATAGTTGTTGGAATGAGTATATTAATAGTCACTCAGCTTCACTAAACTCACTCGAATAGTTGTTGGAATGAGTATATTAATCGTCACTCAGCTTCACTAAACTCACTCGAATGGTTGTTGGAATGAGTATATTAATAGTCACTCAGCTTCACTAAACTCACTCGAATGGTTGTTGGAATGAGTATATTAATCGTCACTCAGCTTCACTAAACTCACTCGAATAGTTGTTGGAATGAGTATATTAATAGTCACTCAGCTTCACTAAACTCACTCGAATGGTTGTTGGAATGAGTATATTAATAGTCACTCAGTTTCACTAAACTCACTCGAATAGTTGTTGGAATGAGTATATTAATAGTCACTCAGCTTCACTAAACTCACTCGAATAGTTGTTGGAATGAGTATATTAATAGTCACTCAGCTTCACTAAACTCACTCGAATAGTTGTTGGAATGAGTATATTAATGGTCACTCTGTTTCCTAAACAGTTAGGAATTTTCCTTCGTTTTAATTCTTGAATTAGTCAAAGGTGCAATGATAGTTTGAATAACTTGATTGTAAAATTTTTTCGACTTAGCTATATACATTTATGTAGATCTTTGGAATCTAGTTGAATTGAGAACTGTAAATTACTAAATAAATACATGTAAATAAACAAGAACTTGCTATGATGAATATACCTTTGAATGAAGAAGTGTTTCTTGCGATAATATTGACACCCAATGATTGCAAATTTCTCTTTGGCTGTCCAGTTTCTACTTTCAACTCACTACTGGTAGACAACTGTTCCATTACTAATGCTGCTAGTGTGAGACGTGTAGGCAGCACTTCGACATACATTTTTCAAAAGTGTTCGGGTTTAGATTCAGCAGCTTTATTCCTATCATTTCGATGGTTTTAGGTCTATAGTTAGTGTAATGAGAGGCCACCTGATGGACAACGACCTCTCAACACCTTTTACGATGATCGCTCTGGTTCACTTGCCTCCTATGTGATGGAGGCTGGGGATGACCTCTCAGTGGACAGGTTTTCTGGTGGAGAACTGCCAGTAGTACGCACAAGTGCCATTCAGATGGGTCTCGACTATTTCACCCCTCGGTTGAGAGCGGAGAGCATGCAGCCTTTCATCCTCGTAGGCCCAGAGGGATGTGGAAAAGGGTGTGTTACACCAGCTTATCACTTATTTTGGATGGCCTCGCCATTGGTCAATTAATAAGAACCTTCTAGAAGAGTTGTTAACGCAACCAGTATTGGTATTATTTTTGCTTCCAAAGTGCTCTTTTTGTTTGATTGAATGCATTACATTGAAAAATTGGCATCGCAAATAGTTGAAATATTTTGGAGAATTTTAAAACTGCTCATTCATTTGTTGTGAAGTGTAAACCAGACCAGAACTTCTCTTCAATGAGCAAACAATTTGATCAGATGCATTGTGCAGGGATATACCATAGCACAAACTACCTATACTTTGTTTTTCAAAAATTCATGTTGAATCCCTTCAACATATCCCTTAGTCTATCAAATAGAGAAAACTTCAAAAATATTGCTTCAAATTTGTCTGGAAAACTGTTGAAACGTTTGCGTAGTTGCAAAGTTTACCATTGTCTCTTTTCTAACTGCAGGGTACTTCTGAAGCACTGTTTTTCTAAGCTGAGATCTGTGCAAGTGGCAACAGTACATTGCAGTGCCCAGACCAGTCCTCTCCATATTCTACAGAAGCTAAGTCAGAGCTGCATGGTAAGTTTCCTTTTTATAGCTAATCTGTAGGCTTCTACATAAGTCACAATGAGTACACCCCGAGTACGGTACGATTACGGTACGAGTACGGTATGATTCTCAGTGTGTCTGCTTGCAATATTAGAGAAGATTGGAGCAGTTACATGTAGCAGTGTGAGAGTCATATCACATGGCAAAGAAAAAAGTAAAACCATTAAACATTGTTCATCAATCAGTGAAAGGTCGAAAGGTCGATGGTTACTCGATGGTCTATGTTAACCCATCCTCACCGAAAGGTGTATTGACAAATTTTATATACAAGTGAATACTGAGAACAGGCTGAGAACTGCGCAGGTTTTGAAACACATTTTCGTTAATGCCTTCACTTTTCCCATAGTTCACTTGCCTTTTTTGCCTTCCTAATCGTTCCTATGAAGAAATAAGGAAAGACATGGTTAGGTGCATTTTTCTGAAAAGATGGAACTGTAGCGATTACCATAGTCACTGCAGAAGCCATAAATATTCTAGTTACTCTCATGACCGTTATGTCATGAGAGTTAATCTTCAGGCTGATACTTGAATATCAAGATGTTAGCTGATAATCCTTTCTTTTTCTCTGATTGGCTGATGATCTACTTGGTTGGCTGGTGCTACTACTTCTTGCTGATCGTTCGACTCTAACATGAAAAATTAGAGAAATGAGAAATGTTAGAGTGTGGACAGGTTGATGACATTTTGATTGTTTTTAAGTGTAGGTGTTTCTGGCTTGTCAATAATATAAAACTTATTAGGCAAAGGTTGCATTTCTTAGATCTGTTGTTGCATAAACTTGCATGATTTAGAATGCTTTGAATTGTTTTGAAGTTTATGCTGTTGTATTTCAGGTTCTAAATATTATGCTTGCTAAGTTTGCATGAAGCTCGCTTTATGGTTACAATGTTTGGTCTTGAAGTCAGTCTCACATGGCCCAACATAGGTCTCAGAGATTTGTTTGTAGAGTCTAGTTGTTGTTGCCTGGTACACTACCCTTTTTTGCAAGCGGTTTTTACCTACATTGGTCGTGTTCTTGTCGAGTAATTTGCTGTTGCTTTTGTCTATGTTGCTTTTCATATTAGCTGCCTTCAAGTGTTTTCTTTATTATTATTGTTATATCGACGCTGCGCGAACAGACTTGCCAACCCAAGAGTGGGGCAATGCGTGAGATTTGGTTTTGGGGCAATTGATGTATCAATGATAGTATATATAAAATTGTGGAATTTGGGGCAAAAAACTCACGCATTTCTCACGTATTTTCATTTTTTCTTTGGGGCGATTGCGTGAGTCTCACACCCAATGCGTGAGAGTTGGCAGGTATGTGCGCAAAGCAGACGTGTTTAGGACTATTTTTAAACTTTCAAGAAAAAAAAGAAATTTGCCACCAGTTTTCTTCTTATTGCTCATATATCGAGTAAGCTTGCTAATTTGTTCACACTATCTTCACGTGGAAACATCTACTTCATTGCAAAGAGATCAACTCAGGATTTTCTGAGACTGCATACATGTAACAGCTGATTTAAACATTTCATAATTTTGTGTTTTTCTTTTTTTAATATCTGCTTGACAAGCTCTATTCACATATTATATGTCTATAATTTGTTTGTTTAGTGAGCTTTATTATTATCTATATTTGCATGGAAATATTGTTTGTTTAGATTTTATTTTATGCTCACTCGTTGCACCTGTTTATCCATGGGTAAAGGGCTAGGACCATTACCACCAAACCTGATCACCCAAGGCGTGAGAAGAATCTCTAACTTTGTTAAATTTAAAATCAACCATCTTCAAATTTTAATAATCTTCAGGAAAGAACTCTGACATCACGTTGAACTTTGAGTCACTCAGTGACTGGTGCTCTTGTTATAGATCTAGATAGCTTAAGTTAGTTTCGTTGTTCTACCATTATTTCTTCTCAGCAGAATCGCAAACCTTCTAATATTCAATTTTAAATAATCTTTAGTCTTTTATTTATAGATTTGCTGTTTAGAGTTTATTATCAAATCTTAATCAATAATCATAATATTTTGCTTTCTTATCCCTGGCACAAGTTTACATACCACATGACATGTATTCGATAATTCGTACAGAGGGTGATACACAGCATTCTGGATGATTTTTGAGAAATTTTTCTAGTATTATCCTTGCTTGTATAAGTTGCAATAATACAATTAAAACTGCTCTCAGATAAGGTTTCTTGTGTGTGTTCTGTAAAAAAAATTTGATATTCGGGAGGGCTTTGTACCCCTTCCGAACCCACCCCGCTTGGGTCTACAGCCCTCACGAGTTGCTTAAGGGGCCTACTCAATATATTGGCAGAGTCATCCTAAAAATGAACAATACAGCCCTAATCCTATTGCACTGCAGTGCCATTTGACTGCTAATATTGCATTTCTCAACCATCAGTACCCTTTCTTTTTTCCAATATCACTTTGGTCGTGGGCTGTATGACAGGGGTTTTTCTAGTTAAAGTAGCATTTGCTGATTGTTAGTACGACAGCTCAAACCCGCATACTATAGACTTATAAACATAGCCTTGCTGTTATAACCATGAATTACCTGTCATTTGCTGTCGAAAAGAATTTGTCAAAATCAAGAATCAGTCATTTGCTGTCACAACCCCTTATTACCTGTCATTTGCTGTCACAGCCCCTTATTACCTGTCATTTGCTGTCACAGCCCCTTATTACCTGTCATTTGCTGTCACAACCCCTTATTACCTGTCATTTGCTGTCACAGCCCCTTATTACCTGTCATTTGCTGTCACAGCCCCTTATTACCTGTCTTTTGCTGTCACAACCCCTTATTACCTGTCATTTGCTGTCACAGCCCCTTATTACCTGTCTTTTGCTGTCACGATCATGAATTAACAGTTTAAATGCTTCAACTCAATGTTGCAATCATCTTCAGGGTATTTATGGTGTCATAAATTTGATTTCAAAACTTTATTACATTTTTATAGGTTTATTCTCAAGTTTGCCTCAAGAAAGATCAACTTAAAAAAACGATGGGTAAGTTTAACTCTGCAGGTGGTATTAAGTTTTTATGAATATAATATGGGACATTTTTTAAATAAAACATCTGCCATGGTCAGAAGCCAAGTAATCTTTCTTGTACAGAGTGGCTGTGCATTGTGTTTGGTCGGTTTTTCAAATGGTAAAAAAGCAGCCTCTATGAAACAATCACTATGTTTCCATGACTCGAATGATACATTTTGGGGCTGTGCGCAGCTTGACCCCCAGTAGGTAAAGTATTAGCCTAATTAATGACTCTATAAATAGCTACGCATTCTTTTCACGCTAACCTTAGCAGCAATCGCTAACCTTAGCAGCAATCGTTTGGAACATTGGTGCTTCGAAACTGCTCAAATCAAATAAAAAAGACTGAAGCGTGCAAATGTTTAGAATGGAGTATTCAGCAATATCTTAATGCGTATGATTCGCATGTACCGTTTTCATCATTCACTAGCATGATGGATTCGATAAAGATTTGCGCATCGCAAAACTCACTTAGCTTATGGATTTATGCCGTTTCCATGATGCGGTTAACTTGCGGATTGGCTCAAATTTGTGCATTTTTTAAATAAAACATCTGCCATAGTCAGAGGCCGTGTAATCTTTTTTGTATAGAGTGGCTGTGCATTGCGTTTGGTAGTTTTTCAATAGGCAAGAAAGTAGCCTCTATGAAACTGCGTAGTCCTTTCTTTGTTCTTGTGTTCATGGAGAAGTACAAGGTGTAATCCTTACTATTTCTAGGCAGCCTCGACACCTCGGAAGCGGCAGAAAAAAGCTGCTGTCAGCGGAGGGCCTGGTGTTAAAAGGAGGCCTGGCAGGCCAAGAGGTAGTAGATCTTCTGCAACACCCAAGGATGAAACCTATGCCATAAATAACGAATCTACTACTGGAGTACTTCCTCGTACCCATATGGTAGTATTTCTATACTGCTACTAGAGTACTTCCTCTTATTCTGATGGTAGTATTTCTATACTACTACTAGAGTACTTCCTCTTATTCTGATGGTAGTATTTCTATACTACTACTAGAGTACTTCTTTTTACTCTGATGGTAGTATTTCTATACTACTACTAGAGTACTTCCTCTTATTCGGGTGGTAGTATTTTTATACTACTACTAGAGTACTTCCTCTTACTCTGATGGTAATATTTCTATACTAGAAATTCCACTGTCATACAGCCCACGACCAAAGAGATGGCCAGAGATATTGGCAAAAAAATAAAGTGTACTGATGGTTGAGAAATGCAATATTAGCTATCAAATGGCTCTGCAGTGCAATAGGATAACTGCAATGGTAGCTGTAATGTACTGGGTGTGGGTGTTATTATATACAACAATAAGCAATAATGAATGGAAAAGATGTTTATATTTTCCCCTGCAATAGGAGAAATGCAATATTGGCCAATATTACAAGTAAAATTCACTGATATTCTTAGAATAATCAATTTTATTAATATAGTAATGATAGAAAACCAATACACAAATTTGTTTACATTTCAAAACGTCATAGGTAGCAATATCGAGAAGTTGTGGTATTTATATAGGTTTTTAGAAAATTTATTTAAAAAGTGTTTGGTCATGACAAACAACAACAATGAAAGGAAAATATTACACGTTTATATCTCTTTCTTGCAATAGGAGAAATGCAATGTTGGCCAATATTATAAGTAGAACGCACTGATATTATTAAAATAACCAATATTGTTAATATAGTAATACTGCAATAATAGAAAACCTATGAGCGTTCACGCGTCTCGAAGATTTCTGCAAACTGCAGCAAAATAAAAGCTGTTACAAAAGTGTTATAAAGCTGTAGGCCTAATTTACTGTAATGTCTGTAATTCAACAACAATAAAGAAATATGTTTATTATAACTCTGAAATGCAAAATTAGAAGTAAAATGGCAAGCTACTGTGTACTATACACAGTTTGAAAGTTTGTTGCGTTGAATGTAGAAAGGTTTTGATAAGCGATCTTTAACAGAAAGCGAGTAAGAGCATTCACGCGTATAAAACTGTAGCAAAATAAAAAATGTTCTCGTCATGAAGGGGCGTTGTAGTTCGGCCCTAGCTTGTACATAAGTTGTAAAGAATTTCGGCTAACGTTTCAAATAATGAAACCTTCGGTGATTGGACAAAAACACTGGCTAATAAACTGTGTACCACAATTTCGTACCTGTAAATCGGTCTACGCCTCAAACGGTCTACGTTTATTACAGAAACCTTCGAATAAATTCGATTACAAGTAAAAAATGCCATAGACCGATGAAATGAGCACGGTTTTCTCGTGAAATGCGCACTGCTAAATAGTTCTACTATCTGTCGCACGGCTTTATTGGCGTTTTAATTTTCGGTCTTAACTTTTATTATACCGAGCTTTTCAAGCGTTTTGTAGCATTTTTCGTCCAAATTAATTTGTCTATTTGGGTATAATCCGATCAGATGGGTAAGTTTAAAGATAATACCGACGGTTTACAAAGACTTGGTAACATATTCAAATAGGTTTAAATGTGTTTTGTATCGTTATTATACTTTAACGACTTTACAAAACGATGCTTAAAATTGTTGATGAAATTTCTAGCCAAGGGTTCGTCTCATTGTTGATGAATAATTTTCGTAAGTTGTGTGCACATGCATTTATCATAAAAACTCCCACGCTCCGCTCGTTTGCTCGTGGGACTACTACTAGAGTACTTCCTCTTGATCTGATGGTAGTATTTCTATACTACTACTAGAGTACATCCTCGTACCCATATGGTAGTATTTCTAATCTACTACTAGAGTACTTCCTCGTACCCATATGGTAGTATCTCTAATCTACTACTAGAGTACTTCCTCGTACTCTGATGGTAGTATTTCTATACTACTACTAGAGTACTTCCTCTTATTCTAATGGTAGTATTTCTATACTACTACTAGAGTACTTTCTCGTACCCATATGGTAGTATTTCAAAACTACTACTAGAGTACTTCCTGTTTTTCTGATGGTAGTATTTCTATACTACTACTAGAGTACTTCCTCTTATTCTGATGGTAGTATTTCTATACTACTACTTGAGTACTTCCTCTTACTCTGATGGTAGTATTTCTATACTACTACTAGAGTACTTCCTCTTATTCTTATGGTAGTATTTCTATACTACTACTAGAGTACTTCCTCTTATTTTGATGGTAGTATTTATATACTACTACTAGAGTACTTCCTCTTACTCTGATGGTAGTATTTCTAATCTACTTCTAGAGTACTTCTTCTTATTCTGATGGTAGTATTTCTATATTACTACTAGAGTACTTCCTCTCATTCTGATGGTAGTATTTATATACTACTACTAGAGTACTTCCTCTTTTTCTGATGGTAGTATTTCTAATCTACTACTAGAGTACTTCCTAGAGTAAAGTTTAGAACTTCAAAAGATGTTTAACATTAATAAGCCAATAGAGAACGATATTGGGGGGTAATAGCAGTTCCCCAATTAATAAGAGATTTGACAACGCATCTCTAGTAAATCTCCCAGAGGTCGGAATTATGCCAGAAAGAGCTGTAAGCCCATAAAGAATATTAACCTTTTAACCTTTAGAGGCGAAGAAAAAGGTAAACGAAAGTTCACTCCATCTCACTCGCTGTCAAAGAAAGCTGCCTTAAAGTATAGACAAGCTTACCAAACAAAAGGAGAGGCAACTTGATCATTTGATTACAATATTCACAAGCTTACAGACAACAGTCTAGTGAAAAAGAATTTTGGACTCTGTATAAAAAGTCAAAATGGTGGTGGACGGGGCCGAAAACGCAAACTACATTTTAAATCGAAGTGTAGGGTCACTGAAGATTCTCACGAGATGTTGTCTCCAAATCAATACCCTTATGCAGATCCAAGCGAGTTCTCTACATTAGATGTTAGTCGCGTTCCTATTGTAGACATAGAAAAGCTTCCTCCTCAGAGCTCAAGTCACAAGAGTTCTTTGATTTCTCAGGAAGCCATAGAATATGACAGTTTGAGGACAGATGATGCCTGTTTTGGCAATGAGGACCAAATGAGTTCAACAGATTCGGTTACTGTGGAAACCTATGATACTAGTCCTATAGCGGTCGACCTAAGTTCTAACAGTGAATCATTTGCAGGTACACCTTCAGCTGATGTTAAACAAAGGAATCATTCCATCGGGAACTTTCCTGCAAGTACATGTAGTTGTCCAAGTGTTACACTTCTGTTAGTCAATGAAGTTGTTTTTCAATTTTGTGATACGCGGGAGCCTTTTTATGCAGACTACCCTTATTTTCAAATTTTATAAAGAAATGTCTGTGATACATAGAAAATAGGCAACATGGAAACAGGTTTAGCCTTCATTCTTGAAGAAAGTATGAGAGTGGCAGTCTGCTCAATTTGTCATATTAATTGCTGGACAGACAAATTAGTAACAATTTTCTTGTGAAACGATTTAAGATAATTTGGAGAGCTTGTCCTCAGGCGCTAGCACAAACCGATAGCAAACTTTAATCTGTCTTGTTATCGCTAAGCTGCCCCCTCTACTAACCAAAAAACTCTCAGCCGTCGCAATGCATTCTTGTGTTCATCTATCTCATAGATGAACGCTATTTAATTGTACTTATATCAACTGTGTTAAAATCTCACAATAGCTGTGCATACATAATCTCTCATTTGTAACCAGTTTGGAAATATAAAACTACCCAATTTCTTCAAATATGGCTGTATGAGCTTGTATGAAGTATGGCTTAGACAGAAATAAAATTTCATAGTCGACATCATTTAAAATACATCAATGTATGAATGGCGGGCAGATAAGTGATTGGTGGTTGGCACAAATATTGATTCATTCAAAGCTTGGTGTTTCAATTTAAAAGCATTCTTGGCTTAAAGCCTACATGATTTTCCCTCAATCAGTTGCGTTTAAACATGTTTCTTAGGACGTAAGGGTACCAAGAACTGTGTACTACCAGTATATAGAAATCAAAATTCTGCAACTGTGTAGATTAATGTAAAATTAGCTCATCTCTAGCCTTTTTGCCGTTATATTATATATCAAATGCAATTTTCAAGCTTGCAATACTCACTTCATTCAAGAGCATTTTCATATGTTTCATCTATCCATTTCCCACACAGCTGATGCACGGGGTCTGTCAGAAGATACAGAAGGTGTCATGCTAGGGCAGGTGCTTGATGGCGGCACAGTGGAACAGGCTAATGCTGATCATGGGAATGAACAAAATGTTATCAATCGTTCCGAAGATGCAGAATTTTTTGGAGATTCTTTAGAGGTTACCTCGCTTGACTTTACTAAACTCGAGCCATCAGTTGGTCCAAAAGATGTGGAAGTTTCTATGAACAAGGCTGAACTCAGTGAGTAGGAAAAGCTTTTCAAACGGATTATATAAATTGCGAAAGCTGCTAATATCGTGCTCGCTAATAATTTGTTTAGCCAAGTTTTTCGTCTACGATTTTGGTGTGCATGTACAGCTCTGCGAATTCAGGCTAAATAATTCTGTGTTTTTCCGTTCATTTCGTGATTTCTGTCAGAATTAACGAAAAAATCTGCACAGGTCGCAATCCCTTTGGACCACAGAATATCTTTGTTGCTTTACCGCTCCTACATTAAGCTTGGCTGTGAGTGTTTATATGTCCTACGAGGTTGGCACACGCCCTTATTCACGCACGGCTGGTACGAGCCTTCATGTAATGCATGGTTGGCACACACCCTCGTGTAATGCACGGTTGGTACATGACTATATGTTACCTATGGTTCTTAAAGGTTGACTTGCAACAAAATTCAAATTACAGTTATTTGGTATCAAAAGATTCACCATGTCTTACTCTGTTGTGTTGTAGGTGTCGAAGATGTGGAAATGTGATTACAAGCTCTTAAAAGCTCAAAAATGAAAAGACGCTGTAGATTGGAATCTGTTTATTTTTCTGACGTAGTCATTACAGTTTGGTTCTTGTCTTGTCACAAGATGTTCTCACGTGAAATGAAAGGCCAATAAAAGCTCAATATAAAACTTATCATAGCACTAGTTTATGACAAACACTTCAGGTTTTACTGAAGACCCCGTATCAAATATAGATGCTCGCTACTTTACAGTTTTCTTTCGGTTTGGTCTAATCGGCAAGTTGTAATTTGATCATGTGACCCAATACTTCGCAAATAATTTTTGCAGCACTTTTCGATTATCACAGGTGACCAACAGGCTCGTCTTGATTATCAGACAATGATATGTACTCCTTCGAGGTAAGGTTAAAAAATTAATTGAATTTTTACGGTAAGTTATAAGATATCAGTGCTAAAAGTGACAGCATTACAATGACAATGAAATAGACGCGTAAGAACAATAGACATGGTTTTATTGAATGTGTGAAGTATATTTGTGAAAATATTTCGACGAATAAGGTTGCATGAAAGTGTAAACAGAAACCATCTCCCACAACTACGTCACCTTTGAGCCGTTTTTGAAAGAGAATCCAAACTACGGCGGTCTCATGTAACTGCGATTAACTGTTCGTTTTTTGTAATCACCTTCCCACATATTTGGCACCTACAACACAACAGAGTAAGACATGGTAAATCTTTTGATATCAAATAACTGTAATGTGAATTTTGTTGCAAGTCAACCTTTAACTTTACATCTATCACAGTTGTTTAGGTGCATTTGGTTAGGATTGTTGAAAGCTGACTGATTCTCTATTTTTAGCTTAGCTGTTTGGATGTAGCCAAGCTTTGTTGGCTGTTTTTGTTTGTCATGTTTTCACTAGTTTTTCTCCTAAACTCACATTTGCTAATTCATTGTTATGTAATCGCTGTTGGGAAGCTACAGAGGTAAATGTTTGAGATTTATCAGGCGACTTACATATTTCTGGAAATATTGAAGTTGACCTAATGCTGGTACAAAATAGTTAATCATGCAGTTTTCACATACCGTGCATTATTTGAAAAATTTTCCTATATTGACAATATATAGTTATTAAAAGTTGAATAAATCCACTTGTTTGCACTATGTTTAGCACGCAATGAGTAAAGGTTAAAGGTCATGTATAACACATCCTATTTGATCACAGTACGATACGACGATGATCGATGTAACTCTCAATATATGTGAGCTCACCTCCATTTGTTCATTTCTCAGGCCCGCCCGTTGCTCGTATGGACGACTTCAGAGGACTCGGCAGAGTTAAACGAAAGCAGCTGTTTTTAGACGATGTCTCGCTGCCATCAACTCGATGTCAACCTAAAGCAGGCCTTCCCCAGTGTTTCAGCTTGTAAAGCCAGTGTATCACCCAGTGTTTCAGTTTCACTCACATCGCCAAATGCTTGGAAGTTAGCAGAAGACATGAGAACACCTCATCGCAAGGGCACACACAAGGCTTATGTGCCAAGTCCTTTCACACCAATGGATGACTTTGGAACTCTCAGTGATGATCAACTCAAGGTCGATAACAGCTAATTCTATCATCTGATTGGTCGATAACTTACTTTGATGTTCATAGTTAAATATGAATTTACATAAAACTTTAGTAGATTTTATCAGAAAGTAGCGGTATTTTTTATCGTTAGCGATTGTTTTTGTTTGAGGTGATCTGACTGCCAGGATGTTTCATGTGTAAAATCGACCCAACTTTATCGTGGTTAAAATGCTCATATCAAGTGAAAGTGTGATTATGATGTCTATAGTTGCAAGGAGACTGACAGAATAAAGACATTTAATGCTGCAACTCGGATGCAGTAGCAGGTATCAACTAAAGCATCGAACGCAACTAGTAACATGATTTCACTCAAATATTTTTTAGCATTTTAATCGCAATCAAGTTTGTCAATTTTATTTTGAAACATCCTGTCAGACCTCCTGAGTTATCATCTCGTAACTTATAACTCTTATAACTGACCCCTTATTTAAGGTCTGGCTACACTCACCAACTAGAGATATAACTGACCCCTTATTTAAGGTCTGCCTACACTCACCAACTAGAGGTATAATAAACCCCTTATTTAAGGTCTGGCTACACTCACCAACTAGATGTATAACTGACCCCTTATTTAAGGTCTGGCTACACTCACCAACTAGAGATATAACTGACCCCTTATTTAAGGTCTGCCTACACTCACCAACTAGAGGTATAACTAACCCCTTATTTAAGGTCTGGCTACACTCACCAACTAGATGTATAACTGACCCCTTATTTAAGGTCTCGCTACACTCACCAACAGGAAGTATAACTGGCCCCCCGTATATAAGGTCAGGCTACACTAACCATTTAGAGGAATAACTGACCCCTTATTTAAGGTCTGGCTACACTCACCAACTAGATGTATAACTGACACCTTATTTAAGGTCTGGCTAGACTCACCAACTAGAGGTATAACTGACCCCTTATTTAAGGTCTGGCTACACTCACCGACTAGAGCTATAACTGACCCCATATTTAAGGTCTGGCTACACTCACCAACTAGAGCTATAACTGACCCCTTATTTAAGATCTGGCTACACTCACCAACTAGAGGTATAACCGACCCCTTATTTAAGGTCTGGCTACACTCACCAACTAGATGTATAACTGACCCCTTATTTAAGGTCTGGCTACACTCACCAACTAGAGGTATAACTGACCCCTTATTTAAGGTCTGGCTACACTCACCAACTAGAGCTATAACTGATGCTCCTCGAAGCTACTATTCCTCATGCCGCATTGATAAATAGCTTTGAGAATTGGTCTCAGTTGGGTCAAGGTCACATCTTGCTTGCTCGATTTTTGCTTACCATTATTGAAGTAATGTCACCACATTTATCATTCATGGGGAGAATCACTAGTTTGTGATATTAGTAACGTTGATACAGCTATGAGTATCGCTATTCTTGCCTATGGCAAAACTGCTTAACCGATTTAATTACATGTATATAAAAACTATAGGAAATGTTTCATAAGTGGTTGCAATTCACATGATCGATCATTACGGTTCAGTTACAAGTGAAAACATTTTTGCTCTTATGTAAAGTTATTTGCGTAAAGTCTTTTGTCTAAAGATTTTTGTTATGCGCGTGAAGGCAGTGCAGGGCCAGCTGCCCACCATAACTGCACTTGTAACAGGCTCTGTGGTTTCCTGTTCTGTTCATTCTGGTAATCTTGTGAGACGTAACTTGGGCTCCTGAGGGAATAACGTCTGTATCTAATATGAAGTAGCTAATTCACATGTACACTCATTAGTTTGAGTCCCGCAATGTCCTCTCTTGAGCTACAAGTTCTCTCAGTCTTAACTATCCACCTGATGCCTTAGAATTCAGCTGATTTTACAACCCAGTCATAAAGACAAGCCTAGTTCAATATAGGATCTGCATCAACTTGTTCAATAGGTGCTACCAACCAAAAGTATCCTTCATGTCCAAGTATCCGAATATACATCAGTAGACTCTCCATTTAGGAGGACTGGAGTTTTTTGGAGTTGTCTGCTAGTTATATAGTAGTTTCCATCAGTGCAGTGCTGCTTTAACTTATCATAATCCGGTGTGTCACTTTCTGGAAGTTGTTGGTATAATATTTATGCTAACCCAGCTAGGAAAAGATACAGAAATGACTGTAGATCAGTGAGCTGATCAGTGTACCTTAGCCACTCACTTGTTTGTCGCTAGAGCTATCCTTATTTCCTATATACTTGTAGAGAATGTCTGATAATTTTACTAATGCCTTTGTAAACACATTACAGTGGACCCTAACCATACAATTTCAAGTTGTTCCGGTGTTGGCATTGTAAGGTGAACATTTCGTATAGAGGGGTATAGAAACCTATAGTAATTCAAACACCCCCTGGTAAAATCATCAAAGCTTTATATACATACTGTACATATTAAAAATTAATAACATAATGATATGTTAACCTCAGTAACTATAGTTACCTACAGTAACTTAAGTGTATTTAGTGGTTATGATCTGCAATAAAATGTAACGCTACAATTTAATATATGCAGTATGTACCGTAAGGAGTTCTTATTGAGGCAGATGTATAATATAAACATTGAATTTAACTTCAAGGATTTCAGCTTACTAAACACATAATTAAATATAAATTTTAGTATGTATTTTTAACTATTTTTGTTAACTTCAATTTTTTTCATCAATAAAATTTAATCACCTATATGTTTCCGATTTCATTATCACAAATAACGCTGAACCGAGCGAGATTGAGCTTCGTATTTCTTTCATTTGTTGTTAAAGGGATTTCGGCGTATAGCATATCGGCATGTTTGTTATTCCGATGTAATCCGCCTACCGACTGCCAAATTTGTATTTCGAAAGAAGTTTTTTGATGTTTTCGCATGGTTTGATGTTTTGATGATCTCGCATGGTGAAAGATATTTTGCAAGAAAAAAATAATGAAAAATCAGTGTGTTCGACGCCGCAGGGGGAAAAAATCATATAACAGAGTCATCGTAACCCGAGGGTGCACTGAAGCTGAAATAGAATGTTAGTTCTCATAGTTTGTTCAGATATAAATAAATGTTCATCAACTTGCTAACTGCACTCTATTATTCTGTTAATACTGAGATGTAATACACAAGTTAGTACAACTAGTACTAATCACAAAGATACAAATTAATCACTTTTACATGTGTATAGAGGTTACATGATAACAAGTGACAATTCACTGCATAATGACCTGTGATTATGTGACTGGAGTTGTTTCTTTGCAGGCAGTAATTAAGTCAGATGATTTCACCTGTCGATATTTGACATCATCAATCTTCTCTGATGCCACAGTAACAACAAGTCTTGTCTCATATCTTTATTCACAAGGTGGTGTTGGCCCCCAAGTACTCTCAGCTCTCTCAGGTAGGAATTCTGCAGACTCTAAAATCTTCTTGGTATTTTATAAACGATTGTAAGGTCAAGGACAAGAGTCTGTCATTCAGAGCTGATTTAGTATTAGTAAATTAAACTGATATTTTATTTATCTATAATTTATTATTTGTAAAATGGGTTCATGTATTTATGTATGTTTCAGTGTTGGTGCTGTTTCAGGTATGACTGGTACCAGACAGACTCCAGCATCATCATCTCTCTATTTATGAAGAAGCTCAGAGCAGATGCTTTTTACTACAGGTACAGATCAGACGGTTGGCTATAGCCTTGGTAACTCTTATCTATGTGGGGTGGTAGCATGAGACTTGCTGCTGATAATTAGCCTTGGTTCTCTAGTTGGTCATACATAGTGAGATTGAAATAAAGGAAACGGCATCTCCACCTCTATTAAAGGACTCGGTTTTAAAATACTCGTTGAAGTGAAGTACATGAAGCTGGTGAAGAACACTATAAATATGTTACTAGTATTCTGTGATAAGACTAGTACTTCAGGGTTAATAATAGTATAACAGTACTAGTACCTCAGGGTTAATAATAGTATAACAGTACTAGTCCCTCAGGGTTAATAATAGTATAACAGTACTAGTATCTCAGGGTTAATAATAGTATAACAGTACTAGTACCTCAGGGTTAATAATAGTATAACAGTACTAGTACCTCAGGGTTAATAATAGTATAACAGTACTAGTACCTCAGGGTTAAATAATAGTATAACAGTACTAGTACCTCAGGGTTAATAATAGTATAACAGTACTAGTCCCTCAGGGTTAATAATAGTATAACAGTACTAGTACCTCAGGGTTAATATTATTATAACAGTACTAGTACCTCAGGGTTAATAATAGTATAACAGTACTAGTACCTCAGGGTTAATAATAGTATAACAGTACTAGTACCTCAGGGTTAATATTATTATAACAGTACTAGTACCTCAGGGTTAATAATAGTATAACAGTACTAGTCCCTTAGGGTTACTAATAGTATAACAGTACCAGTACCTCAGGGTTAACAATAGTATAACAGTACTAGTACCTCAGGGTTAATAATAGTATAACAGTACTAGTACGTCAGGGTTAATAATAGTATAACATCACTAATACCTCAAGGTAATAATATTATAACAGTACTAGTACCTCAGAGTTAATAATAGTATAACAGTACTAGTACGTCAGGGTTAATAATAGTATAACATCACTAATACCTCAAGGTAATAATATTATAACAGTACTAGTACCTCAGGGTTAAA
Organism: Watersipora subatra; assembly: GCF_963576615.1. Classification (NCBI taxonomy): domain Eukaryota; kingdom Metazoa; phylum Bryozoa; class Gymnolaemata; order Cheilostomatida; family Watersiporidae; genus Watersipora; species Watersipora subatra. The sequence continues at coordinate 4,909,980 of NC_088715.1, read as the reverse complement.
TAATAGTATAACAGTACTAGTACCTCAGGGTTAACAATAATATAACAGTACTAGTATCTCAGGGTTAATAACAGTACTAATACCTCAGGGTAATAATATTATAACAGTACTAGTATCTCAGGGTTAATAACAGTACTAATACCTCAGGGTAATAATATTATAACAGTACTAGTACCTCAGAGTTAATAATAGTGTAACAGTACTAGTACGTCAGGGTTAATAATAGTATAACATCACTAATACCTCAAGGTAATAATATTATAACAGTACTAGTACCTCAGGGTTAAATAATAGTATAACAGTACTAGTACCTCAGGGTTAACAATAATATAACAGTACTAGTATCTCAGGGTTAATAACAGTACTAATACCTCAGGGTAATAATATTATAACAGTACTAGTATCTCAGGGTTAATAACAGTACTAATACCTCAGGGTAATAATATTATAACAGGACTAGTACCTCAGGGTTAACAATAGTATAAAAGTACTCGTACCTCAAGGTGAATAATAGTATAACAGTAATAGTACCTCAGGGTTAATAATATTATAACAGTACTAGCACCTCAGGGTTAATAATAGTATAACAGTACTAGTACCTTAAGGTTAATAATAGTATAACAGTACTAATACGTCAGGGTTAATAATAGTATAACATCACTAATACCTCAAGGTTAATAATATTATAACAGTACTAGTACCTTATGGGTAATAATAGTATAACAGTATTAGTACCTCAGGGTTTATAGTATTATAACAGTACTAGTACTTCAAGGTTTATTATAGTATAAAAGTACTAGTACCTCAAGGTTACTAATAGTATAACAGTACTAATACCTCAGGGTTAATAATAGTATAACAGTACTAGTACCTCAGAATTAATAATAGTATAACAGTACTAGTACCTCAGGGTTAATATTAGTAGAACAGTATTAGTACCTCTGGGTTAATAATAGTATAACAGTACTAGTACCTCAGCGTTAATAATAGTATAACAGTACTAGTACCTCAGGGTTAATAATAGTATAACGGTACTAGTACCTCAGGGTTAATAATAGTATAACAGTACTAGTACCTCAGGGTTAATAATAGTATAACAGTACTAGTACCTCAGCATTAATACTATTATAACAGTACTAGTACCTCAGGGTTAGTAATAGTAAAACAGTACTAGTACCTCAGGGTAAATAATAGTATAACAGTACTAGTACCTCAGGGCTAATCATAAACTATTCTTATAGCTAGTAGTACTCTCCTGACAGCTGATAAGTCAAATGGTCAGGTAGATACTGTACACTGATACTGTTATTGTACAGGTGGAGATAAAACTGTAGAGGTGATTAGTTGGAACGCTCTTTAGACTGACTCAGAGCTGGATAAGTTAAAAACCTTCAGTGTCGAACCAGGTTAGTATTCTAACTATGCTGAGTACTGAATTGTTGTACATTTACTGCTAGTAGGGCTGTCCTTCATCCAAGGTCATATGTCTGTTTGTCTGGTCATATTTGAGAATTAGTCAAAATTAGTATATCATAAAACTTCTATTTGAGCATCATCGTGATGTGTTTTCCATTCTTCCTCGCTAGTGGTGTTCTGTTAGATGTGGCAGTCAAATAAAGTGGTGGTCTATTAGAGGCTGGTGTTCAATTAATGGGTGCTGTATTTTTCAGCCCTTCCTGTATAGTGTCATTTTATTAGAGGTGGCATTCAAATAAAGGTGAGCTCAAATAAAGGCCTTATTTAGTTGTGAAATAAGGATTAAGAGCTCAACTTAATTACAGTTATAAGTCATTAGACCACCAGGTTAAAGTAAGTTAATTGTCTATAAATGTCCTACTAAACATGGCTGCCTTTATATCACTGCGTATGGAAAGGACCTTCATCAAGCTTGTCTTTCATGTCAGGAGAACATGTCAGCCAAAATAATTTACTAACAAGCTTTTAAAAACATGAAAATCAAAACTTCTGCGTCCTTCACTTCCTATTGTGTTGTGGATAGAATTATTATGATAAACACATTAAATGCAGCAGAGAGCATTGAATGCATTGCATGCATTAGATGCATTAAAAAAGCATTAAATGCATACATAGAGTGATTGGCTCTAAGGCTAAACTGTTTACATTTACCTCAGGCTATATCAAAAAATTCTGCTTTTTCTGGCCTTAAACATTATGGTAGCATTTAAATGGTAACTGTTTCTAAAGGCGCACATAGTTATTCAGGGACAGCGTTAGTAGACACAAAGTTATTGCTGTCAAACATATCATTTATTTGCAGCTACTATTGGCAGCACCAAGCTGGCTGTAGAAGTCACGGAGGAAGAGAAGAATGAAAACTTCGAGACAGATGCTGTCCTGCAAAATCGTTTTCGGGGCGTTAACTCTGGTGAAATAACGAATAAAAGTGATGAATGGTTGTTTATCTTTGGCATTGGTGGTCTAGACGAGGTTAAACAAGGACTTCTGGGAGCGGAAAGATGGTAATCAGAGCTGGTAGGTCTTGTATAGTTGGCTTCTTTTTGTTCTACTCTGATTAAATGTTATAGTATAAAGATTACATCAGGTCGAAATGAAATGAAAAACTATGTCATTATACGGAAAAGGCAAACTTGAGTTGCTAAAAACTAAAGTTTTCCTGCTCTGTATGTGATATATGATAACTTCTATGATCCAAATTCTACAACAATGGAACGAGGCGCCCAGCAGTGGACAGTTGAGAAAAAAAAGGTGATAAAAAGATACACTCGCACGCTAAATTGAAAACATCCATAATAAATTAAATATAAACACATACAGAAAAGTTGAATTTTCTTTACTTTGCTTTTTTTTCAAACAAAAGGTCCAAAATATGGCCCCTGCGGCCTTTTGTATCTATAAACATATTTCGTAAGTTGAAGTAATATTACTACAAAAATATCTTTCGTAACTTGGTAATTACGCATGTAGAGGTTCCACTGTATACAGAAGTTGACCTTTTGACCTATGCTAGTCTCATCTTACCAAGATGTTTACACTAGGAAGACATATTACTGTAGTACAGAGTATTACCTGTATTACCTGTAGAGACGTTTAGTACCTGATATCTAGTATCTACTAGTAGATAGTAGTACTATCATGTGATAATGTGCTTCCTGTCTTATGTAGGACAACATGGGATGTTTATCATACTCGCTGTGTGTGCACTGGAGTACAGACGGTTCCCAACCTACGAACGAGTTACGTTCCGAACGATTGTTCGTAAGGTGAATTTGTTCGTAAGTTGCTTCAGTGCTATCTTTTGTATTATAATTTATGTTTAAGGCCTATATAAGTATATTGAAGGTTTATATAAGTATGTTTAAGGCTTGTATAAGTAACCTATATTGGTTTGTACTGAAAAAAAAATTTAATAAAATGGAGAGAATACTTTGTTGGACGCCGGGCCATGACACTGCATTTCTTATTTATTGTATGTCTTGTCCTTTTTATTATATTGTTGTTTTTATCGTTATGCTATCACTTATCGTTGTTGTCTTATTTTTTGTATGTGTTGTCCTTTTATTATACCGTTGTTTCACTCGTTATGCTATTGTTATATCTGATATCCTGTCATAGCACTATCACTTATTGCCACTTATATTGTTGTCATACCAAAGCACGAGCGGTCCTATTTATTCACCTTTTTAGCCGGTGTTCTTACCGTTTACCGTTAGCCGGAACAGTTGGTATTATTGTATATAAAGGAGCGCGCTCACTTAGTTGAGCAGACTAGATAACCGTATACTCCTCGGTTAGTGAAATTTCCTTCGCTAATAAAAAGCTGAATGAAACCACATGCACTCTCTTCTCTTTATTTATTAGTCTAGATCGTGTCAAGTAAAGGCCGGCAAATCCCTTTACAATACGTACAGTAAAAATAAAAAAGTTCTTTGCGCACTGGAGATACGTTAACGCACTTATGCACAGCAGCGAACTGGGCAGAGAAAGGTGGATGCTGGGTGGTGCTTCTGAGTAGTGCCTACCCGCAGACCTGTTCGTATGTACCGTTGTTCGTAACTCGAATGTTCGTAAGTAAGGAACCATCTGTAGTTATTTTTACTACAGTGCATTGTGGGATATATGGTGATGTTGTGAGTGGAATACCAGTGAGTCGTCCTCTCTGTCGGCGTAGGGAACTGAGCCTATGTGTATCTGTCATTACAGCAACAATCAGGAGGTACAGTTCTCAGCACCAACTGGGGAGGCTTGGTAAAAAGGATGTTGAGGTGAAACCACCAGGTGGGATGGAGTTCAAGAAGTGGGACTAACTTATCAAGAGATCACCATAACAGGAGTAGCTCTCATAACCACAATTTATATATTTACCTATGTGAATATTGCTCATCAGCAGGTCTACAACTCTGGCTTTGTGTATATAAAGTGTTTGCCTGGTTTATGCATAGAGAGTAAGATTATTATGAATGTGTACAACAGCACAGATACTCCAACATGTACATGTGATGAACTATACTCTATAACTTTTATAATAAATTGAATATGACTGTCCAATAAGATTGCATGAATGATGATGTGCAACCAATCGTATTACAGAAAATATATTGCATCAACCAATCATGAAGCAGTACATGTTATGAAGAGTTATCAGTTGTTTTATATAAGAATTAGTACATTCTTGCATATAGATGAGTGCTGATCACTTTACCAGAATATGAGACATTTATATAGAGGGTAATGTATATGATTTTACTAAGACTTTTATATATACGCTGTAATATGTATACGTGACATGTAACACGCTGTATATGTGTAATATCTATGATAGAAGGTAATAAAAACCAGTTTATTCCATAAAGGACAGAGTGTTGCCAAAGTAACAAAGGTGGATGAATTACAATGTTGTTGTAGATAAGTAGTTGATAAATTCAACAGTTAGTTCTATGTTAGTAAATTAACATTACGAGTTGTCTGTCCTCGCATTTTTAATTGGTCCCTCTTAGTTATTTATCCTTGCTCTATAAGTTATCTCTTCTCTCAGTAAGCTCTTTCTGTCTTCACATTTAGAATTATCACTCTGAGCAATTGAATTGTCTATTCTCGCAAAATGAGTTGTCTGTACTAGCATTATGAGTTGTCTGTCCTCACATTATAAGTTGTCTGTCCTAGCATTATGAGTTATCTACCCATTAATAAAGTGTGCACGACAATCAGTTTAAAAACAATCATTAGCCTGATTTATATAGCAATTGTACTAAGTATTTGTGAACCAGATGTGCTCCGATGTACAATCTTCACAAGTCACCTACTCAGCTGTTCAACATATAACAACACATACATAATACAATAGTCACTCGGTCAATCTATAACAATACACCTTTATGATGTCACAAGTATATGTAACTATGAAGTAGATTATTAGAATGGTTCAGGAGTTGACTTGCTATTTCTCCATTGTTCCACTCTCTCGCTTCAAGCCTTTTGGCCAATAAACTCTGCAATAATATTAGGGGTGGTCGCTACAACCTGCCCTATTCCCAACATGTTTGGTTTCCATCAGTCATCTGTCTTCTCCATGTTTATCCAACCACTTATCTTTTTTTACCAATTTAAAGTTCCTTCAGACTTCCCAAGCACTCTAATAAATGTACACTAAACTCTGGCCTCCAGCTTCGGTCTGGTCAGTACAATACAATAGTTTATTCAGTTGACTGCATAACTCATAGACCTATTAACTATTATAGGTAATAGTTAATAGGTCTATGGTATAACCTCTAAATCCAGTAGATTTATTTCTAAAGCCAGAAGCATTTTAAACTAAGCATCACTTTTCACCTCAGTTTAGAATAACATCATCAAGTAACGACGCGCCATCATTTCTAGGAATGTTAGTTTAGTTATAGCGGAACAAGTAGACATCTTACTCTGTACAGAAGAATTACACAGTGAGAGATTAACAAGAGAGAGAGAGAACAGGCCGTGAGACATAATTCTAGGGATGGGATCGCTACATGAGAGACAACAATATGATTTTTAGAGAGAGTTCTTATGTGAGAATATAAGGAGGTTCATTAGAGTATAGAATAGTAAGAAGGTGATGTGAATATATGAGTTGTCTAGTTACTATATATACATTTATAAGTACTTGTCATTATACTAGAGCTATCTTCAATCCTATAATTATGTATTGCATTATACATTCTAGCTAATTTATAATATATTTTGTGGTATCTTCGTGAGTAGCTCTATGAAATTATTTGATCAATCTATGACTCAGGCTAATATTTAGAAACCATATTTACTGTATAAGTATGTGTCTGATTACAACTGAAAGGTTCTGTTATGTGTCAGTGAGGTCAGAATTGCAGATAAAACAGGATTCAGAACTTAAATTCATCCTACGCACATCCATGATAGTTTTAGTTGGCAGAGACTTATAATAAATTGAGTTAAAATGACTTGCTGATGATTGTGAGTTGAGGTGAGATTACCGTAGACCTTGAACCTCAGAGAAGGACAGACCCCTCATGTGACTGTCCCAAACTGAGATAAACTCTATTAGCTCTACTCAGCTGTATTTCATATACATCTACTATATAAACAGCAAACGTTGTCTGTCTATCTGTCTGTCCGCTTTATAGAGTACCGTACTTTTCGGACTATTAGCCGCTACCTTTATATAAGGGCGTGTCTATTCTGTGGTTTATTTTTTACCGCTAAGGCGCATTAACGAGAATCTCCGGTTAGTACACGCCTCTATTATAATACGTAACCCGCTATTCATCGTAGGGATGGACGATAAATACTGATATGCTTATAGTATGAGTTGTCTTCTCGATATATTGAGTCATCGATAACTCCCAAATATGAGCAGTATAAATAAATTATATGGCGGTCTTTTTTTCGATTCGATCGTTAGTTAGTTAGTAATCTTTTATTTTGCTGATAACAAAATAACAAAAAGCCTCTATTTGCAGGCATATTATCCAATAAAACGGAAACTGTAGAAGAATCCTGAATGCAAGATAGTAGTGGACAATTCATATTTAGTTTGAGATTATTTGTGTAAAAGTTGAAAGAAAATTTACATGAGAGGATGACTTCAAATAAGTAATGCAGGATAGCTTATACAAAGATAAATTGATTGATATGTACTATATACAAGGGTTCAGGGCTGAAGAATAGATCCTCTATGAGTATTGATTGTGGCAAGATTGTAACAGATTCGATCGTACGAAGCAAACTTAATTAATATGAGTAAGTAGTAAAATTAAATTAGTAGTAAATATTAGTAGTGAATTAAATAAAATTTACTACTCTTTAAATAAATTAATGAGTAGTAAATTACATCTAATTAATATTTACTGCCAACGTGTACCGGAAAGGTCATGTGAACATTTGTTTCTTGCAACCACTAGAAAAACGCTGTTCTCTATCTACTATATAAACGGCCATCGTTGTCTATCTGATTGATTGTCCGCCTTATAGAGCGGTCTTTCCTTTTATCGTCGTACGAATTTCGGTCGTACGAAGCAAACTGAATTAGGTAATATGTGTAGTAACGGTAAATAAATTATAGAGCGGTCTTTCTTTTTCCATCCGGTCGAACGAAGCCAACCGAATTAATATGAGTACTAATTATCGTAATATCGTAATTTCGTAATATGGACTATTAGCCGCTACTTTTCTCTGACGATTTGAGCCAAGTGGCTTATATAAAGGTGTGGCGATTCTGTTGTTTTTCTTTCACCGCTCGAGCGCATTAACCGAAATCCCCGATTAGCACGCTTTTTAAACAGCAAATTTTCTGCCGTGTTTAAAAGCACCTTTCCTGAGTTCTGCGGCCTATACAAAGATGTCTATACAGCTATACAAATGTACTATTCATTAAATAAAATAAATTAACGAGCAGTTATTTACATGCAATTAATATTTACTGCCAACGTGTACCGAGAAGGTCACGTAAACGTTTGTTTCTTGGAGCCACTGGAAAAACGCATTTCTCACCTACTAAATTTCCACATCAAAAAGGTAAGTGTTTCTTATACGACATTGTATTGTCTATGAATTGCCACATCTCCACTACATAATAACGTTGGATTTGCCGCTGTTCGTGATAGTGGGTCATGTTCATTTCCTTCAGCAGCCGAGTTACTAATTTTTTTCCAGCTACGAGTAGGCCTATTGTAACTTACTATTACAGAACTTTCACGAGTACTCCGAGCGTTGTGATACGCTATTGTGAAAAGAAAGAGAGCAGCTGCTATCGACTTACTGTCACCCTGCATCAGCCATGACCAGCTATACGTCGCCTGCTCAAAAGTAGGCACACGCCGAAAACTGTTTCTTCATACGCCCGACAGAAAAACCAAAAATGTTGTCTATCCGCATGTGTTGCGTTGAACTAAGGAAGAGAGAGAGGGAGAGAAAGGGAGAGAGAGAGAGGGAGAGCGAGGAGGAGAGGGGGGAGAGAGAGAGGGGGGGGAGAGGAAGAGAAGGGGAGAGAGAGGGAAAGCGAGGAGGAGAGGGGGGGAGAGAGAGAGGGAGAGAAAGAGGGAGAGAGAGGGAGAGGGGGAAGAGGGAGGGAGAGAGAGAGGGGAAAGAGGGAGAGACGGAGAGAGGGAGAGAAAGAGAGAGAGAGAGAGGGAGAGCGAGGAGGAGAGAGGGGGAGAGAGAGAGGGAGAGAGAGGGAGAAAAAGAGAGAGAAGAGGGAGGGAAAGAGAGAGGGAAGAGAGGGAGAGAGACGGAGAGAGGGAGAGAGGGAGAGAAGGAGAAAGAGAGGGAGAGCGAGGGAGAGAGAGAGAGGGGAGAGAGGGAGAGACGGGGAGAGGGAGAGAAGGAGAGAGAGAGAGGGAGAGCGAGGAGGAGAGGGGGGAGAGAGAGAGGGAGAGAGAGGGAAAGAGAGGGAGAGAAAGAGGGAGAAGAGGGAGGGAGAGAGAGAGGGAAGAGAGGGAGAGAGACGGAGAGAGGGAGAGAAGGAGAAAGAGAGGGAGAGCGAGGAGGAGAGGGGGGGGGGGAGAGAGAGAGAGAGGGGAGAGAGAGAGGGAGAGAGGGGAAAGAGGGAGAGATGGAGAGAGGGAGATGTAACTGCATATTTGGAGTTGTTTTACAGTATGAAAGACAACTCTCAATAAACCTTATGCTGCGCGTGAATCTATTCCTGTAGACGGGTAATGCAGCTAGTGTGTATATATAGAAGGTATCACTGGAGTAACAATAATAACATTGTAGTGTTCAAAGTTTGATACTGACTCGAGATGTTTATTATTTGCTGCCAAGAGGTTGTATGTCAGCGTACACTAGTCTGGTCTAACGAGTTTTCTGTTTATATCAAATATGCCTGTATGCTATCTCATGTCACTTCTGTCTGTAGGCCTGAAACAGACAGAAGTGACATGCGTTTGTACATAATACTGTTTCTCATGGCTAATTTTGTGCCTGGCTCAAGAATGTTTACCTTAGCTGATATGGCTTATAAACCCTGAAATTTTCTCTTTATAATATTTGACTAACTCCTGATGTATATAATAACCATGTAATATCAATCATTCATACCTTCCCATCATGCACTATATATACATGATGATGAAGTTTATAATATTTCACAATTAGACTATTTTTATAGTTAAAATAAGATGGAGTCAGCTATTAGTATATAGTTTATAATATTTAATAAGATGTTTAGTTAAACTGCATATAAATCCAGTTATCTTAAAGTAACATTTCTCTCTTTTATTATAATATGTTTAATTAATTTAGAGCCCATATTGTACATATAAAGATAACACTAGTGTGTGTCTGTATTGAGAGTAGTCTGATGCGTATGGCTGAAAAAAAGATGATCTGTGTAGGTAATTGATAGTGATCCTAATACAACTGACAACTTACCCTACAGCGCATCAACTGGGGGTTAAAAGGTTATCATGATAGATACAAAAAAGGCATATTTTACATAACAGCAATACTGTAGCAGGTGCTTTTCCAATATTAACATTAGTAGGATTTGTTTTCCTTGTATATGTTATTCACCATGCGATTTGCTGTAACCTGCTTGTACTGGGTTGCACAATGCGAATGGTAGAATAAAATATATATTATGTTTAAATCCATATAGTTAAATCGGCTGCGTAATCACCGTTTTCACATTATGTCACACTGGAAAGGGAAATTATTCTGAGAATATATCAGAGTGTGTCTCAAGTAACGATGAGGTGAACTGATGAGCGTGTAAAGGCGTGTCTGAGTGAAAAAACAGAGCCATTTGTAGACAAAATTACCAGGTGATTAGATTGTAGGGATATCCAATGGACGTGTCTGGTGAAGTTATGTTTTCCAAGAAGAGGAAAATTTGATTGAATTTTTAAAAGATTATTCAATATGGCATAGCGAATCTGTAGGTGAGAGGGATACCCTGGTAGAGGTTGTCAGCGGCATCCGAAGAGCTGTGTGTTAGAATCAGTGTTATAGCTGAAAATCATGTTTTTGAAATAGCTGTATATTAGCAATGTTCCCACAAACGTAAATGTCAAGAGATTAGTTAATAGGTAGGAAACTTAGCAGTTACAATACATTCCTACAGCATATATTATCTCCCACTAACGGAAACAAGTACGCATCAACAACCATTGTTTACATGCTGCATACGTGTACAATATTCTTACCATTTGATTGTGGAGTTGGGAATTACTTACTCAGTCCATAGCAACACTATAGTAGGAACACAACTCCTATTTAGTATATCCATTTATATAGAAGTAGCTTTATAGTTATATTCATTCCATGTCTAGCAACTAAGGAAGCAACATCATTTAATTGTATACTAATAGTTGATCGATCAACATGTATATTGTATCATAATATCTTACGTCTAGACTGCTAATCTAACCCCAACCCAGTCTTTAGAGGGTTGGTTGGAGGTGTACGTACAGTAGTGTATATATGAGGCATCGTTACATGAACTATAGCATTGGATTAGCCTTGTTGTAGAACCGTAACCTGACCATCACTAGACTACCTCCCACCTCGGCATTGACACTCACATAGACGGTGAATAACACTATAGCACAAGCTAACCAGAGTCCTCTGCACCTAACGACAAACACAACTGAAGCCAAGACTATCCATATATAAGGAGATTTGGACTCATACTAATACTGAAGGTAGATAGCTCATTTACAACAAAATAAGCTACAACATTTGGTGGAGGCGCCGGACCTTCTCCAGCTCGTTGCCAAGCTATTGGCAGGCCGTTCGCTTGCCTGGTGGAGTACACGCCCCTATCTAATTCTCGCTGAGCATTCTTTGTCGATTGTCGCGAGGCTGTTGCGTGTGAGGACGCACATTTTTTGTTTGCCGGGAGAGTACAGGTTAGTGTTTCATATTGTATTGTCTGTCTTTGACAGCAAATATGGCTACAGTCTGTAATGACTACCAACATTTGTTTTCATGCAGAAACAGTGGGTACTATGTTAGACCATTCTCTTTTGAGCCAACAGATAATTGGTATCAAACAAAATTAGAATTTCTCACAAGTGCTAATGCTTTGTTTCTTTCTGATCATCAAAGGGTTTTCTGCTTTTATCATTGTTTAGTTGGTCTAGCAAAAACTCTCTACATCGAAGTTCTCAAACAGTTGTCAAATAGGACATTTGAAAATCTCATAATTGCACTTGACCAAAAGTTCAATTTCTACCATCCTCTTAGAACAGCCAATCTGGCAAAACTTTGTCTAGAAAAAAAGGAATCAGTAGGAGAATTTGGCTTGAGAGTAGAATTTGAGGTAAGAGATTTGTATTACTTGCCCACCGTAGTACAGGATCAACTCATTTTTGACACCATAATGTCAGGAGTTCCCGAGCCAATGCAGCAGTTTGTATTGAATAGTACGTTAGGACAAAGAGCCCCATTGGATTACATGAGTTTAATCCAATTTTGTAAAATGTATGAACAAATAAAGTTTTTTGTGCATTATGACCCCGCCAAAGCAGCTATGAAAAATGTAGAGAAGTGTAAACAATGTCCCAAAGTCATTCTACTCATGCACATTCAATGCCCACAGGCCCATGCTTATGATTTGACCCTTCAGAATGAGCAGTGGGAAGTTTGTAAGAATGTAGTGGCAGAAGAACATATACAATGTGAAGAATTGTTTGTTGCCCAACCAGTAGACTTTGGTCTGCCTTCACAGGCCGAAGTAAGCATATTTCAGGCACCGCTAATGGAAAGTGGTGACAGCTTGGCTCTAAAGATTTACACTGCCGTTGAAAGTCCTACACAATCTGTCTATAGCAGTGACATAGCTGAACGGTTGCCCATGGCAACCGCAACAAAGTTGAGTGGGGAAATAGAATCTTGTGTGCATCTGCACCAACAGTTCGATTGTGATCAAAAATCGCTATCCATTAATCAGGAGTTTAATGACAGAATGAATCTTGCACTTCCCAAAACTTCTGACATTGATCTGATGAATTACGGCATTCAATTGGTAGCTACTTCCTTTCTTCTGGCAGTATATGAATGTATATCTCTCAATTTAATGACCCATGACTCTTCCCTTGATACCTCAATAGATCACAATAAAGATCTAGTTGAATACGGTTTGGAATCTGATTTACAGCACGATGACAATGTGTTTGAAAAACACAACCCAACAGATGCTGATGAGGGTTATTGTTCAGAATAATTCTGTTTTGCCTTTTGTTTTTTTTCTCTCTACAATTTACAGTGTATGTCCACACTTGAAGAAGTGGATAAAACCTTTTTTTTTAAAACTGGGTCCAGATGATATTGATTAAACTATTTTTGGCTAAAATAGGATGTGCATCGTTGCACAAAGATTTTATATTTTGTTTTAATAACAAACATGGCCATTAATTTTATGGAAATAAGTAGAGGTGGAATAACCTACAAGATATTTTATCTTTTAAAGTGATCACTTTTGGCAAGCTTTTGATGTCACATCAATCCACTATTTTTTCAAACAGGTGGCGTACTAGTCGCCAACCATTTAAAGGAATTGAGCTCATAATGTTGACACCATGGACAAACATAAATCCTGATCAGGCACTGCAGTGAAACAACATAACTTTTTACGTGTACACGGACTCTACTTTAATGACTACACAGACATTCACACTTTTGAATTTGGGGCTGTAGACTGACTACCACAGCCATAGACCCACATACACGCGCAAGCGCAACACGGGCGCCTAGCGAATGTGATTGAAGCTTGAAAGTGTGTGTCAGGGTATGATGTGTGAAGTTAATGGAAGGAATGTTCTGTAATTAGTGTATTACACAACTAATAGTACCCATTTATGACTAATTAGTCTACAACCCAGTTATATATAGAATCCCATGGCTATTAAATTTACTTTTAATTGTCTATGCATGAAATGTTAAACATTGTTTCATTACAGGAATTGCAGGTTAGGTACAAACGATCAATCGGGATCTGATGAATGGCCAAAAGAAACAAACTTTGACGCAATCGTTACGTTACGAAGCCCGTGTCACTAAAACTCGTAGTAGTACATCTTCATGTACTAGTGCTAGCTGAAGCACCGAAAACAAACAGTTTCGTTCTTATTTACGTTCACTACAATTATTTATTATTACATGTTGTTTCGAGTGATATTTATTACATGGTAGCTGCTACAAGATCGGGTTGTAAACCCTTGTGCCCACAGAGGCAACAATTGCGCATGAGCTTTTTCAGGGCCACGACGCACCAATGGCCATCAGATATTTGGTTAAGGGACAAATGAATCTCAAGCTTGAGAGATTGAGAAGCCTACAACAGTGTTGCAGAGCAGTAAAATAAATGTTTTGGAAAGCTGGAGAGCTCTCAGTAAATGTCATAGAGACAGCTGAAAACTTAACTTATAATTGTGACAGAGACTCAGTTTAAAAGTACTGAGGCCTGCTTTTACTCTCCAGGGATTGACATCTGGAAATAGATGTTCGTGAGTTGGTAGTTGCGTTTAAGTATCAATAGCTCACCATAGAGATCTAGGGTTCACCGTTCAATACAAAACTCAGATCTCATGTCAGTTTTTCGAAGCGCAGAAAGTATTTTGATTCAAACTTTTTGTTTACCTATACCCCTGTTGGTAATTGACAAGACACAGTTTTTTTTATGTATCCCAATGGCTCACATATTTTATCTTTATGACCACATAATATAAAAGTGACAAATTACACAGCTGGGTGACACACGTCTGTCGAGACAATTGAACAATTTTATGCAAATTATTCAAATCTATGTGAAAAATCTCTATCTATGAAACTAGGGTGAAGGCATCCAATTGCAGCATCAGCTGAATCATAGAAACTTAACAGTCATTTAAAGCACGTTTAGCAGTAAAGTAGAGGTTTAGAATTAAATGCAGGAAAATTGAGTCACCCATCGACCAGGTGTCTGCAAAAGGAATGTTATTAACTTGCTCAATAAATTACATTCGTGCCAGTGTGGCAGTGTTATCATAAAATCTCCTAGCAACCTAATCAGTAGTAAGGCTAAAGCTTTTCATGTGCTTATACTAACGCATGTTCATGCTTCATGTTGCTTATGAATGGGAATAAACCATTCCATGTTTGAAAACCAGTTTGGTTTTGGGTACTGCTATAAAAAAAATTAACAATTCTTTATCAGTTGTTTGAACTTTAGGGATATTGTGTATTTGTCTTATGTTAATCTTCCATTAAATTTCCAGTCCATCCATTGTGATCTAACTTGGTAAGTGATGTATTGCTTTAATGCATTAAACGCCGTTTGTTTCACTTCAAGAAGCCCATGCATTTCCTCCCATAAATTAGGCATTTGAAATTTAAATTACTCTAAGTCTATGAATTTACATAATATCCATTAAAGCCATGGTTATGTAGCAATCAGACTATCAATTGCATTATAATCTTCAAGCACAGTACGTGCCCCATTTAGTTAGCATAGTTTTGATGATTGGATATGCTTCCACAACGTGACGCATCCTCTTTAATTTATGTTGTACCAGCTACACCCAGTGTACTCTAGTTTTAGATAATCTTTCATGTAATAGCATATGTAGGTAACTATAACTGTAGCTAAAACCGCCGCTAGTCCAAGAGATAATTTGTGTGATTCTACAGGAGTAGAATTTTTATTGACCGGGTGGATGTTATAGCTGAAAATCATGTTTTTGAAATAGCTGTATATTAGCAATGTTCCCACAAACGTAAATGTCAAGAGATTAGTTAATAGGTAGGAAACTTAGCAGTTACAATACATTCCTACAGCATATATTATCTCCCACTAACGGAAACAAGTATGCATCAACAACCATTGTTTACATGCTGCATACGTGTACAATATTCTTACCATTTGATTGTGGAGTTGGGAATTACTTACTCAGTCCATAGCAACACTATAGTAGGAACACAACTCCTATTTAGTATATCCATTTATATAGAAGTAGCTTTATAGTTATATTCATTCCATGTCTAGCAACTAAGGAAGCAACATCATTTAATTGTATACTAATAGTTGATCGATCAACATGTATATTGTATCATAATATCTTACGTCTAGACTGCTAATCTAACCCCAACCCAGTCTTTAGAGGGTTGGTTGGAGGTGTACGTACAGTAGTGTATATATGAGGCATCGTTACATGAACTATAGCATTGGATTAGCCTTATTGTAGAACCGTAACCTGACCATCACTAGACTAGCTCCCACCTCGGCATCGACACTCACATAGACGGTGAATAACACTATAGCACAAGCTAACCAGAGTCCTCTGCACCTAACGACAAACACAACTGAAGCCAAGACTATTCATATATAAGGAGATTTGGACTCATACTAATACTGAAGGTAGATAGCTCATTTACAACAAAATAAGCTACAACATCAGTGAGTGACAGTCAGAGAGTGAGAGTCAGTGAGTGACAGTCAGAGAGTGAGAGTCAGAAAGAGAGACTCAAAGATTAAGAATCAGAGAGTAAAAATCAGAGAGCGAAAATTAGGGAGTGAGAGTCGGAGAGTGAGAGCCAGTGAATGAGAGTGAGAGTCAGAGAGTGAGAGCCAGTGAATGAGAGTGAGAGTCAAAGTCAGGAAGTGAGAGTCAGGGAGTGAGAGTCAGGGAGTGACAATCAGAGAGTGACAATCAGAGAATGAGAGGGAAAATCAGAAAGTGAAAGCATTTTCACTTCTAATTTCTCTGATGGGTGAATGTAAAATAACTCTTGTTTCTTATATGCCGAGTGTTTCACTCCGTACAGCAAGCGGTATTATAAGCGGTGAACGCCCCTTAACGATCTAGCCAATTGCAATGCGAATGTTCTTAGACTAACCGCAGCGTTCAATATGCTGAACTCGGTAAATTGCATAGCTTAGCGTTACTATAAGCGGAGTACCGACGGGCTTATAACATCACCGGAAATACGCCCACTGTTCAACTGTCCTACGAACAGCATCGCGAGCCATGGCGGAATTACAACTAGAACGAGCGTCTTCACAAAAAAATAGAAAGTTGAAAAATAGTTGTGCCATGAAGCTTTCTACGTGACAATGAAAGTAGGTACAAGTGTAGCTAATATATAAAAATTTACTACTAAAAGTATATTGCGCTTGAAAATATTGCTAGTGATTTTTTGAAGATTAAATGATAAAGTTCGCGTTAATTTAGGTAAAGCTGGATTGTGTTAGAATTCTCTGATCGCAAGTAGTCATTTGTTAGAATATCTATAACTTTAAGTGGATTTCTAGAGAGTCAAACTCATGATTATCCCAGCATGCACGTTGCCCACAAGAGCATCAGTAGACCTACTATGGAGTGTTGTATAAATCAATGTACTGTTATATGGTTTTTCAGGTAATTTGACTTACTTGAATACCACACTAACATCAATGATTAATAACCACAAGTTCTACTTCAATCTAAACTATGCTTGTTGTGGTTAATTAGGCTAGGCAAGCAGCCTTGCTTATTCAATGGTTGCAAAGAGCGTGAGTATGGTACCTGACCCAGATCTTTGTGCAAGCCTCAACTATGCTAACTCTCAGATGTTTGGTATAGCAATCAGAATATCTTTTATTATTATGAACCAAAGCCTAATACACAAGTAGCAAAATTCTAGAATATAAGATAGATAGCAAGCGGTGAAAACTAAATAAAATAATCTCTTACGCCAACAGCTAGCTGTATCTGCTCTTAAGCTCGGCTTGTACGTCTACAAGTGTCACTGTCAAAAGAGGATGAGCTACTAGAAATTGTTAGCTTTTATAGGCATTCAGGATAGCCTGAGGACGGTACGTATAATGTTCGTATTATACCTTTGTGTTGTAGGAGTAAGTCCATTGGAGGGAACGCTGTCTCTGAGCTGTCATCTGATTAGCGCTATATCTGTGTCTTGAAATTGGGATTGCATAACATTGATTGGCACTGTGTTATGTAATGGAAAAGTGCTGACTCAGGGTAAGCTCAGTTATCTTTGGTTGTGCTTGGTCATGGTTGGTAGATGTAATTGTATTCCAAATTCCTTTGGCGGTGTTGACGTGGTGTTGACGCAGCAGTTTCAAAGATTGATGTTTTCAAATTTTGACATTTTAAAATTAGAGAATCTTTTAATGTCTCTTTACATTCCCTGCTGGTATCTTGTTTTCGAAGTATTTCCATACAACATTTCTCCTGTTGTTAAAGAACGATATGTCCTCATATCGGTATTCCGTAGTAACGTTGCTGTTGGCGTAACGGTAGTAAAATAAGCAGAATATATAAAATGAAGTTATAAAATTATAGTTAGAATTAAGATGTTTAAAACCTATATACCCGAGTTAATAATAAAAAAAATTATATAATAATTCGTAAAACCAAAACCATAAAGATGTTAAGAGCAAAGCAAAAAAAAGTTTGTTTTTTTTTCTCAGAGCAATAAGGTATGTGTTAGTAGTAGAAGTAAATAGTTGTTAGTTTGCCTTGTGATATATGCGAGTGTCAATTGTCCTTTCGAGATCGCGTATTATTGTACTGGTGTTTGTATTGCGTCTCCCTTGGCAAAGTAAACGGGTCCTCCCGTATGTCGGTATGTATGGGTGGTTGTAAGCGGCGGGTAGTCATTGGTCTCATGGTCAGGAAAGAAAGCTAAATCTTGAAATAGAAACTTCACATAACATTGTAGTAAAAATTGGCGTGCCTTTTAGAATTCTAAAATCCCAAAATAAATGTTATAACATGTCTGACACAGTTGTGAGAAAAAAATTTTCACTTTCCACTGCTGGAGCTACCTACAGAAAAAAAATTCCAAGCATCTGTGTTCATCACTAACCTGTCTTATCCTAAAAATAGAAAGTCATAATAGAAGTTAACAGTTTTAAATGAGTTCGTTTTCTGGTATGTGCCGTGTCTATTTCACAATAAAGTCTATCCTAAAAAATTCAAAAGTCAATTTTCATTACATGAAGTTAGCACGCCATTTATTTTCTACAGTGGCTACATTTAGTTTTTTTTTTCAAGGTTAAATGAACGAATGAATGATGTGTTTGATCAAAGTAGGTAATCAATCGGCCACTATCTGAGATTTAAAAAAAACGATACGGCACGCTGTACCTGTCAAGGAAATATAGATGTTAGCATGTGGTGAGCATATGAATGCAGTAAATTGCTGTTATAAGTTAGCAGTTGTCAGTTCAGTATCTTTGTCTGAAATATGTCTAGAGTTATGTGTAGTCTGTGCACTATATTATTATCTAATTGAAAGTTTATACTCGAGTTTAAGTTTCTGATAGTAGTGAGCTTGTCTATAAGTCAAGCTGATGTAACTTAATTATAACCGGTGTATTATTATTGTTAGGCCTTATACGTATGTAAATGTTAGGTGTAATAACCTAGAGCTCTGTGTATCTACAGTCACTAATAGAATGAGGATATGCTTTCCCGCAAACGAAACAGTCGGAAAGGATATGTTTGATTTCCCGCGAGCTGCAGTCGGAAATGGTATGAAAAGTGTGAGCATGTGACTGGATAAATCTGCAGAATTGAACGTACATGAAAAGTTGCCAATGTGTGAATAGATTTATGCTTTCTCTGCAAGCGAAACAGTCAGAAAGGTAAATCAAAGTGTCCTGAGAAATTTGTGAAATTGTACGTATATCAAATTGTCAATGTATCTGCACTTTCCCTGCGAACGAAACAGTCGGAAAGGTAGGCAGTATAGTTATAACAGTGCTCAGCTGTATGTATAGTCTCGATATTCCTTTCCCGCAAACGAAACAGTCAGAAAGGATATATGAGTTTTATTTCCCGCGAGCTGCAGTCGGAAATAGAGGACACTATGGCAAAAGTGGAGGCACGCGGCTGTGAAATTGTTTATATGATTTCCCTGCAAGCGAAACAGTCGGAAATAGTAAATTAGTTGTTTTCTCCTAGGCAAATGTAAATCTGACCTCAGATTTTCTTAAAATAGATTAGGATCCTCAAGCCTATAAGTAGTATGCAAGTGGGTGATCAATCCCAGTATAGGCTGTAATTAAGCGCTGCACAAGTATAACGAAGGTGTTACGAAAGGTTACGCTTTGGCTAAAAGATATACCTAGATTAGTCACCAAGCCTCAGCTAACATGGACTTTGTAATTAGTCCCACAATAGATATGTTAATTATCTACCTGCCCAGTAGAATATAGTGACCAAAATAAAATATTCTATATAGTCAAGCAACCAGATATGAATAGAGATGGAGACGTTAGATCTATGGTAAGCGCTACGAAATATTACGAAAGTGTTACGAAAGGTTATGCTTTGACTAAAAGATATACCTAGATTAGTCACCAAATCTCAGCTAACATGGACTTTGTAATTAGTCCCACAATAGATATGTTAATTATCTACCTGCCCAGTAGAATATAGTGACCAAAATAAAATATTCTAGATAGTCAAGCAACCAGATATGAATAGAGATGGAGATGTTAGATCTATGATAAGCGCTACGAAATATTATGAGAGTGTTACGAAAGATTTAAAAGCGTTTGAGGGATACCCACTTAGCTATGCGAAAGGTTGGTGACCGATAAGGCACCTCCACCAAAAATGTTATATGGTTTTTCAGGTAATTTGACTTACTTGAATACCACACTAACATCAATGATTAATAACCACAAGTTCTACTTCAATCTAAACTATGCTTGTTGTGGTTAATTAGGCTAGGCAAGCAGCCTTGCTTATTCAATGGTTGCAAAGAGCGTGAGTATGGTACCTGACCCAGATCTTTGTGCAAGCCTCAACTATGCTAACTCTCAGATGTTTGGTATAGCAATCAGAATATCTTTTATTATTATGAACCAAAGCCTAATACACAAGTAGCAAAATTCTAGAATATAAGATAGATAGCAAGCGGTGAAAACTAAATAAAATAATCTCTTACGCCAACAGCTAGCTGTATCTGCTCTTAAGCTCAGCTTGTACGTCTACAAGTGTCACTGTCAAAAGAGGATGAGCTACTAGAAATTGTTAGCTTTTATAGGCATTCAGGATAGCCTGAGGACGGTACGTATAATGTTCGTATTATACCTTTGTGTTGTAGGAGTAAGTCCATTGGAGGGAACGCTGTCTCTGAGCTGTCATCTGATTAGCGCTATATCTGTGTCTTGAAACTGGGATTGCATAACATTGATTGGCACTGTGTTATGTAATGGAAAAGTGCTGACTCAGGGTAAGCTCAGTTATCCTTGGTTGTGCTTGGTCATGGTTGGTAGATGTAATTGTATTCCAAATTCCTTTGGCGGTGTTGACGTGGTGTTGACGTGGTGTTGACGCAGCAGTTTCCAAGATTGATGTTTTCAAATTTTGACATTTTAAAATTAGAGAATCTTTTAATGTCTCTTTACATTCCCTGCTGGTATCTTGTTTTCGAAGTATTTCCATACAACAGTACTCACATGTACTGATGTGAAGATGAAGAAGAGCCTCTGTCTTTCGTTATACTTCCTTATATCCTCCCCCATACTGCCTTACACTAGCTAATCTCCTAGCTTTACCCACTAGCTTTATCCAGCTTTATGCACTCACCGTAATTACCAAGACCACCTGTACTGCCTTGAGCTCAGACACCAATATAGCCTGAGCCTAACAAATCCCATAATACAACATGCCCTTTCTTTTTTTCTTTTTGTTTGGGCTACTCCATCACTACCAACAAGCAGACGTAGTAACTTACCTTACTTGTGTTGCTCGTTACCTGACTCCGTTAGGGCAGTCTCCATAGGCTATGCCTCTGGGTTGTCTGACTCTGAGCCACCGTCTAAAGTACTCTTTTCGCCACTGCCAGCTCCATTGCCAGTCTGCACTGGCTTTTCCATCACCCTGACCTCCGCCGCTACCAATACTTTTACCGTGACCACTGTCCCTACCAACACTCCTTCCACCAACATCTCCAACACTACTTCTACCAACCCTGACTAGCCCGGAGTCTTTTGGTTGGGTCAGTAATGACTCCTCAACCTCATCTCCGTCTCTTCCGTCTTTACCTCGCTCTCCCCAGTAAGAGGCAGGCTCGACAGGCTTCCTGTGGGAGGTCTCCACCTGGGCCGTAACTGGCTGCACAGGGGATGGCACCACAGAGCTGGGAGTTGGCATAGGCCCAGACCTATCTAGCTCGACCTCACCTGCAACCAGTGCAGGTCTGCTACCAGCAATTCTCCTCTGAACCTCGGCTAACTCCTGCACCACTACCCTGAATGCCTTGACATTTTCCAACTCCATGACTGCTGCCTCCCGTTTGGCTTTCAGCTTAGCCAATTTCTCCTTCGACTTCTTCCGCACCTCCCTTTCCTCTCTTTCAATCTCTGCTACCTTTTTCTCATGACCTTCTCTGTCTAACATTCCATTGCTGGATACCTCGGCTAAAAAAGAGCAAACCTTTTCCATTACAGACACTGGTTCAGCTACTTTCTCAGCACCTTCCCTTACCTCATCGTGACTCTGTTCTCTATCACACCCCATAGACACTTGCACATCTCTGGTGCCTTGGGCTGTCCCCTGTTGGCTACCATTTTCCACGTATTCGCTACTCTTCACTCCCTTGGTTTTACAAGTCCACCAATCTTGACCTGTGTGACCTCTCTTAACTTCGCTCTCTCTGTCAGACTTATTTGTCAGGTTTTGCAACTTGACATCATCTGAAACATAACTTGACCCAGCAATAATGGTTCTCGACAAAAACGGCTTAACTGGCTTAATACTTCTACACTCCTTAACAGCCTCAAACTTACTTTCGCATAACGCATTTACAACAGCAAATAATTTAAGCTGCCTCAACTCAGTTATGCCCAAGAAGTTCGTTCTCAATCCTTTCACCACATGAAGTTCAGCATCCATATGCCTGTCTTTACTTTCCAAATGAACTATTACACTTCCAACCACTTTTAACTCACTACCATCATCAGTTTCTAAAACTGTCGACGGTTTCTTTAACCATAGGTCCAACTTATTGGCTGTTGCCTTGGTTACCATAGACACCTCAGCTCCAGTATCAAACGTAAACTCTACATTTACTCCATTAACTTCTAAATACTGCACAATTCCCTGGCCTAGTCATTGATCTTCACCATATTTATCTCTATGACCAGAGAATCTAACACTTCTGCCCTTACTATTATCCCGGTACCCTTCATCATACCGGCTCGTCTCGCGCCTCTCCTTATACTTCTCCCCCTCAAACCTATCCATACTTTTGTCCCTGTACCTACTAGACTTGTCTTTCATCTCGCGGGGGCTTTCTCGGCCCCTGTACCTCTCCCTACTAATATCCCTGCTGCCATATCACTCATAGCTACTATTACGGCTACCTCCTGACCTCCTGCTGCTACCTCGTCTATCGTAACCTACATCTCCTCCCTTATCCCTGCAATAACGGGATACATGTCCTCGCCGCCCACAAGAAAAACATTTAATGTGGGGACAACTCCGCATCTCATGACCACTACCTCTGCAATTATAGCAAACTCTATCTCTACTTTCCCTACTGTTTTCTCCATGTCTAGAGACATACCTTTCCCTGCTATTGTCTCTATACTTTCTACTGCCACTGTCCTTGTTATACTCCCTGCCTCTTGTTCCATATCTACTAGTATCATGCTCCTCACTACCATAATACTCTCTACTACTCCTAGGGCTACCCCTAGGGGAAGATCTACCTGCTGAATCATAACTTCTATCTCTATCATTACTCCTGTACTGCGCTCGACTATCAAACTCTGATACCTTTGCGACTTCTCTCTTAACCTCACTTTTTAAATCACTACCTCTACTATCTGCTCTCACGAACCTGTCTGAATGATTCGCCATCTCACGAGCCCTCAATGCCTCATGTAACAACTCCCAAGTCAGATTGGCGTTCTTCACTAAATCTCTGCTTACTTCTCTATCTCTCAACCCGTTAACCGCCACTATAAGGGCAAACCTTACCCTATCATTATTGTTAGTCACCTCCGCATATCTGCTCAAACTTTCTACCCGTTGTAAGTATTCTCTCTCACTTTCCCCAAGTGCCTGCCTAGCCGTAAGGAACTTATGCCCCTTTACGAACATACTCTCTTGTCTACCATAGTAATCCTGCAAAACCTCCACTGCCCCTTCATAAGTAGAATTTACGCCATCTACGTTAAACCCTGCACTCCTCAATACCTCTCTACCACTGTGCCCAATAGCTCTCAATAGTGGCACTAACCTACATCTACCTCTCATAATAGGGCGTCTATTGACACCTTCACCTTCGTAACCTCTTCTCTCAACAGCACTCTCAATACATAAATTCATCTCCTCTATGAATCACTCCCAGGACCCATCGCCGTGCTCTCCAAACACCAGCTTCGGAAACCCACTCTCCATCTCTACCCAACACAATATCTCTCTCGCCACGAATTCACTCTACCCCACTCGTATGAACATAGTGTAATTCTCACCTCCGAATACGTAATAAATATTTACACCTCAACAACACCGCTACTTCACCGCTACAACACCTCACAACACCACCCTACCTCACGTCACCTCGCCTGCACGCCCGTGAAAGGGTCTAATCAACCGTTTAAACTTACCTCGTAACCAGAAAAATTATCGCTAACGTTAACACACAAAGAAAAAAAAATCAGAATTTTGTCAACTGCGCCATGTTGTATAAATCGATGTACTCACATGTACTGATGTGAAGATGAAGAAGAGCCTCTGTCTTTCGTTATACTTCCTTATATCCTCCCCCATACTGCCTTACACTAGCTAATCTCCTAGCTTTACCCACTAGCTTTATCCAGCTTTATGCACTCACCGTAATTACCAAGACCACCTGTACTGCCTTGAGCTCAGACACCAATATAGCCTGAGCCTAACAAATCCCATAATACAACATGGAGTGCTAATTAATGTTCATCTTAGTTCATGTTACTAACCACAAATAAGTTGGAATGCTGTGAATATGCTAACTGATTAGGTTGCTCATTTTATTATTTGAATGGTAAGGAGGTCAAGCACTTGGTCAGATGCCACAAGCTTGTAAAATAATGCAAGTAAATTTATTCTAAATATACTAGAAGATGCGCAATGCAGTTGTTCATAAGGTCAAAGTTTAGTAGGTCAGCGGGTGTTATTTTGTAGCTGACGACCAAAAGAAGTTACCATTCAATCACAATACGGCGTGGTACCCGGTAAATCTATTTACTGGGTACCACGGAAATTTATCTATTTCCGGTTTACTACTATGTTCAGGCTGTTCCGTTCTTACTTTTGTAGTTGGTTGGTTTAAGGAAAACTAAGGCTTTAGTTGTCTACAAAGAAAACAAAACACTGGGTACACCTTAATATATTAGAAACTACAACAAAGGTGAGTGATAATAGAACTACGTACACATCTACCCGAACTAGACATGTACGGGTAAGAATTTGTGAGAAACAAGCTAGGTTATCCCATCTCTTCATGTTGTTGATTTCTTGTCTACCGTCTTGTGGAGTTTATATGGAAATATAAACTAACACGGAATGTAGTATTTGTTTCATGAATGATTGTCTATTACGTGAGAGATGAATATAAGGTGTTGAATCCAAATGAAGATATTAGAAAAAAATTACAATGATTATAGAGTTAATCAAATAGTAATCGCTGTGTAATGATCCTCTGTTTTATGTGAGGGTTGGGGTATATCCTGGTAGGGGTTGTCAGCGGCATCCGGAGAGCTGTGTGTTAGAATCAGGGAGTGACAGTTAGAGAGTGAGAGTCAGAAAGAAAGACTCAGAGATTAAGAATCAGAGAGTAAAAATCAGAGAGAGAAAATTAGGGAGTTAGAGTCGGAGAGTGAGAGCCAGTAAATGAGAGTGAGAGTCAGGGAGTGAGAGTCAGGGAGTGACAATCAGAGAGTGAGAGGGAAAGTCAGAGAGTGGGAGCATTTTCACTTCTAATTTCTCTGACGGGTGAATGTAAAATTACTGTTGTTTCTTCTATGCCAAGTGTTTCACCAATGATATACAGCCCCCCTGGGGGGGGGCTGTATATCCAGGCCTGTATTCCCTGGTTGCAAGTTGGGGCGGCTAAGCAAGATGGGGCGGGTAATGTTAGGCGACTAGTTATGAGCATCTGGGGGTTTGGAGGGGCGGTATCAGCCCCCTCAACAGTTTCTTTTATGTAGGGCCTCAACCAAGCATCTCACGTGAAGTTTTTAAAAAATTTTATCGGAAAGTATAAACATTTTTTCTATTATTTGAGATTTGTTTGTTTTAGGTGATGTGACTGCCAGGAAGTTTTCAGATTGAAATAGGCTAAACTTGACCGCAGTTGAAACGCTCAGAAAAATACATCTTTTTCTTTTGAGCGTTTCAACAAAGATCAATTTTGCCAATTTTATTTTAAGTTCATCCTAAGGTTTCTACGCTTTCGTGGGGGCTATTGCAAAGCGGATGTTTGTTAAAACTTGACCTTTTGCAAACCTTTATAAAAGTCGTTAACAAGAATATTTTGCCGATGATGATAATAATGACGCCCAAGAACTATTAAAAGTTGACGTTTATCTATATGGCTTGGAATAAAGTGATACTCTACAGCGATAAAAACGGTTTCCGTAGCCGTTGGGCAAATAACTGTTCGAGTTAATGCTTTTGAGGTCGAGTTATTTAAAGCAGGTACCAAACAAATCCGTTCGAGTTAACCAAGTGTTCGTGATAAAATTTTACATTTTATCCCAGGGCGAGTTATCCTAGTTTAACTGTACTTAGCCGCTAAAAATTCCTAAAAAGTTAGGGCGGCTCAGCTGGCCAGCCGCCCCAGGGAATACGGGCCTGTGCATATCATTGGTTTCACTCTGTACAGCAAGCGGAATGCGAATGTCAATGCGATGCGATTGCAATGCGATGCGAATGTCCTTAGACTAACCGCAGTGTCAATATGCTGAAATCGGTAAATTGCATAGCGTAGCGTTACTATAAGCGGAGTACCGACGAGCATATAACATGACCGAAAATACGCCCACTGTTGACATGTGCTACGGACGGCATCGCAAGCCATGGCTGAATTATTACGAGAACGAGCGTCTTCACAAAAAATAGAAAGTTGAAAAATAGTTGTGCCATGAAGCTTTCTACGTGACATTGAAAGTAGGTACAAGTGTAGCTAATACATGAAAAGTTACTACTAAAAGTATATTGCGCTTGAAAATATTGCTAGTGATTTTTTGAAGATTAAATGATAAAGTTCGCGTTAATGTAGGTAAAGCTGGATTGTGTTAGAATTCTCTGATCGCAAGTAGTCATTTGTTAGAATGTTTGTAACTTTAAGTGGATTTCTAGAGAGTGAAACTTATGATTATCCCAGCATGCACGTTGACCACAAGAGCATCGGTAGGCCTGCTATAAAGTGCTAATTAATGTTCATCTTAGTTCATGTTACTAACCACAAATAAGTTGGAATGCTGTGAATATGCTAACTGTTTAGGTTGCTTATTTTATTATTTGAATGGTAGGAAGGTCGAGCACTTGATTAGATGCCACAAGTTTTTAAAATAATGCAAGTAAATCTACTATATAAACGGCAATCGTTGTCTGTCTATCTGTCTGCTTTATAGAGTACCGTACTTTTCCTACTATTAGCCGCTACTTTTTTCTGATGGTTCGTGAGCCATGCGGCTTATATAAGGGCGCGGCTATTCGGTGGTTTTTTCTTTCACCGCTAGGGCGAATTAACAGGAATATCCGGTTAGTACACGCCTCTATTATAATACGTAACCTACTATTCATCGTAGGATGGACGATAAATACTGATATGCTAATAATATGAGTTGTCTTCTCGATATATCGAGTTACCGATAACTCCCAAATGTGAGCAGTATAAATAGATTATATGGCGGTCTTTTCTTTTTCGATTCGATCGTACGAAGCAAACTTAATTAATATGAGTAAGTAGTAAAGTTAAATTGGTAGTAAATATTAGTAGTGAATTAAATAAAATTTACTACTCTTTAAATAAATTAATGAGTAGTAAATTACATCTAATTAATATTTACTGCCAACGTGTACCGGGAAGGTCATGTGAGCATTTGTTTCTTGCAACCACTGGAAAAACGTTGTTTTGCAATAATCTACTATATAAACGGCCATCGTTGTGATCTGTGTGATTGATTGATTGTCCGCCTTATAGAGCGGTCTTTTCTTTTATCGTCGTACGAATTTCGGTCGTACGAAGCGAACTGAATTAATATGTGTAGTAACGGTAAATAAATTATAGAGCGGTCTTTCTTTTTCCATTCGGTCGAACGAAGCCAACCGAATTAATATGAGTACTAATTATCGTAATTTCGTAATATCGTAATGTCGTAATATGGACTATTAGCCGCTACTTTTCTCTGACGATTTGAGCCAAGCGGCTTATATAAAGGTGGGGCGATTCTGTTCTTTTTCTTTCACCGCTCGAGCGCATTAACCGAAATTCCCGGTTAGCATGCTTTTTAAACGGCAAATCTTCTGCCGTGTTAAAAAGCACCTTTCCTGAGTTCTGCGGCCTATACAAAGGTGTCTATACAGCTATACAAATGTACTATTCATTAGATAAAATAAATTAACGAGTAGTTATTTACATGCAATTAATATTTACTGCCAACGTGTACCGAGAAGGTCACGCAAACGTTTGTTTCTTGGAGCCACTGGGAAAACGCATTTCTCACCTACTAAATTTCCACATCAAAAATGTAAGTGTTTCTTATACGATGTTGTATTGTCTATGAATTGCCACATCTCCACTACTTAATAACGTTGGATTTGCCGCTGTTCGTGATAGTGGGTCATGTTCATTTCCTTCAGCAGCCGAGTTACTAATTTTTTTCCAGCTACGAGTAGGCCTACTGTAACTTACTATTACAGAACTTTCACGAGTACTCTGAGGGTTGCGGTACGCTATTGTGAAAAAAAAGAGAGCAGCTGCTATCGACTTACTGTCACCCTGCATCAGCCATGACCAGCTATACGTCGCCTGCTCAAAAGTAGGCACACGCCGAAAACTGTTTCTTCATACGCCCGACAAAAAAACCAAAAATGTTGTCTATCCGCATGTGTTGCGTTGAACTAAGGGAGAGAGAGAGGGAGAGAGAGAGAGGGAGAGCGAGGAGGAGAGGGGGGAAGAGAGGGAGAGAGAGAGGGGGAGAGGGAGAGAGAGAGAGGGAGAGAAGGGGAGAGAGAGCGAGGAGGAGAGGGGGAGAGGGAGAGAAAGAGGGAGAGAGAGGGAGAGGGAGAAAAGGGAAGGAGAGAGAGGGGAGAGACGGAGAGAGGGGAGAGAGGGAGAGAAGAAGAGAGAGAGGGAGAGCGAGGAGGAGAGGGGGGGGGGGGGGGAGAGAGGGAGAGAGGGAGAGAAAGAGGGAGAGGGGAGAGAGGGGAGAGATGGAGAGAGGGAGATGTAACTGCATATTTGGAGTTGTTTTACAGTATGAAAGCCAACTCTCAATAAACCTTATGCTGCACGTGAATCTGTTACTGTAGGCGGGTAATGCAGCTAGTTTATACTAAATATGCTAGAAGATGCGCAATGCAGTTGTTCATAAGGTCAAAGTTTAGTAGGTCAGCGGGTGTTATTTTGTAGCTGACGGCCAAAATAAATTAACATTCAATCACAGGTACTGCGTGGGAATCCACCTTTTTAGGCTGTTTACTACTATGTTCAGGCTGTTCCGCTCTTACTATTGTAGTTGGTAGGTTGGGAAACTAAGGCTTTAGTTGTCTACAAAGAAAACAAAGCACTGGCTACACCATAATATATCAGAAGCCAAAACAAAAGTGAGTAATAATAGAACTACATACTCATCTACCCGTAATAGACATGTACTGGTAAGAAATTGTGAGGGACAAGCTAAGTTATCCCATCTCTTCATGTTGTTGATTTCTGGTCTACCGTCTTGTGGAGTTTACTTGGTAATATAGACTAACACGGATTGGGGTATTTGTTTCATGAATGATTTTCTATTACGTGAGAGATGAATATAAGGGTTGAATCCAAATGAAGATATTAGAGAGAAATTACAATGATTATAGTTAATCTATGGCGCCTTATTGTGCCTCGCATTGCGTGTTCACAACTCGAGTTGTGCAACTCGAGTTGTGAACACGCAACGCGAGGCACTGTAAGGCGCCATAGTTAATCAAATAGTAATCGTAGTAACTATTAGTATTAATATGGTCTATATACCTTCCACATATCTAACATAGTCTACAGTGTACTTCCTCTGTCTAGTGACTGTTCAGTATTAATATGGTGAATATACCTTCCACATATCTAACATAGTCTACAGTGTACTCCCTCTGTCTAGCGACGGTTTAGTATTAATATGGTCTATATACCTTCCACGTATCTAACATAGTCTACTGTGTACTTCCTCTGTCTAGTGACTGTTTAGTATTAATATGGTCTATATACCATCCACATATCTAACATAGTCTACAGTGTATTTGCTCTATTTAGTTATTGTTTAGTATTCATATGGTCTATATACCTTCCATATATCTATCATAGTCTACTGTGTACTTCCTCTGTCTAGTGACTGTTTAGTATTAATATGGTCTATATACCTTCCACATATCTAACATAGTCTACAGTGTACTTTCTCTGTCTAGTGACTGTTTAGTATTAATATAGTCTATATACCTTCCACATATCTAACATAGTCTACAGTGTACTTTCTCTGTCTAGTGACTGTTTAGTATTAATATGGTCTATATACCTTCCACATATCTAACATAGTCTACAGTGAACTTCCTCTGTCTAGTGACTGTTTAGTATTCATATGGTCTATATACCTTCCATATATCTATCATAGTCTACAGTGTACTTTCTCTGTCTAGTGACTGTTTAGTATTAATATGGTCTATACACCTTCCACATATCTAACATAGTCTACAGTGTACTTCCTCTGTCTAGTGACTGTTTAGTATTAATAGGGTCTATACACCTTCCACATATCTAACATAGTCTACAGTGTACTTCCTCTGTCTAGTGACTGTTTAGTATTAATATGGTCTATATACCTTCCACATATCTAACATAGTCTACAGTGTACTTCCTCTGTCTAGTGACTGTTTAGTATTAATATGGTCTATATACCTTCTACATATCTGTCATAGTCTACTGTATACATACTCTGTCTAGTGACTGTTTAGTATTAATATGGTCTATATACCTTCTACATATCTATCATAGTCTACAGTGTACTTCCTCTGTCTAGTGACTGTTCAGTATTAATATGGTCTCTACACCTTCCACGTATCTAACATAGTCTACAGTGTATTTCCTTTGTCTAGCGACTGTTTAGTATTAATATGGTCTATACACCTTCCAAATATCTAACATATTCTACAGTGTACTTCCTCTGTCTAGTGACTGTTTAGTATTAATATGGTCTATATACCATCCACATATCTAACATAGTCTTCAGTGTACTTCCTCTATTTAGTTACTGTTTAGTATTCATATGGTCTATATACCTTCCATATATCTATTATAGTCTACTGTGTACTTCCTCTGTCTAGTGACTGTTTAATATTAATATGGTCTATATACCTTCCACATATCTAACATAGTCTACAGTGTACTTTCTCTGTCTAGTGACTGTTTAGTATTAATATGGTCTATATACCTTCCACATATCTAACATAGTCTACAGTGTACTTTCTCTGTCTAGTGACTGTTTAGTATTAATATGGTCTATATACCTTCCACATATCTAACATAGTCTACAGTGTACTTCCTCTGTCTAGTGACTGTTTAGTATTCATATGGTCTATATACCTTCCATATATCTATCATAGTCTACTGTGTACTTCCTCTGTCTAGCGACTGTTTAGTATTACTAGAAATTCCACTGTCATACAGCCCACGACCAAAGTAATAACGGAAAAAAGAAAGGGTACTGTTGGTTGTTGAAAAACTAGTTCTCAGCATGAATTGACAGTGTATAATGTAAATGAGACTTGTTTGAGATGATATAAAATAAATTTGAGGGAGCACGACTCTAAAAAGGCGCAACAGAAATAACAGAAATGTAACAGAAATAAATAATAATAAAATAAATAATTAACTATCTCAAACTTATGTTTTACCATAATAAAATAAATAATAATTCAAGCTGTAGACCTAAACTACTGTACGTAATTTAACTAACAACAGCAATAATGAAATATGTTTATTATAGCTCTGAAATGCAATATTACAAGTAAAATATATTGTAATATACAGTTTGAAAGTTGGTTGTGTTGAATGCAGAACAGTTTTGACAGCGATATGTAACAGAAATAAATATTAATAAAATAAATATTTAACTATCTCAAACTTATGTTTTACAATAATAAAATAAATATTAATTCAAGCTGTAGACCTAACCCACTGTAGGTAATTTAACTAACAACAACAATGCCAACAATAAAGAAATATGTTTATTATATCTCTGAAATGCAATATTAAACGTTAAACGGCAAACTGATGTGTAATATACAGTTTGAAAGTTGGTTGTGTTGAATGTAGAATGGTTTTGACAGCGATATGTAACAGAGAGCAAGCGTTGGCATTTACACGTCTAGAAGTTTTATGCAAACTGGAGTGAAATAAAGAAATATTCTTGTCATAAAAGGGCGTTGTAGTAACGGCCTACCTTGTAGATAAGATGTAAAGAAATCTGGCTGATGTTCTAGATAATTTGAAAAACCTTCGGTAATTGGACAAAAATGTAGGCTGATAAACTGTGTACCACATTTTCGTACCTGTAAATCGGTCTACGCCTCAAACAGTAGACAAACAGTACACAGTAAACAGTTCTACTATCTGTCGCACGGCTTTATTGGCGTTTCGTAAGTCGGTCGAAACTATTAATAAACCAAGCTGTTCGAGCGTTTTGTGGCGAGACTTTATCGTTCTATTCTCTGTCGCTCGGCGTTTCAATTTCCGGTCTTAATTTTTATTGAACGAAGCTTTTCAAGCGTTTTGTGACGATTTTCGTCCTAATAAATCTGTCTATTTATGTATAATCCGATCAGATGGGTTAGTTTTAGGAATTTGTGTCAACCTTTCAAAGGCTTGGTAACATATTTAAATAGGTTTATATGCGTTTTGTATAATTATTATACTTAAACGACTTTACTGAAAAATAGTTAAATTTGTTGATAGGATTTCGTTGCAAGGGTTTGGTGACGGCCGTTAACGGATAATTTTTCGGGAGTTGTGTGCACATGTGCATTTATCATAATTCTCCCAATCAATCGTTTCACTCTTGCTTGGTCGTGGGAACAAACAGTACACAGTAAACAGTTCTACTATCTGTCGCACGGCTTTATTGGCGTTTCGTAGGTCGGTCGAAACTATTAATAAACCAAGCTGTTCGAGCGTTTTGTGGCGAGACTTTATCGTTATATTCTCTGTCGCTCGGCGTTTCAATTTCCGGTCTTAACTTTTATTAAACGAAGCTTTTCAAGCGTTTTGTGACGATTTTCGTCCTAATAAATCTGTCTATTTATGTATAATCCAATCAGATGGGTTAGTTTTAGGAATTTGCGTCAACCTTTCAAAGGCTTGGTAACATATTTAAATAGGTTTATATGCGTTTTGTATAATTATTATACTTAAACGACTTTACTGAAAAATAGTTAAATTTGTTGATAGGATTTCGTTGCAAGGGTTTGGTGACAGCCGTTAACGGATAATTTTTCGGGAGTTGTGTGCACATGTGCATTTATCATAATTCTCCCAATCAATCGTTTCACTCTTGCTTGGTCGTGGGAATATGGTCTATATACCTTCCATATATCTATCATAGTCTACTGTGTACTTCCTATGTCTAATGACTGTTTAGTATTAGTATGGTCTTTATACCTTCCACATATCTAACATAGTCTACAGTGTACTTCCTCTGTCTAGTGACTGTTTAGTATTAATATGGTCTATATACCTTCCACATATCTAACATAGTCTACAGTGTACTTTCTCTGTCTAGTGACTGTTTAGTATTAATATGGTCTATATACCTTCCACATATCTAACATAGTCTACAGTGTACTTCCTCTGTCTAGTGACTGTTTAGTATTAATAGGGTCTATACACCTTCCACATATCTAACATAGTCTACAGTGTACTTCCTCTGTCTAGTGACTGTTTAGTATTAATAGGGTCTATATACCTTCCACATATCTAACATAGTCTACAGTGTACTTTTTCTGTCTAGTGACTGTTTAGCATTAATATGGTCTATATACCTTCCACGTATCTAACATAGTCTACAGTGTACTTCCTCTGTCTAGTGACTGTTTAGTATTAATATGGTCTATATACCTTCCACATATCTAACATAGTCTACAGTGTACTTCCTCCGTCTAGCGACTGTTTAGTATTAATATGGTCTATATACCTTCCACATATTTAACATAGTCTACAGTGTACTCCCTCTGTCTAATGACTGTTTAGTATTAATATGGTCTATATACCTTCCACATATCTAACATAGTCTACAGTGTATTTCCTCTGTCTAGTGACTGTTTAGTATTAATATGGTCTATATACCTTCCACATATCTAACATAGTCTACAGTGTACTTCCTGTGTCTAGTGACTGTTTAGTATTAATATGGTCGATACACCTTCCACATAACTTAGTGTTTGAAGCATGCTTGAGCTTTAATAAGTTGGATTTGGACCATTTGTAAAATCATAAAATGCCATGTGTAATTAGATGTTAGTCGTGTGATTCAGAGAATTCTGCTCGAAAGGAGGCATTATGTTTGGTTTATTATTTCTGTGAATTGAGATGCCCTACAGTAAAGTTACTGCAATTTTAGCATCCACTAGGTGTTCAAACAGATTACTCCACTTTTAATTTTGTTTAAACAATTTTAGTTCACAAACTATTTCAATGAAAAACAGCCGTGTGACATCTAACAAATAGTCGTGTGACTTCTGTGATCCTCCATATAAAATATTGAGACAAAAAGGAACAATGCTTTGGTTATATTAAAAGATAATAAAAATAAATGTGACAACACTAGTGCTACATTCAAAGTCAAAGATCTTCAACAATGTCATCATCAAGAATATGGCCTCTCTGCCGGCTGACTGATTTGAACTGGTGACACTTGGTTTCTATTCCAGTGACGGTTGAGTACTTTACTATTTCATTTCTATTGGCAACAACAAAATGGATCTTCTGCTGTGCTGGTATGCCTTACACATTCTCCCAGCGCTGGTCAAGGAAGTCTTTATAACTGTTGATTGCGGACGCGTCAGTTTCCAAAATTTCTACGTTGGAGTGAGCTTTAGCAACCTTGCAAAATGATGTCACAACCTCAACAGTCTCCCTTTGTGCCTTCACCAATCTTTACACCTGCCTCTTCATACTCCCACCAACTCTATTAACTGCCCCTTTGCCATGTGAAGTAGGAAAGAAGTTCCACTCCAGATGATTTAGGTCATTCGACTGCTTACTGTGGTTGAGGCTTGATAAGATAATTCTCTGCTTTAACTGGGAAGCAGCGCCATCAGAGAATAAATAAAGCGATGAAACTCTAGGACTTTGCTGCTTTACTTGGGTGATCAGTGCCTGTAGGTAGGTGAACACGGCGTACTTGTCATGCTGAAGATAGTCGAAAACAACAACATAGGATTTGACACTTCCCTTGAACCATGCACAGCAAGGGAAGATGGTAATTTGTTTGTAGGTAAAATGAGCAGACTGAATTTCACCCTGGTAGCCGGTCTGATAATTCTCTGAGAACTCGGTTTGAATGATGCTTTTATTATCAGACAAACTGGCTCTTTTTTGGTCAAAGTACTTTGACTGGTAATCTTTGTAGAAGCAGTGCTTGATATAGGCCTTCCATTGCTTTTGAAGTGCAACCATTGCTTCTCCTGCTGTGTAATTCTGTTTTGTTTTCAGATTTCTTCCCTCAACTGTTGACCATCTGTACCATTGAAGTTGTGTCACCTCTGAAAAGCTACGGGTTCGGTAGACTTTTTTAGTCCCTTGCATCTAACACATGAAGTGCCTTCAATCATCATACAAATGGGGTTCTCTCTGCTGCAGACACACAAGTCAAGCAGCTCTCTTCCGGTGCTTGGCATGTCATTTCCTGTTCGTTTAAGCGCCTTGACCAGAAATCGGAGGTTTTCATGAATGGAACAGAAACAGACAGTGTGTGGCACCTCATTGAATGGCAGCACGTGTGTGAGTCTAAGAGCTGCAAACTTGCTCCGACTTATGACATCATTAAGGTTGTCAGCTCTGTACAGTTCGTATGTCTTACCTATATTGTTGTACATCAACATACAGATGGCCTTTGACCTTAATTGAATACTTCTTTCTTGGTGCCATCCTGCTGATGTCATCATTCTTATAGAAGCCATTGACTATTTTGGTGATAATTTTGGTCATCATTCAGCCCCTCCCTTCCTTTTGAAGCTGAGTCACTTGTGCTTAGCTCATCCGGAACGTACTGATCAATGAGACGTTTAAGTACATGGGCTGATTTCCTGGAGCTTCTTGGCAGAGCTGCTTCAGCTTTCCTGAACGCCTTTCCAACAGACTGTGCAGATCCAAAGGGAGAAGGGCCTGCGATAAAAACTAATCCATGATAACAAAAGAGTACACCAACCACTAAAGAACTGTCAGCTCTATTAAGCAACACTCCAAAAAGTGTCCATGTGATATTAGTAACTTAATACTTCACTCGCCTTGCTCTTTATTTATGCTGCAGCCATCACTACATACCTGGTGTTAGTTTAAGTGTCATAGTTTTATACTTCAGGTCCTTCTGCTTTTTCTTTCATTCTTTGTGGCTAGCTCTTTGCTAAACTAGGTCTTCCTCTGTCATATTAGCTTTTTCTTCTGCCCTGAAATCCTTGATTGTTCTGCTTTCCTTCTTTTAAACTCTTCATACTTAACAGAATCACCCTTTATTCGCTCCTCGTAAGCTCTCACTTTTTCGGCATCGGTCATGGGTCAACTGCGTCTCATGATGAACAAGGTTATACTGATTTTTAGCACATCCACTGTGTCCTTCTGTAGTGACGTAATGTTGTACACAACGTATCTCATCTCATTTGATCATCAAATAGCCAGGCAAACCAATTATGTGTTGGTTAGTCTGTTCGCCAGTAGGGTATTAGATTTTATGTTCAGATCTTGAAAATCTATCAACAGACTTTTTTTATATACCATAAAT
The DNA here is from genome assembly GCF_963576615.1 of Watersipora subatra. Taxonomy (NCBI): domain Eukaryota; kingdom Metazoa; phylum Bryozoa; class Gymnolaemata; order Cheilostomatida; family Watersiporidae; genus Watersipora; species Watersipora subatra. The sequence goes on along the minus strand of NC_088715.1, from coordinate 4,873,319 downwards.
TGAATGAAAATCTCAAAGGCATAGTACTATTTGCTAACCAGACACATACAAGTCTGCTTTATGTGATTAAATTGGATTATGAACGCAACGAAACAACAGCATGGGGGGGGGGTTGTCTCGCCACTAACCCGGCACATGGCTAACCATCCCACAGCCATCTATTTGAACCTAGAAGCCGAAAATTCATTTTAAGGTGTTTCATGGTGAATGCTAATACAACTTAAAATGAAAATACTGAGACTTGAACAGTGTGGGTGCAAGAGTAACTTGTCAATGTTTTTGGTTAGCTGAGTGACAGTTATATAGCTAGTAGTTGTAAACATGTAGTAAAAACAGAGGTTTCACATTTTTAATTGTTTTATCATTTTCCATTATGTTCTACAGTGTAACAAGCAGACTGAAGTGATATTTTTATAGGAATAAAATTGGCATTTTTAGTTCCCACTATATTAGCAAATATAATATTGTTGTGGAATGTGATCCACTGAGAGCTGAGCCTAGAGCTGAGCTAAGCCGAGCCGGGCTGTGCTCAGTATATTGCTCCCCAATATTAGCAAATATAATATTTCCACTGAAAATAATTTTTGAGGGCGACTTGAGAACACTAACTTCAATTGTGTGGTACAACTAAAGTATGATGATGAGTTATATGTTTTCTGAGCCCTAAGCCTGTTCTAAACAAAACAGACATGGTCTGTATGTGCAGAGAACATTTTGAAAACTGGGAATTTTTTATTGTATTTATGAACAAGCCCATATGTGGAATCATCTGTTAAAGATGGTACTGTGGGAGTTGTTATGGGAAAATAGATAGAAAACATGGAATTTTCAGAATGAGTCTTTAATCAAACATGATCGATGAAATACAGAACAGAAATCTTATCACATAAAGTGAATATTTTACATACAGCTCTATGTATAAGTAGGAATTTTAATCCAAGTGATTAGTCATGTGGTAGTGTAGAGCAGAGCATAATGCAGATGCATTGCTAGTGTTTGGAGCAGTGGCAGATGACTCAACTTCTACCACCTGAATACTAGCACTACTGTCTAAGTTGGTGTTGTCAGCTTGACATTTTGCTACGTGAGCTTTAAAGGTCGGGCCACACGTATCGTGTATTTTCAACTAATCTGGGAAATTCCATTCGTACGAAATTTCTGACCTGCCACACGGAGTTTCCCCACCACGGATTCGTACGAAACTAACTTTCAACTAGCCAATCATAACGCGGTGATAAATTGAAGCCGATTCCGTTTCAATCATTTGCTTCAGTACAAACATGCGGGTCAGATCGAAAAAAGATAACGATTTGTGAGTTTCTAGTCGCAATTCCTAATTCCTAAAATCGGTTGCGGAATGTACACGTAAATTAATTTCGGCGCCTACAATATAACTGCGCGTTAATAAGGTCGTTTCTATGCAACTACAAAACTGCTAATGCTAGATGCACTGAGTAGTTGTAGTAGGCTGTTGTTGTAAATGGTTTTAGTATACTTTTGAATAGAGCTTGTACATTGATAATATTATTACGAACTATTACGTATGTACTACATTGCAAAACGGTTCTTTTGTATGACTACAGCAGGTTTTGGCTTGTCCACAAAACCGTTTTACTTTTTCTTCTAATTACAATACAAATTTGAACCTGACTTTTCAGCAATTATTAGCCTAGCTACAAAGCAGTTATATTTCTATTAAAGCCTTACCTATAATATTTCTATTATTGGCCTTACCTTTAAGGTAAGGCCAATAATAGAAATAATAGGCCTCGTGTGGCCTTACCTTAAAGGTAAGGCCACACGAGACAAAATTCTCACGAAATCGGCGAAATTTGGACGAAACGATTCGTACGAATTGAAATTTGGACGAATTCGTCCATCGTTGGTTGCGCACGATGAACGAATCCTGAATTGGACGAAAGGTCTGAAATTCCTACGACTCGTTGTTTGATTGGTCGGTTGAAAAGGTTAGTTGAATGTTGAAGGCCGTTTTCTTTTGCGCATGTTTGGTCAGATCTAAAAAAGATAACGATTTGCGAGTTTCTAGCCCGCAGTTCCTAACTCGGATTGAAAACTGTGTACTGTGTTGGCGATTATATGTAATCAGTAGCACCATGGACGTAATGGATTTATTTAATATAAATATAACTGTTTTGTAGCTAGACTAATATTTGCTGAAAAGTCAGGTTCCAATATGTATTTAATAGAAATATAACTGCTTTGTAGCTAGGCTAATAATTGCTGAAAAGTCAGGTTCAAATTTGTATTGTAATTAGAAGAAAAAGTAAAACGGTTTTGTGGACAAACCAAAACCTGCTGTAGTCATACAAAAGAACCGTTTTGCAATGTAGTACATACGTAATAGTTCGTAATAATATTATCAATGTACAAGCTCTATTCAAAAGTATACTAAAACCATTTACAACAACAGCCTACTACAACTACTCAGTGCATCTAGCATTAGCAGTTTTGTAGTTGCATAGAAACGACCTTATTAACGCGCAGTTATATTGTAGGCGCCGAAATTAATTTACGTGTACATTCCGCAACCGATTTTAGGAATTAGGAATTGCGACTAGAAACTCACAAATCGTTATCTTTTTTCGATCTGACCCGCATGTTTGTACTGAAGCAAATGATTGAAACGGAATCGGCTTCAATTTATCACCGCGTTATGATTGGCTAGTTGAAAGTTAGTTTCGTACGAATCCGTGGTGGGGAAACTCCGTGTGGCAGGTCAGAAATTTCGTACGAATGGAATTTCCCAGATTAGTTGAAAATACATGATACGTGTGGCCCGACCTTTAGCCTATCTGCGTGACCTCACGTTATGACCGGACACCTATTACGTTTTGCCTTGAAACTTTTGCAGTTCGTGTGAAAAACTGCCAAACGGGATTCTGTTGGCGAGGCATGTTGGAAGTTTGAAACACAACTTTAACTTTTCAAAGCACAAAATAAACTGATTCTAACAATCCAATTATTTTGGTTTGTGTCCATAACATAAAATATTAGTTTGCAAACTTAAAGCCTTTGCCCAAAAGGATTTTATTGTTTTAATTTCTAATTATAAGTAATCCTTTCTCACTGGCCAGACTTGAGGAAGTATTCATTCATTATTAGAGATGATCATTGGATTAATATATTGCACATGGTTTATATATTTCATCAGTGAAGAGATCATCATATCACTTGATAAAACCAATTGAAAATGAAATTTACTAATTCATTGTTGTGCTAGGATTTCATGTAGTTTCAGCTTGAGCGCTACTATCAATTTACTACTGTGTCCTAAATAAACTTCCACAACTGATAATTACATATAATTGCATTTCACCGCACAGAGACCACTAGGAGCTTAAAATATGTTTTTCACAAAAAATAATGAAAAACCGAAAAAACCATAAAAACCGGTTTTTTCAGCTGGTTTAAACCACTCGGTTTAAACCACTCGGTTTAAACCGAGCCAACCCTGGTTGATTGTCAAACTAGTCGAATGTAAAATCCTGGTCTTTCTACTATTACTAGTACTTGGTCAGTCTTGTGCGCCCTGAGAGATCATCAGGTGTAATAACTATCTGCACAATTACTCCATAGTACAGCAAGATGGCTGAGGATAAAGATGGTAGTGTACCTGGCTGCTAAGATGATTATCCGTGATTCCCACCGGGTGCATTTTTAATTGTAGCTTTTGACAGTCAGATGGACATGGTTCTTACAATAGTAAAGATTATTCTTTGTAGCCTTGGTTCCATAACTGGGACTCCATGCTGATTGTCAAACTACTTCAATGTACATGAGGTGGCACTTGTTACAGGAAATATAATGGGATCTTCTCAGAGCAGGAGGAACAGAAGATCAACTACTAACAGAGAGAGTGGAGAGAGAGAAGGTAAGATATATTAGACAAGAGCTACAGAGAGTAAGTACTCTTATGATAAGTTGTAGCAGTGAATTATTGTTTAGTGTAGTATGACTGTTTTACCTGCAAGTGTAGACATCTGTTAAATTGTGTTTAGACTAGTGAGTCTATGAGTTATTTTACAATTACAAATCTTCTATAGAACACTCATTTGTAAACAGTGAGTCCCAAGTCACACCAACTATACTCATGATAATCACTAGTAATTCATCTCTAATTGGTTGACCTGATTTGCTGTTGTCGCAAGACTAACATACAGATGATCATATTGTATATCACTCACTTTATATTTCTTATTATTATTATCATGTGATCATTTACACTCAGGAGTGTTTCAGCTCATTTATAATTTATTCCTAACACAAAATGATTGTCAAGCAATAATCATGTACTCTCATTGGATGTCCTATTTTGAATTTTTAGATGTCAAAAGTGGACAATTCTTACATTACCATTCACTTGTTTAATCATGTTATGCAAATGGCAACTTTTTTTGCAATTATTCTAAAATATTCAAGTATAAATTGTTACAGCTTCATATCAACCATTCTTCAGGATTCTATATTTTAATATTAGCAAGGTTGGAAAACTCTATGTACAATGTGATTCCTTAAAGGCCCTAGTCAGCCATGTTCAGATGAAACAATCTGTTTACATCGTGTTGCTAACCCGAGTCTTTTATGTAGAATATCCAAATTTCAGGTCATGTGATGTGTTAGTTTTCTTCCAATTGGTTAAAATATACAACTATATTTATTCATGGTTCAACAAATAGCTATGTTGCCAACCAGTCAGTTAATAATGTATAAAGATAATTGCACACTATTATTTACAAACTGCTAGCCTAAGTTCCTAAATACTTCAACTAATCATCATTTCCTTCTAGAGTAAAGAACCTTTGCTAGCAGTGTGTGCAGAACTTTCCAGTGGTATGTGTATTCAGGCACCCATACATGGTTGCAAGGATTTTCTCAGGGCGGTAAATACCACTGGGAAAAATACGGTTGTTACCGTCTGCCCTAAATACCTGGAATAAATAGTGAAAATATCAAAAGTTGAAATAGAGCAATGAATTCAAACTATTATGCTTCATGCTGACTCACTCTGGTCTAAACTACTTTCACTGAAACTAAAAGCACTGAAAACATTTTAGCAAGCTATTAGGTCCTCCACAGTTCCACTAGCCATAGTAATAATAGTCAAAGAATTTCCAAGACGAGTCAAGTCTCAATATATGACAGTCAAGCAAGAGTAAGACAAGACTCAATTCCAAGCAAATAGTGACATGGTGAAATATTCCCACGACCAAACAGAGCGAAGCGATTGGTTGGGAGATTTATGATAAATGCACATGTGCACACAACTCTCGAAAATTATTCATCAACATTGAGACGAACCCTTGCATCAAAATTTCATCAACAAATTTAATCATCGTTTTGTAGAGTCGTTAAAGTATAATAACGATACAAAACACATACAAACCTATTTAAATATGTTACCAAGTCTTTGTAAACCATCGTTATTATCTTAAAACTTACCCATCTGATCGAATTATACACAAATAGACAGATTTATTTGGACGAAAATCGTTATTAAAACTTGTCAAGCCTCACTTTTATAAACGTTAAGACCGGAAATTGAAACGCCGAGCGACAAAGAATAGAACGATTAAATCGTGCACATTTCACGAAAAAATAACGTGCACTTTTCACCAGTCTATAGCATTGTTGAAGGTTTCGGTGATTAACGTAGGAGTACTGAAATCGTTTCATTTTGCCGATTTCAAATTAACTGACATTTCAGACACATTTGAGTACTTTGGTATTCTAACTGATGTCCAACGCAGTGTAAGTAAAGGATATGACGATGATATTTTTTTCTAACGATTTTTATGAGATTACGATATTTAATTATAAGTTTGGATATTCTTCTTGATACTTCTTGATATTGTTAGCTGTGACGTTTTGAAATGTAAATAAAATTGCGCATTGGTTTTCTATTATTACTGTATTACTATTACTAAGTTTGGATATTCTTTTTGATACTTCTTGATATTGTTAGCTATGACGTTTTTAAATGTAAACAAAATTATTCATTAGTTTTTTATTATTACTGTATTACTATTATATTAATAATATTGGTTATTCTAATAATATCAGTGCATTTTACTTCTAATATTGCATTTCTTCTATTGCAGGGGGAGAGATATAAACATATAATCTTTTCCTTTCATTATTGCTGTTTGTCATGACCAAACACTTTTTTAAATAGATTTTCTAAAAATCTATATAATAAATATCACTTTATTGTTAGCTATGACGGTTTGAAATGTAAACAAAATTGTGCATTGGTTTTATATTATTACTATATTAATAATCTTGGTTATTCTAATAATATCAGTGCATTCTACTTCTAATATTGGCCAATATTGCATTTCTCCTATTGCAGGGGAGAGATATAAGCATATAATCTTTTCTTTCATTATTGCTGTTTGTTGTATATAATAACACCCACACCCAATACATTACAGCTACCATTGCAGTTATCCTATTGCACTGTAGTGTCATTTGATTGCTAATGTTGCATTTCTCAACCATCAGTACCCTTTATTTTTTCCAATATCACTTTGGTCGTGGGCTGTATGACAGTGGAATTTCTAGTTTAGCAAAATGATATTATTAGAAAGGATGAAAGAAACGCAAATGAAAATCCTTTATCTACTTTGGTAATGATTTAGTTTTCTTCAATAAGATAACTGAGGAATTCATCTCTCTGTTTTTACATGATTGTTCTTTATATATGATTTAAATGTTGTCAGTTCACTGGTCAGCTGCTCTAAACAACAACATGTAATTCTTTATGTACAGCAAATGACTGGTTCAGACTGTTTGTTGAGCCATGACCTAATATGGTCATATACATTAGCCAGTTACAAGTAAACTGATGTTTCAAATGACTTGAAATTCAGTGATTCTACATGAAAGACTCTACTTAACAACATGGTATTCACAGGTTGTTCTACCTGAACACGGTACAACAGCACTTTGTATGTAGTAACTGACTTACATTACAGGGGAGAACATTCAGGTCTGGTACAGACATTCTGGCCAGCCTGAGATTGATACAATTCCTGATGACTGCACATACATCTCTATAAAATATGAGAGAGAGAAACTGGAGGATGTGGGTGACCACCATATCACTCACATGAGCATCAAGACTGGAGTCATTCCTGCTCTGATGACTCCAAGTCTAAAACAACTGCAGCTCAAGAATGTGAACCCCTCCCAACTAGACTGGTATGTCTGCTGTTGGCACATTTGTTGGTACTGAGGCTAAGTGTTGCTACTATTAATGTTAGTATATGGACTAGATTAAGAGGATCTAGATCTTGGTGACTATAAATCTGCCATGCTAAGTAACATAAACATGTAGTATGTTGACTAGATCAAGAAAGGTTTACTAGGTTTACTATATATAAGTAATGACCTAGTTAACTATTACTAGTATTAATAGAAATACTGTATTACTATGTTCTAGTTATCTATGGTCTATCTTCCTTTATGATGTTTATGGAGAGTTGAAATATGTTGAAGTAAATATATGATAAAAGTAATGATCATTTCTATAGTCTAATTAATATAATAACTTCTAGTATGATAACCTGCATAGCTTATTAGTAAGTATTATCAATATAGCCCAGGTTCTGCTGTAGAGATTAGTATAATTACTGGGCTGTTCCCTCTACCCTAATACACATATGTTACACAGTCAAACTCTCACTTTAAACATCCTTTGTTCCTGTTCAAGGTTTCTCTCCTGTAATATTCAGATACTATTGATGGGGGAAAATGTGTTTCCATGGCAGACTTATGCAAGAATATGTGTGACTAAACATGAAATAATACAGTGTATATTTCTAGATAGCAGATAAGTCATTCTTCTCAACAATACACTTACATTATACATGTAATCAGTACTGTAGTGACCTCGTGTGGAGAGGTACAGTCAATAGTCAGCAGGTAGCAGTATGACAGCAGAGTACAGGTGCTATAAGGCTAGTGGAACTTTAGTAAAACCTACTACCAAATGTACCATAATGGTGACCTCTAGGTATGATAGAGTTAGTTGAACAAAGTTGACTAGAACAGACCAGAGCTATAAGATCTAAAGATGGATTCAAGTGTTTTATATTTTCTGTTAAACATATTATGTTATGTTCTTGGTTACACATTTTGGTACAAAATAACTGCAAAAAGAGGTACTGTATCACTAGTGTTACATGCTACGAAGTTTTGTTGTATTTTTCATCTTAGTAGCATGTAAATTGTTCAAAACGTCTAATCTTTAAATCTTCGAAGCGATTCAAACCTCCATTTCAAGGGGGGTATTTTTGAAAGCATCGTAGCAACAACGAAGTACTGCGTATCATGTAAACATCAATATTCGTATTATTACACAAAGCTTTGCGATCGGAGGTTGGGTTTTCATTAGTGAAATCTTTACAGCATCTCTGTTTTTAAGGCACGTGTTTTAAAAATATTATCTTCAAAATAAAAAATATTAACACTGAAATTTAAAGAAAAATTTCTTACACTCTTTGACATTGACGTTTGACCATAAATGCATTTTAAGAGTGTCAGCCGCGACATAAATTATACGCCCCAATGTAGATAAAAGCGCAACAGACTAGTATAGAAAACGCGAAGATTACTCCTACTATATTAAATAATCCTATATATTATTTTACTCTAACAGATTAGCAATCAATATCAAATTCATAGAATGAATCAGACTAAAGCCAGGATTCAGTAGCAATGTATACTTTATGGTAATGACTAGCATTAAACCTGGTGTTGCCAGAGATTCCTTTTATTATTAAGCAGATGGCACCCAGAATATGTGTGGATATTTAATACAAATCACTACACTGATTTCATGACAACAATCCATGAACATATCCATAGAGTTGTACTTAATACATGTAAATATGTATTCTTGTGTTTCTAATCAGAGTATTTAAGAGGCTGGTTCTCAGGAATCAGACAGGAACCATACGCGTAGATATTTAATACAAATCACTACACTACTTTCATGACAACAATCCATGAACATATCCATAGAGTTGTACGTAATACATGTAAATATGTATTCTTGAGTCTCTATTCAGAGTATTTAAGAGACTGGTTCTCAGGAATCAGACAGGAACCATATGTGTAGATATTTAATACAAATCACTACACTACTTTCATGACAACAATCCATGAACATATCCATAGAGTTGTACTTAATACATGTAAATGTGTATTCTTGTGTTTCTAATCAGAGTATTTAAGAGGCTGGGTTCTCAGGAATCAGACAGGAACCATACGTGTAGGTATTTAATACAAATCACTACTCTACTTTCATGACAACAATCCATGAACATATCCATAGAGTTGTACTTAATACATGTAAATATGTATTCTGGTGTTTCTATTCAGAGTATTTAAGAGGCTGGTTCTCAGGAATCAGATGGGATTTTAAAACCAAATATTTCGGCCAACCTGGTGAAAGCATGGAACATGCTAGCAAAGTTTGGCGAAATCGGGCAATAAATTATGGAAATGCCTCGTATTTTCACAATTTAGCTGACATACACATAAATGACAAACAGGGAATTATTAATAGATATGAGTTACTCTAGCTTGTGATTCTCTGTGCTAGGTAGTGTGGTGATGGGAAGAAGTGCCCGTGTTCAATCCTAGTTTTAGCATGAGTTTTTCACAGGTATAAAAGTGATTGCTAAGTATGACTAAAGTAAACAGACTATAATAATTGTTAGAAATATAATATTATTTAGCTGTTCCCTTTACATTCAGAACTTAAAATATCTTACAGCAGTACTTTTATTTCTATTAAACTAGTAACTAGAGAGTGTGTCAGGTATAAATATGAGGTCTCATCTGTGTTTAGAGTAACTTATGGCAGCAAATAATGCTGCTGTCACTGTGTACTGATAACATCTTGTTTAGTATGAATAAAACTAAAACAAGTTAAATACAAAATACTGTGAGTTTATGAAAATTGTCTATTTTTGTGTTTTATTGCTTTCTCCAAGTCTCTGTTAATCAATAAGTATGTTTTCAGATTCCTGTGTCTAACCCTCAGGGGTCAGCATGAAACATCTAATAGTATCTATAGTTGAATCAAGTATGTCTACATAGACACATAAACCTGTAATGTCTGTCCTCCTTTGACACACTCTAAAGCTATTATGTCTATATTGACATGCTGGGGTCAAAGGGTCATCTGTAGTGCATGTGCAGCTGCCCTAGTATTAGTAAAATATATTAAACTACAGACTAAAGTATTATTATTATATTTCTATAGTCTCAGCTCTCTCACCGGACTGAAGGTGGTGATGATTTGGTCAAGTGACTTCAGTGCTGGACTACCTCCAGTGATTGCTGAGTTAGAGACACTGGAGAGTCTCAAACTCATTGACTGTCAGCTGAGAGAGCTCCCACAGAGGTAGTGTATAATATACAGTGTACTGTGTACATACCGAGTCTGTATCTACTGTTTAACTTGATTGTAGGTTGAAGGAGTTTAACTGATTATATTTGTGATTAATTAAATTAGTAAGACTGAAATATTGACAGCATATTGACTAGAGTCTCCCTAATCATTTACTAATTATACAAATATTGGATACCTCTACTAGTTGTATTAGTCTAGTGGATTAGTGAATATCAGAGCCAAGTGCTGAATTATTAACTAAATTATCCAATCTTGTGATGTCACAGACCATGAGTCATAATTATATTAATGCCATCATCCCTAATAGTAGTTGACTAGCTAGTAGTCACATGATCTATTGTCAGTGTTTAATTTTTACTGCTCTGTGATTGGCTGATGACTGAACAACTCCTATTTATCTGATGACTGTGTAGATGGTCACTTGTAGATGACTCACCCCTAGTACCTTGATACTCACTCATGAATAACTCTGGTGTGACTCACCCTTTAAACTAGAGACTAAACTATTATTATTACTAGTACCCTGCAGTCTAGTGTACTGTGAGAGATCTTCAGGTGTAATAACTCTGCGTACAATTATTCTGTGGTGTTGCAAAACAGCTGATTGGGGTTTGAGTGTAGTGCTACCAAGCTGCGTGTCACGAGTTCAAATCTCGTACAATGCAATATTTTTCCCACCTTTAATCATGACTTCAGGCAGACGAACAGACACGGCTTTTATTATAGTAAAGTTTATCTTTTATATATTAGCAGTAATGTTAGATTGATAGTTTTTACAGTAAAGTAGGTGTTGAGGTGTGTCAAGGTATTTCCTTACTAAAAGTGTCTGATGTTTAACAATAACTCTGTAGAGACTGACTTGCTCATGTTCACAGGCGGTTATAGGCTGCTTTTATATGGGAGAATTTAATGTTAATGTTCCTCATTTACGCATATGAGCTTTTTCAAACCATATTATTACCATGTTTTACTCGTATATAGTGACTATTCTACAGAGAGGAAACCAACACTGTTTATGTAGGATAAGGCTTTTTATTAGGTCCTTTTTCTTCCTCTATGCAGCCGTTATATTTAATGCTTGTGTTATAATATGGGTTATCGTCTCTTCTGAGTCATTCTATTAATCTATTTCAGTGTAAAGGTGTGTTTACACTAGCATGCATGTATCATTAGTGGTCTGTGGTTAGACGTCTAGTGATAGGTGCTCTACTGCCTAGTGTAGATGTTCTGTACTGTAGATGATCACTTTACACAAACATTTAGCATTATCATGTTTAATTTGTTGTTTGTAAATTAGCCGATATCCTACAGGGTTGGTACTCAGTCTAGTTCTGCTTCCACTGCAGTTGTCATGATAGTAAAGTCTCACCAGAGGCAGCTGTGAGCAACATTTATATGTCTTTCTGTCAGCCAGTGGCTCGTACTTTGTAATACTTGGATTCATCAGAAGCAGATGTTTATGGTTCTAAATATTCTCCTTTTTAAACAACTTCTCTATAAAATAGTGTTATACATTCTGATGTACCTCCCTGACTATGGTATATGAGGTCTGTAGATGCCAACAATTGTTCAACAAACTGTCAATTACAGTGACATCATTACAAACACTAGGAAGGTCTGTAAGAAGTGTTGAGACCAATTCTGTAGTAGAGAAGAGTTGCTAGTTTTTAGCCTCTGTACCTTCTTATCCACCATCTTCTTACTCTATTACCTTTCTCTTGTAATTCAGTAAGGCTCACACAGCCATCTCCCTGGGAAGTACTTTTGAATTCTTTATAGAGTTTAGATTACTAAACAGAATTCCACATAAATACAAGTGCTCCTGAAAAGGCTCAACAACTTTATGGTAACTTTTAATAACTGCTGATATGTCTCATGTATTGCTACGTTGGATCAAAATGTTGAAGTATCGTTCTTTCCAGCCTTGCTCTGTCAACTAAGGAATCACAGAGTTCTAACTCCCTCTTAGATACTTTCATGGTCCTGATGGACTCTAGGAGTTGTCTTCTATCATTTATTGTCTGTACCTCTCAGACTTGTGATAAGGTCAATCTTGTTATTAATTTCCTTCCAGGTGTCAAAAACCCTTGTGTAAACTCATTTTCTCTATCAGCTGTAAACTTTTAAGTTTTCTAGCACTGAGCCTAGTAACAAATTCCTTCACTGTTTGTCACATTCGTGCATCATCCTTTGTCTTCTTTGTAACTTTGCATTTAATTTGTTCATATATCATATTATGTCCACTAGAAACATCAAATCTATCAGAAAGTTCCTCTGATAACAACAAAACCAAATTAGTCCTAGCTTCATCATTATTAGTGTCCTCCAAGATTGTACTAGTTCCTTCCGATCTTTCCTCACCCTCTCCAATGCTCACCCTTTGGACAGCCATCTTGTTAGAACATAAAAGTATCATGCATCTGAATATCAATTAATGTTGATAGTGTATAAAAGTCAACTTCTACAAGTGAACTTGATATAAAACAAAAAACAAAGTACAAACTCAGATATCTTAAACTAAAGGTTAGGACTTTCATGTAACTACCACATACCTCACATTGCTATGAGTCAGCGGGTCATCGTGTTCTGCATCATTTTCTTTCTGAAAATTCATCATCTGTTGATACATCAAAGTAGACTGAGGTCTTAGATAGTTGATCAATTTGACAAGCTTTGCCATCAGTTCAGAGTAATTATTCAGCACTGATTTATTTATACCATTGCCTACTGCAGCCTATGAGACAAGTTGTTTTACTATTTGCTTCTTGGAAAAGGAGTTGTCTACTCCATTCCTAGTAGATACTGTGTGTCCTCTTTTTAGTTGTAGCAATAATTCAGCTACCAGCTTGCAACGATTTTCTTCATAAACTCCCTTTTCAAAGGAGTTTCCCTTTTCAGTTCAAATGATAGGTTAGCAGAGTTCAGTTAATAGATGGAACTTTTTAATAGAACTCCTGCTTATTTTAGAATGATCTATGTCTTTAAGACTGACAGGTGTTGGGGATTTGAGTTGTTTACACAAAGCTTGAAACACGGAAGAATTTGTAATGCATACAATAGATAAAGTGACCATCTAGCAAGCAGCACGCATACCACCATACAATAGATAAAGTGACCATCTAGCAAGCAGCACACATACCACCATACAATAGATAAAGTGACCATCTAGCAAGCAGCACACATACCACCATACAATAGATAAAGTGACCAATTAGCAAGCAGCACACATACCACCAAAATCACATAAGTTTGTACGTAAAACTAAATTATTCTAAAGGCGCATGAAAAAGCATGCAGAGAGACACTTTTTTAAGGACACAGTATGGACATTTAAGAGAGTGTGTGCATCCAGATTACAATCACATGCGTTTTGCGCGCGTGTGCGTGTGTGTATGTGCGTGGTGTGCGTGTGTGCGTGTGTGTGCGTGTGTGTGTGCGTGTGTGTGTGCGTGTGTGTGTGTGAGTGTGCACGCGCACAATGATTTATTGCGTGTAATTTATTGGTGACGCATAGAAAATAATAAAATACAAACATAAAGCAAAAGGGACTGTCTGATAGTTTGAGACTAGCAACAGAACAGCCCTGCTGGTAGTTTGCAGAAGAACAGATACAGTTTTGGCATCATACAGATGAGTGAGCACCGGTAGCACCAGTAGCACCACCGGCTGCCCACAAGTACTTCACCTGCTTCACTTTTATAACATTTGTATCCAAGTCATGAAAGTTAAATAATTATTTATTGAATAATTTTGCTGCAGTGATTTTTGACCTTTATTAGTTTTAAAGTATTGTATTTTAAAAGCATTGCTTGTCTTTAATCTGGTACAATAGCTGTGATCAATTAACATATTTTAAAAGCATTGCTTGACTTTAATCTGGTACAATAGCTGTGATCAATTAACATATTTTAAAAGCATTGCTTGTCTTTAATCTGGTACCATAGCTCTGATCAATTAACATATTTTAAAAGCATTGCTTGTCTTTAATCTGGTACAATAGCTCTGATCAATTAACATATTTTAAAAGCATTGCTTGTCTTTAATCTGGTACAATAGCTCAGATCAATTAACATATTTTAAAAGCATTGCTTGTCTTTAATCTGGTACAATAGCTGTGATCAATTAACATATTTTAAAAGCATTGCTTGTCTTTAATCTGGTACAATAGCTCTGATCAATTAACATATTTTAAAAGCATTGCTTGTCTTTAATCTGATACAATAGCTCTGATCAATTAACATATTTTAAAAGCATTGCTTGTCTTCAATCTGGTACAATAGCTCTGATCAATTAACATATTTTAAAAGCATTGCTTGTCTTTAATCTGGTACAATAGCTGTGATCAATTAACATATTTTAAAAGCATTGCTTGTCTTTAATCTGGTACAATAGCTCTGATCAATTAACATGTTTTAAAAGCATTGCTTGTCTTCAATCTGGTACAATAGCTCTGATCAATTAACATATTTTAAAAGCATTGCTTGTCTTTAATCTGGTACAATAGCTCTGATCAATTAACATATTTTAAAAGCATTGCTTGTCTTTAATCTGGTACAATAGCTCTGATCAATTAACATGTTTTAAAAGCATTGCTTGTCTTCAATCTGGTACAATAGCTCTGATCAATTAACATATTTTAAAAGCATTGCTTGTCTTTAATCTGGTACAATAGCTCTGATCAATTAACATATTTTAAAAGCATTGCTTGTCTTTAATCTGGTACAATAGCTGTGATCAATTAACATATTTTAAAATCATTGCTTGTCTTCAATCTGGTACAATAGCTCTGATCAATTAACATATTTTAAAAGCATTGTTTGTCTTTAATCTGGTACAATAGCTGTGATCAATTAACATATTTTAAAAGCATTGCTTGTCTTTAATCTGGTACAATAGCTTTGATCAATTAACATATTTTAAAAGCATTGCTTGTCTTTAATCTGGTACAATAGCTGTGATCAATTAACATATTTTAAAAGCATTGCTTGTCTTTAATCTGGTACAATAGCTGTGATCAATTAACATATTTTAAAAGCATTGCTTGTCTTTAATCTGTTACAATAGCTCTGATCAATTAACATATTTTAAAAGCATTGCTTGTCTTTAATCTGGTACAATAGCTGTGATCAATTAACATATTTTAAGAGCATTGCTTGTCTCTAATCTGGTACAATAGCTGTGATCGATTAACATATTTTAAAAGCATTGCTTGTCTTTATTCTGGTACAATAGCTGTGATCAATTAACATATTTTAAAAGCATTGCTTGTCTTTCATCTGGTACAATAGCTGTGATCAATTAACATATTTTAAGAGCATTGCTTGTCTCTAATCTGGTACAATAGCTGTGATCAATTAACATATTTTAAAAGCATTGCTTGTCTTTAATCTGGTACAATAGCTGTGATCGATTAACATATTTTAAAAGCATTGCTTGTCTTTATTCTGGTACAATAGCTGTGATCAATTAACATATTTTAAAAGCATTGCTTGTCTTTATTCTGGTACAATAGCTGTGATCAATTAACATATTTTAAAAGCATTGCTTGTCTTCAATCTGGTACAATAGCTCTGATCAATTAACATATTTTAAAAGCATTGCTTGTCTTTAATCTGGTACACTAGCTGTGATCAATTAACATATTTTAAAAGCATTGCTTGTCTTTAATCTGGTACAATAGCTGTGATCAATTAACATATTTTAAAAGCATTGCTTGTCTTTAATCTGGTACAATAGCTGTGATCAATTAACATATTTTAAGAGCATTGCTTGTCTCTAATCTGGTACCATAGCTCTGATCAATTAACATAGTTTAAAAGCATTGCTTGTCTTTCATCTGGTACAATAGCTGTGATCAATTAACATATTTTAAGAGCATTGCTTGTCTCTAATCTGGTACAATAGCTGTGATCAATTAACATATTTTAAAAGCATTGCTTGTCTTTAATCTGGTACAATAGCTGTGATCGATTAACATATTTTAAAAGCATTGCTTGTCTTTATTCTGGTACAATAGCTGTGATCAATTAACATATTTTAAAAGCATTGCTTGTCTTTAATCTGGTACAATAGCTGTGATCAATTAACATATTTTAAAAGCATTGCTTGTCTTTAATCTGGTACAATAGCTCTGATCAATTAACATATTTTAAAAGCATTGCTTGTCTTTAATCTGGTACAATAGCTGTGATCAATTAACACATTTTAAAATCATTGCTTGTCTTTAATCTGGTACAATAGCTGTGATCAATTAACATATTTTAAAAGCATTGCTTGTCTTTAATCTGGTACAATAGCTGTGATCGATTAACATATTTTAAAAGCATTGCTTGTCTTTATTCTGGTACAATAGCTGTGATCAATTAACATATTTTAAAAGCATTACTTGTCTTTAATCTGGTACAATAGCTGTGATCAATTAACATATTTTAAAAGCATTGCTTGTCTTTAATCTGGTACAATAGCTCTGATCAATTAACATATTTTAAAAGCATTGCTTGTCTTTAATCTGGTACAATAGCTGTGATCAATTAACATATTTTAAGAGCATTGCTTGTCTCTAATCTGGTACAATAGCTGTGATCGATTAACATATTTTAAAAGCATTGCTTGTCTTTAATCTGGTACAATAGCTCTGATCAATTAACATATTTTAAAAGCGTTGCTTGTCTTTAATCTGGTACAATAGCTCTGATCAATTAACATATTTTAAAAGCATTGCTTGTCTTTAATCTGGTACAATAGCAGGGATCAATTAACATATTTTAAAAGCATTGCTTGTCTTTAATCTGATACAATAGCTCTGATCAATTAACATATTTTAAAAGCATTGCTTGTCTTTAATCTGGTACAATAGCTGTGATCAATTAACATATTTTAAAAGCGTTGCTTGTCTTTCATCTGGTACAATAGCTGTGATCAATTAACATATTTTAAAAGCATTGCTTGTCTTTAATCTGGTACAATAGCTCTGATCAATTAACATAGTTTAAAAGCATTGCTTGTCTTTATTCTGGTACAATAGCTGTGATCAATTAACATATTTTAAAAGCATTGCTTGTCTTTAATCTGGTACAATAGCTCTGATCAATTAACATATTTTAAAAGCATTGCTTGTCTTTAATCTGGTACAATAGCTGTGATCAATTAACATATTTTAAAAGCATTGCTTGTCTTTAATCTGGTACAATAGCTCTGATCAATTAACATATTTTAAAAGCATTGCTTGTCTTTAATCTGATACAATAGCTCTGATCAATTAACATATTTTAAAAGCATTGCTTGTCTTTATTCTGGTACAATAGCTGTGATCAATTAACATATTTTAAAAGCATTGCTTGTCTTTAATCTGATACAATAGCTCTGATCAATTAACATATTTTAAAAGCATTGCTTGTCTTTATTCTGGTACAATAGCTGTGATCAATTAACATATTTTAAAAGCATTGCTTGTCTTTAATCTGGTACAATAGCTGTGATCAATTAACATATTTTAAAAGCATTGCTTGTCTTTAATCTGGTACAATAGCTCTGATCAATTAACATATTTTAAAAGCATTACTTGTCTTTAATCTGGTACAATAGCTGTGATCAATTAACATATTTTAAAAGCATGGCTTGTCTTTAATCTGGTACAATAGCTGTGATCAATTAACATATTTTAAAAGCATTGCTTGTCTTTAATCTGGTACAATAGCTCTGATCAATTAACATATTTTAAAAGCATTGCTTGTCTTTAATCTGGTATAATAGCTGTGATCAATTAACATATTTTAAAAGCATTGCTTGTCTTTAATCTGGTACAATAGCTCTGATCAATTAACATATTTTAAAAGCATTGCTTGTCTTTAATCTGGTACAATAGCTCTGATCAATTAACATATTTTAAAAGCATTGCTTGTCTTTAATCTGGTACAATAGCTGTGATCAATTAACATATTTTAAAATCATTGCTTGTCTTTAATCTGGTACAATAGCTGTGATCAATTAACATGTTTTAAAAGTATTGCTTGTCTTTAATCTGGTACAATAGCTGTGATCAATTAACATATTTTAAAAGCGTTGCTTGTCTTTAATCTGATACAATAGCTCTGATCAATTAACATATTTTAAAAGCATTGCTTGTCTTTAATCTGGTACAATAGCTCTGATCAATTAACATATTTTAAAAGCATTGCTTGTCTTTAATCTGATACAATAGCTCTGATCAATTAACATATTTTAAAAGCATTGCTTGTCTTTAATCTGGTACAATAGCTCTGATCAATTAACATATTTTAAAAGCGTTGCTTGTCTTTAATCTGATACAATAGCTCTGATCAATTAACATATTTTAAAAGCATTGCTTGTCTTTAATCTGGTACAATAGCTGTGATCAGTTAACATATTTTAAAAGCATTGCTTGTCTTTAATCTGGTACAATAGCTGTGATCAATTAACATATTTTAAAAGCATTGCTTGTTTTTAATCTGGTACAATAGCTGTGATCAATTAACATATTTTAAAAGCATTGCTTGTCTTTAATCTGGTACAATAGCTGTGATCAGTTAACATATTTTAAAAGCATTGCTTGTCTTTAATCTGGTACAATAGCTGTGATCAGTTAACATATTTTAAAAGCATTGCTTGTCTTTTATCTGGTACAATAGCTGTGATCAATTAACATATTTTAAAAGCATTACTTGTCTTTAATCTGGTACAATAGCTCTGATCAATTAACATATTTTAAAAGCATTGCTTGTCTTTAATCTGGTACAATAGCTGTGATCAATTAACATATTTTAAAAGCATTGCTTGTCTTTAATCTGGTACAATAGCTGTGATCAGTTAACATATTTTAAAAGCATTGCTTGTCTTTTATCTGGTACAATAGCTGTGATCAGTTAACATATTTTAAAAGCATTGCTTGTCTTTAATCTGGTACAATAGCTGTGATCAATTAACATATTTTAAAAGCATTGCTTGTCTTTAATCTGGTACAATAGCTGTGATCAGTTAACATATTTTAAAAGCATTGCTTGTCTTTTATCTGGTACAATAGCTGTGATCAGTTAACATATTTTAAAAGCATTGCTTGTCTTTAATCTGGTACAATAGCTGTGATCAATTAACATATTTTAAAAGCATTGCTTGTCTTTAATCTGGTACAATAGCTGTGATCAATTAACATATTTTAAAAGCATTGCTTGTCTTTAATCTGGTACAATAGCTGTGATCAATTAACATATTTTAAAAGCATTGCTTGTCTTTAATCTGGTACAATAGCTGTGATCAGTTAACATATTTTAAAAGCATTGCTTGTCTTTTATCTGGTACAATAGCTGTGATCAATTAACATATTTTAAAAGCATTGCTTGTCTTTAATCTGGTACAATAGCTGTGATCAATTAACATATTTTAAAAGCATTGCTTGTCTTTAATCTGGTACAATAGCTCTGATCAATTAACATATTTTAAAAGCATTGCTTGTCTTTAATCTGGTACAATAGCTGTGATCAATTAACATATTTTAAAAGCATTACTTGTCTTTAATCTGGTATAATAGCTGTGATCAATTAACATATTTTAAAAGCATTGCTTGTCTTTAATCTGGTACAATAGCTGTGATCAATTAACATATTTTAAAAGCATTGCTTGTCTTTAATCTGGTACAATAGCTGTGATCAATTAACATATTTTAAAAGCATTACTTGTCTTTAATCTGGTACAATAGCTGTGATCAATTAACATATTTTAAAAGCATTGCTTGTCTTTAATCTGGTTTAATAGCTCTGATCAATTAACATATTTTAAAAGCATTACTTGTCTTTAATCTGGTACAATAGCTGTGATCAATTAACATATTTTAAAAGCATTGCTTGTCTTTAATCTGGTACAATAGCTGTGATCAATTAACATATTTTAAAAGCATTGCTTGTCTTTAATCTGGTTTAATAGCTCTGATCAATTAACATATTTTAAAAGCATTACTTGTCTTTAATCTGGTACAATAGCTGTGATCAATTAACATATTTTAAAAGCATTGCTTGTCTTTAATCTGGTACAATAGCTCTGATCAGTTAACATATTTTAAAAGCATTGCTTGTCTTTAATCTGGTACAATAGCTCTGATCAATTAACATATTTTAAAAGCGTTGCTTGTCTTTAATCTGATACAATAGCTCTGATCAATTAACATATTTTAAAAGCATTGCTTGTCTTTAATCTGGTACAATAGCTCTGATCAATTAACATATTTTAAAAGCATTGCTTGTCTTTAATCTGGTACAATAGCTGTGATCAATTAACATATTTTAAAAGCATTGCTTGTCTTTAATCTGGTACAATAGCTCTGATCAATTAACATATTTTAAAAGCATTGCTTGTCTTTAATCTGGTACAATAGCTGTGAGCAATTAACATATTTTGAAAGCATTGCTTGTCTTTAATCTGGTACAATAGCTGTGATCAATTAACATATTTTAAAAGCGTTGCTTGTCTTTAATCTGATACAATAGCTCTGATCAATTAACATATTTTAAAAGCATTGCTTGTCTTTAATCTGGTACAATAGCTCTGATCAATTAACATATTTTAAAAGCATTGCTTGTCTTTAATCTGGTACAATAGCTCTGATCAATTAACATATTTTAAAAGCATTGCTTATCTTTAATCTGGTACAATAGCTCTGATCAATTAACATATTTTAAAAGCATTGCTTGTCTTTAATCTGGTACAATAGCTCTGATCAATTAACATATTTTAAAAGCATTGCTTGTCTTTAATCTGGTACAATAGCTGTGATCAATTAACATATTTTAAAAGCGTTGCTTGTCTTTAATCTGGTACAATAGCTCTGATCAATTAACATATTTTAAAAGCATTGCTTGTCTTTAATCTGATACAATAGCTCTGATCAATTAACATATTTTAAAAGCATTGCTTGTCTTTAATCTGATACAATAGCTCTGATCAATTAACATATTTTAAAAGCATTGCTTGTCTTTAATCTGGTACAATAGCTCTGATCAATTAACATATTTTAAAAGCATTGCTTGTCTTTAATCTGATACAATAGCTCTGATCAATTAACATATTTTAAAAGCATTGCTTGTCTTTAATCTGGTACAATAGCTCTGATCAATTAACATATTTTAAAAGCATTGCTTATCTTTAATCTGGTACAATAGCTCTGATCAATTAACATATTTTAAAAGCATTGCTTGTCTTTAATCTGGTACAATAGCTCTGATCAATTAACATATTTTAAAAGCGTTGCTTGTCTTTAATCTGATACAATAGCTCTGATCAATTAACATATTTTAAAAGCATTGCTTGTCTTTAATCTGGTACAATAGCTCTGATCAATTAACATATTTTAAAAGCATTGCTTGTCTTTAATCTGGTACAATAGCTGTGATCAATTAACATATTTTAAAAGCATTGCTTGTCTTTAATCTGGTACAATAGCTCTGATCAATTAACATATTTTAAAAGCGTTGCTTGTCTTTAATCTGGTACAATAGCTGTGATCAATTAACATATTTTAAAAGCATTGCTTGTCTTTAATCTGGTACAATAGCTGTGATCAATAAACATATTTTAAAAGCATTGCTTGTCTTTAATCTGGTACAATAGCTGTGATCAATTAACATGTTTTAAAAGCATTGCTTGTCTTTAATCTGGTACAATAGCTCTGATCAATTAACATATTTTAAAAGCATTGCTTGTCTTTAATCTGATACAATAGCTCTGATCAATTAACATATTTTAAAAGCAATGCTTGTCTTTAATCTGGTACAATAGCTATGATCAATTAACATATTTTAAAAGCATTGCTTGTCTTTAATCTGGTACAATAGCTGTGATCAATTAACATATTTTAAAAGCATTGCTTGTCTTTAATCTGGTACAGTAGCTGTGATCAATTAACATGTTTTAAAAGCATTGCTTGTCTTTAATCTGGTACAATAGCTCTGATCAATTAACATATTTTAAAAGCATTGCTTGTCTTTAATCTGATACAATAGCTCTGATCAATTAACATATTTTAAAAGCAATGCTTGTCTTTAATCTGGTACAATAGCTATGATCAATTAACATATTTTAAAAGCATTGCTTGTCTTTAATCTGGTACAATAGCTGTGATCAATTAACATATTTTAAAAGCATTGCTTGTCTTTAATCTGGTACAATAGCTCTGATCAATTAACATATTTTAAAAGCAATGCTTGTCTTTAATCTGGTACAATAGCTGTGATCAATTAACATATTTTAAAAGCATTGCTTGTCTTTAATCTGATACAATAGCTCTGATCAATTAACATATTTTAAAAGCAATGCTTGCCTTTAATCTGGTACAATAGCTCTGATCAATTAACATATTTTAAAAGCATTGCTTGTCTTTAATCTGGTACAATAGCTGTGATCAATTAACATATTTTAAAAGCATTGCTTGTTTTTAATCTGGTACAGTAGCTGTGATCAATTAACATGTTTTAAAAGCATTGCTTGTCTTTAATCTGGTACAATAGCTCTGATCAATTAACATATTTTAAAAGCATTGCTTGTCTTTAATCTGATACAATAGCTCTGATCAATTAACATATTTTAAAAGCATTGCTTGTCTTTAATCTGGTACAGTAGCTGTGATCAATTAACATGTTTTAAAAGCATTGCTTGTCTTTAATCTGGTACAATAGCTCTGATCAATTAACATATTTTAAAAGCATTGCTTGTCTTTAATCTGATACAATAGCTCTGATCAATTAACATATTTTAAAAGCAATGCTTGTCTTTAATCTGGTACAATAGCTATGATCAATTAACATATTTTAAAAGCATTGCTTGTCTTTAATCTGGTACAATAGCTGTGATCAATTAACATATTTTAAAAGCATTGCTTGTCTTTAATCTGGTACAATAGCTCTGATCAATTAACATATTTTAAAAGCAATGCTTGTCTTTAATCTGGTACAATAGCTCTGATCAATTAACATATTTTAAAAGCAATGCTTGTCTTTAATCTGGTACAATAGCTCTGATCAATTAACATATTTTAAAAGCATTGCTTGTCTTTAATCTGGTACAATAGCTGTGATCAATTAACATATTTTAAAAGCATTGCTTGTCTTTAATCTGGTACAATAGCTCTGATCAATTAACATATTTTAAAAGCATTGCTTGTCTTTGATCTGGTACAATAGCTGTGATCAATTAACATATTTTAAAAGCATTGCTTGTCTTTAATCTGGTACAATAGCTCTGATCAATTAACATATTTTAAAAGCATTGCTTGTCTTTAATCTGGTACAATAGCTCTGATCAATTAACATATTTTAAAAGCATTGCTTGTCTTTGATCTGGTACAATAGCTCTGATCAATTAACATATTTTAAAAGCATTGCTTGTCTTTAATCTGGTACAATAGCTGTGATCAATTAACATATTTTAAAAGCATTGCTTGTCTTTAATCTGGTACAGTAGTTGTGATTAATTCACATATTTTAAAAGCATTGCTTGTCTTTAATCTGGTACAATAGCTCTGATCAATTAACATATTTTAAAAGCATTGCTTGTCTTTGATCTGGTACAATAGCTGTGATCAATTAACATATTTTAAAAGCATTGCTTGTCTTTAATCTGGTACAATAGCTCTGATCAATTAACATATTTTAAAAGCATTGCTTGTCTTTAATCTGGTATAATAGCTGTGATCAGTTAACATATTTTAAAAGCATTGCTTGTCTTTAATCTGGTACAATAGCTGTGATCAATTAACATATTTTAAAAGCATTGCTTGTCTTTAATCTGGTACAATAGCTGTGATCAATTAACATATTTTAAAAGCATTGCTTGTCTTTAATCTGGTACAATAGCTCTGATCAATTAACATATTTTAAAAGCATTGCTTGTCTTTGATCTGGTACAATAGCTCTGATCAATTAACATGTTTTAAAAGCATTGCTTGTCTTCAATCTGGTACAATAGCTGTGATCAATTAACATATTTTAAAAGCATTGCTTGTCTTTAATCTGGTACAATAGCTCTGATCAATTAACATATTTTAAAAGCGTTGCTTGTCTTTAATCTGGTACAATAGCTGTGATCAATTAACATATTTTAAAAGCGTTGCTTGTCTTTAATTTGGTACAATAGCTGTGATGAATTAACATATTTTAAAAGCATTGCTTGTCTTTAATCTGGTACAATAGCTGTGATCAATCAACATATTTTAAAAGCATTGCTTGTCTTTAATCTTGTATAATAGCTCTGATCAATTAACATATTTTAAAAGCATTGCTTGTCTTTAATCTGGTACAATAGCTGTGATCAATTAACATATTTCAAAAGCATTGCTTGTCTTCAATCTGGTACAATAGCTCTGATCAATTAACATATTTTAAAAGCATTGCTTGTCTTCAATCTGGTACAATAGCTGTGATCAATTAACATATTTTAAAAGCATTGCTTGTCTTTAATCTGGTACAATAGCTCTGATCAATTAACATATTTTAAAAGCATTGCTTGTCTTCAATCTGGAACAATAGCTGTGATCAATTAACATATTTTAAAATCATTGCTTGTCTTCAATCTGGTACAATAGCTCTGATCAATTAACATATTTTAAAAGCATTGCTTGTCTTCAATCTGGTACAATAGCTGTGATCAATTAACATATTTTAAAAGCATTGCTTGTCTTTAATCTGGTACAATAGCTGTGATCAATTAACATATTTTAAAAGCATTGCTTGTCTTTAATCTGGTACAATAGCTCTGATCAATTAACATATTTTAAAAGCATTGCTTGTCTTTAATCTGGTACAATAGCTGTGATCAATTAACATATTTTAAAAGCATTGCTTGTCTTTAATCTGGTATAATAGCTCTGATCAATTAACATATTTTAAAAGCATTGCTTGTCTTTAATCTTGTACAATAGCTGTGATCAATTAACATATTTTAAAATCATTGCTTGTCTTTAATCTGGTACACTAGCTCTGATCAATTAACATATTTTAAAAGCATTACTTATCTTTAATCTGGTATAATAGCTGTGATCAATTAACATATTTTAAAAGCATTGCTTGTCTTTAATCTGGTATAATAGCTCTGATCAATTAACATATTTTAAAAGCATTGCTTGTCTTTAATCTGGTACAATAGCTGTGATCAATTAACATATTTTAAAAGCATTGCTTGTCTTTAATCTGGTACAATAGCTGTGATCAATTAACATATTTTAAAAGCATTGCATGTCTTTAATCTGGTACAATAGCTGTGATCAATTAACATATTTTAAAAGCATTGCTTGTCTTTAATCTGGTACAATAGCTGTGATCAATTAACATATTTTAAAAGCATTGCTTGTCTTTAATCTGGTACAATAGCTGGGATCAATTAACATATTTTAAAAGCATTGCTTGTCTTTAATCTGGTTTAATAGCTCTGATCAATTAACATATTTTAAAAGCATTACTTGTCTTTAATCTGGTACAATAGCTGTGATCAATTAACATATTTTAAAAGCATTGCTTGTCTTTAATCTGTTACAATAGGTCTGATCAATTAACATATTTTAAAAGCATTACTTGTCTTTAATCTGGTACAATAGCTGTGATCAATTAACATATTTTAAAAGCATTGCTTGTCTTTAATCTGGTACAATAGCTCTGATCAATTAACATATTTTAAAAGTCAATATCTTTAAAAAACGTTAAAGAAGCTAATAAGTGAAAAAATGCTATTAGTTACTGATACTTTTGGTTTAATTTCTCAAATAATTCTTACACCTTTTTTATGTAATATCAAAGTATTTTCCAACTCTGAGCCAGCACGGTCCAACTCTATTCCATAAGTCAGGTGAGCGTAGAAATGTATAATACAGGTCAATCTATATTTTAGTGTTAAAGTATGCTCTCAAATGGCGCATCATCAAAAGTACACAATGTAATCTACTGGGTAACTTTGTAATATGACTTTGAAATGATGTTTTCATTAATCGTTATTCCTAAAACCTGTGTATGACCTTTTACAGAAATTGGTATTTTGGTAATAAAAACTAAACCAAGTAAATCAAGCGAATGTTTCTGAGGGTTTTTAAAATTTACAATATTTTTGTTTTTTGGCTGATTAGAAGATTTTTTGCCAAACGCCATTTAAATTTCCTGTAATTCAGTCTATAAATGTGAAAATCAGTAGTAAAACAGTTATCGTCACCAAGAATTTTGCACTTCAGTGAAGGACCACGCATCACCAGATAATAAGCATCATGAATAACAGTGTAACAGTGTATATTAATATACATATAATGAATAACAGTGGGTCCATGATAAAACCTTGTAGAACACCAATTATTACATGTTTTAGGGATGAAGATGTGTTATTATTCCTCACAAATTGTGATTGGTTAAATATCTTGTGATTAAAGTGCATTATTAGTAAAGTGATGGAGCACACTTTACCAGATAATTAATAAATATAATGAATAACAGTGGGCCCATGATAGAACCTTGTGGAACACCAATTATTACATGTTTTAGGGATGAACATGTGTTATTATTCTTCACAAATTGTGATTGGTTAAATATCTTGTGATTAAAGTGCATTATTAGTAAAGTGATGGAGCACCCTTCACCAGATAATTAATAAATATAATGAATAACAGTGGGCCCATGATAGAACCTTGTAGAACACCAATTATTACATGTTTTAGGGATGAAGATGTGTTATTATTGCTCACAAATTGTGATTGGTTAAATATCTTGTGATTAAAGTGCATTATTAGTAAAGTGATGGAGCACCCTTCACCAGATAATTAATAAATATAATGAATAACAGTGGGTCCATGATAGAACCTTGTGGAACACCAATTATTACATGTTTTAGGGATGAAGATGTGTTATTATTCCTCACAAATTGTGATTGGTTAAATATATTGTGATTAAAGTGCATTATTAGTAAAGTGATGGAGCACATTTCACCAGATAATTAATAAATATAATGAATAACAGTGGGTCCATGATAGAACCTTGTGGAACACCAATTATTACATGTTTTAGGGATGAACACGTGTTATTATTCTTCACAAATTGTGATTGGTTAAATATCTTGTCATTAAAGTGCATTATTAGTACAGTGATGGAGCATCCTTCACCAGATAATTAATAAATATCATGAATAACAGTGGGTCCATGATAGAACCTTGTGGAACACCAATTATTACATGTTTTAGGGATGAAGATGTGTTATTATTCTTCACAAATTGTGATTGGTTAAATATCTTGTGATTAAAGTGCATTATTAGTAAAGTAATGGAGCACACTTCACCAGATAATTAATATAATGAATAACAGTGGGTCCATGATAGAACCTTGTAGAACACCAATTATTACATGTATTAGGGATGAAGATGTGTTATTATTCCTCACAAATTAAGATTGGTTAAATATCTTGTGATTAAAGTGCATTATTAGTAAAGTAATGGAGCACATTTCACCAGATAATTAATAAATATAATGAATAACAGTGGGTCCATGATAGAACCTTATGGAACACCAATTATTACATGTATTAGGGATGAAGATGTGTTATTATTCCTCACAAATTAAGATTGGTTAAATATCTTGTGATTAAAGTGCATTATTAGTAAAGTAATGGAGCACATTTCACCAGATAATTAATAAATATAATGAATAACAGTGGGTCCATGATAGAACCTTGTGGAACACCAATTATTACATGTATTAGGGATGAAGATGTGTTATTATTCCTCACAAATTAAGATTGGTTAAATATCTTGTGATTAAAGTGCATTATTAGTAAAGTAATGGAGCACATTTCACCAGATAATTAATAAATATAATGAATAACAGTGGGTCCATGATAGAACCTTGTGGAACACCAATTATTACATGTATTAGGGATGAAGATGTGTTATTATTCCTCACAAATTGTGATTGGTTTAATTTCTTGTGATTAAAGTGCATTATTAGAAAAGTTGTATAATTCAAGTTTATTAATTAGAATGATTGATTGAATAGTCTGATTGATTAGAATGATAGTCAGCTGTATCGAAAGCTTCTGAAAAATCTTAAAACTCGCCATGTTTAATTGTGCCATTATCGAAATTGACGTATAGTTTTTCAAGCATGTCACTAATAGCTCCTGTGGTGCTGCGCTTTTCATGAAATACATGCTGGTTATCAACCAGCAACTTTAAGTCTTCCATATATGTACGTATTTACTTGTTTAACACTTGTATCACTTTTATTACATCATCCTCTAAGACCTGCTCAAATTTAAATTTAATATTAGATATTAGTTGTTGTAAAAAGGATTCATAAGGCACATCAGATTTAGGAAGTTTTGCTGCAAGATCTACTCTAAGGTTGACAAAATGGTTGTTAATACACTGAGAAATCTCTAAAGGATCTTTAATTCTGGTATTCTCTACATCTATGGTTGTAGGACCCAGATTGGAATTTGTAAAATCTTGTTTCAGAATTTTATTTAAAAGTTTTGCAATTTTCATTTACATTCCGTTAACACTTTTTATCTTAGTCACGATAAAATTTATATTTTGATTTTAAAATTCATAATAACTAGAAATGCCCCTGTCATACAGCCCACGACCTGATAATGGAATAAGTGATAATGGAAAAAAGAAATGGCAGTGCTGGTTGTTGAAAAAGTAGTTGTCAGCAGGAATTGGCAGAGTATAGTGTAATGGAAAGTTGTTCGAGATTAAATTAATTATTAATTAAAGCTGTAGGCATAACCTACTGTAATGTATGTAATTTAACAACAACAACAACTATAAGGAAATATGTTTATTATAACTCTGAAATGCAAAATTAGAAGTAAAATGGCAAGCTACTGTGTACTATACACAGTTTGAAAGTTGGTTGTGTTGAATGTAGAATGGTTTTGATAGCGATCTTTAACAAAAAACAAGGACGAGTGTTCACGTGTCAGGAAGTTTTCTGCAAACTGGAGCAAAATAAAAAAATGGTCTCATCATAAAGGGGCATTATAGTCCGACCCTAGCTTGTACATAAGTTGTAAAGAATTTCGGCTAATATTTTAAATAATTTAATGAAACCTTCGGTTATTGGACAAAAAACATAGGCTGATAAACTGTGTACCACAACTTCTACGTGTAAATCGGTCTACGCCTCAAACGGTCTACATTTATTACAGAAACCTTCAAATAAATTCGATTAATTATTCTTATAATTAAATCTAACAAAAATATTAGAAACCTTAGCAAGTAAACAATGCCATAGACTGGTGAAATTAGCACATTTTTATTATGAAATGCGCACTGCTAAATAGTTCTACTATCTGTCGCACAGCTTTATTGGCGTATCGTAGGCTGGTCTTAACTATTATTAAACCAAGCTTTTCAAGAGTTTTGTGGCGATTTTTGGCCGAATTAATCTGTCTATTTGTGTATGATCCGATCAGATGGGTAAGTTTTAAGATACTGTCAACACTTTTCAAAGACTTGGTAATATATTGAAATAGGTTTATATGTGTTTTGTATCGTTATTATACTTAAACGACTACACAGAAAAATGGTTAAATTTGTTGATGAGATTTCGGTGCAAGGGTTTGCGACGTTGATGATGAATAATTTTCGTGAGTTGTGTGCACATGCATATATCATAAAAACTCTCAAACACTCATTTGGTCGTGGACTATTTTTAAATTTACAATATTTTGATACAAGCTGTGTATATAAAGGCTCATGTTTACAGTACTTGTGTAGTTCACTTCTAATTATTAGTATAGTTACATACCGTTCACAATTCTAGAAGATATACAGTTGTTTTATATGACGGGCCAGGTACATTATGGTACAGGTACATTATGGTACGGGTACATGATGGTACGGTTATATGATGGTATGAGTGTATGTTGGTACGGGTATATGATGGTACGAGTATATGATGGTATGGGTACATGATGATACGGGTATATGATGGTACAGGTATATGATGGTACGGGTACATGATGGTACGGGTACATGATGGTACTGGTATATGATGGTATGGGTATATGATGGTACAGGTATATGATGGTACGGGTACATGATGGTACTGGTATATGATAGTACTGGTATATGATGGTACAGGTATATGATGGTACGGGTATATGATGGTACGGGTATATGATGGTATGGGTACATGATGGTACGGGTATATGATGGTACGAGTATGTGATGGTACGGGTACATGATGATACGGGTATATGATGGTACGGGTTTATGATGGTACGGGTACATGATGGTATGGGTATATGATGGTATGGGTACATGATGGTACGGGTATATGATGGTACGGGTTTATGATGGTACGGGTATATGATGGTACAGGTACATGATGATACGGCTATATGATGGTACGGGTATACGATGGTACAGGTATATGATGGTACAGGTACATGATGATACGGCTATATGATGGTACGGGTATATGATGGTACACTACATGATGGTACGGGTACATGATGGTACTGGTATATGATGGTACGGGTATATGATGATACAGGTACATTATGGTACAGGTGCATGACGATATGGGTATATGATGGTATGGGTATATGATGGTACGGGTACATGATGGTACAAGTGCATGAAGGTACGGGTATATGATGGTACAGGTATATGATGATACAGGTATATGATGGTACAGGTACATGATGGTACAAGTGCATGAAGGTACGGGTATATGTTGGTACAGGTATATGATGGTACAGCTATGTGATAGTACAGGTATATTATGGTACAGGTATATGATGGTACAAGTATCTGATGGTACGGGTATATGATGGTACTGGTATATGATGGTACTGGTATATGATGGTACAGGTATATGATGGTACAGGTATATGATGGTACAGGTATATGATGGTACAGGTACATGATGATACGGGTACATGATGATACGGGTATATGATGGTACAGGTATATGATGATACAGGTATATGATGGTACAGGTACATGATGATACGGCTATATGATGGTACGGGTATATGATGGTACGGGTATATGATGGTACGGGTATATGATGGTACAGGTATACGATGGTACAGGTATATGATGGTACAAGTACATGATGATACGGCTATATGATGGTACGGGTATATGATGGTACACGTACATGATGGTACGGGTACATGATGGTACTGGTATATGATGGTACAGGTATACGATGGTACAGGTATATGATGGTACAGGTACATGATGATACGGCTATATGATGGTACGGGTATATGATGGTACATTAAAAGTCGCTTGGAGTTCTAAACATTTAGTGAAAACAGTTGCAACACAAAACCATACAGTTACAAAACTTACCATGGTAGTGTCGGTAGTTATAATGGGCCACTCTCAATGGACCTGGTTTTACAAGTTATAAGGTATTTAGTTTCTCCACTTCTGCAGCACACTTGAGACCTATCTGAGGAACAGAATGCTGCTATCATGGTTTGCGCATCATACATTCATCTCTCTCTTTCCCATGCATGTTTGCTTTAGAAGTGAGCATGTATTTTAATAATTAATATAATTTACTAGCTGAAACAACCAGAAAGAATCTTAACTAGTTGCATGGCTTATAGTTACAGCTAGTTAAAGTTGAAATAAAGTCTTTAGACAGCAAGTGGAGGCTCCAACAATATTTGATTAATAGTTTCTCCATAAAATCGTAGGCATTATGTGATACTAATAACAATCATTATTATTATTACCCTCGAATATCTAGACTTCTTGTTACTACATCCCTCTTACCTGTTCATGGTGATTTATTATAGCTAGGTGAAATGAGAAATTAAAAGTTTGGTAAAACTAGAGATGTCGAGTAGTGAATAACGAGTTGACTTACTCCAATCAATTTTACAATGTTTCTTGTTAGTATATGTATTCATGAGTAGTAAAATTATTCCTTTTACTTTAGTTTAATAGATAGAAGAGACTCAAACACAAAGATAGATATACCTACATTCTCATATCTTCCTCAGCAGCATAACACCTTATTACTTCTTTTGCTCAAGTTTTACCCTGATAATTTGCTGAAACACACACCACCCCATCCTGAGAGATCATCTTCGCTCACGCTAACGCCTGACTTATCCAAGTCTAATTGCAGATAGTAAATTCGCTAACAATGAGAATCTTTGATATCACGGACAACTAGTTTGTTAGCGATAACGTTTATTACGACCTAAATATAAAATTCGTGCTGATGATTGGCTAAAGAAGAGACAGTATATTTATCACTTGTTGACTCTTTCCCATACAACGCTTTATATGTCACGAATTCACCACTCACTTGACACTAAGCGTTTTAACCGTGATCAAGTCTTGTTGATTTTAATCTTGCAACTGGAAGTCAGACCACCTCAAACATCAACAACAATTACTAATGATAGAATAATACTGATACTTTCTGATATAATTTACTGAAGATTATGTACAAGTTCATCTTGAAATTATGTTGTTTCAGTTTAATGAGCTTCAAATTCATGTTTAGCAACATTTGCTGAGCTGTATGGGTCCCTGACTCTGTTCAGTTTAATGAGCTTCTCCTTCAAAGTCATGTCTAGCAACATATGCTGAGCTGTATGGGTCCCTGTCTCTGTTCAGTTTAATGAGCTTCAAAGTCATGTCTAGCAACAGATGTTGAGCTGTATGGGTCCCTGACCCTGTTCAGTTTAATGAGCTGCTCCTTCAAAGTCATGTCTAGCAACAGATGCTGAGCTGTATGGGTCCCTGACTCTGTTCAGTTTAATGATCTGCTCCTTCAAATTCATGTCCAGCAACATATGCTGAGCTGTATGGGTTTCTGACCCTGTTCAGTTTAATGAGCTGCTCCTTCAAAGTCATGTCTCGCAACATATGCTGAGCTGTATGGGTCCCTGACTCTGTTCAGTTTAATGAGCTGCTCCTTCAAAGTCATGTCTAGCAACAGATGCTTAGTGGTGTGGGTCCCTGATTCTGCTCAGTTTAATGAGCTGCTCCTTCAAAGTCATGTCTAGCAACATACCTAGGATGGGTCCCTGATCCTGTTCAGTTTAATGAGCTGCTCCTTCAAAGTCATATCGAGCAACAGATGCTGAGCTGACCCTGACCCTGTTCAGTATTTACATTTTTCCTTTTTAATAACTTCTCCATCACAAGTAACCATAGATAGGTTTCACGGCTACATCACCATGGTAACAAAGAGACATGAGAATACTATGATTCCATTTCTGAAAGAGACAGATTCACCTTATAATTTATATATGAACAAACTGAATGATAGCTACTGCTGTTGTTCAGCTTGCTTATTATTAAAATTAAAGTAGAAAGGATTATTATAAAAGTATTATCTTTATTACCATTGGTCAATTTAAAGTATAGCTACTGCTCTCTCAGTTCATACCCCTTCATAATTCATGGAGGATAAATAATTCATGGATATTAGATTCATTGTAGTGAGTTGTTCTCATTGGATAAACTACAATTTCTACTGTAATTCCTTCTATCTGAATACAGCTTCATTTGAGTATCATTTAAGAGGACTCATAGATTCGTAGTTATTAAAAGGTGATTTGTGAATCAATATTCAATTATCAGAAATAAAACAGTGCAGTATGAATGTCAAAGCATTTTATTGTTGTGTTACCGTAGCAGTTGTTTTAAATGTGCCAACTTTCATATAATCACACAATTCTGTACATGCAAGTAATAAGATGACTAAAATGTTGACCAATATGGGACTTGAACCCTTGACATTCAGCTTATTAGACTAACTCTCTAACTAATTGAGCTAATCAGTCACCTTTAAAAGCCTCAGATTAGTTGTACCAATCTGAGAAAAACTAAAATGCTTTGGACAGGTCTTGAACTCGTGAACTTTAGTTTTGAAGGAAACTGCTTGAACAGCTATGCTAATAAACCACCTTGCATAAATGAGGAATATTTGGGATTATATTTATTTTCTCTGCTTTATGAGCGGAAACATATGGACTGACAACACCCAATAAGAATGTAGGTGAAGTTAGAAAAAGACCATTTATTGATAATGTCTCTCGGCACACCTCATAATCTCTTACAGCTGACTAGTGTGCTGTCAGAGATTATCAGACACACTGGTTGATAATCACTGATCTATTCAATAGAATATTTACAGAGTTCCTTGCCTATAATTGTAAGCTAAGATAACTCCAAGTTTAGGGATGAGCATATACCTCATTTATTGCTCTCATCTAATGATATGTGTTTTCACACCTACCCTGATGAGTACATGTAGGAATCAGTGTTGATTTGGCATGGTCCGACAACTCCTCCCTCTTGAAAATCACTGTCCTATTCAATAGAATGCCATAAAACCTTGATTTCAGAGATAATTCTAAATAAATTAATTTCAATGATAACCGAGATGGTTCGAGTTCATTGACAATGGATAAGTGCAGACATGGCGGTGTGTCAGCAAAACCGTAGCCTGAGATCTTTATGAATATTTTTAAGGCTATGATAGACAAATGCTTAACTTGATGACAAGCACATGGCAAATGCTAAAAATTTCAATATAATAATTACTGTGTCTGTCACGTGTTGCTGAAGTCAGCATGTAGAAGATAACTTCAAATTTATGGATACTTGTAGGACTATACAAACACTGGTCACTCGCCTCATTACATGATACATATTATTAGACTGTCTGTCACGGGTACCTCTAAAGTATTCATAGGGAGTTTTAAGGTGCCCTTAATCTCTCCTTCCTTCACTCTCACTCCTCAGTCTTTTCAGGTTCAACAGCTCAAACAAAAGTTATGTTCTACTTATAACTTAGGCTATGCATTGTGGGTAAATACTCTAGCTTGTTCTCTGGTCAATTACTTTAAAGATGTAGTTGCGTCAAAAATGAAATTAGGACCCATAAAAGGCTAAAACAACAGCTACAATTTGATGCCATTTTTGTCTTTGTAGACCAACCCTGTCCAGAGATATATGCGTTTGAATGAGGCCCTCTTTTAAAAAGCTCACGTTCCAGCGGGTGGCTATTTCGTGACGTCACAAGCTTGTTATCTGAAACGAAACCACAAGCGATAAATATGAGGTCGATTCGTTAGCCAATTATGCGTGCGAAATTTTTATATAGGCCGTAATAAATGTTATCACTCGTAAAACGCGTTGTCTGTGATCTCGAAGATTCTCACCGTTAAAGAATTCATTCTCATCGTTACTCATTCAACGCGTTTCAACAATTACTAAGTTATACATAGTTTTAAAATGGCTTCAAGTTCGAGCGACCGCTACCCAGAGTTATCTGAGCAACTTTTAGTAAAAGATTAGAGTAGACAGCCTATGGCCAAAGCTGACAGGCGTCAGCAGCGTTTTGCTGCAGAAGACAGAATGGAGGTAAATTACCTTGGAGTCTTCTATACTTTAGTAAATGTAATATTTTTTATAGTCATAAATACATATACTAATTAATAAAATGATAATTCTTTGCTATCTCCAATCATCGTTTCATAGCTTATCTGCCGTTTTACCTAGCTATAATATTTTTTTCGAATTTTCTTTGGTAAATTTGTCATGATTACAAATTATTTTCACCCGTAGGAAGTGGGTAAAATCGATTGATCATTGCAAATCTTTAATTTCCAGAACCAAAGCTTCGAATCGTTGGCTTGGCGTACTTGTGCCTTTATTAAATGTTTATTCGTTTTTAAAATTACACTCGCAATCTATTTAACTCCCACTTTGGAAGCTGTCAATAGATACGCTTTAGAATGACATATTTATTGCATCTACTTTGTTTACATTTACTTGTTTTACTGATTACAGAATGTTTATGTTGTCCCACCAGCCGAAGAAGCTTTGTCAGTGTGGAAACTGCCATAAAGGAGAAAGCAAGACTTGAATGCGTGCTGGATGATGTTTTGTTTGAGTTTGTTGCAGTAGATGAATTTGTCTTATTGTATCAGCTAATACTATGTGAGTGGCCACGACTTGATGAATATTTTTAATAAAAGCTTTATGCCGAGATGAAAATATTTTTGCTTGTAAAAATTATATAATAAAATAATATTGTTGAAGATATTGCAAAACATGATTTGCAGAATATTGTAGTGAATCGGATATGGTATATGGGTGTCCGCAGAACTGGAGAACGTGAGTTCAAATCCAGTTTGCAGCAGACTTCTCATCCTTAAAACTCTATCCCTGTCTATATTCTTTTCAAAGAGGTGGCTTGCTTATTTCAATTATTTAGCATTCGGTAAGAATACTAGTAAGAAACTAGTACGTAGGCAATAGGTAATAGGCGACATAATGTGGGCGGGGCTTATGGGAGGCTGTATATCGTTTATATGGGCAGTTGCAGAACTGTGCTGATACAAAGACCGCGTTCTATATAAAGTGAATTTACAGAATTACCGTAGACCGGTAGAATTGGTAGTCGGTACCCAAATGTTTACACAACATTTGGAGAAAGTGAGTAGAACAAATTTTCAATTTTCGTTATTTGAGGCCTTTTAAACATTCATAATAATGCATCTGTAGCAGGGTTTAAAATTTTATTCTAGCCAACATGAGCAAATACAAAATAAGATATATGCCAATAGAGCCGCGTAAGACTAGACTTTTATCGCAAATAGCCGATGCGAATACGAGAGATAGAGACAGGTTGCCAAACGCGTGACATCATTTTTGGCGAGGCTGGGCACGTTTTTGTGGCCTGAGCGTTTTTACGGCGATCAGATTTTTTCGGTTTTAATCTTCAAATATCTTGGTAATGCGATCGCGTAACACAACAAACAACATATCAACTGATAGAGAAAAAAAAATGCTTTCTTTTAAGATCAACTTAAATTTTGACGCAACTACATCTTTAAGTTGTCAATTATCTGCTCTCTGATTGGTTTTTGGTCAAGAAACCTGTCTTATATCACAAAGAGAACTGGCTTGCATTACTACTCTTTTCCAAAATGGACTTTACATATTACCATTTATCTCAAATTACACACTCTGCAGCTTACAGTAATCTGGTGCACCCTGGGAGTTGCATGTCACTACAGTCAAAGACTGTTAATATCTATATTTATTACAATTGTGGAATTGTTTCAGTTTTAATATATTATTTTATATTTATATGAGATTTAACGAGTAATTAATCTTCAGTTGATTAATCTCACATCCAGGAGTTTTTAAGAATATAATCTTGGTCATTTGGTCATCCGCTATAGATAACTGAAGTCGTTCTCTCTTGCTGACTTTATTTAAAACAGCCAAGTTTATTAGCTGAACTTATTAACAGACTCCCTGATGTATTGTGTTTGTAATTATCTTATTTATACCCTGATAGGTACATTATGAAGATGTTTATAAAATATGAGTAAAGTGATTCCTTCTCTTCTGTGATGGTGTCTTGCGTTATGATTTGTAAAACGAAGAATTAAAATACTAAACTTGTGACTAAAGCTACATGTAGACTATCTGATAGTCTGTTTCTTGACATGCAGTTGAAGACTTAGTAAGGTTGCCATACACTGAATACTTTTAATTATACTGTGAATTCCAACTAATAAAATAGGTTTCATATCAAAACTTATAAGTAAATATTTTAACATTATTTACAATGAGGATATCAGTAGTTGTTAATAATAGCAGAGATCTGATGATCTTTCTTCTACCTTGTACAGTAATATTTCAATAATTAAACTCAAGTAATTTGAGGTTAAACTGATTATATGGAAAGTTTCTCACCAGCTGTAATCTAAATTTACTCTGAATGATTGACTGATCTAGTTTCAGGGTAGAATCAACCTTATTAACTGCTAGTGTACAGCTTTAGATACCAGTTCATGTTTAAATACTGTCTCTACACTATAACCTACTACCTCTAGTGACTGGATGGTTTTCCTTCAAAGGGTAGATAACTCTGGTAGTTGAATAATGACATGTCAGCTTGGTGTTATAGAGAAAATACTTGACTTGACAGTTAACAGGGTATATGATGGTACAAGTACATTAATATATGGGTACATGATTTACGAATTATTCCACCTCAACTTTTGTTAGAGATTCACTGATTACAAGCAAAGGTTGAGTGTCGGGTTTCCTCTGCTTGCTGTTGTCTTCTCTTCAGGTTTTTCAGCTGTATCAGCTTAACAGCTGTATCTATTGTTATATTTTAGGGTAAAATCAAAAGTCTTCCTACTACACACTTTTATGTCTATTATTGAATATGTAATTATTCATGTCTACATTCAACCATAAACTCGTAATGTCTGTCCTCCTTAGACATACTCTGGGACTATATGTTTACTAGCATGTTGGGGTCACGGGGTCAGCTATCCTAGTATTAGTAAAATATATTAAATTACAGACTAAAGTATTATTATTATATTTCTAGTCTCAAGTCTCTCAAGAGACTGAAGGAGTTAGACCTTGCCCTCAACAACTTCAGTGCAGGACTCCCTCCAGTGATTAGTGAAATAGGAACACTGGAGAGTCTCACACTCATGAGCTGTCAGCTGAGAGACCTCCCACAGAGGTAGTGTACAAATATTGGATACCTCTATTAGTCTGGTGGATGAGCTATTATACAGATATATACAGATTATACACTGAAAGTGTAGGACTTGTGTATGAGTCATGGCCCTTTTATGATGTTGTCTATAGTTGTTATCATCCTGTATGTGATTATTCTTTTTATAACCAAAGTTGGGTTACAAAATATCTCTAAAATTTAAGAAGACTCACTTGGTTAAATTGTTTAAAACTGTTTAAATATTGAAGATTTTAAGGCAACTCTTGTTGATTGATTTGGAACTTTTAGGGAATTTCACACGCATGATGTGGATAATGTATGTGAATTGTTAGTTAGAAGAGAATTCTGCTAGCATGTAGAATACAGAATCTTAAACCTTGTCTACTTCTCTACCGGCTCCCATGTTTTCCATGAATGTGCAAGCAATTCTTGCTGATTTGGAGTTTTTAAGGATTTTCATTCGTATGATATGTTTAATGTACAAATAATATCATTGGTTAACTAAAAATTTTGCCGACAAACATCAGCATGTAGGCTCATCATATCTATACCAGTGATTTTCAACCTTTGTTGAGTCACAGCACATGTTTCACATTTACAAAGTTCTGAGTCACACTACCAAGCAAAATGACACAGAATGAGACTCTAACACTGTAATACATATACAGTGAAACTCGGATAACTCGCCCTTGGATAGCTCAAACACATGGTTAACTCGAATGGATTTGTTTAGTCCGTTCCCACGCAATGATAAATTGCTTTAGATAAATCAACCTCAACTTCGGTAACTCGAACAGCTTTTTGCCTAACGGCTTCCGTGACGGTGGTAATCGTTTTTGAATATCACTTTATTCCAAGCCATAGCAACTTTTAGTAGTTCTTAGGCGTCGTTATTACCACTATCGGCAAAATATTTTCGTTAACGACTTTTCTAAAGGTTTGCAAAAAATCAAATTTTACCAAACATCCGCTTGGGGGATAGCCTTCCGAAAGCAAGGAGAAGCGAGGTAACCTTCAGATAAACTTAAAGAAAAATCGGCAAAATGGTTTTTTGTTAAAACGCTCAAAAGAAAAATATGTCTTTTTTCTGAGCGTTTCAACTGCGATCAAGTTTGGCCTATTTTAATCTGAAAACGTCCTGGCAGTCACATCACCTAAAAAAAAAACAAACGAATCTCAAGTAATAGGAAAATATTTATACTTTCTGATAAAAATTGTTAAAACATTACATGACAGGCCCCTTAACTTGCAACGAGCAATCAATGCTTTTGATTTATAGTTTGTTTATGAACAGATGAATACAT
Organism: Watersipora subatra; assembly: GCF_963576615.1. Taxonomy (NCBI): domain Eukaryota; kingdom Metazoa; phylum Bryozoa; class Gymnolaemata; order Cheilostomatida; family Watersiporidae; genus Watersipora; species Watersipora subatra. The sequence goes on along the minus strand of NC_088715.1, from coordinate 4,833,048 downwards.
GCATTTGTGACGGTGTTCTCATAACTTGAACACTCTGATAACTCGAACACTTTCTCTCGGTCATGTGAAGGTTGAGTTAGCTGAGTTTCACTGTAGTTAAGTTTTTAATGTCTTTTTATACACACTTAGTGGGCAGCATGGACTTGAATGGAAACTTGGATATCCTTGCAGGAATGGTAGAAAGACACAACAAAGCCTTTGCTCAACAGTTCTCAATCTAGAGGTGGAACGAGACAGGTTTTTTAAGTTCGAGACGAGACTCGAGACACTGTCTTGTAAAAATTCGAGACTCGAGACACGAGACAGTAAAATAATGAGCATTTGGTGATGATTTCACTACACAAGTACTAGCTACTTGGTATATATAAAATTAATAAAACTATTTTTAAATTGAATTTTCACCTGGTGTAAACGATTTGAATACAACATTTTAATAGTGATATGTATGTAGTTTTTGTAAACAAAAGTGACACAAACAGCTCTAAAATACCAAAGTTATATATTCTAAGAATTTTGAGCTTGATTGATCATAATTATTATAAACATATTGCTTTGTACATGTATATTTTTACCATCTATTGAATAGTTCTTACTTTTTAATGTAATGTGTAATGAAACCGATAGCCGTCGCTCTACAAAGAAATACCGCAACAAAAAGAACACACGATAACACTTTCATTCTTATTGTTTCATTAATGTTAAGTTTTGTTTGTGTAGTAACTGTAGTATGTGAATTATATTTAAACTGTACTCATGAAATTATATTAATTACTGTATACATGCACATGTATATTCTTATATTGAGCTAACAAAACGTCATTGTTAACCGAACACGGACTATGGTCGACACTGCCTTTCGTTCGTTTTTCCGTGTCCGGGCAAGTTTTACCCGCGATTGGTAGTATATACGTAAAAGAGGCCCGAATTTTATGAAGAACAGTTGGTGTTTAGACACGATACGATAAAATACAGACATTTTACCCGCAAGTCTTATTTATTAAATTGGATTATCCGAAGAGTAATTAGATATGACCCGATATCTGTTTTAAGGACACAGAACCGAACTAAAATATAACAGGACCGTTGTTCGGACTACATGATTAGACTCAGTGGCCAACATAATCAATAGCAACAGGTAGTAACGGACCGGGTATAACTTTAAAGGCAGTTGCCCGCAATCCATTACAATATATGGAGTTGTTGCTACCGCAAGAAGCCATGTTTTAACAACCGTGAGCAGGCGCTTTAGTTCTATTTCCTGTCTCGAGTTTGGCAATAGTTAAGTCGAGACGAGACCGAGACGAGACAGGTCGATACTCGAGACGTCTCGTGTCTCGTGTCTCGTTCCACCTCTATCTCAATCTCTCTGTTTTTAGTTTTTATTGCTGTAAAGCTTGGGAAGCTCAACTCAAACAGATATTTGGTTGTAAACAGCAGCAATGTCAAAATGACTTTGTTGGCCAGAATGGGGAAACTTCTTGGCAACAGATTACCAAAAACTATCCAAAGGAAAGTCAGAAAATTTTAGCTTTAAAGACGTACTTGCACAAAATTCTAGTACATTTTATCAGAAAGTACAGGTATTATTCTATTATTTGCGACTGTTTGTGATGTTTGAAATGATCTGACTGCCAGAGTGTTTCAAGATTAAAATTGACAAAACTTTATCACGGTAAAACCCTCAGAAGAAAAAGATGTACTGTGGTGGATTTGCCACCAAGTAAATAACGTTTTTTTTATATATTATTATAGGGAGTTGTGCCCTATTTTATCTTTTTCCCGATTAGCCACACCCTCATGGGCTGGCCTTATGTTCCACTAATTTGCATATCTTATAGTATATAAAGGAAGGCATCAGCTTTATTATTTCATTCAGAAATACATGTTGTTCCATAAACCATCTCTCTCTTCAGTTTTTCTGATAAGGAGAATTACTTGATTTATTGCAAGTATTTCTGCATTTTGCCTCTAAGCGCTGCTCGATATATCAGGACAAGTCGACCTGTCGACCTCTACTGGCTGTCGACCCTGTCGACCTTGCTGTAGACTGTCGACCAGGGGTCGACCCCTGTCTAGAGACGAGCAATTGTGTTGCCTATAGCGTAAGACGTCTCGTACGCCGCTGTGTGTTGATGACGCAATCTAACGTAAGGTTGCCCGAGTTGGTGACTAGTTACCTGTAGCATAAGACATTCCATATGCCGCTGCGTGTTGGTAACTCGGCCCAACACAGTGCTACCCAAAGTTAGTAATTGGTTGTCACCTGTAGCGTAAGACGTCTCGTACGCCGCTGCAAGTTGGTGATTCAGTTCAACGCAGTGCTCCCTGAATTAGGAATTGTTGTTACCTGTAGTGTAAGACGTTTTGTACGCCGCTACGTGTTGGTGGCTCAATCCAACACAGTACCCAGATTAGCCCAGAATGATGTACATAGCCGTGAGACTGCCTGTCTCTCACTCGTATTTACATAGGCTATTGGTATCAAAGTCGAGTACTACATAGTTCTATTGGCATATATTTTAATTTGTATTTGTTCATAATTGTTTGAATAAGATTATAAGTCCAGCTACATATATATTGCTAAAGGTGTCTCAGATGTCTCAAATAAGGTAATTAATATATGTCCAATCAGTTTCCTCTTAATGCTGTGTAAACATATGAGTATCAGACTAGGATTCTGTCAGTCTACTGTAATTAGGTTGTTGAGTAAACTTAGTCCATCCTTTGTATCAGTGAAGTTCTCAGTTGCTACCCACATGGGAAACTAGTCTATAGCCTATACAGTCGAACATGGAATAATAACTTATTTTTATTTTAAATCAATTTACTCACCAATTCAACTCTGGAAATAAACTTGTCTAGCAAAGGGTTAATAAAGCCCTTCCTGCACCTGGTTGGTGGTTTGGGGTGTCTACTCACCTGTTTTCACTTAGTAGCATGGAGTAGTGCCGGGAACGGATAATAAAACTCAATGAACTCACGGATTTATCTTCTCTTGAGTCTCGGGTAATGGAAATTTTGAGCATTTCGATCTTGCCGGTTCAGGTTTGGACTTGCGAGTTCGGGTTTTGGTGACCGAATCCATCGAGTAGAAAAGACAAAAACTCGGTCTATCGCGCCTTGCGCTCTAGGCACTGTTTCACAACCCGCCTGTTAACGCTGCGAGCACTAATATCGGTCGATAGAAAATAGTAACAAATAATAAATTAATTTAATACAATTTTAATTGCTTTGCAAATTTTAAGATATGTCTGATATTTGGAAACTCTAAACATAAAACCCATAACAACAACCCGATACCCGAAAAACCTGTTGTCAACAAGTACATGTGCCAAGCCCTACCAGCTACCCGATACTCGAAAAACTCGAATGGAAGGGGCAAGTCTAAACCTATTTGCCAAGAAGTACTCGTGCCCAGCACTGGTGTGGAGCATATAATTTTTTGAGTAGCTCCTAATAGTTGGTTCGTTGGAATTGAGTCGATCTATGCAAAAGTACCTGTAGTAGCAAGTACCTGCCACTACCTTTCTTCGTAGTGCGCATCAGAACTTTGTAAATGTGTAAATGCGTAAGATGTGCTGTGGCTCAAAGAAGGTTGAAAATCGCAGGTATATATACAGTGGGACTATCGATGAGCCTAGATCTGATTACAGTTCATAAACCCTTCTATCAAACCAGTTTTTGGCAGAAGTGACAACGGGGCTAAGATGTATTTTTGTATTTATTGACAAAACTTGATCACGGTTAAAACACTCAGAACAAAAAGATATACCCAGACTTGTCCAAAATGATGTACATAGCCGCTAGACTGCCTGTCTCTCACTCATATTCACATCAGCTATTGCTATTAAAGTCGAATACTACGCGGCTCTATTAGCATGTTTTAATTTAAATCTATGTTTAAATTTTAATCTAGTTGCGTATTGCTGGAGTATCTTGATATTCCTCCTCATATTTTGTCCTACGATATGTAGCTCTCACTATGTTATATATGCAGGTTGGTAGTGGTCACCACTCCGCTCTTGTAAGTCCTTCTGGGTATGTCCAAAATACCAATTATCTGTAGGTGCATGACATCCTCTGTCTTTACATACCATGTTGTATATCTCATTTTCTTCAGTCGATCCGATGGTTTCAGACTCACGCATCTGAATACTTGGATGCTAACAAAATATTGAACTTTTAGGATCTATTGATAACTTATTGAATGTCACTTGGAATTTATAACATCTAGTGAAAACAGTTGCAACACAAATCCATATAGTTACAAAACTTACCATGGTAGTGTCGGTAGTTATAATGGGCCACTCTCAATGGACCTGGTTTTACAAGTTATAAGGTCTTTAATCTCTCCACTTCTGCAGCACACTTGAGACCTATCTGAGGAACAGAATGCCGCTATCATAGTTTGTGCATCATACATTTATCTCTCCCTATCCCCATGCATGGTAGTTTCCACACTGGCACCACAGCTCCACAGATGGAGAAACATAAACATAAACATACTGTATCAATAAAACAAGTGTGATATAAGCATACTGTATTTTACAAGTGACCTACTTTGATGAAGACTCACTTATAGAAAACTATATCTACTGATTCTTAGTTTTTATTCTAACATGTATCTACTGTAAGCTTTTAATTCGGGAGTTAGATAGATCAAGAGTGAAAATTAAAAATGAATACATGTTTAACAACAGCATAAGTAGGTCAAGCCAATAATTTGAAGCTTTGATTTTGGAATTCAAAGGTGAGCACTGATCAATGCATTTTCCTCAAGTTTTAAGAGGTAAGAAGTGAGCATGAATTTTACTAATTGATATAATTTACTAGCTAAAACAACCAGAGAGAATCTAAACTAGTTACATGGCTTATAGTTACAGCTTTCAGTTAAAGTTGAAAATGAGTCTTTAGACCGCAAGTGGATGCTCCAAAGATATTTGATTAATAGTTTCTACATAAAATCATACACATCATTTGATACTAAAAACAATCATTATTATTATTGACCTTGAATATCTAGACTTCTTGTTACTACATCACTCTTACCTGTTCATGGTGATTTATTATAGCTAGGTGAAATGAGAAATTAAAAGTTTGTTAAAACTAGAGATGTTGAGTAGTAAATAACTAGTTGACTTACTACAATCAATTGTACAATGTTTCTTGTTAGTATATGTATTCATGAGTAGTAAAATTATTCCTTTTACTTTAGTTTAGTAGATAGAAGAGACTCAAACACAAAGATAGATATCCCTACATTCACATATCTTCCTCAGCAGCATAACACCTCTCAGCTCTAACCATAGGCTGTCTGCCCCAGTTTTTCATCACCTGATGCTCAAAAAGGTCTGAGGCATCCTCACTGGAACTAGAGGCAAGGTTGTAATTCTGTTGTGGTTCAATAGATCGTGCTGATTCAATGATTGAAGGAGATTTGGATTGAAGCAAAATGTCATTTAGTAATTCAGTGAATTCTCCCATAATCTACGACGGTTTCGTAGTGTTAATACTTCCATTCCTCAAGTTTTGCCCTGATAATTTACTGAAACACAAACCACCCCATCCTGAGAGATGATCTTCGTTTACGCTAATGCCTAACTTATCCAAGTCTAACTGTGGATAGTGGATTCTCTAACAACGAGAATCTTTGATATCACAGACAACTAGTTTGTCCGTGTTAATATTTATTACGATCTAAATAAATTTGTTTTGATCATTGGCTAAAAAAGGGACCGTATATTTATCGCTTGTCAACTCTTTTCCATGCGACACTTTATGTCAGGGATTCATCACCAGCTTGAAACTATTTGAAACTCTATACTTGAAACGTATTTTGGTGTTGATGCCACAATACTTCGGTGATCGGTCAATGATAGCATGTTCACACTATCACAAACCCATCCACGTTTATATCAGGAAATACTCCGTGACATTTATTTTTTTTATATTTTCAGGAAGAAACCTCTATGTTTTGAGAATTAAAAACTAGTCTCGCAGTGACTATCCTAAACAGATATGAATAAATTGCGCTATCCATGACGGCAAATAACCATCGCCGAAATGGTTCACATTTGAAAGGCAGTCGTCGATGTTCAGCGAAGCATCGGGAAAGTTTGACAGCTGCAAACTTTACCGATGTGTCCGGGATGCTCGTCGATGCCATCAATTCACGGTTCACATAATCGATGATGAACGCCGAAAGAAAAACGCTGACAACCGGCGACATACTGTGAACCGGCCCAAATTATGATGTTTCAGTTTAATGAGCTGCTCCTTCAAAGTCATGTCTAGCAACATATGCTGAGCTGTATGGGTCCGTGACCCTGTTCAGTTTAACAAGCTGCTCCTTCAAATTCATGTCCAGCAACATATGCTGAGCTGTATGGGTCCCTGACCCTGTTCAGTTTAATGATCTGCTCCTTCAAAGTCATGTCTAGCAACAGATGCTGAGCTGTATGGTTCCCTGACCCTGTTCAGTTTAATGATCTGCTCCTTCAAAGTCATGTCTAGCAACAGATGCTGAGCTGTATGGTTCCCTGACCCTGTTCAGTTTAATAAGCTGCTCCTTAAAATTCATGTCCAGCAACATATGCTGAGCTGTATGGGTCCCGGACCCTGTTCAGTTTAATGAGCCACTCCTTCAAAGTCATGTCTAGCAACATATGCTGAGCTGTGTGGGTCCCTGACCCTGTTCCGTTCAATGGGCTGCTCCTTCAAAGTCATGTCTAGCAACAGATGCTGAGCTGTATGGGTTCCTGACTCTGTTCAGTTTAATGAGCTGCTCCTTCAAAAATATGTCCAGCAACATATGCTGAGCTGGATGGGTTCCTGACCCTGTTCAGTTTAATGAGGTGCTCCTTCAAAGTCATGTCCAGCAACAGATGCTGAGCTGTATGGGTCCTTGACCCTGTTCAGTTTAATGAGCTGCTCTTTCAAAGTCATGTCTAGCAACAGATGCTGAGCTGTATGGGTTCTTGACCCTGTTCAGTTTAATGAGCTGCTCCTTCAAAGTCATGTTTAGCAACAGATGCTGAGCTGTATAGGTTCTTGACCCTGTTCAGTTTAATGAGCCGCTCCTTCAAAGTCATGTCTAGCAACATATGCTGAGCTGTATGGGTCCTTGACCCTGTTCAGTTTAATGAGCTGCTCCTTCAAAGTCATGTCCAGCAACAGATGCTGAGCTGTATGGGTTCCTGACTCTGTTCAGTTTAATGAGCTGCTCCTTCAAAGTCATGTCTAGCAACATATACTGAGCTGTATGGGTCCCTGACCCTGTTCAGTTTAATAAGCTTCTCCTTCAAATTCATGTTCAGCAACATATGCTGAGCTGTATGGGTCCCTGACCCTGTTCAGTTTAATGAGCTGCTCCTTCAGAGTCATGTCTAGCAACATATGCTGAGCTGTATGGGTTCCTGACTCTGTTCAGTTTAATGAGCTGCTCCTTCAAAGTTATGTCTAGCAACATATGCTGAGCTGTGTGGGTCTTTGACCCTGTTCAGTTTAATGAGCTGCTCCTTCAAAGTCATGTCCAGCAACAGGTGCTGAGCTGTATTAGTCCCTGACTCTGTTCAGTTTAATGAGCTGCTCCTTCAAAGTCATGTCCAGCAACAGATGCTGAGCTGTATGGGTTCCTGACCCTGTTCAGTTTAATGAGCTGCTCCTTCAAAGTCATGTCCAGCAACAGATGCTGAGCTGTATGGGTTCCTGACCCTGTTCAGTTTAATGAGCTGCTCCTTCAAAGTCATGTCTAGCAACATATGCTGAGCTGTGTGGGTCTTTGACCCTGTTCAGTTTAATGAGCTGCTCCTTCAAAGTCATGTCCAGCAATAGGTGCTGAGCTGTATTAGTCCCTGACTCTGTTCAGTTTAATGAGCTGCTCCTTCAAAGTCATGTCCAGCAACAGATGCTGAGCTGTATGGGTTCCTGACCCTGTTCAGTTTAATGAGCTGCTCCTTCAAAGTCATGTCTAGCAACATATGCTGAGCTGTGTGGGTCTTTGACCCTGTTCAGTTTAATGATCTGCTCCTTCAAAGTCATGTCCAGCAACAGGTGCTGAGCTGTATTAGTCCCTGACCCTGTTCAGTATTTGTATTTCTCCTTCTCAAAAGCTTCTTCATCACAAGTAACCATAAATAGGTTTCACAGCTACATCACCATGGTAACAAAGAGACATGAGAATGCTATGGTTCTATTTTTGAAAGGGACAGATTCACCTTATAGTTTATATATAAACAAACTGAATGATAGATACTGCTGTTATTCAGCTTGTTTATTATTAAAATTGAAGTAGAAAGGATTATTATAAAAGTATTATCTTTATTACCACTGGTCAATTTGTAGTATAGCTACTGATCTCTCTGTTTATAACCCTTCATAATTCATGGATGATAAATAGTTCATGGATATTAGATTCATTGTGATGAGTGGTTCTCATTGGATAGACTACAATTTCTACTGTAACTCCTTCTATCTTAGTACAGCCTCATTTGAGTATCATTTAAGAGGACTCACAGATTTATAGTTAATAAAAGGTAACTTTTGAATCAATATTCAATTATCAGAAATAATAAAATGCAGTAAGGATGTCAAAGTATTTTATTGTTGTGTTACAGTAGCAGTTGTTTTAAATATGCCAACCTTCATATAATCACACAATTCTGTACATGCAATTAATAAGATGACTAAAATGTTGACCAATATGGGGCTCAAATCCATATTATTGTAAGCTCAAATCCATATTATCCGTCTTATTGTAAGCTAAGATAACTCCAAGTTTAGGGATGAGCATATACCTCATTTATTGCTCTCATCGAATGATATGTGTTTTCACACCTACCCTGACAAGTACATGTAGGAATCAGTGTTGAGTTGGCATGGTCCGACAACTCCTCTCTCTTGAAAATCACTGTCCTATTCAATAGAATGCCATAAAACCTTGATTTCAGAGATAATTCTAGATAAATTAATTTCAATAATAACTGAGATGGTTCGAGTCCATTAACAATGGATAAGTGCATACATGGTGATGTGTCAGCAAAACTGTAGCCTGAGGTCTTTATGAATATTTTTAAGGCTACAATAGACAAATGCTTACCTTGATGACAAGCACATGGCGTATGCTAAAAATTTTGATATAATATTTAATGTGTCTGTCACGTGTTGCTGAAGTCAGCATGTAGAAGATAACTCCAAATTTATGGATACTTGTAGAACTATACAAATACTGAACATTCACCTCATTACATGATACATATTATTAGACAGTCTGTCACAGGTACCTCTAAAGTATGCATAGGGAGTTTTAAGGTGCCCTTAATCTCTCCTTTCTTCACTCTCACCCCTCAGTCTTTTCATGGTGTCTTGTATATTGATTTGTAAAACGGAGAGTTAAAATACTAAACTTGTGACTAAAGCTACATGTAGAATATCTTATAGTCTGTTTCTTGACATGCAGTTGAAGACTTAGTAAGGTTGCCATACACTGAATTCTTTTATTTATGCTGTAAACTGCAAGTAATAAAATAAGTTTTATATCAAAACCTGTAAGTAAATATTTTAACATTATTTAAAATAAGAATATCAGTAGTTGTTAATAATAGCAGAGATCTGATGATCTTTCTTCTACCTTGTACAGTAATATTTTAATTATTAAACTCAAGTAATTTGAGGTTCAACTGATTATATGGAAAGTTTCTCATCAGCTGTAATCTAAAATTACTTTGAATGATTGACTGATCTAGTTTCAGGGTAGAATCAACCTGATTAACCGCTAGTGTACAGCTTTAGATACCAGTTCATGTTTTAACCATAATAATATATAGAAAAATCTCTATACTTTTTGATAAAAACATTTTAAACTTTACATTAGAAGCATTTAATTTGAAACAAGCCATTTGTGCTTTTGATTTATATTATAGTTTGTATATGTACATGTATCTACTAATAAATAAGTAAATACATGGACTTGTGACAGTGCTCTGATAACATGAACGCTCTGATAATTCGAACACTTTTGCTCGGTCCCTTGAAGTTTGAGTTATCCGAGTTTCACTGTATATTGCTATAGGTGTCTCAAATGTCTCAAATAAGGTAATTAAAATTTGTCCTATTAGTCTCCTCTACATGCTGTGTAAACATATGAGTATCAGACTAGGATTCTGTCAGTCTACAGTAATTAGGTTGTCTAGTTAACTTAGTCTATCCTTTGTATCAGTGAAGTTCTCAGTTGCTACCCACACGGGAAACAAGTCTATAGCCTATACAGTCGAACATGGAATAATAACTTATTTTTATTTTAAATCAATTTACTCACCAATTCAACTCGGGAAATAACATAATATACAGCAAATATAATAACTAAAAATAAAATAACAACTAGCATCTTTGAAAAGAATATGTTCGAATATAAGGTGAGACCAACTGCATCCCTAAAAAGTTATGTATAGTCAACGTTATCTAGTCATTATTAGTATCAATTTCTAGAAGATTTTCTACTGGTTACTTTTGATTAGTTGATAAAGTAAAGTAGCTGCTCTTGTAACGTAAATTCCAGATAATGATAAGAATTTATGTAAAGTTTTTGCTTCATACTACGTAAAGATTTTCCATATAATATAAAGTGTCAGATCAGGTGAATTCTCTAATTTCGGTTTTAATATTAATCAATTTCAGACTTTCAAAAGAAAAAACGACTTGGGTATCTACTATATATGTATATACTTACAACTATTTCCATACTTCTTACTATATACAACTTTCATGAGATTTTAGCTTGTCGTGATAGATCGTCAAATGTGTCGACAAAACAGACAGTAGGTAGCTGTGCAATTAATTGTTCAATTGTTCTCCCAAATGCGATCGATCGGTGCAGGTGTTACAGCATCGGTCCACCAATCTGAATGTCTCGAATTGGAGTATTGTCGAGAGTTATTTTTATTTTAACCTTGACCCCTAGATGCAGATAGACGATGAACAAGTAGTACCGTTTTTGTAGTAAAAATATTTGGTTGTCTTGCTCTATTGTAGACTTATAAAATATTTATTATTAGTTTGGCTTCGCAGAATAGATTTTGCTGTCTAAAAAAAAATGTGCAAATATTTTCTAAATGAACGTTAGATATGTTCGCTTTCCATCAATTTATTGTAAGATTACCGCAAACATGGTCTATAAAACCAGTGAAATTGATCTTAAAAAGGAGAAAAGTTGTCGATGCGAACCAATAAAACTGCAGGTATCGTACAGCCTACAAATTAAAATAGTTAAGTCTAGTTTTTCCTTTTTGTGTACCCAAAAGGGTTTGAAAAGATCTTGGAGCGGATTAGGCAATTTACATGTATTTTACTGTTCTTATAACGTAAATTCCCTATAACATAAACATTCCTGGACCAGATTATATACATTGTAGGAGCGCCTACTGTACAAACCAAATGGCTTTTGAGTTCACCAAAATATTTTTTCGAAAATCAATTTACCCACCAATTCAATTCTGTAAATAAACTTGTCTAGCAAAAGATTAATAAAGTCCTTCCTGCACCTGGTTGGTGGTTTGTGGTGTGGACTCACCTGTTTTCACTTAGTAGTGTAGAGCTTATAATTTTTAGAGTAGCTCTTTCCATTGGAATATATTATTTCCATTGGAATTGTTCAATTGAATCGAGCTGTGCAAAAGTACCTGTCAGTAGTAGCAAGTACCTGCCACTAATTTTCATCGTAGTGGACATCAGAGATTTGTAAATGCGAAAATTGTGCTGCGACTCAAAAAGGTTGAAAATCACTGGTATAGATACAATGAAACTATCGATGAGCCGAGATCTGATTACACTCCATGAACCCATCTATCAGACAAGTTATGGGCAGAAGTGGCAACAGGGCTAAGATGCATTTAATAGTTTCTGCAAGTCAATTTTTACTCATGATTATGCAACTGATATTTTGCAAAATAATTTTTAATACTGTGTTTTAAAAACTAAAAACTAATATAAATAAAACTATTCTCACAGTGACTATCCTAAACAGATATGAGTAAATTGTGCTATCCATGACAGCGAATTACCATCACCGAAATTGTTCACATTTGAAATGCGGTCGATGCTCAGCGAAGCATCAGGAAAGTTTGTCAGCTGAAAACTTTACCGATGCGTCCGCGAAGCTTGTCGATGCCATCAATTCACGGTTCACATAATCGATAATGAACACCAAAAGAAAAACGACATAGTGTGAACTAGTGTTGGGCCAGTATCTAATTTAGTGCCGGATCGGATATCCTTGCACATTTTTATCGGTTTTCCCGGTATCGGTATCCTCGGTATTTACCATCTTCGGTATCCTTTGCCAACTAAGAAAGTTCGGTATTGTCGGTACTATTGTTCGGTACGTGGTTATCAGTGTGTCTTTAAATGGTTTAAACTTTAAATCATAACTGTCTCGAACAATTTTTATCGTTATGCAAAAAATAGCCTGTGCAAAAACACATTCTTTAGTCAGCAGTATATTGTTGCGGCAAAGAGACTCCTTGTTTTAGAAAGCTAAAAAAGAAAAGAAAGATGGAAATATAATTTTCATGATAGATGTTTTTGTTTATTCTATTAAAAAATACAGTTATTGATACAAAGGTTATGTATAAGAAAGAACAGATAGATAATGGCAAGGTGCTCTCTTTGTTAAATATACTGAAACAGTTTTAAAAAATCTTACTATCACATATTGTAATCAGGTAATGTAATCACATAATTATACGCAGTCCAATTAGAGTCCAGTCCTGTTAGAGACTTTATACGTCCTCCCATCTATGTAGAACTCCCAAGCTTTCGAAGCTGGTGGCATTATCAATGTAATGTAACATAATAGTAGATACAGTAAGCGTGGAAATTTTCGTTGAATTTGTTCGCCAATGCGTGCTGAGATTACCATGTTCGTCATGAAACGTTTTTTAAAAATCTCTCCGGATATCCGTATAACCATTTATCGGTAGGCTTTTGCGGATAAATACCGATCATATCAAACCGGCCGCGGATACCTTGCTGACACTGAAAATGATTGGTTTCCTCGGATACCGAGAATCCCTCGGTATCGGTAAGAGCGGATAACCCAATACCGGTCCAACACCGGTATATAAGGATGTGACTGTCTGTACAGAGAGTCCGATTTATCTCCACTTAGCCTTAGACTAAGATGAGTGCTCTTATGAGGGTCAGGGACGGTCAAAGTCAATAGGGCACTTCAGCCGACCCAGTGTCACCGTCATCACTGGAAGTTATGCTAATATCAATGTTAGCAGAGTGCGGTGCAGCTGATTAGCTAGATGATTGTATCTAAAGAATTTGAAAATTACTAAAGATTTTGTACAAGTTCATCTCTAGATTATGTTGTTTCAGTTTAATGAGCTTCAAAGTCATGTTTAGCAACAGATGCTGAGTTGTATGGTTCCCTGACTCTGTTCAGTTTAATGAGCTGCTCCATCAAAGTCATGTCTAGCAACATATGCTGAGCTGTATGGTTCCCTGACTCTGTTCAGTTTAATGAGCTGCTCCTTCAAATTCATGTCTAGCAACAGATGCTGAGCTGTATGGGTCCCTGACTCTGTTCAGTTTAATGAGCTGCTCCTTCAAATTCATGTCTAGCAACAAATACTGAGCTGTATGGGTCCCTGACTCTGTTCAGTTTAATGAGCTGCTCCTTCAAATTCATGTCTAGCAACAAATACTGAGCTGTATGAGTCCCTGACTCTGTTCAGTTTAATGAGCTTCTCCTTCAAAGTCATGTCTAGCAACAGATGCTGAGCTGTATGGGTCCCTGGCTCTGTTCAGTTTAATGAGCTTCTCCTTCAAAGTCATGTCTAGCAACATATGCTGAGCTGTATGGGTCCCTGGCTCTGTTCAGTTTAATGAGCTTCTCCTTCAAAGTCATGTCTAGCAACATATGCTGAGCTGTATGGGTCCCTGGCTCTGTTCAGTTTAATGAGCTGCTCCTTCAAAGTCATGTCTAGCAACATATGCTGAGCTGTATGGGTTCCTGACCCTGTTCAGTTTAATGAGCTTCAAAGTCATGTCTAGCAACAGATGCTGAGCTGTATGGGTCCCTGACCCTGTTCAGTTTAATGAGCTTCAAAGTCATGTCTAGCAACAGATGCTGAGTTGTATGGGTCTCTGACTCTGTCCAGTTTAATGAGCTGCTCCTTCAAAGTCATGTCTAGCAACAGATGCTGAGCTGTATGGGTCTCTGACTCTGTTCAGTCTAATGAGCTGCTCCTTCAAAGTCATGTCTAGCAACAGATGCTGAGCTGTATGGGTCCCTGACTCTGTTCAGTTTAATGAGCTGCTCCTTCAAAGTCATGTCTAGCAACATATGCTGAGCTGTATGGGTCCCTGGCTCTGTTCAGTTTAATGAGCTTCTCCTTCAAAGTCATGTCTAGCAACATATGCTGAGCTGTATGGGTCCCTGGCTCTGTTCAGTTTAATGAGCTTCTCCTTCAAAGTCATGTCTAGCAACATATGCTGAGCTGTATGGGTCCCTGGCTCTGTTCAGTTTAATGAGCTGCTCCTTCAAAGTCATGTCTAGCAACATATGCTGAGCTGTATGGGTCCCTGACCCTGTTCAGTTTAATGAGCTTCAAAGTCATGTCTAGCAACAGATGCTGAGCTGTATGGGTCCCTGACCCTGTTCAGTTTAATGAGCTTCAAAGTCATGTCTAGCAACAGATGCTGAGTTGTATGGGTCTCTGACTCTGTCCAGTTTAATGAGCTGCTCCTTCAAAGTCATGTCTAGCAACAGATGCTTAGCTGTATGGGTCCCTGACTCTGTTCAGTTTAATGAGCTGCTCCTTCAAAGTCATGCCTAGCAACAGATGCTGGGCTGTATGGTTCCCTGACTCTGTTCAGTTTAGTGCAGTATGGATGTCAAGGCATTTTATTTTTGTGTTGCGGTAGCAGTTGTTTTAAATGTACCAACTTTCATATAATCACATAATTCTGTACATACAATTAATAAGATGACTAAAATGTTGACCAATATGGAGCTTGAACCCTTGACATTCAGCTTATTAGACTAATCTTTAACCAACTGAGCTAATCAGCCATCTTTCAAAGCCTCAGAATAGTTGTACCAATCGGAAAAAAACTGAAATGCTTTGGACAGGTCTTGAACTCATGAACTTTGGTTTTTGAAGAAAAATGCTCAACCAACTATGCTAACCTCTAACAAGCCATCTATAACCAAGTATAACTAACCACCTTGCATAAATGAGGAATGTTTGTGATCATATTTATGCTCTCCGCTTTATAAGCAGAAACATATGGACTGACAACATCCAATAAGAATGTCGATGAAGTTAGAAAAAGACCATTTATTGATAATTTCTCACAGCACATCTGAGAATCTCTTACAGCAGACTAATGTGCTGTAAGAGATTATCAGACACACTGGTTGAAAATTACTGCTCTATTCAATAGAATAATTACAGAGTACATTGCATATACATGTAATTGTAAGTTACGGGTGGAAGATACTCCCAGTTTAGGGGTGAGCATATACTCGTTTATTGCTCTCATCCAATGATATGTGTTTTCACACAAAACTTGATGAGGACACATAGAAATCAGTGTTGAGTTGGCATAGTACGACGACTCCTCTTCTCTTTGATCTCTCCATCATCTAGGGTGCTTTATAACTCCCTATGTATAGGGGAGACACGACTATGTACACAAAATGCATTCATATTCAAATTTTAGAAATAAGATAGCTTTTGACTTGATTCAGCTATGCTAAGGTTAATGATATCTGAGATGGTTTGTCTCTATCGACAATGGATAATTGCATAGTAGGTGATGTGTTTGCAAAACTGTAGCTTGAGATTTTTATGAATATTTTTAAGGCTCTGATAAACAAATGCCCACCTTGATGACAAACACATAGGCATATGCTAAACATTTCTCAGTGTATTCGTTTGCAGAACTTCAATATAGTAATTACCATGTCTGTCACGTGTTGCTGAAATCAGCATGTAGTAGATAACTCCAAATTTATGGATCTTTGTAGGCCTAGACAAGTGCTGGTCACTCACCTCATTACATTAGACATATTACTAGACAGTCTGTCACAGGTACCTCTAAAGAATGCATAGGGAGTTTTAAGGTGCCCTTAATCTCTCCTTCCTTTACTCCTCTCATCCCCTCAGTTTTTTTCAGGATGTCTTGTATTATGATTTATAAAACAAAGAATTAAAATTCTAAACTTCACTAAAGCTACATGTAGACTATCTGATAGTCTGTTTCTTGACATGCAGTTGAAGACTTAGTAAGGTTGCCATACAACGAATACTTTTATTTATGCTGAGAACTCCAGCTAATAAATTAAGTTTTATATTAAAACTTGCAAGTAAACATTTTAAGATTGTTTAAAATTAGAATATCAATAGTTGTTAATAATAGAAGAGGTCTGATGATCTTTTTTCTACCTTGTACGGTAATATTTTAATCATTAAACTCAAGTAATCTGAGTTTCAACTGATTATATGGAAAGTTTTTCATCAGCTGTAATCTAAAATTACTCTGAATGATTGACTGATCTAGTTTCAGGGTAAAATCAACATTATTAACCGGTAGTGTACAGCTTTAGATACCAGTTCATGTTTAAATACTGTCTCAACACCATAACTTACTACCTCTAGTGACTGGATGGTTTTCCCTCAAAGGGTAGACAACTCTGGTGGTTGAATAATGATATGTCAGCTTGGTGTTATAGAGAAAATACTTGACTTGACAGTTAACAGGGTATATGATGGTATAGGTACATTATTATATGGGTGCATGATTTACGAGTTATTCCACCTCAACTTTTGTTTGTTAGAGATTCACTGATTACAAGCAAAGGTTGTGTGTCGGGTTTCCTCTCCATGCTGCTGTCTTCTCTTCAGGTTTTTCAGCTGTATCAGTTTAACAGCTGTATCTGTTGTTATATTTTTGGTACAATCAAAAGCCTTCCTACTATACACTTTTATGTCTGTCATCGAATATACAATTATTCATGTCTACATACAGCCATAAACTCATAATATCTGTCTTCCTTAGACATACTCTGGGACTATATGTTTACTGGCATGCTGGGGTCATGAGGCCAGCTGCCCTAGTATTAGTAAAGTATATTAAATTACAGACTAAACTATTATTATTATATTTCTATAGTCTCAAGTCTCTCAAGAGACTGAAGAAGTTAGACCTTGATTACAGCAACTTCAGTGCAGGACTACCTCCAGTGATTGGCGAAATTGGAACACTGGAGAGTCTCACACTCGAGGACTGTCAGCTGAGAGACCTCCCACAGAGGTAATGTACAAATATTGGATACCTCTATTAGTCTGGTGGATGAGTTATTATACAGATATATACAGATTATACACTGGAAGTGTAGGACCTGTGTATGAGTCATGGTCTTTTTATGATGTTGTCCCTAGTTGTTATCATCCTGCATGTGATTATTCTTTTCATAATCAAAGTTGGGTTACAAAATTTCTCTACAATTTAAGAAGACTCACTTGGTTAAATTATTTAAAACTGTTTAAATATTGAAAATTTCAAGGCAACTCTTGTTGATTGATTTGGAACTTTTAGAGAATTTCACACACATGATGTGAATAATCTATGTGAATTGTTAGCTAGAAGAGAATTCTGCTAGCATGTAGAATATAGAATCTCAAACCTTGACTACCTTTGGAGCTTCTAAGGATTTTATTTGTATGATATGTTTAATGTACGAATAATTTCATTGGTTAATTATAAATATTGCTGACAAACATCAGCATTTAGGCTCATCATATCTATACCAGTGGTTTTCAACCTTTTTTTAGCCGCAGCACATTTTTCACATTTACAAAGTTCTGAGTCACACTACCAAGCAAAATGACACAGAATGAGACTGTAACACTGTAATACATATACAGTGAAACTTGGATAACTCGCCCTTGGTTAGCTCGAACACATGGTTAACTCGAATGGATTTGTTTGGTCCGTTCCCACGCAATGATAAATTGCTTTAGATAACTCGACCTCAACTTTGTTAACTAGAACAGCTTTTTGCCCAACGGCTACCGTGACGGTGGTAATCGTTTTTTAATATCACTTTATTCTAAGCCATTGCAACTTTTAGTAGTTCTTAGGCATCATTATTACCACTATCGGCAAAATATTTTCGTTAACGACTTTTTTGAAGGTTTTCAAAAAATCAAATTTTACCAAACATCTGCCTTCCAAAAGCAAGGAGAAGCGAGGTAACCTTCAAATAAACTTAAAGAAAAATCGGCAAAATTGTTTTTTGTTAAAACGCTTAAAAGAAAAATATGTCTTTTTTACTGAGCATTTCAACTGCGATCAGGTTTGGCCTATTTTAATCTGAAAACGGTCTGGCAGTCACATCACCTAAAACAAACAAACAAATCTCAAGTAATAGGAAAATATTTATACTTTCTGATAAAAATTGTTAAAACATTACATGAGAGGCCCCTTAACTTGCAACGAGCAATCAATGCTTTTGATTTATATATAGTTTGTTTATGAACAGATGAATACATGCATTTGTGACGGTGTTCTCATAACTTGAACACTCTGATAACTCGAACACTTTCTCTCGGTCATGTGAAGGTCGAGTTAGTCGAGTTTCACTGTATATATATATGTGTGTATTTTCCTCGTACCTTACAATGGAACCGGTAGAAAACTGTATAAGAAAAATAATTAATATGATCGCTGTAGTTAAGTTTTTAATGTCTTTTTACACACACTTAGTGAGAAACATGGACCTGAATGAAAACATGGATATCCTTGCAGGAATGGTAGAAAGACACACAAAGCCCTTCCTCAACAGTTCTCAATCTCTCTGTTTTTAGTTTTTATTACTGTAAAACTTGGAAAGCTCAACTCAAACAGATATTTGGTTGTAAACAGAAGCAATGTCATAATGGCTTTGTTGGCCAGAATGGGGAAACTCATTGGCAGCAGATTACTAAAAACTATACAAAGGAAAGTCAGAAAACTTTAGCTTTAAAGATGTACTTGCACAAAATTTTAGTTGATTTTATCAGAAAGTATCAGTATTCTATTATTTGTTATTGTTTTTGATGTTTGAGGTGATCTGACTGCCAGAGTGTTTCAAGTTTAAAATTGACAAAACTTTGTCGCGGTAAAACCCTCAGAAGTAAAAGATATACCCAGACTTGCCCAAATTGATGTACATAGCCGTGAGACTGCCTGTCTCTCGCTCGTATTCACATAGGCTATTGCTATCAAAGTCGAGTACTACGTAGTTCTATATATTGTCAGATATTTTAATTTGTATTTGTTCATAATTGTTTGAATAAGATTATAAGTCCAGCTATATATACATGTATATTGCTATAGGTGTCTCATATGTCTCAAATAAGGTAATTAAAATTTGTCCTATTAGTTTCCTCTGTGTAAACATATGAGTATCAGACTAGGATTCTGTCTGTCCACAGTTATTAGGTTGTCTAGTAAACTTAGTCCATCCTTTGTATCAGTGAAGTTCTCTGTTGCTACCCACACAGGAAACTAGTCTATATATATAAATCTCAAAGTCTGTGTGTCTTGTGTATGTCCAGCTATAGCATTATAATCTAGGAATAAAAAATCTGCATCACAGAGGATTTCATCTCAGAACCTGCTGGTTGGCAGACTAACCAAAGTGTTTGGGGTCATTAGAGCAACTGAAGAGCAGATTTTGACTATTGTGCTTCAAATTTTAACTCAAGCTCCACAAATATGCTCCGAAGATCCTCTGTTCAACGAACGGCGCGTGTATAATCTATACGCGACATCCGCGATTGCAGTTCGTTTAAAATAAGAAATGAGAATGTGAATTTTTGTTCATTCATCATTTTTCTACTGTGTATCTACTGCAGCATTCAGTTGATTTTCATGATTATCGTCACTATTAACAGACCGTAAGTTCACTACAGCCATAATTTTAAAAAGAATAACATGACCGTGCTGCTCTTGCTGTAAGAAAAGAAAACGATAACTTTTGATTTGATTTTTCTATCGATCTATTATCTTTACTATGATTATTTTTTATGATTAATATAATAATCATAATGCAATTATACAAAATAATAATATAACTGCGTATAAAATAAATGATGTAACTAATATAATTTGTAGAAAATTCCAAATGATAACCGAGATTGATGTAATTGATTCCATTTATTAGCTAAAAGTTAGTTGAAAAAATGATTGGGTTAGTTCATTGCTATTAGTTAAAAAAATCTGAACAACGCTAAAGATGAGTCTGAATAGGGAAGCTAAGTAGGAGAACAACAAAACTGAGCTGAACTAGCAAGATAGCGGAATGTTGCGAAATAATAGATGCATGTAATTATTTTATGCTAAAACTAATCTGCATGTCAGAGGGACTGGTTCGGAATTCTCAGAGCAATGATTGTTAGGCCCAATTTGATTGTTCTATACCTCCAGGGATTAAACCAATTAAAACGCCTATAGGAGAGCGCATTTGTTGGCTTAATTGACCAATGACACACAAGTCGATTTCATACGTCATATATTGATGATTACCAAAACACTTATGTTTTTCGGTAGACCTGTGTTTGGCTGGCTATATCTCAGCTTCTGGTTGGTCAATCTCATTGATTTTTTTTTAGAACATCAGTCAACACCTCAAGATAAATAATAAAGCATAATAATATTATGCTTTCTCTATTCTTTAACTAGCATTGCTGACAGTAAAGCGATTATTAAGTCGTCTGCAAACACTGCATTTGTTTTAGTAAAGGTTAGTTTACCTTTACTGACTTACCAGGTAAGTTACTAAATTCATTGCACAGGTGATTATTTTATTACCCGTGCAACACCTAGCATTCAGCTAGTTCCTAGATAATAACTAGTAAGCTGCATCTTTGAAAAGAATATGTTCAAATATAAGGTGAGACCAACTGCATTCCTAAAAAGTTATGTATAGTCAACGTTATCTTGTCATTATTAGTATAAATTTTTAGAAGATTTTCTACTGGTTACTTTTGATTAGTTGATAAAGTAAAGTAGCTGCTCTTATAACGTAAATTCCAGATAACGATAAGAATTTATGTAAAGTTTTTGCTTCATACTACATAAAGATTGTTCATATAACATAAAGTGTCAAATCAGGTGAGTTCTCTAATTTCAGTTTTAATGTTAATCTATTTCAGACTTTCAAAAGAAAAAACGACATGTGTATCTACTATGTATGTATATACTTACAACTACTACCATCCTTCTTACTTTATACAACTTTCATGAGATTTTAGCTTGTCGTGATAGATCGTCAAATGTGTCGACAAAACAGACAATAGGTAGCTGCGCAATTGTTCATATAATTGTTCAATTGTTCTCCCAAATACGATCGATCGGTGCAGGTATTACAGCATCGGTCCACCAATCTGAATTTCTTGAATTAGAGTATTGTCGAGAGTTATCTTTTATTTTAACCTTGACCCCTAGATGCAGATAGACGAGGAACAGGTAGTACCGTTTTTGTAGTAAAAATATTTGGTTGTCTTGCTCTTATGTAGATTTATAAAATATTTATTATTAGTTTTGCTTCGCAGAGTAGATTTTGCTGTCTAAAAAAAAAGTGTAAGTATTTGTAAATAAACGTTGGAGTTGTTCGTTTTCCATCACCTTATTGTGAGATTACCGCAAACATGGTCTATAAAACCAGTGAAATTGATCTTAAAAAGGAGAAAAGTTGTCGATGCGAACCAATAAAACTGCAGGTATCGTACAGCCTACAAATTAAAATAGTTAAGTCTAGTTTTTCCTTTTTGTACACCCAAAAGGGTTTGAAAAGATCTTGGAACAGATTAGGTAATTTACATGTATTTCACTGTTCTTATAATGTAAATTCCCTATAACATAAACATTCTCGAACCAGATTATATACGTTGTAGGAGCGCATACTGTACAAATCAACTGGCTTTCGGGTTCACCAAAATACAACGCCAATTTTTCGCAAATCGATTTACTCACCAATTCAACTCTGAAAATAAACTTCTCTGGCAAAGGGTTAATAAAGTCCTTCCTGCACCTGGTTGGTGGTTTGTTGTGTGGACTCACCTGTTTTCACTTAGTAGTGTAGAGCATATAATTTTTCGAGTAGCTCCTAATATTTGGTCCGTTTGAATTGAGTCAAGCTATGCAAAGGTACCTGTCAGTAGTAGCAAGTGCCTGCCACTACCTTTTCTTTGTAGTGTGCATCAGAACTTTGTAAACGTGAAAAATGAAGTACGGCTCAAAAAGTTTGAAAATCACTGCTATAGATACAATGAGACTATCGATGAGCCTAGATCTGATTACACTCCATGAACCCATCTGTTAGACAGGTTTTTGGTAGAAGTGGCAGCGGGGCTAAGATGTATTTAATAGTTTCTGCAAGTCAATTTTCCATTCATGATTATGCAACTGATTTATTATTATGTGACTGATATTTTGCATAATAATTTTTAATACTGTGTTTTGGATTATCTTTAACCTTATTATTTCATTACATAATCTTTATAAGCCAAAAATGTTTCATCTCAGCACAAAGTCTTTATTAAAAACATCCATCCAAGTCATGGCCACTCACATAGTTTCAGCTCATATAATCAAAAAGTCTCTCTACAGCAGGGAACTCACCCTCTGTATGCGTCGTATCTCGATATTCCTTCTCATCTTTGGTCCTAAGATATGTAGCTCTCACTATGTTGTATACACAGGTTGGTAGTGGTCTCCACTCTGCTCTTGTAAGTACTTCTGAGTATATCCAAAATACCAATGATCTGTAGGTGCATGACATCCTCTGTCTTTACATACCATGTTGTACATCTCATTTTCTTCAGTCGATCCGATAGTTTCAGACTCATGCATCTGGATACTTGGGTGCTAACAAAATATTGAACTTTTAGGATCTATTGATAACTTATTGAATGTCACTTGGAATTTATAACATCTAGTGAAAACAGTTGCAACACAAATCCATATAGTTACAAAACTTACCATGGTAGTGTCGGTAGTTATAATGGGCCACTCTCAATGTACCTGGTTTTACAAGTCATAAGGTCTTTAATCTCCCCACTTCTGCAGCACACTTGAGACCTATCTGAGGAACAGAATGCCGCTATCATGGTTTGTGCATCATACATTTATCTCTCTTTATCCCCATGCATAGTAGTTTCCATACTGACACCACAGTTCCACAGATGGAGAAACATCAACATCTTGTATCAATAAAACAAGTGTGATATAAGCATGCTGTATTTTACAAGTGACCTACTTTGATGAAGACTCACTCATAGGAAACTAAATTTACTGATTCTTAGTTTTTATTCTAACATGTATCTACTGTAAGTTTTCAGTTTGCGAGTTAGATAGATTGACAGTGAAAAGTTACAAAATGAACACATTTTTAACAAAAGCATAAGTAGGTCAAGCCAATAATTTGAAGCTTTGATTTTGGAATTCAAAGGTGAGCACTGATCAATGCATTTTCTTCAAATCTCTACAAGTGAGAAGTGAACATGAATTCTAATAATTAATCTAATTTACTAGCTAAAACAACCAGAGAAAATCTAAACTAGTTACATGGCTTATAGTTACAGCTTTCAGCTAATTAAAGTTGAAATCGAGTCTTTAGACTGCAAATGGAGGCTCCAAAAATATTTGAATAATAATTTCTGCATAAAATCGTACTCATCATTTGATACTAAAAAAACCATTATTTTTATTGACCTCGAATATCTAGACTTCTTGTTACTACATCCCTCTTACCTGTTCATGGTGATTTATTATAGCTAGGTGAAATGAGAAATTAAAAGTTTGTTAAAACCAGAGATGTTGAGTAGTAAATAACTAGTTGACTTACTATAATCAATTGTACAATGTTTCTTGTTAGTATATATTCATGAGTAGTA
Organism: Watersipora subatra; assembly: GCF_963576615.1. Taxonomy (NCBI): domain Eukaryota; kingdom Metazoa; phylum Bryozoa; class Gymnolaemata; order Cheilostomatida; family Watersiporidae; genus Watersipora; species Watersipora subatra. Next base: position 4,809,097 of record NC_088715.1, on the reverse strand, counting down.
AAATTATTCCTTTTACTCTAGTTTAGTAGATAGAAGAGACTCAAACATAAAGATAGATATACCTACATTCTCATATCTTTCTCAGCAGCCTAACACCTGTCAGCTCTAACCATAGGCTATCTGCTCCAATCTTTCACCACCTGATGCTCAAAAAAGTCTGAGGCATCCTCACTGGAACTAGAGGCAAGGTTGTAATTCTGTTGTGGTTCAATAGATCGTGTTGATTCAATGATTGAAGGAGATTTGGATTGAAGCAAATTGTCATTTAGTAAATCAGTGAATTCTCCCATAATCTACGACGGTTCCGTAGTGTTATTACTTCCATTCCTCAAGTTTTGCCCTGATAATTTACTGAAAGACACCACCCACCCCATCCTGAGAGATGATCTTCGTTTACGCTAATGCCTAACTTATCCCAGTCTAACTGTGGATAGTGGATTCTCTAACAACGAGAATCTTCGGTATCACAGGGAACTAGTTTGTCCGTGATAATATTTATTACGATCTAAATAAATTTGTTTTGATCATTGGCTGAAATAGGAACCGCATATTTATCGCTTGCCAACTCTTTTCCATGCGACACTATATGTCAGGGATTCATCACCAGCTTGAAACTATTTGAAACTCTATACTTGAAACGTATTTCGGTGTTGATGCCGCAATACATCGGTGATCAGTCAATGATGGCCATGTTCACACTATCACAAACCCATCCACATTTATATCAGAAAATACTCCGTGACATTTATCTTTTTATATTTTCAGGAAGAAACCTCTTTGTTTTGGCATGCAAGAATTAAAAACTAGTCTCGCAGTGACTATCCTAAACAGATATGAATAAATTGCGCTATCCTTGACGGCGAATTACCATCACCGAAATGGTTCACATTTGATATGCAGTCGATGCTCAGCGAAGCATCAGGAAAGTTTGACAGCTGAAAACTTTACCGATGTGTCCGCGATGCTTGTCGATGCCATCAATTCACGGTTCACATAATCGATGATGAACGCCGAAAGAAAAACGCTGACAAACGGCGACATACTGTGAACCAGCCTTAAGCCTTTTAACCGTGTTAAAGATTTGTCGATTTTAATCTTGCAACTGTTTTTGCAACTGATTTTAATCTTGTACTGGCAGTTTTTAATCTTGCAACTGGCAGTCAGATCACCTCAAACATCAACTACACTCACAAATGATAGAATAATACTGATACTTTCTGATAAAATTTACTAAAGATTTTGTACAAGTTCATCTTTAAATTATGTTGTTTCAGTTTAATGAGTTTCAAAGTCATGTCTAGCAACATATGCTGAGCTGTATGGTTCCCTGACCCTGTTCAGTTTAATGATCTGCTCTTTCAGAGTCATGTCTAGCAACATATGCTGAGCTGTATGGTTCCCTGACCCTGTTCAGTTTAATGAGCTGCCCCTTCAAATTCATGTCTAGCAACATATGCTGAGCTGTATGGGTCCCTGACCCTGTTCAGTTTAATGAGCTGCTCTTTCAGAGTCATGTCTAGCAACATATGCTGAGCTGTATGGGTTCCCTGACCCTGTTCAGTTTAATGATCTGCTCTTTCAAAGTCATGTCTAGCAACATATGCTGAGCCGTATGGGTCCCTGATCCTGTTCAGTTTAATGAGCTGCTCCTTCAGAGTCATGTCTAGCAACATATGCTGAGCTGTATGGTTCTCTGACCCTGTTCAGTTAAATGAGCTGCTCTGTCAGAGTCATGTCTAGCAACAGATACTGAGCTGTATGGGTCCCTGACCCTGTTCAGTTTAATAAGCTGCTCCTTCAAAGTCATGTCTAGCAACATATGCTGAGCTGTATGGTTCCCTGACCCTGTTCAGTTTCATGAGCTGCCCCTTCAAATTCATGTCTAGCAACATATGCTGAGCTGTATGGGTCCCTGATCCTGTTCAGTTTAATGAGCTGCTCTTTCAGAGTCATGTCTAGCAACATATGCTGAGCTGTATGGTTTCCTGACCCTGTTCAGTTAAATGAGCTGCTCTGTCAGAGTCATGTCTAGCAACAGATGCTGAGCTGTATGGCTCCCTGACCCTGTTCAGTTTAATGAGCTGCTCCTTCAAAGTCATGTCTAGCAACATATGCTGAGCTGTATGGGTCCCTGACCCTGTTCAGTTTAATGAGCTGCTCCTTCAAATTCATGTCTAGCGACAGATGCTGTATGAGTTCCTGAACCTGTTCAGTATTGGTATTTCCCCATTTCAAAAACATCTCCATCACAAGTAACCATAAATAGGTTTCACGGCTACATCACTACGGTAACAAAGAGACATGAGAATGCTATGGTTCCATTTCTGAAAGAGACAGATTCACCTTATAGTTTATATCTGAACGAACTGAATAATAGCTACTGCTGTTATTCAGCTTGTTTATTATTAAAATTAAAGTAGAAAGGATTATTATAAAAGTATTATCTTTATTACCATTGGTCAATTTAAAGTATAGCTACTGCTGTCTCTGTTCATAACCCTTCATAATTCACGGATGATAAATAATTCATGGATATTAGATTCATTGTTATGAGTGGTTCTTATTGGATAAACTACAATTTCTACTGTAATTCCTTCTATCTGAGTACAGCTTCATTTGAGTATCATTTAAGAGGGCTCACAGATTCGTAGTTAATAAAAGGTAACTTTTGAATCAATATTCAATTATCAGAAATGATAAAATGCAGTATGGATGTCAAAGCGTTTTATTTTTGTGTTACAGTAGCAGTTGTTTTAAATGTACCAACTTTCATGCAATCACACAATTCTGTACATGTAATTAATAAGATGACTAAAATGTTGGTCAATATGGGACTTGAACCCATGACATTCAGCTTATTAGACTAACTCTCTAACCAGCTGAGCTAATCAGCCACCTTACAAAGCCTCAAAATAGTTGTACCAATCTGAGAAAAACTAAAATGCTTTGGACAGGTCTTGAACTCATGAACTTTAGTTCTGAAGGTAAATGCTTGACCAACTTTGCTAACCTCTACCAAGCCACCTATAACCAAGTATAACCAACCACCTCACATAAATTAGGAATATTTGTGATCATATTTATGCTCTCTACTTTATGAACAGAAACATGGACTGACAACACCCAATAAGAATGTAGATGAAGTTAGAAAAAGACCATTTATTGATAATTTCTCATGGCACCCCTGAGAATCTCCTACAACAGACTAGTGTGCTGTAAGAGATTATCAGACACACTGGTTGAAAATTACTGCTCTATTCAATAGAATATTTACAGAGTACATTGAATATAATTGTAAGTTACGGGTGGAAGATAACTCCCAGTTTAGGGGTGAGCATATACCTCGTTTATTGCTCTCATCCAATGATATGTGTTTCCACACAAAACTTGATGAGGACACATAGAAATCAGTGTTGAGTTGGCATAGTACGACGACTCCTCTTCTCTTTAATCTCTCCATCATGGTCATCATCTAGGGTGCTTTATAACTCCCTATGTATAGGGGAGACACGACTAGGTACACAAAATGCATTCATATTCCAATTTTAAAAGTAAGATATATTTTGTCTTGATTCAGCTATGCCAAGGTCAATGATATCTGAGATGGTTTGTCTCCATCGACAATGTATAAGTGCATAGTAAGTGATGTGTCTGCAAAACTGTAGCTTGAGATTTTTATGAATATTTTTAAGGCTCTGATAAACAAATGCCCACCTTGATGACAAACACATAGGCATATGCTAAACATTTCTCAGTGTATTCGTTTGCAGAACTTCAATATAGTAATTACCATGTCCGTCACGTGTTGCTGAAATCAGCATGTAGTAGATAACTCCAAATTTATGGATGTTTGTAGGCCTATACAAATACTGATCACACACCTCATTACATGATACATATTACTAGACAGACTGTCACAGGTACCTGTAAAGAATGCATTGGGAGTTTTAAGGTGCCCTTAATCTCTCCTTCCTTCACTCCTCTCATCCCCTCAGTTTTTTCAGGATGTCTTGTATTATGATTTGTAAAACAAAGAATTAAAATGCTAAACTTGACTAAAGCTACATGTAGACTATCTGATAGTCTGCTTCTTGACATGCAGTTGAAGACTTAGTAAGGTTGCCATACAACGAATACTTTTAATTATGCTGTGAACTCCAGCTAATAAAATAAGTTTTATATCAAAACTTGCAAGTAAACATTTTAAGAATGTTTAAAATTAGAATATCAATAGTTGTTAGTAATAGAAGAGGTCTGATGATCTTTCTTCTACCTTGTACAGTAATATTTTAATAATTAAACTCAAGTAATTTGAGGTTCAGCTGATTATATGGAAAGTTTCTCATCAGCTGTAATCTAAAATTACTCTGAATGATTGACTGATCTAGTTTCAGGGTAAAATCAACCTGATTAACCGCTAGTGTACAGCTTTAGATACCAGTTCATGTTTAAATACTGTCTCTACACCATAACCTACTACCTCTAGTGACTGGATGGTTTTCCTTCAAAGGGTAGATAACTCTGGTAGTTGAATAATGATATGTCAGCTTGGTGTTATAGAGAAAATACTTGACTTGACAGTTAACAGGGTATATGATGGTATAGGTACATTATTATATGGGTGCATGATTTACGAGTTATTCCACCTCAACTTTTGTTAGAGATTCACTGATTACAAGCAAAGATTGTGTGTCGGGTTTCAACTCCTTGCTGCTGTCTTCTCTTCAGGTTTTTCAGCTGTATCAGTTTAACAGCTGTATCTGTTGTTATATTTTTGGTACAATCAAAAGCCTTCCTACTATACACTTTTATGTCTGTCATCGAATATACAATTATTCATGTCTACGTACAGCCATAAACTCATAATATCTGTCTTCCTTAGACATACTCTTGGACTATATGTTTACTGGCATGCTGGGGTCATGAGGCCAGCTGCCCTAGTATTAGTAAAGTATATTAAATTACAGACTAAACTATTATTATTATATTTCTATAGTCTCAAGTCTCTCAAGAGACTGAAGAAGTTAGACCTTGATTACAGCAACTTCAGTGCAGGACTACCTCCAGTGATTGGCGAAATTGGAACACTGGAGAGTCTCACACTCGAGAACTGTCAGCTGAGAGACCTCCCACAGAGGTAATGTACAAATATTGGATACCTCTATCAGTCTGGTGGATGAGTTATTATACAGATATATACAGATTATACACTGGAAGTGTAGAACCTGTGTATGAGTCATGGTCCTTTTATGATGTTGTCCCTAGTTGTTATCATCCTGCATGTGATTATTCTTTTCATAATCAAAGTTGGGTTACAAAATTTCTCTACAATTTAAGAAGACTCACTTGGTTAAATTATTTAAAACTGTTTAAATATTGAAAGTTTCAAGGCAACTCTTGTTGATTGATTTGGAGCTTTTAGGGAATTTCACACACATGATGTGAATAATCTATGTGAATTGTTAGTTAGAAGAGATTTCTGCTAGCATGTAGAATATAGAATCTCAAACCTTGACTACCTTTGGAGCTTCTAAGGATTTTATTTGTATGATATGTTTAATGTACGGATAATTTCATTGGTTAATTATAAATTTTGCCGACAAACATCAGCATTTAGGCTCATCATATCTATACCAGTGATGTTCAACCTGTTTTGAGCCGCAGCACATTTTTCACATTTACAAAGTTCTGAGTCACACTACCAAGCAAAATGACACAGAATGAGACTGTAACACTGTAATACATATACAGTGAAACTCGGATAACTCGCCCTTGGATAGCTCAAACACATGGTTAACTCGAACGGATTTGTTTGGTCCGTTCCCACGCAATGATAAATTGCTTTAGATAACTCGACCTCAACTTCGTTAACTAGAACAGCTTTTTGCCCAACGGCTACCGTGACGGTGGTAATCGTTTTTTAATATCACTTTATTCCAAGCCATTGCAACTTTTAGTAGTTCTTAGGCATCATTATTACCACTATCGGCAAAATATTTTCGTTAACGACTTTTTTAAAGGTTTTCAAAAAATCAAATTTTACCAAACATCTGCCTTCCAAAAGCAAGGAGAAGCGAGGTAACCTTCAGATAAACTTAAAGAAAAATCGGCAAAATTGTTTTTTGTTAAAACGCTTAAAAGAAAAATATGTCTTTTTTACTGAGCATTTCAACTGCGATCAGGTTTGGCCTATTTTAATCTGAAAACGGTCTGGCAGTCACATCACCTAAAACAAACAAACAAATCTCAAGTAATAGGAAAATATTTATACTTTCTGATAAAAATTGTTAAAACATTACATGAGAGGCCCCTTAACTTGCAACGAGCAATCAATGCTTTTGATTTATATATAGTTTGTTTATGAACAGATGAATACACGCATTTGTGACAGTGTTCTCATAACTTGAACACTCTGATAACTCGAACACTTTCTCTCGGTCATGTGAAGGTCGAGTTAGTCGAGTTTCACTGTATATATATATATGTGTGTATTTTCCTCGTACCTTACAATGGAACCGGTAGAAAACTGTATAAGAAAAATAATTAATATGATCGCTGTAGTTAAGTTTTTAATGTCTTTTTACACACACTTAGTGAGAAACATGGACCTGAATGAAAACATGGATATCCTTGCAGGAATGATAGAAAGATACACACAAAGCCCTTCCTCAACAGTTCTCAATCTCTCTGTTTTTAGTTTTTATTACTGTAAAACTTGGGAAGCTCAACTCAAACAGATATTTGGTTGTAAACAGAAGCAATGTCATAATGGCTTTGTTGGCCAGAATGGGGAAACTCATTGGCAGCAGATTACTAAAAACTATACAAAGGAAAGTCAGAAAATTTTAGCTTTAAAGATGTACTTGCACAAAATTTTAGTTGACGATCAGGAAGTATCAGTATTCTATTATTTGTGTTTGTTTTTAATGTTTGAGGTGATTTGACTGCTAAGATGTTTCAAGATTAAAATCAACAAAACTTGATCACTGTTAAAACACTCAGAAGTAAAAGATGTGCCTAGACTTGCCCAAAATGATGTACATAGCCGTGAGACTGCCTGTTTCTCACTCGTATTCTCATCGGCTATTACTATCAGAGTCAAGTACTATGCAGCTCTATTGCCATATATTTTAAGTTGTATTTGCTCATGATTGTTCGAATAAAATTTTAAAATTAGGTACATACATATTGCTATAGATGTCTCAAATGTCTCAAATAAGGTAATTAATATTTGTCCCATTAGTTTCCTCTGTGTAAACATATGAGTATCAGACTAGGATTCTGTCAGTCTACAGTAATTAGGTTGTCTAGTAAACTTAGTTCATCCTTTGTATCAGTGAAGTTCTCAGTTGCTACCCACACAGGAAACTAGTCTATATATATAATTCATAAAGTCTGTGTGTCTTGTGTATGTCCAGCTATATCATTATAATCTAGGAATAAAAAATCTGCATCACAGAGGGTTTCATCTCAGAACCTGCTGGTTGGCAGACTAACAAAAGTGTTTGGGGTCATTAACTAGCTTGGCTGACAGTTAAGTGATTATTAAGTCTGCAAACACCGTATTTGTTTTAGTAAAGGTAAGTTTACTTTTACTGGCTTACCAGGTAAGTTATGTAAGCTAGTAAAAATGTTTGGGGTCATTAGAGCAACAGAAGAGCAGATTTTGACTATTGTGCTTCAAATATTAACTCGATTTCCACGAATATGCTCCGAAGATCCTCTGTTCAACAAACGGCGCGTGTATAGTCTATATGCGACATCCGCGATTGCAGTTCGTTTAAAATAAGAAATGAGAATGTAAATTTTTGTTCATTCATCATTTTTCTACTGTGTATCTACTGCAGCATTCAGTAGATTATCATGATTATCGTCACTATTAACAGACCGTAAGTTCACTACAGCCATAATTTTAAAAAGAATAACATGACCGTGCTGCTCTTGCTGTAAGAAAAGAAAACGATAACTTTTGATTTGATTCTTCTACTGTTCTATTATCTTTTCTATGATTATTTTTTGTGATTAATATAATAATCATAATGCAATTATACAAAATAATAATACAACTGCGTATAAAATAAATGATGTAACTAATATAATTTGTAGAAAATTCCAAATGATAACCGAGATTGATGTAATTGATTCCATTTATTAGCTAAAAGTTAGTTGAAAAAATTATTGGGTTAGTTCATTGCTATTAGTTAAAAAAATCTGAACAACGCTAAAGATGAGTCTGAATAGGGAAGCTAAGTAGGAGAACAACAAAACTGAGCTGAACTAGCAAGATAGCGGAATGTTGCGAAATAATAGATGCGTGTAATTATTTTATGCTAAAACTAATCTGCACGTTAGAGGGACTGGTTCGGAATTCTCAGAGCAATGATTGTTAGGCCCAATTTGATTGTTCTATACCTCCAGGGATTAAACCAATTAAAGTGCCGTGATTGTTATAGGAGAGCGCATTTGTTGGCTTAATTGACCAATGACACACAAGTCGATTTCATACGTCATATATTGATGATTACCAAAGCACTTATGTTTTTTGGTAGACCTGTGTTTGGCTGGCTATATCTCAGCTTCTGGTTGGTCAATCTCGTTGATTTTTTTTAGAACATCAGTCAACACCTCAAGATAAATAATAAAGCATAATAATATTATGCTTTCTCTATTCTTTAACTAGCATTGCTGACCGTAAAGCGATTATTAAGTCATCTGCAAACACTGTAATTACATGTACTTTAGTAAATGTAAGCTTACATTTACTAAAGTATATGTATTTGTTTTAGTAAAGGTTAGTTTACCTTTACTGACTTACCAGGTAAGTTACTAAATTCATTGCACAGGTGATTATTTTATTACCCGTGCAACACCTAGCATTCAGCTAGTTCCTAGATAATAACTAGTAAGCTGCATCTTTGAAAAGAATATGTTCAAATATAAGGTGAGACCAACTGCATTCCTAAAAAGTTATGTATAGTCAACGTTATCTTGTCATTATTAGTATAAATTTCTAGAAGATTTTCTACTGGTTACTTTTGATTAGTTAATAAAGTAAAGTAGCTGCTCTTATAACGTAAATTCCAGATAACGATAAGAATTTATGTAAAGTTTTTGCTTCATACTACATAAAGATTGTTCATATAACATAAAGTGTCAAATCAGGTGAGTTCTCTAATTTCAGTTTTAATGTTAATCTATTTCAGACTTTCAAAAGAAAAAACGACATGGGTATCTAATATATATGTATATACTTACAACTACTTCCATCCTTCTTACTATATACAACTTTCATGAGATTTTAGCTTGTTGTGATAGATCGTCAAATGTGTCGACAAAACAGACAATAGGTAGCTGCGCAATTGTTCATATAATTGTTCAGTTGTTCTCCCAAATACGATCGATCGGTGCAGGTGTTACAACATCGGTCCACCAATCTGAATGTCTCGAATTGGAGTATTGTCGAGAGTTATCTTTTATTTTATCCTTGACCCCTAGATGCAGATAGACGAGGAACAGGTAGTACCGTTTTCGTATTAAAAATATTTGGTTGTCTTGCTCTTGTGTAGACTTATGAAATATTTATTATTAGTTTGGCTTCGCAGAATAGATTTTGCTGTCTAGAAAAAATGTGCAAATATTTTTTAAATGAACGTTAGATATGTTCGCTTTCCATCAATTTATTGTAAGATTACCGCAAACATGGTCTATAAAACCAGTGAAATTGATCTTAAAAAGGAGAAAAGTTGTCGATGCGAACCAATAAAACTGCAGGTATCGTACAGCCTACAACTTAAAAAAGTTAAGTCTAGTTTTTCCTTTTTGTATATCCAAAAGGGTTTGAAAAGATCTTGGAACGGATTAGGCAATTTACATGTATTTTACTGTTCTTATAATGTAAATTCCCTATAACACAAACATTCCTGGAACGGATTATATACGTTGTAGGAGCGCATACTGTACAAACCAAAGGGTTTTTGAGTTCACCAAAATATTTTTTGGTAAATCTATTTACCCACCAATTCAATTCTAAAAATAGACTTGTCTAGCAAAGGGTTAATAAAGTCCTTCCTGCACCTGGTTGGTAGTTTGGGTGTGGACTCACCTGTTTTCACTTAGTAGTGTGGAGCTTATAATTTTTTGAGTAGCTCTTTCCATTTGAATATATTATTTCCATTGCAATTGTTCAATTGAGTCAAGCTGTGCAAAAGTACCTGTCAGTAGTAGCAAGTACCTGCCACTAATTTTCTTCGTAGTGTGCATCAGAGCTTTATAAATGCAAAAAAATGTGCTGCGACTCAAAAAGGTTGAAAATCACTGGTATAGATACAATGAGACTATCAATGAGCCTAGATCTGGGTACACTTAATAAACCCATCTGTCAGACAAGTTATTGGTAGAAGTGGCAACGGGGCTAAGATGTATTTAATATTTCCTGCAAGTCATTTTTACTCATGATTATGCGACTGATATTTTGCAAAAAAAATTTTAAGACTGTGTTTTGCATTATATTTAACATTATTATCTCATTACATAATCTTTATAAGCCAAAAAAGTTTCAACTCTACAAAAAGTCTTCATTAAAAACATCCATCCAAGTCGTGGCCAATCACATAACTTCAACTTATTCACTAAAAAGATTCCTCTACTGCAGTAAACTCAAACTCTGTATGTGTCGTATCTGGATATTCCTCCTCATCTTTGATCCTAAGATATGTAACTCTCACTATGTTGTATACACAGGTTGGTAGTGGTCACCACTCTGCTCTTGTAAGTCCTTCTGAATATGTCCAAAATACTAATAATCTGTAGGTGCATGACATCCTTTGTCTTTACATACCATGTTGTACATCTCATTATCTTCAGTTGTTCCGGTGGTTTCAGACTCACACATCTGGATACTTGAATGCTAACAAAATATTGAACTTTTAGGATCTATAATTGATAACTTATCGAATGTCGCTTAGAATTTATAACATCTAGTGAAAACAGTTGCAACACAAATCCATATAGTTACAAAACTTACCATGGTAGTGTCGGTAGTTATAATGGGCCACTCTCAATGGACCTGGTTTTACAAGTTATAAGGTCTTTGATCTCCCCACTTCTGCAGCACACTTGAGACCTATCTGAGGAGCAGAATGCCGCTATCATGGTTTGTGCACCATACATTCATCTCTCTCTCTCTATCCCCATGCATGGTAGTTTCCACACTGACACCACAGTTCCACAGATAGAGAAACATCAACATCCTGTATCAATAAAACAAGTGTGATATAAGCATACTGTATTTTACAAGGACCTACCTTGATGAAAGCTCACTCATAGAAAACTAAATCTACTGATTCTTAGTTTTTATTCTAACATGTATCTACTGTAAGCTTTCAATTTGGGAGTTAGATAGATCGTGAGTGAAAAATTACAAAATGAACACTTGTTTAACAAAAGCATAAGTAGGTCAAGCCAATAATTTGAAGCTATGATTTTGGAATTCAAAGGTGAGCACTGATCAACGCATTTTCCTCATATTTTTAGAAGTAAGAAGTGAGCGTGAATTCTAATAGTTAACCTAATTTACTAGCTAAAACAACCAGAGAAAATCTAAACTAGTTACGTGGCTTATAGTTACAGCTTTTAGCTAGTTAAAGTTGAAATCGAGTCTTTAGACTGCAAGTGGAGGCCCAAATATATTTGATTAATAGTTTCTGTATAAATTCGTAGCGATCATTTGATACTAAAAACAATCATTATTATAATTGACCTTGAATATCTAGACTTGTTACTACATCCCTCTTACCTGTTTATGGTGATTTATTATAGCTAGGTGAAGTTTGTTAAAACTAGAGATGTTGAGTAGTAAATAACGAGTTGACTTACTACAATCATTTGTACAATGTTTCTTGTTAGTATATGTATTCATGAGTAGTAAAATTATTTCTTTTACTTTAGTTTAGTAGATAGAAGAGACTCAAACACAAAGATAGATATACCTACATTCTCATATCTTTCTCAGCAGCCTAACACCTGTCAGCTCTAACCATAGGCTATCTGCCCCAATCTTTCACCACCTGATGCTCAAAAAAGTCTGAGGCATCCTCACTGGAACTAGAGGCCAGGTTGTAGTTCTGTTGTGGTTCAATAGATCGTGTTGATTCAATGATTGAAGGAGATTTGGATTGAAGCAAACTGTCATTTAGTAAATCAGTGAATTCTCCCATAATCTACGACGGTTCCGTAGTGTTATTACTTCCATTCCTCAAGTTTTGCCCTGATAGTTTACTGAAAGACACCACCCACCCTATCCTGAGAGATGATCTTCGTTTACGCTAATGCCTAACTTATCCCAGTCTAACTGTGGATAGTGGATTCTCTAACAACGAGAATCTTCAGTATCACAGGGAACTAGTTTGTCTGTGATAATATTTATTACGATCTAAATAAATTTGTTTTGATCATTGGCTAAAATAGGGACCGCATATTTATCGCTTGCCAACTCTTTTCCATGCGACACTTTATGTCAGGGATTCATCACCAGCTTGAAACTATTTGAAACTCTATACTTGATCGTATTTCGGTGTTGATGCCACAATACATTCAAATCAGTCAATGATAGCCATGTTCACACTATCACAAACCCATCCACGTTTATATCAGGAAATACTCCGTGACAATTATCTTTTTATATTTTCAGGAAGAAACCTCTTTGTTTTGGCATGCAAGAATTAAAAACTAGTCTCGCAGTGACTATCCTAAACAGATATGAATAAATTGCGCTATCCATGACGGCGAATTACCATCACCGAAATGGTTCACATTTGAAATGCGGTCGATGCTCAGCGAAGCATCAGGAAAGTTTGACAGCTGAAAACTTTACCGATGTGTCCGCGATGCTTGTCGGTGCCATCAATTCACGGTTCACATAATCGATGATGAACACCGAAAGAAAAACGCTGACAAACGGCGACATAGTGTGAACCAGCCTTAAGCCTTTTAACCGTTTTAAAGATTTGTCGATTTTAATCTTTCAACTGTTTTTGCAACTGATTTTAATCTTGTACTGGCAGTTTTTAATCTTGCAACTTACTGGCAGTCAGATCACCTCAAACATCAACAACACTCACAAATGATAGAATAATACTGATACTTTCTGATAAAATTTACTAAAGATTTTGGACAAGTTCATCTTTAAATTATGATGTTTCAGTTTAATGAGCTTCAAAGTCATGTCTAGCAACAGATGCTGAGCTGTATGGTTCCCTGACTCTGTTCAGTTTAATGAGCTGCTCCTTCAAAGTCATGTCTAGCAACAGATACTGAGCTGTATGGGTCCCTGACCCTGTTCAGTTTAATGAGCTGCTCCTTCCAAGTCATGTCTAGCAACATATGCTGAGTTGTATGGTTCCCTGACCCTGTTCAGTTTAATGAGCTGCTCCTTCAAAGTCATGTCTAGCAACATATGCTGAGCTGTATGGGTCCCTGACCCTGTTCAGTTTAATGAGCTGCTCCTTCAAAGTCATGTCTAGCAACATATGCTGAGCTGTATGGGTCCCTGACTCTGTTCAGTTTAATGATCTGCTCCTTCAGAGTCATGTCTAGCAACATATGCTGAGCTGTATGGGTCCCTGACCCTGTTCAGTTTAATGATCTGCTCCTTCAAAGTCATGTCTAGCAACATATGCTGAGCTGTATGGGTCCTAATCCTGTTCAGTTTAATGAGCTGCTCCTTCAGAGTCATGTCTAGCAACATATGCTGAGCTGTATGGTTCCCTGACCCTGTTCAGTTAAATGAGCTGCTCTGTCAGAGTCATGTCTAGCAACAGATTCTGAGTTGTATGGTTCCCTGACCCTGTTCAGTTTAATAAGCTGCTCCTTCAAATTCATGTCTAGCAACAGATGCTGAGCTGTATGGCTCCCTGACTCTGTTCAGTTTAATTAGCTGCTCCTTCAAAGTCATGTTCAGCAACATATGCTGAGCTGTATGGGTCCCTTACCCTGCTCAGTTTAATGATCTGCTCCTTCAAAGTCATGTCTAGCAACATATGCTGAGCTGTATGGTTCCCTGACTCTGTTCAGTTTAATGATCTGCTCCTTCAGAGTCATGTCTAGCAACATATGCTGAGCTGTATGAGTTCCCTGACCCTGTTCAGTTTAATGATCTGCTCCTTCAAAGTCATGTCTAGCAACATATGCTGAGCTGTATGGGTCCCTGATCCTGTTCAGTTTAATGAGCTGCTCCTTCAGAGTCATGTCTAGCAACATATGCTGAGCTGTATGGTTCCCTGATCCTGTTCAGTTAAATGAGCTGCTTTGTCAGAGTCATGTCTAGCAACAGATGCTGAGCTGTATGGGTCCCTGACCCTGTTCAGTTTAATAAGCTGCTCCTTCAAATTCATGTCTAGCAACAGATGCTGAGCTGTATGGCTCCCTGACCCTGTTCAGTTTGTTGAGCTGCTCCTTCAAAGTCATGTCTAGCAACATATGCTGAGCTGTATGGGTCCCTTACCCTGCTCAGTTTAATGATCTGCTCCTTCAAAGTCATGTCTAGCAACATATGCTGAGCTGTATGGTTCCCTGACTCTGTTCAGTTTAATGATCTGCTCCTTCAGAGTTATGTCTAGCAACATATGCTGAGCTGTATGAGTTCCCTGACCCTGTTCAGTTTAATGATCTGCTCCTTCAAAGTCATGTCTAGCAACATATGCTGAGCTGTATGGGTCCCTGATCCTGTTCAGTTTAATGAGCTGCTTCTTCAGAGTCATGCTTAGCAACATATGCTGATCTGTATGGTTCCCTGACCCTGTTCAGTTAAATGAGCTGCTCTGTCAGAGTCATGTCTAGCAACAGATGCTGAGCTGTATGGGTCCCTGACCCTGTTCAGTTTAATAAGCTGCTCCTTCAAATTCATGTCTAGCAACAGATGCTGAGCTGTATGGCTCCCTGACTCTGTTCAGTTTAATTAGCTGCTCCTTCAAAGTCATGTCTAGCAACAGATGCTGAGCTGTATGGGTCCCTGACCCTGTTCAGTTTAATGAGCTGCTCCTTCAAAGTCATGTCTAGCAACACATTACTAGCTGTATGGGTCCCTGACCCTGTTCAGTTTAATGAGCTGCTCCTTCAAAGTCATGTCTAGCAACAGATGCTGAGCTGTATGGGTCCCTGATTCTGTTCAGTTTAATGAGCTGCTTCTTCAGAGTCATGTCCAGCAACATATGCTGAGCTGGATGGGTCCCTGACCCTGTTCAGTTTAATGAGCTGCTCTGTCAGAGTCATGTCTAGCTACAGATGCTGAGCTGTATGGGTCCCTGACCCTGTTCAGTTTAATAAGCTGCTCCTTCAAATTCATGTCTAGCAGCAACATATACTGAGCTGTATGGGTCCCTGATTCTGTTCAGTTTAATGAGCTGCTTCTTCAGAGCCATGTCTAGCAACATGTGCTGAGTTGTATGAGTTCCTGAACCTGTTCAGTTTAATGATCTGCTCCTTCAAATTCATGTCTAGCAACAGATGCTGAGCTGTATGGGTCCCTGATTCTGTTCAGTTTAATGAGCTGCTCCTTCAGAGTCATGTCTAGCAACATATGCTGAGTTGTATGAGTTCCTGAACCTGTTCAGTATTGGTATTTCCCCATTTCAAAAACATCTCCATCACAAGTAACCATAAATAGGTTTCACGGCTACATCACCATGGTAACAAAGAGACATGAGAATGCTATGGTTCCATTTCTGAAAGAGACAGATTCACCTTATAGTTTATATATGAACGAACTGAATAATAGCTACTGCTGTCATTCAGCTTGTTTATTATTAAAATTAACGTAGAAATGATTATTATAAAAGTATTATCTTTATTACCATTGGTCAATTTAAAGTATAGCTACTTTTCTCTCTGTCCATAACCCTTCATAATTCATGGATGATAAATAATTCATGGATATTAGATTCATTGTAATGAGTGGTTCTCATTGGATAAACTATAATTTCTACTGTAATTCCTTCTATCTGAGTACAGCTTCATTTGAGTATCATTTAAGAGGACTCACAGATTTGTAGTTAATAAAAGGTGACCTTTGAATCAATATTCAATTATCAGAAATGATAAAATGCAGTATGGATGTCAAAGCATTTTATTTTTGTGTTACAGTAGCAGTTGTTTTAAATGTACCAACTTTCATGCAATCACACAATTCTGTACATGCAATTAATAAGATGACTAAAATGTTGGTCAATATGGGACTTGAACCCATGACATTCAGCTTATTAGACTAACTCTCTAACCAGCTGAGCTAATCAGCCACCTTACAAAGCCTCAGAATAGTTGTACCAATCTGAGAAAAACTAAAATGCTTTGGACAGGTCTTGAACTCATGAACTTTAGTTCTGAAGGTAAATGCTTGACAAACTTTGCTAACCTCTACCAAGCCACCTATAACCAAGTATAACCAACCACCTCACATAAATTAGGAATATTTGTGATCATATTTATGCTCTCTACTTTATGAACAGAAACATGGACTGACAACACCCAATAAGAATGTAGATGAAGTTAGAAAAAGACCATTTATTGATAATTTCTCACGGCACCCCTGAGAATCTCCTACAGCTGACTAGTGTGCTGTAAGAGATTATCAGACACACTGGTTGAAAATTACTGCTCTATTCAATAGAATACAGTCAAACATGGATAACTCGAACTTCAAGGGACCGAGCAAAAGTGTTCGAATTATCAGAGCGTTCAAGTTATCAGAGCACTGTCACAAGTCCATGTATTTACTTATTTATTAGTAGATACATGTACATATGCAAACTATACTATAAATCAAAAGCACAAATGGCTTGTTTCAAATTAAATGCTTCTAATGTAAAGTTTAAAACGTTTTTATCAAAAAGTATAGAGATTTTTCTATCACTTGAGATTGGTTTTATGTTTGAGGTGATGTTATTGCCAGGACGTTTTTTTAGATTGACATTGGCAAAACTTGATCGTTGTTGAAATGCTCAAAAGAAAAGACATCTTTTTCTTTTGAGCGTTTTACCCACGATCAATTTTGCCGACTTTTCTTGAAGTTTATGCAACTTCAAGAAAAAGTTACCAAAGAAAAATCCCTTACTTTACCTGGGATTCGTTAACAGCAACACTCCGAGGCAGTTCAATTAAAAGTTTTACGAGGTTTAACGGTACATTGTATATCACTCACGCTTTTTGAATGGATACTTATTGAATGTACACACGTATTCTGTGTTTAGGTCAAACGATGAATAGTTTTTTTAGCTAAGACACGTATACGTTTAATAAAAACAATTCTTAAGACGTTTTAAACATTCAACATTCCGACGTTGATTCAACACGGAATCAACGTCGAAAAACTATTCGTCACGAGCTAGCCGGGTCACGCACTCAAAGATTTTCGCCACGCACATACAAAACAACATGCTGTTTTTGTTTTGTATGTGCGTGGCGAAAATCCTTGCGCGCGTGACCCGGCAAGCCCGTGCTATTAATCGTATAGCAGTATAAATCAAATTTGACCAAACCTTTAGAAAAGTCGTTGACAAAATTATTTTGCCGATGGTGGTAATAACAACGCTTATGAATTACGAAAATATGAGGTTTACTTCTATGGCTTTGAATAAAGTGATTTTCTAAAGCGATAACAACCGTTTCGGTATCCGTTGGGCAAAAAAACAGTTCGAATTAACAGTGTTGAGTTCGAGTTATCTATAGCAATTTATCATTACGTGGGAACGGACCAAAGAAACTGTTCGAATTAACCATGTTTTCGAGCTATTCGTGGCCGAGTTATCCATGTTTGACTGTATTTACAGAGTACATTGCATATAATTGTAAGCAGCGTGTGGAAGATAACTCCCAGTTTAGGGTTGAGCATATACCTCATTTACTGCTCTCGTCCAATGATATTTGTTTTCACACAAAACTTGATGAGGACACATAGAAATCAGTGTTGAGTTGGCATAGTACGACGACTCCTCTTCTCTTTGATCACTTTATCATGGTCATCATTTAGGGTACTTTAGAATTCCTTGTGTAGGGGAGACACGACTAGGTACACAAAATGCATTCATATTCCAATTTTAGAAGTAAGATATCTTTTGTCTTGATTCAGCTATGCCAAGGTCAATGATATCTGAGATGGTTTGTCTCCATCAACAATGTATAAGTGCATAGTAAGTGATGTGTCTGCAAAACTGTAGCTTGAGATTTTTATGAATATTTTTAAGGCTCTGATAAGCAAATGCCCACCTTGATGACAAACACATAGGCATATGCTAAACATTTCTCAGTGTATTCGTTTGCAGAACTTCAATATAGTAATTACCATGTCTGTCACGTGTTGCTGAAATCAGCATGTAGTAGATAACTCCAAATTTATGGATGTTTGTAGGCCTATACAAATACTGATCACACACCTCATTACATGATACATATTACTAGACAGTCTGTCACATGTACCTCTAAAGAATGCATAGGGAGTTTTAAGGTGCCCTTAATCTCTCCTTCCTTCACTCCTCTCATCCCCTCAGTTTTTTCAGGATGTCTTGTATTATGATTTATAAAACAAAGAATTAAAATACTAAACTTGTCTAAAGCTACATGTAGACTATCTGATAGTCTGTTTCTTGACATGCAGTTGAAGACTTAGTAAGGTTGCCATACACTGAATACTTTTAATTATGCTGTGAACTCCGGCTAATAAAATAAGTTTTATATCAAAACTTGCAAGTAAACATTTTAAGATTGTTTAAAATTAGAATATCAATAGTTGTTAATAATAGAAGAGGTCTGATGATCTTTCTTCTACCTTGTACAGTAATATTTTAATAATTAAACTCAAGTAATTTGAGTTTCAACTGATTATATGGAAAGTTTTTCATCAGCTGTAATCTAAAATTACTCTGAATGATTGACTGATCTAGTTTCAGGGTAAATCAACCTGATTAACTGCTAGTGTACAGCTTTAGATACCAGTTCATGTTTAAATACTGTCTCTACACCATAACTTACTACCTCTAGTGACTAGATGGTTTTCCTTCAAAGGGTAGTTAACTCTGGTAGTTGAATAATGATATGTCAGCTTGGTCTTATAGAGAAAATACTTGACTTGACAGTTAACAGGGTATATGATGGTATAGGTACATTATTATATGGGTGCATGATTTACGAGTTATTCCACCTCAACTTTCGTTAGAGATTCACTGATTACAAACAAAGGTTGTGTGTCGGGTTTCATCTCCTTGCTGGTGTCTTCTCTTCAGGTTTCTCAACTTTATCAGCTTAACAGCTGTATCTGTCGTTATATTTTAGGGTGAAATCAAAAGCCTTCCTATTACACACTTTTATGTCTATCATTGAATATGAAGTAATTCATGTCTACATGCAGCCATAAACTCATAATGTCTGTCTTCCTTAGACATCCTCTGGGACTAAATGTTTACTGGCATGTTGGGGTCACAGGGTCAGCTGTCCTATTATTAGTAAAATATATTAAATTGCAGACTAAACTATTATTATTATATTTCTATAGTCTCAAGTCTCTCAAGAGACTGAAGAAGTTAGACCTTGATTCGAACAACTTCAGTGCTGGACTACCCCCAGTAATTGGTGAAATAGGAACACTGGAGAGACTCTCACTCTGGAGATGTCAGCTGACAGACCTCCCACAGAGGTAGTGTACAAATATTGGATACCTCTATTGGTCTGATGGATGAGCTATTATACAGATATATACAGATTATACACTGGAAGTGTAGGACCTGTGTATGAGTCATGGCCCTTTTATGATGTTTTCTATAGTTGTTATCATCCTGTATGTGATTATTCTTACCATAACCAAAGTTGGGTTGCAAAACATCTCTAAATTTTTAAGAAGACTCACTTGGTTAAATTGTTTAAAACTGTTTAAATATTGAAAATTTCAAGGCAACTCTTGTTGATTGATTTGGAGCTTTTAGGGAATTTCACACACAAGATGTGAATAATGTATGTGAATTGTTAGTTAGAAGAGAATTCTGCTAGCATGTAGAATATAGAATCTCAAACCTTGTCTACCTTTGGAGCTTCTAAGGATTTTATTTGTATGATATGTTTAATATATGAATAATTTCATTGTTTAATTATAAATATTGCTGACAAACATCAGCATGTAGGCTCATCATATCTATACCGGTGATGTTCAACCTTTTTTGAACCGCAGCACATTTTTCACATTTACAAAGTTCTGAGTCACACTACCAAGCAAAATAACACAGGATAACACTCTAACACTGTAATACATATAGTTAAGTTTTTAATGTATTTTTACACACACTCAGTGGGAAACATGGACCTGAATGAAAACATGGATATCCTTGCAGGAATGGTAGAAAGATACACACAAAGCTCTTCCTCAACAGTTCTCAATCTCCCTGTTTTTAGTTTTTATTGCTGTAAAGCTTGGGAAGATCAACTCAAACAGATATTTGGTTGTAAACAGAAGCAATGTCAAAATGGCTTTGTTGGCCAGAATGGGGAAACTCATTGGCAACAGATTAACAAAAACTATCCAAAAGAAAATCCACAAATTTTAGCTTTTAAGATGTACTTGCACAAAATTTTAGTTGATGATTAGAAAGTACAGGTATTATTCTATTATTTGTGATTGTTTTTAATGTTTGAGGTGATCTGACTGCTAAGATGTTTCAAGATTAACATTGACAAAACTTTATCACTGTTAAAACACTCAGAAGTAAAAGATGTACCCAGATTAGCCCAGAATTATGTACATAGCCGTGAGACTGCCTGTCTCTCACTCATTTTCACATCAGCTATTGCTCTCAAAGTCGAGTACTACGCAGCTCTATTGGCATATATTTTGTATTTGTTCATAATTGTTTGAATAAGATTTTAAGTCCAGCTACATATATATTGCTATAGGTCTCTCAAATGTCTCAAATAAGGTAATTAAAATTTGTCCTATTAGTTTCCTCTACATGCTGTGTAAACATATGAGTATCAGACTAGGATTCTGTCAGTCTACTGTAATTAGGTTGTCTAGTAAACTTAGTCGATCCTTTGTATCAGGGGAGTTCTCAGTTGCTACCCACATGGGAAACAAGTCTATATATATAAATCTCAAAGCCTGTGTGTCGTGTTTATGTCCAGCTATAGCATTATAATCTAGGAATAAAAAATCTGCATCGCAGAGGATTTCATCTCAGAACCTGCTGGTTGGCAGACTAACCAAAGTGTTTGGGGTCAATAAATAGCACAGTTGACAGTTAAGCGATTATTAAGTTGTCTGCAACCACTGTAATTGTTTTAGTAAATGTAAGCTTACCTTTACTAACTTACCAGGTAAGTTACTCAAATTCATTAGGTGATTATATTATTACCTGTGCAACACCTAACATTCAGCTAGTTCCTAGATAATAACTAGCAAGCTGCATCTTTAAAAATAATATGTTTGAATATAAGGTGAAACGAACTGCATCCCTTAAAACATTATGTATAGTAAACGTTATCTAGTCATTATTAGTATCAATTTGTAGAAAGTTATCTACTGATCACTTTTGATTTGTTGATTAAATACAAAACAAACGGTTTTTTGAGTGGACCAAAATAGCGAATGCAAAACATGACATAAATCAATTTACCCACCCATTAAACTCTGTAAATAAACTTGTCTAGCAAAATGCAAAAAGTAGTTAATAAAGCCCTTCCTGCAGCTGGTTGGTGGATTATGGTATGGACTCACCTGTTTTCACTTTGTAGTGTGGAGCATATAATCTTTCGAGTAGCTCTTAAAGATGTGGCTGCGTCAAATTTGAGTTGATTTTAAAAGAAAGTATTTTTCGTTGTCTATCAGTTGATATGTTGTTTGTTGTGTTAGGCGATTTCATAGTCAAGATATTTGAAGATTAAAATCGAAAAAATTCGATCGCGGTAAAAACGCTCAGGCCAAAAAAACATGCCCAGACTTGCCCAAAATGATATAACGCATGATACAACCTGTCTCTATCTTTCGCATTCACATTGGCTATTGCGATAAAAGTCTCGTCCTACGCGGCTCTATTGGCATATGTTTTATTTTGTATTTGCTCGTGTTGGCTAGAATAAAATTTTAAATCCAGGCACAGATACATTATTACCAATGTCTTAAAGGCCTCAAACAAGGAAAATTAAAAACTTGTCATATTAGCTTCTTCTAAATGCTGTGTAAACATCTTAGTACTGACTACCAATTCTACCGGTCTACGGTAATTCTGTCAAGCAAACTATGTAGAATAAGGTCTTTGAATCGGCCCAGTTTCGTCGCTAAACACACTAATGATATACAGCCTCCCAAAAGCCCCGCCCACATTATGCCCGTCGCCTATCCTGGGGGTGGGCTGTATATCATTGCCCACACCGAAAACTAGTTTCTTACTATCGTAAGTAAAGTTGTATAGTCGACTCTCAATGTTGTCGAGTCATTATTGGTATCAATGAGTAGAACAAATTTACTGGTCACATTTGATTAGTTGATTCAAGTACTAAACAAATGGTCGAGCTATGCAAAAGAACCTGTCCATACAGCTCTGATTGCACTTCATAAATCCATCTATCAGAAAAGATTTCAGCACTTGTGTCAACGGGGCTATGATATATTCAATGTTTTGCAAATCATGTTCTGCATTATCTTCAACAATATTATTTTATTATATAATTTTTACAAGCAAAACAATTTTCATCTTGGCAGAAAGCTTTTATTAAAAATATTCATCAAGTCATGGCTACTCACATAGTTTCAGCTGATACAATAAGACAAATTCATTTACTGCAGCAAACTCAAACAAAACATGGTTTATGCAGCGCACATTCAAGTCTCTCTTTCCCATTTATGGCAGTTTCCACACTGACAAAGCTGCTTCGGCTGGTGGGACCACATAAACATCCTGTAATCAATAAAACAAATGAAATAGGTTTCAGTAGCGTATCTACTGAAAGCTTTCAAATTAGGAGTTAGATAGATTGCGAGTGTAATTTTAAAAATGAATAAATGTTTAACAAAAGCATAAGTACGCCAAGCCAACGATTCGAAGCTTTTGTTCTGGAAGTTGAAGATTTGCATTGATCAATCGATTTTCTTCACTTTCTACAAGTGAGAAGTGAACATCTAAAATCAAATCATAAATCTAATTTAGTAGATAAAACTGCCACAGAAAATTTGAAGCAAATGTAGCTAGGTGAAACGATAAAAATTTATAAAACGATGATTAGTGATAGCAAATAGTTATAATTTTATTAATTAGTACATGTATTAATGAGTACTAAAAATATTACCTTTAGTATATTCATCAATCTAAGCCATTGTATTGCTAGATGCTATGGATTAAAAAGGAGCCGTCAAAAACTCACTGTACATACATACCTCGCACGCGCAGGAAATTACATTATAACCTCAAACAGGGAAATATAATCTGAATGTAAACTCAACAGGAAACTCTATAGGAGACTCAAAGTAAAAGATAAATTTACCTCCATATATTTTCCTCCGTAGCACTTTTATCACCTGATGCCCAGAAAACTCGAAGTCACCTTCGCAGTAACTTTACAGCAATTTTTACAATTCTGTTATTCGTCAATAAAACGCGTCGATCGAGTAATTCGTTAAAGTAACGATGTTAATTAATTTAGTAAATATCGATGTCCATGCGATTTAATAATAGAGTAAAATCCCTAAATTTGATATCACAGACAACGCGTTTTACGAGTGATAACATTTATTACGACATACATAAAAATTTTGTCCTGATGATTGGCTAATGAAGCAACCTTATATTTATTGCTCGTGGACTCTTTTCAGATGTATCACTATAGTTACGTCGCGAATGAAGCACCTGCTGGAATGTGAGCGTTTTAAAAGATGTGACCTCTCATGTGAAAATCAACCAAAATGAGGGATTTTCAGATTTTGAGTTAGTAACACAGCCAGATGCAGAATTTTGTGGAGCATTTAAAGCATTTTGAACTTTTGAGTTAGCTTAAGTAGTTCATGAGATATTGCGACTTTTTGGAAGGTATGCCAGCCAAAACTCTCAAAATCTGAAATTAAGAAAATCGCGAATAAAGATGCGACGCACAGAAATAGGTTGTTTACGTTAGGTTCTCTTTGGATACGGCCATTTGTATTTCACTGAATGAGGTGAAACTTGGTCTATAGGGTAAGTAAACATGCTGAAGCAGCTGGTGTACATCATTTTAAGGTCAGGACAACAGAAGACCGGCAAACCCTGCTCTCAAATTGAAAAAAATTGTCATTTCTACGCATCCGTACTTTACACTAACCGCACATTAGGAATAAGATGAGAAGCTCCTAGGTATATCACCACTAACTGATAGGCTTCAGGATTTAACATCACATCTGAAATCCATACTGAGGTTTATTTTGCCAAAACACTGAGTGTAAAAAACACAAGGGGTATCAGACCCAAAACCACGATTACATTCCTATTCACATCTGACTCAGAAAAAGGCTAAAATTCATGCTATGGTCACGTTCTACGTCTTTTACCATGAGGCTTCAGGCAAACTAAACCCTCAGTGCCAAGATGGCAACATTCTCGAATGTTAGTATGCAAGTATTCTTGGCGGTCATAGTCTAAACCTTCAGGTTTTATCACATTCGGCAGTCCATTGATACCTTCGAGTCTTACTTCATGGCAGGGAAGTCTAGATACGTCTGAACTTTTACTTTTCCTAAACAAAACAAAAACATGGCTGGGCATCAAAGTGACCCTGGTAGCATGGTTAGCAAACAGTACACACAACAATCTATGAGAATAACCTGTCATCGTACCGGGGTAAGCTTGGCTGATAGAAAACTTGTGAAAGCTCTTAATTCCTTTAATTTAGAATTGAATCCTTAAATTCCTTTAAATTAAAATTAAACTCCTTTAATTTAGAATTTCCTTTAATTCATAATTAATTTAGAAAAAAAATCTAAAGAATGAGCTAATGTGGTGATTGGCAACGGATTCTGATTCTGACACACTTCTACGAGTAATAGACTTAGTGGCCTAGTGATCGTGTGACGAAGGGATTGGTTGCTCATGCCATAGGATTAATGTCAACAGGCAAAAAAGTAAACACACAAGCATTGACCCATTGAATAAGTCATGTGGCAACTGGCAATCAATTATGAGTGAAAACACACCTAACTCAGGCCAGTGAGTACGACTGATCCCTGAGTCATCCCACGAGCAAACGAGCGGAGCGATGTGTGGGAGTTTTTATGATAAATGCATGTGCACACAACTTACGAAAATTATTCATCAACAATGAGATGAACCCTTGGCTAGAAATTTCATCAAAAAATTTAAGCATCGGAATGTAAAGTCGTTAAAGTATAATAACGATACAAAACACATTTAAACCTATTTAAATATGTTACCAAGTCTTTGTAAACCGTCAGTATTATCTTTAAACTTACCCATCTGATCGGATTATACACAAATAGACAGATTTATTTGAACGCAAATTGCCACAAAAAGCTTGAAAAGCTCAGTTTAATAAAAGTTAAGACCGAAAATTGAAACGCCAATAAAGCCGTGCGACCGATTGTAAAACTATTTAGTAGTGCGTATTTCACGAGAAAACCGTGTTCATTTCACCAGTCTATGGTGCTGTTTACTTGTAATCGAATTTATTCGAAGGTTTTTGTAATAAACGTAGACCATTTGAGGCGTAGACCGATTTACAGGTACGAAATTGTGGTACACCGTTTATCAGCCTATGTTTTTTGTCCAATCACCGAAGGTTTCAATATTTGAAACGTTAGCCGAAATTCTTTACAACTTATGTACAAGCTAGAGCCGAACTACAACGCCCCTTCATGACGAACACATTTTTTATTTTGCTACAGTTTTATACGCGTGAATGCTCCTGCTTTCTGTTAAAGATCGCTTATCAAAACCATTCTACATTCAACGCAACAAACTTTCAAACTGTGTATTGCTTGCCATTTTACTTCTAATTTTGCATTTCAGAGTTATAATAAACATATTTCTTTATTGTTGTTGAATTACATACATTACAGTAAATTAGGCCTACAGCTTTATAACACTTTTGTAACAGCTTTTATTTTGCTGCAGTTTGCCGAAATCTTCGCGACGCGTGAACGCTCATAGGTTTTCTATTATTGCTGTATTACTATATTAACAATATTGGTTATTTTAATAATATCAGTGCATTCTACTTATAATATTGGCCAACATTGCATTTCTCCTATTGCAAGGGAGAGACATAAACGTGTAATATTTTCCTTTCATTGTTGTTGTTTGTCATGACCAAACACTTTTTAAATAAATTTTCTAAAAACCTATATAAATACCACAACTTCTCGATATTGCTACCTATGACGTTTTGAATTGTAAACAAAATTGTGTATTGGTTTTCTATTATTACTATATTAATAAAATTGATTGTTCTAAGAATATCAGTGCATTTTACTTCTAATATTGGCCAATATTGCATTTCTCCTATTGCAGGAGCAAGATATAAACATCTTTTCCATTCATTATTGCTTATTGTTGTATATAATAACACCTACACCCAGTACATTACAGCTACCATTGCAGTTATCCTATTGCACTGCAGAGCCATTTGATTGCTAATATTGCATTTCTCAACCATCAGTTCCCTTTATTTTTTTGCCAATATCTCTGGCCATCTCTTTGGTCGTGGGCTGTATGACAGTGGAATTTCTAGTGTATTGTATGATGTAATTTTATGTGACTCAGGGAGGCATACACTGGGCCAGCAACTAGTAGGCTACTACACCTATAATAATATTACTACCAAAAATGAACAGGGTTGATCAGAAAAAATTCAATAAGACCCACCATGATTATTTAAAGTTGCATCTAGGCTTTTTCTGATCTTCTCCTTATGCTCGAAAGGTTATGTGGTGTTTCCATCATCCATACAAGTAGAAATTCGGCCCATGATAATCAAATCTAACTCTGTCTTTGAAATTCCTTTATTGTAAGTCAGCTGACTGAAAATCAGAGTTCTATCAAATTTGTTGATGGAGTCACACTTGCAACTGAAGCTAACAGGTTCATCAGACACCATAGGATGAGTTGGTAAGCTGGCAGCAGGTGATTCTGAGTCATTAACCCGAGTACTATACGAGTGAATAACAGTTAATCCTTTGATAGGTTCAACATCGTCTTCTTCGTTGTTAATAAATTCGGGCATCCGAGCTTGCAGGTCATCAGTAACATGAAAATCTGTATCTCTAGACATTGTTTCTCTATATTCAGCATCAATATCATCGAGCAATGTGCTAATTTTTTCAGATTCATCAGATTTAAAAAAAATTCGAAGTTTTAGAATCTTCACTAGTCGCCATTTTGATGATGTCATGATCGCATAGCAACGACTTCGATCGCAAAATTTCGGCATAAGGAGCTAATGAAATTACTTTTTGACTTCAGAAATGAATTCCTCACACTCTGATTGGTCTAGGGTAAAATAATAAACAAAGTAGCCATGTGCTCCCCAATAAACCTAATTCAAACTTCGAAGCTACATTACTAACGATAGTGAATGCCGACTTTTGGTCGATTTTCACGCGAGAGGTCACAAAGATAGCCTCATTCAAATGCATATATCTCTGGACAGGGTTGGTCTACAAAGACGAAAATGACATCAAATTGTAGCTGATGTTTTAGCCTTTTATTGGTCTTAATTTCATTAAATCGATCTTTTGACGCAACCACATCTTTAATATTATTTTCATTGGAATTGAGTTGAGCTATGCAAAAGTACCTGTCAATAGTAGCAAGTACCTGCCACTACTTTTCTTCATAGTGTGCATCAGAACTTTGAAATGTGAAAAATGTGATGCGACTCAAAAAGGTTGAAAATCACTGCTATAGATACAATGAGACTATCGATGAGCCTAGATCTGATTACACTTCATAAATCCATCTATCAGACAAGTTATGGGCACAAGTGGCAACTGAGCTAAGATGTATTTAATATTTCCTGCAAGTCACTTTTTTACTGATGATTATGCGATTGATATTTTACATGATAATTTTTAAGACTATGTTTTGCATTATATTTAACATTATTATCTCATTACATAATCTTTATAAGCCAAAAAAGTTTCATCTCATCAAAAAGTGTTCATTAAAAACTTCCATCCAAGTCAGGCCACTCACATAATTTCAACTCATATAATCAAAAATTCTCTCTACAGCAGGGAACTCACCCTCTGTATGTGTCGTATCTGGATATTCCTCCTCATCTTTGATCCTAAGATATGTAGCTCTCACTATGTTGTTTCCACAGGTTGGTAGTGGTCTCCACTCTGCTCTTGTAAGTCTTTCTGGGTATGTCCAAAATACCAATGATCTGTAGGTGCATGACATCCTCTGTCTTTACATACCATGTTGGACATCTCATTATCGTCAGTCGTTCCGATGGTTTCAGGTTCACGCATCTGGATACTTGGGTGCTAACAAAATATTAAACTTTTAGGATCTATTGATAACTTATTGAATGTCGCTTGGAATTTATAACAAATAGTGAAAACGTTTGCAACACAAATCCATATAGTTACAAAACTTACCATGGTAGTGTAGGTAGTTATAATGGGCCACTCTCAATGTACCTGATTTTACAAGTTATAAGGTCTTTAATCTCCCCACTTCTGCAGCACACTTGAGATCTATTTGAGGAACAGAATGCCGCTATCATGGTTTCTGCATCATACATTCATCTGTCTCTATCCCCATGCATGGTAGTTTCCACACTGACACCACAGCTCCACAGATGGAGAAACATAAACATCCTGTATCAATAAAACAAGTGTGATATAAGCATACTGTATTTTACAAGTGACCTACTTTGATGAAGACTCACTTATAGAAAACTTAATCTACTGATTCTTAGTTTTTATTCTAACATGTATCTACTGTAAGCTTTTAATTCGGGAGTTAGATAGATCGAGAGTGGACAATTACAAAATGAACACATGTTCAACAAAAGCATAAGTAGGTCAAGCCAATAATTTGGAACTTTGTGGAATTCAAAGATGAGCATTGATCAATGCATTTTCCTCAAATTTCTACAAGTGAGAAGTGAGCATGAATTCTACTAATTAACCTAATTTACTAGCTAAAACTACCAGAGAAAATATAAACTAGTTACATGGCTTATAGTTACAGCTCTCAGCTAGTTAAAGTTGAAATGGAGTCTTTAGACCGCAAATGGAAGCTTCAAAAATATTTGATTAATAGTTTCTATATATAATCGTACACATCATCTATATATATACTTCACAAAGTATGTTGTATGTGTGTTCTAGGTTTGATTGTTCGGCTATAGCAATTATTTTAGCATTGCGTCCACATGTTACAAACACCCGGTTAGGAAATTTCAATCTATGGCGTTATTATATTTGATATATCATAACTACACACTAATTATTTTAGCAAAGCGACCACACATTACGAAGCTGTGAGGAAGAAATATTTTGGAAGAAATATCCCCATGCATGGTAGTTTCCACACTGACACCACAGCTCCACGGATGGAGAAACATAAACATCCTGTATTAGTAAAACAAGTGTGATATAAGCATACTGTATTTTACAAGTGACCTACTTTGATGAAAGCTCACTCATAGAAAACTAAATCTACTGATTCTTAGTTTATATTCTAACATGTATCTACTGTAAGTTTTCAGTTTGGGAGTTAGATAGATCGACAGTGAAAAGTTACAAAATGAACACATGTTTAACAAAAGCATAATTAGGTCAAGCCAATAATTTGAAGCTTTGATTTTGGAATTCAAAGGTGGGCACTGATCAATACATTTTCCTCAAGTTTTTAGAGGGAAGAAGTGAGCATGAATTTTACTAATTGATATAATTTACTAGCTGAAACAACCAGAGAAAATCTAAACTAGTTACATGGCTTATAGTTACAGCTTTCAGCTAGTTAAAGTTGAAATTGATTCTTTAGACTGCAAGTGGAGGCCCAAATATATTTGATTAATAGTTTCTGTATAAATTCGTAGCGATCATTTGATACTAAAAACTATCATTATTATTATTGACCTTGAATATCTAGACTTCTTGTTACTGCATACCTCTTACCTGTTCATGGTGATTTATTATAGCTAGGTGTAATGAGAAGTTAAAAGTTTGTTAAAACTAGAGATGTTGAGTAGTGAATAACTAGTTGACTTACTACAATCAATTGTACATTGTTTCTTGTTAGTATATGTATTCATGAGTAGTAAAATTATTCCTTTTACTTTAGTTTAGTAGATAGAAGAGACTCAAACACAAAGATAGATATACCTACATTTTCATATCTTTCTCAGCAGCATAACACCTGTCAGCTCTAACCATAGGCTATCTGCCCCAATCTTTCACTACCTGATGCTCAAAAAAGTCTGAGGCATCCTCACTGGAACTAGAGGCAAGGTTGTAATTTTGTTGTGGTTCAATAGATCGTGTTGATTCAATGATTGAAGAAGATTTGGATTGAAGCAAATTGTCATTTAGTAAATCAGTGAATTCTCCCATAATCTACGACGGTTCCGTAGTGTTATTACTTCCATTCCTCAAGTTTTGCCCTGATAATTTACTGAAAGACACACCACCCACCCCATCCTGAGAGATGATCTTCGTTTACGCTAATGCCTAACTTATCCCAGTCTAACTGTGGATAGTGGATTCTCTAACAACGAGAATCTTCGGTATCACAGGGAACTAGTTTGTCCGTGATAATATTTATTACGATCTAAATAAATTTGTTTTGATCATTGGCTAAAATAGGGACCGCATATTTATCGCTTGTCAACTCTTTTCCATGCGACACTTTATGTCAGGGATTCATCACCAGCTTGAAACTATTTGATCATTGGCTAAAAAAGGGACCGCATATTTATCGCTTGTCAACTCTTTTCCATGCGACACTTTATGTCAGGGATTCATCACCAGCTTGAAACTATTTGAAACTCTATCCTTGAAACGTATTTCGGTGTTGATGCCACAATACATCGGTGATCAGTCAATGATGGCCATGTTCACACTATCACAAACCCATCCACGTTTATATCAGGAAATACTCCGTGACATTTATCTTTTTATATTTTCAGGAAGAAACCTCTTTGTTTTGGCATGCAAGAATTAAAAACTAGTCTCGCAGTGACTATCCTAAACAGATATGAATAAATTGCGCTATCCATGACGGCGAATTACCATCACCGAAATGGTTCACATTTGAAATGCTGTCGATGCTCAGCGAAGCATCAGGAAAGTTTGACAGCTGAAAACTTTACCGATGTGTCCGCGATGCTTGTCGATGCCATCAATTCACGGTTCACATAATCGATGATGAACGCCGAAAGAAAAACGCTGACAAACGACGACATACTGTGAACCGGTCTTGAGCGTTTTAACCGTGTTAAAGATTTGTCGATTTTAATCTTGCAACTGTTTTAGCAACTGATTTTAATCTTGTACTGGCAGTTTTTAATCTTGCAACATACTGGCAGTCAGATCACCTCAAACATCAACAACACTCACAAATGATAGAATAATACTGATACTTTCTGATAAAATTTACTAAAGATTTTGTACAAGTTCATCTTTAAATTATGATGTTTCAGTTTAATGAGCTTCAAAGTCATGTCTAGCAACAGATGCTGAGCTGTATGGTTCCCTGACTCTGTTCAGTTTAATGAGCTGCTCCTTCAAAGTCATGTCTAGCAACATATGCTGAGTTGTATGGTTCCCTGACCCTGTTCAGTTTAATGAGCTGCTCCTTCAAAGTCATGTCTAGCAACATATGCTGAGCTGTATGGGTCCCTGACTCTGTTCAGTTTAATGAGCTGCTCCTTCAAAGTCATGTCTAGCAACATATGCTGAGCTGTATGGGTCCCTGATCCTGTTCAGTTTAATGAGCTGCTCCTTCAGAGTCATGTCTAGCAACATATGCTGAGCTGTATGGTTCCCTGACCCTGTTCAGTTAAATGAGCTGCTCTATCAGAGTCATGTCTAGCAACAGATGCTGAGCTGTATGGGTCCCTGACTCTGTTCAGTTTAATAAGCTGCTCTTTCAAATTCATGTCTAGCAACAGATGCTGAGCTGTATGGCTCCCTGACTCTGTTCAGTTTAATTAGCTGCTCCTTCAAAGTCATGTTCAGCAACATATGCTGAGCTGTATGGTTCCCTGACCCTGTTCAGTTTAATGAGCTGCTCCAAATTCATGTATAGCAACATATGCTGAGCTGTATGGTTCCCTGACCCTGCTCAGTTAAATGAGCTGCTCTGTCAGAGTCATGTCTAGCAACAGATGCTGAGCTGTATGGGTCCCTGACCCTCTTCAGTTTAATGAGCTGCTCCTTCAAATTCATGTCTAGCAACAGATGCTGAGCTGTATGGCTCCCTCACCCTGTTCAGTTTAATGAGCTGCTCCTTTAAAGTCATGTCTAGCAACGTATGCTGAGCTGTATGGGTCCCTGACTCTGTTCAGTTTAATGAGCTGCTCCTTCAAATTCATGTCTAGCAACAGATGCTGTATGAGTTCCTGAACCTGTTCAGTATTGGTATTTCCCCATTTCAAAAACATCTCCATCACAAGTAACCATAAATAGGTTTCACGGCTACATCACCATGGTAACAAAGAGACATGAGAATGCTATGGTTCCATTTCTGAAAGAGACAGATTCACCTTATAGTTTATATATGAACAAACTGAATAATAGCTACTGCTGTTATTCAGCTTGTTTATTATTAAAATTAAAGTAGAAAGGATTAATATAAAAGTATTATCTTTATTACCATTAGTCAATTTAAAGTATAGCTACTGCTCTCTCAGTTCATAACCCTTCATAATTCATGGATGATAAATAATTGATGGATATTAGATTCATTGTAATGAGTGGTTCTCATTGGATAAACTACAATTTCTACTATAATTCCTTCTATCTGAATACAGCTTCATTTGAGTATCATTTAAGAGGACTCACAGATTCGTAGTTAATAAAAGGTGACTTTTGAATCAATATTCAATTATCAGAAATGATAAAATGCAGTATGGATGTCAAAACATTTTATTTTTGTGTTACAGTAGCAGTTGTTTTAAATGTACCAACTTTCATGCAATCACACAATTCTGTACATGTAATTAATAAGATGACTAAAATGTTGGTCAATATGGGACTTGAACCCATGACATTCAGCTTATTAGACTAACTCTCTAACCAGCTGAGCTAATCAGCCACCTTACAAAGCCTCAGAATAGTTGTACCAATCTGAGAAAAACTAAAATGCTTTGGACAGGTCTTGAACTCATGAACTTTAGTTCTGAAGGTAAATGCTTGACCAACTTTGCTAACTTCTACCAAGCCACCTATAACCAAGTATAACCAACCACCTCCCATAAATTAGGAATATTTGTGGTCATATTTATGCTCTCTACTTTATGAACAGAAACATGGACTGACAACACCCAATAAGAATGTAGATAAGGTTAGAAAAAGACCATTTATTGATAATTTCTCACGGCACCCCTGAGAATCTCCTACAGCAGACTACTGTGCTGTAGGAGATTATCAGACACACTGGTTGAAAATTACTGCTCTATTCAATAGAATATTTACAGAGTCCATTGCATATAATTGTAAGTTACGGGTGGAAGATACTCCCAGTTTAGGGTTGAGCATATACCTCGTTAATTGCTCTCATCCAATGATATGCGTTTTCACACAAAACTTGATGAGGACACATAGAAATCAGTGTTGAGTTGGCATAGTACGACAACTCCTCTTCTTTTTGATCACTTTATCATGGTCATCATTTAGGGTACTTTAGAATTCCTTATGTATAGGAGAGACACGACTAGGTACACAAAATGCATTCATATTCCAATTTTAGAAGTAAGATAGCTCTTGTCTTGATTCAGCTATGCCAAGGTCAATGATATCTGAGATGGTTTGTCTCTATCGACAATGTATAAGTGCATAGTAAGTGATGTGTCTGCAAAACTGTAGCTTGAGATTTTTATGAATATTTTTAAGGCTCTGATAAACAAATGCCCACCTTGATGACAAACACATAGGCATATGCTAAACATTTCTCAGTGTATTCGTTTGCAGAACTTCAATATAGTAATTACCATGTCTGTCACGTGTTGCTGAAATCAGCATGTAGTAGATAACTCCAAATTTATGGATGTTTGTAGGCCTATACAAATACTGATCACACACCTCATTACATGATACATATTACTAGACAGTCTGTCACAGGTACCTCTAAAGAATGCATAGGGAGTTTTAAGGTGCCCTTAATCTCTCCTTCCTTCACTCCTCTCATCCCCTCAGTTTTTTTCAGGATGTCTTGTATTATGATTTATAAAACAAAGAATTAAAATTCTAACCTTGACTAAAGCTACATGTAGACTATCTGATAGTCTGTTTCTTGACATGCAGTTGAAGACTTAGTAAGGTTGCCATACAACGAATACTTTTATTTATGCTGAGAACTCCAGCTAATAAATTAAGTTTTATATTAAAACTTGCAAGTAAACATTTTAAGATTGTTTAAAATTAAAATATCAATAGTTGTTAATAATAAAAGAGGTCTGATGATCTTTCTTCTACCTTGTACAGTAATATTTTAATAATTAAACTCAAGTAATTTGAGTTTCAACTGATTATATGGAAAGTTTTTCATCAGCTGTAATCTAAAATTACTCTGAATGTTTGACTGATCTAGTTTCAGGGTAAATCAACCAGATTAACTGCTATTGTACAGCTTTAGATACCAGTTCATGTGTAAATATTGTCTCTATACCATAACTTACTACCTCTAGTGACTGGATGGTCTTCCCTCAAAGGGTAGACAACTCTGGTGGTTGAATAATGATATGTCAGCTTGGTGTTATAGAGAAAATACTTGACTTGACAGTTAACAGGGTATATGATGGTATAGGTACATTATTATATGGGTGCATGATTTACGAGTTATTCCACCTCAACTTTTGTTTGTTAGAGATTCACTGATTACAAACAAAGGTTGTGTGTCGGGTTTCATCTCCTTGCTGCTGTCATCTCTAGGTTTCTCAACTGTATCAGCTTAACAACTGTATTTGTTGTTATATTTTTGGGTAAAATCAAAAGCCCTCCTACTACACACTTTTATGTCTATCATTGGGTATGCAATTATTCATGTCTACATGCAGCCATAAACTCGTTATGTCTGTCTTCCTTAGACATGCTCTGGGACTGTATGTTTACTGGCATGTTGGGGTTATGGGGTCAGCTGTCCTAGTCTTAGTAAAATATATTAAATTGCAGACTAAACTATTATTATTATATTTCTATAGTCTCAAGTCTCTCAAGAGACTGAAGGAGTTAAACCTTCAAGACAACAACTTCAGTGCAGGACTCCCTCCAGTGATTGGTGAAATAGGAACACTGGAGAGACTCAGACTCTTTAGCTGTCAGCTGACAGACCTCCCACAGAGGTAGTGTACAAATATTGGATACCTCTATTAGTCTGGTGGATGAGTTATTATACAGATGTATACAGATTATACACTGGAAGTGTAGGACATGTGTATGAGTCATGGTCCTTTTATGATGTTGTCTATAGTTGTTATCATCCTGTATGTGATTATTCTTTTCATAACCAAAGTTGGTTTACAAAATATCTCTAAAATTTAAGAAGACTCACTTGGTTAAATTGTTTAAAACTGTTTAAAAATTGAAAATTTCAAGGCAACTCTTGTTGATTGATTTGGAACTTTTAGAGAATTTCACACACATGATGTGAATAATCTATGTGAATTCTTAGTTAGAAGAGAATTCTGTTAGCATGTAGAATATAGAATCTCAAACCTTGACTACCTTTGGAGCTTCTAAGGATTTTATATGTATGATATGTTTAATGTACGAATAATTTCATTGGTTTATTATAAATATTGCCGACAAACATCAGCATTTAGGCTCATCATATCTATACCAGTGATGTTCAACCTTTTTTGAGCCGCAGCACATGTTTCACATTTACAAAGTGCTGAGTCACACTACCAAGCAAAATGACACAGAATGACACTCTAATACTGTAATATATATACAGTGAAACTTGGATAACTCGCCCTTGGTTAGCTCGAACACATGGTTAACTCGAATGGATTTTTTTGGTCCGTTCCCACGTAATGATAAATTGCTTTAGATAACTCGACCTCAACTTCGTTAACTCGAACAGCTTTTTGCCCAACGGCTACCGTGACGGTGGTAATCGTTTTTGAATATCACTTTATTCCAAGCCATAGCAACTTTAAGTAGTTCTTAGGCGTCGTTATTACCACTATCGGCAAAATATTTTCGTTAACGACTTTTTTAAAGGTTTTCAAAAAATCAAATTTTACCAAACATCTGCCTTCCAAAAGCAAGGAGAAGCGAGGTAACCTTCAGATAAACTTAAAGAAAAATCGGCAAAATTGTTTTTTGTTAAAACGCTTAAAAGAAAAATATGTCTTTTTAACTGAGCATTTCAACTGCGATCAAGTTTGGCCTATTTTAATCTGAAAACGGTCTGGCAGTCACATCACCTAAAACAAACAAACAAATCTCAATTAATAGGAAAATATTTATACTTTCTGATAAAAATTGTTAAAACATTACATGAGAGGCCCCTTAACTTGCAACAAGCAATCAATGCTTTTGATTTATATATAGTTTGTTTATGAACAGATGAATACATGCATTTGTGACAGTGTTCTCATAACTTGAACACTCTGATAATGTAGAGAATTTCTTCTCTAATAGCGACTAGTCCACCACATAAGTGGTAGACAATGAGTATTATTCCACCTCACTACTACTTGCACACGCTTGAAGACGACAAGTCACTGATTTGTAGGATACGTTTATAGCATGTATATATTTGTATTCCTTAAAACCGTGAAATCTGCAATTGTAATAACGATGTTGATAATAGGCAAGGCAAAATTGTAACGCTCTATATAATATCAAATAGAAAAACACAGATTCGCACAATTGCAAATTTAGAACGCATGCACATGCAGGCAAATGACAATAATAACTGCATATAAAATTGATGTATAATAAAATGTAAAATACCTTGTATGGTCCCATGCATGCTGCTAGTGATGAAATGGAGGTTAAATGCTAATGTTTGTTATAAATGTACGTTTGTTCTGGTAGATGGCTAAAATAAGACTGATTTTAGTTCACACAGAAAATGCAATGGAGTTTTATGTATGAGTAAAAATATGCTTTTAATTGGTTGCACTAGCAAAAAGATCCATTTTGTGGTAATTCAGAGTTTTGTAAGCTATGATGATGACCTGTCTGCCGCCAGTGCAATGTTTATCTAGTAACCACTCAGTTATCCGGTGACCTGAGTAGGCTGGTCAGCAAAACTTTACACTCCCACCTAAATTTAGAATTAAATTTATTTTAGCAAAGGGTGCAGTGTTTTCAATTTTAATTGCAAGACATGAAACGTACCAACTTTTGTACGGGTCGTTCCAAAATCGTTCTGTCCTTAGTCGGTTTACCCAATTTATCCAAGTCTGAAGTCCCAAGCAGAACGGAAGCCTTTCTAACTTTGTGATCTACACCTCTGTGAATGGAGATTACTCTACCGGTTCTCCAGTAGTTTCTGTGCTCATTACTGTCAACAATGGTAACTAGATCTCCCACCTTTAGGTCTGGCTGGGAAAACTGCCATTGTGTTCTTTTCTCAATCGCCGTCAGGTATTGTGTGGTCCATGCATACCAGAATTCTTGAGCTAGCTGCTGTGATTTCCTGTACATACTGCGACCGTACACTTCTTCGTTGTCAAAGTCTCCTGGTGGTGGTGCTGTGAAACCAGACTTGGCTGTAAGTAGTCGATTAGCTGTTATGATTGGGTCTGTGTCAGTAGCATTTGTGCCTGACAGTGGTCGGTTATTGATGGATGCCATTATTTCATAGAATGCAGTTCTTAAGGCTTCTGTAGACAGTCTTTGTGAGTACTTTCCAAACATGCTGTTCATGATTGACCTGATACTTCTTATTTGGCGTTCCCAGACACCACCTTGGTGACTGGCTGTCGGGGAGTTCACTTTGTAAGTAATTTTCTTTGCAAGGAGGTACTGTTTTAGTTTATTGTCCCTCATGGTGAGTAGATCCTTTTCCTGTTGATTTCTTCCTCCTAAAAAGTTTGTTCCTCCATCACAATATATAGTAGCCACAGAACCACGAATGGATTCGAATCGTCTAAGTGCTTGGAGAAAGCTGTCTGCTGAAAGGTCCTCTAGGAGCTCAATGTGTAACGCTCTACTATATAAACATGTAAACACAACGCCCCATCTCTTGATGACTGTTCGACGGTCCTTGACTTCGAAAGGCCCAAATGTGTCTATGCCTATTTGAGTAAAAGGTGGACTTGGTTCACTTCTTTCTTTTGGTAAGAGTGCCATTAGTTGCTGTAGTGGTTTGCTTCGTTGTTTTAAGCATGTTATACAGTTGCGAATTATAGACTTTGCTAGGGTCGGTGCACCAACTATCCAGAAACCAGCTTGTCTGATTGCAGCGACTGTTGAGTTAGAGCCTTGGTGATGGGTCAGTTCATGGTAATGCCTGACTAGTAGTTTTGCCAATAGTGATTTTGCTATAATGATTGGATGGTTCTCTTCATAAGTGAGATGAGTGGTTACTCGACTATTCATTCTTAGTGTGTTTTCCTTGTCCAAGAAAGGAATTAGACTCGCTATTTTGCTGGATTTTCTGACTCTTGTGCTATTGGAGAGGCTGTTCACTTCTTCAATGTAGCTATGTGATTGTTCCATGAGAATTATTGCCTTCTCTGCTGATTTTATTTCGTCATTCTCAATTGGTTGCTTTTTGAAGCATTTGTGTCGTAGCATAGCTTTTGCATTAGCTACAGCTCGCACCAATTTGCGCCAGGAGCTAAACTTCTCTATGATTGTCTGTGATGTTGACTTCTCTGTTTGTAGAATGGTAAGTCCAGTTTTCTTTCTCTTGATTTCTGGGCTGTTTTCTATCGCTTCTTCAAAGTTGAGATCGCTTGTTAGCTTGTGACTAATATCTGGCTCGTGTAGAAAGCTCGGACCATTATACCATGTGCTTTTCATAAGTTGACTTACTGAAGCTCCACGTGACACTATGTCTGCAGGGTTTTCTGATCCTGGTACATGGTGCCACTGCTTTGGGTTGCTATGTCGTCTGATCTCGCTGACTCTGTTTGCTGTAAACATTTGAAAGGGTGTGTCATTGTTTTTAATGAAACCTAGAGCTGCTTTTGAGTCGGACCAGAAGAATTCTTGGTCAACGTCCATATCTGGTTCTTCTCCAATGAAGGATTTAAGTCTAGTTGCCTCCACTGATGATTGTAACTCTAGCCTTGGGATTGTAAGTCCCTTTAAAGGCACAACTTTTGATTTGGCAGCAATGAGGGTCACATGAATGTTGCCCTCATTGTTGATGATCCTTGAATATGCACAAGCTCCATATCCATCTAAGCTCGCATCACTAAAGTAGTGTATTTCAGTCCTTTTGACATCACCAAATTCT
Organism: Watersipora subatra; assembly: GCF_963576615.1. NCBI lineage: Eukaryota > Metazoa > Bryozoa > Gymnolaemata > Cheilostomatida > Watersiporidae > Watersipora > Watersipora subatra. The sequence continues at coordinate 4,769,489 of NC_088715.1, read as the reverse complement.
GTAGGCTTGAGACATCTTGGTATACGGATTTGATTCAGATTGTTGAGGTCATCTTTCCATTGTTTCCATTTGGACTGTAAAGTTGGCGACACTTCATCATCCCATCCTTTACTTTCCTGACAGGCTTGTTGCATCACGATTTTTCCTTGAAGTAGAAAGGGAGCGAGGAAACCTAAGGGGTCATAGATCTGGGAAACTGATGACAAAATTCCTCTCTTGGTAGCAGGCTTGTCGATTGGGTTACTAGTAAATATGAATGCATCTGTTTCGGTACACCATTCCAGACCGAGAGTTCTCTCCGATGGGAGAGTGTCCTTGTAGAGGTGTAATCCTTGTAAATTGGCCGCCTTTTCACTTTCAGGAATAGCTTCTAACACTTCCCTGCTGTTGCTTATAAACTTATGCAACCTGAGATTGGCTGCTTTACATATGTTAGTGGTGTCTCTGATCAAGTTGATAGCTTCTTCAGGGCTTTTTACACTTCTAATCCCATCATCTACGTAAAAATCTTTTATAATAAAATTAGCTGCGGCTGGATGCTTCTCTGATGCTTCGCTTGCTAATTTTCTCAATGCAAAGGTTGCAACTCCAGGAGAACTTGTTGCGCCGAACAGGTGCACTGTCATTCGGTACTCTTTTATAGTTTCCAGATCACGGTCTACCCATAGAAACCGCAGATAGTCTCTTTCCTCTGTGCTCACTTTAAAATTGAGAAACATCTTCTGTATATCACATGAAAATGCGATTGGCTCTTTTCGAAACCTGAGTAGTATTCCGGGCAGACAGTTTACATGGTCTGGTCCTGAAAGAAGCTCGTTATTTAGACATTTGTCTTGGTATTTGACACTAGCGTCGAAGACTACTCTAAGTTTCTTCTTTTTTGGATGATGCACAGCAAAGTGCGGTAAATACCAGATTTTTCCATCTGGTGGACACTCTGTCGGAACTGGTTCTGCATGACCACTGCTGAGTATCTCATCCATGAAGGAAAAGTATTCCTCCTTTAAGGCATGGTCCTTTTTGAGCTTACCGATTAGCAAGCCTAGTCTCTTAACTGCTTGTGTTCTATTGTTTGGCATAAATGGGGTCTTTAAAAATGGCAACGGGAGAGTGATTGTGCCATCTTTCATTGTATCTGAGTTCTCTTCTAGTATTTCTAAAAACTTCTTATCATTCTGTGACATCTTTTTTCTACTGTTCAGATCTTCAAACTCATTGTGTTGTATTGTACAGTAGCTTTGTTGTGGTGTAATTATCTCTGAACTACCACCACAAAGAGTCCATCCTAAAACAGTTTTGACTGCAAAAGGTTCTGTAGGTTCACCGACAATTGATTCATGCGGTGCTAGCAAATGGGAGTTGTCTCTTCCAATTAGCATTTCGACTGCAACATTCAGCTTAGGTGAGATCAGGTGAGATATGTGACTCAGGTGTTGAATTTGCTTAGCAACTTCTCTGGTTGGTATATGAGCTTCGTTGTAGGGAATCTTCCTTTGTTCAAAACCTGTAACTTTGTATGTAATGTTGTCAGTGGCTGGGCCAATTCCACGTACGTTGAAGTCGTACTGGCTTCTGTAGCTCGTTTCTTCTCCATTTAGCGTCTGTACTGTCACCTTCTCCGGCTGTCTACTTGTCTTTAAATTCAGGGTGTGTACAGCTTCTTTTGATATGTAAGTTGTGTCTGATCCATTGTCCAGCATGGCATACATAGTGGACTGTTTACCATTTTCCGTTGACACACTGACTGGTATGAGCATGTTGAGTAGTTCTGTTTGAGAATCTCTTTTAGTTGCAGCTGTAATGTGTTGTTTGGCTTTTGGCTTATCCGATTTTGACTCTGTTGTAGCTGCTCTTGTAACTGGTGTATTTGCCGCACCTGTTTTTGTTTCTGAAATTTGCTTAGATGCTGACAGCTGAGTTTGCTGCGCCGATGACGCAGTAGATTTGGCGTTTTCCCAATCCTGTTGCGTTTTATGTAGACAGTCAGGATGTTCCCGCTTACAGAATCTACATTTCCACTTCTTGGTGCAAGAATTGTATCTATGACCTTCGTGTCCACAGTTGAAACATAGACGATGGTGTTTGAAGAAGGCTACCACTTCTTCATGTGAGACTTTCACCAACAGGTTGCACTGCGCTGTGAAGTGATTGTCCCTATTGCATCTTTTACAATGACGATCCTTCGTGCCTGCGTCCTCAACAGACCTATAAGCTTGAAGGGTTTCTGCTCTCCTTGCAGTGTTTCTTAGTTGTCTTTTAGATTCTTGCTCCTTTTTGCTTGAAGTGGATTGACTTTCGATCCCAAGGATGTTCATCGATTTGGCTTCTTCACAAACAAACTCCTTAAATATGTCGAAAGGTGGATAGTCTTCATACTTTATTTCGTGCTGGCAAACCTTGTACTTCCATTTTGTTTTCATCCACTCTGGAAGCTTCTCTAGAATTTCTTGGTTCTTCTCCTGTTCATCTAAACTATTTAGATGAGGTACGGTTTTTCTTGCGCTTTGGATGTGTGCTAGAAAATCGGCAAACTTCTGTAGACCACTGCCATCTTTTGGCTGTATTTTGGGCCATTCTTTCAGTTTTGCCTTCAGCAGACGAGAGATGTTTGTCCTTTTTCCATAGCGTTCTTTAAGATGTTGTCTTGCGTCTTCGTATGATTCGATGCTGTCACTTAGCAAAAAGCCTTCAATGCATTCTTTTGCTTCACCATCAATGAACTTTTTAAGCATCCTCATTCTTCTTGTTCCAAATACGCCTTCAGTTTCCAAAAAGTCGTCGAAATCGGATTCCCAATCTTTAAACTTGAGCGGGTCTCCTGTGAATGTTGATGGTTCTACAATAGTCCGCTTTGTTCCCTTCATAGAGGCTGCAATCGTATTGGCTAGCTTTTCTATGTCGCTAACTTGAGGCCTGCTTGTAGCATGAGAACCTTGTGTAGAAATGTGTGCTTGGTCTACTATGTGGTTGTCCATGGACATGGCTGGCGAGGGCTTGGGTCTTACTCCAGTTATTGGAAAGTGGTCGGAAGAGCCGTAATTATCAGGCGAAGAAGACCTACTTGTGGGGGTTGATAACTCCGCTATCTCTGCAGCATTTGCCGTAGCTTGTTGTACTTCTATAGGCTGCTGCACATTTTGACGTTGCTCGAGAGGAAGTAAGTTGTTTTGCTGGTTGAGGTTCCCATTAGTAGTAACCTGTCGGGTTCTGTCCAAAATACTTCTTCTGACTTCTGCTTGCCTTTTCTGAGCATTTTGGATGTCTGCCAAATTTCTCCTAAGTGTTTCTTCTAATTGTGAAGCCAATTCTTCTTCCGCATTTTCAATGTCATCCATTAACGTATTAACGAGGTCAATGTTACCTTCACGTTCAGTGTTGAAAACTAAGTATATGCTTTCCATTTGCTCATCGAGTTCACCTTCGCACAGGCCTTTTAACTCATCACATAATGTGTCGACTTTTTGCCCGTCCTGTTCCAAGTATTCCAAAAGATCTGCTAGTCCATCAAAATTTTGTCTATCTACATTTGACAGGGCTTGTTCATAATTACCAAGTTTAGAATTTATCAAGACGGAGATCTCGGTTTTTAACTGGTTAACACGATTTTGTTTACCTTTTTCAGTGGGTTTACGGTTGCGTCGTCCTTTTACGGCTACAACTGTGCTGCTAGTGGGCTCAGACTCGGGTTCAAGACTTTCAAACTCAGGGTTTGATGTACTTTGATCTGATTGATTTACTGAATTACTGCTACTATGATTATCAATTTCTGAAACTTGATTTTCCTCACTGTTAGAATGTATAGCAATGCTATGAGTGTCACTAGTGTCCTCACTCATGCTTCAAATGACTGCTTAATTACCATACAAATTGAACTGGCAGCAATATTTTGTGTCAAAGGTCAGCAATAAAAACTAAAATGTTTACGCTGTGTACTTGTTTCCGATTCGGTCAAAAGAATGTACTAATTGGCTTTTGCTCAATTTCTGTGTGAACTGAATCAGCTTTTACAACCATATATGTAAATTGCATAAGCATTAAATTTATAAGCAGAATTTTAACTACCTTTACAATATAAACGCTTATAAGAACTACTGTAGTAGCATTTAATGTTATAATGCTAAAATGTCCTATGGAAAGACAACTCTATCTGTGCTAATCTAGGATAATGTTCAAAACATTGCTGCTTACATAAACAATAGTCACAAGATACAAAGAACTTAGCTGATGCTGATATGTAGATCTTGCTAATTAGCTTGATCAGAAGGAAGATATCCTATCTCCGTGATACTGGTTAGATTGTGACTGTCTCTTTTGGGCGAAGAGCTCACGATTTCTATTGACTGGTTATATTGTGACTGTCTCTTTTTGGCGAAGAGCTCACGGGTTGACTGCTTACTGATTATGATGTGACTGTCTCTTACTGGCGAAGAGCTCACGGGTTGACTGCTTACTGATTATGATGTGACTGTCTCTTACTGGCGAAGAGCTCACGGGTTGACTGCTTACTGATTATGATGTGACTGTCTCTTACTGGCGAAGAGCTCACGAGTTGACTGCTTACTGATTATGATGTGACTGTCTCTTACTGGTGAAGAGCTCACGAGTTGACTGATTATAGGTTCAGAGATAGTCCTACCTCTGACTGCTGATTGTCTACTGCTGGCTTGTAAGGATCTCCGAGGAGCTTGCATACAAGATTTCACTGTAGAGAATTTCTTCTCTAATAGCGACTAGTCCACCACATAAGTGGTAGACAATGAGTATTATTCCACCTCACTACTACTTGCACACGCTTGAAGACGACAAGTCACTGATTTGTAGGATACGTTTATAGCATGTATATATTTGTATTCCTTAAAACCGTGAAATCTGCAATTGTAATAACGATGTTGATAATAGGCAAGGCAAAATTGTAACGCTCTATATAATATCAAATAGAAAAACACAGATTCGCACAATTGCAAATTTAGAACGCATGCACATGCAGGCAAATGACAATAATAACTGCATATAAAATTGATGTATAATAAAATGTAAAATACCTTGTATGGTCCCATGCATGCTGCTAGTGATGAAATGGAGGTTAAATGCTAATGTTTGTTATAAATGTACGTTTGTTCTGGTAGATGGCTAAAATAAGACTGATTTTAGTTCACACAGAAAATGCAATGGAGTTTTATGTATGAGTAAAAATATGCTTTTAATTGGTTGCACTAGCAAAAAGATCCATTTTGTGGTAATTCAGAGTTTTGTAAGCTATGATGATGACCTGTCTGCCGCCAGTGCAATGTTTATCTAGTAACCACTCAGTTATCCGGTGACCTGAGTAGGCTGGTCAGCAAAACTTTACAGATAACTCGAACACTTTCTCTCGGTCATGTGAAGGTCGAGTTAGTCGAGTTTCACTGTATATATATATATATGTGTGTATTTTCCTCGTACCTTACAATGGAACCGGTAGAAAACTGTATAAGAAAAATAATTAATATGATCGCTGTAGTTAAGTTTTTAATGTCTTTTTACACACACTTAGTGAGAAACATGGACCTGAATGAAAACATGGATATCCTTGTAGGAATGATAGAAAGACACACACAAAGCCCTTCCTCAACAGTTCTCAATCTCTCTGTTTTTGGTTTTTATTACTGTAAAACTTGGGAAGCTCAACTCAAACAGATATTTGGTTGTAAACAGAAGCAATGTCATAATGGCTTTGTTGGCCAGAATGGGGAAACTCATTGGCAGCAGATTAGTAAAAACTATACAAAGGAAAGTCAGAAAATTTTAGCTTTAAAGATGTACTTGCACAAAATTTTAGTTTATTTTATCAGAAAGTATCAGTATTCTATTATTTGTTATTGTTTTTGATGTTTGAGGTGATCTGACTGCCAGAGTGTTTCAAGTTTAAAATTGACAAAACTTTGTCGCGGTAAAACCCTCAGAACAAAAATATTTACCCAGACTTGCCCAAATTGATGTACATAGACGTGAGACTGCCTGTCTCTCGCTCGTATTTACATCGGCTATTGCTATCAAAGTCGAGTACTGCGTGGTTCTATTGGCATATATTTTAATTTGTATTTGTTCATAATTGTTTGAATAAGATTATAAGTCCAGCTATATATACATGTATATTGCTATAGGTGTCTCAGATGTCTCAAATAAGGTAATTGAAATTTGTCCTATTAGTTTCCTCTGTGTAAACATATGAGTATTAGACCAGGATTCTGTCAGTCTACAGTAATTAGGTTGTCTAGTAAACTTAGTCGGTCCTTTGTATCAGCAAAGTTCTCAGTTGCCACCCACATGAGAAACTAGTCTATATATATAAATCTCAGAGTCTGTGTGTCGTGTGTATGTCCAGCTATAGCATAATAATCGAGGAATAAAAAATCCGCATCGCAGAGGATTTCATTTTGGAACCTGCTGGTTGGCAGACTAACCAAAGTGTTTGGGGTCATTAGAGCAACAGAAGAGCAGATTTTGACTATTGTGCTTCAAATTTTAACTCGAGCTCCACAAATATGCTCCGAAGATCCTCTGTTCAACGAACGGCGCGTGTATAGTCTATATGCGACATCCGCGATTGCAGTTCGTTTAAAATAAGAAATGAGAATGTGAATTTTTGTTCATTCATCATTTTTATACTGTGTATCTACTGCAGCATTCAGTTGATTTTCATGATTATCGTCACTATTAACAGACCGTAAGTTCACTACAGCCATAATTTTAAAAAGAATAACATGACCGTGCTGCTCTTGCTGTAAGAAAAGAAAACGATAACTTTTGATTTGATTTTTCTATCGATCTATTATCTTTTCTATGATTATTTTTTATGATTAGTATAATAATCATAATGCAATTATACAAAATAATAATATAACTGCGTATAAAATAAATGATGTAACTAATATAATTTGTAGAAAATTCCAAATGATAACCGAGATTGATGTAATTGATTCCATTTATTAGCTAAAAGTTAGTTGAAAAAATTATTGGGTTAGTTCATTGCTATTAGTTAAAAAAATCTGAACAACGCTAAAGATGAGTCTGAATAGGGAAGCTAAGTAGGAGAACAACAAAACTGAGCTGAACTAGCAAGATAGCGGAATGTTGCGAAATAATAGATGCGTGTAATTATTTTATGCTAAAACTAATCTGCATGTCAGAGGGACTGGTTCGGAATTCTCAGAGCAATGATTGTTAGGCCCAATTTGATTGTTCTATACCTCCAGGGATTAAACCAATTAAAACGCCTATAGGAGAGCGCATTTGTTGGCTTAATTGACCAATGACACACAAGTCGATTTCATACGTCATATATTGATGATTACCAAACTTGTGTTTTTTGGTAGACCTGTGTTTGGCTGGCTATATCTCAGCTTCTGGTTGGTCAATCTCATTGATTTTTTTAGAACATCAGTCAACACCTCAAGATAAATAATAAAGCATAATAATATTATGCTTTCTCTATTCTTTAACTAGCATTGCTGACAGTAAAGCGATTATTAAGTCGTCTGCAAACACTGCATTTGTTTTAGTAAAGGTTAGTTTACCTTTACTGACTTACCAGGTAAGTTACTAAATTCATTGCACAGGTGATTATTTTATTACCCTTGCAACACCTAGCATTCAGCTAGTTCCTAGATAATAACTAGTAAGCTGCATCTTTGAAAAGAATATGTTCAAATATAAGGTGAGACCAACTGCATTCCTAAAAAGTTATGTATAGTCAACGTTATCTTGTCATTATTAGTATAAATTTCTAGAAGATTTTCTACTGGTTACTTTTGATTAGTTGATAAAGTAAAGTAGCTGCTCTTATAACGTAAATTCCAGATAACGATAAGAATTTATGTAAAGTTTTTGCTTCATACTACATAAAGATTGTTCATATAACATAAAGTGTCAAATCAGGTGAGTTCTCTAATTTCAGTTTTAATGTTAATCTATTTCAGACTTTCAAAAGAAACAACGACATGTGTATCTAATATATATGTATATACTTACAACTACTACCATCCTTCTTACTATATACAACTTTCATGAGATTTTAGCTTGTCGTGATAGATCGTCAAATGTGTCGACAAAACAGACAATAGGTAGCTGCGCAATTGTTCATATAATTGTTCAGTTGTTCTCCCAAATGCGATCGATCGGTGCAGGTGTTACAGCATCGGTCCACCAATCTGAGTTTCTCGAATTAGAGTATTGTCGAGAGTTATCTTTTATTTTAACCTTGACCCCTAGATGCAGATAGATGATGAACAGGTATTACCTTTTTGTAGTAAAAATATTTGGTGGTCTTGCTCTATTGTAGACTTATAAAATATCTATTATTAGTTTGGCTTCGCAGAATAGATTTTGTTGTCTAGAAAAAATGTGCAAATATTTGTAAATGAATGTTTGAGGTGTTCATTTTCCATCAATTTATTGTAAGATTACCGCAATCTACCAGTCTATAAAACCAGTGAAATTGATCTTAAAAAGGAGAAAAGTTGTTGATGTGAACCAATAAAACTGCAGGTATCGTACAGACTACAAATTAAAAGAGTTAAGTCTAGTTTTTCTTTTTTGTATATCCAAAAGGGTGTGTTTGAAAAGATCTTGGAACGGATTAGGCAATTTACATGTATTTTACTGTTCTTATAATGTAAATTCCCTATAACATAAACATTCCTGGAACGGATTATATAGGAGCGCATACTGTACAAACCAAATGGTTTTTGAGTTCACCAAAGTATAACGTCAATTTTTTGTAAATAAATTTACCCACTAATTGAATTCTGAAAATAAACTTGTCTAGCAAAGGGTTAATAAAGTCATTCCTGCACCTGGTTGGTGGTTTTTGGTGTTGACTTCCCTGTTTTCACTTAGTAGTGTGGAGCATATAATTTTTCAAGTAGCTTTTAATATTATTCCCATTGGAATTGAGTCGAGCTATGCAAAAGTACCTGTCAGTAGTAGCAAGTACCTGCCACTAATTTTCTTTGTAGTGTGCATCAGAACTTTGTAAATGCGAAAATGTCCTACGGGTCAAAGAGGCTGAAAATCGCTGGTAGAGATACAATGAGACTATCAATGAGCCTAGATTTGATTACACTTCATAAACCGATCTATCAGACAAGTTTTGTGGCAACGGGGCTGAGTTGTATTCAATATTTCCTGCAAGTCATTTTTCATTCATGATTATGTGACTGATATTTTACATGATAATTTTTAAGACTATGTTTTGCATTATCTTTAACCTTATTATTTCATTATATAATCTTTAAAAGCCAAAAAAGTTTCATCTCAGCACAAAGTCTTCATTAAAAACATTCATCCAAGTCGTGGCCAATCACATAATTTCAACTTATTCACTAAAAAAGATTCCTCTACTGCAGTAAACTCAAACACTGTATGTGTTGTATCTAGATATTCCCCCTCATCTTTGGTCCTAAGATATGTAGCACTCACTATGTTGTATACGCAGGTTGGTAGTGGTCTCCACTCAGCTTTTGTAAGTCCTTCTGGGTATGTCCAAAATACTAATAATCTGTAGGTGCATGACTTCCTCTTTCTTTATATACCATGTTGTACATCTCAACGTCATTCTGATGGTTTTAGACTCACGCATCTGAATACTTGGGTGCTAAAAAAATATTAAACTTTTAGGATCTTTTATTACCTTTTTGAATATCGCTTGGAATTTATAACATCTAGTGAAAACAGTTGCAACACAAATCCATATAATTACAAAACTTACTATGGTAGTGTCGGTAGTTATAATAGGCCACTCTCAATGGACCTGGTTTTACAAGTTATAAGGTCTTTAATCTCTCCACTTCTGCAGCACACTTGAGACTTATCTGAGGAACAGAATGCCGCTATCATGGTTTGTGCCTCATACATTCATCTCTCTCTATCCCCATGCATGGTAGTTTCCACACTGGCACCACAGCTCCACAGGTGGAGAAACATAAACATCCTGTATCAATAAAACAAGTGTGATATAAGCATACTGTATTTTACAAGAGACCTACTTTGATGAAGGCTCACTTATAGAAAACTAAATCTACTGATTCTTAGTTTTTATTCTAACATGTATCTACTGTAAGTTGTCAATTTGGGTGTTAGATAGATCGAGAGCGGACAATTACAAAATGAACACATGTTTAACAACAGCATAAGTATGTCAAGCCAATAATTTGAAGCTATGATTGTGGAATTCAAAGGTGAGCATTGATCAATACATTTTCCTCAAATTTCTACAAGTGAGAAGTGAGCATGAACTCTACTAATTAATATAATTTACTAGCTAAAACAACCAGAGAAAATCTAAACTAGTTGCAGAGTTTATAGTTACAGCTTTTAGCTAGTTAAAGTTGAAAATGAGTCTTTAGACCGCAAGTGGAGGCTGCAAAGATATTTGATTAATAGTTTCTGTATAAAATCGTACACATCATTTGATACTAAAAACAATCATTATTATTATTGACCTTGAATATCTAGACTTGTTACTGCATACCTCTTAACTGTTCATGGTGATTTATTATAGCTAGGTGAAATGAGAAATTAAAAGTTTGTTAAAACTAGAGATGTCAAGTAGTAAATAACGAGTTGACTTACTACAATCAATTGTACAATGTTTCTTGTTAGTATATGTATTCATGAGTAGTAAAATTATTCTTTTTACTTTAGTTTAGTAGATAGAAGAGACTCAAACACAAAGATAGATATACCTACATTCTCATATCTTCCTCAGCAGCATAACACCTGTCAGCTGTAATCATAGGCTGTCTGTCCCAATCTTTCACCACCTGATGCTCAACATAGTCTGAGGCATCTTCACTGGAACTAGAGGCCAGGTTGTAATTCTGTTGTTGTTCGATAGATCATGCTGATTCAATGATTGAAGGAGATTCAGATTGAAGCAGATCATCAATCAATAAATCAGTGATTTCTCCCATAATCTGTGGCGGTTCAATAGTGTTACTACTTCCATTCCTCAAGTTTTGCCCTGATAGTTTACTAAAACCATAGATATATATACCTATATATCTATGACTAAAATGGTTTATATATCTATGACTAAAACACACCACCTCACAGTGAGAAATCATCTTCGCTTACGCTAATGCCTAACTTATCCAAGTCTAACTGCGGATAGTGAATTCTCTAATAACAAGAATCTTCGATATCACAGACAACTAGATTGTTAGCAATAACGTTTACTATGACCTAAATAAAAACCATTTGTGCAGATGATTGGTTAAAGAAGATACAGTATATTTTATCGCTTGTCAACACTTAGCCATACAACGCTTTATATGTCACGAACTCACCACCCACTTGAAACTAAGCGTTTTAACTGCGTTCAAGTTTTGTTGGTTTTAATCTTGCAACATACTGGCAGTCAGATCACCTCAAACATCAAAACTTCCACTAATGATAGAATAATACTGATACTTTCAGATATAATTTAATAAAGATTTTGTACAAGTTCATCTTTGAATTATGTTGTTTCAGTTTATTGAGCTTCTCCTTCAAATTCATGTCCAGCAACATATGCTGAGCTGTATGGTTCCCTGACTCTGTTCAGTTTAATGAGCTCCTCCTTCAGAGTCATGGCTAGTAACATATACTGAGCTGTATGGGTCCCTGACCCTGTTCAGTTTAGTGAGCTGCTCCTTCAAAGTCATGTCCAGCAACGTATGCTAAGCTGTATGGGTCCCTGACCCTGTTCAGTTTAATGAGCTGCTCCTTCAAAGTCATGTCCAGCAACGTATGCTAAGCTGTATGGGTCCCTGACCCTGTTCAGTTTAATGAGCTGCTCTTTCAAAGTCATGTCTAGCAACGTATGCTAAGCTGTATGAGTCCCTGACTCTGTTCAGTTTAATGAGCTGCTCCTTCAAAGTCATGTCAGCAACGTATGCTGAGCTGTATGGGTTCCTGACTCTGTTCAGTTTAATGAGCTGCTCCTTCAAAGTCATGTCTAGCAACCTGCTGAGCTGTATGGGTCCCTGACTCTGTTCAGTTTAATCAGCTTCTCCTTCAAAGTCATGTTTAGCAACAGATGTTGAGCTGTATGGGTCCCTGACCCTGTTCAGTTTAATGAGCTGCTCCTTCAAAGTCATGTCTAGCAACAGATGCTGAGCTGTATGAGTACCTGACTCTGTTCAGTTTAATGAGCTGCTCCTTCAAAGTCATGTCCTGCAACGTATGCTGAGCTGTATGGGTTCCTGACTCTGTTCAGTTTAATGAGCTGCGCCTTCATAGTCATGTCTAGCAACATATGCTGAGCTGTATGGGTCCCTGATCCTGTTCAGTTTAATGAGCTGCTCCTTCAAAGTCATGTCTAGCAACAGATCCTTAGCTGTATGGGTCCCTGACCCTGTTCAGTTTAATGAGCTGCTCCTTCAAAGTCATGTCTAGCAACATATGCTGAGCTGTATGGGTCCCTGATCCTGTTCAGTTTAATGAGCTGCTCTTTCAAAGTCATGTCTAGCAACATATGCTGACCTGTATGGGTTCCTGATCCTGTTCAGTTTAATGAGCTGCTCTTTCAAAGTTTTGTCTAGCAACATATGCTGAGCTGTATGGGTCCCTGATCCTGTTCAGTTTAATGAGCTGCTCCTTCAAAGTTTTGTCTAGCAACATATGCTGAGCTGTATGGGTCCCTGACCCTGTTCAGTTTAATGAGCTGCTCCTTCAAAGTCATGTCTAGCAACATATGCTGAGCTGTATGGGTCCCTGATCCTGTTCAGTTTAATGAGCTTCTCCTTCAACGTCATGTCTAGCAACATATGCTAAGCTGTATGGGTCCCTGATCTTGTTCAGTTTAATGAGCTGCTCCTTCAAAGTCATGTCTAGCAACATATGCTGAGCTGTATGGGTCCCTGATCCTGTTCAGTTTAATGAGCTGCTCCTTCAGAGTCATGTCCAGCAACAGATGCTGAGCTGTACGGGTCCTTGACCCTGTTCAGTATTTACATTTTCTCCTCTCAAAAACTTCTCCATCACAAGTAACCATAAATAGGTTTCACGGCTACATCACCATGGTAACAAAGAGACATGAGAATGCTACGATTCCATTTCTGAAAGGGACAGATTCACCTTATAGTTTATATATAAACAAACTGAACGATAGCTACTGCTGTTATTCAGCTTGTTTATTATTAAAATATAAGTAGAAAGGGCTATTATAAAAGTATTATCTTTATTACCATTGGTCAATTTAAAGTATAGCTACCGCGCTATCTGTTCATAACCCTCCATAATACATGAATGATAAATACCGTAAAACCTCTTATTGAACGCCACCTCCATTTGACCACCACTTTGACAATCATTGATCTATATGAACCCATAATATCACGAAATCAGTAGAAAAGTGTCCACAAAATCGTAATGATAATGAATCTTTTACATCAACAACAATTAATTCTCTCGTTGTCCAACTTCAAAGCTTTGCGCTTTTTCCTTAAAACTTTGAAAGCACTACCATGAAAACAATGAATAACTGGAGCGGGCTAATACTCATTTCTTGTTCAACGCAGTCTCGATACTTCGAAGTACATACATGTATATCAAAACGGTTTACATTTACGATGGCAGATAAACAATTAGTCTTAGGCCAAAGGCTATGTGTAGTGAGCAAAACTTTCACGCGTCGCATTTGTGCTAAATGCAACGCGTAAAAGTTTTGCTTTGCTATAAGAATTGTTTGGACTAAAATATTGACTAGCTCAGCAGTGCAGAAGAAGAGTTGAGGTTTGAAGACATTGTGGAAGGTATCGAACAACCATAAAATATTTGTTTCATCGAAAGCAACAACAGAACTCATCTATTCGAGCAAACAATGCAAATATTTTGTTTTATAAATGTTAATTTTTGTTTCCGCTTGTAATATAAGTATGGTTTATTCATGTCACTTGTTAATGAATATATATTTGTAGCATTTGATAGATTATCATTATATAACTTATAAATTTGCAGATTCATAGCATATTATTTGATGTCATCATTGCGGTATGATTTCATCATTGCGGTAATCTGTACAGTTGATCGGCGCTCGTAACTCTTCTTCTATTGCACATAAAAGGCTAGTTTTGGCTGCAAACTGTAGCAAACATATCAATAAGTGCAATGAGCTTTTATGCAACGTTAAATATCGATATAAAATAGAAATGATTTAAAATTTAGAGTAAAATAAAAATTGAAAGTTCCAAAAATTTGCAAAGCAGGACACAAGCTATAATATGATTGCAAGTTAATTGCAAGCCATTATAGATATCAACTAGTAGAGATATTTCTCAGTTCATCAATGCACATTTATTAAGAGATCTTTGACAAGTTTGAGGTAAGTTAGCAGATTTATTGCACTCAAAAGGGTTCATATCGCTCCACCAGAAAGAGGGGGCAGAACATATATGTTCTGCCCCCTCTTTCTGCTGGAGCGATATGAACCCTTTTGAGGTTTGACAAACCTATAGGTGACATTCGCTTTGCCCGTAAAAGGGCTAAACTTATCTTGCCAAAATTCTTAAAAATACACCGCCAGCCTTGATTTGAACCCCACCTCCAATTGACCGCCACTATAGAGGAAGGGTTGAAAAATACAGCGTCACGGCATTCAATTAAAGGTTTTACTGTAGTTCATGGATATTAGACTCATTGTAATTGAGACATGAGAGTCCTATGATTCCATTTCTGAAAGGGACAGATTCACCTGATAGTTTATCAAATTGAACAAACTGAATGATAGCTACTGCTGTTATTCAGTTTGTTTATTATTAAAATTAAAGTAGAAAGGATTATTATAAAAGTATTATCTTTATTACCATTAGTCAATTTAAAGTATAGCTACTGATCTCTCTGTTCATAACCCTTCATAATTCATGGATGATAAATAATTCATGGATATTAGATTCATTGTAATCAGTGGTTCTCATTGGATAAACTACAATTTCTACTGTAATTCCTTCTATCTGAGAACAGCTTCATTTGAGTATCATTTAAGAGGACTCTGTACATGCAGAATTGTAAAATTCTGTACATGCAATTAATAAGATGACTAAAATGTTGACCAATATGGGACTTGAACCCATGACATTCAGCTTATTAGACTAACTCTCTTACTAACTGAGCTAATCAGCCACCTTTCAAAGCCTCAGATTAGTTGTACCAATCTGAGAAAAACTATAATGCTTTGGACAGGTCTTGAACTCATGAACTTTAGTTGTGAAGGAAAATGCTCAACCAATTATGCTAACCTCTAACAATCCACATATAGTCAAGTATAACCAACCACCTTGCATAAATGAGGAATACTTGTGATCATATTTATGCTCTCCGCTTTATGAGCCGAAACATATGGGCTGACAACACCCAATAAGAATGTAGATGAAGTTAGAAAAAGACCATTTATTGATAATTTCTCACGGCACCCCTGAGAATCTCTTACAACAGACTAGTGTGCTGTAAGAGATTATCAGACACACTGGTTGAAAATTACTGCTCCAGTCAATAGAATAATTACAGAGTCCATTGCATATTATTGTAAGCAGCGTACGGAAGATAACTTCCAGTTCAGGGGTGAGCATATACCTCATTTATTGCTCTCATCCAATGATATGTGTTTATACACCTACCCTAATGAGTACACGTAGGAATCAGTGTTGAGATGGCATGGTCCGACAACTCCTCTTCTCTTTGATTTCTCTATCATAGTCATCATTTAGGATGCTTTACAATTCCATATGTATAGGGGAGACACGACTAGGTACACAAAAGGCATTCATATTCAAAGTTTAGAAATAAGATAGCTTTTGACTTGATTCAGCTATGCTAAGGTTAATGATATCTGAGATGGTTTGTCTCCATCGACAGTGGATAAGTGCATAGTAGGTGATGTGTCTGCAAAACTGTAGCTTGAGATTTTTATGAATAAAGCCAATGATAGCCAAATGCTTACCTTGATGACAAACACATAGGCATATGTCAAACATTTATCAGTGTATTCGCTCGCAGAACTTCAATATAGTAATTACCGTGTCTGTCACGTGTTGCTGAAATCAGCAGGTAGTAGATAACTCCAGATTTATGGATATTCCTAGGACTAGACATGTACTGGTCACTCACCTCATTGCATGATACATATTATTAGACAGTCTGTCACAGGTACTTCTAAAGTATGCATTGGGAGTTTTAATGTGCCCTTAATCTCTCCTTCCTTCACTCTTCTCACCCCTCAGTCTTTTCATGGTGTCTTGTATTATGATTTGTAAAACTAAGAATTAAAATACTAAACTTATGACTAAAGCTACATGTAGACTATCTGATAGTCTGTTTCTTGACATGCAGTTGAATACTTAGTGAGGTTGCCATGCACTGAATACTTATAATTATACTGTGAACTCCAGCTAATAAAATAAGTTTTATATCAAAACTTGTAAGTAAATATTTTAACACTGTTTAAAATGAGGGTATCAGTAGTTGTTAGTAATAGCAGAGGTCTGATGATCTTTCTTCTACCTTGTACTGTAATATTTTAATAATTAAACTCATGTAATTTGAGGTTCAACTGATTATATGGAAAGTTTTTCATCAGCTGTAATCTAAAATTACTCTGAATGATTGACTGATCTAGTTTCAGGGTAGAATCAACCTTATTAACCGCTAGTGTACAGCTTTAGATACCAGTTCATGTTTAAATACTGTCTCTACACCATAACCTACTACCTCTAGTGACTGGATGGTTTTCTTTCAAAGGGTAGACAACTCTGATGGTTGAATAATGACATGTCAGCTTGGTGTTATAGAGAAAATACTTGACTTGACAGTTAACAGGGTATATGATGGTACAAGTACATTAATATATGGGTACATGATTTACGAATTATTCCACCTCAACTTTTGTTAGAGATTCACTGATTACAAGCAAAGGTTGAGTGTCGGGTTTCCTCTGCTTGCTGCTGTCTTCTCTTCAAGTTTTTCAGCTGTATCAGCTTAACAACTGTATCTGTTGTTATATTTTAGGGTAAATTCAAAAGCCTTCCTACTACACACTTTTATGTCTATCATTGAATATGTAATTATTCATGTCTACATGCAGCCATAAACTCATAATGTTTGTCTTCCTTAGACATACTCTGGGACTATATGTTTACTAGCATGCTGGGGTCACGGGGCCAGCTGTCCTAGTATTAGTAAAATATATTAAATTACAGACTGAAGTATTATTATTATATTTCTATAGTCTCAAGTCTCTCAAGAGACTGAAGGTGTTGAACCTTAATGACAACAACTTCAGTGCAGGACTCCCTCCAGTCGTTGGTGAAATAGGAACACTGAAGAGTCTCTCACTCAGGATGTGTCAGCTGAGAGACCTCCCACAGAGGTAGTGTACAAATATTGTATACCTCTATTAGTCTGGTGGATGAGCTATTATACAGATATATACAGATTATACACTGAAAGTGTAGGACCTGTGTATGAGTCATGGCCCTTTTATGATGTTGTCTATAGTTGTTATCATCCTGTATGTGATTATTCTTTTCATAACCAAAGTTGCGTTACAAAATACAGTGAAACATGGATAACTCAAACTTCAAGGGACCGAGCAAAAGTGTTCGAGTTATTAGAGCGTTCAAGTTTTCAGGACAGTCATAAGTGCACGTATTTATCAGTAGATACGTATACATATACAAACTATATATCAATCAAAAGCATAGAATGCTTGTTGCAAGTTAAAAGGTCTCTCGTGTGAAGTTTTAAATATTTTTAATCAGAAAGTATAGATATTTTTCTATCACTTGAGATTTGTTTGTTGTTTTAGGTGTTGTGACTGCCAGGACGTTCTCAGATTAAAATTGGCAAAACTTGTTCACGGTTAAAACGCTCAGAAAAAATACATACGTATTTTTTTACCGAGCGTTTTAACCAAGATCAATTTTGCAGTAAGTCAGTTATTACAAAACTGCTTTACTATTAAAAACCCATTATCAATTTTGCCGATATTACTTTAAATTTATCCAAATTTTACCTCGCTTTTCTTGCTTTCGGAGGGCTTATCGCTAAGCGGACGTTTGGTAAAATTTGATTTTTGCAAACCTTTAGAAAAGTTGTTAATGAAAATATTTGCCGATGTTGTTAATAACGAGGCCTAAGAACTACTAAAAGTCGATGTTTATCTCTATGGCTTGGAATAAAGTGATATTCTAAAGCGATAGTAACAACCGTCTCGGTAGCCGTTTGGCAAAAAACTGTTCGATTTATCTGAGTTTCACTGTATCTCTAAAATTTAAGAAGACTCACTTGGTTAAATTATTTAAAACTGTTTAAATATTGAAAATTTCAAGGCAACTCTTGTTGATTGATTTGGAACTTTTAGGGAATTTCACACACATGATGTGAATAATCTATGTGAATTCTTAGAAGAGAATTCTGCTAGCATGTAGAATCTGGAATCTCAAGTCCTGTCTACCTTTGGAGCTTCTAAGGATTTTATTTGTATGATATGTTTAATATATGAATAATTTCATTGGTTTATTATAAATATTGCCGACAAACATCAGCATTTAGGCTCATCATATCTATACCAGTGATTTTCAACCTGTTTTGAACTGCAGCACATGTTTCACATTTACAAAGTTCTGAGTCACACTACCAAGCAAAATGACACAGAATGACACTCTAACACTGTAATACATATACAGTGAAACTCGGATAACTCGCCCTTGGTTAGCTCGAACACATGGTTAACTCGAACGGATTTGTTTGGTCCGTTCCCACGCAATGATAAATTGCTTTAGATAACTCGACCTCAACTTCGTTAACTCGAACAGCATTTTGCCCAACGGCTACCGTGACGGTGGTAATCGTCTTTAAATATCACTTTATTCCAAGCCATAGCAACTTTTAGTAGTTCTTAGGCGTCGTTATTACCACTATCGGCAAAATATTTTCGTTAACGACTTTTTTAAAGGTTTTCAAAAAATCAAATTCTGCCAAACATCTGCTTGAGGATAGCCTTCTAAAAGCAAGGAGAAGCGAGGTAACCTTCAGATAAACTTAAAGAAAAATCGGCAAAATTGTTTTTTGTTAAAACGCTTAAAAGAAAAATATGTCTTTTTTACTGAGCATTTCAACTGCGATCGAATTTGGCCTATTTTAATCTGAAAACGTTCTGGCAGTCACATCACCTAAAACAAACAAACAAATCTCAAGTAATAGGAAAATATTTATACTTTCTGATAAAAATTGTTAAAACATTACATGAGAGGTCCCTTAACATGCAACAAGCAATCAATGCTTTTGATTTATATATAGTTTGTTTATGAACAGATGAATACATGCATTTGTGACGGTGTTCTCATAACTTGAACACTCTGATAACTCGAACACTTTCTCTCGGTCATGTGAAGGTCGAGTTAGTCGAGTTTCATTGTATATATATATGTGTGTATTTTCCTCGTACCTTACAATGGAACCGGTAGAAAACCGTATAAGAAAAATAATTAATATGATCGCTGTAGTTAAGTTTTTAATGTCTTTTTAAACTCACTTAGTGGGAAACATGGACCCGAATGAAAACATGGATATCCTTGTAGGAATGGTAGAAAGACACACACAAAGCCCTTGCTCAACAGTTCTCAATCTCTCTGTTTTTAGTTTTTATTACTGTAAAACTTGAGAAGCTCAACTCAAACAGATATGTGGTTGTAAACAGAAGCAATGTCAAAATGACTTTGTTGGCAAGAATGGGGAAACTCCTTGGCAACAGATTACCGAAAACTATCTAAAAGAAAATCCGCAAATTTTAGCTTTAAAGATGTACTTGCAAAAACATTTATTAGTTGACGATTAGAAAGTACAGGTATTATTCTATTATTTGTGATTGTTTTTGATGTTTGAGGTGATCTGACTGCTAAGATGTTTTAAGATTAAAATTGACAAAACTTTATCACTGTTAAAACACTCAGAAGAAAAAGATGTACCCAGATTAGCCCAGAATTATGTACATAGCCGTGAGACTGCCTGTCTCTCACTCATTTTCATATCAGCTATTGCTATCAAAGTCGAGTACTACGAGACTCTATTGGCATATATTTTAATTTGTATTTGTTCATAGTTGTTTGAATAAGATTATAAGTCCAGCTACATATATATTGCTATAGGTGTCTCAGATGTCTCAAATAAGGTAATTAATATATGTCCCATTAGTCTCCTCTAAATACTGTGTAAACATATGAGTATCAGACTAGGATTCTGTCAGTCTACAGTTATTAGGTTGTCTAGTTAACGTAGTCTATCCTTTGTATCAGTGAAGTTCTCAGTTGCTACCTACACAGGAAACTAGTCTATATATAAATCTCAAAGTCTGTGTGTCGTGTGTATGTCCAGCTATAGCATTATAATTGAGGAATAAAAAATCCGCATCGCAGAGGATTTCATTTTGGAACCTGCTGGTTGGCAGACTAGTAAAAGTGTTTGGGGTCATTAGAGCAACAGAAGAGCAGATTTTGACTATTGTGCTTCAAATTTTAACTCAATCTCCACGGATATGCTCCGAAGATCCTCTGTTCAACGAACGGCGCGTGTATAATCTATATGCGGACATCCGCGATTGCAGTTCGTTTAAAATAAGAAATGAGAATGTGAATTTTTGTTCATTCATCATTTTTCTACTGTGTATCTACTGCAGCATTCAGTTGATTTTCATGATTATCGTCACTATTAACAGACCGTAAGTTCACACAGCCATAATTTTAAAAAGAATAACATGACCGTGCTGCTCTTGCTGTAAGAAAAGAAAACGATAACTTTTGATTTGATTTTTCTATCGATCTATGATTATTTTTTATGATTAGTATAATAATCATAATGCAATTATACAAAATAATAATATAACTGCGTATAAAATAAATGATGTAACTAATATAATTTGTAGAAAATTCCAAATGATAATCGAGATTGATGTAATTGATTCCATTTATTAGCTAAAAGTTAGTTGAAAAAATGATTGGGTTAGTTCATTGCTATTAGTTAAAAAAATCTGAACAACGCTAAAGATGAGTCTGAATAGGGAAGCTAAGTAGGAGAACAACAAAACTGAGCTGAACTAGCAAGATAGCGGGATGTTGCGAAATAATAGATGCGTGTAATTATTTTATGCTAAAACTAATCTGCATGTCAGAGGGACTGGTTCGGAATTCTCAGAGCAATGATTGTTAGGCCCAATTTGATTGTTCTATACCTCCAGGGATTAAACCAATTAAAACGCCGTGATTGTTATAGGAGAGCGCATTTGTTGGCTTAATTGACCAATGACACACAAGTCGATTTCATACGTCATATATTGATGATTACCAAAACACTTATGTTTTTCGGTAGACCTGTGTTTGGCTGGCTATATCTCAGCTTCTGGTTGGTCAATCTCATTGATTCTTTTTTAGAACATCAGTCAACACCTCAAGATAAATAATAAAGCATAATAATATTATGCTTTCTCTATTCTTTAACTAGCATTGCTGACAGTAAAGTGATTATTAAGTCATCTGCAAACACTGTAATTACATATACTTTAGTAAGTGTAAGCTTACATTTACTGACTTACCAGGTAAGTTACTCAAATTCCTTGTGCAATTATTTTATTACCCGTGCAACACCTGGCATTCAGCTAGTTACTAGATAATAACTAGCAAATATAATAACTAAAATTAAAATAATAACTAGCATCTTTGAAAATAATATGTTCGAATATAAGGTGAGACCAACTGCATCCCTAAAGAGTTATGTATAGTCAACCTTATCTAGTCATTATTAGTATCATTTTCTAAAGTATTTTCTACTGGTTACTTTTGATTAGTTGATAAAGCACAGTAGCTGCTCTTATAACGTAAATTCCAAATAACGATAAGAATTTATGTCAAGTTTTTGCTTCATACTACGTAAAAAATTTTCATATAACATAAAGTGTCAAATCAGATGAGTTCTCTAATTTCGGTTTTAATGTTAATCTATTTCCGACTTTCAAAAGGAAAAGCGACATGGGTATCTACTATATATGTATATAATTACAACTACTACCATCATTCTTACTATATACAACTTTCATGAGATTTTAGCTTGTCGTGATAGATCGTCAAATGTGTCGACAAAACAGACAATATGTACCTGCGCAATTGTTCATATAATTGTTCAGTTGTTCTCCTAAATGCGATCAATCAGTGCAGGTGTTACAACATCGGTCCACCAATCTGAATATCTCGAATTAGAGTATTGTCGAGAGTTATCTTTTATTTTAACCTTGACCCCTAGATGCAGATAGACGAGGAACAGGTAGTACCGTTTTTGTAGTAAAAATATTTGGTTGTCTCACTCTATAATTGTAGACTTATAAAATATTTATTATTAGTTTTGAAAATATATATCCAAAATATAACGTCAATTTTTCGTAAATCAATTTACCCACCAAATCAATTCTGTAAATAAACTTGTTTAGCAAAAGGGTTAATAAAGTCCTTCCTGCACCTGGTTGGTGATTTGTTGTGTTGGCTCATCTGTTTTTACAAGTAGCTCCTAATCTTTAGTCTATTGGAATTGAGTTGAGCTATGCAAAGGTACCTGTCAGTAGCAGCAAGTACCTGCCACTACTTCTTCGTAGTGTGCATCAGAACTTTGTAAACGTGAAAAATGAGGTACGGCTCAGAAAGGTTGAAAATCACTGGTATAGATATAATAAGACAATCGATGAGCCTGATCTGATTACACTTCATAAATCCATCTATCAGACAAGTTATTGGCAGAAGTGGCAGCGGGGCTAAGATGTATTTAATAGTTTCTGCAAGTCATTTTTCACTCATGATTATGTGACTGATATTTTGCATGATAATTTTTAATACTGTGTTTTGCATTATCTTTAACCTTATTATTTTAAAATATAATCTTTATAAGCCAAAAGGTTTCATCTCAGGACAAAGTCTTTATTAAAAACATCCATCCAAGTCAGGCCACTCACATAGTTTCAGCTCATATAATCAAAAAGTCTCTCTACAGCAGGGAACTCACCCTCAGTATGACTCGTATCTCGATATTCCTCTTCATCTTTGATCCTAAGATATGTAGCTCTCACTATGTTGTATACGCAGGTTGGTAGTGGTCACCACTCTGCTCTTGTAAGTCTTTCTGAGTATGTCCAAAATACCAATGATCTGTAGGTGCATGACATCCTCTGTATTTACATACCATGTTGTACATCTCATTATCTTCAGTCTTTGCGATGGTTACAGTCCGAGGTATTATCTTTTAAGATCTTTTGATAACTTTTTGATAAATTTTTAATCTAGTTGCATATTGCTAGAGTATCTGGATATTCCTCCTCATATTTGGTCCTAAGATATGTAACTCTCACTATATTGTATACACAGGTTGGTAGTGGTCACCACTCTGCTCTTGTAAGTCATTCTGGGTATGTCCAAAATACCAATGATCTGTAGGTACATGACATTCTTTGTCTTTACATACCATGCTGTACATCTCATTATCTTCAGTCATTCCGATGGTTACAGACTCGTACATCTGAATACTTGGATGCTAACAAAATATTACACTTTTAGGATCTATTGATAACCTATTGAATGTCGCTTAGAATTTGTAACATCTAGTGAAAACATTTGCAACACAAATCCATATACAGTGAAACTCGGATAACTCAAACTTCAAGGGACCGAGCAAAAGTGTTCGAATTATCAGAGTGTTCAAGTTATCAGAGCACTGTCACAAGTCCATGTATTTACTTATTTATTAGTAGATACATGAACATATACAAACTATAATATAAATCAAAAGCACAAATGGCTTGTTTCAAATTAAATGCTTCTAATGTAAAGTTTAAAACGTTTTTATCAAAACGTATAGAGATTTTTCTATCACTTGAGATTGGTTTGTTGTTTGAGGTGATGTTATTGCAGGACGTTTTTTAGATTGACATTGGCAAAACTTGATCGTTGCTGAAATGCTCAAAAGAAAAGACATTTTTTTCTTTTGAGCGTTTTACCCACGATCAATTTTGCCGATTTTTCTTGAAGTTTATGCAAAGATTAACTTACTTTACCTGGCATTCGTTAAGAGCAACACTCCGAGGCAGTTCAATTAAAAGTTTTACGAGCTTTTACGGTACATTGTATATCACTAACGTTTTTTGAATGGATACTTATTGAATGTACACACGTATTCTGTGTTTAGGTCAAATGATGAATAGTTTTTTTTAGCTAAGACAACGTATACGTTTAATTACCACAATTTTTAAAACGTTTTAAACATTCAACATTCCGACGTTGATTCAACACGGAATCCACGTCGGAAAACTATTCATCACGGGCTAGCCGGGTCACGCACTCAAGGATTTTCGCCACGCAAATACAAAACAAAAACAACATGCTGTTTTTGTTTTGTATGTGCGTGGAAAAAATCCTTGCGCCTGTGACCGGGCTAGCCCGTGCTATTCATCGTATAACAGTATAAATCAAATTTCACCAAACCTTTAGAACAGTCGTTGACAAAAATATTTTGCCGATGGAGGTAGTAACGACGCTTATGAATTACGAAAAGTTGAGGTTTACCTCTATGGCTTGGAATAAAGTGATTTTCTAAAGCGATAGCAACAGTTTCGGTAGCCGTTGGAAAAAAACAGTTCGAATTAACAGTGTTGAGTTCGAGTTATATAAAGCCATTTATCATTGCGTGGGAACAGACCAAGCAAATCCAGTCGAGTTAACCATGTGTTCGCTATATCCGAGGGCGAGTTATCCATGTTTCACTGTAGTTACAAAACTTACTATGGTAGTGTAGGCAGTTATAATGGGCCACTCTCAGTGGACCTGGTTTTACAAGTTATAAGGTCTTTAATCTCCCCACTTCTGCAGCACACTTGAGACCTATTTGAGGAACAGAATGTCGCTATCATGGTTTGTGCATCATACATTCATCTCTCTCTATCCCCATACATGGTAGTTTCCACACTGACACCACAGCTCCACAGATGGAGAAACATAAACATCCTGTATTAATAAAACAAGTGTGATATAAGCATACTGTATTTTACAAGGGACCTACTTTGATGAAGGCTCACTTATAGAAAACTAAATCTACTGATTCTTAGTTTTTATTCTAACATGTATCTATTGTAAGCTTTCAATTTGGGAGTTAGATAGATCGTGAGTGAAAAATTGCAAAATGAACATATGTTTAACAAATGCATAAGTTAGGTCAAGCCAATAATTTGAAGCTTTGATTTTGGAATTCAAAGGTGAGCATTGATCAATGCATTTTCCTCAAGTTTTAAGTGGTAAGAAGTGAGCATGAATTCTAATAATTAATCTAATTTACTAGCTAAAACTACCAGAGAAAATCTAAACTAGTTACATGGCTTATAGTTACAGCTTTCAGCTAGTTAAAGTTGAAATTGATTCTTTAGACTGCAAGTGGAGACCCTTAAAATATTTGATTTATAGTTTTTGCATAATTGTATTTTAATTGCATATTTGTACACATATTTTGATACTGAGTCATTATATTATTCCATTTAGCAGAATGTTTATGTTAATCTTCTTATATCTTCGTATAGCTTCATGAGTTCTCCTAAAACCATTTTTACCGTGATCAAGTTTTGTTGATTTTAATCTTGAAACACTGTGGCAGCCAGATCACCTCAAACATCAACAACACTCACACATGATAGAATAATACTGATACTTTCTGTTATAATTTACTAAAGATTTAGTGCAAGTACATCTTTATATTATGATGTTGTATCAGTTTAATGAGCTGCTCCTTCAAAGTCATGTCCATTTAAGTATCATTTAAGAGGACTCACAGATTTGTAGTTAATAAAAGGAGACTTTTGAATCAATGTTCAATTATCAGAAATGATAAATTACAGTATGGATATCAAAGCATTTTATTGTTGCGTTACAGTAGCAGTTGTTTTAAATGTGCCAACTTTCATATAATCACACAATTCTGTACATGCAATTAATAAGATGACTAAAATGTTGACCAATATGGGGCTTGAACCCATGACATTCAGCTTATTAGACTAACTCTCTAACTAACTGAGTTAATCAGCCACCTTTCAAAGCCTCAGAATAGTTGTACCAATCTGAGAAAAACTATAATGCTTTGGACAGGTCTTGAACTCATGAACTTTAGTTTTTGAAGATAAATTTTTGATCAACTATGCTAATCAACCACCTTGCATAAATGATGAATATTTGGGATCATATTTATTCTCTCTGCTTTATGAGCGGAAACAGATGTACGGACAACATCCAGTAAGAATGTAGATGAAGTTAGAAAAATACAATTTATTGATAATTTCTCACGGCACATCTGAGAATCTCTTACAAAAGACTAGTGTGCTGTAAGAGATTATTTGACACACTGGTTGATAATCACTGTTCTATTCAATAGAACATTTACAGAGTCCATTGCATATTATTGTAAGCAGCGTGCAGAAGATAACTCCAAGTTTAGGAGTGAACATATACCTTGTTTATTGCTCTCATCTAATGATATGCGTTTTCACACCTACCCTGATGAGTACATGTAGGAATCAGTGTTGATTTAGCATAGTCAGACAACTCCTCCCTCTTGAAAATACCTGTCCTATTCAATAGATTGTCATAAAACCTTGATTTCAGAGATAATTCTACATAAATTAATTTCAATGATAACCGAGATGGTTTGAGTCCGTTGACAATGGCTAAGTGCATAGTAGAGAATGCGTCAGCAAAACTATAGCCTGAGATATTTATGAATATTTTTAAGGCTATGATAGACCAATGCTTACTTTGATGACAAGCACATGGCGTATGCTAAAGATTTCGATATAATAATTACCGTGTCTGTCACGTGTTGCTGAAATCAGCATGTACAGTAGAAGATAACTCCAAATTTATGGATACTCGTAGGATTATACAAATACTGATCACTCACCTCATTACATGATACATATTATTAGACAGTCTGTCACAGGTACCTCTAAAGTATGCATAGGGAATTTTAAGGTGCCCTTAATCTCTCCTTCACTCCTCTCACTTCTCAGTCTTTTCAAGTTCAACAACTCAAAGAAAAGTTATCATGTTCTACATGTAACTTAGGCTATGCATTGTGGGTAAATACTCTTTAGCTTGTTCTCTGATCAATTACTTTAAACCATAACTGTCACGAACAACTTTTATTGTATTTACTAGGTAAATCAGACACGCTGATTCCGATTTTGTACTCAAAATAAAGATTAGTCCACTAACCTTCAAAGTCATTTAGGCTTTTTTAAAGCGTTTCAATATCCGTTTCGAAAACAACACGATCGGCATTACAAGCTCCGCCCATAAATATGTGACGAAACCTAGCTTTTTCAGAAACGGAAGTTAGGAAAGTTTAGTCCGATTTAGAATAATAGAGATGGGTGTCTTAAAACCAATTATTATCGAAATCCAGCCTGTAAAATAATTTCAGTTTTTTACGAAAGGGATATAAACTATTTAAAATTGCTCGCAGCTTGTTACATGACGTTTAAATGGGCTGGACGCCGAAATAAATGAGCTCAAAAAGCGCGGTTTTATCACGAGCTAGCGTTGTTATCGCGCTTTTTAAATATGCAATGCTAAATAGCTTATCTACCTTTCAGAAAAGACTGATATTATTTTTAAAGCTGGATTTAGATATTAATATATTTTAAAACACCCATCTCTATTATTCTAAATCGGTCTAAACATCTCTACGTAACTTCTGTTCCTAAAAAGCTAGGTTACGTCAAGTATTTATGGGCGGAGCTTGTTATGCCGATCGTGTTGTTTTCGAGACCGATATTAAAACGCTATAAAAAATCCTTTATTACTCTGAAAGTTAGTGGCCTAATCTTTATTTTGATTACAAAATCGGAATCAGCATGTCTGATTTACCTAGTAAATACGATAAAAGTTGTTCGTGGCAGTTATGGTTTAAGTTGTCAATTATCTGGTCTCTGATTGGGTGGTGGTCAAGAAACCTGCCTTATATCACAAAGAGAACTGGCTTGCATCACTTCACTTTTTCCATCATGGATTTTCCAGATAAACATTTTTCTCACATGACACACTCGGTGGCTTACAGTAATCTGGGGCACCCTGGGAGTTGCATGTCACTACAGTCAAAGACTATTAATATCTATATTTATTACAATTGTAGAATTGTCTCAGTTTTAACATATTATTTTATATTTATAAGAAATTTAACGAGTAATTTATCTTCAGTTAATTATTCTCACATTTAGGAGATTTTAAGATTATAATCTTGGTCATTTGGTCATCCGCTATAGATAACTGAAGTCGTTCTCTCTTGCTGACTTTATTTAAAACAGCCAAGTTTATAAGTTGAACTTATTAACAGACTCCCTGATGTATTGTGTTTGTAATTATCTTATTTATACCCTGATAGGTACATTATGAAGATGTTTATAAAATATGAGTAAAATGGTTCCTTCCCTTCTGTGATGGTGTCTTGTATTATGATTTGTAAACACACACCTCATTACATGATACATATTACTAGACAGTCTGTCACAGGTACCTCTAAAGAATGCATAGGGAGTTTTAAGGTGCCCTTAATCTCTCCTTCCTTCACTCCTCTCATCCCCTCAGTTTTTTCAGGATGTCTTGTATTATGATTTATAAAACAAAGAGTTAAAATACTAAACTTGACTAAAGCTACATGTAGACTATCTGATAGTCTGTTTCTTGACATGCAGTTGAAGACTTAGTAAGGTTGCCATACACTGAATACTTTTATTTATGCTGTAAACTCCAGCTAATAAAATGAGTTTTATATTAAAACTTGTAAGTAAATATTTTATCATTGTTTAAAATTAGAATATCAATAGTTGTTAGTAATAGCAGAGATCTGATGATGGTTGTTCAACACTCTCAGTATGACAGCAGAATTGATGTTGGAATAACTTGCTTGTTTTTATGGTTCCATATTAAATATATCTTATTATAAAACCTGCTCTCTAATGTTCTCTTGAGTCAGGCATTTGATATTTAATATATTATATGGTTTCACATTAAATACTTTTTTATATTAAATATTTTATATTAAATTTTTTTTTCAGTTACATTATATGCACTCTGAAGATTGCCTAAGTCATGTGTAAAACTACCAGCAATGTTTTATTTTTAGTTAAATTTATTTGGAAATTATAATATTATTAGTTTAACTAGCATGACCAATATGCAGCATTATAATTGATTGTGTCTACCTTGACCTTAACAACTATATGTCTATGATATTCTCTGTTGCAGGCTGGACTGTGAGACTCAACTGAGTTATTTTAATCTATCATTCAACGACCTGGTAGAACTACCTTCAGTCGTCTACCTTATGACTAATCTGAATGAGTTACATCTCTCCTACAATGAGGAGTTAATAAGTATTAACAACGAAATCTGTAAGCTCGAGCAACTTACAACGCTAAATTGTGATGCTTGTTTCTCTCTCCAGTCTCCCCCGTACGCAGTATGTGAACTAGGTATCGCTGCTGTAAATAAATACTTTGCTGATCTGTTGGAAGGAAAAGGAGTAGAGCAGCTCAAAGTACCAGTCGCAGTTGTAGGTATGACTGGTGCAGGGAAAAGTAGTCTCATTAGAAGCCTTCAGTCCGGTAAAAGGGAACTTACCTACAGAAAGAAAAATTCACCATTCGATGAGACAACTAAAGTGTTTCAAATGGAAGACCTGAACAACTCTCCTCTCAAGTTTATAGACTATGGTGGCCATGATATCTATCAGATGGCCTACCAGCTAGTCATACGGGAGCGATGCATTCCACTCCTTGTAGTCAACATGGAAGAGTTTAACTCATATCTATCTGCAGGGTCTAGAGAAGGTGCAAGAAGACTCTGTATAGACTGGCTGTCTCATCTCTACTTGGCCAGTCCAAGATTAGATCCACCTGTATTGGTCCTCACACACACTGACAAGCTGGATACCGAGTTGGTGAAAGATTGTAGAGAAAAGTTGCTCTCCATTTCAGAAGCAGCAAGAGAAGAGTTACTCAGAGACTACGAGCGGTGCTGTGGGGAATTTCCTAAAGAATCCAGTCCTATCATCCATCTTACCAACACTGACCAGCCTCTCTTTAACCCTCAGGATATCTTCGAGTTTGGCAATGACCTCGGCGAAGTATCTAACATTAAAGGTTTAAGAGCAAATTTAGAGAAACGGTGTGAGAAGTTAATCATGGAAATTCCGCTACTTTGGGAGCGTGTAGAGAGATTCATAGAACGAGAGGAAGGAACTTACATTCCTTTATTGAAGGTAGAGAACGAATTCTCAAACACTGATTCTAAAACCATTCTGCGATATATGCATAATACTGGGCAGATCTTGTGGTTCGAGGGAACCGAAGGTCTGTCCAGTTACATATTCCACAAGATTCCTGTAATTACTGAGATGATAGCTCTCTTGTTCCACCACACAGCTGAGCAACAATGGGAAAAGAGGGTCGAAGAGTTGGTTCCTTTCACACACCAAGAAGAGTGGGTCAGTAAATGGAAGTACCAAGAGTTCGTAACACAGTTTACTACTAGTGGCATCATAGATGAAGTCTTGCTCGTAGAT
Source organism: Watersipora subatra (assembly GCF_963576615.1). Taxonomy (NCBI): domain Eukaryota; kingdom Metazoa; phylum Bryozoa; class Gymnolaemata; order Cheilostomatida; family Watersiporidae; genus Watersipora; species Watersipora subatra. The sequence continues at coordinate 4,738,844 of NC_088715.1, read as the reverse complement.
CTCCTTAAGAACAGCAGTGAGTTACCTGTTGAATTATCCATGCAACTTTTAAAGAGCTTCGCCATCTTGAATGGTCCAATAGAACACAGCTCTAAAAGGCGATCATATATCCTTCCATACTTTACAACTACTTCTGTAGAAAAAACGTATCCTTTGGATGACAATGTACCTCTCCAACTGGACATTGCCCTAAGTGGTCTATCTCCACCCCCTTATGTATATCAACTTATGACTGTTGCAGTCCTGAAACTCTGCTCAAGTCTGCTGTCAAACATAAAGGTGTGGAGCGATGGAGCTGTGGTACACAATGAGGAGTTTACCACAATTCTGAATCATGACTTAACCAACCGAGTGGTCTCATTGAGAGTTGGTACTACAGTGGCACAGCTACCGGCTTCCTGGGAACATTTAATAGAGACAACTAAAGCTATTCTTAACCAGCTCAATGCCGTGTGGAAAGGGAGTCATACTGAAGTTCTTCTCTACTGTTCTCAGTGTCTCATTGGACAAAACCCTGCACCTCATTTCTATGTCGACCCTGAGTGGTTTTATCCTATCGACTGTGACTACAGCATTACCTGTACTAGACTCCCCACTACACGTTCACATCTGTCCAAGGTGGTCTGTCCAAGTTGTGACAAGTTGAGAAATGATAAAAAACCTTCCGTTCCCAAGCCTCTCAGATTTCCTTGTGAGTCACCTTTCTCACTCTTTTCATTGAATTTAGTCTCAGTCAAGGTCTCAGTCAGTTGGCTAAATGCAAGAATTTAAATTTTTTCCTCCAGATATTGAAATCTTTTTGTTAGACAGTATTGATGACAATCCTTATGATGTCCTTCAGTTGCAAATAGGAAATAGATTTAACCGTTCTGGAGACGTCTTTGTAGATTATGAAATGCTTTGGTTAGTTGACACCTTTTATCAATTGGTAATTGTGTTACATCATACCTACAGGTGACCAACTAACTGTTGTTGATGTACAAAGCCTTGAGAACCATTTATCTGAAATAAGAGAGAGTTGTCCTCCCCAAACAGTTGGTAAGCTTCTTCCCTGTGTATGTTCTCATTAAGTCTCAGATTCATATAGTGTTCATATAAGAGTAAATGAAAATGGGAGTAAATATGAGGAAAGAGATCGATACTCTATAATAACATCAGAAACATAGAGTATTAACTCTGTTGTATTCAGGGCATCTGGAGAGCACCTCTGAGGAGGCTGAAAGTGACTTGTCAGATGTGGAGGATCAAGGATATTGTGATGAGTCCAAAGTAGACAAGGTCATGAGGCTACGGCTATGCATAGTCAAGAAGCCGAAGATTAAGCAACTGTATCAGTCTAACAAGGTAATATAGTTTATCAGTTTAATATGTAGCTTACATGCTGCTGACAGCTTCCATCAGAGGAAGAGCATAGACATAGTGAGTTAATTTGTTAAATGATAAAGATCATAAAACTCATATGGATATCACATAGCGTGTTAAGAATGTTAAGAACCATCAGAGATCCGTGATGTAATTGAAGTTACCTGTTGCTGTCTCATTTAGAGAATAATGGCCCATATTTGCTTTTGATAAAGCATTGCAATGTCAAAAGCAGACAACTTCTCACCATATTTATTCCTTTCTCTGTATCCTTTGTAGACTTGTGACTCTTGAACTCAGCTAAGTGGTAAAGCTAATGGTGAGGTTTTTGTCAAAACGCAAACAGCAAGAGTTGTGTTCTCTTATATTACAACTTAACTGGGTTCTATAATTGTATTATAAAGGTCTATGCTATGAGTGAACCAGTGAGGGGCAGAGTTCTAATCATCAACAATATGAATTTTCGCTATGGTCACGGTAACAGAGCTGGTTCCCAATTTGACTACAGAAATCTCAGCATGATGTTCAAAGACCTCAAGTTTGATATTGCCAAGTCACAGGCCGAATTAACAGACCTGCGAGCGCAGGTACTCCGTGTGTCCCCTCATAGCCTTGTTTCTGCTTAAAGATTGTAGAATTTGGCTGATTTAAACTCATGGTATAAAACTCTGTTTAAAGTGAGACACTGCTGTAACTAGTGTATGTCTTGGTCTGGTAGTCAGGGTGTTAACAGATCATCTGATGAGAGACATTGATACAAGGCCTCCTAATTGTAATTTATGTTTGCAGGGAACCGAGTCTTGTTTTAAAGCTTCATTTTTAGTTTTCATTCTCTAAATGTTAGGTAAGGTTTCCTAGCAACACTTTGACGACTTCCTGCTATCTGGCAGTCATACAAAAGAATGTGAATCCATAAAAGTATTGGCCTGTACTAGTCAGGGTTACTATATTTTTTTCCAGGACATATACAGAGAGATACAGATTGAAACAGCGAGAGAGGAACACCAGAATCTGGGCATGTTTGTCCTAGTAATCATGACTCATGGTACGAGTGGCAACCATCTGCTGGATATCGAGGGTAACATGATTCCCATTATCCATATCCAAGACCTTCTCTCTCCACGGAATTTCCCTGCTATGAAGGACAAGCCTAAGTTGGTCATCTTGCAAGCATGCTCAGGAGGTTTGTCACCTGATATAGGATGCACAGTTTGGGTACACAGGCTATACTTTAAGAAGTACTTTCTGAATAAGCACTATTTGACTAAATATCAGTTTCAACTCTTTGATAACCTAACTCTTTGTGTACCTAACTCAGTGTGGCTCAGCACAGTGTTTGCATATGGAGCCACCTGGTGTGGCTTTAGTACGTGTAAAACAAGTTTCTTATTAGTAAGTATGTAGTTAATCAATTAACTTATAGTATCTGTACTTAAACAGAAGGAAACAATTATCTGCATGTGTTATGCATATCTGCATCCACTGATGTACAATTTTATACTGATTAATTTGGTAGCGAATCAAATAGCTATGGTAGCTTGTATTGTCAACATTGCGTCACAGTATTCCAAAACATGGGTTATTGGCTGACGGCAACAAGTATGTATTATAAGGACAGCTGCGTATGATCGAGCTGCACAACTGCAGTGGAAAATCTGCCCCGAGTATCAGCCTATTGGCTATTGGCTAATGCAGTGGCCTACAGAGCAGAAAGTTTCCTGGGCAATGAAGTTCCATCACTAACCCCAAAACGTGTAACATTGGTAAAACATGAACACGGCAATGATCTATTAGGTTAATAACCACTCAGGGTCTAACTTCAAAATGTGTGCACTTCCTGTATGCTAGTTGTAGCTGTACCAGGTTATGTCTAAGGGTATGCGTCTACGGGTGCAATAGGACTAGACACAATTCTTCGAGGTTGAATAGGTTATTTTATTATGCGTGCCAGTTCTTGGTATGCACCGTGAAAGCTAAAATAAAAGTCGTAATGTTAAGAGTAAAATACGTAAAATCGGCAACAATGCGATAAGAAATACGTTTATAAAAAAAGATTAGTAATTACCTTTTGCCCTTTAATGTTCTGAGACGGCTAGGTTTATGTTAGTTTATAATAATGTATGAGTTGTCTCGCCGTAGTGGTTTCTAACTAATAAAGAAAACAAATTTTAAGAAATATTAATACCCTAGGACACTTATATTTCGCTAGTATTTAGTTTCGTGAGTAGCTCACAGAGTAAAATTCCGCAGCAACTTAATTTCGCAGCTCTGATGAGTGCGAAAATATAGTGATGTGAAAATAAATGCAGTGGAACAAACATAATTAGATTCCTCAGATTCAGTTCACCGATAAAGAAAAATTTCAATTTGCGACTAGTTTGTAATTGTGAACCGCAGGTAGAATGGTGTGGGCAAGGTCGATAATGCAATTTGATCGCTCGCTGCCATTGGTTTCTTGGACTATCAACAGGCAAACATCTGATTTGAAGTGCAGCAGGTGGTTAGGTGTGAGAGGATGGCTGTTGGGGTCATTTAGATCTTCCACTGTGAGCGGTCTGCTGTTTATAATGTTGGTAGCCTCGTAGAAGAGTGTTCGGAGAGAAGAACTAGTGAGCTGTGCGTGTCTTTCTTGGATTAGTCCTTCCAGAGCCTGTCTTGCTGTTCTAATGTCTTTCCCAAACGCCTCCCATGTGGCTCGACGATGAGGTGTTGAAAAGAAATTCACATTCAAACTTTTCTGCCAGTTTTTTGTGCAGCTCTTCCTTTATCTCAGCCAGGTTTTTTTTCAATTCTGTCTGTGCACCTCTGAAATTAGTGCCTTAGTCTGAATAGAGTGACTTCACATTGCCTCGCATGGCTATTAGGCATCTGAGTGAGTTCAGAAACGCATCCGTGGTCAAATCGTCTAGCATTTCTATGTGGACTGCTCGAGATGTTAGGCATGTGAACAACAGTCCGTAGCATTTAACTTCACGGCGTCCTTCTTTGACCTGAAACGGCACAAAACAATCCATTCCGGAGTAGTAGAATGGTGTTGCTGGTTCCGTTCTTACGGCTCGTAGGTCCGCCATTTTTTGAGTCTCCGTATTTCCTCTTAGTTTTTTGCATATTACGCAATTGTGTATTACCGTAGACACTGCGGTAGATAGTCCTGTAATCCAATATCCGTTATGTCGTATTGTAGCAGTTGTCAGTCCTCTTCTAGAGTGACCAGTTAGTCGATGATAGTACTGTACGATCAAATTTGTGATGTGGCATGTCTTTGGCAGAATTGCTGGGTGTTTCAAGTCGATGGTGAGAGTGGTAGAGTATTTTAGCCTCCCTCCTATGCGTACGATACCATCGTCATCTGTGTACAGGTCTAGCTGTTTGAGATGTCTGTTCTCCAGTCGACTTTGGGCTGTTTTGATGATTCGCCTGATAGCCTTTTCTCTCAGTTTGTTTTTTCTTATGTATGGCAACCCTGATAAACATCGCGAAGGTGCTGATTAGCGTTTCCCATCTAGAGTACGGCTCCATCATCCCTAAATGTCCAGGTATTTCTTTTACAGAGGTAGAGAGGCAACGTGCTTCAGGGAGCTTATACGCTGTTTTTTCCAGTTTCGTTGTGGGTATTTTGATGTCTGACTGCTGAAGGAAATTTGGTGGATTAATCCAATGTGGAATTATGTCTTTTACTTCAGGACCCCTGGATGCGTGGTCAGCAGGGTTATTTCCAGATGCTATGTGGTGCCATTGTGTAGGTGTTGACACGTCTCGAATTTGCTGGATACGATTTGCTACGTAGACTTTGAATTTCTTCGCATCATTTGAAATGTAGTTCAGTACAATCATAGAATCACACCAGTAGTGTGTAGCAGTGTTGGCAGGCAGGAAGTCTTTCAGCTCCCTGTCAAGTACACTCACTAGTTGTGTGGCAACAGCAGCAGCTTGAAATTTCATGTGCGGAATCGCGATCATCTTGAGGGGTGCCACTCTTGCTTTTCCAAGCAGGTAACTACACTTTACTTCCCCTTCTTGGCTTATCTGTCTGAGGTAGGCACATGCACCATAGCCGGTGGTGCTTGCGTCCGAAAAGCAGTGTATTTCACTCTTAGCAGCATCTTCCTCTATCATGTTAGATCTTACTATACGTAGTTCCGAAAGATATTGTAGACCTCTTGTCCACTTGTGCCACATTGGTGTCAGGTCAGATGGTAGTTTACTTTCCCAATCAGCTTTGCGTCTACACAGCTCCTGTAGTATTTGTTTTCCTGTAATGATGAAAGGTGCTAGGAACCCTAGCGGATCATATGTTGAAGCTATCAAGGATAGTATTTCTCGTCTAGTTTGCATCTCCTTAGAGACCGGCATGGTGAAATGAAAGGTGTCCGTTTCTACACACCAGAGTACTCCTAATGCTCTCTCTGGTTGTGTTGGAGTAGTCGTGGTTATAGTGGCTTCCTGCAGGTTCTGTGATCTTATTGAAGGGGGAACAGTTTCCAGCACCTCTGATGAGTTTGTTACAAATTTGTGTAGTCTGATATTGCCTTTCTTGCAGAGATCTCTGGCTGACTCTATAAGCTCCTTTGCTTCTTGCTCACTACTGACCGATATCAATCCGTCATCTACATATAGAGATTGTTGAATGAAGTCTTCAACTTTCGGATGTGTGCTTTGGTGTTTCTGTGCCAGATATCTCAATTCGAATGTGGCGCAACCAGGTGAAGATGTAGCGCCGAAAAGGTGCACAGCCATGCGGTATACCTTGACTGTCTCCATTTTGTCATCCCACCACAGGAATCTGAAGTAGTCTCTGTCATGCTCCGCCACCCGAAACTGATAAAACATTTTCTCGATGTCACACATGATGGCAATTTTCTTTGCTCTGAATCTCAGAAGCACTCCTAATAATCTGTTCAGGAGATCGGGACCTTGCAGTAAGTGGTCGTGGATGGACTGTTGTTTGAACTTCGCACTGCCATCAAATACTACTCTGATCTTGTCAGGTTTCTTTGAGTGAAAAACTGCAAAGTGTGGTAGAAACCAACACTCTCCTTTCTTTCCAAGTGTAGTGACTTCTTCTGCATGACCCTGATCCAATAAGTTGGTCATAAACTCTGTGTACTGCTGTTTGAACATAGGTTCGCTTTGGAATTTTTTCCTAGTAGATGGAGTCGTTTCTCGGCCATCTTTTGGTTGTCTGGTAGATCGGTAGGTCTCTCACGAAACGGCAGTGGCATGGTGACAAAGTCCTCAGAATCCTGGTGGATGTTCTTGCTTAGTTGTTGCAGAAATGATCTATCTTTCATAGAGATCATTTTCCTATGGTCTTTAATGTCTGTGAAGTCTGTCTCCATGATTCTTGTAATCTCGTTTGAAAAATTCTTTTCCTTTATCTTTGTTTTGCATTCAAAAGCTAGCTGATTTCCAGCCGCCGACTCTTTCATGATTACTTTCTCTCTGGTCTACTGTGCCCACGATGCTCCATCCCAATTCAGTCTTGACAGCGGAAGGAACATTACCTTCTGCTCTGATGGTCTCTATTGGGGCTAAGGCACTCATGCAATCATATCCTATCAGCAGACCAGCATCACACTCAAATGGTTCTTCTAGCTCATTCTCCACGTGTTGAAGATGAGGCCAGGAAGTAGTTTTGCTTCTTGTAGGAACATGATCTTTGTCAAATGGAACAAACTGTCTTGTGTATGTTGGTGGAAGGTTCAGTTTCTTAGACTGCCTGTTTCTTAGACTTTCTTAGACTCCTCTTACTTGAAAGTTACTGATCTTCAGACTTTCTGTTGTTTCTTTCTTGGAAGTGAGAGTAGTGATTGTCAGGTTTGTTTTAGTTGCTGGGCATTTGAGCTTGTCAAACAGGTTGTCTAACATGAAGGTAGAGCTGCTCTGGGTATCGAGCATGGCAGTAAGTAGTTCGAGATGTAAGTAGTTCCTGATGAGGTTTATTCATGTGTGACACCCAAACAGATACAATCATTGCTGACGTAAATCCGTCTGTTGTGCTCTGTACTTTGCCGCAGGTTTGAACAGTTTCAATATTTTCTTCCATCTTTTCTTCAGGTTTCTCATCGGTATGTAGGCAGTCAGGGTGGCGTCTGGAGCATTTGGTACACTGCGCTTTATTCTGACACATTTTGTATGAATGACCAGGCTGCACACAACCAAAGCATAGCAGCTTCTCTCTGATCAGTTTTATCACCTCTGCGTGAGGCTTCCTGCGTAGATGGCCACAGTCAACACTCATATGATTGGTCATTTCACAGTTGTAGCAAAATTTATGGGAAGGCCTACTTGAAGTTTTCTTCTCGGTACGCGTCTTCTCTGTTGATTTGACAGTTAGTGTAGCTGACTTTTTGGATTTGTTGTTTATAGCTGGCTTTGCCATTGCACTAGCACCACGACCATCTGTTGTCACCTCTGTCCCATTAACTTCTACTTCATCTTGTAGAAATTCTGTCAGGTCTTTCAGCTTTGGATATATTTTGTGTTTGCGTTTGTAGGATGTGACTTTTCTCTTCCATTAATTGACCAGCCAGTCTGGTAGCTTATCGACTACCTTTCGTATCTCACTCCAATCGTTTAGTGACCACAAAGCTGGAACGTCACCCATGGTAATCAGACACTATTGCAGAAATTCTGAACAGTCGGTGAGTGCATTGTGGTCTTTACCACCAATCTTTGGCCAGCTGTCCAATTCTTTCTTGTAGGCATCGCATATCTTGAAGTCATCGCCAAACTTCTCTCTCAAAGCCTGTCGGGCTTGTTTGGTAGCATTAGGTGACTTCAATCGGAAGTAGCGCTGTATCGTTTTTCTAGCTGGACCTGCTACGCTTCTCTGTAGATGTCTCATCTTTTCCTCTTCAGATATTCCACTTTTGTTGACCGCTGCTGAAAATGCCATCTCCCAGTCAGCATACTCCAGAGGATCTCCATTGAACACATGCAGGCTGGGTACTGGTACTCTTTGCAGCTCCATGCTCTGCGCAAAACTTGTAGCAATCGCCTGTGCGAACTCCTTGGCTAGTGCTATACCCCCATGCGTGTCTTGACTAGAGCAGCTTAGAAGGTCTGTTTCTTCACTGCTAGTTTTCCTTTTCATTGCCTCAACCGAAGCTCGTTTTTTGGAAACAGCTGACTTAACAGATTGACTGTGAACGGATGGTGTGGTGTGTATATTGGATTCTTGTTCTGCCACGCTGTCCTCTTCTTCAGAGTTTGCCCCTTCGTCATTACATTCTTCTGCTGCTGCGAAGAATAGCTGATTTGCTTTCCAAGTGAGACTTCTGACATCATGGCTAATCTTGTCCATGTCCTGTTGAGTACTGCCATACAGCTTTCCATCTGACCATCTGCGTATATCTTTGTATACCTGGATTATTTCCTGATCCACTTTCGCTAGGGTGCTGATCCAGGTCTCCAGCTTTGTGGTTTGGGTAGGGCTGCTAGCTATGTCTTTCTGACAGTCAGGGAATGTACTACAAGCCTTCGATTTCAGTTGCGAGAATTTATTTTTTAAAGATTGAATTATAGTGTCGCAAAACGTACTTAAAGTAGCATGCAGCTCAGCCATAGTTTGACACAACTCTGAGATTTCTTCACTCAGCTCATTTTCCTCAGCATGTGATACACCTTTAAGTGTCTTAGAAATTTCATTTATCTGCAGCATAGTGTAATTGTACGGTTTAGTGTGCTCCAGAAACTATTTCAGTTCCTCAGGCTCTAGCGACACATCAGTACCAGTACTATCACCAGTGTTAGCTGCTTGTTGTATTTTAGTGCTTATGTTGAGTAGAGCATCGTTTGCATCCGATAGCTCAGCTTTGATAAAGGGTCTCAATGCATCTTCATTCATATGACGTAAGCTACGCCTGTAGGCCTGTACACTCATGCTTGGTTGAGTAATACAGTGGAGTTATAGTACATGTATGTGGAAATTTCACTAGATTTATCAGGCTGCCTTATTGTTTACTCAAGCTTGGCTAACAATACAATGACACGCGCGGAATGAGGGCACAAGAAAACAACACAGGCTGCCGGAACCCTGACGCAATCACAACACGCCCCCCAGCAGGAACCAGTAATTGCCGACGATATCAGGGCTTTAACTACTGTGAATCCCCTGAAACTGAATGAATCGGTAAATCAGTAAATTTTCAAAGCAGAATTGGTCAACCAAGTCTCTGTTTACAAATAATTTGATAATAGTGTAAACTAAGGGATGGAATAAGAGAGGATTAGAGAAAATTTAAACAAAATTCTGTATAAAGTAATTAAATAAGGTTCAGATTTAAGTGGAGATAGATAACGTTCGTAGATGTGTTCTACTTAGCTGTCCGTCGTTCCGTAGCGGCGTGCAACGTCTGCGTGTCTTGTATCCAACGGCGTCTCCGGTTTCTGGAAAGGGTGGTCTGGTTGATAGTCTCGATAGGTAAGCTTTCACTGTAGCTGTACCAGGTTATGTCTAAGGGTATGTGTCTACGGGTGACACAATTCTTTGAGGTTGAATAGGTTATTTTATTATGCGTGCCAGTTCTTGGTATGCACCGTGAAAGCTAAAATAAAAGTCGTAATGTTAAGAGTAAAACACGTAAAATCGGCAAGAATGCGATAAGAAATACGTTTGTAAAAAAAAGATTAGTAATTACCTTTTGCCCTTTAATGTTCTGGTACGGCTAGGTTTATGTTAGTTTATAATCATGTATGAGTTGTCTCGCCGTAGTGGTTTCTAACTAATAAAGAAAACAGATTTTAGGAAATATTAATACACAAATAATTCAAGTTGGTTAAAAAGAAAACGGCAAAATCAGAAATTGGATAAATATTAAATGGTAAATACCTTGTACTTAAGAATAGAGTGGTTTAGTTGTCCAATACACGGTATATTAACTCAACCAAACTACAGAGACCGGTGTGACCAACTGATTTGCTCTAGATGAAAAGCGTAGGTAATCTTAAGCCGTTCCGCATGACTCACTGAGAAAACGGCATTAAAATTATCGGTCGATACCGCACAGCCCCGTGACCGGACGCATCGCAACGGCGAAAACGCACCCCAGCCAAATAGTTTCACTGCACCACTCACACGCATTGACCCAGCATTGTTAGCTTCGCTAAGGCATAAATGTTTACATATTTAAAGTCACAAGGTTGATTCGTTTCTTTCTTTTTATTAACTAAGTTAAATAGAAGGGTTAGTCCAATATAGAAGGCTGTTCTTTACACTAGTATTAACATACATTTACAGAGATTCACTTAGTATAAAAATATAACATAACTAGTCAAACATTCTGTTATCTAGGGAGACGAGACTTTGGAGAAAGTACAGAGCTTCTTCCTTCACCAATATCTACCATCATAAGCAGCCCAACCACTGAGTCAACTACAGTTAGTAGTCCATCAGTCCCTCAGCCAACCACAGTTAACAGTACATCAGCTCTTCTGTCAACCACAGTTAACAGTACACCAGCTCCTCAGTCAACCACAATTAATAGTACATCAGCTCCTCAGTCAACCACAGTTAACAGTACATCAGCTCCCCAGTCAATCACAGTTAACAGTACATCAGCTCCCCAGTCAACCACAGTTAACAGTGTATCAGCTCCTCAGTCAACCACAGTTAGCAGTACATCAGCTCCTCAGTCGACCACAGTTAACAGTACATCAGCTCCTCAGTCAACCACAGGGAACAGTACATCAGCCCCTCTGTCAACCACAGTTAGTAGCACATCAGCTCCTCAGTCAACCACAGTTAGCAGTACATCAGTTCCTCAGTCAACCACAGTTAGCGGTACATCAGTTCCTCAGTCACCAGCTACTTCAGTTCCACCTCCAACTACTCTGAATGCTGATGATTTCTTCATCATGAAGGCCAGCAGTGAATGTAAGTACAGAGTCGTGTCTCAGATGTGCTTTACAAAGTTTTATCAAAGTGTCTCCTCTGTGCATAATTATTTGTTTAGCTTGTGACTAGCCTTTGTTCCTACAATGTGCTTGTAGATGATTATCATTATTTACTCTATACGCATGAGCCATGGCTATCATATACCATTAAGTCATGAACTTATCAACATACCACTCTATGTCTATTTTAGCCTACATGGCTACTAAATCCTGCACCCATGGAGCCTGGTTCATCAGAGTTCTTGTGGCCACATTCTACAAACATTCTTCTCATAGAGATATAGAGAGTCTCTTTAAGATTGTAAGTAGTCAGTCTATTTTATAGCCTGAGAATCTCTATATTTGTCCATCTTATTTTATATCCAATTAACTTTAATGTTCATATATTCACCTTTGACACTTTAACACTGTTTCTCAATGTTTTCCTTTGTCTACATCCTTTGCTGCTCTTATCACAATCAGCAGGAGTTAGTATTTAGTAACAGTAGTATAAGGGGGTGGTCACACGAGCGCCGAAACGGACTAAACAACGCAAAACGACATCGGTAGCAGTTGTAAACTGTTCAGCCGAAAAAATTTTTTGCCGAAACGAACCATTTCGGCCCTGCTCGGAATTTCGTGGTGGAACCCGTGCTCTTATTGACTGGTTAAAATTTTAGCGAGCACTCGTCACATTTCTCCTTACGTGCTTGTGAGTAAAGTTAAAAAAGAAATGGGACGATCTATTTATTTCGTTAAATAAAAAACATGAGGCAATTTACGGAGAGGCTCACCCGGACTTATGATTGTGCTGCATAAATGTAAGATGTTGCACTCAAGTTTTACATAAATGTAAGAGAATGGTTGTGGTTTTCTTTTGTGCAGAATAGAGGTAATGTGTCATACTCATCCTGGTGAAGAATCGTTGACTGATTTATTTATGTAAAACCATAGTACTATGATAAAGACTGTCTTTGTTCGTTATGTACTCTAAATAGAAAAACATTCATATTCATATATTAACAAAAAATGTTAACAAAAAATATAATTTTGTTGATGGCAAGAGTTGACAAAATCTTTGTATCAAGTGATTTATTTTGCGCAGCTGAACGATCTTCTGATAAATCTGCTGCGTAATTATAATTAATAATTGTTCCTCAAAGCTTTTTGTTTACAATAGAAATATTTAACTCAAATAAAATGTACACAAAAGCTACCAATGAAACAGTGTCCTGTCTCCATGCGTATGGTATCTAGGAAGCGAAGTGACTTCGGATGCCGTGTGACATGTGGCTTAGCCGAACCGAAGTAAAACAACCTCCGAACCAAACCTAAGTCGGTTCGGCCATCGTGTGACCACGGCTTACGGGGGCAGTTGGTGACAGAGCCTCAAGCTCTGCGAATTTCTTAGCGCTTGACTGCACCTCCTTCTTAACCCATTGGAAATTAGCCTATTTGCTATGTGAACATCAGCCTATGTTCCTTAAAGACCCATTTTGTAGAAGCGATAGTCAAGAATAGACTGCGGCGTATCCCAATGATACTCAACTAGATAGCTAAAGTTCTAGGCTTCTTGTACTGGTGTTCTGCGGCTGGGCATCCGCACCGGCTCTTTAGAGTTTTAGAAATTAGCTTAAATTTGAGCATTACCTTAAGTTTTCTTATTTTATAAAACTTTAAAGCTAACATTACATGATTCCTATTACGACTTTGCTTCTATTTTTCAGGAAATTGGCCTAAATTTCTCATGAGCATTAGCCTAAGTTTCCTAATGGTCCTGATGCTTCAAAGCTACAAGCACATGATTCTTATTGCGGCTTTCACCTAGCGATTATCGACGGATTAGCCTTAGAATAACACATTACCCTTCTTTTTCACTGCAATGGTCAATAAAATACTAGAATTATTGTAGTTATTCTCTCCCACACCTCACTAGAACAAGAGTGGTTTTATTAAAGTCAGTATTCATTGATGAAAAAGACAGCAAGAGAAAACAAGATAGTGTAAATAAAATATATACAGATATTACATCATCAGAGGTGTAATATAAACACTATATAACCTAGGTATAACCCTATATAACTTCAGAGGTTTAGAGTGCTTCAGGCAAACTTCAAAACTCTCTGCTCTCTTCGACCAACCCTCTTCCCTCATGATTCGCTCTAGTCATGAGCGTATTGGATCATAGTTCATGTAAGTCGTAGCTCGACGTAGCTGCAAAGGGACGGTGATCATTAGGTTCCACTCGCTTTTTAGAATATTTGCGATAGAAGTCGCCAAAATCATACGCTATTTCATTTTTTCACTTTATCTTTGCCGGTGTTCCCGTTTAAACAGGTTTTGTGTGATCCGAGCTTGATCAGCAGTCGCATATTGGTCAGTTCTGTTTCGACTGGTGTGGAGAGAAAATCAAACATTTTTAGCGAGTGTTTCAGTCACCATTAAGTGAGTTCCCATGTTCTGTCATAAACAAGCTGTTGGACTCGCTGTCCCTTGTAATAAACAGACCATTAGACTCGCTGTGTCTTTTATGCTAATTTCCGGGGCTAATCCATATAAAACCGTTTGGAACAGAAAAGGACCAAAATCTTGACCAAAATCTACTAACTTTAATAAAAACATTCGTTTTAGTGAGGTGTAGGAGGGGATAACTATAATAACTGTAGTCTTTTATTGGCCACCGCTTGTAAAAGAGAGGACATTTTATTATTCTTGGCCTAATTAGTCAGTAATCCTTAGGTCAAGGTTGCAATAGGGATCACATGATGCTAGCTTTATAGCCTCAGGACTATTAGTAAATTTAAGCTGTTGTTTATAACAACTTTAGGCTAGTATTCCCAAAAAATTGAGATCAAGGTCATAATAGGGGTCACGAGATGTTAGCTTTAAAGCCTCAGTGTTATTACATCACCATCACCTGCATCGTCATGATTTGATCATTTGTGCTGTCTCTCCAGCTCAGGTAGCCTTCACTATCTTACTACTCCATTCCTTTCTATCCTTTCTCATTTCCTCTGCCTGTTCAAATTTCATTTCTATAGATTTCAGGTTATTTTCAATGTTCTCATTTCAGATGAACTCAGGGACACTCCTGGATCTCTTCAGGGGATTTCTATATTCCTATAGTGCTTCTCTTCATTTAATGCTCACATTAAATTTAGGCTAATTTCCGAATGCCTAGGGAGAGGATATCGAAGTCCACCCGCAAAATACCCATAGTAAAAGCGTGGATCTGTTTAGTCGACTATTTGTGGCATGTCTGTAGGCTATCTTTGACTACTGCCCCGACAAAATGGGTTTTTAAAGAAATTGTGCCTATGCTCACGTAGCAAATGGCTAATTTTCCATAGTGCACCCACTAGCACAAAATGCTGCCGGTTCTGAGGCTCCGTCACCAACTAACACTCCGTATACTACTAGTAGCTTTGGTACCTGACATTATCAACTATTACAGGTCCTTTTCTCTGGTACAAATAACATCCTGTTAGTTCTGAGACTTGAACTCATCTCATCAATTCAACTAACACATTGTAGCAAGCCTTTTGATGTCATCATGATATGTTGCTCTGTGTTTATTTGTATGTTTTAGATACAGTCACGGGTGAGACAGGTCAGTATGGCGGATCAGAATGCGAGGTCATGTGACACTCAGGGAGGTAATGTACCAACTAGCATCTGCACCTTTACAAAACTCCGTGAACTCTATCTCTTCCCTGGATTCCGTAAAGGCAAGGACTGACAACTTCTCACTATTCCTACATTGACACCAGACAGACCATCAACTAGAATTATCATGGAACTTCCTCTTGATTTCATGGTTGTACTTCTTACCAACTCATATCATTGGTTAATAGGTCAGTTTGACATAGCTGAGAACATTGATGCTATTGGCTCAATTCTTATTGTAAATACTTGTGTTAATGTGTAACAACAGACCTAATATGTTTGAGAATCAATGAAGATGAGTATTTAAGTGAAATGATAACTTAACTGCTGTACACAGACTCTGCATCTATAACCTTACCTGCTGAACACAGACTCTGTATCTATAACCTTACCTGCTGTACACAGACTCTATATCTATAACCTTACCTGCTGTACACGGACTCTGCATCTATAACCTTACCTGCTGAACACAGACTCTGTATCTATAACCTTACCTGGTATTACTAGTGTAGTGTTTATTTATCTATCACCTGTACATAATGTACATGATCCCATCACTCAATATACCTTCAGTTGGTTATGGAGGCTGACCATAGACATATGATAAGTTGTTTTAGAGAGTTTATGAGGAACAGGCTAAGTCTTAGTCGCTGTCTGTCAGCATCAATAATATAAGAAATAATCTCTCTCTTATTTTGTGTTTTTCTTTTTTGAATGAGAAAACAGAACTGATGTCGTATTCTATATAGTTTATTGGCTATTTATAGCAAACCAGAGACTACTTCATTATTTTTAGAGTTGTCCTTTCTAAACAAGAGGATATAACTACTGTAGTTATTCTGCACTTTTCACTTTAATGGTTGAACATATTGTTAAAACCTTTTATTGATATTGTGATTTATTTGACATGAATAAAACAAGCAGCCATCTTGATAGCAGAGATGAACAAAAAAGAAAGTTTTTTGTTGATATTCATAAGGAGTAGCTACTTGATTAGCCTTTTAAGAGCTGTTAGGTTTTCTATGTGGTCTTCAGATGTCAATCCAAATAACAAGAGAACACAACTACAATTTCAAATAACAAGGCAACACAACTACATGTACATAAATTTCAGAACTGTCGTTTCCCATGCTCCCACTTGAAATTATGAGAAATACAGGAACAAAATGTAAACAAACACAGCAAAATCTGTGAATACATGTAACACAGTTATCCTGCCTATCGAGCCATTTGTTTAACCTTTGACCTAATATACACCTAGCATGTCTCTCAGTTTATTAAAATGATCTAAAACTCAAAGACTTAGTGAGAATGTCACTGATCATGTTCTTGGTAAAGCAGTGCTTAGTGGTGATGTAGTTGTTGATGATCTTTTGGTAGATACAGTATATATCATGGTATCATAAGTTTAGATCTCTTACTTTCTGGTTTTGTTGGCAATGGTTATGGTAGAGAGGTACCAGTGTTAACATGTGGTAGTGATGATTGAAAGCCTGTAATATCCTCAGATAGCTGTCAGTCATGCTGCCTCTTTTGCTTCCTTCTCTGCATAATTATACTCTGTCTCTACAGTCAGAAAAGCTATTGTATTCTGTTGTTTGCTGGTCCAGCTGATTGGTTCATCATAATCAATGATAACTAGACCGGTTGTAGAATGTCTTTGTTCACTTTCTGTTCGGCTGGTTTTTATCTGCTCAACCAAAGGTTTACCACTTTAGCTGGACGAAATGCTGTAGTCTGGTGTAGCCTTCAGATAGCACTTGGCAGCAGTGAGGTTAGCCGTTTGAGTGCATCATTAAATTTAACAACACTTCCAGTGCGTGTGAGATATCTGGCCTCGTTGATGTGGCAGCATAAAGTGAACTACTGACTATGAATTGGCATAGCATGTGGTCCACCAGTCTGCTGCCGCTATCCTTCACCATCTTTACATTGACAGCCTTGAGTATAGCTGTGGGTTTGTAATAAACATAAACCATACTAACAACAATAAATTGGTATAGCTTGTGGTTTACCAGTCTGCTGCCATTATCCTTCACCATCTTTACATTGACAGCCATGAGTATAGCTGTGGGTTTGTAATAAACATAAACCAAACTAACAACAGTAAATTGGAGTTCTTAGGGATTAGGAGTTCTTAGGGGAATAGGAGTAGGGATGAGTGCTTCAGGTTGCTACATATATGTCTTCTAAAATGGCATCATTGAGAAATACAGTATCGCCATTCACATATCATATCTTGACTGACACTGTAAGCTAGCTGGTGAACCCCATCTAGAATTGTCTTCTCATAATCGCCACTGTAGATCTGAGCAAAACCGTTCCCCATGAGCCTAACCTTAAACCTTTAGATTTCATCATCTAGGCGAATCTTAGCATTGAATACCTATCTAGATCTTAAAGCGGTGCATTTTGGTTGGAGTTTCACCAGTTTCCAGGTTCCATTATGAATATGAGCTTGGTATGCCACAGCAGCTTCTAGCCACAGTTGAGAGTTATTGTTTTTTCTCTTCCTGTGTGAACTTTGGTTCTGTTAGATCACCTGTGAAGTGGGCTGAATGACTCTGCCCAGTGACATCATTAATGTCGTGTTTCACTCGTTCAACTCTGCTTCATGAACTGTGATCCAGCATATGAGTAGGCGCAGATCGATTGCTGTGTTTCACCCACTCGAATTTTATAATTGTCCGCCCTCGTATCTTGTGTACATGTTCCCAGTTTAGCACTGAAGATAGTTATGTAATACAACTTCATATTTTACAGGCTAGACTAATCACTATGCTTTCAATCAGACACTGTAACCAACATGAATCATGGTTTCAGCTTTATCATCTAGTTATTAACAAGATTCATCAAGAATGTGAGCATATACAACACAGCTGACCATGTAGAAATAACTCCTATCAGGTTTATGGTCATACCACACGTAATATGAGGCTGTTGACCTCTTGTAAGCTGTGGTGAAAACACAGTTTCGTTCATAAACATCAGTATGTATAGCCTCAGCTCCTAGTGACTTTGATAGTACAAACTCAACAATCATGGCTCTTGCAGTCTCACAGATTGTACAGTTGTATCGCTCTGCATCACCGGTCCGCTGTGATGAATGGAGTGGTGTGAGCTGGTGCTGGACACCCTTCGAAGGAAAGTAGCAGAGTACTCGCAAGGGGCATAACTACTAATAATGTTGTTGGGTAGCTAAGGTGATTTCAGATGCCTGCCTATGCAGAGGGGCTCGTGATGAGATACATGTGCAGCATTTGGATTCCAACCATGTGCACCTTGTAGAAGAATTATGGTAGTTTTATCTTGATTGTCTTGATTTATCTTAATAACTGAGCTGTCTGACATCGGCTAGTTTTGAGTAGCAGGATTTGACTTGGTAGACAAACTGTATGAACACATTAAGATTATCTTATTTCACAGCTGTTAGCTTACGTAGATCATCATGGATTGAAGTATAGATGGATTGAAAGATGGATATTCAAACTCACATCCAGGTACTTAGCATCAAGGAGCTACCATATCCTGTGATAGGCTGAGTAATAGATGTGGCATCTATGCACTCAAGTTATCATAACAGATTGATTATCAAAATGTACTGATTTTAATGGACTGTATGAGATTTATCTGATTTGAGTTGCTATCTAGTCTAAGTATACAATCCTCCATTTCTGCTGTGTAAGAATTAGCATTTTCACAAGGAAAGGTACTAAAGTGGGAACACAACTCCTTACATACACCTAAATGATCTGCAACTACCTTAGGAAAATGAGAATACTGCTCCGGTGTGGTTTTATCATATGGGAACAAAATCATATAATACTTTTTGATTGCCAGACTAGCACCACGAAACATAGGCTGAGACATAGCTGTAACGTAAAGTTTGATGGCCTTGTTGTATACACCCCTAACCTGGTTGAGATAGTCATCTAAATTTAGCCTGTTGACCACACAGTGATCAGAATATTGTTGATCAGACAGAACATATTCACTGTTTTCAAAATGAAGTTCTAAGAAAGTAGCGTGTGATTGGTCACACGATAGTCTGAGTTTTTTACTTAACTGGCTGCAGATGGAGGAGAGCTTAAACTTAACCGTTGTGTGTTTACCTTCCGTAGTGGTGATGATTTGCTCCATATTCCTCAGTCAACTGCGACTATGTTAGTAGGATGGTTCTTAATGTTTTGGTAACAGTTTATTGATTGTACCCTGTAACTGACAAGTAACAGGTTAGTAAAATGAAGCATTAGAATCGTGATACAAGTGATATCCTGTGCAATGTCTTATGTAAAGTGTGAATCACAGGCTATAAAGTGGCAACTTAGAAGTAACAAAGCATGTGCTCACCATAACATAACAACACCTAACTCAAACCAATTACATACAATGCAAGTGATCAACATAAATCTATGGATGTAATAAAAATACGAGCCATGAAATTATAAAAGAAATCTCTAAATTCAACCTGGCCGGTGCGTAGTGTTACAAGGGAAAAGTTGATAATAGTCTAGTGTTTAAAATGTACGTGTCATCATCTTGAATAATGAATATGTTGATACTACATACAATTGTTGGTGTATGTAACCAGCATAGACAGGTTGAGATTCAATCGTTCTGGTATATTCTGGTATGAAGCTTCTACTAATGATAATAGTATGTATAATTATATGAGATTATGGATGAGCCTTAGATCCTAACAGTTTGACAACTACTATGCTGCTAAAAAGCTATGGTGATTTGGAATATCACTGATGCATATAATAATGTGAAGACAACTCTCCATAATGCTAACACAAATACCATGTTGATAAGACCCTGGAGTTTACTTGGGATAATGCAAATACTCCTTATTATTGGAATAGATCAAGGTTATACATGGTCTGACAACTCCAGTCACACACCCATAACTCTGGATGTATATTGGATTAATAAATATTCAGCTAAACAGATATATTATAATAGTATTAGAAGTTCAGGGTGTCGAGGGTCTACCAACTTTAATATGAGTCTGATACTGATGATGTTACTGAGGTTGTTATGGAGATACAATAACTTTACACATTTCTGTCTTCCTAAAGCTGGATGACGTCTGGAGAGTGTCAAGATACTTATGCGATACAGAGAACAATACAGAATATGGAGATAACATGAGCATATCATATCTAGTTGCTAGGTCTGAACCCAGATACTTATCTATCTGGCATTGTTTTCTAACTACCAGAATAAATAAGGTAGCTGGAAACAGGATAGCAGGTTCATACATGGCACTGATGACAGCTTATAAACAGTTGGTAGCCATCAGAACATTCTAGAAACAAGACAGTAATATAGAGATAAATGAGGATGCAATGGGCTACAACCAAGGCTATTACCAATACCTAGTAGGACCTGAATGGATGATAAGAACTGTATACAAAGTAGTCTTGTAGCTGGACAAGGTATTTAAAAGGATGCTGCATACATTGCTAATACAGAAGTTAGTAGTAGTGTCTGGTATTGGTGAATACTTACTGCTATAGATACACGATTCAGTCACCAACTAATCTTTATTAAATCTCTTTACTATGATAAGAGCCGTATAATGATGATTCTTTTGGAACAAGGATTACATCATATGAGATTTGTACTTACAACTTTCAGCATGGATGACAGATACATCAACAACTGTGCCAGTGGGCCACCCACTGGTAATCCAGAATAACTGTACATACAGTTATTACACCTGACCATCTCTCACGCCACTCCACACTGCCCGGGTACTAGTTTTTAATGGAGAGACAAGTACAGGTCTACTGGTGAATTCTGTGTTTACAAAGGATCGGTGTTGGGTACGAGACATATGACACAAAATGGAAAATATCTGAGCAAAGACCAACTTGTTAACAGAAATCTTGCCTCTTACAGTAAAGGAGTAGTAAGGAAAAATCTTTCAAAATAACTAGTCCTTTCATTCCCCAGTTGTATTTTAGGAAATGTGCCATCTTGACTGAAGGCTGTGCTTATGTCATCAAAAGCGTGCTGGTTATTTACTATAATTTATACGATGCCTTCTTACCTTGTCACTGATAGTGCGGGCTCTGGTCCGTCTGACCTTTCACCTATGAACCCCTGAAAGCAAATTCAAAACGGATAACTATAAATTATATCCTCCACAAAAGGCTGCAATCTCTTTTACCCCACAACAAACTACTCCCTCAAACTGTTTGAGAATGGCTGAACATTTGCAAATGCGCTCAACCAGTATAGGAGATAATTTTAGGATAAAACTGGTTGTCTACAAGTTTGCTGCACACTTTCTTTAGGAGATATGATAATAAATGGAGTTTCCACATAAGTCAAACATTTCCTTAAACAATAACACTATCAACTGATTGTTATATTAAGCACACCATATCAAGCTGCAGTTCCCCTCAGCTGATTGGCTGTCTTGCATGCAGCAAGTATTTTGCGTGCAGCCATGTGAACCAATCGCTTCTGTGATGCAGCGACTCCAACATATTCAATCCGCTTGTTGGACCGAGAGCGCTTTTTGGGTATCATTGGCAGCTGGCTAGGAAATTTGCGCTTTATCATCCTTGTTCGATGATTTCCCTGAAATGAAATATGAAAAAATGAATACTAAACTAACAGATCTTGGTCTATGCTGGTAACAGAAGACCAGCATAGACTTCATGGAAAGCTATCCTGGAAACAAAAATATCAACATGCTGGATATGCGGGTAATATCAGAATAGTATGAAGTTATGGGGTGATCTAAAGCTAGCTTTGTAGGTAGTGATTAGGTTTTGAGAGTCGCCGCTTTCGTGGTATTAAAACCCATGGTTGATTCTCCATTTTCCCTGTTGACATTTGTTCCTACCATTCTGATACTTGCAGTTGCACTCTCTCACCTTTAGATTTAGGCCATGCTTTCCCATTTCCACAGAGTCATCAAGCTTTCTCAAATCTACCTTCAGTCCTGCAGCAAGATCTTCTAGGGCAGCAATGTCACTGGTGAAATAGGTTCGTGATGACAACATATTCAACAGCTCCCTGCATTCACTTGCTATCATAAGCTGTGATTTCACCTTTCTTGGTAGAGATGGTAGCGGTTCAGCACCGTCAGCACTCTCGGTACAGGAAGTAGATGGACTTGCTGGAGCCGAATAACTAATCAGTGGCTTTTTTGATGGAGAGAATTGAGTACATGACATGATGTCTTCATCAAGTGAAAACTGTGGACTCAACACATATTCAGGAGAAAGGCTCATAAAGCCTTCCGTTTTATAGGCTAAAACTATAAACGCATGCGTACACGGATACAGATGCTATTGGAAGTCATAGCACTCACATGA
This sequence comes from Watersipora subatra, assembly GCF_963576615.1. Lineage (NCBI taxonomy): Eukaryota > Metazoa > Bryozoa > Gymnolaemata > Cheilostomatida > Watersiporidae > Watersipora > Watersipora subatra. The sequence goes on along the minus strand of NC_088715.1, from coordinate 4,716,603 downwards.
AGGATCAAGAGTAACTATGTACTTTTTTTCAGAATCACCCAGAATCTTGTACGTACCCGAGTATTCTTGCTGCACATTAGCAGCAGGTGTCTCACCAAAACTCTCCTAGTTTGACACGCTTTGACCATCTCCTTGGGGTGATTTCACAGATATTTTGGCACGTCGAAGCTGTATACTCTCCACAAGCCAGAACACATGTCATGGTTGGTACCTAGAAAGCAAATAATCATGAAGCTAGCTAGCTAGGGTAGGCGATACAAAGACTCAAGTATACACATTCATTAGTGTTGCATAGAGCTATTCATAAAGCTATACTATGTGTATAGTTGCACAGAGCTATTCATAAAGCTATACTATGTGTATAGTTGCATAGAGCTATTCATAAAGCTATACTATGTGTATAGTTGCATAGAGCTATTCATAAAGCTATACTATGTGTATAGTTGCATAGAGCTATTCATAAAGCTATACTATGTGTATAGTTGCATAGAGTTATTCATAAAGCTATACTATGTGTATAGTTGCATAGAGCTATTCATAAAGCTATACAATGTGTATAGTTGCATAGAGCTATTCATAAAGCCATACTATGTGTATAGTGGCATAGAGCTATTCATTAAGCTATACTATGTGTATAGTATCGTATCGATACTCGTATGCAAACATGAATACATGTTTAGCATTAATTACTTAATATACCATTCCCAAACTTGTTAATCATAATCAAGTTTAAAACAACAGACCTGGTCATTTGCTACATCAATATAGCTACCCAGCTACAGGAAAGTACCTGTAGCTGGATAAACATATAACATTTCAATCACTTTTTAATTCAATCGCACAACCTCATGATAATAACATGCATGGTGCAAGGCAAACTCAGGTGAGTGGAAATGGTTAGATTTGCCACACAGAAAAGGGTGATGTGAATGGGGTTATATAAGGAGCAACTTACATATTCACATCAGATTGCCAATGTACATACAATGGCTATTGCTAAAAAGCAGCAACATATGACTCTCAGACATTAAGGTTTTTGGAGTTATGTTCAGTAATAGAGTCTTTTTACCATAGCCATAGAAATTATGAACAAGCTTTCAACCCCACAATACAAATACAAACAAAGAGTTCTCAATATCTCCATGGCTTGCTTTCCTTCCAAGCTGTAATCAAAGCTGTCCTAGTTAGTGACCCTAATAGTTTGTTGAGGTTGTGTTGCTATCTATCGGCTATCAATAGATGGTGCTTGTATGACTACCAAGATGGAACCCATTGCAAATAATTCACTGAAGACATAGTAGTTTTAAGAACATACTTTTCAAAGAGCTCTGAACGAATTGAGAGACAAGAATGTGTAACACAGGAGAAAGTGTGTTACAAGTTCGGTATCACAAATATTGTTGCTTGAAACGTTGGTTTATTCACTCAATTCTGTTGTTGGTCCGTACGTAGAAGAGGAATCTATCTCTATGGTAATATTCAACCATCTCTACAAATTATGTTGAGCACTTTGATATGTAGGTGTAGGTTCTCAATAAAGCAAACATATATCTAAATACCACTTTCAACTTGTATACGTAACTATTACCTGCTGGAGTAAAAATGCTATTTTATTTCCTTAGACTTCAATTGGTGTTGGTTTTGACTTACCTTTGGTAAATCATCTTGGAGCCACCGCTGCTTCAGATATTCTCTAAAATTCTTATTTCTTGTCAACCAGTTAGAATTCTCAACGGCCCTCTTGTGATGTATTCCTCCACGGTTCTGTAAGTAACCAGTTAGCAGGCTATTAAGGTAAATAAACCCTGACTCACAAACAGCGCTACTTTAGCTAATCAAAGTAAGATAGATGTTAGATCAAGGATATGTTAGGGCTGATTCTCACACATGACTTAGTAGAACTTCTCAGATCTTCCCAGATGTGCTAAGACATGTCTGGGTATCAGTCTTTATTATCAAATGGAACTGTGTGCGCTTGAGAGAGCGTGTGAAATTTTATTTTGGTTGTGTCCAGGAATATAAACCTTGATGCTGTTACAAACATTGAAGCATTGTCACGAGTCAAATACTAACTTTGAAAAGGCAATTCTCCGAAGGTCACTGAGAACAACTCGCTATTCCTCCAAGCAGAGTTTATACTCTTTCCTTTTGACTGCTCTCTCCCAAACTTGTTCGGAGGGAAAATTACACAGCAGTACTTTAGTCTCTGCCGCATAGACATCTGAATTAACTTCATTACTAACAGTTATACATATAGTTAAGTCTATGGAAGACTTCATAAGAGTGCAATAACTATCCACCTAGTTGATTCATGAATTTGAAAATATTTGATGGAGCAGTAAAAATAGAAGACAATTTAGCCATTAGACCAACCTGAGTGTTTGTTAAACAAAGGAAAATCATGCCTCAAAGTGATTCATATGTTCTGTGAAGTGAGTTACAGTGGGAAATAGTTATAATACTATTTGTGGTTGATCCGGTACAAGATACGATACTTACCAGCAAACGCGTGTTCTATGGAAGCAATCTCTTGATCTGTATAATCAACTATCCATGCCCCGGGGTGTCCATGAACTGTTTCACTTCTTAATTACTTAAAGAGCATCGGAATGCTCTCAGATTTCTCATCATTTAAGATGAAAATTGCAACTACCTAAAACATAAATGTGTCACGCTGTATGTTATAAATGTACATGTCTGTCTGTTAAAATTAATCCCAATCAAGTCTCATGACATCCCAAGTGACGCACTTAATAGAATCATATCATACGATGAAAGGTCAACCAAATCGCTGAAAGCATTATTCGTTTATGCATATGAGTAAACCTCACACGTACTCGGTAATCCGGGTTAGTTTTCATGACAATGAAGAATGTCTGTATGGCGAACTTTCAAGTTTTGTATGTCACATCCAAGCAACACAACTCATCACCGTACAGCTCCAAGATATGCTGTTGATATGCAGTTTGATGTATGGACAACAGACTTAGTTTATCTCTGATGAAAGGGCGGAATAAAAACTTATCATACAGAAATTTACACTGTAATTCCTCAACCATCTTCTAACAGTTATCCTCGTCTGAACTACTTCTACTAAAGGAAAAACAAAACAAATCAAACTGTAATTATCATCCAGGGAGATGGTTTGGGTTAATTACTTGTAACTGTGATCAAAGTTTACATGTATATCTTCAAAATATATTAGACCCCGCCATATGACATAATTCATTCCCGTGTTGGCATCGTAAAGCATAAATGTCGTATAGAGGAGTATAGAAACCCATACTCATCACTGTAAAACCTCTATTTGAATGCCAAAGCGCACTATTTTTCAATCCTTCCCCTATAGTGGCAGGCAATTAGAGGTGGCGTTCAATTAGTGGTTTTACGGTATCTAATGCAAACACCTCTTGATAAATATCAAAACTTTATTTACATACTGTACATACTGTAACAGAATAATATATCCACCTTAGTAGCTATAGTTACCTAGCGTTGGAAATTGCTAGACGATATGAGATTATGTTTTGGGTTACGATTATATCAAAAAAGAAACTACAGCAACATAACATCTAAATGCTAGTCAACGGCCTTTGGTTAGTCTTTGATTACTTAGATTAAACTTGGACAGTAACTTATGACTGAAGAGTTGTGTGCTATTAAATCAGTGGTAAGACAACTCTTGCTAATCCATTCAATCATACTGTGATATGCTAATCTTGGGCTTGTATTGTATCGGTATAAAATAAATTGAACGATTTTTATATCATTCCGACTACACTTAAGAATAAATGACATGAGAAAGATGAGTGCATACATGTACATATACCTTCCACCTGACCTTACACATGAGACTTGATGAGACTTACACGAGAGGTCAATGATTTTAGAATGGTTTTTTCAGAGTAAATTGCATCATTGCTATGAGAAATGGGTCCATATCATTTAGAACACTGTATCATCACAGCACCAATGTACAGATAATTTGATAGCAGCAATGCAACACAAATGGGTCCATATCATTTAGAACACTGTATCATCACAGCACCAATGTAGAGATAATTTGATAGCAGCAATGCAACAGAAAATGCGCTATTATTAAGATTTAAATCAAACAAAATCAGACGGAATTTTTTTAATAATTTCACTCACAGCAAATTTTTGAATGCAGCTTGCATACGATTCTTGAGATTACGGTCGGTAGGCCAGAATCTTTGGTTGGATCTGTGCGGTATCTGTTGCCCTTTGAATCACTCTTTCCTGCAGGTCTCAAAATGGGGTTTGAGGTGAGGTCTCCCAAATAAAAACGTCTTGTGTTACTAGATGATGTATTAGCTTTTTCCTATCATCATCTATTGACTGAAGCATTCTACCACGCTAGATAAACAGAGATAAACATAAATGATATGTGCTCAAATAGAAACCAGCTAAACAGATGCAGATGTCCATCTAAATTCATGTTTCTCGACCACTGAAAGTAATTAGAAGCTGACAGTAACCCAGACACAAATTTCATGAGTACCGTATATCCCCGCATAAAACTCCATTCTAGAACGAAATCTTGTTTACCAAACTGAGAGGTTCGGCTTAGACACGTGAATCTGACTGAAACTGGTCGTAGTGCACAACTCTGATTGAAAGCAAGCGAAATGAAATTATGCTAACTTAATTTCAACAACTGCAACTCAAACTTTTATTAAATCAACTTTATTAATAAACTAGCTGTACAACCCGGCGTTACTCGGGTAATAAAAAAGTCTTTGGACAGAAAATTGATTTGTATTTAACATATAACAACATTTGCCATTCTAACTTTCAAACTACATATCATGAGAGAAGTGTTTTGTGTAGTTGAAATAAATTAAAAGAGAAAATAAAAACAACTGTAAAGGTTTTCAAACTTTGTCAAACAACTGTAACTTTCAAACTTCATATCATGAGGAAAAGGTTTTGTGCAGGACTACTAAATTAAAATAAATAAAACAACTGAAAAGATTTTCAAACTATAAATTTAAAATTTCATAACTTGAAATAAGTGTTACTTTGATATAAATTAGAAGGATAAATAAAAATGTAAAGGTGTTTAAATGTAAAATCATTCGCAAGTAATTGCTAAATATAGTCTATTTCGCTATGATTACAATCAAAAATTATTTGGTATACAATTATATGATTTTAGTTCGTTTCAGTGTTTGCATGCAAAAATTGGCATGAAGGCTAATATCGTAGGCTATAGACGTACATAGAGTGGTATAGAAACCCATAGTAATCTAAAATGCAATCGCCTCCTGGCAAATACCATCATCATTAAAATAGTACCAAAATACTATGTTAACCTTCGTAACTATAGGTACCTACAATGACTTTAGTGCATTTTGTGGTTATGATCTGCGAGCCCAAGATAATATAATATTACAATGTACTACGTGGAAAGTTTTTACCTTCGAGACATACATGTAACATAAATGCTGAATCTAATTTATATGAATTAAGTTTACTAGGCACATACATGAAAAAAGTTTTAGTAAACCTTAGACTTTTAACATTAATTTTATCATTGTGAAACGTTATTATTTTATCGGATACCGGATATACCGTATAACGGATAACTCGCCAAGGCAAGTTCAGCGACGTATATCTTTTAATAACTTATATAATCAGTACACAAATCGCCAAATTTCAAGTTCGAGATAAATTATTGTCGATATCGCGGGGGCGGAATAAATTAGCCCTAGCGAAATAAAACGAAGCATCGTGTCGTATAAACTTAGGTCCCAAAATATTTTTTAACATAGGCATCGTTACGCGTGGGCGCAAGGCCTAGATATTAGCCTGCGCATGGGGTATACGGTATATGAAACCATCTTTGATCAATATGCCATTCTAGCTCAGTGGTAGAGCATCCAGATAAGAAACTTGTCGATGCATTTGTCGTGAGTTCAAATTCATCACAAGGTGGAATTTTAATATCAAGACTTTAGTAGCTATAGTTAGACAAACCGAAAACAGACTTTGGGAAATAGAAATATATATTGACAAGCCTAATTCCTGGTGTTGCAGGGGTAATAAAAACAGCTTACAAACAGTGGCAGATAATGTAGTTGTCATTGAGTAAACCAGTAAACTTACTAATAAGACCTGTGAGAGAGAGCTATAGTTAGTGATGTTGTGCGTAACGCAGAGTCACTATGCGAATTTTAACCCAAATAATTACTCATACTGGCCAATGATTCCATTGCATCCCATCTAGATTAATGGGTTAGTCTATCCCCTTCCAATTTGTCTTGCTTGGTTTTAATAGCTATAGCTGGAAAGACAAACGACAAACTGAGATTTATATATGTAGAAGTGAAACAAAAGTAATGTTTACCACTACCGTTAACTCCTTCGCTACCAAATAAATTCGTTACGAAAAGAATTAAATATTGCGTAAAACCAAATATTTGACATTGGCACATATGAATTGTCATAACTTTTGACCAAATTAATTAGCATAAACCTTTACATCATCTGATTAAACAAAAAAGCCACAAATACATGTGCATTGCAGAATTGATTTGGACACTTTTTTGTTCTCTTCATACTATCGTTGATGACAAGTTAAGCATGCTCCGAGTCAGATGAGTTACTATCACTATAACTTACTAATAATACTAAAATGTGCTTTTGTTTGCAAAGCGAAACCAAGGCCAGCATGAGATGCAAACTTGTTTTCCATTGGCTCAATGCAAACAGATGATTGTTTTCTCTTGATTAAACGAAGACACGATAGGCTAATTATACAACTACTCACCAATCAGAAATGTCTCGTACTAAGTCTGGTTCTTAGGTACTATGTTCTAAGGCACACACCCCGTGTTACTATTTATAAGGTCGACTTACGCGCAAAATAGGCTTATATGTGGCGATATATGGTAATAATTTTCCAATGTAGAATTCATTCAATAGCCAACAAATATTGTAGAAACATTCAGCATTTCACAACCCACCAAAATATTGTACATATTGTACACCTCCCTGCACAAAATATGAATATCCAGGAGCCTAACAAATATCATACTTATCCAGTTGGGTGCACTCTGTGACTTGAGATTTCAGGGACACCAACTTCAAAGACTTCCTCAACCTTACGATCTTTGGCAGTTTGCAATAAATTGAGTACTTTATGTCGCTGATATTTAATGGTATTTTCTGTTATCTGTAAAAATAAAATGGAATAGTCTTTTAATTATAAGGTATTTTGCATGATATAGTGACATGAATATTATTTAAATGAACAAAAATGTTTTCTGTTTCTAACAGCGACAGGTCTAATGCAAAAAGTGATCTCACCTACATGTATTTACATGTACAGTTCCTAGGAAAATCCTATAAGATAATACATATTACAAACCTTACTAACAGACATAAATTAAAAATCTATGGTTAGCAAACCTGTTATGGTGTCTCTCTTATTTAAAAATAAACACAATCAACACTCACTTTGTATTCCGGGTAGCACACCATTCTTCTAACACACCATACTTCTAACACGCCATCCTTATAACACACAGTGTTGCAGGTCAATTCATCCTCACTGTAGTTTGATATAAATTTCGACGTCGCTTTGTGTTTGTGTGTTCAGATAATTCTCTCTGCAGCAGATAACATGATAGCATTTACTGTTATAATCTTTACATTGTTCTGCTAGATAGACTTATGATAGGATATTTGAAGACCAGGTTGAGTTTTATTCTCAGTTGCCCAGACAAATAGGCTTGCATTGCTACACTGGCAAAGCTCTAGTCAGTGTGGGAAGTTGTAAGGTTGTAATGTAAGAAATTGTATTATCTTGATACATGCAGTCTACAATGGTATTACAGAATAAGATTATTAATATAGGCCTATTTATGGATATACTCCGAGCAGATGATAGCATACACGCATTACTCAAAATACAACATATATGTAGATATTCACGGCATTACACAATACTTTCTTACCTCTCTTTAGCCTTGCATTGGTATGTCTTGGTGCATATCACAGTTGTTGCCATTCCTTCCACAGATCTTTTTCCCCTTCTTATCTTTTTTATTCAATGTAAGTCATGTTATTGAAGTCTCTATGTGGGTAAGCAGATAATAACACAACTCTGGGTGGGCATAACAAGTTCAAGTATGTAAAAACAAAACTAATATATTTATTATTCAGAAGCCCCAGTCATAATGGCTTGCTCTGGTGATGAGGAAGGAACAAGGTTTGCACCACGGGCTAGCCGGGTCACGCAAGATTTTCGCCACGCATATACAAAACAAAAACAACAGTTGTTTTTGTTTTGTATGTGCGTGGCGAAAATTCTTGAGTGCGTGACCCGGCTAGCCCGTGGTTTGCACTGACTGACTACTATAACAGCTTTTTCAGTCACTCACCGAAATCCAAACATTTTTCTGACCCAACAGACACAAAACTTCACCGTCTGTTCATTTTCATGTCTATAACCACAGTTTTCACATCATCGAATGATGATACTTTTGCAAGCGTCGCCTTGCTAAAATAAAACATATTTTGATTAAGAGAGGAATAGTTTGGCGAGATAAAAAGCGACTTATGTATGTATACAGGTCTATATGCTAATCTCTCAAATACAGGATAAGCAGAAACACGTTTGAAAGTCACAATAATGGTAACTAAAAATCTTGGTTTAGTTGCCCGATACATGTACTGAACTTGACGATACCTAACGTTCACTACTCATACGAATAGCTTATATTTCCCAACAAACAGCGAATCAACTATGAAACCGTTGCAACGGAAAACGAATATTTTGCTATAAGAACTAGGCTACAGTATTACGTAATCCATATTAGCTGGCAGTGGTAATCAATTTTAATAGATACGTACAGTGTATAGGGTATATAAATTTTCATTGCTACTGCCAACGGTGACGGCGAATTCTGACAGAAGATAGCGGAAACAGACTAAGGACCTATGTGTTATCGGTGCGACCAAACACGTTTCGTACTAAGAATATGCATAGATTTATGTTTACGGAGCCAAAAAACTGATATGGGCTAACTGCGTATCGCGGGAAGAAAATCTTATTTATGTATTTCTACTCACGTTTTTTATAAGTACAAAATATGAGGTGTGGAATGCACTACTTTATCTATGCAATTTAAATATTGTTAAATTATATTTTTTTTTGTGTTTAATTGGCATCAAAATGACTCAAAAATGCTCTGACTATACAATTAATATATTCTTTTCTGGCCTTTTCTTCCTTTAGACTTTTAAAACAAAACTGCGCGTTGACTCGCTGTGGCAACGACAACGCGAACTGCATTTAAATAGGTAAACATACAGCGTGGATATTGTCACAGGTTTTGTAATAATATAAGGGTTTTTGCAGACACCTGTATTATGCCTTATTGGAATCCCATTATCCCTATTGTATAGCTTTGAATGTGTTTTTTATTAGTGTCATTTTTGTGGGCTATTATTACATCCACATTGCTGCAATGTTTATATACCTGCTTACAATGGACCATTTGCGGCAGATAATAATGTTTGTACAACGTCTATTTCTGCATGATAAATTCTTGTATCTTGGTACTCAATCAGTTATTGTTAGTCAGTCAAGCCTTACAGACAAATATATGCATACGAACCTGCAACATGGCGTCGTAGGCAGGATTTAACAAAGAAAATAGACTTCACAGAAACTTCACAAACAAAATGAGTTCATTGAAACCACCAGCGGAGCTAGATTTCAGCAGCTCTCAAAAGGCTTGGCCGGACTGGAGGAAGCGTTTCGAAAGATACAGAAGCGCTTCAGGGCTATGCGAGAGATCAGCACAGAGACAAGTTGACACGCTGATATTTGCCATGGGAGAAGAGGCTGAAGCTATAGCAGATCAAATCCAGATTAGACCACCTAGAGAAGCAGACGAAGCAGCAGGAATTGAAGCCGAAAATGCAGAAGAAACATTATACCTCAGAACTTTAGAAGGGTTCGATAATTACTTCAATCCAAGAAGCAACCACTTGCACTACGCTGTTCTCTTTGGGTCACGTCTACAACTTGCCGGAGAAACCAACGAACAGTTTATTAGAAACTTACATGAGCTAGCCTCTAAGTGCAGCTGGAATGACGACCAGAGAAATGACATGCTGCGCACTCGCTTACTTGCCGGAATGAGAGACAAAGCACTAGCCCGAGATTTACAGATCAATCCCGACGTTACACTCGAGGAAATCAAGCAACAACTTCGCACTAAGGAAATAATTCTGGAGAACCAAAAAGCGGAAATAGATGGCGACAAAGCTACTGTACTAACTACCCACGTTCGCTTTCACAAAAGAACATCACATCATTCACATGCCAAAACGCAATCTCACCCAACGACATCAGGAAGAAACTCGACGACTATAAACAGACACAGTAACAATCCTCAATATATTCATGGATGTAAATACTGCGGATCATCTCACGACCGAGGAAGATGCCCTGCATATGGCAAAGAATGCATGAACTGTAAACGCCGGGGACATTTTGCCAAGGTATGCAAATCTAAACAGCAGGGCTCCATCGCATCATCTCACAAGAAACGTGTAAACGAACTTTCGGTAGCTTCCAAAGAAAGCCTGTGCGACGGAGACGTAAGTGAAACTTTCTACGTGCATGCTGTAGATAGTCCTACTAACCATGCTAGACCAGTAAGTACTAATCAGTCAGACAATAAGTGGCTAATTAATGTGAAGGTTCATGGCAAGCCTATTGATGTACAGGTTGACACAGGTGCCCAAGTTAGTGTGATGCCCAAACAAATGTTTTTAGAGTTAGGCTTGACACGGGTTGTTAGAACCGGAGCTACATTAGTGGGTTTCTCGGGGCGGGCTATACCAGTTGTTGGCAAGGCTGAGTTGAGTGTTGAAATTCCTGAAAATGGTTTAAGCACAGAAACAACATTCTATATCACTGAGACTAGGGACACAACTCTGCTAGGGTTACCTGCTGTCAGAGCACTTGGACTAATACCTAGCATAGCAAAAATTGCGCAAGCTTCCAAGCCTGATGCCATTGCTATTTCTGACATGGTATCAGAGTTTCCTGCAGTTTTTGAAGGTTTGGGATGTTTTGAGAAACCAGCAAAATTAGAGTTGAAACAAACGGCAGAACCAAAAGCAGTGCCCCCTCGACAAGTGCCTCACCACATGCGACAGAAATTAAAAACAGAGCTAACAAAACTTGAGAATTCTGGTGTCATAGTTCGTGATCACGAGCCCTCACAGTGGCTGACACCATTGGTAATAGTGAATAAACCGAATGGTAACATCAGAATATGCTTAGACCCACAGTATTTGAATAGCCAGTTAATTAGAACTCAATGTTCAATTCCCACCAACACGGAAATATTTGCCAGGATCTCAGGGTCCAAGTACTTTAGCACTTTAGACGCTAAGCAGGGGTTCCATCAGATACAACTAGATCATGATTCCTCAAAATTGACTAGCTTTGTCACTCCATTTGGCAAGTATAGATATGTAAGGCTACCCATGGGTGTAAGCAATGCACCTGAGTTATTCCATCAGCGCATGGCAGATGCATTGTCGGGTCTTGAAGGGGTGGAAATTTACATTGATGACATTCTTGTACATGCTGCAACAGTAGATGAGCACAACGTAAGGCTTAGGAAAGTGCTAGAGAGATGTATGCGGCTAGGCATTACATTGAATGCAGAAAAATGTGTCTTGTTGAAACAGTCTATTCAATATTTGGGCCACAATCTAACTGCTGAGGGGGTGCGAGCATGTAAGTCAAAAGTCGAAGCAGTAAAAAACATGACTGTGCCAGAAGATAAGAAAGCAGTGCAAAGGTTTTTGGGATTTGTTGGCTACTTGTCAAAATTCATTCCAAACTTGTCCGAACACACACACCCCTTGAGAGAGATCAGCAAGAAACATGCACAATTCATTTGGGAATCCCCACAATTGAAATCATTCAACCAAATCAAAGAGCTCATAAGTGCAGCACCAACACTGGCATTTTATGATGAGTCTAAGCCCATAGTGTTGTCAGCAGACAGTTCTTCTCATAGCCTAGGTGCCGTTCTAATGCAGGACGGGAGGCCAATAGAGTTTGCAGCTAAGTCTTTGACTGATTGTCAGCAGCGTTACAGCCAAATTGAAAAAGAGCTTTTGGCTATTGTTTTTGCTTGCAGCAGGTTCAAATATTATTGTTGGGGACGTGAAAAAGTAGTGGTAGAGACTGACCATCTTCCACTCATTGGATTGCTGAAGAAAGATATCAATGGCTTGTCTCCCAGACTTGCTGCTATGCGCCTACAGTTGTTATCGTATCCACTTACTGTCGAGTTAAAGTACAAGCCAGGGGCAGAAATGGTGTTGGCAGATACTCTGTCTAGAGCTTGCCGCAAGGGCACTGACCTCCATGATGACCTACAGGTTGATCCATTATTGTCTGTTTGTGAAGTAGTAATTAGATCAGCTGATGTGATGAGCAAGTATCAACGCGCTACAAGTAGTGACAAGGAATTAGCAGTGGTTAAGCGCTACGTAGAGAATGGATGGCCTACATGCAAGAAAAGTTGCGCTGCAATGGCAATGCCTTACTGGAACTTGAGACACAACTTGTCTACTCTTGATGGTGTGGTTTTCTATGGTTCAAGGTTGATCATACCTGTTGCATTGCGCGACGAGGTTGTGGAGTCATTGCACACAGCTCACCAGGGTACAACAAAAACAGTGCAGCGGGCTTCACAATCAGTGTTTTGGCCTGGTTTGAGACGTAGGATAGAAGAGAAATGCATGTCATGCGAACCATGTCGCCAGGCTGAGAGGAATGAGAGAAAAGAGCCTTTGATACCATTCTCAGTGCCAGACTATCCATTCGAGGCAATAGGTATTGACATATTCCACTTGAATGGAGCAGACTATCTGCTAGCTGTTGACTATCTGAGTAAGTGGCCAATAATAAAGCAATTAGCTAGAAACATGTCAAGCAAAACTGTTATCTTGGCACTGCAACAAATATTTAGTGATTTTGGCACACCTGCACAAATTGTTTCAGACAATGGGCCACAGTTCAGTTCTAGGGCATTTTCAGAATTCTGCAAGGGAAATAGCATTGAGCACAAATCCAGTTCACCTCTCCATCCTTCAGGAAATGGGCAAGTGGAGAGAGTAGTAGGCACAGTGAAAGCTATGATGACTAAATGTCAGGCTGAGGGCAAGAGTTGGTATCCAGGCTTAACTGCACTTAGAAATACTCCTATCAGTGAGGAGTTGCCCTCTCCAGCTGTGTTGTTGCAAGGCCGTAAGCTGCGCGAAAGAATGCCAGAATCTGTTGATAGTTACAAGGTTATAGGCTATGACTTGGTTGATGTGCGCAAAAAGTTGGCAGCTCGGCAGTGTCAGTCAAAATACCACCATGATAGGCACAGTGGACCAAGCAAAACAACCATCAAACTAGGCCAGCAGGTTTACTTCAAAACTGCTCAAGGCAAATGGATCCCAGGGGTAGTTGTAGAGGTGGTAGGTGAGAGATCATACGCAATTGAGGTAGAGGGTGGACAGATATTTCGTAGGAACAGGAAGGATATCAGGTTAGGTAGTGTTGAACATCCAACTAAAATATTTAGCAAGTCGCTGCCCAGTGCTGTGCCAGCAGCTGGAACTAAGGTACATGCACACACAACTCCTAGTTCTGTGCCAAATCAGAATGTTAACATTCAAACTCATGCTTTGCCAGCAGCCCCCTGCACTTTGGAGCCTTCTGGGGTGGTGACAGTGCCACAATCTAGGTCAGGTCGTACTCTACGGAAACCGGGAAAATTTAAAGACTATATTTTGTATTAAAATGGGCTGCCTGCTTGTCGTATGAACCTCTAAATAGCTTGCTATATGTGTATTAGTAATCACGCATATTATAACCATTGCTTCACTGCTTGAATTTATGGGAAAGGAGGTGTCACAGGTTTTGTAATAATATAAGGGTTTTTGCAGACACCTGTATTATGCCTTATTGGAATCCCATTATCCCTATTGTATAGCTTTGAATGTGTTTTTTATTAGTGTCATTTTTGTGGGCTATTATTACATCCACATTGCTGCAATGTTTATATACCTGCTTACAATGGACCATTTGCGGCAGATAATAATGTTTGTACAACGTCTATTTCTGCATGATAAATTCTTGTATCTTGGTACTCAATCAGTTATTGTTAGTCAGTCAAGCCTTACAGACAAATATATGCATACGAACCTGCAACAGATATGTATTTGGTTGCGCCACAAGTCTTAAAAAGCGCAAAATAAATTTATTTTCAAAGTAGGGTTCATTTCACAGTTGCCATTTTCCATACCACACCATTGATTAAAAATAATGTTTTATTACTATAGTTGTGTTTGCTAATTATCGCAAGTCCAGCAATTTTGGATATTACTACTGTTGTATTAAGTTATGTGCATACATCGGTTGTAGCAAAGAAGAACGGCCTCCGTGTTCTTATCCACTGACTTATTTACTGCTTAACGCTGCCTGATACCCGAAATTTTTTAAGGCTGAAAAAGTACTCGATTTTATTCTTATCAAAAAAATTAGCAATTCAACTCCCAATTCTTTTGCAAGACCTGGTAAGAATCTATTAATTTCAATTCAATAAACAAAACACTAAAATTAAATTCTTATGCTATCTTAACTCCCAATAAATCAATTCAGTTTTGTAAATAAAATGAATACTTTATCAATTCACCATTTGTTCACTAGCTATCTGATCTGAATAGAAGTTGCTCACCTACACAAACAGGCCTGCCAACCCAAGAGTGGGGCAATGCGTGAGATTTGGTTTTGGGGCAGTTGATGTATCAATGATAGTATATATAAAATTGTGGAAATTGGGGCAAAAGTCTCACGCATTTTTATTTTTTCTTTGGGGTGATTGTGTGAGTCTCACGCCCAATGCGTGAAAGTTGGCATGTATGTACACAAATGTTGTTGGGTAACACCTATGCAAAATGGCCTTAGAAGTGAAATAACCATTTAGTGTTGCAGTTTCATTTTATTATATAACATAGCACAGTTTCTCAATGCGCTCGGTGGTTACATTTACAAAATATAAGTTTTGTTTAAGTTGCTGGGGTCGATCTATGGGGGCGCATGATCATGCCCCCATGACTATATACTCTCTCACTAGGGTACTGGTTGCAAGCGGGATGAATAGAATCGCCTTAATTTCAGCCGACTTGAGCATCTGTCTCTTGTGTTTACTCCAACACTCTATACAGGAACCTGTATAAAAATCTTCAGTGCTGACAATCAAATTGCTTTCTACAGCTTCTCTAGAATGAATATTGAACAGCACCAAAGCATGACATTTCTCATTTATAGAAACTAGCTACCAGATTTGTATTATTACTAATAATTGAGTGATATCACACCAGATTAGTCGACACATGACTACACATAGCTTAAAGTTACGGCAGCAAAAGTAGCAACTGCTAAAACAATAATTTCCACTAGCTGACATATACAAACAGCCAAAACAGAATAATGCAGGTGAAATTACCATTATGTGTAGCAGGTAACTCGTCATATTTAAGTAGTTCAACCTTTAAGCCAATATCTCACACAGAAAGAGCAATGGCTCTCTTCTTTAGTTTGTAAACGAGGCCTAATCTGCGCTTCTCTGGCTGTTTGATGACAACAGGTGCCACTGGCTGAGCAAAATGTGACATCTATTTCTTGAGTTGTAAAAGCAGATACAAGTTAGTAAAAGCTAGTAGTGGGTGAAAGAAAACAGAAATGTCCTAATGCATTGGTAATAATTTGACACGCTATTCTTCTATATAGTAATGGCACCATTATTATTACATATCACCATGTCCACTATCTGATGCCAGGCTAATAGTGGTAGGTTAGCAAGTGGTAGGCAACTATCATCATTTCTCATTGTTTATAAGCCGATTTTTACCCGGGCATAATACCATGGCAACGCTGGGAGACACAGCTAGTATTATAATAATTGTTTGTTTATTAACCGCCACTAGTAGCAAATGTCAAACGACAAATGAATATTGTGAATAACAAATAAAATAGATAATGTAATGATTACAATGAATCATTTTGGTAATGCACAGTTGGAAAAGGTTTGAGATGCACCAAAACATGAAAAGCTTAGGGTAGAGCAATAATAATTAAAAATATTGCTTTCTCATTCATTTACTACATTTAGACTCCTTCATTCATCTCATATTTAATATAACACAATACTTACCTAAATAAATAAACTATTTACCATTGCATGCACTGCTACTTCTGAAAAAGCGAAATCGCTCACGCTAGCCCTATCAGTAGTGCTTCTCATATCTATAATATGATTATAATAATATTGTAAAAAAGAATGGATTTTGTTAGTAAGTTGATAAATATATTTATTAAATTTTGAATAAAATAGTGAACCCACCATACTAATGGAACTACTTATCCAGTGAGAGAAAATCTTGCCAACAAACCTCAAAACTGAGAACAATCAGACCAGTGAACTAGGTTCAACTTACCACTGAGTCCTGAGTGATAAATTTAGACAACTGCGTAGGACGAGGCCTGATATATGCATGAGATGTAGTTACATTTGTTTGCTTGACGATCAAAAAAGCATAGCTAAACTTGTTCCTAGTGCACAGGCAAACCATAGAACTATACTCTATCGTTGTGTGGTATATAAAAAAATACTGCATATTATCGAAAAAAAAACATGCTGTCATATCGAGGTTTATGAAAATGTTAAACATGTGCGGCTGGCATTACTACTCTGCACTTACTAATAACTGACTGGTTAAATAGGTTGTCACTGTCCATGATTAATTTTCCATCAATGTAGTAATAAATTACTAATTATGGAGGTACTGAGATAGTAATAACAAAGAGAATCATTGACTCGAGTCTTTTTGCTTGTTGAAAAATGGAGAATCGAGGCGATTCGTCTATGATGACAATAAAGAAATAATTCAATTATTACTGGTAGGATGCGCCAAGGCATTTCAATTCTACAGTAAGCAAAAATACCAGAAAATCGGTTCAATTCATTTGTAAATTGAGCATGCTTGAGCAAACGTGTGAACTCGAGTGCTCATCTATGCCTGATCCTGCATAATTCCCTACCTTATACACTCACCATAACTGCTGTGACCACCTGCAACTGCCTTGACCTCAGACGCCAACATAGCCCGAGTCTCATAAATCCCATCATACACCATACCCTTTTTTTCGAGCTACACCATAACTACCAATGAGCACACGTACCAACTCGTTTTGTGATGTTTGTTACCTGACTCAATAGGCTGTGCATCTGACTTGTCTATCCCCAGGCTACTGCCAAAAATATTCTCCTCTTTAGTGCCAGCACCATCGCCAATATAACACTCTCTTCTCTGTCATCCTGATCAGACTCAAACTTGCTCTCTCATAACGCACTTACAACACAGTTTATATTTTTAGCTGCTGCAACTCAGTTATGCCCAAAAAGTTTGTTTTTTATCCTTTCACCACATAAACCTCATCCTCCGTAGTCTCCTGTATTTACTTTCCAATGGAACTTCTACTATTCCAACTATATTCAACTCACTACCATCAGCATTTTCAAAATCTGTTGATGGCTTCTTTAACTGCAACTTCAACCTATTGGCAGTTGTTTCAATCTGCGCTCTCTACATCGACCCTTGCAACTTTCAACATTTCTCTACCACTATGTTCAATAGCTTTCAATAACAGCATTGATTTAGCTCTACCCCTCATATTAGGTTGTGTATCTCTCGTATTAGGTTGTCTATTACCACTTTCACCTTTATATCCTCTCCTCTTGACTACACTCTGGATACACGAATTCATCTCCTCAACAAGTCTCTCCTACGAACAATCACTGTGTTCACTGGACGCCAGCTTTGGATAACCGAACTTCATCATGTCACAACACAATCTATTTTACAATACCAACTCTATTCACTCTACATCTCTCCTTTTGTTTTTAATTGTCACCTTTTGCTTCACGAATAATAAATTCAAACAACTCGCTGGTATCTTTCCAACACGGACACTTCACAGTGTCGGCACCTCACAGCTTCAACAACTCACCTCTCCAACACTTCACCTGATTCACATGTCACCTCACTTTCATGCCTGTTAAAGGGTAGTGTCAATTGTTAAATTTAACAAGCCACCAATACTAGCACTCTTTTGTTTATGATCACAGGAAAAAACTCAACACTTTGTCAGCTGCCCCACATTGTATTAATGTAGGTCATCAGTTGTAGTAAAGAAGAATGGCTTCAGTAATTCATTCCATTTGCTTATATACCACCTATATTATATACCACCTGCTTACATACCCAGTTTTACGACTTATGGTTTCAGCATGGATACACGTGTTTGACCAGTAACATAATGCTAGCATTTACTAGGCATTTCTGGCTTTGTGATGATATTTTGTGCAGTGAAAAGTTATGAAACTACGATGAGCCTGAAAGCGCAGTGACTTCGTATTCTGGTGAAAACGTTATACATGTATCTGTCAAACCTTTTCGCTACATACCAAGTGTTGTCAAGTTTGCTGTTTTGTTATTTGGAAGCTTTCAGTCGATTCACAATCGTTGCTTGATTAATTTCAATTTTCCATTAAAAAGAACATTTCAAATATGGTTTTTAGCAATAAAATCCACAAGTTACTTGTATTCCATTGATTTTCTTATTGAACCTCTACAGTTAATCTCTTAGTGATTAAATTGAATTGGTTTGGCCCCACGTAACGAATTATTCGTTCAATTTGACCGAAATCAAGAAATGAACGAATAATTTGGCTGAAATTCACAGAATTATCTGAGCGTGCGCACCGAAGTCATCGACGAAACACTCTCAATTGGCTAAACAAGCAGCTTCCGCAGTTGGTATAGTCCAATACACGTACCGCGACACACAATAAAAGTACGAGTACAATTCAACATAATACACGCGATGAAACTGCTCAAGTTGCGCTGTTGTTGGTTAGCGAGCATGATTCTAACAGCTTTTCAAACTTACATCGTCCGAAGCACATAAAGGAACACACAAGAAAAATATTACGGCAATTCGCCATAGTAAATACGATGCAACTGACTTGATTGCGCTAAAGATGGCAACTCTTTCTACCACGGAAGTTTTGCTGCTAAAAGGTAAATGGTTATTATTTAAAAAAAAGAAACGATCTGTAACCATAATGTCCAAACGATAAAAACCAACAATAGCGCAATCTAAGCAGTTGCATCGTGTGTACTATGTTGAATTACACTTGTGCTTTTATTGTGTGTCGTCATACGTGTCTTGGACTATACTAATGGCTAAAGCTGCTAGAATTATGCTTGCTAATAACTCGTTTAGCCAATTAAATGCATTTCGTTGACGAATTCGGTGTACATGCACAGCTCAAACAATTCTGTTCACTTCGTGATTTTGGTCAGATTAAACAAATATTCGTTACGTGTGGCCGTACCTTAATAAAACTATTGTAAAGGTGTTTAATTGTGAAGTAATTAGCAAGTAATGGCTAGATAAGTGAAAAGTAAATTGTGAACATAGAAGTGTGTGTATGAGAAAGGTTAATGTTGCTGCAAAAGCTATCCATCAAAGTTTTGAATATAACTATACCTCTCGATAATATAATATAACTATATAAATATACCTCTCGATAGTTGATACTGGCACAAACATAAAAATGAGATACCGAAATTAAATACATGAATGAAGCGCACGAGGGTACTTTGTCTGACCGAACCCAGAGAGAATATAGAGACAATTCCTACTTGAGAATGTCCATGTGAACATTTTTTAGTTTTACAATTTCTAGCGATTGCCCTTTGCAATAACCGGAAAATGAAAATTGAAGTTCTGAGGTTACAGTTGCACTGTAACGGAACATGTGAAATTGAAACGGTCCAATTTACAATTACAAATAGAAAAATGAATAATGGGTTTTGGAAAAAATTTCAAACAAAAAACAAATGCGAAAGGTAATATTAATTCATAATATAACATACCTTTTTTGATTTAATCATGATAAGGATACCGTAGAAAACCTAAATCAGATAAGAATGACATAGCCTTGTAGTTAGGTGAAGGTGTTTGCATACTTGCACTTGCAATTTGTCGCAAGTTCAAATCCAGCACGATGAGAAATTTTCATGGCTAGACTTTAATCGCCATAGCTGGACACATCGATGACAAAAAACTAAAGGCAAACATTGAGATTCATACATATACCATAAAACCTCTAATCGAATGCCATGGCGCTCTATTTTCAACCCTTTCTCTATAGTGGCGGTCAATCATCATGTTTTCATGATGCGCAGTACTTTGATGCAGCCCCCTCCGAAGTTGAGGTTATTGTACCTTTACATGCTGCGCAGTGGTTTTCAGCAAATTAGCCAGAGAAAAGAAATTGTATAAATCAAATCGCCAGATGGAGACATAGAATCGATCATGGATACCGAACGTCAGAAATGGTCTTTTTATGCTTCTGTCGTCATTATACTTTTATTTACAATACATATTCGCAAGGTTTTACAAAGTAATATATTTTTAATAAGTTTTTTTAAGTAATATATTATTTAAATGTTACTTTAGGACTTGCCACCTATTTGTCGATAAGTGTTGGCATCGATAACAAAGTCCAGGAAAGTAATCACCTCATCATCCTTGTGGGTGCAGACCATAATTAAATTTAAGTGAAAGAAAATCGGAAGAATAGAAAAAAAACAAGCTAAGCAGGATAACTTTTGTACTAGTTTATGGCCTTCGATGGATTTGCCTCCACAGCAAGAGAGCTATGCTATCTACCTCAATATCTCTACCCGTTGATATCTATTGCTTGCAATTGACCTGCGATGATATTATAGCCTTTGTCCTTCTTTACAATTTGTTGGCATTTTCAATTTTTATTTCATTCTAAATTTGAAGACATATTTTTATTTTATCTCTATATTTAACATTGTTGCATAAAAGCTCATTGCACTCACTGATATGTTGGCTACAGTTTGCAGCCAAAACTAGCTTTTTATGTGCAGTAGAAGAGGAGTTACGAGCGTCGATCAATTGCATGATCAGATTACCGCAATGATGCTATCAAATAATGCGCTGTAAATTTGCAAATTTATTTGTTATATAATGATAATCTACCAAATGCTACAAAAATATATTCATGAACAAGGTACACAAACAAATCATACTTTATTACACGTAAAAAATTAACGTTTTTAAAACAAAAATGTTTGCATCGTTTGCTCGAATAGCTGCGTTCTGATTGTTGTTTTCGATGGAACGAACATTTTCTAGTTGTCTAATCCCTTCCAAAATATTTTCTGGTCTCGACTTTTTTTTTGCACTGCTGAGCTAGTCGATATTAGTGTCCAAACAATTTTTTATCTGCGCAAAACTTTTACGCCCTGCATTTAGCACAAATGCCTAAAAGTTTGCTCGCTAAACGTAACCTTTGGTTCAAAACTTGTAAACTGTTTTTTGTACATGTACATCGAAATATTAGGACAGTATTAAAAAAGGAACTACTATTAGTCTGAGACAGTTAATAATTATTTCTATGGTTTTGCTTTCGCAGTTTTAACGAAAAAAAGCGGAAAAAGCTTTCGAGTTGGACAGCGAGAGAATTGATTGTTCCGTGCATGATCAGCAGCTTGCAAGTTGCTGTCTGTTTTCTTGATGGCTTCCCCAGTGCAAATTATTATGCCTATTAATTACCTTATTAAGCCTGCTAGGTACTTTATTATGCCTGCTAGGTACTTTATTATGCTTGTTAGGTACCTTATTATACCTGTTAGGTACCTTATTATACCTGTTAGGTACCTTATTATGCCTGCTAGGTACCTTATTATGCCTGTTAGGTACCTTGATATGCCTGTTAGGTACCTTATTATGCCTGTTAGGTACCTTGTTATGCCTGCTAGGTACTTTATTATGCCTGTTATTTACTTTATTATACCTGCTAGGTACTTTATTATGTCTGTTAGGTAATTTATTATGCCTGCTAGGTACCTTATTATGCCTGTTAGGTACCTTATTATGTTAGTGGAAGGCGTATTAGTGGAAGGTGTATTATTTGAAGGTGTATTGGTGGAAGGCGTATTAGTGGAAGGCGTATTAGTGGAAGGCGTATTAGTGGAAGGCGTATTAGTGGAAGGCGTATTAGTGGAAGGCGTATTAGTGGAAGGCGTATTAGGTGCGTTATCCTGGATTTTGGTTGTTTTGTTCAACTTTGTCTCGTTTCCATTATCCACGCATAGCTTCTTGTACACTAGGGCTTACCAGTTTTGCCCAACCACATGTTCAATGGTGTCTATAGAGGCCCCCTACTTTGGTTTCAAATTCATATGCTGTAAGTTTGCTGAGCTGGCTACAAAGTATGATGAAGCAGCATTTGCCTTGTTTGACACCCATTTGTTATGGTGCAAGTGCTACTCCAAGATAAACGGTCTATTTACAGGTGCTTGCAGGTGCTTTTAGTACTTGCAGGTTGAAGTTTTACTCACAGGTTGTCTAGATAACATATTCTCTATGACTTTTGCGGTAAATAGGTGCTACTTTTACTGTGAGATATGTTTTACAGTGCATAAAATTAGCTCAAAACCTTTGTGGTTAACGCAATGGTTTAATTTTATGATAAATCAGAAATATTTGTTAACATTTTCTCTAGAAATCTTAATGCGTTCTGTTCTCTCTTGATGCAGGGTTTGCTCTCAGTGGACACACTAGACATGTCTGCCATCTCCTACAGTCATGTGAGTGCCTGGCTCAAGTATGTTTACACTGGTGATGAGTCAGCCCTTCTCCAAATACCTACTGACAATATCATGCAAATATCCCAGTATGTGTGTCTATTTTCACCTTCCTTCAGCCTTTATATATCTTTGCTTATCACCTTCATGTTGTGTACAACTCTGATAACTATTGATTTGTAGTTCCTATATCTTGATTTAGGGACTATGATGTTACTATGTATGCTGGCAATATGCGCCATGAGAGATTATCGTATGTAATCAGCGTGCACACAACTATTTAGGCATGTTACAAGGTGGTCCAGTGGTGCAGTTGGTAGCGCGCCTGGCTGCAAATCTGGATGTCTGGGTTCAATTCCTGTGTATTTTGTTTTTTTTCTGATCTCTAAGCGTAGCCTCTGACAAACAGGTACGGCTCCTATTATAGTAAAGATTTCATCCACCTCATTCGCTAAGTAACATATGAAATGAGTTTTGTATGTCTTTTAATGTTCGCTTTATGCTCAACTGTCGACTAATTTGTGTACTGTTAAAATAGTTTTTATCTCACAAGTTGGGTTGTACAATTACTATTGTCTCTTCTGTACGCTATCTGTTTGGCCATCCTTGTGTTTATCAAGGTAGCATTTGCTGATTGTTAGTACGAAAGCTCGAACCCGCAAACTATAGACTTATACACATAGCGGCAAGGCTATGTGTATAAGTCTATAGTTTGCGGGTTTGTTGTTACAAAAAAGTCATGTTCCAACCATGAATTTTTTGTCGTTTACTGTCACACTCATTAGATACCTCTCATTTGCTCTTACAACCATGAATTACCTCTCATTTGCTATTACAGCCATAACAACAACCTGTTATCTGCTGTCACACTCATAAGATACCTCTCATTTGCTCTCACAGCCATAAATTACCTCTCATTTGCTATTGCAGCCATAACAACAACCTGTCATCTGCTGTCACACTCATAAGATACCTCTCATTTGCTCTCACAGCCATGAATTACCTCTCATTTGCTATTGCAGCCATAACAACAACCTGTTATCTGCTGTCACACTCATAAGATACTTCTCATTTGCTCTCACAGCCATAAATTACCTCTCATTTGCTATTGCAGCCATAACAACAACCTGTTATCTGCTGTCACACTCATAAGATACCTCTCATTTGCTCGCACAGCCATGAATTACCTCTCATTTGCTATTGCAGCCATAACAACAACCTGTCATTTACTGTCACACTCATAATATACCTGTCATTTGCTCTCACAGCCATGAATTACCTCCCATTTGCTATTGCAGCCATAACAACAACCTGTCATTTACTGTCACACTCATAAGATACCTCTCATTTGCTCTCACAGCCATGAATTACCTCTCATTTGTTATTGCAGCCATAACAACAACCTGTTATCTGCTGTCAAAAAAAATCTGTCAACATCAAGAATCAGTCATTTGCTGTCACAGCCATCAATTAACTGTTCAAATGCTTTAATGCAATGTTGCAATCATCTTCAGGGTATTTATGTGATAAATTTGATTTCAAAACTTTATTACATTTTATAGGTTTATTCTTATGTTTGCCTCAAGAAAGATCAACTTAAAAAAACGACGAGTAAGTTTAACACTGCAGGTGGTTTTAAAGTTTTTGTGAATATAATATGGGACATTTTTAAGTAAAGCATCTGTCGTAGTCAGAAGCTGTGTAATCCTTTTTGTACAGAGTGACTGTGCATTGCCTTTGGTTAGTTTTTCAGTAGACAAAATAGCAGCCTCTATGAAACTGTCAATATGTTTCCACGACTCACATGATACGGTTTGGAACAGTGCGCAAGCTCAGTAAAGCCTGGTTTCCATATGACAGCGCAAGGTGCGCCTTGTCAAGGTGCGCAACAAGGCGCACGACATCGTGCTTAAGCCGGCTGTGATGGTGGCTCTGTCGATTGGTCTAGTTTTTGTGTGTGCTGCTCATCGGATTGGTGAGATATTTGGGTTGATACTTTTGTTTTGCTCATAACTATGTGGACCCTTGTTGTTGTTTTGTGTGTGTAGACTACGGCCCGGCCTCGGCAGTATCCCGCTAAAGGACACCTGTGTCAGAAACGGTCTTTTGATGCTTCTGTCGTCATTATACTTTTATTGACAATACACATTCACAAGGTTGTACAGACCTTAACACAATTTTTACAAAGTAATATAATTTAAAAAGAGTTTTTCAAGTAATTTATTATTTAAACGCTACTTTAGGACTTGCCACCTATTTTTCGAAAAGTGTTGGTATCGATAACAAAGTCTAGGAAAGTAATCACCTCATCATCCTCGTGGGCGCAGACCATAATTACATTTAAGTGAAAGAAGATCGGAAGAATAGAAAAAAAACAAGATTAGCGGGATAATTTTTGTACTAGTTTATGGCCCTCGAAGAATCCGTCTCCACAGCAAGAGAGCTCTGCGGAATTGCCGTTTCCTTGCTGCTTAATTTGCACTGGCTTCGCACTGATCAGTGCGCAGTGATTTCAGTGCGAAGACGCCATTTCCATGATTCGGAGAGAGTGCAACTCCGAAGTACTGCGCATCATGGAAACATGGTGATTGAACATCTGCACGATGCGATGCTCATTTAGCGCCAGCGCTTGACCCTATAGGTCAAGTGTTAACCTATTTAATGGCTCTATAAATAGCTATGCAGTCTTGTCCCTTTAAGCTTAGCAGCAATCGTTCGGAACATTGAGACTGCTTAAATCAAAATAAAAATGACTGGTGTTATTGTACATGATTATGTACATGTATTTATGTATATATTTTACAGTGTCGGTGCTGTTTAAAGTTTGACTGGTATCAGACAGACACTAGCATCATCATCTCTCTATTTATGTATGTTTTACAGTGTTGGTGCTGTTTCAGGTATGACTGGTACCAGACAGACACCAGCATCATCATCTCTCTATTTATGTATGTTTTACAGTGTTGGTGCTGTTTCAGGTATGACTGGTACCAGACAGACACCAGCATCATCATCTCTCTATTTATGTATGTTTTACAGTGTTGGTGATGTTTCAGGTATGACTGGTACCAGACAGACACCAGCATCATCATCTCTCTATTTATGAAGAAGCTCAGAGCTGATGCCTTCCAGCACACAGTTACAGATCAGACGGTTGGTTATAGCCTTGGTAACTCTTATCTATGTGGGGTGGTAGCATGAGACTATCTCCTGATAATTAGCCTTGGTTCTCTAGTTGGTCATACATAGTGAGAATGAAATAAAGGAAACAGCATCTCCACCTCTATTAAAGGACTCAGAGTTAAAATACTCTGAGTGAGGTACATGAAGCTGGTGAAGAACACTATAAATCTGTTACTAGTATTCTGGGATAAGACTAGTACTTCAAGGTTAATAATAGTATAAGAGTACTAGTACCTCAGGGTTAATAATAGTATAACAGTACTAGTACCTCAGGGTTGATAATAGTATAACAGTACTAGTACCTCAGGATTAATAATAGTATAACAGTACTAGTACCTCAGGGTTAATAATAGTATAACAGTACTAGTACCTCAGGGTTGATAATAGTATAACAGTACTAGTACCTCAGGATTAATAATAGTATAACAGTACTAGTACCTCAGGGTTAATAATAGTATAACAGTACTAGTACTTCAGGGTTAATAATAGTATAACAGTATTAGTACCTCAGGGTTAATAATAGTATAATAGTACTAGTACCTCAGGATTAATAGTAGTATAACAGTACTAGTACCTCAGAATTAATAATAGTTTAACAGTACAAGTACCTCAGAGTTAATAATAGTATAACAGTGCTAGTACCTCTGGGTTAATAATAGTATAACAGGACTAGTACCTCTGGGTTAATAATAGTATAACAGGACTAGTACCTCAGAGTTAATAATAGTATAACAGTACTAGTACCTCAGGGTTAATAATAGTATAACAGTACTAGTACCTCAGAGTTGATAATAGTATAACAGTACTAGTACCTCAGGGTTAATAATAGGATAACAGTACTAGTACCTAATGGTTAATAATAGTATACCAGTACTAGTACCTCAGGATTAATAATAGTATAACAGTACTAGTACCTCAGGATTAATAATAGTATAACAGTACTAGTACCTCAGGTTTAATAATAGTATAACAGTACTAGTACCTCAGGGTTAATAATAGTATAACAGTACTAGTACCTCAGAGTTGATAATAGTATAACAGTACTAGTACCTAATGGTTAATAATAGTATAACAGTGCTAGTACCTCTGGGTTAATAATAGTATAACAGGACTAGTACTTCAGGGTTAATAATAGTATAACAGTACTATTACCTCAGGATTAATAACAGTAGAACAGGACTAGTACCTCAGGGCTAATAATAGTATAACAGGACTAGTACCTCAGGGTTAATATTAGTGTAACAGTCCTAGTACCTCAGGGTAAATCATAAACTATTCTTATTGCTAGTACTACTCTCATGACAGCTGATAAGTCAAATGGTCATGTAGATAATGTACACTGATACTGTTATTGTACAGGTAGAGATAAAACTGTATAAAGTAGAGGTGATTAGTTGGAATGCTCTTTAGACTGGCTCTGAGCTGGATAAATTAAAAACCTTCAGTGTCGAACCAGGTTAGTATCCTAACTTATATTTGTAGCTTTACTTCATTGTATGCTGAGTACTGAATGGTTATTATACCTTTACTGCTAGAAGGGCTGACCTTCATCCAAGGTCATATGTCTGTAGACGCCACATCGGTGTAACTTATGATTCGAGTCTACATAGATTACAGGAGACTTATTACAGGGAATAAATGAGTGCCGATTTAGTCTAAAGTTTTTTCATCAGTAAAAAAGTACATAATAATGACATGACTCTGTACAGGAAAAGAAGAATAATTCGGACAATATGTTGCTGTGAACAACTCGAAAAATAGCTAAATCAGTGGGTAGCTCGAGATTGTTTTTAGAGATGATTGCATAGATACGGTAGTCAACCAGGTATAAATGTTCACTCGCATTTTCATATATAAACACAGTTAATTCTTTTGTGACAGCGGCTCTGATTGGTTTGATTACTAAAGTCAACGTAGACAATTTCTCACTTCTCTGGAGACTGTCAGGGAGTCTGCTCAGTAGTGGGGCAGAATAAAACACAGATGGTTATCAATAAGTTCATATGAGATATTAGGGTTGCTAAAACTATGATAATGATAAAGTGATAAAAATACACATTTGTTTATAGCGTTCTCAGTTCTTAGTACTAAATCTACATATATATGTCACTGTTACTATTAACAGTTGTAATTCTTACTCTAAACTGTAATCTTGTGATATTGTTATTACTAAAATATATATATTTCAGACATAATTATATATAATAAACTATGAACTTCCTCTGTGCTACACCACACACCTTTGTGTTACATATGAAAAGTTACAAGCAACTGCAGTTCTCTTTTTAAAACTCATAGTATCATAATTTGTACAATATCAAATACATATAATATGTATGAATAGTGAATACTGAAACAAAAGTTATCAATTAAACTAACAAACTGATGAGACACTATACAATTATACAACCGCGCATAAGCATAGACCAATATAATGGACCAATAGGACGTGAGCGGCTGTTGCAACCACTCAGAGGTGCTGAATAAGATGGATATTTTATTAAAGATTATATTTCTACAACTTGAACATTCCTGTAGAAGCCATTTAAATAAAGTAAGATTTCGTATGGTGTAAGGCAAGAGCTATATCTACAGATAGTTGAGTGAGCCATGTCTATGTAAATATGTATTCATGTATTTGGTTTTCGTGGATGTTGATGATGTAATATGGTTCATTATTCTTTTCAAAGTCATCGATGCGTGCTCGCAGTGTGTTTGAGTTTTAACTTTTAAAATGGAACATTGCCAAGATATATTTAGTTTTCTTAAAATCCATATTTCGTATGAATTAGTCTTACAGACTTCTTTGTTAAAAGCTCATACCGTTTATGTAACCAGCTGTAGCTGTCTTCAACGGATTCATTTGATTATTCTTTCTGTTTGTAATAACCTACATCATGCTAAGAAAGCATTAGCACTCTCTCTCTATTGTGGAGGTTTTCAGAAAGCCCCGACTGAGGAGTGTTTACATCACACACTTTCTATACTTTGAATCGTATCAAAACAGAAATGCTTGAGAGAGTAATTTAGCGCACAGTATTTATGATATCTCGGAGGACTGATTATTCGCACCTGCATTTTGCTAGCCGATGTTGTTGATAATAAGTACAATTTTGCTAGCCGATGTTGTTGATAATGAGTATACTCTCAGCATGTTTGACGCATTTTGCTAGCCGATGTTGTTGATAAAAAGTACACTCTCAGCATGTTTGATGCATTTTGCTAGGTGATGTTGTTGATAATAAGTACACTCTCAGCATGTTTGATGCATTTTGCTAGGTGATGTTGTTGATAATAAGTACACTCTCAGCATGTTTGACGCATTTTGCTAGCCGATGTTGTTGATAATAAGTACACTCTCAGCATGTTTGATGCATTTTGCTAGCCGATGTTGTTGATAATAAGTACACTCTCAGCATGTTTGATGCACTTTGCTAGCCAATGTTGTTGATAATAAGTACACTCTCAGCATGTTTGATGCATTTTGCTAGCCAATGTTGTTGATAATAAGTACACTCTCAGCATGTTTGATGCATTTTGTTAGCCGATGTTGTTGATAATGAGTACACTCTCCGCATGTTTGATGCATTTTGCTAGGTGATGTTGTTGATAATAAGTACACTCTCAGCATGTTTGATGCATTTTGCTAGGTGATGTTGTTGATAATAAGTACACTCTCCTCATGTTTGATGCATTTTGTTAGCCGATGTTGTTGATAATGAGTACACTCTCCGCATGTTTGAAAGCTTTTGAAAATGCTAAGTGTGCTCATTTGACATACAATATCTCATTAGAACAGATAAGGACAGGTGAGAATTATATTCTTAGAATAGACGAAGATAGGTGAGGATAATCTTGTTTACCATGACCAACTGTGTCGCGTCACACTAATGTATCGTTCTGTTACTCTGTCAGAAGTGTTATTATTCAAAATACTCCTAGTGTCATTACATGCTTCTTTTGCCTTCCTGAACACACAAGCTATGTCTGTAGTCAAACGGTTATAACACTCTATCTTTAGAATGAAACTAGCTGCATTACCCGCCTACAGCAACAGATTTACTTGCAGCATAAGGTTTATTGAGAGGGGTCTTTCTTACCGTAAAACAACTCCAAATATGCCGTCTACTGAAATTGTTGTCCTGATCAGAGTATGCATGCACATACACATGTCAATGTTGGGGAGAACAATGGAAATCTGCAATGTGTCTTACAGCTAGATGCGTGTATAATCTAGTAAATATTCTAGATTCATGTGTCTAGATTCATGCATCCGTTCATACCTGCCTATATTTGCAGTTGACGATCGCGCACTTCTGCCGCTGAGCCCCCGCCTCGGTTGACCAGTTTTTACCCGCCGAGCAGTTGACAATCGCGTTCTTGCACTCGCCTCGCAATCAATCGCTTCGCACTCACAATCAATCGCCTTGCAATCAATCGGCTCGCTTCGCAATCAATTGCCTTGCACTCTCCTTGCAATCAATCGCTTCGCACCCACTTTGCAGTTACCTCGCAATCAATCGCACTCGCCTTGCAATCAATCACCTTGCATTCGCAACCAATCGTCTCGCAACCAATCGCCTCGCAACCAATCGCCTCGCAATCAATCGCTTAGCACTCGATCGCTTTGCAATCAATCGCCTCGCACTTGCCAACTCATTCCTCCGGAAAGCCGCGCCTGGAGACTCTCGCTGTACTCGGGGCGAAAAAGGTCTCTTGCGCATCCTCGAGTGACGCCATGGCCCCAAGCCTAGCTGTGCTACCCGGCGTTGCCCGGGTAGTCAAAAGTCTATGCACAGAAAATTGATTTGTATTTAACATATAACATAATTTGCCATTCTAACTTTCAAACTACATATCATGAAAGAAGTGTTTTGTGTAGTTAAAATAAATTAAGAGAGAAAATAAAACAACTGTAAAGGTTTTCAAACTTTTTCAAACAATTACAACTTTCAAAGTTCATATCATGAGGAAAAGGTTTTGTGCAGGACAACTGATTTAAAAATAAATAAAACAACTGTAAAGGTTTTCAAACAAATGTAAATTTAAAATTTCATAACTTTCAGCGCCCTATGTCTTTTGATAACATATAGTGGAACCTCAGTTCTCGAACATAATCAGTTCCAGAAGTTCGAGATCCGAAACAATTTTTCCCAACAAAATAAAATAATGTAAATTTTAATCCGCTTCAAGGCGAGAAAACAACTTCGGTAAAGTATTTTTTCAACATTTTACACCATAAGCTGTCCTTGTACCCTGGTAATAAAAAAGTCTTTGCACAGAAAATCTATTGGTATTTTTAACATATATAACAACATTTGCCATTCTAACATTCAAACTACATAGGTAACATGAGAAAACATGATAGGTAACCTATCATGAGAAAAGTGTTTTGTGTAGTTGAAATAATTTGAGAAAATAAAAACAACTGTAAAGTTTATCAAACTTTGTCAAACAACTGTAACTTTCAAACTTCATATCATGAGGAAAAGGTTTTTTGCCATTCTAATAATTTAAAAAAAATAAAACAATTGTAAAAGGGATTAGATGTAAATTTCAAATAATTAGCAGGTAATAGCTAAATTAAGTCGGTTTTGCAACAATTACAATAAAAGATGATACGTTAATGATACAATTAATACAAACTGAGAAAACAAAATAAACATCATGAATATGTTGAATTAATAGTAGCAATTCTTTTATAAAAGTGTGGGTATAAAAAGGTTACTGTCACACCAGAAACTATCCATCAATTCTTTGAATACGACGATACTAAAAAATATGACAGAATATCATAGTATTTTGTAGTTGAAATTTTATTAAAACAGTGTCTGCCCAAAATGGTTGAATAAAAGAATAATATTAATAATAAAGATTGGAAACTAATCTAGTAATAATAACAGTGATAGGAAAATGAATAATGTTTAAACTTCAAACACGATAATCAATTTATGTTTAAAAGAATGCAAGTTGAAATAATAACAACGATGAAACAAACTTTAAAAAACTATATTATAAACTTCAAAAGTCATAAGAAGTTTATAAATGTAATAAGAGAATTTAAATATCTACTATATGTAAATGTATGTAACTATAAGATAGTGGAGAATAACTGATACTTGCAATCTTACACGATAAATCTTACAGTAATCTTACAAATGTTTGTTGTAAAATGTGAAATTAATTACGAAAAACTAACTGGTTAGGTTTAACAGGAAATATTTGTAAGCTAATACATCTAGCTGTAAAACCCAGCGTTGCCACCGTAATAAAAAAAACTGAACAGAAAATTGATTTGTATTTAACATATAACATCATTTGCCATTTTACCTAAAACAACTGTAAAGGTTTTCAAACTTACTTTGTCAACCAACTTTTAAACTTCATATCATGAGAAAAATGTTTCGTGCAGGTCAAATCAATTTTAAAAATAAAACGACTATAATGGGTTTAGATGTAACAGTGAAATAATTAGCAAGTAATAGCTAAATTGAGTCTGTTTTGCTACGACTACAATATGATATGATTCGGTAATGATACAATTAATACGAACTTAGAAAACAAAATAAAATTTGTGAATATGTTGAATTAATAATAACAATTCTTGCATAGAAGTGTGTGTATCAAAAAGTTACTGTTCTACCAACAGCTATCCATCAAAACTCTGAATACGACGATACTGGTACGACGATATGTTATGTAAAAATAAAATATTGCAGTGTCTTTGTCTGATCGAAGGTGAGAGAATCTAGATGTTATTTTTACTCCAGTGTCGTATAATTTCACAGAGTCCCGCGACCAACAGAAGTGTATACGAGAGCTCGCTCGATTCCAAACAAACAGGCCACGCCTACTATTTTTATATAAGTTATAATGGAGAGGCCGCAACATTAATCAACAAAAACTACTCCCATTAGCAGTCGCTTTAAAATTGATTTTTGTATCATGAACCATTTGAAAGAAAACAAAATTTCCTACAAAAAGCTGCTAATAATGTTTTTGTAAAAACGTTAAATAAATGCAAAAAAGAGCAGTATTGAGAGCGAGGTAGGAATATTCCATTAGAGATCAGTATGTCGATTGGGTTTGTTTGGAATCGGACGTTTTTGTTTCCGGTTTTGGTTGCGAGACTTTTCAAAGCTATATGACTCTGCTAGTACAGAGTTGTATAACTTCACAGAGTTTCACTGCTAACGGATGCGCATATCAGAGCTCGCACGGCTCCAAACAAACAAGCCGCGCCCACTATTGTTTTATATAAGTTATAAAGGAGAGGCCGCAACACTAACCTACAAAAATTACTCCCATTGGCAGTCACTCTGAAATTGATTGTTGTATTATACACCATTTAAAAAGGACAAAATTCTCTACAAGAAACTACAAATGATTTTTTGTAATAAAGTAAAGTAGATGCAAAAGAGTGAGATGTTGAGAGCGAGGTAAGAATATTCCATTAGAGATCAGTATGTCGATCGGGTTTGTTTGGAATCAAGCGTTTTTGTTTCCGGCTTTTGGTCACGGGACTCTGTGAAACTATACGGCTCTGTCCTACTCGAGATAACACAATTGTCCACGTGAAAAGTAGTGACCTTAACAGCGATTTAGCAATTGAACCTTAAGAAAAGCCGGAAATAGAGGTTCACAAAAATGGCATCGTGTTTCATAGAGTTAATAAAATTAAATAGCTTAATTCTAATATCGAGAAAGTCTATTGTCGATATCGTTTTGCCGAAAACGAATCAGCCCGAATACGTCGAGGACAAAAAAGCATCGCGTGTCATGAAGCTAAAAGAAAGCCATAGAGTTGTAATTATTACGTCATTTTTGTGTGAAAACGGCAAACGATGAATACGGTAGGTTATGTATAGAGGCGCACTAACCGGAGATTCTCGTTAATGCGCCCTTGATACCTAGTAGCGGCTAATAGTCCGAAAAGTACGGTACTCTACAAAGCGGATAGACAGATAGACAGACAACGATTGCCGTTTATATAGTAGATTACAAACTGGCATGTAAGATAGACACATAGAAAGTTGTCTCAAGACGTTCAGCTTGGTAGACCGACTCTCTATAACCTACACCTATCGACCTTCTTTTGGCACTTGAGAATAATTGTGAATATATGTATTCTCCGTGCTTTAAAGGTTTACTTGTATCAAAATTTACATTACAGTTATTTGGTATCAAAAGGTTCACCATGTCTTACTCTGCTGTGTTGTAGGTGCAAAATATGTGGAAATGTGATTACAAGCTCTTAAAAGCTCAAAAACGAACAGTTAATCGCAGCCATCACAAAAAACGCCGTAGTTCGGAATATCTTTATTTCGATGATGTTCTCAAACATTTGGTTATCGTTTTGACATGTGATGTTATCACGCGAAATTAAAGGCCAATAAAAGGCTCAATATAAAATGCCTCGGAGCGCTAGTTTATGATAAACGCTTTGAGCTCGACCGGAAAGCCTGTATCAAATATAGATGCTCGTTACTTTACAGTTTCGTTTCAACTAGGTCTAATCATCTAGTCTTAATCTGATTATGTGATCCGTACTTCCTACCAAACTTTCTGCTAAATGGCGCGAACAATTTCTGCAGCATTTTTTTACTAACACAGGTGACCAACAGTCTCCTCATGTTTATCAGAAGATGATATGCACTCCTTAGAGTCAAGGTTAAAAAATTAAACTAATTTTTACGGTAGGCTTGAGATATCAGTGCTCAAAGTGACAGCATGACAATGTTGATGAAATAGACGCATAAGGACAATATACATGGTTTTATTGAATGCGTGAAGTGAAATACATTTGTGAAAAAATTTTGACGAATGAGGTTGCATGGAACTGTAAACAGAAGCCATGGTGTTCAGCTACGTCCCATTTGAGCCGTTTTGGAAAGGGATTCCAATCTACGGCGTTTTTGTGATATTCGCGATTACCTGTTCCTTTCTGAGCTTTTAAGAGCTTGTGATCACATTTCCACATATTTTGCATCTACAACACGACAGAGTAAGACATGGTGAATCTTTTGATACCAAATAACTGTAATGTGAATTTTGTTGCGAGTCAACCTTTAAGACAGATGTATAAAAGATTGTCTGCCTTGTGAATCCTCTCATAATGATTATAAAACAGCCATCCACCACACCTTAGTTTATCATATTATTTTGATATGTTAATGTGAACTTAGAGGTGAAATTTTCTATGACTAAAATGCTGTAACACCATTGGCTACTTGTGATATTTCTTGCCGTATCTCTTCTGAGGTTGAGTAAGTCAGACCAGTTCACAACGTGTTATGTTATGTACTTCTACTGAGTGACATGTACATAAATCTACAGACATTTAAGTCTATAAACTCATACTGACTCACATGTACATTGTACTTGTCACCATTCATTTACATGTATAAACGTCTCCTGGCTTTCAAGTCTTTCAGTCTACATATGTTTAAGTCTATATACGTTCACTTGAATGTATTTAAGTCATTGCTTGTTACCTCAACTGGCCCGCACTATATAATTAATGCCAGTACAAGTCATTGCTTGTAAACTGCTATACTCTGTAAAATCCTATGAGACTTCAATGGTTTTCTTATCAGCGGCCCTCATTAACATCTACAACAACTTTACCTTATGTGGTGTTACTTAACGACTAGTTTTCTTATTAAATTCCGGTTTTGGTCTCAGAATTAATATTAGTGCTAGTACCTTAACAGTCTGGTCTGCTGTGAGAGATCGTCAGGCATGCCAAGAATGCGCAAAGAATAAGTATGTCCGCGACAATTCTCAAATCCTATAGAAGGCAAATGATTGGCGACCAATCCGTATGTGGTGGGCTTGGTTCCCATATGATGCAATGGGAACCGATTTTTTCCGACTACGTTTCAGACAGCCACGGCTATTATTATAGTAACGACGATTATCTAAAGAACCAGCACAACTTAAAAGCATTATTTGATACTGGTGATAATGATTTCGTTAAAAATAATTTTATAAACTAGGTGGTCAGCTGAGCCTGAGAAAAAATAATGGTATTATATCTGTTTAAATAATTGATCAGGTAGAAAGATCAATTCTGATCCAATCAATCGATTTTGTCAAAGATATAAACTGTAAAATCTTAAGTTTACAGGGTGAATCACGAATCTCAAGACGATGACAAACCAAACATGAAGCATTGCCTACAGCTGATTAAACACTCACAGCAAGTTGTTTTTTTTTATTTTGCAAGTTAGATGTACTCAGCCTTTCAATATCAGGTTCTATTGCAAGCAGAAATCCTGGATAGAATCAATAGGCTTGTGAACAATAGAAATTAACCACATTGTTTGAGTAATTGTAATGCTTTGGGCAGGTCTTAAACTCATGAACCTTGCTTTCATTCAATGATACGTGTGGAAGATAACTCCAAGTTTACGGGTGAGCATATACCTCATTTATTGCTCTCATCTAATGATGTGTTTTCACACTTACCCTGATGAGTACATACCCTACAGTGATATAACTCAAATGTTCAGTTCCTATTTAACTAATAGTCATACCTCTTGTATTACGTGTAGAGCACGACCCAGCGATATCCTTTGTCCTTGCCGTGAATAGAGTTTGACGAATCTATGTCTCTCTCTGTGGCGAGTGTCTGTGTGGCTTGGAGGACCACTACTGCATATAGTTAATGTCCTTCTCTATAATGGTAGCGGTTTCATGTGGCCAAGTGTCTGTCTTTCCTGGAAGCTATCTTCTCCTAGCTCACCACTAGCTATCTCACTCTTCACTCCTTAACACTTTTCTCTATATAACTAGAGTAAGTGCTAATATTAGATTAGTATACTATAGAATTACATGTTCCTGGTTGTCGTTAACAGTAAGTAAAGGTATAATGTTATCTGAGGTGTAGTCTGTTCAGTATCTCGGTATAGACTGCCCAAGGAAAGGAAAAGAAATGCACTTGCTATTATACTGTCTTGTCAAGTGTGAGTTGTCTCTCACTAGGCAAATAATATAATCATGGAGCGGCAACTCCAAATCTCAATACTTATGTGACAAGCAACCTGGCACCGCTGGGAATAGTAATGGCTATTGAATATGAGTTATTCTACTCATATCAACAGGATGAAAATATTCGTTGGTTATAAAAATTCGCGATTTCGCGAACCGTCAATTCCGCGAATTATTAAATTCCATGAATAATTAGTTCTATTTTTAATCACAAGGAAAAATAACTACTACATCAAATTAAAAACTAGCCGCTAGGCTAGTTTTTAATATAAATACTTAACGTAGTTGAGTTCCAAAACATTTTTAAAATCATTGCCTGGGCTTTGAGCTAACACCATTGCCAATGCATCACATTTCTTTACAAAATTTTTCAAGGTTGTCACAAGATATGCAGAATGGCGTCATCGCAAAAATAGCCGCTAGGCAGAAGTACTAAACGTAGCCGAGTTCCAAAACTTCTTTAAAATCATCGCCGGGCTTCGAGTTTTATTGCCATTGCATCAAACTTTACAAAATTATTCAAGGTTTTCACAAGTTATTCGGCATGGCTTGGTCATCGCAAAAAATCTCTCCTAGTCTTTTTACATTGAAATCAACACCATCAATCTCTAATACCGAAGTTGAGGATGATCGTGATTTTGATCTGGACATTATGGTATGTATTTGATTTGCAGTGCAGATACGTTTTTCCATAATTAACTGCATTAGTTAATTCTTTTGTTTAAAAACTGATCGCTTTCATTAAATACTTCAGCTATTGTTTTTGTACTTCCTTAACACTTGTTAATATTTTTTCTTTTTTGCGTTTACTGCAGATTGAGAATGAAACAACCTACTCCGATGACGAAAATTAGAGACAAGTAGTAATATTCATCAAGGCAGGAATATTGGCAGAGAAGCAACCAGTCAACCTAGACCCCTTTATCGGCAACAACTCCTTGATATCGCTGCAGCAAACATGATTAAATTATATATTTTATTTCATGTATAGATATATTATAATTTATTACAAGCTTGAGTGTACAAATGAAATATTTCAAATACAAATAAAATTTTACAAACGATGAATAGAGTAACTATAAACAGTTTAGTCCATATGGCGGTCGTCTAGCAATAAAATTAAACTGGTACTCTTGATAAGTGAATACTAGCGTGTAATGGTGCTCTCTGACTAGTTATTTTGGTAATAGCAGCTCTGTCGCTGTCACTGTCTTAGGTAAATGTTATTGGGTAAATGTTATGTCACTGTCTTGGGTAAGTCGATTCTCTCGCTACTACATGACTGGTAAGGAAGTTATCATCAGAACTCTCCTCGCGGCTTACTATTGCAAAGTTCTGCGGTTGGCCAAAGATTTGCGCTCGTAAATGCGTTTTTGTTCCTTTTTTAAAACAGATATATTCTCCTCGTTAGCAGCTGCGGTCACTTCTACCTCAATTTCAAGACCTCCCTGAATGATTGGTGATCTTCTAAGAATGACATCTACCACCCTTGCAATCATTGTGCTTCCGTGTATGATGAAAAATCTCTCTCTCACACTGAAACAAGTAATGAAGCGGTAGGAATGGAAAAAATAAATATTGCGTTTGCCGAAGAACCAAAGTAAAATTCAACTAATTTAGTAAATGTGAAAAACTTATTACTTACCACAAATTTTTGGTTCATCAAAGGCCTCCAAATCTAGAGATACTCGTGAAAACCTCTGAACGCAGCAAAAGATTTATAGCTTAGCACGATCGACCCGTACTTATAGTTGTAAGCTAAATAAAAAACGAAACACGCAATGTGCCCATGCGTGGACGTAATAGAGTTAACTCTTCATAGAGAGTGACAGTTTTCAGCCGCGAATAAATTAGTCCGCGAATATGCATGAAATGGCAATTTTTGCGAAATATAACTCCGCGAATAAATTCATTCTGTAGGGTATAGGAATCAGTGTTGAGTTGGCATAGTCTGACAACTCCTGCCTCTTCACTTTGATCTCTTTATCATGGTCATCATTTAGCGTGCTTTACAATTCCCTATGTATAGGGGAGACATGACTAGGTACACAAAAGGCATTCAGATTACAATTTTAGAAGTAAGATAGCTTTTGTCTAGATTGGGCTACACTAAGGTCAATGATAACTGAGATGGTTTGCGTCCATTGACAATAGATAAGTGCATAGTTGGAGATGTGTCTGCAAAACTGTAGCCCGAGATCTTTATGAATATTTTAAAAGCTATGATAGCCAAATGCTTGCAATGATGACAAGCTCATTTGGCGTATGCTAAATTTGAGGTGGTCTGACTGCTACGATGTTTCAAGATTGAAATTGACAAAGCTTTCTTGCTGTTTAAACGCTCAGAAGAAAAAGATGTGCCCAGACTTGCCCAAAATGATGCACATAGCCATGAGGCTGCCTGTCTCTCACTCCTATTCACATTGGCTAAATCAGACTGTACAAATACTGGTCACTCACCTTACTACATGATACATATTATTAGACATGCTGTCACAGGTACCTCTAAAGTATGCATTGGGAATTTTAAGGTGCCCTTAATCTCGCCTTCCTTCACTCCTCTCACCCCTCAGTCTTTTTAGGGTGTTTTGTATTATGATTTATAAAACTAAGAATTAAAATACTAATCATAACTAAAGCTACATGTAGACTATCTGATAGTCTGTTTCTTGGCATGCAGTTGAAGACTTAGTAAGGTTGCCATACACTGAATACTTTTAATTATGCTGTGAACTCCAGCTAATAAAATAAGTTTTATATCAAAACTTGTACATGTAAGTAAATATTTTAACATAGAATTAGAATATCAGTAGTTGTTAGTAATAGCAGAGATCTGATGATTGCTGTTCAACACTCTTCGTTATACAACAGAATTGATGTGGGAATAACATGCTTGTTTGTATATTCCATGTTAAATATCTCTTATTATAAAACCTGCTCTCTAATGTTCTCTTGAGTCAGGCATTTGATATTTAATCCCACGACCACACGAGCGGAGCGGAAGTGTGGGAGTTTTTATGATAAATGCATGTTTTTATAACAAGCCTCCTTTAGCTTTCACTCTCGTTGACTTCCCCTTCTGGTTGTCACCACTCATTTTCTCTCTCTTTTAAGCTTCTACACAGAAGTTCATTGACAAACAGGGAACGGAGTTCATGAGCCCAAAACTCATCAATATTACTTTGATCATTAAGTCCAATCACACTATAAATATAGCAGTGTCCACACTGATAACCTGGCACACACCAAATCATTAGCCGACTTACATTCTCATTTTAGTCATCAATTATAGTCCCACGAGCAAATGAGCGGAGCGAAGTGTGGAAGTTTTTATAATAAATGCATGTGCACACAACTTACGAAAATTATTCATCAGCAATGAGACGAACCCTCGTCAAGAAATTTCATCAACAAATTTAAGCATCGGAATGTAAAGTCGTTAAAGTATAATAACGATACAAAACACATTTAAACCTATTTAAATATGTTACCAAGTCTTTGTAAACCTTCGATAATATCTTAAAACTTACCCATCTGATCGGATTATACACAAATAGACAGATTAATTTGAACGAAAATTGCCGCAAAAAGCTTGAAAAGCTCGGTTTAATAAAAGTTAAGACCGAAAATTGAAACGCCAATAAAGCCGTGCGACCGATAGTAGAACTATTTAGTAGTGCGTATTTCACGAGAAAACCGTGCTCATTTCACCAGTCTATGGTGTTGTTTACTTGTAATCGAATTTATTCGAAGGTTTTTGTAATAAATGAGACCGTTTGAGGCGTAGACCGATTTACAGGTACGAAATTGTGGTACACCGTTTATCAGCCTATGTTTTTTGTCCAATCACCGAAGGTTTCATTATTTAAAATGTTAACCGAAATTCTTTACAACTTATGTACTAGCTAGGGCCGAACTACAACGCCCCTTCATGACGAGAACATTTTTTATTTTGCTACAGTTTTATACGCGTGAATGCTCCTACTCGCTTTCTGTTAAAGATCGCTTATCAAAACCATTCTACATTCAACGCAACCATCTTTCAAACTGTGTATAGTACACAGTAGCTTGCCATTTTACTTCTAATTTTGCATTTCAGAGTTATAATAAACATATTTCTTTATTGTTGTTGAATTACATACATTACAGTAAATCAGGCCTACAGCTTTATAACACTTTTATAACAGCTTTTATTTTGCTGCAGTTTGCAGAAATCTTCGAGACGCGTGAACGCTCATAGGTTTTCTATTATTGCTGTATTACTATATTAACAATATTGGTTATTTTAATAATATCAGTGCATTTTACTTATAAGATTGGCCAACATTGCATTTCTCCTATTGCAAGGGAGAGATATAAACGTGTAATATTTTCCTTTCATTGTTGTTGTTTGTCATGACCAAACACTTTTTAAATAAATTTTCTAAAAATCTATATAGTAGAGCAGGAACATAAACTTATCTTTCAGCTTATTCCTTCCGAGGGTGGGCTACTCAAACAAAGATGTTTCATAGTCAGAAATTTATGCTGAATTCAATTATAATGTTTCTACACCTATGCGTTTGCACATTTCTGAGCTAGAAAGCACTTTCGAAATGGGAGGGGACAACTCCAAGTTTGCTTGGAAAACCTTACATATCAGACAAAGAAAACTACTTTATAATCTCAAAAGTTAATAAATGCTTTTACATGTAATTGAGATTAGGTGAGTCAACTTTCAGCACTTCTTAACCCATGTTAAGGATGCAGCAAGACTGCTTGTTTCAATGTCTTGATCAGTCTGTGAATGAAACCCTAGTCAGTGTGACTAAACTTCAATATGAGACAGCCAAACAGTATTCAAACAAATGGTTGATATTGGAAGAAGAGAGCATTCAATGTGAAATTACTCAAAAAGTGTCAAGCATTGAGAACTTTGATGAGAGTTCAGACTCGTTATGTCATTATGCCTATTATAAAAAGTATTGTAACAAACTCGTTATGGAAAAAGCTGAGAAGAGACAGAAGAATGTGATACAGCAGAAGAGGTGAAACTAGATATATATTCTTTTACAATTTCATGATGATTACTCCATGATAATGGTACT
Source organism: Watersipora subatra (assembly GCF_963576615.1). Lineage (NCBI taxonomy): Eukaryota > Metazoa > Bryozoa > Gymnolaemata > Cheilostomatida > Watersiporidae > Watersipora > Watersipora subatra. The sequence goes on along the minus strand of NC_088715.1, from coordinate 4,674,529 downwards.
TTGGTGGGAGAAAAAGAAAACATTTTCATTTTTGTCTGCACATTTTGTGAGCAGCAAAAGTAACTCTTTGCAGTTTACATGACGTGTTATAGCCTACAATTTGGGCATAAATGTATAGATAAATTATATGTATGATCCTTCCTTGGTTTTTTGCATATGACCACACAAACTATGCTAGATATGGCACGCTGTACTATGCAGAGATGACTAATCTGAAAGTATCGCAGATCAAGGTGTATGAGGCTCTTATGAAGAAGGGGTATGTTACTTATCAATCACGACATCACTGTCCATTCAGCTCTATCGCTTGTGATCAATCTATTGAGCAAACAGTTAAAAGAGACTCAAAGTCTCACGGTGGAATCATAGAGTTTACCAGGAAGTCATTGGCCTCTCAACGCTGGACTCCATCTCACTTGGAACGAACAGCTGTACATACAGACATGAAGACGATGCCAGTGCTTAGTGATTCTGATGCAGCAAGTTATGAGATGCGTGAAAAGGCATGGAAGGCTGATGAGGAAATGAGGGAAGTCATGAAAGACTCATAATAGCAAGAATAAATTTGTTTGCGTTTCAAACCACCAAACTAGTACATATTACCAGTGGCGCAAAAGCCTCTATTGAAGTGAAGTACCTAGAATCTTGAAATGGCAAATGTGATAGAAGAGAAACAGCTTTTCGAATTTGTCCAGAAGAGATTAAGCACCCAATAGATTGATTTCAATGCATCCATCAAGTCAAACAAGCTCAAAACCTTCCCCACATTACCATCAGCTAAAAAAAATCAAATGAAAAAGTCCTAGTGTTTGCACAGACTGTTTGAGAATTTATTAATGATCAGCCAACAACGTAACTTGGATTGTAAAAAAGTGTTATCATCTCTCTTGGCAACATCAGTTGGTCACTGGCTAACTATGATGGCTCTATATTGAAGACTGATAAGCTGGCTCTGATGGCTGCTGTTGAGAAAGATGTTGATGATCAGCCATCAATCTATGTTAACCGGGATCAGCTACCAGTCTTTGACGCGGTTGTGATTGATGCTATAGCCGAAATTCAGGCCCTGACACTCCTTCAGCGTTTGCAACGAATGGTTAGTATTGGAAGCTTGTATCACACATGTGGCATGGATTTTGTTTGTGACACATACCCTGATATCAGCATTAAGGGAGATGAGAGAAGTCATAGAAGTGTGAAAGGAAGGCAGAAGGTTGCTGTGTTTAGTCCGAACTAATCATTGCCAAAATAGTCTGAATTTTTAGCAGATGGTTCAAACAAGACTGCCCTAGTGAAATTTTTGAAGGATACATGAAGCGAGTCAACTGTGAAGCAGAAACTTGTAACAGCTTTTTCTCAAGAATGCCACATGATTAGCTATGACCTTGATGGATCAATCGCTGTAAGCCAAATAGATAATTTGACATCAGACCACGAGGAGGCAGATACGGGCATGTTATCACTTATCGCAAAGATAATGGAAGACAAACCCAGCTCAAAAGTTCTAATCAAGTGCCAGGACACAGATGTTTTCCTAAGCTGTCTATCTCTAGTGAATGAGCTGCTATCACAAAAACTCATTTACTGCTGTGGTAAGAAGAAGCAGTTGAGATATGTAATCATAGGCTGTCTGTCTACCGTCTTCACAACTGAACGATGCAAAGCATTGCTCGGGCTCCATGCTCTAAGTAGATGCGACAGTGTAAGCGCATTCTATTCCAAAGGGAAGATAACTTTCTTCAAGCTGCTAAAGAACCATCCTGAATTCTGTAACACACTGAAATCATTGGGAACAGATTTTGAAGTTGATGGTTCAATATGAGAACCTATTGAGACATTCATATGCAGACTGTATGTTGAGGAGACAAATCACATCAATGAAGCACGGAATAAGATCTTCTGCTCACCGTCTCGCACATCACAATCAAACCTACCACCCATACTAGATGAGTTAAATCTCCATATACCTAGGACTACCTACCAGGCCACGATATGGAGAAGAGCCAAGCAAATCATCATCAATGCTCCATCCCCCCAGCAACATGGATGGTTTATGGAAGGTGGAAAGCTTAAAACTATATGGATGACAGAACAACAAGCACCTCCTGATGTGCTCATAGACACGTTTTGTCGATGCAAAACTGGATGCCAGTCTCATCGCTGTCAGTGCAACAAGACAGATCTCAAGTGTATGGACATGTGCAGATGCAGCTGCTGTAGCAATAGAAATAAAGATGGAGATAAAAGTAGTAATGCAGAAGACTCAGATGACTGCGAATTAGAAGGTTATTATTCGAGAGGTATTGAAGCCAAAGGTGTGCTTTATGTTTGATTAGAATACATGTGTCATACCGTACAAAAGACTGACTAATTGCAATTTCACTTGCATAATAAAGTACACGGTTCAACATAATAAGCATTAATGATGAATATATGTATACTAAAATATTATATATACATGGTCTTAGTCTTTAAAAATACTTTTCATTTTGTTTTGTAGATCTGTAATGATATAGGAATTGTGGAATAACAAGGACAAACTGTAACGCTGCTACAATATCAACCAAACTGGGAATACATAATATTATATAATACATTTGTGATATTATTCTAATATTTGAATAATAAATATTTTAGTGTTATTAGAATTGATTTCAACTTGGGTTATTGCTAATTATTTAGTATTTATATGCCATTTTCATTATCACATTGTTGGCAGAAGCACATAAAACATTACAGACATTTGTTTAATTAAAATAGTATATTAATTATATTGCTCAAATATGAACAATCTGAGAGGTGTAGAAACCAGATATTTGAAATCAGCTTGAAATTCTGATCTAAGTACCACTCTTATCACATAGCCCACCTTCAAAAGGAATAAATCACTTTTTTTGACAGCTTTTTGATGCCCTCCTGCTCTACTAATATAAATACCACAACTTCTCGATATTGCTACCTATGACGTTTTGAAATGTAAACAAAATTGTGTATTGGTTTTCTATTATTACTGTATTAATAAAATTGATTATTCTAAGAATATCAGTGCATTTTACTTCTAATATTGGCCAATATTGCATTTCTCCTATTGCAGGGGGAAAATGTAAACATCTTTTCCATTCATTATTGCTGTTTGTTGTATATAATAACACCCACACCCAGTACATTACAGCTACCATTGCAGTTATCCTATTGCACTGCAGAGCCATTGGATTGCTAATATTGCATTTCTCAACCATCAGTACCCTTTCTTTTTTGCCAATATCTCTGGCCATCTCTTTGGTCGTGGGCTGTATGACAGTGAAATTGCTAGTATATTATATGGTTTCACATTAAATACCTTTTTATATTAAACATTTTATACATTACATGAATATCTTTTGCAATTACATGATATGCACACTGAGGATTGCCTAAGTTGTGTGTAAAACTACCAGCCATATTTTAATTTAAATAAAATTTATTAGAAAATTATAATATTATTAGTTTAAAATGACCAATATACAGCATTGTAATCGATTGTGTTCACCTTGACCTTAACAAAGATATGTCTATGATATTCTATGTTGCAGGCTGGACTGTGAGACTCAGCTGAGGTATTTGAATCTATCAGAGAACAACCTAGTAGAACTACCTTCAGTCATCTACCGTATGACTAATCTGAAGGTGTTACATCTCTTCTACGATAGGAAGTTAATAAGAATAAGTAGTCAAATCGCTAAGCTAGAGCAACTCACAGAGCTAGATTGTACCGGTTGTTTCTCTCTCCAGTTTCCCCCGTACGCAGTATGTGAACTAGGTATCGCTGCTGTAAATAAATACTTTGCTGATCTGTTGGAAGGAAAAGGAGTAGAGCAGCTCAAAGTACCAGTCGCAGTTGTAGGTATGACTGGTGCAGGGAAAAGTAGTCTCATTAGAAGCCTCCAGTCCGGTAAAAGGGAACTTACCTACAGAGAGAAAAATTCACCATTCGATGAGACAACCAGAGTGTTCCAAATGGAAGACCTGAACGACTCTCCTCTCAAGTTTATAGACTATGGTGGCCATGATATCTATCAGATGGCCTACCAGCTAGTCATACGGGAGCGGTGCATTCCACTCCTTGTAGTCAATATGGAAGAGTTTAACTCATATCTATCTGCAGGGTTTAGAGAAGGTGCAAGAAGACTCTGTATAGACTGGCTGTCTCATCTCTACTTGGCCAGTCCAAGATTAGATCCACCTGTATTGGTCCTCACACACACTGACAAGCTGGATACTGAGTTGGTGAAAGATTGTAGAGAAAAGTTACTCTCCATTTCAGAAGCAGCGAGAAGAGAGTTACTCAGAGACTACGAGCGGTGCTGTGGGGATTTTCAAAAAGAATCCAGTCCTATCATCCATCTCACCAACACTGACGAGCCTCTTTTTAACCCTCAGGATATCTTCGAGTTTGGCAATGACCTCGGCGAAGTATCTAACATTAAAGATTTGAGAGCAAATTTGGAGAAACGGTGTGAGAAGTTAATCATGGAAATTCCGCTACTTTGGGAGCGTGTAGAGAAATTCATAGAACGAGAGGAAGGAACTTACATTCCTTTGTTGAAGGTAGAGAACGAGTTCTCAGACACTGATTCTAAAACCATTCTGCGATATATGCATAATACTGGACAGATCTTGTGGTTCGAGAGAACCGAAGGTCTGTCCAGTTACATCTTCCACAAGATTCCTGTAATTACTAAGATGATAGCTCTGTTGTTCCACCACACAGCAGAGCAACAATGGGAAAAGAGGGTCGAAGAGTTTGTTCCTTTCACACACCAAGAAGAGTGGGTCAGTAAGCGGAAGTACCAAGCATTCGTAGCACAGTTTAATACTAGTGGCATCATTGATGAAGTCTTGCTAGTAGATCTCCTTAAGAACAGCAGTGAGTTACCTGTTGAAATATCTATGCAACTTTTAAAGAGCTTCGCCATCTTGAATGGTCCAATAGAACACAACTCTAAAAGACGATCGTACATCCTTCCATACTTTACAACTACTTCTGTAGAAAAGACATATCCATTAGATGACAATGTACCTCTCCAACTGGACATTGCCCTAAGTGGTCTTTCTCCACCTCCTTATGTATATCAACTTATGACTGTTGCTGTCCTGAAACTCTGCTCAAGTCTGCTGTCAAACATAAAGGTGTGGAATGATGGAGCTTTGGTACACAGTGAGGAGTTTACCACAATTCTGAATCATGACTTAACCAACCTAGTGATCTCATTGAGAGTTGGTACTACAGTGGCACAGCTACCAGCTTCCTGGGAACATTTAATAGTGACAACTAAAGCTATTCTTAACCAGCTCTACGCCGTGTGGAAAGGGAGTCATGCTGAAGTTTGTCTTTACTGTTCTCAGTGTCTCATCGGCCAAAACCCTGCACCTCATTTTTATGTTGACCCTGAGTGGTTTTATCCTATCGACAGTAACTACAGCATTACCTGTACTAAACTGCCTGCTACGCGTTTACATTTGTCCAAGGTTGTCTGTCCAAATTGTGACAAGCTGAGAAATCATCTGAAACCTTCCGTGCCCAAGCCTCTCAGACTTCCTTGTGAGTTCCCTTTCTCACATTTTTCATTAAATTTAGTCTAGGTCAAGGTTTGGATAAATGTGATAATTTACTATTTTTTCTCCAGATATTAAATTCTTTTTGATGTTATAGTAATGATGACTATCCTTATAATGTTTTTTAGTTGCAAATAGGAAATAGATTAAACATTTCCGGAGACATATTTGTAGATTGTAGATCTGTAGATTATATGAGATGCTTTGGTTAGTTGATACTTTTTATCTATTAGTATTTGTATTACATCATATCTACAGGTGACCAACTAACTAATGATGAGGTACAAAGCCTTGAGAACCATATATCTGAAATAAGAGAGAGTTGTCCTTTCCAAACAGTTGGTAAGCTTTTTCCTTGTGTATGTTCTCATTAGGTCTCTGATTTATATAATGTTTATATAAGAGTAAATGAAGATGTTAGTAAACACGAGGAAAGAGATTGATACTCTATAATAACAACAGAAACATAGAGTATTAACTCTGTTGTATTCAGGGCATCTGGAGAGCACCTCTGAGGAGGCTGAAAGTGACTTGTCAGATGTGGAGGATCAAGGATATTGTGATGAGTCCAAAGCAGATAAGGTCATGAGGCTACGGCTATGCATAGTCAAGAAGCTGAAGATTAAGCAACTGTATCAGTCTAACAAGGTAATATAGTTTATCAGTTTAATATCTAACTTGTAACTAACATGCTGCTGACAGCTTCCATCAGAGGAAGAACATAGACAGGGTGAGTTAATTTGTTAAATGATAAAGATCATAAAAACTCATATGTATATCACATAGCGTGTTAAGAATGTTAAGAACCATCAGAGATCCGTGATGTAATTGAAGTTACCTGTTGCTGTCTCATTTAGAGAATAATGGCCCATATTTGCTGTTGATAAAGCATTGCAATGTCAAGAGCAGACAACTTCTCACTGGAATGAGTTCTCTCTCTGTATCCTTTGTAGACTTGTGACTCTTGAACTCAGCTAATGGGTAAGGCTAATGATGACGTTTTTGTCAAAACTTAAACAGCAAGAGTTGTGTTCTCTTATGTTACAAATTCACTGGTTCTATGATTGTATTTTAAAGGTCTATGCTATGAGTGAACCAGTGAGGGGCAGAGTTCTAATCATCAACAATATGAACTTTTGCTATGGTCGCGGTAACAGAGCTGGATCCCAATTTGACTACAGAAATCTCAGTATGATGTTCAAAGACCTCAAGTTTGATATTGCCAAGTCGGAGACCGAATTAACAGACCTGCGAGCGCAGGTACTCCGTGTGTCCTCTCATAGTCTTGTTTCTGCTTAAAGATTGTAGAATTTGTCTGATTTAAACTCATGGTATAAAATTCTGTTTAAAGTGAGACACTGTTGTGACTAGTGTATGTCTTGGGCTGGTGGTCAGGGTGTTAACCGATCTTCTGATGAGAGACATTGTTACAAGGCCTCCTAACTGTAATTTATGTTTGCAGGTAACCTAGTCTTGTTTGAGAGCTTCATTTTTAGTTTTCATTCTCTAAATGTTAGGTAAGGTTTCCTAGCAACACTTCAACAACTACCTGCTATCTGGCAGTCATACAAAAGAATGTGAATTCATAAAAGTATTAGCTTGTACTAGTCACGGTTACCATTTTTCTCAGGATATCTACAGAGAGATACAGATTGAAACAGCAAGAAAGGAACACCAGAATCTGGGCATGTTTGTCCTAGTAATCATGACTCATGGTACGAGTGGCAACCATCTGCTGGATATCGAGGGTAACATGATTCCCATCATCCATATCCAAGACCTTCTCTCTCCACGGAATTTCCCTGCTATGAAGGGCAAGCCTAAGTTGGTCATCTTGCAAGCATGCTCAGGAGGTATGTCACCTGATAAAGGATGCACAGTTTGGGTACACAGGCTATACTTTAAGAAGTACTTTCTGAATAAGTACTATTTGACTAAATATCGGTTTCATCAACTTTTTGATAACCTAACTCTTTGTGTACCACAAGCCGTGCAGTGTGGCTCAGCACAGTGTTTGCATATGGAACCACCTGGTGTGACTTTAGTACGTGTGAAACAAGTTTCTTATTAGTAAGTAGTTAATCAATTAGCTTATAGTATCTGTACTTAAACAGAAGAATTATCTGCATGTGTTGACCAAATGACTGAAATAGTGTCTGCGCTCATTCTTCAACAGATTTGTAGCCATTTTTATTGCATCCGCTGATGTGTAATTTTATACTGATTGGAATCAAATAATTATGGTAGCTTTATTATCAAAATTTTGACATAGTATTCTAAAACATGAGTCATTGGCTGACAGAAACAAGTATGTATTATAAGGACAGCTGCGTATGATCCAACTGTACAACTGCAGTGGAAAATCTGCCCCGAGTATCAGCCTCTTGGCTATTGGCTAATGCAGTCGCCTACAGAGCAGAAAGTTTGCCCTGGGCAATGAAGTTTCATCACTAACCCCAAAACGTGTAACACTGGCAAAACATAAACACGGCAATGATCTATTAGGTCAATAACCACTCAGGGTCTAACTTCAAAATGTGTTCACTTCCTGTATGCTAGTATTAACATACATTTACAGAGATTTATCTAGTATAAAAATATAACTTAACTAATCAAACATTCTGTTATCTAGATAGACGAGACTTTGGAGAAAGTAGAGAGCTTCTTCCTTCACCAATATCTACCATCACAAGCAGCCCATCCACTGAATCAATTAGTAGTTCGTTAACACCAGCTCCTCAGTCACCAACTACTTCAGTTCCACCTCCAACTACTCTGAATGCTGATGATTTCTTCATCATGAAGGCCAGCAGTGAATGTAAGTACAGAGTCTAGTCTCAGAAGTGCTTTACCAAGATTTATCAAAGTATCTCCTCTGTGAATAATTATTTGTTTAGCTTGTGACTAGCCTTAGTTCCTTCAATGTGCTTGTAGATGGTTATCAGTATGTACTCTATACACATGAGCTATGCCTATCATATACTATTGAGTCATGAACTTATCAACATACCACTCTATGTCTATTTTAGCCTACATGGCTACTAAATCCTACACCCATGGAGCCTGGTTCATCAGAGTTCTTGTGGCCACATTCTACAAACATTCTTCTCATAGAGATATAGAGAGTCTCTTCAAGATTGTAAGTAGTCAGTCTATTTTATAGCCTGAGAATCCCTATGTTTTTCCAGCCTGTTTTGTATCCAATTAACTTTAATGTTAAAGGTTGACTTGCAACAAAATTCACATTACAGTTCTTTGGTATCATAAGATTCACTGTCTTACTCTGTTGTGTTGTAGGTGCGAAATATATGGGAATGTGATTACAAGCTCTTAAAAACTCAAAAACGAACAGTTAATCGCAGCCACACGAGACCGCCGTAGTGTGGATTCGCTTTCCAAAACGGCTCAATTGAGACGTAGTTGTTACAGGATGGTTTCTGTCACCACTTTCATGCAACCTCATTCGTCAAAATATTTTCACAAATATACTTCACGCATTCAATAAAACCATGTCTATTGTTCTTACGCGTCTGTTTTATCGTCATTGTAATGCTGTCACTTTTAGCAGTGATATCTTATAACTTACCGTAAAAACTCATTTAACTTTTTAACCTTACCTGAAGGAGTACATATCATTGTCTGATAATCGTGACGAGCCTTTTGGTCACCTGTGATAATCGAAAAATGCTGCAAAAATTATTTGCGAAGTATTGGGTCACATGATCAGATTACGACTGGACGATTAGACAATGCCGAAACAAAACTGTAAAGTAGCGAGCATCTATATTTGATACGGGGTCTTCGTTAAAACCCGAAATGTTTATCATAAACTAGTGCTACGATAAGTTTATATTGAGCTTTTTATTGGCCTTTCAATTCACGGGAGATCATCACGTGACAAGATGATAACCAAACTGTAATGACTACGTCAGAGAAATAAACATTCCAATCTACAGTGGCTTTTCGTTTTTGAGCTTTTAAGAGCTTGTAATCACATTTCCACATATTTGGCACCTACAACACAACAGAGTAAGACTTGGTGAATCTTTTGATAGTAAATAACTGTAATGTGAATTTTGTTGCAAGTCAACCTTTTATATATTTACCTTTGACACTGTTTCTCAATGTTTTCCTTTGTCTATATCCTGTACTGCTCTTATCACAATCAGCAGGAGTTAGTATTTAGTAGCAGTAGTATAAGGGGGCAGTTAGTGACAGAGCCTCAAGACCTGCGGCTTTCTTAGCGCTTGAGTGTGCCTCCTTCCTAACCTATTGGAAATTAACCTATTTGCTTTATTTGCAATGTGAACATCAGCCTATGTTCCTTAAAGACCCATTTTGTAGAAGCGATAGTCAAGAATAGACTGCGGCGTATGCCAATGATACTCAATTAAATAGCTAAAGTTCTAGGCTTCTAGTACTGGTGTTCTGCGGCTGGGCATCCGCACCGGCTCTTTAGAATTTTAGAAATTTGCTTAAGTTTGATGCGAGCATCACCCCAAGTTTCTAATTTTTAAACCTTTAAAGCTAACATTACATGATCCCTATTACGACTTTGCTTCTACTTTTTAGGAAATTGGTCTAAATTTGTCATGAGCATTAGCCTAAGTTTTCTAATGGTCTTGATGCTTCAAAGCTAGAAGCACATGATTCTTATTGCGGCCTTCACCTAGAGATTATCAATAGATTAGCCTTAGGATAAGACATTACCCTTCATTTTTACGGGCTATGGTCAAGAAAGTACTAGAATTATTGTAGTTATCCCCTCCCACACCTCACTAGGACAAGAGCGGTTTTATTAAAGTCAGTATTCATTGATGAAAAAGACAGCAAGAGAAAACAAGATAGCGTAAATAAAATATATATAGATATTACATCGTCAGAGGTGTAATATACCCACTATATAACCTAGGTATAACCCTATATAACTTCAGAGGTTTAGAGTGCTTCAGGCAAACTTCAAAACTCTATGCTCTCTTCGACCAACACTGTTCCTTCACGTTTTGCTCGTCGTGAGCGTATCGGATCATAGTTCATGTAGGTCATAGCTCGATGTAGCTGCAGAGGGAGGGTGATCATTACGCTCCACTCACTTTTTAGAATATTTGTAATAAATGTAGCCAAAATAATACGCTTTGTCACATGATCTTCGCTGGGGAAGCGGTTTAGGCAGGTTTTGCGTGATCCGAGCTTGTAGTCTCTTATTGGTCAGTTCTGCTTTGACTGCTGCAGAGAGAATCAAACATTTTTAGCGAGTATTCCAGTCACCAGTAGGTGAGTTCCCATGTTCTGTCATAAATAAGCTGTTGGACTCGCTGTCCCTTGTAATAAACAGACCATTAGACTCACTGTGTCTTTTAGGCTAGTTCCTGGGACTAATCCATCAAAAACCACTTGCATCAGAAAGGGTGGTGTAAACATTAAAGCCTCTTGACCAAAATGTACTAACTTTAATAAAAACATTCGTTTTAGTGAGGTGTAAGTGTTCTAGTATCTGGTTTTGGACGTGTGGATGGCGACAATGAATAAGTGTTCTCGTAGGTTGAGATCTGCTTTATTCGTATACAGAAAAAATGATGTGCACCTATGAAAAGAAAATATACAGGTTGATTTAAAAAACAACAGGCAAATGCATTAGTTGAACTGAACATACATGTATGGTACCAACACTCACAATAGTTGGGAGATCCGCTCCAAATACTAGTATAACTTGCCCCAGAAGGTGAGATATATTAACTGTTGTGATAGATAACTAGCTGTTGCTGGAAAATAACAATTAAGCTAATTTTAGCGCGTGTACAAAAAGTCATTAAAAAGTTCAAAATTACATGTAGAAAATTTAGCTTACTGTTAATGCAGATGTTCGCACTCTCAAGTTATCCTCACAAACTAGCTGATGAACATTGTTTGACTATAGACTGCTTATATTAGCTGAAGTGATAAATAATCTCACAACTTTTGATGAAAAGCTTGGCTTGTTAGTTTGAGCAGAGATAATACTATTGCTTGTTGTAGCAATCCTGAAACTGTAGGAGGGGATAACTACAATAACTGTAGTCTTTTATTGGCCACCGCCTGCAAAAGAGAGGACAGTTTATTATTCTTGGTCTAATTATTCAGTAATCCTTAGGTCAAGGTTGTTAGATTATTACAGCTAGATAAACAAAACAGTTTGACTTAGTTTTCAACATTTAATGAGTCTTTCATATGTCGCACACAAATGAACATGAGTCATTAGAATCTTCCAGAACAGTGGGTGTGGTTAACAGCAATATAAGCATGGGGGTAGACAACTCTTAATAATACAACATCCCCTTTCAAGCTCTAAACAAGAGTATAATGATTGTACTTACAACAAAAGTAAAATATAATAAACTGAATGAGAAATATGTAAGAACTGTTTGTTTGCCATGGAATACAAACAAATTGAATACCATCAATGATTGTATTTGCTACTCATGACCAGTTGCCTCAAACTTTATTGGGGATTTTTGATTCTCCGAGATCTGCGTAGAGGTGCATTTTGCTCCATACTGACAACATCTGATCTGTTTCTGAGCAATCTACCAGCTTCTGTCTCAACTATAACTTTCCTTGTAACATTGTCAGATGCAGCGATCACCTTTCCATCTCTCTGTTTATCTCTGACCCACACATCATCTCCAGAGTGAACAAACAGGTGGTAGATGTATTACTTTACAGTTACTATCATGGTTCTGCTTCATCCTTGACTTATATTGTTCATTTGATGCAATGAATCGGGCGTGATCTGGTTGTTTGGGCAGCAAATCATCCAGATGAGTTACCACAGTGGTTCTAAGTTTCCTTCCCATCAACAGCTCTGCAGGGGAGTACAGGCCAAACTGTGGTGAAGAACGGTAAGCCAGCAGTGCCAGATATGGGTCCTCTTCTTTAACCAGCATTTTCTTGATGATTTGCACTCCTCTCTCTGCAGCTACATTTCCTCTATGATATTCTGGACTGCTTGTAACATGGCAGAATCCATACTGCATGGTGAAGTCTGCAAACTCTTTACTAGCATACTGTGGACCATTATCAGACATTACTGTTTCTGGAATTCCATGTCGAGATAACATAGACTTCAGATGCATGATAACCTTTTTTGACGAGAAGTCTTGAGCACCTAAGAAAGCTAATTCTGGATAGCGAGAGTAATAATCAATGACTAACAGGTAAGTCTGACCGTTGAAGTGTAGAAGATCGGTGCCAAGCATTTGCCAAGGTCTATCTGGAGTAGAGGTTGGCCTGAGAGGTTCCCATTGTTTGTTGGAATTTACTCTACAGTCATTACAGTGTCTTATCATCTGTTCACTGTCTTTGGGCATTCCTGGCCACCACAGGCTGGTCTTAGCTCTTGATTGACATTTGGTGACGCCAAGATATCCCTTATGAAGATCCTTCAACACTTGTTCTCTTTGGCTTACAGGGATGACTAATCGGGTACCAAGCATCAGAAACCCTTTACTCATTGACAAGAGAGATTTTTTGTCAAGGTAGGGTTTTCGAAGTGTGTTTTTTGAGGACAAGTAGACAGGCCACTCTCCTTCAACAAATCTGATCACCTGGGAAATAGTTGTGTCGTCTGATCAACTTTCAATTGCTCTAATCTAAAATCTGAGCCATTGGGAGATACAATTAAATCAACATAATGCTCCATTTCATTCACTCGTGTTACATCAGAACTATTTGGTTCTGCAGAGGTATATCGAGAGAGTGCATTTGCCATAATCTTCATAGCTCCCTTGATATGTTTCATCGTGTACTAAAATCTCTGTAGACGAAGCTTGAATCCCTGGAGTCTAGGTGGCGATCTATCAAGGAACATATCTCCAAATAGCGATACCAAAGGTTGATGATCAGTCTCTATTGTAACATTTTCTACACCTAGGACATAGGGAGCAAACTTTTCCGTAGCCCAGCAGACTCCTAAGCCCTCTTTCTTTATAGTTGCATTTCTCTGTTCTGTCTCTGTCAGAGAACGACTTGCAGCAGCAACCGGCTTTAGACTTCCATCATCTTGAACTTGTGTGAGTGTAGCACCAAGACCCACTTTGCTTGCATTTGAGGTTATTACAGTTTCCTTCTTTACATCATATATAGCGAGAACAGGTGCATTAGCAAAAACATTTTTCAGCTTCTGGAATGCTGACTCCTGAGGCTCCAACCACTGCCATGGCCCCTTGAGTAGTACTCTCAACGGCTCTGTAATGTTGGCAAGCTCAGATGAAAATTTAGCATATTGGTTTACCATGCCCAGAAAACTTCTAATACCATGAACATCAATAGGTCGGAGGAATTCCAATATTCCTTGCTGCCTTGGTCCTGCATGAATGCCCTGCTCATCAATCAGATGTCTAAGAAACTCAACAGATGGTGCACTAAATTTGCATTTTGCCTTGTTTAAGGTCATACCAGCGTCAGCAATCTTTTCTAGAACAGCCTGTAGTCATTCATCATGTTGTTGTTGATCTTTCCCAAATACAAGCAAATCATCCATGTGTATGATAACACCTTTACAGTTTTCAAGGATTCTGTTCATCCCAGCAGAGAAGATTTCTGGGCTACTGGATAGGCCTTGTGGAAGTCAAAGATATCTAAACCTTCCTTTATGAGTGAGGAAAGTGGTCAGATAGCTGGAGTCTAAGCTAAGTGGAATCTGCCAAAAACCACTATTGGCATCTATTTTAGAAAACACTGTTGCTCCATCTAACATAGCTAAACTCGCATTCAATGATGCCATGGAATGAATTTCTCATTGGATAAACCTGTTGAGCTCTGTGAAGTTAGATACAATTCTTACTTCTTCCTTATTAGCTTTTCGAACCACCACCATTGGAGCACACCATGATGTAGGTTCATTAGGTCCAACCTTCTTGATGACTCCATCTGCTACCATCTTATCAAGCGCTCTATCTGCTTTGTCTCTCAGTTAAAATGATATCGGTCTGGGAACATGTATAGCATAAGGCACTGCTTTCTCTTTCAACTTGATAGAATATTCCCTGCCAACTTCTCCAAGTCCTAAAAACAATTTAGCATTGATATTGACGCTCCCAATGTGGCATTGATCTTCATCAACCTTGATTAGCTTTAACTCATCACAAGCTCTTCTACTAAGTAATGGCATTTTCTGGTTTGGAAATAGGTAGATATATTGCTCAGTAACCTCATTTTTGGCAGTAATCTTACACTTTATTCTCTCAATTACAGTTTAGTGGTGTGTGTCCGGGTCCATATAACTTCTTGTCAGAAGGCAAAACATCTCCAGTTAACCGGTTTTGTCCACATACACTCAAAGCAGCTCCTGTATCCAGTTTAAATCTGACTTGCTGGCTTTTCATGGCATTTGTGTGTACTCATAAATCCGCCTACCAGGAGTCAGTCATAGACGAGTTAATAGCATTTATGGTGTTTATTTCACCCAGATAAACTTCTTCTGTAACATCATGATCTTCTGTTTCATTTATATGAGTATCTTGTCTACACTTAACTGCCCAGTGATTAAATCTCTGGCAGCATTTACACTGCGTACCATATGCAGGACATCTCTGACCCTTATTGTGGTTCTTACCACAGTTCTCACATTTCTGCTTGGAAAATCTATGTTTTGCTAACGTGACCGGTTTCTCTCTTCTAAACTGAGATACTGCATTGACATCATCAGATTTATCCTCAGCTTTCTGGTGCTTCAGTTTTCCTGACTTTTCAGCAATTCTCAATGACTTGATCACATAGTCGAGAGACAACTTTTCATCTGATTCTCTCATAAGCTTGTCTCTCTCTTTTGTATCATCCAAGCCAAAAAGTAGTTTGTTTCGAATCAAGGAATCTCTCTGATCACCAAATTGACAAGCCCCAGCCAACTGTCTCAGTTTCATCAAAAATACATCCACAGTGTCACCATCTTGATTGCTATGGTGAAACTTAATATACTCACTACAACACCTGAACTGGGATTGCAATATTCATAGAATCTTTTGGTAACGTCATCCAACTTCTTCCCAGCAGCTCCCTCTAGCTTTTCAGTATTGCCATCACCATCAGGTTGTGATTTGAACTCCATCTGCGAATAGACTTCTCTTTCATCCTCACCCCTGCATGTCTGAAAAAGGCCAGCTTTCTCTTCTCAGCTTCTTTAGTAGTTCCAGTCAGGTCAATTGCCAAAAGGTAGTCACTGAAAGCCCTCTGCCAACGACGCCATTTACCAGACAAATCCTCACACCTTAACTTCAGCTGCTGAGGAGACAAAATTCCCTCCATAATGATTAATATGTCACTGTTATACTGAAAGTTCCAAATATAGTCTTGCTATCCACCATTTACCACTGCCACCATGTTAGAATATTACAGTTAGATAAATAAAACAGCTTGTCTGAATGTTCAACATTTAATGAGTATTTTATACGTCACACACGAATGAACACGAGTCATTAGAATCTTCCAGAACAGTGGGTGTGGTTAACAGCAATATAAGCATGGGGTAGACCACTCTTAACAATACAACAAAGGTTGCAATAGGGATCACATGATGCTAGCTTTAAAGCCTCAGGACTATCAGGAAATTTAAGCTGGTGTTTATAACAACTTTAGGCTAGTTTTCCCAAAAAGAATTGAGGCCAAGGTTGTAATAGCGGTCACGTGATGTAAGTTTTAAAGCCTCAGGGTCATTAGTTCACCCTCAACGGCATCATCATGATTTGATCACTTGTGCTGTCTCTCCAGCTCAGGTAGCCTTCCCTATCTTACTACTCCATTCCTTTCTATCCTTGCTCATTTCCTCTGCCTGTTCAAATTTCATTTCTATAGATTTCAAGTTATTTTCAATGTTCTTATTTCAGATGAACTCAGGGACACTCCTGGATCTCTTCAGGGGATTTCTATATTCTTATAGTGCTTCTCTTCATTTAATGCTCACATTAAATTTAGGCTGATTTCCAAATGCCTGGGGAGAGGATATCGAAGTCCACCCGCAAAACACCCGTAGTAAAAACGTAGAGCGTTGATCAGTCGAGTATTTTTAGAATTCCTTCGGTCTATTCTTGACTATTGCCCCAACAAAATGGGTTTTTAAGGAAATTAGGCCTATGCTCACGTAGCAAATAGACTAATTTCCTATAGATTAGGAAGAGAGTTAGTGCATCCACCAACACAAAATGCTGTTGGTCCTGAGGCTCCGTCACCTGCTACCCCTCCTTATACTACTAGTAGCTTTGGTACCTGATATTATCAACTATTACAGGTCCTTTCCTCTGGTACAAATAACATCCTGTTAGTTCTGAGACTTGAACTCATCTCATCAATTCAACTAACACATTGTAGCAAGCCTTTTGATGTCATCATGATATGTTACTCTGTGTTTATTTGTATGTTTTAGATACAGTCACGGGTGAGACAGGTCAGTATGGCGGATCAGAATGCGAGGTCATGTGAAACTCAGGGAGGTAATGTACCAACTGGCATCTGCACCTTTACAAACCTCCGTAAACTCTATCTCTTCCCTGGATTCAGAAAAGGCAAGGACTGACAACTTCTCACTATTCCTACATTGACACCAGACAAACTAGAATCAACTACATGTAAATTAAACATTTCTGGAGACACAATTGTAGATTATGAGATGCTTGGGTTAGTTGACACCTTTTAGCTATTAGTCATTGTATTACATCATACTTACAGGTGACCAACTAAATGTTGATAAAGTACCAAGTCTTGAGAACCATATATCTGAAATAAGAGAGAGTTGTCCTCCCCAAACAGTTGGTGAGCTTCTTCCCTGTGTATGTTCTCATTAAGTCTCTTATTTATATAATGTTTATATACGAGTAAATAAAGATTGAAGTAAATATGAGGAAAGATATTGATACTCTATAATAACAACAGAAACATAGACTATATACTCTGTTATATTCAGGGCATCTGGAGAGCACCTCTGAGGAGGCTGAAAGTGACTTGTCAGATGTGGAGGATCAAGGATATTGTGATGAGTCCAAAGCAGATAAGATCATGATGCTACGACTATGCATAGTCAGGAAGCCGAAGATTAAGCAACTGTATCAGTCTAACAAGGTAATATAGTTTATCAGTTTAATATCTAACTTGTAACTAACATGCTGCTGACAGCCCCTATCAGAGGAAGAGCATAGACACGGTGAGTTAAGTTGTTAAATGATAAAGATCATAAAAACTCATATGGATATCACATAGCATGTTAAGAATGTTAAGAACCATCAGAGATCCGTGATGTAATTGAAGTTACCTGTTGCTTTCCCAGTTAGAGAAGAATGGTTCATCTTTGCTGTTGATAAAGCATTGTAATGTCAAGAGCAGACAACTTCTCACCATATTTATTCCTTTCTCTGTATCCTTTGTAGACTTGTGACTCTTGAACTCAGCTAATGGGTGAGGCTAATGATGAGGTCTTTGTCAAAACACAAACAGCAAGAGTTGTGTTCTCTTTTGTTCATACTTCGCTCGGTTCTATAATTGTATTATTAAGGTGTATGCTATGAGTGAACCAGTGAGGGGCAGAGTTCTAATCATCAACAATATGAACTTTGGCTATGGTCACGGTAACGGAGCTGGTTCCCAATTTGACTACAGAAATCTCAGTATGATGTTCAAAGACCTCAAGTTTGATATTGCCAAGTCACAGACCGAAGTAATAGACCTACGAGCGCAGGTACTCCGTGTGTCCTCTCATAGTCTTGTTTCTGCTTAAAGATTGTAGAATTTGGCTGATTTAAATTCATGGTATAAAACTCTGTTTAAAGTGAGACACTGTTGTAACTAGTGTATGTCTTTGTCTGATAGTCAGGGTGTTAACAGATCTTCTGATGAGGGACTCCTAACTCCTAATTTATGTTTGTAGGGCACCTAGTCTACTGTAAGTTGTAGAGCTTGTTTATTTGTCATTTTCATTCTCTAAATGTTAGTTAAGGTTTCCTAGCAACACTTCAATGACTTCCTGCTAGCTGGTAGTCATGCAAAACAAAGTGAATTCATGCAAGTGGTGACCTGTACTAGTCAGAGTTACCATCTTTTCCCAGGATATCTACAGAACGATACAGATTGAAACAGCGAGAGAGGAACACCAGAATCTGGGCATGTTTGTCCTAGTAATCATGACTCATGGTATAAGTGGTAACCATCTGCTGGATATCGAGGGTAACATGATTTCCTTCATCCATATCCAAGACCTTCTCTCTCCACGGAATTTCCCTGCTATGAAGGGCAAGCCTAAGTTGGTCATCTTGCAAGCATGCTCAGGAGGTTTGTCACCTGATAAATGATGCACAGTTTGGGTACACAGGCTATACTTTAAGAAGTGCTTTCTGAATAAGTACTATTTGACTAAATACCAGTTTCATCAACTCTTTGATAACCTAACTCTTTGTGTACCACAAGCCGTGCAGTGTGGCTCAGCACAGTGTTTGTATATGGAGCCACCTGGTGTGACTTTAGTACGTGTGAAACAAGTTTCTTATTAGTAAGTAGTTAATCAATTAACTTTTAGTATCTGTACTTAAACAGAAGGAAACAATTATCTACATGTGTTGAGATGATAGAAAATATGTTTAAAGTCCGTCCTGAGTGTAGTTTCATTTTGCAAAAGCTTGTTATTTTTTATTGAAAAATTGTACTATTGAGAGTGATTATTTTATTTTTGAGAGTTGGTTCTGACCAAAATCACAAAATGAACGCAAAACACAGAATTCTTGGCTGAAATTCACAGAATCATCTGAGCTGTGCATGCACTCCGAAGTCGTCGACGAAGCGCTGTTAATTGATTAATCAAGTCAATTGCATCGTATCACTATGGCAACTCACGTTAGTATTTTTCTTGCGTCTTGGACTATACTAATTGCAAAAGCCGCTAGAATTGTGCTCGCTAATAATTCGTTTAGCCAATTAAGTGTTTCGTCAACGATTTAGGAGTGCATGCACAGCTCAGACAATTCTGTGAATTTTTGCCGAATAATTCTGTTTTTCGTACATTTCACGATTTGGGTCAGAACCAACAAAAAAATCGTTATGTATGGCCATACCTTTACAGAGATTTACATAGTATGAAAATACAACGTAACTAATCAAACACTCTGTTATCTAGAAAGACAAGACTTTGGAGAAAGTAGAGAGCTTCCTTCATATTCACCAATATCTACCATCATAAGCAGCCCGACCACTGAGTCAACCACAGTTAACAGTGCATCAGTTCCTCAGTCAACCACAGTTAAAAGTACACCAGCTCCTCAGTCAACCACAGTTAACAGTAAACCAGCCCCTCAGTCAACTACAGTTAACAGTACATCAGCTCTTCAGTCAACCACAGTTAGCAGTCCATCATCCCCTCAGTCAACCACAGTTAACAGTACATCATCTCCTCAGTCAACCACAGTTAACAGTACATCAGTTCCTCAGTCAACCACAGTTAACAGTACATCAGTTCCTCTGTCAACCACAGTTAACATTACTTCAGCTCTCCAGTCAACCACAGTTAACAGTCCATCAGCTCCTCAGTCAACCACAGTTAACAGTACATCAGTTCCTCAGTCAACCACAGTTAACAGTACATCAGCTCCCCAGTCAACCACAGTTAACAGTCCATCACCTCCTCAGTCAACCACAGTTAACAGTACATCAGCTCCTCAGTCAACCACAGTTAGCAGTACATCAACTCCTCAGTCAACCACAGTTAACAGTACATCAGTTCCTCAGTCAACCACAGTTAACAGTACATCAGTTCCTCAGTCAACCACAGTTAGTAGTACATCAGCTCCTCAGTCACCAACTATTTCAGTTCCACCTCCAACAACTCTGAATGTTGATGATTTCTTCATCATGAAGGCCAGCAGTGAATGTAAGTACAGAGTCATGTATCAGAAGTGTTTTACCAAGATTTATCAAAGTATTTCCACTGTTAGTAATTATTTGTTTAGTTTGTGACTAGCCTTAGTTCCTACAATGTACTTGTAGATGATTATCAGTATTCACTCTATACACGTGAGCTATGACTGGATAACTCGAACTTCACGGGACCGAGCAAAAGTGTTCGAATTATCAGAGCGTTCAAGTTATCAGAGCACTGTCACAAGTCCATGTATTTACTTATTTATTAGTAGATACATGTACATATACAAACTATAATATATATCAAAAGCACAAATGGCTTGTTTCAAATTAAATACTTCTAATGTAAAGTTTAAAACGTTTTTATCAAAAAGTATAGAGATTTTTCTATCACTTGAGATTGGTTTGTTGTTTGAGGTGATGTTATTACCAGGACGTCTTTTAGATTGACATTGGCAAAACTGGATCGTTGTTGAAATGCTCAAAAGAAAAGACATATTTTTCTTTTGAACGTTTTACCCACGATCAATTTTGCCGATTTTTCTTGAAGTTTATGCAAAGATTACCTTACTTTACCTGGGATTCGTTAAGAGCAACACTCCGAGGCAGTTTAATTAGAAGTTTTACGAGGTTTTACGGTACATTGTATATCACTCACGCTTTTTGAATGAATACTTATTGAATGTACACACGTATTCTGTGTTTAGGTCAAACGATGAATAGTTTTTTGTAGCTCAGACAACGTATACGTTTAATTACAACAATTTTTAAGACGTTTTAAACATTCAACATTCCGACGTTGGTTCAACACGGAATCAACGTCGGAAAACTATTCATCACGGGCTAGCCGGGTCACGCACTCAAGGATTTTCGCCAGGCACATACAAAAAAAAACAACATACTGTTTTTGTTTTGTATGTGCGTGGCGAAAATCCTTGTGCGCGTGACCCGGCTAGTCCGTGCTATTCATCGTATAGCAGTATAAATCAAATTTCACCAAACCTTTAGAAAAGTCGTTGACAAAAATATTTTGCCGATGGTGGTAATAACGACGCTTATGAATTACGAAAAGATGAGGTTTACCTCTATGGCTTTGAATAAAGTGATTTTCTAAAGCGATAACAACCGTTTCGGTAGCCGTTGGGCAAAAAAACAGTTCGAGTTAACAGTGTTGAGTTCGAGTTATCTATAGCAATTTATCATTACGTGGGAACGGACCAAAGAAACTGTTCGAATTAACCATGTGTTCGAGCTATCCGTGGGCGAGTTATCCATGTTTGACTGTATACGCTTGTTTATGTACAGCCCCTCTGGGATTCCTTGATATTCCTTGTCTCTGATGATACACTACTTCCTGCATATATGATTGTAGAAGGACTGTGCATCTGCATATCTGTTACTGTTGTATGTCACTAGCTCATTGCTCTATAGATGTACATCTCTCTCTTGTCTATTTCAGCTTATGTGTCCACGAGGTCTCACAGCCTTGGCTCATGGTTTATCAGAATTCTGGTAGCAACATTCTATAAACATGCTCATCATAGGGATGTTGGTACTCTCTTTGACATAGTAAGTTTATATTCTGTAATCTCAGCCAGATGTTCTTTGTCTATGTATTGCTCTATTGTTCAGATGAATATCTTGTTTGAAGTGGCCGTTAAGCGTACAATTTATTTAAGTTGTATTGATATCTAAAGATAATTGTTTCACCTTTCCTCAAGGTCAAAATTGTAGCATAGTATTTCAGTATTTGTATTTTCCTACTGACTGGTGACCTTTCCGCTGAATCATATCTCCACCACATTCACTAAATATTATTAATAACTAGTACGCTGGCCAACCCGTGCGCCATGAGAGATCATCATGGGTAATAAGTATGTACACAGTTATTCTTAGATGTAAAAAGGTGGGTGACTGATGTAGTGCTAGAGAGCTTTAAATCTGAATATTCTCATTAGAATCTTAGTTTTCTGATCCTCACAGCAGACATAGCGTGACTTCGGACAGACAGAGACGGTTCTTATTATAGTAAAGACGAAACTCTGTAAGGAAGTTAACTTCTTATCATGATTAGTGCTTTGCTTATTGTAAGACCTGGCAGAGTTCAACCAATCAAATGGCTCCATACTTTGGGTTGGCAGTACAGCACACTTTTCTATATTTATGTACCTGTTTTAGATACAGTCACGGGTGAGACAGGTCAGTATGGGGGATCAGAATGCGAGGTCATGTGACACTCAGGGAGGTAATGTACCAACTAGCAGCTGCACCTTTACAAAACTCCGTAAACTCTATCTCTTCCCTGGATTCAAAAAAGGCAAGGACTGACAACTTCTCACTATTCCTACATTGACACCAGACAGACCATCAACTAGAATTATCATGGAACTTCCTCTTGATTTCATAGTTGTACTTCTTACAAACTCATCTCATTGGTTAATAGGTCAACTTGACATAGCTGAGAACATTGATGCTATTGGCTCATTTCTTATTGTAAATACGTGTGTTAATGTTTAACAGCAGACCTAATATGTTTGAGAATCAATGAAGGTGAGTATTTAAGTGAAAGGATAACTTACCTGCTGTACACAGACTCTGTATCTATAACCTTACCTGCTGTACACAGACTCTGTATCTATAACCTTAACTGTTGTACACAGACTCTATATCTATAAACTTACCTGCTGTACACAGACTCTGTATCTATAACCTTACCTGATATCACTAGTGTAGTGTTTATTTATCTATCACCTGTACATAATGTACATAATCCCATCACTCAATATACCTCCAGTTGGTTATGGAGGCTGACCATAGACATATAATAAGTTGTTTTAGAGAGTGTATGAGGAACAGGCTAATTCTTAGTTGCTGTCTGTCAGCATTGATAATATAAGAAAGAATCACTCTTATTTTGTGTTTTTCTTTTTTTAACGAGAAAAACGAAACCCTTAATGTATTTTTCATATTTGCTTGCATATAGAAAGCATTTGGGACGACCATTATTTTGGGAGTTGTCCTTTCTGAACAAGAGGACACAACTACTGTGGTTATTATGCAATTTTCACTTTTATGATAAACACATTGTTAAACTTTTCTATTTAGATTATAGTTTATTCAAAATGAATAAAACAAGCAGCCATCTTGATAGCAGAGATGAACAAAAATAAAGTTTTATTGTGGATATTCATCAGGAGTAGCTACATAATCTTAATCTATATATAAATATCAAAGTTTGTGTGTCTGTCTGTCATTCTGTCTATCTGTAGCGATTAGTATCTAACAATGAGGAATTCGTATCGCAGAAGGTCTCAGAACCTCCCGTTCACCAGGCAATAAACTAACCCATTGAGCTACGGGAGATGCAATGGATTCATTGGGCAGATACTTATTATTAGCCATTGATCCATTGGGTGATATGAGTCATTATCTAGGTTAAAATACGCATAGCACTCTGTGTTACGGCGCAACGTCACTCAAGCTTGCTTTCACAGCTCTTATTAGCAAGCTTAGCAATACTAGCTTACTCAAATTAGCCATTGGCAATGTGCCAGGCTAATGGTAAGTGGCAGGCAATTGCATTACCTGCCACTGTTTATAAGCTGTTTTTAATATCCGTGCAACACAGGAATTCGGCTAGTTAGTCTGATATAATAGTATCAAATGTCCATGTTTAGATCGCTTACTAGCTTTGGTCTTGTTGGCAATGCTTATGGCAGAGAAGTTATCAATGCAAACATGTAGTAGTGATGATTGAGAGCCAGTGATATCCTTGGATAATTGTCAGTCATGCTGCCTCTTTTGCTGCTATGTGTGCTGAAATATACTCTGCCTCTACAGTCAAGAAAGCTATTGTATTATGTTGCTCCCTGGTTCTGCTAGTTGATTGGACCATTGCAATCTGTACTATAATAAAAGCCGTGTCCGTCCTGCTGAAGGACGGACACGGCTTTTTCCTAACGTTCAGAGCGTTAGGAAAAAGACTTCCTCACACAGGAGTCGAACTTGCGCATCAGATTCAAAAGCAAGCGCGCTACAACTACATCACTCCACCTTACCACTTCATTGGATAATCGTGCACACATTATAATCACTCATGACAATCTCTCACAGTGCATGTGACTAGCAAGGTTACTATTAATTAATGAGGTGCATCTCTACAGCCATGAGTATAGCTGTGGGTTTGTAATAAACATAAACCAAACTAACAACAATAAATTGGTATAGCCTGTGGTCTATCAGTCTGCTGATACTATCCTTCACCATCTTTACATTGACAGCCATGAGTATAGCTGTGGGTTTGTAATAAACATAAACCATACTAACAACAATAAATTGGTATAGCCTGTGGTCTACCGGTCTGCTGACATTATCCTTCACCATCTTTACATTGACAGCCATGAGTGTAGCTGTGGGTTTGTAATAAACATAAACCAAACTAACAACAATAAATTGGTATAGCCTGTGATCTATCAGTCTGCTGATACTATCCTTCACCATCTTTACATTGACTGTCATGAGTATAGCTGTGGGTTTGTAATAAACATAAACCAAACTAACAACAATAAATTGGTATAGCGTGAGGTCTATCAGTCTGCTGCCACTATCCTTCACCATCTTTACATTGACAGCCATGAGTATAGCTGTGGGTTTGTAATAAACGTAAACCTAAAAAAACATAAATGTGGGTTTGTACCTTGTCTTGTTGTACCTTCTCAACAGCTAATCTATGTACAACCTCTGATGAAGTTTGAGCGCTCCATTACTAGACTTAGACTGAATAGCTAGACAGAACTTTCATCTTGGAGGGAAAGTTGAGGTCAGACTGGTTGTTCAAGCTCAGGACTAGGTTGTCTACATATACAGCAATAATTATCTAGATTATGTAGTGTTGATGTGAGTAGATGAATTGATCAGTATCTGATTGTTTAAATCCGATTGACTTGAGATGTTGAGCTCAAATATAGAACATTGTAACTTACATACCAGGAGTTCTTAGGTAGTAGGGATGAGTGCTTCAGGTTGCTACATATAGTTCTTCTAAAATGTCACCATTGAGAAATGCAATATTGCCATTCACTTGAGAATTATCTTATCTTGACTGACGGCGTAAGCTAGACGGTGAGACCACGTGTAGATTTGTCTTCTCATAACCACTACTGTAGATCTGAGCAAAAACCTTCCCCAAGGCCCTGACCTTGAACCTTTAGATTTTATCATCTAGACCTTGAGTAGGCAACCTTTTTGGGCATAAGGCCACTTTCAAATGGTAATTTGATAAAAGGCCTCCATCACCCAAGTCCTATAACTTTTAATGACCAGTGCAGGCAAAATAATGTTTACCTCCCAATAACACCATTTTTCAGAACATCGATGCTAATAGCATTAATTCTCAGATATTGCTTCAACATTATAAAATTTTAGAAATTTATGGAAATTGGAAGTAACTCAACTTTGTCCAATTATTATAATGGCTTTATTTTTCACCTTTAATTCTCCTTGAAAGCAAATAAAAATGAATTAGTATACATAAAAACAAAAAATAAGATATTGTCAGCATGATAAATAACAGAAGTTAATGTTTACACACGACTCCTTTAATGAGACACTTGGCATTGAATGTCATCCATGACTTGAGTGTACTGTGGGTGGCATAATGTCTGTAGAAGAGAGGTGAAGAATGTCATCCATGACTTGAGTGTACTGTGGGTGGCATAATGTCTGTAGAAGAGAGGTGAAGAATGTCATCCATGACTTTAGTGTACTGTGGGTGGCATAATGTCTGTAGCAGAGAGGTGAAGAATGTCATCCATGACTTGAGTGTACTGTGGGTGGAGTACTGTCTGTAGCAGAGAGGTGAAGAATGTCATCCATGACTTGAGTGTACTGTGGGTGGTGTAATGTCTGTAGCAGAGAGGTGAAGAATGTCATCCATGACTTGAGTATACTGTGGGTGGCGTAATGTCTGTAGCAGAGAGGGGAAGAATGTCATCCATGACTTGAGTGTACTGTGGGTGGCGTACTGTCTGTAGCAGAGAGGGGAAGAATGTCATCGATGTGCTCATCTGTGAGCCTTGTTCTGTATTTATATTTTACATAATGCAGTTGAGAGAAGAGTTGTTCACACCTGTATACATGCTTCCAAACATGCTCATGATTCATGCCGCAAAGGTCTTCAGTTGTTGGTATTTCAGACAGGGAAGCATACGATAGGCGTGAGTGAGATCTTGGCCAGAGTTAAACAGCGATGAGTTGATGAGATCATTTCTAAGATCAATCATTTCTAGTTGAAGATGAAGTAGAATGTCTTCTACAATTAGCACCGCTGAGAACAGACAGAGTTCTCTTTTTATATTCTTAAAGTCATAAAATCTGGCTTCAAGTTCTTGCTTTAGATCACTCACAACATCAGCATACCTATCTAGCTGTGGTTCACTTGGCTGATCACAAAGTGTTGGAAAGCTTTGTACATCAACGTTGTTCTCTCTCAACTGCTATTCCCACATTTCAAGTCGACCATGAAAAGTACCAACAGCCTGATACATGTCACTAATCAGCTGATTTTCACTTTGCAGTTTGGTGTTGAGTTCGTTAAGGTGCAGCATCATATCCACAAGAAAGGCAAAGTCATTCAAAAATTGAACATCATAAAACTTGGGCAGCTGTTTCACTTGCAATCTATAAAATTCTATTATCTTAGTTTGCAGGTTGAAGGCTCGGAGTAACATCTTTCCCTTTAATAACCAGCCTACTTGAGCAAAATATAGAATATCTTCAAATTCTGATTTGATACCGTTGTGAAACTGACGATGTCTCTACCCTTTCTGCCGCAGATAGATGACATAACATGACATTGTTGATAACACTTACAACATGATCCAGTTTCATTGCCTTAGCAGCCAGGTTTTGCTGATGTAGTATGCAGTGGAATTGTAAGGGAAGTGGATTAATCTCATTTTACTTGAGCTCATCCATTAGCAAACTGCTGAAACCATTAACACATTAACATTTGCTGAGATCAAATTTCCTCTGCTCTACCACTTTTCATATTTCGACCAACACATGTTTTCCTGTTGTACGACCAAATATGTTGCAGAGAGCAAGCGAATCTTTAGCAATATTGAGCTCTTTGTCTACTCCACGAATAAAGACAGCTAAATGGGCTGTATCTGATGCATCTGCCATTTCATTGAGTGCGATAGAATATATTGTAAACCTTGCAGTTTATCTTGTAGCTGTCGCTGCACATCCCGACTCAAAGCTTCAGTTCGACGAACTATCGTATGACAATAGAGAGGTGTAACTTTAAAAGTTTTCTTGGTTTTTTCATCAGAGTATAAAATATCACTTGCATCTTCAATACACTCTTTGATTAACTCCTCAACAATAAATGGCTTTCTCCACCTACTGATTCGGTAAAGTGTTTTCAGCTTGCTAAAGTGACCATCTGGCTGCTCTCACTAGGAGTCCTCATCATACTCTGCTGTGTTCTTCTCTTGCTGAGCAGTGTTTCTTGTTTTTTAGCATCATTAGACATTTGTCCATATACTGTTCCATGTTTAGCATCTTTGCATTGCTTTTTTCATGGTCTTTATGATTTTCAAACTTTCTAACACTATATTCCATTCCTGTTTGGCAGTTCCATCATAAGAAATTCATTAGTCCACTCTTTGTTGAATTTACGATTTTATTCACCTACTGAAGGGTTTAATTTCTTTGGTGCACTCGCTATTGCTACACCTGAAAACACACAGCCATAGAGTTGCTGAATATTTTGTTATGGAAAGAAACTGGTGGAGTTGAACTTTTTGAATGGGTAATCCCATCCTTGGGTAATCCCAAAAAGTGGATTTCATTTTCCTGCATCACAAGCACAGTGATAACTCATTAGTGCTGCCTTAATCCATCGATAAGGGAAGCAACTTCTATATGATTCAAGACTGGCAATCGATTTTTGCAGTATTCAGATTAAAAATGCATTGAAGTTTTTTCTCTTTAGCCAGAAACAAAAAGGCTGCGCGTTACCCATGCCTAGTCTAAACCATTCTTAGCATTGAATACTTATCTAGATCCTATAGCAATGCAGTTTAGTAGGAGTTCAACCAATTTCCAACCAGTCCAAGGAGTTTCACCAGTCTCCAAGTTCAATTATGAATACGAGCTTGGTACTCCACCTCAGCAGTTTCTAGCCTTTGTTGAGAGATTGTTTTTTTTCTCTTCCTGTATGAACTTTGGTTCTGTTAGATCAGCAGTGAAGGGGGCTGAATGACTCTGCCCAGGGACATCATCAATGTTGTATGTCACTCGTTCAACTCTGCTTCATGAACTGTGATGTATTTCATAGTTGTCTGCCCTTGTATCTTGTGTACATGTTCCCAGTTTAGCACTGAAGATAACATTGTGATGTAATACAACTTCATGTTTTACAGGCTAGACTAATCGCTATGCTTTCAATGAGACACTGTAACCAACATGAATCATGGTTTTATCTTTATCATCTAGTTATTAGCAAGATTCATCAAGAATGTGAGCATATACAACACAGCTGACCATGTGGAGATAACTGCTATCAGGTATATGATCATACCACACGTCATACGGGGCTGTTGATTTTTGTAAGCTGTGGTAAAAACGTAGTTTCATACATAGACAACAGTATGTATAGCCTCAGCTCCTAGTGACTTTGATAGTACAAACTTAACAATCATGTCGCATGCAGTCTCAGATTGTACAGTTGTATTGCTCTGCACCACCGGTCCGCTGTGATGAATAGAGTGGTGTGACCTGATGCTGGACACCCATCAAATAAAAGTGGCAAAATGCTTGCCAGGAGGATAACTACCAATAATGTTTTTGAGTTGCCAAGGTGATTTCAGATGCCTGCCTACCCAGAGGGGCTCACGATGAGATACATGAGCAGCATTTGAATTTCAACCATGAGCACCTTGTAGAGGATTTATGGTAGTTGTTATCTTGAATTCCAACCATGAGCACCTTGTAGATGAATTATGGTAGTTGTTATCTTGAATTCCAACCATGAGCACATTGTAGATAATTTATGGTAGTTGTTATCTTGAATTCCAACCATGAGCACATTGTAGAGGAATTATGGTAGTTGTTATCTTGAATTCCAACCATGAGCACCTTGTAGAGGATTTATGGTAGTTGTTATCTTGATTAGAATACCTGAAGGTATGTAATATCAGGTATCATTGGTAGAGGATATGTACATACATGTTGATGAATCCTCTGAAGACATTGCCTGAGATCTTTATAAATAGCACAAGTTTGTAGGCTATAATAACTGAACCCTTCCTTTCTAACAAACATGTTAGATTAATGCTAATATTTGTTTATTAGTTTTGTTAGTGGATCATCTCCTTATTTACTAGTGTGAGCTGTGTAGGTTGCACATAATTGGGAGCATAATGGAGAGGATAACTCCAAGTCGTTTGTATGGGCCTAAACGATTGCTTATCTAGTACGTTGGATCATCTCCTTAATCAATAGTGTAGATTGTACATCATTGAGAGCATCATGGAGAGGATAACTCTAAGTCTAGGAATGCATGTAAACCTGAACGAATGCTTATCTTGTTCGTGATATGATGTTTTATCACACATACATGTCCGGACTACATATAGGGAACCTAAAAGTCACATCACACTTCAAAAATGCTCTATCGTCACATTCAATCAATATTCAGTCATACTCCGACATATGACCTTAATGTGTTTGTATAATCGTATGAGCTTGTACATACAATCAATATACAATTTTTTAGCAGCAAGTCCTGTTCAAATATATTTACAAGGGAATAAATTATAAAACAATGGATTGATACTAAATTACTGCAGTCAGTACGGTGACTTGCTGAGATGGTTCTTATATTGGTACCTTAATCGGGTTATCTTGTTATCAGAGTAAACAACAACACTATGCATACCTTATTGTGTCATTATTATCATGGTGAGCTGGTTCTTATACTACCTTCTCTACCATTTGCTCCATATCTTGAGACATACCTCTCCCTGCTTTAGTATCTATACCTTCTACTGTCCCTGTTCTTGCTATACTCTCGACTCCTTGCCCCCTAACTAATAAAGTCACACTTTTTACTACTATCACCATAATACTTTCTACCACTTCTAGGACTGCTTCTAGGAGAGTATCTAACTCCTGAATTGTACCCTCTATTACTCCAGTACTGCGCACAGCTGTTGTAATCTTACACCTTTGCTACCTCCTTCCTAATCTCACTTTTTAAGTTACTACCTCTACTCTCCACTCTAAAAAACTTGTCTAAATTATTTGCCATCTCACAAGCCCCCAATAGCTCATTAAGCATCTTCCAAATCAAATTGCCATTCTTAATCTGGTCTCTACTTACTTCTCTATCTGTCAACTCATCAACTGGGACTATTAGAGCAAACCTCACTCTATCAGCATTATTAGCTACAGCGTACACGTATCTTGGCATATCTGCTCAAACTCTCAACTCGTTGCTAACTTTTTATCACTTTCATTAAGTGCCCGTTTAGCCAGCAAGAACTTATGCCCCTTCACAAACTTGCTCTCTGTCTACCATAATATTCCTGAAAAATCTCTACTGCATTTTCGTAAATGGAATCAACACTATCTACATAAAATCCTGCACCTTTCAGCCCTTCTCTACCACTATGTCCGCAATCTTTAATAATGGCGCCAACTTAGCTCTACCCCTCATAATAGGTCATCTATTACCACCTTTGCCTTAATAACCTCTCCTCTCCCTCTCCACTCTCGATACATGAATTCATTTCCTTGTCACCGTGCTCGCCAAACACAATTTATTCTACAAATTCTCTGTTTACTTCTATGTTTACCTCTATGTTTACCTCTCTGTTTACCTCTCTGTTTACCTTTCTGTTTACTTCTAATTCATATTTATTCTAATTTCACTTTTAATTTAATTTTAATTCTTCTTTACGAATAATAAATGTAAACGTCTCACTTTTATATCTCTACAGCTTTGACACCCACTGTTTTGTCAAATTGCTGTCCCATCACTTCACTTTCACTCACACGACACGTCACCTCACCTGCATGCCCGTTAAATGTTGACTTGCAACAAAATTCACATAACAGGTATTTGGTATCAAAAGGTTCACCATGTCATACTCTGTTGTGTTGTAGGTGCAAAATATGTGGAAATGTGATTACATGCTCTTTAAAGCTCAAAAACGAACAGTTAACCGCAGCCATCACGAAAACGCCACAGTTTGGGATTTTTTTATTTTGATGACGTTCTCAAACGCTGTGGTTATTGTTTTGACACGTGATGTTTGCACGTAAAATTAAAGACCGATAAACAGCTCATATAAAACGCCTTGGAGCACTAGTTTATCACAAACACTTCAGGTTTTACCGAAAAGCCTATATCAAATATAGATCTCTGCTACTTTACAGTTTTGTTTCGGCTTGGTCTAAACCTCCAGTCGTAATCTGATCATGTGACCCACACTTTCTGCCAAACAGCGTGAACAATTCTTGAAGCATTTTTCTACTATCACAGGTCACCAACAGGCTCCTCATGTTTATCAGAGGATTATATGCACTCCTTCGAGCTAAGTTTAAAAGATTAAACAAATTTTTATTGTAGGTTTTGAGATATCAGTGCTCAAAGTGACAGCATTACAGTGATTATCAAATAGACGCGTAATGACAATAGACATAATTTTATAAAATGTGTGAAGTATATTTGTGAAAAAATTTCGACAAAAGAGGTTTTATGAAAGTGTAAACAGAAGCCATCGTGTTCAACTACGTCCCATTTGAGTCAATTTGAAAAGGGATTCTACTGTACGACTGTTTTTGCCATGGCTATTCGTTTTTGAACTTTTGAGAGCTTGTAATCACATTTCCACATATTTTGCACCTACAACACAGCAGAGTATGACATGGTGAATCTTTTGATACCAAATACCTGTAATGTGAATTTTGTTGCAAGTCAACGTTTAACGGGCATGCAGGTGAGGTGATGTGTCGTGTGAGTGAAAATGAAGTGTTTGGACAGCAATTTGACAAAACAGTGGGTGTAAAAGCTGTAGAGATATAAAAGTGAGACGTTTACACTTATTATTTGTAAAAAAGAGTTAAAACTAAATTAAAAGTGAAATTAAAATAAATATGAATTAGAAGTAAACATAGAGGTAAACATAGAGGTAAACATAGAAGTAAACATAGAGGTAAACATAGCAATAAACAGAGAGGTGGTGTAGAATAAGTTGTGTTTGGTGAGCACGATGAAAAAGAAAATGAATTTATGTATCGAGAGTTGAAAGGAGAGGTTAATGAGTTATGAGTTATGAGTCAATGGTAAAGGATATTATCAATCATTAAACTTACCACACCACCAGTACTTTTTCGTTAAAACAACAACATTTTTTAGAGCTTTGTCAACTGCGCCCTTTTGTATAAATAAATGTACTCACATGAGCTCTAGCAAAGAGGTCTTCTCCTTCACTAGCTTTTATACTCATCCCTCTACTACATCACTACGACATCACCAACTTCTCGTTTGACTTTTCGTAACTACTTGTAACTGCCATCACCTCAGACAATAGTGTAGCCTGGGGCCTGCTAACCCAATTATACAAAAGTTATGCCACATTTAAATTAAAAGAGCACATTGGAAAGTTACAAATTAAAAAAATATGTAATGGGAAAAAATTAATAAAAATAAAAGTCTAAAAAATAACAAACACCAACGCAATTGATTAATAATAAAAAGTGCACATTTAGCCTTTGCAATCGTGAAAAGGATATACAGTATATGGTAAAAGAATATACAGTATATGGTAAA
Organism: Watersipora subatra; assembly: GCF_963576615.1. NCBI lineage: Eukaryota > Metazoa > Bryozoa > Gymnolaemata > Cheilostomatida > Watersiporidae > Watersipora > Watersipora subatra. The sequence continues at coordinate 4,641,222 of NC_088715.1, read as the reverse complement.
AGGATGTACAGTATATGGTAAAAGAATATACAGTATATGGTAAAAGGATGTACAGTATATGGTAAAAGGATATACAGTATATGGTAAAAGGATATACAGTATATGGTAAAAGGATGTACAGTATATGGTAAAAGGATATACAGTATATGGTAAAAAGATATACGGTATATGGTAAAATGATGTACAGTATATGGTAAAAGGATATACAGTATATGGTAAAAGGATATACAGTATATGGTAAAAGGATATACAGTATATGGTAAAAGGATATACGGTATATGGTAAAAGGATATACAGTATATGGTAAAAGGATATACAGTATATGGTAAAGGGATATACAGTATATGGTAAAAGAATATACAGTATATGGTAAAAGAATATACGGTATATGGTAAAAGGATATACGGTATATGGTAACAGGATATACGGTATATGGTAAAAGGATATTCGGTACATGGTAAAAGGATATACGGTATATGGTAAAAGGATATACGGTATATGGTAAAAGGATATACGGTATATGGTAAAAGGATATACGGTATATGGTAAAAGGATATACGGTATATGGTAAAAGGATATACAGTATATGGTAAAGGGATATACAGTATATGGTAAAAGAATATACAGTATATGGTAAAGGGATATACAGTATATGGTGAAAGAATATACTGTATATGGTAAAAGGATATACAGTATATGGTAAAAGGATATACGGTATATGGTAAAAGAATATACAGTATATGGTAAAAGGATATACAGTATATGGTAAAAGGATATACGGTATATGGTAAAAAAATATACGGTATATGGTAAAAGGATATACAGTATATGGTAAAAGGATATACAGTATATGGTAAAAGAATATCAGTATATGGTAAAAGGATATACAGTATATGGTAAAAAAATATCAGTATATGGTAAAAGGATATACAGTATATGGTAAAAGGATATACAGTATATGGTAAAGGGATATACAGTATTGGGTAAAAGGATATACTGTATAAAGGAAAAAGGATATACAGTATATGGTAAAAGGATATACAGTATATGGTAAAAGGATATACGGTATATGGTAAAAGGATATACGGTATATGGTAAAAGGATATACGGTATATGGTAAAAGGATATACAGTATATGGTAAAAGGATATACAGTATATGGTAAAAGGATATACAGTATATGGTAAAGGGATATACAGTATATGGTAAAAGAATATACAGTATATGGTAAAAGAATATACAGTATAT